>NC_090401.1:11179188-14109108 GCF_036365525.1 Heterodontus francisci | reverse complement strand
GCAATGCTGTTTACGGCTTCTCCTGACGTTGGATTGCAGAGTTCAACCCTCCTCCCCTCCCACACAGTACCCACTTGCTGAGTTCCCCCTTCTCCCCCCTCAGTACCCACTTACAGATCTCCCCCCTTCCCTCACATCTGCAGATTGAACTTAGTGTCAATGTCCAATGGCAAAAAAAATTCATGAAGATAACAATGCCTAACATATCTAACCTTTGCAGGTACTGAGGACTCCTGCCTTGGTGGCGCCAGCTTTTCAAAGATGGGAAAGTGAAGGCTCGTGAGTGTTGCACGTCATGCAGAAGAACACGAACGACTGGTAGGATCCCAGCGAATTATGTACTAATGCATACAAAGCAGTATTTAACATATTTAAACTACAATCCCTTTGCTTCATGGCAGAGGCACTGCCATGGAACTTTGCCGCCTCCAAGAAAATCGGAACCCGGCATTATGGTCTTGGGTTCCGTGGCGGATGAATCTGTGCCGATTCTCCGGCACCCCCAGCCAGAAAGCCCGCCTTCCAACGGTGCATAAAATCCAGCCCAAAGTATTTGTTTAAGGTCTCTGCCATTTCCTTATTCGCCATTATAATTTCTACTCTCTCTGGCTCTAAGGGACATAGAAACATAGAAAATAGGAGCAGGAGTAGGCCATTCAAGCCTGCTCCAACATACATTATGATCATGGCTAATCATCCAACTCAGTAGCCTGTTCTGGCTTTCGCCCCATACCCTTTGATTCCTTTAGACCCAAGAGCTACATCTAACTCCTTTTTGAAAACAGACAATGTTTTGGCATCCATTTACTTTCAGTAATCTCTTCTATTTTACATAACTATAGAAGCTTTGACAATCTGTTTTTTATGTCTGTAGCTATTTTACTCTCAATTCCACTATTATATCTTTTAATGTAGTTTCCCAAACTACCTTAACCAGCTCGACTCGCGTATCTACGTAGTTTGCTTTGTTCAGATTTCGCACCATAGTTTCAGACTTAACTAAATCATCCTCAAACTCAATATAAAATGCTGTTATATCATGATCACCCTTCCCCAGAGGCACCTTTACTGCAAAGTTATTTGTTAACCCTTTTGCATTGCACAATACTAGATCAAAAATAACCTGTTCCCTAGTTTATTCCTTGACATACAGATCTAGAAAACTACCTTGAATGCATTCCATGAACTCATCTTCCACACTATTACTGCAAATTTGGTTTCCCTACTCTATATAAAGTTGTACGTCCCCCATGATTACTGTATTACTCTTGTTACATGCACCTCGAATTTCCTGACTTACTCCCCACCTGACACTACAACTGCTGTTATAGGGCCTATGAACAATTCCACCAAAATTTTCTGTCTCTTGTTGTTTCTTAATTCCACACAAACTCATTCTGCATATATATTTTCTGAGCTAAGATGCTTTTTCTGTATTGTCTTTATCCCATCATTTATTATCAGGGCTACCCCTCCTCCTTTTCTATTTTTCCTGTCTTTTCTAAAAGCCAAGTATCCTGTAATATTTAATTCCCAACCTTGGTCACACTGGAACCATGTCTCTGTAATGGCTATTAGATCAAATCTGGCAAAATGACCTCTACCTCGCTGAGGCTAAACGCCAATTCTCCGACACTTCTTCCTATCTCCCCCTGGATCATGACCTCACCACCAAACATCAGGTCATTGTTTCCTGGACTGTCACTAACCTCATCTCCTCTGGAGATCTTCCCTCCATGGCTTCCAGCCTGATAGTCCCCAACTCTGCACAGCCCGCTTTGACCTCCTTCCCAAGATCCACCAACAGGACTGCCATTGTAGACCAATCATTTCAGCCTGTTCCTGCCCCACTGAACTGATTTCTGCTTATCTTGAATCTATTTTTCTCCCCTTGTCCAGACTCTCCCCACCTACATTGTTGACTCTTCTGATGCCCTCCATCACTTTGACAGTTTCCAATTTCCTGGCCCTAATCGTCTCCTCGTCACCATGGTCATCCTATCCCTCTGCACCTCCACCCTGACCAGGATGGTCTGAGGGCTCTCTACTTCGTCCTTGAACAGAGGCCCAGACAGTTTCCATCCACTGCCACCCTCCTCCGCCTGGCTGAATTTGTTTTCTCATTGAGCAACTTCTCCTTTAACCCATCTCACTTCCTTCAAACAAAAGGTGTTGCTATGGGTACCTTCATGGGTTCTAGCTATGCCTGCCTTTTTGTACGATATGTGGAACGCTTTTTGTTCCAGTACTACACAGGTCCCATCCCTGAACTCTTTTTTTCTGGTCCACTGAGGACTGTATCAGTGCCGTTTCCTCCACTCGCCCTGAACTGGAAAACTTCATCAACTTTGCCTCCAATTTCCACCTTCTCTCGCCTTCACATAGTCCATCTCTGACTCTTCCCTTCCCTTCATCAATTTTTCTGTCTCCATTTCTGAAGATAGGCTAACATCAAATATTCATTATAAACCCACTGATTCCCACAGCTACCTCAACTATATTTCTTCTGCTTCCTGTAAGGATTCCATTCCATTCTCCCAGTTTCTCCATCTCCGTCGCATCTGTTCTGATAATGAAACCTTCACACCAGCGCTTCTGATCTGTCTTTCTTTTTCCTCAACATGCCTTTCTTTTTCCCCCCCACCATAGTCGACAGGGTCCTCGATTGTGCCTGACCCATTTTTCACACTTCTGCTCTCACCCTTTCCCCTCCCTCCCAGGGCCACAATAGAGTTCCCCTTGTCCCCTTCCCACATCACAGCCTCAGTATTCAACAGATCATCCTCCACTATTTCCGCCACCGCCAGCATGAAGCCACCACATCTTCCCCTCCTCTCCCCTTTCAGCATTCCGAAGGGACTATTCCCTCCAAAATACTCTGGTCCAATCCTCAATCACCCCCAATACCCCATCCCCTTCCCATGGAACCTTTCCATGCAAATACAGGAGGTGCAACACCTCCTTTTTACCTCCTCTCTTCTCACCATCCAAGGCCCCAAACACTCCTTCCAGGTGAAATAGCAATTTACGTGTACTTCTCCCGATTTAGAATACTGTATTTGCTGCTCACAATGGGTGACTGCTTTGCGGAACGCCTCCATTCAGTGCGCAAACATAACCCCGAACTTCCGTGGCCTGCCATTTTAATTCTCCACCTTGCTCTCACACTGACATCTCTGTTCTTGGCCTTCTGCAGTGTTCCAATGAAGCTCAACACAAGCTCAAGGAACAACACCTCATCTTTTGATGAGGCACTTTACAGCTTTCTGGACTCAACATTGTGTTTAACAATTTCAAGCCATAATCTCCGTCTCCCTCCCCCCACCACCACATTTTATTTCCTTTTCTTTGATTGTTTTGGTCCTAATCTGTTTTTCTCTTGTTTTGCTTTTGGATGGCACTAGCTCTTTATTTTGCCATTCACATCTCCTCTGGACACATCTTCTGTCTCTTTACTTGTCCCACTATTACTCCCTTTGGCTCTGCCCCACCAACTCTTTTGTGATTTCATGTCTCCTATCTTCTGTCCTATCACAGACCTTCTCTTTTGATCTTTTTCTACCCTCCCCCATTTGGCCTACTTAAAACCTATTACATTTCTAACTTCTCTCAGTTCTGATGAAGGGTCATTGACCTGAAATGTTAACTCTGTTTCTCTCTCCACAGATGTTTCCAGACCTGCTGAGTTTTTTTCCAGCATTTTCTGTTTTTATTTCAGATTTCCAGCATCTGCAGTGTTTTGCATTTCCATTCATTTCTATCTGTGCTATTAATTTATCTATTTTGTTGCAAATACTTCACATATTCAAAGATAGTGTCTTAAGCTTTAGTGTTTTTCTATTTCTCCCTGATGTTGCCCCAGTCACTAATGCCCTATTTCCTTTGTTAAGCCCTTCCTGACCCAATCTGCTTAATTTCACACAAATCGCTACTCTATTCTACAGCCTTAGCACTTGCCTTATGGCTTTTGAATTTACCTTTTCCTGAATCCTTCCTTAATCCCAATCTTTGTGTTTCACTGTACATGGAGACAATACCCTCTTCAATGCATTTCACATGTAGCTAGAACTTTAAATAATGCTGTAATGCTCCTATATTTCTAGAATCCTATCCATAACTTTTATGCCAATATTTAAATTGAATTTTCTTTCATGCAGGGGAAAACATTGCCAAACCAACATAAAATAATGGTAGCACAAGCCACCCATGTGTAAAGAAAATCTACACAGAATTTTACACATTCTCATTATTCTCTTACTTCTGTAGCATAATTGATACATCTGTGTTCAAACAGAAATCACTCAGTTCTCTATAGAAGGTTAGAAAGAAACATATATCAGCTTCATTGTTCTTCACATGACAGTTGCACTGTGAAGTTAACAGGCTGAATTTTATTCGGGCGCCGCACTGTGCTGCGACGCCTTTCGAAGTCGGCGCGGTGCCTGCATTCAGCGGCCGCCGAGGAGCCCCCGCGATATTTCACGCGGGGGGTCATTTAAATAGCGGGGGCAGAGCAGCATGTAAGATATACATGAGAGAATGAGCTTGGGATTTTTATTTTTTGATAAATAATGGCCCTGAATTTTTTTGATGTCTATTGTGCTATAAAGTTAGGCCATTCACCAGAAGAGGGAGTTGCATATGAGTTTCCTGGGCAAATTAATTTACATATGGATTGTTGTAAATTATGGCGTCATTGTGTTCTAAAAGCACAGTGAGCAGCTTAGACTCCAGGAAACCTCAATGCAGAAACAGCGCAGCCTCTGTAAAAACTGTGGATTTTAATTAGAGCATTTGGAAACAGCCAGCAAATGTTGTGGAGATTCTTTCCACAACCCCTTTGCATTTTATCCACCCAAGGCATCTCTTAACCTTATCCAAAGTGCTTCTTGCCAGAATCAATCAGAGTCTCACTGTATCCATGCAGCAACAGAATAGAACAGCATCTCACCAGATGTCTGTGAAATTTTTAACAGGAAGACCTGCAAGCACTCCTGGGATAGATGGAAGGTAGGAGGACTGACTCCCAGGTGATGTTGCACAGATTCTCCCTGGTACTCTGAAAAGATCCAGTGACAAAAGAATTCAGGGCTACTGTCAATATTGTCGTGATAAACAGAGACATTCTGGAAGTCGATCAAGGCTAAAGATCTTCATGAAGAAGATGATGCAGATGTGCAATGGTAGATTTGGACAATTGTAACATTCAAGCACAGAGCTCCTCTTAGAGCTCCTCAAATGACCTGTGCTGCCTTTAAATATGCTTTGGAGAGTCGTACCTGCCAGCTGGTGTCTTCTGCCATATTACTTTATTCTCCTTGCCTCCTCACATTCTATTCCATCTCTTGTTCCATAAAGATGGCACAGAGTTATGCCTATGGGAATGATATATCTGTTCCAGAGTTGTTGAAGATGTAGCAGGGGAGGGCTAAAAAAACTGAGGTGTTGTGGAGGAATCAAATGTAAGTCTGATTGAGAAAGACTGAAAACAATAGGTTGAAAAAAACAACTGTGAATCCAGAAGTCAGCAAGCAAAGTTTGGGGACTTTTCAAACTTTTCCCTTCTGTCTGAATCAGCAACTAGGGTCCAGATTCACCTGTTTTATACAGCTCTACCTTGCCCAGAGTTCAGTAGCAGCATAAAAGTAGGATGGTGCCCTGGGCACAGAACACCTAGGTGAGTGACACTCCTAAGGTGTTAAGGGAGCTCCATCGTCAAAGCTGCCAACAAAGTTAAGCAGCATAATGTGCTAATGGGGTTTTCCTCAGTGTTTTGTGGCATAATAATGGCACCTGGAGTATTGCGTGCAGTTCTGGTCACCGCATTATAGGAAGGATGTGGAAGTTTTGGAAAGGGTGCAGAGGAGATTTACTAGGATGTTGCCTGGTATGGAGGGAAGGTCTTACGAGGAAAGGCTGAGGGACTTGAGGTTGTTTTCGTTGGAGAGAAGGAGGAGGAGAGGTGACTTAATAGAGACATATAAGATAATCAGAGGGTCAGATAGGGTGGATAGTGAGAGTCTTTTTCCTTGGATGGTGATGGCAAACACGAGGGGACATAGCTTTAAGTTGAGGGGTGATAGATATAGGACAGATGTTAGAGGTAGTTTCTTTACTCAGAGAGTAGTAGGGGCGTGGAACGCCCTGCCTGCAACAGTAGTAGACTCGCCAACTTTAAGGGCATTTAAGTGGTCATTGGATAGACATATGGATGAAAATGGAATATTGTAGGTCAGATGGTTTCACAGGTCGACGCAACATCGAGGGCTGAAGGGCCTGTACTGCGCTGTAATGTTCTAATTCTAATTCTAAAAACTGCTGAAGATTCAGGGACAATATATTCCACATTTAACTCTAAAACCAGCTTCCAAAAATAAATGTGAGAATAAGATCAGGACAATGTGAATTTAATGACTCTGTAAAAGCCACTGTGATTGTAGGTGCTTCATGAAGTATGTAGTCCTTGAGAGGGATGTATCAAAATGGTTAGCAAACCTTTTCTGTCTGTGTTTTCCAAAAACAAATGGTATAATGCATATCATGTCCAAACATAATAAGTGCCTTGAAAAAAAACACTGCTGTGCTGAAAATCATTGCATCAAAAATGATGGATGCGATTTCAGTTCTTTTCACCTCCCTCACAACAATTCCTCCAGCAGATAATTTTAGTGAAGTACTAATTGAGAATTTCTCATATTAAAATGGTACCATGACTCTCAACGACTATACATTTCCTTGAGGAATAAAAACACCATTGGAAAAGTGGTATAGCCATGGCTAACTAGAGAAGTTAAGGATAGTTTTGGATTAAAAGAAGAGGCTTACAATATTGCCAACAACAGGAATAAGCCTGAGCATTTGAGGGTTTTAAAAATCAGCAAAGGATGTCCAAAAAATTGATGAAGAGGAAGGAAATAGAATATGAGAGTAAACTAGCAAGAAATATAAAAACAGATTGTAAGAGCTTTTACAAGCATATAACAAGGAAGAGATTAATGAAAGTATACATGGGTCCCATAGAGACAGAGGCAGGAGAAATTATAACAGGGAGTAAGGAAATGGCAGTGAGATTGGACAATTATTTTGTGTCTGCCTCCACAATAGAAGGCACAAAGAACATGACAGAAATTCTGGGGCACCAAGGGTTTAATGAGAGAGATGAAAAAGCAATTAATATTAGTTCAAAAAAAGGTAATGAAGAAATGAATGGGACTAAAAGACAACAAATCCCCTGGACCTGAGGCTGATAGCAAAGGATTTTAAAAGATGTAGCTACAGAGATAGTGGATACAATGGTTTTGATTTTCTAGCACTCTCTAAATTTTAAAACAGTCCCCATGGATTGGAAGGTAAAAAAAAATGTAACCCCATTATACAAGAAAGGAAGGAGTGAGAAAATGGGGAATTATAGGACTGTTAGCCAGACATCAGTTTAGGGAAAATGCTAGAAGCTATTATTAAGGGCATGATAACAAGGGCACTTGGAAAATCATTATAATTAGGTAGAGTCAAAACAATTTTATGAAAGGGAAATCGTGTTTGAAGCTGTATCCAGTCTGGTAGATAAGGGAGAACCAGTAGATGTAGTATATTTGTATTTTCTAAAGGCATTCAGTAAGGTGCCACGAACGAAGTTGGTACAGATTAGGACTCGTGGGAATGGGGATAATGTATTAGCATGCATTGAGGATTGGTTAATGGACAAAAAACAGAGAATAGGATTAAATGAGTCATTTTCAGGATCCAGGGTGTAAAATAATGGAGTGCCACAAGGATCAGTGCTTGGGCCTCAGAATTTTTTTAATTCATTCCTGGAATGTGGGTGTCGCAGGCAAGGCCAGCATTATTGCCCATCGCTAATTGCCATTGAGAAGGTGGTGAGCCATTTTCTCAAACTACCTGAAGTCCATGTGGTGTAGGTGGCCCCACAGTGCTGTTAAGGAGGGAGTTCCAGGATTTTGATTCAGTGACAGTGAAGGAACGGTGTTATATTTCCAAATCAGGATGGTATAGAAAATAGGCGACATGTTTAGATAGAGGATCTGGATCGGCGCAGGCTTGGAGGGCCGAAGGGCCTGTTCCTGTGCTGTAATTTTCTTTGTTCTTTGTATGTAAATTGGAAGGGAACTTGCAGATGGTTGTGTTCCCATTGCTGCCTTTGTTCTTCTCAGAGCTTGAGGTCGTAGGTTTGAGAGGTGCTGTTGAAGGAGCCTTGGCGAGTTGCTTCAGTGCATCTTGTAGATGGTACATACTGCTGCTGTGCGCAGATGTTGGAAGGAGTGAATGGTTCATGTAATGGATGGGGTTCCAATCAAGAGGGCTGCTTTGGCCTGGATGGTGCTGAGCTTCTTGAGTGTTATTGCAGCTGCACTCATATTGGCAAATGGGTAGTATTCCATCACACTCCTGACATGTGCTTTATAGATGGTGGACAGATTTTGGGGAGTCAGGAGGTGAGTTAGTCACCACAGAATTCCTAGCCTCTGACCTGATCATGTAGCCACGGTATTTATGTGGCTGGTTTCTGGTCAATGGTGACCCTCAGGATGATGATGATGATGATGGTGGGGTTTAGCGATAGTAATGCTGTCAAAAGTCAAAAGGAGATGGTTAGATTCTGGGAAAATGGTCATTGCCTGGCACTTGTGTGATGTGAATGTTACCTGCCACTTATCAGCCCAAGCCTGAATGTTGTCCAGGTCTTTCTGCATACAGGCATAGACTACTTCATTATCTGAGGAATTGTAAATGGAACTGAACACTGTGCAATCATCAGCAAACACCCCCACTTCTGATCTTATGTTGGAGGGAAGGTCATTGATGAAGCAGCTGACAATGGTTGAGCCTAGGACACTGCCCTGAGGAACTGCTGCAGTGATGCCCTGGGGCTGAGATGGCCTCCAAAAGCCATGACCGTCTTCTTTTGTACTAGGTATTGCTCTGGCCAGCAAAGATTCCCACTGATTCCCTTTGACTTCAATTTTACTGGAGCTCCTTGATGCCACACATTCAAATGCTACCTTGATGTCAAGGGCAGTCATTCTCACCTCACCTCTGGTATTCAGCTCTTTTGTCCAAGTTTTGACCAAGGCTTTAATGATGTCTGAAGTCAAGTGAACCTGGTGCAACCCAAACTGAACATTGGTGAGCAGGTTATTGGTGAGTAAGTGCTACTTGATAGTACAGTTGACAAGACCTTCCATCACTTTGCTGATGATTGAGAGTAGACTGATGGGTAGGTAATTGGCTGGATTGAATTTGCCCTGCTTTTTGATCACAGAACATACCTGGGCAAACTTCCACATTGTCAGCTAGATGCCATTGTTGTAAATGTACTGGCAGAGCTTGGCTAGGGGTGCAGCTAGTTCTAGAGCACAGATCTTCAGCACTACAGCTGGAATGTTGTCAGGGCCCACAGTCTTTGTGGTATCCAGTGAGCTCTGCCATTTCTTGATATCACATGGACTGAATTGAATTGGCAGATGGGGAGCACCTTGGGAGGAGGCCAAGAAGGATCATCCACTCAGCACTTCTAGCTGAAGGTGGTTGCAAATGCTTCAGTCCTGCCTTTTGCACTGACATGCTGGGCTGTGCCATCATTGAGGTTTAAATGATAATTACAATCTATATTAATGACTTACATGAGGGAACCTCACATATGCAAGTTTGCAGACAATACAAAGCTAGGTGGGAAAGTCAGCTGTGGGCAGGATACAAAGAGACTGCAAAGGGATTTCGGCCAGTTAAGTGATTGGGCAAGTAAATGGCAAATGGAGTATAACATGGGGACATATGAAATTATTACTTTGTTAGGAAGAATGGAAAAGCAGAATATTTTTAAAAGGTGAGAGACTAGTAAATATTGCTATACAGAGCGATTTAAGGATCCTTGTACATGAATCACAGAAAGTTAAAAGCAGATATAGTAAGCAAATAGGAAGAAAAATGATATGTTGGCTGTTATTGCAAGGTGGCTGGAGTACAAGAGTAAGGAAGTCCTGTTGCAATTGGACAGGGCTTTGCTGAGACCACACCTGGGGTATTGTGCATCGTTTTTGTCTCCTTACCTAAGAAAGGATATACTTGCCTTGGAAGGGGTGCAAAGGTTCACAAGATTGTTTCCTGGAATGAGGAGAGACTAAGTAGAATGGGCCTATATTCTCTGGAATTTATAAGAATGAGAGGTGATCTCATTGAAATGTGTAAATTTCTTAGAGGGCTTGACAGGGTAGATGCTGAGAGGCTGTTTCGCCTGGCTGGAGAGTCTAGAACTAGGGTTCAGAGTCTCAGATTAAGGGGTCAGCTATTTAGGACTGGAATGGGGAGACATTTCTTCACTCAGAGGGTTGTGAATCTTTGGAATTCTATTTCCCTGATGGACTGTGGATGCTCAGTCCATGGGTATATTCAAGACTGAAATAAAAGCAAAATACTGAGGATGTTGGAAATCTGAAATAAAAACAGAAAGTGCTGGAAATACTCAGCAGGTCAGGCAGCATCTGTGGGGAGAGAACAGAGTTAACGTTTCAGGTCTGTGAGCTTTCATCATGATGACTTTGTTTCTCTCCCCACAGATGCTGCCAGACGTGCTGAGTATTTCCAACACTTTCTGTTTCTATACTCAAGACTGAGATTGACAGATTTTTGGACTCTGAGGAAATCAAGGGAGATAGAGCAGGAAAATGAAGTTGATGTAAGAGTTCAACCATGGTCTTATTGAATGGCAGAGCAGACTCAATGGGATTTTATGGTCTACTCCTGCTCCTATTTCTTATGTTTTTATGTTGGCACGAGCAATTTCACCAACCAACAGGGTGCCTCTGTTAACACTGAATGGACATTGGCTGAAAATACTATTTTTTTCATTGGGTCACATACTTTGGGGGATGATTTCCAATTAGCACTATCTTTGCAGTGTAAACTCTAACTCCAGATTGAAGCACAGTGAGAGTCCCAATATGAGCAATCCTCATCCTTCTTAGGTTTGACACCTCACAGATAGTAAATCCAAAGCCTGGGTTCCAAAGTACAGAGAAGCAACCTGGACTCTTGAACACTTTTTAAAATCTATCAGACCTCCTCTTAAGTGTTTAGAGATTCGGGCTTATTTCCTACCCTATCTTTGAACATTTTGATTTCTAACTGTTGGAAGAAGCATGTGTGAATCCAGCATACACAAGGTTTTTTTTTCTGGACCAGATAATTACAACTCCACGCAGGCAGACCAAATCAATGTAAATATGTTAAAGCTGGATAGAATGCAAACTGCTACTACCACTCCCAGGCTGGTAACCACAGAGAGAACATCAGTAGATCTGATTAGTTCTACAGCTTACAGTATTTATCTTTGATCAGATCCTCGCTACTCAAGTGACGTGTTTTTTTTGTGACTTCTGTATGCAGGTGTTCAAAGGAGCTTTTATTATGCTCAGTAATTAATTGTTTTTATATATTTTTTCAATGTATTGTCTTTTGAGTTGTCAGTTTAAAGTAAATTTAATTTCTTTTTGTTTTCGGCGGAGACCAGGGGGCTGCTGGGTAAGTAAAACCCTATATATTTGGGCCGTTTAAAAGAACTTGCCTTTCATTGCAGCAGCTTTTTCGGGAGCAGAGAGTGCGAGCGAGTGAGCAGCTGGGAAGGTCAGTTTAAAGTAAATTTAATTTCTTTTTGTTTTCGGCGGAGACCAGGGGGCTGCTGGGTAAGTAAAATCCTATATATTTGGGCCGTTTCTGAACCCGAGACACTACACCTGTAGTGTCTCCCACCCGCCCTCCTCCTCTAACCAAAAAAAAAAGGAGGACTCGGTGGTGTGTCGATAAGGTAAGGCTTTTTCTATTTCTCTTTTTTTTTATTTTATCGTGTGATTGTTTAAAAACTTTTCGTTCCTTTTTCATTTAACTAAGTTTAAGCTTAAGATTAAAAATGGCAGGAGATCTCAGACCCGTGACATGCTCCTCTTGCTCAATGTGGGAGCTCAGGGACATGGCTGATGTCCCTGACTCCTTCACGTGCAAGAAGTGTGTCCATCGGCAGCTCTTGTTAGACCGCATGACGGCTCTGGAGCTGCGGATGGACTCACTTTGGAGCATCCGCGATGCTGAGGAGGTCGTGGATAGCACGTTCAGCGAATTGGTCACACCGCAGATTAGGATTGCTGAGGGAGAAAGGGAATGGGTGACCAAAAGGCAGAGAAAGAGCAGGAAGGCAGCGCAGGTGTCCCCTGCGGTCATCTCCCTCCACAACAGGTGTACCGTTTTGGATACTGTTGAGGGAGATGGCTCACCAGGGGAAGGCAGTAGTAGCCAGGTTCATGGCACCTGCTGTTCAGAAGGGCGGGAAAAAGAGTGGAAGGGCTATAGTCATAGGGGATTCGATTGTAAGGGGAGTAGATAGGCGGTTCTGTGGTCGAAAACGAGACTCCCGAATGGTATGTTGCCTCCCAGGTGCACGGGTCAGGGATGTCTCAGATCGGCTGCAGAACATTCTGAAGGGGGAGGGTGAACAGCCAGTTGTCGTTGTGCACACAGGCACCAATGATATAGGTAAAAAAAGGGATTAGGTCCTACAAGCAGAATTTAGGGAGTTAGGAGCCAAGTTAAAAAGTAGGACCTCAGAGGTAGTAATCTCAGGATTGCTACCAGTGCCACGTGATAGTCAGAGTAGAAATGAAAGAATAGTCAGGATGAATGCGTGGCTTGAGAGATGGTGCAGGAAGGAGGGGTTCAGATTTTTGGGACATTGGGACCGGTTCTGGGGGAGGTGGGACTATTACAAATTGGACAGTCTACACCTGGGCTGGACTGGAACCAATGTCCTTGGGGGTGCTTTTGCTAATGCTGTTGGGGAGGGTTTAAACTAATGTGGCAGGGGGATGGGAACCAAATGAGGTCAGTGGAGAGTAAGGAGGTAGTAACTAAAGCCTGTAAGGAACTAGATAATGAAGTCAGCGTGACTAAGGGAAAGAGTAGGCAGGGAGCAGATGATGAATGCAAAGGGACTGGTGGTCTGAGGTGTATTTGTTTTAATGCAAGAAGTGTAGTAGGTAAGGCAGATGAACTTAGGGCTTGGATTAGTACCTGGGAGTATGATGTTATTGCTATTACTGAGACTTGGTTAAGGGAAGGGCATGATTGGCAACTAAATATCCCAGGATACCGATGCTTCAGGCGGGATAGAGAGGGAGGTAAAAGGGGTGGAGGAGTTGCATTACTGGTCAAAGAGGATATCACAGCTGTGCTGAAGGAAGGCACTATGGAGGACTCGAGCTGTGAGGCAATATGGGCAGAACTCAGAAATAGGAAGGGTGCGGTAACAATGTTGGGGCTGTACTACAGGCCTCCCAACAGCGAGCGTGAGATAGAGGTACAAATATGTAGACAGATTATGGAAAGATGTAGGAGCAACAGGGTGGTGGTGATAGGAGATTTTAATTTTCCCATCATTGACTGGGATTCACTTAGTGTTAGAGGTCTAGATGGAGCAGAATTTGTAAGGAGCATCCAGGAGGGTTTTCTAGAGCAGTATGTAAATAGTCCAACTCGGGAAGGGGCCATACTGGACCTGGTGTTGGGGAATGAGCCGGGCCAGGTGGTTGACGTTTCAGTAGGGGACTACTTTGGGAATAGTGATCACAATTCCGTAGACGAGAGTGGTCCTAAAGGAAGAGTGCTAAATTGGGGCAAGGCCAACTATACCAAAATTCGGCAGGAGCTGGGGAATGTAGATTGGGAGCAGCTGTTTGAAGGTAAATCCACATTTGATATGTGGGAGGCTTTTAAAGAGAGGTTGATTAGCGTGCAGGAGAGACATGTTCCTGTGAAAATGAGGGGTAGAAATGGCAAGATTAGGGAACCATGGATGACAGGTGAAATTGTGAGACTAGCTAAGAGGAAAAAGGAAGCATCCATAAGGTCTAGGCGGCTGAAGAAAGACGAAGCTTTGAAAGAATATCGGGATTGTAGGCGCAATCTGAAACGAGGAATTAAGAGGGCTAAAAGGGGTCATGAAATATCTTTAGCACACAGGGTTAAGGAAAATCCCAAAGCCTTTTATTCATATATAAGGAGCAAGAGGGTAACTAGAGAAAGGATTGGCCCACTCAAGGACAAAGGAGGAAAGTTATGCGTGGAGTCAGAGAAAATGGGTGAGATTCTAAACGAGTACTTTGCATCGGTATTCACCGAGGAGAGGGACATGACGGATGTTGAGGTTAGGGACAGATGTTTGATTACTCTAGGTCAAGTCGGCATAAGGAGGGTGGAAGTGTTGGGTATTCTAAAAGGCATTAAGGTGGACAAGTCCCCAGGTCCGGATGGGATCTATCCCAGGTTACTGTGGGAAGCGAGAGAGGAAATAGTTGGGGCCTTAACAGATATCTTTGCAACATCCTTAAACACGGGTGAGGTCCCAGAGGACTGGAGAATTGCTAATGTTGTCCCCTTGCTTAAGAAGGGTAGCAGGGATAATCCAGGTAATTATAGACCGGTGACCCTGACGTCAGTGGTAGGGAAGCTGCTGGAGAAGATACTGAGGGATAGGATCTATTCCCATCTGGAAGAAAATGGGCTTATCAGTGATAGGCAACATGGTTTTGTGCAGGGAAGGTCATGTCTTACCAACTTAATAGAATTCTTTGAGGAAGTGACAAAGTTGATTGATGAGGGAAGGGCTGTAGATGTCGTATACATGGACTTCAGTAAGGTGTTTGATAAGGTTCCCCATGGTCGGCTGATGGAGAAAGTGAAGGCGCATGGGGTCCAAGGTGTACTAGCTAGATGGATAAAGAACTGGCTGGGCAACAGGAGACAGAGAGTAGCAGTGGAAGGGAGTTTCTCAAAATGGAGACGTGTGACCGGTGGTGTTCCACAGGGATCCGTGCTGGGACCACTGTTGTTTGTGATATACATAAATGATCTGGAGGAAAGTATAGGAGGTCTGATTAGCAAGTTTGCAGACGACATTAAGATTGGTGGAGTAGCAGATAGTGAAGGGGACTGTCAGAGAATACAGCAGAATATAGATAGACTGGAGAGTTGGGCAGAGAAATGGCAGATGGAGTTCAATCAGGGCAAATGCGAGGTGATGCATTTTGGAAGATCCAATTCAAGAATGAACTATACAGTAAATGGAAAAGTCCTGGGGAAAATTGATGTGCAGAGAGATTTGGGTGTTCAGGTCCATTGTTCCCTGAAGGTGGCAACGCAGGTCAATAGAGTGGTCAAGAAGGCATACGGCATGCTTTCCTTCATCGGACGGGGTATTGAGTACAAGAGTTGGCAGGTCATGTTACAGTTGTATAGGACTTTGGTTCGGCCACATTTGGAATACTGCGTGCAGTTCTGGTCGCCACATTACCAAAAGGATGTGGATGCTTTGGAGAGGGTGCAGAGGAGGTTCACCAGGATGTTGCCTGGTATGGAGGGTGCTAGCTATGAAGAGAGGTTGAGTAGATTAGGATTATTTTCATTAGAATGACAGAGGTTGAGGGGGGACCTGATTGAGGTGTACAAAATCATGAGAGGTATAGACAGGGTGGATAGCAAGAAGCTTTTTCCCAGAGTGGGGGTTTCAATTACAAGGGGACATGAGTTCAAAGTGAAAGGGGAAAAGTTTAGGGGGGATATGCGTGGAAAGTTCTTTACGCAGAGGGTGGTGGGTGCATGGAACGCATTGCCAGCGGAGGTGGTAGACGCGGGCACGATAGCGTCTTTTAAGATGTATCTAGACAGATACATGAATGGGCAGGAAGTAAAGAGATACAGACCCTTAGATAATAGGCGACAGGTTTAGACAGAGGATTTGGAGCGGTGTAGGCTTGGAGGGCCGAAGGGCCTGTTCCTGTGCTGTAATTTTCTTTGTTCTTTCTTTGTTCTTTACTCTTCGGGGAAATGCTAACCCTCCCAAGATGACAGGAAAGGGCCAGTAAATTCTTCAAAAATGGGGAAATCCAACCCACTGCTAACGCACTTACTTGCAGTTTTTTAAGAAAGCCAGTTTGGGGAGGGTCGGTTCAGTAATTATAATATTGCACTGAGGTCGCATACCTCAGCTTCTAGTAGCTATGTTGAGATAACAGCTGTGGGCTGGGTTTGCCATAGCTCGGGAAACCTGGCAGCTAAAGATAGGTGAGAACTGTTGGACCCAGCAGCTAAGTGCTTCTCCAGGAGTGTTTCTGGGCCAAGAGGAGCAGGATAGCTTTTCTACCAGACCCACCGTTCCCCCCCCACCGCACCACCCCCCCACCCCACAAGCTGACCTGCCACAATCTGCCTTCCTCCCCGCAATTGGCCAACTGCCTCAGGATCCGGTCTAGCCTGCCATGATCACTATCCCTCCTGTAATCTGCAATCTCCCCCCAAAATCTTTCTCCATGATCTCCCTCCCACAATCTCATCTCCCCGTGATTTCTCCTCGCCACAATCTCTCCAGCTCACAATCTCCCGCTCTCTCAATCCCTCTTCTCCAGTCTTTAGCTGTTGGCAGCCAGACAGCCTCACAGTTTTCCTACCATGGAGGAAACTCAGCAAACAGATTCTAATAAGGTCCTGCCATTAAATTCAACAGGAGGTCTGCCTTTCTCATATTTCCAGTTTCCTTGCTACTGATGGTCGCCATGCTCCCTTCCCATCTCCTTGTAAATATTGGAGCCATTTAACTGTTACCCTACAGAATATTTTTTTTCATTTTTAGATGTATTTTATTTTTGCTGCAAAACAAACTTCGGGGAAAGTTAATAAACATGTTGAAAATGATGAAGAATTTTGATATAGTAAATAAGGTTTCCACCGACAGGCAGCTCAGTAACCAGTGGACAGAGATTTAATTTAATTATCAACAAAACCAGTGGGGAGATGAGCAGGATTTTCATTCGCACTGAATTGTGATCTGGAATGCACTGCCTGAAAGTGGGTGGAAGCAGATGTTCAAATGGGAATTGGATATATATTTGAAAGGGAAAAATTTGCAGAGTTATGGGGAACGAACAGGAAAGTGGGTAATGTTGCCTCTAAGCTGTGTGGCTGCGCAGCAACCCAAAAATTCCTGTGCGAGCCGGGCACAAGTCGGTCCCCTGTAAGTGAGTGCACGTGCATAGCTGTGCAAAAAAAGTAAAGGGTCCCCGCACTTAAACAAATCGCCTGCGCACTCCAAAATAAAACTAGAGGGAATGTTGGTAGTCGGGCTAATTAGATAGCTCTTTCAAAGACCCGTCACAGGCACGATGGGTTGAATGGCCTTTTTCTGTACTGTATCATTCTATAATTCAATGTTGTGATTAGCTATAATTGTTTTCCATTTTCTTGCTTTCTCTGTGTTCAATTTGACAGAATTACTTATGTCTGTATTGAGCCTATTTTTTTCTGTTCTACAGTCAATGTCACTGATGTGCTGGAGTGGATTTGATCCGTGGCTGATGCTTCTTAACACAGCTATGTTTGTTGTGCAGCATTGGTCTAAGTGCCCATTAAATTAATGCCACAATAGACTCGGCTTCTTCAGCAAGGATCACCTATTTTACACAGGAAGTAGTGCACATGTGGAATGATAATGTGATAATCATGGCAAGGTATTTCAATGTTCTAGAAACTTTCAGGTGTCGAAAATTGGATTATAAAAGGCATGAAATTATCCTGTATTCCATTGAACCAGTTTCACATGACACTGCTTTTAAGGCGCGATGGCTATCAATGAAATTACTAGGTTGCAGATGCCCGGACATATCTATATGACATCCATGACTTTCAGTGATGCACATCACAGCATTTAATGGTATCTGAAAAGGGACAGCATTGTTTGTGAAGAAATAATATTAAAGTTGTAAATTTATAATTGTTTTGAATATCATATTTTGGTAAAGAGGTCAATAGCTGAAAGAATTTAGCTGTTAGCCTTTAATTCTTTTGCACTTTATTGCAAATTACATTGGAAATCATTAGAGATAATCAAAGGATGGTCTTTCTGGATGTGATGTGCTCGTAATCCAGTCCAATTCCAGTAATAATGCTATTAGTTATTATTTAGGCAGCATTGTAATTTTCTCAAATGGTTTGAGCTGATTAGTCAAGAGAACTGATTATTGCTAGCCATTAATCAGCGGGTCCACTCTTTATAAAATCACATTTCTCTTTTACTGAACAACAGACGTTTCAAATGTACCAGAGGTGGTCAGTTCACACCAATCAACATAAAGCCAATTTAGCCGAAAACATGTAACTACAGCTTCCCAGTATCTTTGATAATAATTACAATTAAGTGGTTCACAATTCTGTAAAAAGGAGTGAGGGTGGTGGAGCAGAGTTTGAGCTGTAAAACAGACTGCATTAAAATGATGGCTATGAAAAAAGACTTGCATTTATAGGGCAGAATTTAATGTGGCCATTTAAGACGGGTATGATGGTGTGGGGGATGGGGGAGATGATGAAGAATCGCATCCAAACGGTCCTGGAAATCCGGCGTCGTAATGACGGTTCCGGATTTTGTCAGCGGCAAGAAAGCACCCTGGCGGCAGTGCCACCCGATACGATAGAAATCTATTTTAAATTGCTGAACTGCTTTTTAAATGCATTTGAATATAATTATTTCTGATTTAATGCTTGGCCCTCGATTTTGTGAATGGTGGGCGGCACTCATGTGCCTTTGGGTTCATGATCATTAAAATCTGGCGGCACTGAGGCACGAGGCTTCTTGCCGCAATGGGGAGGCAGCCCTGAGCATTGCTGCATGGGGGAAGAGAGGGTTTGAAGGCCACCGTCAGATTGTTGCTGTGTGCTTTGTAAAGGGGTTCAGAGTCTTCAGGGGCTCTGGAAGGGGGTTCAGGGTTTTCAGGAGCTCTGCAAGGGGGTCTCAGGGGCTCTACAAGGGAGTTCAGAATCTCAGCGGCTCTACAAGGGTTCAGTGTGAGTTTGTGAGGGCTGTATTGGCTTACCAAACTGCTGTGTGATGTGGTTATTCGGTCACACTTCTGGAACAGAGGGTCGGCCATCAGCAAGGTTGGGCTCTGAGGTCCATCAGGGACTCCACCAAGAGAATTGTCAGAAGTTCAGTTGTCATGACAGGGTCATCTCTGCATTGACAAAGATCTTCAGGCCCACAGGTCACTTGGCATGGGTCTCATTCACCCTGTAAATTTGGACCCCTGTGGCGTGATGTAGTGCCTCCAATGGAGGGAGGGGCAAGAAGCTGCTGCGCCTGTCTGTGAAGCTCCACGACAAGAGCAGCAGCAGCCAGCCAGGCCAAGAAGGGCCCGTGTACACCAGAGAGTGTACCAGACTCGAATCAGCTACCTCTAAATGACTGAGTGCCATTATCAGCATAGACTACAGCTTTCCAGGGAGGCCATCACTGACTTATGTGCCCTGCTGCAGGGCGAGTTGCGACCTATGGGATTTGGGGGGTCACCCTATGCCAGTGGCTCTGAAGATCACCATGGCACTAAACTTCCACGCATCTGGATATTTCAGGGATCCACCAGGGACATGTGTGGGGTCTTGCTGGCAGCATCCCATTGCTGCATCAAGGTGGTGACCAATGCTCTGTTCAAGAGGATCAGCAACTATGTGCCATACCGGACAGATTCTGACAGTCAGGCTGAGCGGGCTATCGGGATTGGGGCCATAGCTGGATTCCGCTGGATAGATTGCACGTATGTGGCCATTAAGGCTCCAATGGACCAGCCATCTATCTTCATCAACAGGAAGAGCTTCCATTCAATCAATGTTGAACTGGTCTGCAGCCACCAAAAGTGTTTCCTGCAGGTGTATGCCTGCTTCGCAGGAAGCAGCCACGACGCCTACATAGTTCAACGGTCCCAGGTTGCACAGGTTTTCCAGACCCCGCTCACCTTCAGGGATGGATTCTTGGGGACAAGGGCTATCTATTGAAGATATGGCTTCTTACGCCTGTGAGGAACCCTCGCAATGCAGCAGAGACGAGGTACAACAATTGCTATGGCTCCACTTGAGTGACCTTGAGCAGGCTATTGGGCTATTGAAGATGAGATTCCACTGCCTCGATCAATCTGGTGGGCCCCTGCAGGATACCCCAGTGAGGGTCTCATGTATTGTGGTGGTCCGCTGTGCTCTACACAATCTAGCACTGCAGAGGGGAAAGGCTTTACATGATAATGCGATGCCTGAGCGACACTCATTCACTGACAAGGAGGCCAGACAGGTTGAGCGGCATGCAAAGGAGGCAACAGACAACCACATAATTACCTGTTTCCAGCCAGACTGATGTCCATTCACAGAGACGCCAATAAAGACTCACCTTAATGTATGTAGTCTGTCACTTCCTTTCCACTTGTCTTCCCTGACTTGCGACCAGCTGCATTGTACACTAGTGCCCATGGGAGAACAAATGTTAACGAGGGTTCTGGTCACATTGGCATTGCTCTAAGCGGGAAGGGAAAGTCAGCAGCATACAATTAAGACATAATGGAGCATGGCTTTCAGACAAAGATCACTAATGATTTGCACAAAAGACCTTGTAATTAAATCACGACATTACATACTTCCTACACCCGTGAGTCCCAAAGTGTGACTAGGTGGTCTTCTTAATATGTTTGCGACTGCTTCTACATAGTGTGATCCCTGCGACAGCAGCTGTGCTGGAGACAGGTTGCTGATCAGGCTGCCCCTTGGCCTGTGATAACTTCAGTGACCATCCTCAAGCTACCTGAAGCTTGGAAGGTCCCGGCTGCCTGAGGGTGTCCTGCACTGGTGCAGGACTCTCCTCACACATCGTGGCTGCTGGAGCTGGGCTCACTAGTGGAGGGGCTGAAGCACCAGTGTCCACACTCAGAGTTCCCTGAGGGGAGCCCCCAGATGTGGAGGGCAGCCTCTCCTCCTCCCTTTAAAGGCTCACCTAAAATTCCCGGCTCACCAGAGAAGGACAAGGAGCGGGAGAAGTCTCCCGGCTCCTGTTCCTTCTCTCACCTTGCCACTGCTGCATTGAGCTCATGACTTAGGCAATGGTGTGCAGGTCTGTGTGCATCTGTGGGATCTGGCTCTCCATGAGGGTCGCAACTGCTCAATGGAAGAAGCCGTACGCTCACACCCCTGAGAGATGGCAGCAGTCATGGCATGGATGGACTGCTCCATCATCCACTCATGGTCGCACATTGCCTCTGGCATCTCCACCAGATGTTGCCTTGCCTCTCTCTGCAACTCCAGCATGCGCTGTGCTGTCGATACCAGAGGCCCGTCATCAGCCTGGGCTCAGCATTGGACTGGCCACCCACAATCCTCTGACTGTCAGGGGCCTCAGCTGTCTCAGCCTCATGGCCAGCTGCTCGGGTACGTGTGTTGTGCTCTCACCAGCTTGTGACCCTTATTCTAATGCTGAGCAGTTACCCACCCAGGTGAAAGTATCTGCACTGATGGAAGGTGCAGGAGAGTCATGGGACAGTGCATCCCCTGAGTGGTCCTCTTCCTCTGAGGTTGTCACCTGTCCCCCTGCAGCTGTAGTCTCCTGCGCTCGCCGACCCATATGAGAGAACACAAACATGTATGGGGTAGGCTGTGCAGATCTCCCTATGCCAACCATGTGTAACGTGGGTCTCCAACATTAATGAGTATGTTGATGGAGGCCAATCCTCACTCTCTTGCAGAGGTACTCCAGTCTCTCCATCCAAGATTGTGCAACTGCCTTGGTTCCACACGGGTTCCAAGGCCTCTTCTTCTGCGGTGGTGAGAGAACACAGATCAGGAACTCCTCTGCCAGTCCGGGCCATCTCCTTCCTGTTGTGGGTCCTTTTATCCTGAAAAAGGAATGATGTAGACAGTAGAGATTGGTAGAGGGATCAACATGACAGTTCTGCTAGTGTCAGCCCATCATCCTCCTACTGGGGGATCTGATATCTCTCATGCTGCCACTCGCTGTCAGGAGAGTTAATGGGGGTCAACACAGAAGGAAGGTGACCTGTGGCCAAGACACAGCCATGCATCTGTCAGTATGAGGTAATACCCTAGCCCCTCTCTGTTGCCGTGGTAGTGCCACCCTTCCCATGTCGCACACTCTCCCACGTAGTCACATGCAATCCCCAAAAAGGCGAGTGGTGTGGCCCACTCACCTTATCCGAACGCAGGAGATCATTGAACCTCTTTCGGCTCTGCACCCAGTTCCGGTGGGTGACCTCACAGCTGCTAACCTCCTCTGTGATCTCCACCCAGGCTTGCTTGGTCAGGCAGGAGGACCTCTTCTTGCCATCACTGGGCAAGAGAACCTCCTGCCTTTCCCTTGCATCCTGGAGGTGAATCTGCATGGAGGCATCAATGAACCATGGGGCCACCATGTATCTTGCCTCGGCCTTCCTTTGCTGTCCTCCTCGGGGGGTTGGGGTTGTCCGGGAACCAGTCAAGCAATGTTTTCAGTAGTGCGCTGAAATCTGCCAATGACTCTAAGGCAGGAGTGCATGCAGGGCTGGCAGGCTTTTAGATATGGTGCCAGCAGCTGCACTGGAGTCTTCTGACACTATAATCGGTGACTAGCATCCCACCCCCGCAACATGATTGTGAGGGGTGGGTGATGGTGGCCTGCATCTCCAGTATGCAAAATGGCTGCCCGCCACGTAATCGCAGTGGGTCGGCCGCCCAGGTGATGGACGGCAATGGTGCCCATTTCAGGGCCTGCCACCGGGACAGGCAGTGGGATCATTATGTGCAGCCCATAAAATGCCTTTCATGACCTCATGATGCATAAAGCTCTTTATAGCTAATACAGTATTCTTGAACTGTAGTTACTGTAACAATGAAGAAAACGTGGCAGTCAAACTGCACGTCGCAAGGTCTCACGAGCAGCAGTGTGAAAATGACCAGATCGTTTGTTTTAGTGATGTTGGTTGAAGGACAAATATTAGCCACGGTACTAAGGAGGATAGCCCTAATCTTCTTTAAAATAGTATCAGGGAATCTTATACATCCACCTGAGAAGGCAAATGGGACCTCATGTCTTATCTGAAGAATGGCACCTCCAATAGTGCAGCACTCCCTTAGAACTGGACTGGAGAATTCTTGAATTATGAAAAGGTTAACTGAATGGTGGCATTTCACAAGATTGAGCAGTTCAATCTGGTTAAGAGAGCTCAGTTGGAGTGTACATTACCCTGAGACACACCAGGTTAGTAAAGTATCTGCTTTGTACTGCTCAGTAATCAAGCAAGAGATAATATGGATCACAACTTGGAAATAAGATACTGATAAGCAAGTGATCTAAAGAAGGGATGGAGATCTCTGGAAGAGCTTAAATGCTCCTAGGCACCACAGAAATGTACAGCATAGTAGGAGGCCATTATATCTGTGACAGCTCTTTACTTGATTTCACCTCCCTACACTATCTAATATGATTGTGTCTTCTGTTTCAGACATGTAGCCACCCTTCCTTTGAAAGATGCAATGGTGTCAGTTTCACCTATTCTTAATCTATTGGTATCTCCATTTGGCTCCCAAAATGGAATTAGAGGTTAATGTAATCAGGCGATGAAGACAAAATACATCAGTCTGACAGGAAACCTCATCAGCAGTTTGAAGCTTCAGGGCAGAATTTCATGTTTTGAACGCCAGTCCTGCTGTTGGGCTTGGAGTTGGGTGCGAGGCACGTGGGGGTTGGAACGGCCTGCCCCACCCAATTCAGCAGTGGCCAGCCAATTAAGACTAATGAGCCATGAACTTTAACCAATTGAGTGGTCTGGGTCGGAGCAGGAGGCAGGAAACACAGCATCAGGTGACGCCTCGGCAGGGTCGGGCGCATTTTTAAAGAGCTACCAGCCCTGCATTGAACTCTGCATTGGGAAGGCCTGGAAACGACTGAAGGCACTGGATACTGCAAAGGCTGTGGGCCCTGACAACATTCCGGCAATGGTACTGAAGACCTGTGCTCCAGAACTAGCTGCGCCCCTAGCCAAGCTGTTCCAGTACAGCTACAACACTGGCACGTGTTGAAATGGTGGCAGGCTCCCAGCAGCAGGCCAGGTGGCCAACAGAACCAGAGGCTCCATTCAATGGTGGGGCTTCCCATCTTTCAGTGCTGGATGGCCTCCTATTGGCCCTCCAGATTCGGGAGCCCACCACTCATCATTATTTGGCTGGGGCTCCTGGACGCAGCCACATATTTAGCTGCCTCCTCCAAAATCTCCTTTGGGGTCCCGCCGCTGCCATTTCTGGGTTCCTGACCTGCATTTCATTCTGACGGCGGGATTGGGATCTGGGAACAAAAGTTCTGCCCAAAGAGTCTGCAAAGGGATAAAGATAAGTTAAGTGAGTGGACAAAATTTTGGCAGATGGAGAATAATGTGGGAAAATATGAGGTTATCCATTTTGGTAGGAAAAATAGAAAATCAAAATATTATTGAAATGGAGAGAATGTTGGGGTACAGAGGGATCTGGGTGTCCTCAGACATGAAACACAAAAAGTAAGCATGCAGTTGCAGCAAGTAATTTGGAAAGCAAATGGAATGTTGACCTTTATTGCAGGAGGGGTTGGAGTATAGAAGTTGGGAAGTCATGCTACAACTGTACAGGGCAGTGTTGAGACTGCACCTTGAGTACTGTGCAATTTTGGTTTCCTTACAAGGGATATACTTCCATTGGAGGCAGTTCAGATGTTGTCTTATGAGGAAATGTTGGGCAGGCTGTCCCCATACACAGTGGAGTTTAGAAGAATGAGTGGTGATCTTATTGAAACATAAAAGATTCTGAGGGGGCTTGATGGGTAGGTACTGAAAGGATGTTTCCCCTCATGGGGGAATCTAGAACTAGGGGGCATAGTTTCAGAATAAGGGGTCTCCCATTTAAGATGGGGATGAGGAGGAATTTCTTCTCTCAGAGGGTCGTGAATCTTTGGAATTCTCTAACCCAGAGAACTGTGGAGGCTGAGTCATTGAACATATTCAATGCTGAATTAAACAGATTCTTGAACTATCGGATGGCAAGGGTTTTGCTGGGGGGGTGGCAGGCAAGAAAGTGGAGTTGAGGCCAAGATAAGATCAACCTTGATCTTACTGAGTGGTGGAGCAGACTCGAGGTGCCGTCTGGTCTACTTCTGCTCCTATTTCTTAGGTTGTTATGTTTTGCATCCAAATGTTGTTTGCATGCTTATCAATATAATCTGTTTTGACATTATTCCAGAAATTACTTTTGGCACTATTAGGAGGTGAAATATAATGGGATGGATATTAATGTGGAGACAGGATCGGAATTGGGGCGGGGTGGGAGATGGGGAGCGGTGGGCGGCGAGAAATGCACAAGATCAGGAGACGTTCAGGAATGTCTAATGTCAGCAGAGATGCTTCATTATCATTTTACTTCCAAATTTCACGTCTCCACTGCACGTGAGCAGACATGATGTGGATCCATATGACATTATTTCACCCTAACTATTTAAAGGCTATGGTGGAAGAGGTTTTAAGTTCTGTGAATTCTGTTCAGTTAAGTAGAAGTTGGAAAATGGAATCAAGAAGGGCAAAGTTTGCACCCAGATTGAATGAAATGTCTCTGGACATACTGCTGAGTGCTATAAAAGTGAGGAAGAAGATGCTGTTCCCTAACAATGGGGAAAAAACTGCTGCCATTTCATAAATGGTATGGCTGGATGTAGCCCAAGAGGTGAGCATGAGGACTTGGATCCAGTGCAGGAAATGTTTTAATGTTATAACCCTAGGTCGGGAAAGAGAAGCAAAGTTGCAGATTTGCCTATAGCCTGTAGTGCACCCACCCCATCTCCTCACTCTGTCTTCTCAAACTTATGCCATTTACATCACTCCTCACAGAAAATTCACCTTCAGCAGCACCCATCGTTGTATTTCAATGCACTTCCTTACCTCTCCCTTCCTTTATCCAGCACTGCTACGCACCCCAATCCTCATGTACTGCAATACCACCTCAGTGAGCTCCCCTAATTCTCAGCACATGTCTTCAAATGTATGCCAATGAAAATTATGATGTGTCTGCCTGATAGTCACCCTCACCGAATGCAGTCCATCCATCGGATACACACATGCCTTACAGCCATTCATAGCTCTGTCATGCCCCTTTGCAGGAGAAGAGAGTGAAAAATATACAGATAGGGAAATAAAAATGGGCAGAAATGTAAAACGGGCTGCCGACTCACGAACACTCATTTTATGCCACAGTACAAAGTCAAAAAATTCCCGAAACAGTGCACTAGGGAACACGGGTGGCGCAGTGGTTAGCACCGCAGCCTCACAGCTCCAGCGACCCGGGTTCAATTCCGGGTACTGCCTGTGTGGAGTTTGCAAGTTCTCCCTGTGTCTGCGTGGGTTTCCTTCGGGTGCTCTGGTTTCCTCCCACATGCCAAAAACTTGCAGGTTGATAGGTAAATTGGCCATTAGCAATTGCCCCTAGTGTAGGTCGGTGGTAGGGAAATATAGGGACAGGTGGGGATGTGGTAGGAATATGGGATTAGTGTAGCATTAGTATAAATGGGCGGTTGATGGTCGGCACAGACTCGGTGGGCCGAAGGGCCTGTTTCAGTGCTGTATCTCTAAAACTAAAAAAAAAAGGCACCTGCCTATGGTCACAGCCAGTAAATAGTAAATAATATAGGAAGAATTAAAACTGTAAGGGTCGAAATTATAATAAGTACTGTTTTTAATTGCAATGCTTAATGCACGTGTACCAAATTCCTGGGTAAATGTCCTGTATCAAAATCACACAGAGAGGAAATTGGTACAAGCACATTCAGCATTGGCGTGAGAACAATGCGATCATACTTTGTACCTTATAGAAAGGAAGAAAACTAAAAGTTTTCAAACAAAAAAGTCAAGTAAAAGAGAACAAAGCTGAAAATCCCAGCAGAGTTGTGAAAATGTTATTTCATCTTGAGAATATGGGTGAACCCATGGTATTGAGAGAAACTTGCAAGCACGCTTTAAAAGTCATAGTGTCTATAGTTCTTGTTCCCATGGGATCCATGCTCCTGTCACAAAAACATAATGCAACAAAATGTAAATTTTAAAAATTTCCCAGTGTTTACAGTTAAGAAAGATAAAATAACTTTATCCTGATACTCCAAGGGCACTTAAAAGCAGTAAAACCTAAGAGCCAGAAACGCCTCAATATAAATGCATAGCCGACAATCACTGCATGGAATGAATTATGAGTGAAAGATCTAAGAGGGTATTGGGTAGGGTAAAGCATAAAGCTCGGGAACCATTTTCTTCCTTTCAGAAGAAAATATTGTGGTACCTTGCTTGAGTAGAATGTATTTCTGTATTTGATTTATGGTACAAAAGCCAATTTATAACCAACCTAATGTTGCCAATTTGAACTTGTCCAAATCTGTATTAATGGAGGAGTAACAACTTCAGAAAGGGGTTGGTAAACTTACTGCCCTTTACAACAACATTCTTCCCGTTGCTATTTTTACAGGGATTACCACTGAGTTGCCAAAGTCCCTGTCTGTTTGATGTGGAAAGCCCTTTATAATATGCAAATCAGGATCCTAAGACATACTATCAACCCTGATAGATATTTAAGGACAGAATAGTCTGCCCTTGTCCTTCTAGGTGATAGAGCTCATGGGTTTGGAACGTGCTGTCGAAGAAGGCTTAGCAAGTTCCTGCAGTGCATCTTGTAGATGGTACACACTGCTTCTACTGTGCGTCGGTGGTGGAGGGAGTAAATGTTTAAGCTGGTGGATGGTGAGCTGATCAAGCGGGCTGCTTTGTCCTGGATGATGTTGAGCTTCTTGAGTGTTGTTGGAGCTGCATCCATCCAGGCAAGTGGAGAGTATTCCATCACACTCCTGACTTGTGCCTTGTAGATGGTGGACAGGCTTTGGGGAGCCAGGAGGTGAGTTACACGCTACAGAATTCCCAGCCTTTGACCTGCTCTTGTAGCCACTGTATTTATATGGCTGGTCCAGTTAAGTTTCTGGTCAATGGTAACCCCCAGGATGTTGATGGGGGGGGATTCAGCAATGGGAATGCTGTTGAATGACAATGGGAGATGGTTAGATTCTGTCTTGTTGGAAATGGTCATTACCTGGCACTTGTGTGGTGCGAATGTTACTCGTCACTTATTAGTCCAAGCCTGAATGTTATCCAGATCTTGCTGTATGTGAACACTAACTGCTTCAGTATCTGAGGAGTCGCAAATGGTGCTGAACAATGTGCAATCATCAGCGAACATCCCCACTTCTGACATTATAATGGAGGGAAGGTCATTGATGAAACAACAGAAGATGGTTGGGCCTAGGAAACTACCCTGAGGAATGCCTGCAGCGATGTCCTGGGTTGAGATGTTTGGCCTCCAACAACCACAACCAGACAAGAACACAAGAAATAGGAGCAGAAATAGACCATTTGGCCCATCGAGCCTGCTCCATCATTCAATATGATCATGGCTGATCTTAGGCTTCAATTCAACATTTCTGCCCGTTCCCCATATCCCTTGATTCCCTGTGGGACCAAAAATCTATCTATCCCAGCCTTAAATGTATTCAATGATAGAGCATCCACAACCCTCTGGGGTAGAGAATTCCAAAGATTCACAACCCATTAAGTGAAATAATTTCTCCTCATCTCAGTCCTGAATGATTGACCCCTTATCCTGAGACTGTGTCCCCATGTTCTAGATTCCCTGACTAGTGAGAACAATTGCTCAACTTCTACCCATCAAGCCCTTTCAGAGTCTTGTATGTCTCAATTAGATCGCCCCTCATTCTTCTAAACTCCAGAGAATATAGGCCCAATTTACTCAGCCTCTCATCATAGGACAACCCCCTCATCCCAGGGATCCATTTCGTAAATCTTCGTTGCACTGCCTCCAGTGCAAGTCTATCCTTTACTAAATGTGGAAACCAAAACTGCACACTGTATTGCAGGTGCGATCTTACCAAAGTCCTGTATAATTTTAGTCAGACTTCTTTAATCCTGTACTTCCATCCTCTTGCAATAAAGGCCAATATGCTATTTGCCATCCTAATTTGCTGCAACTGCTTGTTAACTTTGTGTGTTCCTTGTACGAGTACCCCCAAGTCTCTCAACATCAACACTTACCAGTTTCACACCTTTTATAAATATTCTGCTTTTCTATTTTTACGACCAAAGTTAGTATCTTCACACTTCCCTACATTATACTCCATTTGTCATCTTGTTGCCCACTGACTTAGCCTGTCTATATCTCTTTGCTGCCTCTCTACAGCCTCCCCGCAGCGTACCTTTCCACCGAGCTTTGTATCATCATTTTAACTTCTGTGATAGATTCCTCTGTGTCTCTTCATTCAAGTCATTAATATAGACTATAAATAGCTGAGGCCCCAGCACTGATCCTTGCAACACCCCACTATTTACTGCCTGCCAACTTGAAAATGCCCCATTTATGCCCACTTTCTGCTTCTTGTCTGTTAACCAATCCTCTATCCATGCTAATATATTACTCCCCAACACCATGAGCCCTTATCTTGCCTATTAATCTTTTATGTGGTACCTTATCGAATGCCTTTTGAAAATCCAGGTATACTACATCTACTGGTTCCCCTTTATCTACCCTGCTAGTTACATCCTCATTACAAACTCTAATAAATTAGTCAAACAGGATCTGCTTTTAGTAAAACCATGCTGACTTGTTATAATCATACTATGCTTTTCCAAGTGCAATGTTAAGACTTCTTTAATAATAGTTTTTAACATCTTCCCAACAACTGATGTTAGGCTAACTGGCCTGTAGTTCCCCATTTTGTCTCTACCTCCTTTCTTGAAAAGTGGTGTAACATTTGCCAACTTCCAATCTGATGGAGCCATTCCTGAATCTAAGGAATTCTGGAAAATCATAACCAGCGCATCCACTATCTCTGCAGCTATTTCTTTTCAGATGCAGGATGTTGACCATGTGGTCCCAGGGATGTGTCAGATTTTAGTCCGTCAAGTTTCACCAGTACTTTTTCTTGACTGATATCAATATCTTTAATTTCCTTGCTCTTTTTAACCATCTTCCTTTGTGGTATGACTCCAACCAGTGGCGAGTTTACCCCAATTCCCATTGACTTCAATTTTTTTAGGGCTACTTGATGTCACAAGCATCGATGAGCAGATTATTGCTGTGGAAGAACTGCTTGATAGCACTGTCGATGACACTTTCCATCACTTTGTTGATGATCAAAAGTAGACTGATTGGTGGTAATTGGCGGATTGAATTTGCCCTGCTTTTGGTGGTCAGGATATACTTCGGCAATTTTCCACATTGTCAGATAGATGCCAGAGTTACAGCCATACTGGAGCAGCTTGGCTAGGGGCATAGCTAGTTCTGGAACACAGATCTTCAATGCTACTGCCGGGATGTTGTCAGAGTCCATAGCCTTTGCTGTATCTAGTGCCTTCAGCCGTTTCTTGATATCACATGGAATCAATAGAATCTGTGATGCTGGGGACCTCAGCAGAAAGCCAAGAAGGATCATCCACCTGGCGTTTCTGGCTGAAGATGGTTGCAAATGCTTCAGTTTTGTTTTTTGTACTGACATGCTGGGCTCCCCATTCATTGAGGATAGGGATGTTTGTGGAGCCTCCTCCCCCAGTTAGTCATAGAGTCATAGAGTTATACAGCAAAGAAACAGGCCTTCGGTCCAACAATCATCCACACAGAAGTTAAAATTAACCCCAAATATGTTCAACTAGCATACGTACGGAACTTTCAACTTCAAAGGGGACATAAGACAGGAGATATTGGCTTGGCCAACCTTTATACACCTCACTCGATTTTTCTTTTGATTAACGGATCAGATCTAAGTTCTGCAGTCCTGCCACATCCAGCCATGAATGGTGGTGGACAATTAAACAACTAACTGGAGGAGGTGGCTCTACAAATATCCCCATCCTCAACAATGGGGGAGCCCAGCACATCAGTGCAAAAGATAAGGCTGAAGCATTTGCAACAATCTTCAGCCAGAAGTGCCAAGTTGATGATCCATCTCGGCCTCCTCCTGAAGTCCCCAGCATCACAGATGCCAGACTTCAGCCAATTCAATTCACTCCGCATGATATCAAGAAACGACTGAAGGCACTGGATACTGCAAAAGCTATGGGCCTTGACAATATTCCAGCAATAGTACTGAAGACCTGTGCTCCAGAACTTGCTGTGCCCCGAGCCAAGCTGTCCCAGTACAGCTACAACATTGGCATCTACCCTGCAATGTGGAAAATTGCCCAGGTATGTCCTGTACACAAAAATCAGGACATGTCCAACCCGACCAACTACCGCCCCATCAGCCTACTTAGCAATAACCTGCTCAGTGACGCTCAGTTTGGGTTCTGCCAGGGCCACTCAGCTCCTGACCTCATTACAGCCTTGGTTCAAACATGGACAAAAGAGCAGAACTCAAGAGGTGTGGTGAGAGTGACTGCCTTTGACATCAAGGCAGCATTTGACCAAGTATGGCATCAAGGAGCCCTAGCAAAACTGAGGTCAGTGGGAATCGGGGGAAAACCCTCTGCTGGCTGGAATCATACTTAGCACAAAGGAAGATGCTTGTGGTTGTTGGAGGTCAATCATCTGAGCTACAGGACATCACTGCAGGAGTTCCTCAGGGAAGTGACGTAGGCCCAACCATCTTCAGCTGCTTCATCAATGACCTTCCTTCAATCATAATGTCAGAAGTGGGGATGTTCGCTGATGACTGCACAATGTTCAGCAGATACTGAAGCAGTCCGTGTAGAAATGCAGAAGGACCTGAACAATATCCAGGCTTGGGCTGATAAGTGGCAAGTAACATTCGTGCCACACAAGTGCCAGTCAATGACCATCTCCAACAAGAGAGAATCTAACCATCTCCCCTTGACATTCAACGGCATTACCATTGCTGAATCCCTCACTATCAACATCCTAGGGGCTACCATTGACCAGAAACTGAACTGGAGTAGCCATATAAATACCGTGGCTACAAGAGCAGGTCAGAGGCTAGGAATCCTGAGGCGAGTGACTCATCATCTGACTCCCCAAAGCCTGTCCCCCATCTACAAGGCACAAGCCAGGAGTGTGATGGAATACTCTCCACTTGCCTGGATGGGTGCAGCTCCAACAACACTCAAGAAGGTCGATACCATCTAGGACAAAGCAGCCCGCTTGATTGGCACCCCATCTACAAACATTCACTCCCTCCACCACCGACGCACAGTGGCAGCAGTGTGTACCATCAACAAGATGCACTGCAGCAATGCACCAAGGCTCCTTAGACAGCACCTTCCAAACCCACGACCCCTACCACCTAGAAGGACAAGGGCAGCAAATACATGGGAACACCACCACATGCAAGTTCCCCTCCAAGTCACACACCATCCTGACTTGGAACTATACCCCTGTTCCTTCACTGTCACTGGGTCAAAATCCTGGAACCCCCTTCCTAACAGCACTGTGGGTATACCTACCCCAAATGGACTGCAGCGGTTCAAGAAGGCAGCTCACCACCACCTTCTCAAGGGCAATTAGGGATTGGCAATAAATGCTGGCCTGGCCAGTGACCCCCACAGCCCATGAATGAATACAAAAAAACTTCCATTGAAATGAATATAATGTATAACATGCAGCAAATCCTATGTCTCCCATTTTAAATCCCTTTTGAAGTAGAAAGTTCTGGCAAGTATGTTAGTATCCTGCACACAAATATCCCCTGTCAGTTTTGTAAATTTAGAAGTCAAATTAGATAGAATTACAGCACAGAATAGGTCATTCAGCCCAACTAGTCTTTGCAATATTTACAGTCAACACCAATCTCCTCCACCCTACTTTATCTAACTCTATGTTAATCTTTCTTTCATGTATCTAGCTGCCCCTTGAAGGCATCAGGTATTTGGTTCAACTACTCCTTGTGGTAGGAAGTTCCACATTCTAACCACTCTCTAGATAAAGAATTTTTTTTTATTTATTTAGAGATATAGCACTGAAACAGGCCCTTCGGTCCACCGAGTCTGTGCCGACCAACAACCACCCATTTATACCAACCCTACAGTAATCCCATATTCCCTACCACCTACCTACACTGGGGGCAATTTACAATGGCCAATTTACCTCTCACCTGCAAGTCTTTTGGCTGTGGAAGAAAACCAAAGCACCCAGCGAAAGCCCACGCGGTCACAAGGAGAACTTGCAAACTCTGCACAGGCAGTACCCAGAATCGAACCCGGGTTCCCGGAGCTATAAAGCTGCAGTGCTAACCACTGCGCCACTGTGCCACCCCTTTTATGATGCCTTGTTTTGAACTCCCCACATGTGGAAACATCTTCTCTACATCGACCATATCAAACCCATTCTGATTTTAAAGAAGTCAGTTAGGCCGTCCCTCAGCCTTCTCTTTTATGGAGAAAAGAGACGCAACTTGTTCTGTCTGTCCTGATAGTTATAACCTCTCAGTTATGGTATCATCCTTGCAAATATTTTTTGCACCTTCTACAGTGCCTCCATGGGCAGAATAGGAACATCGGAAATAGGAGGAGTGGGCCATTCAGCCCCAGTTTTCTAACGGGCAGGCTTTGCTGAGGCTCTTTCCCGCAGCAACAGCATTAACATTTTATTTATTTTATTTTATTTTTATTTAGAGATACAGCACTGAAACAGGCCCTTCAGCCCACCGAGTCTGTGCCGACCAACAACCACCCATTTTTACTAACCCTACAGTAATCCCATATTTCCTATCACCTCCCTACACTAGGAGCAATTTACAATGGCCAATTTACCTATCACCTGCAAGTCTTTGGATGTGGGAGGAAACCGGAGCACCCAGCGAAAACCCACGCAGACACAGAGAGAACTTGCAAACTCCACACAGGCAGTACCCAGAATCGAACCCAGGTCCCTGGAGCTGTGAGGCTGCAGTGCTAACCACTGCACCACTGTGCCATCTTGCCTCCAGACTCCCTGACTAATTAGGGAGGGCGAGCGGGATGATGCATCCATTCTATCAAAGGATTTCTAATTAAAGGGACCACGACATGGGTAAGAAAAGTTCACCAGTAATTGGATTTTTCAGGTTACAGCGAGGACAGGAATGGAGAGGAGACCAGGGAAGGTTGCTCCTCGGATCTCTCATTCTTACCAGGATATCTTGCTGCAGGATCTGAGAGGCTGAAGTTAGGTGAACTCTCCCAAGGATGGGAGGAAGAGGGCAATCGCTCCAACCAAGCAGGTACGGTTGGAAGTAGCCAAGGAAATCAGCAGCAGAAGTCTGCTCCCTCCAGCCTGGAGAAAGTGCACCAAGAGGATCCCAGACCTCAGGAGGGCATGACAGGTGAGGGACAGAACACTTTCAGGTGCCAAGCCCCACACTCTGACTTGCCCAGCATTCTTCTGACAGCTCTCCTCGGGGCAACGGATCTTGGAGCTGCACTCATTCTTCTCTCTGCAGGCACTTCACATCCTCATCTTAACAACCAACACACATACCAACCCTCAGCCTATTGCCCTCTCACACTCATGCCTCGCAGTCACTCTCCACAAATGGTATCCTTCCCTCTCCCTACACAAATCAATTACAACTACACAAACCTTTCTTTCCACTTCTTGCAGAAGAGAGCACACAGTGGGGTAGGGGTTTGCTAGGGGATGGCCCTCCAGTGACAGGCACCTTGATGGTTACTGTCAATGCATGCCCACCTGCTCCACTGGGAAGGAGGTCTTGTACCAGCAGGCTGCAGCTATCAGCAATGACCTGCCTTGAGAGCCCGTGCCTCCTGAGGCACTGGTGATCAGACATGTTGAGGGAACTGATCTTCTGCCTGTGGACCCTATATTGGTAGTCTCGCCTCCTTCCAGCTGGATCTTGGTGTCCATCCACTCTGCCATGTGACCATCCACACTGCCCTGTGAATGGACATCAGGTTGAGGTCAAAGCAGTAAAGCAGTTGGTGCTCCTGCTGGTGTTGCTCCTGCTGCTGCTGGAGCTGTTGTCAGTGGTGTGACTCAGCAGAGGTGGAAGGTGCAGCTGCATAAGCTGCTTCCATGCCATCTTGAAGGCTGACAGCAGGGAAGTTCAACTGAAGGTGAGTGAAATGCTAGACAGGTGAAGTGCCTTCCAAGCAGTTGACAATCACCTGTCAAGCACTCTTTTGAGAGAAAAAGTGCTTTGAACAGCAGCTTCTCAATGGCCGTGGCTGGAGCTCTTCAGTTTTACTGATCAAAGCCTTTCCAGCTTGCCAATTTCACTGAAGAAGCTCATCCCACTGTACACTTGCCTCAGTGACCCTGGCGAAATGCAGATAGTGTGGAAGCCTTGTGCTGTTGGATATGTAGAAATTTAAGGTTAAAAAGCCTCTTAATTGCCTTTTTAATCACCTCAATTTCTTTCCCACCAGACCCACAGGGGCTCCCTGCAGAACTCAGAACCAAACCCCAACACCCCCACCCCCATCACCACCCCCAACCATGGAAAGCCAGAGGAGGGCGGGATCATATCGACATCCCAACCTGATGTCAAATTCCAGGGCTTTCTCACTCCACATGTACCGGATCCCACCTTCACCTGGCTGGACAATTCTTCCCTTTGGGTCCTTCTTACAGCTTACTTTCCCATCCAACTTTTTATTAACAGCAAACTTGGGTCCATTACACTCGGTACCTTCCTCTAAGTAATTGATATAGATTATAAATAGCTGAGGCCCCAGCACTGATGCATGTGGCAGTCCCGAGTAACAGCCTGCCAACCTGAAAATGACCCTTTATTCCTACACTCTGTTTTCTGTCTTTTAACCAACCCCCAATCCATGCGAATATATTACGTCCAAACCCAAGAGTACTTATTTTTATGCTCCAACTGCCGTGTGGCACCTTATCAAATGCCTTCTGAAAATCCAGATATACTAGATCCACTGGCTCCTCCTTATCTACTCTGCTAGTTATATTCACAAAAAAGTAATAGATTTGTCAAACATGATTTACCTTTCATAAAACCATGTTGACTCTGCCCAATCCTATTTTGATTTTCGAAGTGCTGTTGTTACCAATTCCTTTGTAATGCATTAAAGGATTTCTCTGACGACTAATGTTGAACTAACTGGCCTGTAATTCCCTGTTTTCTCAATCCCTCCTTTCTTGAATGGCAGTGTTAAATTTTCGACCTTCCAATTCACTGGGACTGTTCCTGAATCTAGGGAATTTTGGAAGATCACAACCAGTGCATCCACTATCTCTGCACCCATCTCTTTTAGAACCCTCAGATGTAAGCTGTTCAGAGATCTATTTGCTTTCAGTCCCATTAATGTCTCCAGAATATTTTCTTTGCTGATGTTAATTACTTTAAGTTCCTCACTCTCATTAGACCCTTGGTTTCCCACTATTTCTGGCATTTTTTCATCTTCTACTGTGAAGACAGACACAAATTATTTGTTAAATGTCTCTGCCATTTCCTTATTCCCCATCATAATTTCTCCTGTCTCAACTAGTAAGGGGCCAACGTTTACTTTCACTGCTCACTTCCTTTTTGCCAACCTGCAAAAGCTCTTACAATCTATTTTCATATTTCTGGATAGTTTACTCTCATATTCTGTTTTCTCTCTCTTAATCAATGTTTTGGTCATCCTTTGCTGGTATCTAAAACTCTTCCAATCCTCAGGCTTACTATTGTCCTCGGCAGTATTATAGCCCACTTCTTTTAATCTAATATTATCCTTCACCAAATTAAGCTTAGTTATCCAAGGATAAATATCTTTTCCCGTGGAGTTTTTATTTTTCAATGTAATTTAGATTCATTGAGAATTATGAAATAGTACTTTAAATGTTTACTGTTTCTTATGTACCATCATATGTTTTTTAATCTAATTTCCCAATTACTTTAGCCAGCTAATCCCACATACCTATGTAATTGGCTGATAATTCAATACTCTAGTTTCATACTTATTTATTTAGAGATACACCACTGAGACAGGCCCTTCAGCCCACCAAGTCTGTGCCAACCAACAACCACCCATTTATACTAATCCTACATTAATCCCATATTCCCTACTACATCCCCACAATTCTCCTACCACCTACCTACACTAGGGGCAATTTACAATGGCCAATTTACCTATCAACCTGCAAGTCTTTTGGCTGTGGGAGGAAACTGGAGCACGCAGCGGAAACCCACGCAGTCACAGCGAGAACTTGCAAACTCCACACAGGTAGTATTCAGAACTGAACCCAGGTCGCTGGAGCTATGAGGCTGCGATGCTGACCACTGCGCCGCTAACCACTGTGCCGCCCAACTTATCTATGTCACTGTCAAACTCTATGTGAAATTTTATCATAATATGATCACTCTTTCTCAGAGAATCCCTGACTGTGAGATTACTAATTGCTAATCTGATGAAGGGTCACTGAACTGAAACGTTAACTCTACTTCTCTCTCCACTGATGCTGCCAGACGTGCTGAGTATTTCCAGCATTTCTTGTTTTTATTACTAATTAACTCTGTCTCATTGCACAAAAAAGATCAAAAGTAGCCTATAAAATCAGTTCTGATGAAAGGTCATCAACCTGAAACATTAACTCTGTTTATCTCTCCACTGATGCTGTCAGACCTGCTGAGTATTTCCAACACTTTCTGTTTTTATTTCTAAAATAGCCTCCTCTTCCCCATGATGTACTGCTCCAGGAGACTCTCTTGAATGTGTTCCATGATCTTGTCCTCCAAACTACTTTTGCTGATTCGAAATGTCCAGTTTATATAAAGATTATAATTTCCCATGATCTTTGTTTAAAGTTCCTCTCATTTCATGATTAATACTCTGTCCAACATTAGAAGAGATCAAAAAAATCAAAACCATTAAGATAAAAAAAGGAGCATAATTGATAAGCTAGACATACTTAGAGACGATAAAGCCCCTGGTCTGGATAGATTGCATCCAGCATGCTCGAAGGTGATAGGAAAGAGATAGCAGAGACACTAATATATATACATACACACATATAAAATTCAATAGAAAAGGGAATCGTGCCAGAGGATTGATGGTTATTCCTAGACTCAAATAGGCAGCCAGAACAAATCCAGGCAACGATAGACCAGTTAGTGTAACATCGGTGGTAGAAAAGATATTGGAAACTTTAGTCAAAGATATAATAGAAAACGCTTAGAAAAAGAAAATATAATAGTCAACACAGCCTTTCAAAAGTCAGTCAATAAGCGACAGCATAGTAGACTCATGACTGAAGTCAGAGCATGTGGAGCTGAGGGACAAGAAGCAGAATGAATAGCAAACTGGCTACAAAAAACAGAGAGTGGTGTTAAAAGTAGTTACTCAAACTGGCAGAAGGTGGAAAGTGGTGTTTCTTCCTCCACTTCCCTTTCACTATTAAATGGTCTGTAGAATACCCCTATTAATGTGATCGATCCTTTTTATACTTCATCTTAATCCATATGGATTCTGTTTCCATCTTAATGGCCTGGATTTTGCTGTCAGCAGCAAAGTGGTCCCTGTGGCATGGAGTTCCCCTTTCTGATATTCGTTTGAATCTGGCACCAAATCAAAGGGATCTCCAGGCGTCTAGTGACAGTGATGTCATCAAGCAGGATAATCAGCCACTCATATTGAAGTATTCTCACAGATAGTAAACCAGGAAGTTAAATGCACTGATTAGCCTTCACTTGTAATTAAATTTTAGACAGTGAACAAAATGATTGGGACACACAATTGGGATGAAGGTAGAAGCTGAAATATTATAAGTAAATTTCACAAAAAAATTATTTTAGAAATATGTGGAATTTTTTTGTCATGATGAAGAAATTTGACATTCTGCAAATGTAAAATGAGTTTTTCGGGGCCAGAGGAGTGTTTCAACAGTAATTATGAAGTTATTATGCTGTTAAAAACCCAGTTCCATTCAACAAGGTGTAACTTTTACAGCAAGTTCCATTCAACAAGGTGTAACCTTTACAGCAAGGCAAACAATATAAAACAAGATGTTTTCGTCAATTCACTGATTGCTTAGGGATTGTACTGGGGGGGACCTCTATAGCAGACCCTTTGGATTGCCTCCTGCTCCATGGTGCCATGGCTAACATTCTGGACCTCCTTCCTACAGCCTTTTCTATTTGTTTGTGGGATGTGGGTGTTGCTGGCTAGGCCAGCCTTTATTTCCCATCCCTAACTGCCCTTGAATTGAGTGGCTTGCTAGGCCATTTCAGAGGGCATTTGGAGTCAACCACATTGCTGTGGGCCTGGAGTCACATGTGGGCCAGACCAGCAGATTTCCTTCCCTAAAGGAAGGACAGTAAAGGACAATATGAACCAGATGCGTTTTTATAACAATTGACAATGGCTTCATGGTCACCATTAGACTAGCTTTTAATTCCAGATTTATTAATTGAACTCAAATTTCACCATCTGCTGTGGTGGGATTGAAACCCATGTGCCTGGAGCATTAGCCTGGGCTCTGGATTACTAGTCCAGTGACATTACCACTACGCCATCACCTCCCCTTCATCCTTATACTCAGAGGTCGCAAGTGCATTGTACCTATTTGAAAGGAGAAGTCTTGGTAAGATCTCCTTCTTGAATCTGATGTGTGACTTTACTCTGGAGTGAATTATCCTGAATTTCCTCCTACTCCCTTATGTGTTGAAGTTACTCAAACAGAGACATTTCCGCAGATGTGGCAAATTGTTCTATTTATTAGTTGTGCTAATCAGTTACTTCTGGTAATAATGCTGTACCATTTGGAGAGTTCGGTATAAAATATGTTCTGGTATTTCTATTCTTTTTCCAGAAATTTGGCTTTGCATTTACGAGGGCCCGCCAGACAAATCTATTTCACATTAAAGGTGTATTTGACTAGTCAAATGCCTGTGAAAAGTTTAAAGCTTCTCTCCATCTTTTTCAGTCCTTCTGATTTGTTTCCTTTTTTAACTCTTCACATAAATAAAAGGTGGCATTTGGTAGCAGCTGTAGTCCTTGCAGTGCAACAAAACAGGAGACTACAATAAAGTTCCAGCAAGGCATTTATTTTTGGGTATGTTATGGTATAGATGTCACAACAAATCTTAATCTGATGTTTTTTCAGGATTCAGAAAGGAAGGTGAGGGCAGCAAAAAAATATTTTGCAAGAATTCAAAAAAAATCCATACCCCAATGGCATGCCAATTGTACATGACGTAGCTATTTGTGTCTGTCTCAGGAGCTGTGTGTGAAAAGACTCAAACTCTTGATGATCATGTTACAAACCTGCCTTGTTGGTTGCAGCCTACCTGGAGTATTGTGTACAGTTGTGGTCTCCATTTCTAAGAAAGGACATACTTGCCATAAAGGGAGTACATCAGACGTTCACCAGACTAATTCCTGGGATGACGGGATTGTCTTATGAGGAGAGATTGCAGAAACTAGGCCTGTATTCTCTAGAGTTTCGAAGAATAAGAGGTGATCTCATTGACACTTAGAAAATTCTTACAGGACATGACAGGATGGATGTAGATAGGATGTTTCCTCTGACTGGTGCATCTAAAACCAGGGGACACAGTCTCAGAATAAGAGGCAGGCCATTTAAGACTGAGATAAGGAGGAATTTCTTTCCTCAGAGGATGGTGAATCTTTGGAATTCTATACCCCAGAGGGCTGTCAAAGTTCAATCATTGAGCATGTTCAAGACAAAAACCAATAGATTTCTAGATGCTAATGACATCAAGGGATATGGGGCTGGTGGAAAAAAATGGCGTAGAGGTAGATAATCAGTCATGATCTGTTTGAATGGCTGAGCAGGCTCGATGGGCCAAATGGCCTACTCCAGCTCCTATTTACGATGTTTCTATGTTCCTAGGACATATAAAGGCCTTGTTTTCCTCAGAGCAAACCAATTTTGCAACAGCAGCGTCAGATAGGCATTATATCTCTTATTTGCATATGCAAAGGGTCTAATGCCTATTTCAGGCATCAGCCTGCACACTAAGGGCTGGATTTAATGGTCCCCCAGGAGACAGACTAGGAGGTCGGGGGGGGTGGGGGTGCAAAGAATTGTGATGGGAGGCGATGGTGGTGGGCTGTTGGAGGGCCCATCACCTTCCTGTCACACAGCAATTAAGTCGGGAGCAGGATAGGCCAATGACGGCCTTCCCGCCCAGAGGCCAATTGAGGCCCTTAAGAGGCCTATGCCTATAATCATCCACTTAAGGACCTCTTCACCCCCAGCTGGCAACAAGCCAACACCAGGAAGGCTTCCACCATGCGGGGAGGTCACCCAGTGAAGTGAGGCGACCTCCCCGTGGGCTTGTGATTGGGGGGGAGGGGGGTCTCGTCCATGGGGCAATCTGTGGCCGATGGAGGGCCCCCTGTGGAAACCAACCCACCTCCCTGTACCCCCCTCCCTCTGCTCTCAACACCAACCTGCCCTCCCGCCATCACCAAAACCTGACGGACTGGCTCCAGTGATCCCACTTCACTTACCTTTGGTCTGGGTCTCCTGCGCTGGGCCTCGTTCCAAGGCCTCCTGCAGTAATGGCAGTGACCACTGCTCTCGGTGGCGTTTCCTCTACTACTTCATTGCTGGGTCTCTGATTGCCAGCAGGTTTTGGCGACGGAATCCCTCTCTTGAAAGGGATGGGGATCCTGGCATGGACTATTAATTGCCCAAGCACCGTCGAATCGCGCCGGGGGGCTGTGAATGGCCACCTTTATAACCCGGCGTTGGGAGTCCCACTCCCTCCACTAAATCCTGCACTAATCTTTCGGCCTTTAACAATTTGGTGGGTGTTGATTTTCCGGCTCATAATTTCCTTCCCCTCTGAATCCTGAAATAGAATCAGATTAAGATTTCCTGTCTAACCTACTGGAGATTTAAAAAGTTGTTTTGCCCCCTGAAAGTGGGTACTGTGCAGCTGAATTTCTGGGCCATAAAGCCCAGGAAAGAAATTACATAAATACAGGTTCTTTCTTTCTATTCCTACCCTCTGACTCTTTTGGTACTTACCTTTGATTTTTGTTGCATCTATTTCTTTGACACTAATTTTAGTTTTTCCCATCTCAGTGTGGGAGGTGGGGGGGCGGGGTCAAATTAACGTCATGGGTGTAAGGGATGGTGGGAAGGGTTATAGTTTAAAGTTTGTGCAGTTTTGGTGGGGAAGGTCAGATTTGAAGTTAAGTGTTTGGGGGAAGGGAAAATAATTAATTTAATTGATTTGGGGGGGGTGTGGGAGAGGGACAAAAGAAATGTATTTATTTATTTTAATTCAATTTCACTCTAAATATTTAAATGTACCAGTAGGGCTGACAACCCATTAAAAATGTCGCCCCCACCACGTGATCCGCATGGGGGGGGGGAGGGGGCGGCCTGCCCTGGCTATTTAAATGAGCTGCTGCTTCGAATTGCAGTGGCTCTTTGGCGTGTGGCCCACATGGGTGGCCCGCCGTTTTTTTGCCTGCCGCCGATTTTGGCAGCGGCCTTATAGAATTCAGCCCATGGTGTGCGGTTTTCGAGTGTGTTAATAAATTAATAGGAAATACCTTTCTCTGTAATTTAGTGTATTATCTACCTACTAACTACTGTTTAGTTAATGCTGATTTGTAGTTTAGTTGTTATTGTAAAAGTCTTAAAATGTGAAATCTTGTGTGATTCTTTAATTGATCACTGGGAAGTTCATATCTCTTGTTTTAAAGTTAACGGTCTCTACTGAGGTTGTAACACGGTGAACAGTTAAATTAAACAGGTAGGTAACCAACATTTGTTTTAAAAAAACTGGGAAATCCCACTTTGCAATTGCCTCTCCTACTTGTTAGCAGTTGTATCCAGAATCTCATCACAAAGGTAATCACACTTTAATGAGGTGCGATGAGTAAATTGAACTCCTTGAAGACCTGACTACGATTGAAATCAGTACAGTCTTTTAAATTGGTAAGTGCGGGTTAAGTACTTACTGAAATAAAAGCAGAAAATGTTGGAAATACACAGCAGGTCTGGCAGCATCTGTGGAGAGAGAAACAGATCTAATGTGTCAATTTCATCAGAACTGAGATAAGGTCGGAATGTAACAGGTATTAAGCAATTGAAAGGGGGAGGGTGGGAAGAAGAACAAAAGGGAAGTCTGTGAAAGGGTGGAGGGCAGGACAGATTAGGTGATAAAAAGTTTCATGATGAATATGCAAAGGGAGTTGTCATGCAGGCCCCCACCTGCCAAGAATGAGGCATATTAATGTTGTCAAATGAACATTGATTTTAAACTGTTACTGGAGTGAGGAAAGGACTGTTAAAAAAATCACCAGACACTTGGCTGGAAACACATTTTTGCATGCTAACAGACAGTGCTTGGAGGGACAAAGGGGCTATTCCATGCTCCAATTTAACCCACAATGGACTTTGAGCACCAGGTATTGTGTGTAAGAAGAGATATTCCAGGGTCAACTAAGACAAGAGAATCCACAAACAGACTTGGTCACATGACTAACCTGCTTGGCAACCTGGGTTTTTCTGAATTGCGCGTATCCATTGTCTCTCGAGATAAGGAGGCCCAAAAGAAAAAAGAAGAAGAACATAGAGTTGGAACTGGAAAAGACTGTTTGCTCCTGGAGCGAGAAGACCTCTCCTGTCTGCTCCCATCTCTTTCTCACAAGCGTCTGGACCCACTGAGGACACATGAACTTCAAGAGAGAAAAGTACCCTACATCGAACAAGGTTCAGGAAGAATACTGGGCCCCAATGAAAAGCAAGACCTACCTACGATCAAGGACTTTACAGCAAGTTCAAAGAACAGTAACCAAAACCATCTTCAGATATTGCCTCAAACTTTCCCACTTTGTTTCTTCTGCTCTTTTCTGTCTCTATCTGCATGTATCGCGTACGCATGCTAGCATGAGCATGTCACGTATCCGTAGACGTTGACCGAATTAGAGTTTAAGTTTAATAAAGTTCAACCTTTTTTCTTTAAAACTAAGAAAACCTGTTTGGTTAGTTTCTTTGCCTTATAATTGGAAGTTAGTGAACAGGGGGAGTTAAAAACACGGTGTGTTTAAAATTAAACCCTGGTACGGTAAGACCAGGTAAGGCTGAGATGGAACCCTCGACCCCTTTCTCACGGGGTCATAACAGAGTGCTAATGGGACAAGTAGAGGAACAGACTGCAGGATGGTAGACTATGGTGTTCCTCAAGGCTCAGAGCTAGGACCACTGCTTGGATTTTATATATATATATATATATATGTGTGTGTATGTAAATGACTTGGATATTGGAATAGAGAGTAACATTTCAAAATTGCCAATGATACCAAACTTGCAATCGGGCAGTCAACATGGTTTTATGAGAGGGAAATTATGTTTGGCAAATGTATTAGAGTTATTTGAGGATGTAACAAGCAGGGCGGATAAAACAGAACCAGTCGATGCAGTGTATTTAGATTTCCAAAAGTCATATATTAGCATGAATATAGGATTGCGTAACAGGAAACAGAGCACTGGAATAAATGGGGCATTTTCAGGTTTGCAAATTGTGACTAGTGGAGTGTCACAGGGATCAGTGCTGGGGCCTCAACTATTTACAAGCCATATTAATAACTTGGATGAAGGGACCGAGTGTATTGTAGTCAAATTTGCAGATGATATAAAGAAAGGTAGGAAAGCAAGTTGTGAGGAGAACCCAAAGTGACTGCAAAGAGATATAAATAGGTTAAGTGAGTGGGCAAGAATGTGGTAGATGGAGTATAATGTGGGAAAATGTGAGGTTGTCCATTTTGGCAGGAAGATTGCAAAAGCAGAATATTATTTATATATAGAGAGACTGCAGAATGTTGCAGTACAGTGGGATCTGAGTGTCCTTGTACACGAATCATTAAAAGTTAGCATGCAGGTACAGCAAATAATTAGGAGGGCAAATGGAATGTTGACATTTATTGCAAGAGGGGTGAAGTACAACATTTGGGAAGTCTTGCTACAACTGTACAGGGCATTGGTGAGACTGTACCTAGAGTACTGCTTACAGTTTTAGCCTCCTTACTTAAGGAGGGATAGACTTGCAGTGGAAGCAGTTCAGGGAAGGTTCACTAGGCTGATTCCTCGGATGACGGTATTGCCTTATGAGTAAAGGTTGAGCAGGTTGGGCCTATACCCATTTAAGTTTAGAAGAATGAGAGGAGATCTTATTGAAACACAAAGATCCTCAGAGGGCGTGACAGGTTAGATGCTGAGAGGATGTTTGCCCTTGTAGAGGAATCTAAAACTGGGGGCACAGTTTGAAAATAAGGGGTATCCCTTTTAAGATGGAGATGAGGTGGAATTTCTTGCTCAGAGGGTCGTTAATCTTTGGAATTCTCTTCCCCAGAGAGCACTGGAGGCTAGGTCATTGAATATATTCAAGGCTGACTTGGACAGATTTCTGATCTACAAGGGAGTCAAGAGTTGTGGGGGGCAGAAAAGTGAAGTTAAGGCCACAATCAAATCAGCCATCATCTTATTGAATGGCAAAGCAGTCTTGAGGGCTGAATGGCCAACTCCTGTTCCTATTTCTTATGTTCTTGGATGTATGGTAAACAGTGAGGATGATACAAGTTGACTGCAAAAGGACATAGGTTAGCAGAATGGGCAGACAAGTGGCAAATGGACTTTTATACAGAGAAATGTGAAGTGATGCAATTTGGCTGAAGGGATAGGGAAAGGCCTTACAGACTTAATGACACAGTTCTAAAGAGTGTGCAGGAATAGAGGGACTTTGAGGTGCACGAGCATTGATCATTGAAGGTGGCAGGACATATTGAGAGAATGGTCAGTAAAGCATATGGGACCTTGGGTTTCATAAATAGAAGTATTGAGTACAAAAGCAGGAAAGTTATGCTGAACCTTTATAAAGCTCTGGTTAGGCCCCAACTGGAGTACTGCATCCAATTCTGGTCACCACACTTTAGGAAGGAGGTTGCAGAGGAGATTTACCAGAATAGTTCCAGGGATGGGTGATTTTAGCTACAAGGTTAGGTTGGAGAAGCTGGGGTTGTTCTCCTTAGAGCAAAGGAGATTAAGGGGAGATTTGATAGAGGTGTACAAGATTATGACAGGTTTGGCTCATTTAAATAGCCAGGGTGGCCGGCACAAACCCCCCCCTCCCCCACCATCACATGGAGGGGGCGGGCTGTCTGATGCCAACAATGGTGTCAGCTACCAGTGCGCAGGCGTGGCACCATTTTCAAGGGCAGTCGGCCCTGCCGGCAAATTTAAACTTATAAAGATACACTCCCCCAAAATATATCAAATAAAATCCTAACATCCTTTTACCCAGCTCCCACAATAAAAATTAAATTAAATATTTGCCCTAATGCCTCCAAAAACACTTAGCTTTGAAATCTGGCCTTCCCCACGCCAGACTGTACAAAGTTTAAAGTTCACCCCTTCCCACCATCCTCTGTACTCATTATATTAATTTGACCCCACCCACAGTAAAAATCCTAACTCTCCCCTCTCCCCACCTGTGTCACACCAGCTTTCCCCAAACGGGGAAGCGAAGGCACAGGAGTGCCAGCCACCGCACTGAAGATCGCAGCAGGCCCACAAGATTGGAAGTGAGTGTATTTAAATTGATTCATTTTATTGACTTACATTCAGGTCCAGTCAGCCAGCAGCGGTGGGGGGGGCTGCCACGGAGCCTCGTCACCACTGGGAGAATCGGGCCGGGCCCTCCTGGCATTGAGCTCCTTGGCGGGCCTCTGCTGGAACAATCATCCGCCTCCCTGACCCACCCCCGCCACGGAGCACAATGCCGGCGGGGGGTGGGGGGGGGGGGTGGGTGGCGGTAAAATCCAGCCCAATGTGTGTGGGCAGTTGTCGGGGTAGTAAACAGCAAATGCCATTCCTTTGTTGTTGACCACAAAATCCAGGTCAGTATTGTTTTGGTGTGCCTAAAATTGTTGTCCCAGGTTAAGCAACACCTCGATTTTAAAACTATCACCCTTGTTTTCAAATCCCTCCACGGCCTGGCCTCTCCTTATCTCTGTAATCTCCTCCAGCCTACAAACCTCTGAGAGATCTGCGCTCTTCTAATTCCAGCATCTTGAGCACGCTGATTTTAATGACTCATACACTGGGTGGCTGTGCCTTCAGCTGCCTGGACCCTAAATTCTGGAATTCCCTCCCTAAATTTCTCCATCTCGCTACCTCACCTTTCTCTTTTAAGATGCTCCTTAAAATTTATCTCTTTGACCAAGGGTTTGGTCAACAGCCCCAATATCTCCTCATGTGTCTCTGTCAATTTTTGTTTTATAATGCCTCATTAAAGCTGTTATATAAAAACAAGTTGTTTTTATAGCTATGAACAGAATAATGGTGACTTTGCAGGTGCTGCAGATATATTTGGCATTGTGTTATACTATTATTTAATTATTTACAGATTTATTTGAAGATAATGGCACTGCTGCTCATTTCATCGCATGTTTCATGTTTGCTATATTTTAAACTGTTAAAAAAAATTCTGAGCCAACAGGTTTTTTTTGGGATTAAGTTTTTTATGTCACTGAAGCAATCTCATATTTGTACTGCAGCTGGAGGGGGCAGTTTCTAAGGCACTTTGATGTTGAATTTAGTCAATGTGCCTGGAGGTGGTTAGTCAGCCAATCCTTAACCGTCTGTTTACATGGTGGTCATTGGAGGCTTTAGACTGTCTCGAAGCTGTGGAGGAACAAAAGGATATGGGTGTCCAGATACACAAGTCACCAAAAGCTAAAGCACAGGTACAAAGGGTAATCAAAAAGGCTAAAGGAATGCTGGCCTTTATCTCAAAGCAGCTGCAACACAAAGTTATGTTTCAGTTGTACAGAGCCTTGGTCACACCCCACCTGGAGTATTATGGTCCGTTTACGGCATCACACCTCAGGGATAATATATTACAACTGGAGGTAAAAATGCACCCAAATAATACCAGGGCTCAAAGGGTTAAATTATGAGAACTGGATACACAAAAGTTATTTATATTCCTTCAAGTTAGAAGGTTGAAAGGTGATCTAATCAACATATTTAAAATGATTAAGGGATTCAATAAAGTAGCTACTGAGAAGCTATTTCTACTGGTGGGAGAATTCAGTGCAAGAGGACATAAACTTAAAATTAGAGCTAGGCCATTCAGGAGTGAAATCAAGAAGAACATTTTATACAAATGGGAGTGATTAATAACTTTCATGATTTGGATATTCAAACCAAAGGAAAATATGGAACTTGCTCCCCCAACAAGCTATGCATTTTGGGTCAATTGACATTTTCAAGACAGAAATCAATGATTTTTTGTTGATTAAAGGCATTGAAGGTGGGTAAATGAAGTGGAGGTACAGATCAACCTTGATCTAAATCATTGACAGAAAAGACTTGGAGAGTTGAATGTACGACTCCAGTTCCTATAAATAAATCACTCTGGAGATTTAGATTAATATTTTCAGCAAAAGCTGCAAATTCACTATGGGCACCAAATGGGAGGAGGAAAATGGGAAGATTGTGGTCGGTGGGGATTGTGGGCTGAGGGAAAATCATATGTCATGGGGAGAGATCATGGGTCAGGGAGAGAGATCACAGGTCAGGTGGAGAGATCTTGGGTGGGGAGGGAGATCACAGGTCAGGATGAGAGAGCGTGGATCAGGTGGAGAGATCGTGGGTGGGGAGGGAGAGATCATGGGTCGGGGGGTGTCGTGGGTTGAGGGATACCAGAGCTTGGGATGGGGGGGAAATTGTGGGTTGGGGGTTAGATCTAACGTGGGTCAGGAAGTCTAAGAGATTGGGGGGAATTACTCCTTCTGCTCCAAGCAGTAGTGGAAAGGCACTTACCTCATAGTCCCACTTGTTCTCACCTCCCTTCAGCTGCTGAGTTTCCAGAGCAGTAGGAAATCTGGCATGCAACATTAAATCTAAAAGGCTGCTTAAAATTTGAGGCATGCAGTCTCATTAACATATTTATATCATGGACCTGCTTCTCGAGAGCAAGTTAGCTGCCTGTGCACCATCCCCGCCAACCCCAAAACCTCTCTCCATTAAAACCAGATGTGGAGATACGTTGGCGTCACGTGTCAGATTTTTGAAATTTTAACCTAGCTCCTAAGGCTCGTCTCCCACCTATCATGGGGGGTTAACATTACCACTATAGTATCAGACCAGGAGAGGTGTTGAGCAGAGGGCTACATGAGTCAGTTTCTGAGCTACATTAATGAACTGCATAGTCAAACCAAATGTAAGCTTGTCAAGTTTGATAACACTACTGTAAAAAGGGAGAGCATTAACAACCATGTCTGAAACAGAAGGTTTGAATTAGTTCTGCAAATGAGCAGATAAATGACACAAGACATGTAACCCTTACCACTTTAAAATTTAGCAAAGGTCAAAATAATGTGTCACAATTATGCAACGACTGTTACTGAATTATGGCTTGGATACTTAGAACTGGAATTGGGATGAATAGGGTGCTCATCACTTTCATTGTCCTGACAATGTGGTGAATTGATTAAAGAAGCTACTGGAATACTAAGATGTATGGCAAAATTTGTGGACACGAAGGCCCGAATATTGTTACAACCGACCGCTCCAGTCAAAGCCCCCAATCAAAATATATGATACTGATTGAGGTGGGAGAAACGCACTGTTAATTCAATCCTGTACCTCCACAGATCGCCTAACATATCATTTTAAACTTTGTAAATTAAAGACCCAGCTAAATAGAGTTATGCCTATGGGAATGATATATCTGTTCCAGAGTTGTTGAAGATGTAGCAGGGGAGGGCTAAAAAAACTGAGGTGTTGTGGAGGAATCAAATGTAAGTCTGATTGAGAAAGACTGAAAACAATAGGTTGAAAAAAACAACTGTGAATCCAGAAGTCAGCAAGCAAAGTTTGGGGACTTTTCAAACTTTTCCCTTCTGTCTGAATCAGCAACTAGGGTCCAGATTCACCTGTTTTATACAGCTCTACCTTGCCCAGAGTTCAGTAGCAGCATAAAAGTAGGATGGTGCCCTGGGCACAGAACACCTAGGTGAGTGACACTCCTAAGGTGTTAAGGGAGCTCCATCGTCAAAGCTGCCAACAAAGTTAAGCAGCATAATGTGCTAATGGGGTTTTCCTCAGTGTTTTTTGGCATAATAATGGCACCTGGATTATTGCGTGCAGTTCTGGTCACCGCATTATAGGAAGGATGTGGAAGTTTTGGAAAGGGTGCAGAGGAGATTTACTAGGATGTTGCCTGGTATGGAGGGAAGGTCTTACGAGGAAAGGCTGAGGGACTTGAGGTTGTTTTCGTTGGAGAGAAGGAGGAGGAGAGGTGACTTAATAGAGACATATAAGATAATCAGAGGGTTAGATAGGGTGGATAGTGAGAGTCTTTTTCCTCGGATGGTGATGGCAAACACGAGGGGACATAGCTTTAAGTTGAGGGGTGATAGATATAGGACAGATGTTAGAGGTAGTTTCTTTACTCAGAGAGTAGTAGGGGCGTGGAACGCCCTGCCTGCAACAGTAGTAGACTCGCCAACTTTAAGGGCATTTAAGTGGTCATTGGATAGACATATGGATGAAAATGGAATATTGTAGGTCAGATGGTTTCACAGGTCGGCGCAACATCGAGGGCTGAAGGGCCTGTACTGCGCTGTAATGTTCTAATTCTAATTCTAAATTGTACCATCTATTAATCCCCGAATCAGGCTAACCAAACCAGGTGTCTTCTAATCAACAAGTTAACTGTTTCATTAGAAAAATGAAATTCTTAAACACTATGAAGATAAAAACAACATTTAAAATAGAAAAAATTAGAGTCCCTGCAAATTTACGCTTCTGCCGGAGGTGAAAAAGTCCAAGTTGCTTGAAGTGAAGACTCGGAGGGCGGAGTACCGGACAGGTAAGTATAAAAACCTTACCTCGGGGATGCACAGCCTACATCCAGGGAGAAGACTCGGAGGGCGGAGTTCCGGACTGGTAAGTTACCTCGGGTGGAAAAAAACTGAAAAAGTGATGTCACAGGAAAGCTGTGACCTGATTAGCAGGTAGGGAATCTGCACTGAATTTAAAAATAAAACATTGATTAAAATTAATTAAAACACTAATTAAATAATTAATTAATAAGTAGAGGAGTAACTAAACCAGAGGGAGGAGATTACTGTATTTAGCATTTAATATTTATAGTAGAAATCTAGGGCTAGGGACCACATAGTTAATTGTAACTTAATTTTGTAAGGATTTAATAAGTATTTAAGTATTGATTTTAAATTGATTTATTAATTAGTGCTAGAAATGTCAGTTAAAGGGGTAAAGTGCTTCACCTGTGAGATGTGGGAGATCCGTGACGCTTCCAGCGTTCCGGACGACCACATCTGCAGGAAGTGTACCCAGTTGCAGCTCCTCACAGACCGCATGGATCGGTTGGAGCAGCAATTGGATGCACTTAGGAGCATGCAGGTGGCGGAAAGCATCATAGACAGGAGTTTTCGAGAAGTGATTACACCCAAGGTGCAGGCAGATAGATAGGTGACCGCTAGAAGGGGCAGGCAGTCAGTGCAGGAATCCCCTGTGGCTGTCCCACTCTCTAACAAGTATACCATTTTGGATACTGTTGGGGGGGATGGCCTATCAGGGGAAAACAGCAGCAGCCAGAGCAGTGGCACCACGGCTGGCTCTGTTGTTCAGCAGGGAGGGGCAAAGCACAGAAGAGCAATAGTTATAGGGGACTGTATAGTCAGGGTCACAGATAGGCACTTCTGTGGACGTGAAAGAGATTCCAGGATGGTATGTTTCCTCCCTGGTGCCAGGGTCAAGGATGTCTCTGAACGGGCAGGGGGCATTCTGAAAGGGGAAGATGACCAGCCAGAGGTTGTAGTACACATTGGTACTACCGACATAGGCAGGAAAAGTGACGAGGTCCTGCAGGGGGAGTTCAGGGAGTTAGGGAGTAAGTTAAAAAACAGGACCTCTAGGGTTGTAATCTCGGGATTACTCCCTGTGCCACATGCGGCTAGAAATAGGAAGATAGTACAGCGAAACACATGGCTGAACAGCTGGTGTAGGAGGAAGGGTTTCAGATATCTGGATCATTGGGATCTCTTCCGGGACAGGTGGGAGCTGTATAAGAAGGATGGGTTGCATCTAAACTGGAGGGGCATAAATATCATGGCTGCGAGGTTTGCTAGCGTCACTCGGGAGAGTTCAAACTAGTGTGGCGGGGGGTGGGAACCAGAGCAGTAGGTCATCAGGTGAAATAACTGAGGGGGAACCAGTGAATAAGGCCAGTAAGACTGAGAGGAAGAGCAGGCAGGGAGATGTTGTTGAGCACAGCGGGACTGGTGGTCTGCAGTGCAATGCGAGAAGTATAACAGGTAAGGCAGATGAACTTAGAGCTTGGATTAGTACTTGGAACTATGATGTTGTTGCTATTACAGAGACTTGATTGAGGGAAGGACAGGATTGGCAGCTAAATGTTCTGGGATTTAGAAGCTTCAGGTAGGATAGAGGGGGGTGTAAAAGGGGTGGGGGAGTTGCATTACTGGTTAAGGAGAATATCACAGCTGTCTTGCGGGAGGACACCTCGAAGGGGTCATGCAGTGAGGCAATATGGGTAGAACTCAGGAATAGGAAGAGTGCAGTCACGATGTTGGGGGTTCACTACAGGCCTCCCAACAGCCAGCAGGAGGTAGAGGAGCAGATATGTAGACAGATTTTGGAAAGATGTAAAAGCAACTTTCCCTATATTGACTGGAACTCACTTAGTACTAGGGACTTGGATGGAGTAGAATTTGTAAGGAGCATCCAGGAGGGCTTCTTGAAACAATATGTAGATAGTCCAACTAGGGAAGAGGCCGTACTGGACCTGGTATTGGGGAATGAGCCCAGCCAGGTGGTCGAAGTTTCAGTAGGAGAGCATTTCGGGAACAGTGACCATAATTCCGTATGTTTTAAGGTACATGTGGATAAAGATGAGTAGTCCTCGGGTGAACGTGCTAAATTGGGGGAAGGCTAATTATAACAATATTAGGCAGGAACTGAAGAATTTTGATTGGGGGCAGCTGTTTGAGGGTAAATCAACATCTGATATGTGGGAGTCTTTCAAACGTCAGTTGATTAGAATCCAGGACGAGTATGTTCCTGTGTGGAAGAAGGATAAGTTTGGCAAGTTTCGGGAACCTTGCATAACGAGGGATATTGTGAGCCTAATCAAAAAGAAAAAGGAAGCATTCATAAGGGCTAGAAGGCTGGGAACAGATGAAGCCCTTGAGGAATATAAAGAAAGTAGGAAGGAACTTAAGCAAGGAGTCAGGAGGGCTAAAAGGGGTCATGAAAAGTCATTGGCAAACAGGATTAAGGAGAATCCCAAGGCTTTTTATACGTATATAAAGAGCAAGCGGGTAGCCAGAGAAAGGGTTGGCCTCAAGGACAGAGGAGGGAATCTATGCGTGGAGCCAGAGGAAATGGGTGAGGTACTAAATGAGTACTTTGCATCAGTATTCACCGAAGAGAAGGACTTGATGGATGATGAGTCTAAGGAACGGAGTGCAGGTAGTCTGGTTCATGTCGTTATCAAAAAGGAGGAGGTGTTGGGTGTCTTGAAAAGCATTAAGGTAGATAAGTCCCCAGGGCCTGATGGGATCTACCCCAGAATACTGAGGGAGGCAAGGGAGGAAATTGCTGAGACCTTGACAGAAATCTTTGTATCCTCATTGGCTACAGATGAGGTCCTAGAGGACTGGAGAATAGTTAATGTTGTTCCTTTGTTTAAGAAGGGTAGCAAGGATAATCCAGGAAATTCTAGGCCAGTGAGCCTTACGTCAGTGGTAGGGAAATTATTAGAGAGGATTCTTCGGGATAGGATTTACTCCCATTTGGAAACAAATGGACTTATTAGCGAGAGGCAGCATGGTTTTGTGAAGGGGAGGTCGTGTCTCACTAACTTGATCGAGTTTTTTGAGCAAGTGACGAAGATGATTGCTGAAGGAAGGGCAGTGGATGTTGTCTACATGGACTTCAGTTAAGCCTTTGACAAGGTCCATCATGGAAGACTGGTACAAAAGGTGAAGTCACACAGGATCAGAGGTGAGCTGGCAAGATGGATACAGAACTGGCTCGGTCATAGAAGACAGAGGGTAGCAGTGGAAGGGTGCTTTTATGAATGGAGGGATGTGACTAGTGGTGTTCCGCAGGGATCAGTGCTGGGACCTTTGCTGTTTGTAGTATATATAAATGATTTGGAGGAAAATGTAGCTGGTCGGATTAGTAAGTTTGCAGACAACACAAAGGTTGGTGGAGTTGTGGATAGTGATGAGGATTATCAGAGGATACAGCAGGATATAGATCGGTTGGAGACTTGGGTGGAGAAATGGCAGATGGGGTTTAATCCAGACAAATGTGAGGTAATGCATTTTGGAAGGTCTAGTACAGGTGGGAAGTATACAGTAAATGGCAGAACCCTTAGAAGTATTGACAGGCAGAAAGATATGTGCGTACAGGTCTACAGGTCACTGAAAGTGGCAACAGAGGTGGCTAAGGTAGTCAAGAAGGCATACGACATGCTTGCCTTCATTGGTCGGGGCATAGAGTATAAAAATTGGCAAGTCATGCTGCAGCTGTACAGAACCTTGGTTAGGCCACACTTGGAACATTGCATGCAATTCTGGTCGCCACACTACCAGAAGGATGTGAAGGCTTTGGAGAGGGTACAGAAGAGGTTTACCAGGATGTTGCCTGGTCGGGAGGGTATTAGCTATGGGGAGAGGTTGGATAAACTCAGATTATTTTCACTGGAACGACGGAGGTGGAGGGGCGACATGAGAGAGGTTTACAAAGTTATGAGTGGCATGGACAGAGTGGATAGTCAGAAGCTTTTTCCCAGGGTAGAAGAGTCAGTTACTAGGGGACATATGTTTAAGGTGCGAGGGGCAAAGTTTAGAGGGGATGTGCGAGGCAAGTTCTTTACACAGAGGGTAGTTAGTGCCTGGAACTTGCTGCCGGGGGAGGTGGTGGAAGCAGTTTCGATAGCGAAGTTTAAGAGGCATCTTGGCAAATACATGAATAGGATGGGAATAGAGGGATACAGACCCCGGAAGTGCAGACGATTTTAGTTTAGACAGATGTCAAGATCGACGCAGGCTTGGAGAGCCGAATGGCCTGTTCCTGTGCTGTACTGTTCTTTGTTCTTTGTTCATTGTTCTTTGAAGTCCTCACAGCTGTCCGATGGGTAGGAAAAAGGTTCTTCAATAGTAGAACAGTCCATAGTGTAATTTTAGCAGTAAGTGATGCTTTCTTCTCCAGCGATGACTGCAGTAGATCAACAACTCACAAGCACTTTCAATACAATCAATCTCGCTTCAGAATTTTTGAGGGATAAAAGATTGTCACAGTCTAATTTCCCTTCCTTAAGTTTAAATTAGCTGAGAGTTCTCCTTTCCGGTGCTAACACACAGCTGTCTGTCTGTTTCTGTTGGAACAGACTGTTTGCACTATAAGCCAGTTCAAAATTGAATTGTAACAAATGTATCTCTCAAAGCTCAGTCTGAGTGGCTGTATCCAAGGCAATGAGAATGCACCCTTTGACTCAGTCTTTAGATCTTTCTGGCTTAAAGCAGTACAGCTCTTTTTCCAGCCTTAAAGGCACACCGCCTTCTCGGGGAAAAAACTACAGGATCATATCACCACCGCCCTTGGCAAAATGAAATGCCATTCTTGGAATGCGTTTCATTACAATGTGTAAAAAAATTACAAATTGAAAAAACGCTAACACATTTTTTTTCTGCATTTACAGGCAGACACTTTTCTAAAAAAAATTAAGTCTACAGCAACAAGTTCCACCAGAACAGTTCAGCTTTAAATTTTCAAAACATTGTCCCAATTAGCCCATTTTTACATTTCCAAGCATAGTCTTCCAATTGTTTCATGTTTTCCCTCCAAGTATCCCTATTTCCCATCACCTCAGCCAGGTGAACTGCACAGCTAGGAACACTGACCACTATTGGGTTCACAATTCTCCGAGAAGTTTCTCGAGTACCGCTTAACCTATGTGGCATCACTTGACACTGGAAAACCCTGTCCGGTGTAACAGACGCTGATTTTCTCTTACCCTGGGGTGTCAAAGGAATTTGACAGTATCCTGCCAACACATCTGACTCTTTAAGACACATGGTGTTGCCCACTCTGTCTATACAGGCTTTTAAATAAGAATTTGGGTAGGAGTCTGCCTTCTTTACCACAGTTTCTGGAGTTTGAGCCGACCCACCAGGTTTAGTCATCAAGACCATCTGCGAATTCCAGCTGTCCTGACTAGGTTCAACTAAGCTGCCCTTCAGCATGCGATGTTCCTCTGTTTCCACTTGGGCCTGTCTGTCTGGACCTAAGCGACAAGGATGTTGTTTTAAAGGAACGGCTCCCCCTTCACCGACATCATGCTAAGGTTGTACCTCCTGGCTTACCCCAACAAACTTTTTGAAACGTTGTGAAAATTCTGGTTAGGACTTCACGCTGTTTTGCCTGTAAGTGTAAAAGCCTATTGTTAAATTTTCGTAGCCATTTTGCATTCGCTAATTGGATAGTTGGAGATTCAATCTGAGAATTTCCTAGGCCTGCTTCTGCCTCATCCTCACTATCCTTTTCCTTCTCAACAGTCCCGATTACCTAACATACCTGTACTGGCTTATCCTCCTCCCTGCTAAATGGTTCCTCAACCACTGGTATGGAAACTGGTGGTGCTGGTTTTATGGTAGGTTGTGGTTTCCCACCATTTGACAGGTATGACATGTCCTGCAAAATTGTCTCACATCCTTTTGTAAGACTTGACCAGTAATAATGTTTGCTTATGTGTGATTTGGTCTTCCGAACTCCCCTATATCCTGCAAAAGGAATGTTGTGTGCTAACCTGAATAATCCTCATTGATATTTAGGTGGTATCACTATCTGTTCAACAACTGTCCAGTCTTCATCGGCAGTCCTATGAGGTGGTCTCCATTTTCTCCTCAAAACCCCGTCTGCCATATAATAGCCTTCCAGAACTCCTTTCACCTCAGCTTTTTATAGAGCCATCCGTGCTATTTGGTATATCTCTGGATCAGCTTGCTGTGCTGCAATGATAGACATTTGGATTGTCTAAATCTCCAAATAAGGTTTCAAATGCCTGGCTATCTATTTGTGGTGCCCCTTTTATCTCCGACAATGGATCCTGTTTAGCCATTGCTTGGGTGATTACACACGCAGGAAATATTCCCAGAACTTGTTCCTATAATTGCTCTGTTTCCTTAATTTCACTTGGTTCCTCTGTAACTATCGGAGAAACTGATACTTTTGATCCAGCCAAATCATTTCCAAGGAGTAGATCAATTCCCTTTACTGGTAAACTGTGGACAACACCTCCAGTAACTACCCTAGTTATTAAGTCACTCTCTAGGCGTACTTTACACAAAGGTATGGGTATATACTCCCCGCTAATTCCATTAACTAGAACTTTAGCATTCAAGTTGCTCTCTGGTGGAAACCTCATATATTTCCCCAGCAACAGTGTTTGGGTTGCTCCTGTGTCCCTGAATATAATGATAGGTTTTCCTGCCTCACTTACGGGATACAGAGTTACTCTCCACTTTGACCAAAATTCATTATAACTTTCAGGTATTTTATTCTTAACATCTACATTCCTTTTAGTTTTAGTATATGGTTTCACTTTCACAACTGTCATTAAAGCTATAGCCTGGTCTGCTATACTCTCAGTCAGAGTCTTTTCCTCTGCACTAACATTGCGTACCCCAACAAGTCCTATGGGTTTACCTCGCAATTTCCAGCACTCTGAATGAAGAAGACCCGTTTTGTTGCGGTGATAACACTTTAGCTTGCGAACCTCACTTCTACCCTCAGCACCTTTCTTTCTGACTGGAGGAGATAATCCTGGGGCATTCCCAGGAAGGCTACTTGCCTTCCTTTCACTCTCCCACTTTCTATCCTTCTCGGGTTTATGTGGGTGACGGACAAAATAGGTTGGCTTATTCACAAGCTCAAAATCATAAGCAATCTCTGCTGCTTGCCTAGCTGTTATATCTTTCATGTTATCTATATGAGTTCTCACTATTGAAGGAATGCAGTTTTTAAACTCTTCTAAGAGAATCAATTCTCAAAAGTTTTCATATGTGGTTTCTATCTTTAATGCCTGTATCCAACAGTCAAAATTCATTTACTTCACCCTCTCAAATTCTAAATATGTCGACCCAGTCAATCTCAATAACTTGCTCAACTTCCGACAGAAAGCTTCAGGGACTAACTCATACGCAACGAGAATAGCCTTTTGTGCCATCTCATAATCTGCAGAAGCCTCTTCAGAAAGCATGGCATAAGCTTCATGACCTTCGCCTACCAACCGGCCCTGAAGAAGCAATGTCCAGCTTTCTTTTGGCCATTTCCTCTGTTTGGCTATTTATTAAAAAGATATGAAAAATGCCTTTACGTCCCTTTCCTCGAACTTAGGAAGAGCCTGTATAAATTTCAACAACTTCTCGCTGGGTCCTGATCTAAATTCAGATTCATATTGACCCTTTTGTCTTAGTTCCATCTCTTTTAGCCGAAATTCTCTCTCTTCTCTTTCACTTTCTCTCTGAAATGCTTTCTCTTTCTCTATTTCCTCTTTTTCCAGTTCAAGTTTTCTCAATGCTATTGCTTTTTCTTTTTCCTGTTGAAGCTCCAGTTTTTTCATTTCTAACTGAATCCTAGCCAATTCATAGAAACATAGAAAATAGGAGCAGCAGTAGGCCATTCGGCCCTTCGAGCCTGCTCCACCATTCATTATGATCACGGCTGATCATCCAACTCAGTAACCTGTTCCCACTTTCCCCCAATATCCTTTGATCCCTTTAGACCCAAGAGCTATATCTAACTCCTTCTTGAAAACATACAATGTTTTGGCCTCAATGGCTTTCTGTGGTAGTGAATTCCACAGGCTCACCACTCTCTGGGTGAAGAAGTTTCTCCTCATCTCAGTCCTGAAAGGTTTACCCCGTATCCTTAGACTATGAACCCTGGTTCTGGACTCCCCCACCATCGGGAACATCCTTCCTGCATCTACCCTGTCAAGTCCTGTTAGAACTTTATAGGTTTCTATGAGATCTCCCCTCACTCTTCTGAACTCCAGCAAATATAATCCTAACCGACTCAATCTCTCCTCATAAGTCAGTCCCGCCATCCCAGGAATCAGTCTGGTAAACCTTCACTGCACGCCCTCTATAGCAAGAACATCATTGCTCAAATAAGGAGACCAAAACTGCACGCAATATTCCAGGTGTGGCCTCACCAAAGCCCTGTATAATAGCAGCAAGACATCCCTGCTCCTGTACTCCAATCCTCTCGCTATGAAGGCCAACATACCATTTGCCTTTTTTACCGCCTGTTGCACCTGAATGCTTACCTTCAGCGACTTGTGTATGAGAACACCCAGGTCTTGTTGCATATTCCCCTCTCTCAGTTTATAGCCGTTCAAATAATAATCCGCCATCCTGTTTTTGCTACCAAAGTGGATAACCTCACATTTATCTGCCATGCATTTGCCCACTCACTCAACTTGTCCAAATCACCCTGAAGCCTCTCCGTATCCTCCTCACAACTCACCATCCCACCCAGTTTTGTGTCATCTGCAAATTTGGAGATATTACATTTAGTTCCCTCATCTAAATCATTAATATATATCGTGAATAGCTGGGGTCCTAGCACCAAGCCCTGCGGTACCCCACTAGTTACATTCCTGCCATTCGGAAAAGACCCGTTTATACCTACTCTTTGTTTCCTGTCTTCCACCCAATTTTCTATCCATAGCAAAACACTACCCCCAATCCCATGCGCTTTAATTTTACATGCTAATCTCTTATGTGGGACTTTGTTGAAAGCCTTCTGTAAGTCCAAATAAACCACATCCACTGGCTCCCCCTCGAAGAATTCTAATAGATTTGTCAAGCATGATTTCCCTTTCGTAAATCCCTGTTGACTCTGCCCAATTCTACCATTATTCTCTAAATGCTCTGCAATAAAATCTTTGATAATGGACTCCAGAATTTTCCCCACTACCGACATTAGGCTGACTGGTCTATAATTCCCTGCTTTTTCTCTACCTCCCTTTTTAAATAGTGCGGTTACATTAGCTACCCTCCAATCTGTAGGAACTGTTCCAGAGTCTATCGAATCTTGGAAGATGACCAACAATGCATCCACTATTTCTGGGGCCACTTCCTTAAGTACTCTGGAATGCATACCATCAGGCCCTGGGGATTTATCAGCCTTCAATCCCATCAATTTCCCCAACACCATTTCTCTACTAATACTGATTTCCTTCAGTTCCTCCCTCTCACTAAACCCTGTGTTCCCCAACATTTCTGGTATGATATTCGTGTCCTTCTTTATGAAGACAGAACCAAAGTATGTATTTAGTTGGTCAACCATTTCTTTGTTCCCCATAATAAATTCCCCTGTTTCTGACTGTAAGGAACCTACATTTGTCTTCACTAATCTTTTTCTTTTCACATACCGATAGAAACTTTTACAGTCAGTCTTTATGTTCTCCGCAAGCTTACTCTTGTACTCTGTTTTCCCCTTCTTAATCAATCCCTCGGTCCTCCTTTGCTGAATTCTAAACTGCTCCGAATCTACAGGTCTGTTGTTTTTTCTGGCAAATTTGTATGCCTGTTCCTTGGATCTAATGCTATCTCTAATTTCCCTTGTAAGCCATGGTTTGGATACCTTTCCCATTTTACTTTTGCGCCAAACAGGAATAAACAATTGTTGTAGTTCATCCACGCGCTCTTTGAATGTTTGCCATTGCCTATCCACCGTCATCCCTTTAAGTAATGTTTCCCAATCCATCATAGCTAACTCGCACCTCATACCTTTGTAGTTTCCTTTATTAATATTCAGGACCCTTGACTTAGAATCAACTACGTCACTCTCCATCTTGATGAAGAATTGTATCATATTATGGTCGGTCATCCCCAAGGGGACTCACACAACTAGATTGTCAATTATTCCTCTCTCATTACACAATACCGAGTCTAGGATGGCCTGTTCTCTAGTTATTTCCTCAATGTATTGGTCCAGAAAACCATCCCATATACCCTCCTCTATGGTATTGTGACTAATTTGATTTGCCCAATCTATATGCAGATTAAATCCACCATAATTACAGATGTTCCTTTATTGCATGCGTCTCTAATTTCCTGTTTAAAGCCATTCCCAACATCATCACTACAGTTTGGGGGTCTATTTCCAACTCCCATTAACATTTTTTGCCTCTTAATGTTTCTCAGCTCTACCCATACAGATTCCACATCATCAGAGCTAATATCCTTCCTCACTATTGTGTTAATTTCCTCTTTGACTAGCAATGCAACTCTACCGCCTTTTACTTTTGTCTGTCCCTTCAAAATACTGAATACCCCTGGATGTTCATTTCCCATCCCTGGTCACATTGCAGCCCTGTCTCCGTAATCCTGACTATATCATACCCGTTTACATCTATTTGCGCGATTAATTCATCCAGTTTATTGCGAATCTTCTTTGGCCTCCTTATCTTGAGAGACAATGGATAAGCGCCTGGAGGTGGTCAGTGGTTTGTGAAGCAGCGCCTGGAGTGGCTATAAAGGCCAATTCTAGAGTGACAGGCTCTTCCACAGATGTTGTAGAGAAATTTGTTTGTCAGGGCTGTTACACAGTTGGCTCTCCCCTTGCGCCTCTGTCTTTTTTCCTGCCAACTACTAAGTCTCTTTGACTCGCCACACTTTAGGCCCGCCTTTATGGCTGCCCGCCAGCTCTGGCGGACGCTGGCAACTGACTCCCACGACTTGTGATCAATGTCACAGGATTTCATGTCGCGTTTGCAGACGTCTTTAAAGCGGAGACATGGACAGCCGGTGGTTCTGATACCAGTGGCGAGCTCCCTGTACAATGTGTCTTTGGGGATCCTGCCATCTTTCATGCGGCTCACATGGCCAAGCCATCTCAAGCGCCGCTGACTCAGTAGTGTGTACAAGCTGGGGATGTTGGCCGCCTCGAGGACTTCTGTGTTGGAGATACGGTCCTGCCACCTGATGCCAAGTATTCTCCGGAGGCAGCGAAGATGGAATGAATTGAGACGTCGCTCTTGGCTGACATACATTGTCCAGGCCTCACTGCCATAGAGCAAGGTACTGAGGACACAGGCCTGATACACTCGGACTTTTGTGTTCCGTGTCAGTGTGCCATTTTCCCACACTCTCTTGGCCAGTCTGGACATAGCAGTGGAAGCCTTTCCCACGCGCTTGTTGATTTCTGCATCTAGAGACAGGTTACTGGTGATAGTTGAGCCTACGTAGGTGAACTCTTGAACCACTTCCAGAGCGTGGTCACCAATATTGATGGATGGAGCATTTCTGACGTCCTGCCCCATGATGTTCGTTTTCTTGAGGCTAATGGTTAGGCCAAATTCATTGCAGGCAGCCGCAAACCTGTCGATGAGACTCTGCAGACACTCTTCAGTGTGAGATGTTAAAGCAGCATCGTCAGCATTGCGAATTATTGCGAATGCTCCACGCATTAAGGCACAAAGCCTTAAGGCTTGTCTTTTTAACATTACTTGTCTCCATCCCACTATTTTTCACTGTGGCCCTGTTTGATTCTGGCTCTTGATTTCTCTGCCTAACACTTTTCTTATTTCCCTTACTCTCTTTTGTTCTTGTCTTTGAACCCCTCCCCCCCCCCTCCTCTGACTCCTTGCAAAGGTTCCCATCCACTGCATTACTCTCAGACCTACTACCCTCTTGTCTCTTATATTCCCTTTCTTGTTCCTCATATTGCTGTTCATCTTCTTCTTGATCATCATAATCTTCTTCGACTAATTACAGATGTTCGGCAATTATCTCTGATTTTTTGACTTCTAATTTCAATTCCAACCCAATTTCGCTGCCAATTCTTTAAACTTGTTCTTAGTTAAAGTTATCAAGTCACTCGGGGAAACAATCTGCTTTCCCAAAAACTCTGCTGCAACTGCTAATGCCATAACAATGGTATAAACTGTACCTTATTATACAAGAGACCTGGTTCTTTAATTTCTTTGTAATTGGTGTTAGATTTAGATCCCAGCAATTGAGGTTCCAATTGATATAATTCCAGACTTGACAGCAATTAAAATGATGACAAACGCAGGACTCCAATTTAAACACATTATCCCAGAGACGAGTAATTACGATGATTCCAAATGCGAGCCCTCCAAATTAGTCTGATTCTGATCCTAGAATTCGAGCTACTGAATTAAATATGATTCAAATCTCAAGCAAGCCCCCAATTAATATGTTACAACCGACCACTCCAGTCAAAGCCCCCAATCAAAATATACGATTCTGATTGAGGTGGGAGAAATGTTCAGTTAATTCAATCCCTTCCCTCCACAGATCGCCTAACATATCATTTTAAACTTTCCAAATTAAAGAAAGAGCCAGTCAAATTGTACCATCTATTAACCCCCGAATTAGGCTAACCAAACCAGGTGTCTTTTAATCAACAAATTAACTGTTTCATTAGAAAAACTAAATTCTTAAACATTACAAAGATAAAAACAACATTTAAAATAGAAAAAATTAGAGTCCTTGCAAATTTACGCTCCTGCCGGAGGTGAAAAAGTCCAAGGTTGCTTGAAGTCCTCACAGCGTCCGATGGAGACAAAAAAGGTTCTTCAACAGTAGAACAGTCCGTAGTCTAATTCCAGCAGTAAGTGATGCTTTCCATCTCCAGCAGTAGATCAGCAACTCACAACTACTTTCAATACAATCAATCTGGCTTCAGAATTTTTGAGGGATAAAAGATTGTCACAGTCTAATTTCCCTTCCTTCAGTTTAAATTAGTTGAGAACTCTCCTTTCAGGTGCTAACACACAGCTGTCTGTCTGTGCTCCCTGTCAGAACAGAATGTTTGTATTATAAGCCAGTTCAAAATTGAATTGTAACAAATGTATCTCTCGATGCTTAGTTCGAATGGCTGTATCCAAGGCAACGAGAATGCACCCAGAGTAGCACACCATCCTGACTTCGAACTATATTGCCATTCCTTCACTGTCGCTGGGTCAAAATCCTGGAACTCCCTTCCTAACAACACTGAACCGACACCACATGGACTGCAGTGGTTCAAGAAGACGGCTCACCACCACCTTCTCAAGGGCAATTAGGGATGGGCAATAAATGCTGGCATAGCCTGCGATGCCCACATTCCATAATAAGAAAAAGCATGGGGTTTGCAGCAGCCATTGCCGCTATGCTGAGTGTCTGAGGGGCTTATGTGTGAATGGGGGGGATTTCTGCAAAGGGCTTGTGTGGGAATTGGGGGGGGGGGGCGACATCAGTGACACCATGAACACGTCTCCATTGCCGCCCCCACCATGTGATTGGGGAGGACGGCTGCTGCCATCATGCAAAATGGCCACCTGCGGCCGCTCGTATCACAACTGGACCGTTACCTTTTTGCGGATGGAGCAGCAACGGGATCATAAAATACAGCCCAATATGTTAATTTGGTGCCCTACCCTTTAACAGTGGTACTGTTGAATAGCCCAACACCCACTGCCATAATAAAGACAGCGGGCGAATGCACAGCTGGTTGGAGTTGTGTTCTCCATATTTCATTCTTTCAACACCCCCGCCCTTCTCCCACCGGTCATGGGTGGATAACATCGAGGCCTATATCTCTGATAACTACTCTCTCATTCCAATTTTTAATCACCTTCTTACTCTTTCCATGTTGTGTTCTGGATTCCTATGTATTTTAGTTTCGTTAGTAGTCTTTCAAAGTCCTCTGACAATTCAAATCAACGATATCATTGTATGTTCTATTATCTATAGCATCCTCAAAGAAGCCAGTGGTGGCAAAATTGGATAGCTCCCAAAAGCAGGCACAGGGATGCATGATGAATCAACATCGGTTTGTATGTCTTCAACTCGATGGAGGAGATAATGCTCATCATCATTGGAATGGCCAAGACGGAGGCTGTGGCCAGTGGCTGGGCTAAAACAATCAAACATGATGGTATGTTCATAGCTAACCTTCCTTCTCACATCCCACTTCCCACTCATCGCACAATCTCTTCTGATTTACAAACTGTACATGGTGTAAGCATGCAACTCTTGCTCCCCCCTGCCTCCCATCACTGCAGCCCTGTCCCTAGTGCCTTTCTTCTTTCAGATACCCATGACCTGCAACCTGACCAGGCAATGGTGCAAGAGCAAGAAGTTGAGGAAGAAGAAGAAACACTTTCACTTGATTTCACACTCGTAGCTACCAGCTCAGATGCTGACACTGTGCATACTTGAGAGGCTAGCTTAGTGGTCACATCTGTAAGTGGTGAGCACTGGGCACAAGTGGGCTGCAGCCAGGGCACGGTGAAAGGGCAATTAGGGATGGTGCCAGCTCATTGGAGGGTGAGGGTGAACACGTGTTCTGCTGCTGAAGACTCAAATGAGGACTTTGATGGAATGGTTGATGGGTACACACACATTGTCAGGCTACGAGAAAGCCTATGGTCACTGTTTTTTTTTATTCATTCATGGGAAGTGGGCATCGCTGGCTAAGCCAGCATTTATTGCCCATCCCTAATTGCCCTTGAGAAGTTGGTGGTGAGCTGCCTTCTTGAACCACTGCAGTCCATGTGAGGTTGACTTTGTAGCAGTTAGGTGCAACTGAGTGGCTTGCTAGGCCATTTCAGAGGGCATGTAAGAGTTAACCACATTGCTGTGGGTCTGGAGTCACATGTAGGCCAGACCAGGTAAGGACAGCAAATTTCCTTCCCTAAAGGATATTAGTGAACCAGATGGGTTTTTACAACAATCGACAATGGTTTCATGGTCATCATTAGACTAGCTGTTAATTCCAGATTTATTAATACATTCAAATTCCACCTTCTGCTGTGGTGGGATTCGAACCCATGTCTCCAGAGTAATACCCTGGGTTTCTGGGTTACTGGTCCACTGATGATACCACTACGCCACCGCCTCCCCATCTATTGGAGAACATATTGCTAGACTGCTGTGAGATCCTGCAGGCCCATTTTAGCACTGATATCTGCAGTCACGATGATGCAGTCACTGTCAAGAAGCATGGAGGAGTTTGGCACCAATCTTGCACACAGTTTTGCACAGGGTTCGGAGCCCATCATTTCCAGCATGGAATTGGTGGCCAAATCCATTCACACACTTGTGAGATTAACCATGATGGCCGACATCTCAGTTTTCATTGCAGCACAAGCAGAAGCCACATAACATCTGACTTCTGCAGTGGAAGCTCACACTGAAGTCACACAAGCTCAGTTTGCTGTCATGCATACTAAGACTGCTATCATCGTGACTGCAGATATCAGTGCTCAAATGGGACTGCAGGATCTCACAGCAGTCTAGCAATCTGTTCTCCAATAGATGTCTGAGGTGCCATGCATTGAGAAGTGGCAGTCACTCCATGAAGCATGAACAGGCCGTTGTCTCTCAGGATGACAGCATTCATCCGCCTAGCACTGCTACCCCACTAGTCCCTTTATTGTTGCCTGTCAGTTAGCCAGCCAAGATGGTGCAGTCTGAAGCCTGACATTCTAGACCCAGAGTTGTGCAAAGTCCTCCTGCAAGGCCATCTGAAGTCTCCCCCACTGGAAGTCAGCAGCTTTCTACCAGCCATGCTGCAGCCATGGCTCTGGAGCCAGGCAAAGGTACATGGAAGACAGGCACTAAGAGAATGTTCAAGAGTGATTAGTTGACTTTTGTAAGGCATATTGGATGGTGTGATTCATAAAGTTGGTTTGGAATGTTTGTTTTCTGGTGGCTTTTATTTTAGCATTGTGGCAAGAGGACGCTGTGATGGTCAGTGACAAAAGACTGGTGGGTGTGGGACTGTTGTTGATGAGGATTTGGGATTGTGTTCACTGGTACCACAGTCAGATAAGCTGATCACAGAGAGCCTGGCCGAAAAGTGGATGTGTTGCCTCCTCCCTTCCTCCTCCTCCTCCCTTTTCCTCTTCTTCCTCAGATAGTCACCATATACCTGGTGGCAAGGTCTGTGCGCTGATTATGGCAAGTTTTGCAGAATGCAGCAGACCACTATGGATCATGACATGCACTCTCAAGAGCACTGCAGGGTTCTTCCAGAACAGTGTTGGCAGTGGAAGCATTAGTAAGCACTCCAATAGTCATGCGGCAGCATAGTTTTCATTGCTCACGTGCTGCCCATGGGTGTGCATATGTTGCACATCAGAGTCATAAGTCAGGTGGTCAGTGGATAGCCCTTGTCGCCCAGTACTCAGCTTCTGGTTTCTCATGGTGGCTCAAATGCAGGTGGTACAGTAGACTGGTGCAGGTTAAAGGCATCATGGCTACTGCCAGGATACTGGGCATTGACAAGCATGGGGCGCTGAGTATGCTATTATGGTACATCTTTGAATTACATTCAGTGCCCACAAAGCAATGCGTGTGCAGTCAATTCCACCTTGCACTATAGGGAAGCCTGCTGTCCTGGTGAAGTCGCTTGCTGATTCTGTCAGCCCTCTCTGGAAAGAGAGAATACAATATATTCTCCTTTCTTTGTGTACAGAATATTAGTGACCTCCCTTATGCAGCAGCAAACTGCAAAATGTTGCAGATGTCACCTGCTCCAGCCTAGAAGGAGCCTGATGCAAAGAAGTTCATAGTCACTGAAAATGCCGTCCTTGCCCTGCTCTGAGGCTGCAGGTCTGCCTGCAACAGGTGACAGATTTCAGTGAAACGGAAATGATGCACATACTGTTCCTGGCTTAGGTTGGGTAGGACAGTTGCTCCCTGAAGATCCTAGGTGGATTATGGCCTCCTGCTGAGAGTGCTTCACCTCCTCCTCCTCTTCCTCTTAAGCAGCTTGTTCTCCTCTGTGTTGCCTCTGCTCATTCTCCCTGTCATACTGCATACCAAGAGGGATAGAAACTACAGCACCCATGACTGGCAACATGTCATCTGAGTAAAACCTTTGAAGTGAGAACCAAGGCCTTCACCAGATATCATCACTCCCTGTAGACTTGCCCAACTTTAAGTATCAGGACAAACACTTCTACTAACTCAGCAACAGCCAGTAGAAATAAATCAGAAACTAATCTGAATGTGATTGACGAATCCTTTAAATAACACTGGTGAGGGTTTTCTTCCTGCTACTGAACTCACGTTCAGCTGTTCAAGATCAAGAGAAGGCCTTTGCTGGAGTGTTGAAATTGAAAATTATACCACTAGTGTCAAACCAGCATTACACACTGACTGATGTCACAATCTGCCTACGCTGCATACTTCCAGTGCATATTCCCGTGTGTGCGAACGACTTGTCCAAAATGGCATCTGGTGTGACCCATACCAAAAGTGTGTGCGTGCAGTGCAGACACCATTTTGGACCTGAAGCAGTACCCGTGGCACCAAAAGTATAGGCGCTACACAACCAAATTCTGCAGCCAAAGAAATTTACTGTCAGGACCTTGCCATTCTAAATCCATCGTGGCAATTTGAGAAAAATTATTACTGTATAGCTACTCTTCCAGCATATCCCAAAGAATAGTTTCCATCACTTTACTTGTTACTGTTGTACAACGAATGGGGTTCATAGCTGCCAGGGTCAGATTTATCACCACTTTTGCTTATGGTGAGTCTGGGATTAATTTGATTAATTTGCATTGAGTTTCTGAATCCAATTCATTGATGTAACTTAGAAGCAGTAGTGGTCCCAACATCAATCTGTGAGGCATCCCATTCATTACTTCCTCCCACCCCAATAGAACTCATCTAATAAGTACTTATTGTTTTCTACCAAGCCAATTGCTTATCCATTCTCAAGTTTTACCTTAGAACCCAACAGCTTTGACCAATTGTGGAGAATGGGTTGTGGGATCATTAAGAACTGGGAATGTTCAATTGGAACGTGTTATGGGGTCTGCAAGGACTTTGGAGGTGGCTAAACTCTGGCAGCACTAATGGAATGGGTACTGGGGTTTGGGAGTACGAAGATAGTGGGGTATGAAAGTTAGAAGCCTTGCAGAGAGGAGACTGGTGTCTGAAAATACTCAGGGGTTTCAAAAGAAGGGAACACATTGTAGGTGCAGCCAGCAAATACAGTAGGGGAGCCAAGCACAGTGACAATGGAAGTGAAAACCAGCATATATGGAATGACTTGAGGTGGAAACTTATGATGGACTGGAAATGACTCTGGATGAATTGATAAGGTGGTGTGGGGAAGTATCCAGGTTGGTCATCCACTAACAGTGCATGAGATTAGATCAGTCAGGCCACTGAAAGGAGCATGGGAGTGTTTCTTTTTTGAACTGCGGCAGTAGAGTGGAACTAAAATGAAGAGGGGAGGATTTTTCCATGATTGACATGGAATGTAGACAGTTGGAAGGCATCAGCAAAATAAATAGGCAACATACTTAAATGTACCTTTATGTACCTCCTCATCGTCTCTATGTCATTAACCCTCATGTGAATAACACTGCCACTACCTGCATTGTCCATCCATGGCCTTTCTCAGTGTCCAAAATCTATAGTGGATAAGTTACTGCCCTATTTCTACAACAAAAGTGATTCCATAATAGTTTACTATGATTTCCTTTCCTCTCATCACAGTTTTCTGCATGGTCTCCCAAACTACCTTGATTAACCATCAATTTCTCCTTCCCTTTCCTCTTCCTGAGCATCGTTTTTGAATTATTCTGTAGCTGAAACCTATTTGATAGTTATTCCCTATAATATTCCATTTTGTAACTGCAAACACTCCCTGTCTCCTATGTCAAGATCTTTCTCTACTATTACTTCCCTGACATACACTTTATGCCTCTATTCAAGCTGATTGCCATCTCAACCATTTTTTCCTATTAAGTCCAGTACTCACCACACACTGCTTCTGTTAATCTTCTATTCACCTTTTACACTTGTCAAACCTGCGATCACATGAACTGTATTTTCCAATTCTGCCTGAGTGCCTGAGCTCATTGATTTACAAATAATGTGCACAAAAAGAGCACTTTCTGAACTCCTCAGCTCTGACATAAAGTAAATATAGACCATTGCTTCCATTTTATCTTAAATTTCCTTCTGCAGCTGAGATCCATTTCTGCATGTGTTTACACTTTTGTCTCCAATGGTTTCTTCTCCCTCCTCCACATCAATAATTTAATCTTAGTTCAAATGTAGATTGGAGCCTTGAAGTTTGTTGCTTGTTCACACTGTTGGGTGTAACCTTATAACCATTTTTCAATGTTCAGTCATATGTCACACTCTTTCATCCTGAGACCCAGATGGCATTAATATATTTATGCAGAAACTGTCTTGATTTATTCCATCTGCAACAGAATCAGTATTTCCCCATGTATATATAACACTTGCATCCACATCTAATGTGGGCATTTAGTTCGTCACACATATTGCACCACACACCAATGTGTTTTAAACTTCTCAGTGTTAATGCCCCGCATACATTAGTCATCAAGTAACAGATTCTGAAATAATATTAAATATTAAAAACACAACTTCAATTGACTCTGGTGTAGGTAGAATAAATTAATGCCTGACCTGAGTGTGACTTACAACTTCAGTAAAGTATATCATGTAACTATTAAGGATTTTCAGCATACTTAAAGTTTATTGAATCCAACTCCATTAATTGGAAGCTTTTAGTCCACCAGTATAAAATACTGCCAGTAGAAAAAAAGATTCCCTGAAGGTTTAAAACTCCATTATAACCGCTTTGAATGTGAAATTTGCTTGGAGTGGGTGGAGGGCCTTCTTGAAGTATACAAAGAATTTGGGCTAGAAATTGACTTACCCTCCCTTCCATACACAGGGGCCGATAATCACGGCCTGCCTGAGCCGATTCCGATGGAGATGGGGAGCCAATAAATTTGGTGCTCCCACATCTTTATCATGATTGTAGCGTGGAGCCAAGCAGATCCCAGCCTGCTGTCCTCCTTGTAGTCCTGCTGGCAGCCTCTGCAGGGGGCTGAGTAGAACGTGGTACAAGCACCCTTCCCATCTTAATGGTGCATGCCCCATAAAAGGGAAGCGGCACTGATTAACTGAAGGCTGCTGGTAATCAATTTTGAAAGACTCAAGCTGCAGTGAAATGGCATAGCTGGCAGCGGGGAAGGGATTCCAAACTAGCTACACCACCTTAGTTATGAGGTAAGATTGGATAGGCTAGGGTTATTTTCTTTGGAACAGAGGAAGCTGAGGGGAGACCTAATTGAAGTATATAAAATCATGAGGCATCTAGATAGAGTGGATAGGAAGACCCTATGCCCCTTGTTTGAGGGGTCCATAACCAGGTGACAAAGATTTAAGGTAGGTGGTTACAGGTTTAAGTGGGATTTGAGGTGAAATTATTTCACCCAAAGGCTGGTGAGGATCTGGAACTCACTGCCTAAAATGGTGGTAGAGGCAGGAACCTTCATAACATTTAAAAAGTACTCGAATATGCACTTGAAATGCTGTAACCTACAAGGCTACAAAGCTAGAATCGGAAAATGGGATTAGGCTGGGTGGTTTCTTGTTGGCCGGCACAGGCATGATGGGCCGAAAGGCCTGCTTCTGCACCGTAAATTTCTGTGATTCTATGATTCTATCTTGGAGGAGCTTGTCATTTGGGTGTAGACCAGGAGAGAGACCATGTTTCTGCAGAGGGGGCGAGGGGGGTGGCAGCCTCTTACGAGCAAGAGGCTCGTAAGGGCCACCCTATGAAGGGAGTGAAATCACATGGCTATGGAAGGAAATACACAGAGACTAGCCCCAACGACATAGCATCAATGCTGAAAAAAGTTTAATGACCTCACATGGGTAGTCAAGGTGAACGAATGCATCTTCACATCAGATCTCATAATCACCGCACCACCAACCTCTCACACTGCTCAATGAACCACATCCCCAGTACAGCTCCCTGGTACTCAGGACTCCCGCCCAGAAATCCCAGTCCCCCTCCTCACCCATTCACATCTTCTAATGATGCTAGCCTCTCATCACCCAACAGACCTCCAGCTATTCAGCTATGACAGGCACATCACCCAAGCACAGTGCCATACAATTGCTGACATTTTGTCCTTTCTCTTGCAGGAAAAAATTGCGTAAAACACCAAGGAGGCCCAGAGCAACAATGGAGGGCTGAATGACTGCATCTCTTAAACCCTCTCAATGAGATCGTGCTCTGTATCATCAGGCCAGCTGCAACAGCACCCATGGTGTCCAGCACTGCTGAGCCCTCCAGAATGATGGTAATTGACTGCCTTATGGCCCTTTTCAATTTCCTCCTCGGCCTCATCCTGAGATGTGGCATGAAATGGAAGTTGCAGATGGTGTGACCACAGACCTGCTGCTTTCCTCCATACACACCCTTCTGTCACTCCAGCTCTTGCCTTCTGCTTTTAAACTTTCAAATGCCCAATGCCAGCTGCCTGACAGCTTCAGTACAGCCAGGATGAAAAGATAGAGCAACACCACCCCAGTGATGAGGAGGCACGGTCAAGAGATCTAATATTCGCACCTGCCATCTCAGGTACTGGCACTTCATGAACTTTAGAGGCAAATATACAGTCAGGATCAGCATGTGGTGAGTCACCTGCATGAATGGGCTACAGGCAGGCCAGGGGAAAGGGTGGTTTCTGTGCCAGCTCAGTAGAGGGTGAGATTGCAGTTGAGTTCTTCTACAGGGAACTCAGATGGAGACTTCGATGGAGCAGCATGCAGGAGAATGTTGATGATGATGCACACCTAGATGCTTGGTGCACTGGCAGGCCTGCCAGATAGCCTGTTACCACTGTCAAGGATCATGTAGCAGTCTCCCTCCAACGTGGCAGAGGGCATGGTGCAGAGCTTACAGCCCATTTATTCCAGAGTGGAATTGGTGGTCAACTCCATGGCAGCAATGGCAGACCAACCTATTATGGAGCATCTGGTGGCCATAGTCTCAGCTTCCACTGCAGCACAGATGGAAGTCTCCAGACGTTTCAGTGTTGCAGTGGTAGCTCCAGTGGAGGTCATGAAATATAGAAACATAGAAAATAGGAGCAGGAGTAGGCCATTCGGCCCTTCGAGCCTGCTCCGCCATTCATTATGACCATGGCTGATCAACCAACTCAGTAACCCCGCTTACTCCCCCCATATCCTTTGATCCCTTTTGACCCAAGAGCTATATCTAACTCCTTCTTGAAAACATGCAATGTTTTGGCCTCAATTGCTTTCTGTGGTAGCGAATTCCACAGGCTCACCACTCTCTGGGTGAAGAAATTTCTCCTCATCTCAGTCCTGAAAGGTTTACCCCGTATCCTTAGACTATGACCCCTGGTTCTGGACTCCCCCACCATCGGGAACATCCTTCCTGCATCTACCCTGTCAAGTCCTGTCAGAATTTTATAGGTTTCTATGAGATCTCCCCTCACGCTTCTGAACTCCAGCGAATATAATCCAAACCAACTCAATCTCTCCTCATACGTCAGTCCCGCCATCCCAGGAATCAGTCTGGTAAACCTTTGCTGCACTCCCTCTATAGCAAGAACATCCTTTCTCAGATAAGGAGATGAAAACTGCACACAATAATTCAGGTGTGGCCTCACCAAGGCTCTGTATAATTGCAGCAAGATATCCCTGCTCCTGTACTCCAATCCTCTCCCTATGAAGGACAACATATCATTTGCCTTTTTTACCACCTGTTGGACCTGCATGCTTTCCTTCAGCGACTTGTGTACGAGAACACCCAGGTCTCGCTGCATATTCCCCTCTCTCAGTTTATAGCCGTTCAGATAATCTGCCTTCCTGATTTTGCTACCAAAGTGGATAACCTCACATTTATCTACATTATACTGCATCTGCCATGCATTAGCCCACTCACTCAACTTGTCCAAATCACCCTGAAGTCTCTCTGCATTCTCCTCACAACTCACCCTCCCACCCAGTTTTGTGTCATCTGCAAATTTGGAGATATTACATTTAGTTCCCTCATCTAAATCATTAATATATATTGTGAATAGCTGGGGACCTTGTACCGAGCCCTGCGGTACCCCACTAGTCACTGCCTGCCATTCTGAAAAAGACCCATTTATCCCTACTCTTTGTTTCCTGTCCACCAACCAATTTTCTATCCATCGCAATACATTACCCCCAATCCCATGTGCTTTCATTTTACATACTAATCTTTTATGTGGGACCTTGTCGAAAGCCTTCTGAAATTCCAAATAAACCACATCCACTGGCTCGCCCTCATCAACTCAACTAGTTACATCCTCGAAGAATTCTAGTAGATCTGTCAAGCATGATTTCCCTTTTGTAAATCCATGCTGACTCTGCCCAATTCTACCACTTTTCTCCAAGTGCTCTGCTATAAAATCTTTGATAATGGACTCTAGAATTTTCCCCACTACCGACATCAGGCTGACTGGTTTATAATTCCCTGCTTTCTCTCTACCTACTTTTTTAAATAGTGGGGTTACATTAGCTACCCTCCAATCTGTAGGAACTGTTCCAGAGTCTATCGAATCTTGGAAGATGACCACCATTGCATCCACTACTTCTAGGGCCGCTTCCTTAAGTACTCTGGGATGCATACCATCAGGTCCTGGGGATTTATCAGCCTTCAATCCCATCAATTTCCCCAACACCATTTCTCTACTAATACTGATTTCCTTCAGTTCCTCTTTCTCACTAAGCCCTGTGTTCCCCAACATTTCTGGTATGATATCTGTGTACTCCTTTGTGAAGACAGAACCAAAGTATGCATTTAGGTGGTCAGCCATTTCTTTGTTCCCCATAATAAATTCCCCTGTTTCTGACTGTAAGGGACCTACATTTGTCTTCACCAATCTTTTTCTCTTCACATACCTATAGAAACTTTTACAGTCAGTTTTTATATTCCCCACAAACTTTCTCTTGTACTTTATTTTCCCCTTCTTAATCAATCCTTTGGTCCTCCTTTGCTGAATTCTAAACTGCTCCCAATCATCAGGTCTGTTGTTTTTTCTGGCAGATTTATATGCATCTTCCTTGGATATAATGCTATTTCTAATTTCCCTTGTAAGTCATGGTTTGGCTACCTTCCCCGTTTTACTTTTGCGCCAGACAGGGATAAACAATAAACAACCCTTCCGAAGAAGGGTCACTGACCCGAAACGTTAACTCTGCTTCTCTTTCCACAGATGCTGCCAGACCTGCTGAGTGATTCCAGCATTTCTTGTTTTTGTTTCAGATTTCCAGCATCCGCAGTATTTTGCTTTTATTTTAGGGATAAACAATTGTTGCAGTTCATCCATGCACTCTTTAAATATTTGCCATTGCCTATCCACCGTCATCTCTTTGAGTAACATTTGCCAATCCATCATGGCCAACTCACGCCTCATACCTTCGTAGTTTCCTTTACTAAGATTCAGGACCCTAGTCTCAGAATCAGCTATGTCACTCTCCATCTTGGTGAAGAATTCTATCATATTATGGTCGCTCATCCCCAAGGGGTCTCACACAACTAGACTGTCAATTATTTCTCTCTCATTTCAATATACCCAGTCTAGGATGGCCTGTTCTCTCGTTGGTTCCTCAATGTATTGGTCCAGAAAGCCATCCCTTATACACTCCAATAATTCGTCCTTTACAATATTGTGGCTGATTTGATTTGTCCAATCTATATGCAGATTAAAATCACCCATAATTACAAATGTTCCTTTATCGCATGCATCTCTAAATTACTGTTTAAAGCCATTCCCAACCTCACCACTACAGTTTGGGGGTCTATATACAACCCCGACTAATGTTTTTTGCCCTTAGAGTTTCTCAGCTCTACCCATACAGCTTCCACATTGTCAGAGCTAATATCTTTCCTCACTATTGCGTTAATTTCCTCTTTAACTAGCAATGCAACTCCACCACCTTTTGCTTTTTGTCTATCCTTCCTAAATAATGAATACCCCTGGATGTTCATTTCCCAGCCCTGGTCACCTTGCAACCATGTCTCCGTAATCCCAACTATATCATACCCATTTACATCTATTTGCACGATTAATTCATCCAATTTATTGCAAATGCTCCGCGTGTTAAGGTACAAAGCCTTAAGGTTTGTCTTTTTAACATTACTTGTCCCCTTCCCACTATTTTTCACTGTGGCCCTGTTTGATTCTGGCCCTTGATTTCTCTGCCTATCACTTTTCTTATTCCCCTTACTGTCTTTTGTTTTGTCTTTGATTCCCCCACCCCCCCCCCCCCTTCTGACTCCTTGCAAAGGTTCCCATCCCCCTGCCATTTTAGTTTTAAACCTCCCCAACCACACTCGCAAATACTCCCCCCAGGGCATCAGTCCCAGTCCTGCCTGGGTGTAATTCGTCCAGTTTGTACTGGTTCCACATCCCCCAGAACCGTCCCAATGTCCCAGGAATCTAAAACCCTCCCCCTCACACCATCTCTTCAGCCACATATTCATCCGCTAAATCCTGCTATTTCTACTCTGACTAGCACGCGGCACTGGTAGTAATCCTGAGATCACTACCTTTGAGGTCTTACTTTTCAACTTACTTCCTAGCTCCTTTATTCTGCTTTTAGGACCTCATCCTTTTTTTTACCTATGTCGTTTGTACCAATGTGCACTACGACCACTGGCTGTTCACCCTCCCCCTTCAGAATGTCCTGTAACCGCTCTGAGACATCCTTGACCCTAGTACCAGGGAGGCAACGTAGCATCCTGGAGTCTCTTTTGCGGCCACAGAAATGCCTATCTATTCCCTTACAATTGAATCCCCTATAACTATGAGATCCATGCTTGCTGGCATGCAGGCTCAGGCTCAGACTGCTGCCACCATGGGTGCAGACCGCAATGCTGAAAGGGGCATGCTGGCTGTCACAGCAGTTCAGCAATCTATCCTGCAATAGATTACTAGAATTGCTGAGGTGCTGCCCCATGGCAGTCCTCTCTCAGGATGACAACATTTGTGCTTCCACCAGTGCCACTCTACCAGGCACCCTTGCTGTTGCCCACCAGCCAGCCCCGACTGCTGTCACGCATGCCGAGGTGGAGCAGTCTGAAACCAGACCCTCAAGGCCCAGAGCTACTGAAGGATGTCCTGCAAGGCTACCCCCATAAAAGTCTGCACTCTTCCATCAGCCATGCTGCAGTCATTGGGGTAGCACTACATCGGACCACTTGGACAGACAAGGGTACCCACAAGTCAGGTGCGAACAAATTGCACGAGTGAATAATTCACTGTTGTTTTTGTAATTGGATGTGTTGTTGCATAAAGATGATTTTTGATGGTTTTTGTAGATAACAACTCCATAACATCATTAGCAGCATCCCCAACACCGAACACCTATTCCTGCTGGGGGACTTTAATGCCAGGGTTGGGGCCGACCATGACTCATGGCCCTCCTGCCTTGGGCGCTATGGCGTTGGAAGGATGAATGAGAACGGGCAGAGACTGCTTGAGTTGTGTACCTATCATAACCTCTGCATCACCAACTCGTTCTTTCACACTAAACCCTGTCACCAGGTTTCATGGAGGCACCCAAGATCACGTCGTTGGCACCAGCTAGACCTCATTGTCACAAGGCGAGCCGCCTTAAACAGTGTTCAAATCACACGCAGCTTCCACAGTGCGGACTGCGACACCGACCACTCCCTGGTGTGCAGCAAGGTTAGACTCAGACCAAAGAAGTTGCATCATTCCAAGCAGAAGGGCCACCCGCGCATCAACACGAGCAGAATTTCTCACCCACAGCTGTTACAAAAATTTCTAAATTCACTTGTAACAGTACTTCAAAACACTCCCACAGGGGATGCTGAGACCAAGTGGGCCCACATCAGAGACGCCATCTATGAGTCAGCTTTGACCACCTACGGCAAAAGTGCGAAGAGAAATGCAGACTGGTTTCAATCTCATAATGAAGAGCTGGAACCTGTCATAGCCGCTAAGCGCATTGCACTTTTGAACTACAAGAAAGCCCCCAGCGATTTAACATCCGCAGCACTTAAAGCAGCCAGAAGTACTGCACAAAGAACAGCTAGGCGTTGCGCAAACGACTACTGGCAACACCTATGCAGTCATATTCAGCTGGCCTCAGACACCGGATACATCAGAGGAATGTATGATGGCATGAAGAGAGCTCTTGGGCCAACCATCAAGAAGATCACCCCCCTCAAATCTAAATCGGGGGACATAATCACTGACCAACGCAAACAGATGGACCGCTGGGTTGAGCACTACCTAGAACTGTACTCCAGGGAGAATGCTGTCACTGAGACTGCCCTCAATGCAGCCCAGCCTCTACCAGTCATGGATGAGCTGGACATACAGCCAACCAAATCGGAACTCAGTGATGCCATTGATTCCCTAGCCAGCGGAAAAGCCCCTGGGAAGGACAGCATTACCCCTGAAATAATCAAGAGTGCCAAGCCTGCTATACTCTCAGCACTACATGAACTGCTATGCCTGTGCTGGGACGAGGGAGCAGTACCCCAGGACATGCGCGATGCCAACATCATCACCCTCTATAAAAACAAAGGTGACCGCGGTGACTGCAACAACTACCGTGGAATCTCCCTGCTCAGCATAGTGGGGAAAGTCTTTGCTCGAGTCGCTCTGAACAGGCTTCAGAAGCTGGCCGAGCGCGTCTACCCTGAGGCACAGTGTGGCTTTCGTGCAGAGAGATCGACCATTGACATGCTGTTCTCCCTTCGTCAGATACAGGAGAAATGCCGTGAACAGCAGATGCCCCTCTACATTGCTTTCATTGATCTCACCAAAGCCTTTGACCTCGTCAGCAGACGTGGTCTCTTCAGACTACTAGAAAAGATCGGATGTCCACCAAAGCTACTAAGTATCATCACCTCATTCCATGACAATATGAAAGGCACAATTCAACATGGTGGCTCCTCATCAGAGCCCTTTCCTATCCTGAGTGGTGTGAAACAGGGCTGTGTTCTCGCACCCACACTTTTTGGGATTTTCTTCTCCCTGCTGCTTTCACATGCGTTCAAATCCTCTGAAGAAGGAATTTTCCTCCACACAAGATCAGGGGGCAGGTTGTTCAACCTTGCCCGTCTAAGAGCAAAGTCCAAAGTACGGAAAGTCCTCATCAGAGAACTCCTCTTTGCTGACGATGCTGCTTTAACATCTCACACTGAAGAATGCCTGCAGAGTCTCATCGACAGGTTTGCGTCTGCCTGCAATGAATTTGGCCTAACCATCAGCCTCAAGAAAACGAACATCATGGGGCAGGATGTCAGAAATGCTCCATCCATCAATATTGGCGACCACGCTCTGGAAGTGGTTCAAGAGTTCACCTACGTAGGCTCAACTATCACCAGTAACCTGTCTCTAGATGCAGAAATCAACAAGCGCATGGGTAAGGCTTCCACTGCTATGTTCAGACTGGCCAAGAGAGTGTGGGAAAATGGCGCACTGACACGGAACACAAAAGTCCGAGTGTATCAGGCCTGTGTCCTCAGTACCTTGCTCTACGGCAGCGAGGCCTGGACAACGTATGCCAGCCAAGAGCGACGTCTCAATTCATTCCATCTTCGCTGCCTTCGGAGAATACTTGGCATCAGGTGGCAGGACTATATCTCCAACACAGAAGTCCTTGAAGCGGCCAACATCCCCAGCTTATACACACTACTGAGTCAGCGGCGCTTGAGATGGCTTGGCCATGTGAGCCGCATGGAAGATGGCAGGATCCCCAAAGACACATTGTACAGCGAGCTCGCCACTGGTATCAGACCCACCGGCCGTCCATGTCTCCGTTATAAAGACGTCTGCAAACGCGACATGAAATCGTGTGACATTGATCACAAGTCGTGGGAGTCAGTTGCCAGCATTCGCCAGAGCTGGCGGGCAGCCATAAAGACAGGGCTAAATTGTGGCGAGTCGAAGAGACTTAGTAGTTGGCAGGAAAAAAGACAGAGGCGCAAGGGGAGAGCCAACTGTGCAACAGCCCCAACAAACAAATTTCTCTGCAGCACCTGTGGAAGAGCCTGTTACTCCAGAATTGGCCTTTATAGCCACTCCAGGCGCTGCTTCACAAACCACTGACCACCTCCAGGCGCGTATCCATTGTCTCTCGAGATAAGGAGGCCCAAAAGAGAAGAAAAGAAAGAATTTACTGCTGAATGCTGGCCAAGGGAATATTGAGATGAGGAGTTTGAATGTGACAGTGGAGAATGGGGGTCCCCATTTGGATGGGTAAGTTGTTTCAATGGAAGCTGAGCCTTGCAATTTGCTCCTCCACAGTGTATCCAGCTACGTAGGGTCCATGATACTTCCTCCCAGCTTCCTTATCTTCCTCCTCCTTCTCCTGAGTTGGTCTCTGGATCCCAGGAGGTAGTGGCTGGGCCCTCAAAATTGCTAGGCTGTGGAGGACTCGGCAGACTTCCACAACTTGGAGACGCTTTCTGGCAAGTACTGCAGTAATTCCCTCCCATGTAGTCAAGGCAACGGAAGCGTTACTTCAGGAGACCAATTGCCTGCTTCTCAATGTTATGAGTGGCTCCCTGGCTTTCATTATAGGCCCATTCTGCTCGCATGATGGGGTGGCAGAAAGGGGTCATAAGCCATGAACACAGGGGATAGCCCTTGTTCCTGAGCATTCAGCCTCTGGTTTTTTTGGGATGCCCAAAGACAATGAGTAAATCAGATTGGTACAAGATGAAGACATTGTGGCAGGATAGCAGGCATTCAACCAGATGAAGGAGTTGGTGCGATCGCACGCCAACTGCACTTTGATGGAATGGTAACCCTTGCGATTCCTGTAGCTCTTGCTATTGGCAGGGGGCCCGTAGAGCCACACTGGTGCACCCTGCACCATTGGAATTCCTGCTTCCTGGCAAAGCCATGTACCCTTTCATCCTGCTCTTGTCTTCTGAACGATGCTTTGATGTAATGCATACCACGCTATGTTCGCAATATCTCTATATCCCACCTGGAATGACCTGATGGCGTAAAAGCTGAGGCTGATGGTGACATCAAGGCCACTGGTAGAGCCCTTTGCACCCTGCTGTGAGGCTCCAGGTCAGGCTGAACGAGGTGGCATAGCTCCGTCACCATCTACTTGGTGAACGTCAACCACCACAGACGTTGCTCTTGGTTCATTTGAATGAATGAGACAGCTCCCAGAAAACCTGTGGTGAGCCCTCCTTCTCCTCCCTCCACACAGAGCTTCCCCTTTCTGCCTCATCCATTCCAATTCATGGCCATGCTACAGACCAAGAGGCACTGCAACAACTGCCCCAACACCCGGGTTAAGTACTCCACTCTCCTTCCTTAATGCATTCAGCAAATTCTTAAAAAGACATCCAACAATCCAGCACAGTGCTTCCACCAATTCTGCCTAAGCAGAAGTTAATTAAAAGCACCTCACCTGCAACTTGTTGAAAGGCTCTTCAAATAGTCCTAGTACAGGGCTTATCTTGTATCTCTGCACTTGTTGTTTACAGAGCACACGCAAATTAATTGCCAGGACCAGTATTGCCCAAATTCTGGATCCTGGCATCAGCCGGTTAGGCTGTGTGATGTTAGGACAATGCTGCCTCACATGTTTTTGCGCATGTTGGGGACGCCCATGTGTACCATTTTGAGCAGGCCTCCAGCAGCGTTACTCAACGATTTTTTGCGGTCTTTATATTTGTTACAGGATCATTTGAAACATGTAGGAAGGCCAGGTTAAGGTTATGCCTTCTAATCAAAAGTACATTTTCCAGTGTTGTTTCTGGCTAGCTGTTGAAGATGAACAGAATTGGTTTCTTTCCTGGTCTTCATTGGAATAGATATTGATTCCTGTTGAATTCAATGAGCTGAATTTTACAGACCCCCCCGATGTCGGGGGTCATGGCGGGGGAGGGGTGGAAAATGCCTCCAGCAGAGGCCCACCATGAGCCTGGATGCCGTGAGGGCCCGTTCCAATATTGCCGGCGGTGGCGAGGCCTGGTGGTAGCAGCCCCACTGCTTGGCGATGGGAGTGAAATCTACATATGTAAATACATTTAAATACCTGAATTAATGAGTGTGGCGCTCCTACTGTCTGTGCTGGAGCGATATTGATGTTGGTGGCCAACACTCCCATGCCTTCAATACCCATCCAGGGATCCGTGGCGGAAAACTGGTTCAGCGGGGTGACCAGGTAAGTTTTCCAGTGTGGGGGGTGGGGAGTGGCGTCAAAGATATTTCATTGGCGTAGGGGATGGTGGGAAGGGGTAATGTTTAAAGTTGATGAACTTTGGGGGGGGAGGGTCGGGAGCACAAGGTGAGAGTTTTGGCGGGGGGAGAAGGCAGGTAATTAATTAATTCTGTGGTTATTGGGGGGTAGGTGAGGGTCAGGATGCATTTATTTAATGTTTTAAAAGTGGTACTTCTTTAAATATTTAAATTGAAATGCAGGGCTTGAAGCCCTTTAAAAATGGAGTCAGCGCCTGCGCAAAGGCAGCTAATGCCATTGTCAGGACGGACCACCCTCCCCCTCCATGTCATTGCGGGGGGGAGGGGCGGTCCGCCGCAGCCACTTAAATGAGCCATCGCGTTTAATCAATATCGCTATGTGCGCAGGCCGCCATTGTTTATGAACAGCAGCAGAAGTATAAATTTCAGCCCAATATGTTCTTTCTGGAGATTGTAGTGCTTGATTAATCTGGGTTTCATTGTATTAGGCTGTTCACTGTGTTTGATTGCTCAAGCCTTTGGGTGGAGCTGAAGAAGTTGAAACTGAAACTAAAAGGCACTAAGCTAAAAAGTTTCTACTAAACAGTGACTGTTCTGAGAAGACATGTACTGAGATCTTGTAAGAGCTGAGATGGTATAAAGTACTGTAAATAAACTAGTTTGTGATTTTACACAATTGTGATATCTGCATTTTTTTTTAGAGATACAGCACTGAAACAGGCCCTTCGGCCCACCGAGTCTGTGCCGACCATCAACCGCCCACTTATACTAATCCTACCCTAATTCCATATTCCTACCACATCCCCACCTGTTCCTATATTTCCCTACCACCTACCTATACTAGGGGCAATTTATAATGGCCAATTAACCTATCACCCTGCAAGTCTTTGGCATGTGGGAGGAAACCGGAGCACCCGGAGGAAACCCACACAGACACAGGGAGAACTTGCAAACCCCACACAGGCAGTACCCAGATTTGAACCCAGGTCGCTGGAGCTGTGAGGCTGCGGTGCTAACCACTGCGCCACTGTGCCGCATTGCTCTGAGATAAATCAGATATATCTTAACATATCCAGCAACCCGGCATAGACATAACAGAAATGGGCCTAGTAATATGTGATCCATGGAGCCAACATTGCATGCTCCTTAACCTGCATATTTATTGGTTTAAGTAACTGATTTCCTTTTATTTGCAGCCTGCTTTTGGGTACAATACTGAATAAAATGGGGCAATAATGGTTACTGCCTCACACTGCCTGCTCTAAAAAAACCACCATTTTCCTTCCACATTAGCAGATAATTAAATGGGGTCAAGTGTTCATGGCTAACTGTCCCCACTCTACTTTTCCCAATTTCCACTCAAATTCACCCCAGATTATTTTCGCCGCAATGTAAGTGATGGTAGGAACTGCAGCAGATTGCCACAATTGAGGGTTAGCTCTCCTTTATCTGCATATTGACATCTGCTGCACGGTGCTATGGAGGATCCATCACAATTTAACTTCACTATTTAGTTATCCCAACAGACAGTACAGTTTTTGACTGATGAAACAGAGTCCCAGTGGGAATCTCTCTATTCCTATGCTGTGGAGGAGGATGATGGTGAGATGGAAGAGACTAGATTGGAGGCTCCTAGAGTGAGCTATCACAGTGTCCCATGGAGATACCACTGACCAGGATTTACAGACCAAAAAGGTAGAATCATTAAGTCATAGAATTATACAGCACAGAAGAAGGCCATTTCACTAGTTGTGCCTGTGCCAGCTCTTTGAAAGAGCTGTCCAATTTAGTCCCTCACACCAGCTTTATCCACCTTTTTAGCTCTGTGCCTTTTAGTTTCAATTTCAATATCCCTGCAAATTATTTGTCTTCAGTGTGTGTCCAATTGCCTTTTGAATTCGTATGGAATCTGATTCTACCACCCTTTCAGGTAGTGCTTTCCAGACCTTAACAACCCTTTATGTGCAGAAATTGCCCTTCATTTCCCCCATACTTCCTTTATCAATTATGTTAAATCTATGACCTCTGGTTACTGACCCACTTACCAGAGTTTCTCCGGACTTGTTCTATCAAAACCCCTCATAAATTTTAATACATCTATTAGGTCTCTGTTTAACCGTCCTTACTCCAAATGAGACCAATCCCCGCTTCTCTAATCCCTCCATATAACTAATATCCCTCAGCCCTGGTATCATGCTGGTTAACCTCCTCTGTACCTTCTCCAAGGTCTTGACATCCTTCCTAAAATGTGGTCCCCAGAACTGGACACAATACTTCAGCTGTGCCCTAACCAGTGATTTGTAAATGTTTAATGTGACCTATATTTGTATTCAATGCCCCTATTTACAAAAGCAAAATACTGCAGATGCTGGAAATCTGAAATAAAAACAAAAATTGCCGGAAATACTAAGCAGGTCTGGCAGCATCTGTGGAGAGAAAAGCAGAGTTAACACTTCAGGTCAGTGACCTTGAAACGTTAACTCTGCTTCTCTCTCCACAGATGTTGCCAGACCTGCTGAGTATTTCCAGCAATTTTTATTTTTATCCCCTATTTACAAAGTCAGGTGCCCCATACACTAACTTCACCACCTTTTTAACTTACCCTGCCACTGACAAAGATTTGTGAATATGCACCCTAGGTCTCTTTGCTCTTGCACCCCCTCAAAATAGTACCATTTAGATTATACTCCATGTTTGCCTCCCACTTAGTTGCATTAAATTGCATCTTCCATATGTCTGCCCATTTCACCAGTCTGTCTCTGTCCTACTGAAGTTTGCTACTATCACACTTACCATTTAGTACATTCCCAAGTTTTATATCATCTGCAAATTTCAAAATTGTACTCCCTATACCAACTTCTGGTTATTTATATATAACTAGACAAGCAATGATCCCAATACTGATCCCTGAAGAGCCCCATATATAAGTCCATATACAACATACATGGTGGAACCTGCATCAACCCTCTTTCTTACTTCATCAAAGAACTCGATCAGGTTAGTCAGACACAATTTGCCTTTTACAGATCCATTAGCTCCCCTTATTAATCCATGCTTTTCCAAATAAGAATTAATATTGTTCTTGACAATGGTCTCCGATAGTTTTCCCACTACTGTCAATAGACTGATTGGTTATCAGGTTTATCCCGCTCACATTTTTGAACAGGGGGTGTAATATTTGCAATCCTCCAGTCCTCTGCCATCGTTCCCATATCCAAGTAATATTGAAAGATTGTGGTCAGAGCTTCAACTATGTCCACCCTAGTTTCCTTCAACAACCTAGGATGCATACTATCTGGACTGGTGACTTGTTAACTTTGACTACTGCCAATCTATTTAGCACCTCCTTTCTATCTATTTTTATCCTATCCAATATCGCTACTCCCCCTCCTCCTCTGCAACATTAACGTCATCCTCTTTTTTCTGAAGACAGATGTAGTACTCATTTGGTATCTCTGCCTCCACAAAAAGATCTCCTTTTTAGTCCCCAATCAGCGCCAACATTCTTTTAACTATCCTTTTAGTTTTATATGGTGATAAAAGATTTTTGTTTTTATGTTACTGCTAGTCTTTTCTCATACTCTCTCTTTGCTCTTTTTATAATCTTTTTCAATTTCCTCCTGCCCTCTCTCTATTCTGCTTGTTTTCCTACTGTATTCTGTACCTGATATTTGTCATATACCTCCCTTTTTAGTTTTATTTTGATCTCTTTCCTTTGTCATCCAGGGAGCTCTTGCCTTGGGTGTCCCATCTTTCCTCCTTATGGACATCTGCTTTATGCCAAAACTATCTCTATGTTGAAGGCCTGCCATTACTTATCTAATGTCTCTTTTCGACTTACTTTGATTTCTTTGCTTGTCAGTGACTCAGAAAGTAGTGTTTGCCCCCTGAGGCTAATGGAGAGATATGTTATGTGATGTATCTGATGACCTATAGTTGCTTTCTGGAAGAACAACATTGTCTAAACTAATCAAATTCACCAGTTCTTTGAATTTACAACTAGCTCCTTCCAAGCAGCATCTGGTCACTTTTACCATATTAATCAGGGTGCAGCTCACCACATCATCAAAATAATCTTGGCCTCCCTTTCCATGTCAAGTTGAGCTTCCAATCCCATGTACTTCCCATCACAAAGGCTGTCTATTTCTACCTCTGTAACATGGCCCATCTCTAGTCCTGCCTCAACCCATCTGCTGCTGCCTCAATCCATTTTCTGCTGAAGTCCTCATCAGTGCCTTTTTCATCTCCAGACTTGATTATTTCAATGGTCTCCTGGCTTGCATCCTCATAAACTTCAGCTCATCCAAGACTCTGCTGCCCATGTCCTATCCTGCACCATGTTCCACAAACCCTTTTTAATGATATATATTGGCTCCCTGTCCTTCCACTACCTCAAATTTAAAATTCACATTCTTGTGTTTAACTGCCTTCAAGACTTTGCACCTCCTTATCTCCCGAACTTCCTTCAGCCCTACCCCTCCCTCCAGCTTTCCGTTCTGTTGATACTGGTCTTTTTTTTTTCTTTTTTTTTCTTTTTTTTTCTAACCCCCGTGCTGTATCCTGTCCTGGGAGTGTTTGATGGGGACAGTGTAGAGGGAGCTTTACTCTGTATCTAACCCTATGCTGTACCTGTCCTGGGAGTGTTTGATGGGGGACAGTGTAGAGGGAGCTTTACTCTGTATCTAACCCCTGTGCTGTACCTGTCCTGGGAGTGTTTGATGGGGACAGTGTAAAGGGAGCTTTACTCTGTATCTAACCCCATTTTTGTTTGTTTTTTTTCATGTCGAGGGGGCCTTTATTCCTCAGGTTGACACTGGTCTTTGTGCACCTTACCTTTGGCGGCTGTGCCTCCTGGACTTGTCAAAGAGCAGGAGATCCTGTACAATTGTGTGCCCTGTACTGTTTCTTGTCAGTAACAAAGTGATGAAATTATTGGCCATGCTCAATAGTGACTTCCTTGATAGATCTTTGGACAACAAACTGGTAAATAAGTTTGGTGAGCTGCAAGTCGTCATATGGGAATATGAGATAGTGGCAATAACAAAGACCTGACTAAACGTTGGGAGGATTGGGAACTTAATATTTCAGGTTACAAGGTATTAAGGATAGAGAAGGAAAAAAAGGAGGGTGGCCGAGTGGCAGTATTGATCAAAAAAACTATTATAGCACTGGAAGGCTATGCTGTAGTTGAGGGGCCACTCTGTGAAAGTGGGTAGGTGGGTTTTGAATGGGTTAAAATCAGGCCCTATTTGTTTTGAATTAAGGAACAATAGAAAAATCAAGTGTAAAAATACTTGTGAAGAGGAGGACTAATTTCAGTGAGTTGATGAGGGGTCTGGCCTAAGTAGATTGGAATCAAAAAAGGGTCAGCAAAACTGTAATTGAACCATGGAATGTCTTTAAAGAAGAGGTGGCTTGGGTACAGATTAGATCCATTACCATGAGGGGGAAAGGAAGGGCATTCAAAGCTAGAACTTCCTGGATGTCTACAGATATAGAGATTAAAATGAAACAGAAAAAAGGAGGCTTATGACAAATGCAAGCTCCATAATACAGCAGAGAACCAAAGAATATACAGAAAGTATAGAGGCAATCTAAAAAAGGGAATAGAAGGGCAAAGAGAGAGTATGAGACGAGATTAGCTGCTAACATACAAGGAAACCTAAAAGTCTTTTATAAACAACTAAGTTATTACAAGGTAGTCAAAGGAAAGATGGGGCTGATAAGGAACCAAAAAACAGACTTTACTGTGGAGGCAGAAGGTCTAGCTGAGTACTAAATGAACACTTTGCATTTGTCTTCACTAGAGAAGGTGATACTGCCAATATAGCTGTAAAGGAGGAGACAGTAGCAATATTACGTGGGTGCAAATAGATAAAAAGAAGGTCCTTAAAAGGTTTTTTCTATTTTTCTATTTTATCGTATTTTATTTTTTAACCATGTACCTGTTTTTTCACGTGGACAGAGCTGCTCATTACCCTGCTATTAACACTCTCTCTGGATGAATGCTTTGTCTTTTACCACAAGCATGAACACGCTCTTTGCCTTTGTCCCGTGACAGCTTTGTTATTTAATCTCTCCTGCTGTCTGCCCTATCACACACCTTCCCTTTTGTTCTCTTCCCCACCAAACCGCAGCCCCTTCACTTGCTTAAAACCTAACTCTTTTCTAACCTTTCCCAGTTCTGATGAAAGGTCACTGACCTGAAATGTTAACTTTGCTTCTTTCTCCACAGATGCTGCCAGACCTGCTGAGTATTTCCAACACTTTCTGTTTTTACTTAAAAGGGTGTCAGTATTCAAAGTAGAAAAGTCACCCAGTCCAGATGGGATGCTTCCAAGGTTCTGGTGAGAAGTAGGGGTTGAAATTGCAAAGGCTCTGCTCAAGTTTGCAATCCTCCTGAGATATGGGGGTGGTGCAAGAGGACTGGAGGATGACAAATGTTATACCCCGTTCAAAAAAGGGGTGACAGATAAACCCAGCAATTACAGGCAGTTAGCCTAACATTGGTGGTGGAGAAGCTTTTAGAGACAATAATCCAGTACAAAATGAGTTGGCACTTGGAAAAGTATGGGCCAATAAATGAAAGTCAACATAGACTTGTTAAAGGCATATCATGTTTAACTAACTTGATTGAGTTTTTTGTTGAAGTAACAGAGAGGGTTGATGAGGGGACTCTAGTTGATGTTGTGTATACAGACTTTCAAAGCATTTGCCATAATAGTCATGTTAGTAAAATGAAAGCATGTGGACAGCATGGAAATGAAATTGGCTAAGGGACATAAAGCAGACAGTCGTGGTGAATGAAAACAGAAAAGTGCTGGAAATACTCTGCAGGTCTGGCAGCATCTGTGAAGAGAGAAGCAGTGGTAGGGAAATTATTAGAGAGGATTCTTCGGGACAGGATTTACTCCCATTTGGAAACAAATGGACTTATTAGCGAGAGGCAGCGTGGTTTTGTGAAGGGGAGGTCGTGTCTCACTAATTTGATTGAGTTTTTTGAGGAAGTGACGAAGATGATTGATGAAGGAAGGGCAGTGGATGTTGTCTATATGGACTTCAGTAAAGCCTTTGACAGGGTCCCTCATGGCAGACTTTTACAAAAGGTGAAGTCACATGGGATCAGAAGGGAGCTGGCAAGATGGATTCAGAACTGGCTCGGTCATAGAAGACAGAGGGTAGCAGTGGAAGGGTGCTTTTCTGAATGGAGGGATGTGACTAGTGGTGTTCCGCAGGGATCAGTGCTGGGACCTTTGCTGTTTGTAGTATATATAAATGATTTGGAGGAAAATGTAGCTGTTCTGATTAGTAAGTTTGCGGACGACACAAAGGTTGGTGGAGTTGCGGACAGTGATGAGGATTGTCAGAGGATACAAGGTGGAAGAGTCAGTTACTAGGAGACATAGGTTTAAGGTTAGAGGGGCAAAGTTTAGAGGGGATGTGCGAGGCAAGTTCTTTACACAGAGGGTGGTGAGTGCCTGGAACTTGTTGCTGGGGGAGGTGGTGGAAGCAGGTACCATAGAGACGTTTAAGAGGCATCTTGACAAATACATGAATAGGATGGGAATAGAGGGATACGGACCCCGGAAGTGCAGAAGGTTTTAGTTTAGGCAGGCATCAAGATCGGCGCAGGCTTGGAGGGCCAAATGGCCTGTTCCTGTGCTGTACTGTTCTTTGTTCTTCTTGTTCAAAGTTAACGTTTCAGGTCTGTGACCTTTCATCAGAACTGGCAAAGGTTAGAAAAGAACTAGGTTTTAAGCAAGTGAAGGGGAGGGGGTGGAGGAGAGAACAAAAGTGGAGGTGCTTGATAGGGAAGAGGGCAGGAGAAATTAAATAACAAAGCTGTCCTGGGAGAAAGGCATAGAGTGTGTTGATGCTTATGGTGAAAGACAAAGCATTAGTCCAGAGAGAGTGTTAATAGCAGAATAATGAGCAGCTCTGACAACATGAAAAGCAGGCACATGGTTAAAAAATAAAATATTAAAAAGGTCAGTCAAGCTCTGACATTATTGAACTCAATGTTCAGTCCACAAGGCTGTAGAGTGCCTAATCGAAAGATCAGGTGCTGCTCCCCCAGCTTGCGTTGATGTTCACTGGAACACTGCAGCAGGTCAAAGACAGAAATGTTGGCATGAGAGAAGGGGGGTGTATTGAAATGGCAAACAACTGGAAGCTCTGGGTCATGCTTTCGGACTGAGTGGAGATGTTCAGCAAAGCAGTCACCCAATCCACGTTTTGTCTCCCCAATGTAAAGGAGACCATATTGTGAACAGCAAATACAAAGGAGTGTTTGGGGCCTTGGATAGTGAGGAGAGAGGAGGTAAAAGGGCAGGTATTACACCTCCTGTGATTGCAGTGGAAGGTGCTGTGGAAAGGGGACAAGGTGTCAGGGGTAATGGAGGAGTGAACCAGGGTGTCACAGAGGGAACGATTTCTTCGGAATGCTGACAGGGGAGGGGAGGGGAAGATGCATTTCGTAGTGGCATCATGCTGGAGGTGACAGAAATGGCAGAGGATGATCCTCTGGATGTGGAGGCTGGTGCGGTGGAAAGTAAGGACAAGTAATGGTGAATGGTTGTTTTTCAGACTGGAGGTAAGCATTCAGTGATGTTCCCCAGGGACATTAGGAGATTGCTCTTTTTGATATGTATCAATGACCTGGACTTGGGTATGCAGGGCACAATTTCAAAGTTTGCAAATTACACAAAATTCAGAAATGTAGTAAACAGTGAGGAAGATAATAACAGCCTACAGGGGGAAATAAACTGGTGAAAGGGGCAGATGAAATTTAACACAGAGGAGTGTGAAGTAATTCATTTTGGTAGGAAGAGTGAGGAGAAGCAGTATAAACTAAATGGTACAAATTTAAAAGGGAGCAGGAACAGAGAGATCTGTGAGTGTATATACACAAATCTTTGAAGTTGGCAGGACAAGTTGACAGTGAATGTGTGGTGGAAGCAGATGCAATAGTAACTTTCAAAATTGAATTGTAAGCACATAAATGGGAAAAAAAATTACAGGGCTATGTGGAAACAGCAGGAGAGTGGGACTAATTGGATAGCTCTAGAGCCAGTATATACATGATCGGTTGAATGGCGTCCTGTGCTATATCATGATTCTACGATTCTATAGTTTACATGCAGACATTATCAGATAGGCTGGTAGGAACATGACTGATAAAAACTGAGGGTTATGGTGACTTTGATGGTCACTAACAGTGCTGTACGCATAATTAATCCTAACAGAGGTTTTCCTTCAAATAGTGGCACAGCTCTATCACAGCCTCCATGCTTACTGTCAGGCACCTAAAGCACTGCGATTAAATCATTAACAAGCCTGGCACATGTCTTTCAGCACTTGGCTGTTTACAAAACCAAGTGTTTACTGTACATTCCTCTGCATTCCCAATATTACTGCTGTCTTACACAAAGGTGCTAATATTTACGGGAAGATGGTGAGGGTGCAAGGGTACATGGGGGAAACCCGGTAAGACCAGAGAGAAGGAGAACCTGCCAAATTTAATGGAAGAACCTCACTATAAATTTTGTCTTCCATTTCCTGCCAGATAACCTGCTAAGTGGACAGACCGGCCGGTTGTCAGGCGAGAAACCAGCAGCAGGAGGCCGCAGCTGTAGACTTTGAGGAGGGTCCCCAACAATCATAATCACAGGACAGGCTTCAGTTAGGGATTGGGGGGGTGGGGGAATGGAGTCAGCCATGATCATGAGTTCAGATTGGGGGACTGTGGGGAGATTGCAATAATGACAATGGCTAGAGAGAGGCTGTGATCAGCAGAAGGGAGGCTGTAGGTTTGCTTGAGGGGCTGGGGGGTGGCGGGCACTTCTGCTCTTCCTGTCCCACAAGAAGTGCTATAAACTTATCTGCCGGAGCTGGCAGCTCCTAACTCCCTCTCTCTGCTGGGTTTCCTGATCCCCTGGGTAATCTGGGCAACAGTTTTTAATTTTAACTCAGACTCCCAATTGCACTGTCGCATTCTGATTTACAAATGATAATGAAAGGTCCCACCTCTCAAACTGGGGACACACACATGGCTCAAAACCGCTTTTGTTAAAATAGTGATGGATATAAAAATAGTGATGGATATGTACTTGTTGGGTTGTGATGCATTCCCTCTTTTTAGGGTTTAACATATCTCTGACCTCCCACCATTGAGGAGGGGTGGGATAATATTGAGTCTCAGCATTTATTGTAATTCTAGGATGAATTTCCAGGCTATACATATTAACATGCCATAACCGTTGTTAATGTTGAACATCACCCTCTATAAGAACAAGGGTGACTGCGGTGACTGCAACAACTACCGTGGAATCTCCCTGCTCAGCATAGTGGGGAAAGTCTTCGCTCGAGTCGCTTTAAACAGGCTCCAGAAGCTGGCTGAGCACGTCTATCCTGAGGCACAGTGTGGCTTTCGAGCAAAGAGATCCACCATTGACATGCGATTCTCCCTTCGCCAGCTACAGGAGAAATGCCGTTAACAACAGATGCCCATCTACGTTGCTTTCATTGATCTCACCAAAGCCTTTGACCTCATCAGCAGACGTGGTCTCTTCAGCCGACTAGAAAAGATTGGATGCCCACCAAAGCTACTAAGTATCATCACCTCATTCCATGACAATATGAAAGGCACAATTCAGCACAGCGACACCTCATCAGACCCCTTTCCTATCCTGAGTGGCGTGAAACAGGGCTGTGTTCTCGCACCTACACTGTTTGGGATTTTCTTCTCCCTGCTGCTCTCACATGCGTTCAGGTTTTCAGAAGAAGGAATTTTCCTCCACACAAGATCAGGTGGCAGGTTGTTCAACCTTGCCCGTCTAAAAGCGAAGACCAAAGTACGGAAAGTCCTCATCAGGGAACTCCTCTTTGCTGACGATGCTGCATTAACATCTCACACTGCAGAGTGTCTGCAGAGACTCAACGACAGGTTTGCGGCTACCTGCAATGAATTTGGCCTAACCATCAGCCTCAAGAAAACGAACATCATGGGACAGGACGTCAGAAATGCCGCATCCATCAATATCAGCGACCACACTCTGGAAGTGGTTCAAGGGTTCACCTACCTCGGCTGAACTATCATCAGTAACCTGTCTCTCGATGTAGAATTTAAAAAGTGCATGGGAAAGGCTTCCTCTGCTATGTCCAGACTGGCCAAGAGAGTGTGGGAAAATGGTGCACTGACACGGAACACAAAAGTCCAAGTGTAACAAGCCTGTGTCTTCAGTACCTTGCTCTACAGCAGCGAGGCCTGGACAACGTACGTCAGCCAAGAGCAACGTCTCAATTCATTCCATCTTCGCTGCCTCCGGAGAATCCTTGGCATCAGGTGGCAGGACCGTATCTCCAACACAGAAGTCCTCGAGGCGGCCAATATCCCCAGCATATACACCCGACTGAGCCAGCGGCGCCTGAGATGGCTTGGCCATGTGAGCCGCATGGAAGATGGCAGGATCCCCAAGGACACATTGTACAGTGAGCTCGTCACTGGTACCAGACCCACCGACCGACCATGGCTCCGCTTTAAAGACGTCTGCAAATGCGACATGAAGTCCCATGACATTGATCACATGTCGTGGGAGTCAGTTGCCAGCGATCGCCAGAGCTGGCGGGCAACCATAAAGGCGGGGCTAAAGCGTGGCGAGTCGAAGAGACTTAGCAGTTGGCAGGAAAAAAGACCGAAGCGCAAGGAGAGAACCAACTGTGTAACAGCCCCGACAACCAATTTTATCTGCAGCACCTGTGGAAGAGTCTGTCACTCTAGAATTGGCCTTTATAGCCACTCCAGGCGCTGCTGCACAAACCACTTACCACCTCCAGGCGCTTACCCATTGTCTTTCGAAACAAGGATGCCAAAGAAGAAGAAGAACCGTTGATAATGTTGAACAGCACCTGGAGGAAGCAATGAGGGTAGCAAGAGCACAGAATGTACTTTGGGTGGAGGACTTCAATTTCCATCACCAAGACTGGCTCGATAACACCACTACTGACCGAGCTGGCCAAGTCCTAAAGGACATGGTTGCTAGACTGGGTCTGCGGCAGGTGGTGAGGGAACCAACAAGTAGGAAAAATATAGTTGAACTTGTCCTCACCAATCTGCCTGCGGCAGATGCATCTGTCCCTGACGTATTGGTAGGAGTAGCCTTGTGGAGACAAAGTCCCATCTTCACATTAAGGATACCCTCCTTCGTGTTGTGTGGCACTGCCACTGTGCCAAATGGGATAGATTTCGAAAAGGGAATGCTGGAACCACTTAGTAGGTCTGGCAGCCTCTGTGGAAAGAGAAGCAGAGTTAATGTTTCAGGTCAGTGACCCTTCATCAGAACTGGCAGGTATAAAAAATGTAAAAGATTTTAACCAATTAAAGCAGGGGTGGAGCATGAGATAACAAAATAGAAGGTATTGATAGGACAAGGTCACAGAATAGCTGACCAGAAGGTCATGGAGCAAAGGCAAACAATATGTTAATGGTGTGCTGAAAGACAAAGCATTAGTACAGATAGGGTGTTAATGGACTGAAAACTGAACAGCCACAAGCACAAATGTGAAAAAAACAGTGGATAGGCACAGTAGAAACAAATTGAACAAACTAAAATAAAATAAACACAAAAAATTAAAGAAAAAAAAAAAAATAACTAAAGATAAAAGTAAAATGAGGGGCCCGTCATGCTCTGAAATTATTGAACTCAATGTTCAGTCCGGCAGGGCTGCAGCATACCTAATAAATGAGATGCTCTTCCTCGAGCTTGTGTTGATGTTCACTGGAACACTGCAGCAATCCCAGGACAGAGATGTGAGCATGAGAGCAGGAGCGGCGGGGGGGAGGGGGTAGCGGGGTGGTGTTGAAATGGCCAGCAACTGGAAGCTCCGGGTCATGCTTTCGGACTGAGCGGAGGCGTTCCGTAAAGCGCTCACCCAGTTTCCATTTGGTCTCCCCAATGAAGAGGAGACCACATTGTGAGCAGCGAATACTGTATACTAAATTGAAAGAAGTACAAATAAATCTCTGCTTCACCTGAAAGGAGTGTTTGAGGCCTTGGATAGTGAGGAGAGAGGAGGTAAATGGGCAGGTATTACACCTCCTGCGCTTGCAGGGGAAGGTGCCGTGGGAAGGGGACGTGGGAAGGGGACGAGGGGACATTGGATGCAGCAAAGGCTATGGGCCCTGACAATATTCCGGCAATAGTACTGAAGACCTGTACTCCAGAACATGCGGCGCCCCTAGCCAAGCTGTTCCAGTACGTCTACAACACTGGAATCTACCCAGCAATGTGGAAAATTGCCCAGGTATGTCCTGTACACAAAAAGCAGAACAAGTCCAACCCGGCCAATTACCGCCCGATCAGCCTACTCTCAATTATCAGTAAAGTGATGGAAGGTGTAATTGACAATGCAATCAAGCGGCACTTGCTTAGCAATAACCAGCTCAGTGACGCTCAGTTTGGGTTGCGCTAGGCCCACTCAGTTCCTGACTCCATTATAGCCTTGGTTCAAACATGGACAAAAGAGCTGAACACAAGAGGTGAGGTGAGAGTGACTGCCCTTGGCATCAAGGCAGCATTTGACCGAGTATGGCATCAAGGAGCCCTAGCAAATCTGGAGTCAATGGGAATCAGGGGGAAAATTCTCCACTGGCTGGAGTCATTCCTAGCACAAAGAAAGATGGTGGTGGTTGTTGGAGATCAATCATCTGAGCTCCAGGACATCACTGCAGGAGCTCCTCAGGGTAGTGTCCTAGGCCCAAATCATCTTCAGCTATTTCATCAATGAACTTGCTTCAATCATAAGGTCAGAAGTGGGGATGTTCGCTGATGATTGCACAATGTTCAGCACCATTCGTGACTCCTCAGATACTGAAGCAGTCCGTGTAGAAATGCAGCAAGTCCTGGACAATATTCAGGCTTGGGCTAATAAGTGGCAAGTAACATTTGTGCCACACAGGTGCCAGGCAATGACCATTTCCAACAAGAGAGAATCTAACCATCTCCCTTTGACATTCAATGGCATTACCATCGCTGAATCCCCCACTATCAACATCCTGGGGGTTACCATTGACCAGAAACTGAACTGGAGTAGCCATATAGATACTATGGCTACAAGGGCTAGGAATCCTGTGGCGAGTAACTCACCCCTGACTCCCCAAAGCCTGTGTGCCATCTACAAGGCAGAAGTCAGGAATGTGATGGAATACTTGCCTGGAGAAGCTCGACAGCATCCAGGACAAAGCAGCCCGCTTGATTGACACCCCATCCACAAACATTCACTCCCTGTACCACCGACACATAGTGGCAGCAGTGTGTACCATCTACAAGATGCACTGCAGCAACACACCAAGGATCCTTATACAGCACCTTCCAAACCTGCGACCTTTACCACCTAGAACAACAAGGGCAGCAGATGCATGGGAACACCACCACCTGCAGGTTCCCCTTCAAGCCACACACCATCCTGACTTAGAACTATATTACCGTTCCTTCAGCATCGCTGGGTCAAAATCCTGGAACTCTCTTCCTAACAGTACAGTGGGTGTAACTACCCCACATGGACTGCAGCGGTTCAAGAAGTCAGCTCACCACCACCTTCTCAAGGGCAATTAGAGATGGGCAATAAATGCTGGCCTAGCCGGTGATGCCCGCATTGAGGAGGCACATTGACATGTAAAACAGCCCATTCCATGCTAACGACTCCTATCATCAAAAATTGGTCTAGCAAAGGCTTTTGCAGACAGACTGACTCCAAAGCCAAGCCCAAAATAATAGGTGTAAAATAACACCTATTTATCAAAATAAACCACATTCAGACAGTAGTCCCCGCGTCCTGGGACAATGAATGAACGTGCCAGGGGAAAGCATCTTGACTGAAACTAAATCCTGATAGGTTTTTGCCTTAAAAGAAGTAACTGCTCTGGGAGAGAGAGACAGAAAGCCATTTCAGCCAGAGAAACTGTGAGATCTATCCAGCTAAACAATAAGCCCTGCCTGCAACTTCTTTAAACTAATGAGGCAGAGCGATTGCAAGATGACGTTGAATATTCCCTATGTGAGAAATTGAACCAGGACTTCCAACACCAACTTTGGACTGAGTTTTAACCAAATGAGTCTGCGACACTTCATCAATTCCAAGACAAGGAATATTCAGGCCTGCAACACTGTTAAAAATGCCTCCCAGTAAACCTAGAACGTTCAAAGTGAACTCCCTTCCAACAATCTAACTCTAATTGCATGCTACCCTCTATTCTATCTTTTCTTATGTGTATGAATGTGTGTGGGTGAGGTTGCAAACTTTTTCAGATATTGTTTTAATAAATAGTTACCTTTCTTTTTAAACCTACAAGAAAAATGTAGTTTATCTGTTTATTTGACCCTGAACCACTCAGGGACTAAAATACTATTTTTAAACACTATCTGCGGTCAGTTGAGAGGTGAAAAGTGGAAGCCATCCACATCATTTCCCACCTGTCTATAACAATGTATTTGCCTTAAACTAGTTGAAGAATTGGAATATGGGTAAGCTGAGCAAGAATGCAGATTCAGATTTTTCCCCAAAACAGCAGGTGGATTAGAATGGACTTGAATCAAAATTATTTAAAAGATAATATGAGTGAAGTAGAATGCTTCCACTGTAAAATACTTCCACTACTTGTTTAGCAAGCAAAAAAAAATGTTTTAAAAAACCTCTTACATTGCAGGAAGCACGTAAAATTTAATTTCCTTCCTGCCCACAAAGAACTTTTATCGTAACCATGGTGGTATTTTAGATTCCTGAATTTGACATTTTAATTGGTAAATAAGATCAAAATGGCAAAAAGATGTCCATCCACATTACCCCCTAAATAGCTATACTCCACATGATCTCATAGCTGCTATTACCTGAGTGACTCTCCATTGATTCTGCAAATCAGAAATATTGAGTGGTAATTTTTATGTTTCCCAAGATGGGAGTCATTATTTATAAAGCAATTACTGCACTTGCACCTATTTTAATCATTTAATACTGTAATGAGTAATTGGTTTTAATAAGGAACTGGATAAATATCTAGTTGTGAAAGAGATTGAAGCTAAAAGGGTAAAACTGATATAGTTGATCAAACAATGGTATTCCTTTTCGTGCCAGTATTGCATAATGCAAGATTGAATAATGTAGATTGATATCTGGAAGGTTTTGGTCAATTACTGTTTGGAATCATTTAAATTTGGCATAAATTTCTCTTTTCACCCATGATTATTCAGCTCTTGCAGGAAATTCATTTATATAGCACCTTTAACATAACATTCCACGGCACATCATAGGAGCATTATCTTAACATGATTGACACTGGGCCAACTAAAGCAATATTAGGACAGGTGACCAAAGATGTATATTTTAAGGAGTGACTTCAAGGAGGACAGTTAAGTAGAGAGCTGGAGGGATTTAGGGAGGGAATTCCAAAGCTTAGGACTAGGCAGCTGAAAGCACAGCTGTCAACGGTGGAGTGATGAATATCTGGGATGCACAAGAGACCAGAATTGGCAGAGATATCTTGGGGGATTATCAGGGTGGGAGAGGTTATAGAGGTAGGGAGTGATAAGGCAAGGAAAGCATTTGAACAGAAGAATGAAAGTTTTAAAATCCAGGTGTGCTGGACCAGGAATGTCACTCAGGGCTGAATTTTATAGGCCCCATTGAGGCGGAGCCCGAGGTGAGGAGCACAGAAAATTGCAACGGGTGGCGGGGGGGGGGGGGGGGTGGCGGTGGTGGTGGGGTGGGGGGAGAGGACCCGTTGCCTCCCTGTCACCAAGCGATCTTCCCCGGGTGGGAAAGGCTGGCAATGGCCTTCCTGCCCAGTGGCCAATTGAGGCCTGTTAATGGCCAATTAAGGGCCTCTTCCCACCACCGCTGGGCTCTTACCAGCGACAGGGGCACCTCCGCCATGCGTGGAGGTCGCCTTGTAACATGAGGCGACCTCCCTGCGAGCCTGGAGGACGGGGCCCTCCTTCGTGGGCAATCTGTGGCCCACGGAGGATACCCGCTGGGTACCACTTCATCCCCTGGACCCTTCCCCTTGCACCACACAACCACCGCCTCGCCGGGACCTTCTGGATTGGCCCCAACGACCCCGCCTCACCTACCTCTTGTCTGGTGTTCCAGCGCTGGGCCTGAGTCTGAGGCGTCTGTGGTACCAGCAGTGGCCACCGCCCCCAGTGGCGCGGCCGATACTGCTTAGCTGTTGGCCCTCTGAGGAGGCTAGAGGTCAGAGCGGAGTGGGAGCAAAAGGCTCTGATCAGTGATTTGGGGATGCCAGGAGATTCTGGTGTGGTCTGGGGAGGTTGCGGTGGGGGGGAAGCGGTTGGGTATCCTATTGCAATGGAAGGCCCGTGGTTTATGGAAAGGTCCCATGAGATTGGAGAAAATAGCAAATGTTCTATTCAAGAAAGGAGGGAGACAGAAAGCAGGAAGTTTCAGTTCAGTTAGCTCAACATCTGTTAAAGGGAAAATGCTGTAATCTATTATTAAGGAGGTTATAGCGGGACAATTAGAAAATCTCAATGTAATCAGGCAGCATCAACATGGTTTTATGAAAGGGAAATCATGATTGTTTACTTTATTGGTGTTCTTTGATGAAGTCACAAACAATGTGGATAAAGGGGAACCTGTGGATGGCCTATAGTTAGATTTCCAGAAGGCATTTGACAAGGTTCTATATCAATGGTTAAGAGCTCATTGCATTGGGGATAACATATCAGCGTGGATACAGGATTGGTTAGCTAACAGGAAACAGAGAGTAGGTATAAATGGGTCATTTTTGGATTGGCAAGATGTGATGACTGGAGTACCATAGGGATCAGTGCTGCGACCTCAACTATTTTATAATTTATATCAATGACTTGGATGAAGGGACCAAATTTATGATTGCTAAATTTGCTGATGACACAAAGATAGGTAGGAAAGCAAGTTGTGAAGAGGAAATAAGGAGTTTGCAAAGGAATAGAGATAGGTTAAGTGAATGGGCAAAAAATTGCCATATGGTGAATAATGTCAGAAAATGTGAACTGCTCCATTTTGGCCAGGAGAATAGTAAAGCAGCATATTATTTAAATGGGGAGTGATTGCAGAACTCTGAGGTACAGAGGCATCTGGGTGTCCTGGTACATGAAGTACAAAAAGTTGGTATGCAGATACAGCAAGTGATTAGGAAGGCAAATGAAATGTTGTTGTTTATTGCAAGGGGAATAGAATACAAAAGTAGGGATGTTTTGCTACAGTTGTATAGGGTATTGGTGAGACCACATCTGGAGTACTGTGTACAGTTTTGGTCTCCTTATTTAAGAAAGGATATAGATGTGTTTGAGGCAGTTGAAGGAAGGTTCACTCTACTGATACCTGGGAGGGGGGAGATTATCTTATGAAGAAAGGTTGGACAGGTTGGGTCTGTATCCATTGGAGTTTAGAAGAATGAGAGGTGATCTCATTGAAACATGTAAGATCCTGAGGGGACTTGACAGGCTGGATGCTGAATGGATGTTTTCCCTTGTGGGAGAGACTAGAACTAAGGGACACAGTTTCAAAATAAGGGGGCACCCATTTAAGACAGAAATGAGGAGAAATGTTTCTCTCAGAGGATTGTGAATCTTTGGAACTCTCTTCCCCAGAGAGCGGTGGAGGCAGGGTCATTGAATATTTTTAAGGCAGAGGTAGATAAATTCTTGACTAATAAGGGAGTTAAAGGGTATCAGGGGTATGTGGGAAATTGGAGTCGAGGCCACAATCAAATGAGCCATGATCTTACTAAATGGAGGAGGAGGCTCGAAAGGGCTGAATGACCTACTCCTGCTTCTAATTCATATGTTCGTATGATTTAAACATATACCTCAAAGTGCTTGAGAGCCAACAAAGGTCCCAGAGTCTCCTTCTCCACAGTAAAGTATCTCCTTTGATGTCTGTTTAACTTTTTGGAGAAATACCCAACTGGCTTCTCAATGCCTGACTCATCATCTTGGAGCAGGATGGCGCCTAACCCTCTCTCACTAGCATCCACTGCCACTTTAAATGGCTTATTAAAGTTTGGAGCTACCAGCACTGGTTCATTGGTTAAGATGGCCTTTAGCCTCTCGAAAGCTGTTTGCCACCTCCCTGATCACACTACCTTTGCTCTTTTCTGTAATAAGTCTGTCAGTGGGGCAGCTATAGTGCTGCCATCACAATCACTGGGTATGCCCTGTCCCACCAGCAGGACAGACCCAGTAGAGTGGCAGTATAGTGGTATACAGTTGAGCGGGAGTTGCCCTGAGAGTCCTCAACCTGGGATCCCAGGTCAAACATAGACAAGGAAACCTCCTGCTGATTGCCACCTACTGCCACCCCACCCCCTCCCCATCCCCCGCTCAGCTGATGAATCAGTACTCCTCCATGTTGAACACCACTTGGAGAAAGCAGTGAGGGTGGCAAGGGTGCCGAATGTACTCTGGATGGGGGACTTCAATGTCCATCACCAAGAGTGGCTCGATAGAACCATTACCGACCAAGCTGGCCGCATCCTAAAGGACATAGCTGCTAGACTGGGTCTGCGGCAGCTGGTGAGGGAACCAACAAGAGGAAAAAGCCTTGGCCTCACCAGTCTGTCTGTCGCAGATGCATCTGTATTGGTAGGAGTGACCAGCGCCTAGTCCTTGTGGAGACCAAGTCCCATCTTCACATTGAAGATACTCTCCGTCATGTTGTGTGACACTATCACCATGCTAAGTGGGATAGACTTCGAACAGATCTAGCAACTCAAAACTGGGCATCCATGAGACACTGTAGGCCATCAGCAGCCGCATATTTGTACTCAAACACAATGTGTAACCTCATGGCCCGGCATATTCTCCCACTCTACAATTACCGTCAAGCAGTGGGATCAACCCTGGTTCAAAATTCTGGAACTCCCTTCCTAACAGCGCTGTGGGTGTACCTACCTTACATGGACTGCAGAAGTTCAAGACGGCAGCTCACCACCACCTTCTCAAGGGCAATTAGTGATGGTCATTAAATGCTGGCATAGCCAGCGATGCCCACATCCCACAAATGAATATAAAAAAAACAACAATGGGAGCTTCTGTGAGAGATGCTCCTACTATGCCTATGGTCTGCATAACTGATGTCACTTCAGATGCCACTGGAGCTGCCAAATGTTCAGTGACAGACTGCAACCTTACTGTAGCACCTTCTGTTATCTAATGTTTGGAGGCAAATGAATCCTCAACATTTATCTGCCACTAACATACCAATGCAACTTATACAACACACAGGTTGATGGATCTCTGCTTTGTATCTGGTTGTCCCCATGAACCCATGCCACTGCTACGCCTTCCCTGGGGTCTGAACCTTTTCTTGTGCTTGATCCTCAACTTCATTTCTTCCACAGTCTGTGTATCTTTGCCCATGCATGATACAAGAGGGGTCATAACAGTTTATGTTCAGATGGATGGTTCTCTTTTGGGTGCACCGTACAGTAAACTGCATTCTAGTAACTCAGTACAGGGAGAAAATAGGACATTATGAGTATATTAATAAATGTATTCATTTGGGTGCTGTATTGCCATTATATGGACTGTTAGGTGCTTGTTAATAAGCAGTGTGTATGGACACATTGTTGGATTATACCATACAAAGCATAGAATGTTTGCTTAGTATAGCAAAAAATAGCAGTTCTGCATTACTTTCGAATTGCAAAGTCCAAATACCTTCTCGGCTGTTCCCTCTGACGAATTCAAGTCTTCGCCCTTCATAGGAAATGACTTGGTTTTCTTTTATAGGTCCCCCATCTGTTTCACTCTTTGTCTTGCACCTGTGAAGGCCCCGGGTCTGTCGATTTTGGAGGGCACGTTCCTGCTTCAGCAGCTATAAATCTGACAGTGCGATGTTTTTAAACAAACTGACCAACCACAAAGCTGCTGTGATGAGCGCTCCTGCTCCCTGCGACTGTCAGAGAGGTGGGGGGGGGGGACAGAGAGAGATTGGGGTGGGGGGGAAACTAAGAGAGAGAGGCAAACAGAGAGAGAGGGGGGAAGAGAGTGAGTGAGGAGGGACACAGAGAGTGAGGGGGCACAGAGAGAGAGAGAGACAGATAGAGAGAGGGATGCGCAGAGAGAGAAAGGGAGGATGGGGGGAGGGGACACAGAGAGTGAGGACAACATGGAGAGGGGGGAAACACAGGGAGAGACAGAGACAGAGATCACTCGTGACAGATGGATATCTATCCGGAATACTCCACATCGCTACAAATGTGCGAGCAAACATTGACTACTTCTGCAAGTAAAAAAATGCCAGGTATCACATTAAATCAGTGTCCAACATAGTGATGAAAAAGTAAGTCAGTAAATTGATCTCATTTAAAGCTTCTTCACAAAAATGCACATTTGTTGTTGTTTTGATGAATAGTAAGATAACTTTTTAATGCCTTTATCTTTCTGAAATTATCTCACCAGCCCCCCTTGGAAGACAAAAATTGTAATGTGGCCCCCCCATGTGAAAAGGTTGAAAAAGCAAATAAGAGAAGCAAAGAGAGAGCATGAAAAGAGACTGGCAGTTAGCATTAAAGGAAATCCCAAAATTTTCTATAGGCATATAAATAGTAAAAGGGTGGTAAAACGAAGAGTGGGGCTGATTATGGACCAGAAGGGGGATTTACACATGGAGGCAGAGGGCATAGCTGAGGTATTACATGAATACTTTGCATCTGTTTTTACCAAGGAAGAAGCTGAAACCCAGGCAATTTTGAAAGAGGAGGAAAGTCAGACAGTAGAGGGGCTCAAAATTGATAAAGAGGAAGCATTAGATAGGCTGTCAGTACTTAAAGTGGATAAAGCACCAGGACCAGGTGAGATGCATCCAAGAATACTAAAGGAAGTGAGGGTAGAAATCGCAGAGGCACTGGCCATAATTTTTCAGTCTTTCTTAGACTCGGGGTGGTGCAGAGGATTGGAGAACAGCAGACGTTACACCCTTGTTCAAAAAAGGGTGTAAAGATAAGCCCAGCAACTACAGGCCAGTCAGTTTTACTTCGGTGGTGGGAAAACTTCTAGAAAAAATAATTTGGGACAAAATCAATAGTCACATGGACAAATGTGAGTTAATTAAGGAAAGCCAGCATGGATTTCTTAAGGGAAAATCAAGTTTAACTAACTTGCTGCAGTTTTTTCAGGAGGTAACAGAGAGGGTTGATGAAGGCAATGCTGTTGATGTGCTGCACATGGACTTTCAAAAGGCATTTGATGCAATGCTACACAACAGAATTGTGAGCAAACTTGTAGCTCATGGAATAAGAGGGACGGTAGCAACATGGATATGAAATTGGCTGAGTGACAGGAAACAAAGAGTAGTGGTTTATGGATGTTTTTCGGGCTGGAGGAAGGTTTGTTATAGAGTTCCCCAGGGATCAGTGTTGGGGCCCTTGTTTTTCCTGATATGTATTAATGACCTAGACCTTGATGTACAGGGTACAATTTCAAAGTTTACAGATGATACGAAACTTGGAAGCATTGTGAACTGTGAGAAGGATTGTGTACAATTTCAAAAGGACATAGACAAGTTGGCGGAATGGGCAGACAGGTGGCAGATGAAGTTCAATGCCGAGAAATGTGAAGTGTTTCATTTTGGCAGGAAGAACATGGAGGGACAATATAGAATAAAGGGTACAACTCTAAAGGGGGTGCAGGAGCTGAGGGACCTGGGTGTATATGTACATAAGTCATTGAAGGTGGCAGGACAGGTTGAGAGAGTGGTCAATAAAGCATACGGTGTCCTGGACTTTATTAATACGGGCATAGAGTGCAAGAGCAAGGAAGTTATGTTGAACTTGTATAAGACTCTAGTCCAGCCTCAGCTGGAGTATTGTGTCCAGTTCTGGGCACCGCACTTTAGGAAAGGTGTAAGGGCATTGGAGAGAGTACAGAAAACATTCTCGCGAATGGTTCCAGGGATGGAGAATTTCATTTATGAAGATAGATTGGAGAAGTTGGAACTGTTTTCTCGGAGAAGAGAAGGCTGAGAGGTGATTTGATAGAGGTATTCAAAATCATGAGGGCTCTGGACAGAGTCGATAGAGAGAAATAAAAACAAGAAATGCTGGAACCACTCAGCAGGTCTGGCAGCATCTGTGAAAAGATCAGCAGTATTTTGCTTTTATATTGTTATGTCGATAGAGAGAAATTGTTCCCACTCATGAAAGGATCGAGAATGAGAGGGCACAGATTTAAAGTATCGGTAAGGGAAACAAATGTGACATGAGGAAAAACTTTTACATGCAACGAGTGGATAAAGTCTGGAATGTGCTGCCTGAGAACTTGGTGGAGGCAGGTTCAATTGAAGCATTCAAAAAGGAATTAGACCGATATATGAAAATGAAGAATATGCAGGGTTATGGGGAGAAGGCAGGGGAATGGAACTGAGGGAATTGCCCTTTCAGAGGGTCAGTGCAGACACGATGGGTCGAATGGTCTGCTTCTGCTCTGTACTGATTCGATTCCAGTTTTACCTTTAAACATAACAGTGGTGATAATTCAGGCCAAATGACATGATCCACATTGAAATTTCTTTTTGCACACCATTGTCTCCACTGTATAATGTATTTTGTACAACTCTGCTGCTTTCATTACTACTATGCTATTTGCTACATCCTTTCTAATATTCCTGCGTTAGCACAGTGTTTTTGTATAGTTTTAATAAGTGCCACTTTCTTTCATGTTCATATATGTATTGTGCTGCTACTCTCCAGTAACATTCATGCTTTACTTATGTGCTCCTCCTCAAGCAATGCAACTTGTTCTGCACCTTCTATCAAGTTTTTAAAATTCCTAACATTGTAATAATATTTTTGTGATATGCAGTGGATTATTGAACCTTTTGGCATTCATATTGGCTAAGTAGCTGATTAGTTGCTTAGGAAATATTAAACTATCATTATTTTAGACTTCTTGTAATAGACTGTTTTTTTGATATTGCTAATGCAACTTGCATACTCTCAAAGTACACGTTGCTACATGCTGCTACAGGGACAGTCACACCCCTTAGGATAGGGTCTTCTGATTTCGTCAGTGGTCAGAGACAGGAGGGTGTGACAGCAGGTCAGACTGCGGGCAGGTAAGGGGATCGAGAAGGCAGAAGTGGAGGAGCCTCAGTCCTTGAAATTGTTCAACAGGCTTGAGGTACTTTCAGCTTGTATGGAAGAGAGTGAGGGCTGCAAACTGACCATGGCACTGTGGTACTGGAAGCCATTCAAGCGGGGGGAGTTATTCGGAATGTAATGGTAGTAAGGGACAGTATAGTTAGGGGGATAGACACATATTTCTGCGGTCAAGAATGAGAGTCCAGAAAGCTGTGTTGCCGTGTTGCCTTCTCTGTGCCAAGGTTCGGGATATCTGCACAGGGCTGGAGAGGAACTTGCAGTGGGACGGGGAGGATCCAGTTATCGTGGTCCACGTGCGTACAAACAACATGGATAGGACTAGGAAAGAGGTTCTGCATAGTCAGTATGAGAAGCTAGGGGCTAAGTTAAAAAGCAGAACCTCAAAAATAATAATTTCTGTGTTATATACCTGAGCCATGAACAAATTGGTATAGGGTAAATAAAATTAGAGAGTTAAATGTGTGGTTTAAATATTGGTGTGGGAAAAATGGGTTTTTACTCATGGCACTGGCACCAGTCCTGGGGAAAGCGTTGGGACAGTCTTCGCCTGAACTGTGCTGGGACCAGTGGTCTGGCGAGTCATATAACTAGCGCAGTAGAGAGGACTTTAACTAAATGGTGGGGGCAAGAGATCAAGTGAGGGAAGATGTGATAATTTAAAGAGAGAGGAGAAAGCAAGAGAGCAAGGTAGCAATAAGGGTAATGATAATCAGAGTGTGGCAGCAATGGACACAGCATACAAACTTAAGAGTGTACCGGCAGATAAGGCTAGAGGTTGTCAGCTAAGGGGGATGGAGGGGAGGGTTTGGGCGAGGGGAGATTTAGAAATACAAAGAGAAAGGTCAAGGCATCGGAACAATATAACGTTGGGACAGGAAGGGGCAGAATGTTTAACAAAAATTGTACATAAGTGAATAACGTCATTGCAGGGAATAGAAGTAAAAAAATGAAATTAAAGGTTCTTTATCTGAATTCGCAAAGCATCTGCAATAAGATAGATGAACGAATGGCACAAATAGAGGTACATGATTTAGATCTAATTGCCATTACAGAGACAAAGGTCCATGGTGATTAAGGTTGGGAAATAAATATTCCAGGGTACACAATATTTTGGAAAGACAGACAGAATTGTAAAGAAGGAGGGGTAGCCCTGATAGCAAAGGATGACATAAGGACATTAGTGAGAAAGTATCTGGCCTCAAAAGATCATGAAATAGAATCAGTATGGGTGGAAATTAGGAATAGCAAGAATCAGAAAACACCGGTGGCTGTAGTTTATAGGCCCTGTAAGAGCAGTTACACCATCGGACAGAGCATTAAACAAGAAATTATTGGAGCTTGTAACAAAGGCAATGTAATAATTGTGGGGGACTTGAATCTTCATATAGACTGGCACAATGAAATTGGCATTTGCTGTCTAGAAGTTGAGTTTGTAGAATGCTTTCGGGAGAATTTCTTTGAGCAATGTATTGCGGAACCGACTAGGGATAAAGCTATCTTAGATCTAGTATTGTGTAATGAAGCAGGGTTAATTAGTAATGTCACAGTAAGAGATCCACTGGGAAATAGTGATCATAATACCATTGAATTTCATGTTAAGTTTGAAAGTGACATGCTCCAATCACAAGCAAGAATTTTAAACTTAAACAAAGCCAATTACATTGGTGTGAGGAGAGAACTGCCTAATGTAAATTGGGTAAATAGACTAAAAGGTATGGTGGTAAATGAACAGTGGGAAACCTTCAAAGAAACAATTTAAAATGTTCAACAAAATACATTCCATTGAAAAACAACAACTCAGCAAGAAAAACTCATCTGTGGCTCAGTCAGGAAGTTAAGGATAGTATTGGATTAAAAGAAGATGCTTACCATGTTGCAAAGAAGAGTAGCAAGTCTGAGGACTGGGAGTGTTTTAGAAACCAGAAAAGAGAAACAAAAAAGTTGATAAAAAAAGGAAAAATTGGAATATGAGAGTAAACTAGCCAGTAATATGAAAACAGATTGTAAGAGCTTTATAGGTATATAAAAAGGAAGAGAGTAGCTAAAGTAAACTTTTGTCCGTTAGAAGCAGAGACAGGAGAAATTATCATGGGGAATGAGGAAATGCTAGAAGCATTGAACAAACATTTGTGTCTGTCTTCACAGCAGAAAACACAAGTTTCATAACAGAAATATATGGTAATCTAGGGGCTATTAAGAGTGAGGAAATTAAGGAAATTAATATCAGCAGAGAAAAAGTATTGGAGAAACTTAAGGGACTAAAATCTGACAAATCCTTGGGATCTGATGGCCTACACCCTAGGGTCCTAAAAGAGATAACTGCAGATATAGTGGATGCTCTAGCGAGGTCATGAAAATTATTGGCAGGTAAAGTAAAGGAAAACCCAAATATGTTTTATCAGTACATTAGGAGCAAGAGGATAACTAGGGAAAGGGTAGGGTCTATCAGAGATGTACAAGGGAACTTATGTTTGGGTGCAGCAGATGTGGACAGGGTTTTTAATTAGTTTTTTGTCTCTGTCTTCACAAGTGAGAGGGAGGATGTAGACATTGTAGAAAAAGAGGAAGGGTGTGAAATATTAGATATGATAAGCATAATGAGAGAGGAAGTACGAGAGGGTCTGACATCCTAGAAAGTGGATAGATCACCAGGACCGGATGGATTGCATTCCAGGTTGTTAATGGAAGCCAGTGAGGAAATAACGGATGCTCTGAGGATCATCTTCAAATCCTCACTGGATACAGGTGAGGTACCAGAGGATTGGAGGTCTGTGAACGTTGTGCCATTGTTTAAAAAGGGTGTGAGGGATAGGGCAAATAATTATAGGCCGGTCAGTCTGACCTCGGTGGTGGGCAAATTATTAGAATCAATTCTGAGTGATAGGATAAACTGCCACTTCGAAAGGCACAGATTAATCGGGGATAGTCAGCATGGATTTGTTAAGGGAAGGTCGTGCCTTACTAACTTAATTGAATTTTTTGAGGAAATAGCAAGGAGGATTGATGAGGATAGTGCAGTGGATGTGGTCTACATAGATTTTAGTAAGGCATTTGACAGGTCCCACACGGCAGACTGGTCATAAAAATAAAAGCCCACAGAATGGAGGGGAATGTGACAAGTTGGATCCAAAATTGTCTCAGCAACAGGAAACAAAGGGTAGTAGTCGACGAATGTTTTTGCGAATGGAATGCAGTTTCCAGTGGCATTCCGCAGGGCTCAGTGTTGGGTCCCTTACTGTTTGTGGTATATTTTAATGACTTGGACTTAAATGTGGGAGGAATGATTCGGAAATTTGCAGATCACACAAAAATTGGCCGTATAGTTGATGGTGAAGTGGATAGTTGTAGACTCCAGAATGATATCAATAGTTTGGTTGAGTGGGTGGAAAAGTGGCAAATGGAATTCAATCCAGAGAAGTGTGAGATAATGCATTTGGGAGGGCAAATAAAGCAAAGGAATACAGAATAAATGGGAGGATATTCAGAGGGGTAGATGAAGTGAGAGACCTTGGAGTGCATGTCCACTGGTCCCTGAAGGTGGAAGGACAGGTAGATAAAGTGGTGAAGAAGGCATATGGAATGCTTTCCTTTATTGGTCGAGGTATAGAATACAAAAGCAGGGATGTAATGCTGGAACTGTATAAAACACTGGTTAGGCCACAGTTGGAGTATTCCGTACAGTTCTGGTCACCCATAATTGCTCTGGAGAGAGTACCGAGGAGGTTTACAAGAATGTTGCCAGGGCTTGAAAGTTGCAGCTATGAGGAAAGATTAGATCAGCTGGGGTTGTTGGCCTTAGAACAGAGGAGGCTGAGGGGTGACTTAATTGACATGTACAAAATTATGAGGGGCCTAGATAGAGTAGACAGGAAGGACCTGTTTCCCCCAGCAGAGTGGCCAATTACCAGGGGACACAGCTTTAAGGTGATTGGGAGAAGGATTAGAGGGGACATGAGGAAAATCTTTTTCACCCAGAGGGTGGTGGGTGTCTGGAAATCACTGCCTGGATAGGTAGTGGTGGCAGAAACCCTCAACTCATTTAAAAGGTACCTGGACATGCACCTGAAGTGCTGTAACCAGCAAGGCAAGGGAAGATGGGATTAGATTGGGTGGCTAGTTTTTTTTTTTTAGCCAGCGCAGACATGATGGGCTGGATGGACTTCTTCTGTGCCATAACTTTTCTATGGTTCTTTCTATGGTTCTAGCTATGATTTTCCAAAATTTCTTAGAATCGGTAACGGCCCCAAAGAGTCATCAGATTGGAAGTTGGCAAATGTTACATTGCTTTTCAAGAAAGGAGGGAGAGAGAAAACAGGCCAATTAGCCTAACATCAGTCGTTGGGAAAATGCTGGAATCCATTATTTAAGGAAGTCCTAGCATTGTACTTAGAAAAGCACAGTATGATTAGAGCAAGTCAACATGGTTTTACTAAAGGGAAATCCTGCTTGACAAATTTAATAGAGTTTTTTGAGAATGTAACTAATAGGGTAAAGGGGAACCAGTAGATGTAGTATACCTGGATTTCCAAAAGGCATTTGATAAGGTGCCACACAGAAGGTTAATAGACAAGATAAGGGCTCATGGAGCAGGTCTGGCAGCATCTGTGGAAAGAGAAGCAGAGTTAACGTTTCGGGTCACTGACCAGAAACGTTAACTCTGCTTCTCTTTCCACAGATGCTGCCAGACCTGCTGAGTGGTTCCAGCATTTCTTGTTTTTATTTCAGATTTCCAGCATCCGCAGTATTTTGCTTTTATATAAGGGCTCATGGAGTTGGGGATAATATATTAGCATGGATAGAGGATTGGTTAATGGACAGGAAGCAAACAGTGGGCATAAACGGGGTATTTTTAAGTTGGCAGGCACTAAATACTGGAGTGCCGCAAGGATCAGTGCTGGGACCTTAGCTATTTACAATCTTTATTAATTGCTTACATGAAGAGACAGAGAGTAATGTATCTAAGTTTGCTGATGTTACAAAGGTAAGTAGAAAGGTAAGCTGTGTGGAGGACACAGAGAGACTGCAAAATGATAGGTTAAGTGAGTGGGCAAAACGATGGCACATGGATAATGTTAGTGAAGTGTGAAGTTATTCGCTTTAGTCGTAAGAATAGAAAAGCGGAATATTTTTTTAAAGTTGTGAAACTTTTAAGTGCTGATGTTCAAAGAGACTTGGGTGTGCTTGTACAAGGAATGCAGATGGTTAGCATGCAGGTACAGCAAGCAATTAGGAAGGCAAATGGCATGTTGGCCTTTATTGCAAGGGGATTGGAGTACAGGAATAAGGAGGTCTTGCTGCAGTTGTACAGGGTTTTGGTGAGACCAAATCTGAAGTAATAAGTGCAGTTTTGGTCTCCACATTTAAGAACAGATATCCTTGCATTGGAGGCGGTATAGCGAAGGTTCACTAAACTGGTCCCTGGGATGAGGGGGTTGTGCTATGATGAGAGACTGAGTAAATTGGGCCTATATTCTCTGGAGTTTAGAAGAATAAGAGGCGATCTCATTGAAACATACAAGATTCTGAAGGGGCTGGATAGGGTAGACACTGAGAGATTGTTTCCGCTGGACGAGGAATTTAAAACACTGGGGCATAATTGTCACTAGTATAGGTAGGTGGTAGGGAAATATAGAGACAGGTGGGGATGTTTGGTGGGAATATGGGATTAGTGTAGGATTGGTATAAATGGGTGGTTGATGTTCGGCATCAACTCGGTGGGCCGAAGGGCCTGTTTCAGTGCTGTATCTCTAATCTAATCTAATAATCTCAGGATAAGGGGCCGATCATTTAGGACTGAGATGAGGAGAAATTACTTCACTCAAAGGGTTGTGAATCTTTGGAATTCTCTACCCCAGAGGGTTGTGGATGCTCCATCGTTGAATACATTTAAGGCTGGGGTAGATAGGTTTTTGGTCTCTCAGGGAATAAAGGGATATGGCGAGCAGTCTGGTAAATGGAGTTGAAGCCTAAGATCAGCCATGATTGCATTGAATGGTGGAGCAGGCTCAATGGGCCATATGGTCTACTCCTGCACCTATTTCTTGTGTTCTTGTGTTCTAAATTACACATTCCTACGATTTCAGTAATGGGTTCCAAATTTCCATTTTGCTTGAACAGAAGAAAATATAGCATAAAGTTACCACCAAAACATTGAAAAAAATAATACAGTACAAGTATGACGCACAGGATAGCAACACTCCAATTTTACCTTACTATTGTTCAAATCTGACCTCAATCCAAGTTCTGTTTCCAAAATGATGATCCATAAATATCTAACAGTGTTAGATAATTTCATTCTGTGATTCATTCAGTGAATATCTAAATAAAAATAAGTATACCATAATTTGTGAACTCTGAAACAATTTATATAAATGCATTGTGCTGTGTTATGTAAAGACATTGGTTACTTGTGATTTATGGACTATAAAGAACATGTTATGTCCAGTGTCATTCAGTGCATTATGTCCCATAAACTGCTTATCCTCATAGTAGATTATCTATTTATTCTTTTATGAGAAAATATATTCCCTTTTCATTTAATGTATGTAACTAAGGAACTGATGGTTGCCTCCAAGCCAAGGAATCCAGGATTTACATAAAGGAGAAAGAAAAACTGTGGTTGGTTATATTCCTGCTGTATAAAAGAAAACTATATTGTCACCAAAATCTTTGTGTCATTTTCATAAATATATCAAATTTCCTGCTGAATTAAAGATTCTTGTGGAGGGTCCTTCTCCCTGCTTGGCTGCTGTCATGATTTCAGTTGTGTGGAATGTTCCTGTTTGTTCTAGAGCAGCCACATTGCAAACAGAAGATGGAGGTGGGGAAAACACAAATTCAATCATCCTCAAAATCATTCTGAAATAACGTGACCCCAGGAAACCATGCCAAAGGTTGGCAAGCTAAATTGCAAACATAGGGCAGAATTTAATATGACTGTTTAATATGGTTATGGTGGCATGGGGGACAGAAAATCACGATGGAACCGTCCACCCAGGAATCCAGCGTCGTGGTGTTGGTTCCGAGTTTTGTCAGTGGCGGGAAAACACAAAGGCAGCAATGCCATCCCTACACAATGGGAAGCGATTTTAAATTGTTGAGTAGTTGTTCATTATGCATTTACATCTCATTATTTTCAATTTAATATTTGACTCTTGATTTAATGGACAACAGGCAGCATTCACGTGCCTTCAAGTTTACGATCGTTTAAACTTGGCGGCTCCAAGCTGATAGGCTACAGTAACAGGGAGGCAGTCCTAGGCATTGCTGCATTTGTGAAGAGGAGAGTTAGCAGGCTACTGTCGGACTTTGTTGCTGTGCTCTGCAAGGGGGCTTGGAGTGTCGGGGCTCTGCAAGGGAGCTTGGGTTGTGGGGGTTCTGCAAGGGTTCTGCATGGGTTTGGGGGCCTGAAATGGGTTACCAAACTGCTATGTAATATGTTGGTCACTCATACAACTGGAAGAGGAGTTTGGCTGCCTGCAAGGTTCGGTTTTGAGTGCCATCAGGAACTCCACTGAGAGAATTGTCAAAAAATCAGTTGCAAAGACAGGGTCGTTTGTACATAAACAGCATTCTGTAGATGCACAGGTCGCCTGGCATGGGTCTCATACACCCTGTCTTTTTGGACCCACATGGCATGATGCAGTGCCTCCGATGGAAGGAGGGCCAACAGACTGCTTGCCTGTCCGTGAAACTCCACAACAAGAGCAGCAGCAGGCTGCCATGCCAAGCAGGGCCCACGTGCACCAGAGAGTGTACTGGACTCGAACCAGCTACCTCTGAATGACCGACTACCTCTCCAGGGAGGCCGTCACTGATGTATGCACCCTGCTGCAGGACAAGTTGCAACCTATGGGACTGGGGAGGGTCACCCTGTGCCTGTGGCCCTGAAGATCACAGTGGCACTCATCTTCTACGCATCTGAGTCTTTTCAGGGATTCACTGGGGGCATGTGTGGAGTCTCCCTGGCAGCAGCCCACCGTTGCATCAAGGAGGTGACCAATGCCCTGTTCAAGAAGGTTGCTGACTATGTGCACTACCGGACCGACCCCGACAGTCAGGCCAAGAGTGTTCAGGGTTTTCCCTGGGTGCAAGGTGCGATGGATAGCACGCAAGTAGCCATCAAGGCTCCAATGGACCAGACTTCAGCAACAGGAAGAGCTTCCATTCAAACAATGTTCAACTGGTCTACGACCGCCAAAGGCGTTTCCCACAGGTGTGTGCCCACTTCCCAGGAAGCAGCCATGACGCCGACATACGCCGACAGTCCCAGGTGCCACGGCTTTTCAGGCACCCCGCTCGCCTTCAGGGATGGATTCTTGGGGACAAAGGCTACCCATTGAAGATCTGGCTTCTTACACCTGTGAGGGACCCATGCAATGCAGTGGCGGAGAGGTACAACAATTTGCCACAGATCCACACGAGCGACCATCGAGCAGGCCATTGGCCTACTGAAGATGAGATTCTGCTGCCTCGATCGATCAGGTAGAGCCCTTCAGTATGGCCCAGTGAGAGTCTCAAGTATCGTGGTGGTCTGCAGGGCTCTGCACAATCTAGCACTGCAGTGGGGGGAGGCCTTACATGAAGATGAGATGCCTGAGCAATAACTCTTAACTGACGAGGAGGATGCACAGGAAGGAGTGGAGCAAGCAGCACTGGCGGTCAGGCAGATTGATCGATGTGCCAAGGAGGCAAGCGGCAGCCTCATAATCACCTGCTTCCAGCCACCTTGATGTTCGCTCACAGAGACTCCAATAAAGAATCACCTTAATGGATGTAATCTGTCGCCTCCTTTCTATTTCTGTTCCCTGACCTTTGACCAGCTGCAATGCGCACAAGGACTCTGGTCACACTGACATTGCTCTAAATGGGAAGGGTGAAGTCAGTAGCTCACATTTAATGCATAATAGAAAAAAGCTTTTAGACAATGATCATTAATGATTGTAACAGAAGAACATTTAATTAAACAATCAATTGCATATGTTTTACACCTGTGAGTTCCCATGCTAGGTGGTTTTCTTAATTCATTTGCAAGTGCCTCAATGCAGTGTGATCTCTGCGACAGCAGCTGGGCTGCTGATTATGCTGTCCCTTGGCCTGAGATGACTTCAGTGGGCATCCTCTGGGTGCCTGAGGCCTGAAGAGCTGCAGCTGCCTGAGGGTTTCCTGCATAGGTGCAGGACTCTCCTCAGGGCTCGTGGCTGCTGGAGCTGGGCTCACTGGCAGAGGGGCAAAGGAGCTGGTCTCCACACTTGGAGCGCCCTGAGGGGAGCCCCCCCATGTGGAAGTCAACTTCACCTGCCTTTCAAGGTTAACTTGAATCTCCCAGCTCACTAGAGAAGGACAAGTTGCAGAAGCAATCTCCAGGCTCCCAGTCCTTATCCTGCCTTGTCACTGCTGCATTGAGCTCAAGGCCAAAGTAACAGTGTGCAGGTCTGCATGTATCTGTGGAATCTGGCTCTCCATAAAGGTCGCCAACCTCTCGATGGCGGATACCATGCGCTCACATGCCTGGGGCATGGCAACACTCATGGCATGGATGGACTCCTCCACTGTCCACTCAGGGCTGAGCATGGCCTCTGGCACCTCCACAGATGTTGCCTTAACCCTCTCTGCAACTCCGGCATGCACTGTGCTGTTGACATCAGAGGCTCGTCATCATCCTGGGACTCAGCATGGGCCTGGACACCCACAGTCCTCTGACTGTCAGAGGCCTTGGCTGTCTCAGCCTCAGCCAGCTGCTCAGGCAGGTGTGTGGTGCTCTCACTAGCTTGGGACCCTGATTCTACAGCCGAACGCAAACCCACCTCAGTGAAAGTATCTGTCCTGGTGGAAGGTGCAGGAGAGTCATGGGATGGTGCATCCTCCAACTGCTGATCCGCCTCAGAGCTGGAATTTTGTCCCCCTTCCACTGGAGTCTCCTGCGAATGCCAACCTGTATGAATGAACACAAATGTGTGGGTTAGGATGAGCAGATCTAGTCATGCCAACCATGTGTGATGTGGGTCTCCTGAGTTGAACTGTATTTTGATGGAAGTCAATCCTGTCTCACGCGGAGACTCCAGTCTCACCATCCCCTATGAAGCGGCCCCTGGGTCACCTCCAGTTCAAGTGCCTGCTCGTCTGCTGTGGAGAGAGACCTACTGTTGGGGATCCTACTGCCAGTCTGTGATGTCTCGCTCATGTTGTGGGTTCTCTTGTCCTGCAAGTGGAAAGAGGGAGATAGTCATACTTTGCTGAAATGCAAGTGTCAGCCCCTCACCCCTTGCTGGGCTTTCCCATATGGCTTATCCTCCTGTCAACTCTCAGGGTAGTTAATGAGCATGAGCTGTGATAGAAGGTGGTCTGTGGCTGAGATGCAGCCATGCATCTGTCAGGAGGAGATAATGCTTAATTAACCCCCTTTTCCAGTGCTTTTGTGGTACATCCCTCCCCATGTCCCACCTCCTACTGTGAAGCCTCATGCAAACCCTCAAAAGGTGAGAGGTATGGAGCACTCACCTTGGTGGAATGAATGAACCCTCTTCCTGCACTGGACCCATGTCTGGGGGGTGGGGGTGACCCTACGGTTGCTGGCCTCCTCTGCAATCTCCGTCCAGGCTTGCTTAGTCAGGCAGGCGGCATCTTCTTGCCATCGCTGGGGAAGAGGATCTCCCACTTTTCCCTTGCAGCCTGGAGGAGAATCTCCAGGGAGGTATCACTCAACCATGGGGCCACCCAATGTCTTCGTTCTGCCACAGTCGATGCAGGCTCAAGTTCAGCTTCCTTGCCTATCAGTCATTTGTAGGGATCCTGAAGCACCAGTGACATCTGAAGGAGCCCTGGACCAGCAAGTGGCAGCTGAAGGGATCTTCGGCCTCCAGTAACATCTGGAGGGATCCTGGGGCAGAAAGCAACACTGTGGAAGGCAGTCATACTCAAAAGGCAGGAGTGAATGCTGGCAGACCTTTAAATATGGCACCAGCACCTGCTCCGGAGTTATCTGACGATGTGATGATCATCTTGTCTCCCACCCCTGTCATGTGATTGGGCAGGAGCCATCGCCTCCAGTATGTAAAATGGCTGCCCTCTGCGTGATCGCGGTGGGCCAGCCGTCCATATCACATTCGGGAACAACGCCCATTTCCAGGCCCACCACCAGGACTGGCCAGTGGGCTCACAAAATTCAGCCCATACTGCAGTTCCTCAGTGTCGGGCAGAATCAAAGCAGCTTCAGGCCATTTTTAAATTGTGTCCATTGCTGTTAAAAATGGAATTGTTTCAGCACATTCCATGATTGACAACACTAGAGAGCTCTAGCAGGAAGGGAGTTCCTGTTCAACGTCTGCAGAAAAATTAACATTCATGAGAAAAGTCTGAGAAAAATTTGTTGAAATATTTATATATTTGTAACACTTACAGCAAATACAATTCAGCTGATACACCATCAGCAGAGTGGAAGAGAAGCAAGGAAAGAAGAAGCAACACTTGGCTCACACATTTGACTCTCATAACTTTATTGCATGTTTCATGAAACTTTTTCTCATACTTTTGAAAAAGGACCTTCTGGATAAAGAAGACAAACAAGGTAGCAGTGCATTACCGCGGGTCACAAAAGAAAACCACAGAATTTCCCTGACTCAGACCTCCAAGCTCTCCTCAAGGAAACAGACTTAAGGTGCTACAAATTCCTCAGTGACCATGCCAACAACCTGACAGTAATACCATTCATGCAATCAGGCAGGAGTTCTGATTGGTACTGAATACCAACTCTCTTACCCCTGAACTGTTGACCAGTGCTGCAGGAAGTTCAATGACCACACCTGGGCAGCCAAGATAACACAGCAGATTCTCTCTCCGTTTTCCTTTGTCCACCCAGGGCACCAACACATTTTTTACCCTCTTAAAGCAACACTTATACAACTAAACCCTCACAAAGCACTCCGGATAAAGGGGACTCTAACTAGAGATCTTGCACTATAGTTACATTGAATAGACTGCCACTGCCAAATCTCTTTCTTTCGGCTCTCCAATGCCACTCAGCACACTCTTTCACTGCTAGCTTTACCCTAATTTGTTCTATATTCTTGTTGGAGATACTGGTGCACAATACCTGCCAGAGGGTTATCCCCACCTTTAAACCCCTCATACCATATAAGGAAAAGACAATGCAGCTCGTGGGGAATGCAGCTCTTGGTGAATACAGCTTATGGGGAAGAACTCCGTTTTTGACAGCGGTGATGGCAAGGTCATTGGCATATTGCCAACACCAGATAAGCAATTCAACATGTACTCTGGCATCCCTGTGAAGTGTCACTTAGAAACATGAAAAAAAACAGTGGGTAAGCAAACTGAACACACTAATTGGTTATTGGAGATCAATCACCTCAGCTCTGGGACACCGCTGCAGGAGTTCCTCAGGACAGTGTCCTAGGCCCAACTACCTTCGGCTCTTTGCTGATGTTTGCACAGTGTTCTGTGTTATTCATGACTCCTCAGATATTGAGTAGTCCACATTTACGTCAACAACCTGAAGGTTACCATTGACCAGAAACTTAACTAGACCAAGCATATAATACTGCGGCTACAAGAGCAGGACAGATGCTGGGAATTCTGTGACTAGTAACTCACCTGACTTCCCAAAGCCTGTCCACCATCTGCAGGAGAAAAATCAGGACTTTGATGGAATACTCCCCACTTGCTTGGATGAGTGTAGCTCCAACAACACTTAAGAAGCTCAACACCATCCAGGAGAAAGCAGCCCGCTTGATCGGCACTTCATCCACCACCTTAAACATTCACTCCCTCCACCACCAGCACACAGTGACAGCCGTGTGTGCCATTTACAAGATGCACTGCAGAAACTTGCCAAGCTTCCTTCGACAGCACCTTCCAAACCCATGACCTCTGCCACCTAGAAGGACAAGGGCAGCAGGCGCTTGGAACACCACCATCTGCAAGCCGCACACCATCCTGACTTGGTACTATATCATTGTTCCTTTGCTGTCGCTAGGTCAAAAACCTGAAACTACCTTCCTAACGGCACTGTGGGTGTACCTACACTAGATGGACTGCAGTGGTCCAAGAAGACGGCTCACCACCACCTTCTTAAGGGCAATTAGGGATGGACAACAAATGCTGGTCTTGCCAGCAACGCTCACCTCCCATGAAAGAAAGACCACTGGAATCATTGAGCAATAAATGCATCCCTCACATCTCTTTCTGTAAGATGTTCAGATGGACCTCCATCTTCTGCTGCTACCTCCTCATCTTCCCCCTGGTTTTCTTCATATGTTGAGTACTATGCCCTCTTGAATAAAATAATTTTTTTAAAAATTCATCTCCTGACACTCTGGGCAGAACTTTATGGACCCCCTAGAGACGGAATGGAAGTAGGAGGCCCATAAAAATGCATCAGAAGGCAGGGGAGTGGGGTGCCCGTCACCTTCCTGACACCTTCCAGATTGGTTGGGGAGGAAGGCTGAGAATGGCCTTCCTGCCCCATGCCAGTTCAGGCCCTTGGCCACTTAAGGGTCTCTTACTGTCTCTGTTGTGTTATTGTTTTCTTCAGCAATAAGGTACCAAACAATCTTGAGTTGAACAGTAATTAAATTGTGGGTTCTTTATTCTGAAGTAACAAGTTTACAGGAGAGCTATATAATACACCTGTGACTAGGTGACTAACACGATCCAACTGAACTATCATACCTTGGTTGACATCACTTCCTGTGAAGATGGGTGAGGTACTGCAACTGTTAAAGTAATATCACAACAGCCTCTACTTCAATTTAATAGAAGACGGAGGTCCCACTGCCATGGGGACATGTCGCCAGGTTTTACCTGGCAGCCTCCCTAGCGGGGCCAAGGGGGGAGTGACCCTCCTTTGGGGGCAATCCAGTGCCCCTGGAGGCCACCCCCCCCCAATGAGTCCCCTGGTAGTGATGGCCAACCCCCCCTACCCTGGGAAGGCCCCCGCACCCTCACCAACCTCCCCCACCCCATCACCAGGGCCTGCCTGAATGGCCCAGACACCTCTGTCCCCTCTTAACTTTCCCGGGGTCTCTGACTTCCTCGGTACTGCAGCACTGCTGGCCTTCCATTTGGCCGGCAGCTCTGAAGGCAGGAGTTCGTCCCTTAAAGGGACTTTGTCCCTAATGGCAGGCAGTTAATTGCCTGCCTGCCATGGAATTGCAACGGCGGTCCCCCGGCCTTCTGACCTGCCACCAGGACCCCTGTTCCAAGAATAAATTTCAGCCCCCCCAGTGCCTGTCCACCATCTAAAAGGCACAAGTCAGAAGTGTAATAGAATACCCTCTACTTGCCTGAATCAATGCAGCTCCAATAAGACTCAAGAAGTTCGACAACGTCCAAGACAATGCAGCCCACTTGATCCCCACCCCATCAATCATCTTAAACATTCATTCTTTCCAATAGTGGTGCAGAGTGACAGCAGTGTGTGCCACCTACAAGATGCACTGCACCAACTCACCAAGCCTCCTTTGACTGCATCTTCCAAACTCACAAATTGTCTGAATCTGGTTGCAATGTTCCTCATTAATTGCTTTGGCTTTTATCTTAGCATCACCTGTAAACTTCTGTTCAAATCATTTACATGCTGGTATTTTAAAAATAGCAACAGTCTTCAGAATGTTCCTGGGGCGTATAAACTCCTTTCAAAATGAAAATTTGCCAGTTAACTTTTCTGATAATGGCAGCAGCTATGTTCCCTATTTTAAAGCCAATTATCTATCCAGTATTATATTTTACTTGTTATGCCAATGTGTTTTGTTGAATGATAATTTTCTTTGGTCCACTGACTGGAGATCTGAATTTATTTTTTTTTAAAGACAAGCTGCCAGCAAAGTCATCCTTTCAGCTTAAGATGATCATCTAATTTGTAACCTTGCATCCTACACTACAGCATGGCTACCTGACCCGAACCCGACGAGACCCAACAACACGTGTCGGGTTCGGGTCAGGTCAGGTCGCTCTTCCGGGTCCGGCATTCAGGCTCGGGTCGGGTCGGGCCGGGTCGGACACAGTGACAGCCAGGACGTCAAGGCGGGAAACACTCCGCACTAGTCTGCTGTGTGCAATTCCATCCGAGGTAGGGCACAACCTCTTTGATATAATCAACTTTATTCCGGTGGTCGGATTGGGTTGGGTCGGGTCGGGTGCAGGAAAAAATGAATGGACTCGGGCCGGGTCGGGCTCAGGTCGGATCTGGTTGTGTTGGGCTCAGGTCGGTTTTCATTTGCAGACCCGAGCAGGCTTTTATCCTATACTGCAATGCTTGTGAGGAGAGAGACAAAATGTCTGCTAATTTCCCAGCAAGAACCAAGACCCAGGAAGTTTAAAGGAACTGTTTGTTCTCTATCTTTTAGCAAGAAGAAGAAATACTGCTGTTATTTTTGAATCACTGAGTAACTGGCATGTAACAAGCTCCTCCCCATCTGTGGTTTTAAGCTGGTGTTTTCTCTGCAGCAGAGGAGAAGCAACTGGACTCTGACATGAGCAGACCCGAAGTGGGGGTCGCCCTCTCTCTGTCTCCATTCCAGCTTGAAAACTTTCAAATCTTGCTTGTTGACTTTGCATACTCCGGCTACAATCAGAAACCCAGTTGGAGGAAATCATCTGTATCGCTATCTCCAAGAGACTCACCGAACCAAAGTAAAAGCTTCAGAACCACTGAATTCAGCTGGAAGCCAGCCGAATCACCAACCTTCACAGACTTATACCTTTTTTATGGACTCTAACTCAACCAATCTACCTTTCCCCACTCTGCAACCTATTGGTGTGTGTATAAACCTTTAGTGTGTGTGTGAGAGTGAAAGTTGCCGTGTTGTTTATTATTTTGTTAGTTCGGTTTAGGTACAATAAAGTTAACCTCTTTCTTTGTTAACTCAAGAAAACCTGTCCATTGGTTCTTGTTATGATCATAGTAAGTGAGTAATCATACATTTACTGAATTGACCAGTACATCCACTTTAAGAAATAATTAAACCTGTTCTGGTCAAACAAGGAGAGGAAAAGACGGAAGCCCTTTGATCCCTCTTCACTTAGTCGTAACATACTCCTATTTTATGACTCATTGCCTTAGCCATTAAACACTAAGTAGAGCCGTGTCAAATGTTTCCTGAAAATCCAAATACAACATTTCCTGGTCACCACGTCAATAACATATTCAAATAATTTCCCCTTTAAGGTTATAGGTATTACATCAAATCATGTATATTTTGGTGAGTCAGGCAATTGCATTTTTGTAAAACAGTTCTTTTTTTACAAAGAGTGGGTTCAGTTTGGCAGGGGAAATAAATATATTCATATCAGTAATTTCTCCTTCCACTATCACTGCTGAATGTCAGGACTGATTCATGGAAATAAACTGCTTCTAAATCATGTTTTGCACAGCTGAAACCTATGCAGCCTAGTGCAACTTTCCTCAAACTATAGCTAAATCTATCAGATAGTATACTGTTAGATCTCATTCAGATCTGGTCTCCTAGATGATGTTTCCTTATCATCACAGTCTGCTCATCAGAATTTAAGATAAAGGACCAATTTGTGGAAAAATAACTTGTTCCAATCAGTAATTCAATACCAATGAAATGAAGAGGAGCTAAATTATTCTGATGAAATTGTTTCCTCGAAACATACTTCTTATTCATGTTCTTGTGCTGAGTGGAACAAGTCATTCTGAGCTCAGTACAATGTTAATCAATGATAAGTGCTGAAGCCTTTAGCTTGTTTATTACATTTTTGCATATTGCACATTGCACTATCAAACAGTCCAGATTATTGCAGAGTGCAATGCAATCTCTTGGATATACAAATATGTAATAACCATTATTGCCAAAAAATGTATACATGGGAGCATGACCTGCTTTGTTTTTTTCAACATCAGATCCAGCTTGCCTATATGCAACAACCATCCCAGCTGGCATATGCAGTATGTTGCAATTTATGATTATAAAGTAGAACATATTCAATTGTTTGAAGGCTATTTAATAATGAGAGATATAGCTGCTGCTAATCAGACCAGACAGCAGCTGCTTTCCATGTATTTCCTAACACAGTGGTATTTTCATGTTGCTGCTGCTATAATACTTCATCAGACCGTCATTGCTACTCTCCCTGGGGTGATTGATACCCTCTCCAGAGCTGTGACTATTATGTTCTCTGAGACTGTCTTTACCCTCCTGCACAAACGCAATGAGTATCGGAAATCTGCATAAGACATAAACTATTGTAGATCAACAGAGAATACTTTGATTTAAATTATTTAATTATTATGTTGCAGTTAGGAGTGCTGGTTGATTACATATGGCATAAAGAACACACAGTGCGGTAGGTTATGAAATCAAATCTCCAATAATGATTAATGAAACATTTAAGCCATTTAACAGCGTTACATGACTTCAGCTGTTATGGAAAAATGTCCAGTGACAATGGGGCAGAGTCACCAATCTCTGGAAGCAGTCATAACAAAAAAAACTTACATTTATAGAGCACCTTTAATTTGGCTAAATGCCCCAAGACACTTCACAGGTGCATATTCGGACAAAAACTGACACTGAACCAAAGAAGGAGACATACAGACGAGTGACTAAGAGCTTGGTGAAAGAGGTAGGTTCTAATGAATGTCTTAAAGAAGGAGAGAGGCGCAAAGATTAAGGGAGAGAATCCTGGAGCTCGATGCCTAAATGGCTGATGGCACAGCTGCTGCTGGTGGAGTGATGGGAGCAGGGTTTGTGCAAGAGGCCAGAGTTTGAGGAACTCAAAATGCTTGGCGGGTTGTAGAGCTGGAGGGGGTTATAGAGATGGGACGGGGTGAAGATATGCTTGGATGTGAAGGCCAGGAAGAGAATTTTAAAAGTAAGGCGTTGGTGGACCAGAATCCAAAGCAGGTCAGCGAGCACAGGAGTGATGAGTGAAGGGGACTTGGTTCACATAAAGATAATGTCAGGCTCACACAAGGAGCAATAATGAACTATAGAAATGTAGTGAGGAACTGAACTCCAAAATGGATGCTTTTGCTGCAAGACAAAACAGAGTAAGAGGCTAGATGACCTCTCCTGAACTGCGAATGCACATGGTAACTACTGGAACTCAGAACTAGACATCATGTCTGGTCAAGTGTTGAAGAAAGCATTAGAAATGTTAATGGCCCATTCAATGTTAATGGCTACCTCTTTTAAACCAGTCGGACTAACAATGATTTTGCAGAAATAGGGCTGGATTTTGTTCCCAGCCTAACGTCGGGTTTCATGGCGTGGGTGGGATGGGGGGGAGTGGCTGGAGAATTAAAGCGGCCGTGACCGACATGAAGCTCGATGCCGGGATTGCCGGGATCGATCTTCCCCGCGCGAGGCTTCGTGGCGGCACCTCCGCTACTCAGCGACAGGACCCTACTTTACATATTTAAAATACCTCTCTGCGTAAATTTAAATTTCATTCCCCATATTCTTACCTTCAGTTCGCAATCTTAAGTACATCGTGCACCACTCACATGCGTTCACTTTCCCGTCCAGGAGAAGCTGGTGCCACCGAGGTGGGGAAGGGATCAACTCTGCAAGATTTGTATGGGGAAGGGGAGAAGGGGTCAACTTTGTATTATGTTGAACTGTTTGCAGGGCTGGCAGCCTTTTAAAAATGGTGCCAGCACCTGCTGCTGCACCAGGTTACACCCAGAGCAGTATCGTCAATGGCACCCCGCCATTTGATTGGGAGGGGCAGCCGCCATCAACGTGTTAAGTGGCCACCTGCCGCGTAATCAGTGGCAGGACAACAAAATCCAGCCCTTGGTCACCTGACAGAAACAAAGGGCTGAATTTTATGTGCCGGCCGCCGATTTCGGCGCTAAAATGGCGGCCTGCCTATGCGGGCCGCATGTGGCAGAGCTGCCATGATTCTAAGTGCAGTGGCTCATTTAAATTGCCAGGGCGGGCTGCCCCCCCCCCACCCCGAGTACGTGTCCGTCCCTGGAAATGGTGTCAGCTGCCTGTGCGCAGGCGTTAAGGCCATTTTTAAAGAGCTGTTAGCCCTACCAGCTAAGGTAAATATGAAATAAAATAAATACATTTCTTTTGTCCCTCTCTGACCCCCCCCCATAACAATTAAATTAATTATTTGCCCTTCCCCCCCAAAACACTTACTTTTACCATCTAACCTTCCCCCCCAAAACAGCATAAACTTTCAACTACAACCCTTCCCACCATCCCCTACACCCATAACATTAATTTGACCCCATCCCCCCACTCACGCACAAATAAACCAACCTCCTCCCCCCTCCACACCAGGGTGGCACCTCGTTTCCCCAGACGGAGATCTGAAGGCATGGGAGTGCTGGCCGAAGATCAGGTGGCGACGTGAGCTTCATTAATTAATTCATTTTAATTTATTTAAATATTCAAACAGTGGCCCCATCGCCAAGCGGCGAGTGGGCCACCATGAGGCCTCACCGCCATCAGTAATATCAGGCCGGGCCCTCCCGGTGTCGGGGTGCATGGTGGCCCTCTCTGAGAGGCATCTTCAGGACCTCCCCCTCCCCACCTCCGCCATGGAACCCGACACCTGGGGGAGAACAAAATCCAGCCCCATGTCTTGACAAGGAGGTTTTAATATGACACATGGCTGAGCCAAAAAGATAGAAGGCCAGAAGTCAAAAGGCTAAGAGAGATCTATTCCAGCAAAGAAGAAAACCCTGCCTGAGAACAATTTTAAACTAACGAGAGGCAGAGACAAAAGGTGACCTTTGAAACTCCCTGCTTGAGAGATTGTAACAGGAATTTTTGCCATCAGACTGTGACTGAGATTTAACCAAAGAAGTCTGCAGCAAATTATCCAACCACCTAAAAATTTCCAAGTTTGCCTTCGGTGAACCAGGAAAAGAAAAACGAGGCCTGCACCATTTAAACTTTCCTCCCAGGAAAACAAACAAGGTTTCACAATGACCTTTTTTTAAATACCGGACCTCAATGCATGCTATCTTTTAATCTCTATCTTTCCTTGTATGTGTGCATTTGTATGTGTGAGTGGGTGAGGTTGCAAATTTTTGTGTATTGTTTCATAAAAATTTATCTTTCTTTCAACCTACAAGGAAACCTTTCATATGTCTGTTTCTTGACCATTAAGACATTCGAAAGTTCAACAGAATTCTAATCAAAACATTGTCTGCAGTCAGTTAAGAGGTGAAATAAGGGAAACCACCACTTACATTTCTCACATGTCTTTAACAATATGAGCAACAGTTTTTTGGATGAGCTGAAATTTACATAAGGTGGAAGTTGGAAGATGATAGAAGAAGGAGCAAGGGAAGTCGGACTTCATTACTGGAGCATCAAATTCCCCCTTTCCCAAATAAATGTGGGGCTGTGTAGGCCTAGAGTGGATACTCAGAACTGTGATGTGTGATTTGAGGAATTGACCAAGGGAAGCATTGGACATTTGTATCATTGGTAGGAGTCTGCCACATTTGTAAGTCATAGGAGTTTCTCATATTAAACTTGAAAGGAGTTTTCTATGTATGGAGATTAAAGTATTGCCAAGTGTAGAACAGTATTACGCTAAAGCCTTTCTCTCACAATATTAGACACACTTATTCTGTAAGTGTAATGGTGATGTGAGATCATTAATGAGCTGTAAATTTAACATTATCTGCATCATTACCTATATGAAATATGTGTTTTAGGTGTAGCCTAATAATGTGTGGGTAGCTCTCAAGTTGATTGCAAAACTGGGCCATCACCTGAACCTGCACAAATACTAAGTGGCCAAAGGCCACGGAAACACAACAGGTTCTTGCCTCTGGAAAACATGTACAAAAACGTGTAGTAATATTGAAATTATAAGGAGCTTATCTCCTTAACCTCCAGCTGGCCCACCCACCCTGAATTACAGTCATGGAGAAGTATGAGGAATAAGTCATTCATGCAGGTGGCAAAAGAGGAAAGCATCACCTTGACCACGATGAGTACACCTACTATTATGTATTATATATTATACTATTACTACTATGAGTCTAATATCAGTGGTTGGGAAACTATTGGAAAACATTCTGAGGGACAGGATTAATCTACACTTGGAGAGGCAGGGATAAATCAGGGATAGTCAGCATGGCTTTATCAGGGGACATCATGTCTGACTAACTTGATTGAATTTTTTGAGGTGGTGACTAGATGTGTAGATGAGGGTAAAGCAGTTGATGTAGTATACATGGACTTCAGTAAGGCTTTTCATAAAGTCCTGCATGGGAGATTGGTTAAGAAGGTAAGAGCCCATGGGATCCAGGGCAATTTGGCAAATTGGATCCAAAATTGGCTTAGTGGCAGGAGGCAGAGGGTGATGGTCAAGGGTTGTTTTTGCGAATGGAAGCCTGTGACCAGTGGTGTACCACAGGGATCGGTGCTGGGATCCTTGCTGTTTGTAGTGTACATCAATGATTTCGACGTGAATATAGGAGGTATGATCAGTAAGTTCGCAGATGACACGAAAATTGGTGGTGTAGTAAATAGTGAGGAGGAAAGCCTAAGAATACAGGACGATATAGATGGGCTGGTAAGATGGGCTGAGCAGTGGCAAATGGAATCTAATCCTGAGAAGTATGAGGTGATGCATTTTAGGAGGACTAGCAAGGCAAGGGAATATACAATGGATGGTAGGACCCTAGGAAGTACAGAGGGTCAGAGGGACCTTGGTGTATTTGTCCATAGATCACTGAAGGCAGCAGCACAGGTAGATAAGGTAGTTAGGAAGGTATATGGGATACTTGCCTTTATTAGCAGAGGCATAGAATAAAAGAGCAGGGAGGATATGATGAAGCTGTATAAAATGCTAGTTAGGCCACAGCTGGAGTACTGTGTACAGTTCTGGTCAACACACTATAGGAAGGATGTGATTCCACTGGAGAGGGTGCAGAGGAGATTCACCAGGATGTTGCTTGGACTGGAGCATTTCAGCTATGAAGAGAGACTGTATAGGCTAGGGTTGTTTTTCTCAGAGCAGGGAAGGCTGAGGGGGGACATGATTGAGGTATACAACATTATGAGGGACATTGATAGGTTAGATAGGGTGAAACTTTTTCCCTTAGCAGAGGGGTCAATAACCAGGGGGCATAGATTTAAGGTAAGGGGCAGGAGGTTTGGAGGGGATTTGAGGAAAAAAATTTTCACTCAGATGGTGGTTGGAATCTGGAATGCACTGCCTGCAGAGGTGGTAGAGACAAGAACCCTCATAACATTTAAGAAGCATTTAGATGAGCACTTGAAACGCCATAGCATACAAGGCTACGGGTCAAGTGCTGGAAAATGGGATTAGAATAGTTAGGTGCTTGATGGCCGGCACAGACACGATGGGCTGAAGGGCCTGTTTCTGTGCTGTATAACTCTATGACTCTATTGCACTAAAATAGGTATTGAAAATTGTAGAGTGTAGAGCCATGCATTAGGAACAGACTTTTGCCAATATCAAATCATCATGAAAAATTATATCTTGTTATAGTGAGGGGCTAAACTGAGGATTTTGGGAAATTAATCACCCAAAGTCTTTAAAAAGCCATCTGCATGGGCCATTGAATGGTATCTTTATGCAGCCTGCTGCCCCAATCTCCTTTCCTATACTTGTTGCTTTATAGCTCCATGGTAAGAATTCTTACAGCACACTACCATGAGACTCTGAGGAGGTGTAAATCGGGACGCCCCTCCCCATTAGTGCATGATCTAAAGCACTGCTTCAAAATTCTTCTCTCGTGGCCTATGATGATTCTATTTCTAGGTATGTGTCTTATTGTATCGGTGCTTTGCAGGAGCATGGGGGTGATGAAATGGTCATTGCTCATGTTTGGAGTCGTCTAAGATCTTCTAGCAGTGTCCCTTTCAACCACCTTTCTCACTTAATTTTCATTAGTTTCTGTTACAGATCAAATACAAGCTGCACTTTGAAGGAGAAAAAATATTTATGGTTCAAGTAAATCATTGCATTGTTCCTTAGTCACTGATTCCAGCCCCCTCCTTGGCCACCATCTGAGGCTAAATCAGACTGTTCATAACCTTAGTGTTCTATTTGACCCAAAGCTGAACCTCTGACAGCATAGCTTTCCCACCACCAAGACTGCCTACTTGCACCTCTGTAATATTTTTTGTCTCTGACCCTACCTCAGCCCATCTGCTGCTGAACCTACTATGCCTTTGTTAACTCAATACTTTCCTATTCTAATGTTCTCCTGCCAAGAATCTCATGTCCCACTCTTCACAAACTCAAGCTCATCCAAAACTCCTGTGCCTGTTTCCTAACTTGCACCAAGTTCCATTCATCCAACACCATGTGCTCCTTGACCTACATTGGCTCCCGAACCAGTAACACTGCAATTTTAAGATTCACATCCTTGTGTTCAAATCCATCCATGCCCTTGGCCCTCCCTATCACAGTAACCACCATGCATATTTAAGTTCCTTTATCCCACAAAACAAAGCAAAATACTATGGATGCTGAAAATCTGAAATAGAAACAGAAAATGCTGGAAATACTCAACATGTCTGACAGCATCTGCAGAGAGAGAAACAGGGTTAATTTTTCAGGTCAATAATCTGTTATCAAAACTGGGGAAAGTTAGAGATGTAATAAGTTTTAAGCAAGCGAGGTCGAGGGTCGGGGTGGGGGGAAGGTGGTGGGAAAAAGAACAAAAGGGAAGATCTGTGATCACAGAATCATAGAATGGTTGCAGCAGAGAAGGAGGCCATTTGGCCCATTGTGCCAGCTCTCTGCAAAAGCAACTCAATTAATCCCACTCCCCCCATCATCCCCACTTTCCTTGTTGCCCTGCAATTCTTTTCTCGTCGGGTTCTTATCCAATTCTCTTTTGAAAGCGACGACTGAATCTACCTCTTTCACACCCTCAGGTAGTACTCCAGATCGTAACCATTCGCTTCCTCGTGTTGCAGTTAGTTCTTTTCCCATAAACCTTAATAAGGCATTAATAAGGCAAGCAGAAAAATGCTAGATATCTCACGAAATCAGTGTCCAACATAGTGATGAGACAGTAAGTCAATAAATTAATCTTCTCATTTAAAGCTTCTTCACAAAAATGCATATTTGTTGTTGTTTTGATTAATAGTAAGATACATTTTTAATGCCTGTATCTTTCTGAAATTGTTTCACCAGCCCCCCATGTCAGACAAAAATTGTAATGTGGCCCCCCCCCACGCAAAAAGGTTGGACAACCCTGTTCTAGCACATTGGCTTTCTATCGAAAGGAAAGGGCACTGTCCAAAGTCACCTTTGAAACCTAATTTTGATTTAGAAAGGAAAAAGAGCTGTTAATGATCATTTTTGACCATTGGTTTAATATTGAACATGAAGAGCACTGTACTAGATCATCTTAGAGCAAAGCAAAGGATGCTGATTATGATCACCATAGCACACTGGTCCAATATGAAACAAATGCACACTATTCCAGGTCAACTTAACACTCTTATCTGCTATTGAAAGGAAAGTGCACTACTCATGATCAACCGAGCACAAGTCTGAAATTGAAATGAAAAGATGCTATTGATAGTCATTTTAGAGCATTAACCAGATAACTGAATAAAAGGCACTGCCCTTAATCATTTTAGCTTGCCTGTCTACAACAGCAACTTATTTTTATATAGCGCCTTTAACATAATAAAACAATCCAAGGCACAAAACAAAATATCAAAATAAACAAAATATCACACCAAGCAACATAAGGAGATCCGATGGCCAAAAGCTTAGTCAAAGAGGTAGGTTTTAAGGAGTGTCTTGAAGGAGAAAAGCAAGGGACAGAGGTGGAGAAGTGTTGGGAGGGTATTCCAGAGCATAGGGCCTAGGAACTGTAGGCACAGCCACCAATGGTGGAGTGATTAAAATCGGGGATGCTCAAGAGGCCAGAATTAGAGGAACGCTGATATCTCAGAGGGTTGTGGGGCTGGAGGAGATTTCAGAGATAGGTAGGGATCAGGACATGGAGGGATTTGAAAACAAGGATGAGAATTTTAAAATCAAGGCATTGCTTGACTAGAAGCCAATGTAGGTCAGCAAGCATAGGGATGATCAGTGAACAGGACTTGGTGCAAGGTAAGACACGGGCAGCAGAGTTTTGGATGACCTCAAGTTTACGGCGGGTAGAATACTGGAGACCAGACAAGAGTGCTCTGGAATAGTCAAGTCTAGAGGTAATGAAGGCACGAATGAGGGTTTCAGCAGCAGATGAACGGAGACGGGGCGAAGCCAAGCAATGTTGCGGAGGTGGAAGTAGGCGATCTTAGTGATGGCCTGAATACGAGGTCAGAAGCTCATCTGGGGTCAAATGTGATACCAAGATTGAGAACAGACTGACTTAACCTCAGACAGTTGCCAGGGAAAGGGATGGAGTCAGTAGCTAGGGAATGGAGTTTGGAGCGGGGACCAGAAACAATGGCTTCAGTCTTCCCAATATTTAATTGGAGAAAATTTCCACTATCAAAAAGACACTGCGCATCATAATTTTTTGCACACTGGTTGAAAAATGAAAGTAAAGGCAACATCAATGGTCATCTTAATATATTGGCCTAAAATTGAAGGAAAAAGGCACTATAGATGGTTATCTTTGAGCACAAAAGCAAAATACTGCAGATACTGGAAATCTGACATGAAAACAGAAAATGTTGGAAATACCCAGCAGGTCAGGCAGAATCTGTGCAGAAAGAAACAGATTTAACACTCTTTCTCTTTCCATAGATGCTCCTGATCAGCTGAATATTTCAAGCATTTTCTTTTATCTTTGAGCACTCTTCTTGAAGTGAAATGAAAAGGCACACCCCCATGGGCAGTTTGGAACACAATCTAATGAAAGAAAAGATGGAAAATGCTGGATGAAAGCAGAGATTTACAAGAGACTACTGTCAGAGAAACACAGGGCATTACAGCACAGCAGGAGGCTAGCTACATACATAGGGAGCGATGAGACCATGTTAGGATTTAAACATGCCGATGAGAGCTTTAAATTTAAGGTGTTGGAGGATTGAGATCCAGTGTTGGTCAATAAGGACAGGGATAATGGATGTAGTACAGGCCGGCAGAATTTTAGATGATCTGAAGTTTATGAAGGGTGACCACTAGTGAATTAATCAGGAGAGCATTGCAATAAAGTAATATGGAAATGACAGAGATACAGATGAAGCTTTCAGTCACAGATGGCTGAGGAGTGGATACAGGCAATGTTTCAGAAGCGGAAGTAAGAAGTCCTTATAATGCAGATGCTATGGGTTTAAGGCTCACCTTAGGGTCAAGTAGGACCCCAAGATGGCGAACACTCTAGCTCAGCCTGAGACATTGGCAGGATGGAGCTGATGGCAAAGGCACAGCGTTTGTGGTGAGGACAATGGCTTTTTTCTTTCCACTGTTTAGCTGAAGGAAGTTGTAGATTAACCCAAGTCTAGATATTGGACAAGCAATCTGACAACACAGAGGCAGTGATGGGGCATGGGTGGGAGTTGTGGTGGTGTTAAAAGAGGTGGTGGAATGGCATTGCTTCGGGTCATCAGCATACATGGGGAAGCTGAGCCACAGATTGTAAATGATGTTGCTAAGGGGCAGCATGTAAAATTTTTTTCATTCATTCCTGGGATGTGGGCATTTCTGGCAAGGCCAGAATTTATTGCGCATCACTAACTACCCTTGAGAAGGTGGTGGTGAGATACCTTCTTCAACCACTGCAGACCGTATGATGTAGATACACCCACAGTGATGTGGGTGTGCCAAAGTTGGGAGAGCTGTCCCACAGACTAGTCAAGCAACAGCCTGACATAGTCATACTCACGGAATCATACCTTACAGACAATGTCCCAGACATCACCATCCAACCAGCAGGATAGACCCACCAGAGGTATACAGTCAGGAGGGAATTGCTCTGGAAGTCCTCAACATTGTCTCTGGACCCCATGAAATGTCATAGCATCAGGTCAAACAGGGACAAGGACATCTCCTACTGATTACCATCTACTGTTCCCCTTCAGCTGATGAATCAGTGCTTCTCCATGTTGAACACCAATTGGAAGAAGCACTGAGGGTAGCAAGGGCACAGAATGTACACTGGGTGGGGGAGTTCAATGTCCATCACCAAGAGTGGCTCGAGAAAGTCTCTTTCTACTCCAGTTGCAATGATTTTTTTAAAGTAAAGTTCTTAACAGGACCATACATTCCTCTTAAAGGTGATATTTCTTAAAGGGTCTTACTCGTGAATCAGAACCCCCATCAGCCTGCAGCTGGCATGCTGGCCTTCAATCAGGCAAGGTGTTACACACGTGTCATTGACATAGACCATTGGTCTGATGTTGAAAGGAAAGGACCCTGCCTAAGGTAATTTCTACACCACTGGCCCAATATTGAGAGAAAACCATATTGTAAGTGGTAATTTAATGCACCTAATGTGATATTGATCCAAAAGGCATTGTGCATAACCATTTAGAGCACACTGGTCTAATTCAGAAAATAAATGTTGTTGAAGTTGTGTTGTCCAATGTTATATCAGTGCATTGGTATATAATTGAAAGGAAAGGGCATTGCCCATATTCATGTAAGCGTACTGGACAATATTGACAGAACATCATACTGTCCATGATCATTTTAGAGCTTCTCCGTGAACAACAATTGGAGGAAGCATTGGAAGAAGTCCCTCCCGACTGTATACCTCTGGTGGGTCTGGCCTGCCGGTGGGATGGTGATGTCTGGGACATTGTCTATAAGGTATGATTCCATGAGTGTGACTACATGAGGGCGGCACAGTGGCGCAGTGGTTAGCACCGCAGCCTCACAGCTCCAGGGACCCGGGTTCAGTTCTGGGTACTGTCTGTGTGGAGTTTACAAGTTCTCCCTGTGTCTGCGTGGGTTTCCTCCGGGTGCTTCGGTTTCCTCCCACCTCCAAAAGACTTGCAGGTGATAGGTAAATTGGCTGTTATAAATTGCCCCTCGTGTAGGTAGTTGGTAGGGCATATGGGATTACTGTAGGGTTAGTATTAAAAAAAATGGGTGGTTGTTGGTCGGCACAGACTCGGTGGGCCGAAGGGCCTGTTTCAGTGCTGTATCTCTAAATAAAATAAATAAAATAAAATAAATAAATAGTAAGGCTGTTGCTTGACTAGTCTGTTGGTCAGCTCTCCCAATTTTGGCACAAACCCCCCAGATATTAGTAAGGAGGACATTGCAGTGTCAACAGGGCTGGGTTGCCATTGTCAGTGCCTAGGTTGATGTTGGGTGATCTGTCAGATTTTATTCCTTTTCTTATGCTTCGTAGTGGTTTGATACAAATGAGTGGTTTGTTCGGCCATCTGATTTTGAAGGGAAATTGTACTAGCCATGCTTACCTAAACAAACTAGTCGGATATAGCATATATACTTTGCAATAGTGGATAATAATATTTTTCATGCTCTATTCATTTCTGGGCTCATGGAATAATATAACTGCAGAATCTAGTGATTTTGGGAGATAACCAGATAACCATAAATATTTATCAGCTCTGATAACATTCACATCTCTTGGTCAGCAGTTTGCTGATTGACTGAGCCACACACTACATGCTGAGCACATAATCTAGGCTCACACTCCAGTGCAGCGCTGTGGGAGGTGCCAGCCTGCTGAGATGTTAAAACAATGTTATCTAATATGTTACCCACTATGTGGCTAATTGTAAATCCAGATATGACTAATTTCATTTCTGATCAGTAAATAAAAAGTGAGCAATAGACACAGTTGTTGGGAATGTGAACTTTAATATTTTTGTGCATGTGTTGGTAAAATGGCAAGACGAAAAGCAACATGTGAGTATCTTTTGGTTGTTGTGAGTCCTTTACTTCCTTGGCTAATAAATGGTGATGGATATTTGTTAATTAAATATACTGTTATGAACACTGGACTTTGTAGTATGATTGTAGTATGAGTTTTAAAACTTTTTTTAATGGAGTGTGAAAAGGATTCGGAGGAAACATGCAGCTTCACACCAAGTCTGCCCAGAGACAAGACAGGGTCTTGGTTACCATGCAAACAAGGAACGCAGATCAAAGATGCTTTTGAAAGCAGAGTACAGAGTTGTAACACCTGACGTTTCACTCTCCCTGACCCTCAGATCGTAAGCAAGGGGGGCTCAAAAATGCAAATTGAAGTTGCAATTGCTAACACCTGGAAAGAAAGGAAGGTCCAAGTGGTTTTGCTTTGCCCAGACGCGTGGGCTGGAATTTTGCAGTTGTCGGTGGCTCAAGTTCGGGGAGGCGGAAGCGGGTGCAGAACTCACTCCCACTCTGCGCCTAGCTGCTGCCACTATTGCACGCGAGGCAGCCAATTGGTGACCCCGCAGCGTATTTCTGAATGAAAAGGGCGCACACAGGCGGGAGGCTGAGTGTCGGCGGGGACGGGGCTAGAGCCAGAAGAGATTGCTGAAAGCTATTTAAAAGGGCTTTCATCAACTGCTGTGGCTCCAAGAGGCTTACCTGCAGCAAGGAGGACGTTGGGAGGAACAACTGCATATCTGCAAAGGAAAAACAGGAGTCTGAAGGTGAAAGGACTGGAGGAGGACTTAAAGTGCCCACCAATCCAACAGTTGTAAATAAAATAGAAGCACACTAGAACCCGCTGGCAGCAATGGAAGGGAGAAGTAGCTGCATGGCCCCCCTCTTCTCAGAGGATTCCTTACATGTCCTCCTCCAGACGGCTGAGGCAAGGCGGGAGGTCCTCTTCCCATCCGACGGAAGGAGGAGGCCTCCCCAGGTCAGCAAGAAGGCATGGCTGGAGGTAGCGAAGGAGGTCAGCAGCCACGGAGTAGTTAGGAGGACATGGCTCCAGTGCCGCAAGCAGGTCAATGACCTTTCCGCAGTTATCTCATCTTGTATGTGACATGGGAGGGTCAATGGGTGCTGATGCTGCAAGGTCAAAGCCATCCGTGTTCAGTGATTGGCTGCAGCCTTGGGCCTTATAATGGGCACATCTGTGACGCACAGTGGTCCAGATGTGTTCCATCCGTGCACTTCACTGGCATTGATTTGAGATGCAGCACTCAGCCCAAGGGGTGGGTGGGCGATCTTCAAGTGATATGTCTTAACTAATTGCTTTGTGTCTGCACAGGAGAAGAGGGCACGTAATGCCAGTGAGAGGTCCCGGACCAGTGGCGATGTGGCCAACCTGTCCTTTTTGACCAGACTGGAGGAAGATGCGTTACTGCTCGCAGGGGAGAATGGAGGATGCGCTACAGCTGATGGCAAGGCTGGTGCACCTGGTCAGGAGAGTGTGGTCAAGGGGCAGGGGTGTGGGGGGTGGGAAGGGGTGGTGGTGGGTGGGCAGTGGTGTGGCAATTGTTGCAGGCACCGAAGGGTTCTCTCAAACTTAAAATCACACACATGTGCCCACAATGTAGTCTATAACATGTCCTCCAGTCAGGAGTACTGATCACAACTGATCATTCTGATTTTCCCTGCAGGTGAAACACAGCAGCAGCCAGGAATTGTCTCCGGGGCTCATCCACCCACCTCTGAGGAGGAGGAGTGGACCTCAGAGGGTGCAGCGTCACATCCTCTCCTCGCAACATGCGCCAGCTCAGAGATATTCACCTCGGTTGGAATGCGTGTCTCCTCGGATTCGTAGTCACAACCAGGTGTCAGCACCACACATCTACCAGATCAGCTGCCAGAGGCTGTACCGGCCAATGCCTCTGACAATCGGAGGACTGCTGTAGCCTCAGAGCAGGGGGAGAATGGCTTTGCCAGAGGCTGTGAAGATGACTGTGGTCACAGCCTTCTATGCTTCTGGCTCTTTCCAGGCTGCAGTTGATGATATTTGTAATATCGCCCAGTTTGCTGTCTATTGTTGCATTGAGGCTCTGTATGCAAAGAGAGCTGAATATGGGCGGCACAGTGGCGCAGTGGTTAGCACCGCAGCCTCACAGCTCCAGCGACCCAGGTTCAATTCTGGGTACTGCCTGTGTGGAGTTTGCATGTTCTCCCTGTGTCTGCGTGGGTTTCCTCCGGGTGCTCCGGTTTCCTCCCACATACCAAAGACCTGCAGGTTGATAGGTAAATTGGCCATTATAAATTGCCCCTAGTATAGGTAGGTGGTAGGGAAATATAGGGACAGGTAGGGATGTGGTAGGAATATGGAATTAGTGTAGGATTAGTATAAATGGGTGGTTGATGGTCGGCACAGACTCGGTGGGCCGAAGGGCCTGTTTCAGTACTGTATCTCTAAACTAAACTAAACTAAACTAAACATTTCATTCTCCCTTGCCAGAGAGTAGCAAGCAGAACGAGCATGTGGCTTCATGAAAACTGTAGTCTATCCCACAATGTGGGATACTACTGATTGCACACGTTGCTTTGTGGATGGCACGTGTCAATCTGTGATACTGCAACCAGAAGGATTCCACTCTCTTAATGCCCAGCTGGTGTGGGGCCATACTCTGAATCACACAGGTCAATGCTCGGTACCCTAGCAGCAGTGATGTTGCCTTCATTCTGCACCAGCCTGCTGTGCCATTTGCATTTGAGCCACCACAACAAACCAGAGGGTGACAAGAGATGGCCGCTGATGACATGGCTCATGACTCTGGTGCACAACCCATACATATGTGGACAGTATGCAAGTAACCAAAGCCATGCTGCCATATTAATTGTGATGGAGCAGACCACTGGAGTGCTTAAATAATGCTTCTGCCATCTGGACCACCATGGAGGTGCCCTGCAGCACTCAGCAGAACACAGGTCAAGACTCGTCATGGTCTGCTGCATGCGGCACAAACTTGCCATCATGAGAGTGCAGCCCTTGCCAACAGCTGAGGAGGAGGGGGAAAAGGATGGAGGAGGAGGAAGAGAAAAAGGAAGGAGGAAATGGAGAAAGAAGGAGGAAAAGGAGGAGGCTACCAACAGATTCTCTTTCTGGCTGGGCTGTCCATGATCGACTCATCTGATTGCGGTACCAGTGAACATAATCCTAATTCCCCATTCACCACAGTCCCACATCTTACCTTCCCTCACAATGCTCTTGTGGCCACAATGATAAAACAGGGGTAGGCACCAACATGTTTCACCATGGACATTTGACAAAATTATTGACTCAGCCACGGACATGGGCAATTAATCTGTATATAAAGTGTATAGCCAATCTAATACCATCAAAACACAGTCCAATTTAAAACACATTTCTCCCTATAAATAAAGTACCTAAGCATACAAATATCAGTGGAGAGCAGCACTGCTGTATCAGCTAGCTAGCAAGCACAACAGTATGCAACGCCAATGCAAATTACTTTTGTTGACAGAATAGAGATAGCTACACCATGTCACAGGATGGTAGATGAACCTTATCAGATGACCTCTATGGATTCACACTGTGTCAGGAGTGCAAACTCATCCAATAAACCTTTCAACTCAAGGAGAGGATTGTTATTGTGGTTATTGAGGTGAAGCAGTAGAAAAATCAGCAATAGGAAAATGGACCATTTCTCACACTGCTGTTGGCACAAGACAATTTAACCCTAATGGTCAATGTTTGTGCAATTTCTCCACCTGCTTGTAATATGTGTCTGAAGACAGGGAAGCCGGAAAAAGGGCAGTGATCTCCAAATCAGGTGAATTTTATAGGATGGAACTGATAGGACTTCAGAAGAGTCATGTAAAACAGAAAATCAGAGAGGGTCAGGAAGGGACAGAGAGATTAACAGTCAGTAGCCAAGACTAGTTTATTCATCTTGATTAGCTGTTAAACTAGGTCCTGGATTCTAAAATACAATAACAACAGAATCATGGACAAAATGTAATTTGCTCATCAAAGCTAGTGACAAAATTAGATAAATACAATTACAAATAAACAGTGCTCTTCAGTTCCTCCAATAAAGCAATTCGCTTAAATTCACTTATTTCTATATCTCAATCTATCACTGTCAATTCCAATTCAGCTCTGACAAAATAATTATTAACAAAAAGCTTTTCTGCAAAAAGTTGAGTTTTTGTTACTTCATGTATTATTCAGTTGCAAAATGTTTAGTCACTATCTGTAAGATTGTACTCCAGACTAACCAATTCATGTCCAAGCCAAATCTCTTTCCTGCTAGCAAAGTTGCACTTTTAACATCATGTAATTATATGATACAGTGAACTTTCAAATTACATTAGCCGCTCAGTTTGTCTAACCCTCAAACTGGATAGTAAATGATGAGCGTTGCATTAACTGATCTTTGACATACTTGCAATTCAATAAGGAGTGCAGGAGAGCATGCCAAAAGCAGCATCAGGCATACCTGAAAATGAGGTGTCAACCCAGTGATGCTACAACACAGGACTACTTGCATGCCAAACAGTGGATGCAGCATGTAATAGACAAAGCTAATCAATCCTACAACCAATTGATCAGATCAAAGCCCTGCAGTCCTGCCATATCTAGTCATGAATGGTGGTGGACAATTAAACAACTAACAGGAGGAGGAGTCTCCACAATTATCCCCATCTCCATGATGGGGGAACCCAACGCATCAGTGCAAAAGAAAAGGCTGAAGCATTCGCAACCATCTTCAGCCAGAAGTGCCGAGTGGATGATTCTCCTCCTGAAGTCCTCAGCATCACAGCCAATCTGATTCGCTCCACGTGATATCAAGAAATGGCTGAAGGTGCTGGATACTGCATAGGCTATGGCTCCTGACAACATCCCAGCTGTAGTACTGAAGGCTTGTGCTCCAGAATTAGCCTCACCCCTAGCCAAGCTGTTCCAGTACAGCTACAACACTGGCATCTTGCCGACAATGGGGAAAATTGCTCGGATATGCCCTATTCACAAAATGCAGGATAAATCCAATCCAGCCAATTATCGCCCCATCAGTCTACTCACAATCATTAGCAAAATAATGGAAGGTGTCATCAACAGAGCTATCAAGCAGCACCTAAAAAGCAATAACCTTCTCGCTGATGCGCAGTTTGGGTTGCATCAGGGCTATTAGGCTCCTGACCTCAGTACAGCCTGGGTCCAAACATTGACAAAAGAGCTGAACTCAAGAGATGAAGTGAGAGTGATTGCCCTTGACATTAAGGCAGCATTTGACCGAGTGTGGCATCAAGGAGCCTTGGCCAAAGTGAAATTAATGAGAATCAAGGGGAAAACTCTCCATTGGTTGGAGCCATAACTAGCACAAAGGAAGAGGGGTCTGGTTGTTAGTGGCCAATCATCTCAGCCCCAGGACATTGCTGCAGGCATTCCTAGATGCAACCACCTCCAGCTGCTTTATCAATGACCTTCACTCCATCATAAGGTCAGAAGTGGGAAATTTGCTGTTGATTGTACAATGTTCAGTACCATTTGCAACTCCTCAGATACTGAAGCGGTCCGTGTCCATATGCAACAAGACCTGGAACACATTTAAGTTTGCTCTGATAAGTGGAAGTAACATTCGCACTACACAAGTGCCAGGCAATGATGATCTCCAATGAGAGAGAATCTAACCATCTCTCCTTGACATTCAAAGGCCTTACCATCACTGAATTCCCCCACTATCAACATCCTGGGGGTTACCATTGACCAGAAACTGAACTGAAGCAGCCATATAAATACTGTGGCTACAACAGCAGGTCAGAGACTGGAAATTCTGCGGCGAGTAACCCACCTTCTGACTCCCCAAAGCACCACATCCATGACCTTCAACCTCTCTCTACCACCGATGCACAGTGGCAGCATTGTGTACCATATGCAAGATACACTGCAGCAACTCCTTCAACAGCACCTTCCAAACTTGCGCCCTCTTCCACCTAGAAGAACAACAACAGCAGACATATAGAAACACCGCCACCTGCAAGTTCCCCTCCAAGTCATACACCATCCTGATTTGGAAAGTCTTTCACTATCACTGGATCAAAATCCTGGAATTCCCTTCTTAACAGCACTGTGGGTGTACCCACACCAGATGGACTGCAGCGATTAAAAAAAGGCAGTTCACCACCACCTTCTCAAGGGCAATTAGGGATGGGCAACAAATGCTGGCCTTGCCAGTGACACCCACATTCCATGAAAGAATGAAAAAATACTTGTCCTTTAATCCAATTTGCAGCAAAAAAAAATCAGTTGGTGACTGTTTCCAATATGGTCATTGAAACATAATAAGTTTTCACTATGTTTTCCCTGACAGTTTCTAAAATTGCAAATGCAGCATGGACTTTGTTAAGGAATTGTAGACAGTTCATCATGGATGAAGTGGGACCAGTGGGGAAATATAAGTAGATTATTTAGCATTAGGATACGTTAACAGTCTTAGAAGGAAGATGGAAACACTGTAGTTGTGGGGAATCAGGGCATGATGGGATGCGTGACAATGGTTATAGGAAGCTGTACAACTCAGAAATCTAATTGCAGTTACATCTGTGTAACCATGTTGTCCCTGAGATGAGACCATGATTGAGGGAGGCACAGGATATTATAAACTGTGAAAACACCAAGCCTCAGAAATGGGGAGGAGATGACATGGGGGGGATGATTAGTGAGACAATACACTTCAGTTTATTGATCATGCTGCAGCTTTGGAATGTGTCGGGGGAGGGGGGAATTGTGGACAAATGAGTAATGGTGATTGTATTCTATAAATATACATTTTAAACTTGATTTTATTGAGAAACTGTTTGGTTGACCAGAGAGTTTCTGCCACTGCACTGTGTTTGAATAAACTTTGGTTACTGCAATCATGTGGACTTGAGACAATTTATTTTCACCACTACATAGATTAAGGTTTATTGAAGCTATCCATTACATTGCAATTACCTACTATTGTATATGGGTCAGCAGCATCCTGTTTGACTTGATATCCCTCAGCCCCATTACACTGTGCTGTTGTATTCATGGGGAACTTACAGTGCTGGCTTCTGGAGAGTACTTGGATTTTCCTGCTATTTTTCCCTCAATACAAGTTCTGGAACAATGAATTGTGACATTTATATAGAAGTAAAAGTGCAGCAACTTTCAACATGTCACTGAACTTGTGTCCCAAGTGAAAGTAATGCCTGCCAGAGTGTAGAAATCAAGACATTCCCGAAGTGAATTTTGTCATTTTAAAATGAGTTTACATAGCACAAGCCTTTAAACTTGTGTTTTAAAATAGCCTAGCCACTAAGTTATATTAAAACACAAAGTTAAAGACTTGGAGAAGAGGTGTCCAACCCTCTCATGGTGGGGGGGGGGCACATTACAATTTTTGTCATATATAGGGGGCCGGTGAGAAAATTTTGGTAAGGTAAACGTATTAAAAATGTATCCTATTATTTATCAAAACAACAATAAATGTGCATTTTTGTGAAGAAATATTTAATTTATTGACTTACTTTCTCATCACTGTGTTGAACACTGATTTAGTGAGATACCTAGCATTGTATTTGCTTGGACAAAGCAGTCAATGTATTCCTGCACACTTGTAGAAATACGGAGTATTCCAGATAGATGTCCATCTGTTACGAGTGATCTTGATCCCTCTCTCCCCCTCCCCCTCTGTGTCGCCTCCACTCTATGGGCCATCCCCCCACCCTGTGTCATTCCCCCCCTCTCTGTGTTGTCCCCACTCTCTCTGTCGAACTCTCTCCCTCTGTTGTCCCTCCCTCTATGTGTTGCATCCCCCTTTGTGTCTTCCCCCTTATCTGTGTTGTCCCCCCATCTCTCTGTCTCTGTACCCCTCTCTCTTTCTGTCCCCATCACTCTCTCTGTCCCCCCTCTCTGTGTCCCGTTCTCTCTTTCTCTGTCCCCCAATCTCTCTCTCTCTCTGTCCCCTGTCTCTGTGTCTCCCTCTCACTCTCTCTGTCCACCTTTCTCTGTCCCCCCTCTCTCTCTGTACCCCCTTCCCTCTCTCTGTCTCCCCTCTCTCTCTGTCCTCCCCTCTGTCTCTCTCTGTGTCCTCACCTCTCTCTCTCTCTGTGCCCCTGCTATATCTGACAGTTGCTGAGAGCAGGAACTGACACCACAGCAGTTTTGTGGTTGGTCAACTTTAAAATAAATCACAACTGTCAGTTTTACAACTGACAGGTGCTGAGAGCATAACAGCGGCTTCCAAACTTCAAACAGATTCATGGCTTTCCATCAAGCATTTAAAAAAAAGAACCCACTAGAAAACCACGAAGCTGTCCGAAGTTCAGAAGCTGTTGTTCTTCTCTCAGCCCCTGTCAGCTGTGAAACTGACAGTTTTGATTATTTTTTAAAGCTGGTCTGGTCGGAAAGAAGAAGTTAATGGCTGATTTCCAAAATTCCAATGTTGGAAACCCACCATGTGGTGGAAATTTCTCATCCCTGAAATTGCCAGTCAGGGACCTCAAATTTTTTTTTTACCATGGACACTGTTGTCCGTGTATGGATACATTGCCAACCTCTGTGATAAAAGCAACCACTAAATAAATGTTCCAAACCAAGGGCAGAATTTTAAGATGGGCCAGAGGCACGGCCCACTGCAGAAAGAATCAGTGGCGAGCCTGCCTCCGCTGTGCCTGGATGCCATGTCATGGTTTTGCATGGTCCAGGCCCTTAATTGGCCTTTGGCAGGACTTTTGCCCAAGTCCCACCTCTAAAAGCTGCAGTCCAATCCATGGGCCAGCAGCTCTTCAGTCCCAACAGCACCACCAGGAGCGGTGACCCTGCTAAGACTGCACCCACCCAGCCAGGACGGGCAACAAAGATGAGGCCCCAGAATGCAGGTAAGTGTGTTGGGTCTTGCTGGGGACAATCGGCTGGGCCCCAGCGAGGCAGAGGGTGGGTAGGGAGGGGTCGCTCATGGGGTGGGGAGGTGCTCCAGTGGGGACGGCTTGTGCCGCGGGGGTGGGGACCCTCCGTCGAGCATAGGGTGCCTGATCGGAAGGACCCCCACAGCCCACAAGGAGACTGCTAGATTTTACTGGTCGGCCTTCTGAACTACTGAACCATCTGCCTGATGCTGGTAATGACAATTAATTGGCCACTTAAGGGCCTTAATTGACCTGGGATGGGTGAGCCATTTGTCACCTCCGCCGCCACTCGTAAAATTGTAGCAGAGGCAGGAAGGTGACAGGAACGACACTGCCCGCCTCCCACTCAATTTTATGCCCGCCCCACCTCCAATCTGCTCCTGTAGGGAGTGCAAAATTCCAGCCCAAATTTATAAATCAACTCATTCAATATTCCTTACAAAACAAACAATCACCCTTGTGCATTTCCTATGTGCCTGTCTTCCGTGTCCCTTTGTCTGTCTTAGTGCTCCTATGCAGTGCAACCCCATTGGCTGCATCATGGCTGGTGGAAGGCTGATGACCTTCAGTGGTGGAGACTATAGATGGTCTTGCAGGCTGACCTCGACCAGCTCTCACCATAGAAGCATGGGCAGTAGCTGTCTAGGCTGGCTGGCTGACAGGGGCAGGAGGGCCACTTGCAGAATGGCAGTGCTGGGAGGACAAATGCTGTCAACCTGAGAGGGGACAGCAGGTTTCTGCTCAATAGTGGCACTGCCACTCCCCCAAGGCAGCATCTGAGCATCCTAATATTGTCCTGGAGGACAGATTGCTGGACTGCTGTGACACCCTGCAAGCCACATTGCACACTGGTATCTGCAGTTATGATGGCAGCAAGCTGAGCTTGGATGACATAAATTTGCACTTCCACTGCAGTACCCAAACATTGGGTGGCTTCTTCTTCTGCTGCAATGGAAGCTGAGACATCAGCCATCAGATGCTGCATCATGGATGGAGTTGGTCATATGCTGGAGATGATAAGCTCCAAGCCCTGTTCCAAGTTGGTGCTGGATTCTTCCATGCTCCTTGACATTGACCGCAGCCTTTCCGGCATGTGTGGTACTGCATCAAGCATTTGAGCATGCCTCCATCGGCCTCCTTCCATCGGCCGCCCCATCAAATTCCTCACCTGTGTTCTCTGAGGTTGGTGAAGGAAAGCACTGGATGTTGTCTATATGGATTTCACCAAGTAACAAGGCTGGTTAACAAAATTGAGGGTCATGGAATGGAAGGGTCAGTGTCAGCTTGGATTAAAAAATTGGCTTAAGGACAGACAAAAGTAGCACAAAGTTCTACTCGACTGAGTGCTGCAAGACAGAGTACTTAACTCGAGAATTTGGTAAGCTTGGGAAATTCAAGGGTTGATCTCTTTCGAAAATCTAGTCAAGTTTGTATTTAGCATAAACATTAAATTGCAGTTTCAGTCAGTCTTAGTTGGAATGGAACAATTTTCATCATTTCCTCCGAAGTTTACAGCAGATATATGAAATAGCAAAATAAAGGCATTATCACCTGCATCGAATCTGAAAAAAAATTGATATCTTTACAACAGTCAAAAGACCTGGAATTCATTATTAAATCAAATGCTATGGCAGTCTATTCTGTTCTGAAACACTGCAATAGTGTCTACTGTGTGTTTCCTGCCTACTAGTGTCAGCTATACAGTTAGTTAATTGGATAGCTCGTTGCAGGGGAGAGAGTGGCATAGTGGCAATGGTACTAGACTAGCAACTGAAAACCCCAGCAGAGTCACCATTAGACTAGCTTATTTTTTAGTTCCAAATTTATTAATTGAATTCAAATTTCACCATCTGCCATAGATAGATTCGAACTGATGTCCCCATAGAATTAGCCTGGGCACTGGATTACTAGTCTAGTGACATTACCACTACACCACCGCCTCCCCTTGGGAAATGGCGGAATTTGAATTCAATTAAAAATCTGGAATTAAAAGACGAGTCGCGTGGTGACCATGAAACCATTGTTGATTGTTGTAAAAACCTACCTGGTTCACTACTGTCCTATAGGGAAGGAAATCTGCCATCCTTACATGGCCTACATGTGACTCCAGACTCTTAAATGCCCTCTGAAATGGCTCGCAAGCCACTCAGTTATATCAAACTGCTACAAAGTCGAAGAAAAGGAATGAAACTGGACGGATCACCGTGCATTAACCTAGGCACCAGAAACGACAACAGTTAAGACCTGTTGACCTTGCGAAGTCCTCCTTACTAACATCAGGGGACTTGTGCCAAAATTGGGAGAGCGGTTCCACAGACTAGTCAAGCAACAGCCTGACATAGTCATACTCGCGGAATCATATCTTGCAGATAACGTACCAGACGCCACCATCACCATCCCTGGGTATGTCCTGTCCCACTGTAGGTGGGACACCAGAGGTGATGGCACCGTGGTATACAGTCGGGAGAGAGTTGTCCTGGAAGTCCTCAACATTGATTCCATATCCCACGAAGTCTCATGTCCAACAGGGGCAAGAAAACTGCCTGCTGATTACCACCTAACCACCCCCCACCCCCTCATCTGATGAATCACTGCTTCCCCATGTTGAACACCAGTTAGAAGAAGCATTGAGGGTAGCAAGGGAACAAAATGTACTCTGGGTGGCGGACTTCAAAGTCCATCACCAAGAGTGGCTCGGTAGCACCACTACTGGCCGAGGCCTAAAGGACATAGCTGCAAGACTATTTCTAGGGCAGGTGGTGAGGGAACCAACAAGAGGGCAAAACCTACTTGACCTCGTCCTCACCTATCACAGATTCATCTGTCCATGACAGTATTGGTAGGAATGATCACTGCACAGTCCTTGTGGAAACACAGTCCCATCTTCACATTGAGGGTACCCACCAGTGTTGTGCAGCACTACCACCATGCTAAATGAGATCGATTTTGAACAGATCGAGCAATGCAAAACTGGGCATCCATGAGGCGCTGTGGACCATCAGCAACAGCAGAATTGTATTCAACTACAATCTGTAACTTGATTCCCAGCATATCCCCCGCTCTACCATTACTGTCAAGCCGGGGGACCAACTCCTGGTTCAATGAAGAGTGTAGGAGCAGCACCAGACATACCTAAAAATGAGGTGTCAGCCTGGTGAAGCTACAACACAGGACTACTTGCATGCCAAACAGCAGAAGAAACATGCAATAGACAGGACTAAGTGATACCACAACCAATGGATCAGATCTAAACTCTGCAGTCCTGTCACATGCAGTTGTGAATGGTGGTGGACAATTAACTGACAGGGGAGGTTCAAAAAATATCCCCATCCTCAACGATGGAGGAGCCGAGCACAACACTGCAAAAGACAAGGCAGAAGCATTTGCATCTATCTTCAGCCATAAGTGCTGAGTGGATGATCCATCTCGGCCTCCGCCTGAGGCCCCCAGCATTACAGATGCCAGTCTTCAGCCAATCCAATTCAATCCACATGATATCAAGAAACGACTGAAGGTGCTGGATACAGCAAAGGAAATGGGCCCTGACAATATTCCGGCAATAGTACTGAAGACTTGTGCTTCAGAACTATCTGTGCCCCTAGCCAAACTGCGCCAGTACAGCGACAACACTAGCATCTACCTGGAAATATGGAAAATTGCCTAGATATGTCCTGTGCAGAAAAGGCAGGACAAATCCAACACGACCAATTACCACCCTATCAGACTACTCTCGATCATCAGTAAAGTGATGGAAGGTGTCATCAACATTGCTATCAAGTGGCACTTGCTCAGCAATAGCCTGCTCACTGATGCTCTGTTTGGGTTCCACCAAGGCTACTCAGCTCCTGACCTCATTACAGCCTTGGTGCAAACATGGACAAAAGAGCTGATCTCCAGAAGTGAGGTGAGAGTAACTGCCCTTGACATCAAGGCAGCATTTAACTGAGTGTTAACTGAGCCCCAGCATAACTGGAGTCAATGGGAATCAAGAGAAAAACTCTCCACTGGTTGGAGTCATACCTAGCATGAAAGGAAGATGGTTGTGGTTGTTGGAGGTCAATCACCTCAGTCCCAGGACATTACTACAGGAGGTCCTCAGGGCAGTGTCCGAGGCCAAACCATCTTCTGCTGCTTCATCAATGACCTTCCCTCCATCATAAGGTCAGAAGTGGGGATGTCCGTTGATGATAGTACAATGTTCAAAACCATTTGTGACTCCTCGGGTACTGAAGCAACCCATGTCCATACTCAGCAAGACCTGGACAACATCCAGGCTAGGGTTGATAAGTGACAAGTAACATTCACGCCACACAAGTACCAGGCAATGATCATCTCAAACAAGAGAGAATCTAACCATCTCCCCTTGCGTTCAATGGCATTACCATCGCTCAATACCCCACTATCAGCATCCTGGGGGTCACCATTCACCAGAAACTGAACTGGGCCAGCCACATAAATGCTGCAACTACAAGAGAAGGTCAGAGGCTGAGAATTCTGTGGCGAGTAACCCACCTTCTGACTCCCCAAAGCCTGTCCACCATATATAAGGCATGTCAGGAGTGAAATAGAATACTCTCCACTTGCCTGGATGGGTGCATCTCCGACACACTCAAGAACAAAGAACAAAGAACAAAGAAAATTACAGCACAGGAACAGGCCCTTCGGCCCTCCAAGCCTGCGCCGATTCAGATCCTCTATCTAAACATGTCGCCTATTTTCTAAGGGCCTGTATCTCCTTGCTTCCTGCCCATTCATGTATCTGTCTAGATACATCTTAAAAGACGCTATCGTGCCCGCGTCTACCACCTCCGCTGGCAACGCGTTCCAGGCACCCACCACCCTCTGCGTAAAGAACTTTCCACGCATATCCCCCCTAAACTTTTCCCCTCTCACTTTGAACTCGTGACCCCTAGTAATTGAATACCCCACTCTGGGAAAAAGCTTCTTGCTATCCACCCTGTCTATACCTCTCATGATTTTGTACACCTCAATCAGGTCCCCCCTCAACCTCTGTCTTTCTAATGAAAATAATCCTAATCTGCTCATCCTCTCTTCATAGCTAGCGCCCTCCATACCAGGCAACATCCTGGTGAACCTCCTCTGCACCCTCTCCAAAGCATCCACATCCTTTTGGTAATGTGGCGACCAGAACTGCACGCAGTATTCCAAATGTGGCCGAACCAAAGTCTTATACAACTGTAACATGACCTGCCAACCCTTGTACTCAATACCCCGTCCGATGAAGGAAAGCATGCCGTATGCCTTCTTGACCACTCTATTGACCTGCGTTGCCACCTTCAGGGAACAATGGACCTGAACACCCAAATCTCTCTGTACATCAATTTTCCCCAGGACTTTTCCATTTACTGTATAGTTCACTCTTAAATTAGATCTTCCAAAATGCATCACCACGCATTTGCCCTGATTGAACTCCATCTGCCATTTCTCTGCCCAACTCTCCAATCTATCTATATTCTGCTATATTCTCTGACAGTCCCCTTCACTATCTGCTACTCCACCAATCTTAGTGTCATCTGCAAACTTGCTAATCAGACCACCTATACTTTCCTCCAAATCATTTATGTATATCACAAACAACAGTGCTCCCAGCACGGATCCCTGTGGAACACCACTGGTCACACGTCTCCATTTTGAGAAACTCCCTTCTACTGCTACTCTCTGTCTCCTGTTGCCCAGCCAGTTCTTTATCCATCTAGCTAGTACACCCTGGACCCCATGCGACTTCACTTTCTCCATCAGCCTACCATGGGGAACGTTATCAAACGCCTTACTGAAGTCCATGTATATGACATCTACAGCCCTTCCCTCATCAATCAACTTTGTCACTTCCTCAAAGAATTCTATTAAGTTGGTAAGACATGACCTTCCCTGCACAAAACCATGTTGCCTATCACTGATAAGCCCATTTTCTTCCAAATGGGAATAGATCCTATCCCTCAGTATCTTCTCCAGCAGCTTCCCTAGCACTGACGTCAGGCTCACCGGTCTATAATTACCTGGATTATCCCTGCTACCCTTCTTAAACAAGGCGACAACATTAGCAATTCTCCAGTCCCCCAGGACCTCACCACCATCCAGGACAAAGCAGCCCATTTGATTGGTACCCCATCCACTACCTTCAACAAGGCGGCGCAGTGGCACAGTGGCTAGCGCCGCAGTCTTACAGCTCCAGCAACCTGGGTTCGGTTCTGGGCACTGCCTGTGCAGAGTTTGCAAGTTCTCCTTGTGACCATGTGAGTTTCTTCCAGATGCTCTGGTTCCCTCCTGCATGCCAAAGACTTGCAGGTAGATAGGTTATTTGGCCATTGTAAAAAAATTGCCCCTAGTGTAGGTAGGTGGTAGGAGAATTGTGGGGATGTGAGAGGAAAATGGAATTAATGTAGGATTAGTATAAATGGATGGTTGATGGTCAGCACAGACTTGTTGGGCTGAAGGGCCTGTTTCAGTGCTGTATCACTCTGTAACATTGACTTCCTCCACCACCAACACACAATGTGTACCATATACAAGATGCATGGCAGCAACACACCAAGACTCCTTTGACAGTACCTTCAAAACCCATGACCACCACCATGGACAAGGACAGCAGATGCATGGGAACACAGTGGCGCAGTGGTTAGCACCGCAGCCTCACAGCTCCAGGGACCCGGGTTCAATTCTGGGTACTGCCTGTGCGGAGTTTGCAAGTTCTCCCTGTGTCTGCGTGGGTTTCCTCCGGGTGCTCCGGTTTCCTCCCACATGCCAAAGACTTGCAGGTTGATAGGTTAATTGGCCATTATAAATTGCCCCTAGTATAGGTAGGTGGCAGGGAAATATATAGGTGGGGATGTGGTAGGAATATGGGATTAGTGTAGGATTAGTATAAATGGGTGGTTGATGGTCGGCACAGACTCGGTGGGCCGAAGGGCCTGTTTCAGTGCTGTATCTCGAAACTAAACTAAAACTAAACACCACCACCTGCAAGTTCCCCTCCAAGCTGCACACCATCCCAACGAGGAACTATATCACCATTCCTTCACTCTCACCAGGTCAAGCTCCTGGAACTCCCTTCCTAACAGCACTGTGGGTGTACCTACCCCACAGCAGTTCAAGAAGGCAGCTCACCACCACCTGAGTCATACAGCACAGAAACAGGCCCTTTGACCGATCATGTCTGTGCCAGCTATCAACCACCTAACTATTCTAATCCCATTTTCCAGCGCATCCCGTCGCCTTGTATGCTATGGCATTTCAAGTGCTCATCTAAATACTTGTTAAATGTTGTGATGGTTCTTGCCGCGACCACCTCTTTAGGCAGTGCATTCCAGATTCCAACCACCCTCTGGGTGAAAATTTTTTTTCCTCAAATCCCCTCTAAACCTCCTGCCCCTTACCTTAAATCTATGCCCCCTTGTTATTGGCCACTCCGCTAAGGGAAAAAGTCTCTTCCTATCTAACCTATCAATGTCCCTCATAATTTTGTATACCTCAATCATGTCCCCCCTCAGCCTTCTCTGCTCTAAGGAAAACAACCCGAGCCTTTTCAGTCTCTCTTCATAGCTGAAATACTATGGCTCCAGCTCTGGCCTAACTAGCGTTTTATACAGCTCCATCATAACCTCCCTGCTGTTATATTCTATGCCTCAGCTAACAAAGGCAAGTATCCCATATGCGTTCCTAACCACCTTATCTACCTGTGCTGCTGCCTTCAGTGATCTATGGATAAGTACACCAAGGTCCCTCTGGCCCTCTGTACTTCTTCTGTACCCACCATTCACTGTATACTTCCTTGCCTTGTTAGTCCTCCCAAAATGCATCACCTCGCACTTCTCAGGATTAAATTCCATTTGCCACTGCAACGCCCATCTTACCAGCCCATCTGTATCGTCCTGTAATCTAAAGCTTTCCTCCTCACTATTTACGACACCACCAATTTTCGTGTCATCTGCGAACTTACTGATCATACCTCCTATATTCACGTCTAAATCATTAATGTACTCTACATTTAACAAGGGTCCCAGCACCGATCCCTGTGGTACACCACTGGTCACAGACTTCCACTCGCAGAAACAACCCTCCACCATCACCCTTTGCCTCCTGCCACTAAGCCAATTTTGGATCCAATTTGCCAAATTGCCCTGGATCCCATGGGCACTTACCTTCTTTACCAATCTCCCATGCAGGACCTTATCAAAAGCCTTACTGAAGTCCATGTCGACTACATCAACTGCTTTACCCTCATCTACACATCTTGTCACCTCCTCGAAAAATTCAATCAAGTTAGTTAGACACGATCTTCGCCTGACAAAGCCATGCTGACTATCCCTGATTAATCCTGCCTCTCCAAGTGGAGATTAACCCTGTCCCTCAGAATTTTTTCCAATAATTTCCCAACCACTGATGTTAGACTCACCGGCCTGGAATTACCTGGATTATCCTTGCTACCCTTCTTGAATAATGGTACCACATTCGCTATCCTCCAGTCCTCTGGCACCTCTCCTATGGCCAGAGAGGATTTGGAAATTTATGTCAGAGCCCCTGCTATCTCCTCCCTTGCCTCACTTAACATACCTCGCATCTGGGCCTGGGGATTTATCCACTTTTAAGCCCGCTAAAACAGCAATACTTGCTCCCTTTCAATATTAATATATTCAAGTATATCATAATACTCCTCCCTGATCTCTACACCTGCATCGTCCTTCTCCATAGTGAACACAGATGAAAAGTAATTATTTAAAACCTCATCTATATCCTCCAGCTCCACACACAGATTGCCACTTCGGGCCCTAATGGGCCCTACTCTTTCCCTGCTTATCCTCTTTCCCTTAATATACTTATAAAATGCCTTAGGATTTTCCTTTATCTTGCCCACCAGTGTCCCCTCTTCACTCTCCTAATTACTTTTTTAAGTATCCCCCTACACTTTCTATACACCTCTAATGCCTCCGCTGTTTTCAGTACTCCGAATCTGGCATAAGCCTCCTTTTGTTTCCTGATCCAATCCTCTATATCCCTTGACATCCAGGGTTCCTTCTCAATGGTGTGAAAGGAAGTACGGGAGCACATTGTAGATGCCCTAACTATAGTCTTTCAGAGTTCCCTAGATTCAGGAGTGGTCCCTCTGAATTGGAAAGTTTCACATGTCACTCCACTTTTTAAGAAGGGTGAAAGGGGGAACCAAGGAAATTACAGACCAGTTAGCCTGACATCTGTGGTGGGAAAGTTGCTGGAGTCTATAATCAAGGATAGGGTGACTGAACACCTAGAAAGATTCCAGTTAATCAATGACAGCCAGCCTGGATTCATGATGGGAAGGTCATGCCTGACAAATCTCACTGAATTTTTTGAAGAGGTGACTAAGGTAGTGAACAAGGGAATGTCTATGGATGTTATTTATATGAACTTATATGATGGGGTATAGATTAAATTGTCCTTGACAGAGGACAAAGGATCGGCACAACATCGTGGGCCGAAGGGCCTGTTCTGTGCTGTATTTTTCTATGTTCTATGTTCTAAGGCTCACATAAGATACTGTTAACTTACGTAGAAGCCCATGGAGTTGAGGACAAATTATTGACATGTTTAGGAAGTTGGTTAAGTGGTCGGCAACAGAGAGTGGGGATAATGGGTAAGTACTCCGATTGGCAGGATGTGACTAGTGGTGTCCCGCAGGGATCGGCGTTGGGGCCTCAATTATTCACATTATTCATTAATGACTTGGATGATGGCATAGTAAGTCATATATCCAAATTTGCTGATGATACAAAGTTAGGCGGCATTGTAGACAGTCTAGATGATAGCATAAAATTGCAAAGAAATATTGACAGACTAGGTGAGTGGGCAAAAATGTGGCAGATGGATTTCAATGCGGGCAAGTATGAGATTATCCATTTTGGACCAAAAAAGGATAGAGCAGGGTACTTTCTAAATGGGAAGAGGTTAAGTACAGTGGATGTCCAAAGAGACTTGGGGGTTCAGGTGCATAGATCTTTAAAATGCCACGAGCAAGTGCAGAAAATAATCAAAAAGACTAATGGAATGCTAGCCTTTATATCTAGAGGATTGGAGTATAAAGACACAGAGGTTATGCTGCAGCTGTACAAAACCCTGGTTAGACCCCACTTGGAGTACTGTGAGCAGTTCTGGGAACCTCACCTGAGGAAGGATATATTGGCCGAGGAAGGAGTGCGACGTAGGTTTACAAGAATGATACCTGGATTACAGGGGTTAAATTACGAGGAGAGATTACACAAATTAGGCCTGTTTTCGTGAGAATAGAAGGTTAAGGGGTGATCTGATCGAAGTCTTCAAGTTATTAACAGGAAAAGACAGACTAGATAGAGATACACTATTTCCACTGGTTGGAGATTCTAAAACTAGGGGACATGGTCTAAAAATTAGGACCAGACCGTTCAGGAGAGATGTTAGGAACCACTTCTTCACGCAAAGGATGGTTGAGGTTTGGAACTCTCTCCTACAAACAGCAGTTGAAGCTAGAACAGTTGTTCATTTTAAATCTGAGATAGATAGATTTTTGTTAAGCAAAGATATTAAGGGATATGGGCCAAAGGCAGGTATATGGAGTTAGGCTGCGGATCAGCCATGATCTCATTGAATGGTGGGATCGGTTCAAGGGGCTGAATGGCCTACTCCTGTTCCTATCTTCCTATGTTCCTATAATGGCATGCTCGACGCCCACATCCCATAAATGAATAAAAGAAATGTTAGAACTGGTTCCCTGGTCAGCAGGGTCTGACTCAGGTCTCTGGAATTCCAGTTAGTATAAATACAGGAGATTTTGTTAGCGCACGAAGTAAGTAGCACAAAGTTCTGCTCGACTGTGTATTGCAAGACAAAGTGCTTAACTCTGGAATTCGGTAGGTGTGGAAATTCAGTGTAATGAGGGAAGAGATGTTATTCTGATCTTTTACAGAACAAGCAGTGATCCAAATGAGGGAGCTGGAGACAGTGAACCCAGAGAGCTGAAGCACAGAAGCATTAATTAGGGAGCCGGTAGGTGATTGGATTGGTGAGTTTCAAGTTTACTTTTTCCTCTCTAAACTGGGTCAGTAGTTTAATCTGGTACTGGAGAGATATAAATGTTGTATTTAAATTGTAGCTTAACTAGTTAAACTACTTAATATAACTACAAAATTATCAGTGATATTCTAGACTTGAAACCTAATTAGTTAAATTAAAGACAATAAAATAGCGCAGGCGATGCGTTGCATCTGTAGCTGTGGGAGCTGGTGGACAGCAGTGTGATCCACAGCAACTACATCTGCTGTAAATGTCTAGAGTTGAGGAAATTCGGCTCAGAGTTGATGAGCTGGAGTCCGAGATTCAGACACTACGATGCATCAGGGAGGGGGCAAGTCACCTGGACACTTTGTTCCAGGGGGCAGTCATACCCCTTAGGCTAGATCGTCCAGATTTGGTATGTCCTCAGGGACAGGAGGGTGCGATTATCAGTGGAGGCATATGGGGGTCCAAAAGGTGGCAATGGAGGAGCTTCAGCCCTTGCACTTCTCCAACATGTTCAAGGTTCTTGCAGCTTGTCTGGATGAGAGCAGGGACTGCAGGAAGAATGAGCAAATGGACCACAGCACTGTGGAGCAGGGGGCTACTCAAGTCAGGGAGTAAAAGGGAATGTAATAGTAGTAGCAACAGTACAGTTGGGGGATAGATACTGTTCTCTGCAGCCAAGAGTGCAAGTTCCGAAAGCTGTGTTGGCTGCCCAGTGCCAGGGTTAAGGACATCTCCTTGGGGCTGGAGAGAAACTTGGAGTGGGAGGGGAAGGATTCCATTGTCGTGGTCCATGTGGGTACCAATGGCATAGGTAGCACTGAAAAAGATGTTCTGCTGAGGGAATATGAGCAGCTACGGGCTAAATTGAAAAGCAGAACCACAAAGATAATAATCTCTGGATTGCTACCTGAGCTATGAGCAAATTGTCCTATGGTAAATAAGATCAGAGAGTTGAATGTGTGGCTCAAAGATTGGTGTGGGAGAAATGGGGCACTGGCACCTCTATTGAGGAAAGAGGGAGCTTTACCGTTTGGACAGACTTCACCTGAACTGCGCTGGGATCAGTTCCTGGCGAATTGTATAACTGGAGCTGTAGGGAGGGCTTTAAACTAAATAGTGGGGTGGGGGGGATGCTCAGGTGAGGGGAAATTTAGAAAATTAATGAGAAAGGACAAGGCAATAATCCAAGATAGTGATACAGGTCATTACCAGAGTGTAACAGGAAGGGACAGAGCATACAAACATAAGAGTGCACCAGCAAATAAAATCAGAGTAGGGAAAAATAGTAAAAAGACAGAATTTAAGGATTTTTATCTGAATGCATGCGGCATTCGTAACAGGGTGGATGAATTAATAGCACAAATAGAAATAAATGGATATGCTATGATAGCCATTACAGAGAGGTGGGCTGGAATTTAATGTTGGGCAGAAGGCCCTGCCCACCGGCCAAAGACTTGGTGGCGAGCCCACCTCCACTGGGACTGGCGAGTTCCCCGCGGAAAGGTGTCAGGAACGGCCGTCCCCTCCTTAATTGGCCTTGGCGAGGACTTCCACCTCCCTGAGGCAGAAGCAATTAGTCCCAGCAGTGCCACTGGGACAGCATACAGCTTCAGGAGGAAGTGGAAGGATGGCTCGGGAAAGGAGGCAAGTTTTAAGGGCGTCACTGGGGACAATTGGCTGGGCCCATGCGAGGCAAGGAGGGGTGGTTGGGGGGGGAGTGTTGTACGTTGCGGGTAGTTGGCCCAATCAGGAGGACATCCCCACAGCCCACAAGAAGGCTGCCTGGTTTTACCAGGCAGGGCTCTTGTGGCCTTTGCCTTCCGGCCACTGCAGGTAAAATACCAGTGGCGGTGAGAGGAGGCCCTTATGTGGCAGTTGATTGGCCACTTAAGGCCCTTGATTGGCCTGGGTCGGGCGGGCCGTTTCTCACTGCCGCTGCCCCGTGTAAAATTGCAGTTGCCTCCCTTTAACGTTCACTCTGCTCCTCTCTCCATAGATGCTGCCAGACCTCTGAGTATTTCCAGCATTTCTTGTTTTCATTTATGAAAGGGAAATTGTGTTTAACAAATTTATTAGAGTTCTTTGAAGATGTAACAAGCAGGGTGGATAAAATGGAACCAGTAGATGTAGTGTATTTAGATTTCCACAGGCATTCAAAAAGGTGCCACATAAAAGATTACTCTCGAAGATAAGAGCTCATGATGTTGGGGGTCATATATTAGCATGAATAAAGGATTGCGTAACTAACAGGAAATAGAGAGTTGGAATAAATGGGGCATTTTCAGATTGGTAAATTGTAACTAGTGGTGTGCCACAGGGATCAGTGCTGGGGCCTCAACTATTTACAATCCATATTAATGACTTGGATGAAGGGACCTAGTGTATTGTGGCCAAATTTATGGACAATACAAAGTCAGAAAGCAAGTTGTGAGGAGGATACAAAGAGTCTGCAAAGGGACATAGATAAGTTAAGTCAGTGAGCAAAAATTTGGCAGATGGAGTACAATATGGGAAAATGTGAGGTTGTCCACTTTGGAAGGAAGAATAGAAAAGCAGAGTATTATTTACATGGAGAGAGACTGTAGAATGCTGTAGTACAGAGGGACCTGGGTGCCCTTGTACATGAATCACAAAAGGTTACCATGCAAGTACAGCAAGTAATTAGGAAGGCAAATGGAATGTTGGCATTTATTGCAAGGGGGATGGAGTGTAAAAGTAGGGAAGTCTTACTACATCTGGACAGAGCATTGGTAAGACTGCACCTAGAGTACTGCATACAGTTTTTGTTTCCTTACCTAAGGAGGGATATACTTGCATTGGAAGCAGTTCAGAGGAGGTTCATGAGGCTGATTCCTCGAATGAAGGTGTTGTCTTATGAGGAAAGGTTGAGCAAGTCGGGCCTATACTCATTGAAGTTTAGAAGAATGAGAGGTGATCTTATTGAAACCTACAAGATTCTGAGTGGGCTTGACAGGGTAGATGCTGAGAGGATGTTACCCTTGTGGGGGAATCTAGAATTAGGAGCACAGTTTCAAAATAAGGGGTCTCCCTTTTAAGACGGAGATAAGGAGGAATTTCTTCTCTCAGAGGGTTGTTAATCTTTGGAATTCTCTTCCCCTGCGAACAGTGGAGGCTGAGTCATTGAATATATTCAAGGTTCAGTTAAACAGATTTTTGATCTACAAGAGTCAAGAGTTATGTGGGGATGGCGGGGGTGGGGGGAGGGGTGCAGGCAAGAAAGTGGAGTTACGGCCACAATCAGCTCAGCCATGATCTTATTGAATGGTGGAGCAGGCTCAAGGGGCCAAATGGCCTACTCCTGCTCCTAATTCTTATTGTAACAGTGAGTCATGGTCAACTGTTGTTTTTTAGACTGGAGGATGGTAGACAGTGGTGTTGCACAAGGTTCAATGCTAGGACCACTGCTTTTTTGATGTTTAGATATTGGAATACAGAGCAAAATTTCAAAATTTGCCGAAGCTACCAAACTTGGAAGTATGGCACAGTGCAGGTGATACAAATAGACTGCAAAAGGCATAGGTAGGCTAGCAGAATGGGCAGATGGAATTTAATAGAGAACTGTAAGATGAAGCATTTTGGCAGAAGGGATACTGCGAGGCAATATAGACTAAATGGCACACTTCTAAAGTGTACAGGGACAGAAGGACCTGGTCGTTCATGTGCATAGATCTCTGAGGGTGCTAGAACACAGCAAGCGAGCAGTTAACAAAGTAAATGGGATCTTGGGTTTTATAAATAGAGGTATTGCTAGAGTATTCCATTCAGTCCTGGTCACCACACTTTTGGAAGGATGTGAGAGTCCTTGAGAGGGTGCAGAGATTTATCAGAATGGTTCCAGGGATTGGAGATTTTAGTTACAAGGGTAATTTGGAGAAGCTGGGTTAATTTGAAGAAGCTGGATTTGTTCTTCTTGGAGCAAAGTAAGTTGAGGGGAGATTTGATAGAGGTGTACAAAATTATGACAAGTTTAGATGAGATCGACAAAGAAAAGCTGTCCCCATTGAGTTGATGGTACAAGGACTAGGGGGACACAAATTTCAGAGTTTGGGTAAGAGATGCAGGGAGGGCATGAGGAAAAACTTTTTTACCCAGAGAGTGGTAATGACCTGGATACCAGGTGGTGGAAGCGGAGCTGATGAATGATTTCAAAAGGAAGTTGGATGGGTACTTGAGGGAAATTAACGTGCAGGGTTACTGGGATAGAGCAGAGGCATGGGACTGATTGGATTGCTCTACAGAGCCAGCATGGACTCGATGAACCGAATGGCCTCCTTCTGTGCTGTAATGACTCTATGACTCTGCAGCCATGTCGTCAGGGCTACACTGCTGGCATTGACTGTTACAGTAATCTGCTCTCACTGACTTCACGGTGTCTGTCTGGAGGGCGCTGCCGCTTGAGGTGTGAACGGCCAGCTGGCGGGGAAGAGCGGGAAGCTGCCCCGTGAGGCAGCAAGGTCCAATCTCATTGGCTGCCTTGGCGGGCGGGAGATGGTGAAGGGTGCGCGCGAGCTGCCAGCCGTTGGCGTTTGGTGCGCGAGCCGTTGGCTGTGGCTGCGCGCGCGCTGTACGGGAAGGAGAGAGGGGAGGGACTGGAGTTTGTCGAGTTTGTCCCCATCTCTTGTCAGTAGCAGCAGCAGCAACGGCGGCAGTGTGGCGGGGACAGCAGCATGTGCGAGCTCTGTGGGCGACAGAGTGGGAGAGTGACAACCGGGATAAGAAACAGAGCAGCTCAACTCGGCAATCCCGGCACCGTGTGCCAGAGCAGTGACACCCGGGCTCTCACCGGCTGGCGGGTGCTTTAGCCGCTAGATCTTTCTGCTGGCTAAAGGGGATTGGAAGGAAATTGCAACAAAACCCTGCGGAATAAAAGAGAGAGGAGAGCTGCAGACTCGGGGATGGGAAACTTCACCCGGACAAAGTCAGCAGCAGAAGCACCAAACTCTTGCTAGAATCGCAAAGGTAGGCGGACGGAGCCCTGCCCTCAACTTCGGCTGGAAGTGTGTAGGGAAAAGTGGGGGAGAAAGGGGCAATTCCATGGCCAGGGGCCGTGGCCAGTACTTCAATAACATTTTTATGTCGCGGGGTGCAGTTTGGTTAGAAATAGTAGCGCGACAAAGTGTGTGATTGGAGAGCCGCTGTGAAATGGCTGTCACTGCTTAACGGTGCCGGGTTTTAATCAGCCTCTAGCGCCGACTATGGGGAATATTTGAGAGTGTCGGCCGATCCAGACAGAGATCCACATTATCCCCTGGACAAATATTTCCGATAATACTGTATGCACACGCTGTCCAGTGCATATATGGCCACGGTAATTGTTGCATCGAGTGAATCATTGCAGATGCTTACTAAAATATGTTTAATCTCTGCAGAGTTCTGTCAGCTGGACCATCAGCACTGATATAAACATTCCTGTTTTTCAGTGTAAATTGCTCACCATTTTGACATTTTAATTCTACAAAACTGTATTATTGTAAGTTATCATTTTTAACTACTCTTTCTGAGCAGTTTTCCCCCTGTTTGTCTATGTGCGTGTTTAGCAGCCCAAGAGTCGAGCACTCTGCCAGTCGGTTTGGGAATAGGAAAAATCAGCAGTTTTATATCTAATCAACACAGAACTATTAAACCACATTATTACCCAGATGGGTCTGCAATCCATGTGAAAGAGTTTGGTTTCAAGAATAGCTCCCCCACCTGAAACATTTCATGGTACTTTTTACCATGATCGCTTGGAATTCGTTTACAAAATGTATGAAATAAATCCAGAGGCAGAGTTGAAACCTTGCAGCAGCTTGCTGAATTTCTAGGTTATCTCGGAGATGGGGCTGACAAGGTTAAGTGTGGAAATGTCTTATTCTGTATACTTTCTATTTGTTGCCTCTCTTAATCAAAATAAACGTACCTGCCGTAGCGTTGTAATTGCAGATGAACAGACACGCATTCATGTTTGTATACTTCACACAAACGATCTAATGAATCAGCAAGAGACGACTACTACGGGGAACCTCATCTTTCTATGCCAACGTCTATTTCTTACTTTCTTTGCCGTTTCCCTTCCCTCTCCGTCTGTATCTCTTTTTCGTTCTCCATATCTTTCTCTGTCTCTGTATGTTCCTGCACATATTTTTTCTCCTTTCTCACTTTCTTTCAGTCAGTCTATCTTCTCTCCCTATCTTCACCTGTGTGTATCTCCGCCCCTCTCCCCATATGTCAAATGAGATCCTTAGACTAAGCGGCCGAATAGTGCCCGGCTGTTAAGGAATCTGCTCCCCCCAGCTCCCCTTCCTTCCTTTATATTTGATTCCACCAGATTTGCCTCCTGAAGTTTATCAGTGGTGACATTTCTGCATTTCCAGTGCCAGATCCGTTTATCAGCCACGCATGTGGTGTGCAGAGGAGAACAGAGAGGGGTGAGTCCTTGTGATTTGGTCTGAGGATTTCATTTTAAATATAAGCAATAGGCAACGCAAACAGATTGCGCTATAAATGATTGCGCTATAAATATCAAGGGCATGGAGATCTGTAAGCACTATTAATGATGTTTGACAACTTGGGGTTTGGAATAAAAAGTAGACCATTTATTTGCGGCTTTGCCGAGCTTTAGCACTGTTCTAGCAGCTGCGGGATGTGAAGCCCTCAGTGTTGTAAGTGCTGAACTTGCCTTTGTATTTTCGCATACGGTGAATATCTATCTCGGTGTCCAGATGCGTAAAAATGACTGCACTGCTATGCATACAAAGACGCAAAAGGAATTATTTAAGGGCTGCATTTAGTCTTGGCACAATTCATGTACAGCATTTTATTTAGCTTTCTGTGGGAACTGGGTGCATTTCTGGAGTAGTCAGTAAATAATCTGCTTTCGGCGATCTTCAATCGTGGTAAAACATACAGGTAGAAAATGATCACGGGTTATTTCCTCAAAATTAACCATATTGATTATTTTGAACAATTTGGAAAGTTGCAGCTGTTAACGTGAATGTTGGAACAGAACTGATCCTGGAACAAACTATATTGAAGAGACAGGGCTCTGATCCAACATAAGTGTGACATTCTTGCATAATATATACAGTAAGTTAAAGCTGACAGTCATCTCTTTCTGTCTGTGTCTCATTATCTCATATGATGTACATATATAATCCTATAACCCAACTAAATTTCTCGACTATCTTCCGCTTTCAGTTGTGATGTGCGGTTGTATGCAAGCGGTTTACAGATGCCAATGGACCTGCTGCCTATTTTCAGCGTTTGTTTCTGGTTTTCCAGCATATGAAATTTTGAACCTATTGTCTGTCTGACTATTTATTTATTTATCTGTCTAACTTTATACATGATACAGACAGAGATCTATCTATCTATCTAAAAATATTATGTATCTATTGCTGTGGTTAACTGAGCGATACTGACATATTACATTGCAGAAAAATGTCAGGCAGAACAAACAGCACCAGTGCTGAAGCCCCCAAAACTTGTTAAAAAGTTTGGGAAAAAGGCAGCAAATAACTGAGCCATCCACAGACTTAATTTATGTTTGTAAATAAGTAATCATTCTCTTAATCACATTGACACACTAGCAAAACATCTAAATAAATTCCAACCGGACACTGACTTTTTCCTAAAAATTAAAAAGTGACTCCAGAATCACTTCAAAATAGTTATTAGTCAGCATTGACCTTTTCTTTCCTTCTTTAAAATGCTGCTTAAAATTTACCTCATTCACCAAGGATTTGGTCACCTGATGTAACATCTTTTTGTGACTCAGTCAAATTTTGTCTGAACACTCCTGCCAAGTATCTTTGGTACTACATTAAAGGCATTTATGTGCAAATTGTTTTGCTGAATTGCAACACAACAAGAACATTGTTATTATAAAGCTAACCAACTCAATAAATCGAAGCAGCAACTGAATCCCCAATTTTATTTAATGTATTTTTGGAACCCTTTGTTTTTCTTTTCAGAAAAGAAGAATGTATAATTTTCACAGCAGGTCTTCAGCCATTTTTGGAGTTATTCAAAACAATGCAAGGGATACAAATCTTATATAAGGGCTTACAGTGTACTGTCTGTATGAGAACATAAAGCAATAAGCAATCCCATTGCTGAGGGAGAAGTGGAGAGCAAGAGAGAGGCATAGGTAATGGGCTGACAGAAGTGGGATAATCCCTGTTACTAGAATCGAAGTTTTTAATTTATTTTTAGAAAAATTCCCAGAGACTCAATGGGTTGGATTTTAAGAGCTCGCCACCAAGATCAGCATCGAGCTCAAAAAATGGCAGCCCGCCTACGAGCCTCCGCAATCTCCCATGTGATGACTCATTTAAATAGCCGGGGTGACTCCACCCCCCCCCCCATCCTCCAATCACATGGAGGGGGCAGGCTGTCCATCCTGGCAATGGTGTCAGCTGTCTTGTGTGCAGGCACCATTTTTAAAGGGCAGCCAGCCCTTCCAGCTCATTTAAATTTTTAAAGAAGTATGCCCCCCAAAAATATACAATAAATTTCTAACACCCCTTTCCCACCCCCCAATAACATTTCCATGAATTATCTGCCCTTCCCCCACCAAAACACTTACCTTTTAAACGTGATATTCCTCCGCCCCCACCAACTGCACAAAGTTTTGAGTGCACCCCTTTCCACCATCCCCTACACTTGTTATATTTCTTTGACCCCATCTCCTCCCTCCACAGAAACTATTAACTCCTCCCCCCCCCTTCCCACCAGTGTCACGTCGCCTTTCCCCAGACGGGGAATTGAAGGAGCGGGAATGTCGGCCATCGCACTGAAGATCGCGGTGGGCCCGTAAGATTGAAGGTGAGTCCATTTCAGTGTATGCATTTAATTAATTTAAATATTTAAATTCAGGTCCCATTGCCTAGTGGCAAGGGGGCGATCATGGAGCCTCGCCAGCGCTGGAGGATCGGTTTGGGCCCTCCCGGCGTTGAGGTCTGTAGCAGGCTTCTTCCGGACCCATTTTTCAGGCACCCTCCGCCACAGATCACGACACTGGGGAGACAACAAGATCCAGCCCAATGTTTGTCAGCCAGCAAGATGAAAGTGCCACAGCACATTTTTTTTACTCGTTCGTGGGATGTGGGCATCATTAATAATGCCATGAGAAGATGGTGGAGAACCACCTTCTTGAAGTGCTGCAATCCTTGCGGTGCAGGTATACCGACAGTTATGTTAAGAAGGGAATTCCAGGATTTTGATCTAGTGATGATGAAGGAATGGTGATTTATTTCCAAGTCAGAATGGTGCGTGACTTGGACGGGGAGCTTGCAGGTGGTGGTATTCCATACACCGGCTGCTCTTGTTCTTCATGGTAGTAGAGGCTGTGGGTTTGGAAGGTGCTGTTGAAGGAGTCTTGACGATTTACTACAGTGCATCTTGTAGATGGTACATATTGCAGCCGCGGTATGTCAGTGATGGAGGAAGTGAATGTTTAAAGTAGTAGATAAGGTGCCAGTCAAGCGGGCTGCTTCGTCCTGGATGGTGTTGAGCTTCATGAGTGTTGTTGGAGTTGCACTCACCTGGGCAAGTGGAGAGTATTCAGTTGGTGCTTTGATGCACTGAATTGTTTAGGTTTATAATAAAAATATTCTTATTCATAGAATTATAGAATGGTATATCCTGGCAGGAAAAAATCACAAATGCAGCAGTCTTCTCAAAGGCAGAGCTCTCAAGTGTTAGGCCAAATCAAACAGAAGTGGCTTCTATGGATTTGACACGCCCACAGGATGGAAGATGGTCACATACCCAAGAACCTTCTGTATGGAGAGGTAGCCGAGGCCAGATGACCAGTGGGGCATCCAATGCTCTGCTTCAAGGATGCTTCCAAGCGTGACATGAAGGCCCTAAATGTAGACTATAGTCCCTGGGAGTCACTAGCTGGCGAAAGAGGGAAATGGCGACACATCCTGTGGACTGGAGTGCACTACCATGACGACCAGTTGCTACAGCAGCTTGGCAACAGGTGCCAATGTCAAAAACATCACTTGGCAGCTTCACATGCCCCACTTGCGGCAGAATCTGCCTGTCAAGGATTGGCCTTCATAGCCATCAGCAAAGGTGCTCCAAGAGAAGAATCCTAACCCAGAATGGTTATAGCAGAGAAGGAGGCCATTTGACCCATCATGTCCATGTTGGCTATCTGCAAGAGCAACTCAGCTCATATCTCTCCCCTGCCTTTCGCTGCCATTTCTCTCCCCTGCAAAATGTTTCTATTCAGATAAATATCCAATTCCCTTTTGAAAGCCACGATTGAAGCTTCGTCCATCGCAATCTCAGGCATTGCATTCCAGATCCTAACCACTTGCTGCATAAATAATTCTTCCTCATGTCACCTTCACTTCTTTTGCCAGTCAACTTAAATCGATGTCTTCTGGTTCTCGACTCTTCCGCCAATGGAAGCAGTTTCTCCCTATTTACTGTGTCCAGACCCCTCATGATTTTGAACACTTCTATCAAATCTCCTCTCAGCTTTCTGTAAGAAGAACAACTCCAGTTACATGAATAGATTGTAGAAGCTGAAGTCCCACGTCCCTGGGACCATTCTTTTTGCACCTTCTCTGATGCCTTCACATCCTTCCTAAAGTGTGGTGCCCAGAATGGGACAGAATATTTTCAGTTGAGGCTGAACCAGTGCTTTATAAAGGTTCACCATAACTTTCTTGCTTTTGTACTCTATGCCTCTATTTATAAAGCCCAAGAACCCGTATGCCTTATTAATGGCTTTTTCAACCTGCCCTGCCACCTTCAACGATTTGCGCACATCTATCCCCAGGTCCCTCTGCTTCTGCACCTGCTTTTGGATTGTATCATTTATTTTATATTGCCTCCCCTAGTTCTTCCTTCTAAAATCACTTCACACTTCTCGGCATTAAATTTCATCTGCCACATGTCTGCCCATTCCACCAGCCTGACTATGTCCTCTTGAAGTCTATCACTATCCTCCTCACAGTTCACAATACCTCCAAGTTTTGTCATCCGCAAATCTTGAAATAGTGCCCTGCACACCCAAGTTTTGGTCGTTAACATAGATAAAGAAAAGCAGTGGTCCTAATACTGACCCTGGGGAACCATACTGTATACCTTCCTTCGGTCTGAATGTTCACCACTACTCTGCTGCCACTCAGCCAATTTTGTACCCATGCTGTCACTGTTTTTTTTATTCCATGGGCTTTAACTTTGCTGACATTTTATCAAAAGCCTTTTGGAAAGCCATGCACATCACACCAACTAACTTACCTTCATCAACCCTCTCTGTTACCTCATCAAAAACTTAATCATGTTAGTTAAACACGATTTGCCTTTAACAAATCCATGCTGGCTTTCCTTAATTAATCCACGTTTGTCCAAGATACTGTTACTTTTGTCCCGTATTATCATTTCTAAAAGCTTTCTGACCACTGAGGTTAAACTGATTGACTGGCCTGTCGTTGCTGGGCTTATACTTTTTTGAACAAGGGTGTAACACTTGCAATTATCCAGTCCTCTGGCAACACCCCTGTATCTAAGGAGGATTGGAAGATTATGGCCGGTGCCTTCACAATTTCCATCCTTACTTCTGTCAGTATCCTCGGATACATCCCATTCGGTCCTGGTGACTTATCAATTTTAAAGTACAGCCAGCCTTTCTAATTCATTTTTAAAAAATCAACTTTTAGCCCATCCTGTGTCTCAACTACCTAATTTTTCACTATGACTTTGGCAGCATCTTCTTGCCTGGTAATGACAGGTGCAAAGTACTCATTTAGCACCTCATTCATTCCCTCTGCTTCCATGCATAAATACCCTTTTTGGTTCCTAATCGACCCCACGTCTGAACACACTTCAGAATCTCTTCCCTCTCTCTGTCCTTTACACTATTACTATCGCAGTCTGTATTAGGATAAAGTCCCCCATTATAACTGCTCTATAATTTTGCACTTCTCTGTAATTTCCTTGCAAATTTGTTCATATATGTCTTTCATACTGTTTGGCTTACAGAATACACATCACCCTAATGGTATGTCTATTACTTTTTAGCTGTAACCAAGTAGATTCTGCCCTTGACGTCTTTAGGACGTGCTCTCTCTCCAGCACTCGAATATTCTCCTTAATCAGTTCTGCCAGCCCTCATTCTTTCTTTTCCTATCTTTCTTGAACACCCTGTATCTAGGAATATTTAGTACCCAGTCCTGCCCTTTTTTGAGCTAGGTGTCTCTTTATCGCCACAGCATCATTTGGCTATATGTGCCTGCAGCTCACTAACCTTATTTACCATGGTACGTGCGTTCACGTCCCTGCACTGTAAACCTAACTTAGATCTTAGTGCATTGCACCTTACTCTGAACACCTTACTATTTCTTACTCTAATGATATCTGTCTCTCCTCCTGGTTCCCATCCCTCCCTGCCAACTTAGTTTAAATCCTCCTAATAGCACTAGCAAACCATCTTGCAAAGACATTGGTCCCTGCTCTGTTGAGGTACAATCTGTCTGGCTTGTATAGGTCTCACCTCCCCCAGAGCCGGTTCCAATGTCCCAGGAATCTACAACCCTCCTTCCTGCAGCATCTCTCCAGCCATGCATTGATCTGCTTGATCCTTTTTCTATACTCATGAGCGCACCATAATCTGTAGATTATTACCTTTGAGGACCTGCTTGCTAGTTTCTAGTTTCCTAAAATCTGCCTGCAGGATCTCATCCCTCTTTCCCTCTTATTGTGTTGCAATTCAACACCAACAACTTGCATTTTTATAGTACATTTAATGTAGTACCAAAGGCACTTCACAGGAGCGCTATCAGACAATATTTCATACTGAGCCACATAAGAATGTTTGGGAGATATACCAAGAAAGATGGAGAGAGCAAAAGTAGAAGATAAAGGAAAACACTAAAAATTATGAAATGGAAGAAAAATAGACACAGTTACAGAAAGACACAATTTTTAAAAAAAGGCCATTAAGCAATGCCATGGGAGATCAAGCAGTGACTTATGGAGAATAATGAGTGGAATGTGTTATTGGCAGTAAGGGAGAACTCAGATATTTTATTTGTACAGAATAATTGATCATTGGGAGTGAATTATAGACTGTAATCTGAAAAAAGGTTCACATTTTACAATAATAACAGGAGTGAATTGCTGGTTGTAATATAATTGTGCTGTTCAGATTCTTTTGTGCGGAATAATGAATAGATGAGAGTGAGTTACAAACAACAATCTAACGTGCAAGTTTCAGTTAGTTTATATCTAGCATAATGATATTACTTTCAGGTATCTGTTAAAAACCTTTGGAACCCCTCTATTAGATTACACCTGTAACTCACTCCTAAATATCCATTATTATGTTATATATAAACCAACCGAGCTTGTACATTTGTCTGTAACACACTCCTGTGTATCCAATATTCTGCATAAAAGCAATATAAATACTTATAGATATCCAATTGATGACTTTGGTTGAATTGTGTGCAGAATAGTAGATCCCAGGGAGTGAGCTGCAGCCATTAAGTCTCATCCTTTGTTACCTGTAGATTTGACTTCAATGCGCTCATGGCCAGCCTGCTATATTCTAGCCTTAGTAAACTTATCATCCAAAACTCTGCTGCTCGTGACCTTACTCACACCAAGTCCCGTTCACCCATCACCCCTGTGCTCGCTGACCAACATTGGCTTCCAGTTAAGCAATGGCTCAAATGTAAAATTCTCACCTTTGTTTTCGCCCCTCACTATCTTTGTAATCTCCTCCAGTCCCACAACCCTCCAAGATAAAAAATCCAATGGACAAGATTTCACTTTTATAACTTTTAGTTTAACGATCAAACCAAAATCATCACAAATTAAGCATGAATTAACAGACAAATCAACATCAATAGATATTACAAATTACACATTAACTATCAGATACAACAAAGATTGATCTCATGGATTTACTGGGCAGTGCACTCAGCACATATGGCACAAATGCAAATTATAGCCACAAAGTTCTTCAAAGCTCTGAACTTCCTCAGGTAGATTTCCAGCTCCTTTCTGCCAGGATGCAGCCACCAATGCCCATCTGACAGCAGTTCCCTTTCAACCTGAAATTCATGGGTACGGCCTTCACCGAAAACGGTGCACTTCTCCAGAACCTCCTCAGCTCTGCTCACGACAGTCTTGCTGGTGTGGATCCACCAGTATTACCTTTATCCGAGCCCTCCTGTGACAACCCTATACATTGTATGACCGGGTCTGGTTAATCAGTTACTTTAAGTAACAGAAACAGCTCTAAGATCCTGCAAGAGAAAGGGAAGTGCTCAGTGCATGTTGTACAATGTTTTTAGGTGATGTAGCTGTCATGGTTAATTGTGTGCAGGCTGTGAGATGTGTGTGAAACTTGCAGTAGTGCTAGGTGTGTGCGTGTGAAGTGAAGCTATGAATGTCATGTATGAGTCATGATTGATCGAGATTGTTGGTAAGTGAGTGAGGGGGGTGTGGTGCATGGTACATTGAACCGTGTGTGATGCTTGTGATTCATTTATTTATTTAGAGATGCAGCACTGAAACAGGCCCTTCGGCCCACCAAGTCTGTGCCGATCAACAACCACCCATTTTTATACTAATCCTACATTAATCCCATATTCCCTACCACATCCCCACCATTCTCCTACCACCTACCTACACTAGGGGCAATTTACAATGGCCAATTTACCTACCAACCTGCAAGTCTTTGGCTGTGGGAGGAAACCAGAGCACCCGGCAGAAACCCACACGGTGACAGGGAGAACTTGCAAACTCCGCACAGGCAGTACCCAGAACTGAACCCGGGTGGCTGGAGCTGTGAGGCTGTGGTGCTAACCACTGCGCCACTGTGCGATATGGCATTTGAAGGTACATTCACTGACCTTGACCGCTCGTGTGAGTTCATTGAACTTCTTGTGGCACTGCATCCATGTCCTGAGGGCTAGATTCCTGACATTGACTGCCACAGCTACCTGCTTACACTGCCTCCACAATGTTTGTCTAGAGGGACTCCTACCCCATGTGGCTAGATGACACCTCTTCTGTACCAAGGCCTCCAGTGCAGCCTGCTGTCTGCCATGTTGTGCCATTCTTGTATCTTTCCCACGTCAAAATCATTTTACAATGACTTCCAGCAACACTGCAGTCAAAGTGTACAACCCCTTTAAGTAGTGCTAGCTTGAATTCCTGCTAGCCTCACATGATTTTACACCCCCCCCCCCCCCCCCACCCCAGGCATGCAGTCACTCAACAGTGCTGGCTGCATGCTCCAATCTTTTAAATTAGCAGGCAGCATGAAGTCTTTAATATTTATCAAGTACCATTCACATTTTCAATGGAGTTTTTTACTTGGTTTTATGTCACTGAAGAGTGAAGTTATGAATGATCTGGTTGTCAGGGTAGTACAAATAACAGCAATATTAGAGGGGGAATTTTCCTGGATCTGCATACAGGACAATAGATCTCCTTGGATTATTGAAAATTGAGTGTGTTCCTTTCCAAGCAGGCAATCCAACTTGGCTGATATTTCTCGCACTCAGGTGATGTCGTGGAGACCCAAAAAATCTCACATTGGATCTGAAGATGTGTTCATAATTTAATCAAACCTGCACTCGCAGCCTATTGAAGAGAGCACTGGCTAAACAATCTGCAACAATTGTCACTATTTTCATATCTTCACGCTCTTCCCTTTGAGAAAGGTATGATGTTACGGCCATGTGGGAAAGGGTGTGGGCGGTTCCCACTGTTCAACTCCCACCTGACCGCAGCAAGTGTTTTTTGTTATTAGGGTTGAACCTCTTTGTGTTTTATTTGTCAAATAAACAGACAGCGACAGGTTTTCTTGTAGGTTTAAAACAGAAGATTAATTATTTATTGAGCAATATGCCTTATCCTGAAATTGTCACAACCATATCCACGCATGCATTCACTCGCACGTGCACATGCACAGAGACACCAACGCACACACACGCTTATACACACACACACACACACAAGAAGAGACAGACAGAGAGGAAAGGGGATAAGTGGTTTTCAAATGAGGTAGGGTTTTGGGGTTCACGGTAAAGCTGTTGAATTCTCTCAGAAGTCAAGTTCTCATTGGTTGCAGGCCTGAGATGTTTGTAGATTCCTCTTTTGGTTGAATGTTCAGTTTGAAGTCACTGCTGCATAAGTTGAAAAATGTAAAATTTTCAGCAGGGTTCCTCCCTTCTGGCTTTCTAGATTTTCTCCCTGCTCTTAACTGGACGAGCTTTTTGGTGATACTTCTCTCTCTCTCTCTCTCTGTCTCTCGCTCTCTTGGGCTTCCTTTTTAGGGTAAAATTTTGTCACATCAGATTCTGGTAGGAGATGCTTTGGTCCCTCCCCCATGGTGATCACATGATGGCCTAGGCTGAGAATAATCTGGTTATGATGTTTCCACTTCATGCCTTCTTTCTTTCAGTAGAATTCAATTCAGGAATGTTTCAGGATGGGGGTAATTGACACTTCTCAACCAGGTTTAGGTATCTTTGTTCTAAACCGTGTGGCAATGCTCGAATACACATTTGGCCATCTTTTGCAGTATGGTCGATTTTTTAAAAGGTAAAGTCAATTTTTTATAACTCTTCAGTTTGAGTCTGTATTTTTTCATCATCGCGCTTCTTGTGTCTATGAAGTATGGATGACTTCACAGGCTGATTAATAATCTGACAGCCTGTGATGCTCCTTCCACTGCCCTAACCGTCATTATACCAGCGGATAGGGTGGCTAGTCCTAAATGGCGTGAGAGTTTTGTGCATTCCACATCTGCTAGAATGAGATGGGGCCAGATGCGAGCAATATATACCAACCTAGAATTCAGAGCCAGAACTCCAGTCTCCACTAACTAGGACTGTGAATGGGGTTCAAATCCTGCACTTCTAACTCAGAGACAGGAATGTTATCACTAAGCCAAAGGCTCACTCCAGTGCAACAGTGTTGTGGCCCTATCTTTGACCCATGGTCCCTTCTAGAGTGATAACTTTTTTTAGCTGTAGCTGTAGTGCAATACAGGAAATTATAAGTAATATACATGTTATAGGGCTGCAATCTAGTAGTCAGGATGATTTCTTGAGCAACGCTCAACTATATCCAGAAGCACAAAAATGAAACCATTGAAATCACCCCAAATGTTTTTATTTTTGTTTGAATTGGTTTTTTGAATTTCACGAAATTTTATTTCATTTTGGGATACATAATTTGATTGTTTTTAGAGTGGGCACTGGCAACAAATGCATGCCATGACATTGGTTTGTGGTGACAATTGCAGTGAAGAATACAGGTAATTTTAAAGTTGATTACCATGAAACAAGATGAATAGTTAAAATGTGTAGTGCTTTTTGAACTGTTAACTTTTATTTGGAGTATACAGTGGGTAAAAGTAAAAATTCAGTTGAATGGCTTTGGGTAGTTGATTCAGTGCTGCATTATCATCTCAAATATTAATATTTAACTTGAAACTTAATACTTAAGTTAACGTTCCCTTCTATTTGCCAAACTTGTATTTGTTCTGATTCTATACATTGCATATCATAAATGCATTGTGCCTGTGAAAATGACCTGGAATACTGCAGAAAAAGCTGATTCATTACAATTATCCATCAGTCAAAAACATCACAATTAAGAAAATATCATATCTGAGAGGATGTGACGGGTACAAAATTTCCGTATGACATTGATGACCCTCTATTGATCAAAAATCTTCAAAATAACCAAAAACATCCAAAGATAGAAAACCTTCAGTCTCATTATTTGTAGTAACAATTTGCTTAAACTAGTGGTGGATCATAAATATCATGTAAAAGCTGCACTGATCGATGTATTATCTTGGAGATGTTTGCTATTTGGATAGGAGAGATTTATACCCTGCTGTACTTATTTGAGGTAAACGACTACCAACTACTCTATAGCTTGTCTTGCTGTCAAATATTAGCTTATCTTCTATGATATGGATACAAATTCGCTGGATTTTGTTTTCAGGCTGATATCGAGGAGGGGGGCTGTGGGCGCGCACGGGCTGCAGAGAATCAGAGCGGCAGGGGCCGCCACAGAGCCCAATGCTGGGATTGCAGGTTCCGATCTTCCTGATGGCGGCGAGGCTCAGTGGTAGCACCTCCACCGAGCTGCGTTGGGACCCTACTTTAAATATTTAAAATAGCTCTCTGCATAAATTTATATTTAATTCCACACTATCTTACCTTCAGATGACAATCTTGAGCACGTCACTTTCCCATCCACGAGAAGCTGGCGCTACCGAGGTGGGGAAGGGGTCAACTCTGCATGATTTAGTGTAGGGGGGGGTCCAAGGGGTCAACTCTGCATGAATTATATGGGGAAGGTGGAGAAGGGGTCAACTCGCCATGATTTAGTGTATAACTAAACTCTGCATTAAGTTGTGTGCAGGGCTGACAGCCTTTTAAAAATGGTGCCAGCACCTGCTCTTGCATCAGGTGATGCTGTGAGCGGCATTGGGGGCAGGGGTGGCCACCGTCAATAGGTTAAGTGGCCGCCTGCCACATAATCGTGGCGGCATAGCGGTGCCGGTCCCGTGGGGGACGGCCGCCATGTTCCGCGCCTGTTGCCGCTCCTGGCAGCGGGACTACAAAATCCATCCCATCCCATTGTGTCAAGTGGAGTGTTTTTGTTCCTAGTTTATGGGTCTTCTCCATCATACTATTTTAGTAATGAGATCTTTTGTGAAAGATTAATACAAAAGCAAAATACTGCAGATTCTGGAAATCTGAAATATAAACAGAAAATGCAGGAAATATTCAGCAGGTCAGACAAGAACTGTAGAGAGAGAAGATACCAGCCTAAAATTGGCTTCTTCAATTTCATCGTCAAATTGGCTTCCATTTTTTCAGCACTTCATGAAGTTTATCAAAGAAGCCAGCTAATTCAAAACTGCTAATTACATACAGATGTATGCATCTGGGAAACAATCACTGAGTAACCCAGGAGCTTGTAACATTTAATGTATATCATTAAACAATTATATAATCCAGCTTTTGGATTGGACATTAAACCGAGGTCCCGCCTGCCCTCTCAAGTGCATGTAAAAGATCTCATCTCACGATTCAAAGACATGCAGGGGCTTCTCCCCAGTGTTCTGACCAATATTTATTCCTCAAGAAGCATCACTGAAACAGATTATCTTGTCATTTTACATTGCTCTTTGTGGAACCTTGCTGTGTGTAAATTGGCTGCTACATTTCCTACATTCCAACAGTGACTACCCTTCAAAAATGCTTTGTTGGCTGTAAACACTTTGGGATGTCTTGAGGTTATGAAAGGTGCTATACAAATGCAAGTCTTATTTTTTCATAACTAGGATAGTCATGATTAGATAGAAACCACGGCCGGGAATTTATTCTCGGCATCCGGAAAAAGCAATGCCAAAATCTCCGTGTCACCTCTTCTCTGGCACAAGATTCAGCAGGCCTTCCAATCAGGCACTGAAGTCGACAGTGTAAGGCAAACCCCACCTGCCAAGACTGAGGCACACATTATTTCGCCACATGAGCATTAAAACTTTAAAAATTGCAATCTCTGACTGGAAGAACATTTGCTTAGTACAAGACAATGAGGAAACAAAGGGGAGCCAGTCCCTGTTTTCCAATACACAGAACTGGCCAAACCAGTTCCAGTGGATGTTGAAGAGACTGCTCCATATAAGGAGCTAGTCACATGACTAACCTGCTGAGCACCTTGGGAGCTTTTTGAATTTGAACTCCCAAACAAAGGGATTTGAGGCAGAACGCCGTGTGCTCTGGAAACCGAAGCAAGAACACCTCCTGCCTGCCTGCTTATCTCTCAGGGAACTGAAACCATTGAAGACACGTTTGCCACATGAACAAAGTTTTAAGAAGATTAATGGACCCCAACAAAACGCAAAAAAATAACTTCAGTTAAGGACCACCACAAGCTTATTTATTTATTTAGAGACACAGCACTGAAACAGGCCCTTCGACCCATTGAGTCTGTGCCGACCAACAACCACCCATTTAAACTAACCCTACAGCTTGAGAAACAGTAACAAGATATTGCCTCAAACTTTTTTTTTAGAGATACAGCACTGAAACAGGCCCTTCGGCCCACTGAGTCTGTGACAACCAACAACTTATACTAACCATACAGTAATCCCATATTCCCTTTCACCTACCTACACTAGGGGCAATTTACAACAGCCAATTTACCTATTCCCTGCAAGTCTTTGGCTGTGGGAGGAAACCAGAGCACCCGGCGAAAACCCACGCGGTCACAGGGAGAACTTGCAAACTCCGCACAGGCAGTACCCAGAATCGAACCCGGGTCCCTGGAGCTGTGAGGCTGCGGTGCTAATCACTGCGCCACTGTGCCGCTATTTATGTTCTTTTCTACTCTTTTCTGTCCCTATCTTGCATATTTATATCACATGTGCACGCTAGCGTGAGTGCGTCATTAGAGTTAAGTTTAAGGTTTAATAAATGTAATCTTTTTGCTTTAAACCACAGAAAGCCTGTTTGTGCTCAGTTATTTGCCTGATAATTGGAAACTGAACACAGATTCATAAAAAAGGGGAGCTCAAAGCACAGTGTGTTTGAAATTAAACCCTGTTACAATAAGACCAGGTGAAGACAGCAAGAGACCCCTCCCCCCCCAGACACCTTGCTGACTTGGTCGTAACAGAAATTGGGTGCTAGCATTCGGATTGTTACCCACAGACAAACGAGTTAAATTGAAGTGGGAAGCCAAATTGTTTCCAAGCAAAAAGAGCAAATTATTATAGGTTTTCTTGTGGTTGTGTGTGATTGAGTACTAACATGTCTGCAACTGAAGCGAGTAGCTCTCCAAGCCAGGGTGAAGTAACTTGGGATAAGTTAAAAGCACTGACTAAGGAGGAATTGAGGAAAAGCACACCCGCTCTCGTTCTCACCCCCACGGGCGATAGAAATTCCCTGTCCACATGTCTTTTTGTGAATTTGTTGAGGGGCTTGCTGTTTATTGAGTAACGTTCTTCTGTCTTTCCAGTTGAATTCCTATGGTGGAATTGTATTTCAAATGGTTTTATGTTCGTAAGAATTAGACACTTTGTTGATGTACAAGTTAATTACAGTTTTGACTTAGTCAAAATTTATGTGGAAACAAGATGAGGTTGTCTGTTTAACCCTTTCATGACTTGGTTCACGGTTGCTATGTTATTTGAACAATTAGGCATTATTACTTGTTAGGTGGATAAACCTATCTGAATAAACCTATAAACTTAGAAAATTTATGGTACAGATGGGCACCATTCAGCCCATCATGCCTGTGATGGCCAAAAAGAACTGTCTGGCTTAATCCCACTTGCCAGCCCTATGGCTTTAAGCATTTTAAGTATCCAGGTATTTTGTTTAAAACCATGAGGGTTTAAAACCTTTCAGGCTGTATGTTCCATTCCCCCACCACTCTTTGATTGAAAAATTTTCTCCTCACCAACACTGTAATTCTTCTACTAATTACGTTAAATCTTGGTCTTCTGGTTATTCATCTCTCTGCTCAGGGAAATAGGTTCTTCCTCTCCAGTCCATCTAGGCCCCTCAATTTTATATTACTCAATTAAATCTCCCCTCAGCCTTCTCTGTTCCACAGAAAACAACCCCAGCCTACCAATCTTTCCTCATTGCTAACATTCTTCATTCCTGGCAACATCCTCATAAACCTCCTCTGTCCCCACTCGTGTGATCACATCCTTCCTGTAATGCGGTGACCAGAACTCTATGCAGTACTCTAGCTGTGGTCTATTTAGTGTTTTATACATTCCCTGCTCTTATATTCTATGTCTCGACTAATAAAAGAAAATATCCCATATGCCTTCTTAACTACCTTATCTACCTGTCCTGCTACCTTCAGGGATCTGTGGACATGCACTGCAAGGTCCCTCTGTTCATCTACATTACTCAATGAACTACCATTTATTGTGTATTCTCTTGCCTTGTTTGCCCTCCCCGAATGCATTACCTCACACTTCACCCAATTGTATTCTATTTGCCATTTTTCTGCTCACCTGACTAGTCTAATGATATCTTCCTGCAGTTTACAGCTTTCTTCCTCACTATCAACCACATGGCCAATTTTTGTATTACAAACTTTGTAATTGTGTTCCCTACATTTAAGTCTAAATCGTTGATTTATCACCACAAAAAGCAAGGGACCTGAACCCCACTGGAAACAGCCTTCAATCACAAAATAACCCATTTTGTAATTGAGTCTGTTACCAAAGTGTCTGACCTGAATATTATTGATTGTCTTTTTAAGTGATGGGGGCTTGAAGTGGAAGTCCTATGTGCAATCCAGAAACAGTAAAGGGGGTTTATTCACCGAGAGCACTCTATCTCAAATTACTTTACAAGCAAGCTCTCACTTAAGTTAATAGGAGTCAAGAGTCTGTCTGTGGAAGTTAGCTTTTTTGTTCGGCAGGAGAACAGATACCTTAAGCCCGAATAGTAACACAGCTTACTTTGATTGCAACACACGTGTTTAGGAGTTGACATTGACACACACACATGGCATACAATCCTTACCCTTAAACCTGTGTGAGCTTTGATATTTTGTGTACTGTATTTGAAGTTGTGAAGTAATTAATTGGTACATTCAGATTTGATGTTTCCTGTAAAGTAGCTACTGTGTATTTATAACTAATAATTTTCCAATTGACTGGTATCAATTTAACGGAGTACAGTGCAATTAATTTCCTTGACTACTTTATGAAAACATTGTTTTCCTGATCAGGTAATACCTCCAAAACTGACATGCTGTAATTTCAGAATCTTAAACATAAAATGGAATTGGAGTGTTAAATTCTTTATATATTGAAATGAATATTTAAAAAAAAAACTTTTAATTTTAAAAATAGCTCTTCGTAATCTCTCCCCAATGGATTATCTCTTCCAGAAAATAATCTTACAAATGACAAGATTAGTTATTCAAGAAACCTATTTGTGAAACTTGTGTATTTTTGTACACAGTGACAAGTCTAAATTTAAAGGTGTAAACTTTAGTGTTACATTTTCCATACAGATACACGTGAGTACTATTATTGATGTCTACTCAACATTCTGATGTGTCTGATATTGGTCTCTATCAATATATATATAAAAAAAACCTTTACAAATTCAAACAAATATTTTGAACCCAGCAATGGTAAGACCCAGGAATGAAATTCCAAGAACATAGTGGAAATCAGTTTTGAGGAAAATTATATGTTGAATGTTAGTCGTAAAATCATTAAATATTATCGAAATTTCAGTATCTTCTGGTTAATAGTAAGTTCCGTTTGCATGATAATTGTGTTCAGTTGGAAGCAGTGTGGGGTGTTTACTATTTTTTAATTGGAGGCAAATTTCTTTGAGTCATAGAGTCATTTAGGGGACAGAAGGAGGCCAGTTGGTCCGTTGAGTTCATGCTGGTTCTCTTCGGAGCTATCCAGTCAGTCCCACTCTTGCGCTCGATCCCCGTAGCCCTGCAAGTTTATTTCCTTCAAGTGGCCATCCAATTTCCTTTTGAAATCATTAATTGTCTCCGCTTCCACCACTCTCAAAGGAAGCGGGTTCTAGGTCATTACCATTTGCTGTGTAAAAAAGGTGTTCCTCAGATGCGTCCATGGATTTCTTACTCAGAACCTGAAATCTGTGTTTGCAATTGCTTGTACCAGGAGATAATGGGAAATGCTTTTCTTTGTATACCGTATCCAAACCTGTCAGAATTTTGTAGACCTCTATTAAATCTCCTTTCGCTCTCCTTTGTTCTAAGGAAGACAACCCCAGCTTTTCCAACCTAACCTTGTAAGTAAAATCCCCCATCCCTGGAACCATGCTGGTAAAATCAACATTGGGGATGTTGGAGATGGAGCATGGAAACATCTTCAACTTTTTGTATTAATTATTGGCAGATCAAATATACCACAGATCAAATACAATGTAAAGCTGCTGTATACTCTTCCTAAAGTATCCCCTAATCTCCAAAGAACACTTCTGCAGTGGCAATTAGTGCTGAATTATATGAATACTTTCATCAGGGGAGTACTACTATTGTAGCACTGGCTGAACACTTTTTGCCTCTGAGTCAGAAAGTTCTGGATTCAAGTCCCACTCCAGAGACTTGAACACAAAATCTAGGCTGACACTCCAGTGTAGTACTGAGCGAGTGTTGCGCTATCAGAGGTGCTGTCTTTCGGATGAGATGTTAAATTGAGGCCCTGTCTGCCCTCAGGTGGATGTAAAAGATCCCATGGCGTTCTTTTAAAGAGCGAGGGTGCTCTCCCTGGTGTTCTGGCCAATATTTAACCCTCGACCAACACCACTAAATTATCTCATCATTATCACATTTTTTATAGGCAAATTGGCTGCCGCAGTTCCTACACTTCATTAGTACTTTGTTGATTGTAAAGTGCTTTGGGACGTCTTGAGGTTGTGAAAGGCGCTAAATAAATGCAAGTCTTTCTTTATTCTTGAATTATAGGAAAGTTTGTGCTCTGAGTTGAGACTACCCCAAACCTATTCACTTGAGAACTTTACAACCATCAAATAGAAGATAATTATATCAATTTGCTTTGAATCAAAGTAAGATACATGGGAGGAAGAGGTTGCATGGGCTCATCTTCCATTCCCTTGGGTATGTGCATTTTGAAATTTCTAAGAAAATTCCACATGGCTCAGTGTTAACATAACCTTAATGTCTATATGTATACTGCATAAATGAAATGCTGCATTTCACCAATCATACTAAGTGCAGTAGCACATCAGGATCATCAGGGAGACTGGTTTAAGTAGGCTTGTTGCCTGTAGGTTTTAGGATAAAATCGTATCTGCCATAAAATATTGAAAAGCAGTACATTAAATATTTCACTTTACAGCATCCCGAGTCCATCTGAGTCATCAATTTCACTGAAAATTTTTATTCATTGATTTCCTAAGCAGCAAATCATCCTTGCTCTGCATTTGTTGAAATAACATTTTGAAGGGAACAGTAACAACAATTTCCATTTTTAAAGGGCTCATATGTATAGAGATGTAGGGCTGGATTTTTAAGTCCCACTGCCTGCTGAAATGGAGCTGGGTGGTGGATGAAAATACTTGTGCTGGCCGGCATGCCAGTTTCCCGTCGCCGTTCCTGATGCTGCTGATTTTCACTAGGATGGGGAAAGGGTGTCCCCCCCCCCACCCCGAGAACAAACCCGATCCATTAATAATGGTAATTAAGATAGTTAAAGAAGCTCGTTGAGAACCACGTTCAGATTTTGGTGGATGGGCTGCATGCTGGGGCAGACCAGGTGAATGGAGGTGGATATACAGTGAGGATTCAGTCATGGATGGCCCAGGGAATTAGGTGGACCCCATGAAACGGAAAAAATGCAGAGGGGGATTCAACCATTGGACACAGGTGCCATTAGGGCAGCGCAGGTTGTAGGGTGAGTGGTCAGTAAGCACTCTGGCAGTGCAGGGGTCATCACCCTCTTGGCTTTGTGGGGGAATAAGAGGAGGGGACAAGGATTCCAAACAATTGGGAGGCCACCTGAGCACAAGGAAGACAGCAGCTGGCAATGAGAGCGCACCTCTCAGATTTCAGGTCCAGGAGCGATGAGGACTAACATCCTCTGCAAGAAGGACAGAACCCCAGGCAGCAGGAGGGTGGAGGAGAGAACGGGGCAGGAAGGCAACGGAGGCCTTATCCTCAGCATAGGCTGTATCGCCGAAGACGGAGCTACCTTGAGATGACTAAGAACCAGTGCTGGAGGAGACTACGACTCTCTAGGCAGATGGTCACAGAGATTTGTGCCCTTGACACAGAAGACCTCACACCTCACAGCAAAGGTCACCATACCCTGCCAGTAGCCGTCAAAGTCACTGTGACCTTGAACTATTTCGCCTCTGGCTCCTTCCAAAGATCAACTGCGGACGTTGTCTTGTAAACGGCTGCATCTGGCAGGCCACAGATGCCCTTTATCGAAAGCTGGGCAGTATAAACAATTTCTGATAGATGGAACCTCACAGGCATGGAGGGCAGTGGGTTTTGCCTCCATCGCTGGATTCCCCAAAATGTAGGGCATCATCGATTGCACGCAAATGGCCATCAAGGCACTGACTGAGCTCCCAGTGAGATTCATCAATAGGAAGGGCTTCCACTTCCTCAACATTCAGCTTGTCTGCGACCACAGCAAGGGCTTCATGCATATGTGTGCTCCTCTTCCTGGCAGCTGCCATGACTTCTTCATCCTCCACCAGTCCAGGCTGCTGCAGCTGTTCATTCCACCTCCCAAAACTGCATGGATGGATTTTAAGAGACAAGGGATATCTCTTGAAGAAATAGATACTCACTCCTCTACGAGAACCTGTCACAGATGTGCTACAACTGAAGCCATCTGCTCACAAGGACAACAATTGAGCAGGTGATCATGCTTCTGAAGATGTGATTCCGATGCCTGGACCAGTTGGGTGGTGCCCTACATTACACTCATGCAAGGGTCTGCAGCATGGTTGTGGTCTACTATGCTCCTCATAAAATGGCCCTCCAGAGAGGTGTGGACGTTGAAGAGGCTGAAGTGGTAGATGGGCACAGATCATCGGAGGAAGAAGAAGAGCAGGAGATGGTGGTGAAGGAGGAGGAGGAGAAAGATGCACAACACAGAGGTGTCCGCTGCACAGGGAGGTGGTTGGGCCCGGCGCAGTGCTCGAGGGTCTCGTCACGATGCTGTCTTCACATTGAGGAAATCTTGTTGTATGGCACTACCACCATGCACAATAGGATAGATTTCGAACAGATCTAGCAACTCAAAATTAGGTATCCATGAGGTGGCCATCGGCATGTGGACCATCAGTAGCAGCAGAATTGTATCCAACCACAATCCATAACCTCACGGCCTGGCATATCCCCCACTTTACCATACCATCAAGCTGGAGGACAAACCCTGGTTCAATTAAGGGTGCAGAGAGCATGCCAGGAGCAGCACCAGGCATACCTAAAAATGAGGTGTCAGTCTGGTGAAGCTACAACCCAGGACTCCTTGCATTCCAAACAGCAGAAGCAGCATAAAATAGACAGGGCTAAGTGATCCCACAACCAACGGATCAGATCTAAGCTCTGCAGTCCTGCCACATCCAGTCATGAATGGTGGTGGACAATTAATCAACTAACAGGAGGAGGAGGCTCTACAAATATCCCATTCTCAATGATGGGGGATCCCAGCACATCAGTGCAAAAGAAAAGGCTGAGGCATTTGTATCCAACTTGTTATGGTCAGGTGAGGAGGAGTTGAAGGGCTTCCGTCTTTTCCCTCTCCTTGTTTGATCACAACAAGTTTAATTCTTTTTTAAAGTGGATATACTGGCCAGTTCAGTAGGTGTTTGATTCCATAATTGCTATGATAATAACAAGAACCAATCAGACAGGTTTTCTTGATATTAACAAAGAAAGAGGTTAATTTTATTGTACTTAAACAGAACTAAGTAAAATAATAAACTAAGCACCAACTTTCTCATGCAAACGCACTAGAGGTTCTCACACACACAAATAGGTTATAGAATGGGGAAGGGTAGATTGGTCGAGTTAGAGTCCATAGAGTCTGTGGAGTTTGGTGATTCGGGTGGCTGCTCGCTGAATGCAGTGGTCCTGAGGCTTTTAGTTTGAAGAGGGAGATGACTGATTTGGTGGGTCTCTTGGAGACAGTGATGCAGATGATTTCCTCCAAAGGGGTTTCTGATTGTAGCTGGAATATGCAGAGGTGGTCAGTCAGCAGGCAGGGTTGAAGCTTACAAGCTGGAATGTAGAGAGAGAGAGAGAGACCCCCACTTGGGTCTGCACATGTCAGAGAAACACTGCTGCAGAGAAACACCAGCTTAAAACCATGGATGTTGCCGGGGGCGGGGGGCAGGGTGGTGGTGGGGAATTGTCACATGACAGTCACCCAGTGATTCAAGCATGGTAGTTAGCAGCGTATTCTTGCTAAAAAGAACAGGTAGTTTCCTTAAACTTCCTGGGTCTTGGTTCTTACAGGGATGAGCAGACATTTTGTCCCCACCTTACAGGCCTTGCAATGTAGGATACAGTGTTGCAAATTAGGTGGCGATCTAAAGCTGCTAGCAGAGTCATCTTGTATCTGTTCCTTTTTAAATTTCTGAAAAAATATATGAATTCAGATCTCCAGTCAGTGATTTAAAGAAAATTATCATTTATCAAAGCACATAAGTCTTACAGTCTTCAGCCAAAAGTGCTGAGTGGCCATCTTGGCCTCCTCCTGAGGTCCCCAGCACTGATATCAAGATATCAAGAACCGGCTGAAGGCACTGGATATTGTAAAGGCTATGGGCCCTGACAACATTCCGGCAATAGTACTGAAGACTTGTGCTTCAGAACTAGCCGTGCCCCTAGCCATGCTGTTGCAGTAGAGCTACAATACTGGCATCTACCCGACAATGTGGAAAATTGCCCAGATATGTCCTGCCCACAGAAAGCAGGACAAATCCAACCTGACCAATTACCGCCCGATCAGTCTACTCTTGATCATCAGCAAAGTGATGGAAGAGGTCGTTGACAGTGCTATCAAGCAGCACTTGTTCTGCTATAACCTGCTCACTGACGCTCAGTTTGAGTTCCGCCAAGGCCACTCAATTCCTGACCTCATTACAGCCTTGGTCCAAACATGGACAAAAGAGCTGAACTCAAGAGGTGAGGTGAGAGTGACTGCCCTTGACATCAGGCAGCATTTGACCCAGCATGGCATCAAGGGGCCCTAGCAAAACTGGAGTCAATGGGATTAGAGGTAAAACTCTCCGTTGGTTGGTTACCGAGCATAAAGGAAGATAGTTGTGGTTGTTGGAGGTCAATCATCTCAGTCCCAGGACATCAGTGCAGGAGTTCCTCAGGGTAGTGTCCTCAGTCCAACCAGCTTCAGCTTCTTCATCAATGACCTTCCTTCCATCATAAGGTCAGAAGTGAGGACGTTCACTGATGATTGCACAATGTTCAGCACCATTTTCATCTCCTCAGATACTGAAGCAGCCCATGTCCAGATGCAGCAAGGCCTGGACAATGTCAAGGCTGATAAGTGGCAAGTAGCATTTGCGCCACACAAATGCCAGGCAATGACTATCTCAACCAAGAGGGAATCTAACCATCTCCCCTTGATGTTCAATGGCATTAACATCGCTGAATCCCCCACTATCAACATCCTGGGGGTTCCCATTGACGAGAAACTGAACTGGACCATAAATACTGTGTCCATAAAAGCAGGTCAGAGGCAGGTCACCTCCTGTCTTCCCAATGCCTGTGCACCATTTACAAGGCACAAGTCAGGAGTGTGATGGAATACTCTCCACTTGCCTGGATGGGTGCAGCTCCAACAACATTCAAGAAGCTCAACATCATCCAGGAAAGAGCAGCCTGCTTGATTGGCACCCCATTTCCCTTCATTCACTCCCTTCACCACCGACGCACAGTGGCAGCAGTGTGTACCATCTACAAGATGTACTGCAGCAACTCACCAAGGCTCCTTCGACAGCACCTTCCAAACCCGCGACCTCTACCACCTAGAAGGACAAGGGCAGCAGGTGCATGGGAACACCACCATCTGCAAGTTCCCCTCCAAGACACACACCATCCTGACTTGGAACTATATCGCCATTCCTTCACTGTCGCTGGGTCAAGATTCTGGAACTCCCTTCCTAACAGCACTTTTGGCGTGTCTGCACCCCAAGGACTGCAGATGTTCAAGAAGGCATCTCACCACCACCTTCTCAAAGGAAATTAGGGCAATAAATGCTGGCCTAGCCAGTGGCATCCACATCCCATGAATGAATAAATATAAATGTCGGGGATCATCGAATTTAGGTTCATTTTTACTGAACCCTTCTAACCCAGGAGGAATGGCATGGTATGAAACTCACCTTGAGATACATGTGGGAACACCTCCATTGAAGATGCAGCCTGGAACAGCTCAACTCTTACCGCCAGTGAAGGTTACACACCTGCCCAGAGGTTTTGCTGTCATTGTTCATGGACCCTTGCTCCTTTTCACCACTCCATCAATCTTTTCTTGCACCACTATTAATAAAAGGATGCTCACATGTCTGGCTTCATGTATCAGTATTTACATTTTGCTCAAAAAGAAAAAAAGGTGCACAGTTTCAGGTGATAGACACGACAGTGACCCATTCAGTGCTCTGCCTGATGCAGTGGCCTCTGCTCTCACTGCCACTTGTACACAGCGCTTGTTTGTAGCATCGGATGAGGTGGAAGCAGCCTGCTTACTGGTCTTGGCTTGCAGTTGGCATGCACGTGGTGGTTGACCTCATCGTGGATGTGCTGGTGGGCACACCTCCAGAGACTGCTGCATTGGCGTCATTGCAGGAGCAGGCTCTGTCATGGGCCCCTCTGCACAGATGCTTTCTCAGTCAGAGGGGCCAAGGAGGCCGCTGATAATGATGGTGAGGGGTGGCACCCTCATCCTCTTTGATGACATCCTCAGTGCTTGGCTGGCGCTCTGGACTGCTGGATGGTCCACCAGCTGGGATGCAACTGGCATCCCCTCCAAACATGCCTGAATCATCAGTGCCACTGACTGGTCAAGACTACATAGTGTGGCATGCATTCTGCGAATGTCAGTACGCAGTTCCAAGTGCCACTGCATATTGCTGTCCATGAAGTTGGCCACCTCTCAATGGAGTACCTCATGCGCTCATAGCCCTGAGCCATGGTGGTGCACATGGCCTGGATGAACTCCTTCATTCTCAGCCCATGACTGCGCACTGCCTCTGATATGTGGGAGCAAATCTGTTGCTGCTAATCAAAGTATTTTTCTTAATCAAGTATTGAGTCACTTATGTCTCATTAAAAGCCTCCTTTCTTGTGATTCCTGTATCTGCCCAGCCAAGCAGGGCTGTGGCTGTCTTTCATCTTCTGAGGGGGACTTCCCACTTGGCCCATTGAAGATGCAGGAATTGGTGTTAGTACCTCAACGTCAGCACCTGTGGGAGAGAGAAGAGATCATGAGAAATAACCTTGAAGAGCAGAAGCCTCTGCAGTGCTTCAGCTTCCCAGTGCAGCTTAGTCTTCAGCATGCTGTCAGATGGGCTGGAGTTCAATGCACCCCTTAATGTAAGCATTGCAGTCTCTATTCACCCTCTCCACCAGGGATGCCCATCTTGTTTTCCCTGACTTCGTCAGTGACCCTGGTGATCTCCATCATTGCTTCCATTATGGTGATGTCATGCTGGAAGGGAATCCCTTCTCCCGTCTGGGTCCTCTCAGGCATTATTTGCCTGTTTCTACTGCAAGGATAAAAAAAGAGAAATAAGGCACTGCTGGCCTCTAAGGCCAATGTCAATGGCTCCTATAGAAAAGTTGCATGTATCGGTGCTGGCAGGTCCTCAAGCAGCACTGTGGCTCTGATCTGAGCCTTACTGAGGGACTAGTAAATACCCTGGGCACACACTGCTCCTATGTTCAGGAGCAGTATGCTCCCTCAGGCTCCTCAGCTGATGTCTATTGGAGTTTGAATACCCTGAGGCTGTTCGTGAGGCTTTGGCGTTGCACCCACTTTGCCAGAGTGAATAAGGCCATTGAACCTCTTCCTAGCTGGACCCAATTGCTGCAGACCACACTCCATCTGCTCACTGTCTTGGCGACCTCGATCCAGGCCTGCTTGGTCTGGGAGGGTGGTCTTCTCCTGACACCCTCTGGGAAGAGGACCTCCCTCCTCTTCTTTACAGCCTCGAGGGCCTCCAGGTTGGCATCTGCAAAATGAGGGGCAGCGTGCCCTGGGTTCCGGGCTTCTTTCTCTCCTGCTCTATTTGATTCCAGCAGTAAACCTCTGAAACGATAGCCTCAGTAATGGCTTAATGTCGGTTTAAATTGGGTCTGCTCTCTTTCAGACTTGCCTCCATGGCCTCTAATTGGCTGCCCAACCTGTCCTCCAGCCAATCAACAGTCCACCTTCTGCCCCTCCCCCCCGCCCCCCCCGGTGAAAAGTGGGGGTTGTGACTGCTTCTCCCCAAAGGAGGGATTGGGTCCCAGAAATAGTCCTGACATTTGTTTCTCACCTGCAGAAGGAAATTCCTGCTTGCAGAATTTCTGTCCCAGATTACTTTTGTTATGGTCTTAATTATAGCCTCAAATCGTGTGAAATGTCACTCGCATAAACAATTGGACAGCAGAAATGTCTCTCAGCAATAAGAACAAAATCCATTAAGCAGTCCTCGAGTATGTGGAATTTAGGAAATTATTTTATACATTTTTAAAACAAATAGTCATGGCCTTATATTTGGTAGGAGCTTCAGTTGTATCTAACTGCTGCTGATCATGCCATTAACTTTACCGTTAAGCTCAGACCAGTATAGGTGTCTCCGTTCAAAGTGCTCTTTAAGACCACTATTAGGATTTCAGTGTAAGTTATTTCATTTGCATATTTTGGATAAATTAGAGGCAATGACTTTCGAAATCAACCAGTGCAGATAGCAGCAATGCAATGACAACTGGAAGTAATCAGAATGACATGCTTGAGTCTGAGAGATTGCATGTTAATTTTAAACTATCTAATACTGATTTATAGAATGTTATGTCTGTATTGCACGATGGATTAGATAGAATAACAACTGTTATACCTGTAACACAGACTGCATTAGTATATAAAATAGATAGGACAGTACAAGAATAGATTGGTGGCTAACATAAAAGGGAATTTAGTGGGCTTGTATAGGCATATTAACAGTAAAAGGATTGTCAGAGGACCAATGGGACTGATTAAGAACCAAAATGGGGATTTGTTGGTGGAGGGTGAAAGCAATACTGAGGTCCTAAATGAGTACTTTGCATCAGTGTTTACCAAGGAAGAGGACTATGCCAAAGCTACGGTAAACTAGAAGGTTGTTGTGACACTGGATGAGGTTACATTAAAGAGGAGGTACTAGAAAGGCTGGTAATACTTAGTAGTTAAGTCACCTGTTCTAGATGAGGTGCATCCTAGTTTGCTGAGGAAGGATGGGTAGGAATTGGTAGTTCTGGCCACAATCTTACAAACCTGCTTAGATACAAGGGTGGTGCCAGAGGACCGGTGGACTGGAAGATTGGGGGGACAGAAGCATAGTTGTAATGTTAATGAACTAGTAATCCAGACGCCTGGATTAATGTTCTGGTTAAGTTCATATCCCACCAAGGCAGCTGGGGGAATTTAAATTCAAGTCATTAATAAATCTGGAATAAAAGCTAGTCTCAGTAATGATAGCCATGAAATTACTGGATTGTTGTAAAAACTCAACTGGTTCACTAATGCCCTCCAGGGAAGGAAACCTGCTGTCCTTACCTGGTCTGGCCTACATGTGACTCCAGATCCACAGCAGTGTGGTTGACTCTTAACTACTCTCTGAAATGGTCTAGCAAGCCACTCACTTGTATCAACTGGTACAGAAAAGTCAAATAAGAATAAAACTGGATGGACCACCCGGCATTGGCCTGGACGCTGGAAATAACTAAGGGAAACCCTTCCCAGTCGACTCTACAAAGTCCTCCTCAATAACATTTGGGAACCTGTGCCAAAATTAGGACAGCTGACTGAAAAATAGTCAAGCTTCAGTCTGACATCGTCATACCTTACAGCCAATGTCCCAGATTCCTCCATCATCATCTCTGGGTATGTCCTGTCCCACCATCAGATAGAACCACCAGAGGTGGTGGCATAGTGTTATACAGTCAGGATGGAGTGGCCCTGGGAATCCTCAACATTGACTCTGGACCCCATTAAGTTTCATGGCATCAGGTCAAACATGGACAAGGAAATCTCTTGCTGATTACCACTAACCTGATGAATCGTGTTGAATACCACTTTAAAGAAGCACTGACGGTAACAAGAGCACAAAATGTACTCTGGGTAGAGGACTTCAATGTCCCTCACCAGGATTGGCTTGGTAGCAACTCTGCTGACCGAGCCCTGAAGAACATATTTGCCAGACTAGGCCTGTGGCAGGTGGTGAGAGACCCAGCAAGAGGGAAAACATACCTGACCTAGTCCACACCAATCTACCTGTCGCAGATGCATCTGTCCGTGACAGTATTAGTACGAGTGACCACCGGAGTATTCTTGTGGAGACAAAGTCCCTCTGAGGACCTTCTCCATTGTGTTGTGTGGCACTGCCACTCTGCTAATTGGGATAGAGATTCAGAACCGATCTAGCAGCTCAAAACTGGGGATTCATGAGGTGCAGTGGGCCATCAGCAGAACCATAATCTGTAACCTCATAACCCAGCATATATCCCACTCTATCATTACCATCAATCCGGGGGATCAAGCCTGGTTCAATATGGGTGTGCCAGGAGCAGCACCAGGCAAACCTCAAAATGAAGCTACAACCCAGGATTACTTGCGTGCCAAACAGCGTAAGCAGTATACGATAGACAGAGCTAAGTAATCCCACAACCAATGGATCAGATAAACTCTGCAGTCTTGCCACATCCAGTCGTGAACGGTGGTAGACAATTGAACAACTAACTGGAGGAGGTGGCTCTACAAATATCCCCATCCTCAATGATATGGGAGCCCAGAACATCAGTGCAAAAGATAAGGCTGAAGTATTTGCAACAATCTTCAGCCAGAAGTGCCAAGTGGATGATCCATCTCCGCCTCCTGCTGAAGTCCCCAGTATCACAGATGCCTGTCTTCAGCCAATTCGATTCACTCCTCGTGATATCAAGAAACAACTGAAGGCACTGGATACTGCAAAGGCTATGGGCCCTCACAACATTCTGGCAATAGTACTGAAGACCTGTGCTCCAGAATTTGCCGTGCACCTAGCCAAGCTGTTCCAGTATAGCTACAACTCTGGCATCTAGCCAGCAATGCTGAAAATTGCCCAGATATGTTTTGTACACAAATAAATGCAGGACAAATCCAACTTGGCCAATTATCGCCCCACCAGTCTACTCTCGATCATCAGTAAAGTGATGGAAGGCGTTGTCGACAGTGCTATCAAGCGGCACTTGCCGAGCAATAACCGGCTCAGTGATGCTCAGATAAAAGCAAAATACTCAGATGCTGGAAATCTGAAATAAAAGCAGAAAGTGCTGCAAGTACTCAGCGGGTCTGGCAGCATCTGTGGAGAGAGAAGCAGAGTTAACGTTTCAGGTCAGTGACCTTTCATCAGAACTGGTAAAAGTTAGAAAAGTAATAGGATTTAAGCAAATAAAGTGGGGGTGGGGGAAAAGAGAACAAAAGGGAAGGTGTTGATAGGACAGAGGGCCAGAGAGATTAACTGACAAGGAGGTAATGGGATAAAGACAAAGAGAGTGTGCTAATGGTGTGTTGAAAGACAAAGCATTAGTGTGGAGAAGATATTAAATGACAGAATAATAAACAGCCCTAGTCAAAAGCACAAACATGAAAAAACCAGTGGGCAGGCATATGGTAAAAAAAAAACAAATTGACTCCTGACAATGCAGCAGCCCGCCGACGTCATCAAACCGTTCCAAGCTGTGCACATGCGCAAATGGGCGGCACAGTGGCGCAGTGGTTAGCACCGCGGCCTCACAGCTCCAGGGACCCGGGTTCGATTCTGGGTACTGCCTGTGCGGAGTTTTCAAGTTCTCTCTGTGTCTGCGTGGGTTTTCGCCGGGTGCTCCGGTTTCCTCCCACATCCAAAGACTTGCAGGTGATAGGTAAATTGGCCGTTGTAAATTGCCCCTAGTGTAGGTAGGTGATAGGGAATATGGGATTACTGTAGGGTTAGTATAAATGGGTGGTTGTTGGTCAGCACAGACTCGGTGGGCCGAAGGGCCTGTTTCAGTGCTGTATCTCTAAATAAAAAAATAAATAAATAAATAAAATGGTCTCCTGCTGTCAGAGAGATGCTGCACATGCAGGAAGCAGGGAGCGAGCAGCCGGACAGCGGGATGGGAGGAGGGGTTAGGGGGGAGCGGAGAGCGAGCGGCCGGAGAGTGGGGTGGGGAGCGGGGAGTGAGCGGCTGGAGAGCGGGATGGCAGGAGGGGTGGGGGGGGAGTGGAGAGCGAGCGGCCAGAGAACGGGGTAGGAGGTGGGAAGTGAGCTGCCGGAGAGCGGGGCAGGGTGGGGTTGGGGGTGCGGGATGGAACCATGGCAAGGTGCGGAGCGACCGGCTGACGAAGTGGGGAGGGGAGTGGGCGAGGCTATAGCGAGTGCTTAAGGGAAGGCAGCGGGGAGCCAGCATATGAGAAGACGGGTGCAGGCGGGACCGATAGAGAGAAGCTCAATGGCAGGAGGGAGCAGGAAACTGTTGGGGGTAAGATGCAGGCCTGAACGTCGCAGACAATGAAGTTCCAGTGGAAGAGGCTGCATTTACGCATGTGCTAGTACTGCGCCACCTAATGGTCCGTTGTCAGCAAATTTAGCCCCAAAAAATTATGAAACAAAAAATAAATAAAAAATAAGAGATAAAATGGCCAGTCATGCTCTGAAATTATTGAACTCAATGTTCAGTCCAGTAGTCTATAGCGCGCCTAATCGGTAAATCAGGTGCTGTTCCCCGAGCTTGTGTTGATGTTCACTGGATCACTGCAGCAAGCCTTGGACAGAGATGTGGGCATGAGAACAGGGGTGTGTGTTGAAATGACAAGCGACCGGAAGCTCGGGATCTTTTTCTCGGAGTGAGTGGAGGTGTTCCGCAAAGCAGTCACCCAATCTGCGTTTCTTTCTACACCTCCATTCCCCCATTAGGACAGTTTGAAGGCTCTCCACTTCTTCCTTGAACAGAGGCCCAACCAGTCCCCATCCACTACCACCCTCCTCCGCCTGGCTGAACCTGCTCTCACATTAAGCAACTTCTCCTTCAATTCCACTCATTTTCTTCAAGTAAAAGGTGTTGCTACAGGCATCCATATGGGTCCTAGGTATGCCTGTCTTCTAGTGAGATCTCTCAAACATTCCTTGTTCCAGTCACCATACTCATTGGCCAGGATTTTACAAAGCAGAAGTGAACCAAGGTTTTTTTTTTCGAGCAATCTGTTTGCTCATTAGTAACAAGACTCATATTTTAGATTTTGTTAATGAATTGAAATTATATTCCCTAGCTGTTGTGTTGGGATTTGAGCTCCTATCTCTGGTTTACTAGTCCAGCAACATTACCATTACGCCACCATCCTTTTGGCCTTTAATTGCACACTGAAGGCCATCAGCAATAACCTTCACAAAACAACTTTATCCAGCAAGACATTAATAATACAAAAAAAGAACTAATCACCCTTGTGAATTCCCTTAGTGCCTGTCTTGCAGGTGCCCTTGCCTGGCCTAGTGCTCCTATGCGGTGCTACCCCAGCAGAAGATGCCTGCACAGAAGTGGACACCGGGGCTGCGTGGAGTCGCAGCTTTCCATTGCAGAATCACAGAAATTAGGTGGGTAGATGAATTTTATGTCTTATCCACCCCATTTCTAATGGACGAGGGCATGTCACAAACTGCGGCCCCTGCATCCAAAAATTGGGGCGATAGAATTCTGTGCCCCACATGACTAAATTTTACACAGATGATTGGGCGTCCCCAACCTTCAAACAGAAACGATGATAAACCTAACAGTAAATAAGGCAAAGCATTTGTGTTAATTATTTTGTAACGCTAAATACTCTTCATGTAGCTTTAACGTCCTTTACCATAAAGTGCCAGGATATGCATTTGCTCATCCAAAACTCTGCTGCCTGTATCCTAACTCGCACCATGTCCCATTCAGCCATTACCTGTGTGCTTGCTGACCTTCATAGCCTCCTGATCCTGGACTAATTTGTTTTAGTGTACATGGCTGCTTTATAATAGATTTTTGTGAGCTGATTCTTATGCTGCCATCTCCATTTTCGCGGAACATGTATAATCACTGGTGAAAGAATGAACTGGATAACTGCTCCCAGGACATGATGAAAACTAACAACTTGCTTCTAGATTCATCATTCCACATCTTAACCAGCCAAGAGGACAAGCTGGAAACTTGCTCTTATGCCGTTTCCAATTTTGCTGTACAACTGACCACTTGGAGATGTGTGAAAGTCTGAGTGTGATGATCCCATCAATTTTTCCTTCCTTCCTTGTGGAGAAGCTGTTTAGATAACTGTTATGCAGGCCTCCACCTGCCAAGAATGAGGCACACATTATTTTGCCACATGAACATTAAAACTTAAAATTGCTGCTGGGAAGAAAAGAGTGCCTATCACAAGGAATTGCCAGGCCCCTCGCCGGAAAGACCTTTTTTGCATACTGGCAGACAGTGTTGGAACAAAGGACCCAGTCCCTGCTTCTCCAATATACAGAAGACCTGGTCAGGCCAGTTTCTAACTGGCTGTTTGAATTTGAACTTGCCACAGAGTGTTTGAAAGGTGGAAAGCTCTTTTCTCCTGGACTGAGAACACCTCTCTCGTGTCTGATCCCATCTCTTTCTAACGGAACTGAAAACCATTGAAGACATAATTAACCCCAAGAGAGAAAAGTCTCCTACTGTGAACAAGATTTAAGAACAATATTGGGCCCCCAACGAAAAACAAGACTACCTACAATCAAGGACTACAGTGAGTTCGAAGCACAGTAAAAACCCCTGTTCAGAGATTGCCTCACACCTTTCCATTTTATTTTTCTTCTCTTTTCTGTCCCTATTTGCATGTGCGTATCGCGTGTGCATGCTAGCATGAGCGTGTTGTATATCCGTAGGCGTTAACCGAATTCGAGTTTAAGTTTAAGGTTTAATAAATTTCATTTTTCTTCTTTAAACCTAAGAAAGCCAAGGATTCACCAAGGGGGAGCTCAAAACAGTGTGTTAAAAAAAAAAATTAAACCCTGTTACAATAAGACCAGGTGAAGACTAAAAGGGACCCCAAGACACCTTTCTCACCTGGTCGTAACAACCAATCAATAATTTGTTACCTTTTTGCTCCTGGCATTAAAAGGCTCGTGAGAATAAAGGTCAGGTGCTGGTCTTTTGGATGTGTCCTTCAATGGGACTCCTTCTACCTGTATTTCTTAGAGTATGCTTTCTTTGTATCCACCTAATGAGCTGGATTTTATGCAGCCGAGCCGGGAGCGGCGGCAGGTGAAAAGAATGGCGGCCCACATATGCAGGCCACGTGCCACCATGCTGCTGCGATCTTTGTTGCAGTGGCCCACAATAATATGCCGGTTGGATCACATCCCATTCACATGGAGGGGGCAGGCTCTCCGATGTTGGCAATGACGTCAGCTGCCCGTATGTAGGCGTTGGCGCCATTTCTGAAGCCCTGCCAGCTAATTTAAATTTTTAAAGTTACCCCCCGCCCCCTCCACTGTACTGATTTAAAATCTGCCGCCTCTTTCCCACCCCTCAATAACAATAAAATTCGTTATTTGCCCTCCCCCACCCCCCCCAAACCACTTGCCTTCCAGACTTGATCTTCCCCCTCCCCCCCCTCTCCAAACTGAACAAAGTGCATAGATCACCCCTTCCCACCATCCCCTACACTGATGATGTAAATTTGACCCCGTCGCCCATCCCCTGCATTAAAATTCTTAAGTTCCCCCCTTCCCCACCACTGCGGCGTCTGCTTTCCCCAGACGGGAAGGTGAAGGCCAGCCGCCGCTCAGAAGATCATCGTCTGATGGTAAGATGGGAGTTACTTTTATTCAAATGTATGCATTGTGCTAATTTGAATATTTTAATCCGAGTCCCATCATCCAGTGGCGGGTTCCCGCCATGGAGCCTCACCGCCTCCGGTAAGATTAGGCCCAACCCTCCTGGCCACTGCCGGATCAATCTTGCACCCCCCCCACCCCACCATGCCCCCATTTCCCACCCCCCCCCCCCCCCCGCCCACCTCGGAGCCCGACGTTAGGAGCGTTGTAAAACCCCGGCCAATGAGTGAGGTTTAAAGTTGGCTGGGCAGCACCTTGTCTTCTGACTGATATGGTGGATAAAGGAGAGAAAGTAAAATGGATGGTGGATGTGCTGTAAGATGCAAAGCAAGCTATATTTAAACCAATAAATAAATCAATTTCTAATTTTGCTAATTTATCAGAACATTAAGAACACTGATATTTGGCCGCTTGTGTGGAATCTGCTCCATATGAGAATTTGCTTTAGTTACAGCCCATTAAACTAAAAATTTGAGAAACAAAACTAGCAAGCATTATTTTAAATGTGCACTATTGGAAGTGTTTCCTGCTAATTAATTGCGATATAAATGCCGTTAAGAGTCCATTTTTACTTTGTGATTAGTTTATTTGGGAAATTTGCAATTTTTTCCCTTCCATCTATTGTACATATGCTAATGAGAAAAGTAATAAACCTAATAGATTGTGTGTCAGTAATGTCCAAGGGTGCTGAGAGATGAAACTAACAGTTCCTGTTTGAAGGGAAGTATCTGTGCTTTTTACATGAGACCAGTACCAAAGTAATGACCATAATGCTTCAAGTGTTCAAAGATGCATTGGAGAGATAAGTTAATATCTTCCAGTATCACCCTTCTGAGATTATGACCTTTCACATTATTGCAGAGCATGTGGAAAATGAGAAATAACCAAAAGTATTATAGATATTTTGCTGACTTGACATGTGTACAGAGTTAAAAACTAAAGGATGCAGATCAATCTGAAAATGACTTGAGAATACAGAGGGGTTCTTTTTAAGCCACATTTACGAAATTGATTTTTTTTATGGACTGAGACTGCAAAAATAGGGTTAATGATAAAGAACAATTGGCTCGAATACAACTGATGAAGGTACTGGAGCCACCTCTGGCACTGAGTCTATCTGGCAAGAAAAGGGAAAGAAGGAACATGGCCAAATCGAGGCTGGCCATCAGTGCTGAATAAAAATGAGATGCTGCCCAAGGATGTTGAATGGAGTTTGTTTAATTTGCAGGACTTCCCAAGACTTCAGAGAAATATTCTACCTGCTTTCACTGCAGTGAATCTGTTTAACTCATTTGCTTCCATGTACCTACAATCATCTTCCACACACTAAAATGGTAGAAAGCTTGAGGACATTCATAAGTTACCACTGTTCACATAGTAAATTTAGTTTAATAATCTTTAAAAATGACTTGCTGCCATTGTCTTTCTTCAGCATGCTTTGTGAGTTGCTCCTGCTGTACTGCTCCTTCTCTATTTTGACAGATCCTTTCTTAATTTTTCTGGAAGAATTTACAATAAGTAATGCAGGAAGAGGAGTGATGTGTGCATTGTGAATATAAGATAGAACAGAGCTTATTTTGTATGATTGCAGAAGTTAATGTGCAATGCCTAAATATGATATAATTCAGAGTATAGTGCATGTTATCTAAAATGAGGATGGGGCAGTGTATGCAGTATAAAGAAGATTTAAAGGGTAATATGCTCAATAACTGATGTGTCTATGCAATATTGTATATGGGGACTGATAAGTGCTGCAAGGTTGAGAATGCTGGTTTATCAGCAGAAATAATCTTTTCGCTTCGAGATCAGTTCCATCTGTGCAAGTCTTGTGCAACTCACTGCTCCTGGAGCATCATATATGTTAAAAGGGCTACAGAATTCTGGAATCTTACAGCACAGCAGGATGCCATTTGCCTGTCATGCCTGAGCCGGCTTTTTAAAAGAGAAGTCCAATTTATTCCTACACCCCGGGTTCTTTTTCCCATAACCCTGAAAATTAGTCCTCTTCGAGCATGGAACCCAGTTCTACAGAGTACTAAAATCGGGGAATATTAAGGATTGATCTCTTTCCAAAGTTTAGTTAAGTTTTGCATTTAACTTAATTTTAACCTTAACTTGCAGTTTCCTTCACAGTGTTAATCAGTGGTAAACAAGTTGCCTGCTAGTGGCAGTTGCAGTTAGTTAATTAGCTGTCTAGTTAGAACGAGTAATTACTGTCTGCACGGGCCGACTCAGGTCTTTAGAATTTTTCCTGTTATAAATATGTGAGGCTTTTGACAATGCATGGAGTCCAGTTCTACAGAGTACTGCTTTTAGAAAGTACTAAACTCTGGGAATTTGGTGAGTGAGGACATTTTGTACAATGAAGGAAGAGGTGTTGTCCTGTTAAAAAAAAAACGAGCAGTCAAGGAGAGGGAGCAGGAGGCAGCAAGACCTGAGAGTTGAGGTCTAGAGGCATTATTTAAAATTAATACTTTCAACAAGGTACTAACTAGATCCTAAAAGATGGAATAGAGATTTGATTTTTTATATAATGGATGGGCAACCGCTTGCAATTCCTGTCCCATATGAGAACTTCAGGACACTCTGTGTCTTGGGGGACCATGTGTATGGGAAGTGTCTCCATTTGCTTGAACTTGAGTCCAGGGTTTCCTGGATTGAGGGACAGCTGGAGTCACTGCGGAGCATCAGGGAGGCTGAGAGTTTCCTGAATCATACATTCCAGGAGGTGGCCAACCAACAAGCAGAGAGAGTTCAGGGTAATAGATGGGTGGCTAGTGGGGAAAAATAGGAAGAGTTAGGAATTGCAGGAGTCTTTGGCTGCGTGCCACCCTCAAACTGGTACTCAGCATTAGAGACTGCTGGGAGGGATGACAACTTAAAGGAGTGCTGTCCAGACCTTTGTACCGATTGGCAAGGGACTGCTCAGGGGGAAACAGCAAAGCATAGAAATGCAGTCGTATAGGAGATTCCATAGTTAGGGGGACGGACAGGTGTTTCTGTAATCATCATCATCAGTTCCGTATGATCTGTTGCCTCTTTGGTGCCAGGATAAAGGACATCTCATGGAAAGGGTGCAGAATATTCTGTAGGGGGAAGGAGGTGAGTCAGAAGTTGTGGTACATGTTGGTATCAATGACATAGAGAGCAGGTATCTAGGTCCTGTGTGTTGAACTCCAGAAAGCTTGTTATAGAAGGATAAAGCTGGAACCTATATTTACTCAGTTTCACATTTATTGTGCAGAGTAAAAGGATTACGAACATGCAGCTCCTCAAACAAATTCCTCTTCTAGTCCCAGTGAGTGTCTGCTTTTAAGTGCTCAGCTAAAAACCCAATTAACTCCCTTCACCTGCTTAACAGATTCCCTTTATTTTACAATACAACTTAGATTAACATGCTCAAAGAATATTTCATAATAAATCAAAATTAAATTTCATATTGGGTACAAAGTTTTTACATTGTGAGACTCTCCTCATCCAGCACCTCCAACAACCTCTTTGCACTCGTATTTCTCTTTGTGAAACAATCGGATAGCTGATGACTTGCATCTACTCATTTAAGTTTGGGGATTTCTTTTCACTCCAGCTTTTGTTTCAATACTTCTTTCTTTTGGGCCTCCTTATCTCGAGAGACAATGGATACGCGCCTGGAGGTGGTCAGTGGTTTGTGAAGCAGCGCCTGGAGTGGCTATAAAGGCCAATTCTGGAGTGACAGGCTCTTCCACAGGTGCTGCAGAGAAATTTGTTTGTTGGGGCTGTTGCACAGTTGGCTCTCCCCTTGCGCCTCTGTCTTTTTTCCTGCCAACTACTAAGTCTCTTCGACTCGCCACAATTTAGCCCTGTCTTTATGGCTGCCCGCCAGCTCTGGCGAATGCTGGCAACTGACTCCCACGACTTGTGATCAATGTCACACGATTTCATGTCGCGTTTGCAGACGTCTTTATAACGGAGACATGGACGGCCGGTGGGTCTGATACCAGTGGCGAGCTCGCTGTACAATGTGTCTTTGGGGATCCTGCCATCTTCCATGCGGCTCACATGGCCAAGCCATCTCAAGCGCCGCTGACTCAGTAGTGTGTATAAGCTGGGGGTGTTGGCCGCTTCAAGGACTTCTGTGTTGGAGATATAGTCCTGCCACCTGATGCCAAGTATTCTCCGAAGGCAGCGAAGATGGAATGAATTGAGACGTCGCTCTTGGCTGGCATACGTTGTCCAGGCCTCGCTGCCGTAGAGCAAGGTACTGAGGACACAGGCCTGATACACTCGGACTTTTGTGTTCCGTGTCAGTGCGCCATTTTCCCACACTCTCTTGGCCAGTCTGGACATAGCAGTGGAAGCCTTACCCATGCGCTTGTTGATTTCTGCATCTAGAGACAGGTTACTGGTGATAGTTGAGCCTAGGTAGGTGAACTCTTGAACCACTTCCAGAGCGTGGTCGCCAATATTGATGAATACAGTGAGGTCAATATGTAGTCTTTTCTCATTTACCCTTTTTATAGAGTGTACATTGCCCCACAAAGAATGAGTATCCACATAACGTTCAATGGGTATCCTATCTTCAGGTTGTGCCTTGTTCAGAATTTCACCCAAAATATTTGACAAATAGAACCCCATCTCCACTGCCTCCACAAGACCCAGTGTTTCCGCAGCTAACATGCTTTTGACAACCCATTTTATTTTCTTAGCCTCTCAAGCTAAAAGACAACACTTCCCATTTTCACCCATCAGAAATATTATGAAGCCAGCTGCACTCGAATATCCATCAGCAAGATAAGCATGTGAAGCATCACTTAAAAATTATTAGCTTCACGTTCTTTGGGTCACCTAAGGCTGGGAACTTCAGTACACATTTCTCCAGATTTAGTTTTTTCAACGTTTTATTTGACCTTAAAACATTCTCAACTTTTGGATGTTTCATCATTGTGCTTATCTCCAGCACATCAAAATTAGCATCAGGCCTAGTCTTAGAGCCCAACCAGTTTAATTGACCCACCAGGCTTCGCAATTGCTCCATCTCTGCTTTAGATAGATCGTCATTTTTCTGTGGTGACCTAACACGATTAACTGGGTTAGGAGTAACACTTTCTAAATAGGATTGTTGATTCAAACTCATTCCAGAATTATTCTGCTGAATATCTAAACCAATATATTTAAAGGCCCCACAAGCCTGACTCCCAATCTTAAATTCTGCCTTAATCGTATTAATAACATACTTCTCAAAATCCTCAGTACCACCCCATAAGAAATCATCAACACGTATCATGATGATGACTGAAAGTTTCCCTTTATGATACCGAAAAAACATTGCAGGATCTGCTTTTAGTTGGACACAACCAATTTTCAACAAAACAGATCTCACCGAGAAATACCACACCCTGGAAGCATCATTAAGGCCAGAGACGCATTTGTCCAGTTTCCATAATTTTCCTCCTGTATCTGCTGCCTCTTTAGGTGGTTTCAGATACACTTCTCTCTGAAAAGTATCACACGAACATACGAATTAGGAGCAGGAGTAGGCCACTCGACCCTTTGAGCCTGCTCCACCATTCAATAAGTTCATGGCTGAACTGATTAATCCACATTTCCTCCCACCCCCGATAATCTTCCACCCCCCTGCTTATCAAGAATCTATCTACCTCTGCCTTAAAAATATTCAAAGACGCTGCTTCCAGCGCCTCTTGAGGAAGAGAATTCCAAGGATTCATGACCTGAGAGAAAAAATGTCTCCTCATCTCTGTCTTAAATGGGCGACACCTTATTTTTAAACAGTGAGCCCTGGTTCTAGATTCTCCCACAAGGGGAAACATCCTTTCCGCATCCATCGTGTCAAGACTCCTCAGGATCTTATATGTTTCAATCAAGTCGCCTCTTACTCTTCTAAATTCTAGCGGACACAAGCCTAGCTCGTCCACTTTTCCTCATAAGACAGACTGCCCATTCCAGGTATTAGTCTAGTAAACCTTCTCTGTACTGCCTCCAATGCATTTACATCCTTCCTTAAATAAGGAAACCAGTACTGGACACAGTACTCCAGATGTGGTCTCATCAATGCCCTGTATAGCTGAAGCATAATCTCCCTACTTTTGTATTCAATTCCCCTCGCGATAAACGATAACATTCTATTAGCTTTCCTAATTACGTGCTGTACCTGCATACTAACCTTTTGCGATTCATGCACTAGGACACCCAGATCCCTCTGCATCTCAGAGCTCTGCAATCTCTCACCATTTAGATAATATCCTTTTTTATTCTTCCTGCCAAAGTGGACAATTTCACACTTTCCCACATTATACTCCATTTGCCAGGTCTTTGCCCACTCACTTAACCTATCTATATCCCTTTGTAGCCTCCTTATGTCCTCTTCACAAGTTACTTTCCTACCAATGTTTGTGACATCAGCAAATTTAGCAACCATACCTTCGGTCCCTTCATTTAAGTCATTTATATAAATTATAAAAAGTTGAGGCCCAGCACAGATCCCTGTGGCACAGCACTCGTTACATCTTCCCAACCAGTAAATGACTCATTTATGCCTACCTCTCTGTTTCCTGTTAGCTAGCCAATCTTCTATCCATGCCATGTGCTTTATTTTCTGCAATAACCTTTGATGTGGCACCTTATCAAATGCCTTCTGGAACTCTAAGTACAATACATCCACCGGTTCCCCTTTATCCACAGCACATGTAACTCCCTCAAAGAACTCCAATAAATTGGTTAAATATGATTTCCCTTTCAAAAAACCATGTTGATTGCCCGATTACCTTGAATTTTTCTAAATGCCCTGCTATACTGTCTTTAATAATAGCTTCTAATATTTTCCCTCAGACAGATGTTAAACTAACTGGCCTGTTGTTTCCTGCTTTCTGTCTCCCTCCCTTTTTGAATAAAGGAGTTACATTCACTATTTTCCAATCTAACGGAACCTTCCCCGAATCTAGGGAATTTTGGAAAATTAAAACTTACGCATCAACTATCTGACTAGCCACTTCTTTTAAGACCCTAGGATGAAGTCCATCAGGACCCGGGGACTTGTCAGCCCGCAGCTCCAACATTTTGTTCAGTACCACTTCCCTGATGATTGTAATTTTCTTGAGTTCCTCGCTCCCTTCCACTTCCTGATTTACAGCTAATACTGGGATGTTACTTGTATCCTCAATAGTGAAGACTGATGTAAAATATCTGTTCAATTCATGTGCCATCTCCTTATTATCCATTATTAATTCCCAGGCTCACTTTCTATAGGACCAATGCTCACTTTGTTAACTCTTTTTTAAATATCTCTAGAAACTCTTACTATCTGTCTTTATATTTCTAGCTAGCTTTCTTTTGTACTCTAATTTTACCTTATCAATCTTTTACTCATTCTTTGCTGTTTTTATATTCTATCACCTTGCAGAAATGTAGCTTTTATGTCAATGGATCTATATTCCCAAGAATATGTGGTCAAAAGAGCCAAAAAGATTTTCAAGATTACTTTTCCAGCTGTGTGAGAGTCCACTCTAACATCGGTATCCCTCATTTGCATTTCAAAACCCCTTGCAACTAACCTCGCTTTCGCCTTATAAATTCTATCAGGAAGGACTTTTTCAGTACAAATCCATCTATGTGACAAGGCCGCCTGTCCCCTGTCTGATGCTTCAGAATAGACTCCAAACTCTCTTCAACTCTAATTCCTTATGTTTTGTTTTTCTTATTAGTTCATCCTCAAGTTTATTGGTAGCCACTAAGACTTCACGATCATGAGGACTTCTACTTTTATTTCTATTCTGAGACTGCCCTCTCGCCTTCGTTTCATTGTGGAGTCTGTTCATACTACAGCCCCTGTTAGCAGTTTGATGTCTTTTGGAAATACTGCCACAAGATCTCCCTCGCACTTTATCGGAGGCTCTTTCTCCAGTACGTGATCGTTTCCTTACAAAAGAGTCACTTCCTGACCCACTATCAAAACTTGTACTGCGCTTTTCTACCCTCCACTCTTTCACCCCATTCTGCCAGTCCATGGCTCTGGCTTCTTGGTCATCATCTTGAACATTTAACCAATATTTAAAGTTGCCTGTTGATTTTCCTGCATGCCCCACAATTGTTGCATCCCTCCATTTACCAAACCGCTCTGAAATATATGTCACCCGAGTACCTACTCGAGGCAATTGACCTTTGGATGCGATAACTCTTTCCTGAGCATCATGATCGGTTCCATTACTATCCAACTCTTGATCAACCTGTGCCTCAGAACCTTCATCACAAAACACATGAGTATTTGCGATACAAGGTGCCTCTTTTCCTTCTATCAGCTGCTCAGATTCTGAGATTTTGTAATCAACCTCGATCAATCGTGAAGAATGAACCTTAACAGTTTGATTTCCATGCTTGATAACTACTATTTTACCATCCTGACCGATTATCTTACCAGGGCCCTTCCATTCCCTATGGCCCTCTCTTTTATAATAGACCAAATCTCCTGAACTAAATTCCACCTCAGTTGGCCTTATACGATGCCTCAGAGCTCTACGAATTTTCTCAGAGACCTTGATGAAAGCCCATCTCCCTGCATGTAGAAAAAATGGAACTGATTGTAGTACTTTCTAGAGTAGGAGGAGTAGGAGCACAGTACAGAAGCCAATTTGGGATTCTGCCCATAGACCAATTGGTAGGGACTATATCCTCCAACCATCTGAAGTGAATTCTTTGCATGAACCATCCATGTCAGGGCAGTTGTCAACTTGCAGTTTTGCTGGTTAGCCAAGATTTCATGTAACATTTCATCAACCATTGTGTGATTCCTTTCACAAGGCCCATTGCTGAAAGGACTTTCAGCTGCAGTATTCATAACTGTAATGTTGATGTAAACACACATATCCCTGAACTTGTCATTGACAAATTCCTGTCAGTCATTATCAGTCAGAAACCTAGCTGGTGCCCCAAGCCCAGTCCCTATCCATTTCTCCTAATCACCCTTTTGTCCTTACTATTTATTAGTGTAGAAAGACTAAATTTAACTGCTAGGTCTATAAAATGTAGAATGAAGATATTCTTGTCTTTGTCCCATACCTTTAAATGTATGGCAACTACCTCGTTAAAGTCACGTTCCAAAGAAAGGCTGACAAGAGGACATGATGGTGTCCGCCGATGCTTTTTACAAATCTCACACTTTTCACTAATCTCTTCTGTTATCCTCGTATACTCTCCATCAATCACACTTGCATCTTTTAGTAGGGTTTTTAATTTCTGACAAGAAGGGTGAGCAAATTGCCTGTGTAACTTTAAGACAATTTGCCTTTTCTCTCTCTGATTCGTAACACCTGATGCCATCAAAACTTCTCTAACACTCTGAATAGAAATATCAGGTTTTGTTAGGGGGATACAATAATGCCCTGACTGGGTAAATTGCAAATTCACTAGCTTCCCAAAAACAATTGCCTTATCATGCTCCATTTCAAGTTTCATCTGTGCCTTTTTCATTGAAGGCTTACTCAAGAGTAAATCAGGAGACTAAATCAGTACTGATAAAGTGGCTTACCCCAGCTATTTTACATGGGATTACTCCTCTCTTCAGTGACTTCAATGTGTTGTCATCACCAAACCTAAAGCTGGTAGTACTTTTATACTCCTTAACCTTGTGTCGTTCCTCACTACTGAGTGAATCCAGATAACACTGTAATCAATCTGTTCCACATACTGTCGACATACAAGCACTATTCAGTAGCGCAAAGTTGAACGAATCCACAACCAACACATTCATCACAGGACTAAAACTCCTGTGACCAGTACAATTCCTTCAAATCCATTGGTATCTTCCTCTTCTGCCTCAGAATTTTCTGCATCATGTGTCATTTCGAAGACTCTGCTCCTCCGCTTAGGGCAGTTCATTGCATAATGATACTTTTGAGTCACATCTGAAGCACCTATTAACTGTTCCTTGGGCATTCTTGGAATTCATTCGCTTTCGATTGCTGTTCCAACCCTGTCTTCCGCTATAATATTCAGATCTGCGAAAGGTGCTTTCATCCTCATTCCTCCTGTCTTTAACCCTTCCATTGCACTTAGACCTGCTTCCAGTACCTGGATTATTTCTAAATCTTGTAAACATTGAGTACTCCATTCTTTGTGTCACCGCAGAGTGTCCCGCTTGTTCTACCAGGACTGCGGGAAATGACTGTTTCCCCAGGAATTTTTTTAAGGCTGCGGACATTTGGTCTAACAGGGAGTCCTTGTCCAAAAACCGAACCCCAGTTAGAACCAGGAGCCTGTCCATACGCGACACCTTCACACAATCTAGCAATTTAAAACTGGCACTGAACCAAGGATCTTCAAATTGAATTTCCTCAATCTTTTATACAGTCTGTTAAAGTCCTTGAATAACCATCTGTTTTACGAAATCAATCTAAAAGTCTGACCATGCCTCATATGCATTCAATAGGTCATCTTTCTTATAAATTTCATGCAAAAATCCTGACGGAAGATCCAACCCTTCATTAGTATCCAACTGATGAGCATCCAGTTCAGAAAACACTTCACTTCTGATTTTACTTTTGGTAGGAAATGACAACACCAAGGCCATATCTTGTTACCTTTTTGGTAGAGATATAACCCGTGTCCACATATCCACTTCATTCTTCCACTGGTCATATGGTTCAGACTCTGAAAACACTGGAGGTAATCATACTCTGACAATTTGCATTTGCTTTCTGCACTATTTTTCACAATGGCCCAGATGAAAGGTCACAGACCTGAAACGTTAACTCTGTTTCTCTCTCCACAGATGCTGCCTGACCTGCTGAGTAATTTCAGCACTTGCTGTTTTTATTTCTGTGGGAGAACACTTTGTTAAGGTTGATCATTGTATCATAAGGTTTAGAATAAAAATGGGGAAAAGCAAGGACCAATCTAAAGTAGAACTTCTAAATTGGATGAGGGTTGATGAGGTGAGAGGGGATCAAGTCAGGGTAAAATTAAACTAAGGCTTGATAGGAAAAACTGTAATGAAGCAATGGCTGATCTTTAAGGAAGAAATCTTGCAAGTACAGGCTAGGTACCTTCCCACTAGGGTGAAAGGCAGGGGACCCAAAGCCAGGGCTCTTTGGATGATGAGGGAGAGAGACAATATGATGAAAAAAAACATGGTGCATGATGCATGTAGGTGAATTCTTCAAGCAAGAACCAGGCCAAATGTAATAGATTGAGAGAGAAAGTGAAGATGAAAATAAGACTGGTAAAGAGAGAAAATGCGAATAGAGTGGCAGTTAACATAAAAAGGAACCTAAAACTCTTCCACTGGCATATAAATAGTGAGCGTGTAGATTTAGATTAGAGATACAGCACTGAAACAGGCCCTTCGGCCCACCGAGTCTGTGCCGACCATCAACCACCCATTTATACTAATCCTACGCTAATCCCATATTCCTACCAAACATCCCCACCTGTCTCTATATTTCCCTACCACCTACCTATACTAGTGACAATTTATAATGGCCAATTTACCTACCAACCTGCAAGTCTTTGGCTTGTGGGAGGAAACCGGAGCACCCGGAGAAAACCCACGCAGACACAGGGAGAACTTGCAAACTCCACACAGGCAGTACCCAGAATCGAACCCGGGTCCCTGCAGCTGTGAGGCTGCAGTGCTAACCACTGCGCCACTGTGCCGCCCTAAAGTGTTACGACCAGGTGCGACATGGGTCTAGGGTTCCCTCTCAGTCTTCACCTGGTCTTACCGTAACAGGGTTTAATTTTAAACACACCATGCTTTTTTAGCTGCCCCTTAGTGAATCCTTGTTCACTAACTTCCAATTATAAGGCAAAGAAACTAGCCAAACAGGTTTTCTTAGGTTTAAAGAAAAAAGGTTGAACTTTATTAAACTTAAACTCTAATTCGGTTATGCGACGTGCCCAGGCTAGCATGAATACGTGATACACACATGCAGATAGAGACAGAAAAGAGCAGAAGAAATAAAGTGGAAACGTTTGAGGCAATATCTGAAGATGGTTTTGGTTACAGTTCTTTGAGCTTGCTGTAAAGTCCTTGATTGCAGGTAGGTCTTGCTTTTCATTGGGGCCCAATATTCTTCTTAAACCTTGTTCGATGTAGGAGGCTTTTCTCTCTTGAAGTTTATGTGTCTTCAGTGGGTCCAGAGGCTGTGAGAAAGAGATGGGAGCAGACAGGAAAGGTCTTCTCACTTCTGGAGCAAACAGTCTTTCCTGAGTTCAAAAACTCTGTGGCTAGTTCAGAAAACCCTGGACCAGCCAGTTAGTCATGTGACCAGCTGGTTTAACCAGACCTGGCTTTTGTGGATTGTATCACCTTAGCAGTCTCTGGAATGATCTTCCTTACACCTTCAATGTCTGGTGATCAAAATCCATTGTGGGTTGAATGTGTCAGGGAATGGTCCTTTTGTCTCCACAAGTACTGTCTGTTAGTATGCAAATGTTTTTCAGCTCAGTGTTTGGCAGCCCTTGGAACAGGCCTTCCCTTCTTCCCAGCAAGTTTAAAATCAATGTTCATATGACAAAATTAATATGCCTCATTCTTGGCAGGTGGGGGTCTGCATGACAGTAGTAAAAGGTGAGGTGCAGCCTATTAGGGACAAGGAAGTGCAGGGTATGCCTAGAATTCTTAATGAGTACTTTTTTTATCAGTGCTTACTAAGGAAGAGGATGCTGATAAAATATTGGTAGAAGTGTGATGGTAGAGGTAATGGATGGGGTGAAATTGATCAGCTGGATGTACTGGAAAGGCTAGCTGTGGATAAGTGGCCAGGTCTGGATGGCTTGCATCCAAGGTTGCCTAAGGGTAGTGGGGGTGGCGTTAGTGGAAGGGCTTGCGATAATCTGTTAATCTTCCCCAAATATGAGGGAGATGCCAGAGGATTTAAAAGTGACAAATATGACACCCTTGTTCAAGAAAGGATGTAAGGATATTCATAGTAATTACAGGCCAGTCAGTTTAATTTCATTAGTGAGTAAGATTTTAGAAACAATAATAAGGGAAAAATCAACAGGCACTTGGAGAGGTTTGAGTTACTTAAAGAGAGCCAGCACAGGTTTGGAAAAGGCAGATTGTGTTTGACTAATCTAACTGATGAAGTAACAGAGAAGATTGATGAAGGGAATGTCTTATTTGGATTTTAAGAAAGTGTTGAAAAATGCCTCATAAAAAGCTGGTTAACAAAATTGAGGTTCATTGAATTGCAGGGTCAGCATCAGCTTGGATAAAAAAGTGGCTTACGGACAGAAGACAGTGACTCGTGGCAAATGGCTGTTTTTTAGACTGGAGGACGGTAGACAGTGGTGTTCCCCAAGGATCAGTGCTCGGACCACTGCTTTTTTTGATCTATATACAAATGACTTGGATATTGAAATAGTTATGACCGGGTGAGGAAATGGGTCTTGGGCTCCCCCCTTGCCCTTTTCCTGGTTTTGTGTAACAGAGTGTAACTTTTAAAACAGTGTTTTTAGCTTCACCTCGGTGAGTCCTTGCTCACTGCTCTCCAATTACAGTTGTAAAGGAACCGATCAGACATGCTTTCTCAGGTTTAAGCAAGAAAGATCTAAGTCCATGAACCTTAACACTCTAACTCAGTTAAAACTACTAAAAGTACACAACACAACCAGGCTAGCATGCATCTGTGATAAACACACACACACAAATAGATATAGAGGAGGAGAAAGAATTGAAGGGGGAAGCTTTGAAGTAATGGATGAAATTCAGTTACTGTTTTTAGTTTTGCTGTGAAGTCCTTGAGTAAAGTTAAGTCTTGCAGTTCTCGTTGAGGCCGAGTGCACACTTTCAAACCTGTTCTGCTGGTACCAGAGGGCTACAGGGGTCTTCTGTCTTGACGCTTAAGTTGCTTCCGTGGATCCCCGGAACTTTGCATGAGAGAGAGAGAGACCTTTCTTCTCTTTGGTGTTCAAAATTGCAGTCTGTCTCAAAACTTTTCTGTGAAGCACAATTCAATCAATTCCCAGGTTGGGCAGCAGGTTAGTCATGTGACTAGCTCTTTGTTTGAGACAGCATCGCCTGTGAGGATTGTTGATTCTTCAAAGCTCACTAGACATACTTGGTTGGGGGGGATGGTTGCGTGGAGTGCTGGCTGTTACACAGATAATGACTCTCAATGTCTTTTGATCATCATTATTGACAAAACCCATCAGGCTAAATGAATCAGGAAGCACTCCCATTGTCTCTAGGCAACTGTCTCTCAGAATGCAAAAATGCAGAATGTTTTCAGCCATTCAACTCTGTGGTCCTTTTAAAAAAAATTATGTTCAATGTCTAGTAAACATTCAAATAGTGTTCCCTATGACAAAATTAATATGTTTCCATTTGGCGGGTGCAGTTTCAGTCACAAAATACTGAGTACAATTTCAAAATTTGCTGATGATACCAAACGTGGAAGTGTGGCAAACAGTGAGGATGATACCAAAAAACTGTAACAGAGCATGGATAGGCTAGCAGAATGGGCAGGCATGTGGCAGATGGAATTTAATACAGAGAAGTATGAGGTGCTGCATTTTGGCAGAAGGGATAGGGAGAGGCAATATAGACTTAAGGCACAGTTCGCAAGGGTGTGCAGGGACAGAGGGACGTGGGGTTCATGTGCATAGATCTTTGAAGGTGGCAGGACAGATCGAGGGAGTAGTTAGAAAAGCATATGGGATCTTGGGCTTCATAAATAAAGGTATTGAGTACAAAAACAGGGAAGTTATGCTGAACTTTGTAAAGGTCTGGTTCAGCCACAACTAGAGTATTGTGTCTAGTTCTGGTCACCGCATTTTAGGAAGGATGTGAAGGTCCTTGAGACGATACAGAGGGAGAGTTACCTGAATGGCTCCAGGGATGAGGGAATTTAGCTACTGTTATGAACAGGTGGAAAGGGGTGATTCACACTGTTCACCTGCAGTCATGTTTTGTTAAAATGCTGCGTTAAGCCCCTCAGGGCTGCAGTTTTAGGTAGCCCGCGACATTGAGATCCGTGGTGGAGGGGGTTGGGGGGTGGTGGGGAGGCCTGAAGATGGCTCTGGATGAGGCCCACCATGGACTACGACACTGGCAGGGCATGGCCCGGTCCTTCTGGCAGCAGGGAGGCACTGTGACGGTTCCCCCGCCATTCGGTGACAGGACCACAATTACCATATTGAAATTAATAAAATGAATGCATTTATATACTTACCTCAGATCTTGAGGGCCTGCAGCGATCTTTGACGTGGTGACTGGCACTCCCGCGCCTTTGGATCCCCATCTGGGCAATCGAGGCACGACACTGCTGGAGAGCGGGGAGCAGGTAAATTTATCAGAGTAGGAGTGGGGGGGAACGGGGTCAACTAAACGTCATGGGTGTAGGGGATGGTAGGAAGGGTTGTACTTTAAACTTTGTGCAGTTTAGGGGGAAAGGCCAGACGTTAAAGGTAAATGTTTGATGGGGTAAGGGCAAATAGTTAATGTAATTGTTATTGGTGGAGTGGGAGAGGGGCAAAAGAAATGTATTTTATTTTATTGAATATGTCTTCAAATATTTAAATAAACTGGCAGGGCTGACTGCCCTTTAAAAAGGGCGTCAGCGCCTGCACACAGGCAGCTTACGCCATTGCCAGGGATGGACAGCCCGCCCCCTCCATGTGATTTGCCGGGGTGGGGGGGGAAGGGCTGCCCCGGCTATTTAAATGAGCCACCATGCTTAAGATTGCGGTGGCTCTTTGGCTTGCAGCCCAAGTGGGCAGGCCGCCATTATTTGAGTTCGCTGCCGCTCTTAAAATCCAGCCCTGTGAGTCTGTCGGGTCAAATAAACAGACAAATTACGGGTTTTCTCATAGGTTTAAAGAAAAGCGATTTATGGTTACACAATTCCCGCAACCTTACCCATGCACACATTCACTCACACACAGATACACAAGAATAGATAGAGAGAAAAAGGGTAAGTAGTTCATAATTCAAAGTGAGGTCAGTGTTCGTGGTTTATGGTAAACATGTTGAATTTTCTCAGGAGAACAGTCTCTTTTAAAGGTGCAGGCTTGTGTGTTTATTGTCTTGATCTTGTTGAGGTGTTGCAGATTTTCTGATAGCTAAAGCTTCAGATTGGAGGTGGTGGTCACTCTTAAGTTCTCTGCTGCAGCAAATTAAAGTGTAGAATTTTCAGCAGGACTTCTTCCTTGCTTGGCTGGATTTCTTTCACAGGCCATGGGTGGACTGCTTTCTGAATGTGTTAGCTTGATCTCTCCCTTTCTCTCTAGAGGGTTACCTTTTTAAGGTAAAAATTAATCACATTAGATTTTCTGTTAGGAGACACATGGCCCTCTCCCTTGGTGTGACTACACAATGGACCAGGACATGGCGACCATGGGTATCGATTGATGTCTGAATGGGGACCCTTCTGTTAACCTGGGTGCTATTTTACGCCTATCCAATTTTGGTTTGTGCTGTGAGTTCGCCCATCTCCAGAATCCTTTGTTAGTTCATTTACGTTGGTAAGAGTCATTAATTAGCAATAGTGCTCTTTTCAATTTCTAAGGAGTTCTCCCCAAAACTATTTCAGATGAGGTTAACGAGTTCCATTCTTGTAGACAGGTTTGTTGATTTCCAGTGCAGGAGGGATCATGTGTCCACTGTTCCATTTTTCCTGTGGTACAAGTGTCCATATTCTTGTGGTTTTTTTGAACAGTTGACTTTTTAATTCATAATTCTTCCATTTCATTGTTTATCATGGCTCCTTCTGTGCATGGCACAAAAGGGGAAAAATGAAATTCCTTGGTGCTTCACTTTTTGTCATTCTTTTGTTTTCTCTCAAGAAGAACGAAAGTGACATATAGGATAGCATACATGTACACTTCCATCCCATGCATCCCTCAGGCTTCCAGTCATGACTTCTGCTCAGGCTTTTTGGTTGTATAGTGTTTTACATTCTGGACAAGACATCTCCTGTAATATTGTTCTTTCCAGCTATTGGTACAGTTTTCATGTTGAATGGCTGGAGGAGCAAGCTCCATCAAAACAGTCTGGTATTTTTAACTTTGAATTTTTCCAGGAATGTTATAAGGTTGCGGTCAGTGTAAATTTTAATTTCTCGATGTTCGTTATTGGCATAGACTTAGAAATGTTGAAGGGCGAGTCGGAGCCCTAATGCCTCCTTTTCTATGGTGGAATTTTTTTTGATGTTTGTTTAATTTTTTGGAAAGATTGCCAGTTGGTCTTTCTAGGTATGAATCATCATCTTGGAGTAGGACGGCCCCCACTCCGACATCACTGGCCTGGCATCAGTAGCCATTTTAAAGGGCTTGTTGAAATTTGGAGCTGCCAATACTGGGTCATTTGTGAAGACTGCCTTCAACTTTTTGAAAACTAGCTGGCACAGCTCTGACTGCACCACTTTTACACTTTCCTTCAACAAGTCAGTTAAAGATGCAGCTATAGTGCTGAAATTTGGAACAAATTTTCGATAAAACCCCCAAATTCCCAGGAAATGCATTATTTCCCTCTTTGTTTTGGGAATGGGGAAATCTACCAGGGCTTGCACTTTTGCTGTCCTTGGCAACACTCGACCTTGGCCTACAATGTGACCTAAACAGGTTACTTTAACCTTAGCAAATTCTCTCTTTGCTAGATTGGCCATTAGGTGGGCTCTCTAAACCCTTGAAGAGTTCCCTTAGATGGTTCAGGTGGTCTTCTCAGGTATCGCTGTAAACTAACAGGTCATCCAGGTAGACAACAGAGTTGTTTAAACCAGCTACTACCTGATTCATGAGTCTTTGGAACGTTACTGGGGGGTTCCTTAAACCAAATGGCATTACTTTGCATTGGTATAAGCCATCGGGGGTAACAAATGCTGAAATTTCTGTTGCTTGGATGGTTGTGGGTACTGCCTGTGCGGAGTTTGCAAGTTCTCCCTCTGGCCGCATGGGTTTCTGCTGGGTGCTCCGGTTTCCTCCCACAGCTAAAGACTTGCAGGTTGATAGGTAAATTGACCATTGTAAATTGCCCCTAGTGTAGGTAGGCGGTAGGAGAATGGTGGGGATGTGGTAGGGAATATGGGATTAATGCAGGATTAGTATAAATGGGTGGTTGTTGTTGGTTGGCACAGACTCGGTGGGCCGAAGGGCCTGTTTCAGTGCTGCATCATTCCATGACTTGCCAATATCCTTTGTTTAAATAAATTTTACTAATATAGGTGGGGCTTCCTACTTGGTCAATGCAGTCCTCAATATGGGGGATTGGATATGAATCTGCTCAGGTCACCACACTAATTTTGCAGTTATCAATGCAAAGTCTGGTTGATCCATCAGGTTTCGGGACCAGTACAATAGGGAAGCTCCAGCTGCTTTAGCTGGGTTCAATTAAGTCGTTGTCCAGCATATATTTGATTTCTGTGTGAACCTGAGCCAACTTGTTAGGGCTCAGTCCGTATGGGTTTTGTTTTAGTGGTGGGGACTCTCCTACATCTGCATTGTGTATTGTGAAGGATGTGTGACCTGGTTTGTCCCTGCAAACTTCCTCGGACTCCCTTCGCAGTGTTGCTAGATCCTGTCTCTGTTGGTCGGAGAGATTGTTGAATATGGTGTCTAGTCTCCTTAATATTTCTGTATTTACAAGTTTTATGATGGGAGTTCAATTTGAGAGTTTTCTGGGTTCTCTTCCTGACTTAGTTTGTCTTCATGAGTGCTGCACTTACTGTTTGGCATACACTTACTGGTCTATCTGGTTCTTGGCTGTGGTATTGTTTTAGCGTATTAATGTGACACAGTCTTTGCTTTTTTCTTCAGTCAGGGGTATTAATCAAGTAATTCACATCATTCACCTTTTTCCTTATACTGTATGGGTCGCTGAATCTGGCTTTTAGAGGTTTGCCTTGCATTGGTAATGCCATCGATTCTCTAGCCAGAGGAAAAGCCCCTGGAAAGGATGGCATTACCCCTGAAATAATCAAGGGTGCCAAGCCTGCTATACTCTCAGCACTCCATGAACTGCTTTGTCTGTGCTGGGATGACGGAGCAGTACTACAGGATATGCGCGATGCCAATATCATCACAAGGGTGACTGCAGTGACTGCAACAACTACCCATGCTCTGCACAGTGGGGAAAGCCTTCGCTCGAGTCGTTTTAAACAGACTCCAGAAGCTGACTGAGCGTGTCTACCCTGAGGCACAGTGCGGCTTTCAAGCGGAGAGATCCACTATTGATATGCTGTTCTCCCTTCGCCAGCTACAGGGGAAAAGCCGCGAACAACAGATGCCCCTCTACGTTGCCTTCATAAATCTCACCAAAGCCTTTGACCTCGTAAGCAGACGGCGTTTCTTCAGACTACTAGCAAAGATTGGATGCCCACCAAAGCTACTAAGCATCATCACCTCGTTCCATGACAATACGAAAAGCACAATTCAGCGTAATGGTGCATCATCAGACTCTTTTCCCATCCTGAGTGGTGAAACAGGGTTGTGTTCTCGCACCCACACTGTTTGGGATCTTCTTCTCACTGCTGCTCTCTCATGCGTTTAATTCTTCAGACGAAGGAATGTTCCTCCACACAAGATCAGATGGTAGGTTGTTCAACCTTGCCCATCTTAGAGTGAAGACCAAAGTACGGAAGTCCTCATCAGGGAACTCCTCTTTGCTGATGATGCTGCATTAACATCCCACATGGAAGAGTGTCTGCAGAGACTCATCGACAGGCTTGCGGCTGCCTGCATCGAATTTGGCCTAACCATCAGTTTCAAGAAAACGAACATCATGGGACAAGACGTCAGAAATGCTCCATCCATCAATATCGGCGACCACTGGAAGTGGTTCAAGAGGTCACCTACCTGGGCTCAACCATTACCAGGAACCTGTGTCTCGATGCAGAAATTAACAAGTGCATGGGAAAGGTACCTGCTGCTATGTCCAGATTGGCCAAGAGGGTGTGGAAAAATGGCGCTTTGAGTAGGAACATAAAAGCCTGTGTGTTTCAAGCCTGTGTCCTCAATACCCTGCTCTATGGCAGCCAGGCCTGGACAATGTATGTCAGCCAAGAACGACGTCTCAACTCATTCCATCTTCGCTGTCTCCGGAGAACCCTTGGCATCAGGTGGCAGGACCGTGTCTGCAATGCAGAAGTCCTCGAGGAAGCCAACATCCCCAGTATGTACGCCCTACTGAGCCAGCGGCGCTTGAGAAGGCTTGGTCATGTGAGCCGCATGGAAGATGGCAGGATCCCCAAGGACGTATTGTACAGCGAACTAGTCACTGGTATTAGACCCACCGGCCGTCCATGCCTCTGCTTTAAAGACGTTTGCAAACCCGACATGAAGTCTTGTGATATTGACCACAAGTTGTGGGAGCTAGTTGGCAGTGATCGCCAGAGCTGGCAGACAGCTATAAAGGTGGGGCTGAAGAGAGGTGAGTTGAAGAGACTCAACAGTTGGCAGGAAAAGAAACAGAAGTGTAAGGAGAGAGCCAACTGTGTAACAGCCCCGACAACCAACTTTACCTGCAGTGCCTGTGGAAGAGTCTGTCACTCTAGAATTGGCCTTTATAGCCACTCCAGGCGCTGCTCCACAAACCACTGACCACCTCTAGGCGCTTACCCATTGTCTCTCAAGACAAAGAGGCCAAAAGGGAAAGGGAAAGGTAGCAATACTAGAATCTGGTCCCCGATTTGAATTCTTGGGCTGCAACCTTTATGTCTGCTTGCCTTTTCATGTTTTGTCGAGCTGCTTTTAGGTGTTCTTATGCTGCAGCACAGGCTTTAAAAAGTCTCTCATGAAAGATGGATATGTAGGGCTGGATTTTACAGACACCCCCCCCGATGTCAAGTTTTGTGGCAGGGTGGCCGGAAAATGCCTGCGGGAGAGGGCCACCATGCACCCTGACGTTATGAGGGCCTAGCCCGATATTGCTGGTGGTGGCGAGGCCTCATGGCGGCTCCCCTGCCGCTTGGCGTGAGACCCCTGTTTGCATATTCAAATAAATGTAAACGAATGCATTAATTATAGTTATGTCCCCTCTTGAGTTCCCACTCCGATCTTCAGCCCGGTGGCTGGCATTCCCGTGCCTTCGTGGGGAGGGGGTAGGGGGTAAATTTCTCAGTGTGGGGGGGTGGTGGAATGGGCCAAAGTAACATCATTGATGTAGGGGATGGTCGGAAGGGTTTGAGGTTAAAAGTTTATGCACTTTGAGGGGGTGGGGGTGGAACTCAGGTGGACAAGGTAAGTGCTTTGGGAGGGAGAGGACAAGTAATTAATTTAATTGTTATTGGGGATGGGAGAGGGTGAGAAGAAATGGCTTTATTTATTTTTATGTTCTTGCGCTTTAAATATTTAAATTTAACCGTAGGGTTCAAAGCCCTTTAAAAATGCACAGGCAGCTGATGCCGTTGCTGGGGACGGACATCCTGCCCCCTCCACGTGATCGTGGGGGGCAGCCTGCCTTGGCTATTTAAGTAAGCCACTGCGCTTAGGATCATGGCGGCTCAGCGACGTGTGGCCCGCATGGGCGGACCACCATTGTTTTTGCCCACCGTCAAAATTGGCAGCAGGCTTTATAAAATCCAGCCTGTAATTTAGTAATGAGGTTTCCTTCCTTTGATCCGTGAATTTTTCTTTAATCAGTTTTAGGGGGCCTCTCACCTCATGTCCAAAAACTAGTTCAAATGGGCTGAAACCTGTGGATTCATTTGGTGAATCTTGCAGGGTTTGATGGTATTGATCCAGAGGCCCTTGAGACTGTGGGTGGTATGCTGAAGATATCAGATGGTCGATGTGTACTACTTCTTGGAATGTTCAGGACATGAAATTAATACCTTGATCGGATTGAATTTCTTCGGGCAAGCCCCATCATGTGAGAAATTGGGTCAGCCCCTCAATTGCGGCTTTGGCAGTAATTTTCCTTAAGGGTGTGGCTTTTTGGAATCAGCTGGCTATGTCTGTGATGGTTAAAATGTATTGATAACCTGTCCTGGTTTTGGGTAGGGGTCCCACTAAATCGATTGGAACTCTACTGAATGGTTCCTCGAAAGCAGGAATGGGGATCAGTGGAGCAGGTTTGATTGTAGGTTGTGGTTTCCCAACAACCTGACAGGTATGGCAGGTCTTTCAAAAGTTAATTACATTTTTGTAGATTTGTAGCCAGTAAAAGTATTGGCTTATCCAGGCTTGGGTCTTTCTGATACCCACCATAAGGATTTCATGGGCATTTCTCAAAATTTCACTACAGTATTTTGGGGGAACTACAATTTGGTGAACTAGGGTCCACTCCTCCTCTGCAGGTCGCTATGGGGGTCTCCATTTTCTTATCAGGATTTAATTTTTAAAATAGTAGCACTCAGATAGTTTCTCTCTCTGCCTCAGAATAGGCTGTCAGTGCCATTCTTTTTAAATCCGGGTTTGTTTGCTGGTCTCCAGTTAAGGAGGGTCTGTTATATGCCTCCCCTAAATCTCCAAAAAAAATTTCAGGCAACCAGTCCTCAGGGTCATCTGACTGAATTACTGGCTCAACCTGCTCTGTTGGAGTTTGCTTAAACATGGACCGGGTTACTACAGCGGCAGGAAAGGTTCCAGGGACTTCGTCCTGTATTTGTTCTGTCTCCTTGGCCTCATTTGGCTGGTCTAAGACTACTGGGGCTGCTACTGCTTTACCTCCAGCCAAATAATTGCTTAGCAGTAAATCTATTCCAGCCACAGGCAGATTATGAATCATTCCTACTGTAACTGGTTCAGATGTGAGGTCACACTGCAGGTGGACCTGATACAAAGGGCACTGACATGTATCCTCCTTCAATGCCTCTTACCAGAACCTTTGCCTTGAGCGAGCTCTCTGGTGGAAAGGTCTCATGCCTTTACCTAGCATTAAGGATTGAGTGACCCATATCTCAGAGCAGGACAATGGATTTGCCGGTCTCATTAGAGGGGTATGGGGAAGCCTTTCCCTTTGAAACAAAATCCTGATAACCTTCAGGGATCTTTTCTATGTCTGTCACTTCTGGGACTTTTCTATTTCTGCCACATCTAGGGCAGTATTCCTGAGGAGTCCATTACTGTGGTTAGGGTCACAGGCTTGTCTGTCTTGTTTCCTGCTTGGGCATCCTTTCCTAGGCTCGCCTTGTGAACGCCTACAAAATTAATGGTTTTCCATTTTAACTTCTAGCATTCGGCTTTTACATAAAAGCAAAATACTGCAGATGCTGGAAATCTGAAATAAAGACAAGAAATGTTGGAATACTCAGCAGGTCTGGCAGCATCTGTGGAGAGAGAAGCAGAGTTAACGTTTCAGGTCAGTGACTCTTCATCAGAGCAGTTCTGCTTCTCTCTCCACAGATGTTGCCAGACCTGCTGAGTATTTCCAGCATTTCTTGTTTTTATTTCAGCTTTTGCATGCCTGTTTTACTGCAATGGGAATACACAGGCCAGTGGAAAGTATTCCTGCCCTCTGCATTTTCTTTCTTTACTGGTGGAGGGCTTCTTGTATTTTCACTTTTGGTTCCTTTTTCACTAGCACTACATCTTTTATCGTTATCCCACTTTCTGTCCTGCCCAGACATCTGGGGATTACTATGGGAGGGTTTTCCCTGGAAAAAAAGATTGATGAGTAAGCTCATAATCATCTGTCATCACAGCTGCTTCTTTTACCCTTGTAGTTCTTGTTCTTCAATATGAGTCTTTATGTTAAGGGGAATGCTATTTTTCAATTCTTCTAGTAAAATAGCTTCTCAAATTTTTGTAGGAGAGATCTAACTTAAGAGATCAGATCCAGCGATCGAAAGATTTGGGCAGGTATTTTCCTAGCATTTCAAAACTGTTGACGATAAGCTTCAAGAACTAACTCATATGCATTTACTATTGGGTTTCAGCTCCCTTCATCCTTACGATGATTCTTGGATCCCGGAATTACAAAAACAAAATACACGCGACAAACAGGTTTTGGCTGCAACCTAAATTTGTTCGTTTATTACACCAACAAAACCACAGTACAAAACCCCTCCATGATTTGATTGAAACTTACAATCATCCACGTGGCTGGTCATTACCGATGTTGATTTCTTAGAGTGTTCCAGTCACACTATCCCACTCCTGGGCCTCACCCATAGTTTCAGTAATCAGCCTGCTGAGCCACCTGGTCTTTCACACCTCTTTGTCTTGGTCTTTCAATCTCTTGAGCTATGCATTACTGCAAGGTCAGAGAGGACTCTGTGACTACATGTTCAATTGCCTTTTGAAAGTTACTGTGGAATCTGATTCCACTGTATTTTCAGATACACCGTTCTAGATCTTAACAACTCTTTTTTTTTTCCCTTCATTTACAGGATGTGAGAGTCTTTGCCAAGACCAGAATTTATTTCCCCATCCCTCTTTGCCCTTGAGAAGGTGTTGGTGAGCCACCTTCTTGAAACGTTGCAGCCCGTGTGGTGAAGATATTCCCTCACTGCTGTTAAGTATGGAGTTTTAGGATTTTGATCCAATGATGATGAAGGATGGTGTGTGACTTGGAGGGAATATTGGAAGTGGTGGTGTTCCTGCTGCTTTTGTCCTTCTAGGTGGTAGAGGTCATGGGTTTGAGAGGTGCTGTCAAAGAAGGTTTGGCGAGTTATTGCAGTGCATCTAGTAGATGGTACACACTGCAGACACGGTGTGCTGGTGGTGGAGGGAGTCAGTGTTTAAAGTGGAGGATACGGTGCTGATCAAGCGATCAGTTTTGCCTTGGATAGTGTGGAGCTGCTTAAGTGTTGTTTCAGGCAAGTGGAGAGTATTCCATGACACTCCTGATTTGTGTCTTGCAAATGGTTGAAAGGATTTTGGGAGTTAGAAGGTGAATCACTCGCTGCAGAATATTCGGCCTCTGGCCTGCTCCTGTAGCCTTATTATTTAAGTGACTGGCCCAGTTAAGTTTCTGGTCAGTAGTGGCCCCCAGTATGTTGATGGTGGGGTATTCGCCAATGGTAATGCTATGGGGAGGTGGTTAGAGTCATAGAATCATTTATGGCACAGAAGGAGACCATTCGGCAAATCAAGTCCATGCCAGCTCTCCACGGAGCTATGCAGTCAGTCCCACTCCCTGGCTCGATCCCTGCCATATGTCTGCCAATTCCACCTGCCTGTCTACATCCTCCTGAAGTCTGCTACTATCCTGTTTACTATTTGCTATGTTGTCAAGTTTTGTATCATGCAAACTTTGAAATTGAACTTTCTATACACAACTGCAAGTCATTTTTATATAACAAGAAAAGCAATGGACCTAATACGGACTCCTGGAGGTGGGGGGGGGGGGGGAGGGTGCCCACTGCATACTTCCCTCCGGTCAGAAAAATATCTGTTCACCACTACTTTCTGCTTCCTATTGCTGAGCCAATTTTTTACCCTAGTTACCACCGTCCCTTTAATATCATGTGCTTCTATTTTCCGAATAAGTCTGTTTTGTGGTACCTGATCAAATGCCTTTTGAAAGTCCTTATATACATCCACAGCAGTACCTTCATCAACCCTCTGTTACCTCATCAAAAAGCTCAATCAGATTAGCTGGACATGATTTTCCTTTATTAAATCTGTGTTGGCTGTCCCTTGTTGACCCATGCTTCCACAAGTGACAATTAATTTGACCTTGACAATGATTTCTAGTAGTTTTCCCACCACTGACATGAGACTGGTTGGAATGTAGTTACCAAGTTTATCCCTCTTCCCCTTTTTTAACGGGGTGTAACATTTGCAATCCTCCAGGCCTCTGCCACCACTTCAATATCCAAGGAGGATTGGAAGATTCTGGTCAGAACTACTTCTGTCACCATTTTTTTAAAAATTCATTCATAGGATGTAGGAGTCACTGGCCAGGCCAGCATTTATTGCCCATCCCTAATTGCCCTTGAGGAGGTGGTGGTGAGCTGCCTTCTTGAACTGCTGCAGTCCATTTGGGGTAGGTATACCCACAGTGCTGTTAGGAAAGGAGTTCCAGGATTTTGACCCAGCGACAGTGAAGGAACGGCGATATAGTTCCAAGTCAGGATGGTGTGTGACTCGGAGGGGAACTTGCAGGTGGTGGTGTTCCCATGTATTTGCTGCCCTTGTCCTTCTAGTTGATAGAGGCCGCGGGTTTGGAAGGTGCTGTCTAAGGAGCCTTGGTGCATTGCTGCAGTGCATTTGTAGATGGTACACACTGCTGCCACTGTGCGTCGGTGGTGGAGGGAGTGAATGTTTGTAGATGGGGTGCCGATCAAGCTTTGGGGAGTCAGGAGGTGAGTTGTTCGCCTCAGGATTCCTAGCCTCTGACGTCCTCTTGTAGCCACGGTATTTATATGGCTACTCCAGTTAAATTTCTGGTCAATGGTAGCCCCTAGGATGTTGATAGTGGGGGATTCAGCGATGGTAATGCCGTTGAATGTCAAGGGGAGATGGTTAGATTCTCTCCTTGTTGGAGATGGTCATTGCCTGGCACTTGTGTGGCGCGAATGTTACTTGCCACTTATCAGCCCATACCTGGATATTGGCCACGTCTTGCTGCATTTTCTACATGGACTGCTTCAGTATCTGAGTAGTCACGAATGGTGCTGAACATTGTGCAATCATCAGCCAACATCCCCACTTCTGACCTTATGATTGAAGGAAAGTCATTGATGAAGCAGCTGAAGATGGCTGGGCCTAGGACACTACCCTGAGGAACTCCTGCAGTGATGTCCTGTAGCTCAGATGATTGACCTCGAACAACCACAACCATCTTCCTTTGCGCTAGGTATGACTCCAGCCAGCGGAGGGTTTTCCCCCTGATTCCCATTGACCTCAGTTTTGCTAGGGCTCCTTGATGCCATACTAGGTCAAATGCTGCCTTGATGTCAAGGGCAGTCACTCTCACCTCACCTCTTGAGTTCAGCTCTTTTGTCCATGTTTGAACCAAGGCTGTAATGAGGTCATGAGCTGAGTGGCCCTGGCGGAACCCAAACTGAGAGTCACTGAGCAGGTTATTGCTAAGCAAGTGCCGCTTGATGACACTGTTGATGACACCTTCCATCACTTTACTGATGACTGAGAGTAGGCTGATGGGGCGGTAATTGGCCGGGTTGGACTTGTCCTGCTTTTTGTGTCCAGGACATACCTGCGTAATTTTCCACATTGCAGGGTAGATGCCAGTGTTGTATCTGTACTGGAACAGCTTGGCTCGGGGCACGGCAAGTTCTGGAGCACAGGTCTTCAGTACTATTGCCGGAATATTGTCAGGGTCCATAGCTTGTGCAGTTTCCAGTGCCTTCAGTCGTTTCTTGATATCACGTGGAGTGAATCGAATTGGCTGAAGTCTGGCATCTGTGACGCTGGGGACTTCAGGAGGAGGCCGAGATGGATCATCAACTTGGCACTTCTGGCTGAAGATTGTTGAAAATGCTTCAGCCTTATCTTTCGCACTGATGTGCTGGACTCCCCCATCATTGAGGATGGGGATATTTGTGGAGCCACCTCCTCCAGTTAGTTGTTTAATTGTCCACCACCATTCACGGCTGAATGTGGCAGGACTGCAGAGCTTCGATCTGATCCGTTGGTTATGGGATCTCTTAGCTCTGTCTGTCGCATGCTGCTTATGCAGTTTGGCATGCAAGTAGTCCTGTGTTGTAGCTTCACCAGGTTGACACCTCATTTTGAGGTCTGCCTGGTGCTGCTCCTGGCATGCCCTCCTGCACTCTTCATTGAACCAGGGTTGGTCTCCTGGCTTGATGGTAATGGTAGAGTGGAGGATATGCCGGGCCATGAGGTTACAGATTGTGGTTGAGTACAATTCTGCTGCTGCTGATGACCCACAGCGCCTCATGGATGCCCAGTTTTGCATTGCTAGATCTGTTCGAAATCTATCCCATTTAGCACAGTGATAGTGCCACACAACACAATGGACGGTATCCTCAATGTGAAGGCGGGATTTTGTCTCCACAAGGACTGTGCGGTGGTCACTCCGACCAATACTGTCATGGACAGATGCATTTACGGCAGGCAGATTGGTGAGGACGAGGTCCAGTGTGTTTTTCCCTCGTGTTGGTTCCCCCACCACCTGCCGCAGACCCACTCTAGCAGCTACGTCCTTTAGGACTCGGCCAGCTCTATCAGTAGTGGTGCTACCGAGCCACTCCTGGTGATGGACATTGAAGTCCCCCACCCAAAGTACATTTTGTGCCCTTGCCACCCTCAGTGCTTCCTCCAAGTGGTGTTCAACATGGAGGAGTACTGAGTCATCAGCTGAGGGAGGGCAGTAGGTGGTTATCAGTTGGAGGTTACCTTGCCCATGTTTGACCTGATGCCATGAGACTTCATGGGGTCCGGAGTCGATGTTGAAGACTCCCAGGGCAACTCCCTCCCTACTGTATGCCACTGTGCCACCACCTCTGTTAGGTCTGTCCTGCCGGTGGGACAGGACATACCCAGGGATGGTGATGGCAGTGTCTGGGACATTGCCTGTAAGGTATGATTCCTTGAGTATGACTATGTCAGGCTGTTGCTTGACTAGTCTGTGGGACAGCTCTCCCAACTTTAGCACAAGCCCCCAGATGTTAGTAAGGAGGACTTTGCAGGATCGACGGGGCTGGGTTTGCCGTTGTCCTTTCCGTTGCCTAGGTCGATGCCGGGTGGTCCGTCCGGTTTCATTCCTTTTTATTGACTTCGTAGTGGTTCGGTACAACTGAGTACCTTGCTAGGCCATTTCAGAGAGCATGTAAGAGTTAACCACATTGCTGTGGGTCTGGCAAGGACAGCAGATTTCCTTCCCTAAAGGACATTAGTGAACCAGTTGGGTTTTTACAACAATCGACAATGGTTACATGGCCATCATTAGACTAACTTTTAATTCCAGATTTATTAAATTCAAATTCCACCTTCTGCTGTGGTGGGATTCGAACCCATGTCCCCAGAGAAATACCCTGGGTCTCTAGGTTACTAGTCCAGTGATAATACCACTATGCCACCGCCTTCCTTCAGCAACCTAGGATGCATTCCATCTGGGCCAGGTGACTTTTTAACTTTGAGTGATGCCAACCTATTTAGCACCTCCTTTTTCAGCTATTTTTATCCTATTCAATATCTTTACCCCCCCACCGCCGCCCCCCCCCCCCCACCACTACTGCCACATTAACTGCATCCTAGTCTTTTATGAAGACAGATGCAAAATACTTTTTCAGTACCTTATGTTATGCTGTCTATCTCCACAAGAAGATTTCCTTTTTTGTCCTTAATCTGTCCTACCATTCCTTTAACTATAGAAGATTTTGGATTTCTTTTTATGTTGCCTGCTAATCTTTCCTCATACTCTCTCTTTGCCCTAATACCCTTTTTTAATTTCCCTCTGTACTCTCTATATTCTGCCTGTTTTTCTACTGTAATCTGTATCCGACACTTGTCATAATCCTTCTGTTTATATTTTTCTTTAACCTTTATTTTACTTTTTCATCCAGTGAGCTCTCATTTTGGAAGCCTCATCTTGCCTCTTTATGGGAATATGTAACATAGAAACATAGAAAATAGGAGCAGGAGTAGGCAATTTGGCCCTTCGAGCCTGCACTGCCATTCAATACGATCATGGCTGATCGTCCAAACTCAGCACCCTGTTCCCGCTTTCTCCCCGAATCCCTTGATTCCTTTAGCCCTAAGAACTGTATCTAACTATTTCTTGAATATATTTATTGATTTGGCCTCAACAGCTTTCTGCGGTAGAGAATTCCACAGGTTCACCACTCTCTGAGTGAATAAATCCCTTTAAATCTATACCTTCTGGTTATTGACTTCTCTACTAAGGGAGATGGGTCCTTCCCATGCACTCTGTCTAGGGCCCTCATAATTTTGTACACATCAGTTAAATCTCCTTTCAGGCTCCTGTTCCAAAGAAAACCTCAGCTTATCCAACCTTTCTTCATAGCTAAAGTTCTCCATTCCTGTTGATATCTTCTTAATCCCCTCTGTACGCTGTCTAGTGCAGCCTTCCTTGTTCCAAAGAAAACAACCCCAGCCTACAAATCTTTCCTCACAGCGAAAATTTTCCGTTCCTGGCAACATCCTTATAAATCTCTGTACCCACTCTAGTGCAATCACATCTTTCCTGTAATGCGGTGTTCAGAATCGTACTCTAGCTGTGGCCTAACACGTACTTTATACAATTCTAGCATGACCTCCCTGCTCTTACTTTCTGTTAGCCAAGACATAGAATATGTTGATAGGTAAATTGGCCATTAGCAATTGCCCCTAGTATAGGTAGGTGGTAGGGAAATATAGACAGGTGGGGATGTGGTAGGAATATGGAATTAGTGTAGGATTAGTATAAATGGTCAGCACAAACTCGGTGGGCCGAAGGGCTTGTTTCAGTGCTGTATCTGTAATCTAATCTAATATATCCCGTATGCCTTCTTAATCACCTTATCTACTTGTCCTGCTACCTTCAGGAAACTGTGGATATGCGCTCCATGGTCCCTCTACACTTCTCAGTATCCTGCCATTTATTGCGGACTTCCTTGCATTGTTTGCCTTCCATTTCTCTGGATTGCATTCATTTGCCACTTTTCTGCTCACCTGACCAATTCATTGACACCGTCCAGCAGTCCAAATCATTCCTCCTCACTATCAATGGCCCTGCCAAATTTTTTATCATCTGCAAACTTCTTAATCTTGCCCCCTTCTTTCAAGTCTAAATCATTGATGTGTACGAAAAGCAAGGAACCTAGTACTGAGCCATGTAGACTACATCAAATGCGTGACCCTCATTGACCTTCCTTGTTACCTCCTCAAAAAATTCAATCAAGTTAGTCAGACACAAATCCATGCTGACTGTCCCTTTCTAAATGATGATTTAAACTCTCTCTCAGAACTTTTTCCCATAATTTGCCCACCACTGAGGTTTGGCTAACTGGGCTGTAGTTACTCAGTCTATCCCTTTCTCTTTTAAACAATGGTGCAATATTAGCAGTCTTCCAGTCCTCCAGCACCACGCCTGTAGACAAGGAGGATTGCAAAATGAGCCTCTGATATTTCCTCCCTTGTTTCTCTTAGCAGCCTGGGATACATTAACTCCAATGTCTGCATCACCCTCCTCTTGTGTGAAAACAAATGCAAACTATTCATTGAGAACCATGTCCACATCTTCTACCTCCACGTACAGGTTACCCTTTTGGTCTCTAATAGGCCCTACTCTTTCCTCAGTATCCTTTTGCTCTTAAGGAAAACTCAAAGATATTTTATAAATTCATAGATTTTACTTGCCAACATTTTTACATGCTCTTTGCTTTCCTAATTTACTTCTCAATTTCACCCCTGCACTTTCCATACACCTCTAGGCTTTCTGCAGTATTGAGCTCTTGGTATCTGACATAAGCTTCCCTTTTTTGCCTCATCCTACTCTATTTTCTCTTTGATATCCAGTGTGGTCTAGATCGGGAGTCCCACCCTTTTGCTTTGTGGGAACATATTTGTTCTGAATGCTCTTTATCTCCTCCTTGAATGCCTTCCATTGCTCCGACACAGATTTACTGTCAAGTAGCTGTTTCCAGTCCACTTTTGCCAAATCACATCTCCTCTGAGTAAAATGAGCCTTTCCCCAATTTAAAACTTTTACTCCGGGGTCTATCTTACCACATTCCACAACTACATTAAAGCTAACTGCATTATAATGACTACCACAAAAATGCTCTCCCATTGATACCTCTTCCACCTGACCAACTTTATTTTCCTAAAACTAAGTTCAGAACTGACCCTTCTCTTGTTGGGCTTGCTATGTACTGGCTAAAATGTTTCCTGAATGCATTTTAAGAATTCTACTCCCTCTATACCTTTTACACTGATTTTATTCCAGTTAATATTCGGGAGTTGAAATCCCATACTATTACTGCCCTATTGTTTCTGTACGCACGAGTAGTTTTTATAATAACGAGCTTTATTGCAGTCTGATTTGTTCTGATTTGGTCTTCCATTTATATTAAATAACATGCAAATAATGCAACTTGGTTCCCAGGCTCCACCTACCACTGAGAACGCTTTCTGACGACAGAGATCATCACAAATCTTGGAGTGACCAGCTCCCACCCTCAAAGCACTCCACGAGTTGCATTGGTCCTGAAGCTTGAGAATGCTCCGAAGCTAAAGAGGACCTGGTTCTATTCTTATACTATAATAAAAACTTGGCCTGTCCTTACCTAATCCAAAGATGTAATTTGCACTTTTAGCTGAGGCCACATCTTTAGGTCCTGCACTCCTTTGGATCCCACCAGAAAGGCCGAGAGGGGGGTTTTGACGACTGGGCAACTCTCAACCTCCATAAATTTGCCCAGGCATGCGCCATGGAGAGGTCACTCCATAGTTGCCTCACAGCGACTAAAACAACACGGAAGGCAGCAGTTACGGGTTATAAGTCCAGATAAATTGGCGTAGCTGCAGCACCTGTGGAAGAGCCTGTCACTCCAGAATTGGCCTTTATAGCCACTCCAGGCGCTGCTTCACAAACCACTGACCACCTCCAGGCGCATATCCATTGTCTCTCGAGATAAGGAGGCCCCAAAAAAAAAAACATCTTTAGGTGTTGATCCAGTTTATAATCCCCTCAATCTTTGGTCTTTGTGCTACAAGCTTTGTTTATCCTTATCTCATTCCCAAGACCTGGATGTTATTATTCTCTGCCCTTGGATTTCCAAACTATTTGTAGTGCATATATAGCAACAAGATTAAGATTTCCCTTTCTCATACATTTACATTTGCTCGACACTAGAAATGGTAAAAGAAAGGAATGCTAGAGTAGATTGACTTTTTAAATTATCTTCAAACATTCTAACACAATCTTTGGGGTTTATGCAAATTTCAGGCTTCCCCCCGGCCATCATTGTGTCCACACATATTGCCCTGCAGGCTCCTGCAAAGACCCATGGGCCTTCATGAAGTGCAAGGACTTCTATTCTATGAATGTCCCAGTGCATCATACAGAACGTACCTGTTATCTTAGCAGCTGTCATGATGCCTTCATAACATGCCAATCCTCCACCCCCCCGATTCTTTGACACTGCAACCCAAGTCAAAGGATGACTACTTGGGGATGAGCTGTTCTTTATACACATGGCTCATGACTCCTCTGGGGAACCTACAGTGCTGAAGCATATTGTTAGAGTGCTGAAGCAAAGATTCCACTGCCTGGAAAGTTCTGCAATCAGCCCATAAAGTGTCCCAGATCATAGTATATAGTATGCTGCATAACATTGAGCTGCAGTCGGAACAACATATTGGTCCTGATATTTACCTATGTGTGACCTTGGAGCAAGGTGTTGTGGTCAGGAAGCACTGAAATATGGGTTTCCCTGAAACTACAGGACACGTTTGAAAATTTGTCCCCGTTTCCCGCCAGGGAGCTGGCTACATTGATGGGTTAATTGGTTGTTGTGGAGGAAGGCTTGGGCTGGTAGGCCCCAGTGTGGAGAGGAGGGAGGTAGGGAGAAAGAGAAATCGTGGCGGGGGAAATGGGGGATCGGATAGACTGGGGTTGGATGATAGGAAAGGCCTGGAGTGTGTGGAATCGGGAAGGCCAGGAGACCGTGGATGAATGATTGAGAGTGAAGTTGTGAATGGAAAGTCGGGGGTGAGATTGTGGTTCCAATTGGGTTTGGCTCGGGGCCCAGAGAGATCGTGGGTTGGGGGTCCGAGACATTGGAGGGCCCGGAAAGACCAGGGGAGAGATGGGAAAGGCCAGGACGGAGATCAGAAAGTACTCCTGGCACACAAGCAGTCCTGGAAAGGCATATACCTGTTCCATCTGGCAGTCCTCATCGTCCTTTAGCTGCCAGATTTCCCGTGGCCCATGAAACCAGGCCAGCCAATGTTGAATCTGGAACAGCGATAAATCTGAGGCACGCTGCCTCTAAAATATTTAAATGAGGGACCCAGCTCCTGAGGGTGAATTGGTTGCCCAAGCCATGGTACGTGGCCGGTATTTTCCCCATGGCTTCTTCCACTTTATCATCATTACTTTGGAATGTAGAAACAGTGAGCCAGTGGAGGCTCTTCAGTCCCTTGGGCCTGTTCCGCCATTCAGTTAGATCATGGCCAATCCGATCTTCAACTTCAACTTCCAGCTTTTGCTTTATGTCCCTTGATAGTCATACTTAACAACAATCTATCTGTCTCAATATTGAAAATTTCAATTGACCCAGGATCCACAGACTCGTGGGAGACAAGAGTTCCAAATTTCTCCTACCCTTGTGTGAAAAAGTGCTTCCTGCTTTTACTCTTGAATGGCCTCGCTTGAATTTTAAGATTATGTCCGTATCTACTTGATTCACCTACCAGAGTAACTCACTTCCTGACTCCCGAAAGCCTGTCTACCATCTACAAGGCAAAAGTTAGCTGTGCGATGGAATATTCTCCACTTGCCTGGATGAGTGCAGCTCCAACAGCACTCAAGAAGCTCGACAGCATTCAGGACAAAGCAGCCTGCTTGATCTGCACCCCATCCACCACCTTCAACATTCATTCCCTCTACCACTGGCCCACAGTGGCAGCAATGTGTACCATATATAAGATACACTGCAGCAACTTGCCAAGGCTCCTTCAGCAGCACTTTTGAAACCCACGACCACTACCACCAAGAAGGACAACGATTGCAGATGCATGGGAACACCACCACCAGCAAATTCCCCTCCAAGCCACACATCATCCTGTCTTGGAACTATATTGCCATTCCTTCACTGTTGCTGGGTCAGAAACCTGGAACTCCCTTTCCAATAGCACTGTGGGTGTACTGACAACAGATGGATTGCCTTCTCCTTCTCAACCACCACCACCTTCTCAAGGGCAATTAGGAATGTGCAACAAATGCTGGCTTTGCCAGCGACACACAACCGATGAAATAATTTAAAAAAAGGAAATATTTTCTTTGTATCTACCTTCTCAGATTCTTTTACATTTTAAATAAATCAATCAGATCACTGCCCAATCTCTTATACTCAGGGAATACAAGCCAAGTTTATGCAACTTTTCCTCATAATTTAACCGTTTAAACGCCAGTAAAATTCTGGTGAATCTGCACTGCATGGCCTCCAAGGCCATTATATCCTTTCTGAGGTGTGGTACCCAAAACTGAACTCTAGTACTCTAGATGTGTTCTCACCAAGGCTTTATCCAAAAGAAGCATAACTTCCTTACCCTTGTATTTCAGCCCCTTAAAATAAATGCCAACATTCTATTAGCCTTTCTGGTTGCCTTTTTGTACCTGCCCACTGGCTTTTAATGATTTGTGTACTTAGACTCACAAATCTCTTTGTTCCTCTACAGGTCTTAGTTGCTCACCATTGGTTGTTTTTCACACTGGAGGATGGTAGACAGTAGTGTTCCCCAAGGGTCAGTGCTAGGACCATTGCTTTTTTGCTACATATAAATGACTTGAATCTTGGAATACAGTGTAAAATGTTAAAATGTGCTGATGATACCAAACTTGGAGGAGTGACAAACAATGAGGATTATACAAACTGCCTGCAACAGGACATAGATAGGCTGGCAGAATGGGCAGACAAGTGGCAGATGGAATTTAATACAGACAAGTATGAGGTGATGCATTTTGGAAGAAGGGATAGGGTGAGGCAGTATAGACTCAATGGTGCAGTTCTAAAGAGTATGCAGGAACAAAGGGACCTGGGGGTGCAAGTGCATCGATCTTTGAAGGTGGCAGGACATATTAAGAGAGTGGTTAGTAAAGCATACGGGATCTTGGGCTTCATAAATAGAAGCATAGCGTACAAAAGCAGGGAGGTATGCTGAACTTTTATAAAGCTCTGGTTAGACCCCAGCTAGAATATTGTGTCCAGTTCTGGTCACCACACTTTAGGAAAGATGTGAGGGTCCTTGAGAGGGTGTGGAGGGGATGTACGAGAATGATTTCAGGGATGGGGTATTTTAGTTGCAAGGTCAGGTTGGAAAGCTGTGGAGCAAAGGAGATTGAGGGGAACTTTGATAGAGGTGTACAAGATTATGACAGGCTTAGATAAGTTTGACAAGGAAGAACAGTTCCCATTAACTGATGGTACAAGGTCTAGGGGACACAGATTGAAGGTTTTGGCCAATAGATGCAGTGGGAGTGTGAGGAAGAACTTTTTTTATGCAGCGAGTGGTAATGACTTGGAACTCGCAGCCCATGAGGGTGGTGGAAGCGGTGATAGTCAATGATTTCAAAAGGAAATTGGATGGGCATTCGAAGGAAATAAACTTGCTGGGCTACGGGGATCGAGTGGAGTAGTGGGACTGATTGGATTGCTCCCGGAACAGCCGGCATGGGCCGAATGGCTGCCTCTGTACCGTAAATGACTATGATTCATCAAGAAAGACAAATCGAAGAATTTTCTTAGGTTCAAAGTAGATGACCTCACACTTTCCCATATTGAATACAATTTGTCATTGTTTTGCTCATTTGCTTAATTTACATATGAACATACTAATTAGGAGCAGGAGTAGGCCTCTCGACCTCTCGAGCCTGCGACGCCATTCAATAAGTTCGAGGCTGAACTGATTTCTCCGCATTACCACGTACTCCTGATAACCTTTCACCCCCTTGTTTTTCAAGAATCTATCTACCTCTGCCTTAAACATATTCAAAGACTCTGCTTCCACCGTCTTTTGAGGAAGAGAGTTCCAAAGACTCACAACCTTCTGAATGAAAACATTTCTCCTCATCTATGTCTTAAATGGGTGACTCCTTATTTTTAAACAGTGAGCACTGGTTCTAGATTCTCCCACAAGGGGAAACATCCTTTCCACATCCACCCTGTCAAGACCCCTCAGGCTCTTATATGTTTCAATCAAGTCGTCTCTTACTCTTCTAAATATCAGCGGATACAAGCCTAGCCCGTCCAATCATTCCTCATAATGTAGCCCGCCCGTTCCAGGTATTTGTCTGTTCCTTTGTATTTTCATGCTCCCATCTACACACATTAGTCATCTGAAAACTTGGATATACACTCTCCTCCTGCAACCAAGTCATTGTTACATATAGTGAAAAGTTGAGGCCCCATAACAGAACAGATCCTTGGGGAACACACTTGTCACATCATGCCAAAGTTTCTTGCGTAACTTCTGCTAAAGTTAGAGTAGCGGAGACTCAACCAAGATTTGTTGCTGGAAGAATCTTATCTTGTGATGATTTTTATTCATCCAATTTTCCACATTTGGGGATCTTACTACTTCTGATTTCTCTTTTTTTAATGGGATGTGGGCATCACTGGCAAGGACAGCATTTGTTGACCATCCATAATTGCTCTTGAATTGAGTGGCTTAGTAGACCAATTCTGAGGGCAGTTAAGAGTCAACCACATTGCTCTGGGTCTGGAGTTACATGTAGGCCAGACCAGGTAATGATGGCAGATTTCCTTTGCTAAGGGCGGCACAGTGGCGCAGTGGTTAGCACCGCAGCCTCATAGCTCCAGGGACCCGGGTTCGATTCCGGGTACTGCCTGTGTGGAGTTTGCAAGTTCTCCCTGTGTCTGCGTGGGTTTTCTCCGGGTGCTCCGGTTTCCTCCCACAAGCCAAAAGACTTGCAGGTTGATAGGTAAATTGGCCATTATAAATTGTCACTAGTATAGGTAGGTGGTAGGGAAATATAGGGACAGGTGGGGATGTTTGGAAGGAATATAGGATTAGTATAAATGGGTGGTTGATGTTCGGCACAGACTCGGTGGGCCGAAGGGCCTGTTTCAGTGCTGTATCTCTAATCAAAGGACATTAGTGAACCTGATGAGTTTTTATGACAATCAATGATAGTTTCATGACACCATTATTGAGACTAACTTGCAATTCAAGATTTTTATTAATTAATTGAATTTAAATTCCACCATTTGAACCAAAGTCCCCAGGGTCTCTGGATTACTAGCTCAGTGACATTACCACTCTGTCACCTCCTCTCCATTGCACCATTGGATTATTATAAACAAAATGCTTATGGCTATGATTCAAGGCAATAGCATGCTTTTTAAAAAAAAAATGTTGTTTTCAGGTTTACATTGGTTAAACTGTATGTCTTGCACAAGTAGCTAATGATTGTCACACTGCATATGAGACATTTGATACTTACTTGAGAACAGTTTATGTCTTGGGAGATCTGAAGGGAGAGGAATAGAATAAAGCGAATGGAAAATTGGTGAACATAGTCTTTGGTTCTATAACAGTGTTGAAACATGTTTAAAAAGTTATGCTTTTCACTTTTTTTCTACTGAAACATTTAATTGAAGAAATAAGAAGCACAAAGGATTAAAATACTTGTGATACAGGCCACAGACTGGTTGCTAGAGATGGAAAAGACAAAGCATGGATTAGATTCAATTAGAAAATCAGATAAGCACTGGATGATCAGAGATAGGGAACAAGCCACTGATGAAACTTCGAGTTGGTTTGTTTTAAAGCTGACCTAAAGCTGGAAAGTGATACAGTGGCTGGTGGTTGACATCTTTTAGTGATGTTCTATCTTGTTCCCTATCAGCATTACAGCAGCCACTTGTTGATGTGTCCATCTAATGACAGAAATCAGCCTCAGTTGATCTTCTGATACAACGTTCACAGCCCACCTACACTGACACTGGTGTTATCAGGCTCCACTCTTAAATTTTTCAAGTAATCCATTCACCAGTGGTATCAGAAAGGAAGGCATTTGATTGGGTTACAAAAATATTCATTTAAAAAATGATAATGCACTCCAACATTTATTACACAGAGACTATGCCATTTGCTAGCAGTGCCATATAATCAATATCTTTATTTAAGAGGCTGACCATAACCTATTTATGACTTTGACACAAACGTTATCTGCTTAGTCTCACTTATGAAGCTATTAATCAGACTTTACTGCTGGCCACATTATTTTCTTTGGTTAATTGGTCCTAGAGCTTGCTTTTGTATCATGCTACCAATATTGGTATGCTTCATGCTTCTGTCTATGGTACACATTCAGTTTCAAATCTAATGCATCACTAAGACCTTGAGGGAAGTGCAGGTATTATATTATGATTTTTGTTTGATGCCATGGATAATTAGATCACAGAATGTTGCATTAGTCCTGCAGTATTGAATTAGGTCCAGGAAGACAACAGACCTACGATCAAAGCTTGTAAAATTGAATTGTGCTGAGACAATTGTATATTCAAAGCATATTTTTAGAAAAATAAATATTGGTCCAAATCTACTTCATCACTGTACTTCCTCAGAAAATAACAGCGTCACCAACATTTCATGTTGATATCTGTTGATTCATTATAAAGATTGTACTCTCACTTCTGAGTTACAAGGTTCCAGATTCAAGTCTCACTCCAGGACTGGAACACAAAAATCAAGGCTGACAATCCAGTGCAGTACTGAGGGAGCACTGCACTGTTGGAGGTGTCGTCTTTTGGATGAGATGTTAAACCGAGCCCCATCTGCCTGCACAGGTGGATGCAAAAGATCCCATGACACTATTTCGAAGAAGAGCAGGGGAGTTATCCCTGCCAATATTTATCCCTCAATCAAAATCACAAAAAACAGATTATCTGGCCATTATTGTTGTTTGTGGGAGTTTGCTGTGTGTATACTGGCTACTTTGTTTCCTGCTTTGTAACAACGACTACACTTCAAAAAGTACTTTATTAGCTGTAAAGAGTTTTGAGACGTCCAGTGGTCGTGAAAGGTGCTATATAAATGCAAGTCTTTTTTTATTAGACAATAACTACTTACCTTTATATAATGCCTTCCGCAAACAAAACCTCTGAAGGTATTTCATAGAAGTGTAATCAAAAAAAAATGTTGAGCTAAAGAAAGAGATATTAGAATGGATGACCAAAGCCTTAGAGATTAAGAATAGTCTTAAAGGAGGAGAGGGAGGTGGAGAGGCAGAGGGGTTTAGGATGGGAGGTCAATGGGGCCTGGGTGCCTAAAGGCATTATCACCAATATTGGGGTAAAGGGAATGATGGATGCACAGAAGGCCAGGGTGGACGAATGGAAAGTTGGGAGGGGTTGCAGATCTGGAGTAGGTTAGAAAGATGGGAAGAGTCAAGACTTGAGAAAAGAATGAGAATTTTAAATTAGAGACATTGAGGGATCATGTGCCAATGATATCTTAGCAAGGACAATGGTGGTAGATGAGCAGGACTTGGTGAAGGATAAGATACAGGTTTTGACTACAGATTTTAGAGGGAAAATGAGAAGCCATGTTATGACCAGGTGAGAAAGACGTCTAGGGTTCCCTTTCAGCTTTCACCTGGTCTTACCGTAACAGGGTTTAAATTTTAAACACACAGTGTTTTTAGTTCCCCCTTGGTGAATTCTTGTTCACTTTCCAATTATAAGGCAAAGAAACCAGCACAAACAAGTCTTCTTAGGTTTAAAGAAGAAAGATTGACATTTATTAAACTTAAACTCTAATTCCCTTGACGCCTACGGATACACGATGCACCCACACTCGCATGCATACGCGATACACACATGCAGATAGAGACAGAAAGAAAACAGAAGAAATTAAGTGGAAAAGTTTGAGGCAATACCTGAGGAGGTTTTTGTGTTACGGTTCTTCGAGCTCACTGTAGTGTCCTTGATTGTAAGTAGATCTTGCTTTTCGTTGGGGTGCAGTATTCTTCTTAAACCTTGTTCGCTGTAGGAGACTTTTCTCTCATGGGTTCATGTGTCTTCAGAGGATTTGGAGTTTCGTGAGAAAGAGATGGGAGCAGGCAGACAGACAGGAGGTCTTCAGTCCAAGAGCATTCTGCTTTCTGCAGACTCTCAGTTCAAACTGTACAATTCAGGAAAAAACCCAGACTGCCAAGCAGTCATGTGACTAACTGGTTTGACCACATCTGTTTGTAGATTGTATTGAAGCAGGGGATAGCTCCTTTGTTCCAAGCACTGTCTGTTAATATGCAATAATGTCTTTCCAGCCAGGGGCTTGGCAACCCCTTGTCACAGTCCTCTTCTTCCCTGCAACAATTTGAAATTTAATGTCCATGTGGCAAAATTAATGTGCCTCATTCTTGGCAGGTTGGGCCTGCATGACAAGCTGGCAGAAGAACATTAGAATAGATAAGTCTGCAGATGACAAAGGCATGGATGAGGGATGCAGAAGTATGATGGATGAGGTGAAAAGGTGGGCAATAGCATGGAGATGGAATTAGGCAGTCTTATGTGATGGAGAGGATATGGGCTCAGAAGATTAGTTCAGGTTGAATAGGGCTTCAAGTTTGCAGTCTGGTTAAGCCAGTGGCTGTGGAAGTGGATAGAATTCCTGTCAAGGATACAGTGTTTGCAAAGATGTTGGCTTCAGTCTCCCCAATGGTTAGCTAGAGTAGATTTCAGCTCATCTAACACTGGATGTCATACAAGCAGTATGACGACATTGAGGCAGTGGAGATGTCGAGAGAGATGGAAGAGAGGTAATGCTGGGTATCGCCAGTGTTCATGTACAGCACGATAATAGTCACAAAGGATGCACTTTAGAATGATATATTGGGAAATCCTAGGGTGAACTGAGCAGCCTGCCAGTGAGCTTGTGCACAATGTTGAAGAACATGGCAGAATCCAGCTCCAAATTGTGTCAAGACTTTGCTCAAATCTTGGAGACCATTTTGTCCAACATGGACTGCACAGTCGGCTCCACGGACATAATAGTGTTGTCGGCGCCTCCTTTGATAATTCTGATAGCTTCCATGACAGCTAACACTGTTGTCGTGGAAGCTCAGATGACTGCCATTTTAGCTTAGGGGCACTGGAAGTCGATGCATCTCCTAGTCTTCTTCCTGTTCATGCTGCTGCTACTCTGCTGCACTTCTTGCTGCTCAGGTGGCATAATGGTTATGCTATAGGACTGGTAATCCAGAGGCCTGGACTAATCCTCAATAGACATCTCTTTAACTTACATCACGACAGCTTGGGAATTCAAATTCAATTAATTAAGTAAATCTGGAAAAAAAGCTAGTCTCAGTAATGGTGACCATGAATCTATCAGATTGTCGTAAAAGTCTGGCTGGTTCACTGATGCACTTTTTGGAAGAAATCTTGTTGTCCTTGCCAATCTGACCTATATGTGACTCCAAGCCCACAGCAATGTGGTTGATTCTTAATTGCCCTCTGAAATGGCCTAGCAACCCACTCAGGTGTATAAAACTGCTACAAAAATGTGAGTAAGAGTAATACCGGAAGGACCACCTGTCATTAACCTAGGCAGCAGAAACGGAAAAGGCACACCCTGACCAGTCAATGCTGCAAAGTCCTCTTCACTAACGGCTGGGCACTTTTTCCAAAATTGAGAGAGCTATCCCACTGACTAGTCAAGCAACTGCCTACTATCATAATTCACAGAATCATACTTTTCAGCCAGTGTCCCAGACTGCTCCATCACCATCCCTGGGTATGTCCTGTTTCATCGGCAGAACAGAGGTGGTGGCACAGTGGTATATAGTCAGGAGGGAGTGCCCTGGGAATCCTCAACATTGACTCTGGACACCTTGAAGTCTGATAGTTTCAGTCAAACATGGACAAGCAAACATCCTGCTGAGTGTATGAACAAAAGAGCTGCATTCCAGAGGCGGTGAAAACTTGACATCAAATGGGGATGTTCACTGATGATTGCAGTGTTTATTTCGATTTTCAACTCCTCAGGTAATAAAGCAGTTTGTATATGCATGCAGCAAGACCTGGAGAATATTTAGGCTTGTGCTGATAAGTTGCAAGCAACATTCATGCCACACAAGTGCCAGGCAATGCCCATCTCCAACAAGTGAGAATCTAACCACCTCCCTCTGATATCACTGAATCCACCAACAACATCCTAGGGGTCACCATTGACCAAAAACATAACTCGACTAGCCATATAAATACAGTGGCTACAAGAGCAGGTCAGAGGCTGGGAATTCTATGGCGAGTAACTCACTTCCTGACTTCCCCAAAGTCTGTCCATATCTACAAGGCCCATGTCAGAAGTGTGATGGAGTACTCTCCACTTGCCTGGATGCGTACAGCTGCAACAATATTCAATAAGAAGCTTGACACCATCCTGGACAAAACAGCATGCTTGATTGGCATCTCATCCACCATTATATACATTCGCCCCCTCCACCACGGGTGCAGTGTGTGCTGCAACTCTCCAAGGCTCCTTCAGCAGAGCTTTCCAAACTTGCAACCCCTACCACCTAGCAGAACAAGGGCAGCAGGCACATGGGAACACCAACAGCTGAAAGTTCCCCTCCAAAGCACACACCATCCTGACTTGGAAGTATGTCACTATTCCTTCACTGTTGCTGGGTCAAAATTCTGGAACTCCCTCCATAACAGCATTATGGGTGTACCTACACATCGTGGCAGAGGTTCAAGAACGTGGCTCACCACCACCTTCTCAAGCACAATTAGTGATGGGCAATAAATGCTGGCCTTGCCAGCGACACCCTTATCCCATGAATGAATTCTGTGCTGCAAAGTTTGTTCCGAATGACCCAGGTAGTGGAAGCATTGCTTCAGAATGGCAATTGTCCCATCCTGTGGCAGCATGGATCCCATTGTAGGTCAGCACTGCAGCCGTACCCAGGTTCTTGATGGTTGTCATGAGTCAAGTCTGAAGGTGTTATCCCTTGTCACTCATTAGCCAGTCTGTAACCTGACAGCCTGGTTGGAACTTAGAGGATGGATGAAGAATAATTAAATCATGACTGCTGCCAGGAAATCAGGCACACATCTGCATGATGCATCGCCTTTTTTTGAAAACCAGCTCATATTGAGGGAGTAGAATCCCCCTATTGTGAAAGATGCTAGGATGATGAGGAGCTTTTTTTTATACTCGTTCTTGAGATATAAGTGTCACTGGCAAGGCCAGCATTTATTGCCCATCCTGATTGTCCTTGAGAAGCTGGTGGTGAACCACCTTCTTGAGTCCCTGCAGTCCATGTGGTGTAGGTACACCCATGGTGCTTTTTTCTTTGTAGCAGTTTGATACAACTGAGTGGCTTGCTATGCCATTTCAGAGGGCAGTTAAGAGTCAACCACATTGCTGTGGATCTGGAGTCACATGTAGGACAGACCAGGTGAGGATGGCAGATTTCCTCCCCTGAAGGACATTAGTGAACCAAATAGGTTTTTATGAGAATCTGGTAATTTCATGATCATTATTAATGAGACTAGCATTTTATTCCCCATTTTATTAATTGTATTTAAATTCCCCCAGCTGCCGCGTTGGAATTTGAACTCGTTTCTGGAGCATTAGTCTGGGCCTCTGGATTACTAGTCCAGTAACATTACCACTAAGTGCAGCCTATGACAGCTTGGACCCTGGAGAAGCCTGCAATGCAGGTAAAGCCAAGTATTCTCTCATCCTGCTTTGCTCTCTCTATGTAGAAAGTAATGTAGGTGTTTTTTCTGCTATAGAGAGCCTCAGTGACCTTCCAGATACATCGGTGGACATCAAATTGTGATATATCTATCATGTAACCTGCTGCAACTACAAGTCGAGCCTTGTACCAGGGCATGGGCAGCATTGCCTGTGTGAGTCAACGTCATTGTGGCCCATAGCTTTTATGCAACAGACTCGTTCCATTCGGCCGAGCCTGCTCTGCAATTCAATTAGATCATGGCTGATCATCTACCACAATGCCACTTTCCCGTGCTATCCCCATATCCTTTGATGTCATAAGTGTCCAGATATCTATCGATTTCTGTCTTGAACATGCTCAATGATTGATGTTCCACAGCCTTCCGGGGCAGAGAATTCCAAATTTCACCACTCTCTGAGTGAAGAAATTCCTCCTAATCTCAGTCTTAAATGGCCTACCTCTTATTCTGAAATTTTGTCCCCTGATTCTAGACTCACTAGCCAGGGGAAACATCCTATCTACATCCACCCTACCATGCCCTGTAAGAATTTTGTAAGTTTCAATGAGATCACCTCTTATTCTTCAAAACTCTAGAGAATACAGGCCCAGTTTTCTCAGTTTCTTGTCATAAGACAATCCCGCATAGCATTCCAGAAAACCGGTTGGTGAAGGATAGAATTGGAACCAACTGTTACACACTTCCATAAGCATTAATTTACAAGAGTGACACATTACAAGCTTACACCTCCCAACCCAACAACCACAGTTTCAGTATGTGTCTCTTTATATGGGCCCATGTAAATCTACAGTTAATGCCCACCACCTGCATCTAATTAAACACAATTAAGATACAATTAACAAATTATTTTCTCATTAAGTAAAAATTAGAATTTATACGTACGACAAAAATTTCAAAACAGATTAAGACAAAAGTATCCATATTTAGGACAACGTATGACATTGCGAGATGCTCCTCCTCTAGGACCACTAACAATTGCTTCATACATACATTTCTTTTTGTAAAACAATCAAACAATGACATAGATTAGGACCTGACTATTGAAGGGTACATGACATTTAGGAAAGACCAGAAGCGAGGAAAAGGGGGAGGGGTGGCTTTGTTAATTAATGATGATAATAACACAATAGAGAGGGATGACCTAAGTTCAGGAAACCAGGATGTAGAAGCGGTTTGATTAGAGTTGAGAAATGATAAACGCAAGAAGTCACTTGTGGGAGTGTTGTACAGGCCCTCTAACAGTAGCCACACAGTAGGAAGGGGCTAAAGGAAGAAATAATGGGAGCTTGTCAGAAAGATACGGTGATAACCATGGGGGATTTTAATCTACATATAGACTGGAAAAATCAGATGGGCAAAGGTAACCTAGATGAGAAGCGCATAGAATGTTTTCAGGATAGTTTCTTAGAACAACACGTTCTGGAGCCAACCAGAGAGCAGGCTATACTAGACCTGGTATTGTGCAACGAGTTAGGATTAATTAATGACCTCATAATGAATGTGCCCCAAGTAGCAGCGATCATAATATGATTGAATTTTACATTCAATTTGAGGGAGAGAAGAGTGGATTTATGATGAGTATTTTGAAATTAAATAAGGGCAATTATGAGGGCATGAAAGCAGAGCTAGCTAAAGTGAACTGGCAAAGTAGGTTAAGGGATAGGTCAGTAGAGATGCAGTGGCAGATATTTAAGGGGATATTTCAGAATACACAGAATAGATACATTCCGACGAGAAAGAACAATTCCAAAGGGAGGACCCACCATCCGTGGTTAACTAAAAAAGTTAAAGATAGTATCAAACTTAAAGGAAAAGCATATAATTGTGCAAAGATGGATGGCAGGTTCGAAGATTGGACAGAATATAAAAAAAGCAAAGAATGACTGAAAGATTAATAAGGAAGAAAAAGTTAGAGTACGTGAGAAAGCTAGCTAGAAATATGAAAACAGATAGTAAGAGTTTCTATAGCTATTTGAAAAAGAAAAGAGTTAACAAAGTGAGTCTGGGGAATTAATAAGGGAAAATAAGGAGACGGCAGATGAACTGAACAGTATTTTGCATTGGTCTTCACTATAGAGGATACAAGTAACATCCCAGAAATAGCTGTAAATCAGGAAGTGCAAGGGAGGAACTCAAGAAAATTACAACCACCAGGGAAGTGGCACTGAGCAAATTGTTGGAGCTGTGGGCTGACAAGTCCCCGGGCCTGGATGGACTTCATCTTAAGGTCTTAAAAGAAGTGGCTAATGAGATAGTTGATGTGTTGGTTTTAATTTTCCAAACTTCCCTATTTTTGAGGAAGGTTCCATTAGATTGGAAAATAGCATATGTGACTCCTTTATTCAAAAAGGGAGGAGTGTGAAATATTAGATGCGATAAGCATAATGAGAGAGGAAGTACTAGAGGGTCTGACATCCTTGACAGCGGATAAATTGCCAGGGCCGGATGGATTGCATCCCAGGTTGTTAAAGGAAGCCAGGGAGGAAATAGCGGATATGCTGAGGATCATCTTCAAGTTGTCACTAGATACAGGAGAGGTACCAGACAATTGGAGGTCTGTGAACGTTGTACCATTGTTTAAAAAGGGTGCAAGGGATAGGCTAAATAATTATAGGCCAGTTAGTCTGACTTTGGTAGTGGATAAATTGTTTGAATTTATTCTGAGGGACAGGATAAACTGCCACTTAGAAAGGCACGGATTAATCAGGGATAGTCAGCATGGATTTGTTAAGGGGAGGTCATGTCTTACTAACTTAATTGAGTTTTTTGATGAAGTAACAAGAAGGATTGATGAGGTAGTGCAGTGGATGTGGTCCACATGGATTTTGTAAGGCATTTGACAAGGTCCCACATGGTAGACTGGTCAGTAAAATGAAAACCCATGGGATACAGGGGAATGTGGTAGGTTGGATCCAGCATTGGCTCAGGGACAGGAAACAAAGGGTAGTAGTCGACGGATATTTTTGTGAATGGAAAGCTGTTTGCAGTGGCGTTGCACACGGCTCAGTGTTGGGTCCCTTGCTGTTTGTGGTATACATGATTTGGACTTAAATGCGGGAGGCATGATTGGGAAATTTGCTGATGACACAAAAATTGGCCATGTCGTTAATAGTGAAGAGGATAGCCGTAGACACCAGAAAGATATCAATGGTTTGGTTGAGTGGGCGGAAAAGTGGCAAATGGAATTCAATCCAGAGAAATGTGAGGTAATGCATTTAGGGAGGACAAATAAAGTGAGGGAATACACAATGAACAGGAGGATATTGAGAGAGGTAGGAGAAGTGAGAGACCTTGGAGTGCATGTACACAGGTCCCTGAAGGTGGAAGGACAGGTAGATAGAGTGGTGAAGAAGGCATATGAATGCTTTCCTTTATTGGCCAAGGTATAGAATTCAAAAGCAGGGATGTAATGCTGGAACTGTATAAAATGCTGGTTAGGCCACAGTTGGGAGTATTGCGTACAGTTCTGGTCACCACATTACAGAAAGGACATAATTGCTCTGAGAGAGTACAGAGGAGATTTACAAGAATGTTGCCAGGGCTCGAAAGTTGCAGCTATGAGGAAAGACTTGATTGGCTAGAGTTGTTTTCCTTAGAACAGAGGAGGCTGAGGGGTGACTTAATTAAGGTGTACAGAATTATGAGGGGACTAGATAGAGTAGACAGGAAGGACCTGTTTCTCCTAGCAGAGAGGTCAATTACCAGGGTGCACAGATTTAAGGTGATTGGTAGAAGGATTAGAGGGGACATGAACACTTTTTCACCCAGAGAGTGTGTGGGTGCCTGGAATTCGCTGCCCTGATCGGTGGTGGAGGCAGAAACCCTCAACACATTTAAAAGGTTCTGGACCTGCACCTGAAGTGTTGTAACCAGCAAGGCTACGGACCAGGTGCTGGAAGCTGGGATTAGAATGGGCGGCTAGTTTTTTCCAGCTGGCAGGTGAATGGCCTCTTTCTGTGCCTTAACTTTGGTTCTATGGTTCTAATGTGGGAAAATGTCCATTTTCGCAGGAAGAATAAAAAAGGATATATAAATGGTGAGAGATTCTAGAGCTCTGAGATGCAGAAGGATCTGGGTGTCCTAGTGCATGAATCGCAAAAGGTTAGCATGCAGTTACAGCAAGTAATTAGGAAAGCTAATACAATGTTATTTATTGCAAGGGGAATTGAATACAAAAGTAGGGAGGTTATGCTACAATTATACAGGGCATTGGTGATACCACATTTGGAGTACTGTGTCCAGTATTGGTTTCTCATTTAAGGAAGAATATAAATGTGTTGGAGCAGTTCAGAGAAGGTTTACTAGACTCATAACTGGAATAGGCAGGTTGCCTTATGAGGAAAGGTTGGACAGGCTAGGCTTGTATCCGCTGGAGTTTAGAAGAGTAAGAGGCAACTTGATTGAAACATATATAAGAGCCTGAGGGGTCTTGACAGGGTAGAGGTGGAAAGGATGTTTCCTCTTGTGGGAGAATTTTGAACTAGGGGTCACTGTTTAAAAATAAGGGGTCACCCATTTAAGACAGAGATGAGGAGAAATATTTTCTCTCAGAGGGTCATGAGTCTTTAGAACTCTCTTGCTGAAAAGATTTTGGAAGCAGAGTCTTCAAATATTTTTAAGGCAGAGGTAGACAGATTCTTGATAAGCAAGAGGGTGAAAGATTATTGGGGGTAGGCGGGAATGTGGAGTTGAAGTTACAATCAGATCAGCCATGATCTTGTTGAATGGCAGAACAGGCTTGAGGGGCCGAGTGGCCTACTCCTGCTCCTAAATTGTATCTTCGCATGTTCTTATCCACCCATTTAATTTTAGAGACTTCCTTTCTCTCTAGCACTTTTTTCAAGCCAGCAACGTCAATCCATAACGTTTTCTCACACACTTTTTGTAGAGTGTACAATATCTCGCAATGAATGATTATCTACATTACATTCAATGGTGTACTATCTTCAGTATACCCATTGTACAGAATCTCACTTAAAATGTTTGACAGATAGAATCCCATATCCACTGCCTCCACAAGAGCCAATTCTTCAGCAGCTAAAGTACTTTTAACAACCGTTTTTTCTTAGCTTCCAAAGCTAAATGACATTTTCCATTTTCGTCCGTAAGAAATATGATGAAACCAGCTGCACGAGAAAACCAGTCAGGAAGATAAGCATGTGAAGCATCGCAAAAGATGACTGGTTTCATGTTCTTTGCATCACCTAACAATGGGGATTTAAGTATGCATTTCTCCAGATTTAACTTTTTAAATTTTATTTGCCCTTAAAACATTCTCGATTTAGGGTGTTTCAGTGTAGTACTTAACTCCAACACATCAAAACTAGCATCTGATCTGGTATGAGTGCCCAACCAGTTCAACTGACCAATCACGCTTCACAATTGTTTTGTCTGTTGTTCTTAAGATATGACATCAGCTTTTTGTGAGGACCTACTACGATTAACTGGGGATTAAATGGGAATATCACTCGCTCAGTAGGATTGTTGATTTAAAGTTATCCCAGAACTATTTCACTTAATATCTAAACCAATACATTTAAATGCCCCACAAGCCTGACTCCCAATTTCAAATTCTACACTAATCTTATTAACAACACATTTCTCAAATTCTGCAGGACCACCCCATAAGAAACATGTATCATGAAGATGCCTGAAAGTTTTCCTTCATGGTATTAATAAGACATTGTGGGGTCTGCTTTAAGTTGAACACAATCCACTTCAAGGACATTTTCAGTGCAAATCCAACTATGTGACAAAGGTGGCTGCCCCTTGTCTGGTACGTCAGAATGAACTCCAAACTCTCTTCAACTATCTAATTCCCTTTGTCTTGCGTGTTTTACTAGTTAATCCTCAAATTTATTGGCAGCTACCAAAAGTTCATGACCATGAGGACTTCTGCTTCTAGTTCTGTTCTGAAACTGTTCTGTAGCCTTTATTTAATTGTCTAATATATTCAAAGTACAGCCTCTACCTGCACTGTTCTGTCTGTCGGGACTACTACTGCATGACCAACCTCTTGTAGTATCGGAGGGTCTTTCTCCGGTACGTGATTGTTTTCTGACACGAGTCACTTCTGGACCAACTATCAGGACTTGCACTGTGCCTTCTTACTCTGCACTTCCACCTCAATCTGCCAGTCCATGGACCTCACTTCTTGGCCATCATCCTGAACATGCAACCAGTATTTAAACCTGCCGGTAGATTTTGTTGCACAATTGTTACATCCCTCCATTCACTAGACCACTCTGGAATATGTGTCTCTCGAGTACTCTCTGCATGTGATAGCTCTGTCCTGTGTGTCATGATCACTCACTTTACCACTATCCAGCTCATGATCTATCATATTCTGTTCCTCAGCACCTTCATCACAAGACACGAGCATCTGAGGTACATGGTGTCTTGTTTACTTCTATCAACTGCTCAGAGTCTGGCATTTTGTAAAGAAGCTTTACTCAACAGCATTGGTATCTCAGTAGAGACTTCATAAGTACTCATAAAATAGCTTACTACAGCTATTTCACATGGAATTACAACTCTCTTTAGTGATCTCAATATGTTGCCATCACCAGACCGAAAGCAAGTAGTACTTTCATATTCCTTAACCTTGTGTGAATCAAAATAAAACTTTAATCAATCTGTTCCACATAATGGGCTGAGTGGCAGCCCGCACAGAGTGACGGGCTGCACGCCAATGATCCGCTGCAATTCCAATCACGGCAGCTCATTTAAATAGCCAGGGTGGGACTTCCCCCGCACCCCACCCCATTCCCCGATCACAAGGAGGGGGCGGGGTGTCCGTCCCCGGCAATGGCGTCTGTGCCCTGGCACTGACACTATTTTTAAAGGGCTGTTAGCCCTACTGGCATATTTAAATATTTAAAGAAAGATTTAATGAAGTTAAATAAATACATCTCTTTTGCCCCTCTCCTACTCCCCATAACAATTAAATTAATTGTTTGCCCTTTCCCCCCCAAAACACTTATCTTTACAATCTGACCGTCACATGCAAAACTACGCAAATTTTAAATTACAACCCTTCCCGCCATCCCCTACACCCATGTTGTTAATTTGACCCTGTCCCCCAACTCCTGCACTGAGGAACAACCTCCTCCCTCCTCCCCACCAGTGTTGCGCCTCGTTTCCCTGGACGGGGATCCGAAGGCGCGGGAGTGCCGGCTGCCAGGCCGAAGATCGCAGCAGGACATCAATATTAATGGTAAATACACGCTAATCTATTAATTTACTTTATTTGCATATGTTGATTGTGCTCCTCTCGCTGAGCTGCGGAGGGGCAGCCATGCTGCCCCGCTGCCGCCGGGAGGATCAGGCCGGGCCCTGCCGGCATCGAGGTCCATGGCGGGCCTCATCCTGGGCGATCTTCAGGCCGCCGCCACCCCCCCCCACCCCCGCCCTGCCACGGATCCCGATGTCGAGGGCTCCTTAAAATTCAGCCCAATGTTGATCTGAAAGAACCATCTAGTACTGCATAAAGAAGTCTGTGACTAACACAATCATTACAGGACTAAAACTCGAGACTAGTAGAATTTGTTCAGATGCATTATTATCTTCATCCTCTTCTCCAGAATTGTCTTCATCATGTGTCATTTCGAGGACCTTGCCTGTCTGCTTTGGGCAGTTCACTGCATAATGATATTTCGAGTCAAACCTGAAGTACCTATTAACTGTTGCTTGGGCATTCCTGAGATTCAGTCACTTATTATTGCCGTTCCAATTCAGTCCTCTGCTGTAATAGCCAGATCTGTTAAAGGTGCTTTCATCTTCATTCTGCCAGTCTTTAATCCTTCCATTAAATTGACGTTGGTGTTCAGTATCTTTTCCATTTCAAGATCTGGCAATCATTGAGTTGTCTATTCTTTGTGTCACTATGGAATGTCCCAGTTGTTCCATGAAAGCTGAAGGAAATAACTGTTTCCCCAGCAATTTTTTTCAAGGCAGCAGACACCTGATCTAACAGGGTTTCCCTCTTCAACAATCAAACACCAGTTGGAATAAGTAACCTTTCCAGATGAGACACTTTAGCACAATCCATCATTTAAATGCTAGTACTTATCCTGGGTCCCCAAAATTAATCACGCCTTTTTTTTATTCAAGTCTATCATATATTCTTCCACGTAATGACCATCTATTTTCCGAAGTTTATCAAAGACTGACCGTGCCTTGTAGGCATTTAACAGATCATCTTTCTTGCAGATTTCATCAAAAATCTCTAATAGAAGGTCCAAACCTTCAATATCCAACTGAAGGGCATCCGTTTTACAAAATACTTCTTTTATTCTTTTGTGGGATGAGGGCGTCACTGGCCAGGCCAGCATTTATTGCCCATCCCTAATTGCCCTTGAGAAGGTGGTGGTGAACTGCCTTCTTGAAACGCTGCAGTCCATGTGGGGTAGGGACACCGACAGTGCTGTTAGGAAGAGAGTTCCAGGATTTTGACCCAGCGACAGTGAAGGAATGGCGATTTAGTTCCAAGTCAGGATGGTGTGTGACTTGGAGGGGAACTTGCAGGTGGTGGTGTTCCCATGTATGTGCTGCCCTTGTCCTTCTAGTTGGTAGAGGTCACAGGTTTGGAAGGTGCTGTCTAAGGAGCCTTGGTGCATTGCTGCAGTGCATCTTGTAGATGGTACACACTGCTGCCACTGTGCGTCGGTGGTGGAGGGAGTGAATGTTTGTAGATGGGGTGCCAATCAAGCGTGCTGCTTTGTTCTGGATGGTGTCGAGCTTCTTGAGTGTTGTTGGAGCTGCACCCATCCAGGCTTGTGCCTTGCAGATAGTGGACAGGCTTTGGGGAGTCAGGAGGTGAGTTACTCACCTCAGGATTCCTAGCCTCTGACTTGCTGTTGTAGCCACAGTATTTATATGGCTACTCCAGTTCCGTTTCTGGTCAATGGTAGCCCCGAGGATGTTGATAGTGGGGGATTCAGCGATGGTAATGCCGTTGAATGTCAAGGGGAGATCTCTTGTGAGAGATGGTCATTGCCTGGCACTTGCGTGGCGCGAATGTTACTTGCCACTTATCAGCCCAAGCCTGGATATTGTCCAGGTCTTGCTGCATTTCTACACAGACTACTTCAGTATCTGAGTAGTCACGAATGGTGCTGAACATTGTGCAATCATCAGCGAACATCCCCAATTCTGACCTTATGATTGAAGAAAGCTAATTGATGAAGCAGCTGAAGATGGTTGGGCCGAGGACATTACGCTGAGGAACTCCTGCAGTGATGTCCTGTAGCTCAGATGATTGACCTCCAACAACCGCAACCATCTTCCTTTGTGCTTGGTATGACTCCAGCCAGCGGAGGGCTTTCCCCCTGATTCCCATTGACCTCAGTTTTGCTAGGGCTCCTTGATGCCATACTAGGTCAAATGCTGCCTTGATGTCAAGGGCAGTCACTCTCACCTCACCTCTTGAGTTCAGCTCTTTTGTCCATGTTTGAACCAAGGCTGTAATAAGGTCAGGAGCTGAGTGGCCCTGGCAGAACCCAAACTGAGCGTCACTGAGCAGGTTATTGCTAAGCAAGTGCTGCGTGATGGCACTGTTGATGACACCTTCCATCACTTTACTGATGATTGAGAGTAGGCTGATGGGGCGGTAGTTGGCTGGGTTGGACTTGTCCTGCTTTTTGTGTCCAGGACATACCTGGGCAATTTTCCACATTGCAGGGTAGATGCCAGTGTTGTATCTGTACTGGAACAGCTTGGCGAGGGGCGCCACATGTTCTGGAGCACAGGTCTTCAGTACTATTGCCGGAATATTGTCAGGGCCCATAGCTTTTGCAGTATCCAGTGCCTTCAGTCGTTTCTTGATATCACGCGGAGTGAATCGAATTGGCTGAAGTCTGGCATCTGTGATGCTGGGGACCTCAGGAAGAGGCCGAGATGGATCATCAACTCGGCACTTCTGGCTGAAGATTGTTGCAAATGCTTCAGCCTTATCTTTCGCACTGATGTGCTGGACTCCCCCATCATTGTGGATGGGGATATTTGTGGAGCCACCTCCTCCAGTTAGTTGTTTAATTGTCCACCACCATTCACGGCTGGATGTGGCAGGACTGCAGAGCTTAGATCTGATCGGTTGGTTATGGGATCACTTAGCTCTGTCTATTGCATGCTGCTTATGCAGTTTGGCATGCAAGTAGTCCTGGGTTGTAGCTTCACCAGGTTGACACCTCATTTTGAGCTATGCCTGGTGCTGCTCCTGGCATGCCCTGCTGCACTCTTCATTGATCTAGGGTTGGTCTCCTGCCTTGATGATAATGGTAGAGTGGAGGATATACCGTGCCATGAGGTTACAGATTGTGGTTGAGTACAATTCTGCTGCTGCTGATGACCCACAGCGCCTCATGGATGCCCAGTTTTGCATTGCTAGATCTGTTCGAAATCTATCCCATTTAGCACGGTGATAGTGCCACACAACACAATGGACGGTATCCTCAATGTGAAGGCGGGACTTTGTCTCCACAAGGACTGTGCGGTGGTCACTCCTACCAATACTGTCATGGACAGATGTATCTGCGGCAGACAGATTGGTGAGGACAAGGTCAAGTATGTTCTTCCCTTGGGTTGGTTCCCCCACCACTTGCCGCAGACCTAGTCTAGCAGCTATGTCCTTTCGGACTCGGCCAGCACGGTCAGTAGTGGTGCTACCGAGCCACTCTTGGTCAGGCCATTTCAGAGCGCAGTTAAGAGTCAACCACATTGCTTTGGGTATGGAGTCACATGTCGGCCAGACCAGATAAGGACAGCAGATTTCCTTCCCTGAAGGACAATTGATGCTAGTTTCATGGCACCATTACTAAGACTAGCTTTCAATTCCAGATTTTTAATTAATTAATTGAATTTAAATTCCACCAGCTGCCGTGGTGGGATTTGAACCAATGTCCCAGGGACATTAGCTTGGGTCTCTGGATTAGTAGCCCAGTGACACTACCACTATGCCACCATCTCCACTTTACTTCTGCTTTTACTTCTTGTAGAAAACAACAATGCCAACCCCATACCTTGCTTCCTTTTTGGTAGGGATGTAACCTGTGTCCACGTATCCACTTCATTCTTTCACTGGGATATGGGGCTGGATTCCAGAAGCTCGCCGCTGAGCTTCAAAAATGGCGGCCCGCCTTTACGGACTACACAGTGATATTCAGCGCAGCGGCTCAATTAAATGGCCGGCTGCGGATGCCCCTCCCGATCATGTGGAGGGTGCAGGGGGTCCGTCCCCGGCAATGGCGTCAGGTGCCATTGCGCAGGCGCTGTCGCCGTTTTTAAAGGGTTTTGAGCCATTCCATTTTATTTACATATGTAAAGATATAATTAATTAAAATGGATTTAACAAAATGAAATAAATGCTTCTAGCCCCTCTCCCGCACCCTCCCCCATTAACCATACAATTCATTCCTTGTCCTCTCCACCCCCAATACTTACCTTGTGCACCTGAGTTTCCCCCGCCCCCCACAGTTTGTAAACTATGCACTTTACCCCTTCCCACCATCCCCTACACTGATCAGATGAGTTTCACCCAGCTCTCTGCTGGCCCCCCCCCAACTGAAATACTTTCCTGTTCCCCCCTTCCCCCACCAATGTCCCGCATCGGATCTCCAGACGGGTATCCAAAGGCGCGGGAGTGCAGGCCACCGGCACCAAATGGCATTGGAATGGAGTGGGTAAATAATTAATTCATTTATTTAAATAAATTTACCTATGCAAATTTGGCTCTCGTTGCTGCCGCCGGCAATATTGGGCTGGGTCTTCCTGGCACGAGGCCCATGGTGGGCCTCTGCAGCAGGCATTTTTCGCCCTCCCACCATGACCTGCGACGTCTTGGTGGGGTGGGCTGGCGGGCTGTAAAATCCAGCCCATTGTTGTGACTCCAAGAACATCAGAGTGTAATCACACCTTGACAATTTCCACTTGGTGTCTGTCATTTTCCAGAATGACCACTCGGATTGCAGTTTTGTGTCTGAAAGTTTTTTACTTAATTTCCAACCTGTACCTTAAGGCATAATAAAAAGCAAAATACTGTGGATGCTGGAAATCTGAAATAAAAACAAATGCTGGAAATACTCAGCAGGTCTGGCAGCAATTGTGGAGAGAGAAGCAGAGTTAACATTTCAGGCCAGTGACCCTTCTTCGGAACTGGCAAATATTAGAATTGTCAGCGGTTATAAGCAAGTAAAGTGGGGGTGGGGCAAGAGATAACAAAGGAGAAGGTGTAAATAGGACAAGGTCACAGAATAGCTGACCAGAAGGTCATGGAGCAAAGGCAAACAATATGTTAATGGTGTGTTGAAAGACAAAGCATTAGTACAGATAGGGTGTTAACGGACTGAAGATTGAACAGCAGCAAGTACAAACATGAAAAAAAAATGTTTGTGTTGGTTACAGGGAGATTCCACATTCAGTAATAGGAGTTTCTCTGTTGCACCCAGAATTATGCCAACATCCTATGTTACATCTGCTGTTGTGAAGGCAACCAGCCATCCTTTCCTGGTCTGGTGTATATGTGACTCCAGTACCACAGCAAAATGGTTGACTCTTAACTGCTCTCAGCAAGCCACTCATGTGCACCGTAGCAACCAAGGATGGTCAATAAATGCTGACTTTGCCATTGACACCCATGTCCCGAGAATGAATTAAAAAAAATGATGGGCTGAATTTTGAAAGCTCGCCGCTGATCTCGGCGCAGCGCACACGCGAGATGTGCACCGCTGAGCCACCGCAGTAGTTAGCGTGGTGGCTCATTTACATGGGAGGGGCAGATCGCCTGTCCCCTCTACATCATCAGCAATGTCATTTGACACCACTGAGCAGGCGCTGGCGCCATTTTTAAAGGGCTTCAGGCCCTTCCGTTTCATTGAAATGTTTAAAGGCACAGGTTTGGAAGGAAATTAAAATAAAAATTTATTCACACTACCAATCCCCTCTCCCAATCCTCCAGTGAATAATCATTTTATTATTTGTCCTTTTCCCCCCCCAAAAAGTAAATTTTTGATCATGACCTTCCCCCAGAACTTTCTTTCCTTTAACCTTCAACCCCTACCCACCCTCCCCTCAACCGATCCCATTGGTTTTGCCACTCCCCCCCCCACCCCACATCCTGAAATATTGCCTCATCTCCCCTCCCCATCAGTGTCACGCCAAAGGCGTGAAGATCCGAAGGCGCGGGGGTTCCAGCCACTGGCCGGAATATCGGGGTGGGATGGCCGTCGGGACAAGGTAAGTGTTTATGCATTACTTAAAATTTCTTTAAATATTTAAATGAAGGCTCCGCCGCCGAGTGGCAGGGTGGCTGCCCCAAGGTCTCACCACCTCTGGTAAAATGGGGCGGGGCCTTACCGGCATTGAGGCCCGTGGCTGGCCTCGCCCGGAAGTATTTACCGGGCCTCCCTGCCACGACCCCGGATATCAGGGTGTTGGTAAAATTCAGCCCTATGTCTATCACTTTTTTTGACAGCTATACACAGCATTTGTCTCCACATCAGAGCACCTGATCAATCAATTAAAATGCTATAAATTTGATTGTTCAAATATTGGCATAATTTGAGACATGTCCTGAAAGAAAAATCTTTCTCAGCTTCTCCTTCTTGCTCAAGTTCTAGCTGCATGGAATCCACTCAGAATTACTGATCACCTCAGATCATTTCAGCATGATATGCTGTGTGCATCATTATACAGGGAAACTTTCCTTATAATGCTGCTGATATTAAATGAGGAAAATTATTTGAGATATTTTGCGTATTAAATCACTGTTTACACAAAGCCATAGCTGACCTGAGCGCTCATTGCGTTCTCAATCACAGATTGCATCCTCCATACATTGGCTATATGAAAATCAAACCCACGAAAGGAATGATCTTGCACTCAGGTGTACTGTGATCACACAGTCTGAGGCAGTTCTGTAAAACCTTTCCTTCTTCTGTATCAGATATGTCAGCACCATGGAGCATCAGTTTGCTTTTCTCAGCCCAATTTAAATGCCGGTACTTCACCCAGTTCTTAAAAGAGGTGATTCCATGATCTTGGGGAAAATGGTATCATGATTGGTGCGTGCACAGAAACAGTCACACAAAGGGAGCAGAATTAGCAAAATCAGCTCATTTGAATTATTATGTGCTCCAGGTGCATTTTCCACAAGCATAGGGAATGTTATGATAGGAAGTGAGTGCAGAATGAGCTTCAGCTCTTTGGAAACATTGCAGTTTGCTGTGGAGCACTCCAGATCATACAGCCACCAGCTCATTGCATCCACCTTAGGAGAATCAAGAAGATAGGGACATGAAAGAGCACTTAATGAAGCTTAGATGAGGAAGAGCAAATTAAGGTGTCAGTAGAGGTACACCAACACAGTGAAGGTCAGACTTAGGATCAGACATTCCTCTGCAGGACCCATAAAAGCTGTACCATATGGGGATGCATTCAGAAGGCAACTCAGCAATAAGTGCAAGTGCTTCATGTGGTCCTTTGAGAATTTTCTGAGCTCCCTGCATGGTATCACAATAGTGCTGTCATGCTTGAGTGCATGGGAAACCTGTAGTACTCCATGGACAAGTTGCAACTCCACAGCTATCTGCAGGGAATCCCCACAGAAAGAATGCAAAATGCAGGCATAGCTTTCCTTATGAACACTGATTGGTTATAGAGATGTTGGACTTCAATTTACTGGAAGTTGTCAATTTTGGCTCAGAGAGGCTGGGATTCAGATTGATTGTACCTTGATAATAGTTAGCTTCACACTCAAGGGGCCAGATACTTGGTTATTAGTCATAATGATTCTTGGTCTTACAAAAGAGACACCCCAATCCTAGGTCAAGGCTGGATGAACTCAAGATGAGGGAGTACATTGTAGAGTGACACCACATCCACTCAAGCCAATCATCTCCATAAAACTACTTAAGAAGTGGTAGGTACAGCCAGCCAGCACAGGGGCTGAACTGCTGACACACAGCAAGAGGTAATACCATCACAGTTGTGTGAAGAGGTGCCCATGGTGAAGCATGGCTGCCACAATATTCCTCCAGAAGAGCAAAAAAATTAGGTTGAATATACCACGCACCATACACCCAGACAAGCAAAATAATAAATCACATATATACTTAATTATGGTAGCGAAATAAACAGGTTGCAACTTTTTTGCAATGTCTGTCAACTTTTGGCTAGAGCACTCCAAAACTAATTACACAGTTGTGTTCCCTCCTCGTAATCTTGTATCTTTCTCTGCTTCAAATATTTATCAATCGTTTTCTTTGAGATTTAATTATCTCTATCTCAATTATTTCTTGTGGCAATGGATTCCATGCTCCACCATCCTATGAGTAAAAACATTTTTCCTAACCTTTCTCCTCACACTCAGTGACAATTTAAATTGATGACCCCTTTTCATTAACTCCCCAACCAGAGGAAATAATTGCTCTCTATCAAATTCACTCTATCAAAATGCTTCATAATCTTAAATAGCTCCATTAAATTGCTTAGGTTTCTCTACTCCAGTGAAATAGTTCCAGTATTTTAACTGTCTCCTCATACTGTGGTTTCCCCTCCCTGAGATCAAGATAGTGAATCAACACTATCTGCTTTCCATGGTTTTCATGTCCTTTCTATAATGGGTGTTTAAAACTGCACACGGCACTCTGACCTAGCCAAATTTTTGTACAGATTTATTATTACTGCTTCACTTTTGTACGTTATGCCTCTATTTAAAAAAAAATGCCACAAAGCTGTCAGACCTTTTTATGGCTTGACATGGTATTACAAAGTATTTATAGCACCAAAACAGACAGAATGATTGTCCTCCCACTCTTCTTCGTCTAACCCCATTAACATATCCTTCTATTTCTTTCTCCCTAAAGTGCTCATCTAGCTTTCCCTTAAATGTATCTATGCTATTCGCCTCAACTATTCCTTGTGGTAGTGAGTTCAGACATTTTAACCACTCTGGGTAAAGAAGTTACTCCTGAATTACCTATTGTATTTATTAGTGAGTATCTTAAATTGATGGCGCCTACTTGTGGTCTCGCCCTCTATCCGACCAAATCTTTTCATAATCTTCAATACCTCTATCAGGTCACCCATCAGTCTTCTCTTTTCTAGAGAAAAGTGCCCCAGCCTGTTCAATCTTTTCCGATAAGAATAACATCTCCTTTCTGTTATCATTGTTGTAAATTTGTTTGCACCTTCTCCAGTGCCTCTATATCTTTTTTATAATATGGAGACCAGAACTGTTCACAGTACTTCAAGTGTGGTCTAATCAAGGTTCTGTATGAGTTTAGAATAACTTCTGTGCTTTTCAATTCTATACTTTTGGAAATGCTTCGTTTGCTTTTTTATGCCCTTATTAACCTGCGTCTTTACTTTTAATAAAATAAAAGCAAATACTGCAGATGCTGGAAATCTGAAATAAATAAAGACAGAAAGTGCTGGAAATACTCAGCAGGTCAGGCAGCATCTGTGGAGGGAGAAGCAGATTTAACGTTTCAGGTCTGTGACCTTTCATTAGAACTTTCATCTGTACTTTTAATAATTTGTGTATTTGCACACCCAGATCCTCTGTTTCTGTACCCCATTTAGACACTTATTTTCCAAGGAGTATGTAACCTCCTATTCTTCCAACCAAAATGCACAATCTCATACTTATCTATGTTGAAGTTCATTTGCCAATTGCACACCCATTCTGCAAGTTTATTAATGTCTTCTTGCATTTTGTCACAGTGCTCCACTATTAACTACACTCCCCAATTTGTTATCATCCACAAATTTTAAAATTATATTTCTGATTCTTGAATGTAAATTGTTTATGTGAATGGTGAACACCACTTCACACCTTTGGCTAGTCTGAGTAACTATCCTTAACCCCTAGTCTCTGTTTTGTAGCCAGCTTATGATCCATTCTACTACTTGTCCCCAAGCAATTATGCATTTGAACTCATAGGTATCTTCATACATACACACCCCTTGACATTTTACCATTGAATATAAACTCTATTTCCTATGCTTCCCAAAATGTATTACCTCAAATTTATTAACATTAAATTGTGCTTGCCACCTGTTTGCCCATTCCTGTCTTATATTTTCCTTAAGTTTTTTTATAGGCCTTCTCACTTACTGCCAAATCTTATAGAAATCATGGCCGGAATTTTATGCCACCCCAATGAGCCGGATGGTGGTGGTGGGGAGTGGTGTAAAATGGAGCAGGAGGCTCTGGGAGGCCTTCCTGACCCGCTTCCGCCTCCGCCCCACTTTACGTAGGGGCCAACCACCCCAGGCCAATCAAGGTCCTTAAGCTGCCAATTAACGGCCACTTAAGGGCCTTCGCCTGCCTCCACGTGGATTTTACGCATGGCGAGCAGGCATCCTGGAGCCGGGAAAGGCCGCCTGGTAAAAGCTGGCGGCCTCTCAGCGCCCCGGGGGTGCCCGATCGAGGGCTGCCCCTGCTTCCCCAACCACCCCAGGAGCCAAGCGCCACACCCCCCCCCCGCCCCCAAACGACCACCCTTGCCTTGCTGGGGCCTGACCGATTACCCCAGGCAAGGCAACCAAAACTCACCTTGGATCCAGGCTCCCAGGCATCCTCTTCAGTTGGCTGGGTTGCAGTCCCAGCAGTGGCCACCGCTCCTGGTGGCGCTGCTGGGACTAAGAGCTGCCAGCCCGCTGATTGGCCGGCAGCTCAATGAGGCGGGACTTCCTCCCTCAAGTGGGTGGAAGTCCCGCCTTGGAACAGTTAAAGCATGGGGACCTGTAAAATGCGGGTCGAATCCCCAGGTGTGGCGGAAGCGGGTTCGCCATTGACTTTTACGTCGGTGGCCAGCTTCCATCCGCCCAATGTAAAATCCAGCCCCATATAAATTTATAGCACAGAAGGAGGCCATTCGCTCATTGTCCATGCCGGCCAACAAAGAGTCATCAGCTTAATCCTACTTTCTGGCTCTAGAACCATAGCCTTGTAAATCTTATGAAGGTTCCTGCCTCTACCACTTTTTCAAGCAATGAATTCCAGATCCCCAACCCCTCTGGGCGAAAACAATATTCCATCAAATCCCTTCGAAACTTCCTACCTCTTACAATAAATTTATGCCCTGTGGTTAGGAACCCCTCAACCAAGAGGAAAAGGGCCTTCCTATCCACTCTATCTAGAGCCCTCATAATTTTATGCATTTCAGTTAGGTCTCCCTCAGCCTCCTCTATTCTAAAGGAAATAACTGTAGTCTATCCAATCTTTCCTCATAATTAAAATTCTCCAGTCCAGCAACATCCTCATAAATCTCTTCTGTACCCTCTCTAGTGCAATCACACCTTTCCTGTAGTGCGGTGACCAGAACTGCACGCAGTACTCCAGCTGCAGCAGATAGGCAGGAGAAAATAGAGTTGAGGCCGCAATCAGATCAACCATGATCTTATCAAATGGCAGAGCAGGCTCAAGGGGCCAAATGGCCTACTCCTGCTCCTAATTTGTATGTTTGTGTGTAACCTTCAAAGTGTCACTTCCATCCTAACTCTGAAGTCTTGACCTGTCTGACTTCCCAGCACATTCATTCAGTACGTCAGTATTGTCTAGTGTCAATTCTTTCCCTTCTTCCAATCCACCATTGGTAACTGAAACATTGGAGCTCTTCCCAAACAACTTTCCCTTGTTATGTAACTGCCCTCCTTCAAAACCTGTTGCAAAACCAGCCTCTTTGACCTTTTTATTGGTGAGGACAAGGATTTTGAAATTAATACAGTGGTGGATCAGAAGCCACTGTAAGTCAGCTAGTAGAGGGGTGGTCGGTGTGCAAGACTTTGTGCGGGATATGATATGGGCCTTAGAGTTCTGAATGAGTTGGAGATTGTGTAGGTTTGGTTGGAGAGAATGTGAGAAAAATGTTGGAGGAAGAAAATTTATTAAGGTACTTGGGTAAACTGCTCCTAGGGGCTGCTACTTCTCCATCAAACAAAATATCCTTTCCATAGTTATTACCGATAATTACCCCACTTCTTTTCCTCTTCCTATTTCAATTTGAAAGTAGTGACTTCTGCATCATGATATACTGAAGCTCATAAATTGTTTGAGGTGCCTTAAATGGTCATTCTTCATTTATTTATAAACATACAATATGATGATTATCATGTCATTTTCATGAGTTGCCATTGTGACTTTTGATACATGCTGAGAATGCAACTCAGTCACAGGTGACAGAATGCAAACTAACTTTTCTGCCTGTGGTTCTAACTCGCTTATTAAATATCAGCACTCAAAGTGATATGTTCAGACGAAGAAGGCCCTTTTGGTCCATTTGAGTTAATCCTTTCAGATCAAATCCTACTGTGCAGAGATATTCAAGACTCTTTAAAGGTGCTTTTACATGTGGCTCTTTGCAATCTGGGAGAATGACACTGAAATGATGTATTTGCATTACAAAGAATCATATATTGGTTCTAGCACAGAAGAAGGCCATTCGACCTGTCATTTTGGTGCTGGCTGTCTGCAAGAGCAACTCAGTGAGTCCCACTCCCTTGCCCTTTCCCAGTAGCCATGCAAATATTTTCTCTTCAGGTGCTTATCCAACTCCCTTTTGAAAGCCCCAATTGTATCTGCCTCCATCACATCAACTCACCAAGGCTCTTTCGACAGCACCGTGACCTGTACCACTAAGAAGGACAAGGGCAGCAGATGCATGGGAACACTATCACCTGCAAGTCCCGTTCAAGCCACACACCATCCTGACTTGGAACGATATCGCCGTTCCTTCACTGTCGCTGGGTCAAATCCTGGAACTCTCTTCTTAACAGCACTGTGGGGTACCTACATCCCAAGGACTGCAGCAGTTCAAGAAGGCAGCTCACCACCACCTTCTCATGGGCAATTCGGGATGGGCAATAAATGTTGGCCTAGCCAGCGACGCTCACATCCCCTGAATGAATTAAAAAATACTCTCAGGTAGTGCATTCCAGATCCTAACTACTCGCTGCATAAAAAAAGTTTTTCCTCATGTCGCTGTTGGTTGTTTTGTCAATCACCTTAAATCAGTGTCCTTTGTTTCTCAACGCTTCTGCCAGTGGGAACAGTTTATCTCTATCTACTCAGTCTAGACCTCTCATGATTTTGGTTTACTTGCCATTTTCAGATTTGAAGTCTGTAACCAGTTTATTACAGGTACTCCAGTGCTGCCAGAGCGAGGTAGGTCAAGTGATTTACTCTCGGGAGCGGCATTTGCGATGCAAGATGTTGGGTTATCAGAATTGTCTTTTTTAAGAAACAACTGGTCTGTTTTGCCACATGGTTGCCCTCATTATTATGAGTAGTATTATGTGATCTGTGATGCAAAAGTATCTGAATTATGTTATAATTGTATCAATAACTTAATTTCCATTCCCTTTCATTTCAGGACATATGACGTAGGATGAACACTGCTCATCGCCTGATATTATCTGTGTTGTTGTCCCTTGTTCTGCTCACTTTGGGGTTTGATGTCAGTGAGAACGTATGTTCCACATTGGTGTCTGGAGTTCTGTACAGATCATTCTCCCTACAGGACATTTTCCCTACAGCCTTGCCTGGCTGTTCCTGGACAATTGAAAATCCAGATCCAACAAAATATTCCATTTACTTAAAATTTCACAAAGTGAAGCAGATTTGCTCTTATACTTCTCTGATGGTACTGCAGTTGGATCACTATGTTCCGAACCAGACATGTAGCACATTGGATTACATCGATAATGATGCTGTTAACTTGTGTGAAACACGGAATTTGTTTACATTTTTACAGTTTGATAAAGATTTTGTACAATTTTGCCTGACTTCTGAATCAGTTTTGAATGAACGCCTGGGGAATAATGCAATGGAATTTCAACTTTTGGAAGTTATTTTACTGAATAATGAGAATTCCAGCCAGTTTGGCTGTGGAATATTATGCCATTGGTTTGAAAGCTGCATGAGCAACAGAAATCATCATGAACCATGTGGAATTAATTACTCAGGATGTGCATGCCCAGATATGCATGAAAATGAGTCCGACTCAAGCACAGTACTGCCTTTCATCAAGAACGAGTTCATAGCATCAAAATTACATTCCAGAAATGTAAATGATTTACATGTTGAGAATGTTGCACCAAAAGCTGGTAAGTGTGGATTGTTGTGTAGCTTTATCGTGCGATTTGGTGACAGTACTCTTGAACTTCTGATATTTATTATAGCTGGTTGCTTACTACATGGAATGAGAGTGAATAATAGATTGATTTTAATTTATGGACATCATCAAAATATCAAAATTAATTTACAATCTCTTAGACACTTTCTACCATCTATTATCTTTTTTTGGAATCTGCATTATGGTGTCAATAAAATGAAAGTAGCTAGTGGCACTTGCAGATGGATTTTAAGATTATTATGAGGAGAAATATTTTCACATGGTACACAGGAGGGTATGATAATAGCATTAGAGGCTAGTCCGTATAATATATTGAGAGTAATGAAGACTTGAGAGTGATCGCAAGGTCTCTGATCAAGTGGTTCAGGTAATATGATCAACCATGGCTGAAAAGTCAAGCAATTTTTAACCTCCATCTTCATTTTGAGATGGAATAACACCTTGTGATTGCTCCAGTTTGTTTTTTATTGTTTTGTAACATATACAGGAGAATGCATGGGCTGTTTTGGGTTTCTTTTCTTTACATTGACTGTCAAGGCCAATGCATTCCATGTCGTTGACATGTGACTGGCAGTCTGTAGATTTCCTTTTAAAAGTTTACCCATGAAAGAAGAAATCCTTATTAAGGCTAATTCCTAAAACGGAGCTTTGCTAGAAGGGAGCGTGCATTGGAGATACAGCGATAGCATTGAAGCCCCTATTCTTTGACCTGCACATCTAACAGACTATATAAAAGATGAAACCAAAAAGATAACATTTTGGGGAAGAGTAAAGGGTAGAAATTCTAATTAGCGAAATGCACTCACCAACACCTACTGCACTTGCACTCATAGAAACGTAGAAAATAGGAGCAGGAGTAGGCCATTCGGCCCTTCGAACCTGCTCCGCCATTCATTATGATCATAGCTGATCATCCAACTCAGTAGCCTGTTCCGGCTTTTGCCCCATACCCTTTGATCCCTTTAGACCCAAGAGCGATATCTAACCCCTTTTTGAAAACATAAAATGATTTGGTCGCAACTGCTTTCTGCGGTAGCGAATTCCACAGGATCACCACTCTCTGGGTGAAGAAATTTCTCCTCATCTCAGTCCTGAAAGGATTACCCCATATTCTTAGACTATGACCCCTGGTTCTGTACTCCCCCACCATCGGGTACATCCTTCCTGCATCTACCCTGTCAAGTCCTGTTAGAATTTTATAGGTTTTTATAAGAGATCCCCCGTCACTCTTCTGAACGCCAGCGAATATAATCCTAACCGACTCAATCTCTCCTCATACGTCAATCGCGCCATCACAGGAATTAGTCTGGTAAACCTTCGCTGCACTCCCTCTATAGCAAGAACATCCTTCCTCAGATAAGGAGACCAAAACTGCACAGAATATTCCAGATGTGGCCTCACCAGGGCACTGTATAATTGCAGCAAGCCATCCCTGCTCCTGTACTTGAATCCTCTTGCTATGAAGGCCAACATACCATTTGCCATTTTTACCGCCTGTTGCAGCTGCATGCTTACCTTCAGCGACTGGTGTACGATAATACCCAGGTCTCGCTGCATATTCCCCTCTCTCAGTTTATAGCCCTTCAGATAATCTGCCTTCCTGTTTTTGCGACCAAAGTGGATAGCCTCACATTTATCCACATTATACTGCATCTGCCATGCATTAGCCCACTCACTCAACTTGTCCAAATCACCCTGCAGCCTCTCTGCATCCTCCTCACAACTCACCCTTCCACCCAATTTTGTGTCATCCGCAAATTTGGAGATATTACATTTAGTTCCCTTATCTAAATCATTAATGTATATTGTGAATATCTGGGGTCCTAGCACCGATCTCTGCGGTACCCCACTAGTCACTGCCTGCCATTCTGAAAAAGACCAATTTATCCCTACTCTTTGTTTCCTGTCTGCCAACCAATTTTCTATCCATTGCAATACACTACCCCCAATCCCATGCGCTTTAATTTTGCATGCTAATCTCTTATGTGGGACTTTGTCGAAAGCCTTCTGAAAGTCCTAATAAACCACATCCACTGGCTCCCCCTCATTAACTCTACTAGTTACATCCTCGAAGAATTCTAGTAGATTTGTCAAGCATGATTTCCCTTTCGTAAATCCATGCTGCCTCTGCCCGATTCTACCACAGTTCTCTAAGTGCTCTGCTATAAAATCTTTGAGAATTTTCCCCACGACCAACGTCAGGCTGACTGGTCGATAATTCCCTGCTTTCTCTCTACCTCCCTTTTTAAATAGTGGGGTTACATTAGCTACCCTCCAATCTGTAGGAACTGTTCCAGAGTCTAGAGAATCTTGGAAGATGGGCACCAATGCATCCACTATTTCTCGGGCCACTTTCGTAAGTACTCTGGGATGCATACCATCAGGCCCTGGGGATTTATCGGCCTTCAATCCTATCAATTTCCCCAACACCATTTCTCTACTCATACTGATTTCTTTCAGTTCCTCTCACTCACCAAGCCCTGTGTTCCCCAACATTTCTGGTATGATATCTGTGTCCTCCTTTGTGAAGACAGAACCAAAGTATGCATTTAGTTGGTCAGCCATTCCTTTATTCCCCATAATAAATTCCCCCGTTTCTGACTGTAAGGGACCTACATTTGTCTTCACTAATCTTTTTCTTTTCACATACCTATAGAAACTTTTACAGTCAGTTTTTATGTTCCCCGCAAGCTTGCTCTCGTACTCTATTTTCCCCTTCTTAATCAATCCCTTGGTTCTCCTTTGCTGAATTCTAAACTGCTCCCAATCGTCAGGTCTGTTGTTTTTCCTGGCAAATTTTTATGCCTCATCCTTGGATCTAATGCTATCTCTAATTTCCCTTGTAAGCCATGGTTTGGCTACCTTTCCTGTTTTACTTTTGCGCCAGACAGGGATAAACAATTGTTGCAGTTCATCCATGCGCTCTTTAAATGTTCGCCATTGCCTAACCACCGTCATCCCTTTAAGTAACTTTTCCCAATCCGTCATGGCCAACTCGTGCCCCATACCTTCGTAGTTTCCTTTACTAAGATTCAGGACCCTTGTCTCAGAATCAACTACGTCACTCCCCATCTTGATGAAGAATTCTATCATATTATGGTTGTTCGTCCCCAAGGGGTCTCGCATCACTAGATTGTCAATTATTCCTCTCTCATTACACAATACCCAGTCTAGGATGGCCAGTTCTCTGGTTGGTTCCTCAACATATTGGTCCAGAAAACCATCCTTTATACACTCCAAGAATTCCTCTTTTACGGTATTGTGACTAATTTGATTTGCCCAATCTATATGCAGATTAATGTCACCCATAATTCCAGATATTCCTTTATCGCATGCATCTCCAATTTCCTATTTAATGCCATTCCCAACATCACCATTACAGTTTGGGGGTCTATATACAACCCCCCCTAATGTTTTTTGCCCCTTAGTGTTTCTCAGCTCTACCCATACAAATTCCACATTGTCAGAGCTAATATCTTTCCTCACTATTGCGTTAATTTCCTCTTTAACCAGCAATGCAACTCCACCACCTTTTGCTTTTTGTCTGTTCTACCTAAATACTGAATATCCCTCGATGTTCATTTCCCAACCCTGGTCACCTTGCAGCCATGTCTCCATGATCCTAACGATATCATACTCGTTTACATCTATTAGCATGATTAATTCATCCACTTTATTGCGAATGCTCCGCGCGTTAAGGCACAAAACCTTAATGCTTGTCTTTTTAACATTACTTGTCCCCATCCCACTATTTTCACTGTGGCCCTGTTTGATTCTCGCCCTTGATTTCTCTGCCTATCACTTTTCTTATTCCTTACTGTCTTTTGTTCTTGTCTTTGATCCCCCCTCCTCTGACTCCTTGCAAAGGTTCCCATCCTCCTGCCATTTTAGTTAAAACCTTCCCCAACCACTTTAGCAAATACTCCCCCTAGGACATCAGACCCGGTCCTGCCCAAGTGTAACCCGTCCAGTTTGTACTGGTTCCACCTTTCCCAGAACCGGTCCCAATGCCCTAGGAATCTAAAACCGTCTCCCTCACACATCTCTTCAGCCATGTATTCATCCACTATATCCTGCTATTTCTACTCTGACTAGCACGTGGCACTGATAGTAATCCTGAGACCTTTGAGGTCCTACTTTTCAATTTACTTCCTAGCTCCCTATATTCTGCTTTCAGGACCTCATCCTTTTTTTCACCTACATAGTTTGTACCAATGTGTACCACGATCACTGGCTGTTCACCCTCCCCCTTCAGAATGTCCTGTAACCGCTCTGAGACATCCTTGACCCGAGCACCAGGGAGGCAACACACCATCCTGGAGTCTCTTTTGCAGCCACAGAAACACCTATCTATTCCCCTTACAATTGAATCCCCTATAACTATTGCATTCCCACACTTTTTACTCCTCCCCTGTGCAGCAGAGCCAACCGTGGTGCAACAAATTGGGCTGTTGCTGCTTTCCCCTGAGAGGCCATTCCCCCCAACAGTATCCAAAGCAGTATACCTGTTTTGCCTTCTTTCCTAGTGTGCACTGTTTCTCCATGCAGGATGACCCATTTACAAGCACACAGAAATGTAGTATACGTGAAATTCACCAAGCAGAAGTCGCACCCTTCCATCTGGCTGCTTATCTGAGATAAATTTAAAAATATTGCACCGTGATCTCGATACAATAAATAATATATTTTGCTGAAATAGAGGAGAATGCTGAACAAAGCATAAAGATTCGCTGTCCCTTGCTTTAATATGGATCCTGCTTGATCATCTTCTGAAGCCTCTTTCCAGCTATTATCTTTCTGTCCCCTATTCCATCATTAAAATGTCGTATTGTTCATTGTTGCATCACACTCTGCTAGTATTTCCTGATTTACTCATTGTATTCTATTCCATTATAAACACAGATTACTACAGGATTAGTTAGAGTACAATAAATAGATTGTAACTGAGGGTACCAGTTTGACTGCAGATTGAGAGTGTAGGATGTGTTCTGTAAGCAATCTGCTCATTCCCAGTAATATCCTATTGTTACGATGCATTGGCAGCCTTTGTGATTATTTTCTATTACAAATTCTCCATTTTTTCTAATCTAAGTTTGCACTGTTTATACAACATACTCCCATCCCCTTCTTCATCTGATTGTGAGACTGCAACATTGGTGTTTTTTTAAAATTCTAGTGACAAACTAAATTGAAGGGTCAGAGCCACAGTTAAACACAGCATCATGAGCTAAAGAAAAGACATGGTGAATCAGGAAGTAGTAATTCAGTAATGCAAAGCCTGGATTTTAAGAACATGAACATTGTAGGAGATAGAATTTTAAGAACATCAGAAACAGGAGCAAGAGTAGGTCATTTGGCCCTTCACGCCTGCTTCGCCATTCAGTAAAATCATGGCTGATCTTTTACTTCAACTTCACCCTCTTGCACTATCCCCATATCCCTCGATTCCCTTAGTACCCAAAAATCTATCGATCTCTGAACATCCACAGCTCCCTCGGATAGAGAATTTCAATGATTCACAAACTGTTGTGTGAAGAAATTATTCCTAATTTCAGTTCTAAAGTTCTAACCCTAACCCCTTATTCCGAAACTGTGACCTCTAGTTCTAGACTCTCCAGCCAGAGCAACATCCTCCCATCATCTATCCTGTCATACCCCTTAAGAATTTTATATGTTTCAATAAGATCACCCCACATTCTTCAAAGCTCCATAGAATATAGGCCTAGCCGACTCAATTTCAATGAACCCTCTCATCCCAGGAATCAGTCCAGTGAACTGTTGTGTGATGACTATTTCTCCAAATTTCCAATTGTCAGACAGATAAAAGACACTTTAAGCGCGGTCGTTGCAGATGCACTCAGTGCTATATTCAGTCTATTCACTTTAAAAAATCATTTCTGACAATGGGCCACAGTATACGGGAAAATCTTTCAGGGATGTGTGCGCCAAATGGGGAGTGACATCCTCACCGCATTACCCTAGGTCTAATGGTTTTGCCAAGCGAATGGTCAGCACAGTCAAAGCACTTATCCTAAAGTGTAGGGCAACAAAACAAGATCTGTGTTGCCATGCTCCACCTCAGAGCAACACCTATGGAAATGAGCTTACCATCACCAACAGAGATCATATTTGGCAGACAAATGCGGACGACTCTGCCAAGCCATCATCTATCCAAATTCTCTGAGGTGCAGGGGACACTGCTCGATAAACAGGGGAGAATGAAGATGGTGCATGACCGACATGCAGGGCAGATCTACCTGAGCTACATGTGGGACAAAAGGTAGGGTCATACACCCCACAATGAGAACATAGTTGCCTGCAGATGTGTCCAGACTGTGCGGCGAGCCTAGGCCCTACGAGATTAGAACATCTAGCGGGGTGGTGTTGAGATGGAACCAAAGCCAACTGAGGGAGGTTTGCACTACTCCAGTTGTGCACAGCAGACTCGAGGGAGCATGCTCCGATGGTGGGGGTGTGACAGATCAACAGGATGGCAGCAACACATTGACAACATGCTTGCAAACCCAGGACAACCAAGGGTGAAATCCATATCCTCAGAAGGTTATACCATAACCAGATCTGGAAGAATTGTCAAACCACTGAAACTATATATGGGCTTCTAAGCCTCTATATTTGTAAAGTTCATAATTTCTACTCATGTGTAAATAATTTTGATATCTAATTTTATATGTTTTTGCTTTCAGCATATGAGACTTATCTTTGGAAAGAAGGAGGATGTTGTGTGATTGCCTTTAAGAGTAATGTCCCTTTAAGATCTTAGTATGCTAATGAGCTAAGCACCAGGGCACAGTCATGTGACTACTTGCCAGAGATCTCTCTGTGACAGTAACACCAAGAGCAAATAGTCTTGTAAATAATTAGCTATGCATTGTATATACTTGTTAGCTGTGAATAAATCTGTTTGATATCTTCAATCAACTGAACTCCATGCATCTCATTTATGTTTCATCAGACAACGTACATAGCTTCACATTGCATGAACCTTTGTTGCATTCCCTCAAGGCAAGTATATCCTTTCTTAGATAAGAAGACCAAAACTGTACACAGTCCTGCAGGTTTGGTCTCAACAAGTAAAACCTACTTTTATACTCCAACCCCTTTGCAATAAAGGCTAATATACCATTTGCTTTGCTTATTGCTTGCTGTACCTGCATGTTAGCTTTATGTGAATCATGTACCCAGGTCCCATTGAAAACTAATATTTCCCAGTCTCACCATTTCAAAAGTATTCTGCTTTTCTATTTTTCCTACCAAAGTGGATAACTTCGCACTTCTCCACATTATATTCCATTTACCACGTACTTGCCCACTCATTTAATCTGTCTATATCTTTTTTTTTAGAATTAGAACATTACAGCGCAGTACAGGCCCTTCGGCCCTTGATGTTGCGCCGACCTGTGAAACCATCTGACCTACACTATTCCATTTTCATCCATATGTCTATCCAATGACCACTTAAATGCCCTTAAAGTTGGCGAGTCTACTACTGTTGCAGGCAGGGCGTTCCACGCCCCTACTACTCTCTGAGTAAAGAAACTACCTCTAACATCTGTCCTATATCTATCACCCCTCAACTTAAAGCTATGTCCCCACGTGTTTGCCATCACCATCCGAGGAAAAAGACTCTCACTATCCACCCTATCTAACCCTCTGATTATCTTATATGTCTCTATTAAGTCACCTCTCCTCCTCCTTCTCTCCAACGAAAACAACCTCAAGTCCCTCAGCCTTTCCTCGGAAGACCTTCCCTCCAGACCAGGCAACATCCTAGTAAATCTCCTCTGCACGCTTTCCAAAGCTTCCACCTCCTTCCTATAATGCGGTGACCAGAACTGCACGCAATACTCCAGGTGCGGTCTCACCAGAGCTTTGTACAGCTGCAGCATGACCTCGTGGCTCCGAAACTCGATCCCCCTACTAATAAAAGCTAACACACCATATGCCTTCTTAACAGCCCTATTAACCTGGGTAGCAACTTTCAGGGATTTATGTACCTGGACACCAAGATCTCTCTGTTCATCTACACTACCAAGAATCTTCCCATTAGCCCAGTACTCTGCATTCCTGTTACTCCTTCCAAAGTGAATCACCTCACACTTTTCCGCATTAAACTCCATTTGCCATCTCTCAGCCCAGCTCTGCAGCCTATCTATGTCCCTCTGTACCCTACAACATCCTTCAGCACTATCCACAACTCCACCGACCTTCGTGTCATCCACAAATTTACTAACCCACCCTTCTACACCCTCTTCCAGGTCATTTATAAAAATGACAAACAGCAGTGGCCCCAAAACAGATCCTTGCGGTACACCACTAGTAACTAAACTCCAGGATGAACATTTGCCATCAACCACCACCCCCTGTCTTCTTTCAGCTAGCCAATTTCTGATCCAAAGCTCTAAATCACCTTCAACCCCATACTTCCGTATTTTCTGCAATAGCCTACCGTGGGGAACCTTATCAAACGCCTTACTGAAATCCATATACACCACATCCACTGCTTTACCCTCATCCACCTGTTTGGTCACCTTTTCGAAACACTCAATAAGGTTTGTGAGGCACGACCTACCCTTCACAAAACCGTGCTGACTATCGCTAATGAATTTATTCTTTTCAAGATGATTATAAATCCTGTCTCTTATAACCTTTTCCAACATTTTACCCACAACCGAAGTAAGGCTCACAGGTCTATAATTACCAGGGCTGTCTCTACTCCCCTTCTTGAACAAGGGGACAACATTTGCTATCCTCCAGTCTTCCGGCACTATTCCTGTCGACAATGACGACATAAAGATCAAGGACAAAGGCTCTGCAATCTCCTCCCTGGCTTCCCAGAGAATCCGAGGCTAAATCCCATCTGGCCCAGGGGACTTATCTATTTTCACACTTTCCAAAATTGCTAACACCTCCTTCTTGTGAACCTCAATCCCATCTAGCCTAGTCGTCTGAATCTCAGTATTCTCCTCGACAACATTTTCTTTCTCTACTGTAAATACTGACGAAAAATATTCATTTAACGCTTCCCCTATCTCCTCTGATTCCACACACAACTTCCCACTACTATCCTTGATTGGCCCTAATCTAACTCTAGTCATTCTTTTATTCCTGATATACCTATAGAAAGCCTTAGGGTTTTCCTTGATCCTATCTGCCAATGACTTCTCGTGTCCTCTCCTTGCTCTTCTTAGCTCTCCCTTTAGATCCTTCCTGGCTAGCTTGTAACTCTCAAGCGCCCTAACTGAGCCTTCACATCTCATCCTAACATAAGCCTTCTTCTTCCTTTTGACAAGCGCTTCAACTTCTTTAGTAAACCACGGCTCCCTCGCTCGACAACTTCCTCCCTGCCTGACAGGTACATACTTATCAAGGACACGCAGTAGCTGCTCCTTGAATAAGCTCCACATTTCGATTGTGCCCATCCCCTGCAGTTTCCTTCCCCATCCTACGCATCCTCAATCTTGCCTAATCGCATCATAATTTCCTTTCCCCCAGCTATAATTCTTTCCCTGCGGTATATACCTGTCCCTGCCCATCGCTAAGGTAAACCTAACCGAATTGTGATCACTATCACCAAAATGCTCACCTACATCTAAATCTAACACCTGGCCGGGTTCATTACCCAGTACCAAATCCAATGTGGCATCACCCCTGGTTGGCCTGTCTACATACTGTGTCAGAAAACCCTCCTGCACACACTGGACAAAAACTGACCCATCTAAAGTACTCGAACTGTAGTATTTCCAGTCAATATTTGGAAAGTTAAAGTCCCCCATAACAACTACCCTGTTACTCTCGCCCCTGTCGAGAATCATCTTCGCTATCCTTTCCTCTACATCTCTGGAACTATTCGGAGGTCTATAGAAGACTCCCAACAGGGTGACCTCTCCTCTCCTGTTTCTAACCTCGGCCCATACTACCTCAGTAGACGAGTCCTCAAACGTCCTTTCTGCCGCTGTAATACTCTCCTTGATTAACAATGCCACATCCCCCCCTCTTTTACCATCTTCTCTGTTCTTACTGAAACATCTAAATCCCGGAACCTGCAACATCCATTCCTGCCCCTGCTCTACCCATGTCTCCGAAATGGCCACTACATCGAGATCCCAGGTACCAACCCATGCTGCAAGCTCACGCACCTTATTTCGGATGCTCCTGGCGTTGAAGTAGACACACTTTAAACCAAGTTCTTGCTTGCCAGTGCCCTCTTGCGTCCTTGTTACCTTATCCCTGACCTCACTACTCTCAACATCCTGTTCACTGGAACTACAATTTAGGTTCCCATTCCCCTGCTGAATTAGTTTAAACCCCCCCGAAGAGCACTAGCAAATCTCCCCCCCAGGATATTGGTACCCCTCTGGTTCAGGTGAAGACCAACCTGTTTGTAGAGGTCCCACCTACCCCAGAAAGAGCCCCAATTATCCAGGAAACCAAAACCCTCCCTCCTACACCATCCCTGCAGCCACGTGTTCAACTCCTCTCTCTCCCTATTCCTCGCTTCGCTATCACGTGGCACGGGCAACAACCCAGTGATAACAACTCTGTTTGTTCTCGCTCGAAGCTTCCACCCTAGCTCCCTGAATTTCTGCCTTAAATCCCCATCTCTCTTTCTACCTATGTCGTTGGTGCCTATGTGGACCACGACTTGGGGCTGCTCCCCCTCCCCCTTAAGGATCCCAAAAACATGATCCGAGACATCACGAACCCTGGCACCTGGGAGGCAACACACCAACCGTGAGTCTCTCTCGTTCCCACAGAACCTCCTATCTGTTCCCCTAACTATGGAGTCCCCAATGACTAATGCTCTGCTCCTCTTCCCCCTTCCCTTCTGAGCAACAGGGACAGACTCTGTGCCAGAGACCTGTACCCCATTGCTTACCCCTGATAAGTCGTCCCCCGCAACAGTATCCAAAACGGTATACCTGTTGTTGAGGGAAACGGCCACAGGGGATCCCTGCACTGCCTGCTGGTTCCCTCTCCTTCCCCTGACGGTAACCCATCCACCTACTTATTTTACCTGAGGTGTGACTACCTCCCCATAACTCCTCTCAATAACCCCCTCCGCCTCCCGAATGATCCGAAGTTCATCCAGCTCCAGCTCCAGTTCCCTAACGCGGTTCTCGAGGAGCTGGAATTGGGTGCACTTCCCGCAGATGCAGTCAGCAGGGACACTCTTGGCGACCCTTACCTCACACATTCTGCAGGAGGAACATACAACTGCCTTAACCTCCATTCCCACTATTCTAAGTTCCCAACAAATCTACTGAAAACCCCCCCCAAAAAAAAAGTCAAAACTTGTTAGCTTTGCAATCCGACGTACAGAACTTTTTAAATAAAAAGCTTACCTTATCAACACACCAGAGTCCTTTTTTTTGGTTAGAGGAGGAGGGTGGGTGGGAAACACTACACGTGTAGTGTCTCGGGTACAGCCACCGCCCAAATATATAGTTTTCACTTACCCACTTTGCTGTCTCTTTGTGTCCATCTCACAGTTTACTTTTCCACCTAAGTTTGTATTATCAGCAAACGCAAATGCATTGCAGTGTTATTTAAGTCATTGATATAGATTGTAAATAGCTGAGGTCCAAGCGTGGATTCTTGAGATATCTCACTACTTAAAGCCTGCCAACCCAAAAATGATCTGTTTATTCCTATTCTCTGTTTTCTGTCTGTCAAACAATCCCCAATCCATGCTAATACATTCCCCTCAATCCCATGAGCCTGAATTTGTGTAATAAGCTCTTGTGTGCACCTTACTGAATGCTTTTTGAAAATCCAAATACACTGCGTCCACTGATTTTCCCTTCCCTCCTCTGCAGGTTACAACCTCAAAAAATGAGCAGATTTCTCAAACACAATTTACTTTTAAAAATCAGTGTTGACTCTGTCCAATCATATTATGATTTTCTAATTCCCCTGTTATCATGTCTCTGACAATAGATTTTAGCATTTTCCCTCCCACTGATGTCAGATTAAGTGACGTATAGTTCCCTGTTTTTTCTCTCCCTCCTTTCTTGAACAGCTACTTTTCAATCCATGGGGACCAAAACTAGAATCTTTGGAATTCTGGCAGATTAAAACCAATGTACCATCTGGGTAGCCACTTCTTTTAAAACTCTAGGAGGTAGGCCATCAGACCCAGGAGATTTAGATTAGATTAGATTAGAGATACAGCACTGAAACAGGCCCTTCGGCCCACCGAGTCTGTGCCGACCATCAACCACCCATTTATACTAATCCTACACTAATCCCATATTCCTACCAAACATCCCCACCTGTCCCTATATTTCCCTACCACCTACCTATACTAGTGACAATTTATAATGGCCAATTTACCTATCAACCTGCAAGTCTTTTGGCTTGTGGGAGGAAACCGGAGCACCCGGAGAAAACCCACGCAGACACAGGGAGAACTTGCAAACTCCACACAGGCAGTACCCGGAATCGAACCCGGGTCCCTGGAGCTGTGAGGCTGCGGTGCTAACCACTGCGCCACTGTTGGCTTTTACTCCCATTAATTTCTCCACTACTATTTCATCATGGGGCAGGACGTCAGAAATGCTCCATCCATCAATATTGGCGACCACGCTCTGGAAGTGGTTCAAGAGTTCACCTACCTAGGCTCAACTATCACCAGTAACCTGTCTCTAGATGCAGAAATCAACAAGCGCATGGGAAAGGCTTCCACTGCTATGTCCAGACTGGCCAAGAGAGTGTGGGAAAATGGCGCACTGACACGAAACACAAAAGTCCGAGTGTATCAGGCCTGTGTCCTCAGTACTTTGCTCTATGGCAGCGAGGCCTGGACAACGTATGTCAGCCAAGAGCGATGTCTCAATTCATTCCATCTTCGCTGCCTCCGGAGAATACTTGGCATCAGGTGGCAGGACCGTATCTCCAACACAGAAGTCCTCGAGGCGGCCAACATCCCCAGCTTATACACACTACTGAGTCAGCGGCGCTTGAGATGGCTTGGCCATGTGAGCCTCATGGAAGATGGCAAGATCCCCAAAGACACATTGTACAGCGAGCTCGCCACTGGTATCAGACCCACCGACCGTCCATGTCTCCGCTTTAAAGACGTCTGCAAACGCGACATGAAATCCTGTGACATTGATCACAAGTTGTGGGAGTCAGTTGCCAGCGTCCGCCAAAGCTGGCGGGCAGCCATAAAGGCGGGGCTAAAGTGTGGCGAGTCGAAGAGACTTAGTAGTTGGCAGGAAAAAAGACAGAGGCGCAAGGGGAGAGCCAACTGTGTAACAGCCCCGACAAACAAGTTTCTCTGCAGCACCTGTGGAAGAGCCTGTCACTCTAGAATTGGCCTTTTCGCCACTCCAGGCGCTGCTTCACAAACCACTGACCACCTCCAGGCGCTTATCCATTGTCTCTCGAGATAAGGAGGCCAAAGAAGAAGAAGAATTTCTTTCCTAATATGAATTTCTTTAAGTCCCTCATTTTTACCTGACCCTTGGTTGCCCACTATTTTGGGAATGTTTTTTGTGTCTTCTACTGTGAAGACAGATATGGAGTATTTGTTTAATGTCCTTGCCATTTTCTTATTCGCAATTATAATTTCTTCTGTCTCTGCCTCTAAAGGACCAATGTTTACTTTCGCTCTTCCTTGTTACATACCTATAAAAGCTTTTACAATCTTTTAATGTATTTTGCTAGTTTACTAACATAATTTGTTTTTTTTATCTATTTCTTTCTTTGCTGAATTTTAAAATCTTGGCAGTCCTCAGGCATATTACTTTCTTTAGCAACATTATAAGCCTCTTCCGTTAATCTAATATTGTCTGAAACTTCCCTTGTTAGACACTGTTATGACCAAGGTGGGAGGAGTGCACTATTTATTCTAGTCCCACTTCTCCACAGGTCACAACATATTATTTTAAATTTTCCCACATATTGGTATGAATTTTATTCGGGTGCCGCGCTGCACAGTGGTGCCCTTTCAACTCAGCACGGCGGCCGCAGGGCCCCCATGATATTATGCGCGGGGGCACATTAGAATCACTGCGACGAGTGACGCCCCCCCCACCCCCCGATATTATGTGGGGAGAGGCGGGACATTCGGCGCAGTGAGGAATCCTTTGACAGTTGTGCAGCAGGTGCTGGGGCCCTATTTTAAGCACCCCAGCACCTGCTTCCTGATTGCTGTCAAAGAATACTTAACCTGACTGCTGAAGATTGGGGCTGCTGTCAATCTGGCAGCAAAGCAGAAAGTCCTGCAGAAATCCAGCAGGTCAGGCAGCATTTATGGAGAGAGAAGCAGAGTTAACTTGTCCAAGTTCACAGACCTAAAAGTTAACTCTGCTTCTCTCTCCACAGATGCTGCCTGACCTGCTGAGAGACCCCAGCACTTTCCGCTTTGCTGCCACATACTTACCCTGCTGTGTTCCAGTGTCCTGTGAAGTTGCGATCCTCTTCTCCCACTCAAGTGTAACATTCCTTCTTGTAGGCGTGGTGCACCTGGGTGAATAATCTTAAATTTGCACATCCCAGGAGTGAGACTTAAATAGACCGTAAAAGGTATTACAGAGGTTTACAGAGAACACACTGACACAAATGGGAATGCATGGGTGTCGCAGCAATGTAAAAACGTCTTTCACTAAATGTTCCTCACCAACATGTGTGTCCTTTTCTCTGGGCGAATGATGTGTGCCAGCATGTAGCACCAATGTCACATCCCTTTGCACCATTGGCCCTTCAGAAGAGCCAACGCATGCAATAACATCATTGCCATGCCACCATTACACATGAGCTTCTCCACGGATGCAGTGACATGGACATTGGCTCAGTCAGCTGCTGCCTGTAATGGTTTACACAGGGATGCTGCAGATTTGATTTGATTTTAGATTTGATTTAGAGATACAGCACTGAAACAGGCCCTTCGGCCCACCGAGTCTGTGCCGACCATTAACCACCCATTTATACTAATCCTACACTAATCCCATATTCCTACCACATCCTCACCTGTCCCTATATTTCCCTACCACCTACCTATACTAGGGGCAATTTACCTATCAACCTGCAAGTCTTTTTGGCTGTGGGAGGAAACCGGAGCACCCGGAGGAAACCCACGCAGACACAGGGAGAACTTGCAAACTCCACACAGGCAGTACCCAGAATTGAACCCGGGTCGCTGGAGCTGTGAGGCTGTGGTGCTAACCACTGCGCCACTGTGCCACCCTTGGACAAGTTAACTCTGCTTCTCTCTCCATAAATGCTGCCTGACCTGCTGGATTTCTGCAGGACTTTCTGCTTTGCTGCCAGATTGACAGCAGCCCCAATCTTCAGCAGTCCACACAGATGTGGACTGGTGTACAGAAGGTGAGCGAGTGTGATGTGTGGCTTGCAGAGTCATGTCAGTATCCTATGAAGCAGACAGCCTTTGTCTGATAAGCCACTTCCGTACACCCGTACCTCACTGCTAGCCCTGCGTGCAGAGCCTGGGTGCCATCTGCCCTCCCTTGCGTCTTTCATGTTGTAGGTCCTCAGCGTCCTCATAGTTCGAGGAAGAATCCTATTGACGTCCCTTCTCATCATGCCAGGCCTATTGGGTGCGTAGTTGTGCAGAGCAGCAAAGAAAGGAGCTGGCCTTTTCAGCCCATAGCATAGGGCATTACCCTATTCATGCAGGCATTGGAGGTGCTCTTTCAGCATGCCGATCTCCTGCTCAATGGTGGCTCATGTAGCTCAGTGCCTGGCATTGTATCTCTCCTCTGCAGCAGTGGTGGAGTCTCTCACCGATGTCAGGAGCCATGTCTGCAAAGGATAGCCCTTATCTCCAAGAAGCCACCCCTCCATCTGAGCCAGTTCAGTGAATGGTGGTAGCAGCCGGGACTGGCGCAAGACCCAGGTGTCATGGCAGCTGCCTGAGAAGTGGTCACACATTTGCTGCAAGCATCTGCAGTGTTCACACACCAGCTTCACCTAGATTGAGAGGGCTCCTTTAATGGTGACGTCTGCAGGTGGTAGCATGGCAGTAGGCCTGATGGCCACATGAGTGCAGTCGATGAATATTACAACTTATGGTTCTCTGGCAATGGTGCCAGAACCAATGGCCCTCTGGGCCTGGCTGTGAGAGTCGGTCCTGAAGCAGACATCCTCACTGGCCCTCCGGTGCAGGGCATTGGTGACCTCCCTGATGCAGCAGTGCACTGCTGACTGTGACCCCACCACTGCCACTATGAGGAACAAAGGCATGGGATGTCCACTGGAGCCCATGGGCTGCAGGTCATCCTTGAGCAGGGCACAGAGATGTGTCACCACCTCTCTATGTGCGCAATTTCCTCTGACACTGGTGCTCTGACATCCAATGGCATGTCATGTGGAGCCTGTAGATGCACGGCAACCGTAATGGCGGGCTCCTTTTGGGGGCTGCTATTCATGACCGGGGGCCTCTATGTGGATCACACCTGCCTGTTGATATTGTCTCTGGTGCATACAGATCCTCACGTGCAGAGGATCACACAATGTAGGGTGAGCCATACCTATTTCCATGTGATAATTAAAGTTGAACCCTGCATGTATTCGAAGGTTCCTAACAGGGCACGGATTGGTGTTGACAGGTACCTCAGCTGCTTTCCTGGATCAACTATATGGCATTGCCCATCTTGGCCAACACTCAGAGTGGCACAGCATGACCACATCAAGATCCTAACAGCTGAATCGATTGCCCCCACCATCCATAACATCTTAAAGCTCCTGCCCTTTCTGGCACCCTCCCCGCACACAGGGTGTACAATGTGCCATTGCCCTCTCACAAACACAGAATGTACAATGTTAACGGAGGGATGGTACATGGTACCTCCCTTCATGCCAGCATAGCTTTCCCTCCAGTAATTCCAGACCCCCTCCTTTTCAGAATGCAGAGTATTCCCCCCCCCTCCATCCCTCTCCCTTTAGGAATGCAGAGTTAGACCCCTGTGTATCCCCCCCCCCTCCTCCCTTTAAGAATGCAGAGTTAGACCCCTGTGTATATCCCTCCCTCCTCCCTTCCGTAATGCAGAGTGAGGACCTGCCGACTTTTCAGATCGTGAACGGGACAGCACGTGATGGCCGCCCGTTCAACGAAAAATCCGGCAGTGTCAGTGGAGAGGCGGTGGGCTGCATAATCAGCAAAGGTAAGTCATCATTACCATATGTTGATTGTAGTGCTGCCGCCGTGCGGTGGGGGTCCGCACCAAGGTCCCGCCGCCGCCGGTAAAATGCGGCGGGCCTGTCTTGATGTCGTAGATCGGGGCGGGCCTCTCCCCGCAGCATTTTACTGGCATTGTAGCGCCGTGACCTGCGGCGTTGAGGGGCCGGTAAAATTTAGCCCATCGATACAGTCAATCATATACTCTTATTTTTCCTAGAATAGAACACACTAACCAGGTTTCCATAATGAACAACACAATTATCAGTTTATTGTAAAACAAGTCTTATTTAGTAATGAAGTAAAACATAAACAAACATTGAAATTTTAAAGTCCCAACCTTAAATTTTAAAATTCCCTTCTTTTTACCATTGTCCCTTCACACATACACACACACACACACATATATACCGGTTAACTGGGGAAAAAAAAGGGAGTTTTATAAATTCAGAGTTCTGTTACAGACAAAGAAAACTTGGGCAGATTACTTGCTTGCTTTTGAAGAAAACAGCACATGAGATATGTTGTTCCAAAACTGGCATACAGTCTAACATCTGAGTGCATGTAGACAGGTCACTGAAATCTTTTAGAACAGTTCTTTTCAGGCGGCGTTGAAAAGTAATTTAGCAGGCTTTATTCAAAGGCAGGAAACAGGATGAATTGACACAGTAGGCATCTCAGGGTTTTTAGAGTTTTGCTGGAAAACTAAGCTGGGTTGTGGTCTTATCTCCTTTTTACACTTCTTCAACAGACTTGTCTTCTCAGCCGCTCACTCCAAAAGGTAAAACACACACACTGACCCACAACCATAAAGCTTGTGAATTTTCTGCCCATTCCAGTTCTGCTCTGCTGCTACTGGATTTGTCCAATCAAGGGATGCTTGTCACTTCTCTGCCCCTGTTACCAGGGTTCCTGTTCTATCTTTAATTTCAGTCATGTGACAACCAGTCACATTGTTGCCAATCCAGTTCCTTCAGTGCCCTCCTGATGGCTGTCTTTTTTCAAAAAAACTAGTCCAACATTTATTCAGTTTAACTATAAATTCATTTAAAAATATTTTTAACAAAAATAACAGAAACTTTTTCATAACACCTCCACTCTCGGAGGAATGAAACACCATTTTTAAATGTGTTTCATTACAAAGTGTGGGAAAAATAGAAAACACATTTTTGCACTCCTACTCATTCACTCTTTTTTCTGTTCTTTACCCTCTTTTCATTCAAATAACTTGAACAAAGTTAGATTCTCAATAAAGCATCTGCAGTAACATTATTTTTACCCACAGTGTGGATAATCTGTAAGTGATAAGGTTGTAACAGTAAACTCCATCGGAACAGCCTAGCATTCTGGTTTTTACATTTTTTCACAAAGACTAGGGTGTTATGATCAATGTAAGGCAGTGTCTCTCTGTAGTCATGGGGGACAAAGACTTCAAAATGTTTAAAAGAATTTGAACTTTCAACAAGGAATTTGAACTCAGAAAGTTGTTTTCTCCTGGACTGAGAACACCTCTCTCCTGTCTGCTCTCATCTCACTCTCAGCAGCATCGGAAACCATTGAAGACATTTGAATACCAAGAGAGAAAAGTCTCCTACAGTGAGCAAGGTTTAAGAAGAATACTGGGCCCCAATGAAAAGTAAGAGCTGTCTACAATCAAGGACTCTATGGCGAGCTGGAAACACAGAAACAGTAACAAGAAACACTCTTTCGAGACTGCCTCAGACCTCTCCAATTTATTTTTCTTCTACTCTTTTCTGTCCCTATTTGCATGTGTGTATTGCGTGTGCATGCTAGCATGGGCACGTCGTATATCCATAGGCATTAATATTATTGGAGTTTAAGTTTCAGGTTTAATAAATTTCACTTTTCTTCTTGAAGCTTAAGAAAGCTTGTTAATGCTCATTGTTTTGCCTTATAATTAGAAACTGGTGAACAAGGATTCACTTAGGGGGAGCTCAAAACACTGTGTTTAAAATTAAACCCTGCTACAATAAGACCGGGTGAAGACAGTAAAAGACGCCTAGACACCTTTCTCACCTAGTCATAACACCACCAATGCTTGTACTTTTGCGGTTCTTGGTAACAATTGTCCTTGTCCTGCTACATGCCCGAGTTAGGTTACTGTCACTTTTGCAAATTCACTTTTGGCAAGGTTTATTACAAAATCAGCCAATTGTAATTTTTTTGAATAGAATTTCTAGTTGTTCCAAGTGGTCTTTCCAAGTGTCACAATAGAACAGCACATCATCAAGGTAAGCTACCCAGTTAGGAACATTGGCTACCACTTACTTCATTAGTCTCTGAAAGGTTGCTGGGGCATTTTCTAGCCTGAATGGCATCACTTGCCATTCGAAAAGACCATCTGGTGTGACAAAAGCTGATATTTCTTGAGCTTGGGGTGTTAAAGGAACTTGCCAGTATCTCTTTAACAAATCTATTTTTGTAAGAAACATGGCACTGCCCACTCTGTTAATACAGTCTTCCAAGCGAGGGATTGGGTAGGAGTCTGCCTTTGTTACTGCATTAACTTTTCTGTAGTCTATGCAAAATCTGGTTGATCCATCAGGTTTAGGCATTAATATGACTGGTGAACTCCAGCTGCTTTGACTGGGTTCTGTTAGGTGGTTCTCCAGCATGTATTGGATTTCTGCTTTTACCTGGGCCTGTTTCTCTGGACTTAAGTGGTAAAGATGTTGTTTAATAGGAACGGATTCCCCTATATCTACATCATGGGCTGAAGTTTTAAAGCTCACCGAATGGCGTTGTGCACCTGCGAGATGTGCGCTGCTGAGCCGCCGTGATATTTAGTGCGGTACGATATTTACATGGAGGGGGCGGAACACCCGCCTCCGATGACGTAGAGGGGCGGGCGTTCCATCTCCGGCAACGGCGTCTGGCACCAGCGCCATTTTTAAAGGGCTTCAAGCCCTTTAGTTAGATATAAATTTTTAAAGGTCCCGATCGCCAAGAAATAAAGTTACAATTTTAATAGCACTTTGAATCCCCTCTCCCACCCCCACAATGAGTAATCGATATATAAATTGCCTTCTCCCCTCAAAAAATATTTATTGCGATCCGGAATTTCCTCCCCGAGCTTTATTAACTTTGACCCTCAACCCCTTCCCACCATCCCCTCAACCAATAGGAAGAGTTTTCCTCACTCCCCCCGCCCTGAAAACTTCACTTGTCCCCCCCTCCCCACCAGTCTGCTGCCTCGGATCTCTAAACGCCGGAGTTCCGGCAACCGGCCGGAATATCAGTGTGGGACAGCTGTCGTGACGAGGTAAGTAATTATTCATCTAATTTAAATTGATTAACATATTTTAATTAGGTCTCTGTTGCCGAGCGGTTGGGTGCAGCGGGGGCCTTCTCGGTGTTTAGGCCTGTGGCGAGCCTCTCCCAGAGGTATTTTCTGGCCCCCCCGCCATGACCCCTGATGTCAGGGGGCTGGTAAAATCTAGCCCCACGTGTGGCTAAGGTTGTACATCCGGACCTATCCTTATCAGACTCTTAAATGTGTGTAGCCTTGTTAGGTTTTCACATTGGTTTGCATCTAAATATATTTATACATAGTGTCCAATCTCCCTAGCAATTCAGTATTAGCTAACTGGATAGTAGGAGGTTCAACTTGAGAATTGTCTAGGCCTCCTTCTGCCTCATCCGCACTATCCTTTTCCTCCTTCACTGTCCCTACTACCTGACATACGTGTGCTTGCTTATCCTTCTCCCGCGATAATATTGTTTTCACATATTGATATGACACAGCCGATTCCTATTCTGGCGATCTGGGGTGTCAGTCAAATAATTTACTTCACCAATTCTCTTGACCACTTTATATGTACCACTGAACTGTGCTTTCAACGGTTTACCCTGTAAAGGCATCAATACCAACACTTCATCCCCTGGCCGAAACGTGCGCGTTTTAGCATGCTTGTCTGCCATTTTTTCATAGTTGTTTGGGAAGCTTTAAGGTGTTCCTGAGCCACTTTACAGGCTCTTGTGAGCTGTTCCCGGAACATGGATACAGAATCTAGCAGAGAAGATTCATCCCTCTATTCCAAAAACCTTTCTTTAATTAGTTTTAGAGGACCTCTTATCTCATGTCCCATAAGCTAATTCAAAAGGACTAAAACTTGTAGATTCATACGGTGAATGCCTAGTGACAAACAAAAGAAGTTCTAGCCATTTATCCCAATCGTGGGGATATTCATGACAGAATACCCTGAACATTGTTTTGAGGGTCTGATGGTACCCTTCTAAAGCTCCCTGTATCTGTGGGTGGTATGCTGAAGACTTTACTGTGGTATACCTAAGTTACCCATAACTTGCTGAAAAATTTTCAACTTAAAATTGAAACCTTGATCCGACTGAGCCTCAAGCGGTAATCCATATCTAGCGAAGAACTAGGTTAACTTCTCGACCACGGCCTGAGCAAAAATTGTTCTCAAGGCAATGGCCTCTGGGAACCGAGTAGTCATATCCATGATAGTGAGGATATATTGGTGTCCTGCTTTTGTTTTCGGTAATTCCCCAATAACTGGTATGGGAATTAGAGGTGCTGGTTTTATGGCAGGTTGCGCTTTTCCCACCATCTGGCACACATGGCACGTTTTACAAAACTGCACCACATCCTTGGAAAGATCTGGCCAGTAAAAAATGTTAACTTATACGTGATTGGGTCTTCCGGATCCCCACCTGCCTGCTATCGGAATTTAATGCACTATCCTTAATATTTTCCGACGATACTTGGGCAGTACTACTCTCTGATGAACAAATGTCCATTCTTTGTCTGCAGGTCTATGTGGAGGTCTCCACTTGCTCATCAGAATCCCATTTTAATGTAATAGCCTTCTCAAACTCCTTTTGCCTCAGCTTCTATTAGAGTTGATTGTGCCACTTTATTTAAATCTAGATCAGCTTGCTGAGGCTTGATCAGAGAAGACTTATAAAACATTTCCTTTGGATTATCCAAATCCCCAAAGAATGTTTCAGATATTTGGCTATCTGTCTGTGGTGCCAATTTTACCTCCGACAATGCAACTTGTTTAGCCATTGCTCAGGTTACTACACATGAAGGAAAAGTTCCTGGAACCTTTTTCTTCAGCTGCTCTGTCTCTTTAACTTCCCTTGGTTTTTCTGTGACTACTGGTGAAGCTACTACTTTCAGTCCAGCCAAATCATTCCCCGGGAGTAGGTCAACTCCGTCTACTGGCAAGCTATGGACAACTCCTACAGTTACTGTTCCAGACATCAGGTCACACTCTAGGTGCATCTGATACAAAGGTACGGGTATATACTCCCCGCCAATACCATTCACTAAAACTTTAGCGTTCAGTGGAAATGTTATGCCTTTCCCCAGCAAAAGAGTTTGTGTAGCTCTTGTATCCCTCAGTATAACTATAGGTTTGCCTGCCTCACTTGAGGGATAAGGAGTTACTTTTCCTTTGGATAAGAATTCCCTATAACTCTCAGGTATCTTATTCACAATCACTGCACTCATAGCGGTTTTTGTACTTGGTCTTACAGATGCAGTTAGAGCTACAGCTGCAGTTAGAGCTACAGCCTGATCTTGGTCAGGGCCCTTTTCACTGCGTTGACTTTGTGTACCCCATTAGGTCCTATGGGTTTATCCTGGAACTTCCAGCATTCTGCATGCAGATGTCCCACCTTGTGACAACGGTAACATTTAGTCTTGTGGACCTCACCTCCACCCTCAGCACCTTCCTTTCTGGCTTGAGTAGGAGAACCCAGGGTGTTCCTAGCTATCCTTTCTTGTCCCCAGCTACTTGCCTTCCTTTCACTCTACCGCCTTCTATCCTTCTCAGGTTTGTGGGGGTGATGGACAAAGGGTTTGGATTTATACACAAGCTCAAAATCATCAGCAATTTCCGTTGCCAGTTTGGCCTTTGAAACCTTCTGGTTCTCTGCACGGGTTGTTATTAAAAGAGGGGTGAATTTTTAAATGCTTCCAGGAGAATTAATTCTCTAAGGTTCTCATATGTGGCTTCCATCTTTAGCGTGCGTATACAAGAATCAAAATCAATTTGTTTTACCCTCTCAAATTCTCTATAAGTCTGCCCAGATAATCTCCGGAAGGTCCGAAATTTCTGACTGTAAGCTTCAGGGACTAACTCATACGCAGCGAGAATAGCCTTTTTTGTTATTTCATAATCTGCGGAAGCCTCTTCAGAAAGCATGGCATAAACTTCATGAGCTCTGCCCATCAACGTGCTTTGCATAAGCAGTGTCTAGCTTTCCTTAGGACACTTTAAATTTGAAGGATGATGTTTAACACTACAGCAAGCAGACCAGAGAGTTGTTTTAAATAAAAACAAAGTGCTGGAAATACTTAGCAGTGGTGCAGTGGTTAGCACTGCAGTCTCACAGCTCCAGCGACCCGGGTTCAATTCTGGGTACTGCCTCTGTGGAGTTTGCAAGTTCTCCCTTTGTCTGCGTGGGTTTTCTCCGGGTGCTCCGGTTTCCTCCCACAGCCAAAAGACTTGCAGGTTGGTAGGTAAATTGGCCATTATAAATTGCCCCTAGTATAGGTAGGTGGTAGGGAAATATAGGGACAGGTGGGGATGTGGTAGGAATGTGGGATTAGTGTAGGATTAGTATAAATGGGTGGTTGATGGTCGGCACAGAGTCGGTGGGCCGAAGGGCCTGTTTCAGTGCTGTATCTCTAAACTAAACTAAACTTCATCTGTTTGGCTATCTTTTCAAAAGAAGTGGAAAATGCCTCTTTGTCCCTTTCCTCAAACTTAGGGAGGGTTTCACAAATTTAAACCGCTCTCCACTGGGTCCTGAGCTGGAGACAGATCTTTTCCCACCAGAACTTTCACTGGAGTCAAGACCACTCTTTTGACTTAGTTCCAGCTTTCTAACCTCAACCTCCCTTTCTTCTCTCTCTCTCTTTGTCTTAGAAATTCTCGTTCAAGTTTTTTTTATTGTCAATTTTTCCGCAACCTTATACTTTCTTAATTCTTCTTCCTGCTCAAGCTGCTTCATCTGTAGCTGAATTTTAGCCAGTTCAACTGCACTATTCTCTGTTTTACTTTCTTCTTCCAATTTCGAATCGTGTGCCATTACTTCAATTATGTCTGCTTTCTTATCTCCTGGTTTTAACTCTTAACACTAAGTTCTGCCAAATCCTTTAACTTAACCTTGTTTACGTGTCTCAAATCACTCAGGGATACATCCTCCTTCCCAGAAAAGTCACAGCAACTGTAAAAGACATTCCGATGGTGTAAACTTTATTGCACAAGAAACCTGGTTCTTTTTTTTTCTTTTTCAATTATTATTACCCTAGTTACAATTGTATGACATTGGCGTTGAGTTTATCCTGGCAAACGTGCCCCTAATTAATATGTTAAGACCAAGATGGGAGGAGTGCACTGTTTATTCGAATCCCACTTCTCCACAGGTCACAACATATTATTTTAAATTTTCCCTCTTATCGATATGGTCAGTCAAATACTCTATTTTTCCCAGAATAACCAGGTTTCTTTAATGAGCAACAGAATTGTCAGTTTATTATCAAACAAGTCTTCACTAGTAATGAAGGAAAACATAAATGCACAGATTGAAATTTTAAAGTGCCAACATTAAACTTTAAAGTTCTCTTTTTTTTGCCTTATTCCCTTCACACACACACACACACACACACACACACATATACTGGTTAACCATGTCATGAAGACCCCAACCTGCCAATAATGAGGCATATTAATTTTGTCATATGAACATTAATTTTAAACTGTTGCTGGAGTGAAGAAATGACTTGTTTAAAGAGGTCACCAGATATTTGGCTGGAGACATTTGCATATGAAGAGACAGTGCTTAAAAAGACATTGGGAATACTAAAAGAGAGAGCTAAGGCGACTTGAGTTAACTACGGGGCGACAGAGTAACCCTAGTGAAAGCATGGCCAATATGGAGGATCATAATTCAGGGCTGGGTACAGAATTGTTAAAACCTTCCCAACTGATCCCAAAATTGAATGAGGGAGTCGTGGAAGTGTTTTTTGTGTCTTTTGAAAAACTGGCAAGGCAGTTAAAGTGGCCAGCTGAGGCTTGGACTCTCCTGTTACAAATCAAGCTAACCGGAAAAGCCCATGCCATTTATTCCATGTTGCCAGATGAGAGTTCATCCAATTATGAACTGACAAAAAATCCTATCCTCAGGGCATATGAGTTAGTACCTGAAAACTATCGCCAAAGGTTTAGGTCCCTCAAGAAGCAAGCTGATTAAACTTACCTGGAGTTTGAAGTAAGCAGCTGGCTTTTGACCGGTGGCTGAGGGCTCTTAAAGTACAGCTCAGCTATGAAAATCTCAGAGAGGTAATTTTGTTAGAGGAATTTAAAAGCTCTTTCCTACTCTCTATAAAGACACATGTAGAGGAACAGAAGGTTCATAGAGCCCGGCAAGCCGTAGTGCTGGCTGATGAGTTTGCTCTCATTTATAAGTTGGTTTCTCAGGGGAGAACCTTTCCTAGTCACCCACACAAATCCCGAAAAGGACAAAGGGTGGGAAGGTGATAGAAGCCCAAGCAGTCCTGGGAGGGAAAGGAAAGCAGGAGACAGAGGGGGCCCTCCTCCAGCCAAAAAAGAAGGTGCTGTAAGTAGGGGTGAGACCCAGAGACTGCGCTTCCATTGTAATAAAGCAGGACATCTAAGAGCTGACTGCTGGAAACTAAAGGGAAAACCTTTAGGGTTAATCAGGGCACATCTGCTCAGTGAAGAAGGGAACCTGATGGAAAGCACAGCAGAACAAGCTGTGGCTTTAACTGCAGTAAGAGTGAGACCCAGGAAGCTTACGGCTGCAATTGCAGGAAAATTTAATAGGATTCCTGAAGGTTATCAGGGTTTTGTGTCTGAAGGGAGACTAACCCCATACCCCTCGAGTGGGGCAAGCAAGCCCATAGTAATCCACAGGGACACAGGGGCCACTAGATCCCTTTTCCTGGGAAAAGGCCTGACCTTTTCCCCAGATAGTGCAGTAAACTCCAGAATGGTGGTGAATGGTATTGGAGTCATAGAGTTATACAGCACAGAAGCAGGCCCTTCGGCCCATCGTGTCCGTGCCGGCCATCAAACACCTAACTATTCTAATCCCATTTTCCAGCACTTGACCCGTAGCCTTGTATGCTATGGCTTTTCAAGTGCTCATCTAAATACTTCTTAAATGCTGTGAGGGTTCCTGCCTGTGCCACCTCTTCAGGTAGTACGTTCCAGATTCCAACCACCCTTTGGGTGAAAAATGTTTTCCTCAAATTCCCTCTAAACCTCCTGCCCCTTACATTACTCTATGCCCCCATGTTTTTGAACCCTCCGCTAAGGGAAAAAGTTTCTTCCTATCTACCCTATCAATGCCCCTCATAATTTTGTATACTTCAATCATATCTCCCCTCAGCCTTCTCTGCTCTAAGGAAAACAACCCTAGCCTTTTCACTCTTCATAGCTGAAATGCTCCAGCCCAGACAATATCCTGGTGAATCTCATCTGCACCCTCTCTAGTGCAATCACATCCTTCCTATAGTATGGTGCCCAGAACTTCACTTAGTACTCCAGCTGTGGCCTAACTAGTTTTATATAGCCCCATCATAACCTCCCTGCTCTTATATTCTGTGCCTCGGCTAATAAAGGCAAGTATCCCATACGCCTTCCTAACCACATTATCTACCTGTGCTGCTGCCTTCAGTGATCAATGGACAAGGTCCCTCTGACTGTCTGTACTTCCTAGGGTCCTACTATCCATTGTATATTCCCTTGCCTTGTTAGTCCTCCCGAAATGCATCACCTCACACTTCTCAGGATTAAATTCCATTTGCCACAGCTCCACCCATCTTACCAGCCCATCTATATCGTCCTGTAATCCAAGGCTTTCCTCCTCACTATTTACGACACCACCAATTTTTGTGTAATCTTCGAACTTACTGAACATACATTCCGTATTCACGACAAACTCATGTAACAACCAGTAACATTGTTGCCAATCCAGTTCCTTCAGTGCCCCCTTGATGGCTCTCTAAAAAAAAAACTGGTCCAACTTTTATTCAGTTTAACTATAAACTCCGATAAAAATATTTTTAACACAAACAGAATCACTTTGTAACAACATGGACCACTTTTCCCATGGGTTTTTTTTATTCCTTAAGTGAATGAGTATTGCTGTGAATTCTTTAAATATTTTCCATTGATTACATACTGTGACATCTTTTAATCTAGTTTCCCTGTCTACCTTCACAGATTATTATTTAGATGGAGAAAGACTACAGACTACAGTGGCGCCGTGGTTAGCACTGCAGCCTCACAACTCCAGCGACCCATATTCGATTCTGGGTACTGGTTGTGTGGAGTTTGCAAGTTCTCCCTGTGACCACGTGGGTTTCCGCCGGTTGTTGCGGTTTCCTCCCACAGCTAAAGACTTGCAGGTTGATAGGTAAATTGGCCATTGTAAATTGCCCCTAGTGTAGGTAGGGGAATTAAGGGGATGTGCTAGGGACTATGGGATTAATGTAGGATTAGTATAAATGGGTGGTGGATGGTTGGCACAGACTCGAAGGGCCTGTTTCAGTGCTATATCTCTAAATAAAATACTGCAGTACAGAGGAATCTGGGTGTTCTTGTTTGTGAACCACAAAAAGTTAGCATGCAGGTGCAGCAAGTAATTAGGAAGGCAAATGGAATTTTGGCCTTTATTGCTAGGGGGGTGAGAGTTTAAAAATAGGGAAGTCTTGTGACAACTGTACAGGGTGTTGGTGAAGCCACACCTGGAGTATTGCGTACAGTTTTGGTCCCCGTATTTAAGGAAGGATATACTAGCATTGGAGGCAGTTCAGCAAAGGTTCACTAGGCTGATTCCGAGGATGAAGGGGTTGTCTTATCAAGAACGGCGAAATAGGTTAGGCCTTTATTCATTGGAGTTCAGAAGAATGAGAGGTGCTCTTATTGAAACATATAAGATTCTAAGGGGGCTTGACAGGGTAGATGTTGAGAATATGTTTCCACTGGTGGGGAAATCTCGAACTAGGGGACATAGTTACAGAATAAGGAGTCACACATTTAAAGCTGAGATGCGAAGGAATTTCTTCTCTCAGAGGGTGGTGAATCTCTGGAATTCTCTACCTCAGAGAGTTGTGGAGGCTAGATCACTAAATGTATTTAAGGAGGAGGTAGATAGATTTTTGAAATCTCGGCGAGTGGAGGGTTATGCGGAGCAGGCCCAAAAGAGGAGTTGAGGCTTGCGACAGATCAGCCATGATCGTATTGAATGGCGGTGCAAGCTTGAGCGGCAGTATGGCCTACTCCTGCTCCTATTTCTTATGTTCTTATGAACCCAACCCTTCAAACCTATGTGGTGGTGAGCTGCCTTCTTGAACCGCTGCAGTCCATTTGGGGTAGGTATACCCACAGTGCTGTTAGGAAGGGAGTTCCAGGATTTTGACCCGGCAACAGTGAAGGAACGGCGATATACTTCCAAGTCAGGATGGTGTGTGACTCGGAGGGGAACTTGCAGGTGGTGGTGTTCCCATGTATTTGCTGCCCTTGTCCTTCTAATTGGTAGAGGTCGCGGGTGTGGAAGGTGCTGTCTAAGGAGCCTTGGTGCATTGCTGCAGTATATCTTGTAGATGGTACACACTGCTGCCACTGTGCGTCGGTGGTGGAGGGAGTGAATGTTTGTAGATGGGGTGTCAATCAAGCGGGCTGCTTTCTCCTGGATGGTGTCGAGCTTCTTGAGTGTTGTTGGAGCTGCACCCATCCAGGCAAGTGGAGAGTATTCCATCCCACTCCTGACTTGTGCCTTGTAGAAGGTGGACAGGCTTTGGGGAGTCAGGAGATGAGTCACTCACCTCAGGATTCCTAGACTCTGACCTGCTCTTGTAGCCATGGTATTTATATGGCTACTCCAGTTCAGTTTCTGGTCAATGGTAGCCCCCATGATGTTGATAGTGGGGGATTCAGCGATGGTAATGCTGTTGAATGTCAAGGGGAGATGGTTAGATTCTCTCTTGTTGGAGATGGTCATTGCCTGGCACTTGTGTGGCGCAAATGTTACTTGCCACTTATCAGCCCAAGCCTGGATATTGTCCAAGTCTTGCTGCATTTCTACACGGACTGCTTCAGTATCTGAGGAGTCACGAATGGTGCTGAACATTGTGCAATCATCAGCGAACATCCACACCTCTGACCTTATGATTGAAGGAAGGTCATTGATGAAGCAGCTGAAGATGATTGTGCCTAGGACACTACCCTGAGGGACTCCTGCAGTGATGTCCTGTAGCTCAGATGATTGACCTCCAACAATCACAACCATCTTCCTTTGTGCTAGGTATGACTCCAGCCAGCGGAGGGTTTCCCCCCTGATTCCCATTGACCTCAGTTTTGCTAGGGCTCCTTGATGCCACACTCGGTCAAAACCTGCCTTGATGTCAAGGGCAGTCACTCTCACCTCACCTCTTGAGTGAAGCTCTTTTATCCATGTTTGAACCAAGGCTGTCATGAGGTCAGGAGCTGAGTGGCCCAGGCGGAACCCAAACTGAGCGTCACTGAGCAGGTTATTGCTAAGCAAGTGCCGCTTGATGGCACTGTTGATGACACCTTCCATCACTTTCCTGATGATTTAGAGTAGGCTGATGGGGTGGTAATTGGCCGGGTTGGACTTGTCCTGCTTTTTGTGTACAGGACATACCTGGGCAATTTTCCACATTGCAGGGTAGATGCCAGTGTTGTAGCTGTACTGGAACAGCTTGGCTAGGGGCGCGGCAAGTTCTGGAGCACGGGTCTTCAGTACTATTGCCAGAATATTGTCAGGGCCCATAGCTTTTGCAGTATCCAGTGCCTTCAGTCGTTTCTTGATATCACACGGAGTGAATCGAATTGGCTGAAGTCTGGCATCTGTGATGCTGGGGACTTCAGGAGGAGGCCGAGATGGACCATCAACTCAGCACTTCTGGCTGAAGATTGTTGCAAATGCTTCAGCCTTATCTTTCGCACTGATGTGCTGAGCTCCCCCATCATTGAGGATGGGGATATTTGTGGAGCCACCTCCTCCAGTTAGTTGTTTAATTGTCCACCACCATTCATGGCTGGATGTGGCAGGACTGCAGAGCTTAGATCTGATCCGTTGGTTATGGGATCGCTTAGCTCTGTCTATTGCAGGCTGCTTACGCAGTTTGGCACTCATATAGTCCTGTGTTGTAGCTTCACCAGGTTGACACCTCATTTTGAGGTCTGCCTGGTGCTGCTCCTGGCATGCCCTCCTGCACTCTGCATTGAACCAGGGTTGGTCTCCTGGCTTGATGGTAATGGTAGAGTGGGGGATATGCCGGGCCATGAGGTTGCAGATTGTGGTTGAGTACAATTCTGCTGCTGCTGATGGCCCACAGCATCTCATGGATGCCCAGTTTTGCATTGCTATATATGTTCGAAATCTATCCCATTTAGCAGGGTGATAGTGCCACACAACACGACGGACGGTATGCTCAATGTGAAGGCGGGACTTCGTCTCCACAAGGACTCTGCGGTGGTCACTCCTACCAATACTGTCATGGACAGAAGAATCTGCAGCAGGCAGATTGGTGAGGACGAGGTCAAGTATGTGTTTCCCTCGTGTTGGTTCCCCCACCACCTGCCGCAGACCCAGTCTAGCAGCTATGTCCTTTCGGACTCGGCCAGCTTGGTCGTGGTGCTACTGAGCCACTCTTGGTGATGGACATTGAAGTCCCCCACCCAGAGTACATTTATGCCCTTGCCACCCTCAGTGTTTCCTCCAAGTGGTGTTCAACATGGTGGAATACTGAGTCATCAGCTGAGGGAGGGCAGTAGGTGGTAATCAGTTGGAGGTCACCTTGCCCATGTTTGACCTGATGCCATGAGACTTCATGGGGTCTGGAGTCGATGTTGAGGACTCCCAGGGCAACTCCCTCCCGACTGTATACCACTGTCCCGCCACCTCTGGTGGGTCTGTCCTGACGGTGGGACAGGACATACCTGGGGATGGTGATGGCAGTGTCTGGGACATTGTCTGTAAGGTATGATTCCTTGAGTATGACTATGTCAGGCTGTTGCTTGACTAGTCTGTGGGGCAGCTTTCCCAACTTTAGCACAAGCCCCCAGATGTTAGTAAGGAAGACTTTGTAGGGACGACAGGGCTGGGTTTGCCGTTGTCGTTTGCGGTGCCAATGTCGATGCTGGGTGGTCCGTCCAGTTTCATTCCTTTTTATTGACTTCGTAGCGGTTAGGTACAACTGAGTGGCTTGCTAGGCCATTTCAGAGGGCGTGCAAGAGTTAACCACATTGCTGTGGGTCTGGAGTCACATGTAGGCCAGACCAGGTAAGGACAGCAGATTTCCTTACCTAAAGACATTAGTGAACCAGACGGGTTTTTACAACAATTAACAATGGTTTCGTAGCCATCATTAGCCTAGCTTTTAATTGCAGATTAATTGAATTCAAATTCCACCTTCTGCTGTGGTGGGATTCGAACCCATGTCCCCAGAGAAATACCCTGGGTCTCTGGGTTACTAGTCCAGTGATAATACCACTATGCCACCGCCTACCCTTATACCCTTTGTTTTGTTCATATTTGTGACCGTCGTTTCAGATTTACCTAAATCAACCTCAAACTCAATATAAAATTTTATCATATTACATTCACTTTCTCCAGAGGTTTCTTTATTATAAGATTATTAATTGACTGTGTCTCATTGTAAATTACAACATCTGAAATAGCCTGTTCCCTAGTTGGTTCCTCACCATACTGAGCTAGAAAACTGTCTTGAATAATCCATGAACTGGCCCTCGATAATTTTGGTTTGCCCATATTGCTCAGAAATAACTGAAGGATTGATTTTAGGTTTTTTTATTATCATGTACTTTTAGTCAGCTCCGCCTATTGTCTTAACACAATTAACCTTGATTCAACTTTATTTATTGGCTGTTGAATCTTTTTTGATGCGTGGGAAATGCCTATATCGGCTAGGGAAATTACATTGACAATTTGCAGTTGAGTTGGGAGAGCTTGCAAATCGGGTAGGAATTTTAACTCTCAAAAAAGAGGTGATCTGGGTCAGGTTTTTTTTTATTCATTCAGGTGATGTGGGCGTCACTGGCCAGGCCAGCATTTATTGCCCACCCCTAATTGCCCTTGAGAAGGTGGTGGTGAGCTGCCTTCTTGAACCGCTGCAGTCCATTTGGGGTAGGTATACCTGCAGTGCTGTTCGGAAGGGTGTTCCAGGATTTTGACCCAGTGACAGTGAAGGAATGGCGATATAGTTCCAAGTCAGGATGGTGTTTGACTTGGAAGGGAATTTGCAGGTGGTGGTGTTCCCATGTATTTGCTGCCCTCGAAGGAGCCTTGGTGCATTGCTGCAGTGCATCTTGTAGATGGTACACACTGCTGCCACTGTGTGTCGGTGGTGGAGGGAGTGAATGTTTGTAGATGGGGTGCCAATCAAGCGGGCTGCTTTGTCCTGGATGGTGTTGAGCTTCTTGAGTGTTTTTGGAGCTGCACCCATCCAGGCAAGTGGAGAGTATTCCATCACACTCCTGACTTGTGCCTTGTAGATGGTGGACAGGCTTTGGGGAGTCAGGAGATGAGTTACTCGCCTCAGGATTCCTAGCCTCTGACCTGCTCTTGTAGCCACGGTATTTATATGGCTACTCCAGTTCAGTTTCTGGTCAATGGTAGCCCCTAGGATGTTGATAGGTGAGATCTAGGTGAGATGCGAAAACTTAAAAAAATCTCAAACCTGCCACTACCCTGCCCATTTCCAGTTTTAGCAGAGGTGGGCAGGGGCGGGTAACCAACCTTGTCCCAGAAAGCAGGCTTGTCATTTAAATATCATGATGAGATTGTGTCCGGTCCTTGGGAAACCTGGCAGGAGGCAAAGACTGCCTCGTGGTAGAGACAAGTGCTTTTACAACACTTTCTGTGAGCCAGGTGGAGCCCATCCTGCTCATTTTCTTTTCTGCCTGCCCTGCTCTGACCTGCTGTCGGACACCCACCATCAGACCTCCCCCCCGACCAACCGCCCCAAGCTGGATAGATTGGACCCACCCCTCGCCTCCCGGGATCAGAGATCAGACTCCATCTGCAATTGACAACCCCCACCCTGAAATCAGCGACCAACTGCCTTCCCCCACGATACAGACTAACCCCCTACCATGCTTCCATTAACTCAGTTGCAGGCTTGCTACTTGCTCATGTGCTGTGACCTCCTCTAAAATATTCCCTGCCAGCAGGGAGCCAAACCTGTCAATCAGGCTGGTTTCCAGTTGGGGAACCTGCTGGAAAAAAGCGCACGCTGTGATGTTAAAATTGCACAGTGTGCAACTAAAACTCTTCCCTCCGCCGCCACAACCTCTGCTTGCAAAACATGCTTCAATAAATATTGGGGTCTGAATGTTGCTGTTCATAGCAAATGTTCAAGGGGGTAGTTGTTTATGTTTGTTGGCCTTGGTACTCTGTTTCTGGAAACAAACCTTTTCCTGTATGGATCTAGGGTGTGGCCAGAAGTGCATGCACCATCTCTTTTTAATTGTCACATTAGCCCTTACTTTAACTTGCAGTGGCAACCATGCAGGCTGCTCAGTGGTCGGCAACAAATCATCCCAACCCCGGCAGCATGAGGCAAGGGAGATTTTAATCGCTGGGTCTCTTCTGCATAGTCCCAGTCAGTTACTTGTCAGAAACTGATGGGAAGCAGTAGTTGGCTGGCACATGGGAGCAGAATGCTGGGCAGCAGTAGGCCTTCATTAGGGACCAAATGCACTTGGGTTAGCTACTGGTAGGGGGTTTGGGAGGTTCTCATGATTGGAGAAGGGGTAGGACTTGGCCAAGGGATACCTAAACTGTCCTTGTGGGCCTAGAGAGAATCCTGCTACTCCTGGCTCCATTTGGAATGTAAAACAAAGCAAAATCATTTCCCACCTTGACCCATTCTGGTCTTGACTCCTCTTCCTGCTAGGTTGCTGTGCTGGAAAAAAAACACAACAGCTTCCCCACATATGTCTCTCGTTAAAATATTTGTATACTTGGGCCTCACCAGTTACTTGAATCGAAACCTTTGGGAAGAAAGTGGGAACTGTGCAGCTAAGTCCTGCCACACTTTTAACTGCCTACCCACTAGTTTCCATGTGACAGTCAGGGCTAATCTCTGCACACCCACCCCCCCCACCCCGTTATCTCTGAAAACGATGCTATGGTAGAAATGGGGTAATAACCATGTTTTAGTTTGCTCTCTTTTATTTGTGCATGGGATGTGGGTGACAATGCAAAGGCCAGCATTTATTGTCCATCCCTAATTGCCCTTCAGAAGGTGGTGAGCTGCCTTCTTGAACTGCTGCAGTCCATGTGGTGTATGTACATCTACAGTGCTATTAGGAAGTTGCAGGATTTTGACCCAGTGACAGTAAAGGAATAGCGATATAGTTCCAAGTCAGGATAGTGTGTAGCTTGGAGAGGAGCTGGTAGGTGGTGGTGTTCCCATGCATCTGATGCCTTTTTTCTTCTAAGTGGTGGAGGTCATGGGTTTGGAAGGTGTTGTCGAAGGAGCCTTGGCAAGTTGCTGCAATGCATCTTGCCGATGGTATACAGTGCTGCCACTGTGTGCCGGTGGTGGAGTGAGTGAATATTTAAGGTGCTGGATGAGGTACGGATCAAGTGGGCTGCTTTGTCCTGGCTGCTGTCGAGTTTCTTGAGTGTTGTTGGAGTTGCATTCAGCCAGGCAAGTGGAGAGTTATGCATCACGATCCTGCCTTGTGCCTTGTAGCTGGTGGATATGATTTGGGGAGTCAGGAGGTGAGTTACTCGCCACAGAATACCCAGCCTCTGACCTGCTCTTGTAGCCACAGTATTTATATGCCTGGTCCAGTTAAGTTTCTGGTCAATGGTAGTCCTCAAGATGTTGATGATCGGGGATTCAGCGATGGTAATGGCATTGAATGACAAAGGGAGGTGGTTAAATTCTTTCTTGTTTGAGAGAGTCAGTGCCTGGCACTTGTGTGGTCTGAATGTTACTTGCCAGTTGTTAGCCCAAGCCTGAATGTTCTCCAGGTCTTGTTGTAAGCGGGCACAGACGGCTTCTGTATCTGAGGAGTTGTGAATGGTACTGAACATTGTGCAATCATCGGCAAACATCCCTACATCTGACCTTATGTTGGAGAGAAGATCATGGATAAAGCAGTTGAAGATGGTTGGGCTTAGGGCATTATCCTGAGGCTGAGGTGATGGGCCTGCAACAACCACAATAATCTTCCTTTGTGCTAGTTATGACTCCAACCAGTGGAGAGTTTTTGCCCGATTCCCATTGACTTCAATTTTGCTTGAGCTCCTTGATGCTGTACTCGGTCAGATTCTGCCTTGATGTTAATGGCAGTCACTCTCATCTTGCCTCTGAATTTAGCTCTTTCATCCATGTTTGGACCACTGCTGTAATGTGGTGTGGAGCCGAGTGGCTGTGGCTGAACCCAAACTGAGCATTGTTGAGTAGGTTGTTGCTGAGTAATTGCCACCAAAAACACCTTCCATCACTTTGCTGACGATTGAGAGTAGATTGATGGGTTGGTAATTGGTCAGATTGGATTTATCCTGCTTTATGTGGGCATTTTTTTACATTATTTGGTAGATGCCAGTGTAGTAGCTTTACTGGAATAGTTTGGCTAGGGGCCACAGCTCATTCCAGAGCACAAGTCTTTCTTACTACAGCTGGGATGTTGTCAGGGCTCATAGCCTTTGCTATTTCCAGTGTCTTTAGCCATTTCTTGATGTTATGTGGAGTGAATTGGATTGGCTGAAGATTGACATCTGTGATGCTGGGGATCTCAGGAGGAAGCCGAGATGATGGTTGAAAATGCTTCAGTCTTGTCTTTTGCATGCACATTCTGGGCTCTGCCATCATTGAGGATGGGGATGTTTGTGGAGCCTCCTGCCCCAGTTAGTTGTTTGATTGTCCACCACCATTCACGACTGGATGTGGCATTACTGCAGATCTTTGATCTGATCCATTGGTAGTGGGATCACTTAGCTCTCTTTGCAGCATGCTGCATCTGCTGTTTAGGATGCACGTAGTCTTGTGTTGTAGCTTCACCAGGTTGACAGCTCATTTTTAGGTATAAACACCAGTACAGATGCATTAGGCTGAACGGCCTGTTCCTATGCTGTATATTCAATGTAATCTTTCCCTGTTGTGTGGAGCAGAACAGCAGATACTCCACAAACAGAAGGATTAGCAGTTGATGGCAAAGCAATTGTTTATAGCTATGACAGATCAAAGACCTGGTAGGAAAAACAGAAACATCACCTACAGCTTAGAAAAGAAGAAACTGAATGGGGTAGTAGGGTAAAGAGATCTAGGAATAGAGTGAACAAATCATTAAAAGCAGCATCGCAGGTCAGCAAAGCAACTAAAATGCTAAACACAGCACTGGGATTTATTTCTAGGGATATAGAATTCAAAAGTAGTGAAGTTACATTAAACTTGTACAGGACCCTGGTCGGACCGTGCTCTGTATTGATCACAGGTATGCCTGACATTGCTCCTGGCATGCTCTCCTGCACTCCTCATTGAAAGAGGGTTGATCCCCTAGCTTGATGGTAATGGTAGAGTTAGGGATATGCCAGGCCATGCGATTCTACATTTTGGTTGAATGCAATTCTGCTGCTGCTGATGGCCAACAGTGTCTCATGGATGCCCAGCTTTGAGCTGCAAGATCAGTTCTGAATCATAGAAACATTGAATCATAGAATGGTAACAGCACAGAAGGAGGCCCTTTGGCCTGTCTACCAACTCTCTGTAAGGGCTACTCAGCTGGTCCCACTGCCCAGCTTTTTCTCTGTAGCCCTGAAAATTTTCTCTCCAGGTAATTATCCAATTCCCTTTTGAAGCTATTATTGAATCTGCCTCCACCACACTCTGAAGCCGTGCATTCCAGATCATAGGAACATAGGGGCAGGACTAGGCCATTCAGCCCATCAAGCCTGCTCTGCCATTCAATATGATCATGGCTGATCATCCACTTCAATGCCTTTTTCCCACACTATCCTCATATCCCCTTATGTCATTTGTATTTAGAAATCTGTCAATCTCTGCTTTAAACATACTCAATGACTGAGTTTCCACAGCCCTCTGGGGTAGAGAATTCCAAAGATTCACAAACCTGTGAGTTAAAAAATTTCTCCTCATCTCTGTCCTAAGTGGCTTCCCCCTTATTTTGAAATTGTGTCCCCTGGTTCTAGATTCCCCAACCAGGGGAAACATCTTACCTGCATCTACCCTGTCTATCCCTTTAAGTATTTTGTAGGTTTCATTGAGATTACCTCTCATTCTTCGAAACTCTAGAGAATACAGGCCCAGTTTCCCCAATCTCTCTTCATAGGAGTGTCCCGCCATCCTGGGAACAAGTCTGGTGAACCTTCGTTGCATTCCCTCTATGGCAATAATATCTTTCCTAAGCTAAGGGGACCAAAACTTCAAACAGCACTCCAAGTGTGGTCTAATCAAGCTTCTATACAATTGAAGCAATCCTTAATCCATGCCAGTATATTATTTCCTATCCCATGTGGTTTAATTTTGCTAACCAACCTCCTGTGGGGCTCTTAATTAAAGGCCTTTTGAAAATCCAAGTAGACCACGTCCACCAAATCCCTTTTATCAATTCTGTTAGTAACATTCTCAAAAAACTCCCAACAGGTTCATCAAATATGATTTCCTGTTCATAAATCCATGTTGACTATGCCCAATCAGATCATTATTATCCAAATGTTCATTTATCACATCCTTTAGAACAGATTCTAGCATTTTCCCAATGACTGATGTAAGGCTAACAAGTCTGTAATTCCCTTTTTTCTCTCTCCCTCCCTTCTTAAATAGTGGGGTGACATTTGTGACCTTCCAATCTGCAGGAACTGCTCCAGAATCTATAGAATTTTGGAAGATAATCACGAATGCATCCACTATCTCCATAGCTCCCTCTTTCAACACTCTGGGATGTAGAATATCAGGTCTTGGGTACTTATCAACCTTCAGCCCCTTAATCCTAACTACTTACTACATAAGAGTTTTTCCTCATGTCACCTCTAGTTCTTTTGCCATTCACCTGGAATCGGTGTAGTCTGGTTCTCGAGCTTTCCGCCAATGGGAACAGTTTCTCTCTATCTACTCTGCCCAGACCCCTCATGATTTTGAACACCTCGATCAAATTTATTCTCAACCACCACCAGTCTACACTTGTAACTGAAGTTTCTTATCCCTGGAACCATTCTCGTAAATCTTGTCTGCACCCTCTCTAAAGCCTTCACATCCTTCCTAAAATGTGGTGTTCAGAATTGGACACAATACTCCAATTGACATCGAACCAGTGTATCACATGTATTACTATAATATATCCCATTCAGCAAGGTGGCAGTGCTGCACAACACGATGGAGGGTCTCCGCAGTGTGAAGACAGAACTTTGTCTCCACAAGGGCTATGCGGTGGCCACTCCTGCAAATACTATCATGGACATATTCCTCTGCGACAGGTAGATTGGTATGTCCAAGATCAAATAGGTTTTTCTCTCTTGTTGGTTCTCTCACCACTTGCCACAGATCCAGTCTGGCAGATATGGCCTTCAGCTAGCTCGGTCAGCAGTGGTGTTCCTGAGCCACTCTTGGTGATGGACATTGAAGTCCTCCGCCCAGAGTACCTTCTGTGCCCTTACTACATTCAGTGCTTCTTCCAACATGGAGGAATACCGATTCATCAGCTGAGGGAAGGTAGTAGTTGGTAATCAGCAGGGGGTTTCTTTGTCCATGTTTGACCTGAAGCTCTGAGACTTCATGGGGTCTGGAGTCAATGTTGAGGACTCCCAAGGCCACTCCCTCCCAACTAAATACCACAGTGCCGCCACGTCTGGTGGGTCTGCTCTGCCGGTGGGACAGGACATACCCAGGGATGGTGATGGAGGAGTCTGTGACATTGACTACAAGGTATGATTCAGTGAGTATGACTATGTCAGGCTGTTGCTTGACTAGTCTGTGGGACAGTTTTCCCAATTTTGGCACAAGTGCCCGGGTGTTAGCGAGAAGGACGTTGTAGGATCGATTGGGCAGGATGTGCCTTTGTCATTTCTGATGCTAAGGTTGATGCTGTGTGGTCCGTCTGGTTTTATTCTTATTTGATTTCTGTAGCAGTTTGATACAACTGAGTTGACCATTTCAGAGGGCAGTTAAATGTCAACCACTTTGCTGTGGATCAGGGTCACATATGAGCCAGACCGGGTAAGGACAGCTAATTTCATCCCCTGGGGGACTGTAGTGAACCAGATGGAATTTTATGGTAATCTGTTAGTTTCTTGATCATCATTACTAATACTAGTTTTTTTTATTCTAGATTTATTAATTAGTTGAATTTAACTTCCACCAAATGTCCTGGTGGGATTTGAACTCATGTTGCTGGGGCATTAGTTTGAACCTCTGGATTATTAGGACATAATATTACTCCTATGCTCCTGTTCCCATATTTGTGAGTTAATCCCAATCCAGTCTTGTTCCTCCTATTGAACTGAAAGCTAACCTTGCACGAAGGTCTTTATATATTCTGTTGTTTTGTGTGGCTCATCTCGAATTAGTCATAGAATTTTCAAACTGTTGTTCCGTCTTTTACTTTTTATTTTCATAACTCTAATACAAATAGTAGCAAATCTTACTCAACTGTTGTATTATTTCTATTAAGCTGTTTTATATACCCAATGCAAACTGATTATACAATGAATTATCAGTCACAATTACTTTATATAAAAAAGAGGCACATAGTGAAATATTTAAATGGTAAAGATCTAATAAGCATTCTTGCTTTCCCGAAACAGTCAACGCTAAGATATCTTGAATGGATGTTGTAGCTAGTGGTTGAAGCTGCTGTACCCGGAGAAAAGAAAGTGCCAACCCAGGGCCAAATTGGAATTTGCCATTTTAATGTGGTGAGAATGGTTTTGATGAAGAAACACTTTTGACTTTTGGGATCAGTAGATAGCTTCCACAAAAAGAACTCAAGCTTGGATTTAGTTTAGTTTAGTTTAGAGATACAGCACTGAAACAGGCCCTTCGGCCCACCGACTCTGTGCCGACCATCAACCACCCATTTTATACTAATCCTACACTAATTCCACATTACTACCACATCCCCACCTGTCCCTATATTTCCCTACCACCTACCTATACTAGGGGCAATTTATAAAGGTCAATTAACCTATCAACCAGCAAGTCTTTGGCATGTGGGAGGAAACCGGAGCACCCGGAGGAAACCCACGCAGACACAGGGAGAACTTGCAAACTCCACACAGGCAGTACCCAGAATTGAACCCAGGTCGCTGGAGCTGTGAGGCTGCAGTGCTAACCACTGCGCCACTGTGATTTATATCTTGTATAATTAATCTTCTTGGAGATGAGGATGTTTTGAATTGCGCTTAAAATGCTGAACTGCTGAGACTCTTCAGGGACTATTTTCAATGATAAAAACATGAAAAACTAGTGAATGTCTCCTTGTGTAAACCCCATTTGATACTATGGTTGCCAATCAAAAGCTTTTTAAGCTGACAGTTAACTTTTGAATCCATGTGTTAGCTTGCCAATGTTTTACAATAAATATCAGTTCTTTTCACTGGCACTGGTGGTTCCCCAATCAGATCATTTGAATGTGGGCCTCTCAGAACCAGATAAATTGGAGGGTGTGAATATAACCATCAGATGTTGCTGTTTATTGTTTTGTGCAGCAAACTGAGGCACAAAAAATAAAATCTGGGGTTGATTTTTGAGATTCCCAGGTAAGTGCGTGTTTATTTAGTGCTTGTGTTCAAAGACATTATATATAATAAACAAGCTTTTAATATGTGGCTTCTATAAATTTAGGGATAGAGTTTTCAGATGGGTTCCCTGATCTAACGCCATAACAAACACCAGATTGTCAGAAACAATGGAAATCGCCATTTATGCTATACTCCTGGATTTTATACCCATCTTCTGCTGAAATTATGGTAGGAGATTGGTAGATTCCCCACTGAAATGTTAGGCATTACTTTCCTCAAAAGGACTTTTCTTGGCCATACCTGCCTATTGTCTCATATGAAGGTTTATTTTTTTCCAAACTACTGTAAATACACTTTTTTGAGATAAGGTAGATGTTCCCTGGTGTTACTCTATTAACTGACACAATTTGGCAATTCCACAGTTTTCCACAGAATTACAATGGACTACATAATGTAAGGAAATACAACAAATTATGTACCAAACATCAAAAAGTTCTGGGAGGGGGCGTGATCCTGCAGAAAATAATTCTAATGCCTTCAGCATTCTCATACCCTTTCTGAAATACCAAACTGCTCACTTTGCTTTTACATACGACAATAAAAGTAATAGAATGTTCAGTAAACTGGGCGTATGGGTTATGAGAAGCCCATGTACTCTGATAACTCTTTGACTTCATGTGTCACAATTCCATATCCAGAGCTGTTTTGAGCTGTTAGCCTTGTTGAAGTTCTTGATTAGCTTTTGCTAGTTTTCTGGGTTCTCATAAGAACATAAGAAGTAAGAGCAGAAGTAGACCATACCACTTCTCGTGCCTGCTCCGCCATTCAATACGATCATGGCTGATCTTTTCCCTCAACTCCACTTTCCTGCCCGCTCTCCATATCCCTTGATTCCGAGAGACCAAAAATCTATCTCAGCCTTAAATATACTCAACGAGGAATCATCCACAACACTCTGAGTGAAGAAATTTCTCCACATCTCAATCCTAAATGATTGACCCCTTATCCTGAGACTGTGCCTCTGTGTCGTAGATTCCCTAGCTGGGGAAACAACCTCTCAGTGTTTACCATGTCAAGCCCTTACAGAATCTTGTACTTTTCAATGCGATCACCTCTCATTCTTCTAAACTGAAATTTACTCAGCCTCTCACAGGACAGCCCTCTCATCCCAGGAACCAATCAAGTAAATCTTTGCTGTACCACCTCCAGTGTAAATGTATCGCTACTTAGATGTGGAGACCAAAACTGTGCACAGTACTCCAGGTGTGGTCTCATCAAAGTCCGATACAATTGTAGAAAGACTTTCTTATTCTTGTATTTCAGTCTCCTTGCAATCTAAGGCCAACTTGTCATTTGCCTTTCTAACTGCTTGCTGCACTGCCATGCTAACTTGTACAAGTACACCCAATTTTCTCTGAACATCAACATTTAAATGTTTCATGTCTTTTAAAAAAATATTCGACTTGTCCATTCTTATTACCAAAGTGAATAACCCCACACTTGCCCACATGATACTCCATCTGCCACCTTGTTGCCCACTCACTTAACCTGGCCATATCTCTTTGCAGCCTCTTTTTGTGTCCTCCTCACAGCTTCCCTCTCCATCTAGCTTTATATCACCAGCAAACTTAGATACTTTACTCTTGGTCTCTTTGTCTAAGTCATTAATGTAGATTGTAAATAATTGAGCCCCCAACACTGATCCTTATGGCACTGCATTCATTACAGCCTGCCAACTTGAAAATGCCCCTGCTTCCTATCTGTTAACCAATTCTCCATCCATGCTAATGCTTCAACTCCACGAGCTTGCTTATTAACCTTTTGTGTGGCACCTTATCAAATGCCTTTTGGAAATCCAAGTAGACGACATCCACCAGCTCCCCCTTATCTACCCTACTTGTTGTATCCTCAAAAAACTCTAATAAATATGTCAAACACGATTTCCCTTTCATCGATCCACATTGACTCTTTCTGATCATACTATGATTTTCTAAGTGCATTGCTAGGACTTCCTTAATAAAAGATTCTAGCATTTACCCGATGACTGATGTCGGGCTAACTGGATGTAGTTCTCTGTTTCCTCTCTCCACCTTTCCTGAATATCATTGTTACATTTGTGAACTTACAATCTGCTGGGACCATTCTAAAATCTAGAGAATTTTGGAAAATCATAACCAGTACATCCACCATCTTTGCAGCTACCTCTTTTAGAACCCTAGGATGTTGGCCAGCAGGTCCTGGGAATTTTTCAGCTTTTAGTTCCTTAAGTTTCACCAATACTTTTTCACTGCTGATATGAATTACATTAAGTTCGTCAAGCTTATTCGGGTTATAGAGTTATACAGCACAGAAACAGACCCTTCAGCCCATCGTGTCTGTGCCAGCCATCAAGCACCAATCTATTCTAATTCCATTTTCCAACACTTGGCTCGTAGCCTTGTATGCTATTGCGTTTCAAGTGCTCATCTAAATACTTATTAAATGTTGTGGGGGTTCCTGCCTCTACGACCCCTTCAGGCAGTGTGTTCCAGATTCCAACCATCCTCTGGGTGAAAAATAAATTCCTCAAATCCCCTTTAAACCACCTGCCTCTTTCCTTAAATCTATGCCCCCTGGCTATTGACCCCTCCGCTAAGAGAAAAAGTTTCTTCCTGTCAATGCCCCTCATAATTTTCTGCACCTCAATCCGGTCCCCCTCAGCCTTCTCTGCTCTAAGGAAAACAACCCTAGCCTATACAGTCTCTCTTCATAGCTGAAATGCTGCAGCCCAGGCAACATTCTGGTGAATCTCCTCTGGACCCTCACCAGTGCAATCACATCCTTCCTATAGTGTGGTGCCCAGAACTGTACACAGTACTCCAGCTGTGGCCTAACTAGCGTTTTATACAGCTCCATCATAACCGCCCTGCTCTTATATTCTATGCCTCTGCTAATAAAGGCAAGTATCCCATATGCCTTGCTAACCACATAATCTACCTGTGCTGCTGCCTTCAATGATCTATGGATAAGTACACCAAGGTTCCTCTGACCCTCTGTACTTCCTAGGATCCTACCATCCATTGTACATTCCATTGCCTTGTTAGTCCTCCCAAAATGCATCACCTCACACTTCTCTGGATTAAATTCCATTTGCCACTGCTCTGCCCATCTTACTAGCCCATCTATATCGTCCTATAATCTAAGGCTTTCCTCCTCACTATTTACGACACCACCAATTTTCGTGTCATCTGTGAACTTACTGATCATACCGCCTATATTCGCGTCTAAATCATTAATGTACACTACAAACAGCAAGGGTTTCAGCACCGATCCCTGTGGTACACCACTGGTCACAGGCTTCCACTCTCAAAAACAACCCTCGACCATCACCCTCTGCCTCCTGCCACTAAACCAATTTTGGATCCAGTTTGCCAAATTACCCTGGATCCCATGGGCTCTTACCTGCTTAACCAATCTTCCATGCGGGAACCTTTCAAAAGCTTTACTGAAGTCCATGTAGGCTACGTCAACGGCTTTACCCTCATCTACACATCTTGTCACCTCCTCGAAAAATTCAATCAAGTTTGTTAGACATGATCTCCCCCTGACAAAGCCATGCTGACTATCCCTGATTAATCCCTGCCTCTCCAAGTGGAGTTTAATCCTGTCCCTCAGAATTTTTTCCAATAGTTTCCCTACCACTGATGTTAGACTCACCAGCCTGTAATTACCTGGTTTATCCCTGCTACCCTTCTTGAATAATGGTACCACATTCGCTGTCCATAGTCCTCTGGTACCTCTCCTTATGGCCAGAGGGATTTGAAAATTTGTGTCAGAGCCCCTGCTATCTCCTCCCTTGTCTCACATAGCAGCCTGGAATACATCTCATCTGGGCCTGGGGATTTATCCACTTTTAAGCCCGCTAAAACAGCTAATACTTCCTCTCTTTCAATGCTAATTTGTTCAAGTACATCACAATCCTCCTCCCTGATCTCTACACCTACATCGTCCTTCTCCATAGTGAACACAGATGAAAAGTCATCATTTAAAACCTCACCTATGTCCTCCGGCTCCATGCACAGATTGCCACTTTGGTCCCTAATAGACCCTACTCTTTCCCTGGTTATCCTCTTTCCCTTAATATAATTATAAAACGCCTTGGGATTTTCCCTTATCTTGTGTTTTTTCATGTCCCCTCTTCACTCTCCTAATTACTTTTTTAAGTACCCACCTACGCTTTCTATACTCCTCTCGGGCCTCCACTGTTTTCAGCGCTCTGAATCTGCCATATGCCTCCTTTTTTTCCTTTTCCAATCCTCTATATCCCTTGACATCCAGGGTTCCCTGGACTTGTTGGTCCTACCCTTCACCTTTACGGGAACGTGTTGGCCCTGAACTCTCTCTGTTTCCTTTTTGAGTGACTCCCACTGGTCTGATGTAGACTTTCCTAGAAGTAGCTGCTCCCAGTCCATTTCGGCCTTTCCCCAGTTCAGTACCTTTATTTCTGGTCCATCTTTGTCCTTTTCCATAACTACCTTAAATCTTACAGAGTTATGGTCACTATCCCCGAAATGCTCCCCCACTGACACTTCTGCCATTTGTCCGGCTTCATTCCCTAGGATTAGGTCCAGTACCGCCCCTTCTCTTATAGGACTTTCTATTAGATTGTTCAAAAAGCTCTCCTGTATGCTCCTTTAAGCCCTTTGCAGTAAGATTATCCCAGTTGATATTGGGGAAGTTGAAATCCCTACTTTTATTACCCTATTATTTTTACTCCTCTCTGAGATTTGCCTACATATCTGTTCCTCTATTTCTCCCTGACTGTTTGGAGGCCTGTAGTACACTCCCAGCCAAGTGACTGCCCCTATTTTGTTTTTAAGTTCTAACCATATGGCCTCATTTGAAGAACCTTCTAAGATATCATTTTCCATTCTGCCTGTCTTTTCAAACTGTTGTGCACCCTGGAATATTTTATTTCCCAACTTTGGCCACTTTGTGACCATGCCTCTGTAATGGCGATTAGATCTAAACCATTTATCTCTATTTGTGCTGCCAGTTTGTCTATCTTATTTTGAATGCTTCACGCATTCAGCCTTTAATCTTCTTTACTACTATTCTTTGCATGAACTTTATTTGCTGCTGCACTATTACCGTTAAACTCTTTGTCCTTTCTTGGTCCCACTCTGCTTGTCTTTACCCAAATAGCTACACTGCTCTATTGCCTCGACTTTTCTGTTTAGATCTCTAAATTTCCCTTCATCTGACCCCTCCCCCACTGTTCTAGTTTGAAGTCTCATCCATAGCCCTAGTTATACATTTCGCCAAGACACTGATCCCAGCCTGGTTTAAGTGGAGCCCACCCCAACACAAAGGCTCCCCCTTTCCCCAGTACTTGTACCCGTACCATGAATCAAAACTGCTTCTTCCCACTGCTGTCCTTGGGCTATGCATTTAATTTTCTAATCTGCTTGACCCAATGCTAATTGGTGCGTGGTTGAGGTAACAATTCAGAGATTATTACCTTTGAGGTTCTGCATTTTAATTTGGACCCTAACTCCTCAAACTCTCTCAGCAGTACATCATTCCTCGTTCTACCTATGTCATGTATGGGATAGTGCAGTAAATGTTGTGATATCACCACTGTATAATGAACCTCATGCAAATACAGCACGGAAATGTGGCTGAAAAGATAGTGGGGGAGCAATTCTTTGGGGTTTTCCTGATTTGTTGCTGTAACTTACATAGAAACCTGGAGATATTGCATAAATGGCTGATTTTAGCTGTTTATGCTGTTTCTCAAATCACCTGGTGAATACTCCTGCAGAAATTCCATCAGAATCAAAAGTCATTTATTCTCTAAGAGATTAGCATAGGGCTAGAAAGTTAGTGTTCTGTTAATATTGATGGGTAATAAGTTTTAGCATTTTTTTCGCCTGAATCATTGGCAATATGTAATAATATGAGTATTGCTGAAAAAAGAGACATGCTGTTGAAGCTTTTCGTCTTGCACTCATCAGAACAGATGCAAGAATGCCCAAATTTCAAAGGGAGCAACAATTTATACCACATAAGAAAAGGGTGATGATTTGTTGGCAAGTGGACTCTAATTGTTCTAGGTTTTGTCATGGAGAATGCAGCAGGAACTATTGCCCACATGCGTTGTTTAATTCAAAAAACGAGCAACATGGGAACATAGAAACAGGAGTAGACCATTCAGCCCATTGAGCCTGCTCCACCATTCAATATGATCATGGCTGATCATCCACTTCAATGCCTTTTTCCCACACTATCTCCATATCTCTTTATTTCATTGGTATTTAGAAATCTGTCAATCTGTGCTTTAAACATACTCGATGACTGACCTTCCATAGCGCTCTGTGGTAGAGAATTCCATAGATTCACAACCCTCTGAGTAAAGACATTTCTTCTTATCTCGGACCTTATTTTGAGATTGTGTCCCATGGTTCTAGATTCCCCAACCGGGGAAACACGATGCTAGACTATCTCTCTGATCAGCAAAGACAGGACCTAACCACATTATTGAAGGACGTCTGCAGGGACAAACTGGGTTGCACACCCTTAACAGTACATGATGTCGAGGTAGGAGAGACCCCACCGATAAAACAGAGCCCCTATAGACTGGACACCAAAAAGCTCGCTCAGGTCTGCAAGGAAGTCTAGTACATGTTGGAAAATTATTTAATTGAACCCAACCAAAGCAGCTGTATTTCTCCTATAGGGCTGGATTGTATAGAGCCCTCGACGTCGGGATCTGTGGCAGTGGGGAGGGGCCTGAAGATGGCCCCGGACGAGGCCCACCACGGAATTTGATGCCGGCAGGGCCCGGCCCGATATTGCCGCCAGCGGCAAGGCCTCGTGGTGGCCCCACCGCTGCTCAGTGATGGGACCGCAATTTAAATATTTAAATAAATTAAAATACCTACATTAATTACTCTCCCGTCGCCTCTTGAATTCCTGCCATGATCTTCATCGGCACTGCCAAGCCTTCGGATCCCTGTCCGGGGAAACGAGGCGCAACACTGGTGGGGAAGGGGGAGGAGGTAAATGTCTCAGTGTGGGGGTGGGGGGGTGATGGGGTCAAATTAATGCATGGTGTAGGGCATGCTGGGAAGGGTTATAGTTTAAAGTTTGTGTAGTTGAGGGGGAAGGTCAGATGGTAAAGGTAATTGTTTTAGGGGGGAAGGGGAAATAATTAATTTAATTGTTATTGGGGAGGTGGGAGAGGGACAGAAGAGAGTTTTTTTAATGCCATTTACCTTTAAATATTTAAATTTGCCGGTACAGCTAACAGCCCTTTCAAAATGGCGTCAGCGCCTGCGCACAGTCAGCTGTTGTCATTGCCAGGGACAGACAGCCTGCCACCTCCATGTGATCATTGGGGGGGGGTGGGGTTGGTGGCAGCCCGCCCCGGCTATTAAATGAACTGTCTCACTTGGAGTCACGGCAGCTCTTTGGTGTGGAGGCTGCCATTTTTTTTTGCCTGCCACCTAAATCGGCGGCAGGCTTATAGAATTGAGCCCATAGCATTAGATCCCAAGCCCGATGTTTCAACCAGACTCTGCATTGATTACCGCAAGGTCAATGCACTTACCAGAACCAACTCATATCCAATCCCCCGTATCAAAGACTGCATAGACCAAGTTGGAAATTCCAACTACATCAGTAAAATAGATTTATTAAAAGGATACTGGCAAGTTCCAATGACCTAGCAGGCAAAGGAAATCTCAGCCTTTGTCACCTCTGATGGCTTATTTCAGTGCAAAGTGAAGCCATTCCGTCTGAAAAATGCCCCAGCCACATTCCAAAGATTAATCAACCAGGTGGTAGCTGGTTTAAACAACCGTGTTGTTTACCTCAGTAATTTGCTAGTGTTCAGCAGCACCTGGGAAGACCATTTAAATCATTTAAGGGAATTCTTTAAGAGTCTACAGAAGGCACACCTAGTGGCCAACTTGGCAAAAAGTGATTTCTCCAAAGCGACAGTAACCAGTTAGGTCACATTGTAGGCTAAGGTCGAGTGTAGCTAAGGGCAGAAAAAGTGCAAGCCCTCGTAGATTTCCCCAGTCCACAAACCAAGAGGGAAATAGAAACATAGAAAATAGGAGCAGAGTAGGCCATTCGGCCCTTCGGGCCTGCTCCGCCATTCAAAAAAGATCATGGCTTATCATCTAACTCAGTACCTGTTCCCACTTTCTCCCCATGTCCCTTGATCCCTTTGGCATTATCTCCTTCTTCAATATATTTAATAATGTGCATCCTGGGAATTTGTGGGTTCCACCATAAATTTGTTCCCAACTTCAGCACCATAGCTGCTCATTTAACACCTGCTAAAGAGAAGTGCAAATGTGGTGTGGTCAGAGCAGTGACAGCTAGCATTCGAAAAGGTGAAGGCAATCTTAACAAACGACCCAGTATTGGCAGCCCCGAATTTCAATAAACCTTTTAAGATGGCTATTGATACCAGTGATGTTGGCGTAGGTGCAGTTTTGCTCCAAGATGATAATTCAGGCTTTGAGAACCAATTGGATATTTTTCATAAAAACTAAACAGACATTAAAAGAAATATTCCACCATAGAAAAAGAAGCATTCGGGCTCCTCCGAGCTCTTCAACATTTTGATGTCTACGCAAATAATAGACACAAAGGGATTCAAATTTACAGACCACAAACCGCTCACATTCCTGGGAAAAAAAAAATCAAAGTTAAAAATGCCAGGCTTTTTCGATGGAGTTTATTCCTCCAACCACTTAACCTGAAAATTATACACATAGTGGGAAAGAACAACGTACTAGCCGATGATGATGCACTTCCCAGGATATGAAAAACACTGCATCAACAAAAGCTTATACAAGACTCAGGGCTGAAAGACTGAGGAGTGTATGAAGTGAATGTGTGTAGTGGTGTGACCCTCGTGGTGTAAATCCAAGGTATTTCATTTTTTCTCTTCGGGTGAGGATTGTCATGCTCACGAGAAGTGCAGCGATGAAAATACATAAACTGAAGAGCGATAAAAAATTAGAACAGCTTAAAAAAGAATGGTACATTTTTGTCTTCAACAAGATGGAGGATGCAGTCACATGACAAATGCTCTCTCCTGCAACAAAATACACATCCATGTCTACTAAGAACTAAAACTCATTAAACCCGTCTAAATTGAAATGAGACAGCTCATCATACATGGATGTGAGCTATGCAGAAAGCGAGCTGAAACAAAGACACTCAGGGACTCTACTTCTCCAGCGCCACATACAACAATAATGTGTGAACATCCCTCATCTTATCAAAGTGGGCTGTGATCAGAAGCCATTGTATAGTCCCTCAGGAACCAAAAGCCTAAAGTCACATGAGCTAAACTAACACTTAATGAATTTACCTTCAAAGGTAACCTTTTTGGAGAACAAGGGATGTAATCAGTCATTCAAGTTCAGAACATCAAGATCGCCAGTCTGGGATCTCTAGTCACAGAGAGAACGTCGAAAGCCATCTTTAATTCCAGCACATGGCTGAGAGAGAGAGAGAGAGAGAGAGAGATCAATTCCAGCTTAGTCTTTTGAACCCTGCTGAGACGAGTTTGCAACCAATTGCAGCAGAGAAGTAAGAGAGTGCCTTTTGAACAACTCCTCCACCTGTGAAAATTGAACTAAGAGATATCAGCACCATCTTCAAACTGAAGTGTTGTCTGCCAGGAGACTTCAGCAACCCAGCAAGGGCAAGATAACCAGCAAATAGGCCTGCAAGTTTAAAACTTACCTTCTAAGAGGATCCCACAGGTTTTTTCCTGAAAATAGCAGACTTTTACACCTTGAACTCTTAATGTCTCTTACCCTTTACCTTCTATCTATCTTTTCTTGAGATTGCATGAGAGAGTGAATGCATGCACGGGTGGTGTTGCGAACATTTCCAGTGATTATTGCTTAAAAATATTTAATCTGCTGTTTAAACTCATGAGAAAGCCAGTCACTGTCTGTTTATTTGGACAACAAAACACGGGCTGATATACTCATTTAAAACAAAGCACTACCTGTGGTCAGATGTGGGGGTGGGGGGGGTGGTGACCAGTGGAAACCAGCCAGACCATTTCCCACCTGTGCATAACAGGTTAGAAACAGATTTTAAGGTATGGATAACAGCAAGGCTCAAGAAAAGATGGTGGGGGAGAAGGATTAAAAAATACATTGCTGTGTTGCTTATTTTAGGTTTGAAATGAAATATGACTTGAGGCTAATGACAGAAACATTATAAAGCAAAGATGTTACTGAGCTTATCATTTGGAAAAGACGGAGAAAAGTGGCATGTATTTTTTGGCTATGTGCCATGTTAAATCTTTTGAGGTTGCTACTAAGTACGGTCAGAAGAAGGAGTTGAAAGGAGTTCCATCATAAAAAAGGATTGAATCCAGTAAATGGAGCATTTTCTTCATGGGGTAGAGAGATAGGGCGCAGTGGTTAGCACCGCAGCCTCACAGCTCCAGGGACCCGGGTTCGATTCTGGGTACTGCCTGTGCGGAGTTTGCAAGTTCTCCCTGTGACCGCGTGGGTTTTCGCCGGGTGCTCCGGTTTCCTCCCACAGCCAAAAACCTGCAGGTTGATAGGTAAATTGGCCATTGTAAATTGCCCCTAGTGTAGGTAGGTGGTAGGGAAGATGGGATTACTGCAGGCTGAGTATAAATGGGTGGTTGTTGGTCGGCACAGACTCGGTGGGCTGAAGGGCCTGTTTCAGTGCTGTATCTCTAAATTAAAAATTAAAATTGAAGACAAAAAAAGAACAATTAAATAGTGATTGCATTAACGTAAGCAATGTCACTGAAATATTGGGCTGGAAGAAATGGTGGCCCGCCCATGCGGGCAGCACACCGTAGAGCCTCCGCAATTGTCTTTGCAACGGCACATTTTCATCCCAGGGGCGGGTCCCCCCCTCGATCACATGGAGGGGGCAGGCTGCCCGTCGCCAGTAATGGTGTCAGCTGCCTACGTGCAGGTGCTGATGCCATTTTTAAAGGGCTCTCAGCCCTACTAGCTAATTTAAATATTTAGAGGTAAATTGAATTAAAATAAATAAATACATATCTTTTGCCCCTCTCCCACCCCCCCAATAACAATTAAATTAATTATTTGCTCTTTCCCCCCAAAAAACACTTACCTTTACCATCTGATCTTCCACCATCCCGTACACCCATGATGTTAATTTGACTGGTAAACTTACCTCCTAAACCCCCTCCCCCCATCCACCTGCCCCACAACCAGTGTTGTGCCTCATTTCCCTGGATGGGGATCCAAAGGCACGGGAGTGCCGGCTCCCAGGCTGAAGATCGCAGTGAGACAGCAGACGGCGACGTGAGCTTAATTAAATCAATCATTAAAATTTTTAAAATATTCAAATTGGTGTCCCATCATCGAGCGGTGGAGGGACTGCCATGAGGCCTCGCCGCCACCGGTACTATTGGGCCGGACCCTCCTGGCGTTGGAGTGCATGGTGGCCCTTTTCCGCCCCCCCACCAACCGCCTGCCCCACCACGAAACCTGACATTGGGGTGCGATAAAATCTAGCCCATTGTTTCCGCAGATTAGCTTAGAATTTACCCCCTCTTCAAGGGCTTGCTGTGCCCTCTGATTCTGCTGTTCTGGACAAGGTGAAATGGCTTGTCATAGTTTACATTTGCTAGTCCCTTTATAAAATCTGCAAAACGGTAATCAGATCACCTCTCAACCTTCTCTTTTCCAGTGAGAATATGCCCAATTTATATAATCGCTTCTCATAATCCAATCCCGACACAAGATAAGTAGATTGGAGAGTGCAGAGGGAAACGCAGGCGCACAAGAGCCTGGGGTGTGGGGGAGCCAAGGTTTTCTTGTGGGGTCTGCAAGAAACCTGTAAAAAAATATTTAAAATTCACACTTACCTGGGATAGGACGCAATGGCAACAAAAGTAGTGTGCCAAAGAAATAAGATTGAAACATAACAAAAGGCAGGACAAATCCAATCCGGTTAATTACTCCCCCATCAGTCTCCTCTCAATCATCAACAAAGTGATGGAAGCTGTTGTTGACAGTAGTATCGAGTGATATCTACCTAACAATAATCTGTTCACTGATGCTCAGTTTAAATTCTGCTGGGACCACTCAGCTCCAGACTTCACTACAGTCTTGGTTGAAACATAAATAAAAGAACTGAATTCCAGAGGTGAAGTGATAATAATGGCCCTTGATGCCAAGACAGCATTTGATCGAGTATGCCATCAAGAAAAATTGTAATCACTTGGAATCAGGAGGGAAACTCTCCACTGACTGGAGTTATACCTCGTACGAAGGAAGATGGTTGTGGTTTTTGGAGGCCAATTACCTCAGCCCCAGGATGTCGCTGTATGATTTCCTCAGGGTAGTGTCCCAGGTCCAAATATCCTCAATTGTTTCATCAAAGACTTTCCCTCCATCATAAGGTCGGAAGTGGGGTTGCTTGTTGATGATTGTTCAGTTCCATTTGACATGCCTCAGACAATGAAGCAGTCCGTGCCTGCATGCAGCAAGACCTGGACAACATTTAGGCCTGGGCTGATAAATGGCAAGTAACTTTGGCGCCACACAAGTTCCAGGCAATGACAATCTTCTGCAAGTGATAATCTAACCTCCTCCCCTTGATATTCAACAGCATTACCATCGCTGAATTCCCTCACCATCAACATTCTGGGGATCATCATTGACCAGAAACCTAACTGGACCAGATACATAAATACTGTGGTTACAAGTGCAGATGAGAGGCTGGGAACTCTGCAGCGAGTAACTCACCTCCTGATTCCTAAAGCCTGTCCACCATCTATAAGGCACAAGTCAGGAGATGCAATATTCCCTTCTTGCCTGGATGTGTGTAGCTCTGATAACACTCAAGAAGCTCGACAAAGCAGCCTACTTCATTGACACCCTATCCACCTGAAATATTCACTCCCTCCACCATCGTGCACCATGGCTGTAATTTGTACAATGTACAATGTGCACTGCAGCAACATGCCAAGATTTCTTTGACAGCACCTTCCAAATTAACAACTTCTCCTATCTAGAAGAACAAGGGTAGCAGGTGCATGGAAACGCTACCACCTATAAGTTCATCTCCAAGTCACACACCGTCCTGACTTGGAAATCTTTCAGTGTGGTTGAATCAAAGCTTGAGGAACAGCACTTCATTTACCAATTAGGCACACACTGGACTGAACATTGAGTTCAATAATTTCAGAGCATGACTGGCCCTTTTTGTTTATATTTTTTATTTTTATTTTAACTTTAGTTTATTTTGTTTCATTTTTTTGGCTGCGTTTGCTGACAACGCAACCACTAGGTGGCGCAGTACTAGCACATGCGCAAATGCAGCCTCTTCCACTGGAACATCACTGTCTGCGACGTTCAGGCGTCCATCGCACCCCCAACAGTCCCTCGCTCCTCCTGCCATTGAGCTTCTCTCTATTGGTCCCTCCTGTGCCCGTCTTCTCATTGCTTGTTTCCCGCTGCCTTCCCTTAAGCACTTGCTACAGCCTCGCCTGTTCCCCCCCCCCCCAAGTCAGCCAGTCACTCCACACCTCGCCATGGTTCCACCCCGCTCCCTCGCCTACCCACTCTCCGGTCGCTCCATCCCTGCGCCCCAACCTGTTCTCCAGCTGCTCGCTCTCTGGCCCCCCCCACCACCCCACTCTCCGGCCGCTTGCTCTCCGCTCCCCCCCCCCACCTCCCTGCTGTCCGGCTGCTAGCTCCCCACTTTCAACATTCGCAGCATCTCTCAGAGCAGGAGACCTTTTGCGCGTGTGCACAGCTTGGATTGCCCTGATGACGTCGGCGGGCCGTGTTGTCAGGAGTCACTTTGGTTTTTTTTGCTATGTGTCTGCCTATTAGTTTTTTCATGTTTGTGCTTTTGGCTAGGGCTGTTCATTATTCTGTCATTTAATACCCTCTGTGCACTAATGCTTTGTCTTTCACCGCGCCATTAGCACACTCTCTTTGCCTTTGCCTTTGCCCCATGACCTCCTTGTCAGTTAATCTCTCTGGCCCTCTGTCCTATCAACACCTTTCCTTTTGTTCTCTTTTCCCCTACCCCGGTTTATTTGCTTCAAACCTATTACATTTCTAACCTTTGCCAGTTCTGATGAAAGGTCACTGACGTGGAACATTAACTCTGCTTCTCTCTCCACAGATGCTGCCAGACCTGCTGAGTATTTCCAGCACTTTCTGTTTTTATTTCAGATTTCCAGCATCTGCAGTATTTTACTTTCATCTGAGTGTCATTGAGCAGGTTATTGCTAAGCAAGTGCCACTTCATCTGTCCATCTACTTTTCCTTCATTAAGGCCCTACTAAAATCCACTTCTTTGGTCGAATCTTTGGTCACCCGTCTAATATTTTATTTCTTTGTCTTGCCGTCCATTTTCGTCTGATTGCACCTCTGTAAAGGACCTTCCAATTTTTTTGTATTAAGGGCACTATATAAATGCAATTTATGCAAGGCCCCTCCCTTTTCAAAACTGAAGAGCACCATTTTCTCCAGTCTTTCCTCACAACTTAATCTTTTGATGCTAGGCAATAGCCTTGAGGCTCCTCTCTGCGCTACCTCCATAACTTCTTGAAAATATAAGATTTTTGTCTTGATAACTGCTCTAATTTTGTTTTTCACTAATTTTCATTTATTTCCCATTTTCTATTTGTACTTTGAAGTGATATTTTGGGTGCATCATTTACCCTTTCATATTTCACAATTCTTTAAAACTCCTTAACTACTTTCTTATGATACTGTTAAGTTTAAATCTCTCTAATCCTTTCTCTTAGCTCATTTCCTTTGGAATTAGCCTTGTTGTCATTTTTAGTATACTTTTTAATGCAAGTTTCTATTTTTTAAATCATGTTGACCAAAATGAATGTAGGAAGTTGGAAATTCCTGGAGCTGTGAAGGTGGTTTTCAGGCACACGGGCAGCAAGGGCTAAGATGGATAGAATTAGAGGTAGACCACAGATCTTCCGGAGTTTATTCCTTTTGGGCTCTATCAGAAAGCTGGGCATGCTGAAATGCCATGTAATTAAGTGAAATAAATTGTACAACATATTTTCGGCTTTTATGCCCTCAGCAAGCTTGTGCATCCCAGCTTCCAATGTTGCTTGTGTATTTGGGAAGAAGGGTGACAGGGGTGGGGGGATGGGTAGTGGGGAAAGATGAAAGGCCAGTTTTGGTATGTAATCAATTGTGCAGCAAAAGAAGAAAACAGGATTTTGAATTTGTTTGATCTGCCCAGTGAGCTTGCTAATTGCATGAATGCTTCTCTCCTTCTCTCCTCTCCATTAGGATGGGAGCCCCAGTTGTGCTGGTACCCAACCAGAATGTTTAATTTAGCTGACCCTTGGACTTTACTGCTGTATTTATCCATAAAGAGTATATAATTCTTTGTCTCCACTATTTTAGTGAGAGCAAAATACTGCAGATGCTGGAACTCTAAAATGAGAACAAAAAGTGCCAAAATACTCAGCAGGTTGGCAGCATCTGTGGAGAGAAACAGAGGTTGTGTTTCAGGTCTGTGACCTTTCATCAGAACGGTGATGATGGATTAAAGAAAATTATCATTCAACAAAGCAAATTGGTGTGACATGATATTGAATTGTGTAATTTTAAATCCTAATGTGTTCGCCTCTATTGCCTTGCTTGGCGAATTATTCCACGCTATTTAATACTCTTCAAGTAAGTTGTTTCTGATTTTTATTTTACATTTTTATAAGCTCCATTTACCTCCTTTGGCCCGAAGCTTATAATGCTTTGAGGTTTTAATGTGGGTTTATCTTGTCAACACTATTTATATAATTTTATATACTGGTCAGACTTCACCTGGAAAACTGTTCAGTTTTCACGAGCACACTGCAAAATAGTTGCACTTACATTAGAAACATTTGCAGAAAAGAACATCTAAACTGACCCCGCGTGTAAAGGGAATGAGTCCTGAAGAAAGAATTTGCACAAAGAAATCAGAAAAAAGGCTCTTGTCTTACGTCAAAAAATTTCCACACTCAACAAATTTGACAAATTACAGCTGTTATTAGTATTCAGGACATTTCATCTAGAACTGAAACAACAGGGGTCCAAACATGACCTCTTGCAAGACTTCTTTCAGTGCATTCCTTTCCACCTAACTACACCTCTTACAAGTATTCTCTGTTTCCTATATTTTTTAGGGTACATTCGCATTAAAGCTGTAGATGGTATAATTGCAGCTGAATCCAAAATCAGGCTGAACTAACACTGTAGCAAAACGGACTGAAAATCTCTACTGGAGGAGATCTCGCTCTGCTTTGATTTGGAATTAGTTCAAGCCTTAACACCTGATTTACACTAGACATGTATAGCATCTGTGCAAAGCTGAAACCTCTTCACACCAATTCTAAACTTGTAGTGCAACTGTACCCTTAATCAGTTACTTATCCAGGTCCATTTCCTACTGTGCCTGGATTCTGTACGACTTTGTCACAAATATAAATAAATCATATGATGGAGAGAGACACTATTTCCTTAATCTGTAAAATCCTCAAAGTGGTCAAAGAGGTTTGTTAAGCAGGATTTTCTCTTTTTAAATCCATGATGATAGTTTCTTTATACACTATTAGAATGCAGGTATTCCACCATCCTGTATTTTCGTAATTTTATCTGTTACTATCATTAGGCTACTAGCCTTGCGGTTCCAAAACTAACCCAAGATGCATTGCAGACACGTGCCAAAGCTTCTTTGACAGCATCTTCCAAACCCTCAACCTTTACAACCTAGAAGAACAAGGGCAGCAGGCACATGGGAAAACTACCACCTGCAAGTTCCCCTCCAAGTCGCACACCACTTGACTTGGAAATATATCACGTTACATCATTGTCACTGGGTCAAAGTCCTGGAATTCCCTCCATAACAAGACTGTGGATGTACCTAGGTGACATGGACTGCGGCAGTTCAAAAAGGTGGCTCAGCACCACCTTCTCAAGGACAATTAGTGGTGGGCAATAAATACTGGCCTTGTCAGTGATGCCAACATCCCATGAATGAATAAAAAATAACTGGGTAACACTGCGCTTGGCTGGTTCCTTTCTTAACTATCTAGCTGTAGCCGGAGAATCACCTGCAGTGATTCTCTTCCCACTCTCGCACTGTTTTCTCTGAAGCACCGCAGGGATCTATCCTTGGCCCCCTCCTATTTCTCATCTACATCAAGTTCTGCATGTACATTGATGGCATCCAGCTCTACCTCATCACCACCTCTCTTGATCGCTGCATTGCTTCTAAATTATCAGATTGCTTGTCCAACATCCAGTATTCGACGAGCAGAAATTTCCTCCAATTAAATATTTGAAAGACTTCAGTCTTTTGGGGGAATGTTATGCTCTCCCCCGCTGCAGGTTTGGGGGCAGGGAGAGCATAATATTGGGTGGGATGGTGGAGGGGGACCCTTCTACCTTCCTGCCTCCTCCAAAATTAAGTCCGCGCTGGGAAGGCCTGTGAACGGCCTTTCCGCCCCGCCACCAATTGAGGCCCTTAATTGGGCAATTATTGCCCAGTTAAGGGCCTTTTCCCACCATCGCTGCAATAAGCCATGCAATGGGCTGCCCTATCACCACATGGGAAGCACAACTCCTGGGGGTGAGGGGGGTGGGGGTGGGTGCGTGGGTAGCTCGTTAAAAGGCACAGTGCCTGAACTGGGGAATCAGCATTGGGAAGGGGGGGATGGCGCTGAGAGCCACCCCACTGCCCTTGCTACCGAACCCCCACACCCCCCTCCCCTGCGACCCTCACCTGCGAGAGCCCTCCTGCTGAGACCTACATCCGGGAGCACAATCCAGGGCAGTTGCTCAGGTGTCAATACAAATGTTTCCATTGCTGAGTTGTCAGTAGTCATCTTACACAAACTAGTTGTCACACAGGTTTGAGCAATATAACTGAAATGGTTGATCATTATTGGATTAACTAGCATGGGGTTGACAGTGAAGCTTGGCTGCAGCATATTTTTATCCTTCTAGCCACCAATTCCTTTCACATCAACCATCATAGACTCATCAAAGTTGTCCTAGTTTTCTTTGCAGAACCCTATGTATTTACTTATGCATCACTGCATAGCAGGAGCATCTATCTTGTAAACAAGAAAACATCATCACTCTATAGATGTACGTGTATGGATCAGAAATGGGGCTGAAAGACTGCAGTGCTGATTTTCCAGCCAATATACTCTTCTTGTGCAAGGGTTCTGTTGTGACCAGGTGGGAAAGGTGTATAGGGGTCTGTTACTATTTTCACCTGGTCTTATTGTAACAGGGTTTAATTTTAAACACACTGTGTTTTGAGCTCCCACTTGGTGAATCTTTGTTCACAACTTTCCAATTATAAGGCAAGGAAATGAGCACAAACAGGCTTACTTTGGTTTAAAGAAGAAAGCTGAAATTTATTAAACCTTAAACATAAATTCTAATTCGGTTAACGCCTACGGATATACGACGCTAGCATGCACACACAATACACACATGCAAATAGGGACCGAAAAGAGCAGAACAGATAAGTAGAACAGTTTGAGGCAATATCTTGTTACTGTTTCTTGAGCTCGCTGTAGTCCTTGATTGAAGATATGGTCTTGCGTTTTGTTGGGGCCCAGTATTCTTATAAAACTTTGGTCACATAGGAGATTTTTCTCTCTGAGTTTTCGTGTCTTCACAAGATTCAGTTCCATGGTGAAGAGATGGAGGCAGGCAGACAGGAGAGGAGGTAATTCTTGCTTCAGTTCCAGGAGAGATCTTCACTCCATGAGCACACGTCTTTGTCTGAGTTCCAATCCTTTGTTGGAAGTTCAAAGTCTCTGCAACAGCCAGTTAGTCATGTGACTAAAACTGCTCTGACCACCTCTTCTGTGTATTGGGGAAGCAACGACTGGGTCCCCATTGTTCCAACACTGCTAGTACTAAACAAAGGTCCTCCCAGTCAGGGCTTGCAATTTTAAGTTTTAATGTTCATGTGGCAAAATAATGTGTGACTCAGTCTTGGCAGGTGGGGTTTTGCCTGACAGTTCTCAACTGAGGGGTGGGGGGGAGACCCCCGGAAGTCCACGAGACGTTTTCAAGGAGTCCGCCAAATCAGCTTCTTTCAAGAGGAAAATCTTTGCTGCAAGCAGGGTCAGAAAAAAACAAGAGTGAGATTGATCATAGGAACATAGGAGCAGGAGTAGGCCATTCAGCCCATCGAGCCTGCTCCGCCATTCAATACGATCATGGCTGATCTCCCACACTTTTGCCATAACCCTTTATGTCATTGCTACTTAGAAATCTGTCAGTCTCTACTTTAACCATATTCAATGACTGAGCTTCCACAGCGTTCTGGGGTAGAGAATTCCAAAGATTCACAACCCTCTGAGTAAAGAAATGTCTCCTCATCTCGGTCCTAAGTGGCTTCCTCCTTATTTTGAAATTGTGTCCCCTGGTTCTAGACTCCCAACCAGGGGAAACATCTTATCTGCATCTATCCTGTCTATCCCTTTAAGTATTTTGTAGGTTTCAATGCGATCAGCTCTCACGATCATGTCAGTGGTGCCTCTTTTACAATCAGGAATGAGACCTTGCAATTGGCTATATATTGCTATACCCACCTCCAAATAAAACGAGGGAAGTTTAATTTAGTGCACAGATATAAGATTGGGCTGATGCTGATATTGGAGGAGAGGAGACTCTATGGCTCTCCTGGACCAGATTCATCAGTCACAGTTTACAGCTTGTTATTTTCACGGCACATTGTAAGGCGCACTCTCTCAGGCCACCATGGTTCAATCTGGTAAGTGGAGCAGCAGGTCAATGAATTTTGATGTCCGTCTTGCGGGATAAAGGGGCTGAAAATTATTCAAAGAGTGTTCATAAATTTTTAACTGACTACACCTTTCCCTCTTTATTCGCCTGACCGCTGCTTGTTCGTAGTGGCTATTTACACAAGCCGAGCATGGCAGGGGCAGCTGATCAAATTGATGAAAGGTCACAGACCTAAAACGTTAACTCTGCTTCTCTCTCCACAGATGCTGCCTGACCTGCTGAGTATTTCCAGCATTTTCTGTTTTTATTACGGCTAATCAAATTGCCAGCTGGCACGAGGAGCTTGCGGTCCCGTGTCCGAGTCCCAGGGACTGAACTGTGAAAGGAGATGAACACTGCAATCGTCAGCAAACAGTCCAACTTCTGACCTTATGATGTAGGGAATGTCATTGATGAAGCAACTGAAGGTTAGGCCCAGGACACTGCTCTGTGAACTCCTGAAGTGATGTCCTGGGGCTGAGATGATTGGCTTTCAACAACCAGAACCATCTTCCTTTGTGTCAGATATGACTCCAGCCAGTTGAGAGTTTTCTCCCTGGTACCCATTGACGTCAATTTTACTAGGGCCCCTTGATACCACACTCGGTCAAATGCTGCCTTGATGTCAAGGGCAATTACTCTCACATCACTTCTGGAATTCAGCTCTTTTGTCCACGTTTGGACCAAGGCTGTAATGAGATCTTTATTCAGTCAAATATTTATTTACAAAGTGAAGCAGTACAAGCATACACCTCCTAAATCAACCGCACCACTGTTTTAGTCAGTTTCTCTTCATATGTTGTCATGCCAACTTGCTTTTTTGAATGATAATTTTCTTTAATCCACTGATTGGAGATCTGAATTTATATCTTTTGAAGAAATTTTAAAAAGAACAGATAAAAGATGACTTTGCTTGCAGCTTAAGATGGCCACCTAATTTTCAGTCCTCTATACAACATTGCAAGGCCTATGAGGAGGGAGACGAAATGTCTGCTCATCCCAGCAAGAACCAAGACCCAGGAAGTTTAAGGGAACTGCTTGTTCTTTTTCTTTTAGCAAGACGAAATACTGCTAACTACTATGCTTGAATCACCGAGTGACTGTCATGTGACAAGCCTCCCCCCATTTGTGGTTTTAAGCTTGTGTTTCTGTGTAGCAGCAAGGAGAAGCATCTGGAGTCTGGCACGTGTAGACTCAAGTGGGGATCTCTCTGTCCTTTCCAGCTTGCAAACTTCAAATGTTGCCTGTTGACTGACCACCTTTGCATACTCAGGCTACAATCAGAAACCCCGTTGGAGGAAGTCATCCGCATTGCTGTCTCCAAGAGACCCACTGAATCCATCATCTATCTCTTCAAACCAAAAGCCTCAGGACCACCAAATTCAGCTAGAAGCCAGCCGAATCACCAAACTCTACAGACTGTATACCTTTTTTCTGTGGACTTGAACTCAACCAATCTACCCTTCTCCACTCTGTAACCTGTTTTGTGTGTATGTGTGTGAAAGTTGGCGCAAAGTTTATTATTTTAATTAGCTCAGTTTAAGTACGATAAAGTTAACCTCTTTCTTTGTTAAACTCAAGAAAACCTGTCCGATTGGTTCTTGTTATGATCACAGCAAGTAAGTAATCAAACACCTACTGAATTGGCCAGTACATCCACTTTAAAAAAGAATTAAAGCTTTTGTGGTCAAACATGGAGAGGGAAAAGAGGGAAGCTCTTCGACCCATCCTCACCTGACAGTAACAGAAATTTGGGGTCTCATGTCTGGGATCAAACCCAAAGACAAACAGAAAATTGGAAGCAGCAAACTAAATTGATCCCGGGCAATAATTTAAAAACTTCATTACAGGTTTTTTTTATGGTTTTGAGTGCTATGGTACAAAAATATCCACATTTGTGGCCAGTACCTTCCTAGAGCAGAGTGAAGTAACTTGAGCCAGGTTAAAAGCCCTATCTGTTGAATGAAGAGTTGAGGAATATAGCTGGGCAGTTAGAGATTGATATCTGCCCAAAAGCGAGGAAAACCAAAATGCTAAAACCTGTGGCCAACCATTTTAAAATTGGCGCTGATGAACCGGAGACAGGCATAGAATCTGAAACAGAGTAACATTAGCCAAAATACAACAGTAACACAGGAGACTAGAATTAGAATTCCAAGAAAAAGAAAGAGCTTTCCAGAGAGAGATAGAAAGAGGAGAGTGAATTCCAGGAAAGGGAAAAAGAAAAGGAGGAAACGGAAAAAGAGTTTTCTAAAGTGAGTTAAGGCAGGTCAAACTGAATAGGGGAACACCCAATGTACCGAGTGAAGGAACAGTTAGTGAGGAAAATACCCCAAGCTCAGGAATGAGTGCTGAGCTCTTAAAGTTATCCCAATTGATACCAAAGTTCAATGAGGGGGATGTGGAAGCATTTTTTAGCCCTTCTAGAAAGCGTGAAAAACTGTTGAAGTGGCCAGTAGTCAGCTGGATATTATTATTGCAGAGCAAACTAACAGGAAATTCCATGAGTTTTATTCACTGCCTGATGAGCATTCATCAGATTATGAGATAATTAAAAATGCTACTTAAGTGTTTACGAGCGAGTACCGGAGGCGTATTGCCAAAATTTCCAAACTCTCCAAAAGCAGCTGGAACAAACTTACATGGGGTTCGAAAGGGTTAAACAACTCGCTTAACCGCTGGAAAAGGGCACTTAAGATAGAGTCCACCTATGAAAACCTCAGAGAGATGACCCTCCTAGAGGTGACCCTCCTAGAGGGGTTCAAAAACTCGCTTCTCTTTCCATAAGAAATCACGTGGAGGAACAAAAGGTTCCAAAGGGCCAGGCAGGCATCAATTCTGGCTGATGATTATACACTTGTTCATAGGCCCTTGCCTCAAGGGACACCCTTCCCTAGTCACCTCTGAAAAGTATAGAAGGTGGGACGGTGATAGGAGGATGAACAGCCAGGAGCGAGAGATATGGAAACACAAGGGGCCCTCCTCAGTCCAAAAAGGAAGGTGCTGAGAACAGGAGTGATGCCTGAAATCCTGTATGTTCCCATTGTAACAAGGCAGGTCACCTTCGAGCTGACTGCTGTAAGTTATGGGGAAAACCCATGGGTTTAGTCAGGGTACACCAGACCAGTGCAGGAAAAGGGGTTCTGATGGGAAGCACAGCAGACCAGGCTGTAGCTTTAACTGCTCAGTAAAACCCAGTAAAACTACCACTGACAGTGTGGGAAAACTTAACGAAATCCCTGAGAGTTACCAGGATTTTGTGTCCACAGGAAAGGTGACCCCATACCCCTTGGGTGAGGTGATTAAGCCCATAGTCATACTTAGGAATACAGGGGTCACCCAATTCCTTCTGCTGGAAAAAAGCATGACCTATTCCCCAGAGAGTGCATTGAATGCTAGAGTGCTAGTAAATGGTATTGGAGGAAAGTATAAGCTCATACCTTTATACCGGATGCACCTGGAGTGCAACCTTGTTTCAGGACCGGTAACCATGGGGATTGTCCCTAGTTTAGCTGTGGATGGAATGACCTGCTCCTGGATAATGATATGGTGAGGGCGAAGGTGGTAGCTTTCCCAGTGATTTTAGAGAGACCGAAAGTGGTCAGGGAGACAGAGCAGTTACAGAAAAATGTCCCTGGCATTTTTCTTGACTGTGTGGTGACCTGTTCCATGGCCAAACAAGCTGAACTGGCACTGTAGACAGATGACCCTACTGTCTGGTTGTCTGAAACCTTCTTTGGGAAGTTAGAGGACTCAAAGGATGGGTTCAATGCGTCTTCCTTGGTTGAGGCTCAGCAAGCTGACCCAGGGTTAAAAAGTTAGCACAGGCTGACCAAACTGAGCTGAAGCAGAGGGAGTTCCAGAGTGCTACTATTTAAAGAATGAAGTCCTGATGAGGAAGTGGAGACCTCTTCACAGACCTGCAGATGAAGAGTGGAAAGTGATTCACGAGGTAGTGGTGGCGCCGAGGTACCATAGGGAAATAGTGAGAATAGCCCACAAGATTCCAATGGCTGGACCTGTCTGTATCAGAAAAACCCAAGCCCGCATAAGACAGTATTTTTACTGGCCACAACTCCACAAGGATGTGGTGGAGCACTGTAAGATGCCACACATGCCAGGTTGTGGGGAAGCCTCAGCTTGCAATAAAACCTGCATCCCTAATTCACATACTGGCTTTTGGGGAACATACGAACGTACAAACAAACGAATTAGGAGCAGAAGTAGGCCATTCGGCTCCTCTAGCCTGCTCCGCCATTCAATATGATCATGGCTGATCTGTTTGTCTCAAATTCCACACTCCCATCTACTCCCGATAACCTTTGATTCCCTTGCCTAACAAGAATCTATCTACTCCTGCCTTAAAACATCCGAACATATGAATTAGGAGCAGGAGTAGGCCACTCAGCTCCTGGAATGACCCTGCCTCCACCACCTTCTGAGGCAGAGTGTTCCAAAGTCGCACAACCCTCTGAGAGAAAAATCTCACCTCATTTTTGCCCTAAAAGGGTGACCCCTAATTTTAAAACAGTGGCCCCTAGTTCTGGACTCCCCCACAAGAGCAAACATCCTTTCCACATCCACCTTGTCAAAATGGTTCAGAATCTTATATACTTCAATCAAGTCTCCCCTCACTCTTCGAAACTCCAGTGAAAACAAGCCCAGTCTGTCCAACCTTTCGTCATAAGGCAACCCGCTCATTCCAGGTATCAATCTAGTTAACCTGCTCTGAAGCGCCATCCACGCATTCACATTCTTCCTTAAATAAGGAGACCAAAACTGCAGACTGTATTCGAGATGTGGACTCACCAATGTCTTGTATAACTGAAGCATAACATCCTTACTTTTATTTTCAATTCCTCTCGTAATAAAGGATAGCATTCCTTAGCCTTCTTTATTACTTGCTGTACCTAGATACTAACGTTTGCTGACTCATGCACTAGAACACCTAGATCTCACTGTACCTCGGAGTTCTGCATTTAAGTAATTGTCTGCTTTTTTATTCTTCCTGCCAAAGCGAACAACTTCACGTTTTCCCACATTATACTCCATCTGCCAAATTTTTGCCCACTCACTCAATCTGTCTATATTGGTCTGCAACCTCCTGATGTCCTCTTCACAACATACTTTCCTATCTATCTTTGTGTCATCTACAAATTTAGCTACCATGCCATTGCTCACCTCATCTAAATCATTGTAAAAAGTTGAGGCCCCAGCACAGACCCCTAAGGGACTCCATTCATCACATCCTGCCAATCAGAAAAGGGCCCATTTATGCATATTCCCTGTTTTCTGCCAGCCAGCCACCCATGCTAATAAGTTATCCACTGCACCAGACCACCGTTCAGTAATATGGGGCCCCTGCTGAAAACAAAAGGGGGTTACCAGTATTTTCTCAACACTATGGATGTGGCTACCCAATTTCCAGAGGCTATCCCTCTAATAACTACCTCTGCCAAGGAAGTGGTGAGGGGCTAACCTAATTCTTCACCCGATATGGGCTTCCTGCTGAGATCTAGTCGGATCAAGGCACGAATTTTATGTCCACTATTTTTCAAAAGGTCATGGGTAATCTGGGCATAACCCAGCTAAAGTCCTCAGCCTACCACCCACAGTCACAAGGGCTTTGGAATGGTACCACCAGACCCTAAAGACAATGATCAAGGCATACTGCTATGAGTACCCCCATGACTGGGACAAAGGGCTGGCATTTCTTCTGTTTTCTACCAGGGACTGACCTAAGTCCACTGGCTTTAGTCCCTTTGAATTAATTTATGGACACGAGGTGAAAGGTCCTCTAAAACTAATCAAGGAGATGTTTTTGGGACACAGGGATGAATCATCCCTGTTAGACTACATTTCCATGTTCTGAGAACGCTCACAAGAGCCTGTGAGGTGGCAGAGGAACATCTAAAGTCCTCCCAGACAGCCATGAAATGGCAGTTGGATAAACATGCCAAACCAGAATATTTCAGCTTGGAGACCATGTGTCAGCGCTATTATCAATACATTATCAATACCATTGAAAGCCCGGTTCTGTGGCCCATACAGAATAGTTAAGAGAATTAGCCAGGTGAATAATATAATTGACACCCCAGATCGTAGGAAAAGCAAAGGCTGTGCCACATCAATATGTTAAAGCAGTATCACAGCCGGGAAGGGGACAAACATGCACAGGTCTGTCAGGCAGTCAGAAAAGAGGAGGGCGAAAAGGACAGTGAGGATGAGTTAGAGGGAGGCCAGAAGAATTCCCACATCGAACCCCCTGCTCTCTGGTTAGCTAACACCGAAATGAAAGGGAAATTAGACACCATACTCTTCTATTTAAACGCAGAACAGAGAGGAGACCTAACAAGGCTGCTCACAGTGTTTAAAGACACCTGCAGGAACGAACCAGGTTACACAACCCTAACCCTACACAATGTGGATGCAGGAGAGACCCCTCCCATAAAACAAAATCCCTCTCTCTTCGGTCCGAGGAAACTGATCCAGGTTTGGGAGGAAATTCAGTATATGCTGGAGCACAAGCTTATTGAGCCCAGTCAGAACATTTGGAGTTCCCCAGTTGTGCTGGTGCCCAAATCTACTGGCTCAACAAGGCTCTGCATTGATTACAGAAAGATTAATGCAGTGACCCAAGCTGATTTCTACCCAATTCCCCGCCTGGATGACTGGATAGAATAGGAAACGCCACATACATAACCAAAATAGACTTGTTAAAAAGGGTACTGGCTGGTTCCCTTAACCACCCGAGCTAAAGAGATTTTGGCTTTTGTCCCAAACTTCAGCACTACAGCTGCCGCGCTGTCAGACTTATTACTGAAAAAAACAAAGGTAGTGTGGTCAGGTGCCAAACAGCTTTCGAGAGGCTGAAAGCCATCTTAACAAACTTGAACAAACCATTTTAAATGGCAGTTGATGCTAGTGACCGAGGGGTAGGTGCCGTCCTGCTCCAAGATGGTAAGTTAGGCATTGAGAGACCAGTTGAGTATTTCTCCAAAAATTCAAAGGCGATACTCTGCTGTCGAGAAGGAAGCCCTGGAACTGTTGATGGCTCTCAAACATTTTGAGGTATATGTCCAATCTGGATATAGAGAGACCGTATATTTTACCAACCACAATCCTTTGACTGTTGTAGGGAAATTCGAAAACCAGACTGCAAGGCATTTTCGTTGGAGCCTGCTTCTGCAACCTTACCACCTAAAGATTATCCACATTGCAGGGAAAAACAATGTGATAGATGACGCTCTATCTAGGGTTTAGCTCAGCATGGAACCATCCCAGAAAAAAAGAAAAAACTGAACCAGAGCATGGCTATGACAGTGAGACTGATGAGTGTGTGTGTACAGTTTCTTTTTAATTTGCGACCTCATAATGAAATACTCCTGTTGTTTAATTTAATTTCCCATGGTGAGGAGGTGTGATGCCAGCTTGATTTGTTGAGTGATAATTTTCTTTAATCCACTGACTGGAGATTTGAATTTATATCTTTTCAAGAACTTTTAAAAAAGAACAAATAAAAGATGACTTTGCTTAAGATAGCCACCTAATTTTCAACACTGTATCCTACATTGCAAGGCCTGTGAGGAGGGAGATGATATGTCTGCACATCCCAGCAAGAACCAAGTTTAAGGGAACTGCTTGTTCTTTTACTCTTATCAAGAAGAAATACTGCTAACTACTATGCTTGAATCATTGAGTGACTGTCATGTGACAAGCCCCTCCCCATCTGTGGTTTTAAACTTGTGTTTCTCTGCAGCAGCAAAGAGAGGCATCTGGATTCTGACATGTGCAGACCCAAGTGGGGGTCTCTCTCTGTATCTCTATTCCAGCTTGCAAGCTTCAAATGCTCCCTGTTGACTGACCACCTTTGTATTCTCTGGCTACAATCAGAAACCCCGCTGGAGGAAATCATCCGCATTGCTGTCTCCAAGAAACCCACTGAATCAGTCATCTATCTCTTCAAGCTAAAAACCTCCAGACCACTGAATTCAGCTCGAAGCCAGCTGAATCACCAAACTCCACAGACTTTATACCTTTTTTTCTATGGACTCGAACTCAACCAATCTACCCTCCCCCACTCTGCAACCTGCCTGTGTGTGAAAGTTGGCGCATAGTTTATTATTTTAATTAGTTCGGATAAAATACAATAAAGTTAACTTATTTCTTTGTTAAACTCAAGAAAACCTGTACAATTGGTTCTTGTTATGATCATAGCAAGTAAGTAATCAAACACTTACTGAATTGGCCAGTACATCCACTTTAAAAAATAATTAAAACTGTTGTGGTCAAACAAGGAGGGGGAAAAGAGGGAAGCCCTTCGACCCCTCCTCGTCTGACCGTAAAAATATGCTCAAGTGAAACCCAATTAATGCTCTCCACCTGCATATAATTTAACACAATTGATGTGCAATTAGCAATGCTGTCCTGGCAAAACTGAAACGAACTAGCGAGAAGGTTATTGATGAGTTAGTGCCACTTGACAACATTGTTGATTACTGATTCTATCACTTTTCTGCTGATTGACAGCAGGTTGATATGATGATAATTAGCTGGATTGGAAGTGCCCTGTTTTTATTGTATGGGGAGGTAGTGGCGCAGTGGTAATGTCACTAGACTAGTAAAGCAGAGCCCCAGGCTAATGTTCTGGAGACATGGATTCGAATCACAACACAGCAGTTGGTGGAATTTGAAATCAATTAATAAATCTGGAATTAAAAGCTAGTCTAGTGGTGACCATGAAACCATTGTTGATTGTTGTAAAAACCCATCTGGTTTACGAATGCCCTTTTAAGGAAGGAAATCTGCCATCCTTGTCTGGCCTACATGTGACTCCAGACGCACAGCAATGTGGTTGACTCTTAAATGCCTCTGAAATGGCCTAGCAAGCCACTTAGTTGTATCAAACTACTACTAAGTCTTTAGAAAAGGAACAGCAATGTTGCTGTACCTAATCCCAAGGACTGCAGCGGTTTGATACAACTAAGTGGCTTGCTCACCACCACCTTCTCAAGGGCAATTATGGACAGGCAATAAATGCTGGCCTAGCCAGCGATGCCCACATCCCATGAACGAATTAAAAAAAAAATACCTGGGAAACATTCCACATTGCTGGGTAGATGTCAGTACCATAAGTGTAGTGGAATACCTTAGCTAGAGGGATAGCTATTACTGGGGCACAATTTTCTTCACTAAACCTGGGATGTTGTCAGGCCCAGAGGGCCTTTGCAGTGTCCAGTGCACTCAGCTGATCCTTGAAATCACATGGTGTGATTTAAATTCGCTGAATACTGGCATCTGTGATGGTGGAGACCTCAGGACAAGGCCAAGAAATATAATCTACGTGGCACTTTTGGCAGAAGATGATTGCAAACTTCTCAGCCATGTTTTTGCAGTCAAGTATGACATTTGCCATTGTTGAGGAACGGATGTTCATGAGCCTCTTTTTCTTGTTAGTTGTTTCATTCTTCACCAACATTCATGACTGGATGTGGCATGACTGCAGAACTTCAACCATATCCATTGGTTGTGGGATCATATAGCTCTGTTTATAGCAAAAACAAAATACTGTGGATTCTGGAAATGTAAAATAAGGACAGAAAATGCTGTAAATATTCAGCAGGTCAGGCCAAAGTCTGTGGAGAGTAACATAGTTAACGTCTCAGTTCGTTGACCTTTTGCCAGAACTAGGAAAAGTTGGAGATTTAATAGTTTTGAAACAAGTACAGAGGACGAGAAAGTGGTGAGGGGAGGAACGAACAAATGGGAAGATCAGAGATATGATGGAAGGCAGAGGACATTAAATGACAAAAAGCATGATTTGCAAGACAAAAGGGTGTGGTTATGTGAGTGTGACAGTGAATTAAAATAGTAAGCGACTGGAAGCTCAGTGTTATGCTTGCAGACTGAACAGAGGTGTTCAGCAAAGTGATCACACAATCTGCGTTTGGTCTCTCCAATATAGAGGAGACTGCATCATGAGCAGTGTATACAGTATCTTAAATTGAAAGAAGTACAAGTAAGTCACTGTTTCACCTGGAAGGAGTGTCTGGAGCCCTAGACAATAGAAAAGGAGAAGGTGAAAGGGAAGATGTTGCACTCCTGCACTTGCATCGGAAGATGCTGTGTAAAGGGGAGAGGGTGTTGGGGTGATAAAGGAGAGGAGGGAATGGTCCCTTCCAAGTGCTGATAGGGGAGGAGAGGGGAAAATTTGTTTGGAGGTGGCATTGCACTGGAGATGTTGGAGGATGATTCGTTGAATGTGGAGGTGGAGTGGAAGATAAGGACAAGGGGAATCCTTTTGTGGTTCTGGGAGAGACGGAGAGGGGTGAGAGAAGAAGTGCAGGAAATAGGACAGACACAATCGACGTGCCTGCCAACCACACTGGAGGGGAATCCTTGGTTGAGGAAAAAGAATGACGCATTGGAAGAACTGATGTGGGAGGTGGCATTGTCAGAACAGATACGACAGAGACAGAGCAACTGGAATAATGGACGAGAGTCTTTATAAGAAATGAAGTGGGAGTAAGTGGACTTTCCCCCAGGCCGGAATTTTACATTGTGGCGGTGGTCCCGCCCACCAGCTAAAAAGTTGGGGGAGAGCCTGTCTCTGCCGGACCTCGAAGCCACACAGAAATTTTGAATGGCCCAGGCCCTTAATTGGCCTCATTCAGTACTTCCGCCACCATGTGGCAGGAAGTCCCACCTCCAATAGCTTCTCAACAATCAGTTCCTCAGTTCAGCGCCACCAGGGAGTGGTGGCCACTGCTAGGACTGCACCCAGCAAGTGGCGAACGATGAATGTTGCCCTTCAGGAAGGTAAGTGCAGTTCGGGCATCACTGGGGCTAATTAGCTGAGTCCTGGCAAGGGGGTGGGAGTCAGAGAGCAGGGCAGGGGGGGTAGTTTTAGCTGGGGTGGCCCGTGCTGTGGTGGGCAGGGGGGTTGCCATGCCTGTTGCCTACCCGCCTCCGCTGCTATTTTACCAGCGGCGGGGGTGGGGGGTGGTGGTAGGTGCAAACGTACCACCCACCCCTGGCCAGCTGAGGCCCTTAAGTAGCCAATTAATTGCAGCTTAAGGACCTCCTCCTGCCACCGCTGGTATCTTACCAGCAGTGGTGGGGCACTTCAGCACCCGAGGAGGCGGCCCAGTAAAACCAGAGGACCCCCCCCCCCCCGAGCCAGAACACGGGCTGCAGTGTTTTGGATGACAGCAAGTTTACAGAGCGTAGAATGTGGGAGGGTGTTCAGGAGTGTGTTCGGATAGTCAAGTCTGGAGGTAACAAATGCATGGATGAGGGTTTCAGCACCAGATGAGCTGAGGCAGGGGCAGAGATGGGTGATGTTACGGAGGTGGAAATAGGTTGAAAGCTCGTCTCGGGGTCAAATATGACACCAAGGTTGTGAACAGTCTGGTTCAGCCTCAGACAGTTTCCAGGGAGAGGGATGGAATTGGTGATGAGCGAGGGGAGTTGGTGGTGGGGTCCGAAGACAATATTTAATCTTCCCGATATTTAATTGGGGGAAATTTCTGTTCATCCAGTACTGGATGTCAGATAAGCAGTCTGATAATCTAGAGACGGTGGAGGGGTCAAGAGAGGTGGTGGTGAGATAGAGCTGGGTGTCATCAGTGTACATGTGGAAACTCACACGTTTTCAGATGATGTCGCCGAGGGGCAGCAAGTCGAGAAATAGGAGGGGTCCAAGGATAGATCCTTGGGGAACACCAGAGGTAATTGTGCAGAAGTGGGGAGAGAAGCCATTGATGATGGTTTTCTGGCTACGATTAGATAGACAAGCATGGAACCGGGAAAGTGCAGTCCCACTCAGCTGGACGATAGTGGAGAGGCATTGCAGGAGGATGGTGCAGTGGACTGTGTTAAAGGCTGCAGGCAGGTCGAGAAGGACAAGGAGGGATAGTTTATGTTTGTCACTGTCACATAGGATCTGATTTGTGACTTGGATAAGAGCCTTTTCAGTATGATGGCAAGAGACAGAAACCTCATTGGTGGGATTCAAACATGGATTTCCAGAAAAGATGGGCATGAATTTGGGAGGCAAGAAATGGTGTTTGAGCAATGCACAGCTGCACTGAGGTGCTAATGCCAATATGCTGTTACTGCTGCTGTTGATGTTACCTGAGGTACTTCTGTTGCAGTGGAGCTGGAGTTCTCCAAATGAAAACCTTATAAAATGCATGTAGTTCATGAGTTAGCAGAATATGCATGCCATTTATAGTGCAGAACTGCTCTGTTTACCTTATAGTTTGCATTTATGAGGAGGGATAAATAAAAAGGCAGAAATAACAGGCCACTGCTGGCAAATGTAGCTGGAACTCAACCACAAGTAGTGAATTGGTGTTTGCACCATTTAAGGAAGTTCTCTTAATGTGCAGTACATTTATCCACTGAGGCATCAGGGAAGCTTTGCAGTAAAAGCCTTTAACAATAAAATAGTCTTAACATTGGGTGAGTATGCCAGTGTCCCAGTTTATTTTCTTTTGTAACTGAGTGGAATGATAAATAACCACCTGCTGACAGTACAATCTGAGCACTAATCTTCCATTCTTTTGCCCGTAAAGTACAACAAAATGTGCTTTACAGATCAATGAAAATCAGTATGTTAAGTCATTAGAAACCACTCTCCTTTGGCGGACTATCTGAATCACCAAATGACACTTCTTAAAAGCGTTTGTTTGAATCCACAAACTGTCTTTTCCAGGCTAGGTTGATAACATGAATAAGCATAAAATGCAGCACCTTCTCTTGCTAAGGGATCTTTGATTGCTATTTCAGGTGGTGCTAAGTGTGCAGTGATTCTGAACTGAGCTAATCTTCTATTATAGATAGTCATGTGGTGACAGGTAGAACTGGAGCCTAATCTTTGTACAATTATAAGCTTTTATTTACAGTAACATACATTACAGTGACAAGCATGTACCTCCAAACCCAACCACTATAGTTTCAGTCTGCTCCTATATATAGGAGCACAAGTGAACCCTCAGTTAACGCCCACCATCTGAATACAATTAAACACTCAGTTAATGTACAATTACCAAATCTGACTGCTTACCGTAATTAATAGATTGTGAACTTTCTCCCATTTCATCAAATTATCAGTGTCATGCAGGCCCCCACCTGCCAAGAATGAGGCACACATTATTTTGCCACATGAACATTAAAAACTTAAAAATATTGCTGGGAAGAAAAGAGGGCCTATCACAAGGAATTGCCAGGCCCCTCGCTGGAAAGACCTTTTTTGCATACTGGCAGACAATGTTGGAACAAAGGACCCAGTCCCTGCTTCTTCAGTACACAGAAGACCTGGTCAGACCTGTTTAATCACATGACTAACTGTCTGTATGAATTTGAACTTTTCACAGAGTTGTTTCAAACTGAGAAAGCTCTTTGCTCCTGGACTAAAAAGACCTCTCTCCTGTCTACTCTCATCTCTTTCTCGCGGAACTGAACACCCATTGAAGACACATGAACAAGATATTGCCTCAAACTGTTCTACTTTATCTTTGCTTCTGCTCTTTTCTGTCTCTATTTGCATGTGTGTATTGCGTATGCATGCTAGCGTGGGCATGGTGTGTATCCCTAGGCGTCAATCAAATGAGAGTTTAAGTTTAAGTTTTTAATAAATTTAACTTTTCTTCTTGAAACCTAAGAAAATCTGTTGTGCTCATTTCTTTGCCTTATAATTGGAAAGCAATGAACAAGGATTTACCAAGAGGAAGCTCAAAACACAGTGTATTTAAAATTAAACCCTGTTACAATAAGACCAGGTGAAGACAGTATCAGGCCCCTAGACACCTTTCACACCTAGTCATAACACCGGGCAGTAATGTTGAATTCAATGCTACTTCTATTCCAGGAATGCCCCCCTTGAAGTTCTGCTCTTCGATGGGATTTCCATTTGTCCCTCTTACCTCGGTTATCTTCATTGCTTTCTGTTTTGCTTCTCATGTTTGATCAGATGTCTACCAAGACTCTCTTTCATAGCCACATCTCTTTCCTCAGCATCTGCCACTGGTTCCAACTTAGTTCACGTGAATTCCAACTGAAATTCCATCCTTAACGTTTCAAATCTATCCATGATTACAGATATCGACAAGGTATTCAGCGTTCCTCAAACATTGCTCTCACCACGTTCTGAGATCCTCGCTCACCACCATACACCACCACATGCATGCATCGGATCTCTCTTCAGCAGCACCGACTCACTCTATCTCAAAGCTGTCCTGGTCCACAGTTCCATTTGATCCTTCGCCTCATCTGGCGCTTTAATAAAAATCTTTTCTCTTTCATGTATCAAGGATTGCAAGCTTCAATAACTCTTGGATACCTACACCCCTGTGGATCTATCTTCACTTTTCTCTGACCCCATCCCTTCTTCCAATCTCACCATTTTCCATGTTTTCACTAGTCCTCTGACCTTCCTCTCTGACCCTGAATGATCAGTCCTCAGCAAAGGCTCCAGCTTTTTCCCTTATGCTCCCACCTCAATGAGCTTGGCACCACGCTGAGCTCTCCTTTCATTGCAGGAATCTTCCCTCCTGCTCAGTGGACCCTTTCTCCTCTCTTCAAAATTCTCACTCCACTTGGACCCCTCCCTCTTGCCTCTTAACATTGCCAGATCTTTTCATTGAGTACTACCGGCAAGATATTGGCCATCTCAATCTCTCTGCTCCTCTCACTCACTCTAACCTACTCCTTTTGAATTAGCAGCACTCAATTCTCTCTGGTCCAACCTCAACATTGCCATTAAACTTGCTGATAAGAGTGGCTCTGCTGTTGTTTCGTGAACGCTCTCTACCTTGCATAGACTGAACACCAATTCTCTCACACCTCCTCCGACCGTCCCTTGGACTATGACCCCACCACCGAACATCAAGCCATTGTTTTCAAGACTATCACTGACCTCATCTCCAGTGGAGATCTTCACAGTCTCCAAACTCATAGTTCCCCTGCCCTCACAACCCACTTGCACCTCCTTCCCAAGATCCACAAACAGGACAGTCCTGGCAGACCATCATTTCAGCTTGTTATGCCTCGCGGAGCTGTTTACTTCCTATCTCAACTCTTTTTTTCTCACTTTGTCCAGTCTCTTCCCACCTATATTCACACTCCTTCGATGCCCTCTGTCCCGTTAACAGTTTTGAGTTTCCTGCCCCTAACCATCTCCTTTTCATAATGAAAGCAAAAATACTGCAGATGCTGGAAATCTGAAACAAAAACAGAAAGTACAGGAAATACTCAGCAGGTTTCTTGTTCCTTTTCATAATGGATGTCCAATCTCTTTCTTTTCCCAACAGGATGGTCTGAGGGCCCTCTGCTTCCTCCTTAAACAAAGGTCCAACCAGTCCCCATCCACCATCACCACCCATGGCAAAAGCCCATGGGATCCAAAGGAAAGTAGCAAGTTGGATTCAAAATAGGTTCACTGGCAGGAAGTAAAAGGTAATGGTCAATGGGTGGTTTTGTGATTGGAAGGCTGCTTTCTAGTGGTGTTCTGCAGGGCTCAGTTTTAGGTCTTCTGTTTTTTGATGTTTCTATCAATAATTCATAGGTGTAAGGGGCATGATTAAGAAGTGTGCAGATGATACAAAATTCAGTTATAAAATTTTGAGGGGCCTATGAGTGGAGAAGAAAAACTTATTTCCCTTAGCAGAAAGGTCAATAACCAGGGGGCATAGATTTAAAATCTAATACAAAGAAGGCAGCTCACCACCACCTTCTCAAGGACAATTAGGGATGGGCAATAAATGCTGGGCTAGCCAGCGACGTCCACATCCCATGAATGAATAAAATAAAAGCAAAAACTGCAGATGCTGGAAATCTGAAACAAAAACAGAAAATGCAGGAAATACTTAGCAGGTCAGGCAGCATCTGATGAAAGGTCATGATCTGAAATGGCATCTCTTTTTTTCTATCCACAGATGCTGCCTGACCTGCTGAGAATTTTCAGCATTTTCTGTTTTTTTTAACAGATTTAAACTAATTGGCAGAAGGATTAGAGAGGAGTTGAAGGGAAATTTTTACACCCAGAGAATGGTGGGAATTTGGAACTCACTGCCTAAGAGGATGGTAGAGGCAGAAATCCTCATTGCATTTAAAAAGTACTTGGATATGCATTTTCGGCTATGGACCAAAAGCTGGAAATTGAGATTAGGCTGGATAATTCTTTCCCAGCCAGGTGTGGACAAGAAAGGCCGGATAGTCTCCTGTGCCTTTTGTGATTTCTCCCAGTTTCCTTGTCTTCGTTGCATCTATTCTGATAATGACACCTTTCATTTCAGTGCTTCAAATATGTCTTCCATTTTCCTCAACAAGGAGTCCTCTGTCTGTTCCATTTCCTGCACTTCTGCTCTCACCCCTTCCCCTCCCTCTCAGAACCATGATTTCACCTGGCTGAACGTTCTTAATTTGAAGAACTAGTCCTTTGACTCCACTCACTTCCTCCAAATAAAAGAAGTTGCTATAGAAACCCGTATGGGTCCGAGCTGTGCCTGTCTTTTTTTGGTATTCTAGTCTTATCCACTTTGGACCTAAAAGGGATAGAGTAGAATACTTTTGAAATAGTGAAATGCTGAAACAGTGGAGGGCCAAAGAGACTTGGGGGCCTAGGTACAAAGATAATTAAAATATCATGAACAGCTCCAGAAAATAATCTAAAAGGCTGTTGGAATGCTGGCCTTTGTATCTAGAGGTCCAGAATACAAGAAGCTAGACGTCATGCTTCAGCTGTACAAAGCCCTGGTTGGACGATACCTGGAGAACTATGAGAGCTCTGGGTACCACACCTTCGGAAGCATAAATTGGCCTTGGAGGGAGTGCAGTGTAGATTTACCAGAATTATACCTGGATTCTGAGGTTTAAATTACAAGGAGAGATTACACAAACTAAGGTTGTAGTCCCTGTAATTTAGAAGGTTAAGGAGTGATTTGATCGAAGTATTCAAGATATTAAGAGGAACGGATAGGGTAGATAGAGATAAACTATTTGTGCTGGTTGAGGAGTCTAAGACTAGAGGCATAGCCTAAAACTTAGAGTCAGACCTTTCAGGAGTGAAATTAAGAAACACTTCTACACACAAAGAATGGTAGAAGTTTGGAACTCTCTTCCACAAACAGCAATTGATGTTTAACTCTGAGAGTGATAGATTTGTGTTAGCTTGACTACACTTCCTCCCACCCCATTTCCTGTAAGGACTCTATTCCATTCTTCCAGTTTCTGACGATGCCACCTTCCATCCCAGTATTCCTGATATGTCTTCCTTTTTTTCTCAACCAATGATTCCTGTGTCTGTTCCATTTCTTGCACTTCTGCTGTCACCCTTTTCCCTCCCTCCCAGAACAATGATAGGTTCCTCTAGTCCTCACCTTCCACCCCACCAGCCTCCACATTCAATGGATCATCCTCTAGCACCTCCAGCGTGATGCTGCCACCAAAGACATTTTCCCCTCCCCTTTCAGCATTCCGAATGAAATGTTCCCTCCATGACACCCTGGTCCACTCCTCAATCATCCTTTACACACCCTCCCTTTCCAACGGCACCTTCTTGAGCAAGCACAGGAGATGCAATACCTGCCCTTTTACCTCCTCTCATCCCACCGTTCAGGCCCCAAATATTCTTTCCAGGTGAAACAACAGTTTAGTTTTGCTTCTTTCAATTGTAATTGCCGCGCAGGATGCAGTCTCCCCTACATTGGTGAGACCAACTGCAGATTGGGTGACCAGTTCGCAGAACACCTCTGTTTAGTCCGCAAACATGACCCTGAGCTTTCTGCCATTTTAACTCTCTACCCCACTGCCACTCTGACCTCTCTGTCCTCGGCCTCCTATATTGTTCCAGTGAAGCTCAACGGCAGCTCCAGCAATAGCATTCTTCTTTCGATTAGGCACTTTACAGCATTCTGGACTCAAAATTGAGTTCAGCAATTTCAGATCATAACATCTGCCCCCATATTTTCGCACAACAGCTGTTGGTAATGACTCTGCTATTCCTATTTGCATCTCTAGACCCATCTTTTGTTTCTTTACTTGTCCCATTACCATCTCCTTTTGCTTTGCACCATCATCCCTTTTGTCATTTAATCTTTCCCGCCTTCTACCTTATCATAGCTTCCCTTTTGTTCTTTCTCCCCCACCCTCTGTTGCCTTTCCCTGACTCTACTTGCTGAAAACCTGTTACATCTGTAACTTTTTCTGGTTTTGATGCAAGGTCATCGACCTGAAACGTTAACTCTATTTCTCTCTCCATAGATGCCGCCTGACCTGCTGAGTATTTCAAGCATTTTCTGTTTTTCAGACTTCCAGCCTCATAGTATTTTGCTTTTGTAACACTTAGTGAGTCAATTTGTGTTACTTTGAAACTCCAAAACAGCAAAGTATCACAGAGCACAGCCTTTCATACTAAACTGCAAAAGGTATTGCATGAGTTATGAGATGTATTGTGATATTTTAGTTTGTATGGGATATTTTTAAATCATTTGAAATTTACAGCCACAAAAGCAAAGTATGTCCTTTTTATGTGGAAATTTAGGTTCAAGTTGTGCTTGATGGGGCACATTGCTAAAGGGGCCTGTGTCACTGTGTTAAGTTGAAAAGACGTGACTTGGTCTCTGGATGATCCAGAACAGCATACTTCACAAATTCAGCAACTGAACTGCCTTGTTGGACATTGCCACACATTCACACTACATATGATGTTGCATATGTTGCAGTATAATCCTTTCCAATGTGTTTTCATATTTTTAATCTTATACTTTTAAAAAAGTACTATTCTTTTGAAAAATGTTTGCAAACCTTGTTGTTTTATAGAAAAAAACAAATTAATTAATGGTCAATTGGAAAAATATGGTTGTTTAATGATAGATTTGTTAAAGGCAAATTATGTTTGGCTAACTTTATTGAGTTATTTGATGAGATAATAGTCCGAGTTGACGAGGGTAGTGTGTTTGATGTTGTGTGCATGGACTTTGAAAAGGCATTTGATAAAGTACCACATAATAACCTTGTTAGCAAAATTGCAGCCTGTGGGATTAAACGGACAGTGGCAGCATGATTTCAAAATTGGTTAAGGGACAGAAAGCACAAAGTTGTGGTGAATGATTCTTTTTGGATTAGAGTGAAGATACAGTGGTTTGGTATTAGGACTGCTCCTCTTTTTCATATATATAAATGAACTGGACATAGGTAGAGAGAACAAACATAATAAAACAGAACAAATGTTTAAGTATTAAACAGTAAGGAAGGTGGTACCAGGCTTCAGAAGGACACAGACTGGTGAAATGGGCAGACACAGGGCAGATTAAATATAGTGCAGTGGAAGGACTAATGAGGAGAGGCAAAAAAACTGAATGGTACAATTTTACAGGGGGTACAGGAACAGAGAGACCTGAGAGTTTACATACAGATAAGGCTGTTTAAAAAAAAACAGACTGGATCCTGGGTGTTACAAATGGAGATACAAGGCCCAATTTTAATTCAGTGTAAGTAAATAGATTTCGAGTGAATTAAAATCTCACCCACAAAGTACAATAGCAAGAAAGTTTTGCTAACCCTTTATAAATCACTGCTTAGGCCTCAGCTGGAGTATTGTGTCCAGTCCTCTGTACCTCAATTTCGTCCTTGGAGAGGAGATTTATTAGAATGGGTTCCGAAGAAGGGTCACTGACCCGCAACGTTAACTCTGCTTCTCTTTCCACAGATGTTGCCAGACCTGCTGAGTGATTCCAGCATTTCTTGTTTTTGTTTCAGATTTCCAGCATCCGCAGTATTTTGCTTTTATTTTATTAGAATGGTACCAGGGATAAGGGATTTCAGTTTAGTGGAGAGACTAGAAAAGCTGGGATTCTTCTCCTTAAGAAAGAAAGAAAGTCTTGCATTTATATCGTGTCTTTCATGACCTCAGGCCATCCCAAAGCACTTTACAGGCAACAAAATACTTTTGAAGTGTAATAACTATTATAATGTCGGAAATGTGGCAGCCAATTTGCACACAGCAAGGTCCCATGAACAGTAGTGTGACAATGACTAGATAATCTGTTTTTTTGGGGGGGATAAGCATTGCCTAGGATACCAAGGAGAACCCCTGCTCTACTTTGAATAGTGCCATGTGTGTCTCCCCATGTACCCACTGCTCTTGTGATGCCTTTTAACTTCTTGTTCGCACTTCACCATCAGCAACTGTTCTTTGCCACTATGCCAAGACCCTCTGGAACTGTCTCTCAAAGTCTTCTGCTTTAGCAATGTCCTTTCTGGTTCCACAATCCTTTGTGATCTTATGTTTGCCCTCTTCCCTAACTATGTTTTCCTCTGCTTTTTCTGTCCTCTTCAGTGTCCACTGTTTATGCAAAGAACTCTGAGGCATTCTCTACGTTAGCAGTTCTAAATTGTTTGTTGTTTGGATCAATGTAATGGTTGTGAGCTTTGTATCAGCTGAGTACTAATTATAATATTGTAGATATTGCATCCCCTAGTGTGGAGATCATAAAAACCTATGTAAATTTATGACTTGTGCATTGGATGTTATAGAATTCTGTGAATTTTATTTCGCTGCCAGTTTGTACAATGTAAGTCTACTCATGCTCAGTGGAATTTCATTATAATTTTCATTTCAGAATGCTCTTCTTGCCAGCTTCCTCCTTCCAACTTAATTTAAGACTGTCCAAATTAATTTCTTGCTTCAGTTGACAAAATCAGTGATTAAAAGACACAAGCCAACTAGAAGTGAAAATGATCTTTAGAATATCTTTACAGTGCAATTTTAAATGTCTCTCCTGAGGATATTGAATACTATAACATTAGACTACAAGCAGAAAACCAAGATCAATATATTGTCTTCTCATTGCAAGCTTTTGTTATGCATTCTGATTCCTGTACTTGCAGGGTTGTGACTCATTGGCTGATGTGTTATTAAATCCTATTCTCAGCCCTTTACGTGTATCCCTTTGGAGCTAAGCATTAGTCATTTTGCGATTGAGCAAATGATTTAGGGAATTGAAGCATTAAGCTGTTCTATTTAGCCTGGTTTGTAAAATTATGAATTTTTTGAATGGGTTGCCTTTGGTAATGAACATTGAAAAGTACTCTGCAGGTTTGAGAACCACTTTTAAAACTACAAGTGGGTGCAGAACAAGTGAACTAAGAAGCTGGCATGAAACTGAATTGAAAATGACACTTGCTTGAGTAAGAATTCAGTTTGTGTATTTAGGCTATAAGAACTCAAACAATACTTGTCTTCTAAAGGTTTACCCATCAGTCTTTGGCAGTCCAATTCTGTCACAGTTTGATTTCATTGATGAATACTTCAGGCTCTGAACAATTTAAAACATGCAGAGCACTTCTCCCACTTTCCCTTCCCTTCCCACTTTTCTTCCTACCACATATTCAGTTTTGTTAACTGGCACAGGAAAATCTATTTCAAGATTAATATTTTCAAGTTGGGGTAGTAGCAAATGGTAAGGTGTCATAAGCTATTGAGATTGTGGCTTGAAGTTTGGGACTGTGGAAATTCTAAACCTTGTGTAAATCAGTTTCTTTCCATGTTTGTCATTACAGTTGTCACAGCTGATGATATAGAGTATTTAAAGAATATTTAAATCCTAAGTGAAGTTTTCTGGGCTGTGGTCATTAATCATTTTTTCAATGAATAGCAACAATCATTGCATGCTTCTTGCTGAAACAACATTGGAAAGAAAAGTTAAGCTCATAATTAGATTTCATAAGCCAATCTTTAGAGTGTTAAAAAGAGGAGTTTTTCATGTATTTCAGGCAAAAATGGTTTTCTTGCTTCCTGTTCCCAGGACACGTCTAAATCTGCAGATTCTGTTAATGTGCCATCATCATTTGACAAAATACTGACAACCTGTGCAGGATGATTATTTCTTGATACTTGATCCACAGGATGATTAGTTCCTGTTATTTGGTGCATAGGATTGTTATTTGCAAATATTTGGTACACAGAAACTTGTTTCTTTTGTGCACAAGAAATGATAAAATAATTGGTGCTAGGAACTATTTATTCTATATTAGACAGAAGTGCTTAGATGTTAAAGGTTTTTATGAAATGTTCCTATCAATAGTTCTCCCCTTCCTCCATTTGTTGAAGCATTGGCTCTTTGGTAGGAAGCAGTTTCACAGGCAATTCACATGTTCACACGTGCACTTTCAGAAAGGATTACTAAATAGTGATTATGGATGGAAACCCTGGCCAACTTTTAACGCAGGGATGAGCTGTTGCAGTTTTTGCGACAGACGAAGAATCTAATCTAGCACCTTTCCTGATCTCCATGATTTAGCTATTCACTGCGGTAACTTTTCTGGCCTTGCACTGGAGGCAAAGTATCTTACCTACTGTTATCACGTACCAGAAAATTGCCGTTGTACGCCCGCAGTTTTTGATTAGTTGCTGGGAGCAGAAAGATACTTCACTGTTAGCCAAAACACACAAAATTTAAGCTAAGTGGTAAACTTCCTCATTTACCATTAAGGAAATCCTCAAGCCCGGAATATTTTTTTCAAATTTTTCCAACATTTATTAACCCTGATGGATGTCTGTGTGACTTAAATTGATACATAATTAAAACAATTTCCAGTCTCGAGCCAGAGTGTTATAAAAACATGGCTCTGGACGTGTTGATTACCTATTGTTGATGATTTTTGATTTCTATATATTAGAGAATGGTAAAATTTGCAGACTCTTTATACAACTGTGAATCTTTAAGTCTCTTCTACAAAATTCTTTGCCCAACACAAATTTATTTTTGGCGAGCAGCACAGGAAAATCTACCCTTAAGATTAATGGTTTCTGTTTGAGGATTGAACCAAGTGGGAAAGTTGTCTTTTGCTGTAAAGAACATAGGAACAGGAGTAGGCCATTCAGCCCCTCGAGCCTATTCCGTCATTCAATTAGATCATGGTTGATCAAACTCTTGCATTTGTGGCTTGAAGTTTGGGATAAAGTCATGTACTATTTAATTATTAGTAAAGATAGCTAACTTTTGATTCAGGCTACGTTACGTGGCTGGAGAAATGGTGCAGGGAGGAGGGATTCAGATTCCTGGGACATTGGGACCGGTTCTGGGGAAGGTGGGACCAGTACAAGCTGGACGGGTTGCATCTGGGCAGGACCGGGACCAATTTCCTCATTGGGGGTGGGGAGGGGTGGTGTTTGCTAGCGCTGTCGGGGAAGGTTTAAACTAGAATGGCAGGGGGATGGGAATCTGAGCAGGGAGACAGAGGAGAGGGAAACAAGCATAGAAATTAAAGACAGAAAGGTAAAAAGCAAAAGTGGAAGGCAGAGAAAACAAGGGCGAGAAACAAATGCGGCCGTAGTGCAAAATAAAGCTAAGATGACTAACAATGTTAAAAAGACAAGTCTAAAGGCATTGTGTCTTAATGCACGGAGCATTCGCAATAAGGTAGATGAATTAACAGCACAACTAGATATAAATGGTTATGATGTAGTAGCGATTACGGAGATATGGCTGCAAGGTGACCAAGGATGGGAACTGAACATCCAGGGGTATTCAGTATTTAGGAAGGACAGGCAAAGAGAGAAAGGAGGAGGGGTAGCGTTGTTAGTAAAGGAGGAAATCAATGCAATAGTGAGGAAGGATGTTGGCTCGGAAAATCATGATGTGGAATTTGTATGGGTGGAGCTAAGAAACACCAAGGTGCAGAAAACGTTGGTGGAGGTTGTCTATAGGCCCCCAAACAGTAGTGGAGATGTAAGGGATGGCATTAAACAGAAAATTAGAGACACATGCAATCGGGTACAATTGTAATCATGGGTGAATTTAATCTATATATAGATTGGTCAAACCAAATTACCAATAATACTGTGGAGGAGGATTTCCTGGCATGTGTACTTGACAGTTTTTTAAATTAAATGCCAAAGGGATCAAGGGATATGGGGAAAAAGCAGGGACAGGGTGCTGAATTAGACAATCAGCCATGATCTTTTTTGAATGGCGGAGCAGGCCCGAAGGGCTGAATGGCTTACTCCGGCATATTTTCTATGTTTCTATGAGGCCTGACCTGAAAACACTCCACTGGGCGCATTAATGTTATTGTGTAGCTACAGTGCAGACATTTTTCAGGTAATTTTAATTACAGTCTTTTAAGAGTATGTTTTACAAGAGTTTTAAACAGAGGAGAAAATAAATAGTTCTATGACAGTAGGGACAAACATAATGTGCATCCTCAGTTTCCAGAAAATTGGAAAATTGTTACCATAATAAGATTTATTTATAAATGGGGAAACCAGGTGTATTTACACTTCAGCTGGAATATATACTCAACAATTTTCTCCATCTTGTTGGTGATTTTCTTGAGTTGGTCAACTCAGGGTGCATTTTTGTTTCTTTATGGTGCAGATTGTATTTTAGAGAACGTTAGAATCATTGTTTTGATGTATGCATTTCGGCGAACTTGGGATAACAATTCACCATTCTAATGTTGCTGAATTAAGACTTTGCATGGTCATATGGAATAAGTTTGCAGCCTCTAATGTATTCTTCTTATTTTCTGTAAGCAGCATATAAGATTGTATCTTGTTGAAGGGTGCCCTTCTGCATAATTTCTATATTTTGCAAGCAGTAGGTTATATTTACAAAGATTAATTGGTTTATTTGCAAGCATAAACATGTTAAATTTGTGCACCTGATTTCTTAAATTTCTCCCACTAAGTTGAAAGTGCAGGGATCTGTACAGTCTGGAGTAAAGACTTTCCAATATTGAGTCACAAGTATGAACTTAAAAGTGTCAGCGCCAGTATAGTAGCGTACTGGACTAGTAATGCAGCGGCCTGGGCTAATCTATAGAACATAGAGTTGTTATGGCACAGAAGGAGGTGATTCAGCCCATTGAGTCCATGCCAGCTCTCTGTAGAGCAATCTAATCTGTCCCATTTCCTTTTGAAATCATTCATCGTCTGCGCCTCGTAGGCAACGAGTTCCAGGTCATTACCACTCGCTGTGTAAAAAATGTCTTCCTCACATCCTCCCTGCATCTCTTGTTTAAAATGTTGAATCTGTGTCTCCTAGTCCTTGTGCCATCAGTTAACAGAAACAGCTATTCTTTGTTTACCTTAAATAAACCTGTCATAATCTTGCTCAACTCTATCAAATTTCCCCTCAATCGTCTTTGCTCCAAGGAGAGCAACCCCAGCTTCTCCAACCTAACCATGTAGCTAAAATCCCTCATCCCTGGAACCATTCTGGTAAATCTCCTCTGCACCCTCTCAAGGGACCTCACATCTTTCCTAAAGTGGTGATCTGAACTGAATACAATATTCTAATTGTGGCCTAATCAAAGCATTATACAGGTTCAGCATACCTTCCCTGTCTTTATACTCAATACCTCTATTTATGAAGCCCAAGTTCTATATGTCCTGTCACCTTCAAAAACCTATGCACATGAACCCCCAGGTCCCTCTGTCCCTGTATACTCTTTACAACTGTACAACCAACGCAAGCAAATGGACCGCTGGGTGAAGCACTACCTAGAACTGTACTCCAGGGAAAATGTTGTCACTGATACCGCCCTCAATGCAGCCCAGTCTCTGCCAGTCATGGATGAGCTGGACGAACAGCCAACAAAATCGTAACTCAGTGATGCCATTGATTCTCTAGCCAGTGGAAAAGCCCCTGGAAAGGATGGCATTACCCCTGAAATAATCAAGAGTGCCAAGCCTGCTTTACTGTCAGCACTCCATGAATTGCTTTGCTTGTGCTGGGATGAGGGAGCAGTACCACAGGACATGCGAAATGCCAATATCATCACCCTCTATAAGAACAAGGGTGACCGCGGTGACTGCAACAACTACCGTGGAATCTCCCTGCTCAGCATAGTGGGGAAAGTCTTCGCTCGAGTTGTTTCAAACAGACTCCAGAAGCTGGCTGAATGTGTCCACCCTGAGACACAGTGCTGCTTTTGAGCAGAGAGATCCACTATTGACATGCTATACTCCCTTCACCAGCTACAGGAGAAATGCCACAAACAACAGATGCCCTTCTACGTTGCTTTCATAGATCTCACCAAAGCCTTTGACCTCGTCAGCAGACGTGGTCTCTTCAGACTACTAGCAAAGATAGGATATCCACCAAAGCTACTAAGTATCATCACCTCATTCCATGACAATATGAAAGGCACAATTCAGCATAGGGGTGCCTCACCAGACCTCTTTCCTATCCTGAGTGGCGTGAAACAGGGCTGTGTTCTCGCACCTACACTGTTTGGGATCTTCTTCTCACTGCTGCTCTCACATGCGTTCAAGTCTTCAGAAGAAGGAATTTTCCTGCACACAAGATCAGATGGCAGGTTGTTCAACCTTGCCCATCTTAGAGCGAAGACCAAAGTACGGAAAGTCCTCATCAGGGAACTCCTCTTTGATGACGAGACTGCATTAACATCCCACACAGAAGAGTGTCTGCAGAGACTCATCGACAGAATTGTGGCTGCCTGCAATGAATTTGGCCTAACGATCAGCCTCAAGAAAACGAACATCATGGCACAGGACGTCAGAAATGCTCCATCCATCAATATCTGTGACCACGCTCTGGAAGTGGTTCAACAGGTCATCTACCTAGGCTTAACTATCACCAGTAACCTGTCTCTCGATGCAGAAATCAACACGCGCATGGGAAAGGCGTCCGCTGCTATGTCCAGATTGGCCAAGAGGGTGTGGGAAAATGGTGCACTGACACGGAACACAAAAGGCCGAGCGTTTCAAGCCTGTGTCCTCAGTACCTTGCTGTATGGCAGCGAGGCCTGGACAACGTATGTCAGCCAAGAGCGACGTCTCAACTCATTCCATCTTCGCTGCCTCCTGGAGAATCCTTGGCATCATGTAGCAGGACCGTATCTCCAAAGCAGAAGTCCTCGTGGCGGCCAACATCCCCAGCATATACACCCTACTGAGCCAGCAGCGCTTGAGATGGCTTGGCCATGTGAGCCGCATGGAAGATGGCGGGATCCCCAAGGACACATTGTACAGCAAGCTCGTCACTGGTATCAGAACCACCAGCCGTCCATGCCTCCGCTTCAAAGATGTCTGCAAATGCGACATGAAGTCCTGTGACATTGACCACAAGTCGTGGGAGTCTGTTTCCAGTGATCGCCAGAGCTGGCGGACAGCCATAAAAGCGGGGCTAAAGAGTGGTGAGTCGAAGAGACGTAGCAGTTGGCAGGAAAAAAGACAGAAGTGCAAGGAGAGAGCCATCTGTGTAACAGCCCTGACAACCAATTTTATTTGCAGCACCTGTGGAAGAGTCTGTCAGTCTAGAATTGGCCTTTATAGCCACTCTAGGCGCTGCTCCACAAACCACTGACCACCTCTCGGCACTTACCCATTGTCTCTCGAGACAAGGAGGCCAAAGAAGATTTAGTGTATGTTGCTTCTCCCTATCCCTTCTGCCAAAATACTTCACCTCACAGTTCTTTGTATGAAATACCATCTGCTACTTTTCTGCCCATTCTGCTAGCCTATCTATCATCCTCACTGTCTGCCACATTTGGTATCAAACAAAGAACAAAGCACATGACAGCACAGGAACAGGCCATTCGGCCCTCCAAGGCTGCGCCGATCATGATACCTGCCTAAACTAAAACATTCTGCACTTCCGGAGACTGTATCCCTCTATTCCCATCCTATTCATGTATTTGTCAAGATGCCTGTTAAACGTCGCTATCGTACCTGCTTCCACCACCGCCCCCGGCAGCAAGTTCCAGGCACTCACCACCTTCTGTGTAAATAACTTGCCTCGCACATCCCCTCTAAACTTTGCCCCTCTCACCTTAAACCTATGTCCCCTAGTAAACTGACTCTTCCACCCTTGGAAAAAGCTTCTGACGATCCACTCTGTCCATGCCACTCATAACTTTGTAAACCTCTATCATGTCGCCCCTCCACCTCCATCATTCCAGTGAAAACAATCCAAGTTTATCCAGCCTCTCCTCTCAGCTAATGCCCTCCAGATCAGGCAACATCCTGGTAAACCTCCTCTGTACCCTCTCCAAAGCGTCCACGTCCTTCTGGTAGTGTGGCGACCAGAATTGCACGCAATATTCTAAGTGTGGCCTAACTAAAGTTCTGTCCAGCTGCAGCATGACTTGTCAATTTTTATACTCTATGCCCCCACCGATGAAGGCAAGCATGCCGTATGCCTTCTTGACTACCTTATCCACCTGCGTTGCCACTTTCAGTGACCTGTGGACCTGTACGCCCATATCTCTCTGCCTGTCAATACTCCTAAGGGTTCTGCCATTTACTGTATACTTCCCACCTGCATTAGACCTTCCAAAATGCATTACCTCACATTTGTCCAGATTAAACTCCAATTGCCATTTCTCCGCCCAAGTCTCCAACCGATCTATATCCTGCTGTATCCTCTGACAATCCTCATCATTATCCGCAACTCCACCAACCTTTGTGTTGTCCTCAAACTGACTAATCAGACCAGCTACATTCTCCTCCAAATCATTTATATATACTGCAAACAGCAAAGGTCCCAGCACTGATCCCTGCGGAACACCACTAGTCACATCCCTCCATTCAGAAAAGCACCCTTCCACTGCTACCCTCTGTCTTCTATGACCGAGCCAGTTCTGTATCCATCTTGCCAGCTCATCTCTGATCCCGTGTGACTTCACCTTATGTACCAGTCTGCCATGCGGGACCTTGTCAAAGGCTTTACTGAAGTCCATATAGATAACATCCACTGCCCTTCCTTCATCAATCATCTTCGTCACTTCCTCAAAAAACTCAATCAAATTAGTGAGACACGACCTCCCCTTCACAAAACCATGCTGCCTCTCGCTAATAAGTTTGTTTGTTTCCAAATGGGAGTAAATCTTGTCCCGAAGAATCCTCTCATAATTTCCCTACCACTGACGTAAGGCTCACCGGCCTATAATTTCCTGGATTATCCTTGCTACCCTTCATAAACAAAGGAACAACATTGGCTATTCTCCAGTCCTCTGGGACCTCACCTGTCGCCAATGAGGATACAAAAATTTCTGTCAAGGCCCCAGCAATTTCTTCCCTTGACTCTATCAGTATTCTGGGGTAGATCCCATCAGGCCCTGGGGACGTATCTACCTAAATGCTTTGCAGTCAAGGGCCAACCCTTTCCCTAGTTACCCTCTTGCTCTTTATATACATATAAAAAGCCTTGGGATTTTCCTTAATCCTGTTTGCCAATGACTTTTCATGCCCCCTTTTAGCCCTCCTGACTCCTTGCTTAAGTTCCTTCCTACTGTCTTTATATTCCTCAAGGGATTCGTCTGTTCCTAGCCTTCCAGACCTTACGAATGCTTCCTTTTTCTTTTTGACTAGGCTCACAATATCCCGCGTTATCCAAGGTTCCCGAAACTTGCCAAACTTATCCTTCTTCCTCACAGGAACATGCTGGTCCTGGATTCTAATCAACTGATGTTTGAAAGATTCCCACATGTCAGATGTTGATTTACCCTCAAACAGCCGCCCCCAATCTAAATTCTTCAGTTCCTGCCTAATATTGTGACAATACTCTTCCCCCAATTTAGCACCTTCACCCGAGGACTACTCTTATCCTTATCCACAAGTACCTTAAAACTTATGGAATTATGGTCACTGTTCCCGAAATGCTCCCCTACTGAAACTTCGACCACCTGGCCGGGCTCATTCCCCAATACCAGGTTCAGTACGGCCCCATCCCGAGTTGGACTATCAACATATTGTTTCAAGAAGCCCTCCTGGATGCTCCTTACAAATTCTGCCCCATCCAAGCCCCTAAGTGAGTCCCAGTCAATATAGGGGAAATTAAAATCACCCACCACTACAACCCTGTTACCTATTCAGCTTTCCAAAATCTGTCTACATATCTGCTCCTCTACCTTCCGCTGGCTGTTGGGAGGCCTGTAGAAAACCCCCAACATCGTGACTGCACCCTACCTATTCCTGAGCTCCACCCATATTGCCTTGCTGCATGACCCCTCCGAGGTGTCCTTCCGCAGTACAGCTGTGATATTCTCCTTAACCAGTAATGCAACTCCCCCACCCCTTTTACATCCCCCTCTATCCCGCCTGAAGCTTCTAAATCCTGGAACATTTAGCTGCCAATCCTGTCCTTTCCTCAACCAAGTCTCTGTAATAGCAACAACATCATAGTTCCAAGTACTAATCCAAGCTCTAAGTTCATCTGCCTTACCTGTTATACTTCTCGCATTGAAACAAATGCACTTCAGACCACCAGTCCCGCTGTGCTCCGCAACATCTCCCTGCGTACTCTTCCTCTTAGTCTTACTGGTCTTATTTACTAGTTCCCCGTCATTTATTTCACTTGCTGTCCTACTGCTCTGGTTCCCACCCCCCTGCCACACTAGTTTAAACCCTCCCGAGTGACACTAGCACACCTCACAGCCAGGATATTTGAGCCCCTCCAGTTTAGATGCAACCCGCCCTTCTTGTACAGGTCCCATCTGTCCCTGAAGAGATCCCAATGGTCCAGATATCTGAAACCCTCCCTTCTACACCAGCTGTTCAGCCACGTGTTTAGCTGCACTATTTTCCTATTTCTAACCTCACTGGCACGTGGCAAAGGGAGTAATCCCGAGATTACAACCCTAGAGGTCCTGTCTTTTAACTTTCTACCTAACTCCCTAAACTCCCCCTGCAGGACCTCATCACTCTTCCTGCCTATGTTGTTGGTACCAATGTGTACCACAACCTCTGGCTGTTCACCCTCCCCCTTCAGAATGCCCCCTGCCCGTTCAGAGACATCCTTGACCCTGGCAGCAGGGAGGCACCATACCATCCTGGAGTCTCTTTCTCGTCCACAGAAGCAAATATCAACGGCAAATTTTGAAATTTTACTCTGCATTCCAATATCCAACTCCTTTATATCTATCAAAAAGGACAGTGGTCCTAGCCTGAACTGCGAGGAACACTACTTCTTCTATCCTGCTGTCTGAATAACAACCATTTACCACTGCTTGCTAGTTTCTGTCCTTAAGCTAATTATTTATCCAAGCTCACTCTGACCCTCCTATTTCATGAGCCTCAATTTTGTTAACCAACCTTTTATGTGGTACTTTGTCAAGGGCTTTCTTCAAATCCATATAGACAACATCCATTGCTTTCCCTTCATCAACCTCTCTGTTACTTCATCAAAAAGTTCAATTAGATTCGTGCATAATCTGCCTGTTACAAATCCATACTGGCTCTCCTTAATTAACTCAAACATCTCCAAGTGCGTGTTGATTTTTTTCCCTGGTTATTTTTTCTAAAACCTTACCTGCCACTGATGTTAAACTCACTGGCCTGTAGTTACTCGGAATGTCCTTATACCCTTTCTTGAGAGATTTGAGAGTTCAACTCCTGCCACGGCAGCAGGGGAATTTCCATTCAGTTCAATAAATAAATCGGAAATAAAAAACTAATATCAGTAGTGGTGACCATGAAACTACTGGATTGTTGTTAAAAATCCCTCTGGTTCACTATTGTCCTTTAGGGAAGTAAATCTGCCGTCCTTATCTCGTATGGCGTACATGTGGCTCCAGACCCACACCAATGTCGTTGACTCTTAACTGCTCTCTGAAATGGCCTAGCAAGCCAGTCAGTTGTATCAAAACCGCTAAGAGAAACTACATCCCATCAATCTACTCTTACTCATCAGCAAAGAGATGAACAGTGTGGTCAGCAATGCTATCAAGCAGCACTTACTCACCAATCACATACTCACCGATGCTCAGTTTGGGTTCCGCCAGGACCATTCAGCCCCAGATCTCATTACAGCCTCGATCCAAACATGGACAAAAGAGCTGAATTTCAGAGTTGAGCTGAAAGTTCCTACCCCTGAAATCAGGGCAGCATTTGACTGAGTGTGACATCAAGGAGTGGTCACTGTGGACATGCACTCCAAGGTGTCTCTCTTCTCTACCCCTCTCAATATCCTCCAATTGATTGTGTATCCCTTTGCTTTATTTGCCCTCCCCAAATGCATTATCTCACACTTTTCCAGATTGAATTCCATTTGCCACTTTTCCGGCCACTCAACCAAACCATTGATATAACTCTGGAGTCTACAGCTATCCTCTTCACTATGAACTACATGGCAAATTTTTGTGTCATCTGCAAATTTCCCAATCATGCCTCCCACATTTAAGTCCAAATCATTAATATATACCACAAACAGCAAGGGACCCAACACTGTGCCCTGTGGAATGCCACTGGAAACCGCTTTCCATTCATAAAAGCATCTGTCAACGACAACCCTTTGTTTCCTGTCACTGAGCCAATTTTGGATCCAACTTGCCACATTCCCCTGTATTCCATGGGCTTTTATTTTTCTGACCAGTCTGCCATGTGGGACCTTGTCAAATGCCTTACTAAAATCCATGTAGACCACATCCACTGCACTATCATCAATCCTCCTTGTTACTTCCTCAAAAAGTTCAATTAAGTTAGGAAGACATGACTACCCTTAAGAAATCTATGATGACTATCCCTAATTAATCCGTGCCTTTCTAAGTGACAGTTTATCCTATCTCTCAGAATTGATTCTAATAATTTGCCCATTACCGAGGTCAGACTGACCGGCCTAAAATTATTTGGCCTATCCCTCGCACCCTTTTTAAACAATGGTACAATGTTCGCAGATCTCCAAACCTCTGGTACCTCGCCTGTATCTAGTCAGGATTTGAAGATGATCCTCAGATCATCCACTATTTCCTTACTGGCTTCCTTTAACAACCTGGGATACATTCCATCCGGCCCTGGCGATTTATCCACTTTCAAGGATGACAGGACCTCCAGTACCTCCTCTCTCATTATGCTTATCGTATCTAATATTTCACACTTCCCTTTTACTACAATGTCTGCATCATCCCTCTAATTTGTGAAGACAGACAAAAAACTCATTAAGAACCCTGCCTACATCTTCTGCATCCACACATAAGTTTCCTTGTACATCTCTGATAGGCCCTACCCTTTCCTTAGTTATCCTGTTGCTCTTAATGTATTGATAAAACATCTTTGGGTTTTCCTTGATTTTACCTGCTAATAATTTTTCATGTCCTCCCTTTGCTTTCCTAATTTCATCTTACTTCACCCCTGCACTTTCAATACTACTCTCGGCTTTCTAGTGTATTAAATTTTTCGTGACTGTCATAAGCTTTCTTTTTCTGCTTTATCTTACCCTGTATACTTCTAGATAACCAGGGGGCTCTAGGTTTGGCCATACCACCCTTTATCTTTGTGGGACATGTCTAACTGTGCCTGTAGAATCTCGCTTTTGAACGCCTCCCACGGTTTGCCACCAATTTTCCTTCAAGTAGCTATATCCAGGCGACCTTCGCCAAATCACCTCTCAGCTTCGTAAAATTAGCCTTCCCCCAATTTAGAACTTTTACTCCTATTTTATCTTTGTCCTTTTTTCCATGTTTATGTTGAAACTAACTATTATGGTCACCATCTCCAAAATGTTCACCCATTGCTAATTCATCCACTTCCCAGCTTCATTTCCAAAGACTAAATTTAAAATTGTGCCTCTTCTCGTTGGGCTTGTTACGCGCTGGCTAAAAAAGTTCTCTTGAATGCAGTTCAAGAATTTTGTGCCTTCTGTGTCCTTCACACTGTTTGTATCCCAGTTGTTATTAGGGTAGTTGAAATCCCCAACTACTATTGCCCTGTTGGTTTTGCACTCAGAAAGTTACCTACATATTTGTTCTCCTATCTCCCTCTCACTATGTGCGGGTCAGTTGTACACTCCTAGTAGTGCGGCAGCCCCTTTTTTATTTCTGAGCTTAACCCATCTGACCTCATTTGGCATATCATCCCTCCTCATAGCTGTTATTGATTCCTTAACCAAGATTGCTACCCCCTCTTTTTTATCCCCTCTCTATCCCACCTGAAAACTCGTTCTCCAGGGATGTTGAGCTGCCATTTTTGCTCCTCTTTGAGCCAAGTTTCCGTGATAGTAATGATATCATGTTGCCTTGTGTCTATCTATGCCTCGGCTCTGCTTGAGAAATAGGGGAGAATGAAGATGGTGCATGATCGACACACGGGGCAGAACTACCTCAGCTACATATAGGACAAAAGGTCAGGGTCAGAGACCCCACAATGAAATCATGGTTGCCTGCACAGATGTCTGGACTGTGTGGTGAGCCTAGGTCCTATGAGATTACAACATCTCGCGGAGCAGTGTTGAGAAGGAACCGAAGCCAACTGAGAGAGGTGTGCAGTACTCCAGTTGTGCATGGCGGACTCGAGGGAGCACGTGCCAACGGTGGGGGTATGACGGATCATCAGAACAGCAGCCAACACATTGACAACATGCCTGCAAACCCAGTAATTGCCAAGGGTGAAATCCATATCCCCAGAAGGTTACAACATAACCAGATCTGGAAGAGTTGTCAAACCATCGAAATGATATATCGACTCCTAAGCCATTTGTAAATTCCACAATCTCTATACCTGTGTAAATAATTTTGATGTTATCTAATTTCATGTGTTTGTACTTTAAACATACAAGACTTATCTTTGGAAAGAAGGGGCTGTTGTGTGATTGCCTTTAAGATCTTAGTATGCTAATGAGCTAAATACCAGGACGTGGTCATGTGACTACAAGCCAGTCCCAGTCTAACTGTAACATCAAGAGGCAAGACCTGCAAATAGATAGCTCTGTACTGTTTATAGTTGTTAGCTGTTTAATAAACCTGTTTTGAGATCTTCAACTACCTGAACTCCACGCATCTCATTTTTGTTGCATCAGACAATATAAAAGAAGCATCTCATTGCACAGTGGACCAGCACCTGCAAGTTCCCCTCAAAATCACACACTGTACTGACTTGGGAATATATCATTGTTCCTTCATCGTCACTGAGTCAAAATCTTGAAGCTCCACACCTGACAGAACTGTAGAAGTACCTTCACCATATGACTGCAGCAGTTCAAGAAGGCTACCACCTTCTCAAGGGCAATTAGCATTGGCCAGTGATGCCCAAAACCCATAAATGAATAAGAAAGAATGTATTGTACTCAGTATATCCCTTTAAAAACCTGTCAGTAAAAACAGCTGCACTCAGGAAGTATTAACCCTTCACCTGGCAAATAGAGTTCAGAACTGTAGTTAACCAGTTACTGCCAGTAGAGTTATTTATTTTTGTTTGTTGTGAACACTGTGGACAATTGTATGATATATATTTCCTGTTTAGTGTTGTCATTCTACTGATGCATATGTTGAACAGAAATTAATGCACATATTCCCACTGGATGTTAAAGTTAGTGACTTGTGTACACTTAAATGTACACTTAAAAAAAGTAAAATATAGTTAACATTCAATAACATGATATACTGAGTTTTCCATCAGTTCCAGATAGCATGGACCGGATTTTCAAAGTGGAGGCAGGAAACAGGACCCTGGCCTCATTTTTGGTATGAAAAATTGTGAAAAGCTGATTTCAGATTGCAATTTTCACGTGGGAAAGCCTCACATACGAACATACGAATTAGGAGCACTCGGCCCCTCGAGCCTGCTCCGCCATTCAATAAGTTCATGGCTGAACTGATTTCTCCACATTATCACCTACCCCTGATAACCTTTAACCCACTTGCTTATCAAGAATCTATCTAACTCCTTTTGAGGAAGAGAGTTCCAAAGACTCACAACCCTCTGAGAGAAAAAAATTCTCCTCATCTCTGTCTTAAATGGGCGACCCCTGGTTCTAGATTCTCCCACAAGGGAAACATCCTTTCCACATCAACCCTGTCAAGACCCCTCAGGATCTTATATGTTTCCATCAAGTCGCCTCTTACTCTTCTAAATTCCAGTGGATAGAAGCCTAGCCTGTCCAATCTTTCCTCATAAGATAACCTGTCCATTCCAGGTATCAGTCTAGTAAACCTTCTTTGAAGTGCTTCCAATGCATTTACATCCTTCCTTAAATAAGGAGACCAGTACTGTCCACAGTACTCTAGATTTGGTCTTACCAGTGTCCTGTATAGCTGAAGAATAACCTCCCTACTTTTGTATTCAATTCCCCTCACGATAAATTATAACATTTTATTAGCTTTCCTAATTACGTGCTGTACCTGCATACAAACTTTTGTGATTCATTCACCCAGATGCCTCTGCATCTCAGAGCTCTGCAATCTGCCACCATTTAGATAATATGCTTCTTTGTTATTCGTCCTGCCAAAATGGACAACTTCGAATTTTCCCACATTATACTCCATCTGCTAGATTTTTGCCCACTCACTTAACCTATCTATATGCTTTTGTAGCCTCCTTATGTCCTCTCCATAATTGGTAGGGAGATGAGTTTTCTTTCCCCTTAGAGCCAGTGGAATTGAAAATGGCAGTGGGTCAGATCAAGTCTAGGGCTCATATAGACTTCCACAGCAGCCATCACTGAGGCTGCTGGTTGTCCTGAGGGAGAGATCTGCCTTCCGTAGCAGCAGACGGAAGCGTGATGTCACAGGGGAGCTGGAGGTCTGGCACTAGGGGCAGGCCAGAACCTCGCTTCCTTGATGCCCACCTAGATCTAATGCTGCGTCCGTGATGGAGAGGAGGGAGGTCCTCTTCCCAGAGGGTGGCAGGAGGAGGTCACCTTCTGATGCAGCAGGGGCATCTCTCTGTTCAGTGTTATCCCCCTCTGCCCCGTCGTCCTCCTCCTCTCTTACCTCCTGCTTCTCCGCCAATGAACTGTCTCCTTCCAGGGCCTCAATGTCCTCGAAGTCCACACTTCCTTAGAGGGCCATGTTATGGACAGTGCAGCAGACCTCCACAATGGCTGAGACCTTTGCAGGAGGGTATTGGAAGGTGCCAACCGATTGATCGAGGCTTGTTCAGAAACCCGATGGCCTGCTCAATGGTTGGCCTGCTGAGCAGATGGCATTGGTTGTTTTGCCTCTGTTCCTCTATCTGGACCTCCTATAGAAGGATTTGTAGTCATCTCTTCAAAGGATTTCCCTTGTCCCCTTAGAGCTAGCCATGCACTTTGGGAGATGGAGTGAAGGAACGAGACAGTCTGGACTGGCAGAGGATGAAGAAGTCATGGCAGCTGCCAGGAAAGTGAGCACAAACATGGAGGAAGCTCTTGTTGTGGTAGGGGACCATGTGGGCGTTGAGGGAGTGGAAGCCCTTCCTGTTGATGGATCTCACTGGCTGGTTGCTGGGTGCCTTGATGACCACATGGGTGCAATTGATAATGTCCTGCATCTGAAGGAATCCATCAGTGGCATCAACACCCAATGGCCTATGTGCCAGCACAGTCCCATCTGTGTCTAAGTGGATGTAGTCCCGTGCCCTCATGGAAAGGATCTCCATGACCTGCCTGATAGCCTATGAGATGTCGACTGTGAGATGCCATGTAGGTCCATAACTGATCCCTGGAATGACCTGGTTGCATAGAAGTTCAGAGCACCTGAGACCTTAACAGATGCAGATAGGGGACTGCCATGGGGGTCGTAAGGCCTCAGGTCATTTTGGATCAGAGCACACAAGGCTAAGAATATCTGCTTAGATAGGCGCATGCCTCCTACAGCACTGGCAGTCTGTCATTTGCAGATAGCTGACTCTTCGGCTGTGCACCCAACGTCTTGGGTTGTGCCTTCCACTCCTTGCAGCCCCCCACTGTGCTCCTCTGTGCTCCTGTGTCTTCCAGCTGTCCGGGAGGTTGCATCTGTTGCTGCTCATCCTGGCTGCTCTGTCCAATGTCAGAGTCGCTTGTTCTGATATGACCTCCATCAGCTGGGCCTTGAATGCTTACCAGGCCTTCCCGTGTCACAGTGATGCTAGTGGACTCATTTCCCTATCCGGTGTCATGGCACTCTCCAATGTAACACTTAACTCTTCCAGCTTCAACAATATCCAGACGGAGACACATCTGTGGCAGCTAAGCTTTATTTGCTGTCTCTGCTTTAATCGGACCTTCCAAGAGCCCTCATGTCACTCCACAATGCTCACATCTTCACAACACTGTCATGTTCCCTCATGGCGTTTTCTCCATTCCCAAACTTTAAAAATACCTCCCTGCCCCTGACAATCCTATTAATGAGCTCTTTAATGGGCTTAACAGGCAATTAATTGGATGTGGGCACCCGACCCATTCTCCCCGCTGGCTGAAATTTAAAAATAGCATTGTGTTCTGGAGATGGCGGGACCCAGTGCCAACCTTTGATAATGCAATCTTTAAATTGTGCTCGCTGGCATTCCTGCTCTTAGTGGGGTTGAAAATCCAGCCCCAAGTGCAAATATTAATGGCAAATCTAAAAAAAAAATTACTGCCATGATAATGATGGCTCATGACAAAATGAAACCATTTTGTGTTGGGTGAAATGGTAATGACCAGGTAGGAAAGAACTCCTGTTGAGCTGGAGTTAATTTAACAGCAGACAACAGTAGTAAATATCAGCAGAGTGTAATCCATAGCCTTAGGGAAAATGAGTCAAGTGCCCTCTTTAGGGTATGTGGTTATGCATTTCCAATTCGTTTCTTTCTTTTCTTTTGGGCCTCCTTATCTCGAGAGACAATGGATACGCGCCTGGAGGTGGTCAGTGGTTTGTGAAGCAGCGCCTGGAGTGGCTATAAAGGCCAATTCTGGAGTGACAGGCTCTTCCACAGGTGCTGCAGAGAAATTTGTTTGTTGGGGCTGTTGCACAGTTGGCTCTCCCCTTGCGCCTCTGTCTTTTTTCCTGCCAACTACTAAGTCTCTTCGACTCGCCACAATTTAGCCCTGTCTTTATGGCTGCCCACCAGCTCTGGCGAATGCTGGCAACTGACTCCCACGACTTGTGATCAATGTCACACGATTTCATGTCGCGTTTGCAGACGTCTTTATAACGGAGACATGGACGGCCGGTGGGTCTGATACCAGTGGCGAGCTCGCTGTACAATGTGTCTTTGGGGATCCTGCCATCTTCCATGCGGCTCACATGGCCAAGCCATCTCAAGCGCCGCTGACTCAGTAGTGTGTATAAGCTGGGGGTGTTGGCCGCTTCAAGGACTTCTGTGTTGGAGATATAGTCCTGCCACCTGATGCCAAGTATTCTCCGAAGGCAGCGAAGATGGAATGAATTGAGACGTCGCTCTTGGCTGGCATACGTTGTCCAGGCCTCGCTGCCGTAGAGCAAGGTACTGAGGACACAGGCCTGATACACTCGGACTTTTGTGTTCCGTGTCAGTGCGCCATTTTCCCACACTCTCTTGGCCAGTCTGGACATAGCAGTGGAAGCCTTACCCATGCGCTTGTTGATTTCTGCATCTAGAGACAGGTTACTGGTGATAGTTGAGCCTAGGTAGGTGAACTCTTGAACCACTTCCAGAGCGTGGTCGCCAATATTGATGGATGGAGCATTTCTGACATCCTGCCCCATGATGTTCGTTTTCTTGAGGCTGATGGTTAGGCCAAATTCATTGCAGGCAGACGCAAACCTGTCGATGAGACTCTGCAGGCATTCTTCAGTGTGAGATGTTAAAGCAGCATCGTCAGCAAAGAGGAGTTCTCTGATGAGGACTTTCCGTACTTTGGACTTCGCTCTTAGACGGGCAAGATTGAACAACCTGCCCCCTGATCTTGTGTGGAGGAAAATTCCTTCTTCAGAGGATTTGAACGCATGTGAAAGCAGCAGGGAGAAGAAAATCCCAAAAAGTGTGGGTGCGAGAACACAGCCCTGTTTCACACCACTCAGGATAGGAAAGGGCTCTGATGAGGAGCCACCATGTTGAATTGTGCCTTTCATATTGTCATGGAATGAGGTGATGATACTTAGTAGCTTTGGTGGACATCCAATCTTTTCTAGTAGTCTGAAGAGACCACGTCTGCTGACGAGGTCAAAGGCTTTGGTGAGATCAATGAAAGCAATGTAGAGGGGCATCTGTTGTTCACGGCATTTCTCCTGTATCTGACGAAGGGAGAACAGCATGTCAATAGTCGATCTCTCTGCACGAAAGCCACACTGTGCCTCAGGGTAGACGCGCTCGGCCAGCTTCTGGAGCCTGTTCAGAGCGACTCGAGCAAAGACTTTCCCCACTATGCTGAGCAGGGAGATTCCACGGTAGTTGTTGCAGTCACCGCGGTCACCTTTGTTTTTATAGAGGGTGATGATGTTGGCATCGCGCATGTCCTGGGGTACTGCTCCCTCGTCCCAGCACAGGCATCGCAGTTCATGTAGTGCTGAGAGTATAGCAGGCTTGGCACTCTTGATTATTTCAGGGGTAATGCTGTCCTTCCCAGGGGCTTTTCCGCTGGCTAGGGAATCAATGGCATCACTGAGTTCCGATTTGGTTGGCTGTATGTCCAGCTCATCCATGACTGGTAGAGGCTGGGCTGCATTGAGGGCAGTCTCAGTGACAGCATTCTCCCTGGAGTACAGTTCTAGGTAGTGCTCAACCCAGCGGTCCATCTGTTTGCGTTGGTCAGTGATTATGTCCCCCGATTTAGATTTGAGGGGGGTGATCTTCTTGATGGTTGGCCCAAGAGCTCTCTTCATGCCATCATACATTCCTCTGATGTTTCCGGTGTCTGAGGCCAGCTGAATATGACTGCATAGGTGTTGCCAGTAGTCGTTTGCGCAACGCCTAGCTGCTCTTTGTGCAGTACTTCTGGCTGCTTTAAGTGCTGCGGATGTTAAATCGCTGGGGGCTTTCTTGTAGTTCAAAAGTGCAATGCGCTTAGCGGCTATGACAGGTTCCAGCTCTTCATTATGAGATTGAAACCAGTCTGCATTTCTCTTCGCACTTTTGCCGTAGGTGGTCAAAGCTGACTCATAGATGGCGTCTCTGATGTGGGCCCACTTGGTCTCAGCATCCCCTGTGGGAGTGTTTTGAAGGGCTGTTACAAGTGAATTTAGAAATTTTTGCAACAGCTGTGGGTGAGAAATTCTGCTCGTGTTGATGCGCGGATGGCCCTTCTGCTTGGAATGATGCAACTTCTTTGGTCTGAGTCTAACCTTGCTGCACACCAGGGAGTGGTCGGTGTCGCAGTCCGCACTGTGGAAGCTGCGTGTGATTTGAACACTGTTTAAGGCGGCTCGCCTTGTGACAATGAGGTCTAGCTGGTGCCAACGACGTGATCTTGGGTGCCTCCATGAAACCTGGTGACAGGGTTTAGTGTGAAAGAACGAGTTGGTGATGCAGAGGTTATGATAGGTACACAACTCAAGCAGTCTCTGCCCGTTCTCATTCATCCTTCCAACGCCATAGCGCCCAAGGCAGGAGGGCCATGAGTCATGGTCGGCCCCAACCCTGGCATTAAAGTCCCCCAGCAGGAATAGGTGTTCGGTGTTGGGGATGCTGCTAATGATGTTATGGAGTTGTTCATAGAACTGGTCTTTAGCTTCAGGTGCGGAGCAGAGTGTTGGAGCATAGATGCTGAGTAGGTGTACTGGACCAGAGGTGGTGAGCAGTCGGATGGACAGTATGCGTTCCGAGCCATTTGAGGGAGGCTCTATCATGCTGAGCAAGGAGTTTCTGATGGCGAAGCCCACTCCATGCTGTCTTGGTTCTTCAGGATCCCTGCCCTGCCAGAAGAAGGTGTAGTCTTGCTCTGCTAGAGAGCCACTCGCTGGGAGGCGAGTCTCCTGAAGTGCTGCAATGTCCACATTGAATCTACTGAGCTCGTTGTTAATGATGGCGGTCTTCCGAGAATCGTTGATTTGTGTAAGGTCTTCCGACAGGCCAGGACACATAGTTCTGACGTTCCAGCTTGCAAAGCGAAGGGCTGGTACCTTCTTTCCTTTTTTCATGTTGTTTGGTGCGGTGTATCAGTCCACCTTTCGGGCAATGACCCTGAGCTCCAAGCACCCATTGAAGCAGGCAGACTGTGGCGGGACAGAACCTTATTGACCGGGGGCTGCCCGGTTTGAGGCGGGCGGTAGCTGTCCAGTGAGGTGCAATGACCTCTCCCACCGACAAAGGCAACCCGTGGCGCCCAGTTTCTACGCCAATTTATCTGGACTTATAACCCGTAACTGCTGCCTTCCGTGTTGTTTTAGTCGCTGTGAGGCAACTATGGAGTGACCTCTCCATGGCGCATGCCTGGGCAAATTTATGGAGGTTGAGAATTGCCCAGTCGTCAAAACCCCCCTCTCGGCCTTTCTGGTGGGGTCCAAAGGAGTGCAGGAAACGACGTTTGGCACCAGTATGGCTGCAGGAACTGCCGGAAACATGCCAAAGGTGACACATGACCGCCTACGGGGTTCCGCTCCGGATTTTCTGTTAGGGTTTACTCCCTTAGCCTTGGTCTCTCCCGAGACGCCCACAAGGCAGTGGGGTTGTTGGGGCCCCTACACAGGTGTAGGATGGTGCCGGTGGGAGGAGGGGATGCAAGGGGGAGGGGTAGAGGGAGGGGGTGGGGGGGGGGTGCAGGGGAAGGGGGTGCGGGGTGAATTCCAATTACAATTTCCAATTACATTTCCAATTACAGTGCAGACATCATTGGAGAATAATCGTACCAACACAAACTACACTTAAAGCTGGTCTACCTCATAGAGACATAATGCCTGAGGCTCGGAGTCACAAGGGCTACTGGGATCAACTTGTACCACCTGGTTAAACAAGAACTGCCGGGCAGTCTCCTTTATCATAGCACTTTCGATGGCATTCAAGGTCACCTCTGGTCTCAGCTTCTATATTGCAGGAAGTGTCTAAGCATCTGTAAAGTACATTACATACTTCAGCACTAATACAAAGCAAAATACTGTGGATGCTGGAAATCTGAAACAAAAACAGAAACTGCTGGAAACACTCAGCAGGTCTGGCAGCATCTGTGGAGAGCGAAACAGAGTTAACGTTTCAGGTCTCTGACCTTTCATCAGAACTGAGAAAAGTTAGAAATGACCAAACGAAAGGAGGGAGGATGGGCAGAAGAGCAAAAGGGAAGGCTTTTGATAGGTTGGAGGGCAGGACAGATTAAATGGTACAATGCAAAAGGGGTGGTAATGAGACAAGTAAAGAAACAAAAGATGTGCCTAGATGAGGTGTGAATGGCAGGATAGCAGCTGTCTGAATGCAAAGTAAAGGAATTAAGAAAGAAACAAGAGAAAAAACTGAACCAGCAAAAAAGCACAAAACAAAATTGGGCAGAGATTATGATCTAAAATTGTTGAACTTAGTGCTGAGTCTGGAGGGCTGTAAAGTGCCCGGTCGAAAGATGAGGTACTGTCCCTTAAGCTTGCGTTGAACTTCAACTGCAAGGCACAAGTCAGGAGCGTAATGAAATGCTTGTCTGGATGAGTCCACCTCCAACAACACTCAAGCAGCTCGACACCATCCAGGACAAAGCAGCCCACTTAATTGGCACCGCATCCACCACCTTAAACATTCACTTCCTTCACCACTGGTGCACAGTGGTTGCTGTGTGTACAATCTACAAAAGGCACTGCAGCAACTCATGAAGACTCCTTTGACAGCACCTTCTAACCCGCGACCCCGACACCTAGAAGAGCAAGGGCAGCAGAAGCATAGGAACACCACCACCTGCAAGTTCCCCTCCAAGTCGCAAACCATCTCAACTTGGAACTATATGTCGTTCCTTCGCTGTCGCTGGGTCAGCATCCTAGAACTCCCTTCCTAACACCACATGGATTGCAGCAGTTCAAGAAGGTGGCTAACCACCACCTTCTCAAGGGCAAATTGGGATTGACAATAAATGCTGCATGTGATTGCATGTGAAGTGATGGAACACTTCCATGGGAAAACTGAGAGTGTAACGAGCATTGCGCTACCTCCCAGGCATTAATTATAAGCAATTCAACCACTATGAAACAGAATGACAGGTCACCTGAAATATTAAACATGCTTAGCACTGTGCACTCTTGGAAGTGGCTAAACTTTTTCTGACTTTGTGTGTGTATGTGTGGTGTTCTTATTGGCGCTGACTCCCCTGGCCACCTTCTTTGACTGCTCCACTGCAGCTTTTCTTGAGGAGAGTTTGCCACTTCATCCCATACTCTGCCGGTTCTCTGTCTGACTTTTTCCAGCTGTATTCATTCTGCTCACTGTCTCACTGACTTTCAAAAGAAAGTTTTCTGGTCTGCTGCAAAACCAATTTTGTGTGTGCCTTATCCTTTAAGCTACTGCAGTCTTTAAATCCTGCACAAGTGCACTAGTTCCTGTTTCCCCAACGGACAAGCTTACAATGAGAAGCATTCCTAATATCTGAAACTCAGAAAAGTTATTAAAATTAGGTTAAAATTAGATGAAACTGCAACAGGGTTAACCCACTTGACATTGAGCTGGATCAATTTTCACTTTGCAATATTTTCCGTTAGAATTTCATCCAGAGCACAAAATACAGGCTTTCCAACAACCATGGCTTTAGGTTAAGCCTAGTGTCCTCCTCTTCCATCTGCTGCATGCTGTTTCATCTTTGCATGGCAAGGTTGTGAAATGGGTGACAGGCTGCTATGACTTTTGAGATTTCAGCAGTACCCACCTTGATCTGTCCATGCATCTGAACTTTTGAGTTAACATGTTAATATTTGTTCATGGAGGTGGCCCCATTTGATTCATTATATCATTGGTTCTGTTCTTGTTGATGGCTGTATGAAAAATCAGGATGAAAAGGATATTTCAGGTTCCCAAAAAGCAATCCACCCAGTCTTCCTGTCTCTTCATATAATAGTACCATAGATTTTCATAAATTTAAGGCTGACTGCCATCAGAATACTGGACATACGTTTAGCACAGCCAACTGCACATTAGTACAGTGGATCAAATTTCTGACTTTTGTTTATGAAGAATGTGGGTTTGGGAATAGGAGCATGTATGGCCACATGCATTCTAGAAATCATGTTCTGCACTTCAGGTTCACCTGGGAAAATTGCAATGCTAACTCGTCCTCCTGGTTGTTTGGCATCGGAAAAGTAATGAATGTTCAAAACGTGGCAGGTATCCCCTGCTGCTGCACAGCCATCTCTACCCTGGAAAATGTTTATAGCTTTGGTTTCAGGAGACAGTATATTTTGTTACTCTCTCCATAGTGGAAAGTAAGTACTGAAGCCAGATTTCCTCAGATGTATGAACATACAAAATCAACAGGCAGAAAAAGACCAGGTGGCCCATCCAGCCTGACCCACACCGTCACAACATCGAGAGCGTTATGAATAGGCATTCATACCCTCCAGCTCACAGACCAAACTGCCCACAATCAGTTATGTAATCTCCTGGAAGAGGCAAAATAAGAGGAAAAATCAAAGATAATCAGGGGAAAAATGGTAAATTCCTCTCTGTCCCCTTTGGTATTTTACCTATCCCTTTTAAGATGTGACTTTCTTCCTATCAGGAGCGAGATGAGCGCTCCCTTGAAGGCATACCCCAAGTCTACATTCACATAACTTTTTCCAGAGGTCTAACTTAGCCCTACCATTATGCAGCTTACACATGACTTCTGGTCTTCCCCAATCTATCTAGTTGAAATAGCCTCTCAAGGGAAACACAGTCAAGTCCTTTAAGAATTTTGAATACCTCTATCAAATGCCCCCAAAATCTACACATTTCTAAAGGGATTAGACCCAGTCTTTTTTTAAGCCTTTCGTTTAAATTGGGGATTATCCTCAGGGGCCTCCTTTTTGCAAAGCTTCTATATTGGCCAGCATGTAAGAGCAACAAAACTGGATGCAATATTCCAAACAATATATACAATATTTGGTATAACCAGGGTCTTGCACAAGTACAAGACTGTTGTGCTTTGTTTTATATTGAATTGTTCTGTTTATGCCACCTAATACCCTGTGTGCTTTGGCTGCATCTTCTCTGCGTTGGTCATAAATTTTTTGACAGTTATGAACAATAATGCCAAGACCCCTTTCCTTATGTCTAGGTAGCTGCAACTTGGTGTGTAGACAAGGGTGTTTGGATAAGAATGTGTGCAGCATGATCACTTCAGCTACACAAGCAACTCCTTTCATTCCAACTCAGAGCCTCCCCTTCCTCCTCCAAGATCAGCAAATAGAGAATTATACACAGCAGGAAGCTCCTCTTCAGAAATGTGGCCATAGCAACTTAATTTGTAGCTGCCAACAAATCACATATGAGAAACTGGAAGCTACACAAATGTCTTTGTGACTGGAAGGTTATTTCTAGTGGGGTTGCGCAGGACCCTTGCTGTTTGTGGTATATACCAATGATTTAAATATCAATGTAGTTCGCCTGATTAAGAAGTTTGCAAAAGTTTGGCCGTGTGGTTGATAGTGAGGAAGAAAGCTGTAGACTGTAGGAAGATATCAATGGACTGGTCAGGTGGGCAGAAACGTGTCAAATGGAATTCATTCGGGAGAAGTGCCCAAGTGTGCATTTCGGGAGGACAAACAAGGCAAGGGAATACACAATAAATGATGGATTGTGTAGGTGACCACCATCCAACCCGTGAACTGTATGTGACCTGGTATGTGGGGAAAGTAGTGTGCGTGGCTAAAAGTGGTAAACAAGTCCACAGCAGGAACGTAGGATATGTAATGAGACAGCAATGTGGTGTAACTGAACTGCTGAAGGGGAGGTTGATGTACCAACACCTATGAGGTTTGATGAAGGCATGTCTAACTTGCTGTTAAATTTGTAACTGACGCGCCATGTGGCTGGTTGCTTGGAGACCGGGGGTCGGCAGAGTGAAGTAACGCCTTGTTATCATACAAGGGCTGGAGAACAGAGAACTAGCTATGCAATGTGATCGAAACTTGAGGGAAGAGGCTACCAAAAATAAGCAGATGTCAAAACCGATGAAACGTTGACCGACTGTGGCTGACATAGTGCACCCGCAGCGTTAGGAACAGCTGACGAACCAATCACTGTGCATCGGGTAGTCAGGTCTGGTCCATCCCGAGCTGATCACGCAGGTAGCATGCATGAAACAGAGTATAAGAAAGCATGTTCCGAAGTGCTGGCTAGCCACCTCAGGGCTAAGTAGTCTGGTCAGCTACTTGGAGAATCGGAAGGGGAGGACTGATCATCTGCTCAGTTCCGACTCTCGGATGAACCTAAGTAACCTAGTTTATGTGGACGTGTGAGTATAATCTCTGTTGAAGATAAGATTTTGAAACGCTGAATAAACATGCAATGTGCGAACAATAATTTGGTACTCCTGAGTCGTTGATACCTAGAGTAAACCTCCAGACTAGCAGTGGGGATAGACTACAGATTAATTGGTGAGCCAGCCAGGAGGTTGAAGGTAAAGAAATGACTAGACTAATGATGGACGCGTTAGTACAAGGTTATATAGGGAAAAAGGTGCCCCTCAAGGAGCGATGGGTGCAGACCATCCTCTGAAGTGAAAACCTGGTACAGGAGGCGGACGAGTGGACACAAGGATCCAGTCAGAAGTCGGTCATAGAAAGGGCCGTCTGGCTGATGGCTTATCGGCAAAAGAAACAAAATGACCAGGAGGAGATGCAGAAGTTAAGACAGGAATGGGAGGAGAGAGAAGCAGTAGTGAATAGATTACTAATTGAATTGGAAGAGGAACGACAAGGTCGTAAGGAGGGTTTAGAAAAGCATGAGGTTGAAAAGGAAAAGTGCTCTAGCCGACTACAGTTTGCTGAGAGTCAGTGTGTGAACAATCAGCGCCAGAGTGACTCCTGGGCTGAGGAAACACACACTCAATGCTGCAGGGCAGAAGAGGCCGAGGGACAGTGCGCTGACCTAAAGGCTGCATACCGGTGCCTGGTTAAGGAGAAGCAGCGTAGTCAGTATCAAGAAAGGAAATCATGGTCCTTGCCAGGAAAAGGTGTGCAGATTGAGGGAGGCGCTGAATCGAACTAGGGGCATAGTATGTGCAATGGGATTAGCATCCTTGAAAGTTGATAAATAACAAGGGCCAGATGAAATGTATCCTAGGCTGTTAAAAGAAGCAAGAGAGAAAATAGCAGAGGGTCTGACCACCTTTTCCAGTCTTCACTGGATACAGGTGTTGTGCTGGAGGATTGGAGAATTGCTAACGTTGTACCTCTGTTTAAAAAGGGAGCGAAGGATAGGCCAAAAAATTACAGGCCAGTCAGTCTAACCTCAGTAGTGAGCAAATTATTGGAATCTATTCTGAGAGACAGGATAAACTGTCACTTAGAAAGGCACAGGTTAATCAAGGATAGTCTGCATGGATTTGTTAAGGGAAGATTTTGTTTGACCAACTTGATCGAATTTTTTGAAGAAGTAACAAGGAAGATAAATGAGGGTAGTGTAGTTGATGTGGTCTACATGGGTGTTAGCAAGGCTTTTGACAAGGTCTCACATGGCACACTGGTTAAAAAAATAAAATCCCGTGGGATCCAGGGAAATGCAGCAAGGTGGATACAAAATTGGCTCAGTTGCAGGAAACAAAGGGTAATTGTTGACGGGTGTTTTAGCGACTGGAGGGCTGTTTCCAGTAGCATTCCGCAGGGCTCAGTACTGGATCCCCTGACTTTTGTGGTGCATATTAATGATTTGGACGTAAATGTAGGAGGCATGATCAAGAAGTTTGCGGACGACACAAAGATTGGCTGTATGATAGATAGCGAGGAGAATAGCTGTACGCAGCAGGAAGATATTGATGGTCTGGTCAGATGGGCAGAAAAGTGGCAAATGGAATTCAACTTGGAGAAGTGTGAGGTGATGCATTTGGGGAGGTCAAACAAGGCAAAGGAATACACAATTAATGGGAAAATACTGAGAAGTGTAGAGGAAGTAAGAGACCTTGGAGTGAATGTCCCCAGATCCCTGAAGGACAGGTCAATAAGGTGGTTGAGAAGGCATATGGAATCCTTTATAATACATATAATATGAAAGCAAAAAAATACCCAGCAGGTCTGGCAGCATCTGTGGAGAGAGAAGCAGAGTTAACATTTCAGGTCAGTGACCTTTCATCAGAACTGTTCCGATTTCGGCCAGCACAGACACGATGGGCCAAATGGCCTCTTTCTGTACCTTAAACTTTCTATGATTTTCTATTCTATGATTTTCTATGATTGTCAATCTGATGATGGGGAAGGAGATGGCCAGGAAATGGGACAGCCAAGCGGACGGCCACCTGCTCAGACTCAGAGAAGGTGTCCACCTATGACCCCAATGCGCCTCGCCATAAGCAAATGGGGATCCAGGGGCCGTACAACAGGTGTGTGTGGTGCCATATACCCCTGATCAGCTGCGGGGAATGGCTGAAAAACTCCCCAAGCTAGACTTCGGGAAGGATCTGTATGGACACTTCCTGGAGGTAGATCAATTGGCCACGTTGCATGGCCTAGATGATGATGAGAAAAAGAAGATTCCCCTGTTTACTCTGGGAAGTCGTTTGTTTTCCATCCTTCCAATGTCATCCAAACAAGGGGAGGGGCAGTACCCAGCGCTCTAGACCGAAGTGCTGACAGCCATGGGTAACACTTGGGGAAACCCGACCGGACCCTTGGACAAGGTCCAACAGGGGCCCAACGAGTGCCCCAACGCATATGCAGACCGATTGTGGGTGGCTTACGATGCAGCTACGCCCAGAGGTCCCATGTTTAGGAATCACCTTGCGGGAGAACCCTTAAACCACTGTCTAAGAACCCTGATAGCCCACTCATTCCCATATTTACAAGCGGCTTTTGAGGTCTTTGACCCTGACGCAGCTAATAATACAGAGGCCAGTGTACTGAGGAAAATTACCCTGCGTTTTGAACGAAGGCAGTGGAATAAGAAGGTGGGGTCAGAAAAAAGGTAAAGAGAAAGGTGTGTGAGGCTAAAAACATGACCCCCAAATCCTGGAAACAGGAGGGGAAGGAGGGAGGAGGAGTTGGGTCCATAGGAACGGGAGGAGAATGCTACATTTGTGGCAAGAAGGGACACTTTAAAAGGGATTGTAAAGCCCCAAGAAAGCCACCCTTAACGGGAGGCGGGAAAAAGGAGAGTTCAAAGGACTACAGTGAGGTAGAGGAACTGCACCTTGAAGTGGCAAAGCTCAGGGCACAGAGGGGGAAGGTACATGCCCAGAGTGGGGAGGGTACCCCTCCTTCTGCTCCACCTACCTTGCAATGAAGGGGCCGCGCCCATCCCGAGTATGCACCCGGTAATGTATGATGAATGGGGAAGACCCTGCGTCCATATGTGTATGGGCGGGGAGCTGGGAACATACCTGGTAGATACTGGGATGTCCCGCATGGTGATTCATTCATCAAAACCACTGGGGTCGCCCCTCTCCAGTGGGCAGCCATACCAGCTGGAAGGCTTTACGGGCAACTCGGCCATGGGGGAGGTTTCAAAACCTTTGAGCTAAGGGTGGGACGCCTAGTGACTCAATGGGAATGTATATTAGCAAAATGGGGAGACCTAACTAAGGGAGTGTAGGTGCAGATTAGCTCACTGCTCACTGCGTAGCAGTAGATATGGCCAACGACTGCCTCTGGGGAGGAGTGATGGAAGAACCAGGTATTTTGGTGATCCCTCGCTCGGGAGGGGAGGCATGATGTGTCGCCTCTATGAAACCATTCGATCGACAGGAACTCCTGGTGAGGGTGCCGGCACGGTATTGGAGTCAGGTCCTGGAGAATGCAGACACGTTTGCTACACACAAACATGACTGCGGGAGAATGCAGTCAAGGGAGGTGCAGATAGATAGAGGTCCCATGTCTAAACCTCAAAGACAGTACCCCTTTCCAAAGGAAGCGAAGAAGGATTTGGAAAGCGCGGTAGGGTCACTGTGTTGCGCCGTATGCCACCAATGTGAATTCACCAATTTGGCCAGTTAGGAAACCTTGGCGAATGACAGTGGATTACCGCGTATTAAATAAGAATATCTCAGCCTGTGCTCCCAATGTGGCAGCAATGGCTGATCTAATAGCAACTATACCTTGTGCAGCTAAGGTATTCATGGTATTGGACGTATCCAATGGGTTCTGGTCCATACCAGTGAGGACGGAGGAACAGTATAAGTTTGCTTTCACCTTTAAAGGCCAACAGTATACGTGGACATAACAGTCCCTCCATATTCCACCAGTGCATAGCACAGGGGCTGGAAGGGTTTGGTTCGCCCAACCAGTTAGTACAATATGTGCATGACTTACTACTGGTCTTGGAGACCGAAGAACAACACTCAAGTCTCCTGAGTGAGGTATTATAGCTGTTGCAGGACATGGGACTTAAGGTTAACCCTAAGAAAGCTCAGATTGGACACAAGGAGGTTCAGTTATTGGGACTGACCCTCCGACCCCTAGAAAGGGACATAGAGGAAAGGAAACGTAAGGCGGTACAGGAGTTAAAGTGACCTAGTGATGTGTCAGGGGTTCAATCGTTCCTGGCGACGGCGGCTCCCCTGCTCCTCCGAAAAGGAGTTGAATGGGAATGGATGGATGTGTGTGAAAGTGCTTTTGTCCAGCTAAAAATTGACCTGCAGACTGCATCCACCGTTAGGGGCCCGAGAAGGATTTTACCTTGGAGGTAGCCACAGATTCGACTCTTGGTGCAGCCCTGATGCAGGAGGTGCATGGCCAGGCTCAACCAGTTGCCTAAGTTTGGTGGAGCCAAAGCTGGCAGGAAACACGGATTATGCAGGTGAAACCCACATATACACTGTAGAAGGAGTATGGGACACCAAGGGTGGTACGCACATAGGAATACACCCGGAGGGATGAGACATCTATGTGAATGGCTCCAGCTCAGTTAGTAAAGAGGAAAGAAGGACAGGGTGTGGCATTTATGACCCTGATCGGGGAATGGAGTTAGCCTTGGTGCCCAACAGGCCGAGCTGGCAGTGGTAACTTAGGTAGTCACCCACCCCCAGGAATTCCCCATGCCTTACACCATCTGCTCCGATTCCATGTTTACCTGGGGGTTTACCTCAGCCAAAGGAAAACCATTCGTAACCAGTCCCATGCTTCGCACGATCTTGGAAGTAGTCAGTGGGGACCCCGAGCAACAGTATTACATTCACAAGGTAAAAGCCCATTCGAAAGCTGAGGTCAGGTGGGAAGGAAACAGAAGGGCTGATGAACTGGCAAAAGAGGGAGCTGAAAAGGGTAGTCCCTAGGACACCTATGAATCCGGAATGGTGGCGGCCATAACGGGCAGGGTAGAGGCCACATCATGCAGATTGGCTCACTGCTCACTTAAAGAGGTTCAACATAAGATTCCAGTTTTGAAGGCTATCATCAAGGCAAAACAAGAAGGGAAAGAATTGGAAGGACCGTGGCAGGCTAGTGACATCATGGTGAGGAAAGACATGCTATTCAAGGGAGACAAGTGGGTGGTGCTCGAAGGGTACCGACAGGAAGTGCTGCAGTTAACCCATGGAGGCCCTGGCGTGGGGCATCCCAGAAGTGAGGGAACATGGGAACTTATTAAACAAGTAGGATGATGGCCAGGAATGAAATCAGATGTAGAGGGTTGTGTGAAGGGATGTTTGGTATGCCTGGCGAATCACCCAGATCCCCAGAAAAGGAAGGCAAAATTGGGAGTGACCTGAAGCATTGAGGGAGCTTGGCAGTCAATCCAGATTGATTTTATCGGACCCTTACCCACCACCAAAAGGGGGAATAAGCACTGCCTGGTATTAGTGGACAATTTCACTAAGTGGGTGGAGGCTTTCCCCTGTAAGTCAGCCACAGCTTCCTGGACTGTTAGGACTTTGGTCAAGGAGGTGTTCTCAAGATGGGGATTGCCTGATACAGTGGAATCGGATCAGGGAAGTCACTTCACTGGACAGGTGATGCAGGCAACTCTAAAATTGCTTGAGATAGAGGACAAATGGCATGTGTCACACAACCTCCAGTCATCGGGGATAGTGGAACGCATGAACAGAACCATCAAAACAGCATTGTGGAAAGAGTTGGAGGGGATCCCAGCGATGGGATGAAGTACTACCCCTCGTCCTCATGCATATCAGAGGACAGTATTCCCTCCATGAATTGTCGACGGGGAGGCCCGTGCGTACTCCCACTCACCTGTTGATACCCACACGGACGGAACAGCAGGCCCAGGAGGTAACTAAATAGAAATTCACCTGAGATCTGTGGAAACAATTGCAATTGTTGCTTGAAAGTGCCACTAGTAATATCGGGATGAAGCATTGGCAGAACAAACTACTGCTGATGCCGAGCAAGTTCCACGAATGGGACATTGGGGACCAGGCCATGGTAAGAAACTATGCAAGGGTGGGAGTATTTGAACCCTTATACAAAGGCCCATATCACATTGTGTATAAAGCCAGTCCTATGGTTTATGCCATCCAATTGCCCAAACGTGTTAAATGGTTTCACATTAACCAAATGAAGAAAGTGCATTTGCCAACCCATGAGATGGGAAAGGTGGCTAGTAGCACACCCCGAAAGGAACCTGATTCCTCGATAAGCCCATTAGTTTGGGACGAGGATGACAATGATAACGACTCAGAAGGGTCAGAAGAGGACACCCCTCTGATACCTCTTTGGGACCGATGAGGGCGACGGCGAGGTCAGCGACCATCCGATTGTGGGGAGGATACCCCTCCGACCTTTCAGTCCCGTCGAAGTAACTGGAAACGGCGAAAGCTGCAGCACTGAGCTGAATTCTTTATGGATTTCTAACTGCTCTGAAAGGGCCTTTGAATAAAAGAGCCTTAGCAATGTGTAAATATTTTGTCTTGTAGGATGACGAGGTTCATGGTAACCATCTGGGTCCTTCTGGCCCTCGGAGGAGGGAATAGAAAGTAAGCAGCCACCAAAGATCCGAAATGCTCGGAAACGAAGTTCTGTCATAATGGGACCAGGGACAGTACTAGCGATTAAGCATAGGCAGGAAACAGCCCATCTGTTTTGTGTGTTCCAAAGGAAGAGGTGGACAGGTACATGTGGGGGCAGATGATATCCCAAGTGCTCGGCAACTGGATCTGTTTAACTTCATGGAACAATAGTCACTTCTGCATTAACATGATACGGTCGGTGTTGTGTTCCCCGAACCCAACGGGAGGGTGTCTAAATCTAACATGAAGCAGGGACTGCACAGGTACGGGCACGATCCCAAAACCAGAGCCTGACAAGACCCACCCCAACTGTGGTGGTCGAAGGAAACAGATTTGCCTAAGTCACCCAACAACAACTGCCACCCCCCCCCCCCCCCCACCACCAGGACTGCAACCCCCACCCCACAAACGGAGACATCGTGCCCACATCAAGTTCCAGGACCAGAAAATGGACACGTTTTAATAAAAGAGAATAAAGTTTGTATGATAATGTACACCATGAGTTGGTACCCGTGGTGCTAAACATCTCAGATTTGGGATTACCCCTGTGGTGCTCAAATCTGACCAGAACAATATATGAAAGATTGGTGAAACAAGTGATCGAACAGGAAACCCAGGCACAGGGATCCCAGACCAGAGCTTCAGAGGGAGAGTGGGCTTGGAGACATGTGACCGGGCTGAGACGAGGGTCTTGGGAAATTTGATAAGGAGTAGAAGAGGATTGGTGAATGATGTAAGAACAGGTTTTAATACTGGGATAGGAGTTGTAAAAACCCTAGACATCGCCAATTTGGACCAGAAGGTGAGGACCCTCAGCGCTGAGCTGAAAGAAATTCTAAGGGATGGACAAAAGATCCAAACAAATGAGTTCCAGAATGCCCAAAGACTGACCAAAAGGGTTAAATCGTTGGTGCCCACCATGGAGGATCATGCAAAAACAATCAATAAATTGTCTCGGGAAGTGGAGGAGTCAGGAAAGAGAGCAGCTAAGAACGACGCCTGTTCTACCGATGGTAGTTGGGTTTATGAACAGGCCCGGGAAAACCTGAGGCAAATTCACCAAGTAGAAGTACCCCTCTGGATCAGTAACAATCAGGTTAAGAACTTGGTTTCGAAACCCACCAGTCTGACCGGTTGCCAACTCGGGATTAACGCATGTGTATGCTACTAATACTAACTATTGAAAAGGGGGAAATGTTATTGGAAATGGTATCTATTATTACTGTGAATCATGCACCTAAGGATGTAGAGAACATTGAAGTAATGAGGGAAGGACACATTGTTGTGTATCATCACATTCACCCCTGTGCAGTCTGCTCCAGGAAAGTAATGCTGGGAACGTCATTAAGCGGACGTTGTTTGGGGGAATCGACGACAGTGTGGTTACATTCTGTCTATGCCACTAAGGAAGCATTCTGTGGTTTGAATGCAACAGTTAACTGCACTATGGAGGCAGCATCGGCGGTTATGAGTCCAACTCAGTTGGCTTACATGAATAAGGGGAAATATTGTGTGACTACCTCTCAGACATCATTCTGGCATGGTAGGACACAGTGCCTCCTAGAGAATAGTACAGCATGTTTTACCCTAACGCTTCCCTCAAGGATAGGCCAGGTGGAACTGGTGGACTTACACAGGCGGGAGGTAGTGGTCCTCAATGCCACTGAAAGTTTGAGGGACGATTTGGAACTGTATGTTAGCCCATACCCCATACCCCCATTGCCAGAACATATGAAAGAGGTTAGGCAAGGACTGGACCGAGTGCATAAGATTTATTACATCCTCCAGCAAAGCAGTGGGCAAGTGCAACGGGACATTGAGGAAATACAGGTGACCACCTGGTGAGAGGACCTGTGGGACTGGGAAACTAATGTGCAAGTTCACCCCTGGATCAGAATATTCTCACATGTTCAGGTTATGGCTCAGCTTGTGGTGTTGCTCTGTCTCCTCATTATCCTGTCAGCAAAGGCGACAAAATAAGAAACGGGAAAAGCAAGGGTAGGCGGTGGCGTAGTGGTATTATCACTGGACTGGTAAGCCAGAGACCCAGGGTATTTCTCTGGGATCATGGGTTCGAATCCTACCACAGCAGAAGGTGGAATTTGAATTTAATTAATAAATCTGGAATTAAAAGCTAGTCGAATGATGGCCATGAAACCATTGTCGATTGTTGTAAAAACCCATCTGGTTCACCTACATCCTTTAGGGAAGGAAATCTGCTATTCTTACCTGGTCTGGCCTACATGTGACTCCAGACCCACAGCAATGTGGTTAACTCTTACATGCCCTCTGAAATGGCCTAGCAAGCCACTCAGTTGTACCTAACCGCTACGAAGCCAATAAAAAGGAATGAAACCAGACGGACCACCGAGCATCGACCTAGGCACTGGAAAAGACAACGGCAAACCCAGCCCTGTCGACCCTGCAAAGTCCTCCTTACTAACATCTGGGGGCTTGTGCCAAAGTTGGGAGAGCTGTCCCACAGACTAGTCAAGCAACAGCCTGACATAGTCATACTCACGGAATCATACCTTACAGACAATGTTCCAGACACTGCCATCACCATCCCCGGGTATGTCCTGTCCCACCGGCAGGACAGACCCACCAGAGGTGGCGGGACAGTGGTATACAGTAGGGAGGGAGTTGCCCTGGGAGTCCTCAACATCGACTCCGGACCCCACGAAGTCTCATGGCATCAGGTCAAACATGGGCAAGGTAACCTCCTACTGATTACCACCTACCGCCCTCCCTCAGCTGATGACTCAGTACTCCAACATGTTGAACAGCACTTGGAGGAAGCACTGAGGGTGGCAAGGGCACAAAATGTACTCTGGGTGGGGGACTTCAATGTTCATCACCGAGTGGCTTGGTAGCACCACTACTGACCGAGCTGGCCGAGTCCTAAAGGACATAGCTGCTAGACTGGGTCTGCGGTAGGTGGTGGGGGAATCAACACGAGGGAAAAACATACTTGACCTCGTCCTCACCAATCTGCCTGCTGCAGATGCTTCTGTCCATGACTGTATTGGGAGGAGTGACCACCGCACAGTCCTTGTGGAGACTAAGTCCCGCCTTCACACTGAGGATATCGTCCGTCGTGTTGTGTGGCACTATCACCGTGCTAAATGGGATAGATTTCGAACAGATCTGGCAATGCAAAACTGGGCATCCATGAAGCGCTGTGGGCCATCAGCAGCAGCAGAATTGTACTCAACCACAATCTGTAACCTCATGGCCCGGCATATCCCCCACTCTACCATTACCATCAAGCCAGGAGACCAACCCTGGTTCAATGAAGAGTGCAGGAGAGTATGCCAGGAGCTGCACCAGGGTGACCTCAAAATGAGGTGTCAACCTGGTGAAGCTACAACACAGGACTATCTGCGTGCCAAACTGCGTAAGCAGCATGCGATAGACAGAGCTAAGCGATCCCATAACCAACGGATCAGATCTAAGCTCTGCAGTCCTGCCACATCCAGCCGTGAATGGTGGTGGACAATTAAACAACTAACTGGAGGAGGTGGCTCCACAAATATCCCCATCCTCAATGATGGGGGAGCCCAGCACATCAGCGTGAAAGATAAGGCTGAAGCATTTGCAACAATCTTCAGCCAGAAGTGCCAAGTTGATGATCCATCTCGGCCTCCTCCTGAAGTCCCCAGCATCACAGATGCCAGACTTCAGCCAATTCGATTCACTCCGTGTGATATCAAGAAACGACTGAAGGCACTGGATACTGCAAAAGCTATGGGCCCTGACAATATTCCGGCAATAGTACTGAAAACTTGTGCTCCAGAACTTGCCGCGTACCCTAGCCAAGCTGTTCCAGTACAGCAGCAACACTGGCATCTACCCTGCAATGTGTAAAATTGCCCAGGTATGTCCTGGACACAAAAAGCAGGACAAGTCCAATCCGGCCAATTACCGCCCCATCAGCCTACTCTCAATCATCAGTAAAGTGATGGAAGGAGTCATCAACAGTGCCTTCAAGCGGCACTTGCTTATCAATAACCTGCTCAGTGATGCACAGTTTGGGTTCCGCCTGGGCCACTCAGCTCCTGACCTCATTACAGCCTTGGTTTAAACATGGACAAAAGAGCTGAACTCAAGAGGTGAGGTGAGAGTGACTGCCCTTGACGTCAAGGCAGCATTTGACCGAGTATGGCATCAAGGAGCCCTAGCAAAACTGAGGTCAATGGGAATCAGGGGAAAAACCCTCCGTTGGCTGGAGTCATACCTAGCACAAAGGAAAATGGTTGTGGTTGTTGGAGGTCAATCATCTGAGCTACAGGACATCACTGCAGGAGTTCCTCAGGGTAGTGTCTTCGGCCCAACCATCTTCAGCTGCTTCATCAATGACCTTCCTTCAATCATAAGGTCAGAAGTGGGGATGTTCGCTGATGATTGCACAATATTCAGCACCATTTGCGACTCCTGAGATACTGAAGCAGTCCTTGTAGAAATGCAGCAAGACTTGGACAATATCCAGGCTTGGGCTGATAAGTGGCAAGTAACAATCACTCCACACAAGTGCCAGGCAATGACCTTCTCCGACAACAGCGAATCTAATCATCTCCCCTTGACATTCAATGGCATTACAATGGCTGAATCTCTCAGAATCAACATCATAGGGGCTACCATTGTCCAGAAACTGAACTGGAGTAGCCATATAAATACCGTGGCTACAAGAGCAGGTCAGAGGCTAGGAATCCTGAGGCGAGTAACTCACCTCCTGACTCCCCAAAGCCTGTCCACCATCTACAAGGCACAACTCAGGAGTGTGATGGAATACTCTCCATTTGCCTGGATGGGTGCAGCTCCAACAACACTCAAGAAGCTCGACCCCATCCAGGACAAAGCAGCCCGCTTGATTGGCACCCCATCTGCAAACATTCACTCCCTCCACCACCGACGCTCAGTGGCAGCAGTGTGTACCATCTACAAGATGCATTGCAGCAATGCACCAAGGCTCCTTAGACAGCACCTTCCAAACCCGTGACTACCAACTAGAAGGACAAGGGCAGACCCGGGTTCAATTCTGGGTACTGCCTGTGCGGAGTTTGCAAGTTCTCCCTGTGACCGCGTGGGTTTTCGCTGGGTTCTCCCGTTTCCTCCCACCGCCAAAGACTTGCAGGTGATAGGTAAATTGGCCGTTGTAAATTGCCCCTCGTGTAGGTAGGTGGTAGGGAATCTGGGATTACTGTCGGGTTAGTATAAATGGGTGGTTCTTGGTCGGCACAGACTCGGTGGGCCGAAGGGCCTGTTTCAGTGCTGTATCTATAAATAAAATAAAATAAAATACATGGGAACACCACCACCTGCAAGTTCCCCTCCAAGTCACACACCATCCTGACTTGGAACTATATCGTCGTTCCTTCACTGTCGCTGGGTCAAAATCCTGGAACTCCCTTCCTAACAGCACTGTGGGTATACCTACCCCAAATGGACTGCAGCCGTTCAAGAAGGCAGCTCACCACCACCTTCTCGAGGGCAATTAGGGATGGGCAATAAATGCTGGCCTGGCCAGCGTCGCCCACATCCCATGAATGAATTTTTTAAAAAGCACTTATACGAGAGGTTTTCCAAGAAGGGACTCCTCGGGGAAGGTTGGAGGATCATGAGTTGGAAGGTTTTATCTGAACCTAACTGGACCCTGAAGGGGCCAGGTAAGGTTTAAAAGGTGGAGCTCTGTAGGCGACCATCATCCAACCCATGAACTGTATGTAACCTGGTATGTGGGGAAAGTAGTGTGCGCGGCTAAAAGTGTAAACAAGTCCACAGCATGGACGTGGGATATGTGATGAGATAGCAATGTTAGTGTAACTGAACTGCTGAAGGGGAAGTGGATGTACTAACACAAGCGAGGTCTGATGAAGGCATGTCTGACTAGCTGCTAAATTTGTAACTGACGCGCCATGTGGGATGGTTGCTTGGAGACTCGGGGTCAATGAGTGAAGTAATGCCTTGTTATCAGACAAGGGGTGGAGAACAGAGAACTGGCTATGCAATGTGGTCAAAGCTTGAGGGATGAGGCTACCAAAAATAAGCGGATGTCAAAACCGGTGAAAGGTTGACCAACTGTGGCTGACTTAGTGCACCTGCGGCGTTAGCAATAACTGACCAACCAATCGCTGTACATCGGGTAGTCAGGTCCGGCCTATCCTGAGCTGATCACGCAGGTAGCATGCACGAAACAGGGTATAGGAAAGAGTGCTCTGAAGTGCTGGCTAGCTACATCAGGGCTAAGTAGTCTGATCAGCTACTTGGAGAATCGGAAGGGGAGGACTGATCATCTTCTCCGTTCCGACTCTCGGCTGAACCTAAGTAACCTAGCTTACGTGGACGCCTGAGTATAATCTCTGTTGAAGATAGGATTTTGAAACGCTGAAAAACGTGCTATGTGTGAACAATAATTTGGTAATCTTGAGTCGTTGATACCCAGAGTAAACCTCCGGACCGGTAGTGGGGATAGACTACAATTATGAGAAATGTAGAGTAACTGAAGGACCTTGGAGTGCATGTCCACAGATCCCTGAAGGTAGCAGGACAGGTAGGTAAGGTGGTCAGAAGGCAGCAGGACAGGTAGGTAAGGTGGTCAGAAGGCATTCAGGATATTTTCCTTTATTGGCTGAGGCCTAGAGTGTAAGAGCAGGGAAGTTATATTAAAACACTAATTAGACTACAGCTAGGGTACCGCATGCAGTTTTGGTCACTGCACTACAGGAAGGATGTGATTGCACTAGAGAGGGTACAGAAAAGATTTATAAGGATGTTGCCAGGAATGGGGAATTTTAGCTATGAGGAACAATTGATAAGCTTTCGAACTGGGGAGGCCAAGGAGGAGATTTAGTTGACCTGTATAAAATAATGAAGGTTCTGGACAGAGTGGGTTGGAAAGACCAATTTCTATTAGAGGCCAGAATTTATGCTCCCCCTGGGAGTGCGCTGGGATGCACGAGCAGGGGCGCAAAATAGGGTGGGATGGCTGCGGGTGCCATGCCCATCACTTACCTGCTGCTATGCTGGTATTTTACTTGCAGCAGGGAAGGTGGTGGATCGCCCCCCGCCCACCCCACCATTAGACCAGTTGACGCCCTTAAGTGCCACTTCAGGGTCTCATCCCACCACCACTCGTATTTAACGAGCGGCAGGCCTGGCTGATTGGCCCTAATGAGCCCTGACCCCATGACATTCTCCGGTCTCCATCACTGACAGTCTACAGGGGCTCCTGCAGTCCAAGCAGTGGCCACCATTCCCGATGGCACTGCTGGGACTGAAGAGCTGTCAGCCCTCTGCTTTAAAGGCCTGCTACCCATTCCCGAACCTGATGGGACCCGACGACATGTGTCGGGTTCGGATCGGGTCGAGTTGCTCTTCCGGGTCCAGCTTTTGGGCTCGGGTCGGGTCGGGCTGGGTCCGGGTCAGACACACACAGTATTAATTGGACTTGAAAAGTTGTTTAAAAAGATGAAGATTGGAACCACAAAGTCAGTGATTGTTTGGTCACGAGTTAAACAGAAACCCATGGAGTTGTGCCCAGACAGGTTGTGCCACACTGTACCAGTATCTGTATTGCTCAAAATAAACACAGCAATTGCCCGAAGGCTCAGAAAATATTATTATACATTACCTGGACTCCTGCTTTACAGGTTGAAATACTTGCTGCAAGTTTATCCAGTGAGCAGCTGAGATGCAGAGACCGGGAAGGTCCTGAGTGATTAATTATTATAAAATATACAGTATTTTGGATCAGAGGCAAGCAGGCCACAACAACAAATTTGTGCTCTTCAAAGAGATACTTTGGCTGTAATCTAGATTCCTTGTCACTTTCCAGTTTTAATGCGGTTTTGAAAACTGCTATTTTGGAGAAAGTGAACATAAGAGAAATCATGAATAAAAATTATTTTGTTGTCCTACTCATGTTCAAATCTGTCCAAGACATTTCTCCATCCTGCCTTAGTGAAATCTTCTACATGCATCCCTGAACAGAGCCTCTACTCATCCGATACCAGCCTTCTTCTTGCTCTTCATTCTTCATACTTCCTTACTACCACTGTCAGCTGCTCCTTTAACCACTGTTCCCTCACTCCCTGAGACTCTCTCCCCCGTCACCTTCGATCTCCCTTCCTTCAGAAGTCTCAAGACCCTTGCCTCCCCATCACTCTTTTTCTCTCCTCCCCCACTTAGTGTACACTTTGTCTACTGCCATGTAAACTGCTCTGCATGCATGTGAGAAGCATTATCAAATGCAAATGAGTATTTCGATGAACTTTAAGCATTTTTAACCTATGCATCCAAATAACCACTTACTCAGTGACCGGGGAGATATCATGAAATGTTGTCCTTAATTAAGTATTTTTTGGTAGTATGACAAAACTGATACATATACTGAGCGAGCAAGAGAAGCCAAACATTATAATTATACTGTAGCAGCAGAAATCCTAGCATTACAATTAATGCCTATTCATCGTAAGATGTGGTACACTACAATTCATGAGGTATAAACATAATGAAGGGAGACAATGCTTCTCTGGAGAAAATAGTGCCTTTCCGTAAAATAAAGGTACTTGTTGCTGTGACACCATTGAAAGGTAAATGTGGCATAGTTTATTCATAATATCCCAGCTGCTCTACCTATGGTTGAAAAGCCAAGTGCAAATCAAGGTGATGGCCAGGAGTAGCAATTGCCATACAAGCTCTCATCCATGCTCAGCACCAACTTAGACATATCTACCAGAAAACATCCAACTCGTGATATAGAGCAGGAGTCGTCAGCTGAAATCCTAGTACAGGAATGATCAGGACTTTAAGATTGAGAAAGAAGGATTATGTACTGATAAACAGACACAAGTCTCAAATATAGCATATACTATTAGATTCATTGATATTCTCACTGGAGTATACCACACACATAACTTTTAACTTTTCGTGTGCTTTTTTTCAACTTTTTAATTGAATTCTAGATTGTACTCCTATGCCCAACTTTCGTTCCATCTCTCCTCTTTCACAACTTTCTCATTCATCTACTTGTTTCTCTGAGCCCCCTTTGCTTTCCTCTCACAACTTATGACTGTATGGCTAAGGGACAGAAAGCAGAGAATCATGGTAAAAGGTTGTTTTTCAGACTGGATAGAAGTATATAGTAGTGGCCCCAGGAGTCGGTATTAGAACCGCTACTTTTTAAAATATATATCAATGACTGGGTATACAGGGCAAAATTTCAAAATTTGCAGATGACACAAATCTGGAAAATATGGTAAACAATGAGTAGGATAGTAACACATTCCTGGAGAATGTAGACAGACTGGTGAAATGGGCCGATAAATGGCAGATGAAATTTAGCACAGAGAAGTGTGAAGTGATAAATTTTGATAAGAAGAATGAGGAGAGGCAATATAAACTAAATGATACAAGTTAAAGGGGGTGCACGAGCAGAGACACTTTGGGTGCATGTACACAAATTTTTGAAGGTGACAGAGTCAGCTGAGAAGGCGTTTACAAACATATGAGATCCTTGGCTTATTAATAAGGGCATACTGTACAAAAACAAGGAAGTTATGCTAAATCTTTATAAAACACTGGTTATTCCTCAGCTGGAGTATTGTGTTCAGTTCTGGGCACCTCACTTTAGGCAGGATGTCAAGGCCTTAGAGAGGGTGTAGGAGAGATTTGCTAGCATAGTTCCAGGAATGAGGGACAAATACAAGAAATGCTGGATTCACTCAGCAGGTCTGGCAGCATCTGTGGAAAGAGAAGCAGAGTTAACATTTCGGGTCAGTGACCCTTCTTCGGAGTTCCGAAGAAGGGTCACTGACCCGAAACGTTAACTCTGCTTCTCTTTCCACAGATGCTGCCAGACCTGCTGAGTGAATCCAGCATTTCTTGTATTTGTTTCGGATTTCCAGCATCCGCAGTATTTTGCTTTTATTCCAGGAATGAGGGACTTCAGTTATGTGGAAAGACTGGCGAAGCTGGAATAAAAACAGAAAATGCTGGAAATACTCAGCAGGTGAGGCAATATCTGTGGAGAAAAAAAGAGTTAACGTTTCAGGTTTGTGAAAGTGATTCCATCACAATCCTGAAATGTTAACTCTGTTTTTCTCTTCACAGATGTTGTCTGACCTCCTGAGTACATCCAGCATTCTCTGTTTTTATTTCAGATTTCCAGCATCTGCAGTATTTTGCTTTTGTGCTGGAGAAGCTGGAGTTGTTCTCCTGAGAGTAGAGAAGGTTAAGAGGAGATTTGATAGAGGTGTCAAATTCATGAACGATCTTGATAGAGTAAATAAAGAAAATTTGTTTCCAGTGGCAGAAGGGCACAGATTTAAAGTTATTGGCAAAATTACCAAAGGTGACCTGAGGAAACATTGTTTATAGAAAGAATTATTGTGAACTAGAATGCACTGCCTGAAAGGGTGGTGGAAGCAAATAATAACTCCAAAATAATTTACAGGGTTCAAAGGGAAAAGCAGGGGAGTGGCACTAATTGGATAGCTCTACCAAAGAGTCGGCCCCGGACTGATGGGCTGAATGGTCTCTTTCTGTGCTGTATCATTCTATCATTCATTGATTGTCCCACTGCTGCATTAAATGAAAATCAGGGCAAAAAATAGATAATACAGTGCTCATGGTAAATGTGGACGAATATAGCCTTGGCCATAATGAACTTAATTACTTGCTCAATTCTTCTGCTCTTTGTTTAATGCAGCAGGATGCATTGTTCTGTTCCAGTTTTAGTGGATCTCAGAAAAAGAAAGAAACTGACTCTGGAATTCAGTAGTCTTCCATGATTCCAACTTATGTTTACCAAAATATTGTTCACTTTTACTAAAGGCAGTGAGCTTAACATAAAAGCTTCTTGTACTATTTGATAAATAATGCAGCCTTCAGTCTTGGCATTGATTCAGCATGGTCAGCTTTTACTGCTAATGAATTCTATTGCTTAAAGGGTTGTCCAGTGTATTTGTTTCTGCCCCACAAGACAAAAATTTCAACCAGCAGCCAAATTAGCAGCTTGCTGGGACAGCCAAGTGGTACTAGCTTGGGATCTGAAGGGCAACAAATTACTAATAAGTTGAGAGACCTAAATTAAGACAAATTCCATGACTTATTGAGTGACACTATCACCTGCATCAGAAGGACCTGTGTTCAAGGCCGACTCCATGACCTGAGCACCTGAACAACATCTGACATGTGGGAGTCTTTCAAACGTCAGCTGATTAGAATCCAGGACCAGCATGTTCCTGTGAGGAAGAAAGACAAGTTTGGCAAGTTTTGGGAAGCTTGGATAACACAGGATATTGTGAGCCTAGTCAAAAAGAAAAAGGAAGCATTTGTAAGGGCTGGAAGGCTAGGAACAGATGAAGCACTTGAGGAATATAAAGACAGTAGGAAGGAACTTAAGCAAGGAGTTAGGAGGGCTAAAAGGGGTCATGAAAAGTCATTGGCAAACAGGATTAAGGAAAATCCCAAGGCTTTTTATACATATATAAAGAGCAAGAGGGTAACCAGGGAAAGGGTTGGCCCACTCAAGGACAGAGATGGAAATCTATGCGTGGAGCCAGAGGAAATGGGTGAGGTGCTAAATGAGTACTTTACATCAGTATTCACCAAGGAGAAGGACTTGGTGGATGATGAGCCTAGGGAAGGGAGTGCAGATAGTCTCAGTCATCTCATTATCAAAAAGGAGGAGGTGTTGGGTGTCTTGCAAAGCATTAAGGTAGATGGGTCCCCAGGGCCTGATGGGATCTACCCTAGAATACTGAGGGAGGCAAGGGAACAAATTGCTGGGGCCTTGACAGAAATCTTTGCATCCTCATTGGCAACAGGTGAGATCCCAGAGGACTGGAGAATAGCCAATTTTGTTCCTTTGTTTAAGAAGGGTGGTAAGGATAATCCAGGAAATTATAGGCCGGTGAGCCTTACATCAGTGGTAGGGAAACTATTAGAGAGGATTCTTTGGGACAGGATTTACTCCCATTTGGAAACAAATGAACTTATTAGCAAGAGACAGCATGGTTTTGTGAAGGGGAGGTCGTGTCTCACTAATTTGATTGAGTTTTTTGAGGAAGTGACGAAGATGATTGATGAGGGAAGGGAGGTGGATGTTGTCTATATGGACCTTAGTAAGGCCTTTGATAAGGTCCCGCATGGCAGACTGGTGCAAAAGGTGAAGTCACACGGGATCAGAGGTGAGCTGGCAAGATGGATACAGAACTGGCTCAGTCACAGAAGACAGAGGGTAACAGTGGATGGATGTTTTTCTGAATGGAGGGATGTGACTAGTGGTGTTCCGCAGGGATCAGTGCTGGGACCTTTGCTGTTTGTAGTAAATATAAATGATTTGGAGGAAAATGTAGCTGGTCTGATTAGTAAGTTTGCGGACGACACAAAGGTTGGTGGAGTTGCGGATAATGATGAGGATTGTCAGAGGATACAGCAGGATATAGATCGATTGGAGACTTGGGCGGAGAAATGGCAGATGGAGTTTAATCCGGACAAATGTGAGGTAATGCATTTTGGAAGGTCTAATGCAGGTGGGAGGTATACAGTAAATGGCAGAACCCTGAGGAGTATTGACAGGCAGAGAGATCTGGGTGTACAGGTCCACAGGTCACTGAAAGTGGCAACGCAGGTGGATCAGGTAGTCAAGAAGGCATGCTTGCCTTCATCGGTCGGGGCATAGAGTATAAAAATTGGCAAGTCATGTTGCAACTGTACAGAACCTTAGTTAGGCCACACTTAGAATATTGCGTGCAATTCTGGTCGCCACACTACCAGAAGGACGTGGAGGCTTTGGAGAGGGTACAGAGGAGGTTTACCAGGATGTTGCCTGGTCTGGAGGGCATTAGCTATGAGGAGAGGTTGGAAAAACTCGGATTGTTTTCACTGGAACGACGGAGGTGGAGGGGCGACATGATAGAGGTTTACAAAGTTATGAGCGGCATGGACAGAGTGGATAGTCAGAAGCTTTTTCCCAGGGTGGAAGAGTCAGTTACTAGGGGACATAGGTTTAAGGTGCGAGGGGCAAAGTTTAGAGGGGATGTGCGAGGCAAGTTTTTTACACGGAGGGTGGTGAGTGCCTGGAACTTGCTGCCAGAGGAGGTGGTGGAAGCAGATACGATAGCGACGTTTAAGAGACATCTTGACAAATATATGAATAGGAAGGGAATAGAGGGATATGGGCCCCGGAATTGCAGAAGGTGTTAATTTCGGCAGGCATCAAGATCAGCGCAGGCTTGGAGGGCCGAATGGCCTGTTCCTGTGCTGTACTGTTCTTTGTTCTTTGTTCTAGGCTTGGCTGACACATCAGCGCAGTACTGGAGTAGTGCGTCATTGTTGGCTCTGCTATATTTTGATGAAACAAAGGACTTTTTAAAATTCATTCTTGGGATGTGAGCATTGCTGGCAAGGCCAGAATTTATTGCCCATCCCTAATTACCCTTGAGAATGTGGTGGTGAGCGGCCTTCTTGAATTGCTGCAGTCTATGTGGTGTAGGTACACCCACAGTGCTGTGAGGGAGGGAGTTTCAGGATTTTGACCCAGCGATAGTGAAGGAACAGTGATATATTTCCAAGTCAGGATAGTGAGCTACTTGATATGGATAACTTGGATGTGGTTGTGTTCTCATGCATCTGCTGCCCTTCTCCTTCTAGGTGATAAAGGTCACGGGATTACTGTCGAAGGAGCCTTGGTGAGTTGCTGCAGTGCATCTTTTAGATGGTAAACACTGATGCCACTGTGCGTCGGTGGTGGAGGGAGTGAATGTTTAAGGTGGTGGATGGGTCAAGTGGGCAGCTTTGTCTTGGCTGGTGTCGGGCCTTTCAAGTGTTGATGTAGCTGCACTGATCCAGGCAATTGGGGAGTATTCCATCACACTCCTGATTTGTGCCTTGTAGATGGCGGATAGGGTTTGGGGAGTCAGGTGAGTTACTCACTGCAAAATTCCCATTCTCTGATGTGCTCTTGTAGCCACAGTACTTATGTGGCTGGCCCAGTTAAGTTTCTGATCAATGGTAACCCCCAGGATATTGATAATGGGGGATTCAGTGATGGTGATGCCGTTGAATGTCAAAGGGAGATAGTTGAATTCTCTCTTGTTGGAGATGGTCATTGCCTGGCACTTATGTGGCATGACTATTACTTGTCACTTATCAGCCCAAGCCTGAATGCGGTCCAGGTCTTGCTGCATGCAGGCATTGATGCCTTCATTATCTGAGGAGTTGCGAATGGTACTGAACACTGTACAATCATCAGCGAAACTCCCCACTTCTGACCTTATGTTAGAGGGAAGGTCACTGAAGAAGCAGCTGAAGGTGATTGGGCCTAGGACATTACCCTGAGGAACACCTGCAGCGGTGTCCTGCAGCTGAGATGATTGGCCTCCAACATGCACAACCATCTTCCTTTGTGCTGGGTATGACTCCAGACAGTGGTGAGTTTTCCCCCTGATTCCCATTGACTCTAGTTTTGCTAGGGCTCCTTGATGCCGCACTCAGTCAACTGCTGCCTTGATGTCAAGGACGATCACTCTCACCTCACCTCTGGAATTCAACTCCTTTGTCCATATCTGGACCAACTCTGTAATGAAATCGGTAGCCGAATGGCCCTGGCAGAACCCAAAAAGAGCATCGGTGAGTGAGTTATTGCTGAGTATGTGCCACTGAATAGCACTGTCAACAACTGCTTCCATCACTTTGCTGGTAATCGAGAGTAGACTGATGGGGAGGTAATTGGCAGACTTGATTTGTTTTGCCTTTTGTGGACAGGAGACATCTGGCCAATTTTCCACTTTGTCGGGTAGATGTCAGTGTTGTAGCTGTACTGGAACAGCTTAGCCAATGGTGCGGCTAGTTCTGGAGCACGTCTTCAGTACTACTGCCTGAATGTTGTCAAGGCTATATCCTTTGCTTTATGACATGCCTTCAGCTCTTTCTTGATTTCACATGGAGTGAATCGAATTGGTTGAAGACTGTTATGTTGGGGACCTCAGGAGGAGGCTGAGATGGATCATCCACTCTGCATTTCTGGCTGAAAATGATTGCAAATGCTTCAGCCCTGTCTTCTGCACTGATGTGTTGGGCTCCCCTATCATTGAAGGTGGGGATATTTGTGGAACCTCCTCCTCCAGTTATTTGTTTAATTGTCCTCCACCGTACATGACTGGATGTGACAGGACTGCAGAGCTTTGATCTGCTCCATTGGTTGTGGGATCGCTTAGCTTTGTCTATCACCTGCTCCTTCCGTTGTTTTGCATGCATGTAGTACTGTGTTGTAGCTTCACCAGGTTGGTATTCATTTTTAGATTTGCCTGATGCTGTTCCTCGCATGTTCTCCTGCACTCCACGTTGAACCAGGGTTTATCCCCTGGCTTGATAGTACTGGTCGAGAGGGATATGCTGGGCCATGAGGTTACAGATTGTGGTTGAATTCAGTTCTGCTGATTCTGATGGCCCACAGTGCCTCATGGATTCCTGGTTTTGAGCTGCTAGATCTGTTCTGAATCTGTCCCATTTAGCACAGTTGTAGTGCTACACAGGATGATGGACGGTATCCTCTGTGTGAAGACGGGACTTTGTCTCCACAAGGACCGTATGGTGGTCACTCTTATCAATACTGTCATGGACAAATGTATCTGTGACAGGTAGATTGGTGAGGATGAGGTCAAGTAGGCTTTTCCCTCTAGTTGATTCCCTCACCTCCTGCTTCAGGCCCAATCTGGCAGATACGTCCTTCAGAACTCAGTCAGCTTGGTCATTTGTGATGTTTCCGAGCTTCTCTTGGTGATGGACATTGGAGTCCCCCACCCCGAGTATATTCTTTGCCCTCGCTACCCTCAGTGCTTCTTTCAAGTGGTGTTCAACATGGAGGTGTACTGATTCATCAGCTGAGGGAGGGCAGTAGGTGGTAATCGGCAGGAGGTTTCCTTGCCCATGTTTGACTTGATGCCATGAGACCTCATGAGGTCCGGAGTCAATTGAGGACTCCCAGGGCCACTCCCTCAGAACTGTATACCACTATGCCGCCGCCACCTTTGGTGGGTCTGTCCTACCGTTGGGACAGGACATATCCAGGAATCATAATGGAGGAGTCTGAGACATTGGTGGTAAGGTATGATTCGGTGAGCGTGACTATGTCAGGCTGTAGCTCGGCTCATCTGTGGGACAGCACTCTAAATTTTGCCATAAGCTCCCAGATGTTAGCAAGGAGGACTTTGCAGGGTAGACTGGGCTGGTTGTGCCCTTGCCATTTTTGGCGCCTAGGTGGATCTGTTTGGTGTTATTCCTTTTCGACTTTTCTGTGGCAGTTTGGTTCAACTGTAAGGCTTGCTGGGCCATTTCAGAGGGCAGTTAAGAGTCAAGCACATGCAATGGGTCTAGAGTCACATGTAGTCCTGACTGGGTAAGGACAGCAGATTTCCTTCCCTGAAGGACATTAGTCTATGCTCAGTTGTGCATAGAACGGATTCTGAATAAAGGTGACCGAGGCCATTGAAATGTTTATTTTCCAATTTTCCGGTAGATACGCTATCCAGCATTAAATCCATCCATTGAATATAAAAGCTCAACGTCATTTTTAAGTATGGGGAAAACACTTTAAAGCCTTTATTTGGGAGCCATTATTCCTTTAATCTGGAGTTTTCTTTTAACCACAAATACTAGCGCTTGAAGTGATAGATCAAGAAAGGATGTCCTAAAGATCAGCTGAACGGAAACCAGACTACCTTCAGCCGCCATAAGCCACCTACAGTATCTGCAGACCTTAGCACATATACCTGGAATCAATAAAAGGGAACTGCTGCTGCTAGCTGTGGGTCAGCAGAGATGCAATTAAAAAGTTGTACTCAGAACATCTGTAGCCAAGTTCAAGCATCGGGTCAGCATGATCACTGCCACTTAAGATCACGTTGTCCCTGAATTGTTGTGCCTCCTTTAAGGTAGTTTGTGGATAATCTCGCATTGTCAACCAATTTGCTGCTTGCAGTTGCATCAACTTAATGACTGATTACTTATTCAGCAGGGCCAGAATTTTCACCTTCTTTCCCACCAAATAGCTAAGGCAGCATTGATATGGCTACACATTTGCAGTGCGCTGGTACATTAGGCAAAGGGTCATTAATGGCATCCATGAAGCTATTCTGAAGCCATCTTCTGTAAATGGAAAGCTGCATAGTGCACAGAGTCTGTTGAACAGATTTGCTGCATCAGGAACAGTTGGAATTTCAGTTTGATAACAGTACCAACTGTAGTTGGCATTTATTTGTATGCTTTGCTGCTGTATGGTCATTCATACTAAGCAGTGGAATGGCATTCAAGTTACATGGCAGCTTTGTAACAGTGAACAGCATAGGGTTACAAGGTTCTGTGGATGCATTCTGGCGTGCTTTAGGAAAGATCCAAGTATAGGAATCTTCTGCATAGTTTGGCATCTTTCCTCAAGTTTTCCATCTTTTTCCACATTTGTGGGAGAGAACAATCACAGGGGCGGCACAGTGGTTAGCACTGCAGCCTCATAGCTCCAGTGACGCGGGTTCAGTTCTGGGTACTGCCTGTGCGGAGTTTGCAAGTTCTCCCTGTGACCGTGTGGGTTTCCGCCTGGTGCTCCGGTTTCCTCCCACAGCCAAAGACTTGCAGGCTGATAGGTAAATTGCCCCTAGTGTAGGTAGGGGGTCGGAGAATTGAGGGAAAATGGGGATGTGGTAGGGAATATGGGATTAATGTAGGATTAGTATAAAATGGGTGGTTGATGGTCGGCACAGACTCGGTGGGCCGAAGGGCCTGTTTCAGTGCTGTATCTCTAAATAAATAAATAACTCCAGTGCCTTTGTAACCTACTAATCTCTTTAGAAAGAAAATCCCATTGTCATACAAATCGCAGAGCTTTACAGATTCTGCTTTTCAGTGCAAAATGCAAACAAGTAAATTAAATCAATTGAAAGCATTTGAATACTGAACATCATTACCATGCAAAATGACTTTGTGCACTGGTTTTCACTCATCTGATTTGGCGCTCTTTCATGTAGATAAAGCAGTATAATTAATTTTGTAGTTATGCAGTCTTTCTAAACTGTAAATGTTGTTCCTGTTATGACCAGGTGAGAGGGGTCTAGGGGTTTCCTCTCAGCCTTTGCCTGGTTAACCGTAACAGGGTTTAATTTTTAAAACCACCGTGTTTTAGCTCCCCCTCAGTGAATACTTGTTCACCGCTTTCCAATGGTAAGGCAAATAAATCAATTCAGACAGATTTTCTTAGATTTTAAAGAAAGGTAGAAGTTTATTGATCTTAAACTCTAATCCGGTTACTGGCTTTGAATATGCAACACGACCACGCTAGCATGCATACGCAATAAACACACACGCAGATAGAGACAGAAAAAGTAGAAGGAATAAAAGGGGAATAGTTTGAGGCAATATCTGGTAGTTACAGTCCTTTAAGTTCAATGTGGAGTCTTTGGTTTCCGGTCAGTCCTGCTGCTCGTTGGGGCACAGCTCTTGCTTCAATTTGTTTCGATGTTGGAGTCTTTTCTCTCTTGAGGTATACATGTCTTCCGTGGGTCCGGTGGCTTGAGGAGAAAGCCGGGGAGAGAGAGAGGCTTCATTGTTCCAGGTTCCAGTTCAAGCAGCCTTCTGCCTTTCTCCAAGTGCAAGGTACAGGCATATGCTGATCTCCAATACCATTCACCGCCATTCTGGAGTTTACTGCACTCTCTGGGGAAAAGGTCAGGCCTTTTCCCAGTAAAAGGGATCTAGTGGCCCCTGTGTCTCCATGGATTACAATGGACATGCTTGCCCCACTCGAGGGGTATGGGGTTAGTCTCCCTTCAGACACAAACCCTGATAACCTTCAGGAATCCTATTAAATTTTCCTGCACTTGCAGCTGTAAGCTTCCTGGGTCTCACTGTTACTGCAGTTAAAGCCACAGCTTGTTCTGCTGTGCTTTCCATCAGGGTCCCTTCTTCACTGAGCGGGTGTGCCCTGATTAACCCTACAGGTTTTCTCTTTAGTTTCCAGCAGTCAGCTCTTAAATGTCCTGCTTTATTACAATGGAAGCACACAAGTCTCCGGGTCTCACTGCTGCTTACAGCACCTTCCTTTGTGGCTGGAGGAGGGCCCCTTGTGTCTCCTGCTTTTCCTTCCCTTCCAGGATTGCTTGGGCTTCTATCACCTTCCCACCCTTTATCCTTTTCAGATTTATGGGGGTGTTTAGGAAAGGTTTTCCCCTGGGAAACCAACTTATAAATTAGAGCAAACTCATCAGCCAGAACTGTGGCTTGCCGGGCTCAATGAGCATTCTGTTCCTCTACATGTGTCTTTATGGAGAGTGGGAGAGAGTTTGTAAATTCCTCTGGAAAAATTACTTCCCTGAGATTTTCATAGCTGAGCTGTACTTTAAGAGCGCTCAGCCACTGGTCAAAAGCCAGCTGCTTATTTCTCTCAAACTCCAGTTTGATCAGCCTGCTTCTTGAGGGTTCTAAACTTTTGGCGATAGGCTTCCGGTACTAACTCATATGCCCCACGGATAGCGGTTTTTGTCAGTTCATAATTGGATGCACTCCCATCTGGCAACATGGAATAAATCTCATGGTCTTTTCCGACTAATTTACTCTGTAACAGCAGAGCCCAGGCCTCAGCAGGCCACTTTAACTGCCTTGCCAGTTTTTCAAAAGACAAAAAAATGCTTCTATGTCTCCCTCATTGAATTTTGGGATGTTGGGAAAGTTTTAGCAATCCTGTACCCAGCCCTGAATTACACTCCTCCATATTCGCCATGCTTTCACTGGGGTTACCCTGTCTCCCCCTAGTTAACTCAAGCCGCTTCAGCTCTTGCTCTTCACATTCTTTCTGGAAGGTTCTTTCTCTTTCTCTGTCCTCTCTTGCTTTCTCTCTCTCCTCTCTTTTTCTTCTTGTTCCTTCTGGAGGGCTTTTTCTTTCTCTCTCTCCTGTCTTTCTTTCTCTTTCTCCTGTCTCTCCCTTTTTCTTTCTCTTTCCCTATCTTCTAATTCAAGTTTCCTTTGTTCCAATTGTATCTTTGTTAGCAATATCCTGTCTGGGTCTACTTCTAACCCTGTTTCTGCTTCTTCAGATTCAAGGGAAAAATGGTTGGCCACTAGTCTTAGGAGTTCAGACTTCCTAGCCTTGCCATGTACAGTGATCCTACACTTCTCAGCCATTTTCCTCAACTCCTCCATTGACAGTGCTTTTAACTTATCCCAAGTTGCTTCACCCTGGCTTGGGGAGCAACTAGCTTTGTTTGCAGACATGCTCGTATTCTAGCACACACAACCACAAGAAAACCTGTATTGAAATCTTTTTTTTTGATTGGGAATAATTTGGCTTCCCACTTCCAATTTCTCGTTTGTCTGTGGGTCAAATCCAGGGCGGTAGCCCCCAAAGTTCTGTTACGGCCAGATGAGAAGAGGTCTAGTAGTTCCCTCTCAGCCTTTGCCTGGTTTAACTGTAACAGGGTTTAATTTTTAATAACACCGTGTCTTAGCTCCCCCTTAGTGAATCCTTGTTCACCGCTTTCCAATGGTAAGGCGAAGAAATCAATACAGACAGGTTTTCTTAGATTTTAAACAAGAAAGGTAGAAGTTTATTAATTTTAAACTCTAATCCGGTTACCGGCTCCGAATATGCGACGTGACTATGCTAGCAGTTTTAAAAAAGAACCCAGGTGTTCCAGCCGGTCAGTCATGTGACCAGCTGGTTTGCCCACTTCTGTTTGTGGATTCTGCTATCTTAGCAGTCATCCTGGAATGTGAATGTCTGGTGATCACAATCCATTTTGGGTTAAGTGGACCAGGGAATCTTTGTGTCTCAAAGCACTGTCTGTTATCATGCAAATGTTTTTCCAGCCATGTGTCTGGTGATTTTTTTTGACAAGTCCTTTCTTCATTCCAGCAACAGTTTAAAATTAATGTTCTGTGACAAAATTAATATCCTTCATTCTTGGCAGGTCTGCATGACAGTTCCCCACTCACTTATTTCTAAGAAAGTAATTGTTGACGAGCAACATTTTTCACTTTTAATTTCTCTCCAGTGCTTCACATATATATCTCAGTGAGCCAAGTTGACCCTCTATTTCTCTCTTCTGAATCAACCTGGACACCAAGAAGGGTAGATCACATATTTAATGATGTCCTACACACTGGATATGCTCACAACATAAGAATACTGCACACTCCTTCCTCCTATTTAAAATAATAAACTAATTACAGGTACACTATTTCAAAACCAAACAGTATTGTAATGCATGGTCTAAGAAAGTACCAAAGTTGCAATGTAGTGATAAATTCTTCAGTGCCACAATGTACTCGCCAACTGTTTCTCTACTTCTCTGGTTTCTGATTCCAAACTTGTAGCTTTCTTCTATCTCTAGTGGTTTAGGATTAAAATGTTCCTCCAACTTGGTGATACTTGATTGGAATGCCACATCTTATGACTCAGCAATGACCACCTTTGGCAAATGTGAGAAGCAGAATGCAGACTGGTTTCAACCTCACTTTGGAGAGCTGGAACCTGTCATAGACGCTAAGCGCGTCGCACTGTTGAACTACAAGAAAGCCCCCAGCAAGTTAACATCCTTACTTGGCACTTAAAGTAGCCAGAAGCACTGCACAAAGAACAGCCAGGCGCTGTGCAAATGACTACTGGCAACACTTATGCAGTCGTATTCAGCAGGCCTCTGACACCGGAAACATCAGAGGAATGTATGATGGCATTAAGAGAGCTTTTGCGCCAACTGTCAAAAAGATCGTCCCCCTCAAGTCTAAATTAGGGGAAACGATCATTGACCAATGCAAGCAAATGGACCGCTGGGTGGAGCACTACCTAGAACTGTACTCCACGGAAAATGTTGTTACTGATACTGCCCTCAATGCAGCCCAGTCTCTGCCAGTCATGGATGAGCTGGACGAACAGCCAACAAAATCGGAACTCAGTGATGCCACTGATTCTCCAGCCAGTGGAAAAGCTCCTGAAAAGGACGGCATTAACCCTGAAATAATCAAGAGTGCTAAGCGTGCTATACTCTCAGCACTCCCATGAACTGCTTTGCCTGTGCTGGGATGAGGGAGCAGTACCACAGGACATGTGTGATGCCAATATCATCACCCTCTATAAGAACAAGAGTGACCGCGGTGACTGCAACAACTACCGTAGAATCTCCCTACTCAGCATAGTGGGGAAAATCTTCGCTCAAGTCGTTTTAAACAGACTCCAGAGGCTGGCTGAGCGTGTCTACCCTGAGGCACAGTGCGGCTTTTGAGCAGAGAGATCCACCATTGATATGCTGTTCTCCCTTTGCCGGGTGCAGGGGAAATGCCACGAACAACAGATGCCCCTCTATGTTGCTTTCATAGATCTCACCAAAGCCTTTGACCTCATCAGCAGATGTGGTCTCTTCAGACTACTAGCAAAGATCGGATGTCCACCAAAGCTACTAAGTATCATCACCTCATTCCATGACAATATGAAAGGCGCAATTCAGCATAGCGGTGCCTCATCAGACCCCTTTCCTATCCTGAGTGGCGTGAAACAGGACTGTTTGGGATCTTCTTCTTCCTGCTGCTCTCACATGTGTTCAAGTCTTCAGAAGAAGGAATTTTCCTGCACACAAGATCAGATGGCAGGTTGTTCAACCTTGCCCATCTTAGAGCGAAGACCAAAGTACGGAAGGTCCTCATCAGGGAACTCCTCTTTGCTGACGATGCTGCATTAACATCCCACACAGAAGAGTGTCTGCAGAGACTTATTGACAGGATTGCGGCTGCCTGCAATGAATTTGGCTTAACCATCAGCCTCAAGAAAACGAACATCATGGGACTGGACATCAGAAATGCTCCATCCATCAATATCAGCGACCACGTTCTGGAAGTGGTTCAAGAGTTTACCTACCTAAACTCAACTATCACCAGTAACCTGTCCCTCGATGCAGAAATCAACAAGCGCATGGGAAAGGCGTCCGCTGCTATGTCCAGACTGGCCAAGAGGGTGTGGGAAAATGGCGCACTGACACGGAACACAAAAGTCCGACTGTTTCAAGCCAGTGTCCTCAGTACCTTGCTCTACGGCAGCGAGGCCTGAATAACGCATGTCAGCCAAGAGCAACGTCTCAACTCATTCCATCTTCGCTGCCTCCGGAGAATCCTTGGCATCAGGTGGCAGGACCGTATCTCCAATGCAAAAGTCCTCAAGGCGGCCAACATCCCCAGTATATACACCCTACTGAACCAGTGGTGCTTGAGATGGGTTGGCCATGTGAGCCGCATGGAAGATGGCAGGATCCCCAAGGACACATTGTACAGCGAGCTCGTCTTTGGTATCAGACCTACTGGCCATCCATGGCTCCGCTTCGAAGACGTCTGCAAACGCGACATTAAGTCCTGTGACATTGACCACAAGTCGTAGGAGTCAGTTGCCAGTTATCGCCAGAGCTGGCGGACAGCCATAAAGGTGGGGCTAAAGAGTGGCGAGTGGAAGAGACTTAGCAGTTGGCAGGAAAAAAGACAGAAGTGCAAGGAGGGAGCCATCTGTGTAACAGCCCCGACAACCAATTTTATCTGCAGCGCCTGTGGAAGAGTCTGTCACTTTAGAATTGGCCTTCATAGCCATTCCAGGCGTTGCTCCACAAACCACTGACCACCTCTAGGGACATACCCATTGTCTCTCGAGACAGGAGGGCCAAAGAAGAAGAATGCCTTGTTGGGAGCAAGAAAGTTTGTTAGTATGCCATACACTTCCAAGCCAATCTCCATTAGCAAAGTTGCTTTCTTGTACTCAAGAATTGCCTTATTCTGAGTCTGGGCCTCTTCGCTTTCACATTTGAGTTCTCATATATTATTATCTCTGAAGAACATATCCATTTTTTCAATATAGGAACTGAATGGTTCTCGAGCTCTATCATATATTCCTAGCCTTCTGATGTATCCCTTGGGTGCAGCCATTTTATCCATTTTCAAATGTAACAGTGACCCAGTAAATAAGTTTACTATGGCTGTCTGTAACAGTGATACGGAAGTTACGTCAGCCTAATCAGAACAAACTCACCAAAGCCAGTATCATCAGAAGTTGAACTAGATGGAGCCCGCAGAATCCATTCAACTTGAGTGTCGCCACACGTTTTCAGAAACAATGAGACTGAACACAATCTAGTCAAAAATCTTCATCATAGCAGGTCGGTCACTTGGAGCAAACATACTTTGTTCATCACTGTCTCTAGTGCCGTTAGCTGCAAAAATTTTTCACTTTAATCCTATTTCATCGCCAACATCTGTTTTAGGAACTTGTTAAGAAAGACAGACAAAAAGATGGTGAGATAACATTGTCACACTCATGAGAAGTGCAGTGATGAAAATACAAAAAATAAACTGTAGAGTTAAAAAATTATAACAATTTTAAAAGCACTGATGCATTTGCTTTCAACAAGATGGAAGACACAGTCACATGACCTCTTACACTAAAATACACGTCCACGTCCATTAGAACTAAAACCAATTAACCCCGTGTACGTGGAAATGAGACAGCTTATCTCATGGATGTGAGCTATACACAAAATAAGCTAAAACAAAGATAGTCCCAGACTCTATGTCTCCAGCTACCCTTCACCATATTATGAAAAGTTATTGTAACTTTGGTCTCTCCAACCACATGTCAACATCGAAAGCTCTCTTGAATTCCATTACAAGGCTGAGAAAGAGAGAGAGAGACCAGTTCCAGCTAACATTTGAACGTTGCTGAAACAAGTTGAAAGCCAATTGCAGCAGAGAAAAAAGAGTGCCTTTCAAGGAACTCCTACACTTGTGAAAATTGAAATAAGAATATCAGCACCGTCTTCAAACTGAAGTGAACAGAAGTCTTCAGCAACCCAGCAAATACAAGACAACCTGCAAACTTCTGAGACGATCCCACAGGTTTTTCCTGAAACAACAGATTTTTACACCTTGAATTTTAATACCTCTTACCCTTTATCTTCTATCTATCTTTTCTTGTGCTTGTGAGAATATGTGAGTGGGGGGAGCGTTGGTGTTGCGATCATTTCAGGTGATAAATATTGTTGAAAAATATTTAATCTTTGGTTTTTAAACCTACAAGAAAACCTGCTTGGTTTGGCAAACAAAACACAGGGGCTGAATCAAAAATACCGTCTGTGGTCAGTCGGGACGTGAACAGTAGAAACCAGCCACACCATCACCCACCTGGCCATAACAATTGGAGGCTCTGAGCTGGGATTTTTGTAACATTAAGATTAATCAAGAGATTTGGAAAAGGGAGGAAAATTGACTTCTAAAACTGTGGAAAATTAAACAAACAGGTTCCTTGTATTTATCTCTTCTTCTCTACAATGCTGGAAGCAAAAGGCATGGCCACATTTAATGCTTAGGTGTTGTTAAAGCAGGGAGACAAATCCCATGATAAATTAAAACAATTAAGTATTGAAGATTTTAAAACCCTCTCTGCCCAGGTAGGAGTCACATTCAAGCAAAAGGCAAAGAAACCTGAAATAGTGAAGAGTTTACCTACCTATTTTAAACTTACCCCTGAACCAGAAGAAGAAAGCATGGAATCAGAGTCTGAAAAGGTAGCCCTAGCTAGGATTCAGTTGCAAAGAGAAGGGATGCAGATGCAGTTGAAAAACAGGAACTGCAATTACAGAAGGAAAAAGAGAGTTTCAACTTCCAAAGGAAAGAGAGAAAAGAGAGTTTTTGCTGGGAAGAAAGGAAGCAGCAAGAAAGTTTGAGTTAGAAAGGTTGCAAACACAAGATGAGAGTGCTGCTAGCAATTCAAAAAGTATTCGTAATTCAGAACAGAACTGTGACATTACGAGACACTCAAGACTAGTGACAAAATTTAATGAGGAGGAGGTTGAGTATTATTTTTCTCATTTGAAAAAATAGCTAACAGACTAAAATGGACAAAGAAACATTGGGCTATCCTGCTGTTAGGCGAATTAGTACATAGAGCTCATGAAGCTTTTTCTCTGTTATCAGAAGTGAGTTCTTCTGGCGACAAACAAACTAAAACAACAATTCTAAATGCATATGAGTTATTATCCGAAGCCTATCGACAGAAATTTAGCAACAGGGGCGACACAGTGGTGCAGTGGTTAGCACCACAGCCTCACAGCTCCAGCGACCCGGGTTCGGTTCTGGGTACTGCCTGTGCGGAGTTTGCATATTCTCCCTGTGACCGCGTGGGTTTCCGCCGGGTGCTCCGTCCTCCCACAGCCAAAGACTTGCAGGTTGATAGGTAAATTGGCCATTGTAAATTGCCCCTAGTGTAGGTAGGTGGTAGGAGAATGGTGGGGATGTGGTAGGGAATATGGGGTTAATGTAGGATTGGTATAAATGGATGGTTGTTGGTCAACACAGACTCGGTGGGCCAAAGGGCCTGTGTTAGTGCTGTATCTATAAATAAAAAACACTAGCAAAAGACCAACTCAGACTTTTATTGAATTTGAAAGAATTAAACATATGCCTTTCGATCACTGGATATGATCTCTAAAAGTAGACCTCTCATAAGAAAATTTGACAGAGGCGATTCCTGTTAGAAACATTTAAAAATAGCATCCCAGATAATATAAGAACCCATATTGGGGAGCAGAGAATTAAAACTGTGAGAGAAGCCACAGCCATGGTAGACAACTATGAGCTTACTCATAAACCCTTCTCACAGAGAAAATCATTCCCAAATAATTCCCAGAGGTTTGGAAAGGACAGAAAATGGGAAAGTGATAAAAGATGGGGTGTTAGTGACAGGGAAATAAAAAGTGAAAATGCAAGAAGCCCTGCACCAGTAATGAAGGAAAATGCAGAGGGCAGGAGTGTATAGCACAAACCTGTGTGTTCCACTGTAGTAAAGCAGGGCATGTGAGAGCTGACTGCTGGAAGTTAAAGGGAAAGCCAATTAAGTTTGTAGGAGTTAGCAAAGAAAAGGGTGCCCAAGCAGGTAGCAAGGCAGGCCCGTACGCAGCCCTAACCATGGTAAGGAACCCCGCAAGGACTACTGCCGTGGGTATGGCAGAAGTAGAGGAAATTCCTCAAGGCTATCAGGATTTTGTTTTAAAAGGAAAGATGTCCCCATACCCCACTAGATAGGCATGCAAACCCATTGTCTTTCTTCAAGACACAGGGGCTCCTCCGCTCTATCCCCATAGCTCTGCAAGTTTATTTCCCTTAGGTGCCCATCCAATTTTCTTTTGAAATCATTCATCGTCTCCACTTAGACCAAAGCTTTATACAGGGTCAGCAAAACTTCCCTGCTTTTGTCCTGAATTCTTTTATTTATGATTGTCCCTAGTATACCTTTGGCTGGAATAGTCTTGCTGCTCAGCAGTGAATTTGTTGGTGGTAGCAGCCCAGTAGTCTTAGACCAAAACAAATGAGGCCAGGGAGACAGAACAAATACAGGAGGAAGTCCGTGGAATCTTTCCTGCCTGTGTCGTAACCAGGGACATGGCCAAGCAAGCTCCCCCAGAGAGAGCTGAGCCTTGAAATCAGTCAGATGACTCAGAGGTCTCGCTGGCTGACACATTGTTTGGAAATTTAGGAGAAGAAAAGGACGTATACAATAGACCCTCCTTAATTGAAGCCTAGCAGACAGACCCTGATTAAAAAGGATAGCACAGACAGCCTATTCTGAGGCAGAAGCAGTAAAAATAGTATAGGAACAGAGTAGTAGTGAGGACAAACTGGACAAGGAAGAGAACCCTGAAAATTCTCAAATTGAACCCCCTTCTGCCAAATTGGAAAACACTGAAATTCTATAGAGATTGGACACAGTGTTGAACTATCTCTCTCATCAGCAAAGACAGGACCTAATAACATTATTAAAGGAGTTCAAGGAAGTCTGCAAGGACAAAATGGATTGCACACTCTTAACAGAACACAGTGTGAATGCAGGAGAGACACCACCAATAAAACAGAACGCCTATAGATTGAACCCCAATAAGCTAGCTCAGGTCCGCCAGGAAATCCAGTACACGCTGGAAAACTATTTATTTGAACACAGCCAGAGCAGCTGGAGCTCTCCAATAGTATTTAGTTTCAAACCTGATGGTTCAACCAGGCACTGTATTGATTACCACAAGGTAAGTGCAGTCATCATAACCAACTCACATCCAATCCCCTGTATCAAAGACTGAATATACCAAGTAGGAAATTCCACCTACATCAGTAAAATAGATTTATTTAAAGGATACTGGAAAGTTCCAGTGACCAGCTGGCAAAGGAAATCTCCGCCTTTGTCACCCCCGATGGCATATATCAGTGCAAAGTAATGCCATTCGGTCTGAAAAATGCCCCAGCCACATTTCAAAGATTGATGAACCACGAGGTAGCTGGCTTCAACTGTGTTGTTTACCTCAATGACTTGTTAGTTTTCAGCAACACCGGAAAGACCATTTAAAACATATAATATAACTCTTTAAAGGCAACAGAAGGCACATGTAGTGGCCAACTTTGCAAAAAGCAAATTCACCAAAGCAAAATTAGTCTATTAGGCCACATTGTAGACCAAGGTCGAGTGTTGCCAAGGGCAGCAAAAGTGCAAGCCCTGGTAGATTTCCCTATTCCAAACACCAAAAGGGAAATCATACATTTCCTGGGAATGTGTGGGTTCTACCTTAAATTTGTTCCCAACTTCAGCACTTTAGCTGCTCCCTGAACAGACCTGCTAAAGAGAAGTGCAAAAGTGGTGTGGTCAGAGCAGTGCCAGCTTGTATTCAAAAAGGTAAAGGCAATTTTAACAAACAACCCAATATTGGCAGCCCCAAATTTCAACAAACCATTTAAGATGGCTATTAACACCAGTCATTTTGGAGTAGGCGCAGTTTTACTCTAAGATGATAATTCAGGATTTGTGCAGCCAATTGGGTACTTTTCATAAAAACTAAACAGACATTAAAAGAAATATTCCATCATAGAAAAAGAAACATTAGGGGTCCTCCTAGCACTTCAACATTTCGAAGTCTATGCGAATACCGGACACAAAGAGATTCAAATTTCACAGAATAATATAGAGCAGAAGAGGCCCTTCGGCCCATCGAGTCTGCACCGATGCATTAAAGACACCTGACCTGTCTACCTAATCCCATTTGCCAGCACTTGGCCCATAGCCTTGAATGTTATGACGTGCCAAGTGCTTATCCAGGTAATTTTTAAAGGATGTAAGGCAACCCGCCTCTACCACCCTCCCAGGCAGTGCATTCCAGACCGTCACCACCCTCTGGGTAAAAAAGCTCTTCCTCAAATCCCCCTTAAACCTCCTGCCCCTCACCTTAAACTTGTGTCCCCTCGTAACTGACCCTTCAACTAAGGGGAACAGCTGCTCCCTATCCACCCTGTCCATGCCCCTCATAATCTTGTACACCTCGATCAGGTCACCCCTCAGTCTTCTCTGCTCCAGCGAAAGCAACCCAAGCCTATCCAACCTCTCTTCATAGTTTAAATGTTCCATCCTAGGCAACATCCTGGTGAATCGCCTCTGCACCCCCTCCAGTGCAATCACATCCTTCCTATAATGTGGTGACCAGAATTGCACACAGTTCTCCAGCTATGGCCTTACCAAAGTTCTATACAACTCTAACATGACCTCCCTGCTTTTGTAATCTATGCCTCGATTGATAAAGGCAAGTGTCTCATATGCCTTTTTCACCACCCTATTAACCTGCCCTTCTGCCTTCAGAGATCTATGGACAAACACGCCAAGGTCCCTTTGTTCCTTGGAACTTCCCAGTGTCAGGCCATTCATTGAATACTTCCGTGTCACATTATTCTTTCCAAAGTGTATCACCTCACACTTTTCAGGGTTAAATTCCATCTGCCACTTGTCTGCCTATTTGACCATTTACACAGACCACAATCGGCTCACATTCCTGGAAAAATGTAAAGTTAAAAATGCTAGGCTTTTTCAATGGAGTTTGTTCCGAGAACCATTCAACCTAAAAATCACAAACATAGCGGGAAAAGACAATGTCCTAGCCGATGCACTGTCCAGGATGTGAAAAAATACTGTATCCGCAAAAGCTTGTACTAGACTCAGGGCTGGAAGCCTGAGGAGTATATGAAATGAATGTGTGTAGTGGTGTGACCCTATATCTTCCTTCTTCCCTTCTTTCTAAATCAAGAAACAAACAAAAGAAAATGCAATCCAAGGCATTTCATTTTTTCCCTTTTTGGGGGGAAGTGTCATGCTCACAACAAGTACAGCAATGAAAATACAAAAAATAAACTGAAAAGTTCAAAAGTTAGAACAATTTTAAAAGGACTGTACATTTGCTTTCAACAAGATGGAAGACACAGCCACATGACAAATACCACTTCCTGCACTAAAATACACATCCATGTCTACTAGATCGAAAACCAATTAACATGGTGTACATGGAAATAAGACAGCTTATCACACATAAGCTATGCACAAAATGAGCAAAAACAAAGACATTACCAGACTCTATGTCTCAAGCTACCCTTCAGTACAATAGAGTTTGAACAGCCCTCATATTATCAAAATGGGCCATCAAAATTATTGTACAGCCATCAGGAAGTGAAACCTAAAGTCACATGGGCAAAACTAAAGCTTAATGAGTTTACCTTTAAAGGTAATCGTTTTGAAGAACAAAGGACTCTTTCCAGTTCAGAACATCAATCACTAACTTCAGTCTGGCCTCTCCAACCCCACATGGTCAACATCGAAATCCATCTCGAATTCCAACACAAGGCTGAGGGAGAGAGACCAGTCCCAGCTAGCATTTGAACTCTGCTGAGACAAGTTGAAAGCCAACTTCAGCAGAGAAAAAGAGAGCGCCTTTGAAACAACTCCTATGCCTATGAAAACTGAACTAAGAATATCAGCACCATCTTCAAACTGAAGTAAACTGCCAGAAGTCTTCAGCAAGCCAGCAAATACAAGACAACCAGAAAGACGAGCTGAGAAGGGATAGAATTGTTATAGGAGTGTTTGATGATGCTTTGTCTGATCCCTTGCAGTCAAGAGATGATCTAACCCTAGCAAAAGCAATCCAACTGAGCAAACAAGCAGAGATCAGAAAACAGAATTGATCCTTGGTGGAAGGTGACAGGGAAGGTCCCAACACGAGGGCAGCGACTCAGTTGAGTTTGTTAGGCATAAGAAAGGGAAAGATGGCACTAAAAAGCAAGGGAGGCAGGAGGAGCATCTAGTAGCAGCCCAGGCTAACTGCAAGAGGCGTGGCTGAGAGAGACACAGGCAGGAAAACTGTCACGCCAAAAAGGCTGAATACCACTCATGCGGGAAGATGGGCCACCTCCAGGCAGTGTGTCATAGCAAAAAGCCGGTACAGAGCATAGAGAAAAGTGGGAAGATCCATGTAGTGGAGGATATCCATCATGTTGAGTTCATTTTCTGGGAGAGATTCAGGAATCAAGCAGGAGTTGCTGGAACACAAGAGATTCTTGTGGAGGGAAGCAAAACATATTTTAAATTGGACACTGGAGCAGTATTTTTATTTAGTTTTATTTATTTAGAGATACAGCACTGAAAGAGGCCCTTTGGTCCACCGAGTCTGTGCCGACCAACAACCACCCATTTATACTAATCCTACATTAATCCCATATTCCCTACTATATCCCCACCACCTACCTACACAAGGGGCAATTTTACAATGACCAATTTACCTATCAACCTGCAAGTCTTTGGCTGTGGGAGGAAACCAGAGCACCCGGCAGAAACCCACACGGTCACAGGGAGAACTTGCAAACTCCACACAAGCAGTACCCAGAACTGAACCCCGGTCACTGGAGCTGCGAGGCTGCAGTGCTAACCACTGTGCCGCCCTTCTTTCTGATGCCAGACCATGGTTAGAGGAGAACATTCTTCAACCATTAAGCAAGAAATACAAACATACGAACATACGAATTATGAGCAGGAGTAGGCCACTCGGCCACTCGAGCCTGCTCCACCATTCAATGAGATCATGGCTGATCTGATTCTAACCTCAACTCCATATTCCCACCGACCCCCAATAACCTTTACCCCCTTGCTTATCAAGAATCTATCTACCTCTGCCTTAAAAGTATTCAAAGACTCTGCTACCATCGCCGTCGCCTTTTGAGGAAGAGAGTTCCAAAGACTCACGACCCTCTGAAAGAAAAAACATTCTCCTCATGTCTGTCTTAAATGGGAGACCCCTTATTTTTAAACAGTAACCCCTAGTTCTAGATTCTCCCACAAGAGGAAACATCCTTTCCACATCCACCCTGTTAAGACCCCTCAGATTCTTATATGTTTCAATCAAGTCGCCTCTTACTCTTCTAAACTTATATGGGCCAGGAGGTATAGAACTTAAAGTCATAGGGGAACTGAAGGCAACCCTCCAACATTGAGAAAAAGAAATCATAGAAACATTGTATGTGATGCAAAATCAAAATTGTTCATTTTTGAGCAGGAAAGCTTGCAACGAGCTGAATTCCCAAAGCTGTTCACAAGACAAGGGAAGCTGAAGACAGCAAACCATATAACCCTACAGCTAGAAGCGAAGCCATTTATGCCAAAGGTAAAGAAAGAACTCGACCCTATGGTGAAGCAAGGAGTTATTTCACCTGTGACAGAGCCTACAAGCTGGTGTGCGGGTATGGTCCCATTAATCTTACACAGCTGAACAAAGCAGCTGAATGTGAAGTCCAGCCTATGTTGTCTGTAGATGCGAACTTAGCGAAATTGGGGAAGAGTTCGATCTTCACGAAGCTGAATGCAAATAGTGTTGCTTGTAAACTATCCCTTGATGAAGGGTCTAAGTTGCTCAAAACCTTCATTACCCCATTTGGAAGGTTTTGTTTCAACAGAATACCGTTGGTATCAAGTGAGCCACTGAAATTTTTCAGAGGACAATGTCAAGCATCCTAGAGTATGTCATATGGATGATGTCCTGATCCGTGGATCCACTCATATAGAATATGAAACAAGAGTGAGAGCAGTACTTCAATGCTTAGAGAAAGCAGGACTTATGCTCAATAATAAATGTGAGTTTTTGCAGCCACTTTTCAAATTTCTTGGACATACTGTAGATGGATCTGGTGTAATAGTTGATCCATAGAAGACGAGAGCAATCAAGAAGTTTTCAGCTCCTAGGAACGTGACTGAGCTGCAGAGATTTATGGGAATGGTGAACCAAGTTGGAAAGTTTTTGCCCAACCTAGCTTTAGTCAATTAGCCACTACATCAATTGTTAAGACAGGACAATACATGGTGTTGGGAAGAAGCACATTTGAGATCTTTTGAGAAGATCAAAGAAATGCTGATATCACCTGATGTATAGGCCCCCTATGACCCAGAGCTACCCACTATCACTTTTGCGGATGTATCTTCCACAGGACTGGAAGCTGTACTGTTTCAGATACAGACAGATGAAAAGCGACGCATCCCTTTCACTGACAGAAGCTGAACAGAGATAAGCAATGACAGAGAAAGAAGCAGTAGCGGCTACATGGGCTTGTGAAACGGTTGCAGACTATTTCATTGGTCTTCACTTCAAGATAGAGACAGACCACAAACCACTTGTAACTCTCTTAAATGGAAAGGAGTTAGCAAAGATGCCTCCAAGAGTACACAGGTCCAGACTGAGGATGATGAGGTTTGGTGCAGACAGAGTATGTTTCAGGGAAACAGCAAATCACAGTGGATGCTTTGTCTTGTATCCCAGTGGCAAGACTGGAACAAGGTGATGTATCCCTTATTGAAAAGGTAGAAACCTTTGCATCGAGAAAAACCATGGGCTGGATTTTGTGGAGGAGGTGGAGGTCCCAGTGCCAGGCTGAAAAGGCCCTTTAAAGATGGGGATCCCGCCTCGAAAAGCTGCCAGCCAATCACAGGGCTTGCAGCTCAGCAGTATCGGCAGCACCACTGGGAGCGGAGGCCACTGCCGATACTGCAGAGGCCTAGGACCCAAGCCCAATGCTGGAACTCCGGACCTCAGGTAAGTGAGGAGGGGACGCCGGGGCCTGTCGAAAGGCCCCGGCAAGTGGTGGGGGGGTGGGTGGGTGGTGGAAGGGTTGGCGTGAAGTTCGGGGGGAGGGGGGTCTATGGAACATAGAACAGTACAGCACAGTACCGGCCCTTCGACCCACGATGTTGTGCCGAACCTTTAACCTACTCTAAGATCAAACTACCTACCTACCCTTCATTCTACTATCATCCATATACCTATCCAAGAGTCGCTTAAATGTCCCTAATGTATCTGCTTCTACTACCACCGCTGGCAGCGTATTCCACGCACCCACCACTCACGGTGTAAAGAACCTACCTCTGACATCTCCCCGAAACCTTCCTCCAATCACCTTAAAATTATGCCCCCTGGTGATAGCCCTTTCCACCCTGGGAAAAAGTCTCTGGCTATCCACTCTATCTATGCCTCTCATCATCTTGTACCCCTCTATCAAGTCACCTCTCATCCTTCTTCGCTCCAATGAGAAAAGCCCTAGCTCCCTCAATCTTTCTTCGTAAGACATGCCCTCCAGTCCAGGCAGCATCCTGGTAAATCTCCTCTGCACCCTCTCTAAAGCTTCCACATCCTTCCTATAATGAGGCGACCAGAACTGAACACAATATTCCAAGTGTGGTCGAATCAGGGCCTTATAGAGCTGCAGCATAACCTCACGGCTCTTAAACTCAATTCCCCTGTTAATGAAAGCCAACACACCATACGCCTTCTTAACAACCCTATCAACTTGGGTGGCAACTTTGAGCGATCTATGGACATGGACCCCAAGATCCCTCTGTTCCTCCACACTACCAAGAATCCTGTCTTTAAGCCTGGAGTTGTAGGGTTTTCCGTCAGGGGTCCTTCATGGGCTGCAGATTGCCCACGGAGGAGGGACACAGCACCCCCCAAGCCCACAGAAAGTGCCTCACATTACAAGGCACCCTCCCCGCATGGTGGAGGCACGCCCTGCCGCTGGTTAGATTCCAGTGGCGGTGCTATGAGTCCCTTAGGTGGCCATTATTAGGCGACCTATGGACCACAATTGGCCTCTGGGTGGGAAGGCTGTCATTGGCCTATCCCCCCCGTGGCAAAATGCTTGGGAGACAGGGAGGTGATAGGTCCTCCCTCCCCACCCCACCCCCCACCACCATTCACGAATGTATGGCCCTCCCCGCCTGTGACCCCACCTCAAGGGGGCCCATAAAATCCAGCCCCACAACTCTACCATCCACGACTCAGAGACTGAACAAAATCAGAGATGCACAGAAATCTGATGAGGAATGTGCTCAAATCAGAGAGTACCGTACCGTGTCAAAGGATAGCCAGCATACATGCCACACAATCTTAGACAGTACTATGAACAGAGAGGACATCTCAATGTAGTTGATTATTTTCTCATTTATGATGAGAGATTGGTCATCTGAGAGTTTAAAATTAGACATACTACAAAGATTTCACAAAGGACATATGGGCATCCCAAAATTTCAAGCCAAAGCAAGAAAGTCTGTTTGGTGACCTGGTCTCTCAAAATCACCAGAAGAGATGATATCAAAATGTATTACTTGTGCTGTTCATCGTCAGGAGACAAAAGAACCATTGATGTCATCTTCCTTTCCATCAAGACCATTGGAACATCTTGGAATGTATCTTTTTGAACACAGGGGTAAAATGTTCTTGGTTGTAGTAGACTATTACTCAAGTTGGATAGTTGTCAAGCAACTGCAGGGTCATACTTCTGAAGCTGTGATTACATCATTGAAGGAGATATTCACAACACATGGAATCCCAGACCCTGTAATTTCAGACAATGGACCACAGCTTGCCAACAAATACTTTAAAGAGTTCACAGTATCATATGGATTTGTTCATACCACCAGCTCACCAAGATACCCTCAAGCCAATGGTGAAGCTGGAAGAGGGGTACGTACAGTAAAAGCATTGCTGAAGAAGAATGAGGGTGTTCAAATTGCACTTTTGAGCTATCATTCAATCCCACTCCAAAAGAGATTAGCGCCATGTGAACTCCTAATGGGAAGAAGACTGAAAACCCAAATACCTACTCTCACACACATACTTATGCCACAATTAAGAGTTGTATACTTGGAAAAAAATGAGGGAAAGAGAGAATAGAGATTGTTCCAAACAGTGGTGGAACCACATCAAACATCACAAGGCATGAAACCTACCAGACATCCAACCAGGAGAGCCAGTTTGAATCCGAGACCAAAATTGGTATGGAGAACTAATTGAGCAGACACCACATCCAGGGTCATACCTGATCCAAACAGAGCAAAGTATGGTGAGATGCAATACACATGCATTGGTGGCCCTACAGAAGCAGTCTCCTATCCACGGAAATCAGTTATCTCCAAAATCTAATGGACCAGAGTCGCTGCATTCATCCACCAATCCAGATGACAGCCCAAATGATGAACCTGAGTCATCTACCAATTCTACTCTTACACAGCAGTGTCAGAGCATATTGGTGGAGATTAGGAATAACAAGGGTTAGAAAATGCTGATGGAAGTCGTTTATGGGCTCCTAACACTAGCTATACTGTTGAAAACAGCATTAAGCAAGAAGTAACTGGAGCTTGTAACAAAGGCAATGTAATAATTGTGGGGGACGTTAATCTTTGTATTAGATGGACAACCAAAATGGCAAAGGTCATCTGGAAGATGCATTTGTAGAATACTTTTGTCACAGTTTCCTGGAACAATATGTTGTGTAAGCAACTAGAGATAAAGCTATTTTAGATTTAGTATTATGTAATGAGTCAGGTTTAATTAGTAATCTCATCGTTAAAGATCCTCTGGGAAAAAATGATCATAATACAATTGAATTCCATATTAAGTTTGAGAACGACATAGAGTCATAGAGTTATACAGCACAGAAACAGGCCCTTTGGCCCATCGTGTCTGTGCCGGCCATCAAGCACCTAACTATTCTAATCCCATTTTCCAGCACTTGGCCCGTAGCCTTGTATGCTATGGCGTTTCAAGTGGTCATCTAAATACTTCTTAAATGTTGTGAGGGTTCCTGCCTCTACCACCCCTTCAGGCAGTGTATTCCAGATTCCAACCACCCTCTGGGTGAAAACATTTTTCCTCAAATCCCCTCTTACCCTCCTGCCCCTTGCCTTATATCTATGCCCCCTGGTTATTGACCCCTCCGCTAAGGGAAAAAGTCTCTTCCTATCTAACCAACAATGCTCCTCATAATTTTGTATACCTCAATCATGTCCCAAACAAGAATCGTAAACTTAAACAAAGCCAATTACATAGGTATGAGGGTAAAACTGTCTAAGGTTGATTGGATAAATAGACTCAAAGATATGGTGGTAAATAAACAGTGGGAATCATTTAAAGAAAAAATTCAAAATGTTCAACAAAAATATATTCCATTAAAAAATAAAAAGCTCAGTGAGAAAGATCCATCTGTGGCTCACTAGAGAAGTTAAGAATAGTATTAGATTAAAATAAGAAACTTAGAATGTTGCAAAGAATAGTAGTCATCCTGGGGGTTGGGAGAGTTTTAGAAACCAGCAAAGGGTCACGAAAAAGCTGATAAAATGAAAAAGACAGAATGAGAGTAAACTAGACAGGTATATAAAAACAGATTGTAAGAACTTTTACAAGTATAAAAAAGGGGGAGAATGGTGTTACGACTGAGGCGGGAGGTGTGCACTGTTTATTTTCTAGTCCCACTTCCACACAGGTCACAACATATGTTTTAAATTTTCCCACCTACTAATATAGTCAATCATATACTCTATTTTTCCAGAATAGAACACACTAACCAGATTTCTTTAATGAACAACAAAATTATAAGTTTATTAAAGAGCAAGTCTTAACTAGTAATGAAGTAAAGCATAAACACACAGATAGAAATTGTCAGGTCCCCTTTTTACCTTAGCCCCTCACACCCACACACACATACACTGGTTAACTAGAAAATAAAAGGGATTTTTTTAAATTCAGAGCTCTGTTACAGATAAAAACAAACGCTTGGGTTGATTACTTGCTCATTTTTGAAGAACACAGCAGATGAGATATGTTGTTCCAAAACTGGCATACAGTCTAGCCTCCAAGTACACATAGACAGGTCACTGGGATCTTTTAGAGCAGTTCTTTTTAGGCGGTGTTGGGAATTAATTTAGCAGGCTTTTTTCAAAGACAGGAGACAAGATGAATTGACGCAGTGGACTTCTCAGGATCTTTTAGAGATGGAAAGCGAGCTGGGTTGTGGTCTTTCTCTCTTTCCTTCACTTGTTCAACAACAGGCTAACTTTATCAGCTGCTCACCCCAGAAGGTAAAACACTACACCCACAAGCCTGTGAGTTTTTGCTCTCTCAGGTGTGTGCTACTGCTGCCGGTCTTGTCCAATCAAGGGGCATGCGACTGACTTCTTTGCCCACATCTTCCCCTGTTACCAGGGTTTCTGTTCTGTTGACAACTTCAGTCATGTGTTAACCAGTACATTGTTGCCAAACCAGTTTAGTTTAGAGATACAGCACTGAAACAGGCCCTTCGGCCCACCGAGTCTGTGCCGACCATTAACCACCCATTTATACGAATCCTACACTAATCCCATATTCCTGTCACATCCCCAACTGTCCCTATATATTTCCCTACCACCTACCTATACTAGGGGCAATTTATAATGGCCAATTAACCTATCAACCTGCAAGTCTTTGGCATGTGGGAGGAAACCGGAGCACCCGGAGGAAACCCACGCAGACACAGGGAGAACTTGCAAACTCCGCACAGGCAGTACCCAGAATCGAACCCGGGTCCCTGGAGCTGTGAGGCTGCGGTGCTAACCACTGCGCCACTGTGCCCCTTGATGATTGTCTTGGGAAAAAAAACTGGTCCAACATTTATTCAGTTTGACTATGAATTCCTCAAAAAAATTTAACAAAAAAAACAGAATCACTTCCATAACAATAGCTAAAGTAAACGTTGGTCCCTTAGAAGCAGAGACAGAAGAAATTATCATGGGGAATGGGGAAATGGCAGAGACATTGAACAAATATCTTGTGTCTGTCTTCACTGTGGAAGACACAAATGACATACCAGAAATAGATGGTAACCAAGGGGTTAATAAGAGTGAAGAAGTTATAGTAATAAATATCAGCAGAGAAAATGTATTGGCCAAACTTAAGGGACTAAAAGCTGACAAATCCCCAGGACCTGATGGCTCACATCCCAGGGTTCGAAAAGAGGTAGTTGCAAAGATAGTGGATGCACTTATTGGGCTGAATTTTTCCAGCTCGCCACCGAGATCGGCAGTGAGCTTCAAAAACGGCGCGACACACGTGTGAGATGTGCGCCGTGGTATTTAGCGCAGCAACTCATTTACATTGCCAGGGCGCTCCGACCTAAAGGCCTGATACCTGACCCATTTCCGACGGGACCCGATGACATGTGTCAGGTTCGGGTTGGGCCGGGCCGAGTCCAGGTTGGGTCGGGCCGGACACATACGGTAAGTGCTCTACAAAAGTAAAAAAACTTATCTGAACTGGGAGTCCAGGACGAAACAGAGTGTGCAGTGAGTGAGTGATGCAACTATGATGTCATCATGCATGCACTGCAGCTTCATGGAGCTTCCCAGTCGGAAGGTAAGCAAAGGGATGGTTGGGTCGGGTCGAGTGGGGTCGGGCTTGGGCCGGGTCGGGCTTGGGCTGGGTCGGGCTCAGGTCTGCTGTGGATCGGTCGGGGTCAGGTCGGGTTCTGTTTCCTGACCTGAGCAGGCCTTTACTCCGACCGCCCCAATGACGTAGAGTGGGCGGGCTCTCCATCCCCAGCAACAGGGTCCAGTGCCACTGTGCAGGTGCTGGCGCCATTTTTAAAGGGATTCCAACTCTTCATTTAAATTTGAAAGTTTAAAGTAACAGGACCTGAAAGAATAAAAGGAAAAATTTATTTAACGTTTCAATCCCCTCTCCCATCCCCCCCAATGACTAGTCAATTTATTAATTGCCCTGTCCCCCCAAAAAAAACAATCTCACGCTCCTGACCTTCCCTCCGCCAAGGTTTAGAATCTTTAACCTTCAACTCCTTCCCACCATCCCCTCCACCAATTGCAGTGGTTTTCCCCACTCCCCCCCATCCTGAAAACTTACCTGCTGCCCCCTCCCAACCACTGTTCCCCCTTGGATCTCCAAATGGAGATCCTAAGGTGCAGGAATTCCAGCAACCGTCCAGAATATCACATCAGGATGGTTGTCACAACGAGGCAAGTATTTATTCATTAATTTAAATAGATTTAAATATTTAAATTTTGGCCCCATCGCCGAGCAGTGGTGGGGGGAGCCACCACGAGGCCTCCCCACTGCTGGCCAAATGGGGCAGGGCCTTCCCGGCATCGAGGCCTGTGTTGGGCCTCTCCCAGAGGTTGGGTGGCTGGTAAAATCCAGCCCATTATGATTTTCCAAAATTCCCTAGATCCTAGAATGGTCCCAGTGGATTGGAAGTTGACAAATGTAACTAAAGGAGTGAGAAAGAAAATGGGAACCACAGGCCAGTTAGCCCAACATCAGTCATTTGGAAAGTGCTGGAATCTATTATTAAGGAAGGTTTAGCAATGCACTTAGAAAATCATAGTGTGATGAGACAGAATCAACATGGTTTTATGAAAGGGAAATCGTGTTTGATAAATTTATTAGTGTTGTTGTGATCCCGTGGAGGCCACTAACAAACCAAAAGAATTGACTCCACCGACTGACCCCAATTTAGGAAAATCAAATGGACAAGATTTCATTTTTATAAATTGTACTTTAACACACAAACCAAAACCAACATAAATTAAAAATAAACTAGCAGTTACACCACATAGGAACAGTAGTAGGCCATTTGACCCTTCGCGCCTTCTCCACCATTCGATAAGATCAGAGCTGATCTGATTGTGGTCTCAACTCCACTTTCCCGTCTGCCCCCTTAAACCTTGACTCCCTTGTCTATCAAAAATCTATCTATCTCAGGCTTGAATAAATTCAATGACCCAGCCTTCACTGTTTTCTGGGCAAGAGAATTCCACAGACTAACAACCCTCTGAGAGAAAAAAATTCTCCTCATCGCCGTCTTAAAATGCTTAATCTGTGTTCCATAGTTCTAGTCTCCCCCACAAGAGGAAACATCTTCCCGGTATCCACCATATGAATAAGATGAACTCTCATTCTTATAATCTCCAATGGGTAAAGGCTCAATCTGTTCAACCTCTCTTCATTAGATAAGTTCTTTATCCCCAGAACGAGTCGAGTGAACCTTCTCTGAACTACCTCTAATGCAATTATATCCTTTTTCAAATAAGGAGACCAAAACTGTACACAGTATTCCAGATGTGGTCTCACCAAGGCCCCGTACAGCTGCAGTAAAACTTCCCTACTTTTATATTCCATTCCCCTTGCACCAACATTCCATTTACCTTCCGAATCACTGCTGTACCTGCATACTAACTTTTTGTGATTCATGTACCAGAACATCCAAATCCCTCTGTACCACCAAATTCTGCAATCTCACTCCATTTAGATCAGGGTTGTCCAACCTTTTCGGGTTGGAGGGCTGCATTACGATTTTTGCTTGGCCTGGGGGGGCCAGTGAGCAAATTTCGAAAGATTAAAAATTTATCTCCCTAATAAAAGCAACAACAAATGTACATTTTGTGAAGAAGCTTTAAATGAGAAGACTCATTTATTGACTTATTCTGTCACTATACTGAAAACTGATTTAGTGACGTACCTGGCATTGTTTTTGCTTGCATAAATAGTCAATCTCTGCCTGCACTCTTGATGTAGCGATGCAGATTATTCTGGATAGATATCCATCTGTCAGGAATGATCTTGATCTGTCTCCCCCTGTGTTGCCCCCTTTCTGTGTTGTTCCCCCTCTCTGTGTCATCCTCGCTCTCTGTGTTCTCCCCCAACCCCCTCCCCCTTGTCTCTGTCCACCACTGCCTTGTGGGCATCTCGGGAGAGACCAAGGCTAAGGGAGTAAACCCTAACAGAAAATCCGGAGCGGAACCCCGAAGGCCGTCATGTGTCACCTTTGGCATGTTTCCGGCAGTTCCTGCACCATACTGGTGCCAAACGTCGTGCTCTGCACTCCTTTGGACCCCACCAGGAAGGCCGAGAGGGGGGTTTTGACGCTTGGGCAACTCACAACCTCCATACATCCGCCCAGGCATGCGCCATGGAGAGGTCACTCCATAGTCGTCTCACAGCGACCAAAACAACACGGAAGGCAGCAGTTACGGGTTATAAGTCCAGCTCAATTGGCGTAGAGATTGGGCACCACGGGTTGCCTTTGTCGGTGGGAGAGGTCATCGCATCTCACTGGACAGCTACCGCCCGCCTCAAACTGGGCAGCCCCCAATCAGTAAGGTTCTGTCCCGCCACAGTCCACCTGCTTCAATGGGTGCTTGGAGCTCAGGGTCATTGCCTGACAAGTGGACTGTAACACCGCACCAAACAGCACGACCAAAAAAGGAAAGAAGGTACCAGCCCTTCGTTTTGCAAGCTGGAACGTCAGAACTATGTGCCCTGGCCTGTCAGAAGACCTTACACAAATCAACGATTCTCGGAAGACCGCCATCATCAACAACGAGCTCAGTAGACTCAATGTGGACATTGCAGCACTTCAGGAGACACGCCTCCCTGCGAGCGGATCTCTAAGAGAGCAAGACTACACCTTCTTCTGGGAGGGTAGGGATCCTGAAGAACCAAGACAGCACGGAGTGGGCTTCGCCATCAGAAACTCTTTGCTCAGCATGATAGAGCCACCCTCAAATGGCTCGAAATGCATATTGTCCATCCGACTGTTCACTGCCTCTGGTCTAGTACACCTACTCAGCATCTATGCTCCAACACTCTGCTCCCCACCTGAAGCTAAAGACCAGTTCTACGAGGAACTCCATAATATTATTAGCAGAATCACCAACACTGAACACCTATTCCTGCTGGGGGACATTAACGCCAGGGTTGGGGCCGACCATGACTCATGGCCCTCCTGCCTTGGGCGCTATGGCATTGGAAGGATGAATGAGAATGGACAGAGACTGCTTGAGTTGTGTACCTATCATGACCTCTGCATCACCAACTCATTCTTTCACACTAAACCCTGTCACCAGGTTTCTTGGAGGCACCCAAGATCACGTCGTTGGCACCAGCTGGACCTCATCGTCACAAGGCGAGCCTCTTTAAACAGCGTTCAAATCACACGTAGCTTCCACAGTGTGGACTGCGACACCAACCCTGGTGTGCAGCAAGGTTAGCCTCAAACCAAAGAAGCTGCATCACTCCAAGCAGAAGGGCCGCCCGCGCATCAACACTAGCAGAATTTCTCATCCACAGCTGTTACGTAAGTTTCTAAATTCACTGGAAAAAGCCCTCCAAAACACTCCCACAGGGGATGCAGGGACCAAGTGGGCCCACATCAGAGATGCCATCTATGACTCAGCAATGACCACCTATGGCAATCGTGCAAAGCGGAATGCAGACTTGTTTCAATCTCACATTGAAGAGCTCGAACCTGTCATAGCCGCTAAGCGCATTGCAGTGCTGAACTACAAGAAAGCCTCCAGCGAGTTAACATCCGTAGCACTTAAAGCTACCAGAAGCGCTGCACAAAGAACGGCCAGGCACTGCGCAAATGACTACTGGCAACACCTATGCAGTCATATTCAGCTGGCCTCTGACACAGGAAATATCAGAGGAATGTATGATGGCATTAAGAGAGCTTTTGGACCAACCATCAAGAAGATTTCCCCCCTCAAATCTAAATCAGGGGACACAATCACTGACCAACACAAGCAAATGGACCGCTGGGTGGAACACTACCTAGAAATGTACTGCAGGGAGAATGTTGTCACTGAGACCGCCCTCAATGCAGCCCTGTCACTGCCAGTCATGGATGAGCTGGACGTACAGCCAACAAAATCAGAACTCAGTGATGCCATTGATTCTCTAGCCAGCGGAAAAGCCCCTGGGAAGGACGGCATTACCCCTGAAATCATCAAGAGTGCCAAGCCTGCTGTACTCTCAGCACTGCACGAACTGCTTTGCCTGTGCTGGGACGAGGGTGCAGTACCACAGGACATGCGCGATGCCAATATCATCACCCTCTATAAGAACAAGGGTGACCGTGGTGACTGCAACAACTACCGTGGAATCTTTTTGCTCAGCATAGTGGGGAAAGTCTTCGCTCGTGTCGCTTTGAACAGGCTCCAGAAGCTGGCTGAGCGTGTCTATCCTGAGGCACAGTGTGGCTTTCGAACAAAGAGATCCACCATTGACATGCTGTTCTCCCTTCGACGGCTACAGGAGAAATGCCGTGAACAACAGATGCCCCTCTACGTTGCTTTCATTGATCTCACCAAAGCCTTTGACCTCGTCAGCAGACATGGTCTCTTCAGATTACTAGAAAAGATTGGTTGCCCACCAAAGCTACTGAGTATCATCAACTCATTCCATGACAGTACGAAAGGCACAATTCAGCATAGCAGCGCCTCATCAGACCCCTTTCCAAACCTGAGTGGTGTGAAACAGGGCTGTGTTCTCGCACATACACTGTTCGGGATCTTCTTCTCCCTGCTGCTCTCACATGCTTTCAGGTCTTCAGAAGAAGGAACTTTCCTTCACACAAGATCGGGTGGCAGGTTGTTCAAACTTGCCCGTCGAAAAGCGAAGACCAAAGTACGGAAAGTCCTCATCAGGGAACTCCTCTTTGCTGACGATGCTGCAATAACATCTCACACTGAAGAGTGTCTGCAGAGACTCATCGACAGGTTTGCGGCTGCCTGCAATGAATTTGGCCTAACGATCAGCCTCAAGAAAACAAACATCATGGGACAGGACATCAGAAATGCCCCATCCATCATTATCGGCAACCACACTCTGGAAGTGGTTCAAGAATTCACCTACCTTGGCTCAACTATCACCAGTAACCTGTCTCTCGATGCAGAATTAAACAAGCGCATGGGAAAGGCTTCCTCTGCTATGTCCAGACTGGCCAAGAGAGTGTGGGAAAATGGCGCACTGACACAGAACACAAAAGTCCAAGTGTATCAAGCCTGTGTCCTCAGTACCTTGCTCTATGGCAGCGAGGCCTGGACAACGTACGTCAGCCAAGAGCGACGTCTCAATTCATTCCATCTTCGCTGCCTCCGGAGAATCCTTGGCATCAGGTGGCAGGACCGTATCTCCAACACAGAAGTCCTCAAGGCGGCCAACATCCCCAGCATATGCACCCTACTAAGCCAGCGGCGCCTGAGATGGCTTGGCCATGTGAGCCGCATGGAAGATGGCAGGATCCCCAAGGACACATTTTGCAGCGAGCTCGTCACTGGTACCAGACCCACCGGCTGTCCATGTCTCCGCTTTAAATATGTCTGCAAACGCGACATGAAGTCCTGTGACATTAATCACAAGTCGTGGGAGTCAGTTGCCAGTGATCGCCAGAGCTGGCGGGCAACCATAAAGGCGGGGCTAAAGCATGGCGAGTCGATGAGACTTAGCAGTTGGCGCAGTGGTTAGCACCGCAGCCTCACAGCTCCAGGGACCCGGGTTCGATTCCGGGTACTGCCTGTGTGGAGTTTGCAAGTTCTCCCTGTGTCTGCGTGGGTTTTCTCCGGGTGCTCCGGTTTCCTCCCACAAGCCAAAAGACTTGCAGGTTGATAGGTAAATTGGCCATTATAAATTGTCACTAGTATAGGTAGGTGGTTGGGAAATATAGGGACAGGTGGGGATGTTTGGTAGGAATATGGGATTAGTGTAGGATTAGTATAAATGGGTGGTTGATGTTCGGCACAGACTCGGTGGGCCGAAGGGCCTGTTTCAGTGCTGTATCTCTAATCTAATCTGAAGACAGAAAGGCAAGGAGAGAGCCAACTGTGGAACTGCCCCAACAACCAATTTTATCTGCAGTGCTTGTGGAAGAGTCTGTCACTCTAGAATTGGCCTTTATAGCCACTCCAGGCGCTGCTTCACAAACCACTGACCACCTCCATGCGCTTACCTATTGTCTCCCGAGACAAGGAGGCCAAAGACAAAGATTTTGAAAACTGATTTAGTGACGTACCTGGCATTGTTTTTGCTTGCATAAGTAGTCAATCTCTGCCTGCACGCTTGATGTAGCGATGCAGATTATTCTGGATAGATATCCCTGTCAGGAATGATCTTGATCTGTCTCTCTCTGTCTCTCCCTGTGTTGCCCCCTCTCTGTGTTGTTCCCCCTCTCTGTGTCATCCTCGCTTTCTGTGTTCTCCCCCTACTCCGTCCCCCCTCTCTCTGTCTGCCCTCTCTGTTCTCCCTCTCTGTTTTTCCTCTCTCTCTATTTTGCCGCCTCTCTCTCTGTTCCTCTCTCTGTGTTCCCCTCTCCCTTTGTTTCCCCCTCTCACTCTGTTCCCCCTCTCTCTCTGTTCCCCTCTCTCTCCTAGTTTCCCCCCTCTCTGTTCCCTCTCTCTTTGTTTCTCCCTCTCTCTCTGTTCCCCCCTCTCTGTTTTTCCCTCTCTGTTTCCTCCCTCACTCTCTCCCTCTGCCCCCTCTCTCTGTTTGCCCTCTCTCTCTGTTCGCCCTCTCTCTCTCTGTCCCTCCGCTCGCTCTGTTTCTCCCTCCTTCTCTGTCCCCCTCTCTCTCTGTTCCCCTCTCTCTTTGTTTCCCCCTTCTCTCTCTCTCTCTGTTCCCTCTCTCTCTTTGCTCATTCTCCCTTCTCTGTCTCCCTCTTTCTAACAGTGAACTGAGTTGGAGCGCTCAGCACAGCAGCTTTGTGCTCGGTCAGTTTGTTAAAAAACATTGTGCTGAGTTTCAAGGCTAAGCTGCTGAAGCAGGAACGCGCTTCCCAACATCGGACAGATTCGAGGTTTTCTGGCAGGCTTTTAAAAAAAAGTCGGAAAACCCTGAATCTGTCCGATGTTGGGAGGTGCATTCCTGCTTCAGCAGTTGAGCTGTGAAACTGACAGTATGATGTTTTTTAAAAAGCCACTCTGCGAGAAGAAGACAATGGGAAATTTCTCATCGCCAGTCATGGAGCCCTGGGGAGGATGAGGAACAGCCCTGGGTACAGTTTGCATCCGTGGGCCGGATGGAAACCTTTGGCGGGCCGGATCCTGTCCTGCGGACTGTATATTGGACAACCCTGATTTAGATAGTATTCTTTTCTATTCTTGCTGCCAAAGTGGACAAGCTCAGATTTTCCCACGTTATACTCCACGATCAATGTATGTATATCTTAAAGGTTACACATGGTCATGAAGACCCCACCTGCCACTAATGAGGCATATTAATTTTGTCATATGAACATTGATTTTAAACTGTTGCTGGAGTGAAGAGATGACTTGTTTAAAGAGATCAGCAGTGGCTGGAAAACATTCGCATACTAAGAGACAGTGCCTGGAGACAAGAGAACAGCCACCTGAGCCAATTAACCCAAATGGATTTTGATCGCCAGACATTGAATGTGTAAGAAAGCCAGCATTCCAGGGTGTCTGCTCAGATGGAGAATCCACAAATGTAGGAGTTTGTTAAAAAACAACTAGTCACATAACTAACCTGCTGGCCCTGCTTTTTGGTTTTGAATTGCTCACAGGACAGTTTTGGGAGATTGCAACTGAACTTGGAAGAAGAGAGCCTTACTCTTGGCTAGCTCTCGCTTTCTCACGAATCTCCGAATCCACTGAAGTCACTTAAACCTCAAGAGAGAAAAGGCTCCTACATCGAAACAAGTTTTAAAGCGTCCGCTGGGCCCCAATGAAATGGCAAGACTCTACATCGCACTCAAAGGACCGCAAAGGACCGTAAAGGACCCAGCTATTGCCTCAAACTTTTTCCCTGTATTCTTTCTACTTTTCTGTCTCTATCTGCGTGTGTGTTTATCGCGTATGCATGCTAGCGTGGTCGCTTTGAGTATTCGTAGTCATTACCCGAATTAGAGTTTAAGGTTAATAAACTTCCACCTTTCTTGTTTAAGTCGAAGAAAACCTGTCTGGTTAATTTCTTTGCCTTACAATTGGAGAGCAGGGAACAAGGATTCACTGAGTGGGAGCTAAAAACACTGTTTTAAAATTAAACCCTGTTATTACGGTTAAACCAAGCAAAGGCTGAGAGGGAACCCCTAGACTCCTTTTTCATCTGGTCGTAACAACATTAACTATTAGATGCAACAAGGATGTATCTCAGAAGTCATTTGGCAGTTCTGTCAGCAGGTGATGCCGAACCATCACAAAGTCATTCAGGTCTTTGAACTTTTCAAGTAGATCTCCAGATTCCCATCTCCCAAGTTGCAAATACCATCCACTGCAATCCGAACCCACCAATACTGTCTCCACCAAAACTGCACACCCTTCCGGAACTTACCTGGCTTTGCTCACAATAGTCCTGGTGGTGTAGCTTTACTGGTCACGCCTTTACTTAACTTTCTAAGGCACCTAAAACAATGGTAGCAACTTATATCTTTGAAAGGTCAGCTCGCAGAAAACAGGTTCCAATTCAAAGAGCTTGTTTTTTGAAAAAAAGCAACAGCTCTCAGCAGTTTCAGTTCAGCAGCTCTGGGAAACTTTTAAAAACATCACCCAGCTTTGCAGCTTCCAGAGTCTTCTTGTGAAAACTAAAAACTAAGCTCCAATCACGTGTTTCTGGTAAAATACTGTTTCTTTTGTTAACCTGCTTCTGACCTCCCAGAACATTGAAGCTTTTAGTTTCATTTTCAAATTAGGGTCTGTTTCAAAAAAACAAGCTTTGAAGTCACAGTACCCAGCAGGTCAGCTGCAAGAAACACAGTCTGCATACTAGGACTCCATTGCAGAGTTTTTTGAGGATGTAACTGGTAGAGTAGATAAAGGACAGCAAGTCAAGATACTATACTTGGATTTCCAAAAGGCATTTGATAAGGTGCCACACATAAGATTAAAACGTAAGATAAGGGCTTATGTAGTTGGGGGTAATATATTAGTATAGATGGACAAGTGTTAATGGATAGAAAGGAAAGAGTAGGGATAGGTGGGGCATTTTCAAGTTGGCAGGCTGTAACTGGTGGCGTGCTGCATGGATCATTGCTGGGCCCTTAGCTATTTACAATCTATATTAATGACTTAGACAAAGAGACCGAAAGTAATGTATCTACGTTTGCTGGTGATATAAAGCTAGGTGGAAATGTAAGCTGTGAGGAGGCCACAAAGAAGCTGCAATGAAATGTAGCCAGTTTAAGTGAGTGAGCAACAAGATGACAGATGGAATATAATGTGGGGAAGTGTGAGGTTATTCACTTTGATAGTAAGAATAGAAAAGCCAAATATATTTTAAAAGGCATGAAACTTGTAAATGTTGATGTTCAGAGAGACTTGGGTGTACTTGTACAAGGAACACAGAAAGTTCTGAAGAAGGGTCACTGACCTGAAATGTTAACTCTGCTTCTCTCTCCCCAGATGCTGCCAGATCTGCTGAGTATTTCCAGCATTTCTTGTTTTTATTTCAGATTTCCAGCATCCACAGTATTTTGCTTTTATTTTACAAAAAGTTAACATGCAGGTACAGCAAGCAATTAGGAAGGCATATGGCTTGTTGGCATTTATTGCAAGGACATTGGAGTACATGAATAAGGAAGTCTTGCTACAATTGTACAGGGCTTTCATGAGACCACATCTGGAGTACTGTGCACAGTTTGGTCTCCATATTTAAGGAAGGATATACTTGCATTGAAGGCTGTAAAGCAAAGCTTCACTAGATTGGTTCCTGGGGTGAGAGGTTGTCCTATGATGAGAGGCTGAGTAAATTGGGCCGATACTGTCTGGAGTTTTGAAGATTGAGAGATGATCTAATGAAAACATACATTATTCTGAAGAGGCTTGACATGGTAGGCACTGAAAGGTTGTTTCCCCTGGCTGGGGAATCTAGAACATGGGGACACAATTTCAGGACTGAGATGAGGAGAAATTTCTTCACCCAGAGGGTTGTGAATCTTTGGAATTGTCTATCCCAGAGGGTTGTGGATGCTCCATCATTGAGTAAATTTAAGACAGATTTTTGGTCTCTCGGGGAATCAAGGGATATGGGGAGTGGGTCAGAAAGTGGAGTTGAGGCAGAAGATCCACCATGATCATATTGAATGGCGGGACAGGCTCGAGGGACCATATGTTCTACTTCTGCTACTATTTCTTATGTTCGCCCCACCATATCAGTGGTTTTTTGTTGGTATTCCCTCTAGACAAAACTCTTTCTTACAACAGACCTAGCTTTTCCCTGAGAGCTATGTTAACAATTTCATCTGTAAGATTGGTGATAAGGTGCTTTGTTTTATGACATGCTGAAACATTTAGACTTCATTAGTATTGTGAGATATTATCCAAAAATCATGTACAAAAGTGCCTTGTTTACCAAAGTTATAAGTTGATTGAATCTTTCAAGAGTTGCAATAATAGTTTTTCATGTTTCCTAAAGAAAGGTTTTAATTTGTGGGGTTGGTCTGTCACAGTGATAAAATGGTCCTTCCAATGTGAAAACACATTTTGATCCTGGGGGGGTTTCTATTTTCCTTGAAATCCTATAAAATTGAAAGTATGACTATTTGATGTATTGTAGCAATGCAAACAGCTTGGCTGATCATTTGTTTTACTTAAATGAGCAGTCCTTCACTGTCAATGAGCCTCAGCGTTATTACTAGTAACTGTTCTGGATGATGAAGACTTCTTGCTGAACACAATCAATTAGAAATAAATGGTGTGCTTGATTCTCGAGTCTCCCTATCTTTAAAAGTTTCAAAAAATAATAAATTATTCTTTCTAGTTCAGACATTGGACAGAACTCTAACTGGGAAGAGTGGACAGGTTCAGATATGAGCGTGGCGTTAAATCCTGAAAAGAGTGTTGGCTTGTTGAAAACTGACATGATCCCACTCAACTCCAGCTTTTACTGGGGCGCATTTGGAAGCATGCAAGAAACCCCCACGTTGAGCCAATTAATTCTGACTTTAATCCAGCATTCTGGCTTTAACAGACAGTGTACAGGTTTCCCGAGCTGTGTGAATCTCACCAGGCTCAACAAGGCGAGAGCACACCGGGGGTTCGTTGCCCAGTGAAATTACAAGGCTGGAAAGGTTAAAGAATGAAACTGTAAAGCTGCTACCCTGTCTATGTGAAAGGCTTGTGCTCAGAGGACTTCTTCTGAGATTGTGCTTTCATTGCTTTACATGTGATTTCCAACTTTTTGGAAGTCATTTCACCTATCTTGGACTTTCCTTGATTTGAACTTCCCGGCTATCAGCAGGGAAGCAGCTTATGCAGCTCTACCTTGGACTTCTGATGAGCAACAAGAGGAGAAGCAACACCTACACCAGGAGCAACACCAACAGCAGCAGCAGCCCTTCCTCAAGCCACATGCCATTCCACGGAACAGAGGTGATGGACACAGATCTCCATCATGAAGGAGGCAATACACTCAGCACAGGGTATACAGGCAAAGGATCAACTTGCTCGACATGGACCTGTGGGAGATGAAAGACATGAACTTGAACTGAAATGGGGAAAGGGCAGACATTCACATAACAGTTAGTGGTGACAGCAAATCCACATTAGTAATTGTTATGTGCCAAGTGGCAATGTGATTTCTAATTCTGTCACCAGGTACCCATCTCTCCATCATCAACGTTCATGCATTCCGCCACCTTACTGATCTCCATGGCTTCCGCCTCTGCAGTAGTTAGAGTGGCTATCACTGGAGGGCCTTGAAAGAGAGACGTCACTCACTTTTCCTGCCTTCACTGTACCAAGGCTCGAGGGACCCATATCTCCTGTTGCTCACTTCCTCAGCTACTTCCATCCATGCCTGCTTGTTTTGAGAGGCTGGCCTCCTCCTCCCTTCCATTTGATACAACACTTCTCTGTGGGTCCTTGTTGCCTGCAGTAGAACCTCTGGGGAAGTATCAAAGAACCGGGATCGAGTGGTGGGGGTGGGGGTGGTTCTGGGCATCCTTCCCACATCTCGCTTCCGTTATTCTGCTTTCCGAAGCCACTGGAACTTATGTAGAGTACCGCCATTCTGCATTCTGACCCCTGCCATGGTCCCTTTAACTAGAAATCCTTCCATTGACAGGTGCAGATCATCATCATGCCCAAAGTCCGTGATTGATCAGGAAACCCGGAGCCGAGTGTTAATTTCTTGGCTGAGTTCAACAGCCACAGCAAAGCTCACTACACAAAAAAATCAGGTTCCCAACTCGTTGCTGGTCCCCTCCGCTGTGAGCTGGTCTGTAAAGTAAAAATTCAGGCCATTATTTTAAGATAAAGAATGTAGATTTAAGACTTTAACATTAGAATGTAACTCCTCCAATCTCCAAGCCCGTACCATGCGATATTTTCTAAAGCTGGTCACTTCCTGCTGAATCAGAAATCAGTCCACCTTTCTTTTGAATTTCTCAATTCAGTCAGTATTTACTGTATAAGGTATATAATGGACTTGTTTGTGAGTTTTGTTCAGAGTTTTCCATGATATCTAAAACATAAAATGGTTCAGTACAACAGCAATAACTTACGTTTATATAATGCCTTTAGTGTTAAAGACAAACAAATTTCTCTGCAGCACCTGTGGAAGAGCCTGTTACTCCAGAATTGGCCTTTATAGCCACTCCAGGCGCTGCTTCACAAACCACTGACCACCTCCAGGCGCGTATCCATTGTCTCTCGAGATAAGGAGGCCCAAAAGAGAAAAAGAGTGTTAAAGAAAGTGCTTCATAGAGGACATAGAAGAGGTGACTAAAAACTTGGTCAAAAAGATATATTTCAAGTGGGATCTTAAAGGAGGAGAGGCAGGTGGAGGGGTTTAGAGAGGGGACTCCCAGAGTATCGACCTATGGACTTGAAGGGATTCCTATCTTAATCTCTCAGCCTCTCATTGGAACAGCAGTAAGCAATTCAACTCCTCAAGCCTGTTTCAAAATTCAATTAGATCATGTTGAGCTTCACTTAAACTCCATTTATCTGCCTTTGATCCATATCCTTTTATACCTTTACCTAATAAAAATCTGTAGCTCCCAGTCTTTGAAAATTCCAATCCACACTGTACCCCTGAAATGAGATCACCCCTCAACCTCCAAACTCAAGGGAATACAACCCAAGTTTATGTAATCTATTCTCATAATTTTACCCTTTAAGCCACATGCTTTTGGAGGAGAGAATTTCAGATTTTCACTACCTTTTGCGTGCAAATGTGCTTCCTGATTTCATTCCTGAATAGCCTAGCTCTAAATTTAAGATGGTTAAATGTTGAGGTAATTTTAAGATCCTTGTTCTGAATTCTCCTGCCAGCGGAAATGGTTTCTCTGTCTCTACTGTATTGAATCCTTTATAAGAATGTAAGAAATGGGAGCACATTGCTTGTTGAGCCTGCTCCGCCATTCAATACAATCATGGCTAATCTTCTGCTTCAACTCCACATTCCAACCTGCTCCGCATATGCCTTGATTCGCTGAGAGAGCAAAACTCTGTCTATTTCAGACTTAAATATTTTCAACAATGGAGCATGCATAACCCTCTGGGATAGAGAATTCCAAAGATTCCCAACCCTTTGAGTGAAGAAATTTCACCTCATCTCAATCCTAAATGATCACCGCTTATCCTAAGACTATGTCCGTGTTCTAGATTCCCCAGCTGGAATTTTGAACACTTAAATGAGGTCACCCCTGAAATTAGATCATCCTCAACCTCCTATACTCAAGGGAATACAACCCACATTTATGTCACCTGTTCTCTTAATTTCACCCTTTAAGCCTAGTATCATTCATGTGAAATCTGTGTTGCACCCCCTCCAAGGCCAAATTATCATTCCTGAAGTGTGGTGCCCAGAACTGAATGCAGTATTCCAGATGGAGTATAACCAAGGCTCTGTCAACTGAAGCATAGCTTCCTCCCCTTTCTTTTCGAATCCCCTTGAGATAAAGGCAATTTTTCCATTCAGCTTTTTTGATTACTTTATGTACCTGTGCACTAGCTTTTAGTGAACTGTGTATCTGTACACCCTTACCCCTTTGCTCCTCCATAGTTTTTAGTCTCTTATCATTTAAAAAAAGATTTGTCTTTCTTGGAGCTGTTGCATTGAGATTGTTAACGTATCATTAAATTTAATATGGCTGTCATGAACTGATGAGAACCCACTGTAAATTGTGTTTTGTCCATTTGAGTATTAATGTTAACCACCATTTTTAGAGCATGTTTAAGTTTTTACTTCTATGTTCTAATTGTTAAAATGGAGGAAAGAGATCATGTAGTACAGCTTGTCCAGGAGCCACCCTATCCAGCCTAACTGGATTTGAAACTGTAGCAGTTGAAGGTACAGCTTGTTCAGAAACCACAGCTGCCTTGGTCATATGAGCACAGCTGCCTGAAACTGCACAACTCTCTCTAAGGTCTTTTCAGCAAGAAAATTAAAAAGAAGCCATACTCTGAAAAATCCAGCAAGAAAATCAAAGAAGACAAGCTGGAAAAAAAAGCAGGAAAGTCTGATTCTACCAGTTTCCTCTCCGTCTAAAAGGTGACTTCAGCAATTAAGTTGCCTTCATTCATATCCAAGAGTGCAAGAAGAAGAGGAAGTTGTAAGAGAAGAGGTATTCTCAATTACTCCTTCCCCTACCTGGCATTTCCAGCTGGTGATCTCCAGTTTGGACTTTCCATGAATTAAAAAAAAGGACTCTAGTTTTAACTGAAATCCATGTTATCTTGTAGTTATGATAATTTTCTATTTAGTAAATATCCTCGCCTTTTTATGCCTTTAACCTTTCCTTGTATGTTTGTATGCATGCATTGCGAAGTTAATCCCCTTCCCGAGTTTGAGTATATGTGAATAAACCCTCCTTCTTTGTTTTAACTTTAACAACCGTGTTGTTACGGTCATTTACTCGACCAGGGTTTAAGGGAGAAAAGAATTCAATCACTAATCTTGTTTATGCACAGGTGGTTAAAAAAACAGAGAAATTGGTTTTTAGAAATAAGAGATTAACTACCTGTTCATAACAAGAAATTGGGAGCTCAACTCTGTGATAAAACCACGAAACACCAAATATAAGAAAAGAACTGAATCAGAAATGAACATAAACTGATTGGAAGCCGAAAGGGGAAATTCTGGTAGCTGAAAAGTTTGTTAAGACAAATAAATGCCGGCAGCAAAAAAAACCCCTCTACTCTAACATTAGAAAAAGGCACATTTTGATTCAAAGATGTTTTTGGAGCAAGGTGATGTAACTGCTGAAATGCTGGCAAACCTGAGTAACGCTATAGCTAGGGAGATACAAGTGGAACTGCCCTGCAAGGTGAAACGAACTGAGGTCCTAAAAGTGCTGGTTGAACACAAAGGACACAGGCCCATTCTGGAACACGTCAGTGATGAATTAACTCCTGAAACTGACACATCTCCCATGGCCAGAATGGAACTGGCAAGATTCAGGTTGGAGCTAGAGTTTCAGGAAAGAGAAAAGGAAAAAGAGAGGAAAGAGAAAATGAAAGAGAGAGGAGAGAGGAAGTGAGAGGAGAAAGAAAGAAAGAGGGAAAAAGAGAGAGAAGAGAGGAAAAGGGTTTTACAGCTATAAAAATTGGAACTGGAGCTGAAGGCTCAAGCAGAGACAGAGGTGAGATAGTTGGAGGCTGCTAGGGAAAATCTCTCTTCACTCAGTAATTGCCCAAATTTCCCTAACCCAGAATCAGGCTTTGATGCTCTTAAATAGGCTAAGTTCATACCAAAATTTGAAGAGAGTGAGGTGGAATCCTTTTTTGCCACTTTTGAGAAGGTAGCAGGACAGCTGCAATGGCCACAAGAAGTGCAGACCCTCATGATTCAGGGTCAGTTAACAGGGAAGGCTCAAGAGGTCTATTCTCTGCTGTCCCCTGAAATGTCCACTAATTACAAGCAGACCAAAGCTGCCATCCTTAGTGCATATGAGTTGGTCTCAGGCATATCGGCAGCAATTCAGGAATGCTCAAAAGAAATCCGTGCAGAGTTATCCAGAATTCGAAAGGCGAAAGCAAATCACTTTCGACTGATAGGTCCGTTCTGTAAAATACAGCACATCTATGAAGAATTACGCAAGCTAATATTGCTGGAGGAATTCAAAAATTGCCTACCCCCCAAGCACTCAGAGGAGCAGAGAGTCCGCACAGCTAGAGAGGCCGCAGTTGCTGCCGATAGCTATGACCTCACACATAGGCCTGGCAACTCAGGCAGATCCTTATAAAGCCACCCCCAAAAACAGTTGGAGAATAAGAAAGGGAGAGTGGGATAGAGGGGGAGCCACAGCCGGAAAGGGGAGTACAAATGAGGGTGCAAAGAGTCCACCCCAATCCCACAAAGATAAACCCCGGAGCCCAGTGTGCTCCCACTGCAACAAGGTGGGTCACTCCAGGCTCAAATGCTGAATGCTGGAGGCTAAAAGGAAAGCCAGTGGGAGTGGATCTAATAGGTCTCCGCAAAGGCGGTCCCAAGGAGGATACCCCAGTAAAGAGCGTAGCAAGACTGACAGGTCCTAACTGCAGAGCCTAGATCCTCAGAGGGTATTACTGTGAGAAACGTAGCCCACTTAATAATTTACACCAAGTCAAACTCTGAAGAAGTAAGTTTATTTAACGTTCTTGCAAGATCGGGTGTCCTACAAGCAGGCACACCGATCAACATATTCAGTTCATGTTTATACAATACAAATCCATTTGTCCACGCCTTTATTTGACATTATTGGTTATAACGTATTATGACAGTAACCTATCCTATGGTTGCTACAGTCTCCTCCTCTGTTTACTTCTCCCCCTACTCTAACTTTCTAGCCCCTAACTCTTGTTTTTGTTTTACCTTATTTGGCTCTCCATTGTGTGTGTTAACTTGCAGCTGTCAGCCTTTATCTTAGTGGGGCAGTTTCTTATTCACTACATCCTTTGTTCTAACTCTTGCTGTTTCTCTTTTCTCTGCCTAAGCACAATTTTTAACTGCTGTACTGTCTCAAGGTCTTTACTCACATCCCCTTATCAGTTCTCTTTTTCAGTGATTTCATTATGTTGTGTAGAAATGACTTCTTGGTAATTTTCCACAAGCTGTAGAAACAGCATTTCAGTATTTTTTATTCTCACATTACCCTATGCGTTGCTGGACCAGACAAAATCCCCGCGAGTTACTGGAGTTTTATCCTAGAAGGAACCCCTGTGTCCCCCTACTCTTCCCAGGAGATGAGCAAGTCCATTGTACTGCTCAGGGATACAGGGGCCACTCAGTTAGAGAACAGCATAAACCTTCCCCCAGAAACCTCCATGAAAGCCAAGGCCCTGATCAGTGGAGTGGGAGGAGTTAACCTGTCTGTTCCCCTCCATCGAGTCCACCTGCAGTGCGACCAAATCTCAGGCCCCGTAACCATAGGAATTGTCCCAGAGCTACCGGTAGCAGGGATAGACTTCCTACTGGGGAATGATTTGGCTGGCAGCAAGATAATAGTGTTACAACCGACCGCTCCAGTCAAAGCCCCCCAATCAAAATATACGATTCTGATTGTGGTGCGAGAAACGCACTGTTAATTCAATCCTTCACAGATCACCTCCACAATTCGCCTAACATATAATTTTGAACTTTCCAAATAAAAGACCCAGCTAAATTGTACCATCGATTGACCCCTGAATGAGGCTAACCAAACCAGGTGTCATTAAATCAACAAATTAACTGTTTAATTAGAAAAAATAAATTCTGACACACTAAGGAAGATATAAACAACTTTAGAATAGAAAAAATTAGAGTCCTTGCAAATTTATACTTCCCGATGAACAATCCTGTGATTAAAGCCCACGCGCAATCTTCCAAGGTCCAATGAGGAAAGGAAAACAGTCCAACACCCGAAGTTTCAAATTCTTCTTTCTTCCAGTGATGACCACAGTAGATCAATAACTCGCAACCACTTTCAATAGAATCATTCTGGCTTTAGAAATTTTGAGGAATAAAAGATTGTCACAATCTAACTTCCCTTCCTTCTGTTTAAATTATCGGAGATCTCTGTTTTAACAAAGAACAAAGAACAGAACAGCACAGGAACAGGCCATTCGGCCCTCCAAGCCTGCGCCGATCTTGATGCCTGTCTAAACTAAAACCTTCTGCACTTCCGGGGACCGTATCCCTCTATTCCCATCCTATTCATGTATTTGTCAAGATGCCTCTTAAACGTCGCTATCGTACCTGCTTCCACCATCTCCCCCGGCAGCAAGTTCCAGGCCTCATCACCCTCTGTGTAAAGAACTTGCCTCACACATCCCCTCTAAACTTTGCCCCTCGCACCTTAAACCTATGTCCCCTAGTAACTGACTCTTCCACCCTGGGAAAAAGCTTCTGACTATCCACTCTGTCCATGCCACTCATAACTTTGTAAACCTCTATCATGTCGCCCCTCCACCTCCGTCGTTCCAGTGAAAACAATCCGAGTTTATCCAACCTCTCCTCATAGCTCATGCCCTCCAGACCAGGCAACATCCTGGTAAACCTCTTCTGTACCCTCTCCAAAGCCTCCACGTCCTTCTGGTAGTGTGGCGACCAGAATTGCACGCAATATTCGAAGTGTGGCCTAACTAAGGTTCTGTACAGCTGCAACATGACTTGCCAATTTTTATACTCTATGCCCCGACCGATGAAGGCAAGCATGCCGTATGCCTTCTTGACTACCTTATCCACCTGAGTTGCCACTTTCAGTGACCTGTGGACCTGTACGCCCAGATCTCTCTGCCTGTCAATACTCCTAAGGGTTCTTCCATTTACTGTATACTTCCCACCTGCATTAGATCTTCCAAAATGCATTACCTCACATTTGTCCGGATTAAACTCCATCTGCCATTTCTCCGCCCAAGTCTCCAACCGATCTATATCCTGCTGTATCCTCTGACAATCCTCATCACTGGGGGAGGTGGTGGTGGAGTGTTAATGTCACCAGACTAGTAATCCAGAACCCAGGCTAATGCTCTAGGGACATGGGTTCAAATCCCACCACGACAGATGGTAAAATTTAAATTTAAATTTAAAAAAAAATTAAATTCAATTAATAAATCTGGAATTACAAGCTAAATTAAATTGTGGGGCGGCACAGTGGCGCAGTGGTTTGCACTGCAGCCTCACAGCTCCAGCGACCCGGGTTCAATTCTGGTTACTGCCTGTGTGGAGTTTGCAAGTTCTCCCTATGACCGCGTGGGTTTTCGCCGGGTGCTCCGGTTTCCTCCCGCAGCCAAAGACTTGCAGGTTGATAGGTAAATTGGCTATTATAAATTGCCCCGAGTATAGGCTGGGGGAAGGTGGGGATGTGGTAGGAATATGGGATTAATGTAGGATTACTATAAATGGGTGGTTGATGGTCAGCAGAGACTCGGTGGGCCGAAGGGCCTGTTTCAGTGCTGTATCTCTAAATAAATAAATACTATCCGCAACTCCACCAATCTTTGTGCCGTCCGCAAACTTACTAATCAGACCAGTTACATTCTCCTCCAAATCATTTATATATACTACAAACAGCAAAGGTCCCAGCACTGATCCCTGCAGAACACCACTAGTCACAGCCCTCCATTCAGAAAAGCACTCTTCCACTGCTACCCTCTGTCTTCTATGACAGAGCCAGTTCTGTATCCATCTTGCCAGCTCACCTTTGATCCCGTGTGACTTCACCTTTTGTACCAGTCTGCCATGAGGGATCTTGTCAAAGGCTTTAATGAAGTCCATGTAGACAACATCCACTGCCCTTCCTTCATCAATCATCTTCGGCACTTCCTCAAAAAACTCAATCAAGTTAGTGAGACACGACCTCCCCTTCACAACACCATGCTGCCTCTCGCTAATAAGTTTATTTGTTTCCAAATGGGAGTAAATCCTGTCCCGAAGAACCCTCTCTCATAATTTCCCTACCACTGACGTAAGGCTCACCGGCCTATAATTTCCTGGATTATGCTTGCTACCCTTCTTAAACAAAGGAATAACATTGGCTATTCTCCAGTCCTCTGGGACCTCACCTGTAGCCAATGAGGATACAAAGATTTCTGTCAAGGCCCCAGCAATTTCTTCCCTTGCCTCCCTCAGTATTTTGGGGTAGATCCCATCAGGCCCTGGGGACTTATCTACCTTAGTGCTTTGCAAGGCGCCCAACACCTCCCTTTTTGATAACGACATGGCCCAGACTATCTACACTCCCTTCCCTAGACTCATCATCCACCAAGTCCTTCTCTTTGGCTTGACTTTTTAGAATTTTGAGAGAGAATAATAAATAAACAGACTAAATTCTCTTCCTTCAGTTTAAATGGGCTGAGAGTGCTTCTTTCAGGTGATAATACACAGCTGTCTGTCTGTTTCTGTTAGAACAGGCTGTTTGCACTATAAGCCAGTTCAGAATTAAATTGTAACAAATGTATTTCTCGATACTCAGTCCGAGTGGCTGTATCCAAGGCAACGAGAATACACCCTTTGAATAGCAGTCTCCGAATGGCAGTATCCAAGACAACGAGAATGCATTTTTTGACTCAGTCTTTGGAGCTTATTTAAAGCAGTATGGTTCTTTTTCCAGACTTAAAAACGCACTGCATTCTTCTAAAAAAAAATACAGGATCATAACACCTCTGCCCTGGCAGAATGAAACGCCATTCCTGGAATGGGTTTCATTACAATGGGTAAAAAATACAAATTGAAAAAAACGCTTACACATTTTTTTTCCTGTATTTACAGGCATAAACTTTTCTAAACTGTTAAGACTAAAGCAACAAATTCCACCAGAACATTTCAGCTTTAAATTTTCAAAAGGTTGTCCCAATGAACCCATTTTAAATTTCCAAGCATAGTCTTCCAATTGTTTCGTGTTTTCCTTCCAAGCATCCCTGTTGTCCATCACCTCAGCCAGGTGAACTGCACAGTGAGGAGCACTGACCGCTGCTGGGTTTACTGTTCTCTGAGAAGTTTCTCGAGTACTCCCTAACCTGTGCGGCATCACTTGACTCTGGAAAACCCTGTCCGGTGTAACAGAATCTGATTTTTTCTTACCCTGGGGTGTCAAAGGAATTTTACAGGTTTCCTCCAACACAGTTGTCTCTTTAAGACACATTGTGTTGACCACTCTTTTAAATAAGAATTTGGGTAGGGGTCTGCCTTCTTTACCACAGTAACTTTTCTAGAGTCTATGCAAGTTTGAGCCGACCTACCAGGTTTAGACATCAAGACCATCTGCGAATTCCAGCTGGCCTGACTAGGTTCAACAAGGTTTGCCCTCAGCATGCATCGTACCTCTGCTTTCACTTTGGCCTGTCCGTCTGGACCTAAACAACAAGGATGTTGTTTTAAAGGAATGGTTCCCCCTATATCCACATCATGTGTGGCTAAGCTTGTACATGCTGGCTTATCCCTACAAACGTTTTAAAATGTTTTGAAAACCTTGGTTAGGACTTCACGCTGTTTTGCCTCTAAGTATAAAAGCTGATGGTTCAATTTTCCTAGCAATTCTGCATTCGCTAATTGGATAGTTGGAGGTTCAATCTGAGAATTTCTTAGGCCTACTTCTGCCTCATCCTCACTATCCTTTTCGTTCTCAACAGTCCCGATTACCTGACATACCTGTACTGGCATATCCTCCTCCCTGTGGTAATATTGTTTGAGCATATTAATGTGACACAACTGGTTCTTCTTCCAGCGATCAGGAGTGTCAATCAGGGAATCTACCTTACCCACTCTTTTGATCACTCTATATAGGCCACTGAACCGTGCTTTTAACGGCTCTCCCTATGATGGTAACAACACTAATACCACATCCTCTGGTTTTATGGTAGGTTGTGGTTTTCCCACCATTTGACAGGTGAGGCATGTGCTACAAAATTGTCTCACATCCTTTGTTGGCTTATGCAGGATTTTGTCTTCCGAATTCCCCTATGTCCTGCAAAAGGAATGTTATGTGCTTAATAATCCCGTCGATACCTCGGTAGTACCACTATCTGTTCAACAACTGTCCAGTCTTCGTCGGCAGGCCTATGAGGCAGTCTCCATTTCCTCCTCAAAACCCCGTTTGCCATATAATAGCCTTCTGGAATACCTTTTGTCTCAGCTTTTGACAGCACCGTCTGTGCTATTCGGTACATCTCTGAATCAGCTTGCTGTGCTGCAATGATAGACGATCAGTTAAACAACTCATTTGGATTATCTAACTCCCCAAATAAGGTTTCAGATGCCTGTCTATCTATTTGTGGTGCCCCTTTTCCCTCCGACAGTGGATCTTGTTTTGCCATTGCTCGGGTAACTACACATGCGGGAAATATTCCTGGAACTTTTTCCTGTAATTGCTCCATTTCTTTAATTTCACTTGGTTCCTCTGTAACTATAGGAGAAACTGATACTTTTGATCCAGCCTTTATTGCCCTTCATCAGTATCATCATCATCATCTTCTTCTACTAATTCCAGATGTTCGGTTAGTATGTCAGTTATCTCTGCTTTTTTGGCACCTGATTTCAATTCCAACCCCAATTTCGCTGCCAATTCTTCAAATGTGTTCTGAGTTAAAGTTATCAGGTCACTCAGGGAAACATTTTACTTTCCTAAAAACTCTGCTACAACCATTAATGCCATTACAATGGTATAGGCTATACCTTATTATACAAGAGACCTGGGTCTTTTAATTTCTTTGTAATTGGTGTTAGATTTAGCTCCCAACAATCGAGTTTCCAATTGATATGATCCCAGACTCGAGAGCAATTAATATGATACCAAACACAGGGCCGCAATTTAAATATGTTATCCCAGAGATGAGAAATTACTATGATTCCAAATACGAGGCCTCCAAATTAGTCTGATTCTGATCCCCGTGTGAGCCACCGAATTAAATATAATTCAACTGCGAGCGAGCCCCCAATTAAGATGTGATTCAAATCTCAGATGAGCCCCCAGTTAATATGTTACGACCGACTGCTCCAGTCAAAGCCCCCAATCAAAATATATGATTCTGATTGTGGCGTGAGAAACGCACTGATAATTCAATCCCGTCCCTCCACAGATTGCCTAACATATCATTTTAAACTTTCCAAATTAAAGAAAGACCCAGCCAAATTGTACCATCTATTGACCCCCGAATGAGGCTAACCAAACCAGGTGTCTTTAAATCAACAAATTAACTGTTTATTTGGAAAAACTAAATTCATATACACGACAAAGATATAAACAACATTAAAACAGAAAAAATTAGAGTCCTTGCAAATTTACACTTCCCGATGAACAATCCTCTGATTGAAGTCCACTCACAATCTTCCAGGGTTCAATGAGGAAAGGAAAACAGTCCAAAACCCGAAGTTTCAAACTCCTCTTTCTTCCAGCGATGACCACATTAGATCAACAATTCGCAAACACTTTCAATAGAACCAGTCCGGCTTTAGAATTTTTGAGGGATAAAAGATTGTCACAGTCTAACTTTCCTTCCTTCTGTTTAAATTATCAGAGATCCCCGTTTTGGCTTGACTTTTTAGAATTTTGAGAGAGAATAATAAATAAAGAGACTAAATTCTCTTCCTTCAGTTTAAATGGGCTGAGAGTACTTCTTTCAGGTGCTAACACACAACTGTCTGTCTGTTTCTGTTAGAACAGGCTGTTTGCACTCTAAGCCAGTTCAAAATTAAATTGTAACAGATGTATCTCTCGATGCTCAGTCCGAGTGGTTGTATCCAAGGCAACGAGAATGCATTCTTTGACTCAGTCTTTAGAGCTTGCTGCCTTAAAGCAGTACGGCTCTTTTTCCAGCCTTAAAGGCACACCGCATGCTTCTCAAAACAAACTACAGGATCATAACAATAGCAACTTCTATAATCTTAGACCAGTCCAGCAAAACCGAACAACTACAGGAGGAAGTACCAGGGATCCTCCCCGATTGTGTAGTGACTGGGTCCCAAGCCAGACAGGCCATATTAGTTGAAAGAGAATCAGTGCCCCAGCTGGATGAGCCAGAGGCCTGGTTAGCTGATACTTTCTTCAAGGACCTGTCTGAAGTGGAGGAGATGCTCAGCCAAGCCTCCTAAATGATGCCCAGCAGGCAGATCCTGAAATAAACCGTATAGCACAGACTGCTTGTTCTGAGTCGGAGACTACCCCGATCACTGAGTGTTACTATGTACGAGATGGGTAGTAGTACAGAGGTAGAGACCTCCCGGGAGACCTGTGGAGGAAGAGTGGACAGTGCTCCACCAGATTGTAGTGCCCCCAAAATACTTCCCAGAGATTTTAAGGATAGCCCATGCTATCCCAATGGCTGCACACGTGGGTACTCGAAAAACTTTGGCCCGAGTACGTAAACACTTTTACTAGCCTCACCTCTGATCCGATGTGGCCGAATATTGCAAAAGCTGCCGTGCTTGCCAGCTTGCAGGTCACAATTAAACCGGCCCCCCCTCAAACCCATTCTGGCATTTGGAGGGCCCAGTCAACCGGTGAGTGTTTACCAGAGGATGGAAAAATCTGAGGGCAGCCAGGAGGAGTCAGTCGAGGACGAGGAGATGCTGGTTAAACCCCCAGTTACCAGAAATGGGCGAAATTATAATGCGGAACAAAGAAATGGCAGAACAATTAAACACAAGGCTCCTTAGGCAGCACCTTCCAAACCCGCGACCTCTACCACCTCAAAGGACAAGAGCAGCAGATGCATGGGAACATCACCACCTGCAAGTTCCCATCCAAGTCACACACTATCCTGACTATATTGCCGTTCCTTCACTGTCGCTGGGTCAAAATCCTGGAACTCCCTTCCTAACAGCACTGTGGGTGTACCTACCTCATATGGACTGCAGCGGTTCAAGAAGGCAGCTCACCACCACCTTCTCAAGGGCAATTAGGGATGGGCAATAAATGCTGGCATAGCCAGTGACGCCCACATCCCATGAATGAATAAAAAAAACATACTTTTGTTCTGTCTTCACAAAGGAGGACACAAATATCCTCCCAGAAATGTTAGTGAACCCAGGGTCTAATGAGAGGGAGGAATTGAAAGAAATCAGTATTCGTAAAAAAATAGTGCGAGGAGAATTAATGGGGTTAAAGGCTGACAAATCCCCAGGGCTGATAATCTACATCCCAGAGTACGAAAGGAAGTAAGCCTGGAAATAGTGGCTGCATTGGTGGTCATCTTCCAAAATATGATAGACTCTGGAGCAGTTCCACAGATTGGAGGGTGGCAAATGTAACCCCACTATTTAAAAAAGGAGGGAGAGAAAAAACAGGAAACTACAGACCAGTTAGCCTGACATCAGTCATGGGGAAAATGCTTGAGTCGATTATCAAGGATGTGACAGCAGAACACCTGAAAAGCATAAACGGGATTGGACAAAGTCAGCATGGGTTTACAAAAGGGAAATCATGCTTAACAAATCTACAGGAGTTTTTTGAGGATGTAACTAGTAGAATAGATAAAGGAAAACCAGTGGATATGGTGTATTTGGATTTTCAGAAGGCTGTTGATAAGGTCCCACATAAGAGGTTAGTGTGCAAAATTAAAGCACATGGGATTGGGGGTAATATACTGGCATGGATTGACAGACAGGAAACAGATCGTATGAATAAATGAGTCTTTTTCTGGGTGGCAGGCAGTGACTAGTGGGGTACTGCAGGGATCAGGGCTTGGGCCCCAGCTATTCACAATATATATTAATGACTTGGGTGAGGGAGCTAAATGTAACATTTCCAAGTTTGCAGATGACACAATGCTGGGGGGGCATGTGAGCTATGAGGAGGATGCAAAGAGGCTCCAGTGTGATTTTGACAAGTTGGGTGAGTAGGCAAATGCATGGCAGATGCAATATAATGTGGATAATGAGGCTATCCACTTTGGTTGTAAAAACAGAAAGACAGATTATTATCTGAATGGTGATAGATTGGGGGAGGGAGAGGTGGAACAAGACCTGGGTGTCCTTGTACACCAGTTGCTGAAATCAAGCATTCAGGTGCAGCAAGCAGTTTGGAAGGTGAATGGTACTTTGGCCTTCATTGCAAGAGGATTTGAGTACAGGAGCAAGGATGTCTTACTGCAGTTATACAGGGCCTTGGTGCAGTTTTGGTCTCCTTGTCTGAGGAAGGATGTTCTTGCCATGGAGGGAGTGCAATGAAGATTTACTCGGCTGATTCCTGAGATGGCAGGATTGATGTATGAGGAGAGATTGGGTCGACTAGGCCTATATTCACTGGAGTTTAGAAGAGTAAGAGGGGATCTCATAGAAACCTATAAAATTCTAACAGGACTAGACAGGCTAGATGCAGGGAGGATGTTCCCGATGGCTGGGAGTCCAGAGCCAGGGCTCATAGTATCAGGATATGGGGTATGCCATTTAGAACCGGGATGAGGGGAAATTTTTTCACTCAGAGGGTGGTGAACCTGTGGAATTCTCTACCACAGAAGGCAGTGGAGGCCAAGTCATTAAATATATTCAAGGGATATGGGGAGAAAGCGGGAACAGGGTACTGAATTAGACAATCAGCCATGATCTTTTTTGAATGGCGGAGCAGGCCCGAAGGGCCTACTCCTGCTCCTATTTTCTATGTTAAACACCCAGCTGACACACCTAATCCAAAAACGATGGGAGGACGTGTCCACCCTGCTGGAAAATTATAAGGAGATCTGTAAAGATCAACCAGCGTTTCCAATACAAGGCTATGGGCCAAGTGCTGGAAAATGGGATTAGAATAGATAGGCTTGATGGCTGGTGCGGATACGGTGGGCCGAAGGGCTTGTTTCTGTGCTATTTAACTCCATGACTCAATGACTCTATGATGTGGATGTGGGAGACAAACCACCAATCAAACAAAACCCCTACCGGCTGAGCCCCGACAAGCTAACACAGGTAAGGCAGGAAATCCAGTACATATCAGATAATGATATTATTGGGCCCTACCCAAAGTAGTTGGAGCTCCCCTGTTGTACTGGTCCCGAAGCCGGATGGACCCATACGGCCTGATATCCCCCTGCAGACGCCTGATCACCCTGCAGATCATGGGCATTTGAGTATTATCCATTTTCTACAGTATTTACGTTTTTACTTCTATGTTCTCATTGTAAAAATGGAGGAGATAGATCATGTGGTACAGCTTGTCCAGGAGCCACCCTATCCAGCCTGCCTGGATTTGAAACTGTAGCAATTGAACGTACAGCTTGTTCAGAAACCACAGCTGTGTTGGTTGTAATAGCACAGCTGACGGAAACTGCACACCACTCTCTTAAGGCCTTTTCAGCAAGAAAATTAAAAAGAAGCCACACTCTGAAAAATCCAGCAAGAAAACCAAAGAAGACAAGCTGGAAAAAAACAGCAGGAAAGTCTGATTTCTACCAGTTTCCTCTCCATTTAAAAGAAGGTGTCTTCAGCAATTAAGCTGCCTCCAGTTATATCCGAGAATGCAAGAAGAAAAAGAAGAAATTGTAAGAGAAGAGGTATTCTCAATGACTCCTTCCTCTACCCGGCATTTCCAGTAGGTGAACTCCAGTTTGGACTTTCCATGAATTAAAAAAAAGACTCTAGTTTTAACTGAAATCCATGTTATCTTGTAGTTAAGATAATTTGCTATTTAGTAAATACCCTCGCCTTTTTTATGCCTTTAACCTTTCCTTGTATGTTTGTATGCATGCGTTGCAAGTTAATCCCCTTCCTGAGTTTAAGAGTGTATGTTAATAAACCCTACTTCTTTGTTTTAACTTTAACAACCGTGTTGTTGTTGCGATCATTAAATGTTGATGCGATAAACCAGGGTTTAAGGGAGAAAAGCATTCAATCAGTAATCTACGGACAGGTGGTTTAAAAAAAGTTGTATTTTAGAAAAAAAATTCTTAGCAATGGCTTTTTTCACTTCGTCGGTTCTCAAACATGTGTTTCTGAAAACTCTCCTGAATACATTCCAGAAATTCATTGCCTTTACTACTTGAGATGTTCTGCTACTCCCAGTTTATGTGAAAATTAAGGTCTCCTGTTATAACCACATTGTTTCCTACATTCTTCTTCTTCTTCTTTGGCCTTCTTATCTCGAGAGACAATGGATACGCGCCTGGAGGTGGTCAGTGGTTTGTGAAGCAGCGCCTGGAGTGGCTATAAAGGCCAATTCTAGCGTGACAGGCTCTTCCACAGGTGCTGCAGAGAAATTTGTTTGTCGGGGCTGTTGCACAGTTGGCTCTCCCCTTGCGCCTCTGTCTTTTTCCCTGCCAACTACTAAGTCTCTTCGACTCGCCACATTTTAGCCCTGTCTTTATGGCTGTCCGCCAGCTCTGGCGAACGCTGGCAACTGACTCCCACGACTTGTGATCAATGTCACAGGATTTCATGTCGCGTTTGCAGACGTCTTTAAACCGGAGACATGGACGGCCGGTGGGTCTGATACCAGTGGCGAGCTCGCTGTACAATGTGTCCTTGGGGATCCTGCCATCTTCCATGCGGCTCACATGGCCAAGCCATCTCAAGCGCCGCTGACTCAGTAGTGTGTATAAGCTGGGGATGTTGGCCGCCTCGAGGACTTCTGTGTTGGAGATACGGTCCTGCCACCTGATGCCAAGTATTCTCCGGAGGCAGCGAAGATGGAATGAATTGAGACGTCGCTCTTGGCTGACATACGTTGTCCAGGCCTCGCTGCCATAGAGCAAGGTACTGAGGACACAGGCCTGATACACTCGGACTTTTGTGTTCCATGTCAGTGCGCCATTTTCCCACACTCTCTTGGCCAGTCTGGACATAGCAGTGGAAGCCTTTCCCACGCGCTTGTTGATTTCTGCATCTAGAGACAGGTTACTGGTGATAGTTGAGCCTAGGTAGGTGAACTCTTGAACCACTTCCAGAGCGTGGTCGCCAATATTGATGGATGGAGCATTTCTGACGTCCTGCCCCATGATGTTCGTTTTCTTGAGGCTGATGGTTAGGCCAAATTCATTGCAGGCAGCCGCAAACCTGTCGATGAGACTCTGCAGACACTCTTCAGTGTGAGATGTTAAAGCAGCATCATCAGCAAAGAGCAGTTCCCTGATGAGGACTTTCCGTACTTTGGACTTCGCTCTTAGACGGTCAAGGTTGAACAACCTGCCTCCTGATCTTGTGTGGAGGAAAATTCCTTCTTCAGAGGACTTGAACGCATGTGAAAGCAGCAGGGAGAAGAAAATCCCAAAAAGTGTGGGTGCGAGAACACAGCCCTGTTTCACGCCACTCAGGATAGGAAAGGGCTCTTACGGCAGTGAATACACTTCATTGGCTTTAAAGTGCTTTGGATCATGTGATCAAGTTCTTTCTTTCTTACATTTTGCTCTTATCTTCATATTTATACACGTCCCACTTTATTACTAATGTCAGCAGATCTTGAGACAACTACCACCAGAATCTTCCCAATTTCCCTGTCTTTTCTGAAGATCCTATAACCTGCAATATTTATCATCCTGCTTGCAATTGGGCTTCTACAGTGGCCACAAATCATATCCTTTAAGCTGAATTTGTGCTTCTAACTCATTTGTTTTATTTCTTGTGCCACCAGCATTCAGGTACGTAACACTTAGTTCGGTAACTTCCCACCTTGTCGGTGTGCCACGATGATGTACTTCTCATACTTTTTGACTTATCACACTTTGGTTGATGATGCTCTCTACATTGCTATGCATGCAATTTAATGTGTTTATGTTTTTCAGCACTCCGCTTTTATGCTGAATAGATACTTTTATTATTACTGGCTGTCATTTTTTCTTGAGGCATTTATCTGCTTTTGTATTTTAACCTTTGCTTTTATTTTATCTTTTTCTTTTTCCCCTCTCTTTATTGGATTAAAGTTCCTTCTCTTCTCCTTTGCACCATGACCTTGGTCCCAGTTCAGTTCAGCTGCAGCTTATGCCAGCAGTACAACTCCTTCCTGTCCCAGTACTAGTGCCAGGGTTTCATGAAATGGAATCTCTTCTTCACACATTATTCTTCCAGCCATTCTTACATTCTTATCTGTTTATCCCTATGCTAATGAGCATGTGGCTCGGGTAGTAAAATTTCATTTTGAAAGTTACTATTGAATCTGCTTAAATGCATGCAATGCATTCCAGATCACAACACCTCTGCATAAAAAACTTTTTCCTCATGTCGCTATGATTCCTTTGCCAACCACCTTCAATCTTTGTCCTCTGGTTACCGATGTTTTTGACCTCTGAAAACAGGTTCTCCTTATTTACTCAACCAAAACCATTCATGATTTTGAACACCTCTATTAAATCTCCTCTCAATCTTCTCTAAGGAGAACATCTTCACCAATCTATCCAGAAACGAGGGAAAAACAAGAGTAAAACCTGAATGTGGCGCCAGGAAGATCATTGCTGCACCTCCCAACTCCACAATAAAGGACCCAATTGCCATCTCTCCCACCCAACAACCCAGTGCCATTGCTCGTGGCTCCAACACTGACCCTCCAATTCCTTACACCGACCCCGATCCCCAGTCCAGGCCCCAACCCTGGCTCTGCCTTCCCAATTCCCGATCCAAATTGACTCACCAACTTATTTTTCACCATCCTTTGCTGGCAGGCTGTTGCACTGTGCCTCATTCATTTTAATGAGGTCTGAGGCTTAATATCTGGAGATATTCTTCCTCACGATTCTGGCAAAGGGAATGTACCCAGTGCCCCTCATGTGACCAAAAATGGGCAGGCCAGAATTTCTGGGCCAGAGAATCTTAACTTTAAAAAAGTGTACTTTGGGCAAATGAGGAAGCAGTTAATAGCAGAAAATACTGTAAGCGCTCAGCACATCAGGCAATGCCTGTGGAGAGAAAAACAGAATTAACTTTTCAGGTTGATGACTTTTCATTAGATCTGGTAACAGTTAGAAATGTAATAGGGTTTATGCAAGTGAAAGCAGGGAGGGTGGGAAAAACAGTAAAAGGTAAGGTCTGTGATAGGATGGAAGACAGGTGGTGCAAGGACAAAGGGAGTGGTAATGGGACAAGTAAACAAACAAAAATTGTGATTAGCGGGACATGAGGAATAACTGTTTCACCTAGAGGGTAGTGGGTGTCTGGAATTCACTGCCCGGAGATCAGTGGTGGAGGCAGAAACCCTCAACTTATTTAAAAGGTACCTGGACCTGCACCTGAAGTGCTGTAACCTGCAAGGCTACGGACCCAGGTGCTGGAAGGTAGGATTAGATTGGGCAGCTAGTTTTTTCAGCCGATGCAGATATGATGGGTTGATTGGCCTCTTTCTGTGCCGTAACTTTTCTATGATTCTGTGGTGACTAAGAGGAGGTGTGAATGGCAGAATGATGAACAGCTGCTGTCCGAAAACAAAAACAAGAGGACAAGCAGAGTAAAATCAAAAACTGCAAAGAGAAAGGAAACAAAATGGGGGCAGAGATTATGGTCTGAAATTGTTGAACTCAGTATTGAGTCTGGAAAGCTGCCTAATCAAAAGGTGAAATGCTGTTCCTCGAGCTTATGTTGAGCTTCATTGGAACACTACAGGAAGCCGGGGACAGAGAGGTCAGCGAGTGAGCAAGGTGGAGAACTAAAATGACAAGTGACTGGAAGCCCGGGGTCATGCCTGTGGACTAAATGGAGGTATTCCAATCTGTGTTTTGTCTCCCCAGTGTAGAGCAGACTGCATTGTGAGCAGCGAATACAGTATACCAAATTGAAAGAGGTATACGTTTCAACTCGAAGAAGTGTTTGGTGCCTGGGACGGTGAGGAGAGAGGAGGAGAAAGGGCAGGTGTTGTATCTCCTGTGCTTGCATGGAAAGGTGCCATGGGAAGAGGAGGGGTGTTGGGGCTGATTGAGGAGTGGATGAAGGTGTCGTGTAGGGAACTGTCGCTTTGGAATGCTGAAAGGGGAGGGGAGAGGAAGTTGTGTTTGGTGGTGGTGTCATGGAGGTGGCGGAGGATGATCCATTGAACACGGAGGCTGGAGGGGTGGAACATGAGGACAAGGGGAACCTATTATGGTTCTGAGAGGTGGGTAAAGGGGTGAGAGCAGAAGAGTGAGAAATGGGATGGACACGTTCAAGGGCCCCGTGAATCACGGTGGCGGGGGACTCCTCAGTTGAGGAAAAGAAAGACATATCAGAAGCTTAAGTATGGAAGGTTGCATCATCACCCCACTACCGAACATCAAGTCATCGTCTCCAGGTCTGCCACTGAGCTCATCTCCTCTGGAGATCTTCCCTCAATGGCCTCCAACCTCTAGTCCCCAAACCCAAACGGCCTGCTTCTAACTCTTTCCCAAGATCCACAAACAGTACTGCCCTGATAGATCTATTGTTTCAGACTGTTCTGGCCCCACTGAACGGATTTCTTCTCTATCTGGACTCTATTTTTTTCTTCCTTTGTCCTGTCTCTTCCCACCGATATCTGTGACTCTTAATGATGCCCTCCGTCACTTTAACAGTTTCCAATTTTCTGGTCCTAACCATCTCATCTTCCCCATGGACATCCACTCTCTCAACACCACCATCCCCCACCAAGATGGTCTGAGGGCGCTCCACTTCTTCCTTGAATGGATGCCCAACCCCCTTCTACGCCTGGTTGAACTTGTTCTCACATTGAACAACTTCTCCTTTAGCTCCACTCACTTCCTCCAGATAAAAGATGTTACAAAGCCAGGTGGGAATATAAACTGTGAGGAGGAGACAAAGAGGCTGCAAAAAGATGTAGACAGGTTAAGTGAGTGGGAAACAAGGTGGAAGATGGACTATAATATGGCAAAGTGTGAGGTTATTTACTTTGGTACTAAGAATATAAAAGCAGAATTTTTTTAAAAGGCATGAAACTTGTAAATGTTGCTGTTCAGAAGGACTTGGGTCTATTCGTACAAGGAACACAGAAAGTTACCATGCAGGCTCAGCAAGCAATTAGGAAGGCATATGGCATGTTTGCCTTTATTGCAAGGTGATTTAGTACATGAATAAGGAAGTCATGCTACAATTGTACAGGGCTTTGGTGAAACCACACCTGGAGTACTGTACGTAGTTTTGTTCTCCATACTTAAGGGAGGATATACTTGCATTGAAGGCAGTACAGTGAAGGTTCACCAGATTAGTTGATGGGATGAAAGGGTTGTAATCTGATGATGGGCTGCATAAATTGGGTCTATACTGTCTGGAGTTTTTAAGAGTAAGAGGTGATATCATTGAAACATACAAGATTCCGAAGGAGCTGGAAAGGGTAGACACTGAGAGGTTGTTTCCCCTGGCTGGGGAATCTAGAACGTAGGGGCACAGTCTCAGGATAAGGGACCAATCATTTAGGACTGAGATGAGGAGAAATATCTTCACTCAAAGGGTTGTGCATCCTTGGAATTCTCTACCCCAGAGGGTTGTGGCTGCTCCATCGTTGATTATCTTCAAGGCTGTGATAGTTAGATTTTTGGTCTCTCAGGGAATCAAGTGATATGGGGAGTGGGTGGGAAAGTGGAGTTGAGGCTGAGGATCAGCCATGATCGTATTGAATGGCGGAGCAGGTTCAATGGGCTATATGGTCTACTTCTGTTCCTATTTTTTATGTTCTTATGTTCTATGTGTACCTACATGGGTCCTAGCAATGTCTGCCTTTTTAGTTTAGAGATACAGCACTGAAACAGGCCCTTTGGCCCACCGAGTCTGTGCCGACCATCAACCACCCATTTATACTAATCCTATACTAATCCCATATTCCTACCACGTCCCCACCTGTCCCTATATTTCCCTACCACCTACCTATACTAGGGGCAATTTATAATGGCCAATTAACCTATCAACCTGCAAGTCTTTGGCATGTCTTTTGTGGGATATTCCTTGTTCCAGTCCTACTCAGATCCCTCCCTCACCTCTTTTTCCAATAATTGATGACTGTAATGGTGCCATTTCCTGCTCTTATCCTGAACTGGAAAATTTCATCAATATTCTTTCCAATTTCCACTCTTCTCTCACCTTCAAAGGTCCACCTCTGACTTTTCCCTTCCCTCCACTGACTTCTCTGCTGCCATTTCTGGGATATCAACGATATTCACTATTAGCCGATTGACTCCCACAGCTACCTCGACTATATTTCCTCACACCCTCCTTCCTGTAAGGACTCCATTTGATTCTCTCAGTTTCTCTGTCTCAATCACATTTGTTCTGATAACATAACCTTCCACACCAGTACTTCTGATATGTCCACCTTTTCCTTCAACCGAGGCTTTCATCCCCACTGTGGTTGACAGGGCCCTTGACTTTGTCTGTCCCATTTCCCTGACTTCTCTTCTCACCCCTCCCCCTCCCTCCCAGAACCATGATAGCGTTCCCCTGTCCTCATCTTGCACCCCACTAGCGCATGTATTCAACGGACCATCCTCCAACCACATCTTCCCCTCCCCCTTCAGCATTCCGAAGGGACTATTCCCTCTGTGACACCCTGGACCACTCCTCAGTCCTCCAACACCCCCTCTCCTTTCCACAGCACGTTTGTATGAAAGCGCAGGAGATGTAATACCTGCCCTTTCACCTCTTCTCTCTTCGCCGTCCAAGGTCCCAAACACCTTCCAGTTGAAACAGTGATTTACGTGTACTTCTTTAAATTTAGTATACTGCATTCGCTGCTCACAATGTGGTCTGCACTACACTGGGGAGACCAAACGCAGATTGGGTGACCACTTTGCGGAACACCTAATCTGTCCACAAGCGTGACCCCCAGTTTCCAGTCGCCTGTCATTTTAATTCTTCACCTTGCTCTCTAGCTGACCTCCCTGTCGTTGGTCACCTGCAGTGTTCCAATGAAGCTTAACATAAGTTCAAGGAACAGCACCTCATCTTTCGATTAGGCACTTTACAGCTTTCCGGACTTAATATTGAGTTCAATGATTTCAGATTGTAAGCTCTGCCTCCATTTTGTTTTCCCATTATTTGCAGGTTTTTGTTTAACTCTGTTTTTTCTCATGTTTGTGCTTTCAGACAGCAGCTGTTCACCATTTTGCCATTCACACCTCCTCCAGAGACATCTTTTGTTTCTTTACTTGTCCCATTACCACTCTGGCCTTGCACCACGAACTATTTCGCCATTTAATATCTCCTGCCCTCCACCCTATCACAGATTTTCCCTTTTGTTCTTTTTCCAACTCTCCCCTCTTTCACTTTCCAACTTTTCTGATTTCTGATGAAAAGTCATCGAACTGGAATATGAACACTGTTTCTCTGTCCACAGATGATTCCTGACCTGCTGAGGTTTTTATTTCAGATTTCCAGCATCCACAGTATTTTGCTTTTGTTGAAGCTTCTAACTGGAATACATTGTTAAGGGAACAAAACCTGGAGAAGTGATATACTTTAAAATTCCCAAAGCAGGAATTACAAAGTCAATTTAACCCAAATTAAGAAATACATCTGCCCTAGGTTTCCTTGGCCCTTATGCCATAGTGCCACTTTAAGGGGACGCAGTGAGGGGACACAATGAGAAGAAACAGTTATAAAAACAAGAAATGCTGGAACCACTCAGCAGGTCTGGCAGCATCTGTGAAAAGAGAAGCAGAGTTAACGTTTCGGGTCAGTGACCCTTCTTCGGAAGAAACAGTTGCCTGAGTGAGAGACATTTGCCAGAGTGAAGTTGGAAATTTGGTGCAGGTGGTAAGTTTGGGTAAGTTTTTGTCCAGTTTCAATTTTATATTAAGAGTCAGGCTTTAAATCTGCTGGTTAGGTAAATAGCCTTGTTTAAACAAGAAGCAGCCAGCAGTGGCAGTTATCGATTGGAAGTAGTTAGGTTCAATAGGTGTTAACTATTGTAGCAGAAAGCTGAGCTAGCTAGTGAGTCATCAGAATCCTTATATAAAACAGACCAATTTCTTAGCTGACTAGAGTGAGGGGATGCAGTGAGAATATACAGTTGCCTGAGTGAGAGACATTTGCCAGAGTGAAATTGGAAATTTGGTGCATGTGGGAATTCAGTGCAGAGGGGGAAAGAAGGAATCCTTTTCTTATCTTTTTCAGCATCCAGCAGCTGGTGAGTCTTCTTTCTTTGACTCCAAGGTAGGTGAGTGCAACCTTCCATGACTTCAGTTTAAATTCTGAACTAATTGACTAATTAAAAATAAGGTTGTACAGAGATGGCAACTGCAGCATGTAGGAATCTGTGGAATGCACTGAAACCCCAGACAACCATGTCTGCAGTAAGTGTCTGTAGCTTGCATGACTTCAGCTCAGAATTGCTGAGCTGGAGACTAAGTTGCAGAAATTGCGGAGCGTCAGGGAGGGGGAGAGTTACCTGGGCACTTTGTTCCAGGAGGCAGTCACACCCCTTACAGTAGGGAGACCATTAGAGATGGCCAATGGTCAGGGACAGGAGGGTGTGACAGTGAGGTAGGTAGGGGGAATCAACATATAGTGATGGAGGAGCCTCAGCCTCTGACCTTGTCCAAAAAGTACGAGGTCCTTGCTGCCTGTGTGTATGAAGAGAAGAACTGCAAGGTGGATAGGTGGACTGACCATGGCACCATGGTGAAAGATGCCATTCCAGTCGGGGGATTGAAGAGGAATGTGGTAGTGATAGGAAATAGTATAGTCAGGGGGATAGATATTGTTCTCTGTAGCTGTGACCGGGAGCTCCAATGGCTGTGTTGCCTGCCCAGTGCCAGGGCTAAGGACATCTCCTCCTGGCTGGAGAGGAACCTGGAGGGGGAGGATCCAGTTGCCGTAGTCCATGTGGGAATCAATGAGATAGGTAGAACTAGAAATTATGTTCTGCTTAGAGAATTTGAGGAGTTAGGGTCCAAACTAAAATGCAGAACATCAAAGGTAATCATCTCCGGATTGTTACCTGAGCCATGCGCAAGTTGGCACAGGGTCAAGTGGATTAGGGAACGAAATGCATGGCTCAAAGAGTGGTGTGGGAAGAAGGGGTTTTGATTCTTGAGGCACTGGCATCAGTACTCAGGAAAAAGGGAGCTATTACGTTGGGATGGGCTTCACTTGAACCGGGCTGGAACCATCCAATCGCGAAACGAGGGCTGTGGACAGGGCCTTAAACAAACAGAGGGGTGGAAGGGTTTGGGCAAAGGGAAATTTAGAAATCCAAAGAGAGAGGTCAGGGAATCGGAACAGGATTGTGATGTAGGTAACTCCCAACAGAACGGGACAGGAAGAGACAGAGAGTTTAATAGAAATTGTACATTGGCACGGAATAGAGGTAAAAAATGAAATTTAAGTTCCTTTTTCAGAATGCACAAAGCATCTCTAATAAGATAGATGAACTAGTGGTACGAATAGAGGTAAATGATTTAGATCTAATTACCATTACGGAAACATGGTTACAAGGAGATCAAGGTTGGGAAATGAATATTCCAGGGAACACAATATTTCAGAGAGACGGACAGAATGGCAAAGGAGGAGGGGTAACCTTGATTGTAAAGGATGGCATAAGGACATTAATAAGAAGGGCTCTGGCCTCAGAACATCATGAAGTAGAATCAGTTTGGGTGGAAATTGGGAATAGCAGGAGTCAGAAAATACTGGTGGGAGTAGTTTACAGGCTCCCTAACAGCAGTTATACTATTGAACAGAACATTAAACAGGAAGTTATTGGAGCATGTAAAAATGGTAATGTATTAATTGTAGGGGAATTTAATCTGCCTATAGATTGGGACAATCAAATTGGCAACAGTAGTCTCGAAGTAAAATTTGTAGAATGCTTTTGTAACAGTTTCTTGGAGCAATACGTTGTAGAACCGATTAGGGACAAAGCTATATTATATCTCGTATAGTAAAAGATCCACTGGGAAATAGTGATCATAATACCATTGAATGTCATGTTAAGTTTGAAAGTGACACATTTCAATCACAAACAAGAATCTAAAACTTAAACTAAGCAAATTACGAAGGTATGAGGGGAGAAATGGCTAAGGTTAATTGGGTAAATAGACTGGAAGGTATGGTGGTAAATGAACAGTGGGAAACATTTAAAGAAACAATTTAAAAGGTTGAACAAAAGTACATTCCATTCAAAAACAAAAACTCATCAAGAAAGACCTCACTCAGGAAGTTTAGAAGAGTATTAGACTAAAAGGCTTACAATGTTGCAAAAAATAGTAGTAAGTCTGCAGATTGGGAGTGTTTTAGAAACCAGTAAAGGGCCACCAAAAAGTTGATAAAAAGGGAAAAAATTGAATATGAGAGTAAACTAGCCAACAATATAAAAACAGATTGTAAGAGTTTTTATAAGTACATAAAAAGGAAGAGAGTAGCTGAAGTTGACGTTGGTCCCTTAGAGGCAGAGACAGGAGAAATCATCAGGGGAATGAGGAAATGGCAGAGGCATGAACAAATATTTTGTATCTGTCTTCACAGTAGAAGATACAAGTTCCATACCAGAAATAGGCAGTAACCTAGGGTCTAAGAAGAGTGAGGAAATTAAGGATATTGATATCAGCCAAGAAAAAGTATTGGAGAAACTTGAGGGACTAAAATCTGACAAGTCCCCGGGACCAGCCGGCCTACATCCTATGGTACTAAGAGATAGCTGCAGAGATGTGCTGGCTATGATTTCCCGGAATTCCTTCATTTCAGGAATGGTCCCATCAGATTGGAAGTTGGCAGATGTTACACCGCTTTTCAAGAAATAAGGTAGAGAGAAAACAGGGAACTACAGGCCAGTTAGCCTAACACTGGAATCTATTATTAAAGAAGCCTTAACATTGCACTTGGAAAAGCATAGTACGGTTAGAACAAGTCAGCATGGTTTTATGGGAGATGTTGTTTGACAAATTTATTAACGTTTTTTGAGGATGTAACGTAGGGGAGATAAAAGGGAACCAGTAGATGCAGTATACCTGGATTTTCAAAAGGCATTCGATAAGATGCCACATAAAAGATTAACAGGCGAGATAAGGGCTCATGATGTTGGGGGTAATATATTAGCTTGGATAGAGGATTGGTTAACAGACAGGGAGCAGAGAGTGGGCATAAATGGGGCATTTTCTAGTTGGCAGGCAGTGAATAGTGGGGTGCCGTAAGGATCAGTGCTGGGGCCTCAGCTATTTACACTCTATGTTAATGACTTGGATGAAGAGACAGAGAGTAATGTATCTAAGTTTGCTGATGATACAAAGTTTGATGGAAAAGTAAAAACAAAATACTGCGGATGCTGGAAATCTGAAATAAAAACAAGAAATGCTGGAAATACTCAGCAGGTCTGGCAGCATCTGTGGAGAGAGAAGCAGAGTTAACGTTTCAGGTCAGTGATCCTCCTTCAGAACTTGATGGAAAGGTAAGCTGCGGGAAGGATGTAGAGAGGCTGCAAAGAGATATAGACAGGTTAAGTGAGTGGGCAACAAGATGGCAAATGGAGTATAATGTAGAGAAGTGTGAAGTTGTTCACTTTGGTCATAAAAATAGAAAAGCAGGATATTTTTTAAAAGGTGTGAAACTGGTAAGTGTTGATGTTCAGAGAGACTTGGGGGTACTGGTACAAGGAACGCACAAAGTTAAAATGCAGGTGCAGCAGGCTATTAGGAAGGCAAATGGCATGTTGGCCTCTATTGCAAGGGGATTGGAGTACAGGAATAAAGAAGTCTTACTAAAATTGTACAGGGCTTTGGTGAGACCGCACCTGGAATACTGTGTGCAGTTTTGGTCTCCATATTTAAGAAAGGATGTACTTGCACTGGAAGCAGTGCGTCGAAGATTTACTAAATTGGTCCCTGGGATGAGGGGGTTGTCCTATGATAAACTGAGTAAATTGGGCCTATATTCTCTGGAGTTTAGAAGAATGAGAGGCGATCTAATTGAGACATACAAGATTCTGAAAGGGCTTGATAGGGTAGAAGCTTAGAGAGCTTGTTCCCACTGGTCAGAGAATCTAGAACACGGGACACCGTCTCAGGATAAGGGGCCAATCATTCAGGACTGAAATGAAGAGAAATTATTACACTCAAAGGGTTGTGAATCTTTGAAATTCTCTACCCCAGAAGGTTGTGGATGTTCCATCATTGAATACATTTAAGGCTGGGATAGAGGGATATGGGAAGCGTGCAGGAAAGTTGAATTGAAGCCCAAGATCAGCCATGATTGTATTGAATGGCGGAGCAGGCTCGAGGATGAAGATTGATTAAAAACCTAGTTTAACAGGTAAGAATAGATCATATTAAGACAATATAGGGAACATTACAAAACTGAACAGGCTTCCATACATGCATTCAGAGTAAAAGGAGAATCAAGGGAGTAGCAGGAGCTTTAAAAGGCATGGCAATGGAGTATTGAGTGACCAGGAAATGGATATCCTGAACTTTTTTTTTGTATTAGTAGGAATGAAACCGGATGGACCACACGGCATCAACATAGGCACTGTAAACAACAAGGGCAAACACAGCCGTGTCGACCCTGCAAAGTCCTCCTTACTAACATCTGGGGGCTTGTGCCAAAATTGGGAGAGCTGCCCCACAGACTAGTCAAGCAACAGCCTGACATAGTCATATTCACGGAATCATACCTTACAGACAATGTTCCAGACATCACAATCACCATCTCTGTGTATGTCCTGTCCCACCGGCAGGGCAGACCCACCAGAGGTGGTGGCACAGTGGTATACAGTCGGGAAGGAGTTGCCCTGGGAGTCCTCAACATTGACTCCAGACCCCATGAAGTCTCATGGCATCAGGTAAAACATGGGCAAGGAAACCTCCTGCTGATTACCACCTAATGCGCTCCCTCGGCTGATGAATCAGTGCTTCTCCATGTTAAACACCAATTCGAAGAAGCACAGAGTTGCAAGAGCACAAAATGTACTCTGGGTGGGGGTCTTCAATGTCCATCACCAAGAGTGGCTCTGTAGCATCTTTACTGACCAAGCTGGCTGGGTCCTAGAGGACATAGCTGCTGGACTGGGTTTGGGCAGGTGGTGAGAGAACCAACAGGAGGGAGAAATGTACTTGATCTCGTCCTCACCAATTTCCAATTTACCTGTCGCAGATGCATCTTTCCATGACAGTAGTGGTCGGAACGCCCACTACACAATCCTTACGGAGACGAAGTCCTGTCTTCACATTGAGGATACCCTCCATCGTGTTGTGTGGCACTACCACTGTGGTAAATGGGATAGAATTCGAACAGATCTAGCAAATCAAAACTGGGCATCCATGAGGTGCTGTGGGCCATCATCAGCAGCAAAACTGTATTCAACTACAATCTGTAACCTCATAGCCCGGCATATCCCCCACTCTACCATTACCATTGAGCCAGGGGACCAACCCTGGATAAATGAAGTGTTCAGGAGGGCATGCCTGGAGCAGCACCACGCATACCTAAAAATGAGGTGTAAGCCTGGTGAAGCTACAACACAAGACTACTTGCATGCCAAACAGCGGTAGTAGCATGCAATAGACAGGGCTAAATGATCCCACAACCAACGGATCAGATCTAAACTCTGCAGTCCTGTCACATCCAGTAATAAATGGTGGTGGACAATTAAACAACTAACAGGAGAAGGAGTCTCCACAAATATCCCCATCCTCCATGATGGAGGAGCCCAGCACATCAGTGCAAAAGGCAAGGCTGAAGCATTTGCATCCATCTTCAGCCAGAAGTGCCGAGTGAATGATCCATCTTGGCCTCATCCCGAGGTCCCCAACATCACAGATGCCAGTCTTCAGCCAATCCAATTCACTCCACGTGGTATCAAGAAATGGCTGAAAGCACTGGATGCTGCAAAGGCTATGGCCCCTGACAACATTCCAGCAATAGTACGAGAGACATGCACTCCAGAACATTCCGCGCCCCTAGTCAAGCTGTTCCAGTATAGCTACAATACTGGCATCTACCCGGCAATGTGGAAAATTGGCCAAGTATATCCTGTGCACAAAAAGCAGGACAAATCCAACCCGGCCAATTACCGCCCCATCAGTCTACTCTCGATCATCAGCAAGGTGATGGAAGGAGTCGTCGACAGTGCTATCAAGCTGCACTTGCTCTGCAGTAACCTGCTCAGTGACGCTCAGTTTGGGTTCCACCAGGGCTGCTCAGCTCCTGACCTCATGACAGCCTTGGTCCAACCATGGACAAAACAGCTGAACTCCAGAAGTGAGATGAGAGTGACTGCCCTTGAGATCAAGGTAATATTTGACCAAGTATGGCATCCAGGAGCCCTGACTATACTGGAGTCAATGGGAATCAGGAGGAAAACTCGACGCTGTTTGGAGTTATACCTTGCATAAAGTAAGATGGTTGTGTTTGCTGGAGGTCACTTATCTCAGTCCCAGGACATTGCCGCAGGAATTCTTCAGGGAAGTGTCCTAGGCCCAAACATGTTCAGCTGCTTCATCAGTGAACGTCCCTCCACCGTAAGGTCTGTTGTGGGGATGTTCACTGCTGATTGCACAATGTTCAGCACCATTCACGACTCCTCAGATCCTGAAGCAGCCCAAGTCCATATGTAGCAAGATCTGGACAACATCCAGGCTTGGGCTAAGTGGCAAGTAACATTTGCGCCACAAGTGCCAGGCAACGACCATCTCAAACAAGAGAGAATCTAACCATCTCCCCTTGATGTTCAATGGCATTACTATCACTGAATCCCCCACTATCAACATCCTGGGGGGTGGGGGGGGTTACCGTTGACCAGAAACTAAACTGGACCAGCCACTTAAATGCGGTGGCTACAAGAGCAGGTCAGAGGCTAGGAATCCTGCCGCAAGTATCTCACCTTCTGACTCCCCAGTGCCTGACCACATCTACAAGGCATAAGTCAGGAGTATGATGGAATACTGTCCACGTGACTGGATGGGTGCAGCTCCAACAACACTCAAGAAACTGGACACCATCCAGGACAAAGCAACCGGCTTGCTTGGCACCTCATCTACAACTGTCAAAATTCAGATCCTCCACCACCAATGCACAGTAGCAGCGGTGCATGCTATCTACAAGATGCATGGTGACAGCTCACCGAGGCTCCTTCGACAGCACCTTCCAAACCCGCAACCTCTACCACCTAGAAGGCCAAGGATAGCAGATGCATGGGAACACCACCACCTACAAGTTCCCCTCTAAGCCACACAACTTGGAACTATATCGCTGTTCCTTCACTGTCACTGGGTCAAAATCCTGAAACTCCCTTGTTAACAGCACAGTGGGTGTACCGACAACCCCAAGGGCTGCAGCGGTTCAAGAAGGCAGCTCACCACCACCTTCTCAAGAATTCTTTGAGCAGATTTTCGAACTTGAGCTTCATGGACATTGTTTGTCTGGACTTAAACAAGGTTTTTGATCCAGTACTGCATTAAAGGTTGGCCCGTAAGGTAGAGAAACATTGAATAAATGGGTAGATATTAAAGTTGATTTTCAACTACATCAGGGGACACTGTAACATTTTTGGAATTTTACCGGTATAAGTTTTTGTAAGAGATTTTGTTTCAATTTATGTTATGATATTTCTGTAAGATTATATTCAACTTGGAAAGGGTTAACTACCATGGAAGTGCAACACTTTGTTGATATTAACCAGCACATTGACCGAGGGTGACTTCAAATGTTAATGAACTAACGAAAATATACACTACAGCCACAAGAATGCTTGTTACTATAGCTTTTCAACAATCGGATGAGTTGAGCTGGTAGCTAAAGTGGTCATATCATTGAGTAGTAATGATCACCATCAACATAAATGAAGGTGGCAATGTATAAAACTGGCACAGTGGATCAACAATTCATTCTAGAAACTACTTGATTTTCATTTTTGCCCAGGCAGGAACTTGAGAATCAACCTCATGGTCTCCTTTGTTTTCAGTTGGTGTGGGTGGAATGCCCATCGTAGATTATGCAGGAGAGAGATCTTTTTCTGTGGGACATAGAGCTTGTACTGGCGACTCATGATCATACATTCTGTGCACTTGGGGTGGGGTGAGGCTCCAATCTGAAATAGAGTAAGTGGCTGACCACTGCCCCCACTGAAAGTGAACCTGTAAGAGAGCACTGTTATTTATAAAAAATAAATTATCTCTGCCTTGACTCCTTTTACCCTTGATGGAGCTAACTTGCTATGATTGGAGGCTGAGACACCTCTTTTGCCAAAGTGCATCAGCCTTCAATATTACATTGAGTCCCCTGTGGCCGAGGGTGCAGGAATTCTGAGCTTGATGAGACCCTGCTCATGGCTCAAGCACCTCCAATCCAGCGATTGAGATACCTAAGTAAGGATGAGCGGAGATTCTGCTCCTTACCAGGCCTCACAGGAAGTCACCAGAGTTATGATGAAAGATTGACAGAACCTTTGGTGAAGTGACTCCAGAATGGGCATTCAAACACATAGGCTCCAATATTTACAGGGAGATAGGGTTGGTGTGGGGGAGGCTGAAGAACCTGAAAGGCTGGGCACAGAGGTCCTGCCGCGCTTAAGAGCAGGCCCTCATTAACATACTTTTTTAGTTCTTTTTCCTCCTGGCAAACACGAATCGGACAATCTGGCCAGTAGGATTGAAGGAAGCCAGCAGCAGGAGGTCACAGCCAATTACTTTTTGGAATGGTCCACATCAATCAGAAGTGGGGAGAGAGGCTGCAATGCCTTGCAGAGGGGGACAGAGGTTGGCAATCAGGAGGGCTGGTAATGGTGTGGAGGCTTGTGTTGGGGGCTGGGGGAAAAGGGCTGAGGCTCGCAATTGGGAGCAGGGGAGACGGAAGGCTTCCTTGAGGAACAGAGGTTAGCTCTCCTGCTCATACTGGCCCACCAGGGGATGAATTTAATGTGGCCATTGAGGGCAGGTACGGCAGTGTGGGGGGATGGAGAATTGCAGCACAACTGTCCACACGGAAATCCAGCGTTGTGACGTCGGTTGTGGATTTTATCAGTGGCGGGATGGCACAATGGTGGCATTGTTATCTCAATGCAACAGGAACCTATTTTAAATGGCTGAAAGGCTGATTTGCATGCATTGAAATATAATTAAAAGCGATGGGTGAGCGATTCTGTGAATGGCGGGTGACAATGTCATGCCTCTGGATTCATGGCCAGTAAAACCTGGTGGCACTGAGGCGAGAGGGGACATTGCTGCGACAGGTAGGCAGCCTTGAGTGCTGCATAGGGGAAGAGGAGGGATTGGAGGCCATTGCGGGACTGCGTTGCTGCGTGCTCTGCCAGGGAGTCCAGAGTCCTGGGTGCTCTGCAAGGGGGTCTGGCGACCCAGGGGCTCTGCAACAGGTATATGTGTGGGTTTGGAGGGATGTGGGGGTGGGGACGGGGTGGTCAGCATAGATTTGATAAACTGCTGTCTGATGGCCTGTTTGTTCACACTGCTGGAATAGCAGGTGAGCCATCATCAAGGTTGGGCACTGAGGCTCCACTGACAGAATTGGCACATCCTCAGGTACCAAGGCAGGAGGCCAGACAGGTTGAGAAACGCGCAAAAGAGGCAAGAGACAACCTTCATGACTCATTTACAGCCACCCTAGTGTCCATTCACAGAGAGTGAAATAAAGGCTCACCTTCAAGCCTGAACTCTGTCATCTCCTTTCCATTGTGGTCCCTTTCTTGTAAGCAAATGCAATGCTATCAAGAGTTCTTATCACATTGACATGTTAATGAGGGCCATGGTCGCATTGACATAGCCCTAAGGGAGAAGGGGAGGTCAACATCACACAATTAAGGCATATTGGCACATGGCTTTCAGACAATAAAGCCTAATGATCTGAACAAAGAATCTTTTAATTATTTAACACAAAACGTATATGGTACACCCTGAGACCCAAAGTGTGGCTATGTGCTCTTCTTAATATGTCTGTGGGTGCTCCTATGTGGTGTGATCCTGGCGGTAGCTGCTGGCTGGAGACAGGCTGCTGATCAGGCTGCCCCTTGGCCTGTGATGACTTTGGCAGGCGTCCAGTGGCTGCTTGAGGCCTGGAAGGCCCTGGCTGCCTGGGAGCGTCCCAGACAGGTCTCGCGGCTGCTGGAACTGGACTCACTGGCAGAAGGGTGAGGAGCCGGTGAGCACACTTGGAGCGCCCTGAAGGGAGCCCCCAGATGTGGATGACTCTCCTCCTCCCTCTGAAGGCTCTCTTGAGCCTCTTTGCTCACCAGAGAAGGGCGAGGAGCAGAAGAAGCATCCGGGATACTGTTCCTTTGCTCAACTTGCCACTCCAGTGCTCAGCTCATAGCCAAGGCAATGGTGTACAGGTTTGCATGCATCTGTGGGATCTGGCTTTCCATCAGGATCACCAACCTCTCGATGGAGGAAGCCATGCACTTATATGCCTGAGATATGACAGCAGTTGTGGAATGGATGAACTCCTCCTTTGTCAGCTCATGGCCGCACATGGCCTCTGGCATCTCCGCCAGATGCTGCCTTACCTCTCTCTGCCACTCCAGCACACCCTGTGCTGTTGACACCAGAGGCTCGTCATCAGCCGGGAGCTCAGCATAGGCCTGGCCACCCACAATACTCTGATTATCGGAGACCTTGACTGTCTTAGCCTCAGCCAGCTGCTCGGGTGTGTGTGTGGTGCTCTCACCAGCTTGTGAACCTGACTCTAATGCCGAGCGGTTACCCACCAAGGTGAAAGTATCTGTGCTGGTGGAGGGTGCCAGAGAATGGTGCATCCTCTGAGTGACCCACCTCCTCAGAGATGGATGACTCTCCCCGTGTGGCTGCAGACACCTGCGACCAGCTACCTACATGAAAGAACACAAACATATGTGGGTTAGGTTGTGCAGATCTCCTGATGCCAACCAAGTGTTATGTGGGTTTGCAATATTCACGTGCATACTGATGAGAGGCAATCCTCACTCTCAATCTCTCTGTCCAATATTGCGTGGCCACCCTGGGTGCCTGCCAGCTCCAAGGATTCTTCCTCAGTGGAGATGAATGGACGTAGATGTGGGAATCCTTCGCCTGTCCGGGCCATCTCCCTTCTATTATGGGCCTTTTTGTCCTGCCAGAGGAAGGATACGAACATACGAATTAGGAGCAGAAGTAGCCCCTCTAGCCTGCCTCGCCATTCAATAAGATTACGGCTGATCTGTTTGTGTCCCAAATTCCACACTCCCATCTACCCCCGATAACCTTTGATTTCCTTGCCGAATGAGAATCCATCTACTTCTGCCTTAAAATTATTCAATGACCCTTCCTCCACCACCTTCTGAGGCATAGAGTTCCAAAGTCGCACAATCCTCTGAATGAAAAAAATTGTCCTCATCTCTGTCCTAAAAGGGTGACCCCCAATTTTAAAACAGTGCTGCCTAGTTCTAGACTCCCTCACAAGAGGAAACATCCTTTCCACATCCACCTTGTCAAGACCGTTCAATCAAGTCTCCCCTCATTCTTCTAAACTCCAGTGAAAACAAGCCAAGTCTGTCCAACCTTTCCTCATAAGACAACCCACTCATTCCAGGTATCAATCGAGTGAAGCACCTCTGAATCACCTCCAACGCATTCGAATCCTTCCTTAAATAAGCAGATGGTAGAGAATGGCAGAGATATCCACATGACATTTAAGCTCATTTCATCCCCTATTGGGGAATCTGATGTCTCTCATGCCGACACTCGCTGTTAGGGGAGTTAAGTGGGGGTGAGCTATGAAGGAAGGTGGCCTCTGGCCAAAAGACAGGCATGTATCTGTTAGGAAGGTGAGAGTTACTGCCCTTGACATCAAGGCAGCATCTGATCGAGTATGGCATCAAGGAGCCCTAGCAAAACTGAAGTCAATGGGAATCAGGGGAAAACTCTCTGCTGGTTGGAGTCATACCTAGCACAAAGGAAGATGGTTGTGGTTTTTGGAGGTCAATCATGTCAGCTCCAGGACATCACTGCAGGAGTTCCTCAGGGTAGTGTCCTAGGCCCAACCATCTTCAGCTGCTTCATCAATGACCTTCCTTCAATCTTAAGGTCCGAAGTGGGGATGTTCACTGATGATTGCACAATTTGCAGCACCATTCGTGACTCCTCAGATACTGAAGCAGTCTGCGTAGAAATGCAGCAAGACCTGGACAATATCCAGGCGTGGGCTGATAAGTGGCAGGTAACATTTGCGCCACTCAAGTGCCAAGTAATGGCCATCTCCAACAAGAGAGAATCTAACCATCTCCCCTTGACATTCAATGGCATTACGATCACTGAATCACCCACTATCAACATCCTAGGGGTTACCATTGACCAGAAACTGCACTGGAGTAGCCATATAAATACCGTGGCTACAAGAGCAGGTCAGAGGCTAGGAATCCTGCGGCAAGTAACTCACCTCCTGACTCCCCAAAGCCTGTCCACCATCTACAAGGCACAAGTCAGGAGTGTGATGGAATACTCTCCACTTGCCTGGATGGGTGCAGCTCCAATAACACTCAAAAAGCTCGAAACCATCCAGGACAAAGCGGCCCACTTGATTAGCACCCCGTCCACAAACATTCACTCCCTGCACCACAGTGGCAGCGGTGTGTACCATCTACAAGATACACTGCAACAACGTGCCAAAGCTCCTTAGACAGCACCTTCCAAAGCTGCGACCTCTAACAACTAGAAGGACAAGGGCAGCAAATGCATGGGAACACCAGCACCTGCAAGTTCCCCTCCAAGTTACACACCATCCTGACTTGGAACTATATCGCCGTTCCTTCACTGGGTCAAAATCCTGGAAATCCCTTCCTGACAGCACAGGGGGTGTCCCTACCTCACATGGACTGCAGCAGTTCAAGAAGACAGCTCACCACCACCTTCTCAAAGGCAATTAGGGATGGGCAATAAATGCTGGCCTAACCAGCGAAGCCCACATTCCATGAATGAATAAAAAAAAGATACAAACCTAGCCACTCAGCCAACGCCGCAGCGCTGCTACCCTCCCCATGTTGTGCACCCCCCTGTGTAGTCACATGCAATGGTCAGAAAGGTGATTGTTATGGAGCATTCACCTTGGCAGAACGCCAGAGGTCATTGACCCTCTTCCTGCACTGGACCCAGTATCACTGGGTAACCCCACGGCTGCTAACCGCCTCTGCAATCTACACCCAGGCTTGCTTGGTTAGGCGGGAGGGCCTCTTCTTGCCATCGTGGGGACAGAGAACCTCACGACTTTTCCTTGTAACCTGGAGGAGAACCTGCAGGAAGGCATCAATGAACCGTGGGGCCACCCGGTGTCTTGCCATCCATCCTCTTCTGCCTTCCTCGTTGGGGAGGGAGGGGAGGGTTGGTGGGTTGAGTGCAGAATCAGTCGGACAAAGTTGTAGGCTGCACCAAGCTGACACTGAAACCAAGGCAGGAGTGAATGCAGAGCTGGCACGCCTTTTAATATGGCACCAGCACCTAAAGAACAAAGAAAATTACAGCACAGGAACAGGCCCTTCGGCCCTCCAAGCCTGCGCCGATCCAGATCCTCTATCTAAACATGTCGCCTATTTTCTAAGGGTCTGTATCTCTTTGCTTCCTGCCCATTCATGTATCTGTCTAGATACATCTTAAAAGACGCTATCGTGCCCGCGTCTACCACCTCCGCTGGCAACGCGTTCCAGGCACCCACCACCCTCTGCGTAAAGAACTTTCCACGCATATCCCCCCTAAACTTTTCCCCTCTCACTTTGAACTCGTGACCCCTAGTAATTGAATCCCCCACTCTGGGAAAAAGCTTCTTGCTATCCACCCTGTCTATCCCTCTCATAATTTTGTACACCTCAATCAGGTCCCCCCTCAACCTCCGTCTTTCTAATGAAAATAATCCTAATCTACTCAACCTCTCTTCATAGCTAGCGCCCTCCATACCAGGCAACATCCTGGTGAACCTCCTCTGCACCCTCTCCAAAGCATCTACATCCTTTTGGTAATGTGGCGACCAGAACTGCACGCGGTATTCCAAATGTGGCCGAACCAAAGTCTTATACAACTGTAACATGACCTGCCAACTCTTGTACTCAATACCCCATCCGATGAAGGAAAGCATGCCGTATGCCTTCTTGACCACTCTATTGACCTGCGTTGCCACCTTCAGGGAACAATGGACCTGAACACCCAAATCTCTCTGTACATCAATTTTCCCCAGGACTTTTCCATTTACTGCATAGTTCACTCTTGAATTGGATCTTCCAAAATGCATCACCTCGCATTTGCCCGGATTGAACTCCATCTGCCATTTCTCTGCCCAACTCTCCAATCTATCTATATTCTGCTGTATTCTCTGACAGTCCCCTTCACTATCTGCTACTCCACCAATCTTAGTGTCGTCTGCAAACTTGCTAATCAGACCACCTATACTTTCCTCCAAATCATTGATGTATATCACAAACAACAGTGGTCCCAGCACGGATCCCTGTGGAACACCACTGGTCACACATCTCCATTTTGAGAAACTCCCTTCCACTGCTACTCTCTGTCTCCTGTTGCCCAGCCAGTTCTTTATCCATCTAGCTAGTACACCCTGGACCCCATGCGACTTCACTTTCTCCATCAGCCGACCATGGGGAACCTTATCAAACGCCTTACTGAAGTCCATGTATATGACATCTACAGCCCTTCCCTCATCAATCAACTTTGTCACTTCCTCAAAGAATTCTATTAAGTTGGTAAGACATGATCTTCCCTGCACAAAACCATGTTGCCTATCACTGATAAGCCCATTTTCTTCCAAATGGGAATAGATCCTATCCCTCAGTATCTTCTCCAGCAGCTTCCCTACCACTGACGTCAGGCTCACCGGTCTATAATTACCTGGATTTTCCCTGCTACCCTTCCTAAACAAGGGGACAACATTAGCAATTCTCCAGTCCTCCGGGACCTCACCCGTGTTTAAGGATGCTGCAAAGATATCTGTTAAGGCCCCAGCTATTTCCTCTCTCGCTTCCCTCAGCAACCTGGGATAGATCCCATCCGGACCTGGGGACTTGTTCACCTTAATGCCTTTTAGAATACCCAACACTTCCTCCCTCCTTATGCCGACTTGACCTAGAGTAATCAAACATCTGTCCCTAACCTCAACATCCGTCATGTCCCTCTCCTCGGTGAATACCGATGCAAAGTACTCGTTTAGAATCTCACCCATTTTCTCTGACTCCACGCATAATTTCCTCCTTTGTCCTTGAGTGGGCCAATCCTTTCTCTAGTTACCCTCTTGCTCCTTATATATGAATAAAAGGCTTTGGGATTTTCCTTAACCCTGTTTGCTAAAGATATTTCATGACCCCTTTTAGCCCTCTTAATTCCTCATTTCAGATTGGTCCTACATTCCCGATTTTCTGCTCCAGAGTCATCTGAGGCCATAATCAATGACTCACCTCCCGCCCCGTGATTGTGTGGGGGGGGGTCCTGCCTCCCCTATGCACCACTTGACAGATGGGAGCGGTGCCCACCTGTGGCGGACTCATTAAATTCAGCCCCAGGAGTCCTGAAACAGGCACTTGCTTTGGGGAGCTAGCAGCTCCTGTCTTTCTTCCAGTGCCGAGTTTCCCGGCCTCTGGAATACCCATACAACAACTGCCAATTTTAAATCAGGTCCCAATAGCACTGTGGGAGCCTGAATTAAATATGTTAATTAAGTGCCCTGCCTCTCCATGCCTGTGATATCTACCACTGCGGATGCATCATTTAACTCTTGAACACTGTCACACCGACCCTCTCACATCCATACAGTCTACAACAGAGGACACTGTAGTTAGTTGGCTTTGGATTAACTAGCTTGAAAGTAAATTTTTGTTTGGAATGGCAGCAATACTGCTTGTTTGTTATTTTTAATGGAATGAGTGATTTATGCCTTTAACTCCTTATAGGGACTTAACCAAATCAGGGGTACATCCCCTATAAATCTCCTTTAATCAAGTTCAAACCAGACAAATTCTCAGCCACTTATTTGGGTCCAAAGAATTGTACTAGCTTTCCCTCAAAGAAAGACAACCAACAGAGAATATTACCATCTTTCGGATAGCCTATTTTTAATATTTATGGGAAAGTCATAAATATCCCAGATATTATTAGGGTCTGGGAAACTCTCTTCAATATGTATCTCTCCTCTTAAAGAGACACAGAGAGGGGGTTCTTGTAATTGTATACTGAATACTACATGAGACAATTTATTAACTTTTATAGATTTATTAAAGAATTTAACATGTAATAAACTTCTTCAGTGGGTAAGTATATCACAATATCAAATATTACTGAGAGATGTAACACATATTCTTATTTCTAACATAGAATCCAAAAGTTTAACCTTGCTAATGTTACAGCAAAATTATCCTAGAATATCCATCAAAATTTAAAGTAAACTTTTACCTTAAATCCCTCAAGCAAGGCATAGGATAAAAAGTGTTGTTTGAGGATACAGTACTTCTAAACTTTGCTTTCAAAACCTCTCATTTTTATACTATTTCTGAAGTGTCATCTGACTTCCAGCATTTATGTGACCTTCCTGTGTTCCTTTTAAAATCCATAACTTTAATTACCATTTCCACTTAATGTTTTACTGGGAACCCCCTGTTTTCTGAAGTTGTAAGCCTTTATCTGATCAAAATGTTTATAATTGTGTTTACTTGACCTCTTGTTCCTGTGAGTCCATTTTCTATAATTGCCTTTTTATTGTACCTTAAAGCAACCTCCGGAGCCGATTTGTCTGCATCAACAACCCCATAAACTAATTAAGTTTATCGCTACCTCTTACTGAGGTCACACAGGATATTTCAAGGTGTGTGTTTATCTTCCAATTCCCTGGCAACAGAAACACAAATGGATTTCCCAGCTTGTTCATAACAGGGACACTGAAACATTTAACTCACTTTCTTAAATGGGAATGTCAGTAAGGTCTGAAAACTGACCATATATTCAATCTTTACTTCTAAAAGGCATTAAACACTAACTATTTCCAAATTCTACTTAATTAAACCTATTATACCTTTATTCCATCAATTGAGGAATAATGGTAAACTAATGAATATCATTTTTAAATCTGTATTCTCTTAATTCATGTAGGTCATATATAATAAACCAGTATGTTGGTTTACTGTTGTACCTCATTTTGCTGGAGTGCTTTTCGATGCGACTTCAGTAAAGACAGAACGTCAAGACAGAATGTGTGAGATTACGGTGGATAGTCGCAACAAGAGTCCTAAGTTATGATCTTCAAGTCACACTATTGTCTAGCTAGATATTGGGCAGTATAGGCGCATTTTAGATCTCGGGGATTTGAGGGCCACTTATGGGAGTAACCGATGGTACGGAACCTGAGAATATCTAGTGCAAAAGCTGCAAAATTGTAACAGTGACAGATGGTGGTTGTGCATGTTGCTGCATTGAAGTGATCCAAGGATAAGTGGTGGAAGTTTCGTTGTTCAAATTGCAAAATGTATCTTTTAATTCAAACATTGCGTACTTGCAATAGAATTGAACTTTATTTTCATCATAATCTTCATGCTTCGATTGACACGTTTATCAAGAAAACAGCTTTGACAGTATTTGAAAGTAATTAATTGTTGAAACGTTTCTGAGATGCGATAAGGTGCGATGTAAATGCAAATTTTTCCTTTATTTTTTCGCAGCAGGATCCGATCCATCTCTTCATGTAGGCTTTGCTGGCTGCAGTTTTGTTGGGTGCAGTTTAAATGATTAGTTCTTGCTGTTTAACTTTGGATCAAAATGAACTAGTTCAGTGATGCAGGTCTTGGGGCTCACATAGGAAATTATAAGTAGCACCATCTTTCTACAACACCATGGCTTTTTTATGTGCACACTCAGCATATCGTTTCTATTGAACTTATCAAGCTAGGTAATGCTCCTACTGTATTTGAAGGTTGCATATCATTCAAAGAATGAGTCAAATATTCAGGAATCTTGTTTCACCTGGCTAAGCAGATCAATGTACCATTGCTTCACTGCAGATTCAGCAGAGAACACCAGGCTGAAACCAAGACAGTCCAAGTATTATTGCAAAGAGTAATGAGAATCATTTATTTTTATTCCATGAATTAATTAGGCTTGTTGTTCAGTATACTTATTTGTGGTTCATGGCTACAGCTTCCACATATTGGAAGGATTGATAAATCTGGATGTTGCAAGCTCTTGCATCCAGGAAAACCAGAAATCTAGATTGTGAACATTTCAACTATCCCTGAGGACCACAATCTCGGCTTTTGCCATGTCAGTGCCAGAAGAGGGGACTGGCGTAACAATACCTCATATGGCTGAGATTAAAGGACTGAAAAAATGTGGGCCTTGATAATTCCACAATTCCTTGACGCTGGACAGTAAGCACATTCCTGTGGGATGGGATTGGTCTTCTATCCTCTTTGTCCACTGCAGATGGAATACTGCCCTATCAATCAGCGTACTATCCCATTCAACAACAGGGAAAGTCACTTACTGAGGGCTGCAATTTGAATATAATTTGAGGCAAGAATTTGAGCTTGCAACCATTCATTTTACTACTTGAACGCTAAATGTGTACATGTATTTTAATCTGCATTTCATCAAATCAATTTCAAGCACGATTAATCACTATGGAGTATATGTTGGATTAGGCCGGAAAATGGGCATGGTGATTGCAATGTGCAGGGAATCCACTCCTGTATGCAAACTTCTTGCTGCTTGCTAATTTAAATCATAAAGGCATGCAGCCCAGCACTAAGCACGCTGCTGAGTGGCTGCATGGGGGCCCAAGTTTGTGTGAGTCTAACACCACTTAAAACTAGCTTGCATTACTTAAAGCCAGTCTTCATCTCCTAAAGGTGAGGTGCATTTTAGCTGTAGAAGGTGCTGGAACTGGTTCAGGAAGAGTATCTGAACAGAAAAAGGTGTGGGAATGGCGCAACAGGCCAGAGAGCGTGCCCCAAGATTCTCCGATGCAGCACTGGAGTTCTTTGTGCAGGCGATGGACTGGTAGAGAGAGGTTCTCTACCCACAGGAGCCTAGGAGGCCCTCGAGACAGACACTGAGAAAGCAGTGGGAGCAGATTGGCAGCAACCTTGCTCTGAGGACCTGGATGCAGTGCTGCAAAAAGTTCAATGGCCTCACAGGAGTCAAGGTCAGTAAATGCATCTTCATGTGCCATATTGTTAAAAAGGAACCACTAGCCTTGCAAACTGCTCAATTCACTACTGTAACCTTCACTCACCGAACAACAGTCTCTAGCAAAAACGATCTGACCTCACATTCTTAGCCTCGCCTCATCCTCACACACTTAGAACGGCTGCAAGCCTCATACTCACATCTCACAGCTTGCACACACTGCCAGCTATTCAGCTATGACAGGCATATCACCTAAACACATTGCACCACACTCCTTGATGCACTTCCCTGCAGGCCAAGGTGGCGCATAAGCCAGCAGCACCTAACCAGTGGGGGAACAGGCAGGGCTGCATGCCCTGACCCCCTTGGAGGAGACGGTGCTGGCATCATTGGAGTATCCATGACTGAGGCTGGGCCAGCAGCGCAACTGAAACTATTGAGGATGTTGGTATGTTCCTACCTAATTCACCTTCGCACATTCTGCTTCCCTGTCATCACACAATCTCGTCTGATTTAGAAGCTGCAGATAGTGTAAGCAGGCACCTCTTGCTTTCCCCTGCTTCCCTCACCCCAACCCTATCCTTGTGCCTCTCTCCTTTCAAATACCCAAGAACAAAATATGACCACCTGCACCAAGGACGCCAGTGCTGCATCGGAGAACCTTGGGGTATTCTCTCAGGCCTATTGTGGCCTTAAGTGGCCTATTAACGGCTACTTAAGGACCTCTTCCTGCCGCCGCTGGTGACCAGTGGCGGGAGGTGCCTCCGCAATGCAGGGAGGGCACCTTGTTAATGAGGCGCTCTCCCTGCAGGGTTGGGTTGGGTTTCCTCCTTTGTGGTCAATCTGTAGCCCTCGGATGACCCCCGTGGCAAAACCTCCGCCTCCATGGAACCCCCTCCCTCTGGACTTCGCCGGGGCTTTCCGGACTGGTCCTGGCGACATCGCCTCACTTACCTTAGGTCCGGTATTCCAGTGCTGGACCTGGGTCCAATGTCTCTTAAGGTACCGTCAGTGGCCACCGCTAGTGATGGCGCTGCCGATACTGCTGAGCTGTCAGCCCTGTGATTCATCGGCTGCTCTTGGAATTGGGATCCTTTTCATTAAAGGGACGGGGATCCCGGTGCGGGAAACTTAGGCAGCAAAATGACGGAGGATCGCTCCGGGGTAGGACATCTTTTCGGCCTTGTGCCAGGAGCCTTGCCTCCTACGCAAAATCAAGCCTGTGAAGAGGAGCAGGACACTGCTGAAGAAGAAGCAGCATCACTCAATCTGGCCAAGACAAGATAAGGGGTGGTCCCTCAGTTCAATGATGCCTCCATGCAGATTCTCCTCCAGGCTGCAAGGGAAAGGCTGCGGGTTCTCTTCCCCAGCGATGGCAAGAAGAGGTTCTCCTGCCTGACCAAGCCAGCCTGGGTGGAGATCGCAGAGGATGCCTTGGCCATCTTGTGCTCTCCTCCTTGGGGGTTGGGGGTGTCCAGGAAACAGTTCAGCAACATTTTCAGCTGCAGTAAAGTTACAGAAACTCTGACGCAGGAGTGAGTGCAGGGCTGGCAGGCTTTTAAATATGGTGCCAGCACCTGCAACGGAGTCATCTGAGCATCTGCACTAGAGGAGGTCAGCAGCCGTGGTGTCATTCACCGGAACTGGGTGCAGTGCCAAAAGAGGGTCAACGACCTCCAGGGTTCAGCCAAGGTGAGTGCTCCCTACCGTTCTCCATTGTGGGATTGCATGTGACTAAGCGGGAGGGTGTGTGACATGGGAAGTGTGGCACTATCATGGCGATGGCAGAGAAGCTATAGGGTATTACCGCATCTTGAATGATGCATGTCTGCATCTTGGCCACAGGCCACCTTCCTGCTGTGTTTACTCCGATTAGCTCCCCCTACTGGGGGAATGAGGGGCTGACAGTAGCAGAATTGTCATGCTGATCTCTGCTAATTTTTACTATCTCCATACTTCCACTTGCAGGGCAAGAGGGCCCATAACAGGAGGGAGGCAGCCTGGACTGGTGGAGGAGTTCCGGACCTGTGTCCACTCACCACCAAGGAAGAGGCCTTGGAACTGGCGGAGAACCGGGGCAGCCACGCCATCTCGGATGGAGAGACTTGAATCTTTGTGCAAGAGAGTGAAGACTGGCTCAATCGACATACTCATCACTTTTGGAGGCCCACATCATCTATGGTTGGCATGACGATATCTGCACAGCCTAACCCAAACATGTTTGTGCGCTCTCAACCTCTGAGGAGAAGGACCACTCAAAGTATGCACCATCCATGACTTTCCTGCACCTTCCACCAGCGCAGATACTTTCAACATGGTGGGTAACCGCTCAGCTTTAGATTCAGGGTTACAAGCTGGAGAGAGCACCACACACGCACCCTCACAGCTGGCCTCTGACAGTCGGAGGACTATGGGTGGCCAGGCCCATGCTGAGCCCCAGGATGATGATGAGCCTCTGGTGCTAACAGCTGCTGGAATGGCAGCTAGAGGTCAGGCAACATCTGGCGGAGATGCCAAAGGCCATGTGCAGCCATGAGCAGATGATGGAGGAGTCCATCCATGTCATGAATGCTGCCATATCTCAGGCATGTGAGCACATGTCTTTCCTCCATCGAGATGTTGGCGACCCTCATGGAGAGCCAGATCCCACAGATGTATGCATCCCTGCACATCATCGCCTTGGCCATGAACTCGACGCTGCAGTGGCAAGGCAAGAGAAGGAACAGGAAGCTGGAGACTTATCCCGCTCCTCATCCTTCTCTGGTGAGCAGGGAGGTTCAAGTGAGCCTTGAAAAGGAGGAGGAGAGGCTGCCTTCCACATCTGGAGGCTCCCCTCAGGGCACTCCGAGTCTGGACAGCGGCTCCTCAGCCTCTCTGCCAGTGAGCCTAGCTCCTGCAGCTGTGACACCTGAGGAGAGTACTGCACCAATGCAGGAAACCTTCAGGCAGCTGTGGCCTTGCAGGCCTCAGGCAGCCAGAGATCGCTCGCCGAAGTGCTAAAGTCGTCACAGGCCGAAGGGCAGCCTGATCAGCAGCCTGCCTCCAGTCCAGCCGCTGTTGCAGCAATCGCACTGCGTAGGAGCACTTGCAAATGTATTAAGGAGACCACCTAGCCATGCTTGGGGACCCATGGGTGTAGGAAGTATGTAAACTAGCGATTAATTAAAAGTTCTTTTGGGCAAATCATTAGCGATCATTGTCTGAAAGCCATTTTATATTATGCCTTAATTGTGAGCTGCTGACTTCCCCTTCCCCCTTAGTGCAACGCTGATGTGACAACAGCACTCATTAACACGCCAATGTGACCACAGCCCTATAAACATGCCAATGTGACCATAGCCATCATTAACATTTGTTTTCCCATGGGTACTAATGCACGTTGCAGTTTGTCGTAAGTCAGGGAACACAAATGGAAAGGAGGTGACAGACTACATACATTAAGGTGGGTCTTTAATGTGGCTGGAAGTGGCTGATTATGAGGTTGTCTCTTGCCTCCTTGGCACATCACTCAATTTGCCTAGCCTGCAGTGTAAGGTCCATCCATTGCTGCTTGCCCCTCTCCTTCCTGTGCGACCTTCCTCCTCATCAGTGGAGGAGTGTGGCTCAGGCATCTCATCATCATCTAAGGCTGTCCCTCTCTGCAGGGCTCAATTGTGCAGAGTATAGTAGACCACCATGATAAGCGAGACCCTTGCCAGGGCATACTGTAGTGCCCTAACAGATCAATCAAGGCAATGGAATCTCATCTTCAGGAGTCCAATGGCCTGCTCAATGGTCTCCCAAGTGCAGCCGTGGCAATTGTTGTACCTTGCCTCTGCTGCATTGCGAGGGTTCCTCACAGGCATAAGAAGCCAAGTCTTTAGTGAGTAGTGCTTCAGTGGGTAGTCCTTATCCCCGAGAATCCATCCCTGAAGGTGAGCGGGGAGTTTGAAAAGCTGTGGCACTTGGGACTGTTGAAATATGTCGGCATCGTGGCTGCTTCCTAGGAAGTGGGCACACCCTGCTGGAAATTTATCTGGTGGTCACAAGCTAGTTGAACGTTGATTGAATGGAAGCCCTTCCTCTTGATGAAGGCGGCTGGCTAATCCATGGGAGTCTTGATTGCCACCTGTGTGAACTCTATCACACCTTGCACTCAGGGAAATCCAACGATGACCCCTGAACCCGATGGCAGTCTCAGCCTGACTGTCAGGATTGGTCTGATAGCCTACATAGTTTTTGGCCCTCTTGGACAGGGCATTGGTCATGTCCTTGATGTAGCAGTGGGATGCTGCCTGGGAGACCCTACACATGTCCCTGGTGGATCTCTGGAAAGATCCAGATGTGTAGTTTAGTGCCACGGCGATCTTCAGGGCTACTGGCATAGGGTGACCCCCAAATCCCATAGGTTGCAACTCATCCTGCGGTAGGGCGCATATATTCGATGACAGCCTCCCTGGAGAGCTGTGGTCTTTGCTAACAAGGGCGCTCGGACATTTGGTGGTAGCTGATATGAGTCCAGTACACTCTCTGGTGTACATGGGCCCTTCTTGGCATGGCCAACTGCTGTTGTGCCCATCGTGGAGCTTCACAGACAGGCGCAGCAGCCTCTTGGCCCTCCCTTTGTTAGAGGCACTGCATTCCACAACAAGGGACCAGAAATAAAGGGTGGATGAGGCCCATGCCAGGTGGCTTGTGGGCTTGCGGATCACTGTCGATGCAGAATGATTTCTTGAGTATGGTGGCACACCAACTGCACATTCGGTGACTGGCAAACTTTGTGGTTGCAGTACTTATCAGCATTCGGCTACGGTATCTGTAAAGGCACGTGTGCTCAGTCAATGCATCCTGCACCATGGGAATCCCACTATCCTGGCTCTGCCTGCTTCTGTCTGGCCAGAGAGAATGCAATGTACTTCCCTGTCCCCTGCTGTGGGAAGCAGGGGTTTTGCTTCATGGGCCACTGACATCAGTACTGGGGAGAGAGGGAGCTGTTCCAATGGGGCAAGCTCCACTTAAATTAAAAACAAGAAATGCTGGAACCACTCAGCAGGTCTGGCAGCATCTGTGAAAAGAGAAGCAGAGTTAACGTTTCGGGTCGAAGAGTTCCGAAGAAGGGTCACTGACCCGAAACGTTAACTCTGCTTCTCTTTTCACAGATGCTGCCAGACCTGCTGAGTGGTTCCAGCATTTCTTGTTTTTATTTCAGATTTCCAGCATCCGCAGTATTTTGCTTTTATTACTCCACTTAAATTAGGCTGGGACCTGTGCCCTGCCAATGACTAGGGCAGTAAACAGAGCTTTAAACTAATAAAGGGTAGGGATGGGAGGTATCAGGGAACTGTAAATTCAGAAACAGTAAGGATAATGCCAAGGGTCTAGAGCAGAGCAGCATTTTGGGTAAAAATAAGCAGAGTGGATCAGAAAGGGATGGTGAAAGTTACAAAGGTAATAGGGCTTTCATGACTGAGGTGACGTCAGGGAAAATTAGAAAAAAGTCACAGTTAAAGGCACTATATCTGAATGCATGAAGCATTCACAACAAATTAATGAATTAATAGCGCAGATAGAAATTATTAGGTTTGATCTAAAAGCTGTTACGGAAATGTGGTTACAAAGTGACCAGGTTGGGAACTAAATAATCCAGGATACTTTCAGAAGAGATAGGTAAAATGAAAAAGAAGGAAGGGTAGCCCTGATAATAAAAGATGGGATAAAGACAGTAGAGATAAAGGATCTTAGCTCAGAAAATCAAGAAGTAGAATAATTTTGGGTGGAGTTAAGAAACAGCAAGGGGCAAAAAACATTAGCAGGAGTAGTTTATTGGTCCCCTAATAGTTGTTGTGTAGGGCAGAGTAAAAATCAGAAAATCAGAAGTGTATGTAATAAGAGTAATGCAGTAATCATGGGAGAATTTAATCTTCATTTAGACTGGCTAAACCAAATTTGCAGTAATAGTATGGTGGATGAGTTCATGGAATGTAGACAAGATAGTTCTCTAGATCAGTGTGTCAAGGAACCAACTAGGGAACAGGCTATTTTGGTCTAGTATTGTGCAATTAAAAATGGTTAATTAATAACCTTGTAGTAAAGGGGGCTCTAGGGAAGAGTGACCATAATAATAAGAGTGAATTTTATATTGAGTTTGAAAGTGATTGAGTGAAATCCGAAAATAGGGTCTTAAATCTAAACAAAGCAAGCTATGTAGGTATGAGGTCTGAGTTAGCTAAGGTACATTGGGAAACTACATTGAAAGACATGACAGCAGATAAGCAATAGCTAGCATTTAAAGAATTAATACATAATTTGCAACGAATATATAGTCCTTTAAGACACACAAACACCACAGGAAAAAGTGGTCCAACTGTGGCTAACAAGAGGATTTAAAAAGAGTATTCGATCATAGGAGGAGGCTTATATTGTTGCCAAAAAGAATAGTAAGCCTGAAGATTTTAGAATTCATCAAAGGAGGACCAAGAAATTCTTGAGGAAAGAGAAAAGAGAATATGACAGTAGACCAGCAAGAGACAAAATAAATAGATTGTTAACTTTTTATAGGGGTGTGAATAGGAAGAGATTAGTGAAAGTAAATGTGGACCTATTAGAGGAAGAGACAGGTGAAATTATGATGTAGAATAAGGAACTGGTAGAGATAGTAAACAAATGCATTGTATCTGTCTTCATGGTAGAAGACGTAAAACACTCTGGAAATAATGGGGAAACCAAGGGTCTAGCGAGAATGAGGATTTCAAAGAAACCAGTATAAGTAAAGAAATAGCACTGGAGAACTTTACGGGACTGAGTGGCGACAATCCCCTGGGCCTGACGCCTTTCACCCTTGGGTTTTAAAAGAGGTAGCTGCAGAGATAGTGGATGCATTGGCTTTGAACTTTCAGAAATGCTTAGATTCAAGAACACTTCCCGAGGATTGGAAGGCAGCAAGCATAACCCTGCTATTTAAGAAAGGAGGAAAAGAAAAATGGGGAATTATAGGCCAGTTAGTCTGACATCAGTAGTAGGCAAAATGCGAGAATCTATTATTAGGGACATGGTAACAGGGCACTTAGAAAATCATAATATGATTAAGCAGAGTCAACAGAGATTTATGAAAGGAAAATTGTGTTTGACAAAATTGTTAAAGCTTTTTGAAGATGTAACTAGTAGGATGGATAAGGGATCAGTAGATGTCGTGTATCTGGAGTTTTAAAAAAAAAATTGATAAGGTGCCACACAGGACATTATTACACAAAGGTAGAACTCATGGATTGGGATTATATTAACATATAATGAGGATTGGTTAATGGACAGAAAACAAAGAGTAGGAATAAATGGGACATTTTCAGGTCTGTAGACTATAACTAACAGGGTACCACAAGGATCAGTGCTTGGGTCTCAGATATTTACAATTTATATCAATGACTTATATGAGGAGACTGAGTGTAATGTATCCAAGTTTGCTGATGATACAAAGTTAGGTCGAAATGTAAGCAATGAGGAGGCTGCAGAGGGATATAGACTGGTTGGGTGAGTGGCCAAGAACATGGCAGTCGAAATACAATGTAGCAAAGTGTGACAGACTGGGAAATGTTTTAATTTAGAGGGACCTGGATGTCCTTGTATATGAATCACAGAAAGTTCACATGCAAGTACAGCAAGCAATTAGGAGGGCAAATGATGTGTTAGGTTTGTTATAAAGGAATTGGAGTATAAGAGTAAAGAGGTCTTACTACAATTATACAGGATATTGTTGAGGCCGCACCTGGAGTACTATGTGCGGCTTTGGTCACCTTACTTAAGGAAGGATATACTCGCCCAGCGGGAATGCAACGGAGGTTCACTTGACTGGTTTCTGGGAATGAGAGGGTTGTCCTATGAGGAGAGATTGAGTAGACTAAGCCTATATTCCCTGGAGTTTAGAAGAATGAGAGGTGATCTCATTGAAACAGACAAAATTATTCAGGGACTTGTCAGGGTAGATGCTGAGAAAATGTTTCCCCTGCCTGGGGAATCCAGAACACTGGGTCACTATCTCAGATTAAGGGGTCTGCCATTTAGTTCTGAGACGAGGAGAAAATTCTTCACTGAAAGGGTTGTGAATCTTTGGAATTCTCTACTGCAGAGAGCTGTGAATGCTCAGTCCTTGAATCTATTCAAGACAGACTTTTGGTTAGTAAGGAAATTAAGAGATATGGGAATAGTGCGGGAAGGTGGAGTTGAGGTAGAAGACCAGTCATGATGTTGTTGAATGGTAGAGCAGGCTCAAAGGACCAAATGATCAACTCCTGCTTCTATTTCTTATGTTCTATCTGGCATAAAGATTGTCTGTCAACTTTCTTGTGTAACAGTAGACAGTGAACTGGGAAATGTTACAGATGACACCGGTTCCAGCCTGGAAGGATTCCGACATGAAGAAATTTAGGACCACAGTCACCTTCACAGCCACTGACAGTGACACACTGGCCCCACTCTGAGATTGCAAGTCTGTTTGTAAGAGGTGACAGAGTTCTCTGAGCACCTTCTGCGTAAAGCGCGGTCGATGCCCACAATGCTCATGGCTTGGTTGGAGGTCCCTAAAGACCCGAGTTGGATAAGGCCTCCTGCTGAGAGGCCCTCTCCCCTCCTCTTCCTTCCTCTGTGACAGCTTGTCCTCCTCTTTGTCGTCTCTTCTCCATCTCCTTTTGATGCTGCAGCCCAAGGAGAACTACAACTGCAAAGCACCAAGCACTTCTACAAACTCAAATAAAGCTCGTAGAAATTAATTGAAATTAATCTCTAAGTTGTTGATGATCCCTTTAGATAGCACTGGTGGGCAGTCCTTATTGCTGCTGACCGCAGCTCCATGTGTTTAAGAGAGGGTGTTAGCTGAAGCAGTTGGAGATTGAAAAGAGCAGTATTGGCATCAAATCAGTGTCAAATTACTGACATCACGATTTGCCTGCTCTGCATACTTCCAGTACACGGTCCTCACGCCCATGCTAATGGCCTCAAGATGGCGTTCGGCATGCTTGAAGAGGGTGCTCACAGCACAGATGTCATTTTGATACCAAAATGACACCTTTGGTACTGAAACTACAGGTGCTACAGAGCCCAATTTTGATATCTATGGGCTGAATTTTCCCATAGACATCAAAATCGGGCTCTGTAGCCACAGGTTATTCTGTGGAGGTGCTCCCCCTCTACAGGGATAGCCTGGCCTCATTTAATTTTAACAATTTTAGAAGTCTTCAGAGGCGCCTACATCTTGAGGCAACCTAGTAGTCTCCCACCTAAAACAACAGTGCCCACTTCTTCCTGTGGGGTTGCTGGTCCTCCTACCTGCGCAGTCTGCCTGCTGTCTCTTATTGGATGAGGCTCCCAGAGACAGCCTGTTAATTGGCAGTCTCCAGGAAGATCATGCTGGCAGACAGAACTCAAATGTGACCCGCAAATGATCCCCATGTCGGGGACCTGATCCCCACCAAAAAGTTCAGCTCTGTGTCTTCGAAATGTCTAAGCATGTCCAGCCATTTACCTTTATATATGCCTCTGGATAAATGTCCTGTTTGAAAAGTTTCTCCAATGATTACAAAGCAGTATATAGTAAGCTAACATAGGAATTTTATCTCTGCAGTTGTTTCATCACATCCAGAACAGGTTTTGATGGATATGCTCTTTTTTTCCTCTCTCTAATTATCTTTTAATTGTGGTTCACAAGCTAAGCAAGGTTATAAAATATTTATATGTACCCACATTATTCTTCGTGCATGCACAAATTTATACTTGACCAATCACATTATTTATGTAAACATAATGAATTATCTGTGTGACTCTTCTACCTTGGTCGGGATCTTTCAATTTCAAATACATGAATTGCATTAAAATAATGTGACACATTTTATAGGTAGTAAAGTTCCTAGATTTCTTTACAGAAAAATCAGTAGAGGAGCACAGGGAATTGTATATGGAAGCATTTGAGTTTAATATTGAATCAGATAGCAAAGGAAATATATTTTGGTTACCAAAAGGCACCAACATAATAGCTAAACTGAAGGCAATCCATCTTTCTTGGCTTTAAATGGTCCCCTATTACTTCCAGGATTCATTCTCCTCTTCGGCCTTGTCAATACCCTCTTTTGAAAAGGGAATTGCCTTTGCCTTGAGGTTAGCATGTCTCTATGAAAGTAACTGATCTGTGGCAATTAAGAAAGCCATTCCTTCATTTAGAGCACAAAATCTCTGGAAGTGAAAAAAACTGCTGCTGCTGCCAGAGAGATACCGAATAGCTAATGCAGTTCAAGTGCAATAAGAACAATATAGATGAAGGACTTTTTAATCTGATTTCACAACTTTAAAATATTTGTGAATACTTAAGATGTAATGATTATTGCTTGCACATGATTGCTGTGTGGGAGAACTGCTTTTTAAAAATACGCATTTCATACTTACCAAATAGTTCTTACTTTGAAAAGGTTTTGGCCTTTTCATCAATATGTTTGAAATGTTATAAAAGCAAAATACTGCGGATGCTGGAAATCTGAAATAAAAACAAATGCTGGAAATACTCAGCAGGTCTGGCAGCATCTGTGGAGAGAGAAGCTGAGTTAACGTTTCAGGTCAGTGACCCTTCTTCAAGTTCTGAAGACCTGAAACGTTAACTCTGCTTCTCTATCCAGAGATGCTGCCAGACCTGCTGAGTATTTCCAGCATTCCTTGTTTTTATTTATGTTTGAAATGTTAGGTCAGCAATGTTTTTTTTGTGGGAGTTTTGAGGCTTCTTTGTTATGCTGTGGATGGTTTAATGCAGTTCTCTTTCATGTTTGCCACCTTATTCAGGTCATTTGTATGCTGAGGACAAATGCTGTGTACTTTGCAGAAATGTAGAAACTTTCTTTCACCCTTTGATAATTGGGGGAAATCAATGTGTGTCAAAACTTGGAATGTTTATATTTGATCAATTGCTTGACAAGAATAAGTACTTGAGGGTTGCCTGTTAGCTCTGTCTTCACTTTCCACCCTTTACTGCTACTAGCATATCACATTTATGACCTACTACAAATGTGTACTTTGGTACAGACAGCCTGACAATTGTAATAACACAGGTGCTAAAATTTTACATGTTCCATCATTTAAAAATATTGAAACAGACCAAAACATGAGGGTTGAATTTTCATGGAGAGATTATTTTTGACAGTATAAAAGTAAGATGGTTTTGGAGATGGGAGGAAAGGGTTGCTAGTTCCATTTTATTTTTCCAGTTTCCATTGTTTTATTAGAAATGAAACAAAACAAACTTGTGCATGCAATATTTCAGTAGAAAATCACATGCTAATTCTCATTTACAAAATTTGTGTTATTGTGATTTAATTTAATAAGAAATTGTCTATTACGATCAAGTGAGGAGGCGTCGAAGGGCTAACCTCTTTTCCCTCTCCCTGTTTGACCACAACAGATTTATTTTTTTAAATGGATATACTTGCTAATTCAGTGAGTGTTTAACTATTTACATGCCCTGATAATAAAAAGAGCTAATCAGACAGGTTTTCTCGAGTTTAACAAATAACGAAGTTAGCTTTATTATACTTAAACCGATCTAATTAAAATAATAAGATGCGCTGCAACTTTTACACACACACATACAAATCGGTTACAGAGTGGGGAAGGATAGATTTGTCAAATAGTCCAGAGAAATAAAAGGGGTATACAGTCTGCAGAGGTTGGTGACTCAGCTGGCTTCAGGCTGAATTCAGTGGTCGCACAACTTTCCTTTGGTGGGCCTAAGGATTCCGGTTTGAAGATGTGGACAGCTGATTCTGTGGTTCTCTGGGAGGCAGCAATGTGGCTGATTTTCCTCAAGGGGGTCTCTGTCAATTCTTTCCGGAACTTTCTCAAAAACGCACTAGCTCCACCTGCAGGATTAAGTAATTAAGAACAGTGAGCATCAATCAGTGAACAGATTAACACAATCAAACACAGATCAATTAAACCACTGAGCACTATGGTCTGCAGCATGGGAAATGGCTCAGTGATCATGGTCAGCAGGCAGAGTTCGAAGCTTGTAAGGTTTAAGTTGTTTGTCTCCACCAGTTCAATATTCAAGTTTCCAGCCAGTGGATTAAAAAATCATGATTCGACATAGCACATTTTCATGACACCTCCACACCACGCAAAATGAAATGTGACACTAGGAGCATTTCATTATAAGATTATAAATAAGAAAAAGAAACAGTACACACACATTCATCCTCAAACACTCATGTATCAGTCTCACAATGCCGTAGCTATGCTCCGGTTTAGTTTTCATCTGGGATGATTCTGTGCTGAGTTTGACTCTGGATAAAGCATCAGCTATCACATTGTTTTTCCCTGAAATGTAGGTAATCTTTTTTTAATGCAATGGCTATTTCTATTATGGTTGAGATGCTGGTATTTCAGTAGCGTATTGTATGTCAGGATTAACACTGGTCAGATAAGACCTGGGTCGAAGCATTGTTCAATCTCTTCCAATCCAGAAAGTGCAAGCTGAGGATTCCGTATAGATTCCAGGTTCAATCATGCAAAGTCCGGATTAAGGGAACTCGATACCAAACCCTTCCATTCTTTATGGTCAGTTAGGTATCAACAGGAAGCTGGGCTTCAATGTCCATGAAACAAATTGGACACTTTTTACTGGTGGCCAACCACTGGTTCACACAAATCTGGTGAAAGAGCTGCATGCAAGGGAGACACCTAATGTCTTCTTCCTCTGATGGTGATAGATTGTGCAATGTGGGTAATCTTTAGGTGGTAAGTTTGCAAAAGCAGGCTCATCGAAATAGCCTTGCATTCTGGGTTTTGAATTTCTCCACAAATGTCAAAGCATTGTGGTCGGCATAAGCTACGGACATTTCGGACATTTATTTCAAAGTGCTTGAGAACCAGTGACAGTCCCAGAGTTTCCTTCTCCACAGTATAGTATCTCTTTTGATGTCTGTTTAATTTCTTGGAGAAATACCCAATTGGTCTCTCAATGCCTGACCCATCATCTTGGAGCAGGACGGCACCTATCCCTAGGTCACTAGCATCAACTGCCACTAAAGTTTGAAGCTGCTAGCACTGGCTCATTGGTTAAGATGTCTTTCAGCCTCTCGAAAGCTGTTTGGCACCTCCCTGACCACACTACCTTTGCTCTTTCCTGTAACAAGTCTGTCAGTGGGGTGAATATAGTGCTGAAGTTTGGGATGAACTTGTAAAACCCACACATCTCCAAAAATCATATTATTTCCTGTTTGGTCATGGGGAGGGAAAATCCATTACCGCCTGTACCTTCGTTGCTCTAGGCAGCACCCGCCCTTGACCCACAACATGCCCTTGTTAGGTTGCCTGAGCTTTAGCGAACTCACTCTTTGCAAGATTTACCACGAGGTCAACTGACTGTAACCTTCAGAAGAGGGTTTCTAACTGGTCTAGGTGTCCCCCCATGTGTCACTGTATACTAACAGATCAGCCAGGTACACTACACAGTTGGGTGGGACAGCCACTACCTGATTCATCAGCCTTTGGAAGGTGGCTGGGACATTTCTTAATCCAAATGTCATCACCCGGCACTGGAATAAGCTGCCTGAGGTGACAAAAGCTGAGATATCTTTACCTCGAGTGGTTAAGGGAACCTTTTAACAAGTCTATTTTTGTTATGTAGGTGGTGTTTCGTACTCTATCGATACAATCTTCCAGGTGGAGAATTGGGTAGGAGTCAGCTCTGGTCACTGCATTAATCTTCCTGTAATCAATGCAGAGCCTTGTCAGACATTGGGCTTGGGCACCAGCACAACTGGGGAACTTCAGCTGCTCTGACTGGGCTCAATCAGCTTGTGCTCCAGCATGTACTGATTTTCCTACCAAACCTGGGTCAGTTTCCCAGGACCTCGGCGATAGGGATTTTGCTTTATGGGATGGGTCTCACCTACATCCACATCATGTAGGGCTAGGGTTGTGCACCATGGTTTGTCCCTGAAGATCTCTTTAAACACTTTGAGCAGCCTTGTTAAGTCTCCGCTCTGCTGCATTTAATTAGGAGAGTACAGTGTCTAATCTCCCTAACATTTCTGTATTAGCTAACCGGATGGTAGGGAGTTTGATTTAGGAATCCTCTGGGCCTCCCTCTAACTCATCCTCACTGTCCCTTTCACCCTCCTCTTTCCTGACTGCCTGACAGACCTGTGGTCATTTGTCCCCTTCCTGGCTGTGATATTGCTTTAAAATACTGATGTGGCACAGCCTTTGCTTTTTCCTACGGTATGGGGTGTCAATTGAATAATTCACCTTGCTAATCCTCTTTACTACTCTTTATGGACCACTGAACCGGGCTTTCAATGGTTTACGCCCTGTATTGGTAGTAGCACTAACACATGATTTCCGGCTGAAATGTTCTGGCCTTGGCATGTTTATCCGCCTGCCTTTTCATAGCTGTCTGGGAGATTTTTAGGTGTTCCTGAGCCACTGCACAGGCTTTCATGAGCCGCTCATGGAACATGGAGATGTAATCGAACATGGAAGATTTGTCCCTGTGTCCTAAAACCTCTCCTTGATTAGTTCAAGAGGACCTCTCACCTCGTGTCCATAAATTAATTCAAAGGAACTAAAGCCAGTGGACTCATTGGGTGAGTCCCTGGTAGCAAACAGAAGAAATCCCAGCTCTTTGACCCACTCATTGGGGTACTCATATCGGCATGCCCTGATCATTGTCATTAGGATCTGGTTCCATAGCCCCTTGTGACTGTGGGTGGTAGACTGAGGAGTTTAGCTGGGTTATGGGTTATGGATTACCCATTACCTTATGAAAAATGCTGGACATAGAATTCGTGCCCCGATCCTACTGGATCTCGGCAGGCAGCACATGTCGGGTGAAGAATTGGGTTAGCCCCTCCACCATTACCTTGGAAGAGATAGTTCTTAGGGGGATGGCCTCTGGAAATCAGGTAGCCACATCCATCATGGTTAGAAGATACTGGCAGTCCCCTTTTGTTTTCAGCAGGGGCCCCACATAATCTACCTGCTGAACGGTTCCCCAAAAGATAGTATGGAAATTAGGGGTGCAGATTTTATTGCAGGTTGGGGCTTCCCCACAACCTGGCACGTGTGGCAGATTTTACAGAACTCCACCACATCCTTGTGGAATTATGGCCAGTAAAAATGCTGTCTTTTTCGGATACCGACATGTCCAGCCATTGGAATTTCGTGGGCTATTCTCAATATTTCCCTACCTCAGCAGCACCAGTACCTGGTGGACTACTGTCCACTCTTCATCCGCAGGTTTGTGAGGAGGCCTCCACTTCCTCATCAGCACCCCATTCTTTAAATAGTAGCACTCTGGAACTCCCTCAGCTTCAGCTTAAGACTGGGCATTCTTTACTAACTTTTTCAACACTGGGTCAGCTTGTTAAACATTGACCAAGGAAGAGCTATTGAACGTTGCCTTTGGTTCCTCTAAATTCCTGAAGAAGGTTTTGGATAATCAGACAGCAGGTTCATCCACCTGCAGTGCCAGTTCAGCTTCCTCTGATGGAGCTTGTTTGGCCATGAACCGGGTCACCACATAGTCAGGGAAGATGCCAGGGACCTTCTCCTGCAACTGCTCTGTCTCTGACCTCGTTTGGCCTCTCTTAAGATCACTGGGAAAGCTACATCTTCACCCCTGCCTGGTCATTACCAAGGAGCAGGTTGAGCCCATCCACAGGTAATCTAAGGCAATCCCCATATTTACCGATCCTGAAATAAGGTCACACTCCAGTTGCATCCGATATAAAGGTATGGGCATATACCTTCCCCTGATCCTATTCACTAATACTTTGGCATTCAATGCGTTCTCTGGGGGAAAGGTCATGCCTTTTCCCAGCAGAAGGGATTGGTTGGCCCTGTATCCCGAAGCATGACTATGAGCATACTTGCCTCACTCGAGGGGTATGGGGTCACCTTTCCTTGGGACACAAATCCTGGTAACTCTCAGGGATTTTGTTAAGTTTTCCCACACTCTCAGTGGTAGGTTTACTGGGTTTTACTGCCACAGTTAAAGCTACAGCCTGGTCTGCTGTGCTTTCCATCAGGGCCCCTTTTCCTGCACTGGTCTGGTGAGCCGATGGTTTTCCCCTAACTTACAGCAGTCAGCTCAAAAGTGACCTACCTTGTTAAAATGAAAACATACAGGCTTTCGGTCAGCACTCGTGTTCTCAGCACATTCATTTTTGACCTGAGGAGGGCCCCTGTGTTTCCAGCTTTCCCTTCTCGCCCATGGCTGTTCATTCTCCTATCATCCTCCCATCTTCTATCCTTTTCAGGGTTTCCATTGGGGCAAGGGCTTGTGGACAAGCTCAATCATCATGCAGGGTTGCTGCCTGCTTGACTCTAGGAACCTTTTGTTCCTCCACATGGGTTTTTATGGAAAGGGGAAATGAGTTTTTGAACTCTGCAAGGAGTATCACCTCTCTGAGGTTTTCATGACGGACTCTATCTTAAGTGCCCATATCCATCGGTCGAAAGTGAGTTGCTTAATCCTGTCAAACTCAATGTAAGTTTCTTCAGGCTATTTTTGGAGAATTCATAATTTTTGGAGGTATGCCTCTGGTACCAGCGCATATGCACAAAGCATTTTTGGTCATCTCATATTTTGATGTACTCTTGACGGACAATAGGGTATAAACCGCATGGGTTTATCCTGTTATTTTGCTTTGCAGTAGCAGGGTCTAGTCGTCTGCTGGCCACTTCAACTGTTTTGCAAGCTGAGATGAAAAAAGCTTCCATATCCACCTCATTGAACTTTGGTATCACTTGGGCAAGCTTTAAGAGATCAGCACACTGTCCTGAGCGAGGGATTGTTCTCTCACTCGCGGTACCTTCACTGGGTACATTGGGTCTTCTCCTGTTCAATCCGACCTGCCTAACTCTCTTTCCTGCCTCTCCTTCTGGAAAGCTCTTTCTTTCTCACTTTCCTGGAATTGTAGTTCTAGTCTCCACTGTTCTAGCTGTATCATGGCTGATGCTATGCTGTCTGTCTCAGATTCTATGCCAGTTCTTCAGTTTCAATTTCAAAATGATTGATCATTAGTTTTAGGATTTTGGTTTTCCTAGCTTTTGGAGTGACTTTTTTTCTCTAAACACCTAGCTATACTCCTTAACTCTTCAACAGATAGTTCTTTTATACTGTCCCAACTCACTTCACTCGGTTCTAGGAAGGTACTGGCCTTGAATGTGGATATTTTAGTCCTCTAGCACTGAACCACAAGTAAACGTGTATTGAAGTTTTCTAAAATTATTGCTAGGGATCAATTTGGTTTCCCACTTACAATTTCTCATTTGTCTTTGGGTTTGATCTCGGATGCAGAGCCCCCAAATTTCTGTCACAAACAGGTGAGGAGGGGTCGAAGGGCTCCCCTCTTTTCCCTCTCCTTGTTTGACCACAACAGGTCTTTTTAAGTTTATATACTTGCCAATTCCGTGAGTGTTTAACTATTTATGCATCGTGATCATAAAAAGAGCCAATCAGACAGCTTTTCGTGAGTTTTAACAAAGAAAGAGGCTAGCTTTATTGTACTTAAACCAATCTAATTAAAGTAGTACAATATGCTGCAACTTTCACACACATAAACAAATAGGTTACGAAATGGGGAAGGATACATTTGTTGAATTAGAGTCCAGAGAAATAAAAGGGGTATCCAGCCTGTGGAGGTTGGTAACTTGGCTGGCTTCTGGCTGAATTCGGTGGTCCTGAGGCTTCCAGTTTGTAGGGCGAGAGAGTCCCCTGTTGAGACTAACTTTGGTCCGGAGCTGTATGCCAGATGTAACAGGAATGAGTGACTCAATACCAAATAATGTGTTAAAACAGAAATTTTATTGGGTAATTATTAAGTAATTATTAAACAATTATTAATGATAAAAAGGGAAGAAAGAAAAGGAACAAAGTATAGAAAGACAAAAAAAACTTATAGCACACTTCTATAACCCCAAATTAGTCTGTTCACGACAGTTCCTTAAAATGGTATAGTATTCCCCTTAGTACATACATCACCAAGTCTCCAGAGAACCTTGCACGGGATGGACTCTCCAGTCAGTCATTCCGCCGATGTCCCTTCCTCAGTAGTCTTCAGTGGTTGCCTCGTCCACTCCGGCTGCTGTCCCGAACATTGGATGCTGTGCCCCTTTAAGTCCAATTTTTGGCTCCATTCCAGCTTTCTGAGGTTTCCATTCAGACATTCTCAAAACAAGAGTTCAACAACCATGAGTCTTCATCAAATTCTTCTCACGGGCACAAAGAGGCCGTTCAGGCTGTTGACACATCCTTTGATGGTGTCTCTCACCTGCCATCAATTAGGCTATACTGTCCATCAATTAAACTCCATCTTCTGATACCACATCATAGTGGACCACCCCATGTGCAAGGTTATCCATTGTCCTTGCTTGTAGTCCAAGGGTCACTGAGTACCGTAAGAATTGATTTCTCTTTAAACAATTGGAAACAACCGTTATTTTTAAGAAGAGCACAACAAAGACAAAACAATAGCTGCAAACATAGCTTCCTTGACCAGCATGAAAACAAAAGGAAGGCATTCTTGGGAAAATACAAGTTCACAATTCATAATATTACTATTATTAATATACCATTGATTACATAATTGATTAATTACTTGACTTAATCAGAGCACAATCGCACTTAGTTTTAAATCAATGTCCACAAAGTAACCTTAAAAATTCACTACAGGCTTAATACAGGTGTTTTTAAAATAAGCAAAAGCAAAGAAAAGCAAGGCAGAAGTAAAATGCAAAAACATATAAAGTACAAAAGGTAGTGGCTGCAGGCCTCAGGCTGACAGGTTTGAAGATGTGGACGGCTGATTCAGTGGTTCTTCAGCTTCCGGTTTGAAGGTGTGAATGGCTGATTCGGGAGTTCTCTGGGAGGCAGCAATGCAGTTGACTTCCCTCAAGGGGAGGGTCTCTGTCTGTTCTTTCCAGAACTTTCTCAAAAACTCACTAGCTCCACCGTCAGGCTTATGTAATTAAGCACAGTGAATATTGATCGGTGAACAGACTAACACAGTCAAACACAGATCAATTAAACCACTGAACACTACATTCTGCAGCAGGGGATATGCTTCAGTGATCATGGTCAACAGGCAGAGTTTGAAGCTTGCAAGGTTTGAGTGGTTCGTCTCCACCTAGTATAATATTCAGATTTCAGCTGGTGGATTAAAAAATCATCATCCGACATAGCACGTTTTCATGACAAATCTGACTTACTTCCATTTTGATTGCTGGTAATTTAGCAACCCCTTCTCTACTAGTTCAGCCGTGTGTGTCCAGAAAAACTACCTGCAGGGACAAATTCAGTGGACTGCTGATTTTATTTTCTTTGGGGCAGAAAAGGAGTAATCCAGCACAGCTGTTTCCACTTATCTCCAAACTAGCTCAGATCTTAGTTGTGAAATTGAGGTTGTTTCAGGGCAAATCAAAGGTAGAGAATTTGTAGTTAACTAAGGGAAATAGTTATCTAATTTCCTCAATTTACATATATTTCTGTTGCCCCCAAGCAAGGTGGACAAGATAGTCAATGCTGTGCACTGTTTCAGCCTCAGTAACACAGAGCAGTGATATGTCTGCCTCTGTAACAGAACAGTTCATTTCCTTCCCAATAGCACCAGCTAAACAAAGAGAGCGAGTTATCCAATTCCATGGACTTTCAGGGTTCCCATAGGTGCAAGGAGTAACTAATGGAACACATGGAATGCTCAAAGCCCCATATGAAGACCCAGTCAACTAATTTGATTCATGTGCAGTGAGTGTGCAATGCCAATCATTTTATCCTGCACATTATTGTCTGCTACAGCGGATGCTGTCAAGATGATTTCATGAGATATATATGTTCATGCAACAGGATGGTTGATTGGTGATCAGGGCTATGACATAGTATACATCGGTAGCATAGTGGTAATATTACTGGGCTAGTAATCTAGAGGCTTGGATCAATACTCCAGATATATGCGTTGAGATCCTACCATGGCAGCTGGGGGAATTTAAATTCAATAAATCTGAAATAAAATGACAGTCTAATTAATAATGATCATGAAAATTACCAGATTGTCATAAACACCCATCTGGTTCACTTATGCCCTTCAGGGGAGGAAATCTGCCACGCCATCCTTAGCTGATCTACATGTGACTCAAGATCCACAGCAATGTGGTTGACTCTTAACTCCCCTGTGCAATTGTGTAGCAAACCACTTAGTTGTATCAAACAGGAAAAAAAGCACTGTGGGTGTACCTATATCACATGGACTGCAGTGGTTCAAGAAAGTGGCTCATCATCACCTCCACAAGGGTAATTAGGGAAATAAATGGCCTGTGACACTCACATCCCAAGAATCAATATTAAAAAATGTTAGGCATGGTTTTGGATTGCAGTAATGCTTATATTGAGGGAAATGGCACTATAAGACGTGTGCACTGCTGCCCAGGAAGAGTCTCCAGAGTCATAGAAGCCTTCTGCATGCTACATAATATTGTAATGGTGGAAGGCTTGCTGAAGCTGAAGGTTGTAATGATGTGGCAGATGGAGCTAGAAAAACATGCATGACCACAGTATGAGGTGGTTGGACAGGAAGAAGAGGACATGGAACAGGACAGCCAGGGGATGGAGGAGGAAACGTATAGGCCAGTGCTTGCAATTAATAAACGTTAACACATCAAATAATTTTACATCTGCCTGTTCCCTGCCCACAATCACCCTAACACATTCTGTCATGGTCAAAGATCCTATTTCCTTCATAAGTCAGAAAACTACATTTCTCTGTCATCATCCATGCAGTTTGTGGTAATCATACACAGAAATGAACGCGAAAGTCTACGTGGTCAATTCATCTTTACTTTCCAGAGTCACATTCATCCTTTCTATAACTATTGTTTAACAGCAGCAACAACTTGCATTTATATTGTAGTTCCAGTGTGCAGGATGTTGAGAGTAGTGAGGTCAGGGATAAGGTTATAAGGACACAAGAGGGCACTGGCAAGCAAGAGCTTGGTTTAAAATGTGTCTACTTCAACGCCAGGAGCATCCGGAATAAGGTGGGTGAGCTTGCAGCATAGGTTGGTACCTGGGATCTCGATGTTGTGGCCATTTCAGAGACATGGGTAGAGCAGGGACAGGAATGGATGTTGCGGGTTCCGGGGTTTAGATGTTTCACTAAGAACAGAGAAGATGGTAAAAGAGGTGGGGGGGGGGGGGGGTGTGGCATTGTTAATCAAGGAAAGTATTACAGCGGCAGAAAGGACGTTTGAGGACTCGTCTACTGAGGTAGTCTGGGCCGAGGTTAGAAACAGGAGAGGAGAGGTCACCCTGTTGGGAGTTTTCTATAGACCTCCAAATAGTTCCAGAGATGTAGAGGAAAGGATAGCAAAGATGATTCTTGACAGGAGCGAGAGTAACAGGGTAGTGGTTATGGGGGACTTTAACTTTCCAAATATTGACTGGAAATACTATAGTTCGAGTACTTTAGATGGGGCTGTTTTTGTCCAGTGTGTGCAAGAGGGTTTTCTGACACAGTATGTAGACAGGCCAACCAGGGGCGATGCCACATTGGATTTGGTACTGGGTAATGAACCCAGCCAGGTGTTAGATTTAGAAGTTGGTGAGCACTTTGGTGATCACAATTCGGTTAGGTTTACCTTAGCGATGGGCAGGGACAGGCATATACAGCAGGGCAAGAATTATAGCTGGTGGAAAGGAAATTATGATGCGATTAGGCAAGATTTAGGATGCGTAGGATGGGGAAGGAAACTGCAGGGGATGGGCACAATCGAAATATGGAGCTTATTCAAGGAGCAGCTACTGCGTGTCCTTGATAAGTATGTACCTGTCAAGCAGGGAGGAAGTTGTCGAGCGAGGGAGCCGTGGTTTACTAAAGAAGTTGAAGAGCTTGTCAAGAGGAAGAAGAAGGCTTATGTTAGGATGAGACGTGAAGGCTCAGTTAGGGCGCTTGAGAGTTACAAGCTAGCCAGGAAGGATCTGAAGGGAGAGATAAGAAGAGCAAGGAGAGGACACGAGAAGTCATTGGCGGATAGGATCAAAGAAAACCCTAAGGCTTTCTATAGGTATATCAGGAATAAAAGAATGACTAGAGATAGGTTAGGGCCAATCAAGAATAGTAGTGGGAAGTTGTGTGTGGAATCGGAGGAGATAGGGGAAGTGTTAAATGAATATTTTTCGTTAGTATTTACAGTGGAGAAAGAAAATGTTGTCGAGGAGAATACTGAGATACAGACTACTAGGCTGGATGGGATTGAGGTTCACAAGGAGGAGGTGTTAGCAATTTTGGAAAGTGTGAAAATAGATAAGTCCCCTGGGCCAGATGGGATTTATCCCAGGATTCTCTGGGAAGCCAGGGAGGAGATTGCAGAGCCTTTGTCCTTGATTTTTATGTCGTCATTGTCGACAGGAATAGTGCCGAAAGACTGGAGGATAGCAAATGTTGTCCCCTTGTTCAAGAAGGGGAGTAGAGACAGCCCTGGTAATTATAGACCTGTGAGCCTTACTTCGGTTGTGGGTAAAATGTTGGAAAAGGTTATAAGAGATAGGATTTATAATCATCTTGAAAAGAATAAGTTCATTAGAGATAGTCAGCACGGTATTGTGAAGGGTAGGTCGTGCCTCACAAACCTTATTGAGTTTTTTGACAAGGTGACCAAACAGGTGGATGAGGGTAAAGCCGTGGATGTGGTCTATATGGATTTCAGTAAGGCGTTTGATAAAGTTCCCCACGGTAGGCTATTGCAGAAAATACAGAAGTATGGGATTGAAGGTGAATTAGTGCTTTGGATCAGAAATTGGCTAGCTGAAAGAAAACAGAGGGTGGTGGTTGATGGTAAATGTTCATCCTGGAGTATAGTTTCTAGTGGTGTACCGCAAGGATCTGTTTTGGGGCCACTGCTGTTTGTCATTTTTATAAATGACCTGGATGAGGGTGTAGAAGGGTGGGTTAGTAAATTTGCGGATGACACGAAGGTCGGTGGAGTTGTGGATAGTGCCGCAGGATGTTGCAGGTTACAGAGGGATATAGATAGGCTGCAGAGCTGGGCTGAGAGATGGAAAATGGAGTTTAATGCGGAAAAGTGCGAGGTGATTCACTTTGGAAGGAGTAACAGGATTGCAGAATACTGGGCTAATGGGAAGATTCTTGGTAGTGTAGATGAGCAGAGAGATCTTGGTGTCCAGGTACATAAATCCCTGAAAGTTGCCACCCAGGTTAATAGAGCTGTTAAGAAGGCATATGGTGTGTTAGCTTTTATTAGTAGGGGGATCGAGTTTAGGAGCCACGAGGTCATGCTGCAGCTGTACAGAACTCTGGTGCGGCCGCACCTGGAGTATTGCGTGCAGTTCTGGTCACCGCATTATAGGAAGGATGTGGAAGCTTTGGAAAAGGTGCAGAGGAGATTTACTAGGATGTTGCCTGGTATGGAGGGAAGGTCTTACGAGGAAAGGCTGAGAGACTTGAGGTTGTTTTCGTTAGAGAGAAGGAGGAGAAGAGGTGACTTAATAGAGACATATAAGATAATCAGAGGGTTGGACAGGGTGGATAGTGAGAGCCTTTTTCCTCGGATGGTGATGGCAAACACGAGGGGACATAGCTTTAAGTTGAGGGGTGATAGATATAGGACAGATGTCAGAGGTAGTTTCTTTACACAGAGAGTAGTAGGGGCGTGGAGCGCCCTGCCTGCAACAGTAGTAGACTCGCCAACTTTAAGGGCATTTAAGTGGTCATTGGATAGACATATGGATGAAAATGGAATAGTGTAGGTCAGATGGTTTCACAGGTCGGCGCAACATCGAGGGCTGAAGGGCCTGTACTGCGCTGTAATGTTCTATTCTATTCTATTCTATAGTGCCTTTAACTTAGTGTAACATCCTAGGGTGTTTTACAGGAGTATCATCAGGCAAAAATTTGACACCGAGCCACAGAAGGAGTTATTCTAATGGGTAACAATTATAAACTTGGTCAGGCAGGTAAGTTTTAAGGAGTCCATTGAAGGAGGAGAGAGAAAGTGGTGGAATGATGGAGAGGTTTAGAGAGGGAATTCCAGAGCTTTGGACTTAGACCACTGAAGGCATGGCTGCCATTGGTGGAGCGAAGGAACTGGGGATTGCAAAAAAAGACAGAGTTGTAAAATGCAGAGTAAGCTGAAGGAGGTTACGGTGATGGGAAAGGGTGAGGCCATAAAGGGTTTTAAACATGAGAATTTTTAAATTAAGGCATTGATGGATCTGAGTGCTGATGTAAATCAGTGAGCACCGGTGTCATGGGTGAGTAGGGCTTGGTGCAAGATAGGATGTGAGCAGCGGAGTGTTGGATGAGCTCAAGTTTACGGGTGCAAAATGAGAGCCTGGCCAGGAGAGCAGTGGAATTGGAAGTACAGAGGTAATAAAAGCATGGATGAGGGTTTACCACCATGTCTACCCTTTGTGTTAGCTAACTTACTTTCAGTAGCTCCCAGAGTACTACTTTTTCAAGGTGTTCCCTTTGTGAGATGAGGCTGAGCAGTGGGTAACCAGAAATATTGCCGTGGGGTCTTAGAGGCCTGCAGTGACTCTTTAATCAGTGAAACAGCTGTCTCAGGGGGACCAGCTTTCAGCCACTTTTTCTGTGCAGTGTCCAGGGGTGTAAGGCCTGTGTTTGAAGCATCCATGAGGCCTTCAAGGATGCAGATTCATTGTTTTCATTCATTCAGATTCATTCATTGTTGCTCAATGGAAAGGCAGCAACATCCATGATCAGGCCTTGTAGCCCACTGTTTGGTGTTGTTACAGTTCAGATGATCTCAACCAGGTCTTGGAATCCCTGTGAGTTGTGCTGAAGCTGACCTGCAAAGGGTCTATTGGAGCAGTGTTACCTGCCATTTCGCAAGTCACTAATGTCCTATACACCCAAATTCCTATCCTCCTCCACAGTTACAATTCTCACCCTTAAGAAAATACTCTGATTCATCTCTCTTGTATCCAGAGTGAATGTCCTCACATTTCCCCATATTGAACTTCATCTGCCACAGCTTTTCCCATTCATTTAACCTGTCTGTGTCCCTTTGTAACTTCCTGCTCCTACCTAGACAACTCCTAACTCAAAGTCATCTGCAAAATTGGATATACAGCTTTCCATTCCTTCATCCAAGTCATTAATATAGATGGTGAAAAGCCAAATCCTCAGTACAGATCTGTGGGGAACATCTCTTGTCACATCCCACCAATCAGAGTACATATCCATTATCCCTGCTCTGTCTCCCAGTTCCCAACCAATTATCAATTACACAGTGACATTTTCCCTTGATGAAATAGTTGAATGTTAGGATATTGAACTATGTTGAGAAAGCACATTAAGTTGATATTACATATGGTAAGCCTCACCACTGCCTATACCAACCTTCTTTTGCTACCTCACTGCATCCCACAGCTTCTCTGTCTACTTATCATCTGCAAGCTTTCCCTTTATGCAAACTAAGGATTTTTAGTAATATTGTTTCTTCGCCAGTTGCAGTTCTCTGTCACTCATTATGCATGATCCTTTCCTTTTCAGGGAGAGAATAGTGTTAAAGGAATGTGATTGCTATGGGCATTTATTTTACCCATATTGTCAGATGCATTTCAGGATAATTGTACCTTTAAATCAACTCTCAACTCTCCTTCAAGACTAGCAGAATTCCTTGTGGCAGGCTATGTGAGTTCATAAATTGGTTGTAGGTTACGATGGTGCTTCAGCGTTTCCAGTGGTTCCCCTGTGCGCAAGTGAGTTTTGCTGATACCAAAGGTGATGATACACAAAGATCATAAGTGTTGAGGAGGTGATGGAAATCTCAAACATTACCACAAATGTGCATTTGGACTACCCTTGTGAAGCCATTAAAGCTCTTGCTGCACTGCATTGGAGTTCTCGGGGTGATGGAGCTGACACTGCTTCTGTAATTTCCATTCATGCAGCCTGAATCATCAGCGATGCAGAGGGATCTGGATGTTCTCATGCATAAATCGCAAAAGGTTAGTATGCAGGTGCAGAAAATAAATAGGAAAGCTAATAGAATGTTATCGTTTATCACGAGGGGAATTGAATACAAAAGTAGGGTTGTTATGCTTCAGTTATACAGGGCATTGGTGAGACCACATCTGGAGTACTATGTACTGTATTGGTCTCCTTATTTAAGGAAGATGTAAATGCGTTGGAAGCAGTTCAGAGAAGGTTTACTCGACTAATACCTGGAATGGGCAGGTTGTCTTATGAGGAAAGGTTGGACAGACTAGGCTTGTATCCGCTGGAGTTTAGAAGAGTAAGAGGCAGCTTGATTGAAACATATAAGATCCTGAGGGATCTTGACAGAGTGTCTGTGGAAAGGATGTTTCCCCTTGTGGAAGAATCTAGAACTAGGGGTCACTATTTAAAAATAAGGCGTCACCCATTTAAGACAGAGATGAGGAGAAAGTTTTTCTCCCAGAGGGTCGTGAGACTTTGGAAGTCTCTTCCTCAAAAGGCAGTGGAAGCAGAGTCTTCAAATATTTTTAACGCAGAGGTAAACAGATTCTTGATAAGCAAGGGGGTGAAATGTTAGCAGGGATAGGCAGCAATGTTGAGTCGAGGTTACAATCGGATCAGCCATGATCTTATTGAATGACGGAGCAGGCTCAAGGAGCCAAGTGGCCTACTGCCGCTCCTAATTCATATGCTCGTATGTTCATGAGCCTCAATATTGTTAATTTTATGTGGTACTTTGCCCAATGCTTTCTTAAATCCATATAGATAACATCCATTGCATTTCCTTTAGCAACCTTCTCTGTTACTTCATCAAATAATTCATTTAGATCAGTGAAATATGATCTGCCTTTTACAGATCTGTGGTGGTTCTCCTTGATTAACTTAAACCTCTCCAAGTGCCTGTTAATTTTTCCCTGATTATTGTTCCTAAAACCTTACCCACCATTGATGTTAAACTGACCAACCTGTAGTTTCTACTAACATCCTTACACCCTTTCTTGAACAAGGATGTTACATTTGCCACTTTCCAATCTTCTGTCACCTCCCCCATATCTAGGGAAGATTGGAAGGTTATGGCAAGCCCTTTCACCATCTCCACCCCCACTTTACTTAGCAACCTGGGGTGTAAGCCATCCAGACAAGGTAACTTATCCACTCTAAGCAGAGCCAACCTCTTCAGTACATCCTGGCTATCAATTTTCACCCCATCCATTACTTCTACTATCTGCGCTTCTACCGATATTTTGTCAGCTTCCTTTTCCTTAGTAAACACCGATACAAAGTACTTATTAAGTATTCTAGCCTTGCCCTGCACCTCTAAGCACATTCTTTGTCCATAATATGCTGCACCCTGCCTCTTACGACCTGCTTACTATTTATATAGATTTTTGGATTCTATTTCATGTTAACTGTCAATCTTTTCTCATATTCTCTCTTTGCTGGTCTTATTTTCCTCTTCACTTCCACTCGAAACTTATTGTATTTCACTTGGTTCTTACTTGAAGAATTCAGCTGTCATGAATCAAACACCCTCTTTTTTTGTTTCATCATATTCTCTATTCTCATCATCCAAGGAGCCATGACTTGTTTCCTCTGCCCTTTCCTCTTGTTGGAATTTACCTAGCCTGTACTTGAAACATCTCTTCCTTAAAGATCACCCATGATTCAGTTAAAATTTTTCCTGTCAAACTTTGGCTCCATTTTGCCTGGTGAGATCCCCTTTCATCGCATTGAAGTTAACCCTCTTCCAATTTATAAGTTCTGCTTTAGATTGATCCTTGCTCTTCTCCATTACTAATCTAAACCTTATGATGATATGGGACTTAATATAATTAATGTAAGTAAAACATCAGTAACAAGGAAATTAATGGAACTAAAGAGTGAGAAATCCACAGGACCTGACGGTTTCCATCCGAGGGTGTTAAAGGAAGTAGGAGAGCACATTGTAGATGCCCTAACTGTAGTCTTTCAGAGTTCCCTGGATTCAGGAGTGATCCCTCTGGATTAGAAAGTTGCACATGTCACTCCACTTTTTAAGAAGGGTGAAAAGGGGAACCAAGGAAATTACAGACCAGTTACCCTGACATCTGTGGTGGACAAGTTGCTGGAGTCTATAATCAAGGTGACTGAACACCTAGAAAAATTTTGGTTGATCAGGGACAGCCAGCATGGATTCATGATGGGAAGGTCATGCCTGACAAATCTCATTGCATTTTTTGAAGAGGTGACTAAGGTAGTGGACTGGGGAATGTCTATGGAAGTTATTTATATGGATTTCCAGAAGGCATTTGATAAAGTCCCACATAAGAGACAGTTAACTAAGGTAGAAGCCCATGGAGTTGAGGGCACATTATTGACATGGTTAGGAAGTTGGTTGAGTGGTCGGCAACAGTGAGTGGGGATAATGGGTAAGTACTCCGATTGGCAGGGTGTGATTGGTGGTGTCCCGCAGGGATCTGTGCTGGGGCCTCGATTATTCACATTATTCATTAACGACTTGGATGATGGCATAGTAAGTCATATATCCAAATTTGCTGATGATACAAAGTTAGGCGGCATTGTAGACAGTCTAGATGAAAGCATAAAATTGCGAAGAGATATTGACAGACTAGGTGAGTGGGCAAAACTGTGGCAGATGGATTTCAATGCGGGCAAGTATGAGATTATCCATTTTGGACCAAAAAAGGATAGAGCAGGGTACTTTCTAAAAGGGAAGAGGTTAAGTACAGTGGATGTCCAAAGAGACTTGAGGGCTCAGGCGCATAGATCTTTAAATGCCACGAGCAAATGCAGAAAATAATCAAAAAAGCTAATGGAATGCTCGCCTTTATATCGAGAGGATTGGCATATAAAGACACAGAGGTCATGCTGCAGCTGTACAATACCCTGGTTAGACCCCACTTGGAGTACTGTGAGCAGTTCTGGGCACCACACCTTAGGAAGGATATATTGGCCTTGGAGGGAGTGCAACGTAGGTTTACAAGATTGATACCTGGATTACAGGGGTTAAGTTACGAGGAGAGCTTACACAAATTAGGCCTGTTTTCGCTAGAATTTAGAAGGTTAAGGGGTGATCTGATCGAAGTCCTCAAGATATTAACAGGAAAAGACAGGCTAGATAAAGATAAACTATTTCCACTGGTTGGAGATTCTAAAACTAGGGGGCATAGTCTAAAAATTAGGACCAGACCATTTAGAAGAGATGTTAGGAAGTACTTCTTCACGCAAAGGGTGGTAGAGGTTTGGAACTCTCTCCCACAAACAGCAGTTGAAGCTGGAACAGTTGTTAATTTTAATTCTGAGATAGATAGATTTTTGTTAAACAAAGATATTAAGGGATATGGGCCAAAGGCAGGTATATGGAGTTAGATGCGGATCAGCCAATGATCTCATTGAATGGCGGGACAGGCTCGAGGAGCTGAATGGCTTACTCCTGTTCCTATGTTCCTGTGATCACTCTTACCCAAGTTTTGTCCCACAAGCACTTGGTCCACTTGCCGCACCTCATTCCTGATGGCTTGCCACACCTCCAAGTTTGGTATCATCAGCAAATTTTGGTTGTTTGGTGAACAAACATTTCAGAGGCTGAGTGCCAAATCACTGATACCTCTTCCTATCTCCCCTTGGGCCATGACCCCACCACCGAACATCAAGCCATCATTTCCCAAACCATCACTAACCTCATCTCCTCTGGAGCTATTCCCACCAAGGCCTCCAATCTCACAGTTCCTCCAAACCCATGTAGCTCTCTTCTACCTCTTCCTCAAGATCTAGAAACAGGAGGAACCTGGTTGACCCATAGTTCCTGCCTGTTTTTGACCCATGGAACTTATTTCTTCCGAATTTGCCTCTATTTTATCTCCCCTTTCCAGTGTCTTCTAATACATCTGCAACTTTCCAGTTTCCTGGCCCGAACAGTCTCCTTTTCCTGTCCCTCACTACCTCCATCCATCACCAGGATATCCTGCAGGCCCTCCACTTTTTTCCTTGAATGCAGGCCCAAATAGTCCCTGTCCACCACCACACTCCTCTGCCTGGCTGAACTTGTTCTTATATTGAACAGTTTCTCCTTTGACTTCTCGCACTTCCTCCAAACAATTATGGGAACCCATTTGGGTCCTAGCAATGCCTGTCTTTTTGTGGGATACATGGAACAATCTTTGTTCCCATCCTGGTCAGAACCCCTCCCTCACCTCTTTTTCTGGCATACTGATGATTGTTTCAGTGTCACTACCTGTTCTTACCCCAAACTGGAAAATTTCATCATCTTTGCTTCAAATCTGCACCATGGATAGTCCATCTCTGACTCTTCCCTTCCCTTCTTTGAGTTCTGTATCTCCATTGCTTGGGATAGGCTGTCAACTAATATCTACTATAAGCCCACAGTTACCTTCTTTCCACTTCCTCCAAGCCTAAGGACTCCATTCCATTCTCCCATTTCTCCATCTCCATTGCATTAGTTCTGACAATGCCAACTTCCACACCAGTATTTCCAATATAATTTGCTTTTTCCTCAACTGAGGGATTCCCACTCCACTGTAGTTGACAGGGCTCGCGACTGTGTCCATTCTATTTTCCACAGTTCTGCTCTTGTGCCTTCCTTTCCCTCTCTGAACCACAATACTGACCCCTTGCCTCAACATCCACTGCACCAGCCTCCACATTCAATGGATTATCCTCCACCATTTCCACCACATCCAGCATGATGCCACCACCAAATACATCTGTCCCTCCCCTCTCCTTTCAGCATTCCAAAAGGACTGTTTCCTCTGCAACGCTTTGGTCCATTCCTCAGCAACTCCCAACATTCCCTCCCCTTCACATGACACCTTTCCATGCAAATGTTGGAGATGCAAACCTGCCCTTTTCCTCCTCCCTTGCCACCACCGTGGGGCTCAAACACTACTTCCAGGTGAAACAATGATTTACTTGCACTTCTTTCAATTAAATATACTACATTCGCTGCTCACGATGTGGTCCCCTGTATATCAGGGCAATTATACGCAACTTTGCTCACCCCCCCAGGCTCAGTCCACAAGTGGAATGCAGTGCTTCCAGTCACCCCACTCTCACGCTGACCTCTCTGTCCTTGGCCTCCTACTCTGTTCCAACGAATCTGAATGGGAGCTCATCTTTTAATTAGGCCCTTTACAGCCTACTGGACTCAACATTGGGTTCAACAATTTCAGATCATAACGAGTGTTCTTATTTTATTTTGGACAGCAGCTGTGGTAATCATTCTGCTGTTGCCATTTACAGAACCATCTCTATACCCATCTTTTGTTTCTGTATTTGTCCCATTTTTTTAAATTTGTTTCATGGGATTGGGTTTCGCTGGCCAGGACAGCATTTGTTGCCCATCCCAAAATGACCTTGAGAGGGTGGTGGTGAGCTGTTTTCTTGAACCGCTGCAGTCCATCTGGTACGGGTACACCCACAGTGCTGTTAGGGAGAGAGTTCCAGGATTTTGATTTAGTGACAGTGAAGGAACGCCAATACATTTCCAAGTCAGGATGGTGTATGGCTTGGAGGGGACCTTGCAGATGGTGCTGTTCCCATGCGTTTGCTGCCGTTGTCTTTCTAGGTGGCAGAGGTCATGGGTTTGGAAGATGCTGTCGAAGGAGGTGTGGTGAGTTACTGCAGTGCATCTTGAATATGATAAACTTTTGTCTTGCACCATCATCTGTTCTGCTTTTTAAATCACTCCTGCCTTTCACCCTATCAAAGATCTTGCCTTTTGTTCTTCTTGCCTCCTCCACACTGGCGCATTCCCTTTCCCTGCCTCTGTACGTGCTTAAAACCTGTTATAGTTGTAACATTTTCCAGCTCTGATGAAGGATCAAATGTCAATTCTTTTTTCCTTTCCACAGATGCTGTCTGATCTGCTGAGCATTTGTAGCACATTCTGTTTATCTTTCAAATTTCTAGCATCCAGAGCATTTCTGTTAAATTTTGTGTTCAGCCATCTCTCAAAGAGGAGATAAAAGGAAAGAATACTATCAATATAACATATATCCTCTTTATATGTCCAACAAAATGGTCTGCTTTGAATGATCTTCTTGTAAAGAGCTTCTGTATAGAGGATATAATGTAGTACGTGATAATTTTATTGGATTTTTTTGAATAGATAGATGGTGAGTGATGAACAGATTTTTAATATCCCAGTGAAATGTACTAGTTAGGAATCTAATGCCTTGAATTGCATTATGAGAATATTCAATCCACAAATGGGATTATAATAATTATAGACTGATTTAATTAAAGTGTTATGTAGTGAATGCATTTGTAATGGCAGAAACCATGGGCAGGATTTTTGGGCCCTACCAAAGGTGGGAATGGTAGCGCACGGGGCCGGAAAATACCAGAAATGGCTGACGTGCAGGTTTCCCAACCCCATTCCCGGCATTGGTCATTTTGGCCGAGGCGGGTTCAGGGCTGGTGGGGCTGTGCACCCCATGAGGTGGTCAGCCAATTAGGCTCATTCAGAGACTTGTTAAAGGTAAGCTAAGGAGGCCAAATGAGATTCTCCAGTCGACCTACAGTTCCCCGATGCGATGAGGGGCAGATCAACTGCCTGGAGGCAGACACCCAGCAGCACACCAGGGAGCCAACATTCCAGGCATCCCTACAGGCCCTCCCTGCCTGCCTGGGTGGGGGTGCAACCAAAGGCCACCTTGTCGAGGGATTACCCCCACTACCCACATCCCCCCCTGCCCCCAACCCCCACAATTGGTGGCCTGACTGATTTCTCTATTTTTTAATTCAATTTTTGAAAAAGTGGCTGAAAGGGCCCCTTCATGTTGAATTGCCCTCTCAGTTACTTACCAAAGCCAGCAAGATCAATCCGTAACCTTTTCTGACTCGCACTTTTGGTAGAGTGTAAAATATCCCACAAGGAACAATTACATAACATTCAATGGATATACTATCGTCAGGATGCCCGTTGTATAGATACTCACTGAAAATGTCTGACAAAGAGAATCCCATATTCACTGTCACCAGAAAAGCCAGCGTTTCAGCACCCAGTGTACTTTTAACAACCCTTTTCATTTTCTCAGCTTCCCAAGATAAAGGACAACATTTCCCATTCTCACCCAATAGAAATAATATGAAACCAGCTGTACTGGAATACCCATAATGAAAATTATCATGTAAAGCATCCCTAAAAATGACTAGCTTCATGTTCTTTGGGTCACCTATGGATGGGAACCTTAAGTATGCATTTATCCAGATTTAACTTTCTTAAATTTTTATTTGCCCTTAAAACATTTCCTACTTTTGGATGTTTCCTCGTAATACTTAAATCTAACACATCAAAATTAGCATCTGATCTAGTCTGAGTGCATAATCAGTTTAACTGACCTGCAGTCAGACTGGACCAGATGCTAATTGCTTTGTCTCTTCTTTAGATTGAACTTAATATCTCTGTGATGGTCTAGTATGATTAACTGGAATGGGAGTTACATTGTATTAATAGGATTGTTTATTTAAGGTTATTCCAAACCAATTTTACTTAATATCTAAACTAATATATTTAAAAGCCCCATAGGCCTGACTCCCAATTTTAAATTCTACTCTAATCTTACTAATAACACATTTCTCAAATTCACAGTACCACCCCATAAGAAATCATAAACATGCATCATGAAGATGCCTGAAAGTTTTCCTTTATAATACCAATAAAACATTGCGGGATCTGCTTTTGGTTGAACACAACCTATTTTCAGCAAAACAGATCTCGCTGAAAAATGACATACATTGGAGTCATCATTCAAGCTATAGATACATTTGTTTAGTTTCCATAGTTTTCCTTGTGCATCTGCTGCCTCTTTGGACATTTTCAGAAACACTTCTCTCTGAAAAGTCTCACCCAGAAGAAATGAGACTTTTATGTCGATTGACCGACACTCGCATGAATATGTGGCCGAAAGAACTAAAATGATTTTTAAGATTACTTTTCCAGCTGTGGGAGTATCCACTCTAATCTCTGCATCTACTTAGTTGCTCTTCAAAAGCCCTAGCAACTAGCCTCACTTTAGCCTTTTTTGTCCCATTTGCAAGGACTTTTTTCAGTACAAATCCACCTATATGAAAAAGCTGGTTGACCCTCGTCTGGTACCTCAAAATATGCTCCAAACTCTCTCCAACTCTCCAACGACCTTTCTTTTACCTTCCTTATTATTTTATCCTCAAGTTTATTGGCAGCCACGAAAATCCCACAGTCATCAGGACTTCTGCTTCTCGATTCGTTGTGAGACTGTCTGTAGCTTTTATTTTATTGTCTAATCTAGTCAAGCTACAGCCTCTACTTCCACTTTTATGTCTGTCAGGACTACTACTGTCAGATCTCCCTCTTGCACTATTGAAAGTTCCTTCTCCAGTTTGTGATCGTTTTCTGGCTCACTGGCCGGCATTTTTCAATTTCCAATGGGGGCCAGAACAGGAACAGGGCTGCACTTTGAAAACAGCACTCCTGGGTGGGGTGTCAATGCCCCAATGCCTCTGGGATGTGCTCGAATTTTCAAAGTGAGGGCATGGGGGAGGTAATTCAGAAATCTACTCGACTCCAGTTGGCAGCTTGTTAAGCTCCGTGAAGAGTTTGTTAATGAGCCGGGGAAGGTGAGAAGGCGATTTTCAATTTGTAAATTACCGAACCTGACCAATCTGGTGCACGTTAGGCAGAGATGAAGGTTTTATTTTAGACTGTATTTGTTGACAACGCGATCGGTAGGTGGCGCTGTTTTGGCACATGCGCAAATACAGCATTTGCCACTAAAACGTCACAGCTTGCGACTGTAGCAGCTGCCAGGACTAAAGATGGCGCTGCTCAAAGAATCACACAGATGAAATCTAACAAACACGTGGCAGCATACAATGGCCGGAGTGAGAGAGTGGAGCGGGCCGGGGAGAGCAGTGCGGGGGGCGAGGAGACCAGCGCGGGGAGAGCAGCGGTGACGGTGACGGCGGTGGGGGAAAGAGGGAGGGGAAAGGGGGGGGAAGAGGGGGGGAAAGAGAGGGGGGGAAAAAAGGGAGGGAGGGAGGGGGAGGAAGGAGGGAGGGGGGAAGAGGGAGGGACAGGGGGAAGAGGGAGGGGGGAAAAGAGGGAGGGAGGTGGGGGGAAAGAGGGAGGAGGGGTAAAGAGGGAGGGGGGTAAAGAAGGAGGGGGGAAAGAGGGAGGGAGGGAGGGGGTAAAGAAGGAGGGGTTCGAAAAGAGGGAGGGGGAGAGCTGGGGGAAGGGGGGGAGAGCTGGGGGAAGGGGGGGAGAACTGGGGTAGGTGGGGGGGAGAGGGAGAGGGAGAAGGGGGAGAGGGAGGAAGGGTAGGGGGGAGGGGGGGGAGGGGAGAGAGTGGGGGGGGAGGGCGGGGGTGGGGGAGAGTGGGGGGGGAGCAGCGGCGCGGAAGAGGAGTGCCTTTTTGTCTGCATGCGCCATAAACACAACAGCAAAAGACTGACCGGCCAGTCCCTGGACCCGGCGACACCAAGGTCTTCGCACGCTCGCTCCCCGTGGCTCTCTACGGCCTCTCGCTTCCGGCCCTCTCCATTCAGCCGTTCCCTCCAGCTGCGAATGCCCAATCCAGTTGCTTTCTCCCCTACCCAGTTGCTTTCTCCCCTACTTCTCCACAGTACTTCAGGCATTGCAACTGTCTGGTCCCTGCATTTTGCATGCTCCCTCTCCCCACCCCTCCCCCCTCTCCCCACCCCTCCCCACTCTCCATCTTCACCTCCCCCTCTTCACCCACCCCTCCCTCCCCCTCTTCACCCACCCCTCTATCCCCCTCTTCACCCACCCCTCCTCTACCCCCCGACCTCCACCCCCCTACCTCCACCCCTCTACCTCCACCCCTCCCTCTACCCCCCTACCTCCACCCCTCCACCACAGTTGAATATCTGAAGTGCAGTTGCAAAGTCGGGGAAATAGCATGCAAAACAAAACCTCAACAATTCTGGGTTTAATTATTGAGAAGTTTTATTAAGTTCATTAAGCATCCGAGGAACTGCTGTGCATGGATACATGAGTGTTGTGTCCAGCATTCCCGTGAGACAGACAGGCCGAGTCTCTGCTATGCACAGCTAAAGAGATTGTTCCTGGAGAGCCTTGTGGTGAATGAACGCTTGGCTCTCTATTCCACTACTGTATTGTCCATGTGAAGAAGGCAAAGTCACAAGAGTCTGAGCTCAGTCTATTCTTAGTGAATGTTCCCCAAGCGCATCCCAATGTGCATTCCCAATCCATCCATAAATGCAATGTTCCTTTCCACATCGTGATGAGCTCCGCAGCATGATCCAGTTGCCTTCGTTGCTTGAATGCTGACCTTAAGTCTCAAGGATTGTTTTCTCGATGGCATGTTTTACATGAAAAGAAATAATGAAAGAACATCAGTGTCAGAGCTTCCCTCCCTCCAGTGAAATTACTGTTGCGCATGCTTTATGCTCTGCATTACAGGCATATACTGATAACACCGCCAATGAATCACTTAGTACCCACCTCAGCTGTAGGAGTCAGGATGACGTAACTGCCCCTATCTCGTGATGGTTCAATGTTGCTCTCAGGGAAAACATGAATGATGTGAGGGTGCTGGAAAAAGAAGCACATTTCTTTTGGACTATGAACATAAAGCAGGCCATTTAGCCCAGCTGTTCCCTGCTAGTGGCTATGCTACTCGTGCGTCTTCCCATCAATTCCCATTTAATCCTGCCTACTACTATCAGCATCACCTTCCATTTCTTTCACTCTTACCTACCTTTGCCTTAAAGCAACACTGAGGATGGAGAATGGTGTGGCTGCACTCCCACCTCACCAGTTGTGTACGCAGCAAGAGCATTCACATTTGTGCTACCACTGGACACGGCATGCTTGTTTCTTTTAGTGCTCAGTCTCTTCTTGCTGAATGTTCCCTAAGTGCTTGACCCCTTTGGACGCCCTCTCTGCTTGACAGGCAGCAGCAGGCAATTGCGGAGTCTCACAAGGCTCTGCATGGTTGTTTCAAAGGCAGATGGGGAAACAGGTGGCTGTGTGTCCACGTGCACTGCTCTGATGGGTGCAGGAACAGGTGGCTGTGTGTCCATGTGCACTGCTCTGATGGGTGCAGGAACAGGTGGCTGTGTGTCCATGTGCACTGCTCTGATGGGTGGAGGAACAGGTGGCTGTGTGTCCATGTGCACTGCTCTGATGGGTGCAGGAACAGGTGGCTGTTTCTCCATGTGCACTGCTCTGATGGGTGCAGGAACAGGTGGCTGTGTCTCCATGTGCACTGCTCAGATGGGTGCAGGAACAGGTGGCTGTGTAACTGAACAGCAAGGAGAGGGTACCGCAGGTGGGGGAAGTGGAGCTTTGAACAGGCAGGCGTATGTATGGTCCATCAGATTATTAGGCCAGGGGGTGAAATGCTCAGGATCCATGGATTGTGGCACGCGACTGATGTCCAGCGCGTGGCCACCTCCATCCGAAGATGCCTCCAGGCAATTGTTGGGCAAATTAATTGGCTCCATCTCATCAGCCAGTCCTTGCTGCCAGCGGAGAGTCTGTCGCCGCAGCCAGTCCAGTTTCCTCATGAATGATGCCGTTCCACTCTGCAGAACGGCCTGTTGTAGCTGGTACCATTGATCTGAAAGCAAGCGGTATTTTTCATTGTAGCTGAGGGGCCTTGGCTGTTCCTCTGTAATCACAATGGCAGCAGCCATGCCTGTCGTCGTCGGTGTCTGAGATGCACGCCAGCGGCAGTTGGGGGCAAGCCTCTCCAAAGGCAGACCCAGATGCCTCTGCACAACAATAGCATATTTGCAGGGCAACAAAGTCTGAATGGAGAAGATGCAACTGCAGGTAGCCTGGCCATCATGTATCTGCAGTGTGTACTGTTTGGCACCAAAAATCACAGTTACTGTGCCTTCATCCTGCTCCTTGACATGTACTTGTTGAATGTGGCTATGATCCTGATGCATCAGCTTCACAGCATGACTGGTGAATCCCGTGTAAAATGATTGTAGATCTGCTGGTGCCTCTGCGATGCGCTTGAAAGAGGCTCCCTGCAGGAATGTGTAATCGGAACGCTCCCGATCCAGGACACTATTGTGGAAGATCAGCGCTGAGATGCATTCCTTCATGGATGAGGAGGAGTGGAGCAGGTGCTTTATCTTGCCATTCTCTGACTCAATGCGATTGTTGGTGTTGTTCCCAAACGTTAGGACTTTACCGCGTGAACATGCTGCCCACATCTCCTTCTGTGGAATCCAGTTTGTAAGCAGGTAGTCCTGCAGGGGTGGGTAGAGATGTCCAATCCTTTCTACACAACTTGTGAGCTTCTCCTCCAAAGGTGCATGAACCATTTCCTTGCAGATCATAAACAACTGATCCCTCAGTTCACCATTCAGTGGGTAGCTGCTGATCTTCCTCCTCATGCTCTGCATCACATGGGACTGACAGAGGAGAACCGTTTCAGCTGGGAGATGCTTCCTGATCGCATTGATCTCAATGATGTCTTTATCCACAATGGCTGATCTCACGCGGCAGGCGCTGGATCCCATGAAATCGACAAAAACACCCACAATCTCGTCCAGCATCTGAGCCGTCTCATTCCTCACTATGGCATAGAACACAGCCCTGCCCCTACCAACATTGTCCTGCACCATCACTTGGTACAGAGGGTAGCCGCATTTGTTCACCTTGTACGTTCCGTCCATGAACAGCAGTTCAGGAAAGGTCTGCATGTGGGCCTTCATGGCTGGTGTCATGAAGGCAATATAGAGGATGCTGCTTCCCTGCAGGCCAACCCGTACTGCAGCCCCGTCCTGCTGAATCTTCTCCAGCGTATCACACAGCGCATCCATGCTGTCATCCCCTGTTTTGAGCCGGGATTTTACATTTCTAATGTCACTAAGGGTCACGGTCTTATTGAATGAACGCTCGATATAATTCTTCAGCTGTTTGTTCCCAGCCTGCAGCTTGACCAACTCTTCTACCTTCTGCCTTTCATCGTGGTTCAGTTGTCGTCTCCTTGCATAGAAGCGTAAACATTCTGGATGCAAAACATGACCGGTATGTACAAGATGGTAGGAGCTGACACACATTTGTTCTTGCTCGTATTGAATTTCACACTGATGAAGACCTCACAGCCCAGGGCGAGATACCTGAAAAGTTACACAGACATTCAATGAGCACGCCCCAAGTGCCTCGTGCCCTCACCAAAACGCCAGCCATCACCAGGTGTGTTGCTGGCAGCAGTTTACATGTGCACCATGACAAGGTCCCAAAATCTGGTGCGCACCTGTTTCGCAGTCCAGAGGAGGTTGCGCAGAGGTGGTTGCCCAGCCATTGCTCCATCCAGGAAATCACAACAAAGGCAGTCCGTAGACACGGGGGTGGTATGCGCGTGGCTTTGTGGGCACAGGATCTCACTGATGAGATGTATTGATACTGCAAATCCAATCTTGGTTCAATGCGCATCAAGGAACAGCTTTACAGGACTGACAAGCTACACAAGTGGAAATGTAGTGACCGCAGCACCTACCTCTGATTCGGTCTCACTCCAGTGGAATGGATGCATGGCTGCCCATAGTGTACACAGCACAGCCTCACTGAGGCATACTTAAAGCGGATGGGAATTTCGACTCGCCGTCTCTTGTTCTCCCTCTCAAGCGTATGGGTGCTCACTTTTTTAAATAGACTCCCCGTTGCCTGTAAGCACAACAGCAAAGCGCATTTAAATAGCATTGTTAACATAGTGAAACATAAAAAGGCACATCACAGGATGTGCCTGCAGACCATGCTACCTGTTGAAACATCTCAAGTTTACTGCTGAAGTCGTCATAACTCTCGAACTCCGGTGTTGTGAAGGTGGCAAGGAACTGCTCTGTGGAATCTAATGAAGTTGCCATCATCGAAGTTTGAAGTTCAGGAAGGCTATTGAGGGACCACACGGGAAACATGAGATGAGATAAGAAATACAGAATGCACTCCATTGAAAAGTTACAAAAACGAAAGTGACCGTTTAGATGGAAGGTTGTTCGCTGGACTGCAGCACATCTACTGCCTGCACACAGCAACTTACAACAGGGACTGGAGCACATGCGGTGCCCCAGACAATGGAAATGTTTTCAGAGCAACTTACAGTGCCCCAGACAATGGAAATGTTTTCAGAGCAACTTACAGTGCCCCAGACAATGGAAATGTTTTCAGAGCAACTTACGACAGGGACTGGAGCATGTGCAGTGCCCCAGACAATGGAAATGTTTTCAGAGCAGCTTACAACAGGGACTGGAGCACATGCGGTGCCCCAGACAATGGAAATGTTTTCAGAGCAACTTACAACAGGGACTGGAGCACATGCGGTGCCCCAGACAATGGAAATGTTTTTACAGCAGCTTACAACAGGGACTGGAGCACATGCGGTGCCCCAGACAATGGAAATGATTTCAGAGCAACTTACAATGCCCCAGACAATGGAAATGTTTTCAAAGCAACTTATAACAGGGACTGGACCACATGCAGTGTCCCAGACAATGGAAATGTTTTCAGAGCAGCTTACAACAGGGACTGGAGCACATGCGGTGCCCCAGACAATGGAAATACTTTCAGACCAACTTATCTTGGAACAATCTCCTCTGTCTAATAAAAATGAAGCAAATCTCCAAAACGACTAAATAATTGAGATAAAATGCGAGAAAATGCCCGACGAAACCTCTCCTCCTTCCACTTTCAAAAACTCGCCCCGAAGCTTTGACGCATGCGTGAATATCGGAAGATTGACGCATGCGTGAATATCGGAAGATTGCAAGAAGCGCATGCGCAGAGGCCAACCTGGCGCGTTGCCCGAGGAAGACGACGTTACGCGATGACGCCATCTGCGCATGCGCAAACTGGTCCTGGCAGGCCGGACCGCAGCGCATGCGCAGAGAGCAGGAGACCGTCTGCGCATGTGCGCACCGCGGCGCAGCCTGATGACGTCAGCGCTGGCAAGCGTTGTCATGAATCACTTTGTTTATTTTATGCTGCAAATTTTTGGGACCTGGAGTATATTGCCGCAGATCAGGTGGAGAACGTTTCAGTAGACCGTTTTATTGTGCGCGGTGAGGCTGCTGGCCCCCGCTGTGCGGCCTCCTCTCTTCTGCAAGGCTGCAGCAGGTCCCATCATGCTGCTGTCTGCCATTGCCGCTCATGCTCTGCAGACTGCTCCAACCTCCTGGTAATGCTTGGCACTACTAATTGGGCACCGAGCTTGCCTCCTGATTGGGACCCAGAAATTATCCAGGCTTTGGATTCCTGACCCCGAATTGAAAATCAAGCCCACTATCACTACTTGCACTGCGCTTTCTTACTTTACATTCTTTCACCCTATTTTGCTTCTTGGCTATCATCCTGAACATTCAACCAATATTTTAATTTGCCAGTAGCTTTTCCTGCATGTCCCACAAATGTCACATCTGTCCATTCATTAGACCCCACTGGAATATATCATCCGAGTACCCACTTTGGACAATTGACCTATGGATGTGATAGCTCTGTGGTGTGTGACATGCTCATTTACATTACCACTTTCCAACAATTGATGTACTGCATTCTGTTCCTCAGAACCCTCATTGCAAAACCCATGAGCATTTGAGGTACAAGGTGCCTTGTTTACTTCTATCAGCTGCTCAGAGTCCGAGATTTTATGATTGATTCCAATTAATCATGAGGAATGAACCTTGACATTTTGATTGCCATGTTTGTTAAATACTGTCTTACCAACATGACCTATTACCTTATCAGGGCCTTTCCATTCCCTATCCTCCTCTCTTTTATTGTATACCAAATTTTCTGAATTAAACTCCGTCTCAGGTGGTCTTTTACAATGCTTCAGCGCTCTCCGAATTTTCTCCAAGACCTCAGCCTTGATGAAAGGAGGTCTCCCTAAATGTAAAGCAGTCAAATGTGCAGAAAAAATGAATTAATTGTTGGACCTTGGAGAGCAAAAGGACATCACAAAGAAAGAAGGAAATTTGGGATTTTTCCCATAGATTAATTGATAGAAAATACATCCTCCAATCATCTGGAATGAATTCTTTACATGAACCGCCCATATAGGGCAGTTGGTAACGTGCAGTCTGGTTGATCAGCTAAAATTTTATGCAGCATTTCATCAATCACCACATGATTCCTTTTATAGAGTCCATAGCTGAAAAGACTTTCAGCTGCAGTATTCATTACCATGATGTTCATGTTTTCACATGTCTCTGAACTTTTCATTGGCAAATGCCCCTCCATTATCCGTCAGCAAATTTGCTCGTATCTGAAGTCCGATCACTATCAAATTCTCTATGATTTTGTCTATCATAACCCTTTGTCCTTACTATGTATTATTGTAGAAAGACTAAATCCAGTCCCAAGGTCCACAAAGTGTAGGATGAAAATATTACTGTCTTTATCCCATATCTTTAGATCAATGACAACTACCTTGTTAAAGTCACATGTCAATGGAAGGCATACATTAGGACATGGCAGCATCCTTCAACATTTTTTACATATTTCAGACTTCTCACTAATCTCTTCTATTAGCCTTGTATACTTTTTGTCAACTACAACTATGACTTTTAGCGGGATTCTTAACCTTTGACAAGTAGGGTGAGCAAATTGTCAGTGTAACTTTAGGACCTTTTTTCACTCTAATTCTTATCACCTGATGCCATTAATACTTTTCTAACACACTGATGAGAAACATCAGGTTTTTATTTATTTATTTAGAGATACAGCACTGAAACAGGCCCTTTGGCCCACCAAGTCTGTGCCGACCAACAACCACCCATTTATACTAACCCTACAGTAATCCCATATTCCCTACCTACACTAGGGGCAATTTACAATGGCCAATTTACCTATCACCTGCAAGTCTTTGGCTGTGGGAGGAAACCAGAGCACCCAGCGAAAACCCACGCAGTCATAGGGAGAACTTGCAAACTCCGCACAGGCAGTACCCAGAATTGAACCCAGATCCCTGGAGCTGTGGGGCTGTGGTGCTAACCACTGCGCCACTGTGCCACCCCATTGTTAAGGGGATACAATACTGTCCTGACTGGGTAAACTGTAGATCAACTAACTTTCCAAAAATAATTGCATTATCATGCTCCATGTCAAGTTTCATTTGTGCATTTATCAAAGAAGGTTTACTCAATAGCGTAGGTACCTTACTAGAGATGACATCAGTATTTATAAAATGGATTATTTCAGCTATTTTGCATGGAATTACAATTCTTTTTGGTGACATCAATGTGTTGTCATTGCCAAACCTAAAGCGAGTAGTACTTTTATATTCCTTAACCTTATGCCGATCCTCATTACTTGGTGAATCAAGGTAATATTTTAACCAATCTGTCCCACATATTGTTGAAGTATAAGCATGATCTAGGACTACGCAATTAAAAGAGACTGTGCCTACCACATTCATTCCAGGACTAAAACTTCTTGTGACCAGCATAATTTATTTGGATTCAGCTTTTCGTCATGGGTCATTTCGAGCACCTGTCTCTTTGCTTTGGACAGTTCATCGCAGAATGATACTTGAAGTCACACCTGAAGCACCTATTAACAGTTCCTTAGACATTCCTGGGATTCACTCAGCCATTATTCTTGTTCCAATTTTGTCTTCTGCTGTAATATTCAGATTTGCTAAAGGTGATTTAATCCTCATTCTGCCTGTCTTTAATCCTTCCATTCTGTTGACACCTGTATCCCCTATCTGTACTAGTTTGCAACCTTTGAAACCAGACAATCATTGAGTCTTCTATTCTTTGTGTCACCGCTGAGTGTCTCATTTGTTCCTTAAGGACTGAAGGACAGCAGAGGTGGCAGCACAGTGGTATACAGTCGGGAGGAAGTTGCCCTGGGAGTCCTCAACATCAACTCCAGACCCCATGAAGTCTCATGGCATCAGGTCAAACATGGGCAAGGAAACTTCTGCTGATTACCTTCCTCAGCTGATGAGTCAGTACTCCTCCATGTTGAACACCACTTGGAGGAAGCACTGAATGTACTCTGGGTGGGGGACTTCATTGTCCATCACCAAGAATGGCTCAGTAGCACCACTACTGGCCGAGTCCTAAAGGACATAGCTGCTAGACTGGGTATGCGGTGGTGAGGGAACCAACAAGAGGGAAAAACATACTTGACCTCGTCCTCAGCAATCTGCCTGCCGCAGATACATCTCCCAATGACAGTATTGGCAGGCGTGACCACCGCACAGTCCGTGTGGAGACTAAATCCCGCCTTCACATTGAGGATACCCTCCATCGTGTTGTGTGGCACTACCACTATGCTAAATGGGATAGATTTCGAACAGATCTAGCAATGCAAAACTGGGCATCCATGAGGCGCTGTGGGCCATCAGCAGCAGCAGGATTTTACTCAACCACAATCTGTAACCTCATGGCCCGGCATATCTCCCACTCTACCATTACCATCAAGCCAGGAGACCAACCCTGGTTCAATGAAGAGTGCAGCAGGGCATACCTCAAAATGAGGTGTCAACCTGGTGAAGCTACAACACAGGACTACTTGCATGCCAAACTGCGTAAACAGCATGCGTTAGACAGAGCTAAGCGATCCCATAACCAACAAATCAGATCTAAGCTCTGCAGTCCTGCCACATCCAGCTGTGAATGGTGGTGGACAGTTAAACAACTAACTGGAGGAGGTGGCTCCACAAATATCCCCATCCTCAATGATGGGGGAGCCCAGCACATCAGTACAAAAGATAAGGCTGAAACATTTGCAACAATCTTCGGCCAGAAGTGCCGAGTTGATGATCCATCTTGGCCTCCTCCCAAAGTCCCCAACATCACAGATGCCAGGTTTCAGCCAATTCGATTCAGTCCGTGTGATATCAAGAAACGACTGAAGGCACTGGATACTGCAAAGGCTATGGGCCGTGACAACATTCTGGCAATAGTACCAAAGACCTGTGCTGCAGAACTTGCCACGCCCCTAGCCAAGATGTTCCAGTACAGCTACAACACTGGCATCTACCCTGCGATGTGGCAAATTATAGAGTCATACAGCATAGAAATAGGCCCTTCGGCCCACCGCGTCCATACCGACCATTATGCCTATCTATACTAATCCCACCTGCCTGCATTAATTCCATATCCTTCTATGCCTGGCTCATTCAAGTACCTGTCCAGATACCTCTTAAATGTTGCTACTGTTCTTGCCTCCACCACCTCCTCTGGCAGCTCATTCCACTATTCTTTGTGTGAAAAATTTACCCCTTTGATCCCCTTTAAACCTCCTCCCTCTCATCTTAAATCTATGCCCTCTAGTTTTAGTCACCCCGACCATGGGAAACAGACTCTGGCTATCTACCCTATCTATGCCTCTCATAATTTTGTATACCTCTATCATATCCCCTCTCAGCCTCCTTCGCTCCAGGGAAAACAGACCCAGCCTATCCAATCTCTCTTTATAATTCAAGCCTTCCAAACCAGGCAACATCCTTGTGAATCTTTTCTGCACCCTCTCTAGCTTAATCACATCTTTCCTGTAGTACGGCGACCAGAACTGCACACAGTACTCCAAATGCGACCTAACCGTTATGTACAACTGTAACATGACGTCCCAACTCTTGTACTCAGTGCCTCGGTCGATGAAGGCCAGCATGCCATACGCCTTCTTCACCACCCTGTCTACCTGTGTTGCCACTTTCAGGGAACTATGTACTTGCACCCCAAGGTCTCTCTGCTCAACAACACTTCCCAGGGCCCTGCCATTCACTGTATATGTCTTGCCCTGGTTTAACCTCCCAAAATGCATCACTTCGCACTTGTCTGCGTTAAATTCCATTTGCCAATCTATTGCCCACTTTCCCAATTTATCTATATCCTGTTGTAACCTTAGACAACCTTCTTCACTGTCCACTATACCACCAATTTTGATGTCATCTGCAAACTTACTAATCATGCCCCCTACATTTTCATCCAAGTCATTAATATATATGACAAACAACAGAGGGCCCAGCACCAATCCCTGCAGCACACCACTGGTCATCCCTGCAGCACACCACTGGTCACCGGCCTCCAATCTGAAAAACAACCCTCCACTACCACCCTCTGCCTCCTATCACCAAGGCAATTTTGTATCCAATTGGCTAGCTCACCCTGGATCCCATGTGTTCAAACCTTCTGGACCAGCCTACCACGCGGGACCTTGTCAAAGACCTTGCTAAAGTCCATGTAGACAACGTCCATCGCCCTGACCTTGTCAATCCTCTTGGTCACCTCCTTGAAAAAAGCAATCAAATTCATGAGACATGATTTCCCACGCACAAAGCCATGCTGACTATCCCTAATCAGACCATGCCTTTTGAAATGCATATAAATCCTGTCTCTCAGAATCACTTCCAATAACTTTCCCACCACTGATGTAAGGCTCACCAGCCTGTAGTTCCCTGGCTTATCCCTGTTTCCCTTCTTAAATAAAGGCACAACATTAGCTATCCTCCAGTCTTCCGGTACCTCATCCGTGGCTAACGATGATACAAAAATCTCTGCCAGGGCCCCAGCAATCTCCTCCCTTGCTTCACATAGCATGCTAGGATACACCTGGTCAGGCCCTGGGGATTTATTCACCTTAAAGCGCTTCAAAACCTCCAACACCTCCTCCTTTGTAATGTTGATATGCTCCAGGATATCGCTGTTACCTCCCTTGAACTCACTAGCTTCCATGATCTTCTCCACGGTAAATACAGATGAGAAGTATTCATTTAAGACCTCGGCCATTTCCCGTGGCTCCACACATAGATTACCACACTGATCCTTAAGGGGACCTACTCTCTCCCTAGCTACCCTTTTACTCTTAATATACTTATAGGATTCTCCTTTATCTTATCTGCCAGGGAAATCTCATGGCCCCTTTTTGCCCTCCTAATATCCTTCTTAAGTACTCCTGCATCCCCTATACTCCTCGAGGGGCTCGCTAAATCCCAGCTGCTTATACCTGACATATGCCTCCTTCTTAGTCCTGACCAGACCCTCAATATCCCTCGTCAACCAAGGTTCCCTAAACTTGCCAGCCTTGCCCTTCCATCTAACAGGAACATGCCAGCCCTGAACTCTTCCTATCTCACTTTTAAAAGCCTCCCACTTGCCAGACGTCCCTTTACCTGTAAACAGCCTCTCCCATTCAGCTTTTGAGAGTTCCTATCTGATGTCATCAAAATTAGCATTCCCCCAATTTAGGACTTCAACCTGAGGATCAGTCCTATCCTTTTCCATAACTATCTTGAAGCTAATAGAGTTATGGTCACTGGTCGCAAAGTGCTCCCCCACTGACTCATCAACCACCTGCCCAGCTTCATTTCCTAAGAGGAGGTCGAGTGTAGCCCCTTCTCTAGTAGGGCCATCCACATACTGCTTCCAAAAGCTATCCTGTACACATTTAGCAAATACTTCCCCATCTGATCCCTTAGCACTAAGGCAGTCCCAGTCAATATTAGGAAAGTTAAAATCACCTACTATTACAACCCTATAATTCCTACACCTATCTGTGATTTCCCTACATATATGCTCCTCAAATTTCCTCTATTGGGGGACCTATAGTATAATCCCATCAAAGTGATCACCCCGTTCTTATTTCTAAGTTCTACCCATATGGCCTCGCTGGACGTTCCTCCCGGGATATCCTCTCTAAGTACTGCCGTGATGTCCTCCCTAATCAAAGTGCAACTCCCCCTCCTCTCTTACCTCCACCTCTGTCACGCCGGAAGCGGTATCCCGGAACATTGAGCTGCCAGTCCTGCCCATCCCTCAACCACGTTTCCGTAATAGCTATAATATCACAATCCCATGTACTGATCCATGCTCTGAGTTCATCTGCCTTACCTGTAAGGCTTCTTGCATTAAAGTAATTGCAGTTCAGCCTACCAGACCTTCCACGCTTCCTGTCCTGCCCCTGCCCAGCCTGCCTATTGGACTTGCTTGCTTTAACCTCTACATTTGCCTCAACTATCTCATCGGAGAGACTACTACTTTGGGTCCCACCCCCCTGCCAGACTAGTTTAAACCCTCCCGAGTAGTACTAGCACACCTCCCCACAAGGATATTGGTCCCCTTCCAGTTCAGATGCAACCCGTCTCTCTTGTGCAGGTCACCTCTGCATCAGAAGAGATCCCAATGATCCAAGTAGCTGAAGCCCTCCCGCCTACACCAGCTCTTATCCTCCTATTCCTACCCTCACTAGCACGTGGTACGGAGAGTAATCCTGAAATTACAACCCTGGAAGTCCTGCTTTTTAACCTTCTTCCTAACTCCCTATATTCACTTTGCAGGACCTCATCTGTCTTCCTGCCGATGTCGTTAGTACCAATATGGACCACGACCTCTGGCTGCTCACCCTCCCCTTTCAGAATGTCCTGCAGCCGCTCCAAGACATCCTTGACCCTAGCACCAGGGAGGCAACATACCATCCTGGAGTCTTGTTTGCGGCCACATAAATGCCTATCTGCACTCCTTATGATAGAATCCCCTATCACTATCGCTGTTCCACCCCTTTTCCTCCCCTGCTGTGCAGCAGAGCCCTCCGTGGTGCCACGGACTTGGCTGTTGCTGCTTTCCCCTGGGAAGTCATCCCCCCTCAACAGCATCCAAAGCGGTATATCTGTTTGAGAGGGGGATGGCCACAGGGGACTCCTGCACTACCTGCCTACGCCTACTACTCCGTGTGGTGGTCACCCATCCCTTTTCTGACTGTGCTGCCATTACCTGCGGTGTGACCACAGATGGATACACTTCCTGCACACATGGTCGTCAGGGACACTGGAAGCGTCCCTGATTTCCCACATAGCGCAGGAGGAGCATATCACGGGGCATATCTCCTAACATGACCTACCCTTAGATTAATTAGTTATTCACTTAATTAAAAAATACTAATTACACTAGGGGCCTTGTTCTGCCCACTCCAATCTAAAGTCCTTAAAAAAAAAACTTTAGTAGTACTCACCTTATCACCAGAGGTTTTTCTTTCAACAAAAAAAACTTTCCCCTTGTCTTTATTAAGATATTTAAATGCACTAACAGCTGCTACTCACCCAACCAATCACCTTGTAGCTCTCCTCTGACGTCACTGTTGACTTTTTTTTCTTTTTTTTTTCAAAACTCCGGCGCGCTTGAAGAGCTCCTCTCTGCTCCCGGAAGGCAAGAGACTGGGCCTCGATCCTCAGGTTGGATTTATAGGCTCCGCTCTCGGCGTTCTCCCCACAGGTCCGCTCCGCTCAAGTATTACCCAGTTATGCTCTGTGCACAAAAAAGCAGGACAATTCCAAACTGGCCAATTACTGCCCCATCAGCCTTCTATCAATCATCAGTAAAGTGATGGAAGTTGTCATCAACAGTGCCGTCAAGTGGCACTTGCTTAGCAATAACCTGCTCCGTGGCGCTCAGTTTGGGTTCAGCCAGGGCCACTCAGCTCCTGACCTCATTACAGTCTTGGTTCAAACATGGACAAAAGAGCTGAACTCAAGAAGTGAGGTGAGAGTGATTGCCCTTGACTTCACGGCAGCATTTGACCGAGTATGGCATCAAGGAGCCCTAGCAAAACTGAAGTCAATGGGAATCAGGGGGAAAACAGTCCGCTGGTTGGAGTCATACCTAGCGCAAAAGAAGATGGTTGCGGTTGTTGGAGGTCAATCATCTGAGTTCCAGGACATCACTGCAGGAGTTCCTCAGGGTAGTGTCCTAGGCCCAACCATATTCAGCTGCTTCATCAGTGACCTTTCTTTAATCATAAGATCAGACGTGGGGATGTTCGCTGATGATTGCACAATGTTCAGCACCATTCGCGACTCCTCAGATATTGAAGCAGTCCATGTCGAAATGCAGCAAGACCTGGACAATATCCAGGCTTGGGCTGATAACTGGCAAGTAACATTCACGCCACACAAGTGCCAGGCATTGACCATCTCCAACAAGAGAGAATCTAACCATCTCTCCTTGACATTCAATGGCATTACCATCGCTGAATCCCCCACTATCAACATCATAGGGACTACCATTGACCAGAAACTGAATCGGAGTAGGCATATAAATACCATGGCTACAACAGCAGGTCATAGGCTAGCAATCCTGCGGCGAGTAACTCACCTGCTGACTCCCCAAAGCCTGTCCACCATCTACAACGCACAAGTCAGAAGTGTGATGGAATAATCTCCACTTGCCTGGATGGGTGAAGCTCCAACAACACTCAAGAAGCTTGACACCATCCAGCACAAAGCAGCCCGCTTGATTGGCACCCCATCCACAAACATTCACTCCCTCCACCACCAGCGTACTGTGACAGCAGTGTGTACCATCTACAAGATCCACTGCAGCAACGCACCAATGGTTTGTTAGACAGCACCTTCCAAACTCGTGACCTCTACCAACGAGAAGGACAAGGGCAGCAGATGCATGGAAACACCACCACCTGCAAGTTCCCCTCCAAGTCACATACCATCCTGACTTGGAACTATATCGCCATTCCTTCACTGTCGCTGGGTCAAAAATCCTAGAACTCCCTTCCTAACATATCTGTGCGTGTCCCTACCTCACATGGACTGCAGCGGTTCAAGAAGACAGCTCATCACCACCTTCTCAAGGGCAATTAGGGATGGGCAATAAATGCTGGCCTAGCCAGCGACGCGCACATCCCATGAATTAATAAAAAAGGTGATTGTTTCCCCAGAAATTTTTTTTCGGCAGCAGACATCTGATCCGACAGGTTCTCCTTCTCCGAGAACCAAACACCAGTTAGAACCAGGTGCCAGTCCATATGAGACACATTAGCACAATCCCGTAATTTAAACTCTAGTACTGATCCAAGGGTCACCAAATTGAATTTTGACAATCTTTTATATAATCTATTGAAGTCCATAATATTGTCTTCCATGGAATGCCCATCTGTTTCCAGAATTCTGACCATGCCTCATTGGCCTTTAACAGAAAAAGGTCCAAACCTTCATCACTATCCAACTGACGGGCATCCATCTCACAAAATACTTCTGATTTTACTTCTTGTAGGAAGAAACAATGCCAAGGCCATACCTTATTTTCTCTTTGCTAGGTTCATAACCCATGTCCACATATCCACTTCATATTTCCACCAGTCATATGGTTGAAACTCCGAGAACATCGGAGGGTAATCATACTCTGACAATTTACACTTGCTTTCTGTCATTTTCCACAGTGGCCACTAGGATTTTAGTTTTCTGTCTGAAAATGTTTTCTTAGTTTCCAATCTTCACCTTGACGCATCCATTCTCTGCTGCCATGTTATATTCAAGGGAGCCAAGTAATAAAGGATAGAACTTGAACCAAACTTAACACACTTCCACAAGGATTTATTTACAGTGATCCACAATATAAATAAGTGCCTCCTAATCCAACAACCACAGTTTCAGTCTGTTCCTTGTTATAGGGGCACAAATGAATCTCCAGTTCATGCCCACCATCTGTATACAATTAAATACAATTAATATACAATTACATTCACCATTATTCTCTATTTCCTATCCCTTAGCCAATTGCGTACCCAAGTTACCACTTTCCCTTAAATACCCTGTGCATCTATATTGCAAATAAGTATATAATGAGGCATTTGATCAACTGCCATTTGAAACTCCATATATACTGCACTACCTTCATCAACTCTCTTTACTACTTCATCAAAGAAGTCAGTTCCGATATAGTCTGACAGATTAGCTTGGTTCAGATTAATGTAACATAACAGGATTCAGTTCAGAACTGCAGTCTGACGGCTTACTGGGTTCAAATGAATAGAGCATAACAATTAGGAGGATGAAGAATAGAGAGTTGTAGATGCAGATAGCAATTAGTTCGGAGGAACACTAAGTACTGCAAATGGGAGCAGGAAGTTGCGTATGGACATAGACATGTTAAGCATTTGGGCAAAGCTATGGCAACTGGAGTTCAACATGGGCAGGTGAGGTCATCTACTTTGGACTCAAGAAAGATAAATCAGAGTACTTTCTAAATGGTGTGAAACTGGAGACTGTAGAGCGGAAGGAGAGATTTGTGAACCCAAGTACACAAAACACTAAAGCCTAGTAGACAGGTAAAAAAGGCAATCAAAAAGGCCAATGAAATGTTGGCTTTCAGCTCAAATGAGTTAGAATAAAAAGTAGAGGAGGTAACATCGAGCCTTAATCAGACCCCATCTGGAGTACTGCATTCAGTTTTAGACACGACCTCAGGAATGATTTATGGGCCTTGGAGGGGGTGCAGTGCAAATTCACCAGAATGATACTGGGGCCTAGAGGGTTAGGTTATGAGATTGCATAAACTTAGCTTTAATTTTCTTAAGTATGGGAGATTGAGAGGTAATCTGATCGAGATCTTATAAGGATTTTATAGGATAGGTACAGAGAAACTATTTCCTCTGGTGGGGGAATCGAGAATAAGGGAACATAATCTTAAAATTAGAGCGATGCTATTCAAGAGTGAAATCAGGCAGCACTTGCACACAAAGAGTAGTAGAAGTTTGGAACTTTCTTCCCAACAGGTGCAGATGCTGTAACACTTGAAATTTTCAAAACTGAGATTTTAAAATTCTAATCCTTGTTTCCAAATTTCTCCATGGCCTCACCTCTCCCAATCTCTGTAACCTCTTGCAGCCCTACAGTCCTCTGAGATCCGTGCACTCCTCCAATTCTGGCCTTTCTGACTTTAATTGCTACATGATTGCTGTTGGTGCCTTCAGCTGCCTTGGCCCAAACTTGTGGAATTTTCTCCACCTCTCTACCTCACTCTTCTTCTGTGGGACTATCCTTAAAATTCACTTCTTTCCAGTCCTAATATTTCCTTATGTGGCTGCGTGTCAAATAACGCTCGGGTGAAGCACCTTGGAATGTTTCACTACATTAAAGACACTTGTTACGACCAGGTGAGAAATGTGTCTAGGTGTCTTTTGCTGTCTTTACCTGGTCTTATTGTAACAGGGTTTTATTTTTAAACACACTGTGTTTTGAGCTCCCCCCTTTAGTGAATCATTGTTCACAACTTCCCAATTTTAAGGCAAAGAAACCAACACACTAGGTTTTCTCAGGTTTAAAAGAGAAAGATGAAATTTATTCAACCTTAAGCTTAAACTTAAACTCTAATACGGTTCACGCCTATGGATATACAACGCGCCCAGGCTAGCAAGCACATGCGATACACACATGTAAATACGGACAGAAAAGAGGGGAGGAAAATATAGTAGAGAGTGGTTTGAGGCAATATCAGAAGAGTTTCTTGTTTACTGTGCTTCGAGCTCACTTGATTGTAGGTAGTCTTGCTGTTCGTCGGGGCCCAGTGTTCTTAAACCTTGTTCACGTAGGAGACTTTTCACTCTTAGTGTTCATATGTCTTCAATGGTTTCCAATGCAGGTGTGAGCGAGATGAGAGCAGACAGGAGAGAGGTCTTCTCAAACCAGGAGCCAAGAGTTTTCTGAGTTCAAATCCTGTTTTCTCCAATTTAAAACACTCTCAGTTCCAACCTCTGCAACGGCCAGTTAGTCATGTGACTAAAACTGGTCTGATCACTTCTTCTGTGTATTGGGGAAGCAATGACTGGGTCCCCATTGTTCCAACACTGTCTGTTACTATTCAAATGTCTTTCCAGTCAGGGACTTGCAATTTTAAGTTTTACTGTTCATGTGGCGAAATAATGTGTGCCTCAGTCTTGGCGGGTGGGGGGTTTGCCTGATACACTGTATAAAAATGCAAGTTGTTATGGTTGAGATGGATTATTCTTGTTAGGTAAGGATATCAAAGGACATGGAGAAAAGGCAGGAAAATGGAGTTGAGTTAGAGATCAGTCACGAACAAACTGAATGACAGAGAAGAGGCTTAATGGCCTACTCCCTCCTATAATGTTCCTATGTTAAATAGTAATCTATTGAAATTTATTACAGAACATGTCACAGAGATTTAATTCGACTGTGCTTCTATAAATAGTTCACAAAAAAATGAAGCTAATCACAATACTCAACAACTCTGAAGAGTCTGACTCCAATCAACCAATCACTCAGCATCAAATATTGCATGCGGATGCTACATTCCTCCAAATTTAGACAAGTATTTCTGCCTACATAAGTATAGCAAATAACTACATATTTATGTAAACTATATAACTACTAACTCAACTGATAATTGACATGCTTAACAGTCAAATTAGCAAAATGCTGCTTAGAATCCATCTATAAGTAAATTGCACAGTCGCAACAACTGCGTATCTTGAAACCAGACGTCATATTCACTGGTGCCAGCTAAAATCTGCTCGGACCAATGTGCTAACAGGATGATGAGCTGGCCTCACCAGATGCAGCAAGTCTAAGCCATGAATTTCCTTTGAACATGCCCCCTATGCAGCTTGAGCCTTGTGCCCAAAGTATGATGAAGGGCCTTTGTAAATTATCTGGAGCATACAGTCCTCAACAAAATGCTGTTGAAAAGTAAATAAATAACATTTGGAGCATTACAAATGTGTGTACCTTTTTAAAGAAAAAAATGATTGTAAGAAGTTAGTAGCTTTAATAAAAGCTGTGCAGCTGGAAAGGGAAGAAACTATGAGACCATAAAGGCAGACGCCCCAAAACAGAGGCACCGTATGGAATCACTGCGGAGATGTCAGAGTGGCACTGTACCTGAAATAAAAACAAAAAGTGCTGAAAATACTCAGCAGGTCTGGAACATCAGTGGAGAGAGAAACACAGTTAAAATTTCAGGGCTGTGACCTTTCTTCAGGACGGTACCTGATCCCAGTTTGGCAGCTGTTAAAGTGGACATGCTGCTGCTTAAGGAGGGTTGCCCTGTTGACACACCACAGCACCTTAGAGAAGATAGCATGCACCATGTCTCACTGGAAGTGCCGTGAGGTTCATCACTGCCTACTATACCTGGAAGACATGGCAACAGATATAGCAAAGATGACATACTTTCAGGAATCTAACAAGGCAAGATGAATATACAACATTATCTATCAGGTAGATGGCATAAGATTCATGCCATAAGGTGTTGCCTGTCAACTGCTCACCTATGTCTAGCCTTTCCACAACTTTATAGCTCTTTTACTGAATCTTGTACATACCCATTCTTCAGTACAAGTGACATTTTTCACACACTCACATCTTCCAGGTACTTCATACATTAAACCACAGTTGCACATGCTTACTGCCACATTGGATCAGCATCATTTGTTCGATCTAGGTGTGAGCCAGCATATTACTTGATATTGCAATGCTCGCTGGGAATGAGCCATAAACATAACAATTGACGGCAGTAGTGATCTTGTTAACTGCTGGTACCACTAACCCTATTTTGTAAGTTGACTCCAGGTGTCTGCTGCACATGGCAAAAATATGCCCTACGGACCCAGAGCAAGGTGAGCCAATTTCCCTGGGTCATTGGTAATGCAGTGCGCCACAGCCTGCAGATTATTTGAAACCTACTGCTCTCCCTACCAAGCCCTCCTTCATCTTGTACCATATAAAGTATGAAATATAGTACTTGAGACACTTTCAAAACAATTTTTTTCTGAACTAATAACAATTTAGAAAAATGGAAAACTGTCTTACAAAAGAAGTATTCTAAAATAGTGGTGTAAACATAACAAAAACATATACATCCAATGCCAACTTAAGAGTTCCAGTCCTCGTGGAACTTCCCTTGCTCTAATTCAAATACCACTGAATTGTGCTAGGCATCGTTTTAAGTATTTTTATATCAAATCTGGGGCCTTAATGAAACTTGTGTATGTAACAGCCACAAAAACGTCAATTCACAATAAAACAGAACAGCAGGCCTGAAAGAAATTAGTGAACTCTGTTCTACAAATTCAGTGTTTCCACTGTGCCTGTTGCACACCTATTCCCTCCTGCACCAAGACTGCTGAGTTAGCTTTTAAAACTCCTGATATTTTGGTGATCTGCAATCATAGAACCAGAGAAAAGTTACGGCACAGAAGGAGGCCATTCAGCCCATTGTGTCTGCGCCAGCTAAAAGAAAACTAGCTGCCCAATCAAATCCCACCTTCCAGCACCTGGTCCGTAGCCTTGCAAGTTACAGCACTTCAGCTACCTTTTAAATGAGTTGAGGATTTCTGCCTGCGCCATCGATCCGGGCAGTGAATTCTAGACGCCCACCACCCTCTGGGTGAAAAAGTTTTTCCTCGTGTCCCCTCTAATCCTTCTACCAATCACCTTAAATCTGTGCCCCCTGGTAATTGACCTCTCTACTAGGGGAAACAGATCCTTCCTGTCTACTCTATGTAGGCTCCTCATAATTTTATGCACCTCAATTAAGTCATCCCTCAGCCTCCTCTGTTCTAAGGAAAGCAACCCCAGCCGATCCAATCTTTCCGCATACCTGCAATTTTCCAGACCTGGCAACATTCTCGTAGACCTCCTCTGTACTTTCTCCAGAGCAATTATGTCCTTCCTGTAATGTGGTGACCAGAACTGTACGCAATACTCCAGCTGAGGCCTAACCAGCATTTTATACAGTTCCGGCATTACAATCCTGCTTTTGTATTCTATACCTTGGCCAGTAAAGGAAAGTCCCTGAAGAGATTTTATGAACATATGAATGAGAAGCAGGAATAGGCAACTCGGCCCTTTGAACCTGCTCTGCCATTCAGTAAGTTCATGACTGAACTGATTACTCCACATTTCCTCTACCCCCAATAACCTTCTACCCCCTTGTTCATCAAGAATCTATCTACCTCTGCCGGAAAAATATTCAAAGATTCTGCTTCCACCTCCTTTTGAGGAAGAGAATTCCAAAGACTCATGACCCTCTGAGAGAAAAAAATTCTCCTCATCTCTGTCTTAAATAGGTGACCCCTTATTTTTAAATAGTGACCCCTAGTTCTAGATTCTCCCACAAGGGATTATTACCTTTGAGGTTCTGCTTCTTAATTTGGTGCCTAGTTCCTCATACTGACTATGCAGAACCTCTTTCCTTGTCCTGCCTATGTCATTGGTACCTACCATGGACCACGATGACAGGATCTTCCCCCTCCCACTGTAAGTTCCTCTCCAGCCCTGATCAGATGTCCTGAACCCTGGCACCGGGCAGGCAACACAGCCGTCTGGACTCTTGCTCTTTGCTGCAGAGAACAGTGTCAATCCCCTCACTATACTGTCCCCTGCTACCACTACATTCCTTTTTTCTCCTTCCAGTGATTAGCTTCCTGTGCCATGGTCAGGTTGCTCATCCACCCTGCAGCCCCCACTCTCATTCAAACAAGCTGAAGGAACCTCAAACCTGTTGGACAATCGCAAAGGCTGAGACTCCTACTCTCCTGCCCTCTGGGTCCCCTTACCTGCCTCAGCTGCAGCCACACTCTCCTGTCCCTGACCACTGACCAAATCAGAAGACCCTATCCTAAGGGGTGTGACCACCTCCTGGTACAAAGTGTCCAGGTAAGTCTTCCCCTCCCTGATGTGTCGCAGTGTCTGCAACTCAGACTCCAGTTCAATGACTCTGAGCCAAAGCTCTTCGAGCTGCAAACACTTATTGCAGACGTGTTTGCCCTGGATCACACTGGCATCCAGGAGCTCCCACATGCTGCAGCCATGACACTTCGCCTGTCCTGCCATCCTTAGTGTGTTTTAGTTAACTACTTAATTATTTTATTCAATTTTTTATTTTATTTTCCTTTTTTTATATATTTTATTAAGCTTATTCTAGTTCCTTTACTATTTTAAACGTTAGGATTGGAATGGAACTTAATCACTTACCAGATACTCACCAAACAGGTAGCTTCTTCCCAAACCAATCACCTACCTACTTGCCTGTAATGTCACAGCTTACCAAGTACTCACCAAACTGCTCCTTCCACTGCACTGAAGCAAGAACCAAATACTAGAGGGGTAAAAGAGTACAAAAAATTGAATAATGGAGCACCTCTGTCCCCTTCACCGAATTCGCCACTCACCAAACTCGAATCTCCACACTCAGCTTTTAATCTGCACTCGGTCAGTCTAATAGACATTACCAATGATAATAAAGCTTTTCCAATACTAATAAACTTTACTACTATTAGTAAACCTTACAAATACTGATAAACCGTAATAATACTGAATACCACTTATGTATTAAATTGTCCTAATTTGAACTAATACACTCACTGCTGCGCTCTCTCTCACTCTATTATAATCCCTGCTCCTCTCTGTCTCGCTCTGTCTCTGGTCTCCGATTCTGGGTTTTTGGCATGCTTTTTAAACCTCCGCTCCCGCCATGCTCCTCTGTCTCTTGCTCCGTCTTTCTGCGGTCTCTGACTCTGGACTTTTGGCATGCTTTTTGGACCTCCACTCCTGCCGTGCTCCTCTCTCTCGTTCTGTCTGTGGTCTCCGACTCTGGGCTTTTGGCGTGCTTTTTAAACCTCCGTTCCCGCCATGCTCCTCTCTCTCTTGCTCTGTCTCCGGTCTCCATCTCTGGGCTTTTGGCGTGCTTTTTAAACCTCTGCTCCTGCCGTGCTCCTTTCTCCCGCGCCATCTGTCTGCAGTCTCTGACTCTGGACTTTTGGCATGCTTTTTAAACCTCTGCTCCCGCCGTGCTCCTCTGTCTCTCGTTTTGTCTGTCTCCGGTCTCTGACTCTGGGCTTTTGGCGTGCTTTTTAAACCTCCACTCCCGCCATGCTCCTCTTTCTTGCTCTGTCTGTCTCCGGTCTCCGGATTTTGATTTAGGGTTGTTAACTGATTTTTGGGCTTGACAGCGTGTTTGGTTCTGACTGAAGTGGTGGTATGGTTGTCTGGTAATAGGACAGTTAACGAACAACAGTTGATGAAATTGGTCAGGCTGATGTGAAACCAACAGCTGAAACAACAGATTATCTTAGAAGGTTTCATATGTTTTTTGGTTGAATTCTTCAATAATACCCAATATGATATATTTCATGCATCAGACCTAGACCTTGGCCAATAGAAAGTCCAGATCTAAGTCACTGCTTAATCCTACCACTCACATATATTTGCATTCTCCAAAATCTCAAATTATTATATTTTAAAATTTATTCACGGGATGTGGATGTTGTTGACATTTATTGCCCATCTGAAGTTACCCTGAGAAGAAGGTGGTAGGCCTTCTTATTGTAAACTGTAGCATTTGATTATGTAAAATCTGCAGCACTGAAATAGACCATTCATTCCAATTGGTTGTTACCAGTGTTTATACTCCACACCACCCTCTTCCGACTCTAATTGCCTGTACTCCCTTTGTCCCTGTATCCCAGGATTTTCTAACATACAGCCCGCGGGCCAGAATCCAGCGCGCCAAAGGTTTCCCTCCAATGACAGATTCGGGGTTTTTTTAAAGCTCGTCGGAAAACCCCGAGTCTATCCAAAGTTCAGAAACTGTTGTTCCCAATATCAGCATCAGTGAGCTGTGAAACTGACATGAGAATTTGAAAAAAACTGATCAACCATCTGCTGAGTGTTCCCGCTCTCTGCAACTGTCAGAGAGAAGTGGGACTGAAGGGGGGATCAAACAGAGAGAGGGAGGAGACAGAGAGAGGGGAGCAAACACAGAGAGAGAGGACAGAGAGAGAGGGGGGGCAGAGAGAGAGAGGGGCAGAGAGAGAGTGCAGAGAGAGGGGGCAGAGAGCGAGAAGGGGCAGAGAGCGAGAAAGGGGCAGAGAGAGATGGGGCAGAGAGAGGGGGGCAGAGAGAGAGTGGGCCGAGAGAAAGAGCGAGGGAACAGAGAGAGAGGGGGCAGATAAAGAGAGGAGGCAGAGAGAGAGAGAGGGGAAAGAGAGAGAGAGATGGGCAAAGAGAGAGAAAGGGCAGAGAGAGAGAGAGGGGGCAGAGAGAGAGAGTAAGGGGGGGCGGCAGAGAGTGAAAGGGGGACAGAAAGAGAGGGAGAGAGAGTGATTAAGATCACTCCTGACAGAATGACTTTATCCAGAAAACTCTGCATCATTATACGTGTGTGGGCAAACATTGACTACTTGTGCAAGCAAAAAAAGCCAGGTATCTCACTAAATCAGTGTCCAACATAGTGACCAGAAAGTAGGTCAATAAATTAGTCTTCTCATTTATAGCTTCTTCATAAAAATGCACCTTTGTTGCTGTCTTGATTAATAGTAAGATAATTTTTAATGCCTTTATATTTCTGAAATTGTCTCATTTGCCCCCCATGTAGGACAAAAATTGTAAGGTGAGAGGGTAAAATTTGTGTAACATGAATGTACAGCAAATCATTCAGCTTCAAGAAAGTGTTATATTCAACTGAACAGAAATTGATCCAATATCGAATGCCACTACCAAAGGTAGTTTGTTAGCTATAAACAAGTTTCACATTGAATTGTTTTCTGTTAGAGTTGTTATCCATGTCTACATCTGCTATACTTGCAAAGGAGCCTGACAATGGAGAATAATGATCTCAACAAGCAAAGAGAGAAGAGGAAGCTCACTACGAGGCAGAGAAAATAGCTTCCCAATTATCAGCTCAGTCAGCCAGTCATCTGGAAGGATATACCCATGGGGAAATTTTCCCTGGATACTTTAGGGGCTTAAGAGTGTCCAAGGTGGCCAAAATGGTGTTATGAGCTGAAATGCCATTTTAGCATAAAAAGCCATCTTGGTAAAGGAGTTGAAGCACATGCTATGAACAGACACCTGGAGGATTGTTAAGGTTTCTAATTGACAATTAAGTTACCTGCTCACACTCATTAAAGAGGCTGCACAGCACTTTTGTGGCTAGCGCTTCAATTAATGACCTCTCCTAACAGTCACCAGCTGAAAACGAGTAAAAATTGCTGAGGATTTTGAATGCTACTTAAAGTCATGAAAACTGTCACTGTTCTCTTGCTGCTGGAGGTTTGAAGATGACTTTTGAGGCACATCAGGAGACTTTCTGGGACACTTTTGTCAAGTCTTCACCAACAATCTTATCAACATTTATTCTAGAAATTCTCTGAGGACTTCACTGAGTGTGAGTGCTGTGCTACAACTTATATGGGGTCACCAGGAAAAAGGGGGTGATTTGTCCTGGACATCTTGCTGGGGTCTCCCTTAGTTTGGAGGAGCGCATGAGGCTAGGCAGAGCGGCACTGGCTTCTGCAGGGGAGAGGGACAGGAGGGTGAAGTGGGCTTCGTTCCCCACTGCAGGTCCAGGTCATCTCTCCTCCTCTGGACGTCCTGCACCAGGACCTCCAGTGCTGTGTACAAGAACCTGTGCATCCTCTTCCTCAGTCCCTGAGTTATTCTGGAACATTCCACTGTGTGTCAGCTGGTGCATGCTGCACCTTCAGTGGAAGTAGATGTGTGGAGGCTACATATACTGCTCCATGAGAGTTGCTTCTCGCCAGCACTTTTTTTTTATTCATTCATGGGATGTGGGCGTCACTGGCCAGGACAGCATTTATTGAGCACTAAACCCACAGGTGTCTGTTTTAGCACCTCCAAGCAAGTTTAAATTATGGCACTGATGAATTAGTTTCAAAATTGTAGGCTAAAATTAGACTTTCAATCAGACATACTTTATTAGTACAACATCCACTTAGTTCCTGTTTTCACTGTTTTATCAAAATAATCCTCCAAATCCTAACTTAAGTGCCTTAGACATTCCATACACTAAGGTCATCTACACATGTGTGCAATACCCTTGCACAATGGAACCTTACCTCTATTGGGCTCAGCCCTACATCCTGACCTATAAGTGTGGCATCATTTCCTCACAAAAATCTTTACCAAAAGAACTGGATGGACATGAGAGATTTCATCAATGCAACCTTGATTAAAGCTTACAGGGTGAGAAATTTGTTTGCATAATGCTGCTTTTAGTGCCATTATGCAGACTAAATTAATTCCCTGGGTCAGGCAGCACTACTGTCCGCTACAATGACATCACTGAAGAACGCTGTGTAGGTTGTCTTAGTAGTGGCCTGTGGCGCTGCCTGCCCCTGGGGACTTGACCAAAGTCTACACAAATGAATTTTTCCCACAACAGTGTATAGTCCAGGCAAGTTCAGCATTTTTGCCCTTATGCTTCCCTCAGTGAGAGTCCATGGTATATGCCTATTGCTTCATAACCATATGATCCTTTTAAGTGTTACCACAATAGGAGGAGAAAGTGAAATAGATGGCTGCTGAGTGCTAACGTGTGCCAGAAAGGATGGAGGTTGGGGAAGTCAGAACCTCCTTGTTCTGGATCAAAAGAAGGCTTTGCAACTGGAGCGTGAATGTGGTGGCTGCCTGTCCTCAAGGTTACATCTGTAATCAGAGGATGATAGGGAAATACAGATGAAGCATCACTCTGAAAGATATCTCCAGTTTATTTTATTCTTCCACAGGATGGGGACATCACTGGCAAAACCAGCATTTGCTGCCCATCCCTGAGTGGATTTCTCGGCCATTTAAGAGTCAACCACATTGCTGTGGGTCGGGAGCCAAATGTAGGCCAGACCAGGTGAAGACAGCAGATTTCCTTCCCTAAAGGACATTAGTGAATTGAATAGGTTTTTATGACAATCGATGATAGTTTAATGGCACCATTACTGAAAGTAGCTTTCAATTCCAGATTGTTATTAATTAATTGAATTTAAATCCCACCAGCTGCGATGATACGACTTGAGCCCATGTCCTCTGGGCATTAGCCTGGGCCTCTAGATTGTGAGTTCAGTGACATTACCACTACACACCATCTCCCCTTTATACCAGCTACTTTCATTTCACTGCTGTTGAGTAGTCCTTTGTCACAGCTAAAGATCTGTATGAGAATAATCAATGAGGCTGTTGAAACTCTGTGTAACGGCCATCCCAATCTGATTCTCAAGACGGTGAATCCAGACAAGACAGACTATTGTAGATTGGAGTTAAAAGTTTGCACAGCTTCAGTTTATGATGGTTGCTGGGTTTTCAGCCTTTGCCAATGGGGACTCCACTGCAAAGGACCTGGAGTACCCAATTCTTCACCGTGGTCTGCAGCTTTATTAGACAGACCTGCATTACTCTATAAATGTGAGATTTGGATGCCTCAATCTTTACAGGTTCTTGGTACAATTACAAATGACTCCATGATGTGCTTATATTGAAGTACATTTGTATTTGCATACACAGCTTGTGAAGTTTTAATTGCTGAGTTCAGCAGCTGAAGGGTAGCCAGTCCTCCAGTATGCAGGTGGTATACTCTGAAATTACACTTGCTCTTACTTGTCTTCAGTCATGCTATGCATCTGTGATCTTACTTGCTACTGTTACGCCAATGTGTTTTGTTGAATGATAATTTTCTTTGGTCCACTGGCTGGAGATCTAAATTTGATTTTTTTAAAGACGTATTTTTTAAAAAGCTGCCAGCAAAGTCATCTTTTCAGTTTAAGATGATCACCTGGTTTGCTTTACTACATCCTACATTGCAAAGGGCTGTGAGAAGGGAGACACAATGTCTGTGCATTTCCCAGCAAGAACCAAGCCCTCAGCAAGCAAAGAAATACTGCTGGCTGCTATGTTTGAATTACTGAGTGACTGTCATGTGACAAACTCCTCCCCAATATGTGGTTTTAAGCTGGTGTTTTTCTCTGCAGCAGAGGGGAAGCAAATGGACTCTGACACGTGCAGACCTAAGTGGGGGTCTCACTCTCTCTCCATTCTAGCTTGAAAGCTTTCAAATCCTGCTTGCTGACTGACCACCTTTGCATACTCCAGCTACAATTCAAAACCCTGTTGGAAGAAATCATCCTCATAACATCCTCATCGCTATCTCCGAGAGACTCATTGAACCAGTCATCTACCTCTTCAAACTAAAAGTCTCAGGACCACTGAATACAGCTAGATGCCAGATGAATCACCAAACTTCACAGACTGTATACCTTTTTTCCTATGGATTCTAACTCAATCAATCAACCTTTCCCTACTCTGTAACCTATTTGTATGTGTGTAAACCTCCAAAATGTGTGTGTGAGTGAAAGTTAGCATGTTGTTTATTATTTTTATTAGTTTGGTTTAGGTACAAGAAAGTTAACCTCTTTCTTTGTTAACTCAAGAAAACCTGTCTGATTGGTTCTTGTTATGATCATGGCAGTCCTCTGCAACAAGATATAAAGGGCTCAAATGTTGGAAAGAGGAATGCAAGAAAGGATGGGAGTGAAATTGGTCTTTGGCGGTAGTGCAAAATGGATGATAGCAAATTGGCAATGTGCTTTAGATTGCACTTTATTTTCCTTCCCAATGAAATCAGTTGGGTATAAAACGGGCTAACAATTCATTATTACCCGTTTGTACCACCGTCAAAGACCAATTTCACCACTGATGTGTGCCACCCAAGTGCCTAAAACATATATCACCTTATGTCGGTGTATGTGCATACAGTAAAGTAGTAAGGACCCTGTAGTATAAAGACATGTAAGGGTTAATGCTGGAGACAGTGAGAGCAACTCCTCCCACTGTAAAGCAATCACATGGTAATGGGCTTTGGGAGAAGAGAGTAGCAGCACAAACGATGGTTGAGGAGAGTGTAAATAATGATGCGTAAATAATAAAAGAGTTATTAGTTGACCGTATCCAGAATCTGAGACTTTCTGAATCTTCTTTGGCCTCCTTGTCTCGGGAGACAATGGGTAAGCGCCTGGAGGTGGTCAGTGGTTTGTGAAGCAGCGCCTGGAGTGGCTATAAAGGCCAATTCTAGAGTGACAGGCTCTTCCACAGGTGCTGCAGCAAAATTTGATTGTCGGGGCTTTTACACAGTTGGCTCTCCTGTTGCGCTTTTGACTTTTTTCCTGCAACTGCTACGTCTCTTCGACTCGCCACACTTTAGCCCCGCCTTAATGACTGCCCGCCAGCTCTGGCGAACGCTGGCAACTGACGCCCACGACTTGTGATCAATGTCACAGGACTTCATGTCGCGTTTGCAGACGTCTTTGAAGTGGAGACATGGACGGCCGGTGGGTCTGAAACGAGTGGCGAGCTCGCTGTACAATGTATCTTTGGGGATCCTGCCAACTTCCCTGCGGCTCACATGGCCAAGCCATCTCAAGCGCCGCTGACTCAGTAGTGTGTATAAGCTGGGGATGTTGGCCGCCTCAAGGACTTCTGTGTTGGAGATGCGGTCCTACCACATGATGCCAAGTATTCTCCGGAGGTAGCGAAGATGGAATGAATTGAGACGTCGCTCTTGGCTGACATACGTTGTCCAGGCCTCGCTGCCATAGAGCAAGGTACTGAGGACACAGGCTTGATACACTCGGACCTTTGTGTTCCGTGTCAGTGCGCCATTTTCCCACACTCTCTTGGCCAGTCTGGACATAGCAGTGGAAGCCTTTCCCATGCGCTTGTTGATTTCTGTATCTAGAGACAGGTTACTGGTGATAGTTGAGCCTAGGTAGGTGAACTCTTGAACCACTTCCAGAGCGTGGTCGCCAATATTGATGGATGGAGCATTTCTGACGTCCTGCCCCATGATGTTCATTTTCTTGAGGCTGATGGTTAGGCCAAATTCATTGCAGGTAGCCGCAAACCTGTCGATGAGACTCTGCAGACACTCTTCAGTGTGAGATGTTAAAGCAGCATCGTCAGCAAAGAGAAGTTCCCTGATGAGGACTTTCCGTACTTTGGACTTCGCTCTTAGACGTGCAAGGTTGAACAACCTGCCCCCAGATCTTGTGTGGAGGAAAACTCCTTCTTCTGAAGACTTGAACGCATGTGAAAGCAGCAGGGAGAAGAAAATCCCAAAAAGTGTGGGTGCGAGTACACAGCCCTGTTTCATGCTACTCAGGATAGGAAAGGGGTCTGATGAGGTGCCGCCATGTTGAATTGTGCCTTTCATATTGTCATGGAATGAGGTGATGATACTTAGTAGCTTTGGTGGACATCCAATCTTTTCTAGTAGTCTGAAGAGACTACGTCTGCTGACGAGGTCAAAGGCTTTGGTGAGGTCAATGAAAGCAATGTAGAGGGGCATCTGTTGTTCGCGGCATTTCTCCTGTATCTGACGAAGGGAGAACAGCATGTCAACGGTCGATCTCTCTGCACGGAAGCCACATTGTGCCTCAGGGTAGAAGCGCTCGGCCAGCTTCTGGAGCCTGTTTAGAGCGACTCGAGCAAAGACATTCCCCACTATGCTGAGCATGAGATTCTACGGTAGTTGTTGCAGTCACCGCGGTCACCTTTGTTTTTATAGAGGGTGATGATATTGGCATCGCGCATGTCCTGAGGTACTGCTCCCTCGTCCCAGCACAGGCAAAGCAGTTCATGTAGTGCTGAGAGTATAGCAGGCTTGGCACTCTTGATTATTTCAGGGGTAATGCTGTCCTTCCTAGGGGCTTTTCCGCTGGCGAGAGAATCAATGGCATCACTGAGTTCCGATTTTGTTGGCTGTATGTCCAGCTCATCCATGACTGGTAGAGGCTGGGCTGCATTGAGGGCAGTCTCAGTGACAACATTCTCCCTGGAGTACAGTTCTAGGTAGTGCTCAACCCAGCGGTCCATTTGTTTGCGTTGGTCAGTGATTATGTACCCTGATTTAGATTTGAGGGGGGCGATCTTCTTGATGGTTGGCCCAAAAGCTCTCTTAATGCCATCATACATTCCTCTGATGTTTCCGGTGTCTGAGGCCAGCTGAATATGACTGCATAGGTGTTGCCAGTAGTCATTTGCGCAGCGCCTGGCTGTTCTTTGTGCAGTGCTTCTGGCTGCTTTAAGTGCTATGGATGTTAACTCGCTGGGGGCTTTATTGTAGTTCAACAGTGCAGTGCGCTTAGCGGCTATGACAGGTTCTAGCTCTTCAAAGTGAGATTGAAACCAGTCTGCATTTCTCTTCGCACGTCTGCCGTAGGTGGTTAAAGCTGACTCATAGATGGCATCTCTGATGTGGGCCCACTTGGTCTCATCATCCCCTGTGGGAGTGTTTTGAAGGGCTGTTACAAGTGAAGATGGAAATTTTTGTAACAGCTGTGGATGAGAAATTCTGCTCGTGTTGATGCGCGGGTGGCCCTTCTGCTTGGAATGATGCAACTTCTTTGGTCTGAGTCTGACCTTGCTGCACACCAGGGAGTGGTCGGTGTCGCAGTCCGCACTGTGGAAGCTGGGTGTGATTTGAACACTGTTTAAGGAGGCTCGCCTTGTGACGATGAGGTCTAGCTGGTGCCAACGACGCGATCTTGGGTGCCTCCATGAAACCTGGTGACAGGGTTTAGTGTGAAAGAACGAGTTGGTGATGCAGAGGTTATGATAGGTACACAACTCAAGCAGTCTCTGCCCGTTCTCATTCATCCTTCCAACGCCATAGCGCCCAAGGCAGGAGGGCCATGAGTCATGGTCGGCCCCAACCCTGGCATTAAAGTCCCCCAGCAGGAACAAGTGTTCGGAGTTGGGGATGCTGCTAATGATGTTATGGAGTTCCTCGTAGAACTGGTCTTTTGCTTCAGGTGAGGAGCAGAGTGTTGGAGCATAGATGCTGAGTAGGTGTACTGGACCAGAGGTGGTGAGCAGTCGGATTGACAGTATGCGTTCCGAGCCATTTGAGGGAGGCTCTATCATGCTGAGCAAGGAGTTTCTGATGGCGAAGCCCACTCCATGCTGTCTTGGCTCTTCAGGATCCCTGCCCTGCCAGAAGAAGGTGTAGTCTTGCTCTGCTAGAAATCCACTCGCTGGGAGGCGTGTCTCCTGAAGTGCTGCAATGTCCACATTGAGTCTACTGAGCTCGTTGTTAATGATGGCGGTCTTCCGAGAATCATTGATTTGTGTAAGGTCTTCCGACAGGCCAGGATACATAGTTCTGACGTTCCAGCTTGCAAAGCGAAGGGCTGGTACCTTCTTTCCTTTTTTCATGTTGTTTGGTGCTGTGTTGCAATCTACCTTTCGGGCAATGACCCTGAGCTCCAAGCACCCATTGAAGCAGGTGGACTGTGGCGGGACCGAACCTTATTGACCGGGGGCTGCCCGGTTTGAGGCGGGCGGTAGCTGTCCAGTGAGGTGCGATGACCTTTTCCACCGACAAAGGCAACCCGTGGCGCCCAATCTCTACACCAATTTAGCTGGACTTATAACCCGTAACTACTGCCTTCCGTGTTGTTTCAGTCACTGTGAGGCAACTATGGAGTGACCTCTCCATGGCGCATGCCTGGGCGGATGTATGGAGGTTGAGAGTTGCCCAATCGTCAAAACCCCCCTCTCGGCCTTTCTGGTGGGGTCCAAAGGAGTGCAGAGCACGACGTTTGACACCGGTATGGCTGCAGGAACTGCCGGAAACATGCCAAAGGTGACACATGACCGCCTACGGGGTTCCGCTCCGGATTTTCTGTCAGGGTTTACTCCCTTAGCCTTGGTCTCTCCCGAGACGCCCACGAGGCAGTGGGGTTGTTAGGTGTAGGATGATGCCGGTGGGAGGAGGGGGTGCGAGGGGGATGGGTGGAGGGAAGGGGGTGCGAGGGGGAGCTGGGAAGGGGGCTGTAAGGGGGTAGGGAGGGGTGCAGGGGAAGGGGGTGCAGGGGGAAGATGGTGCGAGGTGGGGGCTGGGAAGGGGTTGTGAGGGGGTGCGGGGGGTGGGGTGAGCTGAGAGAGTGGAGCTGGGAAGGGGAAGCGGGGGGGGGTGGAAGGTGGGGGAGAGGGGGTGAAGGTAATAAGCCATTTCCTCAGTTCCCACCATTGACGCCTGGAAATCTTCTCCGCCTCCTTCAGGAGGTGAGTGACATCCTCGTGCGCCGGTACCAGCATTGCCGACAGTGCGCTGCAGATGCTCTCCGAGCCATCTCCCGCGGGCGCTTTGAAGTTACGGCCGAGGAGCCGTTCGTGGCTTTTTGGGTGTTCGGGGCACCTTATCGCAAGGCTACCCTAGGGACCCGCTGCTCCTTCTTCTGTTCAATGGACTTACCGCACGCCATGGCCGCAGACACTCTGGGCGGTGAAGACAGCAGGTTCGGAGATCAAAGTATCACCAGCTGTACTTTGCAGTTTCGTCCGGATCAATTTCATTGAGAAAACAAAGAGCAGGTATGGCTGGGGGAGGGCAGTGGGCCCAGGTAAGCTTGGAGTTAGGGCTAAAATGAACTGATTAAGGAACCAGGGGAGTTTAAACAGTTTAAGAGGGTAGATTAGGGGAGAAAACACTAAGAATGGGAGCAGATGGCCATGGATAGAGTTGAACAGCTAGCGAGCTTACAGCCCAGGAGCATAATGCCCTAGCTATGCTACAACTGCAACAACACGCAATATGGCGGCAGCAGTTAAAATGACCAGAAAGTATTGAAAATCACCTACCTTGTGAAGTAGTGCCGAGAGAACAGCAGATCTTGTCGGGACACTGCAACAAACTCCAGAGCTGCTCTGTAGCCAAAGAAGACGCGGACAGTTGGTGAGTCAACCGTGCAGGCTGTCAGACCGCACCACAGTGGCGTGGTGCTCTGCAACAAAACATCCAGGCCCAGAAATCGGGTTCCAAGTCTGAGCGCTGGGCGAAGGTCCAGGATCAGGTGAGAGAATTTCAAAGGGGCCATTCCTGGCTAATGGCACACTGGGTTCTAAAAGGCGACTCGGAATTCGGGTGGAGTTGGCAGCCATTATTCAGCCAGACCCCAGAGATAAAGCACGGGAAATCCCCAGAAAGACCACAAACACCTCCATTAAAGCCAGAATGATTTGAAAAGAAGGGGAACACCCTAAAAAAGCCTAACAAAGCTTAGAAAAGCAGAATGGATTAGAAATTTGGAATTCCTGAAAGCTTCCACGATCAGGAAGGACCCAATCAGGTACAAAATTGGTCCTTATAGAGAAAAAGATTCCTACGATTTAGGATTGCTACCCAATTGCATACAAAATCAGAAGCTGGACAAGTAAATACCCATTTATATTCTATGGGTGCAATGCGGATGATGTAATTGTGAGGCAAGGGATAAACAAGGCTTCTGATAAAGTTGAGGATGTACTTCAAGCCTTTGACAAATATTTCAATTTACACAGCAATAAAATTCTGGAAAGAGAAAAATTTAACATGTGAATCCAGAAGATAGACAAATCAGTAGATTGTTATATAAATGATTTGTACAGATTGGCAGAGGGGTGTGAATATTGCAAATTAAAGACAGAACTGATAAGGGACTGAATAGTTGTCGGAATAGCTGTGTATCTTTGTCAGATCTCGTGCAGTCGAAAGATGACCTTACACTCAAGAAGGCAATGCAGGTCGTATGACAGGCTGAAGTCCAATTCTGCGGGCTGAAGAGAAGCCTTGGATTCAAAGAAATCCAATGACTGTGCATTTTTTGAAACTAAAGATGGAAAGTTAATTTGTAGTGAACAAGACACACACAGGTGAGAAAGTGCATGACACCGGGAAACCGTGCCAGCGTTGTGGAGACAGGAGGACCCACAAACAGGAGCAGTGTCTGGCTAGTTAAGCGGAATGTTACAACTGTAAAAAGACTGGGCATTATGGGAAAATGTGCCAGAGTAAGACCTCTTCGCTTAAAAGTGCAAAACAGAAGACCTCCACTCAAAGAGCCGTGAATGAAGTGAATCAACTTCCAGAAAAAAAGAACTAGGCGATTTCCTAGGAGAAATTCATGACCCAAATCAAGGATTTTGGACAGCACACATCTATATGGACATCTACAAACGGACACCTAACAAATTTCAAACTGGACACAGGTGCTAGTGTCACAGTTCAGTTCGAGCAAGAGCCATAGTTGATGAGACATTGCCTACAACTGGTGGGCACACAGTTGCATGGCCTAGGCAGGACCCAACCGAAATGAAGGGGAAGCTTCAAGCAACTTTCCAATATAGAGGGAGACAAATTATGGAAACCTTATACATCTTGCAAAACTAGGAATTTTCCCACCTAAATAGAAAAGCATGCTTAGACCTGCATCTGATCAAGAAGATTGATGAAGTCAAACAAACACAGGATCAGTGGCTTTCCAGCAAACTATCTGAAACTTTTCACAGGTCTCAGAAGACTCAAAACAGAGTGTAGAATCACACGTAAGGAAGGTGCCAGGCCAGTGTGTATCTTCACACCCAGAAAGATACTTCACCCATTGATGAATCAAGTTCAAGACCAGTTGGAAGAGATAACAAGAATGGAGGTTATCTCTCCTGTTACGCAACCAACGGTGTAGTATTTGGCCATGTTTCCTGTCCCAAAACAAAATGGAACTCTACGTATTTGTGTGGAATTTACGCAGCTTAACAAAACAGTAGTGCGTGAGATACACCCAATGTCCGTAGTGGATGACAGCTTAGTGAAATTGTCTCAGAGCACCATGTTTACCAAACTCGATGCCATTAGTGGATTTTGGCAGGTACCCTTGGATGAAACCTCAAGATTACTAACCACATTTATAACACCTTTTGGGAGGTTTTGTTTTAATCAGTTACCGTTTGGAATAACTTTCGCACTGGAGATCTTGCAAAGGTCTATGTCTAATATCTTTAAAGGGCTCATAGGCGTTATTTGTCACATGGATGACATTCTGATACATGAGCGGACAGTAGAAGAACATGACCAAAGAGTCCAAGCTGTTCTATAGCGACTTCAAGAAGCAGGGCTAAATCAGAACAAGAATTGCGAATTTTCCAAGACCTCAATTCATTTTTTGGGACACATAGCAAGCAGTAAAGGTATAATGGCAGATCCACAGAAGACATGGGCGATTACAGAATTCCCTACTCCTACTTCCGTTTAGCAGCTCCAAAGATTTCTGGGAATAGTGAATCAATTAGTCAAAATTTTACCTCATTTAGTGCAGGTAACAGAACCGCTAAGACAACTTCTCAAAAAACAGCAAGTGTGGTGTTGGAGTTCACACCAAGAACCAGCATTCCAGAAGATTAAAGAGATGCTCGTATGATCGGACATCTTGGCACACTATAACCCTACACTACCCATGGCGATAGCAGCAGACGCATCCTCAACTGGGCTAGGGGCAGTCCTTTTCCAGGAGCAACCTGATGGTTCTTGTAGGCCAGTATACTACGCATCTCGAGTTTTGTCCGACACGGAGACACTTGCCATCACATGAGCATGTGAAAAGTTTTCTGACTATATTGTTGGATTGAGAGTCGTCATCGAGATAGACCATAAACCGTTGGTATCTTCGTTGGAGGAAAAGGAGATTGCAAAAATGCCTCCAAAAATCCAAACATTTTGTTTAAGATTGATGAGATAATTGTACAATGTATACGTACAGGGAAAGATGCAAACATCAGCTGATGTGCTTTCAAGAGCAATGATGGACCATCCAACACAAAAAGATGTGAATTTTGTGCAGGAAATATTCACAACATACTGCACAAAACTAGCCAGTAAGCTTACAGAAATTGCAAGAAATATTCAAACCCAAAAAAGCAAGAAGAATGTATTTGCATAAGGCAGTATTACACTCAAGGGTGGCCACAAGAATGTCCTTCTGGGAAAATGATGAAAACATTCTATGAACATAGAAAATGCTTCACAATTATCGACAATTTGTTAATTTACAATGACAGACTAGTCATTCCTAGTTCACTGAGATCGGATATTTAAGAACATTTACATCAAGACCATATGGGAATAACAAAATGCAAAGCAAGGGCAGAATCATCAGTGTGGTGGTCAGGAATATCCAAAGACATGGAGAATGTGTTCCAGAACTGTCAGATCTGTGCAATACAAAAACCAGAACAGCGTGACTCTTTGTCAACTACTCAATTTCCAACCAGACCTTGGCAAAGGCTGGGTATGGATCTATTTATGTTCAACGGGAAGTCCGACATAATCATCATTGATTATTTCGCAAGGTGGTAGAAGTGCGAAGGTTGCAGTCAACTACAACTGAAGCAGCTATACGAATTCTACAAGACATCTTTACGACACATGGTATCCCTGGCTAAGTACTGTCAGACAATGGACCACAGTTTGCGAATTAATATTTCACACAGTTTGTGACAAAAATGGGATTTCAAAATCTCACAAGTTCACTATGTTATCCGCAGTCGAATGGTGAAGCAGAAAGAGATGCAAGACCCAGAAAGTCCTTATTGAAGAAGAATGAAGATCTTCCAACCTCAGTTCTAATTTATCGATCTACACCGTTGATGTGTGGACTATCACCTGCAGAGTTACTGATGAGCAGGAAGATAAGAACACAACTTTCTGTGTTACCTAAAAAATTGCTTCCCCAGGACTGAATGTGTGGGACTACGAGAGAGTAAGAGACCGGGAATTAACTCTTATAGAAGGCAACATACTCAAAATTATAATAAAAGGTTTTGTGTCAGAGATTTACCCAAACTGAATTAATGGTCAAAGAGTATGGATACGTGACTAGAAAGGGAAGGTACTATAAGCCACAGAGATGAAAACTACCAGAGATCATATGTGGTACACACAACTGAAGGAAGCATACGTAGGAATAGGAGAAACATTATCCCTATTCCCCAGAAGCAACAGCGAATCATTCATTTGGAAGACCCATGAAGATGAACAAACCTAAAGCAAACAGAATGCTAAAATCCTTAATAAAGATCAATCAAATCAGCAATCCAGACTTACAAGGAAGACTATTGATTGTCTCAGCCGGACTACAACCAGATTGGGGAGAGTCATGAAACCTCCTAACAGATTAAATCTGTGAAGTCAGAGACTTGGGGGGAGAAAGGGTAGTAAGTAATGTCAAGAATGTATATATGTTTAAGAATATGTTGGATAAAGACTTGAGGGGAGATGTAATATAAGGACTTGTAAGGGTTGATGCTGGAGACAGTGAGAGCAACCCCTCCACTGTAAGGGTGATCGTGTAACAGTCACATGGTAATGGGGCTTTGGAAGAAGAGAGTAGCAGCATGAAGGATGCTAGCTAAGGAGGCTTGGGGAGAGTGTAAATAGTGATGTGTAAATCATAAAAGAGTTATTAGTTGACCTTATCCGGACTCCAAGACTTTCTAAATAATGCCTTTGCTATGATACAACAGACAACAGACCCTTCTACTTCTATCATAATTTGTACTTTTTACAAGCAACATTTAATGTGCTACATGGTAAATAAATTCATGTGGTAAATGAGCATGCCTGTGCATTTAAAAAAAATAAACAGTTGACACAAGTACACTGCATTATCCCTTTGTGATGATGCTCATTTTCTCTTTGTGATGGTGCCCCAAGATTATAGCGATGAACAATAAAGATGTTTTTCAAAACAACATATTAAGATTAGTTCTGAAGAAGTGTCACTGACCTGAAATGTTAACTCTGCTTCTCTCTCCACAGATGCTGCCAGAGCTGCTGCATATTTCCAGTGTTTCTTGTTTTATTAAGATTAACTATCTGTTCAAAGATTTATTTAATGATATTAGCTACCTTGCACAGAGTTGGAAGTGTCTTCCTCCTCTGCTCTTTAGTTTGAGCTATAAATGGGATGGTATTTATACTCTCACTCACCTCCTTCCATGCCAATCTAGTGATACACTTTATTGCAGAATGGCACTCATCTTCAAATAGAGGCACCCTTCATTGCAGTACCTCTAATACATGATCGCTGAATTGGGCCACTGCTCTTGAACAATTTTTTGAGACCCAGCAGAAGCACAGCTAAGAAGAGCTCTAATTTTTTTTTAATGTTGTGCTTGGAGTGCTTTGTGCTTTACAGTCAATTCACACCCTCTCTGTACTAATGCTTTGTCTTTCAGCACACCATAACATACCGTTTGCCTTTGTTCCATGACTTCTGGTCAGTTATTCTCTGTGACCTTGTCCTATCAACACCTTCTCTTTTGTTATCTCTTGCCACCACCGCCCCCCCCACTTTACTTGCTTAAAACCTTTTACATTTCTAATATTTGTCAGTTCTGAAGAAGGGTCACTGACCTGAAATGTTAACTCTGCTTCTTTTATTTATTTATTTAGAGATACAGCACTGAAACAGGCCCTTCAGCCCACCGAGTCTGTGCCGACCAAGAACCGCCCATTTATACTAACCCTACAGTAATCCCATATTCCCTACCACCTACCTACACTAGGGGCAATTTACAATGGCCAATTTACCTATCACCTGCAAGTCTTTGGCAGTGGGAGGAAACAGGAGCACCTGGCGAAAACCCACGCGGTCACAGGGAGAACTTGCAAACTCCTCTCTCCACAGATGCTGCCAGACCTGCTGAGTATTTCCAGCATTTCTTGTTTTTATTATCTAAGAAGAGCCAACATCCCTTCAAGTTTTGCTGGTGCCAGAAGTCCCAGCTCCGAATGTCTGATCACTCCCAGCACATCATATAATAAGTAGTGGATGTACTGTTAAAAGATTTAAATTAATTGACTTCATATGATCAAGCCAGACCAGCCTGTTACTCTGTGTGTCGTACCCAATGCACTTCAATCCTGGCAGCACTCTGCTGGGACCATAATATTGGCTTCATCTGTGCAGTTTAAGTCTCCTTAAAACTCTGAAATTTCTGCTAGACACTGATTTTTCTACCAGAATCTCGATTACTTTACAAAAGAGGTTCTGTTGAAGCCAACAATGCTGTCTTGGTAACAATATTTACTTGTATGTTCACTTTCCATCTTGATACAATTTGATTGACACTGGCAGGGACAAAATTCTTTCATACTCAGTTGCTAATAATGTGATTCTGTCAACAACAATTTACCAGTAAAAGTTTTTTTTAATGAAAGCACATTTCAGTCTACTTATTTCCCAGGTAACAAGTAATAAAGTTACAGATGTAATTGGCTCACTCTTTGGAGGAAGGCAAACCAATCTAGTCTATTATTTATATTTTTAACAAACACTGAGTAATTTGTGCAAGTTCCTTTTTAAGCAGACAGTCTCAAGACTACTGTGTTCCAACTGACCAGATTTATTCATGTGCTTAGGTAGCATCCACAGAACATTCTTTACTGCAGTATTCTTAAGAACCCTGAAAGACAGGTTGGGCCGGATTTTCGAAATGGAGGCGGGAAACAGGAGCCTGGTCTGGTTTTTGTTCTGAAACCCGCCACCTCTGGTAAACTGATTCAGATTGCACTTTTCAAGTGGGAAAGCCTTAATTGGTATGGAGCCGGGTTTCCTTTCCACTTAGAGCCAGTGGGATTGAAAATGGCAAAAGGTCAGATCAAGTCTGGGGGGCTCAGGTAGACTTCCATGGCAGCTATCACTGAAGCTGCTGGTTGTCTTGTAGGAGTGATCAGCCTTCCACAGCACCAGAGGGCATCGAGATGTCACAGGAGAGCTGGAGGCCTGGAACTAGGGGCAGGCCAGACCCTCGCTGCAGGCTGTGAGGGAGAGGAGGGAGGTCCTCTTCCCAGAGGGTGGCAGTAAGAGACCGCCTTGTCGTGCAGCAGGGGTTTAGTGTTATCCCCCTCCGCCCTTTCTTCCTTCTCCACTCTTACCTCCTGCTCGTCCCCCGATGAGCTGTCTCCTTCAAAGGCCTCACTGTCCGCGAAGTCCACACCTTCTTGGAGGATCATGTTATGGAGAGTGCAGCAGACCATCACAATGGCCAAGACCCTTGCAGGAGGGTATTCAATGGTGCCACCTGACCGTTCCAGGCACCAGAATTGCATCCTCAGAAACCCAATGGCCTGCACAATGGCTGGCCTGCTGAGTAGGTGGCATTTATTGTTTTGCCTTTGTGGTTCTGTCTGGAGTCTTGCAGAGATTTCAGTAGTCATCTCTTCAATGGATTTCCCTTGCTCCCTTGGAACCAGGCACACATTTTGGGGGATAGAATGAAGGACTAACGCAGACTTGACTGGCAGAGGATGAAGGAGTCATGGCAGCTGCCAGGAAAGCGAGCGTAAACATGTTGTGATATCAGACCATTTGGATGTTGAGGGAGTGGAAGCCCTTCCTGTTGCTGAATCTCCCCGGCTGGTCACTGGGTGCCTTGATGGCCACATGGGTACAATTGATACCTGAAGGAATCCATTGATGGCATCAAACCCCAATGTCCTCTGTGCCAATGCAGGCCCATCTGTGTCAAAGTGGGTGTAGTCCCCTGCCCTCCTGAAAAGGGCACCCATGACCTGCCTGATGGCCTAATGAGATGTCGACTGAGATGCCACCTAGGTGCACAGCTGATACCTGCAACAACCCGGTTGCATAGAAGTTCAGAGCACCTGAGACTTGATGGCTGCAGGTAAGGGACTGCCATGGGGGCTGTGAGGCCTCAGGTCATTGTAGGTCAGAGCAAATAGTACCGAGACCATCTGCCTAGATAGGCGAATGCCTCCTGGCGCTCTGCTATTTGCAGGTGTATGACTCTTGGGCTGTGCACCTGATGTCTTGGGTACCGCTTTCCCCCCCTTGCAGCCCCTGGCCGAGCTGCTGTAGCTACCAGCTGTCCAGGAGGTTGCATCTGCTGCCACTCATCCTGGCTGCTCTGTCCAATGTCAGAGACGTCTGTTCCCATCTGACCTCCATCAGTTGGGCCTTGAGCACACACCAGGCCTTCCCATGCCAACCCCAGGTGTCACCAATGGACTCACTTCCTAATCTGGTTTCATGGCACTCTCCAATGTAACATTTAACTCTGCCAGCTTCAACAATATCAACATGGACACATATCTGAGGTGGCTAAGCTTTATTTGCTACCTCTACTTTAAATTAAGGAGTCATTTCCATTGCCCTCATCTCCCTCCACAATGCTCACAGTCCTCACAACCCTTCCGTGTTCCACATGTAGCGTTTTCCCCGTTCCCAGCCTTTAAAAGTACCTCCCTGCTCCTGACAATCATATTAATGAACACTTTAATGAGCTCAACAGGCAATTAATTGGACGTGGGCACCCAACCCATTCCCTCCCTGAGAGCTGAAGTTTAAAAATAGCATATTATTCCGGAGGTGGCGGGACCCAGTGCCAACCTCCGAGAACACGATCCTCAAGTTGTGCTCACTGCTGTCCCTGCTCTCAGCAGCTATTGAAAATCTGGACCATTAGTTTTACTCCTTGGAATCCTAGAATCATTGCAATACTACAGTGAAGAATATGATGATGTACAAGTATAAAATGAAATAGTGTTGCGTACTTACAGTTTGCATTTTATCAGACATAAAAGCAATGTCTGAATAAAATGATTGCTGTGTCACTGACACTATATGATAGACCGTACATGCCCACAGATATTTACTTGATTATTAAATTTCTCTGCGAGTGCAACATTGTTGCACCAAACAGCAATACACGGAGTAGGGTGGGTAGGATGTGTTAATCAGCAGGCATGTTATAAAGACGGATGGAAAGATAAGTAGGGAATGGAAGGATTTAGCTAAAATGTTTAATTTAGAGATAAAAGTATGGTATATAAACATAAAGGCATTGTAGTGGGAGTTAGTGTTGTATAAAGAGAGCCAAAAAATGTTGAGAAACACAGGCTGTAGGGAGAAATACATATTAAAGGGTGTGCAACAGTGAAAGAGGCATATTATAGAAAGTGATGTGCTATAAAAATATGATGGTTTTGAAGGAGAGAGCCATATCCGCAAGAGGATCTGTTGTAAAGAGATAGCAGAACTGTACAGCACTGGAAAGAGGGAGGTACAGGTTGAGGCAAGTTATGAGAGAACCATTTTATGGAAAGTGAGGTTGTTATGTAGTAAGATTATTGGACGGAATATTTTTCATTAAAATTAGAGAAGTGACTATTTGTTGATGAACATTACATTCTGACCTTACGAACATACTGAAATTGACGGACAGGAAAGGATCTACTGGTCCATCCAGCCTGTCCAATGCAGTAGTGATACTTTAAATATCAAAATACATACACTCTCCATACCAAAAATAGTCTCCTGGGAGAGGCGAAAAGCAAATTTTAAAAATGTGGCAAAGTAGATGGTAAATACTACTGCTGGAGACCATGCTGGCCCTGATTAACATTACAAGGTATCGACTGCTTCAGAAACATGTCCAGCTGTCACTTGAAGGAATTCAGTGAAGCAGCATTCACTACACAAATAACTTTTTCTGTAAGTCCAATATTTTCTGTAAAAGAAGAAGCTACTAACATTTAACCTAGTTCTTCCCTTACATAACTTGCAAGCATGACTCCTGGCACCCCCTTAAATGATTTAGTTGAAATAATTGGCCGAAACAAGCACAATCTTATCCCTTCATTATCTTATCAACCCTGATCACATCACACCTATTCTAAACCTCTCTAAAGTATAGAGTACAGCTCTTTGAGTGTATCAGGCTAAGTAAGATGATTTAAATTGAGAATCAATTTTATGGCCCCCATCTGCACCCTTCCAAATGCCTCAATATCAACCACCATGTGCGGGGATGAAAATTGGACACAGTATTCTAACTAAGGCCTTACCAAGGTCTTGTTCGAGGATGAAATGGTATGCTCCATTTTATAGTGAATTGTCCTGTAAATACACTTCAGTTTATTAAAAATATTAAGGCTCTTATTTTTGGAATTTAAATCAGCATAGTTCAAAGGGTTAAATGGGTTTATCTTCTTTTTTCAGGAAGTGAAATTAAGAAACAACGGAAAATTAGAAGGCAGCATCCAAGAGCAGCTGATGACTCTGGAACATTTATGGCACAAATTGGTAATTTTACTGAATTTACTGTGCAAGAATGCTTGAAGTTCGAAAGTTGTAACTCAATCCTTATGTTTTGTTGCCAGAATTGTGATGTGCTAACTTTTCAGATAGATTATACCATTGGATGATATTAGGAATTAAAAAACATGAGATGAATAACTAAGAATGGGCCCAATGTGCACCTGTGGAAGGGGGAGAAGCAACATAATTTTGGTAATAAAATTGATTTTTTTTTCATGTTCTAATTTTGTGACTTTAATAAAGAAGCCACAGGTTGTTAGCTTCCTCGTAATTCCTTGTAATTGACGTTGAGGTTATGCTTTAAATGTAAGTGAATTCACTGGTCTCTTCATAACTCCAACATTCTGATATTTGCAAGGATTCATGTTTTAAACAAAAAAAAATTGTTGGACAGAAGGAAGAACTCAAGTTGCTGAATCTCTGGGATAGTAATGTTTCATGCAGCTTCATAAGTTGTATCTACCTCTCAAATTACATGAAGTATTTGGTATAGATGCTAGTTTTTTTTAGCTGTTCTTATAAAATATAGTTGGCCTCGCAAAACTGTGGGGGGCATGATCCGTCATTTATCCTAAGATCATGCCTAGCACAGAGCCCCAACATTATTCATCCCTCCCTGCCACCACCCCTACAAAGTTTGCCACTTCAGGAGCTGGACCCTACACGAGCTGGCATTCTAGGTGTGAAGCGCCATATGCCAAAGACCCCAACAATCTCTGGAGATAGCTGGCTGACCTGAGGGAAATACCAAGTTTTCCCTCTCCGGTGCCCAAGTGGTCTCCTTACAATGCAGGCTGCTTCAACACTCTCCCAACACTTCGTCCCTCCTCATCATCAGGGATGCAGGCCCCAACCTTGTGCTGGAGGTCCAGTTGACCTTAATTCCACAGGGATCAGGTAAGCATGCCTGTCGAGACTAGGCATATCTGCAACCATTTAACGCTGGGTCCCCGAGCCCTGCTCTAATTATATCAACGGCCTTGTAAGGTGGACAGAGACTTCATCCTCAAAGAGTATTTTGGAAATCTGCAGTTAGGACTGGGGCCTAGCAATGTTAGGTCATGCCTAACATGATTTGGAGCCAATTCTTGCTTCTTTGCTCAACCTATACAAGAAATAAGAATTGCTGTGGATAGAAAATGTAATATTATTTGTTCCTTTAATATGTGAACTATTCTAAGACTCACAGGGTAATATTCAAAGAAAGCATAGGTTTTTATTATAACTTATGTCAGACAAGCCCCCCACCTGCCAAGGCTGAGGCATGCATTATTTCGCCACATGAACATTAAAACTTAAAATTGCAAGCCCCTGACTGGAAAGACATTTGCATAGTAACAGACAGTGTTGGAACAAAGGGACCCAGACTTTGTTTCCCCAATTCACAGAAGAAGTGGTCAGTCCAGTTTTAGTCACATGACTAGCTGGCTGTTGGTCTTTTGAACTTGCCACAGATTTGAACGCGGAAAGCACTTTTCTCCTGGAATGAGAAGACCTCGCTCCGGTCTGCTCTCATCTCACTCTCACCAGCTTTGGAAACCATTGAAGACATATGAACCCCAAGAGAGAAAAGTCTGCTCCAGTGAACGAGATTTAAGAAGAATACTGAGCCCCAACGAAAAGTAAGAGCTGTTGTCTATAATCAAGGACTGTATGGCGAGCTGGAAACACAGAAACAGTAACGAGAAACCCCCTTTTAGAGACTGCCTCAAACCTCTCCATTTTATTTTTCTTCTGCTCTTTTCTGTCCCTATTTGCATGTGTATATCGCATGTGCATGCTAGCGTGACGCGTTGTATATTCGTAGGCGTATTAGAGTTTAAGTTTAAGGTTTAATAATTTTCACTTTCATCTTTAAACCTGAAGAAAACCTGGTGTGATCATTTCTTTTCCCGATAATTGGAAAGCTGTGAACAAGGATTCACGAAGGGGGAGCTCAAAACACAGTGTGCTTGAAATTAAACTCTGTTAAAATAAGACCAGGTGAAGACAGTAAAAGACCCCTCGACACCTTTCTCACCAGGTCGTAACAGAAATTTGGGTGCTGGCATCCGGAATTTTACCCATAGACGAACGAGAGAAATTGGAAGTGGGAAGCCAAATTGTTCCCAATCAAAAGAGCAAGATTAATACAGTTTTCTTGTGGTTGTGTGTGATTGAATACTAACATGTTTGCAAGTGAAGCGAGTAGCTCTCCAAGGAAAGAGAGAGAGAGATAGCGAGCGAGAGATAGAATATTCCGGAAAGAATGCGAAGAAAGAGAGTTGAAGTGACTTGAGTTAACTAGGGGGTGACAGAGTAACCCAAGTGAAAGCATGGCCATTATGGAGGAGCACGATTCAGGGCTGGGCACGAGATTGCTAAAACACGCTCAATTAATTCCAAAATTCAATGAGGAAGATGTGGAAGAATTTTTCATGTCCTTTGAGAAACTGGCAAGGCAGCTAAAATGGCCAGCTGAGACCTGGTCTGTCTTATTGTAAAGCAAACTAACTGGAAAAACCCATGAGGTTTATTCCTTGTTGCAGATGAGAGTTCACCAAATTATGAACTGACCAAAAATGCTATCCTCGGGGCATATGAATTAGTACCCGAAGCCTACCACCAAAAGTTTAGAACCCTCAAAAATCAAGCCAATCAAACTTATTTGGAGTTTGAAAGAAGCAAGCAGCTGGCTTTTAACCAGTGGCTGAGGGCTTTAAAAATACAGCTCAGCTATGAAAGGAATTTTAAAACTCTCTCCCAGTCTCAATAAAGGCACATGTAGAGGAGCAGTGGGTTCAGGGAGCCCGGTAAGCGGCCATTCTGGCCGATGGGTTTGCTTTAATTTATAAGTCGGCTTCCCAGGGGAGAATCTTTCCTTAAACCCGCACAAATGCAAAAAGGACAAAGGGTGGGAAAGCGATATCCACCCAGGCAGTCCTGGAAGAGAAAGGAAAGCAGGAGACACGGGGGCCCTCCTCCAGCCAAAAAGGAAGGTGCTGTGAGCAAGAGCGAGACTTGGAGACCTGTGTGCTTCCATTGTAATAAGACAAGACATTTAAAGGCTGACTGCTGGAAACTAAAGGGGAAACCGGTTGGGTTAATCATGGCACACCCGCTCAGTGAAGACGAGGGCCTGATGCAAAACACAGAACAAGCTGTGGCTTTAACTGCAGTAAGAGTGCAACCCAGGAAGCTTACTATGGCCAGTGATCAGGGTATTGTATTTGAAGGAAAAGTAACCCCATATCCCTCGAGTGGGGCAAGCAAGCCCATAGTAATTCTCAGGGACACAGGAGCAACCAGATCCTTTTTACTGGGAAAAGGTCTGACCTTTCCCCCATTGAGTGCAGTGAACACAAGAATGGTGGTGAATGGTATTGGAGGGCAGTGTATGCCTGTACCTGTACACCGGGTGCATCTGGGGTGCAACCTGGTTTCTGGACCGGTGATTGTAGGAATTATCCCTAGTTTGCCTGTGGATGGGGTTGACCTGCTACTAGGTAATGATCTGGCAGGGTGAAGTTGGTAGCCCCCACAGTAGTGAAAGAAAGACTGCAGGAGGTCAGAGAGACAGGGCAGTGGCAGGAGATGGTCCCCTGCAGAGTCCCTGAACGTGTAGTGGATCCGGCCATGATCAAACCAGCTCCCCCAGGGGAGACTGCATTGGCACTGCAGACAAATGACCCTGAGGTCTACCTGTCTGAGACTTTCCTTGGGAAGTTAGGAGACCTAGGGAATGGATTAAATGGATTTTCCCTAGCTGAGGCTCAGCAAGCCAACCCAGTATTGCGAGAGTTAGCACAGGCTGCCCAGTTTGAAAGTGAAGCAGAGGGAGTCCCTAATTGCTACTATTTAAAGAATGAGGTACTGATGAAGAAATGGAGTTCTCCTCACAGACCTGAGGGCAAGGAGTGGACAGTAGTTCATCAGTTAGTGGTGCCACAGAGGTACTGGGGAGATACATTAAGAAGGGCCCACGAGACTACAGTAGCTGTACATGCCGGTATACGAAAGACCACAGCCCGCATAAGACAGCACTTTGACTGGCCAAAACTCCACAAAGATGTGGTGGAGTACTGCAGGAGTTTCCATATGTACCAGGTTGAGCGGAAACCCCAATCTACAGTGAAACTTGAACCCCTAAGTCCTGTACCGGTGTTAGGAGAACCCTGCAGCAGAGAGCTGGTGAACTGTAAGGGACCCCCACTGAGAACCAAAAGGGACAGGGAGGCACACAGCTGGCAAAGGTTTAGAAAGAAAAGGGGAAAAAGTGACCAACAGCACAGGTTAAAGGAAGTCCGGGAAGAATCCCGGATGAAAACCCGTACTGTCTGGTCAGACAACTCCAAAAAATTTGAAAAGTTAGACCCCACATCCTCCTATGTAAATGCAGACTTTAGAAGTACTCCACTAGAGTTGCTAACAGCATTTACAGAGACAAAGAAATACCTCTGGGGGGCAGAGAAACTGTGAGGATGATGCCTCACCTAGTCAAAGTGCCACAGGAGCGTGTAGCCAAGTCTGCACAAATACCTACAGGTAGGAGTGTCCCAGAGAACAAAGGCTCCTCCCCCACAGTCAGAGGAAAAGGGAACCACCCATTCCCTGAAGTCAAATGTCTTTGCATGACTCAGAGAGTTCAGGATAGACCTGCCCACTACTATCTCTCCTGAGAAGAAAGGGGGGAAATTAAAACAGCTCTGGCACCCAGAAGAGACCACTTTAACAGATTTTAAGATTGGTGAACAAATGGAAATGAATGAGAAAAATGCATGTTTTTTTTCCTGTATCTTATATTTCTCTCTAACCCTGCAATGAAATGCGCCATTTTTCTTCAAATCACATTTCATTCCCCAGGTGTGGAGGTGTCAGGCAAACCCCCTACCTGCCAAGACTGAGGCACACAATATTTCGCCACATGAACATTAAAACTTAAAATTGCAAGCCCCTGACTGGAAAAATATTTGAATAGTAACAGACAGTGGTGGAACGAAGGGACCCAGTCTTTGCTTTCCCAATACACAGAAGAAGTGGTCAGACCAGTTTTAGTCACATGACGAGCTGCTGTTGGTTTTTTTAAACTTGCCACAGATTTGAACACAAAGCACTTTTCTCCTGGATTGAGAATACCTCTCTTTGGTCTGCTCTCATCTCGGTCTCATCAGCTTTGGAAACCATTGAAGACATATGAACCCCAAGAGAGAAAAGTCTCCTACAGTGAACAAGGTTTAAGACAAATACTGGACCCCAACGAAAAGTAAGAGCTGTCTACAATCAAGGACTCTACGGCAAGCTGGAAACACAGAAACAGTAACAAGAAACCCCCTTTTAGAGACTGCGTCAAACCTGTCCATTTTATTTCTCTTCTGCTCTTTTCTGTCCCTATTTGCATGTGTATCGTGTGTGCATGCTAGCATGGGCGCATCATATATCTGTAGGCATTAACTGAATTAGAGTTTAAGTTTAAGGTTTAATAAATTTCACTTTTCTTTTATAAACCCAAAGAAAACCTGGTGTGATCATTTCTTTGCCTTGGAAAGCTGTGAACAAGGATTCACAAAGGGGGAGCTCAAAATAATGTGTTTAAAATTAAATCCTGTTACAATAAGACCAGGTGAAGACAGTAAAAGACCCCTGGACACCTGTCTCACCTGGTCGTAACACTTAACTAAAAAAAATATATAAAATTGTTACTGCTTGAGCCACATCTAAACAGATCTCACTCTCTCAGGCTATACCCACAACTCCTTGGTCATGTGTAATGTGACATCACTTCCTCTGGTTACTTTCACTTACAGCTTCTTAAGGTGGTCTGCTTTTAAGGTCGTCCCACAACATCCCCCTTTATTCCAAAGATGAAAACATATGTACAATATACAATGATATTGCAGTTTAGACTAACTACATTTTTTTATTCGTTTGTGGCATGTGGGTGTCACAGGCTTGAGAAGGTGGTGGTGAGCTGCCTTCTTGAACCGCTGCAGCCCTTGGGGTGTAGGTACATCAACAGTGCTGTTAGGAAGGAAGTTCCAGGATCTTAACCCAGCGACAGTGAAGTAACGGCAATGTAGTTCCAAGTCAGGATGGTGTGCGGCTTGGAGGGGAACTTGCAGGTGGTGGTGTTCCTGTGTATCTGCTACCCTTGTCCTTTTAGGTGGTAGAGGTCACGGGTTTGGAAGGTGCTGTCAAAGGAGCCTTGGTGAGTTGCTGCAGTGTGTCTTGTAGGTGGTATACACTGCTGCCACTGTGGTGGAGGGAGTGAGTGTTGAAGGTGGTGGATGGGGCGCCAGTCAAGCGGGCTGCTTTGTCCTGGGTGCTGTTGAGCTTTTTGAGTGTTGGAGTTGCCAGACAAGTGGAGAGTATTCCATCAAAAACAAAATGTTATTTACAATTAAGCAAGTTTAACACTTTCTAAAATAAAAAGGAGGTTTGCTTACCTTGTTACTGTAAATGTCTTCCCACAGCTGAGCTCATCTTGAAGATTCCTCTGAGACGCTAGTGACTCAGAACTCTGGTTGGCATATTCTTCCTTTGTGCTTGTAGCCTCTGTTGCTTTTGCCATCCTGTCTTGCAGACTTTCTCTCTGCATGTGATCTACCACCATTCCTGTGCCCAGTATCTGAGCTTGGCCTTCTGCATGCCTTGCCCAACGTTCAAACTTTGCACTGGTCCTGGTACACTGGAAAACTGCAAATTGGGCTACATTTGCCGTAAGGTTTAGCAGACTTCTGAGCCTTGGTTACTATATCAATTGTTGTAGCCACCCCCAATGCTTGTAACGGTTGGCGCCCAGCCATGATGGCTTCAAATTTCCTTCTATCATTAAATAGTGTATCTATGGTGTGCCATTTCCTTTTTTAGTAGATCTTTTTGAAAGGCCTGTAGTGGGGTAGATGTGACTACTAGCTTTATAACTCATTCCGACAATTCAATATCTATGAAGTCACAATATTAAGCTTTGTCTCTGCACCTTGCAACAAACTGGTCAATGGACTCATCTTGCCTTTGCCAGTAGGCCATAAGCTCAAGCCTATGTACTCGTAAATTTACCTTCACCTTGAGTTGCTGCTCCAGGAAGGTCCGTAGCTTGCTAGGGTCCTTCTGATCCTCTGCTGACAGTCCTGATGTATTGATCCGCTGCAGGCCCCAATTGCCCAGTGCAATTTTAATTTTGATAACTTGTTTCCTTGGTTCGCTCACTTCTTAATCCAGCAAACACCACTGCGTTTTCTTTCGAAACAGTTTAAATTCAGACGTTATGTTCAATAACTGAATATCTGAAAGCCATTTTCTTAATGATCCTGCTTTTTTATAAATATTGGACCTTTTAAAGGTTTTTTTTATCCGCAGGCACACTTCTTTGTTCATGTTTTGATGGATTAGTTTTCTGCAGGCTTGCCCCTTTTAAGAGTGAGATACCATTGCTGCTTTCCATTTGCATAGCTAGTTTTATTTTTCACTGTGAGCTTTTATTTTAAGAAAGCTGCGAGCAGTTCTTTGTTTACACAGCTTGTCCTTCTTTAACTGTGAGGCTTTTTTAAACTGAGTTTTTCACCTTGCAGTACAGGCAGCTGCCACAACCAGCCTTTCTCACTGTGGCGCTCCAGTGGCGCTGTTGAGTTCTTCCCTCTCTTTTTGGCTTAGACCCCTCCGATGAAGCAAAAAAGAGAAAACTAAAACAGTAATGGCTTCAGCTATTGCTTTTCAATTTTTTGACCAATTGCCAGACCAGTTAAAACCTCTGATCCCCTAGCAAATTGCCTACTGCACTCCGAGTTTCAACAGTTCCCAGGGTTCTGTCTGTAGCCTAGCTCACTGCACTGTTGCGGGGTCTCTTGCCAGTTGCACTGCTGGTAAACATACTGCTGTTCCTTGTTCTCTGTTGGTGTGTTCTTCAGAAAAAATCAACCGTTGCCACGATATACTATTTGGTGGTCTTCGTAAAAAATATATCCCAATCCTTGCCACCATGTAATATTACTTGTTCCTTTGATATGTGAACTATTATAAGATCCATAGTACTGCAAGGAATCTCCAAAGAAAACGTGAGTTTTGTTTTAACTTAACTCAAAAATATATACAAACAGTTACCGCATGAGCCACATCTAAACACACCTCACTCTGTTGGGCTACACCCACAACTCCCTGGTCATGTGTGACATGACATCACTTCCTCCACTGACCTTCACTTACAGGTTCTTAAGGTAGTCTGCTGTTAAGGTCATCGCACAACAGAAAATAACTGAGGACGCTAACCTTTTAAAAAGCATTGCACGTTGGGAGGTCTCTTGATATTCCTTCACTCCTGTGCAACATCTCTGCTGCATGGCAAGGATGCTTTTCAAAGTTTATTATAAGGATGTAATGAAAGTTTCATTGTAAGTTATGTTTGTTTTCATTGGTTAGAAGAATTTAGGAAAGCTCATTATCAAGCAGTTGTTAAGAAATTGAATGGTGAACTGTATCTTCCTCTGTTAGCCTTTGGCTTGGGTATCCATCAAGGAAAGTTGCAGCCTAGTCTACTTGTGCATTAGTTCTCTCTTGGGCTAATATGAAAGGGTTGCTCTTGAAGCTACCTGTAGCAGTTTTCATACTTTTGGCAAGTTGCTTACATGAGAAATTTTAGGTTTTTAAGTTAACAGTCAACTTTTCAACCCATATGTCAGTGTCATTGTTTCAGAAGAAAAAGCAGCTTTTTCAATGCAATAGAAAATTGTTAACATGAACCAGTCAGATCAGTGGAAAACACAACTGTCACATGCAATCATATCTGATGGAATGAGAACTGAAGGCAGAGAGAACCTATTTTTACTCCTGTTGACTGTGCAAAGACTTGAGGCAGATAAGTTTTGAGATGAGCTGAGAATCACATTTACATTGTCCTTTTTATGTGTAACAATTTGCTGATAAAATATAAGCAACTAAAACGCTTTGAGCTAATTTTCTTCAAAGGAACTTTATGAGGCGTGCACAGCTGTTGTCTTTTATTAAGATTTATTTTTATTCAAGATCAGTTACAGCTGCTTTTTAAGATAAGGGAAATATACTGTATGGTGAATGTATTAAATATTTTTAATGAGTATTTGCGGAACTGCATTGCAGGAACACAGTTTCCCATTATTTAGGATTTTTTTTTTATTAGTTTCATAGGATGTGGGTGTAGCTGGCAAGGCCAGCATTTATTGCCCATCCCTAATTGCCCATGAGAAGGTGGTGATGAGCTGCCTTCTTGAACCGCTGCAGTCCATGTGGGCTAGGTACACCCACAGTGCTATTAAGGAGTTCCAGGATTTTGATCCAGTGACAGTGAAGGAACGGTAATATAGTTCCAAGTCAGGATGGTGTGTGACTTGGAGGGGAACTTGCACGTGGTGATGTTTCCATGCATCAGCTGCCTTTGTCCTTCTTGGTTGTAGAGGTCGCGGGTTTGGAAAGTGCTGCCTGAGTAGTCTTGGTGCATTGCTGCAGTGAATCCTGTAGAAGGTACATACTTCTGCCACTGCATCGCTAGTGGAGGGAGTGAATGTTTATGGACGGGGTGCCAATCAAGCGGGTTGCTTTGTCCTGGATGGTGTCGAGCTTCTTGAGTGTTGATAGAGCTTCCCCCATCCAGGCAAGTGGAGAGAATTCCATCACACTCCTGACTTGCAGATAGTGGACAGGCTTTGGGGTGTCAGGAAGTGAGTTACTCACCACAGGATTCCTAACCTCTGACCTGCTGTTGTAGCCACTGTATTTATGTGGCCGCTGCAGTTCAGTTTCTGGTCAATGGTAACCCCCCGATTATGTTGATAGTGGGGGATTCAGTGATCGTAATGCCATTGAATGTCAAGGGGAGATGGTTAGATTCTCTCTTGTTGGAGATGGTCATTGCCTGGAACATAGTACACAGAAGTAGAAATCAGGACCAATAGCGTTTCAAGTGGAAAGGGGTGGGGTGAAATAGATTTCAAAGGCAGGGAGACAATGCATGGAAAGAGAAGGAACATAAGAGGAGGGTGAAGATAGAATAGATGTAAGAGGAAGGGAGGGGGTAAACTGCATGGCAAAGAGGGAATGAATGGTATGGCAGTGAAAAAGGAAGTGGATGGCAATAAAATAGTGGGGCCTGCATACTAGTGAAGGTAAGAGGGAGGGGGGAAATCAGTGGAAAACAGAGAGGTAAATGGATAGCGATATAGGGAAGTGGAAATGGAAATAAGGAAAGGGAGAGGGAAGTGGCTAGTAAGTAGGAGTGATGCTTTGGGTAGAGAGAGACAAGGCTGACAGCAGCACTTTGAGGTGCAACAGAAAGGAGAGTTCCAGTATGCTAGTAGTAACTGAGAGCCAATCGGAAGAGAGACTGCTGGCATGAACCTGGAGTGTGACAAAGAATGCTAGCATGCCGAGGTAGGAAGGGAAGAATACCAGCTTGAATGGGAGAGAATAGAAAAAGACTGCCAGCTTAACTAAGTTAAGCAACTTGGTTGAATTGATGTGGAAAAAGACTGTCAATATGAACTGGGAAGATTGGTTTTCTGCCACTTTTCACATTCCCCGACAGGATTGTGCACATTTCTGGTGGGGCACCTCCCTTTGACTCTTGCTGTATTTCTGGCCTCAGTGGAGGGGGGGAGGGGGCAGGGGGAATGGGGCAGGGAGAGAAATGGAGGGTGATTTTCACTGACTACTTTAAACACTAAAGAGCTGCTGATGTGACCATGATAGGGTCTCAAGCTGAAATGTTAGCTCAGCCCTTGTATAGCACAAGATGCCATCTTGACAAAGGAATTGAAGCCAGCAGTAAGAATGGCCTCCCAGAGGCCTGTTAAACAGCTGACTGCCAATTAAATTTCCAGATAGCTCTCATTCAAGAGGCTGCAAAGCACTTTTGTGGCCAGCACTACAACTGACACCCTATCCTAACAGAGACCAGTTATTTAGGAGTAAACATGGCACTAATGTTGATTTAAAGTGTGTCCTAAAGAGATACTTAGCACTTTATGGTTATTGCAGCTGGAGCTAAAGGACATAGCTGCTAAACTGGGTCTGTGGCAGGTGGTGAGGGAACCAACAAGAGGGAAAAACATACTTGGCCTCGTCCATACCAATCTGCCTGCCGCTGATGCATCTGTCCATGACAGTATTGCTAGGAGTGATCATCGCACAGTCCTCGTGGAGACAAAGTCCTGCCTTCACATTGAGGATACCCTCCACCCTCCATCATGCTGTGTGGCATTACCACCATGCTAAAAGGGATAGATTTCGAACAGATCTAGCGGTGCAAAACTGGGCATCCATGAAACGCTGTGGACCATCAGCAGCAGCAGAATTGTACTCAACCATAATCTGTAACCTCATGGCCTGAAATATCCCCCACTCTACCATTACCATCAAGCCAGGAGACCAACCCTGGTTCAATGAAGAGTGCAGGGGGGCATTCCTGGAGCAGCACCAGGCATACCTCAAAATGAGGTGTCAACCTGGTGAAGCTATAACACAGGACTAGTTGCGTGCCAAACAACGTAAGCAGCATGCGATAGAGAGAGCTAAGTGATCCCATAACCAGTGGATCAGATCTAAGCTCTGCAGTTCTTCCACATCTAGCCATGATTGGTGGTGGACAATTAAACAACTAACTGGAGGAGGTGGTTCCACAAATATCTCCATCCTTAATGATGGGGGAGCCCAGCACATCTGTGCGAAAGAAAAGGCTGAAGCATTTGCAACAATCTTCAGCCAGAAGTGCTGAGTTGATGATCCATCTCGGCCTCCTCCTGAAGTTCCCAGCATCACAGATGCCAGACTTCAGTCAATTCGATTCACTCCGCGTGATATCGAAACAACTGAAGGCACTGGATACTGCAAAGGACTATGGGTCCTGACAATATTCCAGCAATTGTACCAAAGACCTGTGCTCCAGACTTGCTGCACCCATAGCCCAGTTGTTCCAATGTAGCTACAACACTGGCATCTACCTGTCAATGTCGAAAATTATCCAGGTATGTCCTGGACACAAAAAGCAGGACAAGTCCAACCCGGCCAATTACCACCCCATCAGTCTACTCTCAATAATCAGTAAAATGGTGGAAGGTGTCATCAATAGTGCCATCAAGCAGCACTTGCTTAGCAATAACCTGCTCAGTGACACTCAATTTGGGTTCTGCCAGGGCCACTCAGCTCCTGACCTCATTACAGCCTTGGTTCAATGAGTTGAACTCAAGAGGTGAGGTGAGAGTGACTGCCTTTGACATCAAGGCAGCATTTGACCTAGTATGGCATCAAGGAGCCCAAGCAAAACTGAAGTCAATGGGAATCAGGGGGAAAACAGTCCGCTGGTTGGAGTCATACCTAGCACAAAGGAAGACGGTTGTGGTTGTTGGAGGTCAATCATCTGAGCTCCAGGGCATCACTGCAGGAGTTCCTCAGGGTAGTGTCCTAGGCCCAGTGATCTTCAGCTGCTTCATCAATGACAATCCTTCAATCATAAGGTCAGAAGTGGGGATGTTCGCTGATGATTTCACAATGTTCAGCACCATTTGTGACTCCTCAGATACTGAAGCAGTCCGTGTAGAAATGCAGCAAGACCTGGACAACATCCAAGCTTGTGCTGATAAGTGGCAAGTAACATTCGTACCACACAAGTGCCAGGCAATGACCATCTCCAACAAGAGGGAATCTAACCATTTCCCCTTGACATTCAATGGCATTACCATCACTGAATCACCCACTATCAACATGTTAGGGGCTACTATTGACCAGAAACTGAACTGAAGTAGCCTTATAAATACCGTGGCTACAAGAGCAGGTCAGAGGCTAGGAATCCTGAAGCGAGTAACTCACCCCCTGACTCCCCAAAGCCTGTCCACTATCTACAAGTCAGGATTGTGATGGAATTCTCTCCACTTGCCTGGATGGGTGAAGCTCCAACAACACTCAAGATGCTTGACACTATCCAGGACAAAGCAGCCCGCTTGATTGGCACCCCATCCACAAACATTCACTGACTCCACCACCGACGTACAGTGGCAGCAGTGTGTACCATCTACAAGATGCACTGCAGCAACACACCAAGGCTCCTTAGACAGCACCTTCCAAACCCGCGACCTCGACCAAGTAGAAGGACAAGAGCAGCAGATGCCTGGGAACACCACCACCTGCAAGTCCCCCTCCAAGTCACACACCATCCTGACTTGGAACTAAATCGCCGTTCCTTCACTGTCGCTGGGTAAAAATCCTGAAACTCCCTTCCTAACAGCACTGTGGGTGTACCTACTTCACATGGATTGCAGCGGTTCAAGAAGGCAGCTCACCACCACCTTCTCAAGGCAGTTAGGGATGGGCAATAAATGCTGGCTTAGCCAGCGACGCCCACATCCCATGAATGAATAAAAAATAAGCTGTGAAGAGTATCTCTGAAACACATCGTGAGACATTCAGGGACACCTTGTCAAGAATTCACCAATATTCAACCAACAAGTAAGCCAGAAATTCTCTGAAGTCTTCAATTAAAAAGAGTAAGTGCTGTGCTACTCCACCTTATTGGATACTTTATAGGAGTCACTTAGGAGAAAGGGAGTGCATGATCATGGGCATCTTGCAAGGGTTCCACTTGGCCTAGACGAGCAATGGTAGGATGACATGAGGCCAGGCAGTGTAGCATCAACTGCTGTAGATGATTGGGACAGGAAGGGGAACGTGGATTCCTTCCCCCACTGCGGTTGCAGGACAACTCTGCTCCTTTGGACCTCCTCCACCAGGACCTTCAGTGCCACTTCTAAGAACCTGTGCGACCTCTCCCTGCATTTTCTTGAAATGTGGCACTGCGTACCACCCAGAGCTCTCCACAACTTCAGTGAGTGCAAGAGAGCCACATATATTGCTCCACGAAAATCATGACGTTAATAACAGCAAAATTCTGCAGAAGCTGGAAATCTGAAATAAAAAAAGAATGAGATGGAAATACTCAGCAAGTCAGGCAGTATCTGTGAAGAGAGAAGCAGAGTTAACGTTTCAGGTCTGTGACCTTTCATCAGAACTGGCAAAGGTTAAAAAAGAATTAGGTTTTAAGCAAGTGAAGGGGGGTCGGGGGGTGGGGTGTTGGTGGGGAAGAGAGCAAGAGAGAAGGTGTGTGAAAGGGAAGAGGGCAGGAGAGATTGAGTAACCAAGCTGTCATGGGATAAAGGCAAAGAGTGTGTTAATGCTTGTGGTGAAAGAAAAAGCATTAGTCCAGAGAGAGTGTTAATGGCAGACTGATGAGCCACTCTGTCCACATGAAAAACAGGCACATGGTTAAGAAAAGAATAAAATAATGAAAACTTAAAAACATAAAAAAAGGCCAGTCATGCTCTAAAATTGTTGAACTCAAAGTTGAGTCTGCGAGGCTTAGTGTGCCAAATCGAAAATCAGGTGCTGCTCCTCAAGCTTGCGTTGATGTTCACTTGAACACTGGAGCAGGCCAAGGACAGAATGTGGGCATGAGAGCAGGGGGTGGTGTTGAAATGGCAAGTAACCAGACGCTTGGGGTCATGGACTGAGCAGAGATGTTTCGCAAAGCGGTCTCCCAATCTGCGTTTGGTCTCCCCAATGCAGATGCGGCCGCATTGTGAGCAGCGAATATAGTATCCTAACTTGAAAGAAGTACAAGTAAATCGCTGCTTCACCTGAAAGGAGTGTTTGGGGCCTTGGATGGTGAGGAGAGAGGTGGTAAAAAGACAGGTTTTACACCTCATGCGATTGCATGGGAAGGGAACGAGGTGTCGGGGGTAATGGAGGAGTGCACCAGGATGTCGCAGAGGGAACGATCCCTTTGGATTGCTGAATGATGACGTTAATCAACACTGATTTGATGCCAGTGGAGGCCATTTTGGAACTCATCGTTCTCGCTAATGCCCTCTTTTAACCTTGCACAGCTGAGCATGCATACAGCAGTAGGAACGGCCGCTCCACCAGCGCTAATTAAAGGGATTATCAACTGCTTACAAGTTACATACGAACATATGAACATGGGAACATACGAATTAGGAGTAGGAGTAGGCCACTCGGCCCTTTGAGCCTGCTCCGCCATTCAATACGTTCATGAACTGATTACTCCACATTTCCACCTACCCCCGATAACCTTCCACCCCTTTGCTTATCAAGAATCTATCTACCTCTGCCTTAAAAATATTCAAAGACTCTAATTTCACTGCCTTTTGAGGAAGAGCATTCCAAAGACTGTTTGAGAGAAAAAAATTCTCCTCATCTCTGTCTTAAATGGGCGATCCCTTATTTTTAAATAGTGACCCCTAGTTCTAGATTCTCCCACAAGGGGAAACATCCTTTCCACATCCACCCTGTCAAGACCCCTCAGGATCTTCTATGTTTCAATCAGGTTTCCTCTTACTCTTCTAAATTCCAGTGGATAAAAGTCTAGTCTGTCCAACCTTTCCTCATAAGACAGCCCGCCCATTCCAGGTATTAGTCTAGTAAACCTTCTCTGTACTGCCTCCAATGCATTTACATCCTTCCTTAAATAGGGAGACCAGTACTCTACACAGTACTTCAGATGTGTTCTCACCAATGCCCTGTATAGCTGAAGCATAACCTCCCTACTTTTGTATTCAATTCCCCTTATGGCAAACTATAACATTCTGTTAGCTTTCCTAATTACATGCTGTACCTGCATACTAACGTTTTGTGATTCATGCACTAGGACACCCAGATCCCTCTGTACCTCAGAGTTCTGCAATCTCTCACCATTTAGATAATATGCTTCTTTTTTATTCTTCCTGCCAAAATGGACAATTTCGATTTTCCCACATTATACTCCATTTGCCAGGTCTTTGCCCACTCACTTAACCTATCTATATCCCTTTGTAGCCTCCTTATGTCCTCTTCACAAGTTACTTTCCTACCAATGTTTGTGTCATCAGCAAATTTAGCAACCATACCTTCAGTCCCGTCATCTAAGTCATTTATATAAATTGTAAAAATTTGAGGCCCTAGCCCAGATCCCTGTGGCACACCACTCGTTACATCTTCCCAACCAGAAAATGACCCATTTATGCCTACTCTGTGTTTCCTGTTAAGTAGCCAATCTTCTATCCATGCCAATATGTTACAGCTTATACCATAAGCTTTTATTTTCTGCAATAACCTTTGATGTGGCACCTTATCAAATCCTGCTGGAAATCTAAGTACAATACATCCACCGGTTCCCCTTTATCCACAGAACATGTAACTCCCATATAGAACTCCAATAAATTGGTTAAACATGATTTCCCTTTCACAAATCCATGTTGACTTTGCCTGATTCCCTTGAATTTTTCTAAATGCCCTGCTGTAACATCTTTGATAATAGCTTCTAACATTTTCCCTAAGACAGATGTTAAGCTAACTGGCCTGTAGTTTCCTGCTTTTTGTCTGCCTCCCTTTTTGAACAAAGGAGTTACATTCGCTATTTTCCAATCTAACGGAACCTTCCCCAAATCTAGGGAATTTTGGAAAATTAAAACTAGCGCATTAACTATCTCACTAGCCACTTCTTTTAACACACTAGGATGAAGTCCATCAGGACCTGGGGACTTGTCAGCCCGCAGCTCCAACAATTTGTTCAGTACCATTTCCCTGGTGATTATAATTTTATTGAGTTCCTCCCTCCCTTCTATTCCCTGACTTACAGCTGATACTGGGATGTTACTTGTATCCTCAATAGTGAAGACCGATGCAAAATATCTGTTTAACTGATCTGTCATCTCCTTATTATCCATTATTAATTCCCCAGACTCACTTTTTATAGGACCAATGCTCACTTTGTTTACTCTTTTCTTTTTTAAATATCTACAGAAACTCTTACTGTCTTTGTATTTCTAGCTAGCTTTCTCTCGTACTCTAATTTTACCTTCTTTATCAATCTTTTAGCCACTTTTTGCTGTTTTTTATATTCTGTCCAGTCTTCTGACCTGCCTCCCATCTTTGCGCAATTGAATGCTTTTTCTCTAAGTTTGATACTATCTTTAACTGTTTTAGTTAACCACGGATGGCGGGTCCCATCCTTGGAATTTTTCTTTTTGATTGAAATGTATCTATTCTGTGTATTCTGAAATAGCCCCTTAAATGTCTGCCACTGCATCTCTATTGACCTATCCCTGAACCTGATTTGCCAGTTCACTTTAGCTAGCTCTGCTTTCATGCCCTCATAATTGCCCTTATTTAAGTTTAAAATATTAGTCTTGGACCCAGTTTTCTCTCCCTCAAACTGAATGTAAAATTCAACCATGTTATGATCACTGCTACCTAGGGGCACCTTAACTATGAGGCCATTGATTAATCCTATATCATTGCACAATACCAGGTCTAGTATAGCCTGCTCTCAGGTTGGCTCCAGAACATATTGTTCCAAGAAATTATCCCGGAAACATTCTTTGTATCCCTCATCTAGGCTACCTCTGCCCATCTGATTTTTCCAGACTATATGTAGGTTAAAATCTGCCATAATTATCGCAGTTCCTTTCTGACCAGCTGCCATTATTTCTTCCTTTATACCCTGTCCTACAGTGGTGGTTAATGTTAGGTGGCCTGTACTCCAGTCCCACAAATGACTTCTTGCTTTTATCATTTCTCATCTCGACCCAAACTGCTTCTACATTCTGGTCTCCTGAACTTAGGTCATCCCTCTATATTGCACTAATACCATCATTAATTAACAGCGCTACCCCTCCACCTTTTTCCTAGCTTCCCGTCCTTCCTAAATGCCATGTACCCTTCAATATTCAGGTCCCAATCTATGTCATCCTGCTGCCATGTCTCTGTAATGGCTATCGGATCTTACTTAATTATTTCTATTTACGCTCTCAGTTCATTCGTTTTGTTTCGAATGCTACGTGCATTCAGATACAGAACCTTTAGTTGTGTCCTTTTATTATTTTTGTAACCTCTAGCCTTATCAATTCATTTACTCTTAGATTTGTGCACTCTGTCCCTTCCTGTCACAGTCTGTTTTTCATTTCCCATATTAATACCTTTTTCTCTTGCCTTGCCTCTACTCCTTGATTTACCATATCTTTCCAAATTTGATCCCTTGCCCGCACTAGTCAGTTTAAAACCCTCTCTACTTCCCTCGTCATGGTGGCTTGCTGGAACAGGTGCATTCATCAGGTTGCTCATCCACCCTGCAGCTCCCACTCTCATCCAAACAAGCTGAAAGAACCTCAAACCTGTTGGACAATCGCAAAGGCTGAGGTTCCTGCACTCCTGGGGGTTCCCTTACCTACCTCAGCTGCAGCCACACTCTCCTGTCCCTAATCACTGACCAAATCAAAAGACCCTATCCTAAGGGGTGTGACCGCCTCCTGGTACAAAATGTCCAGGTAACTTTTCCCCCCCGCTGATGTGTCGCAGTGTTTGCAGCTCGGACTCCAATTCAATTACTCTGAGCTGAAGCTCTTCGAGCCACAAACACTGCAGGCGAGTTTGCCCTGGATCGCAATGGCAACCAGGAGCTCTCACATGCTGCAGCTGTGACACATCACCTGTCCTGACATCCTTAATGTGTTTTAATTAACTACTTAATTATTTTATTCAATTATTTATTTTATTTTCCTTTTTTTATAAATTTATTAAGCTTACCACTTTACTGTTTTAAACGTTAGGATCAGAACGTACCTTAATCACTTACCAGATACTCACCAAACAGGTAGCTTCTTCCCTGCTCTTACTGTTGATTGTGATGTCGCTCTGATGTCACTTTTTGATTTTTCCCTGCTCCTGTCTCTCTCGCTCTGTCTCTGGCCTAGGACTCAGGGCTTTTGGCGTACTTTTTAAACCTCTGCTCCCGCTGTGCTCCTCTCTCGCTCTGTCTCCGGTCTCCGACTGGGCTTTTGGCGTGCTTTTTAAACCTCTGCTCCTGCCATGCTCCCTTCTCTCTCACTCTGTCTGTCTCCTGTCTCCGATTCTGGGCGTTTGGCGCGCTTTTTAAACCTCTGCTCCTGCCGTGACCCTCTCTTTCTCTCTCGCTCTGTCTATCTCTGGTGCTGTTTGATTTCTTCTGGGTGTTGCGTCAGGTCCATAAGTATTTTTTTGTGCTTTGTATTGTTGCTTAAAGATGCAGAAGTCTACAGGGAGTGGTGTGGCAGGCACTAAAGGAGTTTTTGCTGACCAAGGTTTCTGCACAAATCAGTTTCTCCCAGACATGAGTGCACTGGAAGGCATTCCCCTTGGAATAAAGCATGACTCGTAGTATGAACAGAGGGCTTGCAGAGCAGGACAAGCTGCTGGAAGAGAGAGGAGGGGGAGCAGGCTTCTCAGCAAGAAGCCATATCCACTCAGGATGTTCAGAGAAATTTTGCTACTGAACCTCAGCGAGGAACAATGTCTGCGCTTCGGTAAGGACGTCCTCACTGAAATCTGTCACCCTTTGCAGCCACAACTGCAATCTCAGAACAGGGAAGGGCCGCATTGCCAGTGGCTGTGATGGTAACCGTGGCATGAACTTTGATGTTTCTGCTTTCTTCCAGGTTGGAGCTTGAGATATTTGCAAAATCTTACAGTCTGCCATCCACTCTTGTGTAAAGTCACTAATACTCTCTCTTCATTGAGAACTACATACATTTCATTCTCTGTTTCCAGAGAGAAGCAGGTGGAGTGAGCGCATAGCTTTGCCAGGCTTGAAAGCTTCCTTGTGGTGTGGGATGCCATTGACTGCATGCACATTGCTTTGTGGATGCTACATATCATCTCTGCCTGTACTGGAGCCGAAAGCGATTCCACACCCTTAATGTCCAGCTGGTGCATGACCATAGGCAGTGAACTGTGCAGGTTGTTGCCCGGTATCTTCGCAACAGTTATCATGCCTTCATCTGTGGCAGTCCACTGTGCTAGCTGCATTTGAGGTATCACGGCAAGCCAAAGGGTGGCTATTGGGTGACAAGGGCTCGCCCCTGACCACATGGCTCATGTTTCCGGTGCATAAACCATGCATAAGTGCTCAGCAGGCACACAAAAAAATGCTATGCTGCCACATGAAATGTAATAGAGCAGACCCTTGGCATTCTGAAACAATGCTTCCGTTTCTGGGACGGCTCTGGAAGAGCTGTGCAGCACTCAACAATCCGCATGCCAAGATTTGTCCTGGTCTGCTGTATGCTACACGATGTCACCATTTTTAAAAATTCTTTCATGGGATGTGGGCATCACTGGCAAGGCCAGCATTTGTTGCTCGTCCCTAATTACACTTGACATCTGAGTAGCTTGCTAGGCCATTTCAAAAGGCAGTTAAGAGTCAACCACATTGTTATGGTCCTGGAGTCACATGTAGACCAGACCAGGTAAGGGTGGCAGATTTCCTTCCCTGAAGAACATTAGTGAACCAGAAGGGTTTTTACGATAATCAATAGTTTCATGGCACCATTACTGAAATTAGCTTTCAATTCCAGATTTGTATTAATTGAATTTAAATTCCACCAGCTGCTGTGGTGGGATTTGAACCCCGATCCCTAGGGAATTAGCCTGGGCCTCTGGATTACTAGTTCAGCAACATTACCATTATGCCAACATCGCCCCATCATGAGGCGATATCCTTTGCCACCATCGATACACATGCAGCTCATGAGGAGGAGAAGGACCAGAAGGAAGAGGAGGCAACCTAGACAGCACCTTTCTGGCCAGGCTGTCAGTGTGATGCCAGTAATTGCAAGCCTAATTCCCCATTCACCAAAATTCCCACAGCTTACCTTCACTCTGTAATTGATCATCGTAATGTCCAATTGGCCACAATGCAAAAAGAAAAACCACCACAAAATAAACATTCCAAGGCAAATTTATAAATTGAATCAAGGCAAATTTATAAATTGAATCATGCCATATTGCATACAAACATCAACTAATCACGCACTTGCATTCCTTTAGTGCCTGTCTTCCGTCTGCTTTTGCCTCTCCTGGAGCTCCTACACAGTGCTACCCCAGTGGCTGCAGCATGGCTGGTGGAAGGCTGCTGACTTTCAGTGGAGGAAGCTGCAGATGGCCTTGGAAGATGAGTTCGAGGACCTCTGTGCCTAGAAGGCCTGGCTTCAGACTGCGCCATTTAGACATTGGCACCAGCTGTCTGGGCAATCTAGCTGACAGACAACAGCAAGGGCACTGCCAGACTGGCAGTGTTGGGAGTTCGAATGCTATCCTCCTGAGACAGAACAGCAGGTTCATGCTACACGGTGCTACTGCCACTCCCCTAGGGTGGTGCCTCAGCAATCCCAGTAATCTGTTGTTGCATGACCCTTTGCACATGGTAATCCACAGCCATGATGGTAGCTGTCTGAGCTTGCATGGCAACAAGCTGACCTTGCATGACAGCAGTCTGAGCTTGCATGGCAGCAAGCTGACCTTGCATCATTTCAGGTATGAGCTTCCACTGCAGCACTTAGACTTTTGGTGGCGGCTGCTTGTGCTGCAATGGAAGCTTAGGCATCAGCCATCAAATGCTGCATCATGGTTAGGTTCACAAGTGTGCTGATGGTGTTTGCCACCACTTCCATGCTGGGAGGAATAAGCTCCAAGCTGTGTGCAAAGCCCTGCGCCAAGTTGTTGAGACTCCTCCATACTCCTTGTCATTGACCTCAGGCTTTCCAGCAGGCTTTCCAATGCACCAAGCATTTCATTGTGCACATCCATCAGTGCTCTTCTGTAGGCTATCCCATCCAAGCGCTCTTCTGAGTCCTTTGCAGCAGAACTCATGTAAGACCTTGCCCTCCAGTGAGCTGGCACCTGTGCTTTCCTTGCCCCCACCCCTTGCTGCAGGCCACTTGTACCTAGTATCCTACCGCATGCAGTGCATAGCACAATGCTATCCTCTAAATTAAGTATCATGTCAGTATCTGAGCTGGTGCTTGTGAGTATGAAACTGTCTTCTTGCTGTTCTTCCACTGGTTGCACTTCTTGGGCATCTAAAAGTAGAATGGTAGGGTTGTAGTGTGGGGAGCAGTGGAAAGTAAGAGATACGTGCTTACACCAAAAACGACTTGCGAATCAGAGTGTGGGAATGAGGTGGAGGTGGAGGTGGGTTGTGAGAGGGAGGAGTAGGTATGAGGATATGGTCGCCTTCTGAATGTTGTATACTGGGGACTAACAGGTGGCCCCTGGGTCCAACAATTGAAGTTTGCAAATAGCAGTAAACACAGCAGAAAAATTGGAAGCAAAATGAGGACGTAACAGAGCACACCTGTGTGTTTCTTTCTGTCTCTGCCTGCCCCAGATCCATCAAAAAAATTGGCAGCGGGGGGAGACAGAAAGCCTATGCCAGTATTTCTGAAAGGATGGGGTGTTTGCTAAGGTGCAGTGTCTCCGTGGACTAGGTCCCAAGCTCAAATTGAACCAGAATACACAACCACTTTAATACTTCAGCCTTTACACATACTATCCTTTAAGTATTTATACAGGTTTTGTAACTTCTTTTCATATCTTGAATCCGTTTTCACTTGTCAATTTAGTGGAGCTGTGCAAGCATTTGTGAAACTATTGGTTAGCTTTTGCTGGTTTTTTAGGTTGGCACATGAATTACTGTCTTGACTTAGCAACTTAATATTGTCACTGCTATGATTCAAACTGGCCTGAAAATGTAGTTCCTCAGAGACACACCACCAATTGTTTTCCTCCTATTTGGAATGCTTTGTAGTTCTGTGTAGAAGTTTAACAAATGAGCAAGAACAGTAGATTACTTATTGTGGGTAATCTTACTAATTCTTTCAAATAAATACTACTTCCACATACAAACCTTCCCTCAGGTTTGTCCTTTGTTTTGTGTTTGACCTAACCCTGTAAATAAATTTTATCATGAATTTTCCTGTATTGCTGGTTCTTTGAATTTTGCAACTATCACTTCTAGGCAAATACTTAAAAGCCTGTGTTGCAAAGTTCAAAGATTCAGCAATACAGGAAAATTGATGATAAAGCATTCCAAATAGGAGGGAAAAAACTGGTGGTGTGTCTCTGAGGAACTACATTTTCAGGCCAGTTTGAGTCATATCAGCGACAATATTAAGTTGCTAAGTCAAGACAGTTTTTTAGTTTGGCACATGAATTACTTTCACTTAAAAGCCTGTGTTGGATCAAAGTTCTTCATACAGCAGATTGAGGGGCAATCACCTGACAGACCAGCATGTAAATTTCCTTAAAGGTTTAGGATAACAGATAGTTCCTTCCCTCCCACAGAACTGATCTTAATTACTATTGTATAATGAGGCTGTAATTTTTCAAACAATGTTGAAGCCTCATCTTAGAGTAAATCCACCATTTTGAGTACCCTACTCTCAAGAGTATATTGCAGTACTAAATAGAAAAAGAGTGACAAGAATAATTCAAGATTTCAGGCTCAAGTTTATAAAGAGAGGTTGCTGCAGTTCAAAAGGCAGCTCACCACCACGTTCTCAAAGGCACTTAGGGATGGGCAAAAAATGCCGGCCTAGACAGCGACGCCCACATCCCGTGAACAAATATATTTTTAAAAAGTGGCATAGTGGCTTTGGCACTGATCTAGTAACCCAGTGATCGTGAGTTCAAATCCCATTGCATCTGGCAGGAAAAATGGCCCTGTAAAGTTTTCAGTCAGAAACTGTTTCGACTGGCAGGTAGGTTAATAACCAGATGACACAGATTTAAGATAATCGGAAAATGAACTAAAGGGAAGATAAGTTTTTTTATGCACTGTGACCAATTAAATAGATTCAACCTTGACCCCCGGCCCTTTTCTTTCCTCCCCACCTTGTCATAGAGAGATACAGCACTGAAATTGGCCCACCTAGTCTATGCTGACCAACAACCACACATTTATACTAATCCCATATCCCCACCATTCTCCTACCATCTACCTACACTAGGGGCAATTTACCTATCAACCTGCAAGTCTTTGGCTGTGGGAGGAAACCAGAGCACCCAGTGGAAACCCACACAGTCACAGGGAGAACTTGCAAACTCTGCACAGGTAGTACTTAGAACTGAACCCGGGTTGCTGGAGCTGTGAGGCTGCAGTGCTAACCACTGCACCACTGTGTCTTGTCTTTTGGATAGCAGTAATCCAATTTTTCTCCAGTCTTCATTGTACCATGAAGACTGCACCATGCTGGCTCCATTGCAATGACCTAATTATCTGGGTAATCTTAGACCTCACCATTCTGGCACAGGGTATTCAGCATTCTCACCCTATGCACCCAAAAATGGGTGATCTCCAATTTCTGGGCACCTTATGTTTAGTGTATATTTTGAATCACATTGAAATTTTGGAAATAAGAGTGTTGGAAATAAGTGTTCTGAAAATCAGCATGCTCACAACACACCATTTAACATGATGCATTTTTGCAGGACCTGTCCCTGAATTTGCTTTTGTAGCATTGGCAAGAGATCAGCAGATTCTCTATAGATATAGTGTAAACAGCTGAAGTTATTTCAGGGCATCAAGACAATCTCAGTGGAAATTCAGGGTCTGTGTAAATATCTACTGCAGCAATTCAAAGCACAATAGAGAAGATATTGTGCACTGGATTGCCTGGCTGCAGTAAATCTCAGAAAATTAGGTGGGTCGGAGGGGGTGCCTTTATAGGAGGGTTGGCGAACCTTTTCATAGAAACATAGAAAAATAGGAGCAGGAGTAGGCCATTCGGCTCTTTGCGTCTGCTCCGCCATTCAATACGATCATGGCTGATCATCCAACTCAGTACCCTGTTCCTGCTTTCTCCCCGTATCCCTTGATCCCTTTAGCCCTAAGAACTATATCTAACTCTTTCTTGAATATATTTAATGATTTTGCGTCAACTCTTTTCCGTGGTAGAGAATTCAACAGGTTCACCACTCTCTGGGTGAAGAAATCTCTCCTCATCTCAGTCCTAAGTGGCTTACCCCTTAACCTTAGACTGAGACCCCTGGTCCTGGACTCCCCAACCATCGGGGACATCCATCCTGCATCCAGTCTGTCCAGAATTTTAGAATTTTGTAGGTTTCTATGAAATCCCCTCTCATTCTTTTAAACTCGAGCGAATACAAGTCTAATCGATCTCAATCTCTCTTCATACGTCAGTCCTGCCATCCCAGGAATCAGTCTGGTGAACCTTTGCTGCACTCCCTCCATAGCAAGAACATCCTTCCTCAGATAAGGAGACCAAAACTGCACACAATACTCAAGGTCTCACCAAGGCCATGTATAATTGCAGCAAGACATTCCTGCTCCTGTACTCGAATCCTCTCGCTATTAAGGCCAACATACCATTTGCCTTCTTAACTGCCTGCTGCACCTGCATGCTTACTTTCAGCGACTGGTGCACAAGGACACCCAGGTCTTGCTGCACCTCCCCCCCCTTTCCCAATCTATCGCCATTCTGATAATCTACCTTCCTGTTTTTGCCACCAAAGTGGATAACCTCACATTTATCCACATTATACTGCATCTGCCATGTATTTGCCCACTCACTCAACCTGTCCAAATCACATTGGAGCTTCTCTGCATCCTCCTCACAGTTCACACTCCCACCCAGCTTTGCATTGCCTGCAAACTTGGATATATTACATTTAATTCCCTCATCTACATCATTAATATATATTGTGAATAGCTGGGGTCCTAGCACTGATCCTTGCGGTACCCCACTAGTCACTGCCTGCCACTCAGAAAAAGACCCGTTTATTCCTACTCTTTGTTTCCTGTCTGCCAACCAGTTTTCTGTCCGTGTCAGTACCTTACCCCCAATCCCATGTGCTTTAATTTTGCATGCTAATCTCGCATGTGGAACCTTATTGAAAGCCTTCTGAAAGTCCAAATACACCACATCCACTAGTTCTCTCTTATCTATTCTACTAGTTACATCCTCAAAAAATTCCAGTAGATTTGTCAAGCATGATTTCCTTTTCATAAATCCATGTTGACTTTGTCTGATCCTGTCACTGTTTTCCAAGTGCTCTGCTATTGCATCTTTTATAATGGACTCTGGCATTTTTCGCACTACTGATGTCAGGCTAACCGGTCTATAATTCCCTGGTTTCTCTCTGCCTCCTTTTTTAAATAGTGGGGTTATATTAGCTACCCTCCAATCCGTTGGAACTGGGTCTATAGAATTTTGAAAAATTACCAGCAACGCATCTACTATTTCTGGGACCACTTCCTTCAGTACTCTGGGAGGTAGATTATCAGGCCCTAGGGATTTATCGGCCTTCAATCCCGTCAATTTCCCTAACATCATTTCCCTACTAATACTGATTTCATACAGTTCCTCCTTCTGACTAGACCCTATGTTCCCCAACATTTCTGGGAGGTAATTTGTGTCCTCCTTTGTGAAGACAGAACCAAAGTATGTATTTAATTTGTCTGCCATTTCTTTGTTCCCCATTATAAATTTCCCCGTTTCTGACTGTAAGGGACCCACATTTGCCTTCACTAAGCTTTTTCTCTTCACAAAGGTGGGGGCCACATTACAATTTTTCTTTTAAATGCAGGGCAGGTGAGACAATTTTGGAAAGGTAAAGGCATTAAAATTTATCTTACTATTAATCAAAACAGCAACAAATGTACATTTTTGTGAAGCTTCAAATAAGAAGTATTGACTTACTTTCTTGATCCCTCTCTCTCTGTATCCCTCCCTGTCTCCCCCTCCCTCCCTGTCCCCCTTTATCTCTCTCTCTTTCTCCCCCTTTCTCTCTTTCTCGCTTTCTGTCCCCCTTTCTTTGTGTGTGTGTCTCTCTCTCTGACAGTTGTAGAGAGCAGGAACGCTCAGCAGATGGTTGATCAGTTTTTTTAAAAATCAAAACATCGCAAGTCAGTTTCCAGCAGGCTTTTAAAAATACCTGAATCTGTCCGAATTTGGGGGACAGCTGTTCCCACTGTCAGCAACTGTCAGCTGTGAAACTGACTTACGATGTTTTTAAAAGGCCGGTCTGCAAGAAAAAGACAAAGGGAATTTCTCATTTCCAGTCACGGACCCCCGGCGAGGATGAGGAACAGCCCGGGTACAGTTTACGCCCGTGGGCTGGATAGAAACCTTCAGCGGGCTGTCAGTTGGACAACCCTGCTTTAAAGCGACCAACCAGACTTTCCATTTTGCATTGCACCCTGCTGGTCTAATGGGTATAGTCCCAGGAAAGTCTTCCCTAATATTTCAGGGTGTGTCACTTGGTGTGGTACTGAGTGTGCAGGCTCTAAGTTTGATTCCCAGACTGTGCTGAGCTAGTCAATTTCAGAGTGGCTTAGAGGTACAACAATTCACCTCAGTACTCTAAACTAGGGAAAAGGAAATAGGAAACATTCAGAGTTTATGCTCCTGATCATTATCCAGTGAGACGTGTTGGAAACTGCGTGTATGTAGACATTGAGTATGCTTCATCTTTATGTTGTTTTCTGGTTCCCAGATGTTGGAAAGAATCACACTTTAAACTTGAAAAAGGCTGGAGTCAGTTTTGTTTATTTCAGCACTAGGCTCTGTACTTTCCAACCTGATTCAAATGGTTCTTGTGATACATATAACATGATTCCCCAGTGCAGCCGTGAATGAGGCCCCCCCACTGGAACACTTACACGTAACAACTAGTTCCTAGCTAATTAGTTCCTAACACTTTACAGATAGTATAACAATATATACATATATAACATCCCTCTTTCTTTAAAACAAAATGCCCCTATATCAATATAACTGTCAATGTAAATAAAGAAGATTATCATCCGACTTGTGGAAATAATCGGAACCCCTTTTTAGAGTTTTTTATAGCGTGTATTCTTTTTAAAAATATTATTCACAGTATCGCTTGGATGGTAAGATATTGTGTCTCCATCTTTTAGATTTGGCATTTGTTGCTCTTGGTGCTGAGTTGGCACGCTGTACAGGCAATGTTGTGTCACTTGCTGGTGATGTTGTTAATGTTGTCTTGCTGGATAGTGATGTTTCCGGTGTTGTTGATGGTCTTTTCTGTTGTTCCAGCTCAGGTGTAGGTTGAATATGGATTCTATTCCTTCTCATTTGGTTACCGGTTTCGGGTTCAATGATATATGACCTTGGAGTCTCAGCTCCACTAACAACTTTTGCTGGGCTCCAGGTTTTCGTGATTGGATCCTGTACGTGTACAGTTTGTCCTTTCAACTGCTCAGGTAGGGATTTAGCATATTTGTTGAAGTGTTGCTCTCCTCTTACCTGTGCTTCAGTGAGTTGTTGTTTCACTTCCTCCTGGTCACTTGAAGGATGTATTTTGCTTGGCAGTTGTCTTATATTTTCTTCCATTTAACAGCTCTGCAGGTGATTTCATGTCAGCCTTGAGAGGTGTGGATCGAAGTGACAATAAGGACAGGTTTGGGTCTTCCTTCGTCTCTTGGCATTTCACAAGTGTTCTTTTGACTGTCTGGACGTGTCTTTCTATAAATCCGTGTCCCTGTGGGTAGTGTGGTGATGAGGTGATGGTGTTGAACCCATACTGGTCAGCGAATTCCTTAAATTCTCTGAATGTAAATTGGGTGCCATTGTCACATATTAACCTTTTAGGAATCCCTTGCTCAGCGAACAGAACTTGTACTGCTGAGATTATCGTTGTGGCTCTCAAGTCTTTCATCTTTCGGATAAAAGGGAATTTTGAGTAGTAGCGACTATGAGATACCATTCTTGATTATGTGTGAATAAATCGATTCCTACAGTGTGCTATGGTCTGGGTGGTACTTCAGTAGCTATCATCTCCTCTTTCCGTTGTGAGTTTTTGTACGTCTGGCATACATTGCATATAGACACCATATTTTCAATATTTTTGTATATGCCTATCCAGTACACAGTTGATTTTGCTCTGAGCTTACACTTCTCCATTCCCAAATCTATCCTATCTTTTGGAGAAGTTCTTCCTGCATTGTTTTGGGTATGATTATTCTGGATCCGGCCAGCAGAACACCATCTTCTAGTGAGATGTCATCTCTGATGGACCAGTACTGCTGTATTGCTGGCTGTGTGTGCTGTATCTTATCAGGCCATCCCTGGATCACTTGCTGAGATAGCAGCTGTAACTCCTCATCTTTGCTGGTCTCTTCTCTAATTTGACTCAGTTTCAGTGGTGTTACATTCACTAGGTGATGAATCTTTATGCCTAGATCATCTATCTGATGTTTCTGCTGTGGTGACAACTGAGGTAGGGTGTCTGCCAGCACCATTTCTCTTCTTGGCTTATATTTCAGAGTGAAATCATAACTCTGAAGCCTCAAGAGTAACCTCTGCAGTCTTGCTGGTGCTTTACATAGATTTTTCTTGTAGATCTGCTCCAGTGGATGATGATCAGTTTCCACTGTGAACTTTCTACCCTAGAAATATGTGTGGAACTTCTCACATCCATACACGACTGCCAAAAGCTCTATGTTGGCATATCTTGTCTCAGCTCATGTCAGAGCTTTGGATGCAAATGCTATTGGCTTTCCCTCATGTACCAGGGCTGCTCCCAGTCCTTTTGTAGAAGAATCTACTTACAGAGTGACAGGTTTCTTTCTGTCATAGTACGACAGACTTTTCTCCTTGTATACTACCTTTTTGAGTTTGTTGAAACTCCTGTCAAGTGACTCTGACCACTGGTACTCTACATCTTCTTTCATCAGCTCCCACAGGTTTGCTGTGTGTTCCGACATGGTGGAATAAAGGAGCTCATGTATTGTATCAAACCAAGGAAACTTCTCAACTCTCTTTTATCGCTTGAGGCTTCCATCCCCGAGATGGCTGCGATTCTTTCAGGGCTCGGCTTAACTCCGTCAGGTGTGTCCACCGTTCCGAACAACTGGCATTCTGTCACTTTCACAATGCATTTGTCTGTGTTTAGCTTAATCCCAGCTTTCCTGGTTCTCTCCATGGCTTCATGTAGATGGTTGTCATGATCTTTTCTATCTACACCATATATCTGGATATCATCAGCTATTCCAACTGTTCCTTTGCATCCCCTGTATGTCTCATCTACTTTCTGTTGAACACATCCTGGCTCACTTTGAGGCCAAAGGGTAGACGCAGGAATTTGTACCGTCCAAAGGGTGTGTTGAATGTTGTCAACAGTGAAGATTCTGCATCTAGCTTCACATTCCAGTAGCCATTTCTGGCACCAAGCTTGCTGAAAACTTTTTCCCCTGCCAGTGCTGGTGTGATTTCTTCCAATGTTGGAATAAGGTAGTGATCCCTCTTTATTGCTTGGCTAAGATCTTTGGGATCTAGGCAAATTCTTAGCTGTCCATTTGGCTTCTCTCTCACCACGATGGAATTTACCCAATCTGTAGGCTCTGTGACTCTGGCGATCACCTTTTCTTCCATTTCTCAGAGCTCTCTTTCAAGCCTTCCTTTTAGTTCTACTGGTACTTTACGTGGAGGGTGAATCACTGGTTTCATCGCTGGTCAATAGTGATGTGATACTCAAAATCTTCGAAGCATCCAACCATCGCATCAAAACAATCTGGATACATTTGTACCAGATCATCTTCGCTTCTTATTGGAGGGCGCTTTTCAACGGGTACTATCTTCAACCCTCAGTGTCGCCTCCTTCACCTCATGGTTTACTGAGATAATCTGCAGCTCTTCACAACTGCTCAACCCCAGGATAGCTGGACCATCTGTTTCTGTGACGTAGCACATACAGTTAACATCTTTTCCTTTGTGTGTCCCTCTGATTTGGGTTGTTCCTAACTGTCGAATCTCAGTTCCCTCATATGTTATGATGTTAGCATGACGTTGTTTGGTTTCAGAACACCTTCCCTTGGATAACCATTTTTCTCCAAATTTTCAGGAAAGATCTGCTGGTGTAGTCTGAGCGGGATGATGTTACTCTGCGCTCCTGTATCAATCTTCACCTTCAGATTTATTGTTTTGAGTTTATTTCTCAGCCTCTTCCTGATCTGAATGGTTGTGTGACTTTCTTTTCTCTGGGAACTGTCACATCCAGACATTTCATGCAATTCTATGTCGATCATGTTATCAAATCCATCGCCATCTTCCAGGGTATGGATGTTTTGGTGACTTTCACTATTCCTTTGCCCTGTTACTCTGGATCTGATGACTCGCCTAGCACCTTCTTGCCTTGTTCTGCACATCTTTTCCCAGTGATTGGTCTTTCCGCAAGCTCTGCAGATTGATCCATATGCGGGTCATTTCCTTCTAACTGTCAATTCATGTGGTCGTCCACAGCTCCTGCACATCGTTCTCTCTGTTTGGTATACATTGTTTAGTTGTTGTTTTACTGCATCGACCCTGCTGCCTGTCTGTTGGCTTAACTGAAGGCTAGCCATTTGGGAGGTCAGAGTCTTCATGTGCTCTGGCAGTGTCTACAGCCTGCGATATAGTGAGCTTGTCCTGTCCAATTAGGGCTTTCTGTACTTCAGGATGTGCAGAACCCCAAATGAGCTGATCTATCAGCCATTCATCTGTGTCCTTAAATTTACATTTTCTGCCTGCATTTTTCAATCTTGCTACAAAATTGTCAATAGGCTCACCTAGTTCCTGTCTGAGGCCTTGAAATTCATATCGGTATATCCGATGATTTGATTTGGCTGGAGATGGGTGTTGGATCTTTCACAAATTTTATCTGGGTTTCTGCTGTCCTCTTCGCTTAGGTCCCAGCTGTTAAATACATTTTATCCTTTATCTCCAGCCCACAGAAGGATATAGCTGACCCTCTCCTCTTCACTAGAGCCTTTTAGGAAACTACTGAATGCCAAATTGTACTTTTGTTTAAACTTCTCAAATGCCTCTACGACAGCTCCCCAAATTCATTATGGGCTGTAGTAGTGCATTCATTCCTGGCTCGGCTGACATTTTGTTTTCTTTTAAGAGGTTTCGCACGAGTCACTCAGTTTTTCTTTCTCTCTGGCACTAATTTGGATCACTTTTCTCAATCTGATGCTTTTAAAAATGTTCTAGGTTTACTCACAAATACTCGCTGCCACCATGTTTCGTCTTTATGTTGTTTTCTGGTTCCCAGATTTTGGAAAGAATCACACTTTAAATTTGGAAAAGGCTGGAGTAAGTCTTGTTTATTTCAGCACCGGGCTCTGTGCTATAGAACCTGATTCAAATGGTTCAAGTGTTACATATAACATGACTCCCCAGTGCAGCCGTGAATGAAGCCCCCCCCCCCCCCCACTCGAACACTTACACATAACAACTAGTTCCTAGCTAATTAGTTCCTAACACTTTACAGATAGTATAACAATACATACATATATAACAGGGTAAGAACAGGATTGGGTTCAGCCATGCTATGCTGAATTCCCAGCTGAAATTTACTATGTAAACTCATGCATGAAGAATGGATACTTGAGTGAACAATTTGAGGGCTGCCAGTGACCAGGGAGCCCTATTCCAGCAGGAACCACTGCCTTTGGGGAAGAGTGGCATGGAGGTGGAATCTCTGACTTTTATTCTTAAGTTCTTAAAATCAAATCGGCAGACTAGAATACACCTCATCAAATTATAACTTGGGTATTTAACTTATTTTTACTTCAGAACAAAACAACAATGCAAATGAAAAATCATCAAAATAAATTACAAATTTCATATTTAAAGTTTGCATCATATTAAAATAGAAAACCGCTTTTAGAATAAAATTAAGTACAGTTCCCAGCACATACACCGTCCTGTTGATCCTGGACTGCCGCCTATATCGGACAAACGTTGCTGACTAATTTTCATTACCATTGCTGTCAATTACAAAGGCACTGCTTAAGCTGTTTTAAACTGGCCGGCTATTTCGGGCAGGTCAGGCAGCTGCTCATAGTTCAATAAAATGTGATTACCTGCCATGAAGTTCTAACCCCTTTGAATTGAAAAACAGTTTCCCTGCCCAATAAACTATTAATAACTGACATTTAAGAGTTCTTAAAAGAAGTCTTAATGAATAATGTGCCCGTGGGTCATTACATAAACTGGAATTGAGCATAATATTCTTCGCTCGACTATTAGAACTGAATGATTTTAATAATAAAACTAGTAGTATAAAATTAGATGAATATATTGTTTGAGAAAGAATTAAGAAGTTGACAATAGAGCAGTCAAACTGGATGATATCTGCCCAAGGATTCTCAGAGAGATGGGGCATGCACTGTGCAAGCCCCTAGCCCATATATTTAATAACTCATTGCATTCTGGGATGGTTCCCATTGACTGGAAGGAGGCAAATGTAGTCCCCATCTTTAAAAACGGTGACAAGATGAAACCAAGTAACTGTAGACCCATCAGTTTGACATCAGTCATAGGATAGATTCTTGAGGGGATTATTATGGACGCAATATATGATTGCTTGGATAGGGAGGGATTACATCTTTGGAATTCTTTACCCCAGAAGGTTGTGGAAGCTCAGTCATTGAGTTTGTTTAAAGCAGAGATTGACAGATTTCTAAATACCAATGACATAAAGGGATATGGGGATAGTGTGGGGAAATGGCATTGAAGTGGATGATCAGCCATGATCATATTGAATGGCGGCGCAGGCTTGACCGGCTGAAATGCCCACTCCTGCACCTATGTTCCTATTAGGGATGCCCACCATGGCTTCATATAAAGGAGCCTATTTCTGACAAATCTAATTGTATTTTTTGAAGAAGTACTGAAGTTAGCTCATGAGGGAAGCCCAGTAGACTGTCTACTTAGACTTCCAAAAAGCTTTTGATAAAATACCACACAAGAGGTTTCTTTATAAGTTTGAAGCCTGTGGTGTTAGTGGTAATATGTTGAGCTGGATTGAGAATTGGCTGGCAGGGCGTGGGCAAAATGGAGATATAGATGGAGTTGGATCTGTTTGGAGACCAGTCACCAGCAGTATTGAGACCGTTGCTCTTTACTACTTTTATTAATGAACTGGATGTAGGTGTTGGAGCCACAGTCTACAAATTTTGTAGATGATACTAAGATCTCTGCCACATGATCCCACATGTTCCCTCTGTCCATCACCGCTTAACTAATTTACATTGTTACGACCAGGTGAGAAAGGGGTCTCGGGGTTCCCTCTCAGTCTTTGCCTGGTTTAACCGTAACAGGGTTTAATTTTAAAAACACCATGTTTTTAGCTCCCCCTCAGTGAATCCTTGTTCACTGCTCTCCAATTATAAGGCAAAGAAATCAACCATTCAGGTTTTCTTAGATTTAAACAAGAAAGTTGACGTTTATTAACCTTAAACTCTAATTCGGTTAATGACTATGAATACACAACGCGCCCATGCCAGCATGCATACGCGATAAGCACACACAGATAGAGATAGAAAGTAGAAAGAATAAAGAGGAAATATTTGAGGAAATAGCTGGGATTTATTTATGGTCCTTTAAATTCAATGTAGAGGATTTGATGACCGGTAAGTCTTGTCGTTTCCTTGGGGCCCAGTGCAAGCTTTAAAACTTGTTTCGATGTAGGAGTATTTTCTCTCTTGAGGTTTAAGTGACTTCATTGGATCCAGAGATTTGTGACAGAGCGTGAGCGAGCCAGGAGAGAGGCTCTCTTCTTCCAAGTTCAGTTGCAATCTGACCCAAACTGTGCTGTGAGCAGTTCAAACAAAACCTGGGCCAGCAGGTTAGTCATGTGACTAGCTGTTTTCACAAACTCCTGTGTTTGTGGATTCTCCATTTTAGCAGACACCCCGTAGTGCTGGCTTTCGTACACATTTAATGTCTGGTGATCAAATTTCATTTGGGTTAATTGGATCAGGGAGCTGCTCTATTGTCTCCAGGCACTGTCTCTTAGAATGCAAATGTTTTCCAGCCACTGCTGATCTCTTTAAACAAGTAATTTCTTCATTCTACTTCTTTGGCCTCCTTGTCTCGAGAGACAATGGGTAAGCGCCTGGAGGTGGTCAGTGGTTTGTGAAGCAGTGCCTGGAGTGGCTTTAAGTCCAATTCTAGAGTGACAGACTCTTCCACAGGTGCTGCGGATAAAATTGGCTGCCAGGGCTGTTACACAGTTGGCTCTCGCCTTGCGCTTCTGTCTTTTTTCCTGCCAACTGCGAAGTCTCTTCGACTCCCCACACTTTAGCCCCGCCTTTATGGCTGTCCGCCAGCTCTGGCGATCACTGGCAACTGACTCCCATGACTTGTGATCAATGTCACAGGACTTCATGTTGCGTTTGCAGACGTCTTTAAAGCGGAGACATGGACGGCCGGTGGGTCTGATACCAGTGATGAGCTCACTGTACAATGTGTCCTTGGGGATCCTGCCATCTGCCATGTGGCTCACATGGCCAAGCCATCTCAAGCGCCGCTGGCTCGGTAAGGTGTATATGCTGGGGTTGTTGGCCGCCTCGAGGACTTCTGTGTTGGAGATACAGTCCTGCCACCTGATGCCAAGGATTCTCCGGAGCCAGCGAAGATGGAATGAATTTAGATGTTGCTGTTGGCTGACATACGTTGTCCAGGCCTCGCTGCCGTAGAGCAAGGTACTGAGGACACAGGCTTGATACATTCGGACTTTTGTGTTCCATGTCAGTGTGCCATTTTCCCACACCCTCTTGTCCGGTCTGGACATAGCAGCAGACGCCTTTTCCATGCGCTTGTTGATTTCTGCATCGAGAGACAGGTTACTGGTGATAGTTGAGCCCAGGTAGGTGAACTCTTGAACCACTTCCAGAGCGTGGTCACCGATCTTGATGGATGGAGCATTTCTGACGTCCTGTGCCATGATGTTCGTTTTCTTGAGGCTGATGGTTCGGCCAAATTCATTGCAGGCAGCCGCAATCCTGTCAATGAGTCTCTGCAGACACTCTTCAGTGTGGGATGTTAATGCAGCATCGTCAGCAAAGAGGAGTTCCCTGATGAGGACTTTCCGTACTTTGGTCTTCGCTCTTAGACGGGCAAGGTTGAACAACCTGCCATCTGAACTTGTGTGGAGGAAAATTCCTTGTTCTGAAGACTTGAACGCGTGTGAGAGCAGCAGGGAGAAGAAAATCCCAACAGTGTAGGTGCGAGAACACAGCCCTGTTTCACGCCACTCAGGATAGGAAAGGGGTCTGATGAGGCCTATGTTGAATTGTGCCTTTCATATTGTCATGGAATGAGGTGATGATACTTAGTATCTTTGGCGGACATCTGATCTTTTCTAGTCGGCTGAAGAGACCACGTTTGCTGACGAGATCAAAGGCTTTGGTGAGATCAATGAAAGCAACGTAGAGGTGCATCTGTTGTTCGCGGCATTTCTCCTGTAGCTGGTGAAGGGAGAACAGCATGTCAATGGTGGATCTCTCTGCTCGAAAGCCACACTGTGCCTCAGGGAAGACACGCTCAGCCAGCTTCTGGAGCCTGTTTAAAGCGACTCGAGCGAAGATTTTCCCCACTATGCTGAGCAGGGAGATTCCACGGTAGTTGTTGCAGTCACCGCGGTCACCCTCGTTCTTATAGAGGGTGATGATATTGGCATCGCGCATGTCCTGTGGTACTGCTCCCTCGTCCCAGCACAGGCAAAGCAGTTCGTAGAGTGCTGAAAGTATAGAAGGCTTGGCACTCTTGATTATTTCAGGGTTAATGCCGTCCTTCCAGCAACAGCTTAAAATTAATGTTCATTTGACAAAATCTAATATGCCTCATTCTTGGCAGGTGGGGTCTTCAATACAACATATTAAATTGTGTGGGAAGCGGGATTTGCGCTGGGAGCAGAAGTTGCGACAACTTTTAGTCCCGCAGTCAGGAATGCCACCCCAGGAGGTGAATTGAAAGATTATCGGCTCTTGGAGTTTTGTGGGAGGAATGTGAGCCAAATGAGCAGGCAAATTCCCTGCTCTTCTTTGAACATACATCTTTAACTAGACAAGAGCTTCGTTTAACATGTCATTCAAAAGACAATACCTCAACAGTGTCATTTGCCTTTACCTATATTGAAGCATCAGCCTAGATTCTGTGTTCAGCTCCTAGAGTAGGGCTTGGACCTACAACCTTCTGTGTCAGAGGCAAAAGTGTTGCCAACTGAGCCAAGTTGATTTTCCTGGTTCACAGTAATGTGCAGTGTGTCTACAATAGCTCTTGGGTTCTTTGCATAGGTACTCAAATTGTTTTTAGTGCTAGTGCATCTCTTTGATATTGGATGGAGAAGGCATTTTCATCGCATCCTACCAAACACTGGTGCATTATTCCATCACTGGGTGAAAATATTCTTTTAAAGCAGTGGAGTTGCTGATGGTGACAAGTAGTTCTGAGTTTTCTTAAGGACTCCTGCTTTTTTCCCAGCTTTACCAGCTATTGTTAATACTTGTTCCATATAAATTGGATGCTATTATTAAGCTGGGGGAAGCAGAGAAAGCTCTTGCTATTGGTTGAGGGGAAGGTGGGAAGAGGTTAATGGCCAAAGTTAATGTTCGGGGGGCAAGTTTGGGATTGGAAGAAAACTTTTTGGGGGGTGCGGGTGGAGATGGCAATTAATAAACTGATTAGTTACTGGGGGTGGGAGAGGCGATCAGAATTTGAAAAAATTTTAATTTCACATTTTTAAAAACTGCCCCTTTAAAAATTTAAATACCGCTGACAGGCCTGAAGCCCATTAGAAATAGTTCTGGCACCTGCGCGGTGATGCTGTTGCCGGGAACGAGCACCTGCCTCCTCTATGTCATCGGGGGCGTGCGTTCCGCCCCCTCCATTTAAATGAGCCGCCACGTTAAATATCGCGGCGGCTCAGTGGCGCACATCTTGCGTGCGCTCTGTGTCATTTTTGAAGCTCGCCGCCGATATCGCTTGTAAAATGTCAGCCCAGTGGGTGGGGTGCAAAACAGATGGTGATCCAATCCTGTCAGTTTCATGCTGGTTGGATTTGATTAAAATGACCACATTGACTTGGCCTTTAAATTGGTAAACTATCTTAGTACCTCTGACCTGCATTTTATTGAACAGTCATTAGTATACAACACTTCTATACCTGCATAATATGTTGTGGAACTACCTTTTTATTATTTTTAATGATGCCTAATATAAATCATTATTAAATAACTTTTAACATTTAACCTGAATGGTTGGCTGAATATTATTTTGAGGTGCAGACCACACAGTCACACTGGGAACTGATTGACCCATTGGACTCATTTTAGTGTAGCAGATTGTCTCTGAGACTACCTTCAAAAGAGCTGGAAAAAAGCAATATAAATGCTAATATATCAGAACAATATTACATTAGTCTAATGTTATGCATTACATCTTTATGTTCTGTTGCAATACCATTTTCAGTGTTCTATGTTTCATTAATTTTTAAATAAAAGTTGTTAATTAGAAAAGAAAGCTATCAGCACAACTTTCATTTTTGAATTAATCAGAATAGATAACAAAGAAAAAGAATTTTTAAATCGATTCAGTAGTAATAGTCTTGTTTATTTCTGCGTTACTTCAAAAACAAACTTTTAATATTTTCTAATGTTAGTTGTTTCTCGCTTCTAAGCAATTTTGTTACTACAGCCAATTCATAAATGCATTTTACGTGTATATATAAAGGGCATCTCGACTATCTAAATACGATCATACATTTGAATCACATACCAGTAACTGGAATCTGCTGTTCTATTTTTGAACTATGCACAGTAGTGTTCCAGAGAAATCAATTTTTCAAGACTCCATTCTTTACCGGAAGGATGGTATTATTCTTCTTTCTGTCTCTCTTTTGGTTATGGGAATTTTAATGGTAACAAGTGACTCTAAGAAAAGTGAATTGCTATAATTACATAAAGATGAATATTGTGACGGAAACCACACCAGCCAAATGAAAACATATTAATTTTGTCGCATGGAACCCATTTTAACTGTTACTGGACATTGAACATAACTTGTTTAAAGAGACCACAAAGCAGTGGCTGAAAACATGGCTGCATATTTGCATTCTGAGAGACAGTTTCCTGGAGAGACAATGGGACTGCTCCCTGATGGGGTTTCGTCAAAAGTGATGATAAAAAGACACTGAGAGTCATTGTCTGTGTAAGAGCCAGCATTTCATACCTCCCCCCGCCCACCACCACCACCCCCCCATCCATTGAGTGTGTCTAGTAAGCTTTGAAGAATCAACAAACCTCGCAGGTGATGCTGTCTCAAACAAAGAGCTAGTCACATGACTAACCTGCTGGCCAGCCTGAGAATTGATTGAATTGTGCATCACAATAAAGTCTTGAGGCAGACTGCATTTTGAAGACCAAAGAGAGGCAGGGTCTCTCTCTCTGTCTCTCTCTCTCTCTCACGCAAAGTTCCAGGGACCCACGGAAGTAACTTTAGCCTCAAGACAGAAGACCCCTGCAACCTTCTGGTACCAGTGAAACAATTTTGAAAATGTGCACCGGGCCCCAACGAGAACTGTAAGACTTAATTTCAATCAAAGACTTTATATCCAACCCAAAACCAGTGACTGAATTCCATCTACTACTTCAAATCTTCTCCCCTTTAATTCTTTCTCCTCCTCTGTATCTATTTGTGTGTGTGTTTATCGTGTATGCATGCTGGCTTGGTTGCATTGCGTATTCTGAGTAGTTTTAACTGAATTAGAGTTTTAAAGTTAATAAACTTACACCTTTCTTGTTTAAACCTGAGAAAACCTGTCTGGTTGATTCCCTTACAATTGCAATTAGAGAGTAGTGAGTAAGGACTCACTGTGGTTAAGCTAAAAACACTGTTTTTAAAAGTTAAACCCTGTTGCGGCCAAACCAGGAAAAGGGCGAGTGAGGAGCCTGAGACTCCTTCCTCACTGGGTTGTAACAGAAATTTGGGGGCTAGCATCTAAGATTGAACCCACAGACAAATGAGAAATTAGAAGTGGGAAGTCAAATTGATCCAATCAAAGAGAGAAAAGATTTCGACCAGGTTGTCTTGTGGTTGTGTGTGCTAGAATACTACCATGTCCGCGACCGAAGCCAGTAACCACCCAAGCCAGGGTAAAGTAACTTGGGATAAGTTAAAGGCTATGGAGGAGTTGAGAAATATGGCTGAGCAGTGTGGGATCACTTTCCATGCCAAGGCTAGGAAGTCCAAACTCCTAAAACTAGTGGCCAACCACTTTTGCCTCGAATCAGAAGAATCAAAAACAGGGTTAGAAATAGACTCCGACAGGGTATTGCTGGCAAAGATACAACTGGAACAGAGGAAACTTGAATTAGAAGACAGGGAAAGAGAGAGAGAATGTGAGAGACAGGAAAGAGAAAAAGGAGAGAGAAGAGAGGTAGAAAGAAAGACAGGAGAGAGAGAGAAGGAAATTTCCAGAAGGAATGGCAGGAAAGAGAGGCGGCTTGAATTAACTAGGGGGTGACAGAGTAAGCCCAGTGAAAGCAAGGAAAATGCAAGTGGTGCAGAGCTGTGTGCTGAATTTTGAAAAATTTCCCAATTGATTCCAAAATTCAATGAGGGAGACGTGGAAGCATTTTTTGTATCTTTTGAGAAACTTGCAAGGCAGTTAAAATGGCCAGTTGAGAGTTAGACTCTTCTGCTGCAAAGTAAGCTAACTGGAAAAGCCCATGAGGTTTATTCCCTGTTGCCAGATGAGAGTTCATCAAATTATGAACTGACAAAAAATGCTTTCCTCGGGGCATAATAGCTAGTACTGGAAGCCTACCGCCAAATGTTTCGAACCCTCAAGAAACAGACTGATCAAACTCACTTGGAGTTTGAGAGAAGTAAGCAGCTGGCTTTTGACCAGTGGTTGAGGGCTCTTAAAGTGCAGCCCAGCTATGAAATCCTCAGAGAGGTAGTTCTCCTCAAGGAATTTAAAAACTCTCTCCCCTCTCCATAAAGACCCATGTGGAGGAACAAAAAGTACATAGAGCGAGGCAAACCGCAGTTCTGCCTGATGAGTTTGCTCTAATATACAAGTCGATTCCCCAGGGGAAAACCTTTCCACATCACCCCCACAATTCCGAAAAGGACAACGGTTGGGAAGGTAATAGGAGCCCAAGCAATCCTGAGAGAGAAAGAAAAGCAGGACACATAGGGGGCCCTCCTCCAGCCAAAACAGAAGGTGTTGAAAGTAAGAGTGAGGCCTAGAGACCTGTAAGCTTCCATTGTAATAAGGCAGATCATCTGAGAGCTGATTGCTGGAAACTACGGGGAGAGCCTGTAGGGTTAATCAGGGCAGTGAAGGGGTAGGGACGCTGATAGAAAGCACAGCTGAACAAGCTGTGGCTTTAACTGCAGCAATAGTAAGACCCATAAAACATACTGCTGTGGGTGCGGGAAAATTTAACAGGATTCCTGAAGGTTATCAGGATTTTGTGTCGAAAGGGAGAGTAATCCCATACCCCTCGAATGGGGCAAGCAAGCCCATGGTAATCCTCAGGGATACAAGGGCCACCAGATCCCTTTTACTGGAAAAAGACCTGACCTTTCCCCCAGAGAGTGCAGTAAATACCAGAATGATAGAAAAATGGTATTGGAGGGCAGTGTATGCCCGTAGCGTTACGCCGAGTGCACTTGGTGTGCGACCTAGTTTCGAGACCGGTGACCGTAGGGATTGTCCCCAGTTTGCCTGTGGTTGACTTGTTCCTAGGTAATGATCTAGCGGGGGCGAAGGTGGTAGCTTCCCCAGTAGTGAAAGGGAGACCGCAGGAGGTCAGAGAGAGACAGGGCAGTGGCAGGAGATGGTCCCCTGCAGTTTCCCTGAATGTGTGGTGAATCGGGCCATGACCAAACCAGCTCCCCCAGAGGAGACTGAATTGGCACTGCAGGCAGATGACCAAGAGGTCTGTCTGTCTGAAACTTGCTTTGGAAAATTAGAGGACCCAGGGAATAGATTAAATGGCTCTTCCCCGGTGGAGGCTCAGCTAGCCTACCCAGTACTGAGAGAGTAAGCACAGGCTGCCCAGTCTGAAATTAAAGCAGATTGCTACAATTTAAAGAATGAGGTTCTGATGAGGAATTGGAGTTCTCCTCACTGACTGAGGACAAAGAGTGGACAGTGGTTCACTAGTTAGTGATGTCGCAGAGGTACCGGTGAGAAATATAAAGAATGGCCCATGAGATTACTGTGGCTGTACGTGTCACTATATGAAAAACTAAAGCCCGTACAAGACAGCAGTTTAACTTTCCAAAACTCCACAAAGATGTAGTGGAGTACTGCAGGAGTTGCCACAGGTGCCAGGTTATGGGGAAACCCCAACTCACAGTGAAATCTGCACCCCTAATTCCTGTGTAGGCTTTTGGGAAATCCTCCAGCAGAGGGCTGGTGAATTATAAGGCACCACTGCCGAGAACAAAAGGAGACAGACAGGCACAGGGCTGGCAAAAGGTTAGAGAGGAAAGGGGAAAAAGGGACAAAGAGGACAGGTTAAAGGAGATCCGAGAGGATTCCCAAATGAAAATCCCTCTTGTCCGGTCAGTCAACCCCGAAATGTTGGAAAAAATAGACCCTGCATCCTCCTATGTAAATGCAGACACCAGAAGCACCCCACCAGAGTTGCTAACAGCATTCACAGAAACCTGCAGGGACAAAGAAAGTCCTCAAGAGGGCAGAGAAACAGTGAGGGTGATGCCTCACCTAGTCAAAGTGCCACAGGAAAGTGCAGTAGAATCTGGACAAATACTTGTAAGCAGGAATGTCCCAGAGAACAAAGGGAAAATTAGCAAAGAATCCACCCTCACAGTCAGGAGAAAAGGGAACCAACCATACCCTAAAGTGAAAAGCACTTCATGACTCATCAGAGCACATAGAAACATAGAAATTAGGAGCAGGAGTAGGCTATTTGACCCGTCGAGCCTGCTCCGCCATTTATTATGATTGTGGCTGATCATCCAACTCAGTAACCTGTTCCCATTTTCTCCCCATATCCTTTGATCCCTTTCGCCCCAAGAGCTATATCTAACTCCTTCTTGAAAACATACATTGTTTTGGCCTCAACTGCTTTCTGTGGTAGTGAATTCCACAGGCTCACTCTCTCTGGGTGAAGTAATTTCTCCTCATCTCAGTCCTGAAAGGTTTACCCCGTATCCTTAGACTATGACCCTTGGTTCTGGACTCCCCCACCATCGTGAACATCCTTCCTGCATCTACCCTGTCAAGTCCTGTTAGAATTTTATAGGTTTCTATGAGATCCTCCCTCACTCTTCTCAACGCCAGCGAATATAATCCTAACTGACTCAATCTCTCCTCATACGCCAGTCCCGCCATCCCAGGAATCAGTCTGATAAACCTTCGCTGCACTCCCTCTATAGCAAGAACATCCTTCCTCAGATAAGGAGACCAAAACTGCACACAATATTCCAGGTGTGGCCTCACCAAGGCCTTGTATAATTGCAGCAAGACATCCCTGCTCCTGTACTCGAATCCTCTCGTTATGAAGGCCAACATACTATTTGCCTTTTTTACTGCATGTTGCACCTGCATGCTTACCTTCAGCAACTGGTAAATGAGAACACCCAGGTCTCACTACATATTCCCCTCTCTCAGTTTATAGCCGTTCAGATAATAATCTGTCTTCCTGTTTTTGCTACCAAAGTGGATAACCTCACATTTATCCACATTATACTGCATCTGCCATGCATTTGCCCACTCACTTAACTTGTCCAAATCACCCTGAAGCCTCTCTGCATCCTCCTCTCAACTCACCCTCCCACCAGTTTTGTGTCATCTGCAAATTTGGAGATATTACATTTAGTTCCCTCATCTAAATGATTAATATATATTGTGAATAGCTGGGGTCTTAGCACCGATTCTTGTAGTACCCCACTAGTCACTGCCTGCCATTCAGAAAAAGACATGTTTATTCCTACTCTTTGTTTCCTGTCTGCCAACCAATTTTCTATCCATCGCAATACACTATCCCCAATCCCATGCACTGTAATCTTACACGCTAATCTCTTATGTGGGACTTTGTCGAAAGCATTCTGAAAGTCCAAATAAACCACATCCACTGGCTCCCCCTCATCAACTCTACTAGTTACATCCTCGAAGAATTCTGGTAGATTTGTCAAGCATGATTTCCCTTTAGTAAATCCATGCTGACTCTGTTCAATGCTACCACTGTTCTCCAAGTGCTCTGCTATAAAATCTTTTATAATAGACTTCAGAATTTTCCCCACTACTGACCTCAGGCTGACTGGTCTATAATTCCCTGTTTTCTCTCTACCTCCCTTTTTAAATACTGGGGTTATATTAGCTACCCTCCAATCTGTAGGAACTGTTCCAGAGTCTATAGAATCTTGGAAGATGACCACCAATGCATCCACTATTTCTAGGGCCACTTCCTTATGTATTCTGGGATGCATACCATCAGGCCCTGGGGATTTATCGACCTTCAATCCCATCAATTTCCCCAACACCATTTCTCTACTAATACTGATTTCTTTCAGTTCCTCTCACTCACTAAACCCTGTGTTCCCCAACATTTCTGGTATGATATGTGTGTCCTCCTTTGTGAAAACAGAACCTAAGTATGCATTTAGTTGGTCAGTCATTTCTTTGTTCCCCTAATAAATTCCCCTGTTTCTGACTGTAAGGGACCTACATTTGTCTTCACCAATCTTTTTCTCTTCACATACCTATAGAAACTTTTACAGTCAGTTTTTATGTTCCCCGCAAGCTTGCCCTCGTACTCTATTTTCCCCTTCTTAATCAATCCCTTGGTCCTCCTTTGCTGAATTCTAAACTGCTCCCAATACTCAGGTCTGTTGTTTTTTCTGGCAAATTTGTATGCCTCTTCCTTGGATCTAATGTTATCTCTAATTTCCCTTTTAAGCTATGGTTTGGCTACCTTTCCCATTTTACTTTTGCGCCAGACAGGAATAAACAATTAAATTAAATTAAAAGCAAAATACTGCGGATGCTGGAAATCTGAAACAAAAACAAGAAATGCTGGATTCACTCAGCAGGTCTGGCAGCATCTGTGGAAAGAGAAGCAGAGTTAACGTTTCGGGTCAGTGACCCTTCTTCGGAACTGGAATAAACAATTGTTGCAGTTCATCCATGTGCTCTTTGAATGTTTGCCATTGCCTATCCACCATCATCCCTTTAAGTAATGTCTCCCAATCCATCATAGCCAACTCACGCCTCATACCTTCGTAGTTTCCTTTATTAAGATTCAGGACCCTTGTCTCAGAATCAACTACGTCACCCTCCATCTTGATGAAGAAGTCTATCATATTATGGTCGCTCATCCCCAAGGGGTCTCGCACAACTAGATTCTCAATTTTTCCTCTCTCATTACACAATATCCAATCTATAATGGCCTGTTCTTTAGTTGATTCCTCAACATATTGGTCCAGAAAACCATCCCGTATCCACTCCATGACTTCCTCCTCTACGGTATTGTCACTAATTTGATTTGCCCAATCTATATGCAGATTAATGTCACCCATAATTACGGATGTTCCTTTATCGCATGCGTCTCTAATTTCCTGTTTAATGCCATTTCCAACATCACCACTAGTTTGGGGGTCTATATACAACTCCCACTAACGTTTTTTGCCCCTTCGTGTTTCTCAGCTCTACCCATACAGATTCCACATCGTCAGAACTAATATTCTTCCTCACTATTGCGTTAATTTCCTCTTTAACCAGCAATGCAACTCCACTGCCTTTTGCTTTTTGTCTATCCTTCCTAAATACTGAATACCCTTGGATGTTAATTTCCTATCCCTGGTCACCCTGCAGCCATGTCTCCGTCATCCCGACTGTATCATACCCGTTTGCATCTAGTTGCATGATTAATTCATCCACTTTATTGCGAATGCTCCGCCCGTTGAGGCACAAAGCCTTAAGGCTTGTCTTTTTAACATTACCTGTCCCCTTCCCACTATTTTTCACTGTGGCCCTGTTTGATTCTGGCCCTTGATTTCTATGCCTATCACTTTTCTTATTCCCCTTACTGTCTTTTGCTCTTGTCTTTGACCCCCCCTCGTCTGACTCCTTGCAAAGGTTCCCTGCCATTTTACTTTAAACCCTCCCCAACAACTCCAGCAATACTCCCCCAGGACATCAGTCCCTGTCCTGCCGAGGTGTAACCCGTCCAGTTTGTACTGGTCCCACCTCCCCCAGAACCGGTCCCAATGTCCCAAGAATCTAAAACACTACCCCTCACACCATCTCTGCAGCCACATATTCATCCGGTATATCTTGCTATTTCTACTCTGACTAGCACGTGGCCCTGGTAGTAATCCTGAGATCATTACCTTTCAGGTCCTACTTTTCAACTTACTTCCTAACACCCAATATTCTGCTTTTAGGACCGCATCCTTTTTTTTACCTATGTCGTTTGTACCAATGTGTACCACGACCACTGGCTGTTCACCCTCCCCCTTCAGAATATCCTGTAACTGCTCTGAGACATCTTTGACCCTAGCACCAGGGAGGCAACATACCATCCTGGAGTCTCATTTACGGCCACAGAAATGCCTATCTATTCCCCTTACAATTGAATCCCCTATAACTATTGCATTCCTAAACTTTTTCCTCCTTCCCAGTGCAGCAGAGCCAACTGTGGTGCAACGAATTGGGCTGTTGCTGCTGCTGCTTTCTCCTGAGAGGCCATTCCCCCAACAGTATCCAAAGCAGTATATCTGTTTTGCAGGGGAATAGCCACAGGAGATTCCTGCACTGCCTGCCTAGTTCTCTTGCTCTGTCTGGTGGTCACCCATTCCCTTGTTGCCTATGGAGTCTGAGCCTGCGGTGTGACCACCTCTCTATACGTGCTATCCATGATACTCACTGCCTCGCAGATGCTCCACTGTGTCCCCAGCCCCCTTTCCAGCTCTGAAACCCGAGCTTCCAGGAGCTGCAGCTGGAGACGCTTCCTGCACACATACTGGTCCCGGGCACTGGTATTGTTCCCATCTTCCTACATAGAGCATGAGGAGCACACCACGCTTTTGAGCTCTCCTGCCATGACTTAACCCTTTAAATTAAACCTTTTGGAAGATGCTTATTATCAAATAATATCAATTACTCTAGGGCCCTTCTTCCCTGGCTCTCGTTACTGCAGAACTCCCTAAAAAACACTACTTACTATATATTAGTTGCTAAGCCAGCTATTTATAGCTATTCCCTAACAGCAGTTACTCACCAACCAATCACCTTGCAGCTTTCCTGTGATGTCACTGTTGATGGTTTTTTTCAAACACTTCGGACTGTGTCTGTGTTTATCCTCTCCGGTCCGCTCTGTTCCGCTCTTCCAGGTAAGTGCGGGCTTCGAGCCTCAGGCTGGATTTATCCTCTCCCTCTCCGATGTTGATTCCTCCCAGGCCCACTCTGCTCTTCCAGATAAGTGTGGGCCTCGAGCCTCAGGCTGGATTTACCCTCTCCGATGCCGATTCCTCCCTGGTCCACTCCGCTCCCCTCTTCCAGGTAAGTGCAGGCCTCGAGCCTCAGGCTGGATTTATCCTCTCCCTCTCTGATGCCGATTGCTTCCAGTTCCGCTCTGCTCTGCTCTTCCAGGTAAGCACTGAAAGAGAGATCGGAGTGGATCTACCCACTGCCGACTCCCATAATCAGAACTCCAAACCTGAGCTAATTAAATCTAACCCTCCCCCTGCAGACCCCAACAGGAACAAAGGCACCCCAGACAATCATGAAAATGTGCAAACTTCAAACCTCCCACAAAATCACATGTTTATTTGGATGCTCACTCCCAATGTATTGCAGGCTGATAGTGAAGAAGCTTTAAACCCCTCGGGCAACCCATAACTTTCTGAGACCCACCTCAAGGGAAGAGGAGCAGTTTAAAGCAGCACTGATACAAAGGAAAGATAGGCTGTAGCAATTTTAAGATTTCTGAATGAATGAGGATGAATGAGAGAAATGCACATGTGTTTTCCTGTACTTTCTCTTCCTTTTAATTTATAATGAAATGCTCCCCCTAATGTTGCATTTTATTCAGCCGGAGGTGGAGGTGTGACGGAAACCACAGCTGCCAAATGGAAACAATTTAATTTTGTCATATGGAACCCTATTTAAACTGTTACTGGGCATTGAACAGAACTTGTTTAAAAGAGAGCAAAGAGCAGTGGCTGAAAACATGGCTGCACATTTGCGTTCTGAAAGACAGTTGCGTAGAGAGACAATGGAATTGCTCCCTGATTCAGTTAGTCAGCTGGGTTTTGTCAAGAGTGATGATCAAAAGACATTGAGAGTCATTGTCTGTGTAAGAGCCAGAGCTCCAAACCGCCCCCCCCCCCTCCCCACCGCCCACTGAGTGTGTCAAGTAAGCTTGGAAGAATCAACAAACCTTGCAGGTGATGCTGTCTCAAACAAAGAGCTCGTCACATGACTAATGTGACTAATGGGGCGGCACAGTGGCGCAGTGGTTAGCACCGCAGCCTCACAGCTCCAGGGACCCGGGTTCGATTCCGGGTACTGCCTGTGTGGAGTTTGCAAGTTCTCCCTGTGTCTGCGTGGGTTTTCTCCGGGTGCTCCGGTTTCCTCCCACAAGCCAAAAGACTTGCAGGTTGATAGGTAAATTGGCCATTATAAATTGTCACTAGTATAGGTAGGTGGTAGGGAAATATAGGGACAGGTGGGGATGTTTGTTGGGAATATGGGATTAGTGTAGGATTAGTATAAATGGGTGGTTGATGTTCGGCACAGACTCGGTGGGCCGAAGGGCCTGTTTCAGTGCTGTATCTCTAATCTAATCTAATCTGCTGGCCAACCTGGGAATTGATTGAATTGTGCATCACAGTAAAGTTTTGAGGCAGATTGCATTCTAAGACCAAAGAGAAGCAAGGTCTCTCTCTGATGCAAAGTTCCAGGGACCCACGGAAGCAACTTAAGCCTTAAGGCAGATGACCCCTGCAGCCTTCAGGTACCAGTGAAACAAGTTTGGAAGTGTGCACTTGGCCCCAACGAAAACTGCAAGACTTAACTTCAATCAATGACTTTACATCCAACCCAAAAACACAAACTGAATTCCATCTACTACTTCAAACCTTCGTCCCACCCCCCATTAAATTCTTTCTCCTCCTCTCTATCTATTTGTGTATGTGTTTATCGTGTAAGCATGCTAGCATGGTTGTGTTGTGTATTCTTAGTAGTTTCAACTGAGTTCGAGTTTTAAGGTGAATAAACTTACAACCTTCTTGTTTAAACCTGAGAAAACCTGTGTGGTTGATTCCTTTACAATTACAATTAGAGAGCAGTGAGTAAAAACTTACTGAGGTGAAGCTAAAAACACCGTATTTTTTAAAAGTTAAACACTGTTGCAGCCAAACCAGGAAAGGGGCGAAAGGGTAGCCTGAGACCCTTTCCTCACCTGGTCGTAACAGTGTTAATACCTGGATCAGTATCCAAAGCAGAGTGTTACTATCAGGGTGAACACGAAAAAGGAGAGTTAATGTTAGGGTCAGTATCCAAAGATAAGTGCTAGTATCTGGGTCAATATCCAAAGCAGAGTATTAGTATCAGGGTGAAGTCTAAAAAGCAGTGTTAGTATCAGGGTCAGTCCCCAAAGATGAGTGTTAGTGTTGGATTTTCTTCTGGGGATGTATTGCTGCCAGAGATGGGTCAAGTCGGATTTCTGGCTGCTGATCCATCATCGCCAAAACCCCAACTTATTTTCTTGGGTCGAGCCCACTTATGCATACAAAGAGGGCCACACAGCGGGAGCCCACCAATGTCAGTATGAAAAACTCAGCAGTGCTGCAGTGGTACAACTCATGCAGTGCCAGAAAAAGAGGGACAGAAGCACCCTCAGGTTTTGTTCTAACGTTTTAGAAAATGGCACTGCCTGATCCACCAAATTTCTTGCAATAGGTGTGGAGTTAGAAGAAGTTGGCCACTACCAGACATCTCCCTCCAACACAGCTATTAGCAGGATTCCCACTGCTTTCCCAACAGGTACAGCCACCCCTCCACTGTACCTCAAGTGAGTGGGGAGCTGGAGAAATAATCAGGTTTCCCAAGATTTTCCCCTCTATTAAGATAATTTTAAATATGACAGGGCAGTTGAGCTCCCTGCTGGGGTGGAGAAGGAAAATTACCATTAAAGGTCTCAGGCACAGGAATCTAATGGCAAGTCTCCATGTCGCATTTTCTATTTTGCCTTTGCTGTATCGCCCAATGTCGAACAGTTGAGCAGAAAAGAACATAGCTCTTAATACCGGAGTCATTACCCAAAGTGGACTGTTAACTCAAGAAGCTCGACACCATCCAGGACAAAGCAGGCCACTTGATTGCACCCCATCCAAAAACATTCATTCCCTCCACCACCAATGCGCAGTGGCAGCAGTGTGTACCATCTACAAGATGCACTGCAGCAACTCACCAAGGCTCCTTAGACAGCACCTTCCAAACCCACGACCTCTACCAACTAGAAGGACAAGGGCAGCAAATGCATGGGAAAACCACCACCTGCAAGTTGCCCTGCAAGTCACACACTATCCTGACTTGGAACTATATCGCTGTTCCTTCACTCTCGCTGGGTCAAAATCCTGGAACTCTGTTCCTAACAGCACAATGGGTGTCCCTACCTCACATGGACTGCAGCGGTTCAAAAAGGCAGCTCACCACCACCTTCTCAAGGGCAATTAGGGATGGACAATAAATGCTGGCCTAGCCAGCAATGCCCACATCCCATGAATGAATTTAAAAAATTTTTTAAAGTATCTAAGGAGAGTGTTAGTATTGGTGTCAGTACTGAAAAGGGTATTTTACCATTGTTACGGTCAAGTGAGGAGGGGTCGAAAGGCTTCCCTTTTTTCCCTCTCCTTGTTTGACCACAACAGATATAATTATTTCTCAAAGTAATTGGGGCGGCACAGTAGTGCAGTGGTTAGCACCGCAGCCTCACAGCTCCAGCGACCCGGGTTCAATTCTGGGTACTGCCTGTGTGGAGTTTGCAAGTTCTCCCTGTGTCTGCGTGGGTTTTCTCCGGGTGCTCCAGTTTCCTCCCACAAGCCAAAAGCCTTGTTGGTAGGTAAATTGGCCATTATAAATTGCCCCTAGTTTAGGTAGGTGGTAGGGAAATATAGGGACAGGTGGGGATGTGGTAGGAATATGGGATTAGTGTAGGATTAGTATAAATGGGTGGTTGATGGTCGGCACAGACTCGGTGGGCCGAAGGGCCTGTTTCAGTGCTGTATCTCTAAAAAAAAAGTGGATGTACTGGCCAATTCAGTAGGTGTTTCGTTCTTGTTACAATTATAGCAAGTAAGTAATCGTACAGGTTTTCTTCAGTTTGACAAAGAAAGAGGATAACATTTTTACACCTAAACCAACCTCATGAAAAATATAAACTATGCGTCAACTTTCACTCACACGCACACACATACACACATATAGGGGAAAGGTAGATTGGTTGAGTTAGAGTCTGTAGAAAAAAGGGGTACACTGTCTGTGGCGTTTGGTGATTCAGCTGGCTTCCAGCTGAATTCGGTGGTCCTGAGGATTTTAGTTTGAAGAGATGGATAACAGGTTTGGTGGATCTCTTGGAGATAGTGATGCGGATGATTTCCTCCAATGGGGTCTCTGATTGTAGCCAGAGTATGCAAAGATCGTCAGTTAGCAGGCAGGATTTGAAACCTTCAAGCTGGAAAGGGACGAGAGAGAGGAACCCCCACTTAGGTCTGCACGTATCAAAGTCCAGTTGCTTCTCCTCTCTTCTGCGGAAAAACACAAGCTTAAAACCACAGATGGGGAGGGGCTTGTTATAGGGCAGTCACTCAGTGATTCAAACTTAGCAGTTAGCAGTATTTCATTTTGCTATAAGAACTGGTAGTTCCCTTAAACCTCCTGGACCTTGATTATTGCTGGGAAATGAGCAGACATTTTGTCTCCTTCCTCATAAGCAATTTAGGATACAGTGTTGCAAATTAGATGGCCATCTTAAGCTACTAGCAAAGTCATCATTTATCTGTTCCTTTTTAAATGCCTTTTTAAAATAAATAAATTCAGATCTTCAGTCAGTGGATTAAAGAAAATTATCATTCAACTATCCGGTTCCATCCCCAAAGATATGTACCACGTTTAGTGTCAGCATCAATGCTGAGCTGTGAAGTTTTACTGTAAAACTAAGTGAGGACAGGCTCACAAACAAAATAGATCTTAATAAAAATAAAAATAATGAAATATTCCCAATGGATTGGAATTTTGGACAGTGAATGGCTGTGCCTTGAAAATCATGAAAGACCCTTCCTAGATCACCAAAATGTTAGATTATTTCACTAGTGTGGCATTAGGAGTTTTACATTTTACTTCAAAGTCACAGGGTTAGAATCGTAAAATTAACTTTATGTTGAGCCCTATTACACCCTGCCCAATTTTCTTTTCCATTGACTTTGGTTCGATATTGGTCATTGTCCCACTAATTTCACTGTACTATTTTCGGGGGAAGGGAAGAAATTAATGAAATTAAAGCCACACACCATCTTGACTTAGAACTATATCGCCGTTCCTTCTCTGTTGCTCCCTTCACTCCCTTCCTAACAGCACTGTGGGCGTACCTACCCCACATAGACTGCAGCGTTCAAGATGGTGGCTCACTTTCACCTTCTCAAGGGCAATTAGGGATGGGCAATAAATGCTGTCCTAGCTAGAGATGTCCATATCCCATGAACAAATAAAAAAAATGCTGAAATGGAAAAGGAGACTAAACATCTGCAGAAGTACACACAACGCAACAAAAACATGTTAATAGTTCTTTGCAATAATTGATTTTCCAGTGCTGTTTTGATTGGCCTCCCACCTTGTACCCTCTGAAAATTTGAAATCATCCAAATATCTGCTGCCCATACCCTAACTCTCACCGAGTTCCTTTCACTCATCAAACCTGTGCTCGATGACCTACATTGATCCAGTCCAGCAATGCCTCGATTTTAAAATTCTCATCCTTGTTTTCAAATTCCTCAATGACTGAGCCCTTTCCAATCTCTGTGACATTCTGCAGCTGCATAACCCTCTGAGATCTCTGTGCTGCTCCAATTCTGGCCTCCTGTGCATCCCTGATTTTCTTGGCTCCACCATTGGCGGCCATGCCATCAGCTGTTTAGGACCTAACTCTTGAATACCCTCCCTAAGGCGTTTTACCCCTCTACCTCTCCTGCTCCATTAATCAGTTCCTTAAAACCTATCGCTTTGACCAAGTATTTGGTGACCTTTGCTCATATCCTCTTATGTGGCTCAGAATGAAATGTTTTGATGACGTACCTGTGAATCACCTTGGGATGCTTTATGACATTAAGGACATTATATAAATGTGAATTGTCATAGTTGTTAAGGTCATCTCTGATGACTTCCTTGTATCGATCGCCACCCACATCCCACTTCCCTGCTTCCCTTTTCCAAAATTACTTAATTCCATGACCGTCCCTGGAAAAAAAAACTCTCTCCCAATTCACTTACAACTGCACTTTCAAAATCCCACTGTCTGGCCATTCACAGTGACATTTCTGCAATTACTGATCTGCTCAACCACACTCTTGCCTCTACCTTTGATACCCTAGTCCCCATTAAAACTGTTTCTCTCTCTCTCCACCTAGTTATTCCCCCTGGTATGGCCCTCATCTCTGCTCCATTAAGTTTTTAAGGGATGCAGATCTGAACAAATATGGCGGACAACTGGTTTAACCATTCACTGCCAGATTTGGCTGGACCACATAAAGCACTAATGGGTCCTGCTGTTGTCTGCCAAAACCACTCACTATTCCAGGATCAGCCTCAAATATGAAGATGACCCATGCCTTTTTTTCTGTACTGCAAAATATGTCCTTAAACCATCTCCCCTTTCTCCTCCACCCTCACCTCCAACAAAATGAGCGAGAAGTCCATAGTCTTTTTTGTCTCCAAGATTGTGGCTATCCGATCGGCTGCCTTTTTTAAATTCTTGCACGGGCTGTGGGCATAGCTGGCATGACCTGCATTTGTTACCCAGTCCTAATTGCCCTTGAGAAGGTGGTGGTGAGCTGACTTCTTGAACCACCGCAGTCCATGTGGTGGAGGTACACCCACAGTGCTTTTAGGAAGGGAGTTCCAGGATTTTGACCCAGCAACAGTGAAGGAACGCCGATACAGTTCCAAGTCAAGATGGTGTGTAACTTGGTGGTGTTCCCATGCGTCTGCTGCCCTTGTCCTTTTAGATGGTAGAGGTTGCGGGTTTGAAAGGTGCTTTCGAAGGAGCCTTAGCGAGTTGCTGCTGTGCATTTTGTAGATGGTACACACTGCAGCCATTGACCGCCATGGTGGAGGGATTGAATGTTTAAGCTGTTGGATGGGGTACCAGTTGAGTGGGTCGCTTTGTGCTGGATGGTGTCGAGCATCTTGAGTTTTGTTGGAGCTGTAGTCATCCAGGCAAGTGGAGAGTATTCCATCACACTCTTAACTTGTGACTTGTAGCTAGTGGAGAGGCTTTGGGAAGTCAGGAGGTGAGTTACTCGTCGTAGAATTCCCAGCCCCTGCCCTGCACTTGTAGCCAGAGTATTTTGATTGTGACCAAAATCACACCTGCCAAATGGAAACATATTAATTTTGTCAAATGGGACACTACGTGAACTCTTTCTTTTACTGGACATTGCACATAACTTGTTTAAAAAAGCCCACAGAGTTGGACAGCTGAAACATGGTGGCACATTTGCATTCTGAGAGGCAGTTGAATACAGAGACAATGGGATGCTCACTGATTCAATTAACAAGATTGGTCTGGGCAATCATAGTAATCAATCTTCTTTGTCTGTGTAAGAGCCAGAGCTCCACACCCCACCGAGTGTGACTGCAGAACTTTGAGAATCAACAATCCTCGCAGAAGATGCTGTTTCAAACAAAGTGCTGGTCACATGAATTACCTGCTGGCCAGACTGGGAACTGTTTGAACTGTGCCTCACGGCAAGGTTTGGGTCAGACTGCAATTTGAAGACCAAAAAGAAGGAAGGTCCCTCTTTCTCTCTGTCTCTGTCTCTCAAGCAAAATCCCAGGGACCCACGGAAGCAGCTTAAGCCTCAAGACAGAGGACCTCTTCAGCCTTCTGGTACCAGAGAAGCAAGGTTGAAAGTGTGCATTGGGCCCTAGCGAGAACTACAAGACCGCAATTCTAAGCAAGGATTTTACAGCAAAACAAAAGACAATAACTGAATTCCATTTACTACTCCAAAACCCCCCCCACACTTAATTTTTCCTCCCCCTCTGTATCTATTTGTGTGTCTGTTTATCTCGTATGCATGCTAACATGGTTGCATCGCGTATTTTAGTAATTTTAACCAAGTTAGAGTGGTAAGGCTAATAAACCTACATCTTTCCTGTTAAAACCTGAGACAACATGTCTAGTTGGTTCATTTGCAATTACAATTAGAGTGCAGTAAGCAAGGACCCACTGACGTGGTAATCTAAAAGCACAGTGTTTTAAAAGATAAACTCTGTTACGACCAAACCAGGAAAGGAGCAAGAGAGAAGCCTGAGACCCCTTCCTCACCTGGTCGTAACAACATGGCTGGCCCAGTTCAGTTTCTGGTAACCCCCAGGATGCTGATGGTGGGGGATTCAGCAATGGTAATGCCATTGAATGTCAAGGGTAGATGGCTAGATTCCCTCTTGTTGGAGATGGTCGTTGCCTGGCACTTGCGCAGTGCGAATGTTACTTGCCACTTAGCAACTCAAGCCTGAATGTTGTCCAGGTCTTGCTCAGACTGCTTCATTATCTGAGGTGTCTTGCTCCCAACACCACCGCCGCCGCCCCCACCCTCCCCCCCACCCCGCCCCCCGGCCTCCATTTCCGACTTTGGGGAGCCCTGAAAATTCAGCCCAAACTTTCTGATAGTTGATACGATGTATAACAGAAAGAGAAGCAAAATGTCATGATAAAACTGCATCTGCCACCTGTTCGACCTGTGCATGACTTCCCTTATATGGTGTGTGACTGTGGATGCTTTGGGGGCTCACCAATCTCTTTCAGCTGTTATAGGCTATCTTCTCTTTTTAAAAAAAATGCTAAATGTGGTTGCAATCAGATGTTATCAACCCCAGATGTCAGAATCTACACCATAGTGGGATGATGGCAGATACTTGAATCAAGCAGTTAGTTATCATGTGAGGCTTTTAGTGAAGTAAAAGTATGCAAGGATGGTAAATAATTAAATTACATCAGTACTTGCAGTAGAGGAAAAGGTCAGCATGCCAGACATCCCAAGGAAGCTAATATTGAATCAGGGACTCGCCAACATTAATATAAGCAAAATAATAGTAGTGAAGAAGATAATGGCACTGATGAGTGATAAATTGCCATGGCCACATGGTTTCATCCCATGGTTTTAAAGGAAGTAGGTGAGAATGTTGCCAATGCTCTCACTTTAGCCTTCCAAAGTTCTCTTGATTCTGGAACGATTCTTTTAGATTGGAATGTTGCGCACACCTCTCCACTATTTAATCAAGGTGAGAGAAGGAAACCAGGGAATTATAGACCAGTTAGACTAACCTCTGTTGTCAGGAAATTGTTAAGAGTCTCTAATTCAGGAAGGAGTGACTGAACACCTTGAAAATTTTCAGCTGACCAGAGAGAACCAGAATGGATTTGTATAGGGTAGGTCATGCCTGACAAAACTGATTGTACCTGTACCATCGCTTCAAAGAATTTATAAGTCATTGAAATATCATTAACAGCCACAGAAAATAAACATATAAAGCTAAGTGGGCGGCACAGTGGCGCAGTGGTTAGCACTGCAGCCTCACAGCTCCAGCGACCCGGGTTCAATTCTGGGTACTGCCTGTGTGGAGTTTGCAAGTTCTCCCTGTGTCTGTGTGGGTTTTCTCCGGGTGCTCCGGTTTCCTCCCAGAAGCCAAAAGACTTGCAGGTTGGTAGGTAAATTGGCCATTATAAATTGCCAGTAGTATAAGTAGGTGGTAGGGAAATATAGGGACAGGTGGGGATGTTTGGTAGGAATATGGGATTAGTGTAGGATTAGTATACATGGGTGGTTGATGGTCGGCACAGGCCGAAGGGCCTGTTTCAGTGCTGTATCTCTAAAACTAAAACCTAAAGGAATGCTGGCCTTTATCTTTCGAGGACTAGAATATACACAGGGGTAGAAGTCTTGCTTCAGCCACACAATACCCTAGTTAGACCACACCTCGAGTACAGTGAGCAGTTTTGGGCATTATACCTTAGAAAGAATATATTGGCTTTGGAGGGAGTGCAGCGTAGATTTACCAGAATGATACCAGGACTCCAATGGTCAAATTACGAGGAGAGATTACACAAACTAGGATTGTATTTCCTGGAATTGAGAAGGTTAAAGTATAATTCGAGCAAAGTTTCCAAGACATTAAGTTTGGAACTCCCTTCTGCAAATGGCAATTGATGCTAGATCAATTTTTAAATGTATCAATCTCAGATTTTAAATGTTGTTAACCAAAGGTTGGAGGACAAAGGAGGGTATAAGGAGTTGGGTTGCAGATGAGCCAATGTGTGATTGAATTGCAGAACAGGCTTGAGGGGCTAAATGGCCTATTCCTGTTCTTATGTTCCTATGTGGACGAAGGAGTACTTGCAGGTTAATATGTGGGTACAAAGGATCCCTTGATACCTCATCAGCATGGGCAGTAAACTGCTTAGTAATATAAGGGAGTGGTAATTGTATGTTGAGGATAATCTTAATTCAATGCATTTTTGGAAGGTGCGGTTACCTCTTGAAGCTTACCAGACTGGGACCATCATTAATTTTTTTGAACCCTCTGTAACCAAGTATTGGTCATCGAGTTGGCTCTGACAGCCCTGACCACCCTTGCCACTGTTGCTGTGCTGCTGTCCTCATGGGCTGATTTTGCTGGGTGCGAAATAATGGCTCCTTCCTCTTTCTTAGTTCATGAAGAAGCACTTGCACAGGTTCATCACTCAATCTGGAGACTCTTGTGACTGCTGCAGATCGAAAGATATTATTTGACTGCTGCAAGTCCAATTTATGCTATATTGGTACTATAAATGCTGAATCAAGGATCCGAAAGCTGACTAATCTTATTCAAATTAGTCTCACTCCAGGAGTCCTGGTGGAATTGGCCCAATTTTCCTTGAGCAAGTGACCACCATTTTGCAGTTTATGATCGGTCATAACTCTTGTCACAATGTTCACCTTAAAGACTTGAGTCTAGAAATTCCAGCAACACTGTTGCGCTGCCATTATTGCAGCCATGTGGAACTATCACCCGCACATCTGACCTTACAACGACCCCAACCTAAATCCCAGGAATGGGGTCATTTAATTATTAGGGGTGGTTCCCATGCTATTAACAGCATGGGACACCAACTTCAAGGGTACTCTGAGATTTTCAAATGGTTCCTTGAGGAGAGGGTGTCTGCAGCTTTGGCTGTACAGGTGATGTAGCTGGTAGGATTTCCATGGGAGTTATGGGATTCTGCAAAACACCCCTCAAGTTTGGGACACAAGGTGGTCGAGCAGAAGGCGCAACCACCCCCACTTCAGTTGGAAATTCTCGGTAGCGTTAGTAAGAGTCGGAAACTGGTTCCGCCTCAATATTACAAACCTCTGCTTCCAGTCTGCTGGATTTCTGCCCCAGAAAAGATCAGAATTTGTAGGGCTTTGTTAAAAAAATACAAAAATACCATTACGCTGTTTTTATGAACAATGTAACCACATTAAGTATTGATCCCTCAGATGTTAGTCCCTTTAATATTATGTAGTTTATACATTCAAATAAAACAAATGGTGTTAAGACATATGAGCCATAAGAAACCATGTCAAGGTTACTTGCTGCTTCTTGTCCAATCTCTACTGTTTGTGTTCCTGAGCTGACACTGACACACAATACAAGCCATACAGTAGCAAATAGGATGGATGAGTTTTCCTACTTTATACTGTACATAACTTACATATAGCAGAGCCAATGCAGAGAGTTACGCTAACTGTACAGTGCCAAACAGGAGTGAATTGTTCTCTTTTATCTCTTGTACCGCGAGGGAGAAATGTAGTGAATTATTTCTCGGCACAGAGCCATGTTTTTGGGATTGCCACAGTCAGAATGTATCTTTTAGGATTCTCATCGTCATATGCATTATATTTTATTGCCTCTATTCGCTGCGTCTCACACCATGGGCTGGATTTTAAGAGCCTACCGCTAAAAGGGAACGATCTCCCGCGTGGTGGCTAATTTAAATAACCTGGGTGGCACGCCCTCCTCAATCACATGGGGGGGCTGTTGGTCACCGGCAATGGCGTCAGCTGCCTGTGGGTTTGGTAAAATACAGCCCCAAATGTTATGAATCTTCCTTGTGCAATTCTTTGTGAAGTGTTGATTATTGATTTCTGCTAATGCTGCTTTGTTTATGGATAAATAAAAAGGTGTGCAGATTGCACGCTGAGTGTAGAAATTCGAGTTTGGTGAGTGGGGATTTTAAGTGTTGTTACCTTTATCTGGTCTGCAGTTAGCCTTTAACTGGGATTAACCCTCTAGATAAAGTAGGGTTAAGAAAGTAAAGTAGAGTTAAGAAAGTAAAGTAAGTTTCTTACACTCTTAGGCAGGGATTAACAGGCTGCAATGCAGAGCAGCTGATTAGTTCAGTAGCTGACCAGTCAAATGTGGTTGCTGCAGTTTCAGCTTCAGAAGATATAAGTACAGAGGTGTGGGTGCAGCCTGCAAATGGTGTGCAGATTGCAAGCTGAATGTGGAGATTTGAGTTTGGTGAGTGGCGAGTTCGGTGAAGTGGGGAGGAGGTGCTCCATTTTTCTACTTTCTGTTCTACTTTTTTAACCCTCCAGTATTTGGCCCTTGCTTCGGTGCAGTGGAAAGAGCAGGTTGGTGAGTAACTGGTAAGCTATTCTACTTATAATAAATAGTTTGTAAAGTTATGGTATGGCAGGGCAGCTCTGCCGAGTGGAATGTACAGCCTGTGCCATATGGAAAATCATGGACGCACCATGTGTCCTAGACAAACACACCTGCAGGAAGCGTCACCGGTTGCAGACGTTTGAGCTCCAGGTTTCGGAACTCGGGCAGCGGCTGGAGTCACTGTTGTGCATCCGCGAGGCGGAGGACTACGTGGTTAGCACGTTTAGGGAGGTGGTCACACCACAGGTTAGGGGCATGCAGGCAGATAGGGAATGGGTGATCGCCAGGCAGTCTAAGAGAACCAGGCAGGTAGTGCTGGGGTCCCCTGATATAATCTCACTCGCAGGATACTGGTGAAGGTAATGGTTCCTCAGAGGAGTGAGTGGATCAGCTGCAGAGGCGGGAAGGAAGAAGAGTGGAAGAGCAGTAGCGATAGGGGATTCATTAGTTAGGGGAACAGACAGGCATTTCTGCGTCAGTAAATATGACTCCAGGATGGTGTGTTGCCTCCCTGGTGCCAGGTCAAGGATGTCACGGAGCAGCTGCAGGACATTCTTCTGGGGAAGGGTGAACAGCCAGAGGTCGTGGTCCACGCTGGTACCAATGACATACTTAAGAAGGGGGATGAGGTCCTGAAAGCAGATTTTAGGGAGCTAGGAAGGAGATTAAAAAGCAGGACTTCAAAAGCAGTAATCTCAGGATTACTCCCAGTCCCACGTGTAAGTGAGCATAGGAATAGGAGAATTGAGCAATTGAATACGTGGCTGGAGAACTGGTGTAGGAGGGAGGGCATCAGATTTCTGAGACATTGGGACCGGTTTTTGGGCAGGTGGGACCTGTAGAGGATGGGTTGCATCAGAGCAGGACTGGGATTAATATCCTTGCCGGGAGATTTGCTAGTGCTGTTGGGGAGGGTTTAAGCTATGTTGCCAGGGGGATGGGACCTGAGAGGGAGCTCAGATTGGAGGGAAGCAAAACTAGTAACTTGTCAGGGGTATGGGAACCAGGAGCAAGTATCGGAGAGGAATACTAAGGTGCACAGAATACTGGGAGAATAGATAGCATGAGAGTCGGGAATAGTAAGTTATTAGGTGGGGTCAGAGTAAGGGAGAAAGTAATAGAGTCTGAATCAGGGTTAATGTGCCTTGTATGTGAATGCATGGAGTGTGGTTAACAAGATTAGTGAGGTACAGGCGTAGATTGCCAGGTGCAAATATGATGTTGTGGCTATAACAGAGACCTGGCTCAAAGAAGGGCAGGACATGGTGTTAAATATTCCTGGACACAAGGTGTTCAGGAAAGATAGGAAAGGGAAAAAAGGGGGAGGGGTGGTGGTATTGATTAAGGAGAACATTGCAGTGCTGGAGAAAAAGGATTTCCCGGAGGGGTGGAGGATAGAATCAATTTGGCTTGAGCTAAGGAACAAAAAAGATGCAGTTACATTGCTCGATGTTGTCTATAGGCCACCAGCTAGTGGGAAGGACATGGAGGAACAAATTTGCAAGGAAATTACAGAGAGATGCAAAAATTATAGGGTAGATATAATGGGGGACTTTAATTATCCAAACATAGACTGGGATAATGGTAGTATAAAGGGCAGTGAGGGGCAAGAGTTCCAAAAGTATGTTCAGGACAATTTTGTACAACAGTATGTTGCTAGTCCAACAGGAAAGGAGGCACTGTTGGGCCTGGTTCTTGGAAATGAGGTGGGCCAAGTGGATCAAGTATCAGCAGGAGAACATTTAGGGGATAGTGATCATTGTACCATAATGTTTAGGCTGATGATGGAAAAGGACAAAGAGCAATCCAGGGTAAGAATAATTAACTGAGGGCGACCAACTTTAATGGGGCAAGAATGGACCTGGGGCGAATAAATTGGAGTCAAAAGAATACTGAATACTGAGGGAGGCAAGGGAAGAAATTGCTGGGGTCTTGACAGAAATCTTTGCATCCTCATTGGCTACAGGTGAGGTCCCAGAGGACTGGAGAATAGCCAATGTTGTTCCTTTGTTTAAGAAGGGTGGCAAGGATAATCCAGGAAATTATAGGCCGGTGAGCCTTATGTCAGTGGTGGGGAAACTAATCGAGAGGATTCTTTGGGACAGGATTTACTCCCATTTGGAAACAAACAAACTTATTAGCGAGAGACAGCATGGTTTTGTGAAGGGGAGGTCGTGTCTTACTAATTTGATTCAGTTTATTGAGGAAGTGACGAAGATGATTGATGAGCGAAGGGCAGTGGATGTTGTCTATATGGACTTTAGTAAAGCCTTTGACAAGGTCCCGCATGGCAGACTGGTGCAAAAGGTGAAGTCACATGGGATCAGAGGTGAGCTGGCAAGATGGATACAGAACTGGCTCAGTCACAGAAGACAGAGGGTAACAGTGGATGGGTGTTTTTCTGAATGGAGGGATGTGACTAGGGGTGTTCCGCAGGGATCAGTGCTGGGACCTTTGCTGTTTGTAGTATATATAAATGACTTGGAGGAAAATGTAGCTGGTCTGATTAGTAAGTTTGCGGACGACACAAAGGTTGGTGGAGTTGCGGATAATGATGAGGATTGTCAGAGGATACAGCAGGATATAGATCGGTTGGAGACTTGGGCGGAGAAATGGCAGATGGAGTTTAATCCGGACAAATGTGAGGTAATGCATTTTGGAAGGTCTAATGCAGGTGGGAGGTATACAGTAAATGGCAGAACCCTTAGGAGTATTGACAGGCAGAGAGATCTGGGCATACAGGTCCACAGGTCACTGAAAGTGGCAACGCAGGTGGATAAGGTAGTCAAGAAGGCATACGGCATGCTTGCCTTCATCGGTCGGGGCATAGAGTATAAAAATTGGCAAGTCATGTTGCAGCTGTACAGAACCTTAGTTAGGCCACACTTAGAATATTGCGTGCAATTCTGGTCGCCACACTACCAGAAGGACGTGGACGCTTTGGAGAGGGTACAGAGGAGGTTTACCAGGATGTTGCCTGGTCTGGAGGGCATTGGCTATGAGGAGAGGTTGGAAAAACTCGGATTGTTTTCACTGGAACGACGGAGGTGGAGGGGCGACATGATAGTGGTTTACAAAGTTATGAGCGGCATGGACAGAATGGATAGTCAGAAGCTTTTTCCCAGGGTGGAAGAGTCAGTTACTAGGAGACATAGGTTTAAGGTGCGAGGGGCAAAGTTTAGAGGGGATGTGCAAGGCAAGTTTTTTACACAGAGGGTGGTGAGTGCCTGGAACTTGCTGCCAGGGGAGGTGGTGGAAGCAGATACGATAGCGACGTTTAAGAGACATCTTGACAAATACATGAATAGGAAGGGAATAGAGGGATATGGGCCCCGGAAGTGCAGAAGGTGTTAGTTTCGGCAGGCATCAAGATCGGCGCAGGTTTGGAGGGCCGAATGGCCTGTTCCTGTGCTGTATTGTTCTTTGTTCTTTGTAAAAGCTGGCAGGAAAACCGGTAGATGAATAATGGGCTACCTTCAACATCGAGCAATGTAACTGCATCTTTTTTGTTCCTTAGCCCTGGTCAAATTGATTCTATCCTCGACCCCTCTGGGACATCCTTTTTCTCCAGCACTGCAATGCTGTTCTTAATCAATACCACCATCCCTTCGCCTTTTTTCCCTTTTCTATCTTTCCTTAGTCAAGGTATGTTCCCTCGAAGGGGATAAGTAGGGCAAACAAATCCAGAGCTCCCTGGATGACAAAAGAGGTAGAGATTAAGAAAAGAAGAAAATGTGTGCTTATGACAGACGCCAGTCGAAAATACTGTTGGGAACCAGGCTGAATATAGAAGGTCCAGAGGTGAAGTAAAAAAGCAAATAAGAGAATCAAAAAGAGAGCATGAAAAGAGACTGGCATCTAGCATTAAAGGAAATCCCATAGTTTTCTGTAAGCATATAAATAGTAGAAGGGTGATAAAAGGAGGAGTGGGGCTGATTAGGGACCAGAAAGAAGATTTACACATGGAGGCAGAGGGCATAGCTGAGGTATTAAATGAATACTTTGCATCTGTCATTACCAAGGAAGAAGATGCAACCCAGGCAATGTTGAAAGAGGAGGTAGGTCAGACACTAGAGGCGTTTAAAATTGATAAAGAGGAAGTATTAGATAGGCTGTCTGTACTTGAAGTGGATAAAGCACCAGAACCAGATGAGATGCATCCAAGGATACTGAGGGAAGTGAGGGTGGAATTCGCAGAGGCACTGGCCATAATTTTTCAGTCATCCTTAGACTTGGGGATGGTGCCAGAGGACTGGAGAATTGCAAATGTTACACCCTTGTTCAAAAAAGGGTGTTAAGACCAGGCCAGCAACCACAGGCTAGTCGGTTTAACTTCGGTGGTGGGAAAACTTCTAGAAAAAATAATTCGGGACAAAATCAATAGTCACATGGACAAATGCTCGTTCATTAAGGAAAGCTAGCAAGGATTTCTTAAGGGAAAATCATGTTTAATTAACTTACTGGAGTTTTTGGAGGAGGTAACAGAGAGGGTTGATGAAGGCAATGCTGTTGATGTGGTGCACATGGACTTTCAAAAGATGTTTGATACAGTGCCACACAACAGACTTTTGAGCAAACTTGCAGCTCATGGAATAAAAGGGACGGTAGCAACATGGATACAAAATTGGCTGAATGACAGAAAACAAAGAGTTGTTGGCAATGGATGTTTTTCAGGCTGGAGGAAGGTTTCTAGTGGAGTTCCCGAGGGATCAGTGTTGGGACCCTTGCTTTTCTTGATATATATTAATGATCTAGACCTTGGTGTACAGGGCACAATTTCAAAGTTTGTGGATGATACGAAACTTGGAAGCATTGTGAAATGTGAGGAGGATAGTGTAGAGCTTCAAAGAAACATAGACAAGTTGGTACAATGGGCAGACTGGTGGCAGATGAAGTTCAATGCAGAGAAATGTGAAGTGATTCATTTTGGTAGGAAAAACATGGAGAGACAATATGAAATAAAGGGTACCTTTCTAAAGGGGTTGCAGGAGCAGAGGGGCTTAGGTGTATATGCGCATAAGTCATTGAAGGTGGCAGGACAGGTTGAGAGAGCATATCCTGGGCTTTTTTAATAGGGGCATAGTACACAAGAGCAAGGAAGTTATGTTGAACTTGTATAAAACACTAATTCAGCTGGAATACTGCATATAGTTTTGGGCGCCACACTTTTGGAAAGACATGAGGGCATTGGAGAGAGTCCAGAAAAGATTCACGAGAGTGGTTCCAGGGATGAGGAATTTCAGTTATGAAGATAGATTGGAGAAGTTAGGACTCTTTTCCTTGGAGACGAGAAGGCTGAGAGGTGTTTTGAAAGAAGTATTTAAAATCATGAGAGGTCTGGCCAGATTGATGGAGAGAAACTGTTCCCACTCATGAAAGGATCGAGAACGAGAGGGCACAGATTTAAAGTATTTGGTAAGAGAAGCAAAAGTGACATGAGGAAAAACTTTTTCACGCAGCGATTGGTTAAGATCTAGAATGCGCTGCCTGAGAACATGGTGGAGGCATGTTCAATTGAAGCATTCAAAAGTGAATTTGACAGTTATATGAAAAGGAAGTTTAGTTTAGTTTAGAGATACAGCACTTTAACAGGCCCTTCGGCCCACCGAGTCTGTGCCGACCATCAACCGCCCATTTACACTAATCCTACACCAATCCCGCATTCCTATCACATCCCCACCTGTCCCTATATATTTCCCTACCACCTACCTATACTCGGGGCAATTTATGATGGCCAATTAACCTATCAACCTGCAAGTCTTTGGCATGTGGGAGGAAACCGGAGCACCCGGAGGAAACCCACGCAGACACAGGGAGAACTTGCAAACTCTGCACAGGCAGTACCCAGGATCGAACCCGGGTCCCTGGAGCTGTGAGGCTGCAGTGCTAACCACTGCGCCACTGTGCAGGGTTACAGGGGAAGGCAGGGGAATGATGTAAAGTAAACTAAAAGTCACTGATATTGGACTATGCAACCACTTTAACAAATTCATTTGAAATCAGTTGCAGATCATTTCTTGATTTGAGTGCATTGACTACATATGAAGGCAGACTTCAGTAGATTAATGACTTTCCATACACTCTGAAAGATTGGTTGTATTGTGTTGTTTTTCTTTGTCAGGAATGGCTGAACCATCCAAGATCATTTTAAAGTCAAGGCATTTAGTGTTCAAATTGTTATCATTTCCAATTTTTATGGATAGAAATGATCTGTAATATGTTATCATTCTGTAGTTGTATATTTATTATGAGTCTATGTTTTATCCTTTTAATACCAACATAATGTATTCTGTGATAGAATCTTTACCTCTGCAGGATGGTGAAATGCCTTTCCTCTTCTTTTCCAATGAAATTTCTGTCGTCTTGAATCTGGCTCACATCAGAGAACTCACTCGATGGCTCAATTGCTTAATGCACTAACTGATTTTGTATGAAGACAAGATATACCAAGTAGGTCCCAGCTTCAACTTGTGGTCTTTGTTGAGTTTGCTGATCATCAGCCTCTGGTCCATATTGAGCTGCTGATCTTCAGCCTTTGAGGTGCTACAACTAGCCTAGGGTTATTTGGGAAATAATATCCAAGGCACCTGTATTCATGGGTCAAACAGCCTGGAAACGCAGCTAGGACATTTGTTGCTGATTACTGCCCAGTAAATGTTGCAAAATGCTACATTAGGGTAGGATCGAATAGGATTGAGCTTAACACTGATGCATGGATGGACAAATAGCCTTCCAAAGTCCACTACCTAAGCTCAAACATGAAGAATTCCTCCTTTGTCAGGATTGCAGAGGCCCTATTTTGGAACAGAATTGCATTCTAAATCAGCACCTTTGCATTAGGAGTGGAGAAAGGGGCCATACTGGAAAAGGAAAAAAAAAACTGACAACATTGTTAGCATCCTAACATGATAATTCTTTTCTAGAAAGAGATAAAAGTACCCTTGCTAAGTTTTGAAGAAAGCGCGGTACCTAAAATGTTAACAGTTATTTTATGTCTATACTTGTGTGTCTATCTATATATTATTACGACCAGGTGAGAAAGAGGTCCAGGGTTCCCTTTCAGCCTTCACCTGGTCTTACTGTGACAGGGTTTTATTTTTAAACACACTGTGTTTTTATCTCCCCCTTGGTGAATCCTTGTTCACCCTTTTCCAATTATGAGGCAAGGAAACCAGCACAAACAGGCTTTCTTAGGTTTAAAGAAGAAAAGTTGAAATTTATTAAACTTAAACTCTAATTCGGTTAACGCCTATGGATACATGATGTGCCCACGCTAGCATGCAAACGCGATACACACAGGCAGATAGGGACAGAAAGAGCATAGAGTTATACAGCACAGAAACAGGCCCTTCGGCCCATCGTGTCTGTGCCGGCCATCAAGCACCTAACTTATTCTAGTCCCATTTTCCAGCATTTGGCCCGTAGCCTTGTATGCGATGGCATTTCAAGTGCTCATCTAAATACTTCTTAAATGTTGTGATGATTCCTGCCTCTACCACCACTTCAGTCAGTGTATTCCAGATTCCAACCACCCTCTGGGTGAAATTTTCTTTCCTCAAAACCCCTCTAAACCTTCTGCCCCTTACCTTAAATCTATGCCCCCTGGTTATTGACCACTCCGCGAAGGGAAAAAAATCTCTTCCTATCTTACCTATCAATGCCCCTCATAATTTTGTATACCTCAATCATGTCCCCCCTCATCTTTCTCTGTTCTGAGGAAAAAAACCCTAGCCTCTCTTCATAGCTGAAATGCTCCAGCCCAGGCAACATTCTGGTGAATCTCCTCTGCATCCTCTTCAGTGCATTCACATCCTTCCTATAGTGTGGTGCCCAGAACTGTACACAGTACTCCAGCTGTGGCCTAACTAGCATTTTATACAGCTCCATCATAATCTCCCTGCTCTTATATTCTATGCCTCGGCTAATAAAGGAAAGTATCCCATATGCCTTCCCAACCACCTTATCTACCTGTGCTGCTGCCTTCCAGTGGTCTATGGACAAGTACACCAAGGCCCCTCTGACCCTCTGTACTTCCTGGCGTCTGACCATCCATTGTATATTCCCTTGCCTTGTTAGTCCTCCCAAAATGCAGCACCTCACACTTCTCAGGATTAAATTCCATTTGCCACTGCTCTGCCCATCTTACCAGACCATCTATAGCATCCTGTAATCTAAGGCTTTCCTCCTCACTATTTACGACACCACCAATTTTCGTGTCATCTGTGAACTTACTTATCATACCTCCTGTATTAATATCTAAATCATTAATGTACATTCCAAACAGCAAGGGTCCTAGCGCCGATCCCTATGGTACACCACTGGTCAAAGGCTTCCACTCGCAAAAACAACCCTCGACCAATTACCCTCTGTTTCCTGCCACCAAGCCAATTTTGGATCCAATTTGCCAAATTGCCCTGGATCCCATGGGCTCTTACCCTCTTAACCAATCTCCCATGTGGGACCTTATCAAAAGCCTTACTGAAGTCCATGTAGACTACATCAACCGCTTTACCCTCATCTACACATCTAGTCACGTCCTCGAAAAATTCAATTAAATTAGTTAGATACGATCCCCCCGACAAAGCTGTGCTGACTATCCCTGATTATTCCCTGCCTGTCCAAGTGGAGATTAATCCTGTCCCTCAGAATTTTTTCCAATAGTTTCCCAACCACTGATGTGAGACTCACTGGCCTGTCCAGTCCTCTGGCACATCTCCTGTGGCCAGAGAGGATCTGAAAATTAGTGTCAGAGCCCCTTCTATCACCCCCCTTGCTTCACCCAACAGCCTGAGATACATTCATCTGGGCCTGGGGATTTATCCACATTTCAGCCCGCTAAAGCATCTAATACTTCCTCCCTTTCAATGTGAATATGTTCAAGTTTATTGCAATCCCCCTCCCTGATCTCTACACCTATATCGTCATTCTCCACAGTGAAAACAGATGAAAAGTAATCATTTAAAACCTCACCTATGTCCTCCGGCTCCACACACAGATTGCCACTTTGGTCCCTAATGGGCCCTACTCTTTCCCTGGTTATCCTCTTGCCCTTAATATACTTATAAAACACCTTTATATTGACCGCCAATGTTTTTTCATGTCCCCTCTTTGCTCTCCTAATTACTTTTATCAAATTTAAATTGGCCTTCCCCCAATTCAGTACCTTTATTTCTGGCCCGTCTCTGTCCTTTTCCATAACTACCTTAAATCTTAGAGTTATGGTCACTATCCCCGAAATGTTCCCCCACTGATACTTCTACCACTTGTCCAGCTTCATTCCCTAGGATTAGGTCCAGTATTGCCCCTTCTCTTGTAGGACATTCTACGTACTGGCTCAAAACACTCTCCTGTTTGCATTTTAAGAATTCCTCCCCCTTTAAGTCTTTTGCACTAAGACTATCCCAGTTAATATTAGGTAAGTTGAAATCCCCTACTATTAATAGCATATTATTTCTACACCTCTCTGAGATTTGCCTACATATCTGTTCCTGTATCTCTCCCTGACTGTTTGGAGGCCTGTAGTACACGCTCAGCCAAGTGATTGCCCCCCTTTTGTTCTTAAGTTCTACCCAAATGGCCTTATTTGAGGAACCTTCTAAGATATCATCCCTCCTTACTGCAGTAATTGACTCCTTGTTCAACAGTGCTATACCACCTCCTCATTTATTCCCTCCTCTATCACGCCTGAAGATTCTATACCCTGGAATGTTGAGTTGCCAGTCCTGCCCCTCCCTCAGCTATTTCTCTGTGAAAGCAATAATATCATAATCCCATGTGTTAATCAATTCATCTGCCTTATTAGCAAGACTCCTGGCATTAAAGTATATGCAATCCAGCCTTACATTTTCCACGTGCCTGAACAGGTCTATATTTGCTCTGCCTTTCAGACTGACTCAGTTTCTCTTCTTTATTTAGCTGTGCCTCACCCCCTACTGTACCTCCACTCTGTATCGCATCCCTTTGCCAAATTAGTTTAAACCGCCCCCCCCCCCCCCCCCCCCGCCCCCCCACCAACAGCACTAGCAAACCTCCCAGCAAGGATGTTGGTCCTGTTCTAGTTCAGGTGCAACCCATCCAACTTGTACAGGTCCCACCCTTGCCAGAAACAGACCCAGTGATCCAGGAAACTAAAGCCCTCCCTTCTGCACCATCTCCTCAGCCATGCATTCATCTGCTCTATCCTCCTATTCCTATACTCACTAGCATGTGGCACAGGGAGTAATCCAGAGATTACAACCTTTCAGGTCCTGCTTTTTAATCTGCTACCTAAATTCTTGTTGCAGGATCTCATCCCTCTTTCCACCGATGTCATTGGTACCAATGTGTATCACGACCTCTGACTGCTCACCCTCCCCCTTCAGAATGTCCTGCAGCTGCTCCGAGATGTCCTTGACCCTAGCACCAGGGAGGCAACATACCATCCTGGAGTCTTGTTTGTGGCCACAGAAACACCTATCTGCACCCCTTACGATAAAATCCCCTATCACTATTGCTCTGCCACCCCTTTTTCTCCCCTACTGTACAGCAGAGCCCTCTGTGGTGCCACAAACTTGGCTGTTGCTGCACTCCCCTGGGAGGTCATCCCGCACAACAGTATCCAAAGCAGTATATCTGAGAGGGGGATGGCCACAGGGGACTCCTGCACTACCTGCCTGCGCCTACTTCTCCGTCTGGTGGTCACCTATCCCTGTGTAGCCATTATCTGCGGTGTGACCACCTCGCTAAACGTGCTATCCATGATTTTCTCAGCATCGTGGATGCTCCACAGTGAATCCATCCGCAGCTCCAGCTCTGTAATGCGGGTAGCCAGTAGCTGCAGAGTCAGAGAGATACAGCATTGAACCAGGCCCTTCGGCCCACCGAGTCTGTGCCGACCAACAACCACCCATTTTTATACTAATCCTACATTAACCCCATCCGACCAACAACCACCCATTTATACTAATCCTACATTAATCCCATATTCCCTACCACATCCCCGCCTTCCCTCAATTTTCCTACCACCTACCTACACTGGGGACAATTTACAATGGCCAATTTACCTATCAACCTGCAAGTCTTTGGCTGTGGGAAGAAACCGGAGTACCCAGTGGAAACCCATGCGGTCACAGGGAGGAACTTGCAAACTCCGCACAGGCAGTACCCAGAACCGAGCCCGGGTCACTGGAGCTGCGAGGCTGCGGTGCTAACCACTGCGCCATTGTGCCACCCAGAATGGATCAGACCCCTCAAGCTTTTCGGATCCAATTCCACAGCTCATCTTTCATACCAACCCTTGACCTCACTGCCCCTGCAACTACTGTTCCATCTCCAACCTCCCTTTCCTCTCCAAAGTCCTTGAACTGTTGTCACCTTGACAGGATGGTCGTCAGGGACACTGGAAGTGTCCCTGATTTCCCACATAGTGCAGGAGGAGCATATCACAGGGCTGAGCTCTCCTGCCATGACTTACCTTTAGATTAATTAGTTTCTTCCTTAATTAAAAAATACTAATTACACTAGGGGCCTTGTTCTACCCACTACAATCAAAAATCCTTAATAAGTTCCACTGAATTAAAAAAAAACACTTTAATAGTACTCACCTTATCACCAGACGTTTCTTTTCAACAAAATAAAACTTTCCCCTTATTTTTTAAAGATATTTAAATACTCTAACAGCTGCAACTCACCCAACCAATCACCTTGCAGATTTCCCGTGATGTCACTAAGTTTTTTTTTGAGTCTCAGCGCGCGCAGCGAGGGAGAGCAGGTCCGCCAGTCGCTGCTGCTCCTGTCTTCAGGTAAGTGAGGGCCTCGAGCTCTGTTTTACAGCTCCCACTCTGGATCAGCTTCCGCCCAGGTCTGCCAGCTGCCGCCACTCCTGTCTTCAGGTCAGAAGAAAAATAACATGGAAAAGTTTGAGGCAATCTCTGAAGAGGGTTTTTTGTTGCTGTGCTTCGAGCTCGCTGTAGAGTCCTTGATTGTAGGTAGATCGTGCTTTCCGTTGGGGCCCATTATTCTTCTTAAACCTTGATCACTGTAGGAGACTTTTCTCTCTTGGGGTTCCTGTATCTTGATTAGGTTTTGGAGTTCCGTGAGAACGAGATGAGAGCAGACAGGAGAGAGATCTTCTCAGTCCAGGAGCAAACAGCTTTCTGCCCAAACTGTTAGTACAAATTCAAAAAACTCAAGTTGCCCAGCAGGTTAGTCATGTGACTAGCTGGTTTGACCATGTCCATTTGTGTATTCGGCCATCTTAGCAGTCAACCTGGAATGCGAGCTCCCCCACCTTCAACGTCTGGTGATCAAAAGTCTATTGTGGGTTGAATGTCAGGGAATGGCTGCTTTGTCCTTCCAACCACTGTCTGTTAATATGCAAATGTCTTTTTGAGCCACGGCTGATCTGTTTCACAAATCTTCTTCACCCCAGTAACAGTTTAAAATCAATGTTCAAGACAAAATTAATGTGCCTCATTCTTGGAATTAGGGGGCCTAGCATGACTATATATATTTATTTATTATATATATGCTGTAAATGTAGATATACAGATGTACATACATCTATTTTATAAGAAATAAAATAGTATACACCTATCGAATGATCGTTTGTGCTCACAGTTCCATGGACAGTGGGTTTTTGAGCTCAGCTGTGCCATTATGAGGTTGTACCGAGCAAATGAATGCAATTTCATGGAGAGAGAGAACAAAAATCAGAGGAAGAGTCAATGCAGAGCTATTTTCACATGACCTCCAGCAATCTGCGACAGTCACTTTCAGAAGCCTGAGAACAGATGGTTTGCCTGTCCTTTCAGGCAGAAATGGTGGAAGATAACAAAATGAGGAGAGAAAAAATAAAAACAAAAGGAAATCAGTGACTCCAGTGACCTTTGGAGATGATAGTCAATTGAAGAATGTGGTTGAGAACCTGCAACAAACAATTCAACACTGTTCTCTTGAAATTGTGGTAGGGAACAATAGGTATTGAAGGGTTAACAGTCGCGCTAAAATGGCAGAGAATTGTAGTGTCCACAGTTCTTTCCCCACAGTATCAATTCAAGCCCTTCCACACATTAGATTAAATGCTGAGAATTGGGTGACAATCTTCACCGATATTTCTGTTTCCTGATTGGAACTAGATTAACTTGCATTTCATTTTTTTACTGGAAGTGAATTCACATAAGGAACAATGACACTGAACAAAATGGAATGTTGTGTTGAGTGATGATGAACAGTGTAGTGTGGCTGTTTTAATGAAGTATTTGATGATTCATTGTCAAAATTATTAACTGATTTGTTTTATGCCTTTGCTAGGAGATCCTGCTGCTGAAGAGTGGTCTCAATGGAGTGTCTGCTCACTGACATGTGGCATGGGGTGGCAGGTGCGAACAAGATCATGTGTAGCCTCCCCCTATGGGACTCTGTGCAGCGGTCCGCTAAGGGAAACACGAGTTTGCAATAATTCAGCCACATGTCCAGGTAGCTTTACTTGTGTGGTTCAGTCTTGCCTCAAAGTATTGATTGATGTCCTTGAAGCTAATTAAACTGAATTCTCAAAATGGGATCCACTCAAAGTAAATAAGGCTAGAAATTGCTGTCATGGATAATAGTGAAGGAATGATTAACATGTTTGTATAGTTTTTATCTGCTATTTGAACAGATTAAAGTTGAATGTTAATTCAAAGTTAACTTGCATCAATTAAATGTATGTTCACACCTTAGTTCAAGAAGTGGACTGAGAATTGCCATATGTAGACATTGGGGGAAAAACTTGTTCTTTGAGTGTGGCTTCTAGCAGCGCTACATAGACTGTGTCAACGCCCTGGGGACAGGCAGCCCCTCGGGCCGCTACCTGTGCAGCCTGCGCAGTGTTCTTCAACGATATCAATGATGAATGCCACATGGACTGCGCAAGTAGCAGCCTGTGATGCTGCTTGCTCCTGGGGAATCAACATAAGTCTGCATGGCGCCGATAGAGGCAGTGCCACACAGATGAATTTCTCCCCATTAAGTGTTCCGTCGCTATCACTGCTGACTGGTAACTTCAAGACGAGAATTACTGCTTATATTAAAAAAGAACTCTGCATTATTGTAAAAATGAAGCATGGTTAGTATGTAGTGCTGTGAAGAAACCCAGACTGTCTAACAATACATTTCTTCATCACCATCAACATGCCATTGCCTCTTCTGTGCTGTGCACTTTTGGAAGGGCGGGATAAGTGTGGACGTCTTGTACTGTAGAACTACCTGCAGAGATGGAGCTGATATTGAAAGGTTGGATTAAAGGCAATGTCAGCTACTTACTGCACTTAACATAAAAACATGAGAAATAGGAGCTGGAGTAGGCCATTTGGCCCTTCAAGCCTGCTCTGCCATTCAACAAGATCATGGCTTACCTCCTTTTTCAACGAAACAAATAACAAAATACAATGGATACTGAGCAGATTTGTTTTATTTTAATGATAGCATTTTCCAAATTATCTTTTTCAATATGAAATCTAGCCGATAGTGAAGGCCATTGCCAGGGTTGAAAATAAGTGGATAGTGGAAGAGGTAAATCAAGATGTCGTAACAAGGTGATCCCAAGGTTTGCATTCAAATTATGACCGCAGTAAGAATAGTGTGACTTAATACAATGTAATTCGAAATCAAAATACTGCAGATGCTGGAAATCTGAAATAAAAACAGAAAATGCTGGAAATGCTCAGCTGATCAGACATCCTCTGAGTTGCTGAAGTGCTGACACAGCATGGGGCCCGTGCGACGCAGAAAAATTAGCATTGTCTTTGGAAAATTGCAGTTAATTGCCTAATTATCAACCTTATTAGTATCCGTTGCTGCTGGGCAAGTTGCCATCGGCGCATAGAAGCCAACTCCAGGAACAGCGGGAGAGGGTGAGAACACATCAGGGGCACAACTCCTGTTTGCGTCGTTTTCCCGTCGCCCTGTCTCCAAACTTGACTCAATGTTTCAGGTGATGAAAGGTCATCAATCTGAAACATTGGCTGGAATTTTACACCCCACCGCTCAGCCCCGGAGCAGACTAGAGGTATGGGGGGGGTGCAGGTGTAAAATTGAGTGGGAGTCGAGGGAAGCTGTTCCCGTTGCCTACCCACCCCTGCTCCCATTTTACCAGCAGCAGTAGAGGTTGAAAACAGCCTGCCCACCCCAGACCAATTGAGGCCCTTAAGTGGCCAATTACTTGCCACTTCAAGACCTCTTCCCAATGCCGCTGGTATTTTACTCCCAATGGAGCACCTCCCCCCCACTGTCCTGAACGACCAATCCTCCCTCACTGGGGCCCAATTTTCCCCGGCGACGCCCACTTTCCTCTTCTGTTTGGGTGCAGTCCCAGCTGTGGTCACCACTCCCAGTGACGCAGCTGGGACTGAATAGCTGCCAGCCCACTGATTGGCTAGCTCCTGGAGGTGGGACCTCCTGCCTCAGAGGAGCCTAAGTCCCGCCCGAGGCCAATTAAGCCCCTGGGCCACACAAAATCGCTGCGTGGCTTCCAGTCCTGACGAAGGCAAGCTGACCCCCCACTTTTAAGCCATTGAGCAGGGCCTCCGCTGCCATGTAAAATTTCAGTCATTAACTCTGTTTCTCTCCCCATGGAAGCAGCCTGACCTGCAGAGCATTTTCTTTTTCTATTTAATGTAATCCTTGTGTGCAATAGGTTAAAATGTTACTGAGTACTGTATTACACCTTGGATCCTTTCACTGGAAAAATTATTCACAGGAAGCTCACTAGGCGAGTAGATAGAAGGCTAAAAAACTGCACCTTCTTTGAAATTGGATTCTGCACGACACAGCTGCACAATAGCTCAGATGGGCCAGAGGCAACTGAATGTGAGTAATGGTGGGGATGAAATGGCTTTTTAACCCATCCAGGATGCTGCCTGACCTGCTGATTCTTTCCAGCGTTTTCCATTTTTATTTCAGATTTCCAGCATTCACAGTATTTTGCTTTTACATTGAGCTTTGAAATCCATGTTGAGGATTAAGCCAGACAGATTTCCCTCTTGCATAGATATCAAGTTTCACACCTCTGATCTATTGCCATTTATCATTATTTAACTTTTAACCTGCTCAAAATCTTAAAGATCAATTTAATGAAATAGCAAAATTTATCCTCAAAGTAAATACTTCATACAATGTTGAGTTCTCATTTAAAACAGCTGAAGATAATGTTAACGTTGAGCCTTTTGCGGTTGTTTGTTAGCCAAGTATTTTTTAGTGTTATGTGTAACAAAGAGAAATAATGTAAAAACGGTATTGACATTTGCTATCAAAGAACAAAGTTTAAAGAACAGTACAGCACAGGAACAGGCCATTCGGCCCTCCAAGCCTGTGCTGATCTTGATGCCTGTCTAAACTAAAACCTTCTGTACTTCCGGGGTCCGTATCCCTCTATTCATGCATTTGTCAAGATGCCTCTAAACGTCGCTATCTTACCTCCTTCCACCACCTCCCCGGCAGCAAGTTCCAGGCACTCACCACCCTCTGTGTAAAAAGACTTGCCTCGCACATCCTCTAAACTTTGCCCCTTAAACCTTAAACCTATGTCCCCCAGTAACTGACTCTTCCACCCTGGGAAAAAGCTTCTGACGATCCACTCTGTCCATGCCACTCATAACTTTGTAAACCTCTATCATGTCACCCCTCCACCTCCGTCGTTCCAGTGTAAACAATCCGAGTTTATCCAACCTCTCCTCATAACTACTACCCTCCAGACCAGGCAACATCCTGGTAAACCTCTTCTGTACCCTCTTCAAAGCCTCCATGTCCTTCTGGTAGTGTGGCGAACAGAATTGTATGCAATATTCCAAGTGTGGCCTAACTAAGGTTCAGTACAGCTGCAACATGACTTGGCAATTTTTATACTCTATGCCCCGACTGATGAAGGCAAGCATGCCGTATGCCTTCTTGACTACCTTATCCACCTGCGTTGCCACTTTCAGTGATCTGTGGACCTGTACGCCCAGATCTCTCTGCCTGTCAACACTCCTGAGGGTTCTGCCATTTACTGTATACTTCCCACCTGTATTAGACCTTCCAAAATGCATTATCTCACATTTGTCCGGATTAAACTTCATCTGCCATTTCTCCGCCCAAGTCTCCAACCGATCTATATCCTGCTGTATCCTCTGACAATCCTCATCACTATCCGCAACTCTACCAACCTTTGTGTCATCCGCAAACTTACTAATCAGACCAGCTACATTTTCCTCCAAATCATTTATATATACTACAAACAGCAAAGGTCCCAGCACTGATCCCTGCGGAACACCACTAGTCACATCCCTCCATTCAGAAAAGCACCCTTCCACTGCTACCCTCTGTCTTCTGTGACTGAGCCAGTTCTGTATCCATCTTGCCAGCTCACCTCTGATCCCGTGTGACTTCACCATTTGTACCAGTCTGCCATGAGGGACCTTGTCAAAGGCTTTACTGAAGTCCATGTAGACAACATCCATTGCCCTTCCTTCATTAATCATCTTCGTCACTTCCTCAAAAAACCCGATCAAGTTATTGAGACATGACCTCCCCTTCAGAAAACCATGCTGCCTCTCGCTAATAAGTCCATTTGTTTCCAAATGGGAGTAAATCCTGTCCCGAAGAATCCTCTCCAATAATTTCCCGACCACTGACGTAAGGCTCACCGGCCTGTAATTTCCTGGATTATCCTTGCTACCGTTCTTAAACAAAGGAACAACATTGGCTATTCTCCAGTCCTCTGGGACCTCACCTGCAGCCAATGAGGATACAAAGATTTCTGTCAAGGCCCCAGCAATTTCCTCCCTTGCCTCCCTCAGTATTTTGGGGTAGATCCCATCAGGCCCTGGGGACATATCTACCTTAAATGTTTTTCAAGATGCCCAACACCTCCTCCTTTTTGATATTGACATGACCCAGACTATCTATCTACACTCCCTTCCCGAGACTCATCATCCACCAAGTCTTTCTCTTGGGTGAATACTGATGCAAAGTACTCATTTAGTACCTCGCCTATTTCCTCTGGCTCCTCGCATGGATTCCCTCCTCTGTCCTTGAGTGGGCCAACCCTTTCCCTGGCTACCCTCTTGCTCTTTATGTACGTATAAAAAGCCTTGGGATTCTCCTTAATCCTGTTTGCCAATGACTTTTCATGACCCCTTTTAGACCTCCTGACTCCTTGCTTAAGTTCCTTCCTACTTTCTTTATGTTCCTCAAGGGCTTCGTCTGTTCCCAGCCTTCTAGCCCTTACGAATGCTTCCTTTTTCTTTTTGACGAGGCTCACAATATCCCTCGTTATCCAAGATTCCCGAAACTTGCCAAACTTATCCTTCATCCTCACAGGAACTTCCACATGTCAGAGGTTGATTTACCTTCAAACAACTGCCCCCAATCTAAAATCCAGTTCCGGCCTAATATTGTTATAATTAGCCTTCCCTCAATTTCGCACCTTCACCCGAGGACTACTTTTATCCTTATCCACAAGTACCTTAAAACTTACGGAATTATGGTCACTGTTCCCGAAATGCTCCCGTACTGAAACTTCGACCACCTCGCTGGGCTCATTCCCCAATACCAGGTCCAGTACGGCTCCTTCCCTAGTTGGACTATCTACATATTGTTTCAAGAAGCCCTCCTGGATGCTGCTTACAAATTCTGCCCCATCCAAGCCCCTAGCACTAAGTGAGTCCCAGTCAAATTAGGGGAAGTTAAAGTCACCCACCGCAACAACCCTGTTGCTTTGACATCTTTCCAAAGTCTGTCTACATATCTGCTCCTCTATCTCCCGCTGGCTGTTGGGAGGCCTGTAGTAAACCCCCAACATTGTGACTGCAGCCTTCCTATTCCTGAGCTCTACCCACATAGCCTCGCTGCATAATCCCTCCGAGGTGTCCTCCCGCAGTACAGTTGTGATATTCTCCTTAACCAGTAATGCAACTCCCCCATCCCTTTTTCATCCCCCTCTATCCCGCCTGAAGCATCTAAATCCCGGAACGTTTAGCTGCCAATCCTGTCCTTTCCTCAACCAGTCTCTGTAATAGCAACAACATCATAGTTCCAAGTACTAATCCAAGCTCTAAGTTCATCTGCCTTACCTGTTATACTTCTCGCATTGAAACAAATGCACTTCAGACCACCAGTCACGCTGTCCTCAGCAACATCTACCTGCCTGCTCTTCCTCTCAGTCTTACTGCCCTTATTCACTGGTTCCCCCTCAGTTATTTCACCTGCTGACCTACTGCTCTGGTTCCCACCCCCCTGCCACATTAGTTTAAACCCTCCCGAGTGATGCTAGCAAACCTCGCAGCCAGGATATTTGTGCCCCTCCAGTTCAGATGCAACCCGTCCTTCTTGTACAGGTCCCACCTGTCCCGGAAGAGATCCCAATGATCCAGATATCTGAAACCCTCCCTTCTACACCAGCTGTTTAGCCATGTGTTTAGCTGCACTATCTTCCTATTTCTAGCCTCACTGGCACGTGGCACAGGGAGTAATTCCGAGATTACAATGCTAGAGGTCCTGTTTTTTAACTTGCTACCTAACTCCCTAAACTCCCCCTGCAGGACCTCGTCTCTCTTCCTGCCTATGTCTTTAGTACCAATGTGTACCACAACCTCTGGCTGTTCACCCTTCCCCTTCAGAATGCCCCTGCCCATTCAGAGACATCCTTGACCCTGGCACCACGGAGGCAACATTCCATCCTGGAGTCTCTTTCGCGTCCATAGAATCACCTATCTTTGCCCTGACTATAGAGTCCCCTATAACTTTTGCTCTTCTGCGCTTTGGACCTCCTTTCTGAACAACAGAGCCAGCCGTGGTGCCACTGCTCTGGCTGCTGCTGTTGTTTTCCCCTGATAGGCCATCACCCCCAACAGTATCCAAAACGGTATATTTGTTAGAGAGGGGGACAGCCACAGGGGATTCCAGCACTGACTGCCTTCTCCTTCTCGCAGTCACCCATCTATCTGCCTGCACCTTGGGTGTAACCAAGCCCTTAAACTCCGATCTATGATGCTTTCCGCCACCTGCATGTTCCTAAATGCATCCAATTGCTGCTCCATCCGATCCATGCGGTCTGTGAGGAGTTGCAATTGGGTACACTTCCTGCAGATGCAGTCGTCCGGAACGCTGGAAGCGTCACGGACCTCCCATGTCTCACAGGTGAAGCACTTTACCCCTCTAACTGACATTTCTAGCACTAATTAATAAATTCATTTAAAATAAATACTTATTAAATCCTTACTAAATTAAGTTACAATTAACTATATGGTCCCTAGCGTCAGATTTCTGCTATAAATATTAAATGCTAAATACAGTAATCTCCTCCCTCCGGTTACTCCTCTACTTATTAATTAATTAGTTAATTATCAATAATCTACAATATGTTCTCTGTTTATTCGTACAAAGGAACCTCAGGATTATCAGTGGAATAAAAGAGACATCATTTAAGGTTCCAGATATTTTTCCCTCGCTCTTCAGAGGCTTGATTTTTCTCTTTTTTTTGAAAATGGGAGTAATGCAACATATTGATTTTGAACCCAATAACAAGATTGTGGGAACTCACTATATTGAAACATGCACATCTAGAGAATAGGATTTTGTATTTGGACATGAAAAACTAGCAATCGTGAAACAACTGCGACAATTATTTTTGAATTCTTCTCGGGCAGCTAATGAACCACTGAACTGGTATAAATGTCCCTAAGTTCATTAATGGAATGCTCAATTTATCTGGACAGAAGCTTAAAAGAATTGAGGAAAGAACCTGAATCTGTTGAAAAAATACTGGTGTCTGAACAATGCATGCTACCATCAATGTGCAAATTGGCCGTAATCTGTGGTTAGAAAGTGATATGCTGTGAATTGTGGTCTGCCACAAGTTGCTGGCCGATTTGTACCAGTCCGCTGTTAGATTTGCGACAATGGCATTTCATATTTAACCTCCCCGTTTGTTTCATGAAGCTGCTGCATTTCACATTAACTGCTCACGAAACTGACCACTGAAAGTTAAGTCCAGTAATTATTCACCTGAGCACCTTTTTAACAACATAATAATTATTAACGCAATGCCAATCAATAGGCCGGATGTAATGATGACAGATGCAAGACCCAAGAGCTGAAGGCTTTATGCGGTACTCGCTTTTGCTGCCCAGATGAGGTCATTGAGCCGCTTGCGGCACTGTATCCATGTCCTTGGGGTGACCCCGTAGCTGCTGACCTCCTCCACAATCTTCAGCCAGGCTCGCTTGGTCAGGCTCCCAGCTCTCCTTCTACCACCCCCAGAAAAGAGAATATCCTACCTTTTCCTGGCAGCTTGTAAGTGCACCTGGAGGGAGGTATCACTAAAGTGTTGAGCCACCTGCAGTCGACAGTCTGCCATTACTCTGCAGCCTTTCAGTACTCTGGAAATTCTATCACTGCTACATTGAATGCAGGTCTGGCAGCCCTTTGAAAATGGCACCAGCATTTGCCTCATCTCTACCCCGCTCCTGCCAACGACCACATAATTTGTCGGCTCCCATGCCTCATTGCCCTTAATTAGCTGGCCACTGCTAGATCGCGTGCAACTGGCCACTCCTGGCCCCGATGTAAGCCACATCTGCTTGCAGTCAGCAATGGGCTCTTGCCTCCATGTCGCCTCCTTCAATGAGGGATAGAAATGGCAAGATTAGGGAACCATGGATGACAGGTGAAATTGTGAGACTAGCTAAGAGGAAAAAGGAAGCATACATAAGGACTAGGCGGCTGAAGAAAGACGAAGCTTTGAAAGAATATCGGGAATGTAGGACCAATCTGAAACGAGGAATTAAGAGGGCTAAAAGGGGTCATGAAATATCTTTAGCAAACAGGGTTAAGGAAAATCCCAAAGCCTTTTATTCATATTTAAGGAGCAAGAGGGTAACTAGAGAAAGGATTGGCCCACTCAAGGACAAAGGAGGAAAGTTATGCGTGGAGTCAGAGAAAATGGGTGAGATTCTAAATGAGTACTTTGCATCGGTATTCACCGAGGAGAGGGACATGACGGATGTTGAGGTTAGGGACAGATGTTTGATTACTCTAGGTCAAGTCAGCATAAGGAGGGAGGAAGTGTTGGGTATTCTAAAAGGCATTAAGGTGGACAAGACCCCAGGTCCGGATGGGATCTATCCCAGGTTACTGAGGGAAGCGAGAGAGGAAATAGCTGGGGCCTTAACAGATATCTTTGCAGCATCCTTAAACACGGGTGAGGTCCCGGAGGACTGGAGAATTGCTAATGTTGTCCCCTTGTTTAAGAAGGGTAGCAGGGAAAATCCAGGTAATTATAGACCGGTGAGCCTGACGTCAGTGGTAGGGAAGCTGCTGGAGAAGATACTGAGGGATAGGATCTATTCCCATTTGGAAGAAAATGGGCTTATCTTTGATAGGGAAGGTCATGTCTTACCAACTTAATAGAATTCTTTGAGGAAGTGACAAAGTTGATTGATGAGGGAAAGGCTGTAGATGTCATATACATGGACTTCATTAAGGTAGGCTGATGGAGAAAGTGAAGTCGCATGGGGTCCAGGGTGTACTAGCTAGATGGATAAAGAACTGGCTGGGCAACAGGAGACAGAGAGTAGCAGTGGAAGGGAGATTCTCAAAATGGAGACGTGTGACCAGTGGTGTTCCACAGGGATCCGTGCTGGGACCACTGTTGTTTGTGATATACATCAATGATTTGGAGGAAAGTATAGGTGGTCTGATTAGCAAGTTTGCAGACGACACTAAGATTGGTGGAGTAGCAGATAGTGAAGGGGACTGTCAGAGAATACAGCAGAATATAAATAGATTGGAGAGTTGGGCAGAAAAATGGCAGATGGAGTTCAATCAGGGCAAATGCGAAGTGATGCATTTTGGAAGATCCAATTCAAGAGTGAATTATACAGTAAATGGAAAAGTCCTGGGGAAAATTGATGTACAGAAAGATTTGGGTGTTCAGGTCCATTGTTCCCTGAAGGTGGCAACGCAGGTCAATAGAGTGGTCAAGAAGGCATACGGCATGCTTTCCTTCATCGGACGGGGTATTGAGTACAAGGGTTGGCACGTCATGTTACAGTTGTATAAGACTTTGGTTCGGCCACATTTGGAATACTGCGTGCAGTTCTGGTCGCCACATTACCAAAAGGATGTAGATGCTTTGGAGAGAGTGCAGAGGAGGTTCACCAGGATGTTGCCTGGTATGGAGGGCGCTAGCTATGAAGAGAGGTTGAGCAGATTAGGATTATTTTCATTAGAAAGACGGAGGTTGAGGGGGGACCTGATTGAGGTGTACAAAATCATGAGAGGTATAGACAGGGTGGATAGCAAGAAGCTTTTTCCCAGAGAGGGGGATTCAATTACTAGGGGTCACGAGTTCAAAGTGAGAGGGGAAAAGTTTAGGGGGGATATGCGTGGAAAGTTCTTTACGCAGAGGGTGGTGGGTGCCTGGAACGCGTTGCCAGCGGAGGTGGTAGACGCGGGCACGATAGCGTCTTTTAAGATGTATCTAGACAGATGCATGAATGGGCAGGAAGCAAAGAGATACAGACCCTTAGAAAATAGGCGACATGTTTAGATAGAGGATCTGGATCGGCGCAGGCTTGGAGGGCCGAAGGGCCTGTTCCTGTGCTGTAATCTTCTTTGTTCTCTTTGTTCTTTGTTCAGGCGCGGCTCGGAAGCCTGTGAATCCCCTGCACTGTGAATAAAACTTAAAAGTAAGAATAAAATTTCTGTCAATTAAGTACATTAATTGCCTGCCTGCTGCGTTGATGTCTGATCTCTGCCCTCCATATTTGTCACCATGGACAAAATTGGAATGGGATGTCACAATATCAGACTTTCTGTCCGCATCTCCCATCCTGATGTTTTTAATGCCCCCCCCACCTTCACCCCTACCCCCACCTCCTTTCCCACCCCCAAGGCCCACACAAAATGCAGCCCAACCTGAGAAAGTGAACAAATAAAAGTGTGAAGCTGATTTGTTCAGGTTGTGAATATTTGTTGGAGATTTTAAAAACGTCAAATTTTAAGTTTTAAAATTGTCAGTCTTTTCTGTCTCTTTTTCCCTTGATCTGATCTTTCTTTCCCTCTCTATTTCTCCTACTGATTTTACATTGAATTCACCCACTCTAATGCTACTTTCTTATCGTCCTCTGCTTATTTCTCAATCTTTAAATTTTATTGGTTCATACACTGTTTATCCTGTTATTCACCAAGATCCACGATGCCCTCACAACATTATGAGATCGCAGTTCCAGTAACTTTCTGGGCAAAACGTTTTTGATCTGAAGGCTACAGGAAAATATCTAACTAACCAGGAACACTGCAAAATACCCTGCTCCAGCAAATTTTGGGTCATTGCTTTGCCAATCAGGCCCTGCATTTTCTAGTAATCTCTTTTATAGAGTAACTTGTCCTTTTGACGGGGGACGACAACCCCTAAATATGCTAAACTGGTCCTAAAACATGGCAGTATGTTGTTCATAAAGTTAATGTGATCTCAGCTACTCAGGAGAACTATAAGTGGTCTGGAAAATATGACAACACGATAATGCTGAGGTATAATACTATACAGTAGCAGCACAAACAATATATGGATAGGAAGAAAAATATTCGTGGAGAGTATATGTGAAAATGTTGTTCTGACAGAGAATGTAGCAAGTAAAGTAGTCGAGGTGAAAATGCTTGGGTTATGCAAATTAAATTATATACAATTTGATGGGAAAGCGAATGTACTGCAGGATGGGATTTTCTTTTCCCAAGTCAATTCCACTGCCTTAATATCCAAAAGCAAAGCTCAGACATAAAGGAAGGTGCTGCATGGAGCACATGCTGAATCCTTTGATTTCAAGGAACTGATGCTATAGTCGAAGCACGGGGGTAATTTTAACTTTGGGCGATGGTGTGAAGCAGGTGATGTTATCTATTATACACCATGCCTAATTTTCCTTTCCATTTGAAGACAACGAAAGGGAAAATATGACGAATGTGCAATGCTTGACCAATTTCGTATTGCCCATTTTACACCATCATCCACAGTTACAATTACTCCCAATAGCTGATTTATTCAGAAAAGAGTCTGAAAGGCATTGAAACTGTGAAGAATGGAACAGTGTGCAGAACTACTGGTTCTGATATAGTTAGATTTTTTTTATTTGCACCAAGTGCTAAAATAACATAAGCATTTATGCACACTCAACATTTAATAGTACATTTGATGACAATACAGTATCCAAATGAATAAATGTGCTTATGTACTCAACATACCTCGTCTACGTTCTTTGCAGAGCAAGGAGAGCCCAGTGCTTGACCAGCTGCACCTGAACAACCTGAGCACCCATTGGCAGCACCTTCAGTGAAAGCCATACAAGCACACTGTGGCAGACATACATAGTCATCTTGAGGAGGAATTTCAGGGTGAAGGATTAATGGTGCAGATACTCTAGGTTGGAGGTCCAACATGCTGAGAACCCCATGGTTCATGGGGATACAGACCACATTGGGCCTGTTTTTAAATGAAGGCTGTTAGAATAGCAACACAATATTATTATTCAGTTTTGACGGTCCAAGGTACATTGGAAGCTGTATGTGCCACGTGGGGGATTCCAACCAGATATTCATTGTATTCTCACATTCAAATGATATCATGATGTAATAGTTGTCTGCATTGCAGTCTGCTATTGAACAAATTGAAACACCAATGGAATATGAAAGGAAAGCTTAGTTATACAGGAAACAATCAGTGAAGAAATATCTCCCATGAATGCTTCCTCTGCTACAATAGAAGCTTTGTGGTCAAAAATCCCAAATGCAGTAATGGTTGGCTTCACCTCTAAGGGGGTGCAAGACCAGAGGGACCCGGATGTATTCGTGCCTAAGTCTTTGAAGGTGGCAGGACAGGTTGAGAGTGTGGTTAACAAAGCATTCAGTATCCTGGCTTTATTAATATGGGCAAAGAGTACAAGAGCAAGGAAGTTCTGTTGAACTTATGTAAGACATGAGTTTGGCCTCAGCTGGAGTATTGTGTCCAGCTTTGGGCGACGCACTTTAGGAAAGATGTGAGGACATTGGAAAGAGTACAGAAAAGATTCAAGAGAATGGTTGCAAGGATGAGGAACCTCAGTTCTGAAGATAGATTGGAGAATTTAGGACTATTTTCCTTGGAGAAAAGAAGGCTGAGAAGTGATTTGATAGAGGTATTCAAAACCATGTGGGGTCTGGACAGAGTAGATAGAGAGAAACTGTTCCCACTCATGAAAGGATCGAGAACGAGAGGAAACAGAGTTAAAGTAATGGGTAAGAGAAGCAAAAGTAACATGAGGAAATAAAAACAGAAAGTGCTGGAAATACTCAGTAGGTCAAGCAGCATCTGTGGAGAGAGAAGCAGAGTTAATGTTTCAGGTCTGTGACCTTGCATCAGAACTAGTAAATGTAAGAAAAGTGTTCGGTTTTAAGCAAGTGAAGGGGTGGTGATGGTGGGGGAGAGAACAAAGGGAAAGGTGTGAGATAGGGCAGAGGGCAGGAGAGATTAAATAACAAAGATGTCATGGACAAAGGGAAAGAGTGTCATAACGGTTGTTGTGAAAGACAAAGTTTTAGTCCAGAGAGAGTGTTAATGTCAGAATAATGAGCAGCTCTGTCCAAAAGCACAACACGAAGAACAGGCACATGGTTAAAAAATAAAATAAAGTAATTTGAAAAAGAAATAAAAAATTAAATTTAAAAAGGCCAGTCATGCTCTGAAATTGTTGAATTCAGTGTTGAGTCTGCAAGGCTGTAGCTTGCCTAATCAAAAGATGATGTGCTGCTGCTGGAGCTTGCATTGATGTTCTCTGGGGCACTACAGCAGGCCAAGGATAGAAATGTGGGCATGAGAGCAGGGGTGTGTGTTGAAGTGGCAAGTAACCGGAAGCTTGGTCATGGTTTCAGACTGAGCGGAGGTGTTCCGCAAAGCAGCCACCCAATCTACATTTGGTTTCCCCAATGTAGAGATGACTGCATTGTGAGCAGTGAATACAGTATGCTAAATGCAAGGAAGTACAAGTAAATTGCTGCTTCACCTGGAAGGAATGTTTGGGGCCTTGAATGGTGAGGAGAGAGGAGGTAAAAGGGCAGGTATTACAGCTCCTGCGATTGCATGGTAAGGTGACATGAGTAAAAACTTTTTCACACAGTGAGTGGTTAAGGCCTAGAATGCACTGTCTGAGAATGTGGTGGAGGCAGCTTCAATAGAAGCATTCAAAAGGGAATTAGACTGTTATATGAAAAGGAAGAATGTGCAGGTTTACAGGGAGAAGGCAGAGGAATGGCACTAAGGGAATTGCTCTTTTTGACAGCTGGTGCAGACACAATGGGCCAAATAGCCTCCTTCTGCTCTGTAACAATTCTGTGATTCTGTGATGAAAGAGTGGTTCTGAATCTTCATAGCTTCCCACTATCCTATGCTTAGCCAGATCACTGTGCATCGTGAGGCATTATCATCAGCAGTGGCATGCATTGAGCAGTATAGGAGCAGTAAGTGAGCACTCACGTCGGTACCATCGGTTGTCCAGCACAAGTGACAGTATGTGCTGCCTCTGAAAACATGAGTCCAAAACAACTGGAGCAATGGAGACCTCTCACACTGAAATAGGGGCATGGGAGGGGGGGGGGGGGAGATGCTGAAGCTCAGCAGTTAGTAATAAAAGACATAACCAGCATGAAATAATTCATAACAGACAAGAAAAAATGCAGAAGTAAAACAGAAAACAGGTACACAACAAATACTGCACAATTTAATAAAATTAATATATAGCTTTAATATATCTTATAGTCTGTTATTCTTTCATTTTGTATAAAAGAAAGTGGCAACTATCCAAAAGGTAACCTAGCAAAATTACGATTCCTGAAACGTCTCTAGAAGGTGTCTGGAGATCCCAGTGGCGTAAAAGTTGAGAGCAGTGTGAATCTTCACTGTTGGATGGCAGATGGCTGAGTGTTTCTACAGACCTTTGCGGACCAGGCAGAAAACGCCAAAGACTCCCTGGTGCCCTTGGTCCTCCTTATGAGCTCTTCCTTCACTATGCCCAGATAGGTGTGTCTGTTCCAGGAGACAATTAGCTCATCTTTGTATTTTGAGCCTCTTTTACCCACTGTGCTCCAGAGTTGCCTTCTTCTACTCCATTCCAACATGCTAGCCAATAGCTGCCCACCTCATACTTGCATGCAGAAAGTTTCTCAGTACTGTTTTCTCCTCTCACAACTGTACTGATACTTTCAAATGTTACCTTTCATTAACAACCTGCATTTATATAGCAGTTGAATATAAAAATTAAATCTCAAGTTGCTTCACAGAGGCATAAGGAAAAATGTAAGCTGGAGATATTAGAAGGGTGACCTAAAGTTTGATCAACGAGGTGAATTTTAAGATAGGCCTTAAAGGAGGAAATGAAAGTGGAGAAGTAGAGTAGTATACAGAGGTTGTTCTGGCGCATAGCCGAGGCAGCCGAAGGCAGGATCGCCAATGGTGGGGCGAATGATGAAGGAATGCACAAGAGGTCCAGAGTCAATCAAACAGAGAATTAAATACAGTGGCCAGAATTTTAAGCCACCCCAGCAAGCCGGATGGTGGCGGGGGACAGTGGCGTAAAATTGAGCGGGAGGCTCCAGGAGGCCTTCCCGAACCGCTCCCACCTCCGCCCCATTTTACGTGGGCCGGGGGTGGTGGGGGGTGAGAAAGGGGCTGCCGCCCCAGGCCAATCAAGGCCCTTAAGTGGCTACTTACGGAGATTTTACCTGCGGCAAGCAGGCGTCCGGGAGATGTAAAAGGCCGCCCAGTGAAACCTAGCGGCCTCTCAGCGCACGGGGGCGGGGGGTGGGGGGGGCAAAAAAACGGGCGCAGGGTGCCCGATTGAGAGCCGCCCCGCTTCCCCAACCACCCCCAGGACCCGAGAAGACCCCCCCTTCCCCCCAAATGACCATCATTGCCTCACCAGGGCGCAACCTATTAGCTCGGTGAGGCAACCCTAACTTACCTGGACTTCTGGCTCCATGTCCTCGGCTGGGCTGCAGTCCCAGTAGTGGCCACCACTCCTGGTGGTGCTGCTGGGACTAAGAGCTGCCAGCCCGATGATCAGAATAATTAAAGCCCGGGGACCTGTAAAATGTGGGCCGGATCTTTTACGTCAGTGACCAGCTCCCGTCCGCCCGGCATAAAATCCAGCCCAGCAACTCCATATCTGACATCAAATACGTAAGCTTCCATTTGATTTCAGCTGTACCACTTCATCGTATATTAGCTTTAACAAACAAAAATGGCTCTTTTGATTATATTTCACTAATGTAATCCCATTTTTGGAGGATTAGAATTCGTCAGAGCTGGGGTAAGTATAGAGGAATGATTTGTTTTTAGTAACTTTACATCAGTTTTTAGTCATCTACTTTTTCAAAAGGGCACGTCCATGCAAATGGGGAAGGGCACATTGTTATGACCAAGGTTAGAGGAATGCACTGTCTTTCTCTAGTTCCACTACTTCACTGGTCACAGCATATATTTAAATATTTTACCCAGTTATGATATGGCCAATTATATACTTTATCGATATTAGTTTCAGAATAAAAATCCACCAACCAGGTTTCTTTAATAAACAACAAAATTATTAATTTATTATAAAACTAGACATTCAATAAAGATGGCAAAGCTTATGAAACACACAGGTAGAAATTTGAAAATATAAATATATTCCCTTCTAAATAACCCAACTTACATGCACACACACACCGGTTAAAGAAAAAAATAAAGAAGCTTTCTCTGCAGTGATCCACCTTACAAAAGCAAAAATATTTGGGCCAAATACTTGTTAATTCGTGAAGAAAGAAAGGATGTTTCAAGCGACATTCAGTTTGGCGTCTGGGTACACATAGACGGGTGTCACTCGACACAGTCAGTTGTCACTGGGATCTTTTCAGAAGCAGTTCATTCAGGAGATGTCGAGAGGAAGACTTGCAGCTTTACGGGAGAATTACTGCATCAGAGGGTTCAGCTATCACACTGGATTCTCAGAAGATTTTTCAAAAAGGTGGAAGAGGATGAGTTGGGTGATTTCTCTCTTAGAAGGCTACACACCAACTGACAATTCAAACAGTCCAAAACAAAACCAAAAAGTTCCTGACCACCATAAATCTAGTCCACAAAACAATTAATAATGGAATCACATTCATGACAACATGTACAAATGTAAAACTTCTGCTTCCACTTTGTTGTCAGCTGTCACTCTATTAGGGAAAGCAGCAACGTCAGCTCTGAGGTGTCCCGCAATACACAGTGGCTCAGAAAATCTAGGAATTCCAACTGACTTCGATAGTAAATCTAGTGCGAGACCGATGGAATAGCCACCAATTTGGTTTGTATCCAGATACACCATATCGTGGCCTTAAACTGTAGTTTCCAGTATGACCTTAATGAAATGGAGGCTTTTCCCACCTCTACAAAGCTATCAAGATCAGAAGGGGAGATTATTCCAGAAGGACAGAGCTGTGGCCCCCATTGGACATAATGTAGAACTGACAGAGGTAAGCCTGGTCTGACCAGGCATACTTCCCCAACTCCTGGCAGAAGTGGGGCTCACCTGGGGGTTCAAGTGAATATGCAGGCCTGAACTCCATAAAGGAGGACCAATTAAACAAAAAAAAAGCAGCTCCTTTCAAAGTATGCCACGTGGGCCAGCACCCCACCATTTCCCCACCCCCACCCCCAACCATCCACCCACAGCTTAACTGCTGTATGCAGTGTCTTTTCCTGAGAGTTGCCAAGATGTAACTGCAAACATCAAAGTCCTACTTCTGGCCTTGTTCCTGACCCTGCAAACATAATTGGTGTCAGAACTGTTGCTCATGGGTGGGCACACCAGAGCACTTATACCAGGAAACAGTCGCTGTGGATTTTCAGGACCTATGCTTCCTGTTGAGAGGGTGAGCGAATGATCTGTACCTATGTTTCTGCCTTTGACCCTCTTGAAGCACTGTTGGAAGGTTTGCTGGGGTGTATCAGGTTTGAACTTGAGACTGACAGACATTTTGACGTCTGTAATAATGCAATTTATTTTTTGCCCTTGACTTCTGTCTTCAGCAGCACTGATTCACTCTCTTTCATACTTGTCCTGGACCACAGTTCCAGTTCATCCTTCACCTCATGCAACACTTTAACAAAAAAATGTTCTCTTTTCAGGTTGCAAGGACCACAAATTTCAACAACTCTCAGATGCCAAGGCCCCTCGGATCCTCCTTCCTCTTATGACCCTATCCTTCCTTCCGCTCTGTGTTTCAGTATCCCATCTGACCTTCCACTGTCTGTCCTTGATGATCAGTCCTCAGTAACAGTCTCAGCTCCAACCCCATATGTCCCCACCTCAGTGAATTTCAAGTTTGTCATGATGCTGAACTCTTCTTTGCCTCGACGCTTCCTTCTTTGGCCAGAAGTGTTCCCCCTGCCACAGTGGCCCCTTTCTCCCATCTTCGGAACTTTCATTCCATCTGGACCCCTCCCACTGGCCTCTTATCCTCTTTAGATTATTTCATTGTAAACTGCCAGCAGGGCATCAGCTGTCTCAATTTTCCTACTAGCGTCACTCACTCTAATTTAACACCTAGTGAACTTGCACCACTCTGTTTTTTAGCTCCGACGTTGATATTGTCATTAGACCTGCTGACAAGGGTGGTGCATTTACAGAGCCACAGGCTGTAATTTTTCCAAATCCCGGGTTGTCCCGCAGCTAGAACTGAAAGTGGGTCCCAAGCCCGCATGGACGGACACTGGGACCCCAGTCAGGATATTACTGGTGGCGGCCAATTAAGTGATGTTGCTGGGACCGCCATCCAATTGAGGATGATGGTCAGTCTCTCAGAGCTGCTGGTTTAATAGGAGGGCTGACAGCTCGGCAGCCTCAGCAGCACCACCGATAGAGGCGGCTGCTTCTGAGGCTACAGGAAGAAGAGGGCGCCTCCACGTTGATGCATCCTCGAAGCCCAGGTAAGCTTTTTTATTTCATGTGCCATGGCCAGACAGGCAGGCCCCAGTGCATTGGAGGGGTAAACTCTCCAGCGGTACCATCGAAGCCAAAAGATGTTCATTGTCACCAGGGGTACCCCCCGTGGGCCATGGAGTGGCCAAAAAGGAAGGCTCCCTCGGCCAGGATCCAGCTGGGAGGCCTCCATGGTTTACCTGGCGGTCTCCCCACACAGCAGGGGTCCGTCCTGATGACATTAAAATGTCATCAGGGACAGGAAGTCACCATTAATTAGACAATTAATTGGTTTAATTGGCTGCCCGCCGCTGGTTGGCGGGTGGCCATGCTGCTGCCATTCCCGCTGTTAAAAATATCCCATGGCAGGGGGAAGACATCGGGCTTCCCTCAGATGCCTTCTGCTGTCATTTTACAAGGCCTCCTGCCTCACAGCCCATCTCCAGAGGGCTGGTAAAATCCATCCCATAGAGTCATTATTTCACAGAAGGAGGCCATTCAGCCCATTGAGTTCATGCCGGTTTTCTGTAAAACAATCCAGTCAGTCCCATTTTCCCAATCTATCACTGTAAACATATGGACATATGAACTAGGAGCAGCAGTAGGCTCTTAGGCCCCTTGAGCCTGCTCCGCTATTCTATAAGATCATGGCTGATCTATTTGTGGACACAACTCCACTTTCCTGCCTACCCCTGATATCCTTTGACTCCCTTGTTAAGAATCTGTCTACCTCGGCCTTAAAAACATTCAATGACCCTGCTTCCACTGCTCTCTGGGAAAGAGAGTTCCACAGACTCACAACCCTTAGGGAAAACATTTCTCCTTGTCTCTGTCTTAAATGGGGGACCATTTAATTTTAAACTGTGCCCCCTAGTTTTAGTCTCTCCCACAAGGGGAAACATCCTTTCAACATCCACCCTGACAAGTCTCCTCAGGATCTTATATGTTTCAATAAGTTCACCTCACATCCTTCTAAACTTCAACCTGCAAGTTTATTTCTTTCAAGCGCCTATCCAATTTCCTTTTGAAATCATTGATCATCTTCGCTTCTTCACCCTTGTAGGCAGCAAGTTCCAGGTCATAATCACTCATTGCGTAAAAAAGTTCTTCCTCACAGCCCCCTGTATCTCTTTCCCAAATCCTTAAATGTGTCCCCTAGTTCTTGTAGCATAAGCTAATGGGAGCAGCTTTTCTTTGTGTACTTAATCTAAACCTGTCAATATCTTGTACAGCTCTATAAAATCTCCCCTCAGCCTCCTTGCTCCAAGGAGACAACACCAGCTTGTCCAACTTAACTTGTAGCTAAATTCCTTTATTCCTGGAACCATTTTGGTATATCTCCTCTGCACCCTCTCAAGGCTCTGCACCCTCTCAAGGACCTTCATATCCTTCCTAAAGTGTGGTGACCAGAACTGGACGCAATACTCCAGTTGTGGCCTAATCAGAGCTTTATAAAGGCTCAGCATAACCTCCGTACTTTTGTACTCAATACCTCTATTTATGAAGCCCAGGATCCCATATGCTTTACTAACTGCTCTCTCAATATGTCCTGCCGCCTTTAAAGATCTATGCACACGAACCCTCAGGTCCCTCTGTCCCTGTGCACTCTTTAGAACTGTGCGATTAAGTCTATATTGCTTCTGCCTATCCTTTCTGTCAAAACGATTAACCTCACAATTCTCTGTATTAAATTTCATCTGCCACTTGTCTGCCCATTCTGCTAGCCCATCTATGTCTTGTTGCAGTTGATTGGTTTCATCCTCACTCTTTACCATACCTCAACGTTTGGTATCATCGGCAAATTTTGAAATTTTACTCTATATTCCAATATTCAAGTTCTTTACATATACTTAAAAAAGCGGAGATACTTTTTTATATCTGACCCCTTTCCTCCAGTCTGAAAAACAGCCATTTACCAAGACTTGTTGTTTTCTGTTGTCATGCTCACGAGAAGTGCAATAATGAAAATGCTGAACCAAACTAAAGAGTTATAAAAAATTGACTTTTACTTTAAAATGTGGACAATGTGCTACAAAATGGCCACCGAAAGTCAGGCCGACTGGGCCTCTATATTCAAACTGTCACAGTGTCTGTTAAGGACAAAAGGATACATTCCAAGGTAAGAGTTGTCAATTACATCCATTCTGAACCCATCAAGAGACATTCTTGAATTGAATGGGTTCTTCTGAAACAAAGAAGCTGTGAAGTAGCCACATCCTAGTCCATTGTTGGTCACCACAGGGAGGGGGTCCGGCGTCTCCTAAAAGGAGCAACATGGATGAGATTTTTATCTTATAAGGCAACTCTCTGGAGAGAGAGGGGAGAGATCACAACAACATCACAAAAAGCCTGTCCAGTTGAGAGTTGTGATAGATCCAGTAAAAACCAAAGAAGGAGCCCTGCTGTGAATTCTACACTTCAATTTGGTGCAGCAGAGAACTGAAAGTGACCACCGCATCCAGACTAAACCCCAAACCAAAAGAAAATCTACAAACAACCCAGGTCTGCAACTTTAAAAGAGAAACTGTCCTCCAAGTAGATTCAATAGGTTTATCTTGAACCCTAAACACCTACCTCACTTCAAGCCACTTACCCTTTTCTTCTCTATCCATCTATTCTGGTGTGTGTGTGTGTGTGTGTGTGACTGTGTGCAGGGGTGTGGTTGCGACCATTTTGGGAATGAATATTGTTCAATTAATAGTTAATCTTCTGTTTTAAACCTACAAGAAAACCTGTCACTGTTTATTTGACAAATAAAACAGCAGGGATTAAGAGCATTTGCTATGGTCAGTTGGGATATGAACAGTGGTGCCTACCCACATCTCTTACCACCTGGCCTGAACAAATTGGGGGCTCGAGGCCAGATCTGAACCATCAAATAAGCAAGAGATTTGGAAAAGGGAGGAAAAGTGATCTCAAAAATTGTGAAAAAGCAAACAGGTTTGCTTGTATTATTCTGTTTTTCCTCTATGGTGCAAGAAACAAATGACATCACCACCTTTAATGCTAAGGAGTTTGTAGAGAAGGGAGACATATCCCATGATAAGTTAAATAAATTAATTATTGAAGATTTTAAAAGCTGAGCTACAGAGGTGGGATTCACTTTTAAACAAAAAACAAAGAAATCTGAAATAGTAAGCTATTTTAAGCTTACATGTGAACTAGAAGAAGAAAGCCTGAAATAGGAGTCTGAAAAAGTAGCTCGAGCAAGAATCCAATTACAGTTGAAAAGGAAAGAAATGTAGTTGCAGTTGAAAAGAGAGGAGATTCAGTTTCAGAAGGAAAAAGAGGAAAGAGAGGCAAAAAAGTTTGAATTAGAAAGGCTACGAGCACAAGATGAAAATGCCACCAGCCCATCAAAACCTTATCCCCAATTCAGAGCAAAACTTTGATGTACTGAGACACTTCAATGAAGAGTACAGCAGGGCATGCCAGGAGCAGCACCAGGCATAACTCAAAATGAGGTGTCAACCTGGTGAAGCAACAACCCAGGACTACTTGCATGCCAAACAGCGTAAGCAGCATGCGATAGACAGAGTTAAGCAATTCCATAATAAACAGATCAAATCTAAGCTCTGCAGTCATGAATGGTGGCGGACAATTAAACAACTAACAGGGGGAGGTGACTCCACAAATATCCCCATCCTCAATGATGGGAGAGCCCAGCACATCAGTGCAAAACACAAGACTGAAACATTTGCAACAATCCTCAGCCAGAAGTGCCGAGTGGATTATCCGTCTCGGCCTCCTCCTGAAGTCCCAACATCACAGATGCCAGTCTTCAGCCAATTTGATTCACTCCGCGTGATATCAAGAAACGACTGAAGGCACTGGATATTGCAAAGGCTATGGGCTCTGTCAGCATTCCGGCAATAGTACTGAAGGCCTGCGTTCCTGAACTTGCCGCGTCCCTAGCCAAGCTGTTCCAGTACAGCTACAACACTGGCACCTACCCGGCAATGTGGAAAGTTGCCCAGGTATGTTCTGTACACAAAAAGCAGGACAAGTCCAATCCATCCAATTACCGTCCCATCAGTCTACTCTCAATCATCCGTAAAGTGATGGAAGGTGTCGTTAACAATGCTATCAAATGGCACTTGCTCAGCAATAACGTGCTCACTGATGTTCAGTTTGGGTTCCACCAGGGCCACTGGGCTCCTGACCTCATTACTGCCTTGGTTCAAACATGGGCAAAAGAGCTGAACTCAAGAGGTGAGGTGAGAATGACTGCCCTTGACATTAAGGCAGCATTTGACCGAGTTTGGAATCAAGGAGCCCTAGCAAAATTGGAGTCAATGGGAATTGGGGGAAAACTTTCTGCTGGTTGGAGTCATACCAAAGCAAAGCAAAGGAAGATGGTTGTGGTTTTTGGAGGTCAATCATCTCAGCTCCAGGACATTATTGCAGGAGTTCCTCAGGATAGTGTCCTAGGTCCAACCATCTTCAGCTGCTTCATCAATGACCTTCCTTCAATCATAAGGTCAGAAGTGGAGATGTTCGCTGATGATTGCATAATGTTCAGCACCATTTGTGACTCCTCAGATACTGGAGCAGTCTGTGTAGGAATGTAACAAGACCTGGACAATTTCCAGGCTTGGGCTGATAAGTGGCAAGTAACATTCGCACCACACAAGTGCCAGGTAATGACCATCTCCAACAAGAGAGAATCTAACCATCTTCCCTTGACATTCAATGGCATTACGATCACTGAATCACCCACTATCAACATCCTGGGGGGCGGGGGGGGGGGGGGGGGGGGTGCGGTTACCATTGACCAGAAACTGAACTGGAGTAGCCATATAAATACTGTGGCTACCAAGAGCAGGTCAGCGGCTAGGAATCCTGCAGCGAGTAACTCACCTCCTGACTGCACAATGCCTGTCCACCATCTATGAGGCACAGGAGTGTGATGGAATACTCTCCACTTGCCTGGATGGGTGCAGCTCCAACAACACTCAAGAAGCTCAACACCATCCCGGACAAAGCAGCCCGCTTGATTGGCACCCCATCTACAAACATTCACTCCCTCCATCACCGCCGCACAGTGGCAGCAGTGTTTACCATCTACCAGGTGCACTGCAGCAACGCACCAAGGATCCTTAGACAGACCTTCCAAACCTGCGACCTTCACCACCTATAAAGACAAGGGCAGCAAATGTATGGGAAAAGTACCAACTGCAAGTTTCCCTCCGAGCCACACACCATCCTGACTTGGAACTATATCACTGTTCCTTCACTGGCACTGGACCAAAATCCTGGAACTCCCTTTCCAACAGCACTATTGGTGTACCTACCCCACATGGACTTCAGTGGTTCAAGAAGGCAGCTCACCACCATCTTCTCAAGGGCAATTAGGGATGGGCAATAAATGCTGGCCTAGCCAGCGATGCCCACATCCCATGAACGAATAAAAGAAACTGAAGGTCAGTGCCAAAATTTAATGAGGAGGAGGTTGATTCATATCTTTATCTCCTTTGAGAAAATAACTACCAAGCTAAAATGGCCTAAAGAATATTGGACTTTCCTCTTACAAGGTGGGTTTGTGGATAGGGCTCACAAAGCTTTTTCTCTGTTATCAGAAGAGAGTTCCTCTGACATTTGTCACGCCAACTTGCTTTGTTGAATGCTAATTTCCTTTAATCCACTGACTGGAGATATGAATTTAAATTTTTTGAAGAAATTTTAAAAAGAACAGATAAATGATGACTTTGTTGGCAGCTTAAGATGGCCACATAATTTGCAACACTGTATACATTGCAAGGGCTGTGAGGTGGAGACAAAATGTCTGCTCATCCCAGCAACAACCAAGACCCAGGAAGTTTAAGGGAACTGCTTTTTCTTTTTCTTTTAACAAGAAGAAATACAGCCAACTACTGTGCTTGAATCACTGAGTGACTGTCGTGTGACAAGCTCCTCTCCATCTGTGGTTTGAAGCTGGTGTTGCTGTGCAGCAGCGGGGAGAAGCAACTAGACTCTGACATGGGCAGTCCCAAGTGAGGGTCCCTCTCTCTCTCTCTCTCTCTATTCCAACTTGCAAGCTTCAAATACTGCCTCTTCACTGACCACCTTTGCATACTCCAACCACAATCAGAAACCCTGTTGGAGGAAATCATCCGCATCGCTGTCTCCAAGAGACCCACCAAACCTGTCATCGACCTCATCAAAATAAAAGCCTCAGGACCACCGAATTCAGCTAGAAGCCAACCAAATCACCAAACTCCACAGACTGTATACCTTTTTTTATGGAAGCTAACTCAATTAATCTACCCTTCCCCACTCTGGAACCTATTTGTGTATGTGAAAACCTCTAGTGTGTTTATGTGTGTGAGTGAAACTGGGCACGTAGTTTATTATTTTAATTAGTTTGGTTTAAGTTCAATAAAGTTAACTTCTTTCTTTGTTAAATTCAAGAAAACCTGTCCGATTGGTTCTTGTTATAGCAAGTAAGTAATCAAACACCTACTGAATTGGCCAGTACATCCACATGAAGAAAGAATTAAACTTATTGTGGTCAAACAAGGAGAGGGAAAAGAGGGAAGTCCTTTAACGTCTCCTCACTTGACTAGAACAGAAATTTGGGTGCATGTCCAGGTTCGAACCCAAAGACAAATGGAATTTGGAAGCGGGAAACCAAGTGAATCCCGAGCAATAATTTAAAAACTTCTATATGTGGTTTACAGTGCTAAACTGCCCACATTCGAGGCCAGTACCTTCCTAGAACAGAGTGAAGTAACTCGGGCCAGGTTAAAAGCCGTAACGGTTGAAGAGTTGAGGAATGTAGCTGGGCAGTTAGACTATCTGTCCAAAAGCTAGGAAACGCAAAATCCTTAAACTTGTGGCCAACCATTTTACAATTGACACTGAAGAACCAGAGACAGGCAGAGAATCTGAAACAACAGAGTAACATTAGCTGAGGTACAGTTAGAACAAAGAAAATTAGAATTAGAATTCCAAGAAAAAGAAAGGGAGAAAGAACGAGCTTTCCAGGAAAAGGAGAAAGAAAGAACTTTCCAGAGAGAGAAAAAGGAGAGAGAATTCGAGGAAAGGGAAAAAGACAGGGAGGAAAGGGGGGACAAAAGAGCTTTCCGAAGGAGGTTAAGGCAACTTGAACTGAATAGGGGAAGACCCATTGTACCCAGTGAAACAGCTGCGAGTGAGGGAACTACCCCTAGCTCAGTACTGAGTGCTGAGCTCTTAAGTTTTCCCAGTTGATACCAAAGTTCAGTGAGGGGGATGTGGAAGTATTTTTCATCTCTTTTGAAAAGCTTGCAAAACTGTTGAAGTGGCCAGTAGTCAGCTGTTATTGCGGAGCAAGCTTACAGAAAAAGCCCATCAGGTTTATTCACTGTCACCTGATGAGAGCTCATCAGATTATCAGATGATTAAAAATGCTATTCTGAGTGCATACGAGCTAGTACCACAGGCATACCACCAAAAATTCCAAACTCTCCAAAAGTAGCTGGAACAAACTTACATTGGGTTCGAAAAGTTTAAGCAACTTGCTTTCTACCGATGGATACTGTCACTTAAGATAGAGTCCACCTAGAAAAAGCTCAGAGACGTGATCCACCTCGAGGAGTTCAAAAACTGGCTTCCCCTTTTCATAAGGAACCACGTGGAGGAACAAAAGGTACAAAGAGCCAGGCAGGCAGCAATCCTGGCTAATGATTATACACTTGTTCATAAATACTTTCCCCAAGGGAAACCCTTCTCTAGTCACCTCCAAAAACCTGAAAAGGATGGAAGGTGGGAGGGTGATAGGAGGATGAACAGCCATGGGTGAGAAGGGAGAGCTGGTAACATAGGGGGCCCTCCTCAGGCCAAAAAGGAAGGTGCTGAGAACAGGAGTGATGCCCGAAAGCCTGTATGTTTCCATTTTAACAAGGTAGGTCACCTTCGAGCTGACTGCTGTAAGTTATGGGGAAAATCCATAGGTTTAGTCAGGGTACACCTGACCAGTGCAGGAAAACGGTCCCTGATGGAAATCACAATGGACCAGGCTGTGGCTTTAACTGCAGCAGTAAAACCCAGTAAACCTACTGCTGAGATTGTGGGAAAATGTAACAAAATCCCAAAGAGTTACCAGGATTTTGTGTCCAGAGGAAAAGTGACCCCATACCCCTCGAGTGAGGTGAGTAAGCCCATAGTCATACTTAGGGATACAGGGGCCACCCAATCCCTTCTGCTGGGAAAGGCATGACCTTTCCCCTAGAGAGTGCATTGAATGCTAGAGTGCTAGTAAACAGTATTGAAGGAAAGTATATGCCCGTACCTTTATACTCGTGCACCTGGAGTGCGACCTTGTTTCAGGACTGGTAACCATGAGAATGGTCCCTATATTACCTGTGGATGGGGTCAACCTGCTCCTGGGTAATGATCTGGCGGGCGCGAAGGGGACAGCTTCCCCAGTGGTTTTATACAGACTGAAAGAGGTCAGGGAGACAGAGCAATTACAGGAAAAGGTCCCTGGCACTTTTCTTGACTGTATGGCAATCCGGTCCATGGCCAAACGAGTTCCGTCAGAGGAGGCTGAACTCACATTGCAGACAGGTAATAAAAACAAGAAATGCTGGGACCACTCAGAAGGTCTGGCAGCATCTGTGGAAAGAGAAGCAGAGTTCCGATGAAGGGTCACTGACCCGAAACATTAACTCTGCTTCTCTTTCCACAGATGCTGCCAGACCTGCTGAGTGGTTCCAGCATTTCTTGTTTTTATTTCAGATTTCCAGCATCCGCAGTATTTTGCTTTTATTGCAGACATGTAATCCTATTGTCTGTTTATCTGAATCCTTCTTTGGAAAGTTAGAGGGCCCAAAGGATGGGTTAAAGAGATCTTCCTTGGTTGAGGCTCAGCAATCCGACCCAGGGTTAAAAAAGTTAGTGTAGACTGCCCAAACTGAAGCTGAAGCAAAGGGAGTTCCAGAGTGCTACTGTTTAAAGGATGAGATGATGATGAGGAAGTGGAGACCTCCTCACAGACCTGTAGAAAAAGAGTGGACAGTGGTTCACCACGTAGTGGTGCAGCCGAGGTCCCGTAGGGAAATATTGAGAATAGCCCACGAGATTCCAATAGCTGGACATGTCGGTATCAGAAAAACCCAAGGCCGCATAAGTCAGCATTTTCACTGGCCACAACTCCACAAGGATGTGGTGGAGCTCTGTAAGACTTGTCACACGTGCCAGGTTTTGGGGAAGCCTCAACCTGCAATAATACTTGAATCCCTAATTCCCATACCGGCTTTTGGGAACCATTCAGCAGAGTGCTGGTAGATTGTGTGGGGCCCCTGACAAAAACAAAAAGGGGCGACCAGTATCTTCTCATCAGTATCTTCTCACCATCGTGGATGTGGCCTTCTGATTTCCAGAGGCTATCCTTCTAAGAACTATCTCTGCCAAGGTCGTGGTTGAGGGGCTAACCCAATTCTTCACCCGATATGGGCTGCCTGCTGAGATCCAGTCGGATCAGGGAACAAACTTTATGTCCAGTATTTTTCAAAAGGTCATGGGTAATCTGGGCATAACCCAGCTAAAGTTCTCAGCCTACCACCCACAGTCACAAGGGGCTTTGGAGTGGTACCACCATACCCTCAAGACAATGATCAGGGCATACTGCAATGAGTACCCCCATGACTGGGACAAAGGGCTGGGATTTCTTCTGTTTTCTACCAGGGACTCACCCAAGTCCACTGGCTTTAGTTCCTTTGAATTAGTTTATGGACACGAGGTGAGAGGTCCTCTAAAACTAATCAAGGAGGGTTTTTTTGGAACACAGGGCCGAATCATCCCTGTTAGACTACTTCTCCATATTCCGAGAAAGGCTCACGAAAGCCTGCACTGTGGCTCAGGAACACCTAAAAACCTCCCAGACAGCTATGAAAAGGCAGGCAGATAAACATGCCAAAGCTAGAACATTTCAGCCCAGAGACCATGTGTTAGTGTTATTACCAATACAGGGAGAAGCATTGAAAGCCCGGTTCAGTGGCCGTACAGAGTAAAAAAGAGAATTAATAAGGTGAATTATATAATTGACACCCCAGATTGTAGGGAAAAGCAAAGGTTGTGCCACATCAATATGTTAAAACAGTATCACAGCCAGGAAGGGGATAAACAAGCACAAGTCTATAAGGCAGTCAGGAAAGAGGAGGGCAAAAGGGACAGTGAGGATGAGTTAGAGGGAGGCCAGGAGGATTCCCAAATTGAACCCCCTACTGCCCAATTAGCTAACACTGAAATGTTAGGGAAATTAGACACCATATTCTCCTTTTTAAATGCAGAACAGAGAGGAAACCGAACAGGGCTGCTCACAGCATTTACAGGGATCTGCAGGGATAAACCAGGGTGCACAACCCTAACCCTACATTATGTGAATGTCGGAGAGACCCCTCCCATAAAACAAAATCCCTATTGCCTAGGGCCCAGGAAACTGACCCAGGTTTGGTAGGAAATTCAGTACATGCTGGAGCACAAGCTGATTGAGCCCAGTCAGAGCAGTTGGAGTTCACCAGTTGTGCTGGTGATCAAACCCAATGGCTCAACAAAGCTCTGCATTGATTACAGAAAGATTAGTGCAGTGACCAGAGCTGATCCCTACCCATTTCTCTGTTGGAAGACTGTATAGATCGAGTAGGAAACACCAACAACATAACCAAATGGACTTTTTAAAAGGGTTCTAGCAGGTTCCCTTATCCACCCGAGATGAAGAGACCTTGGCTTTTGTCACCCCACAGATGGCTTATGTCAGTGCCGGGTGATGCCCTTTGGATTAAGAAATGCCAAAGGCTGATGAACCAGGTAGTGGCTGGCCTGCCCAACTGTGTAGTATATCTAGATGATCTGTTAGTGTACAGTGACACCTGGGAGGACTGCCTAGACCAGTTAGAAGCCCTCTTCTGACGGTTACAGTTGGCTGATCTCATGGTAAATCTTGCAAAGAGTTTGCTAAAGCTCAAGTAACCTACCTAGGGCATATTGTGGGTCAAGGATGAGTGTTGCCAGAGAAGCAAAGGTACAGGCACTGATAAATTTTCCTATCCCCATGACCAAAAGGGAAATAATGCAATTTTTGGTGATGTGTGCATTTTACTGCACGTTTGTCCCACCATTCAGCACTATAGACGCCCCAGGGACAGACTTATTACAGAAAAAAGCAAGGGTAGTGTGGTCAGGGAAGTGCCAAAGAGCCTTTGAGAGGCTGAAAGCCATTTAACCAGCGAACCGGTGCTGGCAGCTCCAAACTTTAACAACCCATTTAAGTGGCAGTGGATGCTAGTAACTGTGGGGTAGGTTCTCTCCTGCTCCAAGGTGATGAGTTAGGCATTGAGAGACCTGTTAGGTATTTCTCCAAAAAAAGACACATCAAAGGAGATACTCTACTGTGGAGCAGGAAGCCCTGGGACTGTTGCTGGCTGTCAAACATTTGAGGTATATGTCCAAAATGGAGATAGAGAGACTGTAGCTTATACTGATCACAATCCTTTGACCTTTGTGGAGAAATTGAAAACCCCAGAATGCAAGGCTTTTTCAATGAAGGCTGCTTCCGCAACCTTATCACCTAAGGATTATTCACATTGCAAGGAAAAACAATGTGATACCTCACGCTTTATCTAGGGTTCAGCTCAGCACGGAACCATCCTGGATATAACAAAAAACAAATCAGAGCATGGCTATGACAATGAGACTGATGAGTGTGTGTGTACAGTTTCTTTTTACTTTGCGATCTCATAATGAAATGGACCTGCCATCACATTTCATTTCATGTGATGGGGAGGTGTCACGCCAACTTGCTTTGTTGAATGATAATTTTCTTTAATCTACGGATTGGAGACCTGAATTTCTATTTTTTTGAAGACATTTTTTTTAAAAGATAAAAGATGACTTTGCTAGCAGCTTAAGATGGACACCTAATTTACAACACTGCATCCTACATTGCAAGGCCAGTGAGGAGGGAGATGAAATGTCTGCTCATCCCAACAAGAACCAAGACCCAGGAAGTTTAAGGGAATTGCTTGTTCTTTTTATTTTAGTAAGAAGAAATACTGCAAACTACTCTGCCTGAATCACCAATTGACTGTCACAGAATCATTACAGTGCAAAAGAAGGCCATTCGGCCCATTGTGTCCACACTGGCTCTCGGAAAGAGCAATTCCCTCAGTTCCATTCCACCACCTTCTCCCCATAACTCTGCACATTCTTTCTTTTCAGAAAACATGGACTGCAGTGGTTCAAGAAGGCAATTCACCACCGCCTTCTCAAGGGCAATTAGGGATGGGCAATAAAATGCTGGCCTGGCCAACGACACCCACATCCTATGAATGAATAAAAAAACTGTCTAATTCCCTTTTGAATGCTTCAATTGAACCTATTTACACCACATTCTGAGGCAGCACATTCCAGACCTGAACCACTTGCTGCGTGAAAAAGATTTTCCTCATGTCACTTTCCAAATACTTTAAGTCTTTGCCCTCTCATTCGCGATCTTTCCACAAGTGGGAACAGTTTCTCTCTCTCTAGTCTCTCCAGACCGCTCATGATTTTAAATACCTCTATCAAATCACCTCCCAGCCTTCTCTTCTATGAGGAAAACAGTCCCAACTACTCCAATCTAACTTCATAACTGAAATTCCTCATCCCAGGAACCATTCTCGTGAATCTTTTCTGTACTCTCCAATGCCCTCACGTCTTTCCTAAAGTGCGGCGCCCAGAACTGGACGCAATACTCTAGCTGAAGCCGAACTAGTGTCTTATACAAGTTCAACATAACTTCCTTGCTTTTGTACTCTATGCCCCTATTAATAAAGCCCAGGTTATGCTTTATTAACTTCTCTCTCAACCTGTCCTGCCACCTTCAATGACTTATGTACATATACACCAACGTCCCTTTGCTCCTGCACCCCCTTTAGAATTGTACCCTTTATTTTGTATTGTCTCTCCATGTTCTTCCTACCAAAATGAATCACTTCACATTTCTCTGCATTGAACTTCATCTGCCACCTGTCTGCCCATTCCACCAACTTGTCTATTTCCTTTTGAGACTCTACACTATACTCCTCACAGTTCACAATGCTTCCAAGTTTCATTTCAGCTGCAAACTTTGAAATTGTGCCCTGTACACCAAGGTCTAGCTCATTAATATATATCAAGAAAAGCAAGGATCCTGACATTGATCCCTGCGGAATTCCACTACAAACCTTCCTCCAGCCCTAAAAACATTCATTAACCACTACTCTTTGTTTCCTGCCACTCAGCCAATTTCATGTCCATGTGACTACTGTCCCTTTTATTCCCTGAGCTACAGGTTTGCTCACAAGTCTGTTGTGTGGCACTGTATCAAACACCTTTTGAAAGTACACCACATCAACAGCATTGCCCTCATCAACACTCTCTGTTACGTCTTCCAAAAACTCCAGCAAGTTAGTTAAACATAATTTTCCCTTAAGAAATCCATGCTGGCTTTCCTTAATTAACTCACATTTGTCCATGTGACAATTGATTTTGTGCCGAATTATTTTTCTCGAGGTTTTTCCACCACCGAATTTAAACTGACTAGCCTGAAGGTTCTGGCCTTATCTTTACACCCTTTTTTGAACAAGGGTATAATGTTTGCAATTCTCCAGTCCTTTGGCACCACCCCCAAGTCTAAGGAAGACTGAAAAATTATGGCCAGTGCCTCTGTGATTTCCACCCTCGTGACAAGCCCCTCCTCATCTGTAGTTTTAAGGTTGTGTTTCTCTGCAGTAGCAAGGAGAAGCATCTGGACTCTGACACATGCAGACCCAAGTGGGGGTCCCCTCTCTCTCTCCATTCCAGCTTGCAAGCTTCAAATCCTGACTGTTGACTGACTACAGTTAGAAACCCCGTTGGAGGAAATCATCCACATTGCTGTCTCATTGAGACCCAGCAAATCAGTCATCTACCTCTTCAAACTAAAAGCCTTAGAAGCACCGAAATCAGCTTGAAGCCAGCCGAATCACCACACTCCACAGACTGTATACCTTTTTTCTCATGGACTCTAACTCAACCAATGTACCATTCCACACTCTGTAACCTATTTGTGTATGTGTAAACATCTAGTGTGTGCAGTTGTGAAAGTTGAAGCGAAGTTTATTATTTTAATTAGTTTGGTTTAGGTACAATAAAATTAACCACTTTCTTTGTTAGTTCAAAAAAATCTGTCCGATTGGTTCTGGTTATGGTCATAGCAAGTAAGTAATTAAACACCTACTGACTTGGCTAGTACATCCACTTTAAGACAGCATTAAGCCTATTGTGCTCAAACAAGGAGAGGGAAAAGAGGCAAGCCCTTCAACCCCTACTTAGTTGACCATAACACTGTGAACAAACTAAAATAACAATTTTAAATGCTTATGAGTTAGTATCTGAAGCCTATCAACAGAAATTCAGACATACTAGGAAAAGACTAGAACACTCGTGTGAAGATTTGAGAGAAGTGATGTTGCTGGAAGAATAAAAAAAATGCATTCCTGTAAATATAAGATCCCATATTGAAGAGCAAAGAGTTACAAGGGTATGGGAAGCAGCAGAAATGGCTGATGACTATGAGTTAATACACAGAACCCTAACTCAGAATAAGTTTGTGTCTAGTAAATCTTACAGGCTAGGGAAAGATATTTGGGATGCAAATGAAGCAGAAATGGGCTCAACAGCAAAAGGAGAGTGGGGAAGGAAAACCAGATCCACCTCCAACTTTTCAAAGAAGGAACCCTGATGATAATCCAGTCGGGGCATTTCCAGTGTGGAAAATCTGGGCATATCAAGGCAGATTGTTGGTATCACAAAAAACCAACAGGGGACACTACAGTCAAGACAGTGTCCGTAGCTATAAAAGTAGTGTGCATGTGCTCCAATGGAACCTGGCATCAGAATACCTATAAAAACTTTTTGCAAAAAGGAAAATTACTCCTTTTGTATCCCAGGCACCAGACAGAGAGATAACCATTCTTACTGATACCGGTTGTTTTCAAACACTACTTGTAGCAATGTTTACACAAATGTCACCTGAAAGCAGAACCAATACCACAGTATTGATAAAAGGACTTACTGGCAAATTCTTGAAGGCTCCCTTAGTTAAAGTTTACCTACAAAATAAGTTGGTCATCGGAGTACTGACAGTCATGCTCATTCCAAGCATACCAATGCAGGGGGTCGACCTATTGCTTGACAATGACTTGGCAGGAAGCACAGAATTGTATCCAGAGAGTCCAGAGCAGTCTACAGAGACTGAGGAAACTGAGGGGAACAAGAAAAATTCAGTGCATCTGCAGAGGATTGAGCAAGTATCAAAAATCCCACAGGGGGTGATAGGGTCAGTAAAGAAGCTAAAGGAAAGCCAGTGGAATTTAAAGAGGCCAAGATAGAGCCAGAGGAATTTAAAGGAGCTGAGATAAAAGCAACAGAGATTGAAGGGAAAGCACCAGAGGTATGGTTCACAGAAACCTTCTTTAAAAATTCAAACAGGGACAAGGAAAGTTCCCAAACAGGCAAGCCAAGAATGAGGGAGATGCCTCACCTATTTGAAGTGCCACGGGGAAGTGCAGTAGAAACTGGACAGCCACCTCCAAGCAGTAGTGTCCCAGAGGACATGGAGCAGATTTAGGGAAAAAATCCCCAAAGTAAAAGGAAAAGGGAACATAAAATGCCCTTAGGTGAATAACACTGTGAAAGCCACAAGAAACCTAAAAGTGAGAACAGTGTGGACATGCCCAGTGAAGAATCAAAGGGTCAGATTCTAAATCCAAAGCAACCCAAACCCAGCAAAACAGATTCAGAATTCACTAAGAACAATGTGCAGAAGGAGTCCCCAGATGCCTCAGAGGGCCTAAAAAGGAATCTATCACCCACCGTCGCCCTAGAGATAAGAATTATCAATTTGTCAGAACTTGAACTATTAAATCCATGGGTTGTGGAAGCAGCAGTTAAGGGGCTAAGGCCTGTACAGGCAGTGAAAAATGCCAACAGCCAGGAACAATGCAGTAACAGAAATTTGCACATTACAAACCTTGGGACAGAAAAAATGTCTCTCCAGCCACCCCCAATGTACTGCAAACAGGTACTAGAGAAATCCCACCCCGTTTAACACCACATAGATGGGATTTAACCGTGGAAAATGGATAAAAAGCACCCAGTTTTCGAAACAGAAACTTTTCTCAGGCAAAACTTCAATGTTCAAAAAGGAAATTCAATTATAATTGTACCTCATCCAAAGAAAGGATGATGTGAAACTCTAAACAAGAAATGGCTGTTACAGACAATGCCAGCATTAGCAGTTGTAAGATTGAGGAGTGGGTGTCATGTGTGTAGTGCTGTGACCCTATACCTTCCTACTTTCCTTCTTTCTTTCTTTCTAAACCAAAAAAAAACAACATGAAAGTGAAATCCAAGGAATTTCATTTTTTCCCTTCTGGGAGAGGTGTCACACTCACGAGAAGTGCAACAATGAAAATACTGAACCAAACTTTAAAAAGTGGGCAATGTGCTGCAAAATGGCTGCCGAAGTTTGGGTGACTGGGCCTGAATATTCAAACTGCCTCACTGTCTGTTAAGGACAAAAAGGATACATTCCAGGCTAAGAGGTGTCAATTACACCCATCCTGAACCCATCAGGAGACATTCCCTAATTGAATGGGTTCGTCTGAAACAAAAAAGGTATGAAGTAGCTACATCCTAGCCCATTGTTGGTAACTACAGGGAGAAAGTCCTGCATCTCCTAACAGAGGCAACATGTGAGAGATTTCTTCCCTAAAAAGTAGCTCTCTGGAGAACGAGGGGAGAGATCACAACAACATCACAAAAGTCTGTGCAGCCAAGAGCTTTGAGAGATCCAGCAAAAGCCAAAGAAGGAATTCTGCTGCAAATTCTGCACTTCAACTTGGCGCAGCAGAGAACTGAAAGTGACCACTAACCACCAGAAAATCTACAAACAACTCAGGTCTGCAATGTTAAAAGGGAAATTGTCCTCCGAGAAGATTCAGTAGGTTTACCTTGAAACGCTGAACACCTACTTCATTTCAAATCATTTACCCTTTTCCTCTTTATCCATCTATTCTTGTGTGTGTGTGCATGAGTAAATGCAACCATGGGTGCAGTTGTGACCTGTTACTGTCTATTTATTTGACGAATAAAACAGCAGGGGTTAAAACTCTAGTCATAAAAACACATGCTGTCGTCAGTTGGGAGGTGAACAGTGGGGACCACCCACGCCCTTTACCATCGTCCTTAAGCCAACTTTTATCCGGGCTGACACTGACCCTCCTATTTGGGTGGCCACTTGCGGATGATAGGAATACCGGACACAGACTCTGCACCGCCAGCCTAACCTCCGAGCATGCGCACACGCAAAAATAGCTACGAGCTTAAGGCTTGCTGATAATATTAATTAAAATGAACACGGAGCACTGCAATTGCAGTTTTTGCAGACTGAATCATTTTATTGATTACATTTAATAATTATGAAAGATAACTGTACTAATAACTAATATATGTAGTATATGAAATCATGTTCTTTTGACCATTCCAGATTGAACAACATCTTTCTCTTATCATTTTGAATTTGTGAATGGTGTTGGGTGTGATAATGAGAACAATTCTAGGAACTTTTCTCGCGGGCATGCAGCAACGCCCTGGTCTACACCTCAGTCAGCCCCAACATCCATTCCCCTTCACAAGGCACCTGTCCAAATACTGGAGATGCAGTATTCCCTTTTTCCTCCTCTCTTCCCACCCTTGTGAGCCCAAAGCACTCCTTCCAGGTGAAACAGCGATTTACTTGTACTTCTTTCAATTTAGTCTACTTTATTTGCTGCTCACAATGTGGTCTACTTTACACTGGGGAAACCAAGTACAGATTGGGTGACCACTTTGCTAACTCCCAAAGTTCAGTCTACAAGTGTGACCCAGTGCTTCAAGTCGCCTGCTGTTTTAATTCTCTGCCCTACTCTTACTCTGACCTCTGTCTCCTCGACCTCCTACACTGTTGCAGTGAAGCTCAACGGAAACTCATCTTTCAATTAGGCACTTTACAGCCTTCTGGACTTAACATTAAGTTCAATAAGTTCAGATCATAACGATTATTCCCATTTTATTTTGGACAGCAACTGTTGGTAATGATTCTGCTGTTGCCATTTACAGAACCATCTCTAGACCCAACATTTATTTGTGTCTTTCACCACCATCTGTTCTGTCATTTATATCACTCATGCCTTTCACCCTATCACAGACCCCTTTTGATCTTGTCTCCTTCACCCTGCCCCACTCCCTTTCCTTGTCTGTGTACCTGCTTAACATTTTCAAGCTCTGACGTAGGATCACAAATTCTGTTTTTCTCTCCACAGATGCTGCCTGATCTGCTAAGTATTTCCAGCACTTTCTGTTTATCTTTCAGTTTTCTAGCATCATAGTATTTCTGTTTAATTTTCAAAGAGCAGATAACTGGAAAGGATACTATCAATATAAAATATATCCTATTTATATGTCCAACAAAATGGTCTGCTTAGAATAATCTTGTTAAGAGCTACTCTATAGAGGATATAATGTATTACATGATAATTTTATTGAATTTTTTTGAATAGATAGATGGTGAGTGATGAACAGATTTTTAATATCCCAGTGAAATGTACTTCTTAGGAATTTAAAGCCTTAAATTACATTGTGAATATTCAATCCACAAATGGGATTATAACAATTACAGACTGATTTAATTAAAGTGTTACATAGTGAATGTATTTAGAATGGCAGAAACCATGGGCAGGATTTTCGGGCCCTGTGGAAGTTGGGAACGGAGGTGGACGAGGCCTGAAAATACCAGAACCGGCCGGTGTGTCCATTTCCCAATCCCGTTCGCGGCATCGGCCATTTTGGCTGACGCAGATTTGAGGCGGGCAGGGCTGCTCGCCTCCGTGAAGCAGGCAGGCAATTAGGCTCATTAAATGCCTTGTTAAAGGTAAGTTAAGGAGGCTGACTGGGATTTTCCAGTTGGCCTCAAGTTTCCTAATGCATCGGGGGCAGTTGAACTACCTGGAGGTGGGCACATAATGGTAGGCCTGGGTGCCATCACTCCAGGTACCAGTATAGGCCCTCCCTGCCTACCTGGGTGAGGGGTGAAACCAAAGGCTGCTCTATAGAGGGATTCCCCGCACCCCTCACACAGTGGTGGCCTGGCTGCTTTCTCTATTTTTTTTAATTACATTTTTTAAAAAGCGGCTGAGAGGGTACCTTCGTGTTGATGTGCCCTCTCAGTTACTTACCACTCATTGCAGCTGGGTACTCCTCTGAAGTTCAATGGCCTCTGATTGGCCCTCCAGCTTCCAGAGCCTGTCTCCATGCCATTTAAGGGGTGCCCCATTCAAAATTCCAACGAGTGGCTGTTTGCCCCTGGGGGTGGGTTCAGAACCTGGAAAGTTTCCTGTTTCCTACCCCCCAAAGTGAAAATTCAGCTCAATGTGTACATGATTAAAACAGTTTCTTATATTAACTTAAAATCAAAACCACTATTTAAAATATTTTCTGTGTCTGTGATTTCATTAGTTTACATTGTAAATAATTATTCTTGTTAATTAAAAAATTATGAAAGTGGGAATTTATCTCAAAATGTTTCCATGATAAATGGACAGCCCTGGTAAAATAGAGTGGTTATTTGATTATATGTTTCCCAGGTCATAGTGACTCGGCTTTGGTTGTGAGCTACCTCCTGCTGAAGTTATATGCATTTCATATGGTCTACAATTTGTACAGCTTTACCTGAAAAATAATGAAGTGCAAAGATGTCCCATTTGTGAAGCTCCCACTATGTTAACTAGTCGTAAAGTTCAGCTGTGCCACTCTGACAATTCACTCTTCTCCATACTTCATGTTAGCCTACTGAGTCATTTCATTTCAGTGAGCTGAGTAAAAGCAAATATACAATCTCATCTGATTGACTGGAGAGCGTTATTGTTACAGACTTACCCAGTGATACATATACATGAATGTAAATAGATAACATTTATACCGAACAAAGTAGTACTTAAGCGCCTTCTAATTAAACATATGGTTTGGTTTTTTCCCGTTATCAAAACAGGGTGTAGGGAAAAAAGAAACCTCAAAATAGAGTAAGAAAACTCGCTGGAGAGATGTGTGGTGAAAATCCAGTCTAAATCCTACTGACAAATAAGCAAAATGCCTAATGATTTGTTTAAACAATGACATGCTCTTTAAAATTAAATTTTCTGATGTGTGGGATGTTTTGGTGTTCCTAATTGTTAGGAGTGCCAATGCTTCATGCAACAGATTTGAGTCCTCATCTGCTGAGTAGCTAGAGCTTTCGACATCTCTCAGCAAAAAGCAAAATCAGGAGAGAAAAACAAATCTGGATGGTTCCTACACATCTTAGTGGCTGACTCCACTGGGCATTGATGACGGCTAGTAAGGAACATGACTGCAGGGGTATTGGAAGAGGTAGACAACAGATGGGATAAATACAGTTTAGGAGGGCAGGGCATTTAGACTTCTGTGCACTCAGGTTACTTCATCAGAATTATATATTATGATTGACAGGAGGCTTCAACCATTGCAGGCAAACCAGGTGATCAACCCTGGTTCAATGAGGAGTGTAGGAAAGCATGCCTAAATATGAGGTGCCAACCTGGTGAAGATAGAGGACTACATACATGCCAAACAGCGGAAGCAGCATGCGATAGACAGAGCTAAGCGATTCCACAAACAACGGATCAGATCAAAGTTCTGCAGTCCTGCTACATCCAGTCTTGAATGGTGGTGGGCAATTAAACAACAGGCGAGTGAAAGAAGCTCCATAAACATTCCCATCCTCAATGATGGGGGAGTCCAGTACGTCAGTGCAGAAGACAAGGCTGAAACATTTGCCACCATCTGCAGTCAGAAGTGCCAAGTGAATGATCCATCTCAGCCTCCTCCTGAGGTCCCGAGCATCACTATGTCAGTCTTCAACCAATTTGATTCACTCCACATGATATCAAGAAATGGCTAAAGTCACTGGATACATTAAAGGCTATGAGCCCTGACAATATCCTGGCCTGTGCTCCATACGTAGCAGTGCCCTTAGCCAAGCTGTTCCAGTAGAGCTGCAACACTGGCATCTACCTGACAATGTGGAAAATTGCCCAGGTATGTCCTGCCCACAAAAGCAGGGCCAATCCAATCTGGCCAATTACCACTTCCATCAACCTACTCTCAATCATCAGCAAAGTAATGGAAGGTGTCGTCGACAGTGCTATCCAGCGGCACTTACTCAGCAATAACCTGCTCGCCAATTTATAGTTTGAATTCTGCCAGGGCCACCTGGCCCCTGATCTCATTACAGCCTTGGTACAAATATGGACAAAAGAACTGAATTCAAGAGGTGAGGCGAGAGTGACTGCCCTTGACATCAAGGCAGCATTTGCCCGAGCGTGTTATCAATGAGCCCGAGCAAAATTGAAGTCAATGGGAATCAGGGGGGAAACTCTCCACTGTCTAGACTCATACCTAGCACAAAGATTGCCATAAAAGCAAAATACCGCAGATGCTGGAAATCTGAAATAAAAACAGAAAGTGCTGGAAATACTCAGCAGGTCAAACAGCATCTGTGGAGAGAAACAGAGTTAATGTTTCAGGTCTGTGACCTTTCATCAGAATGAAGGCTGTCAACAAAGTTTGTCATTGTTGGAGGCCAATAATCTCAGCCCAAGGACATCACTGCAAGAGTTCATCAGGATAATGTCCTAGGCCCAACCATCTTCAGCTGCTTCATCAGTGACCTTTCCTCCATCATTATGTCAGAAGTGAGTATTAGAGGTGTGCAAAGGAAACCCAACGCGAGCCCGAATTCCGGACCCGGAAGTCCAACCCCACCCGACCCGAACTGGGCACATGTCGTCGGGACCCGTCAGGATCAGGTCAGGTGGCAGGCCTTTACATCAGTACATGGGTAAAGGCCTGCTACCCGATCTGACCCCGACGGGATTGACAGCATGTGTCGGGTTCGGGTCGGGCTTCCAGGTCCAGCATTCGGACTTGGGTCGGGTTTCCTTTGCACACCTCTGGTGAGGATGTTCGCTGGTGATTGCACAGTGTTCAGTTTCATTCCCAATTTCTCAGATACTGAAGCAGTGCAGTTCTGCACTCAGAAAGACCTGGTGAACATTCAGGCTTGAGCTGTAACATTTGCTCCACACAAGTGCCAGGCAATGACCATCTCGAACAAGGAAACATTTAACCATCGCCCCTTGTTGTTCTTAAAGTCATAACACATAGAAGGCGGCAATTTGGCCCATCAAGTCCATGCCAGCTCTCTGTGGAACAGTCCAGTCTGTCCCATTTCCCCATTCTATCCCTGTAACCCTGCAAGTTTATTTCCCTCAAGTACCCATCCAATTTCGTTTTGCAATTATTAGTTATCTCCGCTTTCACCACCCTCATAGACAGCAAGTTCCAGGTCATTACCACTCGCTCTGCAAAAAAGTTCTTCCTCACATCCCCCCCTGCAGCTCTTGCCCAAAACTTTAAATCTGTTTTCCCTAGTCCTTCTACAATCAGAAAATGCAAACAGCTTTTCTTTGTCCACCTTATTTAAACTGTCATAATCTTGTACACCTCTATCAAATCTTCCCTCAATCTCCTTTGCTCCAAGAAGAACAACCACAGCTGGTGCAACCTAACCTTGTAGCTAAAATCTCTCATCCCTGGAAACATTCTGGTAAATAAGTTTTGCACTGTCTCAAGGACCCTCACATCCTTTCTAAACGGCATTAGTAGACATGCGTCCGTCTCCGAAGACGATGGTCTGCATCCATGGTGTATGTCACTCCTGAGTTGAACATCATCTGTTGTGACTGTATAGGCCGACCAGTGAGTGGCAGTCCCTTCCACAGCTGGCACAGATGAATATCATTGTCCGGAGGTCGACTGATGCTTTTTCCTTCCGCTGGGCTCTCTTTTTCGTCATCTGGTCATTTCTTTTGTCCTTCCTGAGTGCCATTTTCCAGGAACTCCGGTTAGCAGCAGGACTTCCCATGCATTGACTCCAATCTCGGTGAATTTGAGGTCTCGCTTGCAGACATCCTTGTGTCGCAGCTGTGGGCGACCTGTTGGTCTTGTGCAAATAGCAAACCTGCCATAGAGATTGGCTTTGGGGATGCGGCCATTATCCATTTGGTGCACACGACCCAGCCAACGGAGACGCCGCTGACTCAAGAGGGCAAACATGCTGGGGACTCCTGCACGCTGGTCTACTTCCATATTTGGCACTCTGTCCTGCCAGAAGATGCCCAATATCTGTCTGAGGCAGCAGAGGTGGAAGTTGTTCAGCTGCTTTTCTTGGCTTGCATAAGTTGTCCATCCTTCACTACAATAAAGGAGGGTGCTGAGAACACAAGCCTGGTACACATGGAGCTTTGTATTTTCAGTTAGTTTGTTGTTAGTCCACACTCGTCTTCACACTTTTGACATGACAGCTGCAACCTTGACAATCCTGGTGCTGTTTCGGCATCAAGGGACAGATTGTTGACCAAGGTTGCGAAACTGTCGACGACCTCCAAAGTGAGGCATTACCATTACTGAAACCCCCACCATCAACATCCTGGGGAACCATTGATCAGAAACTGAACTGGACCAGCCATATAAATACTTTGGCTAAAAGAGCAGGTCACAGGCTGAGAATTCTGCGGTGAGTGACTTACCTCCTGACTCCCCAAAGCTTGTCCGCCATCTATTGGCACAAATCTGGAGTTTTTTTCTATACGTTTTAGGAATATGAGTGTCGCTGGGAAGGCCAGCTTTTGTTGCCCATCCCTAATTGCTCTTGAGACGTGGTAGTGAGCGGCCTTCTTGAACTGCTGCAGTCTATGTGGTGTAGGTACACCCACAGTGCTGTGAGGGAGGGATTTCCGGGATTTTGACCCACGACAGTGAAGGAATAGTGATATAGTTCCAAGTTAGGATGGTATGTGACTTTTAGGGGAACTTGCAGGTGGTGGTGTTCCTATGCGTCTGCTGCCCTTGTTCTTCTAGATGGTAGAGGTCACGGTATGGAAAGTGCTATTGAAGGAGACTTGGCGAGCTGCTGCAGTGCAGTGTGTTGGAATACCCTCCACTTGCCTGGAAGAGTGTAGCTCCAACAACAATCAAGAAGCCAAACATCGAACAAAGCAGCTTGCTTGATCAGTACCCCATCTACCACCTTAAACATTTACTCTCTCAATGACCGGTGCACAGTGGCAGCATCTATAAGATGTACTGCAGCAACTCGCCGAGCCTACCATCTGTTTCGGCACCCTGTTTAGAATTGTACCCTTCAGTTTGTCTTAGCACGAGTTTATTTTTCAGTGCTCAGACTGATGGCGGCAGCTATCTTTATAGTCTCCAAAGCTTAGTCGTTCATGAAATCTGTTTGGATAGATACTTTTGTAGTTTGCCTTGCAGTACAGACAGATGTGACCTCTGACATCATGATATGTAAAGGCTTTTGGCAGTAGCCATTTTATGCGCCACATGGAACATAATGTCAGAAGTGAGTAGCCAGACTTGAGAGGATTTTAGATTAGATTAGATTAGATTAGAGATACAGCACTGAAACAGGCCCTTCGGCCCACCGAGTCTGTGCTGACCATCAACCACCCCTTTATACTAATCCTACACTAATCCCATATTCCTACCAAACATCCCCACCTGCCCCTGTATTTCCCTACCACCTACCTATACTAGTGACAATTTATAATGGCCAATTTACCTACCAACCTGCAAGTCTTTTGGCTTGTGGGAGGAAACCGGAGCACCCGGAGAAAACCCACGCAGACACAGGGAGAACTTGCAAACTCCACACAGGCAGTACCCAGAATCGAACCCGGGTCCCTGGAGCTGTGAGGCTGCGGTGCTAACCACTGCGCCACTGTGCCGCCCCGCTGTAAGACAGCTGGTAGATGTGCAAAACATCAGGGAATTATTATGCCCCCTGGCGTTCCAGCTGAGAAAGTTTCAGTTTAAAAAAAACTCTGTCTGCAACTTTGCACAGGACATCAACAGCTGGGTAAGTCATTATAGCTTTGAATTTTCCAGCACCTGCTGCTATGGACATGAAGGGAGATTGAGAGGGAATTGGCAATTCTTCTAGTCTCAATGGCGGAATCAGGAGACTGCCACAGAGTTGGACAAGAAATCCAAACAGATAGGAATAGCACTCTGTTGTCATTTATGGAAAAAAAATGTTACAAGCTATATTGCACCCTAGATCTCACAGAGAAAAAAAGCACGACTTGTGAGATTTTGGATGCCTTGAAGTCCCACTTTGAACCCTGTACTAATGTCATTTATGAGCGTTGTGTGTTTAACACTAGAGTTCAGGAAGAGAGGGAGAATATTGATCAGTCTGTGACTGTACTGAGACGACTAGCTGAGTCTTGTGAGTTTGAGAGACAGAATTATCTTAGGAACAAGAGATCCTGGTGTGAGAGCATATCTGCTGAGAGAAGAGAAGCTTACTCTCAAGGCAGCTATTGACATGTGCAGAAGCTCTGAGGTGACTAATAACAGCTCAAGAGTATTGATGGGAGAACTGACGAGGCAATGCACTATACTAAGAGACAGTCCAAGACTTCCAAGCACAGGTCAATGATGAAAAGGAAGCTTTCAGAATGGCCAGCAGAAAGGTTAAGGCCAGAGTATTGGATGTAAATACTGTAGGGAACACCACAAGAAGGAAAAAAAAGCATGTCCAGCGTGGGGAAAGCAGTAGTGTACCTGCAAGAAGCTGAACCACTTTGCACGCAAGTGTTTTTCTAGAAAGAAGAAATGCAAGCCTGTAAAGATGGTTGATGGTGAGATGTCGAACGATGATTCTGACGAATCACTACACCCTAGAACATGTTGGTGCCATCAAGCGTTGAGGTAGAAAGTGGTTTATGATTGTTGGAATGATGACAGCTGAAGCAGAGCATCAAGCTGATTTGAGGTGTCAGATAGGCACTGGTTTTACGTGCAACATCATGAGCTTTGCAGACTCGTGTGAAATTGCTCAAGTTGGTAACCCAAATAAGAAACCTTCAAAAGGTAAAGTTGAGGCCCTACGATGTAACAATGCTCACTCCAAGAGGACAAACCAAGCTGAGAGTCCAATGCAACAAGAAAGAGGAACTTCAGTTCACCAAAGTAGACATTAAGCAAACTCCACCATCTTGGCTGAAACAAGTCGAAAGCTTGGACTGGTAACCCTCCAGGTACCAGGAGAGAAATCTATTCCCAAGCTTGCAGCTGCTGTGAATAAAAAAGCAAAGAAAGAAATTGAGATCATTGTAGCAAAGAAAGCTGGAAAGAGAAAGAGGAGCAGAAGTATAATACTGAAAATGACGCATCCTTTTCACTATGGGCTGAATTTTACAGCCCCCCCACCGTGTCGGGGGTCGTGGCGGGTGTGGCTGGAAAATGCTTCCGGCACAGGCCCACCACGGGCCTAGATGCCGGGAAGGCCCGGCCCGATATTGCCGGCAGTGGCGAGTCCTCGTGGCGGCCTCTCCACCACTCGGCGACGGGAGCCAAATTTGCATCGGTAAATTTATTTAAATAAATCGATTAATTACTTACCCGCTCCTGCCGTCCATCCCGGAGCGATATTGTTGCCAGTGGCCAGCACTCCCATGCCTTCGGAACCCCGTCTGAAATAGCGCAGCGGCTCCGTGACATGCCGTCCGCCTGCGTGGAATGTCATTGGTCACGTCCACCGCTGATTTTGGCGGCGGACATGTAAAATGAAGCCCCTATTTGTTTGAAATTTGATCTGTGAAAAGAACTTTGAGGAATTAAAAAACAATCTGAATGGCTTCTTCACCAAAGAGAAATTTTCAGTCACAAATGTCGGAATTGAATCTCACAGGAGAGAGCCGGCCCGATCCTCATGGTGGCAGCGAGACTCCGTGGCAGCCCCCTGTCACTGGACGACGGGACCTGGATTTAAATATTTAAATGAATGAGATGAATAAATTTAAATCAACTGACCTTGAATCTTATGGGCCCCCCGCGATCTTTGGCACAGCAGCTGGCACTCCCGCGCCTTCAATTCCCTGTCTGGGGAAAGCATGTGTGATGCTGGTGGGGAGGAGCTAAGATTTTTACTGCGGGGTGGGGAACGGGGTCAAATAAGCATCATCAGTGTAGAGGATGGTAGGAAGGAGTGCACTTTCAACTTTGTGCAGTATGGGGTGCAGGGTTCAGAATTCAAAGGTAAATATTTGCGGGGGGAGGGTCAAAAACTTACTGTAATTGTTATTAGGGGCTTGGAAAGGGGGGGGTCACAATTTTATTTTGTAAACTTTGGGGGATTTCACATTAAAAATTTAGATTTGCCGGCAGGGTTGGCTGCTCTTTAAAAAGGGCGCCTGCGCACAGGCAGCTGATGCCATTGCCGGTGATGGACAACTCACCCCATCCAAGTTATTTGGGGGGGGTTGGCTGCCCCGGCTATTGAAATGAGCCACTGCATGGGAGATCGCAGCAACTTTTCGGCATGCGGCCCGTGCATGTGGGCCGCCATTCTTTGAGCTTTCCGCCAGGAGTGATGGCGGGCATTTAAAATCCAGCCCATAGACTTTGAAACTGATGGAAAAGGCATTGAAACTCAATGGAAACAAAGTGCTGGGATTTACTGTCAAACTTGACAAGCACGCAGAAAGGAAAGTAATGCAGATTGGAAAAGAGAAAGGGACTGCAGGAACAAAAACAGAAAATGCTGGAAATACTCAGTAGGTCAGGCAGCAACTGTGGAGAGAAAAACAGAGTTAACATTTCAGGTCGTGATCTTTCATCAGGATACCAGGAACTGCAGGACATTGTTTGTCAAAAATCTCCCATTCAAGATATATAAGGATGGCTTCAAAGAGATTTTTGAGGATGCTATTGACATTAGAATTCCTGCTTTTCGTGATAGTTCATTTACTCAGGGCATTGTATCTATTGAATTTGAAAATGAAGCAGCTGCAGATACTGCATTGGAACAGAAACAAGGCACTTAAGTTGAGGGGAGGGCCATCGTTATTGATTTCACAAGCATATTAATTGTAAAGGATCGACAAACACAACCAGATTCTGATACACTCATTGTACATAACTTGGCCTATTCTGCAACAGAAGAAACCTTTCAGAGTATTTTTGAAAAAAGTACCAGAAAAAATTGGCAGATCAAAAGGTTTTGGCTTTTGGATTTCCCATCAGAAGAAGATGCTAAGTCAGCTAAGGAAACCGTGGAAGATAGAGAAATTGATGGATGCAAAATTACACCTGACTTTGCTAGACCGAATGCTGAAAGCCAGCGAGGTGGTCGAGGCTTTGGAAGAGCTAGAAGAGGACGGGGTGGATTTGGAGGATTCAGAGCTGGAAAGACGAGTTCTCAAAAGAAAGAAAATAAAAATTGTTTTAAATGGCAAATAAGACCACTTTGTGTTCAGTCAGAGCCTCTGTTGCTTTGCCTCAGAGTTGGACATTCCTGAGTTCTGCGTGGACTGGATGGCTATGTAGTTTGGAGTCTGGTGAGACCTCCCTAAGATTCTGAATGGACTTACAATTAAGTAAAGACAGAAATTGTTGGAACACCTTTTGTGGGTTTTTCAAATTTATTAAGTATTCTGTTTTACCAATGTGTAAATGTGCTGGTTCCTATGTTTTTTTAAGTTGCAACGTCGATGCAAATTTTTTTATGAGAAGGGAATGTTTGGGTAAATATTTTTGCACACTTTGGCTTGCCATACACATATGACCTCTGATATCATGATATGTAAATAAAGGCTGTTGGCAGTATCCATTTTATGTACCACATGGAACAAAATCATTCAATTAAATCCATTCAGATGGAAGTCAACATGCAGACATCCCATCGCTCATGTTGTACAGATAGAGAAGGGTAGGGTAAGGAACTCCTCTGTTGGACTCAGAAAAGTAATGCTTTATAGATTGTTCTTCTATGGATACATCTCTAACAGAAGACAATAATGATAAAGAAGCAATCCAATGGTCTATCATCCCTATGTGGTAGAAATAGCATGCCAATGCTTTCAGCCATTAGTCCAAGTTAGTGCACGTTGGACAGATAACACAATGGTCATCTGCAATGGCAGCAAATAAATGGGATTCATTTTCTCTGCTAGGTTGCAATACATTTGGCACATTAATAGCTAAGTCTTGGATTTTCCTCTTATTTCTGTATTTAGCTAGAGTAGACAACATTGTGGTGGATAATGGGTTGGTTGCAACACTTTTTATTTGCATAAATGGAAGATCCTCATGGAACTAATTATGATCGATCTTTTTCATCATTTGCCAACCTGGTTTCTGCTCCAAAGTAGGAGTATACCTATTTTGAGGTTGGATGGCCTCTCCCTTCTCCGCATATGGAAGATTATGTGCGACCCTTCTGCTGTCAGGGTGCTGCAGTAAGTGACCTTGACAAGTCAAGGCCATTCCTATAATCCTTTACTGGCTGCATCAACTGCAGTGCCTGGATGTACTAGTTATATGCAAGTCCAGCATTGTTTATGCTCTTCCAGTTAGGGATCAAATTCTATACCTGGACCCAAAGCATTACTGATTGAATATCAATGACTATTACATCATGTCCTTCCATTAGCAGTAGTCAATACTAATTCTAATATAGGACTCACAATGTGAAATAGAAAAAGTTAATGAATCGTGTGCTACCAAGGCAGATAACTATCTAGTGTATAAATGATGTCATATTTTGGACTTACTACAATATTTATTTGAACTAGGATTAAAGCACAGTTACATTCATGTAGGGGTTCCTACTATCAGGAATTTTAAAAACCGTTGACTTCAGATCCAGAGAAGGGACATTCTTTGTGTTGGCTATCCTGAAGCTCAGTTTTGTTCTTTAAAGCTAATGAACCTGTTTTTGAGTCCCAAACACATGATTTAAAGTTTCTCACACGACAGTATTAGCAATAGTTTTGAGTTGTAGTGTTAGTAGCTGCAGATCTTAGTTGTAGACTGATCCTATAGAGATATATAAATTGTTAAAGGTGTACCCCGCACCCCCCTCCCCCCTCACAACCCCTTCCCAGCACCCCCCTCGCACCATCTTCCCCCTGCATCCCCTTCCCCTGCACGCCCCGCTACCCCCTTACAGCCCCCTTTCCAGCTCCCCCTCGCACCCCCTTCCCTCCACCTCTCCCCCTTGCACCCCCTCCTCCCACCGGCATCATCCTACACCTGTGTAGGGGCCCTAACAACCCCACTGCCTTGTGGGCGTCTCGGGAGAGACCAAGGCAAAGGGAGTAAACCCGAACAGAAAATCCGGAGCGGATCCCCGTAGGCGGTCATGTGTCACCTTTGGCATGTTTCCGGCAGTTCCTGCAGCCATACCGGTGCCAAACATCATGCTCTGCACTCCTTTGGACCCTACCAGAAAGGCCGAGAGGGGGGTTTTGACGGTTGGGCAACTCTCAACCTCCACGCATTCGCCCAGGCATGCGCCATGGAGAGGTCACTCCATAGTTACCTCACAGCGACTGAAACAACACGGAAGGCAGCAGTTACAGGTTATAAGTCCAGAGATTGGGCGCCACGGGTTGCCTTTGTCAATGGAAGAGGTCATTGCACCTCACTGGACAGCTACCGCCCGCCTCAAACCGGACAGCCCCCGGTCAATAAGGTTCTGTCCCGCCACAGTCCACCTGCTTCAATGGGTGCTTGGAGCTCAGGGTCATTGCCCGAAAGGTGGACTGCAACACCACACCAAACAACATGAAAAAAGGAAAGAAGGTACCAGCCCTTCGCTTTGCAAGCTGGAACGTCAAAACTATGTGTCCTGGCCTGTCGGAAGACCTTACACAAATCAACGATTCTCAGAAGACCGCCATCATTAACAACGAGCTCAGTAGACTCAATGTAGACATTGCAGCACTTCAGGAGACACGCCTCCCCGCGAGTGGATCTCTAGCAGAGCAAGACTACACCTTCTTCTGGCAGGGCAGGGATCCTGAAGAACCAAGACAGCATGGAGTGGGCTTCGCCATCAGAAACTCCTTGCTCAGCATGATAGAGCCTCCCTCAAATGGCTCGGAACGCATACTGTCCATCCGACCGCTCACCGCCTCTGGTCCAGTACACCTACTCAGCATCTATGCTCCAACACTCTGCTCCCCACCTGAAGCTAAAGACTAGTTCTACGAGGAACTCCATAGCATCATTAGCAGCATCCCCAACAACGAACACCTGTTCCTGCTGGGGGACTTTAATCCCAGGGTTGGGGCCGACCATGACTCATGTCCCTCCTGCCTTGGGCGCTATGGCGTTGGAAGGATGAATGAGAACGGGCAGAGACTGCTTGAGTTGTGTACCTATCATAACCTCTGTATTACCAACTCGTTCTTTCACACTAAACCCTGTCACCAGGTTTCATGGAGGCACCCAAGATCGCGTCGTTGGCACCAGCGAGACCTCATCGTCACAAGGCGAGCCTCCTTAAACAGTGTTCAAATCGCACACAGCTTCCACAGTGCGGACTGCGACGCCGACCACTCCCTGGTGTGCAGCAAGGTTAGACTCAGATCAAAGAAGTTGCATCATTCCAAGCAGAAGGGCCACCCGCGCATCAACACGAGCAGAATTTCTCATCCACAGCTGTTACAAAAATTTCTAAATTTACTTGTAACAGCCCTTCAAAACACTCCCACAGGGGATGCTGAGACCAAGTGGGCCCACATCAGAGACGCCATCTATGAGTCAGCTTTGACCACCTACGGCAAAAGTGCGAAGAGAAATGCAGACTGGTTTCAATCTCATAATGAAGAGCTGGAACCTGTCATAGCCGCTAAGCACACTGCACTGTTGAGCTACAAGAAAACCCCAAGAGAGTTAACATCCGTGGCACTTGAAGCAGCCAGTGGAAAAGCCCCCGGGAAGAACAGCATTACCCCTGAAATAATCAAGAGTGCCAAGCCTGCTATACTCTCAGCACTACATGAACTGCTATGCCTGTGCTGGGACGAGGGAGCAGTACCTCAGGACATGCGCGATGCCAATATCATCACCCTCCATAAAAACAAAGGTGACCGCGGTGACTGCAACAACTACCGTGGAATCTCCCTGCTCAGCATAGTGGGGAAAGTCTTTGCTCGAGTCGCTCTAAACAGGCTCCAGAAGCTGGCTGAGCGCGTCTACCCTGAGGCACAGTGTGGCTTTCGTGCAGAGAATTCGACCATTGACATGCTGTTCTCCCTTCGTCAGATACAGGAGAAATGCCGCGAACAACAGATGCCCCTCTACATTGCTTTCATTGATCTCACCAAAGCCTTTGACCTCGTCAGCAGATGTGGTCTCTTCAGACTACAAGAAAAGATTGGATGTCCACCAAAGCTACTAAGTATCATCACCTCATTCCATGACAATATGAAAGGCACAATTCAACATGGCGGCACCTCAACAGACCCCTTTCCTGTCCTGAGTGGCGTGAAACAGAGCTGTGTTCTCGCATCCACACTCTTTGGGATTTTCTCAACCCTGCTGCTTTCACATGCGTTCAAGTCTTCTGAAGATGGAATTTTCCTCCACACAAGATCAGGGGGCAGGTTGTTCAACCTTGCCCGTCTAAGAGCGAAGTCCAAAGTACGGAAAGTCCTCATCAGGGAACTCCTGCTGCTTTATCATCTCACACTGAAGAGTGCCTGCAGAGTCTCATCGACAGGTTTGCGGCTGCCTGCAATGAATTTGGCATAACCATCAGCTTCAAGAAAACGAACATCATGGGGCAGGACGTCAGAAATGCTCCATCCATCAATATCGGCGACCACGCTCTGGAAGTGGTTCATGAGTTCACCTACCTAGGCTCAACTATCACCAGTAACCTGTCTCTAGATACAGAAATCAACAAGCGCATGGGAAAGGCTTCCACTGCTATGTCCAGACTGGCCAAGAGAGTGTGGGAAAATGGCACACTGACACGAAACACAAAAGTCCGAGTGTATCAAGCCTGTGTCCTCAGTACCTTGCTCTATGGCAGCGAGGCCTGGACAACGTATGTCAGCCAAGAGCGACGTCTCAATTCATTCCATCTTCGCTGCCTCCGGAGAATACTTGGCATCAGGTGGCAGGACCGTATCTCCAACACAGTAGTCCTCGAGGCGGCCAACATCCCCAGCTTATACACACTACTGAGTCAGCGGTGCTTGAGATGGCTTGGCCATGTGAGCCGCATGGTAGATGGCAGGATCCCCAAAGACACATTGTACAGTGAGCTCGCCACTGGTATCAGACCCACCGGCTGTCCATGTCTCCGCTTCAAAGACGTCTGCAAACGCGACATGAAGTCCTGTGACATTGATCACAAGTCGTGAGAGTCAGTTGCCAGCGTTCACCAGAGCTGGCGGGCAGCCATAAAGGCAGGGCTAAAGTGTGGCTAGTCGAAGAGACTTAGCAGTTGGCAGGAAAAAAGAAAAAATCGCAAGGGGAGAGCCAACTGTGTAACAGCCCCAATGAACACATTTTTCTGCAGCACCTGTGGAAGAGCCTGTCACTCTAGAATTGGCCTTTATAGCCACTCCAGGCGCTGCTCCACACACCACTGACCACCTCCAGGCGCTTACCCATTGTCTCTCGAGATAAGGAGGCCAAAGAAAAAGGTGTAGAACAAATTTACTTGGAATATTACTTTAAATTAAGCTGCAGCTGTAAGTATTGGCAACTTGGGTTCAAATTAGTAAAAGATAATAAATTAGTCACTTGGTAGTACAGAACTGGAGTATTGCTGAAAAAAGAGACTTACTGTCAAAGCTTTTCGTCTTGCACTCATCAGGACAGATGAAATAATGCCAAATTTCAAAGGGAGAAACAATTTATATTGCATGAGAAAAGGTGCTGATTGCTTGGCAAATCGACTCTGATTGATTGAGGCATCGCCGCACAGAATGCACGAGGGAACTTTTGTCCCCAATGCCTTGTTTAATTCAAAAAGGGCGCAATGCGTCGACATGTAGAATAGATAAGGGAGAACCAGTGGATGTGATGTATTTGGATTTTCAGAAGGCTTTTGATAAGGTCCCACATAAGAGGTTAGTGTGCAAAATGAAAGTACATGAGATTGGGGGTACTATACTGTCATGGATTGAGAATTGGTTGACAGACAGGAACAGAGAGTAGGAATAAACGGGCCTTCTTCCGGGTGGCAGGCAGTGACTAGTGGGGTACTGCAGGGATCAGTGCTTGGGCCCCAGCTGTTCACAATATATATTAATGACTTTTTTGCAGACGACACAAAGCTGGGGGGCGGGACTGTGAGCTGTGAGGAGAATACAAAAAGGCTCCAATGTGATTTGGACAAGTTGGGTGAGTAGGTAAATGCATGGCAGATGCAGTATAACGTGGATAAATGTGAGGTTATCCACTTTGGTTGTACAAACAGAAAGGCAGATTTTATTATCTGAATGGTGATAGATTGGGAAAGGGGGAGGTGCAACGAGACCTGGGTGTCCTTGTACACCAGTCGCTGAAAGCAAGCATTCACTTACAGCAAGCAGTTAGGAAGATGAATGGTGTGTTGGCCTTCATTGCAAGAGGATTTGAGTACAGGAGCAAGGATATCTTACTGCAGGTATACAGGGCCTTGGTGAGACCACATCTGGACTATTATGTGCAGTTTTGGTCTCCTTATCTGAGGAAGGATGTTCTTGCCATGGAGGGAGTGCAAAGAAGATATACTGGGCTGATTCCTTGGATGGCAGGATTGACATATGAGGAGAGATTGGGTCGACTAGACCTATATTCACTCGAGTTTAGAAGAATGAGAGGGGTTCTCATAGAAACCTATAAAATTCTAACAGGACGAGTCAGGCTAGGTGCAGAGAGGATGTTCCCAATGGCTGGGGAGTCCAGAACCAGGGGTCACGGTCTTAGGATATGGGGTATGCCATTTCGAACCGAGATGAGGAGAAATTTCTTCACTCAGAGGGTGGTGAACCTGTGGAATTCTCGACCACAGAAGGCAGTGGAGGCCAAGTCATTAAATATATTCAAGAAGGCGATAGATATATTTCTTAATGCCAAAGGGATCAAGGGATATGGGGGGAAGCGGGAACAGGGTACTGAATTAGACAATCAGCCATGATATTTTTTGAATGGCGGAGCAGGCCCGAAGTGCCAAATGGCCTACTCTTGCGTCTATTTTCTATGTTTTTATGTTCCTTTTGCCTGCAGAGGCCAGGTCTCTCTGTATGACTATATGTAGCTTCGAGCAAGTGTAAGTGAGCCACATTGCGAGCGCAACTGATAATCTGAAATTGCTTGTTAATGTAATTCTTAGCACACTCGGGATTGTTCAGTAAGTGCTGTCCAATCACAGAACCACATCTAACGTTAGACATTGTGTTCTGAGTTTTTCAAGTATGAGTTAGTTGAAAATGGTCAGTATTCTGTCTATTGCGAACAGCTGAATAGACATGCCATTGATATTATCCGCCAGTCGTTGGGGCGTACAGCCTATGTACCGAGCATTGCACCAACACTGGAATTCATATATTACATTACTCATTGTGAAGAAGTGCTGTGTTTGCCTCAAATTACCCTGGAAAGGTAAGGTATCGAAAAAATTTGAGTAACAGGTTCACACTGCTACGCAAGTGATATTTTCCACCAACAGGATGCTACTGTCAAGCCCCAAAAAGACGTTTTTCCTCCCAAATAAGTAATGTGGTAAATGAATTCCAGCGATGGTGTGATGCCATATATCACAATGACTTGACTGGCGGATTGTATCAAGCAGTACGTCCCTTCGGCTGTTCGCAATAGGCAGAGTACTGACTGTACTCAACCGGGGTAGGCGGTGGCATAGTGGTATTATCACTGGACTAGTAACCCAGAGACCCAGGGTATTTCTCTGGGGACATGGGTTCGAATCCCACCACAGCAGAAGGTGGAATTTGAATTTAATTAATAAATCTGGAATTAAAAGCGAGTCCATGAAACCATTGTCAATTGTTGTAAAAACCCATCTGGTTCACGAATGTCCTTTTGGGAAGGAAATCTGCTGTCCTTACCTGGTCTGGCCTACATGTGACTCAAGACCCACAGCAATGTGGTTAACTCTTACATGCCCTCTGAAATGGCCTAGCAAGCCACTCAGTTGTACCTAACCGCTACGAAGTCAATAAAATGGAATGAAACCGGATGGACCACACGGCATCGATTTAGGCACCGGAAACGACAACGGCAAACCCAGCCCTGTCGACCCTGCAAAGTCCTCCTTACTAACATCTGGGGGCTTGTGCCAAAGTTGGGAGAGCTGTCCCACAGACTAGTCAAGCAACAGCCTGACATAGTCATACTCACGGAATCATACCTTACAGACAATGTCCCAGACACTGCCATCACCATCCCCGGGTATGTCCTATCCCACCGTCAGGACAGACCCACCAGAGGTGGCGGCACAGTGGTATACAGTAGGGAGGGAGTTGCCCTGGGAGTCCTCAACATCGACTCTGGACCCCACGAAGTCTCATGGCATCAGGTCAAACACGGGCAAGATAACCTCCTACTGATTACCACCTACCGCCCTCCCTCAGCTGATGACTCAGTACTCCACCATGTTGAACACCACTTGGAGGAAGCACTGAGGGTGGCAAGGGCACAAAATGTACTCTGGGTGGGGGACCTCAATGTCCATCGCCAAGAGTGGCTTGGTAGCACATCTGACCGAGCTGGCTGAGTCCGAAAGGACATAGCTGCTAGACTGGGTCTGCAGCAGGTGGTGGGGGAACCAACACAAGGGAAAAACATACTTGACCTCGTCCTCACCAATCTGCATGCTGCAGATGCATCTGTCCATGACTGTATTGGTAGGAGTGACCACCACACAGTCCTTGTGGAGACTAAGTCCCGCCTTCACATTGAGGATACCATCCGTCGTGTTGTGTGGCACTATCACCATGCTAAATGGGATAGATTTCGAACAGATCTCGCAACGCAAAACTGGGCATCCATGAGGTGCTGTGGGCCATCAGCAGCAGCAGAATTTAACTCAACCACAATCTGTAACCTCATGGCCCGGCATATTCCCCACTCTAGCATTACCATCAAGCCAGGAGACCATCCGTGGTTCAATGAAGAGTGCAGGAGGGCATGCCAGGAGCAGCACCAGGCATTCCTCAAAATGAGGTGTCAACCTGGTGAAGCTACAACACAGGACTATCTGCGTGTCAAACTGCATAAGCAGCATGCAATAGACAGAGCTAAGTGATCCCATAACCAACGGATCAGATCTAAGCTCTGCAGTCCTGCCACATCCAGCCGTGAATGGACAATTAAACAACTAACTGGAGGAGGTGGCTCCACAAATATCCCCATCCTCAATGATGGGGGAGCCCAGCAAATCAGTGCGAAAGATAAGGCTGAAGCATTTGCAATAATCTTCAGCCAGAAGTGCCGAGTTGATGATCCATCTCGGCCTCCTCCTGAAGTCGCCAGCATAACAGATACCAGACTTCATCCAATTCGATTCACTCAGCGTGATATCAAGAAACGACTGGAGGCACTGGATACTGCAAAAGCTATGGGCCCTGACAATATTCCGGCAATAGTACTGAAGACCTGTGCTCCAGAACTTGCCGCGCCCCTAGCCAAGCTGTTCCAGTACAGCTACAACACTGGCATCTACCCGGTTGTGGAAAATTGCCCAGGTATGTCCTGTACACAAAAAGCAGGACAAGTCCAATCCGGCCAATTACCGCCCTATCAGCCTACTCTCAATCATCAGTAAAGTGATGGATGGTGTCATCATCAGTGCCATCAAGCGGCACTTGCTTAGCAATAACCTGCTCAGTGACGCTCAGTTTGGGTTCCGCCAGGGCCACTCAGCTCCTGACCTCATTACAGCTGAACTGAAGAGGTGAGGTGAGAGTGATTGCCCTTGACATCAAGGCAGCATTTGACCGGGTATGGCATCAAGGAGCCCTAGCAAAACTGAAAAATGGGAATCAGGGGGAAAACTTTCCACTGGCTGGAGTCATACCTAGCGCAAAGGAAGATGGTTGTGGTTGTTGGATGCCAATCATCTGAGCTCCAGGACATCACTGCAGGAGTTCCTCAGGGTAGTGTCCTGGGCCCAACCATCTTCAGCTGCTTCATCAATGACCTTCCTTCAATCATAAGGTCAGAAGTGGGGATGTTCGCTGATGATTACACAATGTTCCGCACCATTCGTGACTCCTCAGATACTGAAGCAGTCCGTGTAGAAATGCAGAAAGACCTGAACAATATCCAGGCTTGGGTTGATAAGTGGTAAGTAACATTTGCGCCACACAAGTGCCAGGCAATGACCATCTCCAACAAGAGAGAATCTAACCATCTCCCCTTGACATTCAACAGCATTACCATCGCTGAATCCCCTACTATCAACATCCTAGGGGCTACCATTGACCAGAAACTGAACTGGAGTAGCCATATAAATACCGTGGCTGCAAGAGCAGGTCAGAGGCTAGGAATCCTGAGGCGAGTAACTCACCTTCTGACTCCCCAAAGCCTGTCCACCATCTACAAGACACAAGCCACTCTCCACTTGCCTGGATGGGTGCAGCTCCAACAACACTCAAGAAGCTCGACACCATCCAGGACAAAGCAGCCCGCTTGATTGGCACCCCATCTACAAACATTCACTCCCTTCACCACCGACGCACAGTGGCAGCAGTGTGTACCATCTACAAGATGCACTGCAGCAATGCACCAAGGCTCCTCAGACAGCACCTTCCAAACCCGCGACCTCTACCAACTAGAAGGACAAGGGCAGCAAATACATGGGAACACCATCACCTGCAGGTTCCCCTCCAAGTCACACACCATTCTGACTTGGAACTATATCGCCGTTCCTTCACTGTCGCTGGGTCAAAATCCTGGAACTCCCTTCCTAACAGCACTGTGGGTATACCTACCCCAAATGGACTACAGCGGTTCAAGAAGGCAGCTCACCACCACCTTCTCAAGGGCAATTCGGGATGGGCAATAAATGCTGGCCTGGCCAGCGTCCCCCACATCCCATGAATGAATTAAAAACAAACAGCTTGTACTTGCAAAACTTAGAAAACAGGCCAGTGTTTTATTGAGCCCCCTGAGGTGGGGGGCATGGCGTATCATGCAAGGGGGGCAGTGAGGAGGAGGGTCTGTCGCCACCCACTCGCCAAGCGATCTTCCCGGGGGCGGGATAAGCCGAAGACGGCCTTCTGCCCAGTGGCCATTTGAGGCCCTTAAGTGGCCTGGTCTCGCTGCTGCTGGGATCTTGCTTCACTCAGGTAGGTAGGGCCTCCGCTGTGCGGGGACGACTCCTTGCAACACAAAGCACCCTCCCTGAGGGCTTGGAGGGGTTCTTGTTCCATGGACAATTTGTGGCCCACGGAGGACCCCCACTGGGAACAACTTTACCCCCTGGGAGCCCCCTCCTCCTGGAATTTACTCACCCATCCCCCCTTGTTGGGGCCTTCTGGACTGGCCCCGGCGACCCCGCCACACCTACCTCTTATCCAGGGTTTCAACACTGGGTCTGAGTCCGAAGCCCCTGCAGTACCAGCAGTGCCCACCATTCCCGATGGGCACTGCTGATGCTGCTGAGCTGCAGGCCCTTTGATTGGCCCCAGCTCATGGAGACGGGATCACCATCTTCAAAAGGATGGGGATCCTGGCTCGTGAATCTTTAATTGAAAAACACCAGAGGATTGCTCCGGCGGCTGCGAAAATGCAGAGGCAGGTTTCCGCCTGCCTTTTCGGCCCGACGCCGGGAGCCCTGCTTCCTGCACTAAATTCAGCCCACAATGTCTAATGTTAGATGTGATTCTGTGATTGGATAGCACTTACTGAACAATCCCCTTTGTGCTAAGAATTACAGTAACAACCAATTTCAGATTGTCAGTTGAGCTCGCAATGTGGCTCACTTACACTTGCTGGAAGCTCATAAATTGTCCTCTGCAGGGAAAAGAAACATGTCCAGGCATGGTGCCTTTTTTGAGTGAAACAAAGCATGGGGGACAATACTTCCCTGGTGCATTCTCCATGCTATCACTTCAACCAGAGTCGACTTGCCAACCAATCAGCACCCTTTTCTCATTGCGGGGAAGGGAGCATTAGATCTCAGATGGAAGAGCCAAGATGGGCCAAATGGCCTTCCTCACCCATTATCATCATCTGCTCAGGTCAGCCTTATGTAATTTGAGATAGAGACAGAATAATTCTTTGGACGCATCATGGTTTTCTCTGCGCACATGTTTTCTAGTTTCATTTCAATCAGGACATTGATATTCCATCATTTTATCTTTAGGTATGTTGATCAGAAGTAAACTGTAAGTTCTTGCTCACAGCGTGGAGAGCAAAATGGTTGATGAAATGCATTCTTCCATTCTCCACTGCTACCATCTGGCTGGAAATAGACCCAGTAACATTCTACTCATTCTTGAGCTTCTTTCTGAGCATCCCTTAGATCTTGCCTCTGTTTCCATGTTTGAAAGCTACATGAAATGCTGCTCTAATGGCTAAATTTGACAGCTGCAGAGAACACTGCTGCACAGCTCCACTCTCCTCCTGGATTATAGGTCCTACTATGTTTGAAAGATTGATCCCCCAATGAAGAAAAAAGATACTTTAACCGAACTGCCTTCTTGAACCGCTGCAGTCCATTTGGGGTAGGTATACCCACAGTGCTGTTAGGAAGGTTGATCCTTCCCAACTATCTGCTTAGATCCTATTGGATTTATTTTTGGTTTGCTTAGGGAATTATTGTGTGTCGGTTTACATCGGCTTCAAGTCAAAATTAATTGTTGCTATTACACAGGTTTTATATAATCTGTGAAACTCCACCGAGCATGACATCTAACCACAAATTAATTAGCATGCGTAGTATTTCAGAGAAGGAATGAAGCTTGGGTGAGTTCTTATGGTGTATGAAAGTTGCCTATCATTTAAAACATAAAGAAGATCCCACAAGATAGTAGATTTTTTTCACTTTGTGATAATGGGTTATCACCAAACCTTCATTATTTATCATTAGTTCTATACTAGCTTAAATAACATTACTAATTAGATGTCAATACCTTTAAATGCTTTGTAGATGCAGCTTAAAGGAGCTATATAATTTGCTGACACAAAACAAAATTGCAAGACTAAAATATCTAGAATGTAACCATGGATGCACTGAAAGGCATTTTCGAGAATGTGTTGAGGAGTAAAGTAACAAAAATTAAATGGTGGGGTAAAGTTCAATAAGTTATATATAGCATCTGGGTGTAGGGTACGGTATTTCCCAGTGGTTGTTGTGCCATAGCTTGGTTGCAGGCTGTTCCTGAATAAAGATGGGTAAATCAGTTTTTATTCAGATGTTACTTACAGTGTAATTCCCTCAGGTAAGTTTCCATTGCACACATTCAAGATTGTGTAAAGCTCAAATACAGCATGAAATTTGAGTGTCATGAACCGCTGCTCTTAGAAAAATATTCTTTCTTTTCCTCTTATTTTGCTCATGTGTATCTACTGCCTATTTCACTTTTCAAATTTTCTAACTCTTTTGCATCTTCACATAAATTTGGCAGTGATTTCACTTGTTTATCTTTCTAAGGTCTTCCTCTCGCACGCTGGATTTTGTAGTCATGCCACCAGTAACGACAGTGAATGAGCAAAATGTTGGCTGTCCGGCTTGTGACCTTCGCAGGCGTGCCGCTGCGAATACGCAACGGGCGGCCACTTAGCATAATGATGGAGGCCGTCCCCCCCAATCATGTGGTAGGGGCGACATTGGCAATGCCATTTACGGCGTCTCCTGATATTGAATTGCAGAGTTCAACGTTCCCCCTGCAACAGTACCCACTTGCAGAGATATCCCTTCCCCACCCCCCCACAGTACCCATTTGCAGAGATATTCCTTATACCCCCCCCCCCCCCACAATACCCACTTGCAGAGATATCCCTTACAACCCCCCACAGTACCCACTTGCCGGGATTCCCTCCCCCCTTCTTCCCCCTCAACGATATACAATTGCAGAGTTCACCCCATTCCCACCCGCCCAACAATTTACACTTGCAGAGTTCCAACCTCCCCTCACTTCTGGGGATTAACCTTAGTGGCAGTGTCTGATGTTGCAGCAAATTCTGCAGGATAGCAAGGCAAAACTTACCTAACCTTTGCAGGCACCAAATACTCTCCCATCAGTGGCGCCAGCTTTTCAATGACGGGAAAATGAAGGCACGTGAGTGCCGCACGTTAAGCAGAAGATTGCAAACGGCTGGTAGGATTGCAGCAAATTGCATTCTAATTAGTGCAAATAGGTACTTAACATGTTTAAAGCTAGGTCCCGTCAGAGTGGCGGAGGTGCCGCCAAAGAACTTCGCCGCTTATGGGAAAACTGGAACCTGGAATTATGGCATTGGGTTCCATAGCGGGCAATTCTGCTCCGATTCTCCACCTCCTCCACCACGGAGCCTGCCTTCAGGCTGAGCACAAGATCCAGCCCGTAGTCTTTGAATCTGTAGCCTGTACGACCAACATGCTATCACCTTACCACCATGCCAGCTTGCCGTGCTGAAGGCGTGCTTTGTTTTTGCCATATTACCATTTCCAAAGTCTAAAAGCAATACCTAAGCTTGAGCATGTGTACAGACATTCATTATGATTTTTAAAAATGCTTGTGCTATGATGATTTTGTAAGATTTTCTATTAATTCATCCTAGCCCATTGCCACTCACGCATTGAACAAACTAATCACTCCTATAATACGTAGCACAATGTCCCCTTCACACATCATACTGAGTACAAACTACTCACTCAGGTATACAAATAAGGTGTCTGATGATTTTGTTTATGTAACAGAATTTGAAATGCATTTGCAAGCTATCATGCAGCATAAATATAAATTCATGCAGTGAAAATACAATCAAATCAGGCCTAAGATCCTGGTGACATCTCACAAGAACTTTCCTGGTTATTTCAGGGTAGGAAGATCTTGTCAGGATTTTGCCAAAAATTTGCTTGATCGCAGCTGCTCATAAACATAGGGCTGAATTGGCACGGCGCACACACGACTTGTGTGCTGCTGAACTGCCGCGATATTTTGCGCGGCTACTCATTTAAATGGAGGGGGTGGAATGCCCATTCCCGATCACGTAGAGGGGGCAGCCACTCTATCCCCGGCAACGGTGTCGTCACCATCGTGCAGACCCCAACATCAGTTTTAAAGGGCTTCAAGCCCTTACTGGCAATTTTAATTTTTAATGTTACATGGAGGGAAAATGTAAAGTTCTATCATTAACGTATGTAGATTAGGGGGCCACCCAGTGTCGAAGCCTGTGGCGGGCCTCTCCCGGAATGATTTTCCGGGCCCCCCCCCCGCCATGACTCCTGACATTGGAGTGCTGGTGAAATTCAGCCCTTAATCTACGTATGATAATGATATCAAATAAATGAATAAACTCATACCAGGTATCAACAGCGGTCTCATGACAATATTCCAGCCGGTGGCCAGAAGTCCCATGCCTTTGGTTCTTTGTTCGGAGATCTGAGGCATGACACTGGTGGGGTGGGGGGAGGAGTGAAATTTTCAGGGGAGCGGGGAAAACTCCTTCTATTAGCTGAGGGGATCGTGGGAAGGGGGTTAAAGGGCAAAGTTAACATAGTTTGGGGGCAAAGTTAGTGATGAGAAGAAAAGTTTCTTCTGTGTGTTAAAGATATTAAATGGTCATTGGGGGGGCTGGAAAGAGGGCTTCAATCTATTATTGCAGTGGCACCAGACAATGTTGCCGGAGAAGGAGCGGCCGCCCCTTCTACATCATCAGGGGTGGATGTTCCACCCCCTCCATTTGATTGAGCCGTCGTGTAAAATATTGTGGCAGCTCAGCGGTGCACAAGTTGTGTGTGCGCGTGCCTTCTTTTAAGCTTGCCGCCATTGTTAAAATTCAGCCCTAAGGCTCTGCCGCCAAGCAGCGGGGGGCTGCCCCAAGGCCTCGCCGCTGCCGATAAAATGCGGCGGAGTCTTCCCGGCGTCTAGGCCCGTGGCAGGCCTCTCCCGGAAAGATTTTCCGGGGCACCCCCCCCAACCCTGCCACGACCCCCAACTTCGGAGGGCTGGTAAAATTCAGCCCATAATCTTTAAATATCCAGAGTCTGCCTTTTTAAATCTTTCGTTCCCCTTCCTCAGATTTTCCCAGACCACCCACTGTGATCTACCTGGGGATAGGAGGAATCATGGATTTATTCTGTTACTCTTTAAATATGATTCGGTAGATTAAATTCAATAATCCTGCATACCCATCTGTGAACTGTGCTTGAAAGGAGTGCAGGCTAGAGAATTAGCACTCTGTTTGAGAATGACTCCCCACTGCAAGCAGTGAAATTACTCCAATATTTAAATTTTAGGTGAGATGGTTCCAGTCAAATTATCAGCGAGAAGTTTTGATATTTAATTTGATAATGTTAGGAGGACAACATTGTACAAAAAAGACTTTCCTCAGACATGCCAGCAATTGTCAATTTCAGTAAGAAAACATCACCAAAGAGGCATGTTTATCATATTTTATACTGTAGTAGCTCTGTCATCTTCAGGATGAAAGAGTTGTATTTGTTATTTTAGCGTTCTGTGGTGACGGATCCCTCATGTGATTTACACTGTGTTGTAGTACATGGTCTGTGGGAGGAATGGTCGCCATGGAGTTTGTGCTCAGTTACCTGTGGGAGAGGATCGAGAACCAGATCTCGGATGTGCGTTGCTCCACAACATGGAGGGAAAGCGTGTCAGGGCCCGGAGCTCCAAACCAAGCTCTGCAACATTGCACTCTGCCCTGGTTGGTATAAACACTTATTTTAATTGCATATTTCTTCAGAATGTTTTTTTGAGGGCAGGAACATTTCTTTCTGTGCTTCTAAGGGCGAGGGTGAGGGCACTGAGAAATTAAGATCAGTCTTGTCTGTTGGATTATTCCAACAACTAATTCCATTGAATATGAAGCCTTAGCTTGGGACAATTAAAATTTTTTATGTGTTTGGGAAACTTCTGATACAGCCATGTTTGGTTAACCCCGCTCCTTCTTTTAAAAATGAGGTAGAATTGAAAGCAGTTTTCTATTCTCTGAACTAACCTGACATTGTTGAACCGATTTGACAACTCTTAGAGAGTGGCAACCCTTACACCCTCTCACTCTCTTTCTGGGAGGGACCTGAACCCAGGTCTGCAAAGTGACAATTCCATGCTCATTTTCTGATATAATATTTTCTTGATTCATTTTTCGGTGTGAAATTACCCTGCCATTTTATGTATTTTAAAATAGTTTACTTTTCTTACTACATTTTCTGATTTCCTTGAATAGGGCCAAATGGTTTTAGGTCTTCCACATAGTTCATTGAACCCTGTTTCTACTGAAAGGAAATAAAAACAGAAACTGCTGGAAATACTCACCAGGTTATGCAGTATCTGTCAAGAGAGAAACAGTTAACATTCTGAATTTTGCTACCCAGGAACAAGCCCGCTGCCAGGGCCAAAAGCGGGAGCAAACCCCTGCTCTGGCAGGTGGCTGGACCCTGGGGTGGTATTTTACCGGCAGTGTCTGATTAATAGGCCACCGCGGAGCTACCGTCCAATTGAGGATACCGGCACCCCCCCGCCACCCCGCCCAATCACCGCTAACAGTGACAACTGCTGAGGCTGCAGTATGAGGGAGAAGGTGCATCAATGCCGAGGCACCCTCGAAGACATGCAGGTTTTCTGAGGAAGCTGGGGCCAGGCAGGCAGGCCCCAGTGATCGGGGGAGTGATGGGGGTGTTATTCCAGCGGCGGTGACTTAGGTGTAGTGGCAGTCATTGTTGCTGGGAGAGCCCTTTGTGGGCCATGGAGAGCCCATCAAGGAAGCAACAAGAATCTCCAGAACCCGCTGGGAGGCCACCAGAGTTTACCTGGCAGTTTTCCCATGTGGCAGCGGACTCTCCCGATATGGGCAAAATGCCCACAGGGCCGGAAGTGGGTCATAATTGGGCCCGTAAGCAGCTCAATTGGCTGCCATATTGCCATCCTTTTTATCTCCCAGCCCATCCCCAAAGGGCTGGGAAAATGCAGCCCAACTTTTCAGTTTGATGACCTTTCATCAGAACTGAAATAAGTTACAGATATACCAGGTTTTAAGTAAGTGCTGAGGAATTGAACAAAGGAGGGAAGGAGGAGGGGTGCTGGTAATGGTTCTGTTGTTGCCATTTACAGCTCCTTTAGACCCATCTGTTGCTTCTTTACTTGTCCCATTACTACCCCCTTTGCCTTGCACAGTTATCCCTTTTGCTCACCCCTGCCTTCAGCCTCATCGCAGACCTTCCCTTTTGTTCTTTCCTTCTATCCTCCTCATTTATTGCTTCCCCTGCCTCTGCATCTGCTTAAAAACTGTTACATCTCTAAATTCTTCCAGTTCTGATGTCAACTCTGTTTCTCTCTTCACAGATGCTGCCTGGCCTGCTGAGTATTTCTAACATTTTCTGTTCTTATTTAAGATTTCCGATCTGCAGTATTTTGATTTTGTTATATTTAAAGGATATGTTTTACTTGAGAGTTTGTTTCGGTCTGTTCCACCACTCATAAAAGTAACCTCCATGCTATTTGTGTCATTTGTAATTAAGGTGTCACTGTGCTTCAGTTTACAAGTCTAGAGTATTTGAATTACTCCAGTGATTTCCTCATTTGTGAATTATATTTCCTTAAACCTTATCATTTCCATTTTATTTTTCTTGTAAAAACACAAAGTATTTCAACAGTAGAGTTCCATTGATCGTAAGATCAAAAATATTTAAAAATCTATAATTTGTAAAATAAACAATAAGATGATACATAAAGCATGTTCTCAGAATCTGGTACTTAATCAGACATCACACACTATAGATCAGGATAACAGCTATGAATTTTCTCAGTTTCTTTTTTTTTAAGAAGCTCATTTTACAACACAAAGTGATATTTATGATCCTTGCTGCATGCACTTTGTACAGTGCAGTGAAACCTCAATCATTTGTGCTCCCATTTTGCATGTTCTCGATTATTATGAGTATTTTTGTGAATAATTGGAAGTTACCATTATTTTTCCTTCACTCATCTTCATTGTTCTGTTCCTGTGCTAGCTGGTCTTGCCCGCAAAAGAACAGAGAGGAATTCTGCTGGTGACAACGGAATTGTGCAAACAGAAAAGAGAGAGGCACATCCTTTGATATCAGTAGTGTAACTTTGGAGCTCCCAATTATCTGGCATTTTCCAATATTCATGGGGAGTCCTCTCAACCAGACAGGACAAACCGGTGTTCAACCTTAATTCTATTAATTTTCTTTGTTTTTTGGGATGTGGATGATTCTAGACAGGCTGCATTAATTATCTATCCCTAGTTACCTTGAGGAAGTGGTGGTAGCCCATCTATGTGAACCACTGTAGTTCTTTTAATGATGGTGCTTCCATGAAGGTGTTAAGCTAATTCAAAGATTCTTACCAAACAATGACAGATACATAGAGTGGTGAAGGAGGCATTTGGAATGCTTTCCTTTATTGGCTGAGGTATAGAATACAAAAGCAGGGATGTAATGCTGGAACTGTATAAAACGCTGGTCAGGCCGCAGCTGGAATATTGCGTACAGTTCTGGCCACCACATTACAGGAAGGACATAATTGCTTTGGAGAGAATGCGGAGGAGATTTACAAGAATATTGCCAGGGCTTGAAAGTTGCAGCTATGAGGAAAGATTGGATCGGCTTGGGTTGTTTTCCTCAGAACAGAGGAGGTTGAGAGGTGACTTGATTGAGGTGTACAAAATTAAGAGGGGCCTAGATAGAGTAGACAGGAAGGACCTGTTTCCCCTAGCAGAGAGGTCAATTACCAGGGGGCACAGATTTAAGATGATTGGTAGAAAGATTAGAGAGGACATGAGGAAAAACTTCTTCACCCAGAGGGTGGTGGGTGGAATTCACTGCCCGGATCGGTGGTGGAGGCAGAAACCCTCAACTCATTTAAAAGGTACCTGGATATGCACCTGAAGTGCTGTAACCTGCAAGGCTACGGACCAGGTGCCAGAAGATGGGATTAGATTGGGCGGCTAGCTTTTTTGGCTGGCATGGACACAATGGGCTGAATGGCCTCCTCCTGTGCCATAATTTTTCTAGGGGTTCTATAGTTTAATGATGAATGAATAGAGATGTATTTCCAAGTCAGGGCCATGTTGGTTTGGAGGGGAAGTTTGAGATGATGGTGTTCCCATTGCTGCTCTTGTCCCTTTTAGTTGTGGAGGTGACAGGGCTGGGAGGCACTGTCGAAGTGAACTTGGTTAGTTGCTGTATTACATCCTGTAGTACAAACTGCAGCCAGTGGTGGAGGGAGTGGATATTGAGTTCAGTGACAGGGCCGCCAATAAAGAGGACTGTTCTGCCCTGGATGAGCAAAGAACAAAGAACAGTACAGCACAGGAACAGGCCATTCGGCCATCCAAGTCTGCCTAAACTAACACCTTCTGCACTTCCGGGGCCCATATCCCTCTATTCTCTTCCTATTCATGTATTTGTCAAGATGTCTCTTAAACGTTGCTATCGTATCTTCTTCCACCACCTCCCCTGGCAGCAAGTTCCAGGCACTCACCACCCTCTGTGTAAAAAACTTGCCTCGCACATCCCCTCTAAACTTTGCCCCTCGCACCTTAAACCTATGTCCCCTGGTAACTGACTCTTCCACCCTGGGAAAAAGCTTCTGACCATCCATTCTGTCCATGGCGCTCATAACTTTGTAAACCTCTATCAATTCGCCCCTCCACCTCCGTCGTTCCAGTGAAAACAATCTGAGTTTTTCCAACCTCTCCTCATAGCTAATGCCCTCCAGACCAGGCAACATCCTGGTAAACCTCCTCTGTACCCTCTCCAAAGCGTCCACGTCCTTCTTGTAGTGTGGCGACCAGAATTGCACGCAATATTCTAAGTGTGGCCTAACTAAGGTTCTGTACAGCTGCAACATGACTTGCCAATTTTTATACTCTATGCCCCGACCGATGAAGGCAAGCATGCCGTATGCCTTCTTGACTACCTTATCCACCTGCGTTGCCACTTTCAGTGACCTGTGGACCTGTATGCCCAGATCTCTCTGCCTGTCAATACTCCTAAGGGTTCTGCCATTTACTGTATACCTCCCACCTGCATTAGACTTTCCAAAATGCATTACCTCACATTTGTCCGGATTAAACTCCATCTGCCATTTCTCCGCCCAAGTCTCCAACCGATCGATATCCTGCTGTATCCTCTGACAATCCTCATCATTATCCACAACTCCACCAACCTTTGTGTCGTCCGCAAACTTACTAATCAGACCAGCTACATTTTCCTCCAAATCATTTATATATACTACAAACAGCAAAGGTCCCAGCACTGATCCCTGCGGAACACCACTAGTCACATTCCTCCATTCAGAAAAACACCCATCCACTGATACCCTCTGTCTTCTATGACCAAGTCAGTTCTGTATCCATCTTGCCAGCTCACCTCTGATCCCGTGTGACTTCACCTTTTGCACCAGTCTGCCATGCGGGACCTTGTCAAAGGCTTTACTAAAGTCCATATAGACAATGTTGATGGATAGTGTTGAGTTTCTTGAGGGCTGTGCTTGTACTGATCCAGGTGAGTAGTGAGTATTCCACTCCTGACTTGAACCTTGTAGATGGTGGATTGGCTCTAGTTAGGCTACAAGTAGAGTACTGTGTTCATTTCTGGTCACCAGAACTGAGGAAAGATGTGAGGGTCTTTGAGAGAGTGCAGAGGCGATTAACCAGAATGGTTCCAGTGATTAGGGATTTTAGCTACAAGTTTAGGTTGGGGTTGTTCTCCTTGAGAAAAGGAAATTGAGTGATTTGATAGAGGTGTTCAACATTATGACAGGTTTACATAAAGTAGACAAAGAAAACCCCATTATCTGATGGTACAAGGACTAGGGGACATAGATTAACACTTTTGGCAAGAGATGCAGGGTGATGTGAGGGAGAACTTTTTCACACAGGGAGTGGTAATGACCTGGAACTCACTGCCTAAAAGGGTGGTGGAAGCAAAACTTTGATTTCAAAATCAAAGTGTGGGGCGGCACAGTGGCGCAGTGGTTAGCACCGCAGCCTCACAACTTCAGGGACCCGGGTTCGATTCCGGGTACTGCCTGTGTGGAGTTTGCAAGTTCTCCCTGTGTCTGCGTGGGTTTTCTCCGGGTGCTCCAGTTTCCTCCCACAAGCCAAAAGACTTGCAGGTTGATAGGTAAATTGGCCATTACAAATTGTCACTAGTATAGGTCAGTGGTAGGGAAATATAGGGACAGGTGGGGATGTTTGGTAGGAATATGGGATTAGTATAGGATTAGTATAAATGGGTGGTTGATGTTCGGCACAGACTCGGTGGGCCAAAGGGCCTGTTTCAGTGCTGTATCTCTAATCTAATCTAATCTAATTGCCCATGAGAAGATGGTGGTGAGCTACCTTCTTGAACTGCTGCAGTCCATGTGGGGTTTGTACACCCACAGTGCTATTAGGAAGGGAATTTCAGGATTTTGACCCAGCGCCAGTGAAGGAACAGCGATATAGTTGCAAGTCAGGACGGTGTGTGGCTTGGAGGGGAATTTGCACGTGGTGGTGTTCCGACGCATCTACTGCCCTTGTCCTTCTAGGTGGTAGAGGTCGCGGGTTTGGAAGGTGCTCCCTGAGTAGCCTTGGTGCATTGCTGCAGTGCATCTTGTAGATGGTATACACTGCTGCCACTGTGCGTCGGTGGTGGAGGGAGTGAATGTTTGTAGATGGGGTGCCAATCAAGCTGGCTGCTTTGTCCTGGATGGTGTCAAGCTTTTTGAGTGTTGTTGGAGCTGCACCCATCCTGGCAAATGGAGAGTATTCCATCACACTCCTGACTTGTGCCTTGTAGATGGTGGACAAGCTTTGGGGAGTCAGGAGGTGAGTTACTCACTGCAGGATTCCTGGCCTCTGACCTGCTCTTGTAGCCACAGTATTTAGATGGCTACTCCAGTTCAGCTTTTGGTCAATGGTAATCCTGAGGATGTTGATAGTGGGCGATTCAGCTATCGTAATGCCGTTGAATGTCAAGGGAAGATGGTTAGATTCTCTCTTGCTGGAGATGGTCATTGCCTGGCACTTGTGTGGCGCAAATGTTACTTGCCACTTATGAGCCCAAGCCTGGATATTGTCCGGGTATTGCTGCATTTCTATATGGACTGTTTCAGTATTTGAGGAGTCACGAATGGTGCTGAACATTGTGCAGTCAGAAGCAAACATCCCCACTTCTGACCTTATGATTGAAGGAAGGTCATTGATGAAGCAGCTGAAGATGGTTGAGCCTAGGACACTACCCTGAGGAACTCCTGCAGTGATGTCCTGGAGCTGAGGTGATTGACCTCCAACAACCACAATCATCTTCCTTTGCGCTAGGTACAATTCTAACCAGTGGAGTATTTTCCCCGATTCCCATTGACTCCAGTTTTCCTAGGGCTGCTTGCTGCCATACTCGGTCAGATGCTGCCTTCATGTCAAGGGCAGTCACTCTCATCTCACCTCTTGAGTTCAGCTCTTTTGCCCAGTTTGAACCAAGGCTGTAATGAGGTCTGGAGCTGAGTGGCCCTGGCGGTACCCAAACTGAGCATCAGTGAACACGTTATTGCTAAGCAAGTGCCTCTTGATAGCACTGTCGATGACACCTTCCATCACTTTACTGATGATCAAGAGTAGACTGATGGGGTGGTAATTGGCTGGGTTGAATTTCATTGAGTCATAGAGTTATACAGCACAGAAACAGGCCCTTCGGCCCATTGTGTCTGTGCCAGCCATCAAGCACCTTACTATTCTAGTCCCATTTTCCGGCACTTGGCCCGTCGCCTTGTATGCTATTGCGTTTCAAGTGCTCATCTAAATACTTCAAATGTTGTGAGGATTCCTGCCTCTACCGCCACTTCAGGCAGTGTATTCCAGATAATTTTCCTCAAATCCCCTCTAAATCTTACCTTAAATCTATGCCCCCTGGTTATTGACCCCTCTGCTAAGAGAAAAAGTGTCTTCCTATCTCATCTATCAATGCCCCTCATAATTTTGTATACCTCAATCATGTCCCCTCTCATCCTTCTCTGTTCTAAGGAAAACAACCCTAGCCTTTTCAGTCTCTCTTCATAGCTGAAATGCTCCAGCCCAGGCAACATCCTGGTGAATCACCTCTGCACTCTCTCCAGTGCAATCACATCCTTCCTATAGTGTGATGCCCAGAACTGTACACAATACTCCAGCTGTGGCCTAACTAGCGTTTTATACCGCTCCATCATAACTTCCCTGCTCTTATATTTTATGCCTCGGCTAATGAAGGCAAGTATCCCATATGCCTTCCTAACGACCTTATCTACCTGTGCTGCTGCCTTCAGTGATCTATAGGGAAGTACACCAAGGTCCCTCTGACCTTGTGTACTTCCTAGGGTCCTACCATCCATTGTATATTCCCTTGCCTTGTTAGTCCTCCCAAAATGCATCACCTCACATTTCTCAGGATTAAATTCCATTTGCCACAGCTCTGCCCATCTTACCAGCCCATCTGTATTGTCCTGTAATCTAAGGCTTTCCTCCTCACTATTTACGACACCACCAATTTTCGTGTCATCTGCGAACTTACTGATCATACCTCCGATATTCACCTCTAAATCATTAACGTACACTGCAAACAGCAAGGGTCCCAGCACAGATCCCTGTGGTACGCCACTGGTCCCATGGTTCCACTCGCAAAAACAACCCTCGACCATTACCCTCTCTTTCCTGCCACCTAACCAATTTTTGATCCAATTTGCCAAATTGCCCTGGATCCCATGGGCTCTTACCTTCTTAACCAATCTCCCATGCGGGAACTTATCAAAAGCCTTACTAAAGTCCATTAGACTACATCAGCTGCTTTACCCTCATCTACACATCCAGTTACCTCCATGAAAAATTCAATCAAGCTAGTTAGATACAATCTGCCCCTGACAAAGCTGTGCTGACTATCCCTGATTAATCCCTGCCTCTCCAAGTGGAGATTAATCCTGTCCCTCAGAATTTTTTCCAATAGTTCTCAACCACTGATTTTAAATTCACCGACCTGTAAGTACCTGGTCTATCCCTGCTACCCTTCTTGAATAATGGTGCCACATTCCTCTGGCACATCTCCCGTGGCCAGAGAGGATCTGAAAATTAGTATCAGAGCCACTTCTATCACCTCCCTTGCCTCACACAATAGCCTGGGATACATCTCATCTGGGCCTGGGGATTTATCCACTTTTAAGCCCGCTAAAACATCTAATACTTCCTCCATTTCGATGTTAATATGTTCAAGTATATCACAGTCCCCCTCCCTGATCTCTACACCTACATCGCCCTTATCCACAGTGGAAACAAATGAAAAGTAATCATTTAAAACCTCACCTATGTCCTCCGGCTCCACACACAGATTGCCACTTTGGTCCCTAATGGGCCCTACTCTTTCCCTGGTTATCCTCTTGTGCTTAATATACTTACAAAACAGCTTAGGATTTTCCTTTATGTTGACTGCCAATGTTTTTTCATGTCCCCTCTTTGCTCTCCTAATTACTTTTTTCAGTACCCCCCTACACTTTCTATACTCCTTTAATGCCTCCGCTGTTTTCAGTGCTCTGAATCTGCCATAAGCCTCCTTTTTTTTCCTGATCCAATACTCTATATCCCTTGACATCCAGGGTTCCCTGGACTTGATGGTCCTACCCTTCACCTTAACAGGTACATGTTGGCTCTGAACCTTCACTATTTCCTCTTTGAATGACTCCCACTGGCCTGATGTAGACTTTCCTACAAACAGCTGCTCCCAGTCAACTTTGGCCAGATCCTGTTTTATCAAATTGAAATCGGCTTCCCCCCAATTCAGTACCTTTATTTCTGGCCCATCTTTGTCCTTTTACATAACTACCTTAAATCTTAGAGTTATGGTCACTATCCCTAACATGCTCCCCCATTGATACTTCTACCACTTGTCTAGCTTCATTCCCTAGGATTAGGTCCAGTACTGCCCCTTCTCTTGTAGGATTGTCTATATACTGGCTCAAAAAGCTCTCCTGTATACATTTTAAGAATTCCTCCCCCTTTAAGCCTTTTGCACTAAGACTATCCCAGTTGGTATTAGGTAAGTTGAAATCCCCTACTATTATTACCCTATTATTTTTACACCTCTCTGAGATTTGCCTACATATCTGTTCCTCTATGTCTCCCTGATTTGTCCTGCTTTTTGTGCACAGGACATACCTGGGCAATTTTCCACATTGCCAGGTAGATGCCAGTGTTGTAGCTGTACTGGAACAGCTTGGCTAGGGGCGCAGCAATTTCTGGAGCACAGGTCTTCAGTACTATTGCCGGAATGTTGTCAGGACCCGTAGCCATTGCAGTATCCAATGCCTTCAGTTGTTTCTTGATATTACGTGGAGGGAATCGAATTGGCTGAAGACTGGTATCTGTGATGCTGGGGACTTCAGGAGGAGGCCGAAATGGTTCAGCCACTCGGCACTTCTGGCTGAAGACTGTTGCAAATGCTTGAGCCTTATCTTTTGCACTGATGTGCTGGGCTCCCCCATCATTGAGGATGGGGATATTTGTGGAGCCACCTCCTCCAGTTAATTGTTTAATTGTCCACTACCATTCATGACTGGATGTGACAGGACTGCAGGGCTTAGATCTGATCCATTTGTTGTGGGATCACTTAGCTCTGTCTATCGCATGCTGCTTATGCTGTTCGGCATGCAAGTAGTCCTGGGTTGTAGCTTCACCAGGTTGACACCTCATTTTGAGTTATGCCTGGTGCTGCTCCTGGCATGCTCTCCTGCACTCTCCATTGAATCAGGGCTGATTCCCTGGCTTGATGGTAACGGTAGAGTGGGAGATATGCTGGGCAATGAGGTTACAGATTGTGGTTGAGTTCAGTTCTGCTGCTGCTGATAGTCCATAGCGCCTCAAGGATGCCCAGTTTTGCATTGCTAGATCTGTTTGAAATCTATTCCATTGAGCACGCTGGTAGTACCACACAACACGATGCAGGGTATCCTCAATGTGAATACGGGATTTCGTCTCCACAAGGACTGTGTGGTGGTCACTCTTACCAGTACTATCATGGACAGATACATCTGCAGCAGGCAGATTGGTGAGGATGAGGTCAAGTATGTTTTTCCCTCTTGTTGGTATCCTCACCACCTGCCACAGACCTAGTCTAGCAGTTATGTCATTTAGGACTCAGCCAGCTCAGTCAGTGGTGGTGCTACCAAGCCACTCTTGGTAATGGACATTGAAGTCCCCCACCCAGAGTACATTCTGCGCCCTTGCCACCCTCAATGCTTCCTCCAAGTGGTGTTCAATATGGAGGCGTACTGATTCATCAGTTGAGGGAGGGCAGTAGGTGGTAATCAGCAGGCGGTTTCCTTGCCCATGTTTGACCTGATGCCATGAGACTTCATGGAGTCCGGAGTCGATTTTGAGGACTCCCAGTGTATCTCCCTCCAGACTGTATACAACTGTGCCACCACCTCTGCTGGGTCTGACCTGCCGATGGGAAAGGACGTACCCAGGACCGGTGATGGTCATGTCTGGGACATTGACTGAAAGGTATAATTCGGTGAGTATCACTATCTCTGGCTGTTGCTTGACTAGTCTGTGGGACAGCTCTCCCAACTTTGGCAGAACTCCCCAGATGTTGGTAAGGAGGAGTTTGCAGGGTCGACAGGGCTGGGTTTTCCGTTGTCGTTTCAGGTGCCTAGGTCAATGCCGGGTGGTCCGTCCGGTTTCATTCCTTATCGACATTTTAGCGGTTAGGTATAACTGAGTAGCTTGCTAGGCAATTTCAGAGGGCACTTTAAGAGTCAACCACATTGCTGTGGGTCTGGAGTCACATGTCGGTCAGACTGGGTAAGGACAGCAGATTTTCCTTCCCTAAAGAATATTAGTGATAAGGTTAGATGAAGTAGGGTGGGAGGAAGTTTGTGTGGAGCATAAACACCCCCGGCATAGACCAGTTGGGCTGAATGGTCTGTTTCTGTGCTGTAAATTCCATGTAATTAATCAGATCTGCTGTCACTCAGTCCAACAGTAAAAACACTATTTTCAGTTCCACCAGTTTAGCCCAGCCTGGATTAGACACTAATTCTAACTCCAAACTTACCTTTTGTACTTTTAAAATAAAACATACAACAGCAAACCAGTGGGAGGCATTCAAAAATGAGATTCTAAGACACAGTACAGACATATCCCACAATGATAAAGGGTGCTGCAGCCAAATCTAGAGCCCTGGTTATCTAGAAGCATACAGGGTAAGATAAAGCAGAGAAAGAAAGCTTATGACAGTCACAAAACATTTCATACTCCAGAAAGTGCAGGGGTGAAATAAAAAGGAAATTAGGAAAGCAAAGAGAGGTCATGAAAAATTATTGGCAAGTAAAATCAAGGAAAACTCAAAGATGTTTTATCAGTATATAAAGAGCAAGAGGATAACTGAGGAAAGGGTAGGACCTATTAGAGATGTACAAGGGAACTTATGCGTGGATGCAGATGATGTGGGCAGGGTTCTTAATGAGTATTTTGTCTCTGTCTTCACAAACGAGAGGGATGATGCAGACATTGTAGTAAAAGAGGAGGAGTGTGAAATATTAGATACAATAAGCATAATAAGTGAGCAAGTATTAGAGGGTCTGTCATCCTTGAAAGTGGATAAATCACCAGTGCCAGGGAGGAAATAATGGCTGCTCTGAGGATCATCTTCAAACCCTCACTAGATACTGGCGAGGTACCAGAGGATTGGAGGTCTGCGAACGTTGTACCATTGTTTAAAAAGAGTGCAAGGGATAGGCCAAATAATTATAGGCTAGTCAGTGTGACCTCAGTGGTGAGCAAATTATTACAATCAATTCTGAGAGATAGGATAGACTGTCACTTAGAAAAGCACGGATTAATCAGGGATAGTCAGCATGGATAAAAGCAAAATACTGCGGATGCTGGAAATCTGAAATAAAAACAAGAAATGCTGGAATCACTCAGCAGGTCTGGCAGCATCTGTGGAAAGAGAAGCAGAGTTGACGTTTCGGGTCAGTGACCCTTCTTCGGAATTGCTCTGGAGAGAGTACAGAGGAGATTTACAGGATTGTTGTCAGGGTTTGAAAGTTGCAGCTATGAGAAAAGATTGGATTGGCTAAGGTTGTTTTCCTTAGAACAGATGAGGCTGAGTGGTAACTGAATTGGGGTGTACAAAATTATGAGGGGCCTAGATAGAGTAGAGAGGAAGGACCTGTTTCTCCTAGTGGAGAGGTCAATTACCAAGGGACACAGATTTAAGGTGATTGTTGGAAGGATTAGCGGGGAGATGAGGAAAAACATTTTCATCCAGAGGGTGGTGGGTGTCTGAATTTTACTGCCCAGATCGGTGGTGGAGGTAGGGACCCTCAACTGTTTTAAAAGGTACCTGGACATGCACCTGAAGTGCTGTAACCAGCAAGGCTACGGACCAGGTGCTGGAAGGTGGGATGAGATTGGGCAGCTAATTGTTTCAGCCAACGCAGGTACAATGGGCTGAATGTGCCGTAACTTTTCTATGGTTCTATATCTGCCGAAGACCCAAGCCCAGACATTTGCATTACATTTTTATTGATGTGGTGGTGGTTGGAGGGAGCATTTCATTATTTTATTATTGAAATCTGCAAAATCAAAATAAATGTGTAATTTATTGGCAGATGTAATTAGTGAATGCCTCACCAATATCTTTGTTTCATAGGCCTTTGGTTACAAGTTTGGTGAAGTGTCTTGCAAGGTGCTTGTTGATAGAAATTTATCAGGGGTTAAAAAAATACAGATATTATGAAGCATCATTAAACCTCTTTTTTATTTGTTCCTTAATGTGAACATTGCTGGCACGTTCTCGGACTTTGACCCACAATGATGAAGGAACTGCAATATATTTCCAATTCTGATTTGTTGACCCCAACAAGACACATCTTAATGGGGACTTGTCTTTTGTAGAGTTCACTGTTTCAAAGGACTGTCACATTACTTCAACCAAGACCAGGAACAGAGTTATGACAGCAGCAGTTATTATGAGGTGTCACAAAACATCTTTATCTTTATTTTAAAAAAGGAGTGAAGTTCTAAAATTTATTATCTCCCAGATACACTTCCTTTGCAGGGTCCCAAATGAAAGTGGTAAACTTGATGTTTTGATACTTGTTTAAAAAAATATATATTTGCAGTGTGTTATCATTGCACCCAAATACTATTCTGTTCTTTTGGATACTGATTATGAGCTAAGTGTCTGTTTACTCGTAGCTGTAGTCTATTGTTTTTAATAATCAATATGGCAACTGCAGTCATGTCTACAATGAATGTCATCATCTCTAACCTCAAACATCTTAGTCTGTAGTAGCAAATGCTAGAAAGTATATGAGAAAATCCAACCCTGGAAAAACGGGAAGGGAATGGAAATCACAACCAAAAAAACACAAGGAAGAAAACAATCTGGATTTCATCAGCCTGCAGTAATGATGTCTATGTCCATGACTCCATTTACTCTTTCTCTCTGTCTCTTTCATAGTCAACTGTAATTAACATAAGTCTACAGTAAAAACTGTCTCCATGAAGCTCATTTAAAAAGTTTATCATGTTGTTGTCCAGTGTGTTAGCTACTAGCTACATGTGGCAAGTTGGGCATTCAGATGTAGTAAATTGCATTTCCGATTAGTAAATAAAAATGAGTAATAGTCACTGTCGTTGGGCCTATGATGCCAATATTCATATTTGCATGGCTTATGCATACGCACTTTAATATTTTTGTGCATTGTTGGTAAAATGGCAAGACACAAAACAAGTGAGAGAGTGTTTTTGATCACTATGGGTGCTTTACTTCCTTGGTTGTGCTAGGTATTTGTTTAGATATACACATGCATGTGAAGTACATTTGCTTATATTGTGTCTGGATGTAAGGCATTTTCTACGAAGATTAATGCATGTGGTTAAAACAACATCACTTTAGCCACACCTGTGGCTAGACAGTGATTTCTATTGGACCACATTGATCTGTTATAGAACCATGACTGGCTTCAGTCTACAGTGATCTCTGTCTCAAAAGCCCTGAGTATTCACTCTCAGTTTTAGCTGATTATAAACGACCATGATCAATTTTAGTCTAGTGAACTCTATCTTAAGGCCCTGATGTTCATTCATAGTCAACTTATCATAAACAACCATAATCAGCCTCGGTCTCTAGCGAGCCTTGTCTCAGTGAGCATCATTTATTTGGTCTCAGTCTCAGCTTATCATAAACAACCATGATCTACTTCAGTCTACAGTCAGTTCTGGTTACTCACTCTCAGACTGTGACTCTGTGGGTCACATGCATTTGTCCATAGTGACTTTTTCCTAAACAAAAACATTAATCTATACTAAAGCCTGTCTCTGCAGGTCTCTCATGAGAGAATAGACTTGCAAGACTTGTCACCACTAGGTCCAGTTTACTATCTCTAATAACCACCTGGATTAGCATGTTGATTGTGAGGCCAATCATTATGGGTCCTATATACTCCGTCTTTTGTGAGAATGTTGGACCATCACCAGTCTATAATGAGACTATCATTTACATTCTGAATATGTGTGCTCATATACAACCTGTGCGCACAATTGTAATTTTTTTGCTCTTGAATTTTTTTTTAAGCATGGCTGTGGTTTGTTAGAGTACGCCCATGTGAGCGCCATTATTCAAAACTAGAACCTTCATGGTTTATAGCTCAGTATCATTTTAGGCAGCACATTTACCAGTTGATACACTAGTTTTTCATCGAGGTAGTAATTATTTCTCTTATAACTACTGCAGGATCAGTGTATATCCAAATTTTTCTAGATTCTTTAAATACTTAAGTATCAGTATAAGTAAACCTTGGGGTAGAAATTTGTCTTGGGTGGCGGCGCACAACAGGTGATCTTGGATCAGATGCCTGTTATACGCAGCACCTGATATTTGATTCTGTTGACTGTATTGAATTAAATATTAGGTGCTGCACAAAATGGGAGATTGATCGGATACCACCAGTTTTGCGCCAATGCCTGAGACGAATTTCTACCCCCTTTTTCTTTACTTTAAGTAGACTGTTCTCTATCAAACGTATAATTTCATCTCCTCATTTGTTTAACTCTTGAGGTTGAATGGAACAGTTATAATTAGGCAGCGGCTTGATGTCAGGATTTTAGAAATATGGGCTGGAATTTTACGTTGGGGCGAAGGCCTCGCCCACCGGCCTGGAAGTCACACCGTAATATTACATGGCCCAGGCCCTTAATTGGCACCGGGCTGGGCTTCCACTCCTCTGAGGCAGGAAGTCCCACCTCCAAAAGCTGCTAGCCAATCAGCGGGCAGGCAGCTCCTCAGTCCCAGCAGCGTCACTGCTGGGACTGCATCCAACCAGAAGAGGACTGTGGACATCAGCCTCCATAAAGGTGAGTGGAGTTTCGGGCCTCACCAAGGCCAATTGGCTGGGCCCTGGAGACTGGGGTGGGGGTCGTTCAGGAGGGTGGGGAGAGGTGCTCCAGCGGGGGCAGCTTGTGCGGCTGGGGATCCCACTGTGGGCACAGGGTGCCCGATCAGTATGCCCCACACCGACTCTCTGGGCCTGCGAGGAGGCCACACGGTTTTACCGGGCGGTCTCCACAGGTGCTGAGGTTCCCAGCCACCATTGGTTAGAGGCAGGCAGTTTGTCACCTCCCCCACCGCTCATAAAATTGTAGCCGGGGCAGGAGGTGACGGGAGTGGCACTCCCTGTCTCCCACACAATTTTACACCCCCAACTCCAGCCAGCTCTCGCAGGGGGCATAAAATTTCGTGTTAGTTCAGGATTTACCTGAAAAAGTTTCTCCTGAATTTTTAATTAATCCAGACTGTCCCATATTTATAATTTGTAAACCAAAAATTGATCATGAAACCCAGTCGCCTGAGAGCAAACCTGTGTCATATTATACTGACAGCATCATAGAGCTTCCGGACTGGGGCATGATGAAAAAATGTCCTACAGAAAATGTCTGATCTCAAATATTTTGTATAGGATTTCCTCAAAGGATGACACTGCTAGGGAACCTTACGATGTTGCATCAAAAGAATGCAACACAAGATTGATTGCCTGTTTTAAAATATAGAGCACAGTAAACCATGGTCAAATGAGAGATCCAGTAGATGAGAAACCAATAAATGTACATACAATTCCCTTTCCAGCACTAAGCGGTTTATGTAAGAATTCAGTGCAATATACTTGCACATTAATTCCAGTTCTATAGAGAAAACTGAAAGATAGTTCATAACTGAAAACGTGTTCACTTGTAGGTGAATTGATGCTCACAGCATTCGGGCTGGAAATCAAATGGTCTACCTTTGTTGCCCAGTTTTTGCTTTGCAAACAGAATGGTCTGTCATGTGCATTAGGTTAAACCACAGTCCCCAAGAAACAGCAGAACTGCTAGAACAAGATGATTTGGTTTCACAAAGCATAGGGGTGGTGCGGAGCCAATTCACACCGATAATCACGTCCAAACTATGAGTTCCTGATTTCAGCAAGGCTGCCCAGGGAATGCGACCAAGAAAGGGGAAAATCCAAGTGAGAGTGAGCCAGACAAGCCATGCAGATTACCTGCATCCACCTTGGCTGTTGAATTCGCCTTTGTTTGGGAATACGTAAGTTTGAAAATGGAGAAGGGAGGGAGGGAAGGACAGTTTGGTTACTCAGTTTTACTTCCAAAAAAAAGTCTACTGTATTGCTCATCTCATAATACCCCCACCCCCTTCCAAAGAAGGATGCAGTGTTCAGACCAATGTTGTATTCCAGGCCAGGCAGTAGTGATTAGCAAACATACTACATGGAATTTATGTTCTTCTTATCTGTTGACAGTTGAAGGACAGTGGCTGGAGTGGGGACGATGGAACAGGTGCTCAGTAACATGTTCAAATGGAACGCAGCAAAGAACCCGCAAATGCGTTTCGACCCACGGTTGGACAGAGTGTAAAGGTCACCAGGCTGAGGCCCGGGACTGCTTCAATCAGGAGTGCTCAAGTAATTTCCTTTGTTCTTAAATAGAGTAACTTATCATTCTAAACCTTGTTGTTTGATAACAGCCTCTGATTACAATACACACTGCTTCAGACTCTATTTAATAGCTTCTCTAAATCTTAGTGATTGACAGCAACCTCCATTTATAACTCACAGTGCCTCTGCATGCCTCCAAAATAGTGTAGTCTTCCACTCTAAGCTGTATGACTAATAACAACTTTCTTATACCATCTATTGCCTCAAGGCCCCCTCGCATAGAGCAGCCTCTCACGCTAAAGCTCTGTAATTAACAGGGTCCGATTATAACAAAGCCTTTGGCTTTTCAGCTAATTCAGCAATGATACAATCTTCTCAAAGTATTGTTGGATGTAGCACTCTTCATGTTGAAACTGTAAGCAGCAAAATGTGTAATTATAATTACAAATAAAACAGCAACATCAAAAGTACAGTTAGAGTGGGAGAAGAGTTCAAGATTGAATGATAATCATCAACAGCTTTGCTCTGATAATTTATATCATCTGAATCCATTTGTGATTATAGCCCTGTAACTCACTCTTCTATATCATGAATATTTACAGCCAGCAAATATTTCCATTTTTACCATGCTTTCTGCTGCCATTGATAGTTTCTGCTGGAGCAGTATGGGGAACAACAGTGAATGCCCATTGTAGATTTTATGGTTTGTAAAAACCTATACTGTACCCCTCCCCTCTGAAGAAAATTGATTACATTGAGCCAGAAGATGAGATATGAAGGGCATTTCTCAAAAAAGCTAGTAATACCTAAAGGAACATGATGTCAAATATCCGAACAATTTAATCCACATATCTTTGTAGGGGAAGAGTTCCTCTTTTCACAAATAGAGGAAATATTTTCCAGTATGTGTTCTGCTCCTTTAACCTCTTAAATGTTGCTTTGTAATATATTGTATGCATAGTAAGTTATTAGTATCTTGTATTACAGGGGCTTCCATTGTATATTACAGGATAGGTGCAATAAATTACCTGTACATGTCTGGAATACTACAAGTGCAGACATAGTAAAATACGGTACGTTTGCAGGTAAATGCACATTGCATTACAGAACAAGTAAGAGAAAAGTGCTTGACATGCACAAATATAGGTACAATATTTATTTAGCTATTTATACAAAAAAATTGGTATGCCTAGCACACATTTTGTCCATCACACTTCAGACATCATACATTTCTACAGATTCAAGTAATCTGAAAAAAGCAAGCCATTGCTTAATGCTTCTGACCCACAGCCTAAAACGTACACGCATTTTCTAATCTGCACTATTCTTTTACCAAGCAATTAAACTGATTCATCTGAGATTTTGTTTACTTAACAACAATTTTTTGGTCTTAAGGGGATACAGCTTTACTGCAGCAGGTGAAAAATACTCTGTATTACATGTTACATAATACTCCTCAAAAATAACCGGATATCATCTAACTCATTGTGAGCAGTACTAAATACAAAAAATCTTGCATCTAGCAAGACTCAAAATGACTCACAGTAGCCCTCACACTTAGATACAAAACAATCAGAAAAAACAGAAAGATAGCCTTTTAACCAAAGCCTAAAATTTACAAGCAATGTTCTCCTCTCTAGTTGACGTTAGCTAAAATTACAAACACCTACAATTACTTGGATTTCCCCAGGGTGTACTTGAGCAGTGGCCTTCAAGAGACAAACCAGATTAACAGCTAAGCAACACAATCATTTGCTCCAGATGTCAGAGTACCCAAAAGCAATATGATGAGAGCTTTGCTTATTTATGTACATATAAAAGCTTTGCATTTTGTGTGCATTCATAATACTCCAGACATCACACTCCAAGCTGTCACACTACAAACATATCAAGCTTTGTTCTGTTCCAGATGCAAAACTATTTTTTAAAAAGAGAAAAAAAACTGTTTCATTTATTGTCTGATTGGCCATGTACTTACAAGGAGCTACAATTAACCTGGATTTGCCTATTTAGGCTACGTGCCACTTGAGCAGTGATTTTCAAGTGATGATTGGTTCAGCAGGTAAATGCTGCAGCCATGTTCCAGATCTCAGATTACCCGTGAGTGAGCCACATTATTATGACATCATAAGTGTATATTATAGATATAGCAATATAGTATGTTATCATACAGGTACATATACAATACTACACTTGATCTTAGCCAAAAGGCCGAGAAGCGGCATGGAGTGGGCTTCGCCATCAGAAACTCCTTGCTCAGCATGATAGAGCCTCCCGCAAATGGCTCGGAACGCATACTGTCCATCCGACTGCTCACCACCTCTGGTCCAGTACACCTACTCAGCATCTATGCTCCAACACTCTGCTCCCCACCTGAAGCTAAAGATCAGTTCTACGAGGAACTCCATCGCATCATTAGCAGCATCCCCAACACCGAACACCTATTCCTGCTGGGGGACTTTAATGCCAGAGTTGGGGCTGACCATGACTCATGGCCCTCCTGCCTTGGGTGCTATGGCGTTGGAAGAATGAATGAGAACGGGCAAAGACTGCTTGAGTTGTGTGCCTATCATAACCTCTGCATCACCAACTCGTTCTTTCACACTAAACCCTGTCACCAGGTTTCATGGAGGCACCCAAGATCGCGTCGTTGGCACCAGCTAGACCTCATTGTCACAAGGCGAGCCGCCTTAAACAATGTTCAAATCACACGCAGCTTCCACAGTGCGGACTGCGACACCGACCACTCCCTGGGGTGCAGCAAGGTTAGACTCAGACCAAAGAAGTTGCATCATTCCAAGCAGAAGGGCCACCCGCGCATCAACACGAGCAGAATTTCTCACCCACAGCTGTTACAAAAATTTCTAAATTCACTTGTAACAGCCCTTCAAAACACTCCCACAGGGGATGCTGAGACCAAGTGGGCCCACATCAGAGACGCCATCTATGAGTCAGCTTTGACCACCTACGGCAAAAGTGCGAAGAGAAATGCAGACTGGTTTCAATCTCATAATGAAGAGCTGGAACCTGTCATAGCCGCTAAGTGCATTGCACTGTTAAAGTACAAGAAAGCCCCCAGCGATTTAACATCCGCAGCACTTAAAGCAGCCAGATGCACTGCACAAACGACTACTGGCAACACCTATGCAGTCACATTCAGCTGTCCTCAGACACCGGAAACATCAGAGGAATGTATAATGGCATTAAGAGAGCTCTTGGGCCAACCATCAAGAAGATCGCCCCCCTCAAATCTAAATCAGGGGACATAATCACTGACCAACGCAAACAAATGGACCGCTGGGTTGAGCACTACCTAGGACTGTACACCAGGGAGAATGCTGTCACTGAGACTGCCCTCAATGCAGCCCAGCCTCTACCAGTCATGGATGAGCTGGACATACAGCCAACCAAATCGGAACTCAGTGATGCCATTGATTCTCTAGCCAGCGGAAAAGCCCCTGGGAAGGACAGCATTACCCCTGAAATAATCAAGAGTGCCAAGCCTGCTATACTCTCAGCACTACATGAACTGCTATGCCTGTGCTGGGACGAGGGAGCACTACCCCAGGACATGTGCGATGCCAATATCATCACCCTCTATAAAAACAAAGGTGACCACGGTGACTGCAACAACTACCGTGGAATCTCCCTGCTCAGCATAGTGGGGAAAGTCTTTGCTCGAGTCGCTTTAAACAGGCTCCAGAAGCTGGCCGAGCGCGTCTACCCTGAGGCACAATGTGGCTTTCGTGCAGAGAGATCGACCATTGACATGCTGTTCTCCCTTCGTCAGATACAGGAGAAATGCCTTGAACAACAGATGCCCCTCTACATTGCTTTCATTGATCTCACCAAAGCCTTTGACCTCGTCAGCAGATGTGGTCTCTTCAGACTACTAGAATTGATTGGATGCCCACCAAAGCTACTAAGTATAATCACCTCATTCCATGACAATATGAAAGGCACAATTCAACATGGTGGCTCCTCATCAGAGCCCTTTCCTATCCTGAGTGGCGTGAAACAGGGCTGTGTTCTCGCACCCACACTTTTTGGGATTTTCTTCTCCCTGCTGCTTTCACATGCATTCAAGTCCTCTGAAGAAGGAATTTTCCTCCACACAAGATCAGGGGGCAGGTTGTTCAACCTTGCCCGTCTAAGAACGAAGTCCAAAGTACGGAAAGTCCTCATCAGGGAACTCCTCTTTGCTGACAATGCTGCTTTAACATCTCACACTGAAGAGTGCCTGCAGAGTCTCATCGACAGGTTTGCGGCTGCCTGCAATGAATTTGGCCTAACCATCAGCCTCAAGAAAACGAACATCATGGGGCAGGACGTCAGAAATGCTCCATCCATCAATATTGGCGACCACGCTCTGGAAATGGTTCAAGAGTTCACCTACCTAGGCTCAACTATCACCAGTAACCTGTCTCTAGATGCAGAAATCAACAAGCGCATGGGAAAGGCTTCCACTGCTATGTCCAGACTGGCCAAGAGAGTGTGGGAAAATGGCGCACTGACACGGAACACAAAGGTCCGAGTGTATCAGGCCTGTGTCCTCAGTACCTTGCTCTACGGCAGCGAGGCCTGGACAACGTATGTCAGCCAAGAGCGACGTCTCAATTCATTCCATCTTCGCTGCCTCCGGAGAATACTTGGCATCAGGTGGCAGGACCGTATCTCCAACACAGAAGTCCTCGAGGCGGCCAACATCCCCAGCTTATACACACTACTGAATCAGCGGCGCTTGAGATGGCTTGGCCATGTGAGCCGCATGGAAGATGGCAGGATCCCCAAAGACACATTGTACAGCGAGCTTGCCACTGGTATCAGACCCACCGGCCGTCCATGTCTCCGCTTTAAAGACGTCTGCAAACGCGTCATGAAATCCTGTGACATTGATCACAAGTCGTGGGAGTCAGTTGCCAGCGTCCGCCAGAGCTGGCGGGCAGCCATAAAGACGGGGCTAAAATGTGGCGAGTCGAAGAGACTTAGTAGTTGGCAGGAAAAAAGACAGAGGCGCAAGGGGAGAGCCAACTGTGTAACAGCCCCGACAAACAAATTTTTTTGCAGCACCTGTGAAAGAGCTTGTCACTCTAGAATTGGCCTTTATAGCCACTCCATGCACTGCTTCACAAACCACTGATCACCTCCAGGCGCTTATCCATTGTCTCTCGAGATAAGGAGGCCAAAGAAGACATATACAATATAATCTTAAATCGTGAAGAAACCTCCTGTTCTCTATGTTTCCCTAATTTTTGACTGTTTACATAAAGTTCTCCTGGAATTGGTTGAATCATTGGCATACTGCATTGAATGATTGAATATGAATAGCTGACCAGATCATAACATGTGAGCACAAGAACATATATAGCAAAAGAACATGAGTGGTCCCCCAAGCCTGATTCAGGCACTCCTGTGGCAACATGTGCTCTTTGAGCTTGCCTTTGATGTTGATATTTTTTGTCTATCAGTGTCTTGGGCAGAATTATGAACGCAATATTCATTGCTCGACATTTTACTATTACCCCAGTACTCCTTAATAATCTCACTTTGTATTGATGACATTTAAAGATGTCAAATCTAATACTTTCTGGTTGGCTTAATCTATTCTAAAACTTATGCACATCCTGCAGTTTTTATGAAAATTTAGGACGGGGTGAGCTGTTTGATTAACATAAACAAAGCTGTTTTCAGATAGAGTAGAACAGGGTTATTTTCATGGTTCAAACTCAGCTTTGATAAGTAAAGCCAGCTGAGTAAACCAGAATTATTCAAATTTATTTTGGAGCATCTGCACATAATTTGCAACAAACCCAAATGCAGGAATATTTTTCTAGCTTTTAAGGCTAAAATTTAGTTATGGCCAGTTTAGAGGTGTAAGGATTGCAGATCGCAACCTGCCGTGTCTGTTGCCATTGAGGCAAAACTAGGTGCTGCCTTCTCATTTAAATAAGTGTAGCATTGATCCAAATGACGCCCGTGCTGCTGGCTGCCCGCGTGCTCAACAGGGGGCCAAACAGCGTGTGCTGATAGCATGTAGTGCAGCCAGCCTGCTCCGCTTCATGACAGTCTTCCCCTCTTAAAGGGAAGGTGCACTCAGTGGAAAGGAGCTGCTGCTGGCTGCCTGTACTGACACTGGCTGCATGTAGGAGCTGCACAAATGGAGCACCAAGTAAGAGGAAAGGCTCCTAGGTTCACAAATGCAATGTTGGAGGCCTTCGTCATGGAGATGGACAGAAAGAGAGCGGTTGTGTTTCTGCAGGGGGCCAAGAGGCCTTAGTCATTGAAGTTGACAGGAGGAGAGAGGTCATGCTTCTGTGGGAGGCCAGGAGGCCTTCAAGGTCCACCCTCCGAAGAGAATGGAGCAGGTGGTCGGGGAGGTCAATGCGAGGAGTCTAGCCCTGAGAACATGGCAGTAGCGCCACAAGAAGTTTAATGACCTCAGGTGGGTGATCAAGGTTAGTGAATGCGTCTTCAAAGGACCTCATACCCATAAAACCACCAACCTCTCATACTGGTCACTACGCAACATCCCCATCAATCAGGACATCCCTAGCATTCAGGACTTACGTCTAACATCCAGATACTCCAATAAAAACAAGAAATGCTGGAAATACTCAGCAGGTCTGGCAGAATCTGTGGATAGAGAAGCAGAGTTAACATTTCAGGTCAGTGACCCTGGTCACTCAGGTCAGATACTCCACCTTGCCCTCACGCACATTCCAATGATGCGAGCCTCACACCTAGCTCCCACTGCTTCCAAATACCTCCAGCTAATTAGCTGTGGCACTTCAACCAAACACAGTGCAACACAGTCACTAACATTCTATCCTCTCTCTTGCAGAACAAGGTCACACATAACCACCAGGAGCACATCAGAACTGATAGGGACGAGGACGCCTGCATCTCCTGAGCCTTACGGAGGACATGCTTCTCCACATTGTGGGGCTGGCTGTTAGTCAAAGGTATTAAGTGGTATGGCAGAAAGGTGGGTATGTGAAGTTAGGTCACAGATCAACTACTATACAGCAAAGGCCATGGGCCATGACAACAGCCAGCTGTAGTACTGAAGACTTGTGTTTCAGAGTTAACTGTCTCCTTGGACAAGCTGTTCCAGTACCGCTGCAACACAGGCATCTACCAGACTATGTGGAAAATTGTCCAGGTACGTCCTGTACACAACACACAGGACAACTATACTCTGGCCATTATCACCCCATCAGTCTACTCTCAATCATCAGCAAAGCAATGGAAGGTGTCGTCGACAGTGCAATGAAGCGGCACTTAATCAGCAACAACCTGCTCACAGATGCTCAGTTTGGGTTCCAGCAGGGCCACTCAACTCCAGACCTCATTACAACATTTGTCCAAACATGGATAAAAGAACTGAATTCCAGAGGTGAGGTGAGAGTGACTGCCCTTGACATCAAGGCAGCATTTGACCGAGTGTGGCATCAAGGAGCCCTAGCAAAACTGAAGTCAGTGGGAATCAGGGGAAAACTTTCCACTGGTTGCAGTCATACAGTGCACAAAGGAAGATGTTTGTACTTGTTGGAGGCCAATCATCTCAGCCCAGAATATCACTGCAGCAGTTATCAGGGTAGTGTTCTAGGCCCAAACATCTTCAGCTGCTTCATCAATGACCTTCCCTCCAACATAAGGTCACAAGTGGGAATGTTCCCTGATGATTGCCCAGCATTCAGTACTATCTGCACCTCCTTAGATATTGAAGCTGTCTGAGTCCATATACAGCATGACTTGGATAACATTCAGGCTTAGGCTGATAAGTGGCAAATGACATTCGAACCACATAAGTGCCAGGCAATGTCCATCTCCAACAAGAGAGAATCAAACCATCTCCTCTTGACATTCAACAGCTTTACCATCATTGAAGCCCTCACCAACAACATTCTGGGGTTACTATTGACCAGAAACATAGAAACATAGAAAATAGGAGCAGGAGTAGGCTATTCGGCTCTTCGAGCCTGCTCTGCCAATCATTATGATCATGGCTGATCATCCAACTCGGTTACCTGTTCCCGCTTTCTCCCCATACCCTTTGATCCCTTTCGCCCCAAGAGCTATATCTAACTCCTTCTTGAAAACTTACAATGTTTTGGCTTCAACTGCTTTCTGTGGTAGCAAATTCCACAGGCTCACCACTCTCTGGGTGAAGAAATTTCTCCTCATCTCAGTCCTGAAAGGTTTACCCTGTATCCTTAGACTATGACCCCGGTTCTGAACTGGACCAGCCATATAAATACGATTACAAGACCAGGTCAGAGGCTGGGAATTCTGTGGCGAATAACTCACCTCATGACTCCCCAAAGCCTGTCTGCCATCTACAAGGCACAAGTGAGGAGCGTGATGGAATACTTTCCACTTGCCTGATGAGTGCAGCTGTAGCAGCACTCAAGAAGCTTTATACCATCCAAGTCAAGCTGCCCGCTTGATCGGCACCCCATCCACCACCTTAAACATTTACTCCCTCCACCACTGGCGCACAGTGGCAGCAGTGTGTACCATCTACAAGATGCACTGCAGCAACTCATCAAGGCTCCTTCCAAACTAGTGAACTCCACCATCTAGAAGGACAGGGGAAGCAAATGCATGAAGAACATCACCACCTGCAAGTTCCCCTCCAAGTCACTCACCTGCCTGACATGGAACTATTTTGCTGTTCCTTCACTGTCTCTTGGTCAAAATCCTGGAACTCCCTCCATAACGGCACTGTGGGTGTACCTATACCACATGGACTGCAGCTGTTCAAGAAGGCTGTTACCTTCTCAAGGGCAATTAGGCATGACAATAAATGCTGGCCTTGCGAGCAGCACCCACTTTCCAAGAACTCAGCATTGGACTGTTCGCTTTGAAAGACTCAATCTCAAACTGTTCAGTGTTAAATACTCAGCCTCAGACGTTTGCTCATTATAACATAATCAGCCTCAGATTGTTCTAGCCTAAGTATGAAATGGTCCACCTAGGGCTGTTCATTATGAAATACTCAGCCTAGGAATGTTCACTATTACATAGTCAGCCCAGGACTTCATATTTTCTTTCTGCAATTATTTGTTTATCTAAGGGAGGGCTGATCGGAAAGTGGAATAGAGTAATCTGCTTTTCACTCAATAACTGTTCTCCCCAGGGTCAGGTGCAGCATGGATAAGATGCAGTACATCGAGAATTCTCTAAATTAACTTGACAAAGTATTTTAACCCATAGCCTGAGAAGATGACTACCCTCCTCTCAGCATAAGTATGATATTTCCGATCTGTGATGTAGCTGCTGAGATGCAGTAAATCAGTGTATGGCTGGTAGCAGAAGCACAGCAATGGAAGCAATTATTCGGCAAGGAGGTATTCTTTGGACATTATTTATAAATTTCCTTTGAAGTTGAGCCTTTAGTGTTTATATCATTTTTTTCATGAGATAAATTTGACTTAGCTGAGTAAAGGCAAATAGTGCCGAAACATTTCAGTTTAGTTTCCTAAAGGTATAAATGCCCTCGTCATATACTGTTCTTCTGCCTCTCAAATAAATCTGTGTTGATAGAGCAAACCAATATCCAAGTTCCAATCTTCAGTCTGCCGGACAGTTTAATCTGTTAATTTTCAATCATGGTGACTGTCATGAAGACCCCCACCTGTCAAGAATGAGGCATATTAATTTCATAATATGAACATTGATTTTAAACTATTGCTGGAGCGGAGAGGAGAGATGACTTGTTTAAAGAGATCAGCAATGGCTGGAAAAAAAAATTGCATTCTACAAGACAGTCACCTAGGAAAAGACAATGGGAACTGCTCACTGATTCAATTAACAGAGATTGGTCTGGGCAATGGTGATCCACATCTTGTCTGTGTAAGAGACAGCACTACATCCCCCCACCACAAGCTTTGATATCCACAAATGCAGGAGTTTGTTTAAACAGTGAGTCACATGACTAACCTGGTGGCCCAGGTCTGGTTTTGAACTGCTCACAGGACAGCTTGGATCAGACTTCAGATTGCTACTGAACTTGGAAGAAGAGAGCCTCTCTCTCTCGCTCTCTCACTAATCTCCAGATCCACTGAAGTCACTTAAACCTTGAGAGAAAACAGCCCTCCATCAAAACAAGTTTTAAAGCAACCACTGAGCCCCAACAAAACGGCAAGACTAACCGGCAACCAAAGACTCCACGTTGAACTCGAAGGACTGTAAATAGATTCCAGCTATTGCCTCAAACTTTTCCCCTTTATTCTTTCTACTTCTATATCTATCCGCGTGTATTTATCACGTATGCATGCTAGCGTGGTCACATCGTGTATCTGTAGTCATTAACCGAATTAGAGTTTAAAATTAATAAACTTCCACCTTTCTTGTTTAAATCTAAGAAAACCTGTCTGATTGATTTCTTTGTCTTACAAATGGGAAGCAGTGAACAAGGATTCACTGAGGGGGAGCTAAAAACCCGGTGTTTTTAAAAATTAAATCCTATTCTGGTTAAACCAGGCAAAGGCTGAGAGGGAACCCCTCGACCCCTTTCTCACCTGATCGGAACATTGACTTTTGCCACTTGTTTGAAAAACTGGTATGTGGAGCACCTTTCAGTAGTGAACAGTTTGAGTCAAACTGTCAACTTGGTTGGGTGGAACAAGGAACAATTGGTGCACAATGTGTTACAAATGTTAGAATGGTAATAAACAAGTAGGTGGGAATGATAACATAGTGCTTGTATTACAGAACTATTGATATAGTAGGTTTAAACTAATGATGTGTTCAAATTCCACAGTGGCAATGGGGGAATTTAATTTCTGAGGGTTAATTTACAAGGAAGGATTATATAAACTAGGGTTATATTCCCTGAAACTTAGAAGGTTTAGGGGTAATTTGATCAAAGTTTTCAAGATATTAATAGAAACTATTTCTGCTGGTTTGGGAGTCTAGGACAGGGGTATCGTCTAAAAATTAGAGCCAGTCCCTTCAGGAATGAAATTAGGAAGCACTTCTACACACAAAGGGAGGTAGAGGTTTGGAACACTCTCTGCAAATGACAATTGATGCAAGGTCAGTTGTAAATTTTAAATCAGTGATTGAAAGATTTTTGTTAGCCAAAGTTATTAAGGAATATGGGGCAAAGGTAGGTATGTGGAGTTAGGTCACAGACCAACCATGATCTAATTGAATGGAGGAACAGACTTGAGGGGCTAAATGACCTATGTTCTGATAGACAAATATATTAATTAATAAATCCAGAAACTAACTTTGATCAAACGTCACTGAAATGTTTCCATCTACTGTTCCATCTACCATACGGTTACAGTCTGGTGAGAAAGAGGTCTAGGGTTCCCTTTCAGCTTTCACCTGGTCTTACTGTAACAGGGTTTAATTTTAAACACTGTGGTTTGGAGCTCCCCCCAGGTGAATCCTTGTTCACCGCTTTCCACTTATAAGGCAAAGAAACCAGCACAGCAGGTTTTCTCAGATTTAAAGAAGAAAAGTGAAATTTATTAAACTTAAACTCTAATTTGGTTCACGCCTACAGATACACGATGCGCCCACGCTAGCATGCATACACAAGAGACACCTGCAGATGGGTCAGAAAGAGCAGAAGAAAAATAAAGTGGACACGTTTGAGGCAATATCTGAAGTGTTGCTGTTACGGTTCTTCGAGCTCACTGTACAGTCCTTGATTGTAGGTCGATCTTGCTTTTCATTGGGGCTCAGTATTCTTCTTAAACCTTGTTCACTGTTGGAGACTTTTCTCTCTTGGGGTTCATATGTCTTCAGTGGGTTTTGGAGTTCCGTGAGAAAGGGATGGAAGCAGACAGGAGAGGCTGTGGTGAGCCAGCCAGGAGAGGTCTTTTCAATCCAAGAGCAAACAGCTTTCTGTTCAAAACTCTGCAATTCAGAAAAAAAACTCAGACTGCCAAGCAGGTTAGTCATGTGACTAACTGGTTTGACCAGGTCAGTTTGTGGATTGTATTGGAGCAGGGGATAGCTCCTTTGTTCCAATACTGTCTGTTAATATGCAAAAATATCTTTCCAGCCAGGAGCCTGGCAACCTCTTGTCACAGGCCTTCTCTTCTCCCCAGCAACAATTTGAAATTTAATGTCCATGTGGTGAAATTACTGTGCCTCATTCTTGGCAGGTGGGGGCCTGCATGACAATACAGTTATGTAAAACTTATAAATCTGAAATGTAAGATATTGTACAAGTGTAGTATGTCTTAAATGTTGATAACCACACGACACCATAGACTAATCAGATGATTGGAACAACATATCAGTGTGTTTTTGAGCCGCTTGATCATTCTCATTCCTTCCCTTCATTAATCCTCCTGAGCATTTTACCAACTATGCTCACCTCCATGTCATTGATTCTGTGCCTGCTTATGGTTTTTGATCCAGGTGCATTTGAATGCTTCATAGCAATATACAGCACTTCATCTTTCTATCCATCCTTTCCAGGCCCACCCTAATGGCTGCAGTTCTGCCTGCACTCCAGCTAGACTGGCTTCCTCCCTTACAGTGGTTTAGGGGTGGTCTCACTCACACTTTTCTCATTCTCACCATGAGCTCTGCTGTTGCTCTCCTTAATGCAGGCCCCACCACCAAAGTTGGGGGACAGCAAGTTGCTGCTACACACTAGGCTTATTCAGCTTTGGGGCAGAAAATCAGATGGTCCCAATGTTGCTTGTGCATATGGACTCACTAAAATGAGCACTTCTGACCTGCAACATTACTCTGTTATATTCATGACTCTGACTACCCTTGTCCTCAAACACAAAGGAACCAATGTTACAAATGCTTTCCACTCATCATCACCGCCTACCTTGTATCTTTGACCCTCCAGCCTGCTTTGTATCCTATGGACTGAAGCGCATAGGACACCCATTATTGGATTATCATCCATATATTTTTTGTTCCAAGAGATGCTTCAGGCAAAGTATTCCATGTCCTAATGATCCTCTGTGTGAAAAGCTTTATTTTAACTTCAGATAAGAGGAAAGAGATTTCTTAAATCCTTGTTTCAGATGGTTGTCAACTCCAGTTAGTTTGAGAACAAAGTGGGAGGATTATAATGGGAATAATAGGTTAGAAAACATGTTTTGAGTCATAATCACATGTTACAGGACCTAAATGATTAAGAAACCTACAAAGGGCAAGGCAACATTAGACTTAATATGAAGTTGCAATTAAAGAGCATCTGGGAAGTAGTGACAATGATATGTACGAGATTAGCATTAGACTTACACAAGAGGAGAGGTGCATTTTCAGAAAGTGGATCTGGATGAAAAGAAGAACTAGCTAAGGATGGCATAATCAGAAGAGTTTTAAAAAGAAATATACAGAGAGCAAATGGATTACATTGTTGTCAGTGCAAACTTGGAAAGGATGTGAATGACAGAGGGTAAGAGCTTTCCTGATGTATAGATGTACATGTAGAGCAGAGGACAGGGATGAATAAAAGAATACATTTAGGAACTCAAAGAAACTGAATAGCAAAACCAAAAAAGAAAACATGATTGGGATTGTTGGGAGAATAAAACACAACATGAAAGGCTATTATAAATCTATGCATAGCAAACAGGCAATCGGAAACTGTTGAATCCCTAAAGGACTGCAAAGGGGCCATCACATCAGATGACAAAGATGTGGCAAGTGTTATAATGGGGTTCTTTGGCCCCACTATTTATGGGATGGTGGGAAGAGTCTGAAGATTGCCGAAGAACCTGTCAAGATCGGGGACAGATGTCCTGCCGATCTTAATAGCAGGATCTTGTTAACATTTTGTAGTTCCATCTCCCAGCAAATAGCCGGCCAAATGTACAGCCTGACCAATGGGTGGGAGGAAACACCGTCAGTAGGGGACGGCACAGGTGACACTTAGAGATGGTCCCCGCCAATTACAAAGAGGGAGAGTATCATAATATGGAGGGCTGGGGGAGGTTGGCATTTCGGGATGGAGGAGGCCAGTAATTGGGGCTCTGGGAAGGTCAACAATTGGAGCTTGGAGAAGGCTGGCGATTGGGGCCAGGTGAGGCAGAAGACTTCCTTGAAGGGCTGGGAGGATCACTCATACTCCTCTTAGATTAGATTAGAGATACAGCACTGAAACAGGCCCTTCGGCCCACCGAGTCTGTGCCGAACATCCACCACCCATTTATACTAATCCTACACTAATCCCATATTCCTACCAAACATCCCCACCTGTCCCTATATTTCCCTACCACCTACCTATACTAGTGACAATTTATAATGGCCAATTTACCTATCAACCTGCAAGTCTTTTGGCTTGTGGGAGGAAACCGGAGCACCCGGAGAAAACCCACGCAGACACAAGGAGAACTTGCAAACTCCACACAGGCAGTACCCGGAATTGAACCCAGGTCCCTGGAGCTGTGAGGCTGCGGTGCTAACCACTGCGCCACTATGCCGCCCTCTTGGCTCACAAGGAACGAGGCAATGACCTCGTGGAGCCGGCAGCTCCTGCTTCTGTTTCACTGCTGCTTTTCCTGGTCCTGGGAAACCGAGGCAACAACAGACAATTTCAAATAGGGCTCCCAAGTGCACTGTGGGAGCTCAATTTAACTATGTTAATTAGGTGTCCTGTCTCTCCAAGGCAGGACACTTGGTTGCCCCAATGTCCACTGCCATAAAAATAGCATTGTGCATGTCGAGATGAGGTTATTTTACGCACATTTCAATTTTTAACCCACCCCTTGTCCCCCTCTCACTCATCGCCTGTGGTGATTATAGAGTCCTTTTTTATCTGTGTTTTAGAATTTGAAATAGGAAGCATTGGTGGATTAAAAATAGGGCAGTGAGGATAGGATAGATGGGTAAGCAGCACTTAGTGCAGGATAGGATATGGAGAACAGAGATTTGGATGAGCTGAAATTTACCGGGAGGCCTGGAAAATGGGAGCCCAGCCAAGAGAGCATTGGAATATTAATGTCTGGAAATGACAAAAGCATAAGTATAGGTTTCAGATGGGTTGATGGGGAATTTCAGGATGAAACACTGTAAAATTACACTCCCTGGGAAATTCCTCAACACTGCAGTCAAAGTACACATACCTATAATCACTGCAAAAACACAGCTAGGTATGCGATCAGTACGAAATTGAACTCACTGTAATGTGCCACCAGATATACTCATTGTGAAATGCTGAAAAATACAGTCATGAAGTAGTACTGAAAAATGTACCTACAGAAGTCACTGCAACATATAAGTCCAACTCCAGAATGCACAATCATTGCTTTCGTAGTCTGATAAAGATCATCAGCTGTAATGTTTGCATTTGCACGTTGTTTTACATATGGGTAAATGAACTATAACAGGTATTCAAATCAGATTGCCACTACAAGTCAGATTTCTGATCTGATACCATTCAAAATAGAACATTTGGGGATGATTGCAATGAATAGGGTTTGAAGGTCACAGGTGAGAGAGACGTTTCCTATAAAGTGACAGTTATTTTTTCTTATCCTATCCAAGAGTGTGCGAGTAGTTTGAAGAGCCTCCCCAGATATGAGAGCAGGATTCAAGTCTTGGATGGACTTGGTCTTTCTATAGAGTTAAGAATTGTTGAAGAGAAAACTGCCTGGCATGAAATTGGAAACAGATCTCCTTGGAAATAGCTTTAGCAATGGAGGTGATTTGGAGTTCAATTAGAGCTCAGAGGCCTCAGTGGCCTGAATTTTATGTCACCCCAACTAGCCGGATGGTGGCAGGGGGTGAAGGGGTGGGGTGGCGAAAGCGTAAAATGGAACTTGAGGCTCCGGAAGGCCTTCCCGACCTGCTCCTGCCTCCGCCCCACTTTACGTAGGATGGTGGGGGGTGGTGGGGTGTGGTGGGCGGTGAAAAACTGTCTGCCCGCCGCAGGCCAATCAAAGCCCTTAAGTTGCCAATTAACAGCCACTTAAGGGACTTCGGCCACTTACACGCAGATTTTACGTGTGGCAAGCGGGTGTCCTGGAGCCGGGAAAGGCCACCCGGCAAAAGCTGGCGGCTCTCCGCGCCCCGGGGGTGGATCCTGACAATCGGGTGCCCGATTGAGGGCCGCCCCCTCTTCCCTAACCACCCCCGGGATCCAAGAGGCCCCCCTTCTACCCAAAACGACCACCCTTGCCTTGCCGGGACCCAACTGATTACTCACGGACTCCTGGCTCCTGGCTCCATGTCCTCGGCTGAGCTGCAGTCCCAGCAGTGGCCACCATTCCCGGTGGCGCTGCTGGGACTTAGAGCTGCCGGGCCGCTGTTTGGCCGGCAGCTTAATGAGGCAGGACTTCCTGCCTCAAGCGGGTGGAAGTCCCGCCTTGGAACAATTAAAGCCTGGGGACCCATAAAATGTGGGACAGATCCCCATGCTAGGCAGAAGCGTGTTCACCACTGACTTTTATGTCGGAGGCCCGCTCCCATCTGCCCAACGTAAAATCCAGCCCCGTGAGCCCAATAATATTATTAGATGAAGGGTGGTGTCTTCTAACACAAGAGATGCCAGTAAGAGATGCCAAAGACATAGTGGGAAGGATTTTGAATTTCAGCCCAAAATGGGCATGATGTCAGCAATGTGTCAGCAGTGCTCACCCAAGGCCATAACCAGGGGGGCCAAAACAGTTTCAGATTCAGTCTTCATTTGAACATTCTGAAGTGAATTGCAGGTGCCTAACAGGTAGAAAGCCAGCAAGCTTCTGCACAAAGCCGAACACCAGGTTGGGCCTGTTGGGGTGAGGGTGGCATCTCCTGGAAGGGGTGAGGGTGGGAGGAGAGGGGGAAAGCTCCCCCTGCCTTCAATAAAATCTAAGTAAAAAGATCCCATAAATTTACCATTTTTTGTGTGGCTTGCTTTCAGGGCCATTGATTAGGGTGCACAACACTTGGTACAAATGGGACAACCATGCTTGGTGCATGCTCCACCTATTTGTACATTAAAATTGTAATCAGATTGCTGCAACAAGCGTAGGACTCTGATTTGCATACTTCAACAGCCTAATGCCTGTTTTGGGTGGATATGTTGAGCGTCCATTTAAACGCCTACCTGAACATTGAATCAGGTGAACCAATATCCAAGGTGCCCACCAGATTTTCCTTTGTCATTTGCCTGTTTTTTGGTGTGAACAGGTGACCTGTTGTTGAAAATTCCCATCCCCATATGTTTGAAGATGAATTCTGTTTGTGGCTCAGTTACAGCATTTCTGCTTACACTTCAAAAGGTTGTTGGTTCTACTCTGTATTATGATTTGAGTGCATAATCTAGGCTGATACTCCAGTTCAGGCCTGAGGGAGTTGTATTGTTGGAAGTGCCAGTCCTTGTAAGCAGTGTTAAATTTAGGATTTCTCTGGCAGTTCAAATGAATGTGAAAGATCCCATGGCATTATTAGAACCATACAACCATAGAAAGGTTACGGCACAGAAAGAGGCCATTCAGCCAATCGTGTCTGCGCCGGCTGAAAAAACAAGCCGCCCAATCTAATCCCACCTTCCAGCACCTAGTCCATAGCTTTGCCGGTTACAGCACTTCAGGTGCAGGTCTAGGTACCTTTTAAATGAGTTGAGGGTTTCTGCCTCCACCACTAATCCGGGCAGTGAATTCCAGACACCCACTACCCTCTGGGTGAAAAGGTTTTTCCTCATGTCCCCTGTAATCCTTCTACCAATCACCTTAAATCTGTGCCCCCTGGTAATTGATCGCTTCACTGGAGGAAACAGGCCCATCCTGTCTATTTTATCTAGGCCCCTTATAATTGTGTACACCTCAGTTAAGTCACCCCCCAGCTTCCTCTGTTCCAAGTAAAACAACCCTAGCCTATCCAATCTATTCATTTAAATTAGGAAGTTCGCCAATCATTTTGGTAACATTCCTCCCTCAACCAATACCATCAAAGATCCAATTAGTTGATTCATCCTCTCATTCATGTTTGTGGGTTGTTCCTTATGTATGGTAGCTCATTCACTTACTCACATAATATGGGAGCTATTATGCACTTTAAACAAAATTGATTGTTTGGAGTGCTTTGAGACATTTTGATGGAATAAAGGCCCATATAAAATATTATTCATAAAGGTTAAAAGAAAACAAGACTTTTAATACCATCTACTGGTTCCCCTTTATCCACTCTGTTTGTTATATCCTCAAAGAACTCTAACAAATTTGTCAAACATGATTTCCCTTTCATAAAACCATGTTGACACTGTTTGATTGTATTATGTTTTTCTAAATGTCCTGCTATTTCTTCCTTAATAATGGACTCTAGCATTTTCCCAATGACTGATGTTAACCTAACTGGTCTGTAGTTTCCTGCTTTGTCTCCCTCCTTTCCTGAATAGGGATGTCACATTAGTGGTTTCCAATCCGCTGGTACCTTACCGGAATCCAGTGTGTTTTGGTATATTATGACCAATGCCTCCACCATCTCTGCAGCCACTTCTTTTAAAACCCTTGGGTGCAGGCCATCAGGTCCTGGTGATTTGTCTGCCTTTAGTCCCATCATTTTGTCTAGCACCTTTTCCCTCGTGATAGATATTGTTACAAGTTCCTCCCTCCCATTTACACCTTGTTCATCTTTTATTGTTGGGATGTTTATAGTGTCCTCCACCGTGAAGACCGATGAAAAATATTGGTTTAAATTATCTGCCATTTCCCTGTTCTCTGTTATTAATTCCCCAGTCTCATCCTCTAAGGGTCCCACACTTACTTTTGCTACTCTCTTCCTTTTTATACACCTGTAGAAGCTCTTACTGTTTGTTTTTATATTTCTTGCCAATTTACTCAATCAATTTTCTCCCTCTTTTAGTTTTTTAGTCATCCACTGCTGGTTTCTAAAAAAATTCCCAATCCTCTGGCCTACCTCTCGTTTTTGCCGCATTGTACGCCTTTGCTTTTGATTTGATACTGTCCTTAACTTCCTTTGTTATCCACGGGCGGTTCATCGTTCTGAGTCCTTCCTTCTGACTGGAATAAATGTTTGCTGAGTGTTATGAAATATCTGCTTAAAAGCCTGCCACTGCTCATCTACTGACTTCCCCTGTAGTCTATCTTCCCAGCCCGCTTTAGACAATGCTGGAGAACGTCGATGGTGTGCCCTGTCATATTCCTTGTGGCAGCATGATTCTCATTGTATGCCTGCTGTGCATGTGGGCATGGGTTCAGGACTGAAGTCATGATCTATGTCATCAATGGATAATCATTGTCACCCAATAGCCAGTCTTTGACTTGCCATGGTGGGTCAAATACAAGTGGCTTGGATGACTCTTGCAGATGAAGGAATCGTGACTGCTGCCAGAATAAAAGGAATTCAGCTGCTTAATATGCTGCCTGGAGTCACACACCAGCAACATATTGAAGGGAAACCCTTTTGGTTGAGGAAAATGGCCGGGTTGACATGAGGCGCATGCAAGGCAAGAGGGAATGAGATGAAACTGTCTCTATCAGAAAACCTCAGTGATGCCTCTGAAGCAGCAGAGTACTGCAAACTGCAAGATGCGCCTTATATCTCCAGCAATCTAGGAGACAAATGCATAAAAGTCAAGAACCACGGTCACTTTGACAGCCACAGGCAATGCCATTCTTGCCCTGCTTTGAGGTTTCAGTTGTAGCTGCAGCAGTTGGCAAATTTTAGTTACAACCTCTTTAGTGAAGCACAGATGTCTCAAACATTGGTTGTCGTGGAAGTTCAGGTAAGAGATATGCCGAAAGCCTTTTACCCCTCCTCTCCTTGCTCTACTAGCAGCTTGTTCTGCTCTACATGGCCTCTGTTCATTCTGCCTGTCATGGTCAATTCCAAGTGGAAGTACCAGACCACACACGTCTGGAAGAAACTTGTTCCAGCAGACGCTTTTAAATCAATAAAAAAGTACCAGCGAAACCAGTCCCTGTAAAGAATTAAAACTTTAGCTAAGTATAGTGTTACAAGAGTACTTCTATTTATTTTGTAAAATATATTTTAAAAACTCATAGTTGAATTATGGACATTGATTCATCAGAGATCTTGGAGATGCTGAAGATTGTGCTTTTTAAAAAAAAAGTCCAGAAGGCTCCTGGATTTGGCTTATAAACACATCTTCCTGGAAGTCTGTGGATAATCACCTAGCAGGGGTTGTTTTTGACTTGGGGAGATGTTTACAAACAAAGTGACAGGTCAAGATTTATAGAGGTCAGGAGGCTTGACTTCTGGAATGTTTTTAGTTTTAGTTTGAACTGTTACAAGACAGTTGGTTTTTGCTTGCCAAGAAGATCCAGCTGATCGATCTCTCAAAAACAAAGCCCTGCATACAGTGTATCAGTTTCCTATTTCCAACTGTATTTGAAGAAACCTTGCATATCGAATATGTGGGAACTGAAACCCTTGTTGCCATGTAATAGCAGAGCACTTGGAAAACAATGACAGGATCAGGATCGGACAAAGTGAACATGGATTTACGAAAAGGAAATCATGCTTGACAAATCTACTAGAATTTTTTGAGGATGTAACTAGGAGAATAGATAAGGGAGAACCTGTGGATGTGGTGTATTTGGACTTTCAGAAGGCTTTCGATAAGGTCCCACATAAAAGATTAGCATGCAAAATTAAAGCACATGGGATTGGGGGTAAGGTACTGACATGGACAGAGAACTGGTTAGAAGACAGGAAACAAAGAGTAGGACTAAACAGGTCTTTTTCCAAGAGGCAGGCAGTGACTAGTGGGGTACCGCAGCTATTCATAATATATATTAATGATATAGATGAGGGAATTAAATGTAATATATCCAAGTTTTCAGATGACACAAAGCTGGGTGGGAATGTGAGCTGTGAGGAGGATGCAGAGAAGCTCCAGTATAATTTGGACCGGTTGAGTGAGTGGGCAAATACATGGCAGATGCAGTATAATGTGGCTAAATGTGAGGTTATCCACTTTTGTGGCAAAAACAGAAAGGCAGATTATTTTCTGAATGACAATAGATTGGGAAAGGGGGAGGTGCAGCAGGCAGGTAAGAAGGCAAATGGTATGTTGGCCTTCATAGTGAGAGGATTCGAATACAGGAGCAAGGATGTCTTGCTACAATTATACAAGGTCTTGTTGAGACCACATCAGGAGTATTGTGTGCAGTTTTGGTCTCCTTATCTGAGGAAGGATGTTCCTGCTATGGAGGGAGTGCAGCGAAGGTTCACCAGACTGATTCCTGGGATGGCAGGACTGACGTATGAAGAGAGATTCTGTCGATTAGGCTTGTATTCGCTAAAGTTTAGATGAATGAGAGGGGATCTTACAGAAACCTACAAAATTCGAACAGGACTGGACAGACAAGAAAGGATGTTCCTGATGGCGGGGGAGTCCAGGACCAGGGGTCACAGTCTATGGATATGGGGTAAGCCATTTAGGACTGAGATGAGGAGAGATTTCTTCACCTAGAGAGCCTTTTTTTATTGTTATCTTTGTAACAGCACTATAAACATGTGTGTGTGTGCGTGCATGCCTTAAATATTTCAATTTGTGTGTGTATGTTTTACTTCATTATTGGTTAAGACTTGTTTCATACTAAACTGAAAATGTTGTTATTTATTAAAGAAACCTGGTATTTGGTTAACTGTATCAGTAAGTGGGAAAATTTAAATATATGTTGTGACCAGTGGGAGAAGTGGGACAAGAATAAACAGTGCACTCCTCCCACCTCGGAAAGCTCCAAAAGCCCATACAATTGAATTAGTGAAGCCACTCCCAGTAGACTATTGAAACTTTGGATAACTATCGGAAAACTCCAAAAATGTGTACAATTGCACCAGCAGCCAGAATAAACAATCCAGCAGATAGCAGTTCAAGATCCCTTTAAGTAACACAGGTGGTAGGTCCTTCATGACATTAAATGTTGTGTCCAGCTGTACGAGTTTTAGACAGGGCATAGGCTGGAGCATGCCATTTGAAAATGGCAGCATTTCCATCAAATCAGCATTGCAAACGTCTTAATCTAGCTGCTCTGTATGCTGCCGGCAATCATTAGGTACACGTGCACAAATACCTTTACCAAAATGGTGTCTGACGCACTTCCCATTGGGAGTATGTGCACACGTTTCAGAATTCATTTTTATCCATTATGAGGCCACATAACAGCTAAAAGATGGGTGCCACAGAGCCCAATTTCTCCCCAATAATTTTCTGTGGTAATTTATTGGGATCAGGTTGTTTCTAATGATCTTCCCCTGTTTGCAATGAATCCACTCCAGGACACATTATATAACTGATGGTACCAAAGCAGCTTAGAACAGAGTCTCCAGGCCAGCACTAAAATTAACAGTTTAGGAAACACTGATTAACTATAATTTTCTTCTACAAAAAGGAAGTTGTTTGAACAAAACGTACACCTCCTAGACTTTCCTTCCTCTTTGTGGATTGAAAGATATGCACTCCAAACATCACAAAGATAGATGATATTTTATTTTAAAAAATGCTTTCATAACTCAAACACTTAGTCCTGAATTTTATTCACATGCCATGCTCTATGGCGGTGTGCCTTGAACTCTGCAGCCTTCAGACATGGATGTACCGCCAGACAGCCCCCGTGATATTACCTGCGGGGTCTGATTTAAATAGAGGGGGTGGAGCGGCTGCCCCCGATGACATAGAGGGGATAGCTGCCGCGTCCCCGGCAACGGCGTCCGACACCACCGCGCAGGCACCATTTTTAAAGGGCTCTAAGCCCTTAAGGAATTTTTATTTTTAAATTTACAGAATGAGTTATTTCTGAAGAAAAATGATAGCGGCCTTTCGCCAACCCCCCAAAAGATCATTTCATTGCCAGATATTGAATAAAATTGCCTTTTTCTCCACCTGAACTTTCCCCCCCAACCTAACTTTTGCCCTTTAACCCCTTCCCACCATCCCCACAGCCAATAAACATTGTTTTCCCTGCACCTCAACCCCTCCCACCCTGAAACTTTTATTACTCCCCCCTCCCCACGATGTGCGAGCGGCAGCTGTAAAATTTGTGTGAGACAGCCGCTGCCAGCATGTAAGTTAATTTACATGTATTTAAGGTTAATTTAAATATTTTGATGAATGGCCTGCCGCCGGTAATATGCGGCGGGCCCTTCACAACATCATGGGTCAAGGCAGGCGTCTCCTTGCAGAATTTTACCACCCTCTCCTACCGCGTCAAGGGGCCCTTGGTTTATACTACATGGGAGAGCAATCACTCTGGTTGTTATGTGTAGTGACATTACAAGCACACACAAAACGAACAGGGGCAATTTTTATCTAACCTACCTGGTAGAAAACTAATGGAATCAGTCCAGCTTTACATCCCACTAATTTTCAACGTCAATGGAGGACAAAATCTGAGGTTGTAAAATAGGCAGCTAACCTGATCTCTTCAGTTTGCCGTCAGCAAGGTTGGGTTTAAATTACCTTCAACATATTCACAATGTTACACACCATGGCCAGAATTTTACACCACCTCAATGAGCCGGATGGTGGCGGGGGGGTGGGGGGGGAGTGGCGCAAAATGGAATGGGAGGCTCCGGGAGGCTTTCCCGACCCGCTCCCGCCTCCACCCCCTCCCTTTACATAGGGCGGTGGGGGCGGAAAATGGCCCACCCGCCCCAGGCCAATCAAGGCCCTAAAGTGGCCACTTAAGGGCCTTCGCCCGCCTCCACGCGGATTTTACATGTGGCAAGCAGGTGTCCTGGAGCCGGGAAAAGCCGCCTGTGAAAAACAGGCAGTTATGATCGTCCCGGGGATGGGGGGGTGGGGGAGGTGGCCCTGTTGCTCGGGCACAGGGTGCCCGATGGAGGGCCACCCCCGCTATCCCAACCAACCCCAGCACCCAACACGCCCCCATTCCCCCCAACCGACCACACTTGCTTTGCCGGGGCCCTAACGATTACCATCAGCAAGGCAACCAAAACATACCTGTCTTCCCGGCTCCACGTCTTCGGCTGAGCTGCAGTCCCAGCAGTGACCATTGCTCCTGGTGGCGCTGCTGGGACTAAGAGCTGCCGGCCCACTGATTGGCCGGCAGCTCAATGAGGCGGGACTTCCTCCCTCAAGCGGATGTAAGTCCCGCCTTGGAACAGTTAAAGCCTGGGGGACCCGTTAAATGCGGGACGGATCCCCAGGTGAGGTGGAAGCGGGTTCGCCACCGATTTTTCAGTCGGAGGCCAGCTCCTTTCTGCCCAACGTGAAATCCTGGCCCATACCTATAGAAGTTCTTACTGTTCATCTCAGTGTGTGTTGCTTTTCTGAGGGAAATCTAAGACTTCCCGCATGCAAAACAATTGCCTGGTTTGATGAATGAAAGACTATATTTGGCAAATGATTGTCATATTTTCCTATTCTAATCATTTAGTAGACTGTTGCTGCAAATGCAAGCAAATCCCTCAAATGAATTAATTACATTTCAACATTTTTTTAAGCTGATGGGAAATGGGGTCCATGGAATCACTGGAGTTTGTGTTCCAAGACGTGTGACAGTGGTTGGCAACGACGCTTCCGAATGTGCAAAGGGACAAGTGTCAAAGGTTACCCATGTGAAGGATCAGGGGAAGAGGTCAGGACATGCAATGAGAAAAGATGCCCAGGTAGGAGAATTATATTTCATACTACTTCAATTTATGCTCAACTTTCACTGCTTATTGGCTTTCACCTACCTCAGTCACTTTAGTTCAGGACATCCACTGTGGCTCAATGGGGAAAGGAATGAAGTAGACAGGGAACAACTGCCAATTTCTACCTAATATAACATCTTGTTCTAATGGTAATCCATGATACATCATTGGATTAAGGAGCAGATCTATATTAACACTGTAATGAGGTAAATTTGATGCGTTACCCCAGGTCCCCTTGGAAGCCATTTATTAAAATATTGGTATTGCACAGCTTGTGCTGGTGGGGTATTGTTTAAGATGACATTATGATTGCAAGAAACAGAGGTTGTATTTGATCAAAGACCAGCTTAATGGTTTTTTTTGGCAATATTCTATGTTCTGTTTTCCCATACTCAGTGCAGGAAATCTGGTTGCATGTCCGTGTCAATACCTCTATGGAACTGGCTGCTTAGCATGAAGTGATCCAGGCTGACTTTTTCTCCCATTGATTTTCATTGACTTTGTCCCTGTGAAGAAGTGCCTGATCTTGTTTGGCATCCATCCACAGTGGCATAGTTAACATTGGGAGCATGAGAACAGGTTTAGACCATTTGACCCATTGAGCATGATCCTCCATTTTATTGGCCATGGGAACTCAAACTTTTCCATCTTCTTAATCCCAACTGTGTTTTTCTGCTAATACCTTTGCTTGCCGAGTAAGTATCTATCTCACTCAAACACCTCGATTGATTTTTCATTTTGGGCGGCACAGTGGCGCAATGGTTAGCACCGCAGCCTCACAGCTCCAGCGACCCGGGTTCAATTCTGGGTACTGCCTGTGCGGAGTTTGCAAGTTCTCCCTGTGACCGCGTGGGTTTTCGCCGGGTGCTCCAATTTCCTCCCACAGCCAAAAGACTTGCAGGTTGATAGGTAAATTGGCCATTATAAATTGTCCCTAGTATAGGTAGGTGGTAGGGGAATTGAGGAAAGATGGGGTAGGAATATCGGATTAATGTAGGATTAGTATAAATGGGTGGTTGATGGTCGGCACAGATTCGGTGGGCCGAAGGGCCTGTTTCAGTGCTGTATCTCTAAATAAATAAATCTGTGGCCTTCTGGCTCAGTGTTACAAATTTGTATCGGCCCTTGTGAGTAACATTTTCCTGGATCTGCTTGTATCCCCTTGTTCTGGATTTCCCTATTGGTATTGGAAGAGTCATTCCAGATCTAGCCTGTCAATTCACTTCATTATCATAAACACTTCAATTAGGTTTCCATGGTAATCCTCCTATATGTGGAAACTCAAGTCCTACTATTTCATAATGAACTGCATTAATTGGAATCAAATTCACTGTTATTCTAAATGTTTTTCCAATCAATATCCCACTGATCCTCAGTTCATTATCTTCCTTTCTCCACAGATGCTGCCTGATCTGAGTGATTCCACCATTTTCTGTTTTAACTTCAGATTTCCAGCATCTGTATTATTTTGCTTTTAGTGGATTTGAATATCAGCAATGAAAAAACATGCAGCTTCTGCACTCAGTAAAGTTATTGCAATGTAGGATGTTTATAAATTCTGGTTTTGCCACTGCCTTTTTTTAAAGGTCACACATGCCACAATACAATTAGGTGTGTCAGGAGTGATCTCATGTCTTCTGTAAAATATCCTGGATAGTGAGTGTTGGCAAACTGTTTAACCATGGAGGGCAGAAAGTCTGATCCTGTTCTTATCTGATTTTCTGGCATACATAAAGTCTAGGAAGAGTCACTGGGTAGCAGTCAAACCTGTGTACCTATATGGACTGTTTCCTTTATAAGGGGGAACTGGGTAGTATAAAATCTGATGTCTTGGATTAGATTAGCTAATTCAGCACAGACTAGCACCTTCATTGTTTGTACAGTTGAATACCACACCAGGCAGTGCATTGTTACACCCGAAAAAGGGTGTAAAGATAAATCCAATAACTACAGGCCAGTCAGTTTAACCTTGGTGGTGGGAAAGCTTTTAGAAATTATAATCTGGGACAAAATTAGCAGTCACTTGGACAAGTGTGGATTAATTAAGAAAAGCCAGCATGGATTTGTTAAAGGCAAATCGTGTTCATCTAACTGGATTGAATTTTTTGATGAGAGAGCATTGATGAGAATAATGCAGTTAATGTGGTGTACATGAAGTTCCAAAAGGCATTTGATAAAGTGTCACAAAATAGGGTTGCCAGCAAAGTTGAAACACATGAAATAAAAGGGACAGTGGAAACATGGATACAAAGTTGGCCGGGTGACAAGAAACAGAGCAGTGGTAAATGCTTGTTTTTAGACTGGAAGGAGGAATTCAGTGTGGATCCCCAAGGATAGCTATTCGGGCCACTGCTTTCCTTGATATGTCCAATTCTGGCAGCACAATTTAGGAAGGATGTGAAGGCTTTAGAGAGGGTGCAGAAAAGATTTATGAGAATGGTTCCGGAGTGAGGGATTTCAGTTACGTGGATAGCTTGGAGTAGCTGGGGGTGTTTTCTATAGAGAACAGAAGGTTGAGAAGAAATTTGATAGATGTGTTCAGTAGATGGAGATACACAGTTCCCATTGGCAGAAAAGATAGAGAACCACTGGATACTGATTTAAGGTGATTGTCAACTTTGCTGCTTTTGCCAAGGAAAAGCTTTTTTTAAAAAAACACAGCAAGTGGTTAGAATCTGGAATGCATTGCCTGTGCGTGTGGTGGAGGCAGATTCAATTGTAGCTTTCAAAAGGGAATTAGAGAAGAGAAAAAAAATGCAAGGCTTCTGGGAAAGGGTTGGGGAGTGGGAGTAGTTGAGTTGTTCTTGAGCACAATGGGCCAAACAGCCTCCTTCTGTGCTGTTACCATTCTATGATTTACCACTGAGAAAGAAGGAATTGCTTTCTTAAATTTTCAAATCTAGCCACCACCCAATCCGATTCTGACCAGATAGTTATATCTTTACCAGTTAGTCAGGTGGCTGCTGTCTTTCTACTAGTCTCACATTGACCCCCAGAAATCAGTAAGTCATATGAGTAGGGAAAAATTTAGGTCAGTCTCCTTTGTTTTAATGCAAGTGTTAAACTGTTGAATTTAAACAGATTAATAGCTCACTAAAATAACAGAGGAATGTCACACAAGTGTGTTAAGTTCTTTCCTACTTGTATTGGCAATGGTAATACGGAGGCCATTATTTTTGACCCAGTCGGAGGCACACGTTGGGCTTTCCTCACACTGGTCACATCACAGTGTCAAACATTGTTGCTGTCATTGTATAGCTTATTATTTAATTTAAAAAATGGTCAGGACTGAGCAAAGATTGGAATTTTCGCTCCCTTAAATTGCAAAATTTAGACTACTAAAGTATAGCAAAGAAGCCTAAAATTAATGCATGCTTCTGACTTTAAAATTTGAGATTAAACAGGTGAGGTTCAACCTTAATGTTTTTTGCAATAACTTGCCCTTTCAATAATTTTAATTGATGGAACTCGTTTTGCCTTTTCTGTAGCTCCCCATGAGATGTGTAGGGATGACTACATCATGGCTATGACCTGGAAGAGGACTGCAGCTGGACAGCTGGTTTATAACAAATGCCCTCCAAATGCAACAGGTAATAAGACAATATTATATACTCTGCAAGGAAATGCCTCAACAATTTTTTGTTTACATTTTGCACACAGATCTAAGTCCTATGATAGTAATTCAGTTGGTGCACATTGACATTTTAGTAAAGAGAGAGGATGTTGCAGATTCAGGTTAACCATCAAAGGTTAATCACTTGAGAATGACGATCTGTTAGTTGATGAATTGTGGAAAAAGTTAAAATCAGAAGTTTGTTTTGACTGTACAAGCTGATAATTTAACTTGCCTCTGAATGATTTCCTTCTGGACTTTGGAACCTGTTTCCATGCTATAACTATTGTGTTGTAATGCAGCATATATTTTTGTTGAATGGATTCTAGTTCCAAGGCCAATTAGTTAAAGTATTTGAAGTGAGGAGTAATGGAACATTAGGGTGATTGCTGCTCTTTTCAACATGCAGTTATAACAATAGCAATTGCTGAAAATAGAGACATGTTGTCAAAGCTTTTCGTCTTGCACTCATCAGGACAATATGCAAGAATAACCAGTATAAGGGAAAACAACTTATACTGCATGAGACGAGAGTACTGATTGGTTGACAAGTGAACTCTGATTGGTAGTAGCATTGCCATGGAGAATGTACCAGTTAACGATGACTGACATTTAACTGCTAAGCTTTGTTTGAAACTTAAACCAGGCAGCTTGACTCTGGTCAAGGCATTGCCCTGAGAAATAACCAGCAAATGGCTGTCACTTATGTTCAGCTGAAACAGGCGCAATGTGTGTATATGTTCGTTCTGTCTGTAAAGAACAGGGCCCTGTGTATTAATATATGTAGCTTCCAGTATGCGCAAATGTGCTTTATTGACAGCCCTACTGATAATCTTAATTGGTTGTCAGCGTAATTCTTAGCACACAGTGGATTATTTAGCAAATGTTGTCCAATTACAATCACATCTAATGTTGGACACTGTTTTGAATTTTGCAAGCATGAGCTGGTTGGGTATGGCCAGTACCTTGCCCGCTGAACAGTGGAAGGGACATGTTTGATACGATCCGCCAATCTTTGGATCACATGGCAATGCTTCTACCAATCAGAGTTCACTTGCCAACCAATCAGTACTCTTTTCATGCGGTATAAGTTGTTATTTTCCCTAACATTGGTTATTCTTGCATATTGTCCTGATGAGTGCAAGACAAAAAGCTTCGACAACATGTCTCTGCTTTCAGCAATACTCAAGTTCTATATTACCAAACAATAGCAAATGTAAATTTGTACAACACCATTAAATTACATAAAACATCCCAACATACTTCAGAACCATAAACAGAAAGTGAATGGCCAGCCAAAGAATGAGATATTTGGAGGGATGACTAAAAGCTTGGACAAAGGGATGGCTTTTAAGGATGGTCTTAGGGGAACAAGCTGCTCAACACTGAGTTTTCCAATGGAGAGGAGGAAGATGATGAAGATGCCATCGCCAGACCAGCCACTCATTGCTGCTTGGAATGCTGGGGATGCCCCAATACCTTAGTCACTCACACTGGACCAAAGTAACCATCACAATCCCCATCACTAGTACTACCTTACCCCTCTCCCTACCCCCACTGCCATTGACACAAAGCAGTCCTATAACCATCCCAAACACCCATTGCACATGCACTTATTGGTCCCTGTCAATTGCACATGCAACTGAAAACCAGAGTTGACACTCATCAGGCAAGAAAGATGAATATGGAATGAGGTGCAAATTAATAAATTATGAGCATAAAGAAATGGGATTTAATAACATATTTTCATTAACACCTTGTGCATATCCTCAATGAAGTACAAAGATTTTCTTTAGCTATCCCTGTACTGCTCCTATATAGTGTCTTCAGCAGAGGTAGAAGCAACTTGCTTTGATCCCTACTCTGACTTCTGAGGCTTATAGCTGAGGACCTTTGGGCATTGGCGCTCATGAGGGCCCTGCCAAAGACTGTTCCACCAGCACCTGTGCAGGGGCAGATTTGGTCATTGGGACTTTAGGCAGTATATTGGGCATTAGAGTCAGAGTCATTTATGGCATAGAAGGAGGCCATTCGGCCTATCGGGTCCATGCCGGCTCTCCGTGGAGCAATCCAGTCAATCCCACGGCCCTGCTCGATCCCTGGCCAATTGGGGATGGGGGGTTGGCGATGGGGGAAAATATGAGAGATGTGGGAATATTTTGAGTGAGGTTCCCAATTCCATGTCCCCTTTTGTCATCATCCCTCACTTGAGCCAGCAGCAGATTACTCCTACTTCAATGCAGCAGGGTCGCTTGGAGAAGATTAGTGATGCCTTGTAAGGCCATGGCTAAGATATCTGTCATCCTGTTTACAGCAGTAGAAATATTGGCATCCATACTCTGCAGGGCTTTTGTCAGCGCCTGCAGGGACTTATGAGTGCTGCAGTTGAAGTTCCATGGAGGAGGCTATGCTTTCCATGGAAAGAAATCATCAATAGCGTGCAACATAAATCTACAAATATTTGAGCTGGACTTCACCATCTTCTGTGCTATTGTGGACAGTGTGCCTGGCACGACTGCCAGTACCTTGCACATATTAGTTTTCATTGGTGGTCCCTAGTGTTCAACATCTCTGTTCAGCTGATCAGAGCTTGGCCAGGTCTGCGCCCTCCAATACTGCTGTCCCTATCTCTACTTTCTGCTTATGCTAACTTCTGAACTGTGATTCACTGGGTCAGATCCCAGCTAACTCTATCAGGACCCACAGAAGTGCTGGCATCTGCACTGGTGCCTGGTAAACATGCTCCCTGTGATGGTGTGCCTTCAGAAAGAACTAGTTCCTCTGAGGAAACATCATCTGGAAGGGCAGTAGCCTGCTGCATGATGGCCCTGGAGGAAGATGAGATGGATATGATCCAGTCATGGAAATGTAAAAATATTGTAATTCGGCATAATTTAAGTGATCATACTTCATTTCCTGCTGAAATTAAGTCAACATGACAATCTTGTGAGATGTGGGTCAGAGTTATGTAATGTCACAACTCAGCAACAAAGTCTTACCATCTCCAATTATCAGGGACATTGTTATGACACTTATTCCACAGCCATGTGCTTTGCAGATGTCAATGGCACTGTGATGGACCACTTAGTCATTTCCCTCTTCGTATTTTGGGCTCTTTTCTGCTGCAAGGTGGCACGACATACACACATGCCTTGCAGGCACTCATATATATATCAATGGATGCAGTGCATTCAGTCAGGGTGACATTCAGGCAAATCCCATTGGCATACATTTGAGGATGTGTGCTGAGAATTGGTTGCGCTGACAGATGTGGGATCATATTGCAAAAGGATTGTGATGAGTGTCAGTGTTGGATGGAGAAAAGGAGTGGCAAGGAAATGCCTAGCAACAGAATGATGGGTGCTGCTGAAACTGGAGAGATTGTGAGGAATGATGTGATTGAGTACACTTGATAGGACAGAGTTGGGGACAAGCACTACAGGATACAGGTGACTCTGCAATGGTGCTTACCTTTCCCAAGCTGGTTAGGTCATTAAACCTCTTCCTGCACTGGATCCAGAAATGCGCAGCTATACTGCTGCCCTCCTCAGCCATCTCTAACTATGCCTTCTATGCCAACGGTGCCAGCAGGTTTATTGTTATTTCTTGGGAACAGTGCCTCCTTCATGGTCCTTACTGCACCAAACAATACATTAAATGATGCCTCATTAAAGTGGGTCACAGCCTTTGACCGTCCTAACTCCATCAGTATTTTCTTTTTCTTTTTCCTTAAAATGCTCCTAACTCCTGAAAATTCCATCTTTGCATTGGCCCTTTAAATAGTTGAGGTGAAATTGTGTCATGCAGGTCAAGCATCACATTCGCTCACACACATTGGAGATGCAAAACAAGGAAGTTAAGTGTTGAAATTGGACATTCCCATGAGTCCCACAATCTTCCACATTTCATTTTCTCCACCAGTCTGAACCCACCGCTGCATTATTATTGATCCCCATGTCTTCGGATGATGTCTCAAAGGTAGCATGTAAATGAGGAATGGGAGGGCCATGTTAGATTATTGGGGGACTCTGGAGGTAATATGGGGGTGGTAACATAAGCCAATGCTGGGGATAACTCTGGCCACAATCAGGCTTTTAAGTGAGAGTAGTCCTACTGAGCTGGACAATGGAGAAGAGGCAGTAGAGATGGATGGTGTGGGTGGGAATGTTGAAGGCTGCAGAAAGGGAGAAAAAGAAGAGCAGTGATAACATATCACTGTCACAGTCCTGGAGGATGTAATTTATGACTTTCCTTTTGGTGCTGTGGCAAGGGCGGAAACCTAATTGCTGAGATTCAAACAGGAATTTGGGATAGATAGGCATAGATTTGAGAGACGAGGACTTTAGAAAGGAACAGGAGCTAAGGTGATAGCGTCCGATGACAGAGGGGCTAAATGTGTTTTTTCTTAGAAGGGTATAAAGTGATAACTCCAGAAAGCTTGTTCTGGAAGGATAATGCTGAAGCTTATCTTTTACTTAGTTTCACATTTATTGTGCAGACTAAAAGAATCATAAACATGTAGCTCCTCACTCAAAACCCTCCAACAGTCTGAGTGTCTGCTTATAAGTGCTCAACTAAGACCCCAATTAACACCCTTTACCTGCATATAATCAAACCATTGATACACAATTAACAGATTAACAGATTCCCTTCTTTCTTTAATACAACTTGGATTAACATGCTCAAGCAACATTTCAAAATAAATTCCATATTGGGTACAAAGTATTACATTGAGAGATACCCCTCCTCTAGCACTTCCAACAAGTTATTTTTGTTAGAAAAATCTGATAGCTGATGACGTGCATCTACCCATTTAAGTTTGGAGATTTCTTTTCTCTCCAGCATTTGTTTCAATCCAGCAAGGTCAAAACAAAGACCAAAGAACACTGCAGCACAGAAACAGGCCATTCGGCCCTTCAAGCCTGCGCCGATCATGATGCCTGTCAAAACTAAAACCTTCTGCACTTCCGGGGTCCGTATCCCTCTATTCCCATCCTATTCATGTATTTGTCAAGATGCTTCTTAAACGTCGCTATCTTACCTGCTTCCACCACCTCCCCTGGCAGCAAGTTCCAGGCACTCACCACCCCCTGTGTAAAAAACTTGCCTCACACATCCCCTCTAAACTTTGCCCCTGGGAAAAAGCTTCTGACTATCCACTCTGTCCATGCCATTCATAACTTTGTAAACCTCTATCATGTTGCCCCTCCACCTCTGTCGTTCCAGTGAAGACAATCCGAGTTTATCCAACCTCTCCTCATAGCTAATACCCTCCAGACCAGGCAACATCCTGTTAAACCTCATCTTGAACATTTAACCAATATTTAAACTTGCCTGTAGATTTTCCTGCACGTGCCACAATTGTTGTGTCCCTCCATTTATTAGACCCTTCTGGAATATGTCACCTGAGGAACTACTCGAGGCAGTTGGCCTTTGGATGTGATAGCTCTTTCCTGAGCATCATGATTGCTTATTATCCAACGCTTTATCTACCAAATTCTGTTCCTCATGATCTTCATCACAAACACATGAGCAATTGAGGGACAAGGTGCCTCTTTTCTCTCAGCTGCTCAGATTCTGAGATTTTGTAATCAACCCCAATCAATCATGAGGAATGAACCCATACAGTTTGATTACTACACTTGATAACTACTGTCTTACCATCATGACCTTGCCAGGGCCCTTCCATTCCCTATGACCTTCTCTTTTGTAATACACAAAATTTCCTGAACTAAATTCTGATTCAGATGGCCTTATATGATGCCCCAGAGCTCTCCGAATTTTCTTAGACCTCAGTCTTGATGAAAGCCCATCTCCCTGCATGTAAAGCATTCAAATGTGCAGAAAAAAATGGAACTAATTGTAGTACTTTCTAGAGCAGGAGGACTGTCGTACAGCACAGAAGGCAATTTGGGATTCCGCTCATAGACCAATTGATAGGGACTATATCCTCCAACCATCTGAAGCGAATTATTCGCATGAACCGCCCATGCCAGGGCAGTCGTCAACTTGCAGTTTGGCTGGTCAGCTAGTATTTTATGCAGCATTTCATCAACCACTGCATGATTCCTCTTAGAGCCCATTGCTGAAAGGACTTTCAGCTGCAGTATTCATAACCATAATGATCATGTTTTGACACATTTCTGAACTCGTCATTGACAAATTCCTCTCCATTATCAGTCAAAAAAATTAGCTGCTGCCCCAAGTCTAATCCCTATCCATTTCTCCATAATTTTGTCGATAATCACCCTTTTGTCTTTACTATTAATTGTAGAAAGACTAAATCTAGTTGCTAGGTCTATAAAATGTAGAATGAAAATATTCTGGTCTTTGTCCCATACCTTTAAATCCATGGTAACTACCTCATTAACGTCACGTGCCAATGGAAGGCTGTCAATAGGCCGTGATGGTGTCCTCCAATACTTAATACAGATTTCACACTTTGCAGTAATCTCTATTATCCTCATATACTTTTCATGAATCACACCTGCATCATTTAGCAGGGTTTTTAATCTCTGACAGGGGTGAACAAATTGTCGATGCAACTTTTAGGCAATTTGCTTTTTATCACTGATTCTTTACACCTGATGCCATTAATACTTTAACACTGACTAGAAATATCAGGTTGTTAAGGGGATACAATAATGCCCTGACTTGGTAAACTGCAAATTCACTGACTTCCCAAAAAGAATTCTTTATCATGCTCCATATCAACTTTCATTTGTGCCTTTTTCATTGAAGGCGTACTCATCAGTAAACGTATCTCACTAGAAACTATGTCAGTCCTGATAAAGTGGCTGACTCCAGCTATTTTACATGGAATTAGATGGAATGTTATGACCAGGTGAGAAAGGTGTCTAGGGGTCTCTTTCAGACTTCACCTGATCTTATAGTAACAGGGAATTAATTTTAACCATACCATGTTTTGGGATCCCCCTTGGTGAATCCTTGTTCACCGCTTTCCAATTATAAGGCAAAGAAATAAGCGCAACCAGGTTCTCAGGTTTAAAGCAGAAAAGTGAAATTTATTAAAACTTAAACTCTAGTTCAGTTAATGCCGATGGATACACACCGCGCCCCACACTAGAATGCATACGCGATACGCACATGCAAATAGAAAAGAAAAGAGAAGAAAAATAAAAGTCATAGAGTCATAGAGTCATAGAGAGATACAGCACTGAAACAGGCCCTTCGGGTAGAGAGGTTTGAGGCAATCTCTGAAGAGGGTTTTTAAAAAAAAAAACTGTGCTTCAAACTCGCTGTAGGGTCCTTGATTGTAGGTAGTGTTGCTTTTCGTTGGGGTCCAGTATTCTTCTTAAACCTTTTTCACTGTAGGAGACTTTTCTCTCTTGGGGTTCATATGTCTTCAATGGTTTCCAAAGCTGGTGAGAGCAGAAAGGAGAGAGGTCTTTTCAGTCCAGGAGGAAACAGCTTTGAGTTTTAAAACTGTGGCAAGTTCAGATTCAAAAAACTCCAACAGCCAGTTAGTCATGTGACTAAACTGGTCTGACCACATCTGTTTGTATATTAGGCCATTTTAGCAGTTAACCTGGAATGCTAGCTTCTCCACCTTCAATGTCCGGCAATCAAGAGTCCATTGTGGATTAAATTGGAGCAGGGAGTAGCCCCTTTGTCCTTTCCAAGTACTGTCTGTTACAATGCAAATGTCTTTCCAGTCAACAGTCTGGTGTTCTTTTTTTTAAAAGTTCTTTCTTAACTCCAGTAACAGTTGAAACATCAATGTTCATGTGGCAAAATTAATGTGTCTCATTCTTGGCAGTTGGGGGCCTGCATGACATCAGTGACTTCAATGTGTTGTACTTCTATACTGCTTAACCATACGCGATCCCCACTACTGAATGAATCCAGATAACACTGTAACCAATCAGTTTCACATACTGTCAACATGCAAGCATTACCTATTATAGCACAGTTGAATGAATCCACAACTACCATTCACCACTGCACTAAAACTCCTTGTGACTCTTACACTTCGTTCAGATTCATCAGTATCTTTCTTCTGCCTCAGAATTTTCTGTGTTGGGTGTTATTTCAAGGACGGTGCCCCTCCGTTTAGGGCAGTTCATTGCATAATGACACTTTGAGTCACATCTGAAGCACCTATTAACTGTTCCTTGGGCATTCCTGAGATCCATTCACCTATGAGTGCTATTCCAATTCTGTTTTCTTCTCTAATAATCAGACCCAACGAAGGTGCTTTCATCCTCATTCCTCCTGCCTTTAACTCTTCCATTGAACTTATGCTTGCTTTTAGTATCTGGACCATTTTGAAATCTAGTAAACATTGAGTCCTCCTTTCTTTGTGTCCCCACAGAATGCCATGTTTGTTCTACCAGGACTGCAGGAACTGACTGTTTTGCAGGAATTTCTTTAAGGCAACAGACATCTGATCCAATAGGGAGTCTTTGTCCAAGAACCAAAACCCAGTTAGAACCAAGACCTGTCCAAATGCAACACCCTGGCACAATCTAGCAATTTAAAAGCTAGTACTGAACCAGTGATCTCCAAACTGAATTTTCTCAATCTTCCAAACAGTCTATTAAAGTCCATGATATAGTCCTGCATTGAATAACCATCTGCTTTCCAAAATCTATCAAAGCCTGACCTTGCCTCATACACATTCAACACATTCAATAGGTCATCTTTCTTGTAAATTTTATTCAAGAATTCTAATAGAAGATTCAACCCTTCATCCATAGCCAACTGATGAGCATCCAGTTCACAAAACACTATTTGTGATTTTACTTTTGGTAGGAAGTGACAATGCCAAGGCCATACCTTGTTTCCCCTTTGGTAGAGATGTAACTTGTGTCCACATATCCACTTCATTCTTCCACTGGTCATATGATTCAGACTCACTATGTTCAGACCCCACTATTTAAAAAGGGATGTAGAGAGAAAGCAGGGAATTATAGACCAGTCAGCCTGATGTCGGTAGTGGGGAAAATTCTAGAGTCCATTATCAAAGATTTTATAGCAGAGCACTTGGAGAACAGTGGTAGAATCGGAAAGAGTCAGCATGGAGTTATGAAAGGGAAATCATGCTTGATAAATCTACTAGAATTCTTCGAGGATGTAACTAGTAGAGTTGATGAGGGGGAGCCAGTGGATGTGGTTTATTTGGAATTTCAGAAGGCTTTCGACCAAGTCCCACATAAGAGATTAGCATGTAAAATTAAAGCGCATGGGATTCGAGGTAGTGTATTGCGATGGATAGAAAATTAGTTGGCGGACAGGAAACAAAGAGTAGGGATAAATGGGTCTTTTTCCAAATGGCAGGCAGTGACTAGTGGGGTACCGCAGGGATCAGTGCTAAGGCCCCAGCTATTTACGATATACATTAATGATTTAGATGAGGGAACGAAATGTAATATCTCCAAATTTGCAGATGACACAAAACTGGGTGGGAAGGTGAGTTGTGAGGAGGATGCAGAGAGGCTTCAGGGTGATTTTGACAAGTTGAGTGAGTGAGCTAATGCATAGCAGATGCAGTATAATGTGGATAAATGTGAGGTTATCCACTTTGGTAGCAAAAACAGGAAGGCAGATTATTAGCTGAATGGCTGTAAACTGAGAGAGAGGAATATGCAGCGAGACCTGGGTGTTCTCGTACACCAGTTGCTGAAGGTAAGCATGCAGGTGCAACAGGCAGTAAAAAAGGAAAATGGTATGGTGGCCCTCATAGCAAGAGGATTTGAGTACAGAAGCAGGGATGTCTTGCTACAATTATACAGGGCCTTGGTGAGGCCACACCTGGAATATTGTGTGCAGTTTTGGTCTCCTTATCTGAGGAAGGATGTTCTTGCTATAGAGGGAGTGCAGCAAAGGTTTGCCAAACTGATTCCTGGGATGGCGGGACTGACATGAGGAGAGGTTGAGTTGTTTAGGATTATATTCGCTGGAGTTCAGAAGAGCGAGGGGTGATCTGATAGAAATCTATAAAATTCTAACAGGACTTGACAGGGTAGATGCAGGAAGGATGTTCCCGATGGTAGGGGAGTCCAGAACCAGGGGTCATAGTCTAAGGATACGGGGTAAACCTTTCAGGACTGAGATGAGGAGAATTTTTTTCACCCAGAGAGTGGTGAGCCTGTGGAATTCGCTACCACTGAAAGCAGTTGAGGCCAAAACATTGAATATTTTCAAAAAGGAGTTAGATATAGTCCTTGGGTCGAAAGGGATCAAAGGGTATGGGGCAAAAGCCGGAACAGGCTACTGAGTTGGATGATCAGCTATGATCATAATGAATGGCGCAGCAGGCTCGAAGGGCCAAACGGCCTACTCCTGCTCCTATTTTCTATGTTTCTATGACTCAGAACATCAGAGAGTAATCATACCCTGACAATTTACACTTGCTTTCTGCCATATTTTCAGTAATAGCCCATGAGATCTTAGTTTTCTATGTAAAAAAAAATCCAAGTTTCCAACCTTCAGCTTTAGGTAAGCATTTTCGGCCACCATGCTAAACCCCAGAAAGCTTGTTGTGGAACAATAATGCTGGAGCCTATCTTTTACTCAGTTTCACATTTATTGTGCAGAGTAAAAAGATCATAAACATGTAGCTCCTCACTCAAAACCCTCCAGCAGTCTGACTAATTGTCTGCTTATAAGTGCTCAACTAAGACCCCAATTCACATCCTTCACCTGCATATAATCAAACCATTGATACACAATTAACAGATGAACAAAAAGAAAGTGGTTTTGAAAGGGAGGGAACCATTTACAAATTCAGCTAGCATGGGGGGACAGGAAGGAAATTTGAGTAATTGCCAGTTTAGTGGGAACGGGGTCAAGGGAGCATGAGGTGAATCTCATAAATGAGCTCGAAGAGGTCAAGAAGGGATGGAAGAGAAAGTAGCAAGATATGCAAGTTAAGGCAGGGGAGAGACCAGGAGGAAGGTTTGGCATGGTCGGTAAGAGGTAGGGGAGGATGCAACAGAGGCAGCTGAACATATGGTTTCAATTTTGGTGGCACAGAATTCCACGTGCTCTTTTCACTTGTTGCTAAATGTGAGGGTGGAAGGAGCAGGAGAGAGGGGTTTAAGGAGATGGTACATAGTTGAGGAAAGAAGCCAGAAGTTATCTTTGCATTCCAGGATGATTCTGGTTTTAGCAAAAGAGAAGGAAGCTGAGAAATATGGTCCAGCCAGATCTAGAGATAGATGGCTGAAGCACCCACATGCAGATACGCTCTTGTCTCCGTCCCTTTGACATCAGGAACAAAGGTGGAGACCATACCAGGGAGAATGTCTGGGAAGGATTGAATGACGATTTTTGTGGAGACAAGGGCATCAAAGGTGTAGGTGAGGAAGTAATTGAGCACTGAGTCAGCTGCAGAAGTATCATAGTGAATGGAAGACCAAATAGACAGAGTTTCAAAATGCAGTTGTAAACGTCCTGGGGGAATGTATTTTCTAGGAGTGCATGCACAAGGAAGTGCTGTTAGAAGAGGATGGGGGATCTGGGTGATGAAGAATATGAAGAGGTGGTCAGAGGTGGCCTTGTCAGTAATGGAGACTTCAGGAATAGAGAAGCGGCAGGAGACGGCTTTGACCGGAATATGCGGAGTCGGGACCAGGAGCAGAATGGATAATAAGCTGGGTACAAAACAGAAAAGAGAGTAGGGGTTAAAGGAGTCTAGAGGCATGGATTCACAAATTATTAACAATAACAGCACAGGTTAACAAGAAAAAACAAAATGCTGGGATTTATTTCTGGAGGAATAAAATGAAAAGCAGGGAAGTTATGTTAAACCACACATAGAATGTTGTGAACAGTACTGGTCACAGTATCGAGGAACTGGAAAAGGTGCAAAACAGATTTACAAGAATGATAACAGAACCAAGAGGTTAGAGCTATCAGGAACCATTGAACACGTTGAGCTTTTTACCTTAGAGAAGAGAAGGCTGAGGTGTAACCTAATAGAGGCCTTTAACATGATGAAGGGTTTGATAGGGGAGACATAGGGAAGATGTTTCCACTGGTAGGGCAGTCCTAAACTAGATGTCATAAATATAAGGTAGTCACTGATATATCCAATAAGGATTAGAGACTTCTTTGTCCAGAGAGAGGTGAGAATGTGGAATTTGGTACCACATGGAATAGGTGAAGTGAAAAGCATAGATGCATCTAAGGAGAAACCAGATAAGCACGAGGGAGAAAGGAGTAGAGGGATATGCTGATAGCACTAGAACAAGAAGGATGGAAAGAGGCTTGTGTAAATCATAAATATTGGCACAGCCTGGTTGGGCCAAATGGCCTGTCTCTGTGCGGTAAATTCTATGTATATTAGAACATAAGAAATAGGAGCAGGAGTACACCATACATCCCATTGAACCTGCTCTGCTATTCAATACGATCATAGCTGATCTTTGGCTTCAACTCCAGTTTCCCGCCCACTCCCCATATCGCATGATTTCCTGAGTGACCAAAAATCTGTCTATCTCAGACTTAAATGATGGAGCATCCATAACCCTCTGGGGTAGAGAATTTCAAAGAATCATAACCATTTGAGTGAAGATATTTCTTGTCATCTCAGTCCTATATGATTGGCCTCTTTTCCTGAGACGGTGACCCTGTGTTCTAAACTCCTCAGCCAGGGGAAACAACCTGTCAGTGTCTAAAATAAAAGCAAAATGCTGCAGATGCTGGAAATCTGAAATAAAAACAGGAAGTGCTGGAAATGCTCAGCAGGTCAGGCAACAGCTGTGGAGAGAGAAGCAGAGTTAACATTTCATCAGAACTGGCAAAAGTTAGAAAAATATTAGGTTTTAAGAATGTGAAGTGGGGTGGGGGTGATGGTGATGGGGAAGAGAACAAAAGGGAAGCTGTGTGATAGGGCAGAGGGCAGGAGAGATTAACTAACAAAGACGTCATGGGACAAAGATAAAGAGCATGTTAATGGTGGTGGTGAAAGACAAAGCATTAGCCCAGAGAGAGTGTTAATGGCAGAATAATGAGCAGCCCAGTCCAAAAGTGAAACATGAAAAACAGTCACGTGGTTAAAAAATAAAATCAAATAATTAAAAAAAGAAATAAAAATATATTTTAAAAAAGGCCAGTCATGCTTTGAAATTGTTGAACTCAATGTTGAATCCGCAAGGCTGTAGAGTGCCGAATCGAAAGATGAAGTTCTGCTCCTCAAGCTTGCATTGATCTTCGTTGGAATGCTGCAGCAGGTCGAGGAGAGAAATGTGGACATGAGAGCAGGTGGGGTGTGCTGAAATGACAAGCAACCAGAAGCTCGTGGTCATGCTGTCAGACTGAGCGGAGGTGTTCTACAAAGCAGTCACCCAATCTGTGTTTGGTCTCCCCATTGTAGAGGTGACCACATTGTGAGCAGCCAATACAGTATACTAAATTGAAGGATGTACAAGTAAATCGCAGCTTCACCTGAAAGTAGTGTTTGTGGCTTTGGATGGTGAGGAGAGAGGAGATAAAAAGGCAGGTATGACACCTCCTGCGATTGCATAGGAAGGTGCCATGGGAAGGGGATGAGGTGTCGGGGATGATGGAGGACAGGGCCAGGGTGTCGCAGAGGCAATGATCCCTTCAGAACACTGACAGGGGAGGGAAAGGGATGATGTGTTTGGTGGTGGCATCACGCTGGAGGTGGCAGAAATGGCAAGGATGATCCTTTGGATGTGGAGACTGGTGGGGTGGAAAGTGAGGACAAGAGGAACCCTGTTGCAGTTCTGGGAGGGAGGGCAAGGGGTGAGGGCAGAAATGCAGGAAATGGGTTCTGTCAGCCACAGTAGGGGAGAATCCTCAGTTGAGGAAAAAGGAAGACATGTCAGAAGTGCTGTTGTGGAAGGTTGCATCATCAGAACAGATGCGTCGGAGATGGAGAAACTGGGAGAATGGGATGGAGTCCTTACAGGAAACAGGGTATGAAGAAGTGTAGTCAAGGTAGCAGTGGGAGTCAGTGGGCTTGTGAATTTTAGTGAACAGCCTATCCCCAGAGATGGAGACAGAGATGTTGAGGAAGGGGAGAGAGCAGGAGGTGGCACCAATACAGTCATCAATGCACTGGAAAAAGAAGTGAGGAAGGGCGCCTGAGTGGGACTGGAACAAGGAACCCACAAAAAGACAGGCATAACTAGGACCCAAGCAGGTACCCAGAGCAACACCTTTTATTTGAAGGAAGTGAGTGGAGTTGAAGGAGAAGTTGTTCAATGTAAGAACAAGTTCAGCCAGGCGGAGGAGGGTGGGGGTGGATGGGGACTGGTTGGGCCTGTGTTCAAGGAAGATGCAGAGAGCGATAAGACTGTCCAGGTAGGGAATGGATGTGTAGAGAGATTGGATGTCCATAGTGAAGAGGAGGTGGTTAGGGCCAGGTTACTGGAAATTGCCGAAATGACATAGGGCTTCAAGATGTAGGTGCGAAGAGACTGGACTGGGGAGAAAAGATAGAGCCAAGATAGGAAGGAATAAGTTCAGTGGGGCAGGAACAGGCTAAAATGATGGGTCTACCAGGACAGTTGTGTTTGTGGATTTTGGGAAGGAGGTAGAAGCGGGCTGTCTGGGGTTGCGGGACTATAAGATTGGAAGCTGTATAGGGAAGATCTCTAGAGGAGATGAGGTCAGTGACAGTCCTAGAATCAGTGGTTTGATGTTCGGTGGTGGGGTCATGGTCCAGGGGGAGATAGGAAGAAGTGTCTGCAAGGTAGAGGTCGGTACACCAGACAGCAACAGCACCAGCCTTGTCTGAAGGTTTGATCACAATGTTGGGGTTTGACCTGAGAGAACGGAGTGCAGAAAGTTCAGAGGGAGACAGGCTATAGTGAATGAGGGGAGTGGAGAAATTGAGACGGCTGATGTCACAGAGTCATAGAGTTGTACAGCATGGAGACAGGCCCTTCGGCCCATCGCGTCCATGCCGACCATAATGCCTATCTATACTAATCTCACCTGCCTGCATTAATTCCATGTCCCTCTATGCCTTGCTCATTCAAGTAACTGTCCAGATGCCTCTTAAATGTTGCTACTGTTCCTGCCTCCACCACCTCCTCTGGCAGCTCATTCCAGATACCCACTATTCTTTGTTTGAAAAAATTACCCCTTTGATCCCCTTTAAACCTCCTCCCTCTCACCTTAAATCTATGCCCTCTAGTTTTAGTCACCCCTACCATGGGAAACAGACTCTGGCTATCTACCCTATCTATGCCTCTCATAATTTTGTATACCTCTATTATGTCCCCTCTCAGCCTCCTTCGCTCCAGGGAAAATAGACCAGCCTATCCAATCTCTTTATAACTCAAGCCCTCCAAAACCAGGCAACATCCTTGTGAATCTTTTCTGCACCCTCTCTAGCTTAATCACATCTTTCCTATAGTGCGGCGACCAGAACTGCACACAGTACTCCAAGTGTGGCCTAACCAACGTTATGTACAACTGTAACATGACGTCCCAACTCTTGTACTCAATGCCTTGGCCGATGAAGGCAAGCACGCCATACGCCTTCTCACCACCCTGTCTACCTGTGTTGCCACTTTCAGGGAACTATGTACTTGCACCCCAAGGTCTCTCTGCTCAACAACACTTCCCAGGGCCCTGCCATTCACTGTATAGGTCCTACCCTGGTTTAACTTCCCAAAATGCATCACTTCGCACTTGTCTGCGTTAAATTCAATTTGCCACTCGCTTGCCCACTTTCCCAGTAGGACTATATCCTGTTGTAACCTTAGACAACCTTCTTCACTGTCCACTATACCACCAATTTTGGTGTCATCTGCAAACTTACTAATCATGCCTCCTACATTTTCATCCAAGTCATTAACATATATGACAAACAACAGAGGGCCCAGCACCGATCCCTGTGGCACACCACTGGTCACCGGCCTCCAATCTGAAAAACAACCATCCACTACCACCCTCTGCCTCCTATCACCAAGCCAATTTTGTATCTAATTGGCTAGCTCACCCTGGATCCCATATGTTCAAACCTTCCAGACCAGCCTACCAGGCCAACAGTTCTCAATGAAAAGATCAAGAGTGGGTAACAGGCTTGGTCTCCCCAACGTAGAGGTAACCACATTGTGAGCAGCGAATACAATATATTAAATTGAAGGAAGTACAAGTAAATCACTGCTTCACCTGGAAGAAGTGTTTGGGGCCATGGATGGTGAGGAGAAAGGAGGTAAAATGGCAGGGATTATACCTCCTGCAATTGCATGGGAAGGCGCCGTGGGAAGGGGACGAGTTGTTGGGGGTGATGGAGGAATGGACTAGGGTGTCGTGGAGGAAACAATCCCTTCGGAGTGCTAACGGGAGGAGAAGGGAAGAGTTGGCGGAAATGGCGGAGGATGATCCTTTGGATGTGGAGGCTGGTGGGGTGGAAAGTGAAGGCAAGGGGAACCCTGTCGCGGTTCTGGGAGGGAGGGCAAGGGGCGAGGGCAGAAATGCGGGAAATGGGTTGGACACAGTTGAGGGCCCTGTCAACCACAGTGGGGGGAGTCCTTGGTTGAGAAAAAAGGATGACATTTCAGAAGCGCAGTTGTGGAAGGTTGCATCATCAGAACAGATGCGTCGGAGATGGAGAAACTGGGAGAATGGAATGGAATCCTTTCAGGAAGCAGGGCGTGAAGAAGTGTAGTCAAAGTAGCCGTGGGAGTCGGTGGACTTATAATGAATCTTGCTGGGCAGCCCAGGTGCATTTCCTTTTAAAATAATTGAGGGTTTCTGCCTCCACCACTATTCCTGGCAGTGAATTCCAGACACCCACCACCCTCTAGGTGAAAAAGTTTTTCTTCATGTCCCCTCCAATCCTTCTACCAATCACCTTAAATCTGTGCCTCCTGGTAATTGACCACTCCGTCAGGGGAAACAGGTCCTTCCTGTCTACTCTATCCAGGCCACTTATAATTTTGTACACCTCAATCAAGTCACCCCTCAGCCGCCTCTGTTCTAAGGAAAACAATCCCAGCCTATCCAATCTTTCCTCATACCTGCAATTTTCAAGCCCTGGCAACATTCTTGTAAATCTCCTCTGTATTCTCTCCAGAGCAATTATGTCCTTCCTGTAATGTGGTGACCAGAACTGTATGCAATACTCCATATGTGGCCTAACCAACGTTTTATACAGTTCCAGCATTACATCCCTGCTTTTGTACTCTATACCACGGCCATTAAAGGACTTCACTTCTCTTTCTTGACTTCTCTGTCTGCATCTCTGGACCAATATTCCCTTTTACTCTTCCCCACCAACCACTGCCCCCACCCCCTTCCCTTGCTTGAGAATGAATGTGTTTTTTTTACCTGCGAACTTGTAATGAAATGTTTTGTCATTACTTTTCATTCTGCGTGGTGTGGAGGTGTCAAGAAAGCAGGCAATGCTGAGTGTGGACTTTTTAATTCACCACTGGCAACCAGCATTAAACTTTTAAAAAGGAAAGCTGAGATCCTACATTCAACTTTTAAAAAGCTGGTAGCCAAGATGGCCACCACTAGTTGAGACCTACCTCCAGGGGGTGAACACTGACAATAAACCTGAGAGAGATTTGTGTTTTAGACATTGAACCTCATTAAAAGAAAAAGGTATTGCGAGAACCATATGACAGTCTCCCCAGTCTGTGTAAAACTTGCAGTTTTGTTACACACTGCAGACAAGCTTTTGGGAAGGTGGTGGCGTAGTGATAATATCACTAGACTAGTAACCCAGAGCCGCAGACTAATGCTTTGGGGACGTGGGTTCAAATCCTGCCACGCGGATGGTGGAATTTGAATTCAAGTAATAAAAATCTGGAATTGAAAAGCTAGTCTAGTGAATCATTGAACCATAGAAAGTTTACTGCACAGAATGAGGCCACTTGTCCCATTGTGTCTGTGGCAGCTGAAAACATTTCACCCATTCTTATCCCACCTTCGAGCATTTGGTCTGTAGCCCTACAGATTACGGCACTTGAGGTGCATATCCAGACTTCTTTTGAATGAGTTGAGGGTTTCTGTCTCAACTACCCTTTCAGGCAGTGAGTTCCAGACCCCCATCACCCACTGGGTGAAAAACAAACTTTCCTCATCTCCCCTGTAATCCTTCTAACAATCACTTTAAATCTATGACCCCTAGTTACTGACCTCTGTGCTAAGGTAAATGGGCCCTTCACATCAACTCTATCCAGGCCCCTCACAATTTTGTACTTCTCAATCAAATCTCTCTGTGTTCCAAGGAGAACAACCCCAGCCTATCCAATCTTTCCTCATAGCTGCATTTTTCCAGTCCCAGCATCATACTCGTAAATCTCCTCTGTACTTTCTCTAGTGCAATTCCATCCTTTCAGTATTGAGGTGACCAGAACTGTACACAGTACTCAAGTTGTGGCCGAACCAATGAGTTATACAGTTCCAGCATAACCTCCCTGCTCTTATATTCTATACCTAGACTTATTAAGGAAAGGATTTCATATGCTTTCTTAACCACATTATCGACCTGTCCTGCTACTTTCAGGGATCTATAGATATTTACTCCAAGGTCCCTCACTTCCTCTACACTTCTCAGTATTTTCCCATTAATTGTAAATTCCTTTCCCTTGTTTGACCTCCCCAAATGCATCACCTCACACTTCTCCAAGCTGAATTCCATTTGCCATTTTTCTGCCCATCTGACTGGACCATCAATATCTTCCTGCAGCCTACAGCTATCCTCCTTGCTATATACCACATGGCCAATCTTTGTGTCGTCTGCAAACTTCTTGATCATGCCCCTTACATTTACATCCAAATCGTTAATATATACCACAAAAAGCAGGGGACCCAGTACTGAGCCCTAGAAAGAGCCCTCCAGTCGCAAAAACACCTGTCAACAATTACTCTTTGTTTCCTGCCACTGAGACAATTTTGTATCCACCTTGCTGCATTTCCCTGCATTCCATGAGATTTTATTTTTTTAACCAGTCTGCCATGTGGGACCTTGTCAAAAACCTTGCTAAAATCCATGCAGACCACATCAACTGCACTACCCTCATCTATCTTCCTTGTTACTTCTTCAAAAAACTCAATCAAGTTGGTCAGACAAGATCTTCCCTTTTGAAACTCTTCTCAGACTCAAAACATTTAAAAGGTCGCTTATCAGTGTGAACTCGCTTGTGTGTCAGCAGGTTGGATAACTGAGTGAATCCTTTCCCACATATGGAGTAGGCCTTGATTAATCTGAGCCTTTCTAAGTGACAGTTTATCCTGTCTCTCACAATAGATTCCAATAATTTGCCCACTACTGAGGTTAGACTGACTGGCCTGTAATTATTCGGCCTATCCCTTGCTCCTTTTTCAAACAGAGGTACAATGTTAGCAGTCCTCCAATCCTTCGGCACCACACCAGTATCCAGTGAGAACTGGAATGATTGTTGTAAAAACCCATCTGATTTACTAATATCCTTTCGGGAAGGAAATCTGCTGTCCTTACCTGGTCTGGCCCACATGTGACTCCAGACCCACAGCAATGCGGTTGACTCTTAAATGCCCTCTGAAATGGCCTAGCAAGCCATTCAGTTGTATCAAACCACTACAAAGCTGAAGAAAAGGAATGAAACCAGATGACTACTTGGCATCGACCTAGGCACTGGAAACGACAATGGCAAACCCAGCCCTGTCGACCCTGCAAATTCCTCTTCACTAATATCTGGGGGCTTGTGCCAAAATTGGGAGTCCCACAGAGTAGTCAAGCAACAGCTTGACATCGTCATACTCACAGAATCATACCTTACAGACAATGTCCCAGACACCACCATCACTATCCCTAGGTATGTGCTGTCCTACTGACAGGACAGACCCACCAGAGATGACAGCACATTGGTATACAGTCGGGAGGGAGTTGCCCTGGGAGTCCTCAACATTGACTCCGGACCCCATGCAGTCTCATGACATCAGGTCAAACATGGGCAAGGAAACCTCCTGCTGATTACCACCGACCGCACCCCCTTGGCTGACGAATCAGTGCTTCTCCATATTGAACACCAGTTGGAAGAAACGCTGAGAGTGGCAAGGGCACAAAATGTACTCTGGGTGGGAGAACTCAATGTCCATCACCAAGAGTGGCTCAGTAGCACCACTACTGACAAAGCTGGCTGAGTCCTAAAGGACATAGCTGCTTGAGTAGTTCTGCGGCAGGTGGTGAGGGAACCAACAAGAGAGAAAAACCTACTTGACCTCATCCTCATCAATCTACCTGTCGCAGATGCATCTGCCCATGACAGTATTGGTAGGAGTGACCACCGCACAATCCTCATGGAGACAAAGTCCTGTCTTCACACTGGGGGTACCCACCATCATGTTGTGTGGCACAACCACCGTGCTAAATGGGATAGATTTCGAACAGATCTAGCAAATCAAAACTGGACATCCATGAGGTGCTGTGGGCCATCAGCAGCAGCAGAATTGTATTCAACCACAATCTGTAACCTCATGGCCTGGCACATCCCCCACGCTACCATTATCATCAAGCTGGGGGCCAACCCTGGTTCAACGAAGAGTGCAGGAGGGCATGCCAAGAGCAGCACCAGGCATACCTCAAAATGAGGTGTCAGCTTGGTGAAGCTACAACACAGGAGTATTTGCATCCCAAACAGCGGAAGCAGCATGCAATAGACAAAATGTTGAAAATTCCCCAGGTATGTCCTGTACACAAAAAGCAGGACAATTCCAACCCGGCCAATTACCACCCTATCAGTCTACTCCCGATCATCAGCAAAGTGATGGAAGGGGTCGCGGACAGTACTATCAAGCGGCACTTGCTCAGCAATAATCTGCTTACTGACAGTCAGTCTGGGTTCCACCAGGGTCACTCAGCGCCTGACTTCATTCTTGTGCTGATGTTGAGCTGATAATAAGTGATGGAAACAGTACCTTAGTAAGGGAGGATCTCAGATCGGAAGAACAAAATGTGGAATCTGTCTGGGTGGAGCTAAGAAACAGCAAGGGGCAGGAAACATTGGTGGGGGTTGTTTATAGGCCACCAAACAGTAGTGGTAGTGTGGGGCATGGTATTATTCAGAAGATTAGAGCAGCATGTGGCATGGGTAATACAGTAATCATGGGTGACTTCAATCTGCATATAGATTGAGTAAACCTAATGAGCACTAATGCTGTGGAGGAAGAGTTTCTGGAGTGTGTTAGGGATGGTTTTCTAGAGCAGAATGTTGAGGAACTGATAGAGAACAGGCTATTTTAGATCTAGTTTTATGTAATGAGAAAAGATTAGATTAGATTAGAGATACAGCACTGAAACAGGCCCTTCGGCCCAACGAGTCTGTGCCGACCATCAACCACCCATTTATACTAATCCTACACTAACCCCATATTCCTACCAAACATCCCCACCTGTCCCTATATTTCCCTACCACCTACCTATACTAGTGACAATTTATAATGGCCAATTTACCTACCAACCTGCAAGTCTTTTGGCTTGTGGGAGGAAACCGGAGCACCTGGAGAAAACCCACGCAGACACAGGGAGAACTTGCAAACTCCACACAGGCAGTACCCAGAATCGAACCCGGGTCCCTGGAGCTGTGAGGCTGTAGTGCTAACCACTGCGCCACTGTGCCGCAGAATAATTAATAATCTTGTTGTGAAAGAACCTTTCGGGATGACCGACCATAATATGATAGAATTTTACATTATGTTTGAAAGTGAGTTAGTGCAATATGAAGCCAGGGTGTTAAATTTGAACAAAGAAAATTATGAAGGTGTGAGGGGCAAATTGGCTGAGGTGGATTGGGAAAGTACATTAAAAGGTACGACAGTACACAGGCAATGGATAGTCTTTAAAGAAATATTACATAGTTTACAGCATCCATACATTCCTTCAAGGCACAAAAAACCCAAAAGTAAAGGCAGTCAACTGTGGATAATCAAGGAAGTTAAGGATTGTATAAGATTAAAAGAAAAGACCAGTAAAGTTGCCAGAAATAGTAGTAAACCTGAAGTTTGAGAGGATTTTAGAATACAGCAAAGGAGGATGAAGAAACTGATAAAGAAAGGGAGCATAGAATATAAATGTTTTTTTTTTATTCATTCATGGGATGTGGGCGACGCTGGCCAGGCCAGCATTTATTGCCCATCCCTAATTGCCCTTGAGAAGGTGGTGGTGAGCTGCCTTCTTGAACCGCTGCAGTCCATTTGGGGTAGCTATACCCACAGTGCTGTTAGGAAGGGAGTTCCAGGATTTTGACCCAGCGACAGTGAGGGAACGGCGATATATTTCCAAGTCAGGATGGTGTGTGACTTGGAGGGGAACTTGCAGGTGGTGGTGTTCCCATGTATTTGCTGCACTTGTCCTTCTAGTTGGTGGAGGTCGCGGGTGTGGAAGGTGCTGTCTAAGGAGCCTTGGTGCATTGCTGCAGTGCATCTTGTAGATGGCACACACTGCTGCCACTGTGCATCGGTGGTGGAGGGAGTGAATGTTTGTAGATGGGGTACCAATCAAGTGGGTTGCTTTGTCCTGGATGGTGTCGAGCTTCTTGAGTGTTGTTGGAGCTGCACCTATCCAGGCAAGTGGAGAGTATTCCATCACACTCCTGACTTGTAAGCGAGCAAAAAATATAAAAACGGACTGTAAAAGCTTCTACAGGTATGTAAAAAAGAAACTTTGACTAAGACAAATGTGGGTCCATTACAGGCAGAGTCAGGAGAATTTATAATGGGGAATAGAGAAATGGCAGAGAAGCTAAATGATTACTTTGCATCAGTCTTCACTGAGGAAGATACAAGAAATTTCCCAGAATTAGAGATCCAAAGGATTGGGGGGTGGGGGGGGGGGGGGTTGAGGAATTGAAGGAAATTAGTATTAGTGAGAAAGTTGTATTGGAGAAATTAATGGAGCTGAAGGTTGATAAGTCCCGAGGACCTGATATTCTACATCCCAGAGTGTTGAAAGAGGTAGCTATGGAGATAGTGGATGCATTGGTGATCATCTTCCAAAATTCTGTAGATCCTGGGGCAGTTCCTGCATATTTGAAGGTCGCAAATGTTACCCCACTATTTAAGAAGGGAGAGAGAGAGAGAGAAAACAAGGAATTACAGACCTGTTAGCCTTACATCAGTCGTTGGGAAAATGCTAGAATCTATTCTAAAGGATGTGATAAATGGACACTTGGATAATAATGATCTGATTGGGCATAGTCAACATGGATTTATGAAAGGGAAAAATCATATTTGACGAACCTATTGGAGTTTTTTGAGGATGTTACCAACAGAATTGATAAAGGGGAGTTGGTGAACGCAGTATACTTGGATTTTCAGAAGGCTTTTGATAAAGCCCTCACAGGAGGTTGGTTAGCAAAATTAAAGCACATGGGATAGGAGGTAATAGACTGGCATGGATTAAGGATTGGTTAACAGGCAGAAAGAAGAGAGTAGGAATAAATGCGTCATTCTTGCATTGGCAGACTGTGACTAGAGGGATACTGCAGGGATCGTTTCCACAGCCACATCTCCTTCCTCAGTGACTGTCTCCGGCTCCGACTTATTCCACGCGGATTCCAACTGCAGTTTCACCCATCATGCTTTGAAACTACCCAGGATCACAGATATCTCCGAGAAATACAACGTTCCTCGGACTGCTACTCTCGCCGCATCCTGAGATCCACACAGTGCTATGCGCCGCCACATGCACACACTGGACCTCTCTCTCCGGCGGCACCGCCTCACCTTATCTCAAAGCTGTTCTACTCCACAGTTTCATTTCATCTTTCGTCTCATCCGACGCATTAACAAAAAACGTTTTTTCTTCCTTTCAGGTGTTAAGGAACGCAAGCTCCAGCAGCTGATGGGGACTAATGCCCCTCCAGATCCTCCCTCCGCTTCACTTCCCTCTGACCCCACCCCTTCTGATCTGACCCCTTGCCGTGTATTCACCATACCCTCTGACCTCCCCCTCTCTGATGCTGAGCGTTCTGTACTCAGCAAAGGTCTGTTTTATCCCCTTACGCCCCCACCTCAATGAATTTCGCACTCGGCATGACGTTGAGCTCTTCTTCCATCGCCTCTGCCTCCGGGCTCACTTCTTTGACCAGGAGTCCTCCCCACGACCAGCAGACCCATTCACCCGCCTCCAGCATTCTCCCTCTACCTGGACCCCTCCCCCTGGCCTCTTACCTGCTCTTGATCTCTTCATTGAAAACTGTCGGTGAGACATTGGTCGTCTCAATTTCTCTGCCCCCCTCACTCACTCTAACCTGTCCCCCTCTGAACTTGAGGCACTCCGTTCTCTCAGGTCTAACTCCGACATGGTCATCAAACCTGCAGACAAGGGTGGTGCTGTTGTCGTATGGCGTACCGACCTCTACCTTGCAGAAGCTCAACGCCAACTCACGGACACTTCTTCCTACCTCCCTCTGGACCATGACCCCACCACCGAACATCAAGCCACCGTCCAAAGGACTGTCACTGACCTCATCTCCTCTGGAGATCTTCCCTCTACAGCTTCCAACCTCATAGTCCCACAACCCCGGACAGCCCGCTTCTACCTCCTTCCCAAAATCTACAAACGGGGCTGTCCCGGCAGACCCATTGTGTCAGCCTGCTCCTGCCCCACTGAACTTATTTCTTCCTATCTTGACTCTATCTTTTCTCCGCTGGTCCAGTCTCTTCCCACCTACATCCGTGACTCTTCTGACGCCCTACGTCATTTTGACAATTTCCAGTTTCCTGGTCCCAACCGCCTCCTCTTCACGATGGACGTCCAATCGCTCTACACCTCCATCCCCCACCAGGATGGTTTGAGGGCTCTCCGCTTCTTCCTGGAACGGAGGCCCAACCAGTCCCCATCCATCACCACCCTCCTCCGCCTGGCTGAACTTGTTCTCACATTGAACAACTTCTCCTTCAACTCCACAGACTTCCTTCAAGTAAATGGTGTCGCTATGGGTACCCGCATGGGTCCTAGTTATGCCTGTCTTTTTGTGGGATATGTCGAGCATTCTTTGTTCCAGTCCTACTCAGGCTCCCTCCCCCAACTCTTTTTCCAGCACATTGATGACTGTATCGGTGCCGTTTCCTGCTCCCGCCCCGAACTGGAAAACTTTATCAACTTTGCTTCCAATTTCCACCCTTCTCTCACCTTTACATGGTCTATCTCTGACACTTCCCTTCCCTGACTTCTCTGTCTCCATCTCTGGGGATAGGTTGTCTACTAATATCCATTATAAGCCCACCGACTCCCACAGCTACCTTGACTACACTTCTTCACACCCTACCTCCTGTAAGGACTCCATTCCATTCTCCCAGTTTCTCCGTCTCTGACGCATCTGCTCTGATGATGCTACCTTCCATGACGGTGCTTCTGATATGACCTCCTTTTTCCTCAACTGAGGATTTCCCCCCACTTGTGGTTGACAGGGCCCTCAACCGTGTCTGACCCATTCCCCGCACCTCTACCCTCACCCCTTCCCAGACCCGTGACAGGGTTCCCCTTGTCCTCACTTTTCACCCCACCAGCCTCCATATCCAAAGGATCATCCTCCGCCATTTCCGCCACCTCCAGCGTGATGCCACTACCGGTCGCATCTTCCCCTCCCTTCCCCTGTCAGCATTCCGAAGGGATCGTTCCCTCCGCGACACCCTGGTCCACTCCTCCATTACCCCCACCACCTCGTCCCCTTCCCATGGCACCTTCCCCTGCAATCGCAGGAGGTGTAATACCTGCCCATTTACCTCCTCTCTCCTCACTATCCCAGGCCCCAAACACTCCTTTCAGGTGAAGCAGCGATTTACTTGTACTTCTTTCAATGTAGTATACTGTATTCGCTGCTCACAGTGTGGTCTCCTCTACATTGGGGAGACTAAGCGCAAACTGGGTGACCGCTTTGCGGAACATCTCCGCTCAGTTCGCAAGCAGGACCCTGAGCTTCCGGTTGCTTGCCATTTCAACACTCCCCCCTGCTCTCATGCTCACATCTCTGTCCTGGGATTGCTGCAGTGTTCCAGTGAACATCAACGCAAGCTCGAGGAACAGCATCTCATCTACCGATTAGGCACACTACAGCCTGCCGGACTGAACATTGAGTTCAATAATTTCAGAGCATGACAGCCCCCCATTTTACTTTCATTTTTAGTGATTTTTTTTTCTTTCTTTTTACATTCTTTTTTACATTTTTTACAATTTTTTTTTTGCATTTATTTCATTTCATCTTAGTTTGTTCAGTTTGCTTACTCACTGTTTTTTTCAGCTTTGCACTTGCTGCTGTTCAATATTCAGTCTATTAACACCTAATTTGTACTAATGCTTTGTCTTTCAACACACCATTAACATATTGTTTGCCTTTGCTCCGTGACCTTTTGGTCAGCTATGCGGCCTGGTCCAATCTAGACCTCCTTTGTTACCTCTTGCCCCACCCCCACCTCACTTGCTTTTATCCTGTGACTTTTCTAATATTTGTCAGTTCTGATGAAGGGTCACTGACCCGAAACGTTAACTCTGCTTCTCTTTCCACAGATGCTGCCAGACCTGCTGAGTGGTTCCAGCATTTCTTGTTTTTATTTCAGAATTCCAGCATCCGCAGTATTTTGCTTTTATATTATTGTACTGTTTCCAAGTTCATGATGACACAAAGCTAGGTGGGAATGTGTGTTGTGAGGAAGATACAAAGCGGCTTCAAGGGGATTTGGACAGACTTAGTGAGTGGGCAAGAATGTGACAAATGAAATACAGTGTGGAAAAATGTGAGGTTGTTCACTTCGGTAGGAGGAACAGATGCGCAGAGTATTTCTTAAATGCTAAGAGATTGGAAAGTGTAGATGTACAAAGGGACCTGGGTGTCATTGTCAATAAGTCACTGAAAGCTAACATGCAGGTGCAGCAAGCAATTAGGAAGGCTAATGGTATGTCAGCCTTTATCACAAGAGGATTTGAGTACAGGAGTAGTGAAGTCTTGCTTCAATTGTATAGAACCTTGGTTAGACCGCACTTGGAGTAGTGTGTGCAGTTTTGGTCCTCTTACCTTAGGAAGGATATTATTTCCATAGAGGGAGTGCAACGAAGGTTCACCAGACTTGTTCCCGGGATGGCGAGACTGTCTAATGAGGAGAGGTTGTGGAAAATGGGCCTGTGTGCTCTAGAGTTTCAAAGAATTAGAGGTGATCTCAATGAAACCTACAAAATACATTAAGGGGTAGACAGGGTAGTTGTAGCTAGATGTTTCCCCTGGTTGGGGAGTCTAGAACCAGGGGACATAATTTCAGAATAAGGGGGAAGCCACTTAGGACAGAGATGAGGAGAAATTTCTTTATTCAGAGCGTTGCGAATCTTTGGAATTCTCTACCCCAGAGGGCTGTGGAAGCTCAGTCATTGAGTATGTTTAAAGCAGAAATTCTAAATACAAATGACATAAGGGGATATGAGGATTGTGTGTGAAAAAGGCATTGAAGTGGATAATCAGCCATGATCATATTGAATGGCAGGGCAGGTTCGATGGGCTGAATGGCCTACTCCTGCTCCTATGTTCCTATAGCCTTGGTCCAAACATGGACAAAAGCGCTGAACTCCAGAGGTGAGGTGAGAGTGACTGCCCTTGACATCACGATAGCATTTGACCGACTATGGCAGCAAAGAGCCCTAGTAAAACTGGAGTCAATGGGAATCAGGGGAAAAGCTCTCCGCTGGTTGGTGTCATACCTAGCACAAAGGAAGATGATTGTGGTTGTTGGAGGTCAATCATCTCACTCCCAGGGCATCACTGCAGGAGTTCCTCAGGTAGTGTCCTAGGCCCAACCATCTTCAGCTGCTTCATCAGTGACCTTCCCTCCATCATAAAGTCAGAAGTGGGGATGTTTGCTGATGATTGCACAATGTTCAGCACCATTCGTGACTCCTCAGATACTGAAGCAGCCCATGTCCATCTGCAGCAAGACCTGGACAATATCCAGGCTTTGGCCGATAAATGGCATGTAACATTTTGCACCACACAAATACCATGCAATGACCATCTCTAACAAGAGAGAATCTAACCATCTCCCCTTGACATTCAATGGCATTACCATCGCGGAAACCCCCACTATCAACATCCTGGGGGTTATCATTGACCAGAAACTGAACTGGACCAGCCACATAAATGCTGTGGCTACAAGAGCAGCTCCAACAATGCTCAAGAAGCTCAACACCATCCAGGACAAAATAGCACACTGGTCTGGCACCCCATTCGTCACCTTCAACATTCACTCCCTCAACCACAGACACATAGTGGCAGCAGTGTGCACCATATATAAGATGCACTGCATCTACTCACCAAGGCTCCTTCAACAGCACCTTCCAAACCCACTCCCACCTAGAAGGACAAGGGCAGCAGATGCAAGGGAACACCACCACCTGGAAGATTCCCTCCAAGCCACACACCATCCTGACTTGGAACTATATTGCCGTTACTTCACTGTCACTGGGTCAAAATCCTGGAACTCCCATCCTATCAGCACTGTTGGTGTACCTACACGCCAAAGACTGCAGCCGTTCAAGAAGGCAGTTCACCACCACCTTCTCAGGGGCAATTAAGGATGGCAATAAATGCTGGCCTAGCCAGTGACGCCACATCCCCTGACTAAATAAAAATAAATAAAATAAATATAAAGCTGACCTGTGCAAGACCCCAGTGGGGCTGTGTGTCTCTCTTTCTCTCTCTCTCTCCAGATAACATCGCAAGTTTGAAATCTGTCTGCCTGCAAAACACCCATGTCTACCATTGCTACCAACAGAGAACCCAGGAGAGAAAGCCACCTATATCACTTTCGCCAAGAAAACTTAAGCCAGGTCAACCAGCTACAAGTCCACTTCTACCAGCCAGAGACATTGTAATCTCAAATTCAGCCAGAAGACAGCTGAATTACCAGACCCCACAGACCGTATATTATTTTTACTTGTTCTGGACTCGAATCCAACCCAAACTATTCATCACTCTGAAACTTATTTGTGTGCGTGTGATTCTTGTGTGTGTCTGAGTGTGAAAGTTACTTAGATCAGGTTTAGATATTAAGTACAATAAACTAACCTCTTGTTTAAACTCAAGAAAACTTGTCTGGTTGGTTGTTTTATGATCATAGTACATAAAGGGTAAACACTCACTGAATTGGTAAGCCCATTCACTGTTTAAAAGAAATAAACCCTGTTGCGATCAAACAAGGAGTGAGACAAGAAGGGAGCCTTTTGACCCCTCCTCACCTTATCGTAACAATAAAAAAAGGAACATTATAAGAAATTTCAATTCATCACTTCATGCACAAAATAGAAATGAAGTAGCGGGTTGGATTTAGTTCTCCCCCAGGCATCCTGGTCCATGGCGGAGGCGGCCTGATGATGCCCCTGGGAGAGGGCCGCCACGCAATGTGACGCTGGGAGCGCCCGGCCTGATATTGCTGACGGTGGCGAGGACTCTTGGCGGCCCCCCCGCTGCTTGGCAGCGGGACTGCCATTTAAATATTTTAAGAAATTTTAATTAATTAATTAAATATACTGATGCCGCGCCTTCCGTCCCACTCTAATATTCGGCCTGGTGGCCGGCACTCCTGCGCCTTTGGACCCCTATCCAGGGAAGCGAGGAGTCCAACTGGTGGGGAGGGGCGAGAAGATAAGTTTCTCAGTACAGGATTGGGGGGAACGGGGTCAAAGTAACAATATTGGTGTAGGGGATGGTGGGAAGGGCTGGAGGTTAAAGCTTATGCAGTTTACAGGGGCGGGGTGGGGGGGGGGCGGTCAGATTGTACAGGTAAGTGCTTTGGGGGTGTAAAAGAAAAATTAATAATTTTATGGTTATTGGGGGGTGGGAGTGGGGCAAAATAAATGTATTTAATTTTTTGAAAATCGCTTTATCTTTAAATACTTAAATCTGCCCATCAGGCTGGCAGGTCTTTAAAAATGTCATCAGCGCCCGCGTACAGACAGCTGACACCATTGCTGGGGACAGACAGACCATGCCCCTCCATGTGATCGGGGTGCAGGGGCGACCCGCCTTGGCCATTCAAATAAGCCACCGCATGGAAGGGTGCATGCGGCGGGCTGCCATTTTTCTCGTCGGCACAGAAGATTCAGTCCAGCATCTGCAAAATAATGATTGTCAGGTCACTGATTAAAAACGTCTACCTTGACCAAAGGCAATTAAGTTTGAATGTTTCATACAGGTTATGTTTCTGATTATTGTATTCATATTGTGTGATCTAAAATTATGAAACATTATTGAAGATACATGTTTCATTATTACAAATCTTAATAGATAATTAATTTGAAATTAAAATAGTTTCCTGCTGTCTATAAAGTTTGGTGTATCAAATATGCATCAACATTCAAATAAAGTGCAATTTTTCAGATATGCTGTTGCCATGTAGACCTCTACCTACCAAGAATGAGGCATATTAATTTTGTCATATAAACATTGATTTTAAACTGTTGCTGGAGTGAAGAAATGACTTGTTTGAAGATCACCAGACACTGGGTTGCCCCCAGGATACTTGAAGAACACTAGGATTGATGTTACATGCTATATATGTTAAACCCAATATGCCAACTCACATGAAAATGTTTGGAAAATATGAATTAATCCACTGGCTATGAACTCTTTGCAACGTTAACTTGACCTTCAAAACTTGATGCCATGGATGATGAAATGCCCCTTTGATACCGAGTGCCTCAAGGCTGACATTTCAATGTTGGCTAAGTGTCCTATATATATCTGGGGGAACAAATGTTAATTAGTCAGCTGTGCTACCAAACTGTGAATTGTTTATTAGATGATTATAAAATAGATGTTTCCTTAAAGTGTCATTGATGTTGGATTCTGTTATTGCATTGATTACATTCAGAAGTGACATTGGATGTTAAATTTGTGCATGACATTTGGTCTTTTTAGGCTTTGAAATCATGGATGCCAATGTTTCCTTCCAAACTGGAGTGAATTGTTAACATTCTATATATTCTATTCTGTTTAATACAAATTAAAAACCCAAAGATTTTTATGTCAGCTTTGGCTCAGCGGTAGCACTCTTTTCTCTGAGGCAGGAGGTTTTAAGTTCAAGCAACCAAGCCAGAACTTTGAGCACACAATCTAGACTTGTGCTTCAAAAACTTTGGAAGTTTATATTATATGTGTTCATTTTCATATTCCCACATTTTTCATTCTTCTTTTGCTGAAGTTTATACCTGCATCAATTATACTCAGCTTTCTAGTTAATTTGCAGTAAATATTTAACTATTTTAAATTTCATGAAAATATGTTCTAGTGTGATGGGTTACGTTTATTTTCCAAAACAAATTGGAAAAATAAATACATGGTTGAAATTTTTTTAACCAGATTTCCCCAGAAATTAGTATCAAAAAACACCACCAACAACACAATGGTAAATAAACATAAATAGCAAAAAATCTATTGCCACTTTAAGAGCTCTATTGTACCTAGAGTTTCCTTTTGGGTCACACCATATTGTCAAAAGGAGTGCTCAGTGCAAATCCATCGTAAGTGGGTGGAAAATTGCTCTCTTTAAATTTAATTTAAATGTGTTGTAATATTTAAATGAGAGTCTCACCTGTATTTGTTGATACTGCTTTATGCTGACCTAAATGGTGAGCAGAAAAGTGCCACAGACCTGGTAATATGGGTCTACAGCTGTCCACTGCAACTCTGGACTGCCAGTCATAGCAAACAAAAAGTTGCTTCTTTAATAATTTTTATTAGCGTCTTGATCTTGGTGCAAACCTTACACACTGTGGTTGCTGAAAGGATTGGCAGAACTCTAGGGAATACCGGGAGAAATGTTATGGCTCCATTAAATGTTTCAATTTTTTGTTTCATTGATGTTTAGGTTCAGCCAGCCGCAGATGTTTATTAAATTCTCGTGGAATTGCATTTTGGGGACCACCAAGTTTTGCCAGATGTGTCTCGCATGAGTACAGGCACTTACATGTATCGGTAGGTCCAATTCACTTCTTTTACGTTGTGCTGAATTTTCTTAGCTTGCTGCCGAGAACAGCGGTGAGCTTGAAAAAGTGCACGCCGCACGCACGAGTCACTGCGATATTTCGCGCAGCGACCCATTAGCATGGAGAGGGCGGAGCGCCCATCCTGATGACGTTGAGGGGCCGGGCGCTTCATCCCTGGCAATGGCGTCCGGCAACACTGCGCAGGCACCGGCACCATCTTTAAAGGGCTTCGAAGACATTTACATTTTTAAAGGGAAATGAAACTGTTGTCAATTTGGACAGTGAAAAAGCGAGGGAAGCCCCTCTTTCACCCCCCGCCCCCCCGAATGGCCTACCAGGGTTTACTTTCCCTCTCCCCTAATGTTGGGGGCCTTTATAAAATTCAGCCCAACAAGTCAACAAGTTTCAATGGTGGCAATATCGGACATTGAGTAATGCAGTGCGTTAAATACTTCAGCTAAGAATTGTGATCCATATCTAGCCCAGATTACTGGAATGCAAGTCTGCTTGTTGTTAATGTCCTACATAAAATGAAATTAGGTAGTTCTTGATCTAGTTTTGAATGTAGTACTAATTGGCACAAAACTGTAATCAAATGTCACATGCAAAGGAAAATGCTATCTAATAAACGGTGGCAATATATTCATATATAAGGGGAGATTTTCCACTTTGCTGCTCTTTGGAGTGTCATAGTAGAAAACCTCCCTTATGATTTTAATTTAATGAATTCTGGATTACTTCTCCATAACCCTGCAGTATTGAGATTGCAACAATTAAGCTGAGACTGTGCATGAGCAGTTGGTATTCATAATGTTAGCCACTGCTGATGCAAAAGAAAGACCCAAGCGTGAGTAAAAACTGCCCGACCTCACATTATTCTGTGTGCAAAGATGCCCCTATTAATTTTTTGTCCGTAACTCACTTATACCATTAATCTATTTATAAATCATATATAAGCCTGTTGATTATGCGCTAGACAATCACCTACTTCAGACATCTATTATTTTCTGTTAATACTTTCTAATAAATACTACAGTTGTCGCTTAAGTGTTAAATTTATTGAACAATGTAGTAACATTCTGATTTGATGGTTTTTGTATGAGAAATTATTTTATTGACAGCAGAAGTCCCACCTCCATTGTATGAACAGAATACAAAGTAAATAAATAATGAGATGAATAACCTAATAGCTCATAATTTTTTATTTCATTTGTGAATTAGTAAACAGGAAGCAATTTTAATTCACGCTACGCTGCAGGAATGGGGCCGGGGTGCATTTAAAATACAGAAATCTGCCATACTGCCATATTCCCACTTGAATCCTGCTGGCCACCATTTTTACTGCTCACTGCATTTTGGTGGCTGAGATACCCATCAGAAGCAGGTGGGAGCTCCACATATTAATGCAAATCAGGGTCCCATTATATCCAAGAGACCCTGATTGCATTTTACCCAGATGTGAGTAGGGAAACTAACATAGCTTTCCCAGCAGGTCAGCAGCTGTTGACAAGGACTAAGAGACAGTTCAAGATAAGATAGGGTGAACATACGTCTCTGTTTTCAAAGGGTTGTCTCCGGATGAGGTACAGCGTCCCTGGGCAAACAAAGTCCAAAGAGTCCCTGTTTCATGAAACTCATCGAGTGGACACCCTAACTATTAGTGGCCACATGGGGATCAGGAGCCATTAACCACCCCGCCCCCCCCACCGAGCTGCCCTGTGGTTGGTCAATAAAGTTGGTGGGGCTGTGCAGCAGGGAGGTTTCGAATTGGTGGGAGGAATGTCAGTCGGCTGTTTTCAAGCAGTAGAAGGGATGAACTCGCTGAGGGATTTTAATTTATTCAGCGATGACGCTCTCTGGCTGCAGCACACATGCTCCACTCCCCACACCTCCCCAACTCCCATGTTCACCAAATCCCTGGATAGTCCCTGAATTGCACACAGTATTCTTGTGGAATTCATTTGAAGAGAAAATGGCTCCAGAGTCAAAATATCTGCGTAAGTGTCTGCAGAGATAGTGACTGCATTGGTTATAATCTTCCAAAATTCCCTAGATTCTGGAAAGGTCCCAGCAGATTGGAAAACTGCATATGTAACCCCCTACTCAAGAAAGGAGGGAGACAGAAAACAAGAAACTATAGATCAGTTATCATAACTTCTGTCATTGGCAATTTTCTTTAGTTGTTCAAGGGATGTGGGTGTCGCTGGCAGGGCCAGCATTTATTGCCCTTGAGAAACTGAATGGCTTGCTAGGCCATTTCAAAGTCAACCACATTGCTGTGGGTCTGGAGTCACATGTAGGCCATACCAGGCAAGGACAGCAGATTTCCTTCCCTAAAGGACATTAGTGAACCAGATGGGTTTTTATAACAATCAACAATGGTTTCATGGTCACCATTCGATTAGCTTTTTAATTCCAGATTTTTAAAAAATTAATTGAATTCAAATTTTACAATCTGCTGTGGTGGGATTCAAACCCATGTCCCCAAGGCTTCAGTCTGGGCCTCTGAATTATTAGCCCAGTGACATCACCACTATGCCACCACCTCCCTGCTGGAATATATTATTAAGGAAGTAGTAGCAAGACATTTAGGAAATCATAATACAATCAAGCAGAGTCAGCATGGTTTGATGAAAGGGAAATCATGTTTGACAAATTTATTAGAGTTCTTTGAGGATGTGACAAGTAGGGTGGATATAGGGTGTTTGGGATAGAAATATTGTATTAGTGTTCCTTCTTGGCTTTCCTTAGTCATGTGACCTCTACCATGAGACACTCACTGCAGGCAGCCATCTCAAAGCCAGTTCAATAAAGCCACAGTATAAGCAAGACTATTGTCCTGTGAGCTCATAACATAGGGGAACCAGTAGATGCAGTGTATTTGGATTTCCAAAGGCATTTGATAAGGTGACACATTAAAGGCACAAGGTAAGAGCTCATGATGTTGGGGGTAATATATAAGCATGGATAGAGGCCAATCCAACATACAAAAAACAGAGAGTCTCAGTAAATGGGTAATTTTCAGTTTGGCAAACTGTAACTAGTTTTGTGCCACAGAGATCAGTTCTGGGGCCTCAACTATTTACAATCTATATTAATGACGGATGAAGGGACAAAGTGCATGTAGCCAAATTTGCAGATGATAGAAAGAGGGGGGGAGCAAGTTGTGAGGAGGATACAAAGGGCTGAATTTTCAAATGCTGGTGGGGGCAGCAGCGAGTGCTTGCGCAATTTGAAAATCACCTTCCTGGGGCTGCAAGGGGAAGAAGGCTACCCAGGACATCGGGTGTACTGCCTAAGGGTCATCTATCTGCAAATGACAGAGTGCCAGTCCCATAGGAGGCTATGCCTCACGCTATCAGGCAGGTCACGGATGCCAAATTCCAGAGGGTGGGGAATTACATCCACTTTGACACAGGTGGGCCTGCGCAGGCACAGAGGACATTGGGCTTTATTGCCATCAATAGATTCCCTCAGGTCCAGGGCATCATCGATTGCACCCACATCACCATCAAGGTACCGACTGACCAACCAGTCAGATTCCTTAACAGAAAAGGCAGCCACTCATTGAATGTCCAGCTGGTCCATGACCACAGGAAGTGAATCTTCATGTCTCCACCCAGTTCACCGGCAGCTGTCATGACTCCTTTATCCTGCGAGAGTCCCAGGTGCTGTGCCTCTTCAGGCCCACATCCAGATTCTGTGGGCTGAATTTTACCAGCACCCCCGACGTTAAGGGGGGCCCGGAAAATACTACCGGGAGACGCCCGCCACGGGTCTCGATGCCGGGAAGGTCTCGTCCCATTTTAGCGGCGGCAGCAAGGACTCAGGGTGGCCCCCCTCGCCCCGCCACTTGGCGGCGGTGCCTTCATTTAAATATATAAATAAATTATAATGAATGCATAAACACTTATCTTGTCCCGACAGCCATCCCACACCGATATTCCGGCCAGTGGCCGGACCTCTCGTGCCTTTGGATCTCCGTTTGGAGATCCGAGGCATAACACTGGTGGGGAGGGGGAAGGAGTGAATTTTTCAGGGTCGGGTGGAGCAGTGAAAACGAACACGATTGGTTGAGGCGATGCTGGAAAAGGGTTGAAGGTCAAAGTAAAGAAAGTATGGGGAGAAGGTTGTGATCAAAAATCTCATTTTTTGGGGGGGAAGAGGACAAATTATAGATAGATTATTCATTGGGGTGGGAGAGGGGATTGGAAGTGGGAATAAAATTTTATTTAAATTTTTTGAGAAACCTGTCACTTTAAACATTTAAATGGCCCTGAAGGGTTTGAAGGCCTTTAAAAATGGTGCCATTGCCTGCACAGTGGCGCCGGATGTTGTTGCCGGGGACGGAGTGCCCACCCCCTCTACGTCATTGGGGGCGGGCAGTCCGCCCTTTCCATGTTAATGAGCCGCCGCACAAAATGTCGCAGCGGCTCCGCAGCGCACATCTCGTGTGTGCACCGTGCACTTATTGAAGCTATAAAAATTCAGCCCCGTGGGTGGCTGCTGGGAGATAAGGCTTATCCCCTAAAGACATGGCTCCAGACACCCATCCACTACCCAGGCACGGATGGAGAGAGGTGCTACAGCCAGAGCCAGCGACGAACACAAACTTGCATTGAACAGTCGATGCACTTCCGTTGCTTTGACTGGTCAGATGGTGCCCTCCAGTATGAGCGAGCCTGAGTGCCTCATATTGTGGTCATCTGCTGCGCTCTGCACAACATGACAATATAAATAGGCCTGGAGCTGGATGAAGAGGAGGTCCTGGAGCACCACTCCATCTCAGAGCAGGACTGAGAGGAGGAAGAAGAGGAGGAAGAGGAGGAAGGGATTGCTCCAGAGGTGGCTGGTGCACATGCATTGGAGAACAACTGCAGATGCCACTCCAGACCTCAGGGTGAACAGCAGATTGGCATGGCTGCAAGGGCCACGCTGATCCAGCAGCATTTCACCTGATTGCCTCCGAACCCTTATGACAGGTGACCCCAAAAATCATCTTCCATCACAGAGAGCTATCATTCTGCAATGACTCAGATATGAGGAGTCCAGTTGCAAACTATAACCATAGAGAATGAGATTTCCACTGCCAATATTCTCCAACATCACAAGGCTAGGAAATACAGCAATCCCAGCACTCCCCCACCCACCCGCACACCAAATCTCCACCCCTCTTTTGACATGAAGCATCAGGAACGCACATTTCAGTTTGAACACATAAACAATTGATATTGAGATGAAAACAAAAGAGCAGAAAAATGTGGACAACACCCAGGTGACCCATTAAGTGAAATTAACCTGTGGTTCCTTTTTTTCCCGACCACTTACTTCCCCTGTGGCGGAGGATGAGGTGGAGGCAGCCTGCTCTCTAGTCTCTGCTTCTTGCTGAAATGCCCATGGCTTTCGTCCTCATCTTGGAGGTGCCTGTGGCAGATCCTCCTAAGGCTGTCAAACCTGTGTCATTGCAGGGGCAGCCTCTGTCACGAGGCCTTGTGGCACAGATGATTCCAGAGTCGGAGGGACGCGAGGGTCTGAAGGGTGGCCACGTCATCTGCCACTTCAACTGCCTCAGCTCTTTCCAGCCTTTGGATGCTGGATGAGGCCACTAACTGGACATAGCTGGCATCTACTCCTAGCAGCTCAGCATCATCAGCAACACTGAATGGTCAATTCTACAGAGAGTCTCACTCTTTCTGTGCATATCAACGTACTGCTCATGCATCCACTCAGAGTGGTGCTGTATATGACTGTCCAAGAGGTTGCCCAATGACTCAATGGAAAAGCACATGTGATCAAAATCCTGTGTCATGACCAATCACACGTGCTGCATGGATTCCTCCGTTGCCTGCTCATGGCTCCTCAAGGCCTCAGGGAACTCAGACAAATGGGAACTTATCTGCCTCTGGTTCTCGAGGAAGACCCTCTTTGTTTGTGACAACCGAGGCCCAGCATCTTCACCCAGTGGATCATCGCTGTGTCCATCCTCTGTCCTCCGAGGGGGACTGCCCACAACTGACAGCCTCTTGCACCTCCGCCTGCACACACATGGGGCTGGATTTCATGGGCCCCCCTGAGGCGGGGTCGGTGGCAGAGGGGCCCATAGAATCACAATGGGTGGCAGGAGATGGATGGTCTGTCACTGCCCCATTGCCAAGCGATTTTGCCGGTGGTGGGATAGGCTGACAACGGCCTTCCTGCCCAGAGGCTAATTGAGGCCCTTAAGTGGCCTATTAACAGCCACTTAAGGGCCACGTCCCGCCGCCACTGGGATCTAACTAGCGACAGGGGGTGTCTCCGCCACGTGGGGAGGGCAGCTTGTAAAATGAGGTGCCCTCCCTGTGAGCTAGAGAGCGTTACCTCCTTTGTGGGCAATCTGTGGCCCACAGAAGACCCCCTCCACCAAAACCTATAACACCATGGACCCCTTCCCCCTGGTTTCATGCCCATCCTTCCCAACTCCTCTTCCCAGGGACTTCCAGACTGGTCCGGGCGATCCCGCTCACTTATGTGCTGCTGATACAGCTGAGCTGCCGGCCCTGTGATTGGCTGACAGCTCTTGGAGATGGGGAACACTGGATCTTTAAAGGGACGGGGATCCCGGTGTGGGACACTTAGGCTTCAAAGCACTGGAGAATCGCTCCATGGAGGGAGGGAGGAGGATTGGGGGGCACGAAAAGGCCAAGGTGGGGTTCACCCCACCTTTTCAGCTTGGCTCTGAGAGCCTGCCTCCTCCACAAAATCCCATGGTGTGAGGTTCATCCAGTGTTTCCCGTTCCAAGCTACTTTGGGGCCCAGCTGAGGTGAGTATGTCTGCACTGGTGGAAGTTGTGAAGATTGATGTGATGGTGCTGACTCCATTAATTGTCCCCTGCTGAGGAGGGTAGCAGCGATTGTGCTTGGGCACTCTCCTCCCCCTTTGCAACTAGTGCTGTTGGAAATACAAGAAGGTGGTGTTATGATCAAGAGAGGAGGGGTTGAAAGGCCCTTGTCTCTCTTCTTGTTTGACTGGAACTGGGTTTACTTCTTTTAAACAGTGGATGTGCTACCAATTCAGTGACTTTTTAATCCTTTATGTGCTATGATCATAAAAGAACCAATTGGACAGATTTTCTTGAGATTAAACAAGAAAGAGGTTAGTTTAATAAAAGCAAAATACTGCAGATGCTGGAAATCTGAAATAAAAACAAAAAGTGCTGGAAATACTCAGCAGGTCTGGCAGCATCTATGGAGAAAGAAGCAGAGTTAACGTTTGAGGTCAGTGGCCTTTCATCAGAACATCAGAGGTTAGTTTATTGTACTTAACATCAAAACCTGATCTAAGTAAAAATAATAAACTATCCTCCAACTTTTGCTGACACACATATGAGAATTACACACACAAATAGGTTACAGAGTGATGAAGAATAGATTGGTTGGATTAGAGTCCAGAACAAATAAAATAATATACAGTCTGTGGAGTCTGGTAATTCAGTTATCTTCCAGATAAATTCATAGTCCTGAAGCTGGTGGAGGTGGCCACCTAGTTCAGCGTTTTCTTGGAGACAGTGATGTAGATGGCTTTCTTCCTGGAGTGTCTGTCTGCAACAAGGATAGACTTAGATGTTTTGTTGTCTGCAGCTAGGGTTCGAAACTTACAGTGTTGTGTGGAGAGAGATAGAGACAGAGAGACTGACCACTGGGGTCCTGCACTGGTTGGTATTCAAAGCTTGTCTGACGTGTTCAGAAGAAATTCCAAGTTTTCACATGGACTGGGGAGTCCGTCACATGATTCTCTCGATGTATTCTCTTTTTCACTTCAATGAGATCCAAGTCAAAGAATTTCAATCTCTCTCGGGCCTCAGTGTTCAATGTTACCCGCAGGAGGTTCATCTCTATTAGGGCTAATGTTCCAAGATGGTTCGGAATGCTTTCTAACGAGGGAAATATCAGATAATTCATTCAACTGCTCAAGCCATTGTGCTGGATGAGGGCTTCTTCAGACATGTGTCTCGACCTCGATTCCTTGGAATGTGAGGTATTTCAATGCAAATTGCGGTGGCCATCTTAGCTGCTATCTTTTTAAAAGTTGGATTTAGGATTCCTTATAAAAGTTTAATTTAAGTTTCCAACTGATGAATTAAAAATCACCATTCAACATAGCATGTTTTCATGACAGTGGTAATGAGAACTCGGCCTGCTCAGCAAACTGCCCCAGTACAAGCAACTCGTTAGATCACAGCATACAGTGGGCAGGAGTCTCCTCCATGCCTTTCAATTCAGGATAGAGGCATTAAATGACCCTTATGTTCACGGCCTCCCATCTCGCCATCGCCCGCGCACTGACACGTTGACACCCTGGTGATTTCCTGTGCCACCTCCTCCATCGGGGTAAGAGTGTGGAGGTTGGCCACACCACCACCCATTTGAGGCATTTCCTGTGAGTTGTGGGCTCTCTTTTCCTGCAGGATGAGGAGAGAATGATTCATGCGTAGGCTGCCCTCCCTCATCTCTTCCAGCATGACATTCACGTGAATTACTGCGCCCCCTTCTGAATAGGGCCCCATATTTAAGGGTGGCTGCTGTCTCAGTGATGCAACTGGACACTTGACCTGACAATGTTAGGGAGAACTATGGACATTCTATGAGTTCAACTCATGTGCATGCTGCTGTATACAGAGTTGGTGATCTGTCACCCAGGTGTTGCTTGCCACTCACCTTACCTGACCTTATCAGGTCATTGAATCGCTTTTGTCACTACACCCACGTCCTTCGGGTCACTGCTCGGCTGCTGATCTCTGTTGCCACCTCCATCCAGGCATGGCGAGCCGTACTGCACGGTGTGAAGTTTTTGGCGATGAGGGCACAGTTGTCTTTGACCATCTGTCTGGAACGTTGCGGTCGGTTTCATTACTGGTTTTCAGTCATTGCAAGGTAGCTCCTTATTCGTTGGTAGATCCTATGCTGAGGATATGTCCTTTTTTGTCTTCCTGGCTCCTCTGTGCTAATGATGCCCGGGGCTCTGGCCTTCCTGCAGAGATGTTGCTCCTCATGCCAGTGGACTCAAAGTCTGAGAGTCATGACCCCATTGCCAGCTGCTGCATTCCTTGTGCTCTGGTGGCCCCACTAATTGTTTTCGGCAGCCTTGCACCCACCTCTTATGGCCCTGTGATGCCAGCAAAATGACAAGCCTGAGCCGCCTGAGTGCTTACTGACCATTCTCCACATAACCTGCGCCAACCTGATGGCACCTGTGTGCCAATGGCCAATTTCCCCCCAGGCTATTCACCCTTTCATGGGGCTCACATAATTCTCTGGGCTGCCACAACTGTCTCCCTGCTGTGTGTTCACCTGTATTCACCTGGTCTGCCCCAGACACCATGTCCATCTGCAGCAAGACCTGGACTACATCCAGGCTTTGGCTGATAAGTGGCAAGTAACATTTTGCGCCACACAAGTGCCAGGCAATGACCATCTCAAACAAGAGAGAATCTAACCATTTCCCCTTGACGTTCAATAGCATTACCATTGCTGAATCCCTTACTATCAACATCCTGGGGGTCACCATTGACCAGAAACTGAACTAGACCAGCCACATAAATGCTGTAGCTACAACCCTTGATGTTCAATGGCATTACCAGCGCTGAATCCCCTACTATCAACATCCTAGGGGTCACCATTGATCAGAAAATTGCCCAGTTATGTCCTGTACACAAAAAGCAGGACAAGTCCAACCCAGCCAATTACCGCCCCATCAGTCTACTCTTAATCATCAGTAAAGTGATGGAGGATGTTATCGACAGTGTGATCAAGCAGCACTTGCTTAGCAATAACCTGCTCACTGACGCTCAGTTTGGGTTCCGTCAGGGTTACTCAACCTCTGACCTCATTACAGCCTTGGTTCAAACGTGGACAAAAGAGGTGAGGTGAGAGTGACTGCCCTTGACATCAAGGCAGCATTTGAGCGAGTATGGCATCAAGCAGCCCCAGCAAAACTGAAGTCAATGGGAATCGGGAGGAAAACTCTCCGCTGCTTGGAGTCATACCTAGCGGAAAGGACGATAGTTGTGGTTGTTGGAGGTCAATCATCTCAGCTCCAGGACATCACTGCATGAGTTCTTCAGGGTAATGTCCTAGGCCCAACCATCGTCAGCTGCTTTATCAATGAGCTTCCTTCAATCAAAACGTCAGAAGTGGGGATGTTCACTGATGATTGCACAATGTTCAGCACCATTCGCGACTCCTCAGATACTGAAGAGTAGTAGAAATGCAGCAAGACTGGACAATATCCAGGCTTGGGCTGATAAGTGGCAAGTAACATTTGCGCCACACAAGTGCCAGGCAATGACCATCTCCAACAAGAGAGAATCTAACCATCTCCCCTTGACATTCAATGGCATTACGATGGCTGAATCTCTCAGTATCAACATCATAGGGGTTACCATTGACCAGAAACTGAACTGGAGTAGCCATATAAATACTGTGGCTACAAGAGCAGGTCAGAGGCTAGGAATCCTGCCGCAAGTAACTCACTTCATGACTCCCGTAAGCCTGTCCACCATCTACAAGGCACAAGTCAGGAGTGTGGTGGAATACTCTCCAATTGCCTGGATGGGTGCAGCTCCAACAACATTCAAGAAACTCGACACCATCCAGGACAAAGCAGCCCACTTGATTGGCACCCCATCCACAAACATTCCAAACATTCACTCCTTCCAGCACCGACGCACAGTGGCAGCAGTGTGTACCATGTGCAAGATGCCCGAGACCTTTATTAACTAGAAGGACAAGGGCAGCAAATGCATGGGAACACCACCACCTGCAAGTTCCCCTCCAAGTCACACACCATCCAGACTTAGAACTATATCCCCGTTCCTTCACTGTCACTGGCTCAAAATCCTGGAACTCCCTTCCTAACAACACTGTGGGTGTACCTACCTCATAAGGACTGCAACGGTTCAAGAAGGCAGTTCACCAGCACCTTCTCAAGGGCAATTAGGGATGGGCAATAAATGCTGGCCGAGCCAGCGTTGCCTACATCCCATGAATGAATAAAAAAAAACAATAACCCTGGTCCCATCTACTGTAATCAAAATCTTCAGTCCCACACCTACTGGAATCAATAATCTCAGTTCCACCTATGGCAATTAATAACCCCAGTCCCACCTACTGTATTCAGTAACCCCAGTCCCTTCCACTGTTTTCAATAACCTCAGTCCCACACTTACTGTAGGCAATAGCCCCATTTCCACAACTACTGTTATCATTAACCTCAGCGGGTTTGGATGCTCGGAGAGCTTGTAATTGGGTGGGATGGTGGTGGGCGTGGGGAACCCCACCACCGTCCTGCTTCCACTGAAAGTAAGTCCGGAGCGGGAAGGCCTGTGAATGGCCTTCTTGCCCTGCCGCCATTGTAAGCCCTTAAGTGGGCAATGCATGCCCAATTAAGGGCCTCATCCTGCTGCCGCCACAATTAGCCCAGCAGCAGGCAGGCCTATCGCCACACGGGGAGCATGGCAAGATAAACTGTGTGGGTTAGCTCCAGGAGTGGTGGGGGAGGGTGGTCCCTCGTAAAAAGATAATTAGTGCCTAATTGAGGGACCCGGCATCAGGAAGGAGGGGGGGCCGCTGAGAGCCACTCCCCTGCCCTTGCTGCTGGCTTCCCTACACACCCTCCGCGACCCCCATGCCATGAGACCCCTGCCACCCTGCCCTACCTGTGGCCAGGGTCCAGCTCCGCTAATAGGCCTCAGGTGGGTGCTCCACGGTGAAACTGCTCAGTTAAAAAGGACTTCCGTCGCTGGGGTTCTTGATCCTGTGGGAGGCCCGCTGCTGTCCAGTTAAGTGCCTAATTGGCACTGAATTTGGCGGATCTCCCACTGGAGGGATGATGTGGGGTCCTCGCCACACCTTTGCTGGAGTTTGAGAGCCCCGTCACCCAGATAAAATTCCTGCCATGGAGTCATGACATCACAGAAGGAAGCCATGGGCCCATCGAGTCCGTACTGGCTCTCTGTAGAACAATCCAATCAGTCTTATTCCTCCACTCTATCCCCACAGTCCTGCAACTTTATTTCCCTCAAGAGTCTATCCAATTTCCTTTTGAAATCATTAATCACCTTCACTTCTACCACCCTCGTCCGGATCTTTATCACTCGCTATGTACAAAAGTTCTTCTTCACAACCCCTGCATCTCTTGCCCAAATTTTAAATCTGTGTCCCCTAGTCCTTGTACAGTCAGCTACTGGGAACAGCTTTACTTTGTCTACCTTACCTAAACCTGTCATCATCTTGTACTCCTCGATCAAATCTCCCCTCAATCTCCTTTTCTCCAAGGAGAACAACCCCAGCTTTTCCAGCCTTATCTTATAGCTAAACTCCCCCATCCTTGGAACCATTCTGGTAAAGCGGCTCTGCACCTCATCAAAAAACTCAAGCAAGTTAGTTAACCACAATTTTCCTTTAACAAATCCATGCTGGTTTTCCTTAATTCATCCACCCTTGTCCAAACGAATGTTAATTTGTCCCAGATTATTGATTCTAAAAGCTTTCAAACCACCAAGGTTAAACCAACTGGCTTGTAGTTGCAGGGTTTATCCTTATACTGTTTTTTGAACAAGGGGGTAACATTTGCAATTCTCCAGTCCTCTGGCACCCACCTCCATATCGAAGGAGGATTTGAAGATTATGGCCCAGTCCCTCCACAATTTCCACTCTTACTTCCCTCAACATCCTTTGAATACATTCCATTCAGTCTTGGTGACTTATCAACTATTAAGTAGAGCCAGCCTTTCCGGTACCTCCTGTTTATCAATTTTTAACCCATCCAGTACTCAAGTACCTCCTCTTTCACTATGACTTTGGCAGCATCTTCTTTCTTGGTAAAGCCAGATGCAAAGGACCTCAGCCATGCCCTCTGCCTCCATTTATAGATCCCCTTTTCGAACCCTAATTGGCATCTCCCCTACTCTTTCAGTCCTTTTATCTTTAAATGCCTAAAGAAGACTTTTGGGTTCCCTTTCATTATAGCTGCCAGTCTCTTCTCATACTCTCTTTTTGCCTCTCATGAGTATCATTACGGGGGAGTAAAATTTTTTAAAAATATTTGTATTAGTAGAAGGCTTGATTTCCTAAGCTTTTTCTGACAGGATCACACTGTTCGTCTTCACTTATGTTAACTGTGCTTAATGGAAGCTTCACATGTGCTGGGCTCTGTTTTCCAGTATGTGTGTTGGCAGATTTCCTCTGTGGTTACCTTCGCAACAACAGGTTGTTAGGTGACAATAACTGCACTCATGAATCATGCAGAGGTTTATTTTTTAATTGATAACAACAAGCTTTATTACATTGACTAATAACAATATTAGATTTTATATAACTGTCCGACACTATTATATTAAATAACAAGATGGCATTCAAATAATACAGCCTAGTTCCCAGGCCCAAAGTGACCTCTTTCGGTTAGCTAGGTTGTCTGTATGACTGCGGGCTTCTGATTAACGTTGAGAGTGCTTCGACCCCCAAAAGAACAATACAGCCCAGTTTCCAAAATGTGGAGCAACCAGCTCTGGCCCTTCAGGCCATCTATGCGGCTGTGTGGCTCTTCACTACCCCGAGCATGTTCTGCCTTGTGGGGGAAGCAGGTTCTCTTATCCTATAAAACATCCTTGGCCTGTACCTATGTAATACATAGTTGCACATTTAGCAGAGGCCTTATTTGGGGTGTTTACCCAGCTCCTAATCTTTTCAGCTTTTGTATTTGTTCAACAAGCTTTTTTTTGATACTGTAAGTGCCTAGGCCAAATTTTTATCCTTTACGATCGGAGTATGAGCCTTTACTAAACTTGGGTGTTTGTCATTCTTTGCCCTTCTCTGTCCAAACAGTCTGTTGTTTATACAAAAAGACAAGATTAAGATTTTCCCTTTCCTCCCCTATTGCTACAATACTACAAACCTAAGCAAAAAATGCTTGGATAGATCGTCCATTGGAATCATCTTAAAGCATTCTAACAATGCTAAAAGCAGACAGCTCCTTTACTGGACTGACCAAAATAAAGAGGGTCCAGTGAACAGAAGTGTAGCAAAAGTATGCAGATATTTTGACTGCAGATAGGTTTTAAAAATTTGGAAGGGGTGAAAAGTGTTATTGTAAAACAAAAATCATTTCAATCAGGCTGTGAAAATGCAGTAGAAAGACAAAGCATGCATGAAACAGTCCTAAATGGAAGGAAAAGTAACAACATGTTATGGGGAGAATTTAGCAGAAGTAAAGGCCTGCTCGGGTCTGCAAATGAAACCTGACCCGAGCCTGACAGAACCACATCCGACCCGGCCTGAGTCTTTTGATTTTTTCCCGCACCTGACCCGACCCGACCCGACTCAACCACCAGAATAAAGTTGGTTATATTAAAGAGGTTGTGCTCTATCTTAGATGGAATTGCTCACTGCAGACTAGTGTGGAGTCCAAATGCACATTTCCTGCCTTGACGTCCTGGCTGTCATTGTATCCGACCCAAGCCCGAATGCCGGACACGGAAGAGCGACCCAATCCGGCCCGACCCCAGCCCGACACATGTCGTCGGGCCCAGTCGGGTTCAGGTCGGGTAGCCATGCTCTAAGCAGAAGTATTGGAGTGACAGCCAAAGTCTGAAGTTGCTGAAGGCAGTGTTCAGACCAGGGGTGCAAAGTGCCCATGAGGAATAAAACATACTAAGCAAGGAATTGCTATTTGCTGTAATAATAGATAATTGTGTGTCATTCTGCTCTCTGTTATTTTAACAGAGGCATTAATGCATTTAAAATGGGTTAAACCCTGCATTAAAATAGCAGACAGGGGAATGTTATACAGATGTGTTAAATGTGTGCACATTATTATTTACAACAATAATCTCTGCTGTCACTGAGATTTTTGGTGATATTGATTGCAGCAATGTAAGAGACTAAAGAGAGAAAGATCAGATTAATAATTCAAAGGAACATTGAAGTGGAGGGTCATTGGAAGATCAGAATAATGATGTGCACAGCTGGAATCTGTTTAAGAAACCAATCATCCAATCTGTATTAGCTCTCCCAATATTGAAGATTATTCCTTGTAAGTTGTGAGCATATATAAGAGCTTCAGAAAGGCACTCAGCAGGTTCTCTTTCATCTGTAGCCATGTTAGCCCTTGATTTAGTCTTATTCCTCTTGCCTCTGCTCAGCCCTTTCCTCCATGCTCCAACAACAGCAGAGTCCCTCTTCCATCGGGCAAGCTTCTACGTCCATCATATCTTTGCCCATTGTTTCCACCCCTAGCAATATGATCCTAGCAACAAGCTTATGTTCCCTTTCCCTTTCCTTTCTGGAGAGGTTTATGCATACATCTTTTGGCCTCGTATACTGTACTTGGTGCTCTAGATTATGAAATCACTTTGATTTGATTTGAACTGGCAGACGACTTTGACAAATATCCTTGTTCTGTTTACAAGCATAAGTCAGCACACTTTCGGAAGCATGTGAGGGTCCTTGAGAGGGTGCGGAGGAGATTTACCAAACTTGTTCCAGGGATGGGGAATTTTAGTTACAAGGTTAGTTTGGAAAAGCTGGGGTTGTTCTCCTTGGAGCAAAGGAGATTAAGGGGAAATTTGATAGAGGTGTACAAATTTATCACAGAATCGTTACAGCGCAGAAGGAGGCCATTCGGCCCATCATGTCTGCACCAGCTCTCTGAAAGACCAACTCCCTCAGTTCCATTCCCCTGCCTTCTCCCCACAACCCTGCACATTCTTCCTTTTCATGTAGCTGTCTAATTCCCTTTTGAATGCTTCAATTGAACCTGCCTCCACCACGTTCTCAGGCAGTGCATTTCAGACCTTAACCATTCGCTGCGTGAAAAATTTTTTCCTCATGTCGCTTTTGCTTCTCTTACCAAATACTTGAAATCTGTGCCCTCCCGTTCTCGATCCTTTGACGAGTGGGAACAGTTTCTCTCTGTCTACTCTGTCCAGCCTCCTCATGATTTTGAATACCTCTATCAAATCACCTCTCAGCCTTCTCTTCAAGGAAAACAGTGCTAACTTCTTCAATCTATCTTCATAACTGAAATTCCTCATCCCTGGAACTATTCTCATAAATCTTTTCTGTACTCTCTCCAATGCCCTCACATGTCTTTCCTCAAGTGCAGGACCCAGAATTGGATGCAATGCTCCAGCTGAGGCTGAACTAGTATCTTATACAGGTTCAACATAACTTCCTTGCTCCTGTACTCTATGTCCCTATTAATAAAGCCCAAGATACGGTATGCTTTATTAACTGCTCTCTCAACCTTTCCTGCCGCCTTCAGTGACTTATGCGAGATCCTTCTGCTCCTGCACCCCATTTAAAATTGTACCTTTTATTCTATATTGTCTCTCCATGTTCTTCCTACCAAAATGAATCACTTCACATTTCTCTGCATTGAACTTCATCTGCCACCTCTCCGCCCATTCCACCAACTTGTCTATTTCCTTTTGATATTCTACAGTATACTCCTCACAGTTCACAATGCTTCCAAGTTTCATATCATCTGCAAACTTTGAAATTGTGCCCTGTACGCCAAGGTCTAGGTCATTAATATATATCAGGAAAAGCAAGGATCCCAAGACTGATCCCTGGGGAACTCCACTACAAATCTTTCTCCAGCCCTAAAAACATCTATTAATCACAACTCTTTGTTTCCTGCCACTCAGCCAATTTATTTTATTTATTTAGAGATACAGCACTGAAACAGGCCCTTCGGCCCACCAAGTCTGTGCCGACCAACAACCACCCATTTATACTAACCCTACAGTAATCCCATATTCCCTACCACCTACCTACACTAGGGGCAATTTACAACAGCCAATTTACCTATCAACCTGCAAGTCTTTGGCTGTGGGAGGAAACCGGAGCACCCGGCGAAAACCCACACGGTCACAAGGAGAACTTGTTCGATTCTGGGTACTGCCTGTGCGGAGTTTGCAAGTTCTCCCTGTGTCTGCGTGGGTTTTCGCCGGGTGCTCCGGTTTCCTCCCACATCCAAAAACTTGCAGGTGATAGGTAAATTGGCTGTTGTAAATCGCCCCTAGTGTAGGGAGGTGATAGGGAATATAGGATTACTGGAGGGTTAGTATAAATGGGTGGTTGTTGGTCGGCACAGACTCGGTGGGCCGAAGGGCCTGTTTCAGTGCTGTATTTCTAAATAAAAATAAATAAATAAAACTTGCAAACTCTGCACAGGCAGCACCCAGAATCGAACCCGGGTCCCTGGAGTTGTGACGCTGCGGTGCTAACCACATGTCCATGTTGCTACCATCCCATTTATTCCATGAACTACAAGTTTGCTCACAAGTCTGTTGTGTGGCACTGTATCAAATGTCTTTTGAAAGTCCATGTACACCACATCAACAGCATTGCCCTCATCAACTCTTTTTGTTACCTCCTCAAAAAACACCAGCAAGTTAGTTAAACATTATTTTCCACTAAGATATCCCTGCTGGCTTTCCTGAATGGTGAAGGTGGGACCTGTACAAGTCAGACAGGTTGCACCTGAACCAGAACGGGACCAACATCCTTGCAGGGAAGTTTTCCAGTGCTGTTGGGTGGGGGTGGGAGGGAATGGGATACAGAGTGGAGGTACAGTAGGGGGTGATGCACAGCCAAATATAGAAGAGAAACTATGTCAGTCTGGAAGGCAGAGCAAATATAGACCTGTTAAGGCACAAGCGAATAATGCAAAGCTGAATTGCATCTATTTTAACACAAGGATTCTTATGAGTAAGGCAGATGAATTGAGGACGTTAATTAACACATGGGAATATGATATTCTTGCTATCACAGAGATATGGTTGAGGGAAGGGGAGGACTGGCAGCTCAATATTCCAGCGTATGGAATCTTCAGGCTTGATGGGGTTGGGGGAGGCGGTGGTAAAAGAGGAGGTGGCATTGCACTATTGATCAAGGAGTCAATTATTACAGTAAGGAGGCCATATGGGTAGAACTTAAAAACAAATAGGAGCAATCACTTTGCTGGGAGTATACTACAGACCTCCAAACAGTCAGGGAGAGGTAGATGAGCAGATATGTAAGCAAATCTCAGAGAGGTGTAAAAATAATAGGGTATTAATAGTAGGGGATTTCAACTTCCCCAATATTAACTGGGATAGTCTTAGTGCAAAAGGTTTAAAGGGGGCGGAATTCTTAAAGTGCATCCAGGAGAGCTTTTTGAGCCAGCACTTAGAAAGTCCTACAAGAGAAGGGGCGGGTACTGGACCTAATCTTAGGGAATGAAGCTGGACAAGTGGTAGAAGTGTCAGTAGGGGAGCATTTCGGGGAGAGTGACCATAACTCTGTAAGATTTAAGGTAGTTATGGAAATGAACATAAGACATAGGAACATAAGAACGTAAGAACTAGGAGCAGGAGTAGGAAATTCAGCCCCTCAAGCCTGCTCCGCCATTCAATACGATCATGGCTGACTTCATCTCGGCCTCAACTCCACTTTCCTGCCCGTTCTCCATAACCCTTCAACCCATTACTAATTAAAAATCTGTCTATCTCCTCCTTAAATTTACTCAATGTCCCGGCATCCACCGCACTCTGGGGTAGTGAATTCCACAGACTCACGACCCTTTGAGAGAAGTAATTTTTCCTCATCTCTGTTTTAAATCTGCTACCCCTTATACAACTATGACCTCTTGTTCTAGATTGACCCACCAGAGGAAACATCCTCTCTACGTCTACTTTGTCAATCCCCTTAATAATCTTATATACCTCAATTAGATCTCCTCTCATTCTTCTAAACTCTAGAGAGTAAAGGCCTAAACTGCTCAATCTCTCTTCATAAGACAAACCCCTCATCTCTGGAATTAATCTAGTGAACCTCCTCTGAACTGCCTCCAATGCAACTACATCCCTCCTCAAGTAAGGGGACCAAAACTGTACGCAATACTCCAGGTGCGGTCTCACTAATACCTTGTATAGTTGTAGCAACACTTCCCTACCTTTATACTCTATTCCTTTAGCAATAAATGCCAAATTCCATTTGCACTCCTTATTACCTGCTGCACCTGCATACTAGTTTTCTACAATTCATGCACGAGGACACCCAGATCCCTCTGCACCAAAGCACTCTGAAGTTTCTCTCCATTTAGATAATAATTTGCCTTTCTATTCTTCCGACCAAAATGGATAACCTCACACTTATCCACGTTAAACTCCATCTGCTAAATTTAGGCCCATTCACCTAACCTATCCATATCCATTTGTAAATTTCTTATTTCTTTAATGCAACTCACTATCCCTCCTATTTTAGTGTCATCTGAAAATCTGGCTATAGTACCTTCTATCCCTGCATCCAATTCATTTATATAGATTGTACATAGTTTGGGCCCGAGGACCGAACCCCATGGCACCCCACTAGTTACATCTTGCCAACCAGAAAAGGACCCATTTATCCCGGCTCTCTGTTTTCTGTTGGTTAGCCAATCCTCTATCCAAGCTAATGAATTGCCCCTCACCCCATGTATTAACCTTTTGTGCAGCACCTTATCAAATGCCTTCTGGAAGTCCAGATATACTACATCTACAGGATCCCCATTATCTATTTTACTTGTTACATCTTCGAAGAACTCTAGCAAATTAGTCAAACACGATTTACCCTTCATAAAACCATGCTGACTCTGATGGATTGCGTTTTGACTTCTTAAATGTTCTGTTATTACTTCCTTAATAATGGATTCTAATAATTTCCCAACGACAGATGTTAAACTAACTGGTCTATAGTTTCCTACTTTCTGCCTCCCTCCTTTTTTGAATAAGGACATTACATTCGCATTTTTCCAATCCACTGGAAGCTTTCCCACATCCAGGGAATTTTGGAATATTAAAACCAATGGATCCAATATCTCTGCTGCCACTTCCTTTAAGACCTTAAGATGTAGGCCATCAGGCCCTGGGGACTTGTCTGCCTTCAGTCCCAATAATTTGCTCAGTACTTTTTCCCTAGTGATGATGATTGTTCTAAGTTCCTCCCTTTCTATAACTTCTGTATTACTTGTTACTATTGGGATGGTGCTAGTGTCCTCCACCGTGAAAACTGAGGCATAATACTGATTTAGTGTCTCCGCCATTTCTGTGTTCCCCACTATTAACTCCCCAGTCTCATCCACCAAGGGACCAACATTCACTTTAGCTACTCTCTTCCCTTTTATATGCTTATAGAAGCTTTTGCTATCCATTTTTATATTTTGCACTAGTTTTCTTTCATAATTGACCTTGCTCTTTTTATTACTTTTTTAGTAACCCTTTGTTGATCTTTAAAAGTTTCCCAATCTTCCAGCCTGCCACTGGCCTTTGCAATATGGTATGCCTTAGTTTTTGTCTTTATGTTATCCTTAACTTCCTTGCTTCGCCATGGTTTTTTTTTCCCCCTCTTACAATCTTTCTTCCTCTCTGGAATGCATTTTAGTTGCGAGGGATTGAATATCTCTTAAACATCTGCCACTGCTCATCAACTGTCCTACCTTTCAATCTTCCAGCCCAGTCCACTAGGGCCAAATCTGTCCTCATGCCTATATAATTACCTTTGTTTAACTCCAGAACGCTAGTGTGAACTCCAGTTTCTCGCCCTCAAACTGAATTTGAAATTCTAGCATGTTCTGATCACTTTTCCCCAGAGGATCCTTAACTATGAGATCATTTATTAATCCCACCTCATTACACAATACCAAATCTAGAATAGCCTGCTCCTTGGTTGGTTCCACAACATATTGCTTCAAGAAACAATCTCTAATACATTCAATGAACTCTCCTTCGAGGCTACCCTTGTCAATTTGACTAATCCAGTCTATATGCATATTAAAATCACCCATGATTGTTGCCGTACCTTTCTTACAAGCCCCCAGTATTTCCTGGTTTATACTGTGCCCCACCGCAGAACTACTGTTTGTGGACCTACAGATTACTCCCACCAGGGTCTTCTTTTCCTTGCTATTTCTTATTTCTACCCAGACTGATTCTACATCTTGATCTCCAGTGCCTATATAATTTCTCACTACAGCACTGATCTCTTCCTTTGCTAACAAAGCTATACCACCTCCTTTTCCTTCCTGCCTATCCTTCTGAAATACTGAGTACCCTTGGATATACAATTCCCAAACCTGGTTTCCCTGCAACCACGTCTCAGTAATCGCCACTAAATCATACCCATTTGTCTCAATTTGCCCTGTTAACTCATTAATTTTATTCCAAATGCTCATGCATTCAGATACAAAGCTTTTAAGTTTGTTCTATTATTAAATTTCCCTATTCTTGTATGATTCCTTGGTGCAATATGACGTTCTCACGTTCTGTCCCTTCCTTTTATTTTCTGGTAACAATCAGCCTCATCACTAACCTGCACTCCTACCTTCTCTTTTAACTTTGACTTCCTAATTTTCCATGCAACTGAACCCTTCCCCCCACTATTTAGTTTAAAGCCCTATCTACAGCCCTAGTTTTGCGATTCGCCAGGACTCTGGTCCCAGCATGATTCAGGTGGAGCCCGTCCCATCGGAACAGCTCCCTCCTTTCCCAGTACTGGTGCCAATGTCCCATGAATTCGAACCCATTCCCCCCCATTAATCTTTGAGCCACGTATTTACCTCTTTAATCTTATTGACCCTGTGACAATTTGCCAAAAGGACAACGATGGACCGGAAATAAAGGTACTGAATTGGGGGAAGACCGATTTCAATATGATAAAACAGGATTTGGCCAAAGTGGACTGGGAACACCAGTGGGAGTCATTCAAAAAGGAATTAGTGAGTGATCAGGGCCAACATGTTCCTGGAAAGGTGAAGGGTAGGACCAACAAGTCCAGGGAACCCTGGATATCAAGGGATATAGAGGATTGGATAAAGTAAAAAAGGAGGCTTATGGCAGATTCAGAGGGTTGAAAACAGCGGAGGCCCGAGAGGAGTATAGAAAGTGTAGGGGGGTACTTAAAAAATTAATTAGGAGAGCGAAGAAGAGGCATGAAAAAACACTGGCGGACAAGATAAAGGAAAATCCCAAGGCATTTTATAAGTATATTAAGGGCAAGAGGATAACCAGGGAAAGAGTAGGACCCATTAGGGACCAAAGTGGCAATCTGTGTGTGGGGCCGGCGGACGTAGGTGAGGTTTTAAATGATTACTTTTCATCTGTGTTCATTATGGAGAAGGTCGATGTAGGTGTAGACATCAGCGAGGGGGATTGTGACATACTTGAACAAATTAGCATTGAAAGGGAGGAGGTATTAGTGGTTTTAGAGGGCTTGAAAGTGGATAAATCCCAGGCCCAGATGAGATGTATCCCAGACTGCTATGTGAGGCAAGGGAGGAAATTACAAGGGCTCTGACACAAATTTTCAAATCCTCTATGGCCGCAGGAGAGGTACCAGAGGATTAGAGGACAGCAAATGTGGTACCATTATTCAAGAATGGTAGGGACAGTTCTGAGGGACAGGATTAATCTTCACTTGGAGAGGCAGGGATTAATCAAGAATAGCCAGCATGGCTTTGTCAAGGGAGATCATGTCCAACAAATTTTATTCAATTTTTTGAGGAGGTGACTTGGTGTGTAGATGAGGGTAAAGCAGTTGATGTAATCTACATGGACTTCAGTAAGGCTTTTGATAAGGTTCCACATGGGAGATTGGTGTAGAAGGTAAGAGCTCACGGGATCCAGGGCAATTTGGCAAATTGGATCCAAAATTGGCTGAGTGGCAGGAGGCAGAGGGTGATGGTCGAGGGTTGTTTTTGCGAGTGGAAGACTGTGATCAGTGGTGTACCTCAGGGATCGGTGCTGGGACCCTTGCTGTTTGTAGTGTACATTAATGGTTTAGACTTGAATATAGGAGGAATGATCAGTAAGTTGTTAGACGACACAAAAATTAGTGGTCTCGTAAAGAGTAAGGAGGAAAGCCTTAGATTATAGGATGATGTAGTTGGGCTGGTAAGATGGGCAGAGCAGTGGCAAATAGAATTTAATCCTGAGAAATGTGAAGTGATGCATTTTGGGAGGACTAACAAGGCAAGGGAATATACAATGGATGCTAGGGCCCGAGGAAATACTGAGGGTCAGAGGGACCTTGGTATACTTGTCCATAGATCACTGAAGGCAGCAGCACAGGTAGATAAGGTGGTTAGGAAGGCATATGGAATACTTGCCTTTATTAGCCGAGGCATAGAATATAAGAGCAGGGAGGTTATGATGGAGCTGTATAAAATGCTAGTTAGGCCACAGCTGGAGTACTGTGTACAGTTCTGGTCGCCACACTATTGGAAGGATGTGATTGTAATGGAGAGGGTGCAGAGGAGATTCACCAGGATGTTGCCTGGGCTGGAGTATTTCAGCTATGAAGAGAGACTGGATAGGCTAGGGTTGTTTTCCTTAGAGCAGAGAAGGCTGAGGGGGGACCTGATTGAGGTATACAAAATTATGAGGGGCATAGATAGGGTATATAGGAAGAAACCTTTTCCCTTAGCGGAGGTGTAAATAACCAAGGGGCATAGATTTAAGGTAAGGGGCAGGAGGTTTAGAGGGGATTTGAGGATAAATGTTTTTACCCAGATGGTGGTTGAAATCTGGAGCACACTGCCTGATGGGGTGGTAGAGGCAGGAACCCTCACAACATTTACGAAGTATTTAGATCAGCACCTGAAACGCCATAGACAGGTGATTGATGGCCTCAGGGACACGATGGGCCAAAGGGCCTGTTTCTGTGCTGTATAACTCTATGATTCTAATTAACTCGCATTTGTCCATGTGACTATTGATTTTGTCCCGAATTATATTTTTCTAGAAGTTTTCCCACCACTGAAGTTACACTGACTGGCCTGTAGTTGCTAGGCTTATCTTTACACCCTTTTTTGAACAAGGGTGTAACATTTACAGTTCTCAGTCCTCTGGTACCACCCCTGGATGCATCTCATCCGGCCTTGGTGCTTTATCCACTTTAAGTACAGCAGCCTATCTAATACTTCCTCTTTATAATTTTTAAACCCGTCTATTGTCTGAATTACCTCCTCTTTCAACATTGCCTGGGTTACATCTTCTTCCTTGATAAATACAGGTGCAAAATATTTATTTAATGCCTCAGCTATGCCCTCTTCCTCCATGCGTAAAACCCCTTTCTGGCCCCTAATGGGCCCCACTCCTCCTTTTACCGCCCTTTTACTATTTATATGCCTATAGAAAACTTCGGGATTTCCTTTAATGCTAGCTGCTAGTCTCTTTTCATGCTCTCTCTTTGCTTCTCTTATTTGATTTTTAATTCTCCCTCTGGACCTTCTATATTCAGCCTGGTTCTCAATAGTGTTTTCTACTTGGCATCTGTTATAAGCACCTTTTTCTTCTTTATCTTAATCTCTACTTCTTTCGTCATCCAGAGAGCTCTGGATTTGTTTGCCCTTCAAGGGAACATGCCTTGACTGTGCCCGAACTATCTCTTCTTTGAAGGTAGACCATTGTACATGTACTGTTTTCCTGCCAGCTTTTGACTCCAATCTATTTGCCCCAGCTCCATTCTTACCCCATTGAAGTTGGCCTTCCCCCAGTTAATTATTCGTACCCTGGATTGCTCTTTGTCCTTTTCCATAGTCAGCCAAAAACTTATGATACAATGATCACTATCCCCTAAATGTTCTCCTACTAATACTTGATCCACTTGGCCCACCTCATTCCCAAGAACCAGGTCTAGCAGTGCCTCCTTTCTTGTTGGACTAGCAGCATAATATTGTTGAAAATTTTCCTGAACATTCTCTCGGAATTCTTGCTCCTCTCTGCCCTTTGCACTACTATTATCCCAGTCTGGGTTTGGATAATTAAAGTTCCCCATTATAACTACCATATAATTTTTGCACCTCTCTGTAATTTTCCATGCAAATTTGTTCCTCCATGTCCTTCTCACTAGCTGGTGGCCTACAGACAATATCGAACACCTGCCCAAGAACCGGTCCCAATGTTTCAGAAATCTGATGCCCTCCCTTCTACACCAGTTTTCCAGCCATGTGTTCAATCCTTCAATTCTTCTATTCCTGTGCTCACTTGCACGTGGGACTGGGGGTAATCCTGAGATTACTTCTTTTGAGGTCCTACTTGTTAATCTCCTTCCTAGTTGCCTAAAGTCTGCTTTCAGGACCTCATCCCCCTTCTTACCTATGTCATTGGTACCAATGTGGACCACAACCTCTGGCTGTTCACCCTCCCCTAGAAGATTGTCCTGCAGCCTCTCTGTGACATCCTTGACCCTGGCACTAGGGAGGCAACGCATCACCCAGGAGTCATGTTTACTGCCGCAGAAACGCCTGTCTGTTCCCCTAACTAATGAATCCCCTATCACTACTGCTCTTCCACTCTTCTTCCTCCCCTCCTGTGCAGCTGAGCCACCTGTGGTGCCACAAACTTGGCTCTGACTGCAGTCCTCTGAGGAACCATCACCCTCACCAATATCCAAAATGGAAAACCGATTAGCGAGTGAGATTATATCAGGGGACTCCTGCACTACCTGCCTGGTTCTCTTATACTGCCTGACAATCACCCATTCCCTATCTGCCTGCATACTCCTAACCTGCGTTGTGACCACCTCCCTAAATGTGCTATCCACGTAGTCCTCCCCCTCATTAATGCACAATAGTGACTCCAGCCACTGCTCAAGTTCCGATATCCAGAACTCAAGCTTCTGCAGCTGGTGACACTTCCTGCAGATGCGTTTGTCTCAGACACATGTTGCGTCCATGACTTCCCACATGCTACAGGCTGTACATTCCACTCGGCAGAGCTGCCCTGTCATACCTTAACTTTACAGACTATTTATGATAAGTAGAATAGCTTACCAGGTACTCACCAAACAACTCCTTCCACTGCACTGAAGCAGGAACCAAATACTGGAAGGTTAAAAAAGCAGGAAAAAGAAGTAGAAAAATGGAGCACCTCCTCCACCCTTCACCGCACTCGCCACTCACCAAACTCAAATCCCCACACTCAGCTTGCAATCTGTACACCAACAGGCTTAGATAAGTTAGACAAGGAAATGCTGTTCCCATTAACTGATGGCACAAAGACGAGAGGACACCAATTCAAGGTTTTGGGGAACAGATATAGGGAGAATGTGAGGAAGAATGTTTTTACACAGTGAGTGGTAACCCTCTGCCCATGACGGTGGTGGAAGCAGAAACAATGAATGATTTCAAAAGGAATTTGGATGTGCACTTGAAGGAAATAAACTTACAGGGGTATGGGAATTGAACGGGGAGCGGGACTGACTGGATTGCTCCGTGGTGAGCCAACATGGACTCAATAGGTCAAATGGCCTCTTGCATTGCTGTAACTGACTCTATAATACTGATTGTCCTGTAGTTCATTACTTCAGCTGCTCCTCCTATTCTCACTCACACCTGCCCTACTCTGTCAAACCAAGTACAACACAAGCTTCAGGTACAATCGGGCAAATTCTGCTAAGCTGTGTCTCTCAAGCACATATCAGAGCTGTAGTGTTGTAATGCCAACTTTGGAAGCACGACCTCACTGAACTTGCCCTAGTATCTCATCTTGGGATTTCTTCAGTGCTTCAGTTTGGACATTATCTTTTGGAACTTTGGGCATCAGCTGTCTTCCATTCACTTTTTACTATGTTACCTTCCATGTTGTTATTGTTTAGATTAGATTAGATTTTAGGTTAGAGATACAGCACTGAAACAGGCCCTTCGGCCCACCGAGTCTGTGCCGAACATCAACCACCCATTTATACTAATCCTACACTAATCCCATATTCCTACCAAACATCCCCACCTGTCCCTATATTTCCCTACCACCTACCTATACTAGTGACAATTTATAATGGCCAATTTACCTATCAACCTGCAAGTCTTTTGGCTTGTGGGAGGAAACCGGAGCACCCGGAAAAAACCCACGCAGACACAGGGAGAACTTGCAAACTCCACACAGGCAGTACCCAGAATCAAACCCGGGTCCCTGGAGCTGTGAGGCTGCGGTGCTAACCACTGCGCCACTGTGCCGCCCTATGTCATCCCTTGTTTCCTAACATCTTTTCACTGAACGTTGAATATCATTCAGCAGTTTTATCATTTTTTTCCAGCTTTTCAAAATCAATTTACAGAGCAATAAAGCCATTAGCTATATCTTTGTAATAGTTGTGAGCGTATCTGTACTCAGGGCTCCACTGCTGTTTTCGCTTCTTTTTGTTTTATCAGTACAATAAAGGAGCTGTCCCGCTTTCCTAAATCAGTTTTGACAAAAGTCTCCAGAGGGAACATTAACCTGTCTTATCTCTTTATGATGAACCTGCTGTAGTATTCAGAATGTTTCTGCTTTTATCCTTCAAGTGTTGCTGTCTCCTTTCTACTCTTGCAATGAAAGCCACAGAACACTACTGGGAGATTGACTGGCACTGCCTAATTTACAATGTGAAACCAGTCTCTTCCTTATGTAAGAATAGGCTAGTGATCTGGAATGACAGAAATAGAGAGAAAGAGGTGACACAATCAATGTTAATATAGTACTCTATATTTATTGAGAATAATGAATACACAGCAGTCATGTCAAGGTAGCAATCTGATTGGGAGATGCACATGACATTGTAAACTGCTGAAGCAGTTTATAACCATTAACTGAATCTTGGGTTCCAATTGCTGTCTGACAATAAGCACAAATCTGTTACGCAGTGATGGTTACATTACATTTATTTGTTTTGTGCCTGCTGGAGGTGTGTGATGGCAGATATTGATGATTCTCATGATTCATATAGTTGATGCATGATGATGCACACAAGGAAAGATTAACAATAGCACCATTACTGCTCCTGGTTTATTGAGTGGTAATCAGTCGATCGTTAAGAACTTCGCTTTGTGTCCATTTATTTGCTTATCAGGTTGACGGATGTTTATGCTTCATAATACAGTATTTCCATTTTGGGCATCCATTATCAGTATCAACACTCCTAGGTCAGGTACAATACAGCTAATTGCAGGAGAAGGTTCCCTCTGCACTCTCCCAACAATGCTGTTCTGTGCAAACCTCAGAATAGCACTTCATCACTTCACTATTGCAACATTTTTGAATTTATCACAATTGCCATCCTATGGCAGAATGAGTAAGATTGCCAGTTTAGTGTCCATTAATACTGAATTAAGATACCTTTTGAGCTATGAGTAGGAATTAGATACTGCCAGTACATAGATAAACTATACATTAGTAAATTGTCATTGGCAGCTTGTGCCCATGGTCAGTTAATTAGAAGTTTTTTTTTATATTCAAGGCAGTGACAGAGTTGAGAAGTAGACCAGAAATCTGCTCCACAGAGACACATAGTAGCTGGACTCAACAACTATATTGTGACAGTTGACATTGCAAAATTGAATGGGAAATGTTGACATTGCAGTTTGTAATAGTTAATATTGACTAAAAATATTACATCAGGAAGGACTGCAGTGATGAAGTGTGTACCTTGCATATATATAGGGAGTTGACCATTCATCCTCTCTGTCCTGTTTCACCATTCAATTAGGTCATGGTTGATTTGTAGCTTTGCTCCATCTACCTGCCTTGGTTTCATATCCCTTAATACTCTAGCCTAACAAAACTCTAGCAAAATCAGTTTTGAAATTTTCAATTGACCTAACCTCATCAGCTTTTTGAGGGAGGGAGTTCCAAATTTCCATGACCACTTGTATGAAGAAGTGCTTTCTGACATTACCCCTGAATGGCCGAGCTCTAATTTTAAAATTCAAATCTTTTAATCATCGTAAATACCCAGTTAAATCACCCCTTAATCTTCTATACTCAAGGGAATCCAAGCCAGGTCTATGAAAACTATCCTCACAATTTTATCCTTTTATCTCCAGTATACTTGTGCTGAACCTGGGCTGGAGCCCCTCCAAGGCCAGCTTATTCCTCCTGAGATGCATTGCCGAGAACTGAATGCTGTATTCTAAATGGAGTCTAACCAGAGTTTTATATAATTGTAACTTAGCTTACACCATATACGTATTCTACGCTCCGACTTTCACACTCACACACACATGAGGATCACACACAAATAGGTTACAGAGTGATGAAGAATATTTTGGTTTGGATTAGATTCCAGAACAAGTAAAAACAATCTACAGTCTGTGGGGTCTGCTAATTCAATTGTCTTCGGGCTGAATTTGTGGTTCTGAAATCTCTGGCTGGTAAAAGAGCACTTGGAGCTGGTTCACCAGGTTCAGGGTTTTCTTGGAGTCAGTGATGTAGGTGGCTTTCTTCCCTGGGGTCTCTGTCTGTAGCAATGGTTGACTTGGATGTTCTACAGGCAGACAGATTTCGAATTTGCAATGTTATCTGTAGAAAGAGAGTGAGAGAAAGACAGCCCCACTGGTGTCTTGCATGGATTAGCTCCCAAAAGCTTGTCTGCTGTGTGTAACAAAATCTCCAAGTTTTGCACAGACTGGGGAGACTGTCACATGGTTCTCTCAGTACCTTTTTTTAGCAAGGTCCAAAGTCTAAGACCCAAATCTCTCTCAGGTTATATTGTGTTCATGTTTACCCGCCGGAGGTACGGCTCCAATAGTGAATGCAGCAAGATGGCTTTGAATGTCCTGCTAACGAGGGTGATACTGGATAATCTACTCAGCTATCCAAGCCATTGTCCTGGATGGGAGCCATGTTTGACATGCATCTCCAATTCGATGTCCTGAAATGTGAGGCAATTCAGTGCAAGTTGTGGTGGCTATCTTGGCTGCCAGCTTTTTAAAAGTTAAATGTAGTTTTCCAACCAATCAATTAAAAATCCTCATTCAGCATCACATGTTTTCTTGGCACCTCCTCACGACACAAAATGAAATTTGATGAAGGAGCATTTCATTATAAGGGTGTATATAAAAAAAATTATATACACATTCATTCTTAAACACTCACTGCTCAATCTCACACATTAATCTTAGAACTGCTGCAGAAAGCATTGTCTGCAACAGCCATTTCTGGTTTAAGTTTGGAGTTTTGTCATCATCCTTCTTTTGGATGAGGTACCATGAAAAAATGGCATTTCTTTTGGTTACGTGTTATCAAATGGGGTTAGAGTCTCTCGAGCATCAGTCTGTAGTACTCTGGGAATGTTCATCTCAATACACCTGTGGTTGTTTTTGAAGCTTGCAGTATGCAAATTTCCATTACTGCTGTTGGCAAGGTTCCCTGTCTGTCCAAGCTTTAACCCCTTAACTGCTGTTTCCCCAATACATGGCTTTAACCATTCATTTAACCGGCACATTGATAATTCTTATCTCTATAGTGATAGTGGCTGATAAATTGTGTTTTAGCCTCTGTGAGGTGTCTGAGATTTCCTCTGGGCCTTTGTTCCTGCATGAGTTCTGAATCTAAATTATTGGGATTTGGATTTGGTACCTGATCATTGAATTCTTCAGTGGGTATATCCACACTGACCTCACTTTTAGTTTTCTGGTGATTTACACAAGTGCTTTTTTTTTAGAGATACAGCACTGAAACAGGCCCTTCGGCCCACCGAGTCTGTGCCGACCATCAACCACCCATTTATACTAATCCTACACTAATTCCATATTCCTACCACATTCCCACCTGTCCCTATATTTCCCTACCACCTACCTATACTAGGGGCAATTGCTAATGGCCAATTTACCGATCAACCTGCAAGTCTTTGGCATGTGGGAGGAAACCGGAGCACCCGGAGGAAACCCACGCAGACACAGGGAGAACTTGCAAACTCCACACAGGCAGTACCCAGAATTGAACCCGGGTCGCTGGAGCTGTGGGGCTGCAGTGCTAACCACTGCGCCACTGTTTACTTCAGGGCATTTTTCCTTCCCCTTTCCCTTTATTTTGGGGAGGGATTATTTTCTAATAAGCCTTATGTCTTCTAGGACACTACTGCTCGCAGGTGTCTGTCCAGCTTTCACTGCACTCCCCTGTGGCCCTTCATCTAGGTGAGGCATCTCCCCACTTTTGCTTGCCTTTTTGCAAACTTTCCTTGTCCCTGCAGATTTCAGTAAATACTGTGAGCTGCCTTGTTAGGGCTGCTCTTTGTTCTGCATTTAAATAGGAGATGTGGTGTCTAATATTTTCTACCATTTCGGTGTTGGCTAACCGGACAGTAGACGGTTCAATTTGGTAATCCTCCCAGCTCATTCCTGTGTCCCAAAAAACTCTTCTTGATTAGTTTAAGAGGGCCTCTTGTCCATAAACTAATTCAAAGGGACTAAAGCCTGTAGACTCATTGGGTGAGAAATCCCAGCCCTTTGTCCCAGCCATGGGGATACTCATAGCAGTATGCCCTGATCATTGTCTTTAGGGTCTGGTGGTACCGGTCCAAAGCCCCTTGTGATTGTGGTGGTAGGCTGAGGACCTTAGCTGGGTTATGCTCGGATTACCCAAGACTTTTTGAAAGCTGCCAGATATGAAATTCATTCCCTTATCCATCTGGATTTCGGCAGGCAGCCCATATTGGGTGAAGAATTGTGTTAGCCCCTCCACCATGACCTTGGCAGAGATAGTCCCTAGGGAAATGGCATCTGGGAATCAGGTAGCCACATCCATAATGGTGAGAAGATACTAATAGCCCTCTTTTCAGCAGGGGTCCCACATAATACACCAGCATTCTGCTGAACGGTTCCCCAAAAACCAGTATGGGAATTAGGGCTGCAGGTTTTATTGCAGGTTGGGGCTTCCCCACAGCCTGGAACATGTGGCAAGTCTTACAGAACTCCACCACATCATTGTGGAGTTGTGGCCAATCAAAATGCTGCGTTATGCTGGCTTGGGTTTTTCTGATACTGACATGTCCAGCCATTGCAAGTTTGTGGGCTATTCTTAGTATGTCCTTATGGTACCTCAATGGAACCACTATCTGGTGAACCACTGTCCACTCTTTGTCTGCAGGTCTGTGAGGAGTCTCCACTTCCTCATCAGCATCTCATTCTTTAAATAGTAGCACTCTCAGACTCTCTCTGCTTCAGCTTCGGTTTGGGCAGTCTGTGCTAACTTTTTTAATACTGGATCAAAGAAGACCTGTTTAGCCCATCCTTTGGGCCCTCTAACTTCCCAAAGAAGGTTTCAGATAACCAGACAGCAGTGTCATCTGTCTGCAGTGCCAGGTCGGCCTCCTCTGATGGAGCTTGTTTGGCCATGGACCGGGTCACCAAACAGTCAGGGATATTGCCGGGAACCTTCCCCTGCAACTGCTCTCTCTCCCTGACCTATTTCAGTCTCTCTAAAACCACTGGGGACCACCTTTGCCCCCGCCAGATCATTACCCAGGATCAGGTCGACCCCGTCAACAGGTAAACTAGAGACAATCCCCACGGTTACTAGTCCTGAAACGTGGTCGTACTCCACGTACACCCGGTATAAAGGTATAGGCATATACCTTCCTCTGATACCGCTGGCACACAAAGTATTCTTTCCCCTTTGCCAGGTTGTAAATCACTCATGCCTGGTGAGTTACCACATACCTATCCAACTCTATACCAGGCTGTAAGGTACACACAATGCCAGTATCTGAGCTGGTGGCTGTGAGTGTCAGATCAAGTGATGGTGCTTCCCCATCACTGGAGTGGGTTTGCTCTCTCTCTTCCTTCAGGGTGTGCTGCGACTGCCCAGGTGGGAATCCTTAGGTATCTACAAGTATACAAGCAGAAGGGGAGGGTTGGGCTGAGAGAGGGGGATGGGGAGGAAAGCATGAGGTCCATGGTCGCACCATCTCCAGCCTTCACTTCATGGCAGATCTCAGGATGAGGGTGAGGAGGGAGTTGAGAAGAGGCATAAGACACTCAACCTTGATGGTCTCTTCGATGCCAGTTGCCACTGGCTCTGTTGCACCTGGCCCAATGATTTGGCATACCATCTCCTCCGTTCGGCTGATTGGATGGAATCATGGCATTCCTACCCCGTCCCCCACAATCCCAGTGCTACTCCCCTAGCCCCCCACTGCTTCTTGTGTGTGGGTAAGATGCAGGATGTAAATGTTTGCTGTGAGTCCTGACTGCTAGTGCGTATTGCTGGGTGAGTGATGGGGGTATGACGCACTGAGCAGTATGAGAGGCTGATGTTTTGGTGGGTATGGGAGGTGATGTTAGGTGACCTTGACCGCATGTGTGTCATTAAGCATCCTCAGGCATTGCTGCCAGGTCCTGTGGACCAGATTCCAGACAATGGCCTCCCTTGCAACCTGCTTCCACTCCCTTCAGAGGGTCTGGCGTGAGGGTCTCCTGGCCCACTGTGGAAACATGGCCTTTCCTTTGAGTGCACCTTGGAACTAATGCCTTCAGCATGGCATCACTGAATCTTGGAACCCTCATCTGGTGAGCTGGTGCTCCATTTTCTTCACCTTCAATCTTCAACTACGTCTGTTTTTGCAGCCTTCACTGCTCCAGTACATCGCCCCCTTTAAGAGGGGCAAATTACCTTTAAGTACTGGAGGCTAGCTAGCCCCACATGCTCTTAGCCCCACCTCCACCCCATTGTGCATGCACCCATCCAGCAACAAAGGCCACTCTCAGCTGCTTGCTACAACCATATGAATGAGGAAGCAGCACAAAATTTATGTAGCACTAAAGCAAAATACTGTAGATGCTGGAAATCAGAAATAAGAATGGAAAATGCTGGAAATACTCAGCAGGTCAGATAGCATCTGTGGAAAGAGAAACAGAGTTATGTTTCAGGTTGATGATCTTTCATCAGAACTATCAGAAATTTCTGACAAAATATATGTGCTGTCTACCTCCACCAGGACTGCATGGGAAGGTCACGAATCACAACCCCTAAACCCAAATCACAGTGGAATCGAAATTCTAGCTCACTAACTTTATAGCAGAGCTGATACATAACTTGGTAGTGCATGAGTACACTTCTGTCACTGACATAATCTTGGGGAACTAAATCATTCCTCCCACAGTGGCTGTTTCATTTAGGGCAGTGTGCAATCATTTTTTAACAGGACAGATTTTGCTTTTAAACTACACAATGGGCTGAATTAAGTGAACCCGTTGCAGTCTCAGCGTTGGACTCGGAAATGTACCCGTTGCCCGGCCGGCCTACTGGGATCACGCAGTGGGCGGCCATTTTACATAATGGAGGTGCGGGGCCTGGCCAATCACGCAGTGGGGGCAGGATGCGAGATGCCAAATATGGCACAAATGACTCCAGAGCAGGTGCTGGGGCCATATGTAAAGCCCTGCCAGTCCTGCTTGCCTTGCTGCCTTAGACTGCTTTGCTGCTTGCTGTTCACTACTCAGACCGATGTTGGAGAGACTCCAGGATCCCAGAAATAGACCCTATAGGATAGCAGATGCAAGACACAGGATGGTCCCACAGTTTAGAGATGCCTCTCTTGAGATTCTCCTCCAGGCTGTAAGGGAAAGGCGATGGCAAGAAGAGGTCCTCCCGCATGACCAAGCAAGTCTGGATATAGATCACTGTAGAAGTTAGCAGCCACGTGGTCACCCCCTGGACATGGATACAGTGCTGCAAGAGGGTTAACAGCCTCTTTCATTCTGCCAAATGACTGCTTCATAACTCTCTCCTTTTTTAGAATTGCAAGTGGCTACGCAGGAAGAAGTGGGACGTGGGGAGAGAGGCACTACAACTGCGCTGTAATGTAGTGGATTATAACACTAGCCCCTTTTTGGGGCTATCCCGGATCAGGCGTACTTCTCAGATGATCACTCTCAACTTAAGGTTGAGAAAGACAGATCTTAAAAACACTTTAATGGATCTGAAGGACTGATCTAACTCTCCTTAAAGGAAAGGAACCAGCTGAGAATATTACCATCCTCCAGATAGCCTTTTTAACAAGTTTCAACCAGATTATAATAACCTGGATATTATGAGGCTCTCCTCAGTAATGTACCTCCCCACCAAAGAGTGTATGGAGACGAGTTCATGAGTTAACAATACAGAAGACTATGTGAGACAATATAAGTTCTAATTTATATAAAATTTATTAAAAAATGGAACATGCAATTCACAGTTGGTAAGACAGTCAATTGCAACATTCAAAGTTCTAGGTAAATATCGAAAATACAATCTTATTTCTAGTAGAGAATCCTGTTTTTAATCCAAATATTGTTACAGTAAAGTATTTAAGTAGGATATCCATCATTTATTAAAGTAACATTTACCTTAAATCTCTGAGTAGAAGACTGCAGTTAGCGAGATACTTCTGTCACAGTTAAGGGGAGAACTATCATCGCCTCACTCTAATAGTCATAACTTTACAGTCAGAGATGTTGGAGTGACTCCAACAAATCTAAAAATCCAATGTGTGCTTCCAATATTTATACTGTTTTTCAAGTTGCATAGCTAATTTCTTACGAATGGGGGTGTTACCTCAATTGTAAGTATGTTTGTCCCCCTTTATTTACCAAATAAGGCTGTATAACTTAATTTCTAGGTAAAGTACAGCCACTTTGATTGCTAAGAAGGGCTGAATAACTATTCATTTCTAGGTAAGGTCCGAGCCTCTTTGATTTCTAAAAAAGGCAAGCTGTGGCTTTGTGATGGTAAATTTTCCATTAGTCATCTAACTGTATTTCAAGATTATAATCCAGTTTTTGGGCTTGGTTAGCTTTGTCAAAATTCAATTGACTGTGGTTTACAGCTATCAGCATAAAACCATCTTATCAACTATTACACTGTGGTAGCTTTCATGACAGTTTGCAAAACGTTATCAATGTTTTACCAATGGGTGAAGTTCGTGGGAATGAAGCTGCCTCTATGGTTCTAAGATGAGACAAGCTTTTTAACACAGAGGCATGTCCATTTAGTATTATAGAGACGAACCTTTTTCACCTTTTAGGAAGATGAACCTTTTTAATTTTTTATAATCCCTTTTCATAGGAAAATAACTCTTTTAACCTTATAACCTATCATTATGGCCGGATTCCTTCACTCATGAGCAGTATGAGTGCGAGCAGCAAGGCTAGGCTCTCTTCACCAAGTAATGATTTTTTAAATTCTTTCATGAGATGTGAATTTTGCTTGCAAGGCCAGCATTTGTTGTCGATCCCTAATTGACAACTGAGTGGCTTGCTCGGGCAGTTAAGAGTCAACCACACTGCTGTGGGTCTGGAGTCATATGTAGGCCAGACCAGATAAAGACAGCAAAGTTCCTTCCCTAAAGGACATTAGAGAACCAGATGGGTTTTTAAGACAACAATAGTTTCATTACTGAAACTAGCTTTTAATTCCAGATTTTTATTACTTCATTGATTTTAAATTCCACCACATGCTGTGGTATGATTTGAGCCCATGTTCCCAGGGCACTGGCCTGGTCCTTTGGATTATGAGATCAGTGACATTACCTGTGACACTACACCTGTTTCCCTGCAATGTCTCTGGGCAAGACATTCAACAGAGTGCCAATGTTTATCAAATGAGGTTTCAAGAGTACAATGAACAATTTCAATACTGTGAGATTTAGAATAGTCTAAGTGTGCACTACAGTTCTGCTCCTCTAAATCATCCCAAGGCCAATGTTTACAACTCAGACAGATGTTTGAACAATGATGGGTAGGAATGAAATTTGTAAGGGTGAGGCATTCAAGCAAATCAAGGTGAAGTCTCAGTGTCTGATGAACTGGCTGAAGCTTGGCACGCTGAGCCACATCCTTGAAGATTAGCAATCAATAGTTGAATCCTGTTGATAAGGTGGTGGATTCAGTTGAAGTGCGGTGGCAGAAGATGAGTTTTGAATGTCTGTTTGTAGGCTTACAACAAGGTTGTTCAATACTGTGATCGGATGTCATTCTCAAACCCGAAGAAATCTATTTTATCAAAAAGGTCTCCAAAGGTAATTGTACCGTATTTCACTGTTGGAGAGAAGTTATCATTTTACAACCAAAATGAGGATCATGATCCCAATCAGATTGAGTACTGGAATGCTGTATGAGAAGACACCAGAAAATACTTCCAAATGCTCCTGAGTATGGTATCAGTGATCCATTCAATAGCAGATTTAGTAACAGAAGCTAACCCTGGTATTGCTTCTATAATACCTTGACCTATAGCCTGAAGCCAATCTGGAGCTTGCCAAATATTATTTAATGCAAATTGCGACAGCAAGTGTTCTGCCCTTTTAACAGTATCCTCGACTGAGTAATTAGTAAAGGTGAGAATTGGTTCCATGCCCTGTAACTGTACTTTGCTTGCTAAATTTAATAGGTGCATAAATAGTACTGGGGGTATAGGAATTTCTGGATCTGGATGATTTAACATATTGGAGACTGTGTCCACAACAAGTAACATTTTTAGAGGATGGTATCATCCTGGTGCCTATGTCCAGACCACAGTAGCAACACCTGGAAGTCGTAATGACCGCATAGGATCCATTCCCCAAAGAGAAGTGTCACTAGTAATTTGGTCTAACTGGTGTAGAGGTAACAGGGCAGTTTGCCTTATCTGAACCTTTTCCGCATTGCTTAAATTTCTCCCATTTATGAGAGATAAGGAATCTCCGCATGAAGGAAATCATATATCATGGAGGTAGAATTGAAAGTGGAATTAGGCTCCAAGTGTGGATGGGCCATCCAGTCATATGGATTCTAACTTTTACCAGGGCCCTGAATACCCTGAGGTCTTAATGAGGCCTAAATTAAGGATCTTCCACTGCTTGTAATAGATTTCTGTTTGTTTTATCAATGGGACTATAAGGAGGATATCCAATTTCCATTTGGTATATTCAGCTAACCAAACAGTATCTCCGAGTATGGCTGGCCCAGTGGGAAGGGAACTAATATTGTGAACATGAGATGTGAGTTTAGCAAGGACTTTTTCTCCTATGGTATTGAGCCCAAAGTCATTGAGGAAAGAATCCCTATACCATGGCCAAAGAACCTAATTAGAACTGAAGTTTTAAAAGGGACATGTGAATAGCTGCCATAAGTTTAATGCCCTCATCTGCGGAGAGGTGTTCTTGCTGGATAGTTCGAAGGCCAGTCACTATAAGTGATTTCTGTAGGTTAATAAAATCCCCAATCTTCTTGAGGCTGTGATCTGGATCTCTGTTCCATTGATTCAACATGAGGACAGATTCTGCTAACAGCAGAGATGACAGTTGGAATGAGCGCGTGTTCAACAATGTAGAACGTTTCTTGCGACGTAGGAAATGTTTTGATGAAGTCTGCAAAAGATTGATTTAAAGGTACAACTGCTCTAGAAAAACATTAGATTGGTATATCAGGAGAGAAGTAGTATCAATTTTGCCCCAGACATGAGTCAGAAGGGAGGTAAGGTTTGATAGCATCTGCTCAATTCTGAATTTGTAAGGTTATGTTGGCATAAACCAATATTTTTTGTTGTGAATTCTTGACTGTACCCCAGCCGATGTCCTTACACCTGGAGTAAAGTGAATAAACTCAGATGTCAGAGAATTTTGATGTGTCTTGGATAGAAATGCCATTGAGAATTTGACTACCTTTATAACAAATATATATCCTATTGGAAGATAACTTTGCAATACTGTGTTTCCTTTGTGCCATCATACTTGACCAAGTTTATAGTGAATGGGTCCGTCCCACTCGTTACCACTCATTCAGCTGTGAGTCGATTTAAACCTAGAAAAGTATCTGATCTCTGTACTTCTGCAGGAATTTGCATAGTGTGAGTTTAAGTCATAAGACATTTCTGGCATTTCGCATACACTGCCTGCTTCCGAAGGTCTTTCACAAAGAATTATTCGCTACTGTTAGAATTCCAATCTCAGGCAGGCAAGATCCATCGAGTGATACTTGTCAATTGATGAATTGGAATTTTTTGTCTTGCAGTCTTCAATGAGCATTTGATCAATCTTATTCATCCCATTATAAGTCTAAGTATTCTTAAAGGAATCAGAATAAAATTTTGAGGAATAAATTATTGTCAAATTGTAGCAACATCAACAGGGAGTGAAATCATGGGTTTATTATGGTGCCAAAGGCGGGATGATGGAGCTAAATTAGACAGGACATATTGCCGAATAGAGGAAGTGGATCCGAACACAACTGATTTTTGGGGTGATTCACAATGATACAGTTCAATATTCATAATTCTTTAAAACAGAAATCAAACATTCCCATTTGATTCCAGGCATTACAATATTTTGTTTGTTTTTTCTCTGTCTTAGATGACATTTTAATTTCTTTAAAGTAACTTGCTAAATTACACTGGATTTTCAACATCTCAAAATATTCCAAATTCAAATAACAGTGTTGCTGGGGTGACAGCTTTTGTTAATGTTCCATTTCTCGCCAAAAGAGCCTTGTTTCTCGATGTTCATAGAAACCACCTGGACTTTTTTTTCAGTTTTCTAAAAATTTGATTATTCCCTTAAATATCAAATAAATTCCGCTTTTGAATGCTTGAAATACCTACTCATATCAATTTAATGTTGTTTATCGATTCCGATTTCCTATGCGCAGGCTTGGTGGTATTGCATGGTGTTTTACATTAAAGACAAGTGCTTGCAACTATTTCTCCATCTAAAACGCTTTGTCTTGGAAGATAACAAATAACAAAAGTTTTTGAAAAGGCAAAGTCTTTAGTCCAAATTGTGACTATGCTGTGACATTTGATGTCTGCAGTTAAGTTCTTAAATTCTTAAAGCTGCTGAATTCTTGCATCAGTTCTCATGTGGCCCTGGAAACCATTGTCACCTGTTTAAAAAAACCCACAAAGAATATTGTGGCTTTGCTCCAAAGCCCAATGGGTTAATTTATCCAATTATATCTGTCAATTTAAAATTTAATAATGTCCAATATATAAATTTTACTCTCAGCAATGTGTGGTGGATTCAATGAAACAAACAACCGCTACAGCAGGGTTAATTTCTTTGCTTATCTCCAAAGGGGCAGAGCAAAACATTCAAGATGCATCATTTTATGTAACTTTTTTTTAAAAATCCCGATCGAAAAAGAACTAAACTCCACTTTAAGCTGTTTTTTCCCCCAATTCTTTTTGGTATCCTTAGGGATTGAAAACAACAAGATCATTAGTAACATTATCAATTTCAAAGGAAATTATCTCCTTTGGAAGACAGCATTTTAGATTAAACTCCAATTTTTTCCAAACTTTTAACATCTTTTGTAAGAGGTATCTAATTCAAGGATTTTTATTTGATATAACCAGGATGATTCCAAAGTCCAATTCACAGCAATAAACATTTAAAATTCAAAACCGTGAATGTTATATGAGCAAGCCTTATATCCAGAATTAAAGACTTCCTCAAATCTTGACATAATTACTTGGAAGTTCATTGTGGCCACCGATGAAATTCCAGTTTTCTCACTTAACAGGTCAGTTAACCTTAATAATCTAAACTTAATTCAGACTTATAAACTTACAATACTTATTAATTACACACAGAACAGAATAGCACATGCTTTTTTTAAAGGAAAGGTAAATTAGGTCATTTTTCTTGTTCTTTCTTCAGGTGCCTTTTCATATTACTGTAATAAAACCAAAACTAAAGAAAAAGTTATTTAACATTCTTGCAACAAAAGACTTAACATGAACCTCTTACACAAACTTTAAACAGGCAGAATGTTTCCCATATCTCCTTTGCTTATCCATTCTCTCCCTTAAACCAATATCCAATTCCTGATGTTTGCTACTTTAAAAGTCAGTAAGACATGTCTTTAATTTAAACTGCAAAAAATAAGCAAGAGCAGATTTTAAACTTTGGTCCAATTAAAGCAGTGTTTTAAACTTCAAATTGGATTTCTGCCAGGCATCTTCAAGCCTTCAAGGCTGAAGCTTATCTATTACAGAATTGTTAATTGCCTTTTCACAGTTGCAAAACCAACTTTTAAAATAAAATACAAAACATTACACCAGCATCTTTATTTTAAAATGTAATTCAGTTTTTATATCCCATTTCTGGATGCACAATCTTAAATTGAAATTAACACACTCAACAATCACTTTCACATTTACTCAATTACAAACAACTTCGAAAAACTGATTCCTGTAATGGGTTATGAATTCAAAGTACCAAAAATCTGTGTTAAATTCCCTGTCCAGATCCCAAGGAACACACAGGTTCAACGAGTTCACAACCAAAACATGACTCAAGGTTCCCACAAACATATGCACGTGTAAAAATAGAATAAGTAACAGACTCATGCTTTCAACATTTGAGCAAAACTACAAAGGGTTAATGACTGTTGGCTCCTCAGAACACAGGCTACACAGATAAGGACATTCATTCATGGGAGCTTCCAACATTCACACATTCAAATAAAAGACACTGTGACTTTCTTTTACTCACTTTAAATTTCACTAAAACATCTCAAATTGTCCCTCTTTCCTCAATCTGATAACTCTCACTTTCCCACTCCAGATCTTCCCAATCTACGTTCTAACCACCATCCTCGTAGGAGGCTGGGACTGTTACTGCAGACACAATTGCCCATTGTCTCCCAATCTTCTCTGCAGTTCCAAATGTTTTTTGAAACATTCATTCTCCTCCTCCTGTTGTTTCAACTGGCGTTTAGCTTCCTGAGCATCAACCACGACTGTGCCAGCGTTCAGGTTAGAGACATGCCGTCGTCGTAACAGAACGCCGTACGCTTGTGGCACAGCTCCAAATCCTTTTGTGTTGACTACTTTATCTCCATGCTTTTACATTTTGAGGTTCCTTATCTCATTACAAGGCAAATCTATGCAAAACCTGTTTTCACTGTCTGCTCTCACCCTTGTGCTGCAAGTAAGCATTTTAAAACTTGACATAATCTCCCAGAATTTCTCTGCCTTGACATCTTGTCCATACTGTGCCTTATTTCCTAAGTTTTTCCACTGTACCATACTACAACGAAGGGTTCCAATAAAGCTAAGTGTTAGTTTATGATAATAAGTTAGTTGTTAGTTTATAAGAGCTGGATTTTAACAAATAGTCTGCTGGTTAGTAACTTTTAATAACCTAATAATCTTACAAGCCATTCAAGTAGGTCATCATAATGCTAGCACATTAAATAAAGTTAATTCAAACCATATTGAGAGACAGCTGCATATGTTAGAAGTCTGATCATATTTGTGCAGATAAATGTTTCTGTTGAGTATTTCCCATTTAGACTGAGTCCCAGAGCAACTAGCTAAATGAGCTATTCTACTGAGATTGTCTGTATCTGCAGTGTATGCACATCCTGATTCAGGCAGGACACTTCTCCACGATATCATTTTTTAAAGACTTTAAAGCTTTACGATTTAGAAATGTATGTTTCCGCAAGGCACCTGGAACAAAAAATGTCCGGTTGTCCATATGAAACTCTAAAATGATCTGAGCACGGATCGATTCTTTTTGAAGTGATGCGTTTGAAATCCCTTTTTTTTAACTTAAATTGTCATCATTAGTGCAAACTGAGCGTGTGTGAATGTGTAGTAATTTGGTGCTTCACTGCTAGTTACATGTGCATTCACTTCTAACTCCTTAAATTGCACATGAGGTACGAGTTGTGCAAGTTACAGCACCGACCTAACATCAGCATTTCTTTTTTGCTTGTTCAGCCACAGTTAGTCTTTTGTGCACATTTACTTAGGCTTGCCTTAATACAAACAAACCATTAATTATGTCCAACAAATGCACAAGTAGAACAGCGGAGGGAGCTGGCAGACTGCACAGAATGGCTGTTGGATAAGAAGCACAAAGACCAACAGTGAATGACACTAGGAGGTCAGAGAGATGTCACCAATACTTATTACCATCCCTTGCCATGTATGTACTAGAGGTGAGTCACCTCACCAGCAATTATGTGTGAGGAAGCTGTGCCTCCCTGGCGCCATATTCACTGAATTGTGTCAGGGCCCTCTTCAATCCTGTACTCTACACAGCATCTTCAGTAATCCAGATTTCTTGGCACCTCCATATTCTTTCCAAAGGGCACTCCAAATTGTGCCCTTCACAGACAAATTCTCTCCACCTGCACTATTTATAGCGGGTTAAGTGGCTATTTGGATGATTCATCAGCATCTTCGTCACATTATTCAAAGACTCTTCCAAATGGCTTTTCAGTTGCCATTCTTTCTTATGGAAAATCCATTTAGGAAATCATGCCTTCATCGAGATGTTGCAACTAACAATTAACAGTAATTGTCTCAGTAATACAAGGAACAATTCCACAATCAGCAACACTCTTTCCTCGGAGTTTGAAAGCCGTAGGTTCAAACTCCACAATAGAATTGAGCACCAAATTTCAATTGACACTTCAGTGGTGTACCAAAGGAGTAGTGCCATGTTTTGGATGAGACATTAAAAGAAAGCTCCTTCTGCCAGCTCAGATATGTAAAAGATCGCATGGATTATTCAAGAAAGGGTAGTGCTCTAGCCTACATTGATGCCAACAATGCTCAAAACAAATGATCTCGTCCTTTATTCATTTACTGTTTATGGGACCTTGCTGTGCAAATTTACTGTGTTGCTTACATAACAACAATGGCAGCATTTTGAAAGTGACCATTGGACTGTCTGGCACTTTGAGACATCCTGAGGGTGTGATAAGATGTGTTTAAATGCAAGTTCTTTCCTTATTTGTTATATTTATCAAGATGATGTTGCTTAACTATGGCAAATTGCGCACATGTTCAATGCTTTCATGCTGAATGACTCCCTGTGCTGACCCACATTTCCCCTCCTGCCATTCATCACGATGCCATCATGCTCCATGGGATAGAAAAAAATCATGAACAACACCGACCTTCCGATTCACGAAGACTTGAAAAATTCACCAAGAAAGTACTTAAAATTGTACCAGCCATTCTGAGGAACAGCAATTGATGTTCATGCAGCTACTATCAACCCACAATCCGGATGGATGGAATTGTGGGACACATGCAGCAAAAAAGAACCAGCACCTTATCACAGGTCCAACAACAGAGGTCCCCGGCTTCAACCTTCCTTTAAGACAGTGAACATCACTCAACCGAATCCACACAGGGTAGGGCATGACGATGTGACCACCATAAGTGGAAGATGAGGGACGACCTGAAGTGCGATTGTGCCAGACCATGATCCTGCAACACATCACATTAATGTGCCCACTAAGATCTGTTGCGGGAAGCACCTAATTTCTCCACTCGGCATCTCAGAAGGTCATCGAATGGATAGCCAAACTAAACATCCCATTAGACAAGCTTTTGAGGGAGAAGGGAAGAGAGGGTTACGATGATAGATTTAGATGAGGAAAGATGCAAGGCTCGAGTGGAGCATAAACACCAGCATGGACTGGTTAGACTGAATGTTCTATTTCTGTGCCATATATCTTATGTAATCCTATTGTAAGATGTTCCCATCATACCAAACTCATAGTAGTAGTATGTAATTTTGCTATGCCTCTGTAATCAAACATAAATATTCTTTGACAAACATGCTTTCATCATCATAGCGCCTGTTGATTACCAAGTATTTGTGAGAAGGGAATGGACCTATTGTTGTCTACATTCCTTTGTACATTTGCAATCTGTTTACTCACATCTTCTCATTTCATTAGTTCAGCCTGTAACAATTATTTAGTTCTACCTGGTGGGATGTAACAATGAGTTCTTCTCTGGGGTTACTCCATTTTCTCAAGATACTCCCAGTACAGTTGGTGGTTTTCCATTTCTATTGTTGGCTGTGCATTGAGATTATTTTCCTGAAATAGCTTCATTGAAACTGATTTATCAGGACATCAAATTCTGCTCTGCAGACACAGCACTTAGGACACTGAATTCTGTCAATAGGAATAGTGCTCAGGAAATCACATTTTGTTCTTTTGATACAACATTCAGGGTATCACTCTCTGCCTTGTAGAATGCCATTCTTCCCTTTGTTTATACTAACCAAGTTATATTCTACACTTCAGAGCATTTGAAGAATTTATTATGTGTTATAAGAAGCATGGCATATTGTGAGCATTGTATCTAAGGGCAGAATGTAATACCTTAAGTGCTGTATCTGCAGGCCTGAAGGTGAGTCCCTGAGAACTGCTGTAAGTTAAACTAATGAAATAAGGAGACATGAGTAAATTCCCAGATTGTCAGTGTACAAATAAATTAATGTTGGAGAAAATGATTTAAAAATAAGGATTATTAATCACTGTTTGTATGTAACTAATAGTTAATTCCATGTCAGCAAATGTTCAAGTAATCTGATTGTTCTGAGAGATGCTGTTTTGAATGTCTGTATGTCTGTTTTATTTAGATCCGAGAACACCTGGCTAAAGGACAGCGCACCCTGGCAGGAGAGGGCATGACACAAGTTATAAGGACTATGCTGGGTTTAATGGAGAGAAAGAATTTCTACAGTGGAGATCTCTTGTTCTCTGCAGACATATTGCGGAATGTGACAGACACGTTCAAGAGAGCCAGCTATATTCCTGCTTCTGGTGATATACAAGTGAGAATTATAATTAATGACTGATGTTCTACATGCTTAATTTTGTACATTTTCCATTGTCTCCAAGGTATGCATATTAGGATGCCCTATAGAGCTTGCAAGGTCATACAACAATCACATATACAGACATTGTTCTTTTTATAAAAATATTGTGTTTGGATGTAAGTGGCATTGACATAATCTGCTCATTACTACTCATTACTAGTTGCCCTGAGTAGGTGGCTGTGGGCTGACTTGAGCTGCTCCAGCCCTTGTGATGAAGGTGTTGGTAACACATTGGTGCTACTAGAATCTTTGGCAGATGTGGAGTTAGGGGACAAGTAGCAGAATGGATTGCTAGCTGACTTTAAGACAGAAAGTAGAGGGTAGTGGTAAAGGGTCGTTATTCAGAGTGGCAAAAGCTGGGAAGGTGGGATCAATACTGGGACCACTGTTGTTCAGAACTCAGTGATTTAGAGTTTGGAATCAAAAACACAATTTCCAAATTTGCAGATGACACCAAGTTGTTTGTGGTTAGTCAGTCCTGAAGAGGACTGCAACAACTTACAGGAAGATTTATCAAACTTGCAGAATGGGCATATAATTGGCAAATGAATTTCAACATAGATAAATGTGAGGGAGAACATTTTGGCAAGAAAAATAAAGAGGTTGCATATCACTTAGAAATATAATGTAAATGTGATGGAGGAACAAAGGGATCTGGGAGTACAAACACACAAATTGCTAAAAGTAAAAATAACAGGTTAACCAGGCCATAAAAAAAGCAAACCGAGCACTAGGGTTTATTTCTAGAAGGATAGAATTGAAACGTAAAGACATTTGCTAAACTTGTATCAAACCTCGGCTAGACCACACCCTGGAGTACTGCATAAAATTCTGGTCGCCATATTGCAAAAAAGGTATAAAGGCACTGGAGAGGGTGCAAAAAGATTTACAAGAATGATACCAGAAATCCAAGGGTTTACCTATCAGGAAAGGATGAAAAGAGGGTTGAGGGGTGCCTAATGGAGGTCTTTAAAATTGTAAAATGTTTTGAAAGAATAGACACAGAGAGAATGGGCTGAATTTTATGGGCTCTCTCGGGACTGGAATTGAGGTGGGGGAGTACATAAAATTGCTTTGGAAGGTGGGGCGGAGTGCCCATTGCCTTCCTGACGCCTTCCAAGTTAGTCTGGGGCAGGGAAGGCTCCTATCCCAGGCCAATTGTGGCCTTTAAGTGGCCAATTAATGGCCACTTAAGGGCCTCTTCCTACCTCTCCTACTTATTGGAAGACGGAGAGGCACGCTACTGCAGGGAGACACTCCCAGTGGTGACTGCCATTAGTGCAGAGCTGCTGGCCTTTCAAGCAGCTCTGGAGGTGGGAGATTGCCCTGAAAGTGACTGCTTTCCTGAAAGCAGGCAGTTATTTGCCTGCCCACCATTAAATAACTACAGGGGTCTAATGGAGGGCAGAGGCAGTGTCTACCCCCCCCCCCCCACCCGCCACCACCCCCCCCCCCCCCCACCATCTGGCCCATTGCCGGGCCCCCATCTTCAAAACAAAATTTAGCCCAATGTATCCACTTGTGGGGAAGAGCAAAACTAGAGGCCATCAATAAGACAGTCATGAGGCCATCAATATAAGATAGTCAGCAAGAAATCAAATAGGGAATTCAGAAGACACTTCTTTACTCAGAATGTGGAACTCACTACCACAGGGACTGGTTGAAGCGAATAGTACAGATGCATTTAAGCGTATGAGGGAGAAGGAAGTAGGGGATTATGCTGAGTTAGATGAAGGAGGATGACAAGCGACTTGAGCAGAGGATAAATGCTGGCATAGACTGATTGGGTTGAATGGCCTGTTCCTGTGCTGCATATTCTGGATAAAGAATTCAAGGATTCTGACTCAACGACATGGAAGGAACAGCGATCTATGTCCAAGTCAGGATGGTGTGTGATTTGGAGGTGACAGTGGTCCCATAACATTGCTGCTTTTTGTTCTCCTTGGTGGCAGAAGTTGTGTTAGAGGGACATGCTATTGAAGTAGCCTTGGTGAGCTGCTGCAGTACATCCTGTAGATTGCACATACTGCAACCATGGTGCCCTGGTGATGAAAGAGTAGTTATTGGGTCCAGTAGCATGGTGGCCAATCAAGAAAACTGCTCAGTCCTGGATGCATTGTTATAAAAGTGAGATGATGACATTGTACTCATGTATATCTACTTTTTTGTGCCTGGATTACAGCATTTACATTTTCTCCAGCAGTTTTGTTTCTTATATTTTTTATACTGTTGACATCCAGCCCTACCTCTCGACCAACTCTCTTCACCCCTTCACTTTCTCTGTGTTTGGCATCCAGTTTTGGATTACCTTTAACTTCCTCCAAATATAGGGAAGACCAAAACTAGCATTGTCAAATCCAGCCAGTAATTTATCTCCCTTGTCACTGACTAACTGTACTAAAGAGTGACACATCACCAGGATCAGATGGTTTCCATTCCCAGGTTTTAAAAGAAGTCGGTGAGAATATTGCAGGTGCCTTAACTATAATCTTCCGAAGTTCCCTCGATTCGTGAACCATTCCTTTGAGATTGGAAAATTACTATTTAATAAAAGTGAGAAAGAAAAGCCATTGAATTCTAGATCAGTTAGCCTAACATCAGAGGTTGCTTAACGAAAGGCCGGGCCATTTTAAATCTCATGCCTCATTTAAGTATGGTAGCACTGTCTCCCACCCAAAATCGGCAGGACTGATATCAGGGCCAGTGGGCGGAAACGGGAAATTGGGACAGAAGCCTTCCTGAAGGAACAGTCCTCGGCATTACCTCAATGCTGGGCAAAGACTTTGGTACCTGAAGGAGAGGCAAGGTTAAGGCTTGGGGGCGAGGGTGCAAGGACTTATTGTCAATTTACAAAACTTACCATGGCCTCTTCTGGCCAGTCAGTGCCTTCTGCTATGGTTCAGCTGTCGGGGACACACATCTGGACCTCCCCTGGCTGACCATTAAATTCACTTTTGAATGCAAAGTAGGCCTCTGCCTACCTGTAGCGGAAGCCTTGGCTGATTTGAAGATTGGCAAAGATAAAATGGCACTAGGTGAGAAGGGAATTACCTCAAGCCAGTAAGTAGAATCGGCCTCTCCCACACCCCATTTTCACTGGGCAAGGGGTGGTTAAAATCAAGGCCATTGATTTAAATGAATTGTTCAGTGTATCCTGCATACATCAGTAAATAACTGCAAATATTATTTACCATAGTTTCGTTCTCCTGGTTCTACTAATATCCATAACCCATTGCAGCTTCACTCACAGTTTATGAAATTATTTAAGCTGCACAGTGAATTTATAACAGTGCAGCTCACTGCCAGCTATTACCCTGGGGATTAACCATTGAGTGGTGGAAAACCTTTTAGGCCTATAAGAAATTGCAGATGTTTTCTTTCATATCACATTCCAAAAGCTCTATGATTTCTTTTTTATTTGTTCATGGAATGTGGGTGTCGCAGGCGAGGCCAGCATTTATTGCCCATCCCTAATTGACCTCGAACTGAGTGGCTTGCTAGGCCATTTCAGAAAGCAGTTAAGAGTCAACCACATTGCTCTGGGTCTGGAGTCACATGTAGGCCAGACCAGGTAATGACAACAGATTTCCTTTCCTAAAGGACATTAGTGAACCAGATGGATTTTGACAACAATTGACAATGGTCTCATGGTCACTATTAGATGAGCTTTTTTTTTGTTAATTCCAGACTTTATTAATTGAATTCAGACGTCTTTATCTGCTGTGGTAGGATTCAAACCTATGTCCCCAGGGCATTAGCCTGGGCCTCTGAATTACTAAGCCAGTGACATTACCAACTCGCCACCGCCTCCCCCGATTTGTGAATGATCAACATTATAAAATAAATATTTTGCTAAATGAGAGGGAGAGAAATGAAAGAATTACATAATTTCCATTCTTTTCTATCTACCCAGAAATTCTTTCAGATTGTCAGCTATATGCTTGAAGCAGAGAACAGAGCAAAATGGGACGATGCACTGCAGGTAAGTAAGTCCCTTCTATACAACAGTACTCTGGGATTGTTCATGACTTCCAATAGGCTGCATTCAAGTGGCCAATGTTGTTTGTGCTGGCATAGAGGTCATAGCTTAGCTCAGCTCAGCAATGCTGGCAACTAGTTTATTAAATGATAAGTTTATATAGTGTAGTATTGGTAAGCTGTCACTTATTCCCTTTGAACTGCTCCAGGTTCTTGCTGAGCTGTCTCTTATCATAATGACCTCCTCTTACCACTTACCTAAGTGCCTACGACCGTTCCCTCGGATCCTGAACATCACCTCCAAGGATGTGCGATTGGGCTCCTTCCTGCCAGCCTCCTAGCTATTTTCATTGGGAAGATGGTAATGAAGCCTGGGAATTAAAATGACTCAGGCCTCATGCTGATGCTGTCATGGGTGATACCCAGCCCCTGGCTCCTCATGCTCAGGCCCAGAGTTAAAATCAAAGATCATGTTTCTCTAGCCTCCTTCATATCAGATAGTCAGCAAGAAATCAGTGTTGTGTCCAGAAAGCTGTAAAGTGCCTTCACACTTTCAATGGTTTCAGACCATAATCTGTGCCCCCAATTTGTTACCTTTACATTGCAAGTTTCGATCTTAATCTTGTTTTTCTCTTGTCTTTGCTTTTGGTCGGCAGCTGTTCATTATTCTGCCATTCACCCCTCCTCTGGACACATCTTTATTTCTTGACTTGTCCCATTACTAGTCCCTTTGACTCTGCCGCACCAATTCTTTTTTCATTTCATGCCTCCCACTTCCGCTCTATCACAGACCTTCCCTTTTGTTCTTTTTCTACCATCCTCCATTTGACCTAATTAAAACCTATTACATTTCTAATGTTTCCCAGTTCTGACGACAGGTCATCAACCTGAAACGTTAACTCTGTTTCTCTCTCCACGGATGCTGCCAGACCTGCTGAGTATTTCCAGCATTTCCTGTTTTTATTACCTTTGTCATTCTGCTTTGCATTGCCTCCAGAAGTTAAATGTTTTCTTTGTTTCCTGGCAACCAGAGCTGGACACAATACTCAATTTGTGGTCTGACCAAAGCACTGCACAGTTTGATCAGGACTTCCTCTGTCTTGTATACTGATTTGGCTGTGTAGTGCACTATGGTGTTAGCTTCACTGATTATTATTCTGTATAGGTTGCACATGCTGAACATCGAATCTACGAAGGCTCCGAGATCTCTTTCAACTTCCTCCTCAGCTATATTACAACACTAATTGCGGAAAATGTATGCTGCCTATTTCTTCACCCTATAACCAGTACTTTAGACTTGCCTGCATTAAATTTCATCTGCCATTGTTTCGCCCACTAATGTGGAACATTGTCAAATATCTTTTGAAAGTCTCAGTACTCAACATTGTAAGGTTTAAAGAAAGAGAGAACTTATATTTATAGAGCACCAGTCATGTCCTCAGGATATCACAAAACACTTTACAGCCAATGAAATACTTTTGAAGTGTAGTTACTGCTGTAAGGAAGCACAGCAGCCAATTTTCAACCAGGTAAGTTCCCACAAACAGAAATGTGTTAAATGACTAGGTAATCTTTTGATCATATTGATTGAGAGATGTAGGCCAGGACACCACCCTTACTCTTTTTCAAATAATACCTTAGGATCCTTCACATCCATGGGAGAGAACAGATGGGCCTTGGTTCAATGTCTCATCTAAAAACAGCATCTCCAACAGGACAGGACATCCTAAGTACTGCACAGAAGCATTAGCCTGGATTATGTGCTGAAGTAAAAGCAAAATACTGCGGATGCTGGAAATCTGAAATAAAAACAAGAAATGCTGGAACCACTCAGCAGGTCTGGCAGCATCTGTGGAATGAGAAGCAGAGTTAACGTTTCGGGTCAGTGACCCTTCTTCGGAACTGACAAATATTAGAAAAGTCACAGGTTATAAGCAAGTGAGGTGGGGGTGGGGCAAGAGATAACAAAGGAGGTCTAGATTGGACCAGGCCACATAGCTGACCAAAAGATCACGGAGCAAAGGCAAACAATATGTTAATGGTGTGTTGAAAGACAAAGCATTAGTACAGATTAGGTGTTAATACACTGAATATTGAACAGCAGCAAGTGCAAACCTGAAAAAAAACAGTGGGTAAGCAAACTGAACAAACTAAGATGAAATGAAATAAATGCAAAAAAAAATTGTAAAAAATGTAAAAAAGAATGTAAAAAAAAAGGAAGAAAAAATAACTAAAAATGAAAGTAAAATGGGGGGCTGTCATGCTCTGAAATTATTGAACTCAATGTTCAGTCCAGCAGGCTGCAGTGTGCCTAATCGGTAGATGAGATGCTGTTCCTCGAGCTTGCGTTGATGTTCACTGGAACACTGCAGCAATCCCAGGACAGGGATGTGAGCATGAGAGCAGGGGGGAGTGTTGAAATGGCAAGCAACCGGAAGCTCAGGGTCCTGCTTGCGGACTGAGCGGAGATGTTCCGCAAAGCGGTCACCCAGTCTGCGCTTGGTCTCCCCAATGTAGAGGAAACCACACTGTGAGCAGCGAATACAGTATACTACATTGAAAGAAGTACAAGTAAATCGCTGCTTCACCTGAAAGGAGTGTTTGGGGCCTGGGATAGTGAGGAGAGAGGAGGTAAATGGGCAGGTATTACACCTCCTGCGATTACAGGGGAAGGTGCCCTGGGACGGGGACGAGGTGGTGGGGGTAATGGAGGAGTGGACCAGGGTGTCGCGGAGGGAATGATCCCTTCGGAATGCTGACAGGGGAAGGGAGGGGAAGATGCGACTGGTAGTGGCATCACGCTGGAGGTGGCGCAAATGGCGGAGGATGATCCTTTGGATATGGAGGCTGGTGGGATGAAAAGTGAGGACAAGGGGAACCCTGTCACGGTTCTGGGAGGGAGGGGAAGGGGTGAGGGTAGAGGTGCGGGGAATGGGTCGGACATGGTTGAGAGCCCTGTCAACCACAGTGGGGGGAAATCCTCGTTGAGGAAAAAGGAGGTCATATCAGAAGCACCGTCATGGAAGGTAGCACCATCAGAGCAGATGCGTCGGAGACGGAGAAACTGGGAGAATGGGATGGAGTCCTTACAGGAGGTAGGGTGTGAAGAAGTGTAGTCGAGGTAGCTGTGGGAGTCGGTGGGCTTATAATGGATATTGGTAGACAACCTATCCCCAGAGATGGAGACAGAGAAGTCGAGGAAGGGAAGGGAAGTGTCAGAGATGGACCATGTAAAGGTGAGAGAAGGGTGGAAATTGGAAGCAAAGTTGATAAAGTTTTCTAGTTCGGGGCGGGAGCAGGAAACGGCACCGATACAGTCATCAATGTACCGGAAAAAGAGTTGGGGGAGGGGGCCTGAGTAGGACTGGAACAAAGAATGCTCGACATATCCCACAAAAAGACAGGCATAACTAGGACCCATGCGGGTACCCATAGCGACACCTTTTGCTTGAAGGAAGTGCGTGGAGTTGAAGGAGAAGTTGTTCAATGTGAGAACAAGTTCAGCCAGGCGGAGGAGTGTGGTGGTGGATGGGGACTGGTTGGGCCTCTGTTCCAGGAAGAAGCGGAGAGCCCTCAAACTATCCTGGTGGGGGATGGAGGTGTAGAGCGATTGGACGTCCATAGTGAAGAGGAGGCGGTTGGGACCAGGAAACTGGAAATTGTCAAAATGATGTAGGGTGCCAGAAGAGTCACGGATGTAGGTGGGAAGAGACTGGACCAGCGGAGAAAAGATAGAGCCAAGATATGAAGAAATAAGTTCAGTGGGGCAGGAGCAGGCTGACACAATGGGTCTGCCGGACAGTCCCGTTTGTGGATTATGTGCTGAAGTCTCTGGCATAGGCTTTGAACCCATGGCCTTCTAACTCAGAGCTGAGAATGCTACCACTGATAAGGCTGAGACGTATACTACTGTTAACTCGAGTTCCCACTTCCTCAAAGAAATCAAAGGGGTCAGTTAGATGGAAACTTCCTCTGAGAGAACGATGTTGCAAGTCAGTTTGGCTTAGTTGGCAGCACACTCAGCTCAGAAGAATGTGAGCCATGCAAGGCATTTGTGCACTTAATCAAGGCTTCAACACTTCAGTGCAGTACTGCATTGTTAGAGATACTGGGGTGTTTAAGGAGCTGAGAATGGGTTGGAGTCAGGTGGATAATCAAATTGAAGCATGACTGGCTCAATGAGCTGACTTCCCAGTTTAACTGAGGTGTGTTTGGCTATGTGTTCATCACCATTGAGACAGGAAGCTCAGCAATTAACCTGATAATGAAATGGAAATGAGGGGATGATAAATTCATTTTGACATTCTTTTGAACGCAACTGCTCCAGCACGGTTTTCCTGGGCTCAGGAAATCTGCCAGTGAATGGAAGGTGAGATTCAGGTGCAGTTCAAGGCGTTTTTAAACTTCAAATTGCCCTATTTCAGTAAAGACTCAATGCTTTGTCAGTTCCCTCTGGCAAATGTTTAGCAGAGAGTTCTTGTCAGTATAAAGGTTTATAAAAAATTTGGAGTCTTTTAAATAGACCTCAGCAGGATGGGAGGTGCCACAGATGTTTTTGACACTACATCAGATGAGGAAGCCAACCGCCATCAACAGCAGCGATGACATACTGTGGTGGGATCAGCAGGTGCACGGAAGAGAGGTGCTGAATAGCGGAGAGGAGACCAACAGAGGGGTGAGGTCGCGGGAGGCACGAGCCATGTGATAGAGTGTTAGACCAAGGTGCAGCTTCCAAGACCTACCTAAAGGGCAGTGCTTCCACAGGCTCAGATTGTCACAGCAGGTGATTCCTGACGTCTACAGCCTTCTTCAAGAAGAGTTGCTCCCTGCTGTACCTGGTAACCAGTCATAGCCCATTGCTATCAAAGTTACCATCACCCTCAATTTCTTTGCCTCTGGCTCCTTCCAGTGTATCACCGGAGGCAGGTCCAGGATCTCTCAGTCAGCTGTTCATAAATGTATAAGAAAGCTGATGTATGGGTGTCGACTTATGCCAACTTCCCCAGCGGCGACATTAGTCAGAACAAGTGAAGGATATTATACCATGAATGTACACCACCAAAGGTGCTCATGCAGGTGTGCGCCATATTCCCCTGGAGCTGTCATGATGCCTTTGTACTCCGGCAGCCCAACATTTCAGACCTTTTCATTTCTGGAAGCAGATTTAGGGCTAACTTGAAGGAGTCAAGGGATACCACCTTCAAATTTTGCTTATAACACCCAAGAGGAATCCCACCAGTGACGTGCAGCTGTGCTATGACCAGAGTCACCTGACCACCAGTTGTGTTGTGGTACAAGCCGTCAGCATATTGAAGATGCGCTTCAGGTACCTCGATAGTTCTGGTTGTGCATGTCAGTTTTTGCCAGCGAGTGTGTCAAGAATGATAGTGATGTGCTGTGTCCTGCATAACATTGCACAGCAGATTAGATTACAGGTGAAGAAGGATGAAGATGCTCATCATGCGTCTTTGAATGAGGAGAGCATTGAAGCAGAGGAGGAGGCTGAGGAATATGAAGATGGGGCACCCTTCGCCAGACCAACCGAGTATATTGCTCCCAGGGATGTCATTACAGCTAGAAGTTTGAGTTAAATATTCTGACTGGAACAAATTAAAATGAAAGCCGCCACCAGTACCAACCCACAAACACCACCACCACCCTCCACCACATTGCACTAAACCGTCCTTCAACTATGCATCCACACATTGCACATCCATCCAATAGGTCCCATCATGTACTTACATATATCATGAAATAAGAGAAAGGGTGAAGTGGCAGTCAGGATGCAATAATGGTGAATATGTGGAAGTGGTGCAAAGCAAATTAATTTCATGTGACATGGAAAAAAAGAAACCTAACAATATAAAATTTTGTCAAACACCCATCCTTGATGAATTACAATTTCTTGGCCTTACGCTTCCTACAACTTCTACATACTGCATCTTCTGTGGCTTTAGCAGAGGTAGAGATAGGCTACTCAGATCACTGTCCTAACTTCTGAGATGCTTTTGGCCTACATCCTCTGTGCTTTGCAGCCTCTGAAGGCCCTGCCAAAGACTGCTTCACCTGCACCTATGCAGAGGCAGACTCAATCACAGGGCAATAAGGCAGATGTTTGGGTACTGGCTGAGGGGTGGGGGGCAATGAGTGAGAAGTGGAAGCACTTTCAGTGGAGTCCCCACTTCCGCATCCCTTTTCACCATCATCCTTCACCTAGGCCAATGCCAAACCACCTCTACCACTCTGTGGCAGACCAGCTGAGTGAATATCAGTGATGCGATGTAAGGCCACAGATATGGTATCTGTCATCTTGTTTAAGGCACCAGACATGTTGACATCCAAAGACTGATCGGCCTTTGTCATGGCCTGCATAGACACATTTCAGAGCTGTGCTTGAAGCTCCATGGAGGAAGCCACTCTCTCCACGGCAGATATTCTCGCATTTACCTGCGGCACCAATCCATTAGTGCTCAAGTTTGACTCCTCCATCGTCTCCGCTTTCATGGAGAGTATGCATGCCACATTGGTCAGTACCTCGCAAAGTTGCTGCTGTCTCTCTATCATTCTCCTTTTAATGATGGCATCTCGTGTCCAGCTGACCAGAGCTTGGAGAGAATAGCACCCATCTAGAAGGACTCTTGACAGCTATCCCTATCATCAGTGTCTGCTCATGCTCACTTGTGAGATGTGAATCACGAGGTGAAAACCCAACTAACTTTCTAAGTCCACCCACCAAAGTGTGAGTACATGTGCTGGTACATGGCTGTACGTCCTGTGACAGTGTACATTCAGAATGAGTGTGGTCCTCTCTGAAATAGTCCTCATGCACCTCCTACGACGCTTGCTGTATGTGTGAAGGCCCTGGAAGACAAGAGTAAGGGATATGAATTAGTCGTGGCAAGGTAACGATCTTGACAATCAGCCTATTCAGTTTTCCCATAGTTCAGCCATTGATGAAATAATGTGTGTCAGAAATATTTGTAACTCTGTCTGCAACTTCTCTGTTCCTTCATCTCCATTTGAGGAGACAGATGTGTCACTTATCTCCATGCCTTCCTCCTCTGTATCTGTAAGCTGAACTATTTGTGGCAGTCCACCTCCAGTCCTGTCCCTCTCCCTTGCATTTTGCTTTTATTTCTCCTACAAGGGACGAAGAAGCAGACATGTGAGTGAGTAAAGGTGGAGTATTCACCCAATGAATGCAATGCATTCAGTGAGGATGACTAGAAGATAGATGTATCACATTGCATAAGGATTAGGGTAAGTGGCAGCAGTGGATGGATACATGGGGAGGTGAGGAAGTGCATAGAAAATGAAGGATGGGTGCTGCTGAAATTTAAGTAAGTATAAGGAATGAAGTATGAGGTACACTTGGCAAGTCAGAATGAGGGAGGTTGGGTATAATACATCACAGGATGTAGATGAATCAGCAACTATATCCTGTCCTTCGTTCATTGGTGTCATCTGCTTCCCAGAAGGTTGACTGCCATGGATCTCCACCTCTGTCTGTCCTGTGCTGTCCTTACACATTCTGTATACATCAACTGCATCCCATGCATTATATCCATCACCCATTTTCTTCTCTGCTTCCCTCTCCTACATTTTCCGTTGATCTTTCCCTCCAGTAATTGTCTCTGTCTACCGTCTGCTCTAATGATGTGGCCGAAATATTGTATATTTCTCTCTTTGATGTTGTGCACTAATTTCCTTTTTTCTCCAGCCATTTTCAGCAATTTCTCATTAGTCTTTCAGTCTGTGTATGCAGAACATCCTTATATATGTCCACATCTCAAATGCATTGTGCGTTCAGCTTATCAATAGTCTTTTTGTTTGTTGTACATGTGTCCGAAGCATAGAACATAGATGACAAAATATAGCACCTCAGTATTTTTTTCCTAAGAATCAGAATCAGTTTCTTTGATGTTAACAAGTCCTTCAATCTTGCAAAGCTGGTCTTGACTATCCCAATTCTTCTTCGTATTTCACAATCACATCATCTGTGATAATCTGCTCAGGATAAGTGAACCATTTCACTTAGTCATAGAGTTATATAGCACAGAAACAGGCTCTTCGGCCCATCGTGTCTGTGCTGGCTATCCAGTACCCAACTATTCTAATCCCATATTCCTGCACTTGGCCAGTAGCCTTGTATGCTATGGCGTTTCAAGTGCTCATCTAAATACTTCTTAAATGTTGTGAGGGTTCCTCTACCACCTCTTCAGGCAGTGCGTTCCAGATTCCAACAACCCACTGGGTGAAAAAATGTTACCTCAAATCCCCTCTCAACCTCCTACCCCTTACCCTAAATCTATGCCCCCTGGTTCTTGACCCCTCCACAAAGGGAAAAAGTTTCTTCCTATCTACCCTATCAATGCCCCTCATAATCTTTTACACCTCAGTCATGTCCCCCTCAGCCTTCTCTGCTCCAAGGAAAATAACCCAGTCTCTCTTCATAGCTGAAATGCTCCAGCCCAGGCAACATCCTGGTGAATCTCCTCTGCACCCTCCCCAGTGACATCCTTCCTACAGTGTGGTGACCAGAACTGTACTCAGTACTCCAGCTGTGGCCTAACTAGAATTTTATACAGCTCCATCATAACCTCCCCGCTGTTATATTCTATGCCTCGGCTAATAAAGGCAAGTATCCCATATGCCTTCCTAACCACCTTATCTACCTGTGCTGCTGCCTTCAGTGATCTATGGACAAGTACCTCTGACCTCCTGTACTTCCTAGGGTCCTACCATCCATTGTATATTCCCTTGCCTTGTTAGTCCTCCCAAAATGCATTACCTCACACTTCTCAGGATTAAATTCCATTTGCCACTGCTCCCCGCATCTTACCAGCCCATCTATATCTCCCTGTAACCTAAGGATTTCCTCCTCACTATTTACACCACCAATTTTCGTGTCATTTGTACCAGGACTTGTCCATTTACTACAATTTTCACTTCTGGGGTTTTGTCTCTGCTTATCACCCTTGCCTTGGTTTTCTTCACATTCTTTCTTAATCCATGTTCCACATTCCTTGCATTCACTTTGTTTACAATTTCCTGTAGTGCCTCTTCTGATTCTGCAGTCAGTGCAGTGCCATCTGCGTATCTCAAGTTGTTAATGTTCAACCCACCAATATTGCAACCTGATAGATCTTCTATGTCTCTGAAGATACAGTGTGGGGACATCACACAGCCCTGGCACACTCCTCTTTTGATTGGGAAACTGTCTGACAAGCCGCTATCAAGTCGCATCACCGCTGATTGGTTCCAATATAGATTCTGAATGATCCTTTTAGCATTTCTGTCAATTTCTAGTTTGTTTAAGCACTGCATTATTTTCTGATGATAGACTCTATTAAATGCCTTCTCATAGTCTACAGAGCATACATACGCAGGTTGTTCTGCTTCCAGGTATCTTTCGATGACTACTCTCAAGTTAAAGATGCCTTCTCTTGTTCCTTTCTTTGGTCTGAATCCTGACTGACTGTCTTCTATCTCTACTTCGAAAGACTTGTCATTTCTTTCCAAAATGAGGATAAAAATCATGTTCATCATATGGCTCATAAGGCTTACCTGTCCTGCTTAGGGCATTAAACTGCATCCTGCACTACATCCAAGACTAGGCACAATGCTCCCGCGCTCACCTCTCAGTTACCTCCAAGCATGCCTTCTTGGTGAGAGTGGTGGGCTCCTTCCTCCCTTGGCTGGGAAAAAGTATGCCCCTCCTGCTCCTGACTGCACCCAATAGTAATTTCAGGGAATCATTAAACATAGGTATTGTCCTTGCTCTCTATGCCTCTATCCTAAACACCTCCTGGATCCTCCAAGTTCCTTGCCTTTAAATTTTGGACTGGGGAATCACATCATGTGGGTGTGCATCATAACCCCTGTGCAGCTTAGAGACACAAAACCTGGCAGTCAGAATTTATTACCTCGATCAAGCTGAAATTGGAGAATCCGACCCATTGACTTTACTTTTGTGTTTTACACATCCAATCCCCACCATTCCCAAACCCCTGCTCAGAACCTGCCTTTACATTCATATTGGGGCTACTGTCATTCAAATAAGGCATTAAGAGAAAGATCCCACTATCTCAAGGAGAACAGCAGAATTCTGATGTCCTGTCTAACATTTATCTGTCAAATAGCACCTACAAAAACAAATGATCTCATTTGTGTGGGACCTTGCTGTGCACAAATTGGGCAGAATTTAATGCGGCCATTTAATGTGGGAATGGTGGCATTGGAGGAGGACAGAGAATCGTGTTGGAACTATCTGCCCCGAAATCCTGCATCGTGATCTCGGTTCTGTATTTTGTCAGTGGCGGGAAAGCACCATGTCAGCAATGCTGCCCCCACGCAATGGGAAGCTATTTTAAATTGCTGAGAGGTTGTTTATAATGCATTTGCATATCATTATTTGGGATTTAATGATTGGCTCTTGATTTAGTGGTCAGCAGGCAGCATTCACGTGCCTTTGGTTTTACGGCCGTTAAAACCTGATGGCACCGAGACGAGAGGCTTCAGAGACTTGACAGGGAGGCAGACCTAAGCATCGCTGCTTAGGTGAAGAGGGGGCTTCACAGGTCGCTGTCAGACTGTGTTGCTGTGTGCTCTGCAAGGGGTCTTGGGATCTTGAGGGCTGTGCAAGGGGGATCGGGGTCTTGAGGGCTGTGCAAGGAGGATCAAGCTCTTGGGGGCTATCCAAGGTGGATCGGGGTCTTGGGGGCTCTGCTAGGGTTTTGTGTGGATTAGGGGAGCCTGAAATGGGTTATGAAACGACTATGTGATGGTCATAGAGCTGGAAGAGAGTTCGGCTATCTGCATGGTTGGTCTTTGAATGCCATCAGGGACTCTGCCAAGAGATTTGTTAAAAGATCAGTTGCCAAGACAGGGTTGATTCTGCATCGACAATGCACTGTAGACCTACAGGTCATCTGACATGGTCTCATACACCCTGTCTGTTTGGACTCCCATGGCATGATGCGGTGCCTTTGATGGAGGGAGGGCCAACAGGCTGCTGCGCCTCTTCGTGAAGCTCCACGATGAAAGCAACAGCAGCCTGCCATGCCAAGAATGGCCCACCTGCATCAGAGGGTATACCGGAGTCGAATCAGCTACCTCCAAATGTCCAAGCGCAATTGTCACTGGAGACTGTGCCCCTCCAGGGAGGCCGTCATTGACTTATGTGCCCTGCTGCAGGACGAGTTGCAACCTATGGGATTTGAGGGTCACCCTATGCCAGTGGCCCTGAAGATCACAGTGCACTCAACCTCTACGCATCTGGCTCTTTCCAGGGATCCACCGGGTCATATGTGGCATCTCCCAGGCAGTAGCCCACTGCTGCATCAAGGAGCTGACCAATGCCCTACTTAAGAGGGCCGCCAACTGTGTGCACTACTGGACCAACCCTGACAGTCTGGCTGAGAGGGTCATTAGTTTCAGGGCAATCTCTGGATTTCCCTGCATGCAGGGTGTAATAGATTGCACACATTTTTTTTAATTCATTCATGGGATATGGGCATCGCTGGCTAGGCCAGCATTTATTGCCCATCCCTAATTGCCCTTAGACGGTGGCGGTGAGCTGCCTTCTTGAACCGGTGCGGTCCATGTGAGGTATGTACACCCACAGTGCTGTTAGGAAGGGAGTTCCAGGACTTCAACCCAGCAACAGTGAAGGAACAGCGATATAGTTCCAAGTCAGGATGGTGTGTGACTTGGAGGAGAACTTGCAGGTGGTGATGTTCCCATGCATCTGCTGCCCTTGACCTTCTAGTTGGTCGAGGTCACAGGTTTGGAAGGTGCTGTCGAAGGAGCCTTGGTGCGTTGCTGCAGTGCACCTTGTAGATGGTACACACAGCTGCCACTGTGCTTTGGTGACCTTATGATTGAAGGAAGGTCATTGATGAAGCAGCTGAAGATGGTTGGGCCTAGGACATGTGGTCATCAAGGCTCCAACAGACCAGCCAGCTGTCTTCATCAAAAGGAAGGGCTACCATTCATTCAACGTTCAAATGGGCTGCAAACAACGAAAGCATTTCCTGCAGGTGTGAACCCGCTTCCTAGGAAGTAGCCACGATGCCTACATACTTCGACAGTCACAGATGCCACAGCTTTTCAGGTCCCCCGCTTGCCTTCAGGGAGGGATACCCATTGAAGACATGGCTTCTCACACCTGTGAGGAACCCTTGTAATGCAGTGGAGGAGAGATACAACAATTGCCATGGATCCACGCAAGTGACCATCAAGCAGGCCATTGGCCTATGGAAGATGAGATTCCGCTGCCTCGATCGATCAGGTGGAGCCCTGCAGTCTGCCCCAGTGAGGGCCTCGCCTATCGTGATAGTCAGTTGTGCTCTGCACAATCTAGCCCTGCAGTGAGGGAAAGCCTTTCATGAAGATGAGATGCCTCAGCAATACCCCTCCACTGACATGGAAAACGCAGCGGAGGGAGCAGAGCAAGCAGCACTGGATACTGAAGATGCTGCTCCGGAGGCCAGGCAGGTAGAGCGACGTGCCAAGGAACCAAGAGAAAGCCTCAAGTTCCACCTGCAATCATCCTGATCCACATATCATCCTGACTTGTAACTATATTGCTGCTCCTTCACTGTCGCTGGGTCAAAATACTGGAACTTCCTTCCTAACAGGGTGTCCCTACCCCACATGGACTGCAGTGGTTCAAGAAGGCAGTTCACCACCACCTTCTCAAGCGCAATTAGGGATGGGCAACAAAGGCTGGCCTAGCCAGCGATGCCCACATCCCATGAATGAATAAAATAAATAAATAAACAGCCACTTCCAACCACCCTGATGTCCAACCACAGAGACTCCAATTAAGACGCACCTTAGTGCATGTAGTCAGTCACCTCCTTTCCATTTGTGTTCCCTGACTTGTGAACAGTTGCAATGTGCACTACTGTCCAAAGGAAAACATATGTTAATGAGGGCTATGGGCACATTGGCATTGCATTAAGGGAAAAAGGGGAAGTCAGTAGCTCACAATAAAGGCATAATGGAAAAATGCCTCCAAACAATGATTGCTCATAATGATAACAAAAAATGCTTAATTAATAATTAAATTGTATATGTTCTACACCTGTGAGTCCCCAAGAATGGCGAGGTGGATTTCTTAATATGTTTGAGACTGCTCCCATACGGTGTGATCCCTGCGACAGCAGCTGGGCTGCAGGCAGGCTGCTGATCAGGCTGCCCCTTGGCCTAGGATGACTGCAGTGGGTGTCCTCTGGGTGCCTGAGACTTGGAGGGTGCAGGAATCTCCTCAGGCGTCCCGGCTGATGGAGCTGGGTTCACTGGCAGAAGTGCTGGGGAGCCGGTGTCCACACTTGGAATGCCCTAAGGGGAGCTCCCAAATGTGGAAGTCAGCCTCTCCTCCACCCTTTCAAGTCTCATTTGAACCTCCCTGCTCACCAGAGAAGGATGAGGAGCAGATGCCTCCAGGCTCTTGGTCTTTCTCTTGCCTTGCTACTGCTGCATTGAGCTCATGGCCAAGGTGATGGTGTGCCGATCTGTGCATATCTGTGGAATCTGGCTCTCCATGAAAGTCGCTAATCTCTCAAAGGAGGAAGCAATGCGCTTGCATGCTCAGACATGGCAGCAATCATGGCATGGATGGACTCCTCCATCACCCGCTCAAGGCTGCGCTTGGCCTCTGGCATCTCTGCCAGATAGTGACTTACCCCTCTCTGCAATGGAGCATGCCCTGTGCTGTCGACACCAGAGGCCCATCATCATCCTGGGACTTAGCATGGGCCTGGCCACACACAGTCCTCTGACTGTCAGAAGCCTCGGGTGTCTCAAATGCAGCCAGTTGCTCGGGCGCGAGTGCAGTGCTCTCACCAGCTGTGACTCTGATTCTACAGCTGAATGCAAACCCACAAGGTGAAAGTATCTGTGCTCGTGGAAGGTGCAGGAGAGTCATGGGATAGTGCATCCTTCGACTGCTGATTCTCCCCAGAGGTAGAATTTGGTCCCCCTTCCACTGGAGTCTCCTGTGGATGCCGACCTGTATGAGAGAACACAACACAAGCATGTGTGGGTTAGGATGAGCAGATCTAGCCATGCCAACTGATGTGGGTCTCCAGAGGTGAACTGTATGTTGATGGAAGTCAATCCTCACTGTCTTACAGGGAGACTCCAGTCTCATCATCTGATATGGAGCAGCCGCCCTGGGTCCCTGCCAGTTCGTGTACCTTCTCATCCGCTGTAGAGAGAGCCCTAATGTCAGGGATCCCTCCGCCAGTCCGTGATGTTTCCCTCGTGTCGTGGGCTCACTTGTCCTGCTAGTGAAAAGAGGAAGTCATACTTTGCTGAAACATCAATGTGACAGTTCTGCAAGTGGCAGCCCTCGACCCTTACTGGGCTTTCCCATCTAGCTGATCCCTCCTTCAGCTCTCAGGGGAGCTAAAGGGGATGAACTGTGAAAGAAGGCGGTCTGGCACCAAAATACAGCCATGCATCTGTCTGGAGGAGGTGATGCATAACCCCCTTTGCCAGCGCTTCTGTGATGCGTCCTTCCCCATGTCCCACTTCCTACTGCGAAGCCTCATGCAAACACTCAAATGGAGAGGGGTATGGAGCACTCAACTTAACGAATGAGGTCGTTGACTCTCTTCCTGCACTGGACCCATGTCTGGGGGTGACCCCACGGCTGCTGAGCTCCTCAGCAATCTCCGTCCAGACTTGCTTGGTCAGGCGGGAGGGCCTGTTCTTGCCATCACTGGGGAAGCGGACCTCCCGCCTTTCCCTTGCAGCCTGAAGGAGAATCTCTAGAGAGGCATTGCTAAACTGTGGAGCCACCCGGTGTCTTCCTTCTGCCATGGTCGATGCAGATTCGGGTTCAGCTTCCTTGTTTATCAGTCCGATGCAGGGTTCCTGGGACAGCAAGTAGCAGCCAAAAGGATCCTGAGGCACCAGTGGCAGCCAGAGGGGTCCTGAGGCACCAATGGCAGCTGGAGGGGTCCTGAGGCACTAGGGGCAGCTGGATGGGTTCTGAGACACCAGGGGCAGCTGAGGGATCCTGGGCCTCAAGCGACATCTGGAGGGATCCTGGGGCAGCATGCGACACTGTGGAAGGCAGTCCTTTTCAAAAGGTAGGAGTGAATGCAGGACTAGCAGGCCTTTAAATATGGCGCCTGCTCCGGGATCTTCTAATGACATGATGAATGTCTCATCTCACAAGAACACACAAGAAATAGGAGCAGGAGTAGACCATATGGCCCAATGAGCCTGCTCTGCCATTCAATACGATCATGGCTGATCATAGGATTCAACCCCACTTTCCTGCCCGCTCGCCATATCCCTTGATTCCCTGAGAGACCAAAAATCTATCTATCCCAGACTTAAATGTATTCAACGATGAAGCATCCACAACCCTCTGGGGCAGAGAATTCCAAAGATTCATAACCCTTTGAGTGAAGTAATTTCTCCTTATCTCAGTCCTAAATGATCAGCCCCTTATCCTGAGACTGTGCCCCAGTGTTTTAGATTCCCCGACCAGCAGAAACAATCTCTCAGTGTCGACCCTATCCAGCCCCTTTAGAATCTTATATGTTTCAATGAGATCACCTCTCTTCTAAACTCCTGAGAATACAGGCCCAATTTACTTAGTCTCTCATCATGGGATAACCCTCTCATCTCAGGGACTAATCTAGTGAACCTTCACTGCAATGCCTCCAATGCAAGTATATCCTTTTTTAAATGTGGAGACCAAAACTACACACAGTACTCCAGATGTTGCCTCACCAAAACCCTGTACAATTGTAGCAATACCTCCTTATTTCTGTTCTCCAATTCCCTTGCAATAAAAGCCAACAGCCATTTGCAACATGCCTCCCGTCCCCTGCCGCATGATTGAGGGGGTTGGGGGGATGTCAATTGCCTCCAGTATGTAAAACGGCCACCTGCTGCGTGATCATGGTGGGTTGGCCATACACGTTGCATTCGGGAATGCGACCCATTTCTCGACTCGCTGCTGGTTCTGGCGGCGGGCTCATAAAATTCAGCCCATTGACTGCGTGTTTTCTTAATAACAATACTGACTACACTTCCTATGCACATCATTTGTTGTGGGGTGCTTTGGGATGTCTTGAAAAAGTGCTAAGGGACTATATACATACAGGTCCTTTCTTCCTGATTACCAAGTTCTGATTTCACTCAGCTCTATCTCACCACCACCTCTCTGGATGCCTCCACTGTCTCTGATTCATCACACTGCTTGGCAGCCATCCAATATTGGATGAACAGAAATTTCCACCAATGGAAAATTGGAGCCATGGGGGGAGAAATTTGTTCACAGAGCGACACCTTCAGCAGCGCGACACAGACTTAGGTTAGTTCCCTGGGGTAGGCAGCGCCGCAGGCCACAGCTTGCATGGCATTCTTCAGTGGTACCAATGAAGAATGCCATGCGGAACATGATCCATGACACTGCCTGCCCATGAACAAATTTCTCCTCCACTTTCTTTGGTCCCTGCCACAAACTCCATTCCATGTCCACTATTTCCATCCCCGTGAACTGTCGGAAGCTGAGCTAGACTGTTCACAAATTTGGTGTTGTGTTTGACCCCGAGATGAGCTACCAACCCATATCCGCTCCATTACTAAAACTGCAAACTTCCACTTCCGTAATATCGCCCAACTTCAACCCTGCCTCAGCTTATCTGAGACAACCCTCTGCTGCTGATATCTTCATCCATGCCCTTGTTACCTCTAGACTTGACCACTCCAATGCTCTCCTGGCCAGCCCCCCATCTTCCACCCTAGGTAAACTTGTGCTCATCTAAAACTCTGCTTCAAGCCTCATTCACCCATCACCTGTGTGCTTGCTGATCTACACTGGTTCCCAGTTCAACAAAACCTCAATTTTAAAATCCTTATCCTTGTTTCCGCTGCATGGCTCACCCCTCCCTATTTCTGTAACCTCCTCCAGCCTGTCACTCTAGAATTGGCCTTTATAGCCACTCCAGGCGCTGCTCCACACACCACTGATCACCTCCAGGCGCTTACCCATTGTCTCTCGAGATAAGGAGGCCAAAGAGAATTGCACATCCTTAGTTTTAATCACTCAATTACTGGCAGCTGTGCATTCAGCTGTCTTGGCCCTAAGCTCTGGAATTGCTTCCATAAACATTAAAAGCAAAATACTGCGGATGCTGGAAATCTGAAATAAAAACAAGAAATGCTGGAAATACTCAGCAGGTCTGGCAGCATCTGTGGAGAGAGAAGCAAAGTTAACGTTTCAGGTCAGTGACCCTTCTTCAGAACTGGCAAATATTAGAAATGTAAAAGGTTATAAGCAAGGACTTCTGTGTTCTTCTGTGTGACGTCTGTGTGACTTCTCCAACACAGACGTCCTCGAGGCGGCCAACATCCCCAGCTAATACACCCTACTGAGCCAGCGGCGCTTGAGATGGCTTGGCCATGTGAGCCGCATGGAAAATGGCAGGATCCCCAAGGATACATTGTACAGCGAGCTCGCCACTGGTATCAGACCCACCGGCCGTCCATGTCTCCGCTTTAAAGACGTCTGCAAACGCGACATGAGGCCCTGTGACATTGATCACAAGTCTTGGGAGTCAGTTGCCAATGATCGCCGTAAAGGCGGGGCTAAAGTGTGGTGAGTCGAAGAGACTTAGCAGTCGACAGGAAAAAAGACAGAGGTGCAAGGGGAGAGCCAACTGCGTAACAACCCTGACAACCAATTTTGTCTGCAGCATCTGTGGAAGAGTCTGTCACTGTAGAATTGGCCTTTATAGCCACTCCAGGCGCTGCTCCACAAACCACTGACCACCTCCAGGCGCTTACCCATTGTCTCTCGAGACAAGGAGGCCAAAGAAGAACAAAGGTTATAAGCAAGTAAAGTGGAGGTGGGGCAAGAGATAACAAAGGAGAAGATATAGATAGGACAAGGTCACAGAATAGCTGACCAGAAGGTCGTGGAGCAAAGATATGTTAATGGTGTGTTGAAAGACAAAGCATTGATACAGAAAGAGTGTTAACGGACTGAAAATTGAACAGCCACAAGTACAAACATGAAAAAAGTGGGTAAGCAAACTGAAAGATGAAATAAATAAAATAAACACAAAAAAAAAATAAAAAAAGGAAAAAGAAAAAAAAACTAACAATAAAAGTAAAATGGGGGGCCCACATTGCTCTGAAATTATTGAACTCAATGTTCAGTCCGGCAGACTGTAGTGTGCCTAATCGGTAAATGAGATGCTGTTCCTCGAGCTTGCATTGATGTTCACTGGAACACTGCAGCAATCCCAGCACTGAGATGAGAGCAGGGGGGAGTGTTGAAATGGCAAGCAACCGGAAGCTTGGGGTCCTGCTTGCGGACCGAGCGGAGGTGTTCCGCAAAGCGGTCACCCAGTCTACGTTTGGTCTCCCCAAAGTAGAGGAGACCACATTGTGAGCAGAGAATACAGTATACTATATTGAAAGAAGTACAAGTAAATCGCTGCTTCACCTGAAAGGAGCGTTTGGGGCCTGGGATCCACGACCTTCTGGTCAGCTATTCTGTGACCTTGTCCTATCTACACCTTCTCCTGTGTTATCTCTTGCCCCACCCCCACTTTACTTGCTTATAACCTTTTACATTTCTAATATTTGCCAGTTCTGAAGAAGGGTCACTGATCTGAAACATTAAATCTGCTTCTCTCTCCACAAATGCTGCCAGACCTGCTGAGTATTTCCAGCATTTCTTGTTTTTATTTTGCTTCCATAAACATCACTGCCTCTCTACCTCTCTCTCCTTTTTTAAGATGCACCTTAAAACCTACCTCATCCGTGTGATTTTCTCTGAGCAGCCCCCACCAAGCTGTTCTGGACCACCTTGAGCTTTCACAGATTCCCCCAAGCCTCTGTCCGACAACAACCTGCATTTATATAGTATCTTATCGTGGTAAAACCTCCCAAGGTGCTTCACAGAGGCATAATAGGACAAAATTTAATGCCAAGCCACATAACAAGATATTAGAACAAGTGACTAAAAGCTTAATCAAAGAGGTAGGTTTTAAGGAGTGTTGTGAAGAAGGAAAGATGGAGGGGTTTAGGGAGGAAATTCCAGAGCTTGGGGTGTAGACCGCTGAAGGCATGACCACTAATAGTAGGGCGAAGGAAATCTGAGTTGCACAAGAAGACAGAATTGGAGGAACGCTGTGTTCTCTGAGCCTAGTAGGGCTGGAGAAGGTTACAGAGATAGGGAGGGGCAAGACCATGGAGGGATTTGAACGCAAGGATGAGAAATTTAAATTTTAGCTGTTGTGGGACCAGTACTTCGGCAAGCACAAGGCTGAGGCTTCTGAATCCCCAGGGAGGTGTATACAATTCCACCAAAGCTGTAGGTAACGTTATCCAAATTCTTGTTACGCTCTTAATAATTAACAACTCAGTGCATTGTTAGTAATGAATTTATTTAACTCAAAAACTTAACCTAAGTTGTGCATTTAAAAAAAGTACTCATCCTGGATTACAACTGCTTGCACTTCCATGCCCCATGAATAATGAATTACACTAGGTCAACTGCTGAAATTGAAATAATGGTTTTCTCAATGGAAGAATTTTTGTATTTAATCGCTGTAGTACTGATAATGCAATAATGTTGATTCGTTCCACTTAGGTTGCACCTGGATCAATCTACTTGATGCGGGTGGTTGAAGATTTCATCCATATTGTGGGTCATGGGCTAAAGGTGTTTCAGAGCACCCTCATAGTGACAGATAATCTTGGTAAGTTCAGAAGTTGTAAGCAATTTGTTTTTCTGAGGCATTGAAATAAATTGCAATGTCAATGTAACTTTCAGGCCACTGTGATTTTCTATGTCAAAGTAAATAAATACTTTCCAATACCTGTCTTTGGCTGAGATTGTGCCACTCTCCGAAACTCTGATCAGTTTACCAACTGATACTTGTCTTGGGTCGAGATTGTACCACTCACACTCTGATCAGTTCACCCATTGATCTCTTTATGGATGAGACTATAGCACTTTCCAACACTGTGATCTGTTCACCACTGACCTATCTATTGGTGAGATTATAGCACTCTCTAACAATTGACCGGTTCACCCACTGATGCGCACGTTACGGGAAACACGACATCCTGCCCCACCCAATCCAGCCGCCCTCCCACACCTCCACACAATTTTCTGTGTTTGCTTTTAATTATTTTGGGGTTTGATTTACTCAGTTTTCTGCTTTCTCCCCTGATGACACTGATTTTTGCTGGGATTCAGTTCCTGGAGCAACAGAATCACCTTGTCCAACTGACCACTCCTCATGTAATATAGTAATTGTTGGCAGACAATTTGACCATGGAGAATATCACAGCAAATTGCAATACTGTTTTCACTTGATGTAGATTCTAATTGAAGTCATTAAATATCTCGTAGTAGTGGGATTACTTGGTACTTTTCTCTTCCCCATCCCAAGAGTACTCTGGCTGATGGTAGCACTGCAACTGCTGCCTGGATGAGTTCAGCAAACATGGCACAGACCAGGAATCAAGCATGGGCTTTACTATTCTGTAAGGGGTTACATACTGAGCCAACACAAAGGCTACACAGGCACTCGTTCATTGATAAGTTCATACTTACATTGTGTAAGATGGGATCTACGATGCCAAATAATATAACTGCAACAAGAGTGATTGGAGCAATAATTTCTTTCCCTTCTTTTCAGTGACTAGCATTCAACGAGAGCCTGTATCTGCTGTGTCGAGTGATATCAGCTTCCCAATGAAAGGCAGGAGAGGAATGAAAGATTGGGCGAGAAACTCAGAAGACAAACTTTACATTCCAAAAGAGGTTTTCATGCTTTCTTCTTCAGGTACCTGCAATTCATGTTGTTGCGAACCAACATAGTTATTACTGTATTGCCATGGGCTGATGAGCCTATCCTCATCACTGCCTCACAGAACATCAAAGGTACTTGAATCAGTTGAAACCTTTCATCCTTTTATTAATCAGCTTTATGTAACTTCTTCCACATTAAAGTGTAGAAAAACTTTAGTTTGGAGGCATTGCCCTATGATGTATCCCATATTAGAATCAGGTGAGAGTACGTCTACTGTGTGTGTTTGTTTATGTACCAAGTTGCATGCATGCGAGGTAATGTTCTCTGTGTGGCACTGTATTCACTGTTATAGCTAGTGAGTGCAAGCATGATATAGTTCCTGCCACAGTTATGTTACAGTGACTGTCAGCAAGAACAGATTCACGTCATTCATTTATTTGCAGTTTAAGGGACTTTGCTGTGTGCAAATTAGCTGCCATCTTTGCCTATGTAACAACTGCAACCACATTTCAAAGTTGATTGTAAAATGCTTTGGGACATTCCCATTGCCCATACATTGATTTGGTGCTTGGAAGAATCCTTCTTTTATATCAGAATCGATGAGATCTGTGTCCCCAAGTGCTTTAACCAAGGGCTAACCCTCCAGTCAGCAACATTGACTCAGGTTTCTCCTCAAGCTGCTCCTGCTCAATTGTGCTGCATACCTGAGACAGTGTACTCCTCTCTATCTCACTCTTCAGTGGATGGATGTCACTGGCCTGGTGTTTGGCAGGAAAGGAGATTGACAGTGTCTGCATGAAGTGTTGACAAGGTTGGAAGCAGAAAGGTCTGGTACTTTTTCTTCCTCCTCTGTTTCTTCTCCCTCAGACACATCTGGAAGAGGAAGAGAAGGAGAGGTTACAATGAGTATGGATTTGTATTCTTTTTCAATGGAAAGAGTGATGTGAAGATTTCAAAATATGTTTTCTGACAATTAATGAGGGTACAGTTGGATAAGATAAAAAAGAAGCAGAAAGCCGTATTCAGCCTGCAGCTGCCATCTGCTCTCCTACTTCCCTATCTTTGGCTGTCTGGTCTTCCTTCTCACAGGGAGAGGACAGGGGTTTTGGGCTCTACTGCCTGTCAGCAATTTCCTTGGTGTATGGTCTGTCTTCTCATTTAAAAAGAGTTCAAAAAGTGAGAAAGACTATTGGTGGAATTTTGTCAGCTCAGTGGAAATGGGCCGGGAGGCAAAATGATGGTGGACGGCACGAGAGGGAAGCCCGAGATGTTTATGCCGCTGGTGAATATTCCTGGAGTTGGCCTGTTTGACAGGTAGAGGCCCACTTTAAGGTGGTGGGAAGGTAATTAAGCCTGTTGAGCAGGCAATTATTGGCAGTTTTACCAGGTTTTTAGAAGTTTGCGAAGGCTGTTTGAGAACAACAGAACATCAGAGCCTCACCAGCTACAAGGAGGCGGAAGCTCAGTGGAAGGTCAGTCTTGACTGCAGTCAGCAGTCATTGTGAGAGTTAGCATGGCATCGTCGAGGGGGTGATAGTCAGTAAACAGTGGTAGTAACAATCTGGAGGCTTGCCAAACTTGACGAGCACAGCGGAGGCATTCTGGTTGAGTGTCCTCTCTCACTTGCCCCTTGTGTGTACAGAGTAAAGTGGGGGCCATGAGCAGCGGGAGGCCTTGAGAAGTCAGCTCATCAATTTGTAAAGGGTCTCATTCACTCAGGCTTTGAGACCTCCAGTGAGAAGGAGTATCAGAGAGGGAGAGGGCGGCAACCATCAGGAGCAGGGATGCAGCAACCAGAAGGGCACCAGGATCATGAGGCTGGAAGGGGACATGAATGAGGAGGGTGCAGAGGGGCACGCAACCAGCTTCTTACGCACAGACGACGGTCGCCACCAGAGAGAGTCAGAGGCTCTGCTTCCTGAAAATGTTGGAGCAGGAGTGTCGCTGAGAACTGTGCTTCTCCAGGGAAGCAGTCACCAAACTGTGCACCATGATGGAGGAGGAGCTGAGCCCAATGGGAAGTGGTGGACACCCACTGCCTGTGACGGTGAAGGTCACCATGGCGCTGAATTTCTATGCCTCAGGATCATTCCAGGGATCTTCTGGAGGTAAATGTGGGATCTCCCAGACTGCAGCTCATCACTCCATCAAGATGGTCACCAGTGCCATGTTCAAAAGGGCTGGCCAATATGTGCGGTTTCGCACCGATCCAGACAGTCAGACTGAGAGGGCTATAGGATTCGGGGCCATTGCTGGATTTCCCCAGGTGCAAGGTGTCATCGATTGCACGCATGTGGCCTTCAAGACGCCCACAGTTCAGGCAGCAGCCTTCATCAACAGGACGGGCTACCACTTGTTCAATGTGCGACTGGTCTGCAAGCACAACAACAGATCCTTCAAATGTGTGCAAGGTAGCTGTCATGACCTTTTAAGGCCCCCCCGCATGCCTTCAAGGATGGATACTGGGTGACAAGGACTACTCACTGAAGACATTACTTCTCACACCCATGTGTGAGAAGTAATCCGTAACAGTGGCGCAGTGGTTAGCACCGCAGCCTCACAGCTCCAGCGACCCGGGTTCAATTCTGGGTACTGCCTGTGCGGAGTTTGCAAGTTTGCAAGTTCTCCCTGTGTCTGCGTGGGTTTCCTCCGGGTGCTCCAGTTTCCTCCCACACGCCAAAGACTTGCAGGTTGATAAGTAAATTGGCTATTATAAATTGCCCTTAGTGTAGGTAGATGGTAGGGAAATATAGGGACGGGTGGGGATGTGGTAGGAATATGGAATGAGTGTAGGATTAGTATAAATGGATGGTTGATGGTCGGCACAGACTCGGTGGGCCGAAGGGCCTGTTTCAGTGCTGTATCTCTAAAAAAAAACCCCTGTCACAACGCATCTGCTGCTGAAACCCTCATTCATGTCTTTGTTGCTTCTAGACTTGACTATTTCAATGCACTCCTGGCAGGACTCCCACATTCTATTCTCCGTAAACTTGAGGTCATCCAAAACTCTGCGCCCGTGTCTTAATTCGCACAAAGTTCCATTCCCCTATCACCCCTGTGCTCGCTAACCTACATTGGCTCCTGTTAAAGCAACACTATGATTTTAAAACTCTCATCCCTGTTTTCAAATCCTTCCATGGCCTCACCCCTCTTTATCTCTGTAATCACCTCCAGACCCACACCCTTCAAGGTATTTGCGCTTCTCTTTTCTGGCATCCCTAATTTTAATTGCTCCACTACTGGTGGCTATGCCTGTTTCCTAGGTCCCAGGCTCTGGAATGCCTTCCCTACACCTCTGACTCTCCAACTCACTTACCTTCTTTAAGACACTCCTTAAAACGTACCTCTTTGACCAAGCTTTTGGTCATCTGACCTAATATCTCCTTTTGTGGTTTAGTGTTATACTTTGTTTCATAATTCTCCTGTGAAGTTTTATTACATCAAAGGTGCTATGCAAGTATAAGTTGTTGTTGTATAATGTTGTTTAAGTTGCTCAGAAACTCCAGTTGGTGGACATGAATTATGCTGCGCCATTTTTCCACTAAATATTTTCCTGAGTGAAAAACCCAACTGCAGAACTTAGAGTCCACAAGTGAATTTATCCAAATTATAGGATATTTTATGCTGTGACCCTGCATCATTATTAACTGGGTTGAAACTGCACCAAAACCATCTTGAATGTTCCAGCTAGCAGAGAGAACAGTCAGCCCATTAGCCTGGACTGGATTCAAACACAGCTCCCAAAGTTGCATGAACAAAGCGCTAACCTGTGTACATCCACATTCCATGCACATTCTCATTTGAATCAGCATTGAAAAATATGGAATCTAAGAGAAGCCATCAAGTGCTTTGAAGGACCATGAAGCTGTCTTTTATCGTTCAAATAATTATCTCAGCAAGCAGCCCAGGGCTATGCACACATCTAGAGTTATCAACATCGAGAGAATGGCAAGACTAAGACTTATGATCTAAAGGAGGGAGAAGAAACATAAAACCATTTAAATAGTAAAGCTATTTTTTTCAAATGTGTATTACCTGTGCAGAACATTTGCCCACGGCAGCACTATGATTTTAAAACCCATAGGACTGCATATTGGGAAATTATGTCCAATTAATAGACAGAAAACTTGGGGAATGCACCTACAATTTTTGATGTGCACTCCGAGCAACGAGGCTCCATGCCAAGTGCATGCATTTGGAAAATCTTCCTAGTGGGATTGTGTTTACACTTAAGATATCAAAATAGGCTGAACAAGTGAGTCTCACTCCAAGCAAGGAAAACTTTAAAAGTTTGTAGAGAAAGTCATCAATTCTGAAAATTTCTTTACTATCCATTTGTCTTTGGCACCTGTTCGCAAAGTGCAGGACCATCACACAAAATGAAAACTGTGAACATAGAATAATGCAAAGAAATTAGTGCTGGGGCCCAGATAATATGAGTGTTTAATTTGAGCTGGCATTAAAAAGAAAAAACAATCAAGATTGGTTTGCATGGTGAGCTTCATCTTTCTTTTTACTTCAAACATTAAACTTTCATGACTGTGACCGTTAGGGGTGATTTTATGCTCTCCCTCGCAGTAAGTTTGGAGGCAGGGAGAGAATTTAATCAAGCAGGATGGTGGCAGGTGGGGAATCTGCCACCTTCCCACCTCCACCCTAATTAAGTCTGTGGCGGGAAGGCGTGAACAACCTTCCCGCCCCACTGTCAATTGAGGCCCTTAAGTGGGCAATGACTCACCTGTGGCCTGGGTCCCTCAACAATCCTAGGCTACCACCTCCACTGATAGGCTGGCAGCTCTTAGCAGGCGGAACTTCTGCCCCGGGGTTCCTTAATCCTGGGGAAGATCCGCCGCTGTCCACTTATGTGCCTCATTGGCACATAATGTGGCGGGCCTTCCCACAAAGATGCAATGCGGGGCTCCCGCCAGCTCTTCAGCTGGTGGCTAAGACCCCCGTCACCGACAAAAATCCTCCTTCATAATGACGGGAACAGATGGAATTCAGTAAGGTTTTTCATAATAATAAAGCAAACTCTTCAATGTGACTTTCAGACTGAAAATCTGACAGCATTTTTGAGAATCTGAAAGAATTAACCTGATCAGAACTATCCTTGGAGGCAACTAACAGGAATAAAGAGGGTTTGACACTTGACCAATCCCACTCTGCAGCTGCCACAGGAAATAGTTGTCTTTTTCTGAAATGATAATAATGTGAAAATGCTTTGTGTACATAATGGATGCAGAAGGTTTTAATTACTGGGGAATTAAAACATTTTAAGCTGGCATAAAAAATGCACCGTGTGCATTTCTAAAATGAAAGGGTGGTCTGCATTCGGCACTCCCTTGCTGGGAGCAGCACTTATGAGGAAGTTCTCCCTACTTGGACTGGATCACTGCTGGGTTACCTCACCCAGTACCAACACACTGTTGGGACACTCCTCCCATTACCAACATGTTGCTGGGACACTCCTCCCAATATCAACACGCTGCTGGGCCACACCTCCCAATGTCAACACGCTGCTGGGACACTCCTCCCAATATCAACACGCTGCTGGGACACTCCTCCCAATATCAACACGCTGCTGGGACACTCCTCCCAATATCAACACGCTGCTGGGCCACTCCTTCCAATATCAATACACTGTTGGGACACTTCTCCCAATATCAACACACAGCTGGGACATCCCTCCCAATATCACAGAATCACAGAATTGTTACAGTGCAGAAGGAAGCCATTTGGCCCATTCTGTCTGCACCAGCTCTCCGAAAGAGCAATGCCTTTTCCCCACCTTCTCCCCATAAACCTGCACATTCTTCCTTTTTATATAACTGTCTAATTCACTTTTGAATGCTTCAATTGAACCTATCTCCACCGCACACTCAAGCAGTGCATTTCAGACCTTAACCTCTCGCTGCATGAAAATGTTTTTCCTCACGTCACTTTTGCTTCTCTTACTTATTACTTTAAATCTGTGCCCTCTCATTCTCGATCCTTCCATGACTGGGAACAATTTCTCCCTATCTATTCTGTCTAGACCCTTCATGATTTTGAATACCTCTATCAAATCACCTCTCAGCCTTCTCCTCCAAGGAAAGCAGTCCCAACTTCTCCAATCTATCTTCATAACTGAAGTTCTTCATCCCTGGAACCAGTTTTGTGAATCTTTTCTGCAATCTCTCCAATGCCCTCACATCTTTCCTAAAGTGTGGCACCCAGAACTGGACGCAATACTCCAGCTGAGGCTGAAATAGTGTCTTATAACTTCCTTGCTCTTGTACTCTATGCCCCTATTAATAAAGCCCAGGATACTGTATGCTTCATTAACCACTCTCTCAACCTGTCCTGCCACCTTCAATGACTTATGAACATATACACCCAGGTCCTTCTGCTCCTGCACCCCCTTTATTTTATATTGTCTCTCTATGTTCTTCCTACCAAAATGAATCACTTCACATTTCTCTGCATTGAACTTTAACTGCCACCTATCCGCCCATTCCACCAACTTGTCTCTGTCCTTTTGCAGTTCTACACCATCCTCCTTGTGGCTCAAAGACTGGTGTGGGAGAAGTGTGGTTCGTGGGGCACTGGCATCAGTATTGGGGAAAGTGGAGGCTGTACCGTTGGGACGGTCTACACCTGAACCCTGCTGGGACCAGTGTTCTAGCAACCCATATAACTAGAGAAGTAGAGAGGGCTTTAAACTAAGCAAGGGGGTGAGGGATCAAGCTTGAGTAGAGTCAAGGCAGGTGAGCATAATAGTAATATGGGAAATGAAGATCAGAGAATGGCAGGAAGGGACAGAGAGAAAAAACCTAAGAACACACCAACAGTAGAGACTAGATGTTACAAAGATAACAAAAAGATAAATCTAAAGGCTCTGTATCGAAATGCACATAGCATTCGTAACAAAGTAGACAAACTGATAGTGCACATTGAAGTAAATAAATATGATCTGATAGCCATTACGGAGACGTGGCTGCAGAATGACAAGGATTGGGTCCTGAATATTGAGGGGGATGTGACATTCAAGAAGAATAGGGAGCTAGGATAAGGTGGAGGGGTAGCATGTTAATCAAGGATGGCATTGATGCAACAGTTAGAGATGACCTTGGTTTGGGAGATCATGGTGTAGAATTGGTTTGGGTGGAGATGCGGAATAGTAGGGGAAAGGAGACTCTAGTGGGAGTGGTCTACAGGTCCCCGAACAGTAATCACAATGTAGGACGAAGTATACAAGAATAAATATTGGATGTTTGTAATAAAGGGACAGCAATAATCATAGATTATTTTAATCTACATCTAAACTGGAAAAATAAGCTTGGAAATAGGAGCCTGGATGAGAAGCTCATAGAATGCTTTCGAGATGGTTTCTTAGAGCAGCATCTTCTGGAACCAACCAGAGAGCAGGTTATATTGACTTGGTATTGTGTAATGTGACAGGATTAATTAATGACCTCAGAGTAAAGGCATCTCTCGGTTGCAACGATAACAATATGATTGAATTTTACATCCAGTTTGGAAGAGAGAAGAGTGGGTCTAAGACTAGTATTTTAAACTTGAATAAGGGCAACTATGTGGGCATGAAAGCTGAGCTAGCTGAAGTGAACTGGGTTACTAGGCTAGGAGATAGATCAATAGAGAAGCAGTGGCAGACATTTAAGGGGATATTTCAGAATACTCAGGATAAGTATATTCCTACTATAAAAAAAATACTTAGGAGAGAACCCACCATCTGTGGTTAACTAAAGAAGTTAAGGATAGCTTCAAACTTAAGGAAAAGGCTTATAATTATGCAAAAATGAGTGACAGTTCAGATGATTGGTCAGAATATAAAGAACAGCAGAGAATGACAAAAAGGTTAATCAACAGAAAGAAATTCGAGTATGAGAGGAAGCTAGCTAGAAATGTAAAAACAGATAGCAAGAGTTTCTACAGGCATTTAAAAAGGAAAAGAGTAAGTAAAGTGAGTGTTGGTCCTCTGGAGAGTGAGAATGGGGAACTAATAGCAGATAATAAGGAAATGGCCAATGCAATGAACAAATATTTTGCTTCTGTCTTCACATAGAGGATATAAAAAACATTCCACCAACAGCTGTAAATCAGGTGGTGGAAGGAATAGAGGAACTTGGTGAAATTACAATCACCAGGGAATCGGTACTGACTAAACTGTCGGAGCAGTAGGCTGACAGGTCCCCGGGTCCTGATGGACTTCATCCTAGAGTCCTAAAAGAGGTGGCTAATGAAGTACTAGATGCATTGGTGTTAATTTTCCAAAATTTACGAGATTCGGGAAAGGTTCGATCAGACTGGAAAGTCGCAAAAGTAACCCCTCTATTCAAGAAGGGGGTGAGGCAGAAAACAGGTATCTGTAGGCCAGTTAGCTTGACGTCTGTCGTGGGGAAGGTGTTAGAATCGATCATTAAGGAGGTTATAGCTGGGCACTCAGAAAAACTCAAGGTATTTTGGAATTGTCAGCATGGTTTTGTGAAAAGGAGATCATGTTTAACCAATTTGAAGGAGTTCTTTGAAGGAGTGACATGTGCTGTGGATAAAGGGCAGCCTGTTGACGTACTGTACTTGAATTTCTAGAAGGCATCTAACAAGGTGTCACATACTGCGCAAAGTAGGAGCTCATAGTGTAGCATGAATAGAAGATTGTCTGGCTGGCAGAAAACAGAGTATGCATAACTGGGTCCTTTTCTGATTGGCAGTATGTGACGAGTGGAGTCCCGCAGGGGTCTGTGCTGGGGCCTCAACTTTTTACAATTTATTTCAATGATTTAAAGAAGTCTGAAAAATTATGGCCAGTGCCTCCGCAATTTCTACCCTCACTTCCCTCAGTATCCTTGGATGCATCTCATCCAGCCCCGATTCTTGATCCACTTTAAAGTTTTGAAATTGCACTCCAAACATCGATAGGATCCCCTGCCCTAATGCCCAATTGCTTGATAGTGCCTGTTGCAAACTGGAAAATGATACTATTGTTGCAGAAAATGTATCTTCATCAATGCAGACCAAATGGGAGAATTTGCTGCTCATCCAACAAAAATGGAAAAATGCAGAAATGTGATGGCAGGCAGATAGACATATAATGATTTTACTGACCCCCAAGGCTGCAGGATTCAGTTTGACAGCTTATGGCTTGTGCCCCAGATTAATAAGGATCATCACTTTTTATTGCTGATTCAGTTGCATTCATGAGGAAGTGCTTCCTACTTGGACTAGGTCACTGCTGAGTCACCTCACCCAATATCAACACACTTTAGAAAAGTGTAACCCATTGCATATCCCTAATTGTGAGCAACAAGTGAATAAGACCTGTAATTACTTTGTGTCCACAAGAGGTCCATCCATTGAAGACAGTTATAAATTAATTTCTTTGAAAATTGTGAGTGACTTTAGCTATCATTAAGGTGAAGTGTGTCAGCAGAGAGGAAAATAACAATTTATTGCAATGTTAGCATCACTGTTAGTTTCAGCAGGAGTTAGGTGTACTATAAAAATGCCCTTATTCAACCCTGTCACTATGCTTTAGCTCAAGCCTCGAAAGAACACCCCATAAAGGCCTGCTACCCGACCTGAACCCGACGGGACCCGACAGCATGTGTCGGGTTCGGGTAGGGTCGCTCTTCCGGGTCTGGCATTCGGGCTTGGGTCGGGTTGGGCCGGGTCCAGGTCAGGCCGGGTCCAGGTCAGACACATACAACACTGCCTTTTGCTCTGCTGTGAGGAAAAGAGAAGTTGAGTAAGTAAGCGTCAAAATTTGAAAAGTCTGCCTGAGCTGGGAGTCCGGGACATCAAGGAGGAAAACGTGCATCCGGACCCCACAGAGTCTGAGTCTGCGCAGTGAACAAGTGAACATCTCTATGACGCAATCATGCTCATACTGCAGCTTCCTTCCATTCCATCCATCCAAAAGTTGTAAGTACAGTGAGTGCACTATGGATGTAAAACGAATCCTTTCAATTGGAGAAAGTGAACATTCGGTCGGGTCGGGCTTGGATCCGATGTGGTTCTGCCGGGTTTGGGTCGGGTTTTTTTTTTCCAGACCCAAGAAAGCCTTTAACATCCCATTCTGTTGGCTGATCTCAGCTAGGGCAACCTTAGGTCATTGCAGTTAGATTCAGTTGCCCTTGATTAGTGTGAGGAAAGCCAGTCAGAGTTCTCACTCCTTGAGCGGCTGCAGAGCATCCTGAAGGGGGAGGGTGAACAGCTAGCAGTTGTGGTCCACATCGGAACCAACGACATAGGTAGAAAGAGTGATGTGGTCCTGCTGTCAGAATTTAGGCAGCTAGGTAAGAATTAGCAAGCAGGACCTCAAAAGTAGTAATCTCTGGATTCCTCAGTACCAAGTGCAAGGTGTACAGGAATCGAAGGATAAGACAGATGAATGCTTTGCTGGAAAGACGGTGCAGGGGGGAGGGCTTTAGATTCTTGGGACATTGGGACTGGCTGTAGGGGAAATGGGATCTGTACAGGCTGGACGGGTTGCACTTGAACAGAGCCAGGTCTGAGTTCTTTGCGGGGCATTTTACTAGCACTGTTAGGGAGGGTTTAAACTAGTTTGGCAGGGGGATAGGGACCTGAGGGTAGACTCAGTTGGGACAAAATCAGAAATGAAAATGGAAGGCAGAAAATTAATGGATGAGTCTGGAAGACAGAGGAAACAAAGGTTAGAAAGTAAAAAAAAGAGTTTGGCAGTGCTCAAGGGTATCTATTTCAATGCAAGGAGTATAGCAAATAAAGCAGATGAGCTGTGGGCACAGACAGACATGTGGCAGTATGATATCATAGCTATTACAGAAACATGGCTTAAGGAGGGACAGGAATGGCAGCTCAACGTTCCTGGTTACAGAGTTTTCAGACACGATAGGGAGGGGGGATAAGAAAGGAGGGGGCTTGGCTATTTTGGTCAAAGAAAACATTACTGCTGTGAGAAGGGATGATATGTTGGAAGGTTCATCAAATGAGACTATATAGATTGAGCTAAGAAACAAAAAAGGGGCAATCACACTGCTGGGACTGTATGATAGACCCCCAAACAGTCAGAGGAAGATAGAAGAGCAGATGTGTAGGCAAGAACAGTAGGGCAGTAATAGTAGGGGATTTTAACTCCCCCAATATTAATTGGGATAGTTTTAGTGTGAAAGGAATTGAGGAACAGAATTCTTGAGATGCATTCATAAGAACTTTTTTGACCAGTATGTAGCAAGTGCAACAAGAGCGGGTGCAGTTTTAGACTTTTTTTTCGGAAATGAAGATGGGCAGGTGGAAGGAGTGGCAGTGGGAGAGCATTTTGGTGGCAGTGATCATAATTCAGTCAGTTTTAACATCATTATGGAAAAGGACAAGGATAGAACAGGAGTTAGAGTTCTCAATTGGGGGCAAGGCCAATTTTTCTAAGCTGAGGAGTCAATTCAATTCACTCCACGTGATATCAAGAAATGACTGAAGGCACTGGATACTGCAAAGGCTATGGGCCCTGACAATATTCCGGCAATAGTACTGAAGACCTGTGCTCCAGAACTTGCCGCGTCCCTAGCCAAGCTGTTCCAGTACAGCTACAAATCTGGCATCTACTCGGCAATGTGGAAAATTACCCAGCTATGTTCTGTGCACAAAAAGCAGGACAAATCCAACCCGGCCAATTACCGCCCCATCAGTCTACTCTCGATCATCAATAAAGTGATGGAAGGTGTCATTGACAGTGCTATTGCTTAGCAATAACCTGCTCAGTGATGCTCAGTTTGAGTTCTGTCAGGGCCACCCAGCTCTTGACCTCATTACAGCCTTGGTCCAAACATGGACAAAAGAGCTGAACTCAAGAGGTAGGGTGAGAGTGACTGCCCTTGACATCAAGGCAGCATTTGACTGAGCATAGCATCAAGGAGCCCTAGCAAAGCTGGAGTCAATGGGAATCAGGGGGAAAACTCTCCGCTGGTTGGAATTGTATCTAGTGCATAGGAAGATGGTTGTGGTTGTTGGAAGTCAATCATCTCAGCTCCTGGATATCACTGCAGGAGTTCCTCAGGGTAGTGTCCTAGGCCCAACCATCTTCAGCTGCTTCATCAATGACCTTCCTTCAATCATAAGGTCAGAAGTGGGGATGTTCGCTGATGACTGCACAATGTTCAGCACCATTCGCGACTCTTCAGATACTGAAGCAATCCGTGTAGAAATGCAGCAAGACCTGGACAATATCCAGGCTTGGGCTGGTAAATGGCAACTAACATTTGTGCCATACAAGTGCCAGGCAATGACCATCTCCAGCAAGAGAGAATCTAACCATTTCCCCTTGACATTCAACGGCATTACAATCGCTGAATCCCCCACTATCAACATCATTGGGGCTACCATTGACCAGAAACTGAACTGGAGTAGCCAGATAAATACTGTGGTTACAAGAACAGGTCAGAGGCTAGGAGTCCTGCAGCAAGTAACTCCCTTCCTGACTCCCCAAAGCCTGTCCACCATCTACAAGGCACAAGTTAGGAGTGTGATGGAATACACTGGATGGATGCTGCTCCAACAACACTCAAGAAGCTCAACAACATCCAGGACAAAGCAACCCGCTTGATTGGCATCCTGTCCACAAACATTCAGTTGCTCCACCACTGACGCACAGTGCCAGCAGTGTGTACCATCTACAAATGCACTGCAGCAACGCACCAAGGCTATTCAGGCAGCACCTTCCAAACCCGCGACCTCTACCACCTAGAAGGAGAAGGGAAGCAGATGCATGGAAACATCACCACCTGCAAGTTCCCCTCCAAGCCACACAGCGTCCTGACTTGGAACTATATTCCTGTTCCTTCACTGTCGCTGGGTCAAAATCCTGGAACTCACTTCCTAATAGCACTGTGGGTGTACCTACCTGGACTGCAGCGGTTCAAAAAAGCAGCTCACCATCACCTTCTCATGGACAATTAGGGATGGACAATAAATGCTGGCCTGGCAAGCGATGCCCACATCCCATGAAATAAATATATATTTTTTAAATTAGCGTAAGTAGACTGGAAACAGGAAACTAATTGAAGGTAAATCAGTGTCAGAGCAGTGGGAGGCATTCAAAGGGGGGATTCAGTGTAAACATGTTCCCACAAAGAAAATGGATGGGATGGCCAAATATAGGGCCCCGTGTATGTCAAGGAGCTTACAGGATAAGATAAGACAGAAAAGGAAAGCTTATGCCCGACACAGAGAACTCAATACTATAGAAAACCTATAGCAGTATGGAGAGTGGAGGGGTGAAATCAAAAGGGAAATTAGGAAAGCAAAGACAGGGCATGAAAGAATATTAGCAAGCAAAATCAAGATGAACCCAAAGATGTTTTATCGATACATTAAGAGTAAGAGGATAACTAAAGAAAGAGTAGAGCCCATAAAAGACCAAAAAGGTAACCTACGTGTAGGGGTGGAATATGCTGGTATTGTTCTGAATGAAAAATTTGTGTCTGTCTTCACAAAAGAGAGGGACGATGAAGATATTGCAGTTAAGGAAGAGGGGTGGGAAGTACTGGATGTGATCAATTTGGAGAGGACATATTAATGGGATTCGTGACCTTGAAAGTTGATAAATCACCAGAGCCAGATAAAATGTACCCAGGCTGTTAAAAGAAGCAAGAGAGGAAATAGCATAAGGTCTGACCAAAGGGATAGACCGAATAATTGCAGGCCAGTCAGTCTAACCTCAGTAGTGGGCAAATTATTGGAATCTACTCCCCCCACCCCCAGCTCACCCTCTCGTTGCCCTCCTGAGGCACAGACAGCAGCTTGGGATACCCTTCTGCGGACACATTTGGCCCTGACGCTTTGCCAAAGTAGCCATCCTTTATTGTGTATGTGTAGGTAGCAAAGTAGCGGCAATGTTATCTGGTCCATCGCAGGCAGGACAGTGACACACCTTCCCTTATGCGTAATCTCACTGTCGTAGATTAACTATGACTGTAAAAATTTTACAGGGAACGGATTATTCACTGCAGAGGTCAGCTGGATTGATATTTGACCCTTGGTCAATACAGAACAACAGCTTGTACTTAAATAACACGGTTAATGTAGTCAAACATCCCAAAGTGCTTCACAGGAGAGTTAGCAAGCAAAAGTTGACACCGAGCCACATAAGGAGATATTCGGTCAGATGACCAAACGATTGGACAAAGAGGCAGTTTTTAAGGAGCATTTTAAAGAAGGGGTTTCAAGGTCCTGATGTGGTCTGACTCCTGAATGGACATTCTTGACACACTTTATTTCCTAAATGCAAGATGATGATGCTCGTGCATTATTGCCGGCATGGACTTGATGAGCTAAATGGCCTCTTTCTGTGCTGTAAATGACTCTATGACTGTATGAGACAGGATAAACTGTCACTTAGAGAGGCACAGATTAATCAAGGATAGTCAGCATGGATTTGTTAAGGGAAGATCTTGTCTGACCAACTTGATCAAATTTTTTGAAGAAGTAGCAAGGAAGATAAATGAGGGTAGTGCAGTTGATGTGCTCTATATGGATTTTTAGCAAGGCTTTTGACAAGGTTGAAAAAATAAAATCCCATGGGATCCAGTGAAATGCAGCAAGGTGAATACAAACTTGGCTCAGTTTCAGGAAACAAAGGGTAATTGTTGATGGGTGTTTTTGTAACTGGAGGGCTGTTTCCAGTGATGTTCGCAGGGCTCAGTACTGGGTCCCTCTGTGGCATATATTAACGATCTGGACATAAATGTGGGAGGCATGATCAAGAAGTTTGCAGATGACACAAAGATTGGCCGTGTGGTAGATAGCGAGGAGGATAGCTGTAGGCTGCAGGAAGATATTAATGGTCTAGTCAGATGGGCAGAAAAGTGGCAAATGGAATTCAACCCAGAGAAGTGTGAGATGATGCATCTGGGGAGGTCAGACAAGGCAAATGAATACATGATTAATGGGAAAATACTGAGAGGTGTAGAGGAAGTGAAGGTAGCAGGACAGGTCGATAAGTTGGTAAAGAAGGTAAATGGAATACTTTCCTTTATTAGCCGAGGTATCGAATATAAGAGCAGGGAGGTTATGCAGGAACTGCATAAGTCATTGGTTAGGCCACAACTTGAGTACCCTGTGCAGTTCTGGTCACCTCATTACAGAAAGGATGTAATTGCACTATGGAGGGTACAGAGGAGATTTACAAGGATGTTGCCGGGACTGGAAAAATGCAAAGATTGTGGAAAGATTGGATAGGCTGGGGTCTTTCTCCTTGGAACAGAGAAGGCTGAGGGGACATCTGATTGAAATGTACAAAATTGTGAGGGGCCTGGACAGAGTGGATGCAAAGGGCCTATTTACCCTAGCAGAGAAATCAGTGACTAGGGACATAAATTCAAAGCGATTGGTAGAATCCAATGTCACCACTTACACTTTAAGTAAAATGATGGAACAGTCATTGTCTGCAATTTCTATGCCATGTGGGAGCTCTAGGATACTTCATGTGCCCTGGATAATCACATGTGCAGTAAGTGCTTCTGATCACTCAGGTTCAGGATTCTGAGCTTGAGGAGTGGCTAGAGCCACTGCAGGTTACACAGGAGGCTGAGAATTTCCTGGATTGCACTTCCCAGGAGGTGGTCACCACACAGCCACAGAGAACTCAGGAGGATAGAAAGTGGGTGGTAGGATCGGAAGAAGGGACAGGCAGAGCAGAATCCTCCGGGAGTGTGATGCTCACAAACCGTTTTCAGTGTGGAATACCAATGAGGGTGTTGACACTTCAAATGAGTGTAGTCCAGAGCACATTCAGCCTACCCTGGGCCTGCACAGTTCAGCAAGCAAAGTGTCGAAATGATGTGGTCATAGAGGATTTGATAGTCATGGGGAATAGACAGGCATTTCTGCAACTGCCGATGAGAATTCTGCATGGTGTGTTGCATCCCTGGGACCAGGGTGGACGACATTATTGAACGGGTGCGTATTATGTCATGGGGGCAGGGGTGGGGGAAAAGGGGAAACAGCCAGAAGTCATGTTCTGTGTTGGAACCAATGACCTAAGAAGGAAAGGAGACGAAGCCTACAAACTGGAGCTAGGGAAGAAGTTAAAAAGCAGGTGGATAAGGTAGTCAAGAAGGCATACGGCATGCTTGCCTTCATCGGTCGGGGCATAGAGTATAAAAATTGGCAAGTCATGCTGCAGCTGTACAGAACTTTAGTTAGGACACACTTAGAATATTGCGTGCAATTCTGGTCGCCACACTACCAGAAGGACGTGGAGGCTTTGGAGAGGGTACAGAAGAGGTTTACCAGGATGCTGCCTGGTGTGCAGGGCATTAGCTATGAGGAGAGGTTGGATAAACTCGGATTATTTTCACTGGAACGACGGAGGTGGAGGGGCAACATGATAGAGGTTTACAAAGTTATAAGCGGCATGGACAGAGTGGATAGTCAAAAGCTTTTTCCCAGGGTGGAAGAGTCATTTACTAGGGAACATAGGTTTAAGGTGAGAGAGGCAAAGTTTAGAGGGGATGTGCGAGGCAAGTTCTTTACACTGAGGATGGTGAGTGCCTGGAACTTGTTGCCGGGGGAGGTGGTAGAAGCAGGTACCATAGAGACGTTTAAGAGGCATCTTGACAAATACATGAATAGGATGGGAATAGAGGGATACGGACCCCGGAAGTGCAGAAGGTTTTCATTTAGGCAGGCATCAAGATCGGCGCAGGCTTGGAGGGCCGAATGGCATGTTCCTGTGCTGCACTGTTCTTTGTTCTTTGACCTCAAAGGAACCGCATTCAAGCAAATATAGGAACAGTAAGATAAGACAAGTTAATGTATGGCGAGAGAGATGGTGCAATAGGAAGAGATTCAGATTCCCTGGGGCATTGGGACTAGTTCTGGGGCAGGAGGGACCTGTACGATAGAGCATCGCTACCCTACTCGAACCCGATGACTTGTGTTGGGTTCGGGTCGGGTCGGGTCGCACTTCTGGGTCTGGCATTTAGCCTCGGGTCGTGTCGGGCCGGGTGGGACACACTCTATCACCACCTCTGGTAAGTGGCTCCAATGTTAATGTACTTTTTGGACTTGAAAGGTGGTTTTGTTACAGTTTTTTTAAGCTTGTGCAGATAAGTAACAAAGTGAAAAATGGAAGGTAGGTTAATTGGTGGTCGGGTCGGGCACGGGAAAAAATGAAAGTACTCGGTCCGGGCCGGCCTGGGGATCGGATGTGGTTCTGTCGGGCCCAGGTCGGGTTTCATTTGCAGACCTGAGCCGGCCTTTACCATACAGTATGGTTAAGTTGCACCACAACAGGGATGGGACCAATGCCGTCTTGTGGAACTTAAACAGTGCTGTGCGGTGGGGCACCAAGATGAAGAATTAGAGACAAGCACAGAGAACTATCAAGACAAACAGCATTAGAATAAAGAGTTGTTCAGAATCCAGTCAAATTCAGCCAATTGTCGCCCGGTCAGCCTATTCTCAATCATCAGCAAACTGATGGAAAGTGCCGTCGGCAGTGCTATCAAGTGGCTCTTACTCACCAATAAACTGCTCACCCATTATCAGTTTGGGTTCTGCCAGGACTACCCAGACCTCATTACAACCTTAATTCAAACATGAGCAAAAGAGCTGGATTAAAGAGGTAAAATGAGAACGGTAGCCCTCAACATCAAGGCAGCATTTGACCGAGTATGGCATCAAAGAACCCTGACAAAATTGAAGTCAATGGGAATCAGGGAGAAAACTCTTCACTGGCTGGAGTCATACCTACTACAAAGGAAGATGGTTGTGGTTGTGGAAGGCCAATTATCTCAGCCCCATGGCATCATTACAGGAGTTTCTCATGTTCCTGTATCCTAGGCCCAACCATCTTCAGCTGCTTCACCAATGATCTTCCCTCCATCATAAGATCAGAAGTGGGAATGTTCGCTGATCATTACCCAGTGATCAGTTTTAATGACAACTTCTCAAATAATGAAGCAGTCTGCACCCACATGCAAGACCTGGACAACATTCAGGCTTGAACTGACAAGTGGAAAGTAACATTTGCGCCACACAAGTGCCTGGCAATGATCATCTCCAACAAGGGGAGTCTAACCAACTTCCCTTGACATTCAACACCATTACCATTGCCAAATATCTCACCATCAACATCCGGGGGTTACCAATGATGAGTAACTTAACTGGACCAACCATATAAATACTGTAGCTACAAGAGCAGGTCAGAGGCTGGGTATCCTGCAGCTAGTACTCACCTCCTGACTCCCCAATGCCTTTCCATCATCTACAAGGCACAAATCAGGAGTGTGATGGAATACTCACTCTCCACTTGCCTGGATGACTGCAACTCTAACAACACTCAATCTCAACTCATCCAGGACAAAGCAGCCCGCTTGATCAACATCCCATCCACCACCTTAAACATTCACTCCCTCCACCACCAGCGCATAGTAGTAGCAGTGTGTACTATTTACAAAATGCAATGCAGCAACTTGTCCCGGTTTATTTGACAACACCTCCCAAACCCATGACCTCTACCACCTAGTAGGACAAGGGCAGCAGGCACATGGGAATACCACCACCTGCAAGTTCTCCTCTGAGTCACACACCATCCCAACTTGGAAATATATCCCTGATCCTTTACTGTCACTGAGTCAAAATCCTGGAACTCCCTAATTAACAGCACTGTGGATGTGCTTATTCCACATCAACTGTTGCGGTTCAAGAAAACGGCTAACGACCACCTTCTCAAGGGCAATTAGGGATGGGAAAATTGCTGGCCTGGCCAGCTATGCCCACATCTCACGAAGAAATTAGAAATGATTGTGGACGCTTTTCCAGCATGTTTTCTCTTTCCTTCCATCAGATCTGGTGCTCCATCTTAGTCCAGTCCATACCTGCTGTCTGCTGTTTCTCATAAGTATTCTGCTTATGAACCATCCAGCCTCTGTAAAACTATTGTTAGAGGTCTTAAATGTGCCTTTATTGAAAAGAATGTCAATTATGTTATTCTGCCTCTTCAGCAGTCACTACATTCAGTTCCTTGCTAGCAATTGAACGAATCAGGCAGAGATTCTATAATGGGTGGGCAACAGATTACCGCCCATGCAATGAGATGAACATTTTTGCATACTATTCTAGTTTTCTTTCAAACCACTCTGTGTGTAGTTTATGCCTTACTAATTATTTTTCCATTAATTTAGGGGTTCCCAAAGTTCCTATCCTCTCTCCTACCTTGTTACTTCTTCAAATCAACAAGCTTCTCCACTCAACATCCCATCTTTTCCTCATTTTTTCTGATGGTTCCATTCTACACTCATCAATTTCCTTCACATTGCATGTTGACCATGCATACATCCCCCATTTCTATTATGGCGCAATGGCCGAGTCCTTGCACCTTGATCTCCTCCGCACCCTGTCGCAGGGAGCCGAAGTAATAATTCTTTCAAAGTTTTGAAAATGCAGTTTCTTCATGTCTCTCAAAGGCTAAGCAATAGTTACTGGCTAAGAGTTTCTGCTTTGAATAGAATCTGCGATATGGGCGCATATTCCACTCAAAATTGTATTAGCTTTCAGAAGTGTTGTCTTTGTTCAAGTTTTGCTTAATCTCGTTTGCATAACGCTGAATGCAATATCTGTCACGAACCAGCACAATCTGGTAGCATTTTAGAATGTAATTCAAAACAAAAAAAAATTGCATTCCAAACTATCCCTTTATATGTTTAAAAGTGGTAACCTGGTGCAGTTTGATTAGTACAGCTGAAAATAATACAAAAAAAATTAAATCAATCCACCACCTGTGAGTAATTCTATTTTGAAGAACTGAAAAAGTAAACAGAACCATTTATCAGTTACATTGGGTGTACAGTAGTCAGTTTCTTACCAAATTTAAAAAACATTTTGAAAGCTTTTAAAAGGTGCTTATTTGTGCCCTTTTCCACCCACAATACCCTTAATTTTAAGCATTTTTGAAGGCCCACAGATTGACGCAATGAACGTAAACTCACCAGGCTGATTAAATTGTTTTGGGGGCATGACTAGTTTTGTGGCTGTGGCCAGCATCTAACATGATGTTTTTAACTAGCATAAAAGTTTGCAGAAACTCAGTCTGTGCTGGACGTAATTTGTGATTCAAATTCTTCAATCTTTTGTACTGGTTTGGCTGATTTGGGGAGAATTGTGCTGAAAATACGAGTGTAGCTGAGTGAAAACTTCAGGCCTCTATCTCTTACCTTTTGCTATCCCCAGCTATGGTCTGTTTTGATCTATTTAACATCATCTCTGTCTCAAATCTCTCCAGCTCAGAGTCATTGGGAGGGTGAGAAGTATTTGGACTGTTTGCTCCAGACTTCGGCTATACCTTGCAGAGAGGTGCAGGTTCAGAATAAGGTTGGTGTTACAGATAGCATGCAGAATAAGGGGAACGAGGATCTGCAGAAGCTGGTCCTATCCAACCACAACAATGTGCTTGTTACTGGGCAGCTAGAATGTGGACCATGGCACCTTGGAGCAGGAAGCTGTCCAAAGTGAGGAATGAGGAGGGGAAGCGTAACACAGTAGTTGTAAGGTATTCAATAATTAGGGGCACAGATAGCATCCTTTATAAGCAGGATAGAGAGTCCCACAAGGTATGTTGCCTACCTGGGGCCAGGGTGAGGGAAGGCAGTGGCGTAGTGGTAATGTAACTGGACTAGTAGTCCAGAGGCCGTGGTTAATGCACTGGGGACTTGGGTTCAAATTCCACCATAGCAGATGGTGAAATTTGCCTTCAATTAATAAATCTGGAGTTAAAAACTAGTCTAATGATGACCATGAAACTATTGCTGATTGTTGTAAAAACCCATCTCGTTCACTAATGTCCTTGAGGAAAGGAAATCTCCCATCCTTAGCTGGTTTGGCTTACATGTGACTCCAGACACACAGCTATATGGTTGACTCTGAAATGGATGAACAAGCCATTTAGTTGTATCAAACCATTACAAAGTCTAAGAAAAGGAATGAAACCTGACAGACTACCCAGAATCGATGGCAAACCCAGGCCTGTCGACCCTGCAAAGTCCTCCTTACTAACATCTGGGGTCTTGTGCCAAAATTGTGAGAGCAGTCCCACAGACTAGTCAAGCAACAGCCTGACATCATCATACTCACAGAATCATACCTTACAATGTCCCAGACATCACCATCACCATCCCTGAGTATGTCCTGTACCACCGGCAGGGCAGATCCACCAGAGGTAGCAGCACAGTAGTATACGGTTGGGAGGGAGTTGCCCTGGGCGTCCTCAACATTGAATCCAGACCTCATGAAGTCCCATGGCATCAGGTCAAACATGGGCAAGGAAACCTCCTGCTGATTACCACCTACCACATCCCCTTGGCTGATGAATCAGTGCTTCTCCATGTTGAACATCAATTGGAAGAAGCAGCGAGGATAGCAAGGGCACAGAATGTACTCTGGGTGTGGGGCTTCAATGTCCATCACCAAGAGTGGCTCGGTAGTACCACCTCTGACTGAGCTGGGCGAGTCCTAAAGGTCATAGCTGCTAGACTGGGTCTACGGCAGATGGTGAGGGAACCAACAAGAGGGAAAAGTCTACTTGACCTCGTCCTCACCAATCTGCCTGTCAGAGATGCAACTATCAATGACAGTATTGTTAAGAGTGACCACCGCAGAGTCCTTGTGAAGGTAAAGTCCCATCTTCACATTGAGGATACCCACCATCGTGTTGTGTAGCACTACCACCATGCCAAATGGGATAGATTTCAAACAGATCTAGCAACTCAAAACTGGGCACCCACGAGGCACTGTGGCCCATCAACAGCAACAGAATTGTTTTCAACCAGAATCTGCAATCTCATGGCCTGGCATATCCCCTACTACCATTACTATCAAGCTGGGGGACCAACACTGGTTCATGAAGAATGCAGGAGGGCTTGCCAGCAGCAGCACCAGGCATACCTAAAAATAAGGTGTCAGCCTGGTGAAACTTCATCACAGGACTACTTCCATGCCAAACAGTGGAAGCAGTGTGCGATAGACAAGGCTAAACAATCTCACAACCAGCAGATCAGATCCAAGCTCTGCAGTCCTGCCACATCCAGTTGTGAATGGTAGTGCACAATTAAACTACTAACAGGAGGAGGAGGCTCCACAAATATCCCCATCCTCAATGATGGGGGAGCCCAACACATCAGTGCAAAGGACAAAATTGAAGCATTTGCATCCATCTTCAGCTAGAAGTGCCGAGTGGATGATCCAACTCCTCCTGAGGTCCCCAGCATCACAGATGCCAGCCTTCAGCCAATCAATTCACTCCATATGATATCAAGAAATGACTGAAGGGACTAGATAATGCAGAAGCTAAGGGCCCTGACAACATTCCGGCAATCCTACTAAAGACTTGTGCTCCACAACTAGCTGCGTCTCTACCCAAGCTGTTCCAATACAGCTACAACACTGGCATCTACCCGGCAATATGCAAAATGGCCCGGGTATGGCCTGTCCACAAAAAGCAGGACAAATCCAACCCAGCCAATTATCGCCCTATCAGTCTACCCTTGACCATCAGCAAAGTGATGGAAGGGGTCATCGACAGTGCTATCAAACGACACTTGCTCAGCAATAACCTGCTCATTGATGCTCAATTTGGGTTCTGCCAGGGCCACTCAACTCCTGACTTCATGACGGCCTTGGTCCAAACATGACAAAAGAGCTGAACACCAGAGGTGAGGTGAGACTGACTGCCCTTGACATCAAGGCAGCATTTAACCGAGTATGGGGTCAATGGGAATTACGGGGAAAAGTCTCCGTGGTTTGGAGTCATACATAGCACAAAGGAAGATGGTTGTGGTTGTTCGAGGTCAATCATCCCAGTCCCAGGACATCACTGCAGGAATTCCTCAAGGTAATGTCCTAGGCTCAACCATCTTCAGCTGCTTCATCAATGACCTTCCTTCCATCATAAGGTCAGAAGTGAGGATGTTCGATGATGATTGTTCAATCTTCTCCTCAGATGCTGAACCAGCTTGGGCTGATAAGTGGCAAGTAACGTTCGTGCCACACAAGTGCCAGGCAATGGCCATCTCAAACAAGAGAGACTCTAATCATCTCCCCTTGATGTTCAGCATTACCATCACTGAATCCTTCACTATCAACATCCTGGGGGTTACCATTGACCAGAAACTGAATTGGAACAGCCATATAAATACTGTGGCTCCAAGAGCAGGTCAGAGGCTAGGAATTCTGCGGCGAGTAACTCACCTCCGGTCTCCCCAAAGCCTATTCACCATCTACAAGGCAAAAGTCAGGTGTGTGATGGGATACTCTTCACTTGCCTGGATGGGTGCAGCTCTCCCATCACACTCAAGAGGTTCAACACCATCCAGGACAAAGCAGCCCACTTGATTGGCACCCAATCCACCAACTACAACATTCACTCCCTCCACCACTGTTGCACAGTGGCAGCAGTGTGTACCATCTACAAGATGCACTGCAGCAACTCACCAAGGCTCCTTTGACAGCACCTTCCATACCCATGACCTCTACCACCGAGAAGGACAAGGGCAGCAGATGCATGTGAACACCACCACCTGCAAGTTCCCATCCAAGCCACACACCATCCTCACTTGGAACCATATTGCCGTTTCTTCACTGTCGCTGGGTCAAAATCCTGGAACTTCGTTCCCAACAGCACTGTTGGTGTACCTACACTCCAAGGACTGCAGCGGTTCAAAAAGGCAGCTCAGCACCACCTTCTCAAGGGCAATTAGGGACTGGTAATGAATGCTGGCCTTCCCAGCGATGCCCACTTCCTATGAATAAATAAAAAAAGTCTTGAACTGGCTTGATGGGATAACGCAGAGAAAGGCGAGGAGCCAGTCGTTGTGATCCATAGTGGGACCAACAACGTTGGGAATTGTAATCAAGAGTTCCTGTTTGGAGAGTACCAGCAACTAGGCTAGATTAAAGAACAGGACCTCAAGGGTTATAATCTTTGGATTATTATCTAAACACAGTGCAAATTGACATAGGGGTAAGCAGATTAGCAAGGTAAACAAATGGCTGAAGGACTGGTTTGGGAATGAGAGGTTCCATTTCATGAGACACTGGTACCAGTATTGGGACAGGAAAGAACTGTACATTGGGACAGGCTCGACCAGAATCAGGGTGGGACCACGGTCCTGGCGGAAACAATAAATAGGGTGGTCACAAAGACTTTAAACTAGTAAGTGGTGGGGAGGTATTAGGTAGAAAAGGTTACATAGATAGTAGTTCAAGGGTGGAAAGGCAATCTAGATAATAGTTCAAAAACCAACAATAGGGAAGAGAGTTGATTAACAGTCAGAGATTGTACTTTAGGCACCGTGCGTACATCGAAAATCAAAAGATGTAAAGTGATTAAACCAGGAGAGAGCAATAAGAAACGTGAATAAAACATGAGAGCAGAAGCACATGTTAAGGCGTGTGGCCCAAATAAGCGTTCTATATACAAATTCATGGAGCATAAGGAATAAATCAAATCAATTACGGGAGCAAATTCAACTTAGAGGGTACGACATGGTAGCCATTACAGAGACATGGCTGTAAAATGGTCAGGACTGGGAACTAAATATACCTGGTTATAAGGTCTACAGAAAAGATAGGGAAAATGGTAAAGTGGTAGGAATAACATTGTGGTTAAGGATGAAATCTTTTCAATGGCAAGGGAGGATGTAATAGAATTTAAGCAGGTTCTGGAGACTTTATGAGTAAAATTAAGAAATAGCAAAGGATTTAAGACTGTAGTGGAAGTTGTGTGTAGGTCTCCTGGTAGCAGTTGTGAAGTGGTAGATTGTATAAATACAGAGATTATAGTAGCATGTAGCAAAGGCAGAATGATTTTAATGGGGGCTTTTAACTTTCATGTAGATTGGGATAAGCAGACCAGCACATGTCAGAAAGGTAGTGAAATTCTTGAGTGTGTCTGGGATAGTTTGCTGCAGCAAAATGTCCTGGAATCAACAAGGGGTCACACCATATTAGATTTAGTAATGAGTAATGAACCAAATTTAGTTAACAGCCGAACAGTGTGTGAACATTAATCTAATATCGATCATTATATGGTCGAGCTCAATGTAGTGTTTAAAAGGGAGAAACGCGAACAGCTACTAACAGTCGAGATTTAGATAAGGCTGACTTCAATGGGATGAGACAGAGACTGTCCACACTATACTGGGAAAATCTGTTAATGAGTAAAATGACAGAAGATCTGTGGGAGGTGTTTAAAAATAATTTAATGTGATAAAGTACCAGTTTATACCGCTGAGGGACAAGAGCTCTACTTGCTAAAAAAGACAGTCATGGACAACTAAAGATGGAAGAAACAACATAAAACTAAAAGAAAAAGCAAACAAAAATGTAAAAAATAGCACAAATCCTGGCAACTGGGAAAGTTACAAAGAGCAGCAAAGCATGACAAAATAGATAGCAAGATCTACAAAAAGGGAATATGAAAAGAAACTTGCAGGAATATCAAATCAACACAAGAAATTTTTACATTTCGATTAGGAAAAACAGAGTGGTCAGGTGCTCTGTGAGACCCTTTTAAAGTACGAACAGTGATATTGTCAATGTAAGTAAGGAAATGGTAGACATGCTGAATAAATCCTTTGCATCAGAATTGAAGTGGAGGAAGAAGTCAGCATGTCAGACATCCCAAGGAAACTAATATTTAATCACGGTAGGGGCTTTACAAAATTAAATAGGCAAAATAACAGTAATGAAGAAAATAATAGTATTAAAGTGACAAAGTGACAAAGAGTGATAAACGGATAAAAAAGAAGAGGGGATCACAATACTGATTAAAGAAACAATTATAGCGGTGAGGAGGGATGATATGGTCGAAGAATCATCACATGAGGCCATATGAGTTGAACTGAAGAACAAAACAGGGCAATCACACTACTGGGAGCGTACTATGGACCCCCAAACAGTCAGAGGGAGATAGAAGTGCAAATATGTAGGCAAATCTCTGAGAAGTGCAAAAACAATAGGGAAGCAATAGTGGGGGTTTTCAACTAGCCTAATATAAACTGTAATAGAATTTGTCTGAAAGACACAGAGGGAGCAGAATTCTTAACATGCATTCAGGAGAACATTTTTAGCCAGTACGTAGCAAGCCCAACAAGAGAGGGGGCGGTTCTGGACTAAATTTTAAGGAATGAAGCTGAGCAGGTGAAAGTTTGGTAGAAGTGATCATAATTCAGTTAGATTTAGGGTATTTATTGAAAAGGACAAAGAAAGACCAGGATTAAAAGATCTCAATTGGGAAAAAGCTAATTTTTCTCTGATGAGATGTGATTTAGTTAAAGTCAACTGAAAATAGCTACTTGAAGGGAAATCAGTGCTAGATCAGTTGGAGGCATTCAAGGAAGAGATGGTGACGTTACAGAGCTTGTATGTTCCCTTAAAGAAAAAGGGTGGAACTAACAAATCCAGAGCCCCCAGATATCAAGGGACGTAAAGGAGAGGATAAATAAACAAAAGGGAAGCTTATGACAGATCCTGAGGGCTCAATACTGCAGAAAACCTAGAAGAGTATAAAAACAATATAGGGTGAAATTGAAAAGAAAATTAGGAAAGCAAAGAGAGGGCATGAAAAAATATTGACAAGTAAAATCAAGGAAAACCCCCAAAAAATTTATAAATGCACTAAGAGCAAGAGGACAACTAAAGAAATAATCGGGCCTATTCGGGACTATAAGGGTAACCTGTATGTGGAGGTGGAGGATGTTGGTATAGTTCTTAATGAAAACTTTGTGTCTGTTTTCACAAAAGAGAGGCACAATACAGACATTGCAATCAGGGAGCAGGTGTGTGAAATATTAGATGAAATGAACATAGTAAAGAGGGAGTGTTAAGGGGTTTAACACCTTTGAAAGTGGATAAATCCCCAGGTCCAGACTAAATGTATCCCAGGCTGCTAAAGGAAATAAGAGAAGTAGCGGAGGCGCTGTCCTTCATTTTCCAAACCTTTTGCGTTACAGGTGTGAAACCAGAGGTCTGGAGGGCAGCTGACATTGTACCATTGTTTAAAAAGGAAGAAAGGGATAGACCGAGTAATTACAGGCCAGTCAATCTAACCTCGGTGGTGGGAAAATTATTGGAAAAAATTCTGAGTGGCAGGATAAATCTTCATTTATAAAAACACAGATTAATCAAAGGCAATCAGCACAGATTTGTTAAGAGGAGAGTTAACATTTCAGGTCTGTGCCCTTTCATCAGGTTCCGATGAAAGGTCACAAACCTGAAACATTAACTCTGCTTCTCTCTCCACAGATGCTGTCTGACCTGCTAAGTATTTCCAGCACTTTCTGTTTTTATTTCAGATTTCCAGCATCTGCAGTATTTTGCTTTTATTTTGTTGAGTGAAGGTTGTGTCTGACTAACATTGTTGAATTTTTTGAGGACGTAACAAGGAGGGTCAATGAGGATAGTGCATTTGATGCAGTCTATATTGATTTCAGCAAGGTTTTTGATAAGATCCTAAATAGCAAACTGGTCACAAAAGTAAACCACGTGGGATTCAAGGTAAACTGGCCAGATTAATCTAAAATTGATTCAGAGGAGGAAGCAAAGGGTAATGGTCGTTGGGTGTTTTTGTGACTGGAAGGCTATTTTCAGTAGGATTGCAGAGGGCACAGTACTAGGACCCTTGCTTTTTGTGGTACATATTTTTGTGGTATATATGTGGGCGGCACAATGGCGCAGTGGTTAGCCCCACGCCTCACAGCTTCAGCGACCCGGGTTCAATTCTGGGTACTGCCTGTGTGGAGTTTGCAAGTTCTCCCTGTGTCTGCATGGGTTTTCGCTGGGTGCTCCGGTTTCCTCCCACAGCCAAAGACTTGCAGGTTAATAGGTAAATTGGCCATTATAAATTGCCCCTAGTATAGGTCGGGAAATATCGGAACGGGTGGGGATGTGGTAGGAGTATTGGATTAGTATAAATGGGTGGTTGATGGTCGGCACAGACTCGGTGGGCCGAAGGGCCTGTTTCAGTGCTGTATCTCTAAATTAAAAAAAATATCAACAATATGGACTTGAATGTAGGGGATATTGTTAAGAGGTTTGCAGAAAATACAAAAATTGGCCATTTATTTGATAATGAAAAAGAAAGCTGAGACTGCAGGAAGATATCAATGGACTAGCCAGGTGGGCGGGACAGTGGCTAATGGAGTTCAATCTGGAGAAGTGTGAGAAAAGGCATTGGGAGAAGGCTGACAAGGCAAGGGAATACACAATAAATAGTAGGATACTGAGAAGCGTAGAGGAACAGAGGGACCTTGGTGTGCATGTCTACATATCCCTGAAGGTGGCTGGACAGGTAGATAAAATGGTCAAGAAGGCATAAGGAATATTTGCCTTTATTAGCTGAGGCATAAAATATAAGAGCTGGGAGGTTATGTTAGACCACAGCTGGAGTACCGCATGCAGTTCTGGTCACCACACTATAGGAAAGATGTGATTGTGCTGGAGAGGGACAGAGGAGATTTACAAAGATGTTGCCTGGACTAGAGAATTTTAGTTATGAGGAGAGATTGGATAGGCTAGGGTTGTTTTCTTTAGAACAGACAAGGCTGAGTGAAAACCTAATTGAAGTGTATAAAGTTATGAGGGGTCCAGATAGAATGGATAGGAAGGCCCTATGACCCTTGCTTGAGGGGTTCATAACCAGGGGGCATGGATTTAAGGTCTGGGGTAGGAGGCTTAGGGGAAATTTTTTCACCCAGAGGGTGGTGGGGATCTAGAACTCACTGCCTGAAAGGGTGGTAGAGACAGAACCCCTCATAACATTTAAAAAGTACTTGGATGTGCATTTGAAATGCCGTAACCTACTAGTCTTTGTTTAGAGATACAGCACTGAAACAGGCCCTTCGGCCCACTGAGTCTGTGCCGACCAACAACCACCCATTTATACTAACCCTACAGTAATCCCATATTCCCTACCTACACTAGGGGCAATTTACAATGGCCAATTTACCTATCACCTGCAAGTCTTTGGATGTGGGAGGAAACCGGAGCACCCGGCGAAAACCCACGCAGACACAGGGAGAACTTGCAAACTCCGCACAGGCAGTACCCAGAATTGAACCTGGGTCCCTGGAGCTGTGAGGCTGCGGTGCTAACCACTGCGCCACTGTGCCACCCTGCGGACTAAGAGCTGGAAAGTGGGATTGGGCTGGATGTCTACTTGTCGGCTTGTGAGACATAATGGGCTGTAAATTCCTATGATTCTAAATCCCCAGAACCAGATATTTCCCATCCCAGGGTTTTAAAGGAATTAGGAGAGAACATTGCAGATACCTAACTATATTCTCACAAAGTTCTCTCAATTTGGGACCTGTTCCTTTAGATTGGGAAATTGTGCATGTCACTCCGCGATTTACGAAAGGTGGCAGAGAGAAACTAGGGAATCATAGATCAGTTAGCCTAACATCTGTTGTCAGGAAATGGCTGGAGTCTAATTAAAGATAGGGGGCCGGATTTTGTTCTCGTGGGTTATGTGGCTTGTGGGGGGGCCGGAGAATATGCTCTAGTTAGAATATGCTCTATTTAGAATATGTCCTGTTCTATCCTTTTTAAGTCCAAAGTAGATGACCTCACATTTGCCTACATTGAAATCCATTTGCCACAGTCTATCACTAGTTCTTTGTAACTTTATGGCTCCAACTACACTGCTTGCAAAGCTGCCTATCTTTGTGTCATCAGCAAATTTGGAACCTGTCGCCGGGAATCCCAGTTCCAATTTTCCCAGGGGCAGGATAGGATGAGGATGACATTCCCGTCCAGAGGCCAAATAAGGGCCTTTTCCCACCGCCGCTGGAATCTTACCAGCAGTGAGGCAGACCTCCATCGCGCGGGGGTGGGGGGGGAATGCCTTGGGAAACGAGGGCTTGGGAGGGGCGTGCCTTCTTTGTGGGCAATTTTGGAACTACTGTACCCCCCGGGATCCCCTTCCCCTAGATCAAAAGCACACCCCACCCTCCCTCGCGTGGGCCTTCCAGACTAGCCCCGGCGACCCCGCCTCACCTGCCTCTTCTCCGGCATTCCAGCGCTGGGCCTGCGTCCGAGGCCTCTGCAGTAACAGCAGTGGTCACTGCTCCCAGTGCCACTGCCGATACTGTTGAGCTGCCGGCCCTCTGATTAGCCAGCAGCTCTTAGGAGTGGGCTCCCCATGCCTGTTAAGTCTTTAAACTTTGCCCGAAGGATTGCTCTGGGTGGTTGAAAAAATGCAGAGGTGGAGCTTTGCCCACCTTTCCGGCCCGGTGTTGGGAGCTCCGCCTCCTGCACAAAATCCAGCCAAGGGTTACTGAGCACCTGAAAAATTTTCAGCTGATCAGTGAGAGCCAGGATGGATTTATAAAGGGTAGGTCATGTCTGGCAAACCTGATTGAAATTTTTGAACAGGTGACCAACATAGTGCACAAGGGAATGTTTATGAATGTTATTTATATGGACTTCCAGAGGCATTTGATAAAGTCCCTTGGAAGAGACTGTTAGCTAAAGTTGAAGTTCATGGAACTGAAGGCATATTATTGACCTGGTTAGGGAATTGGCTGAGTGGCAGGAGACAGAGAGTAGGGATAATGGGCAAGTTCTCTAATTGGCAGATTGTGACTAGTAGTGTCCTGCAAGGATCTGTGATGGAACGTCAATCATTTGCTGTAATTATTAACAAATTTACTGTGATAGAAAGCCACATATCCAAAGATAGGCAGCTTTGCAAGCAGTGTAGTTGGAGCCATAAAGTCACAAAGAGCTAGTGATAGACTGTGGCATTTGGATTTCAATGTAGGCAAATGTGAGGTCATCTACTTTGGACTTAAAAAGGATAGAACAGAGCATATTCGAAATAGTGAAAAGTGAGAGACAGTGGAGGTCCAAAGAGATTTGGGGGTCCAGGTACATGGTTCATTAAAATGTTATGAATAAGTACAGAAAATAATCAAAAAGGCTAATAGAATGCTGGCCTTTATTTCTAAAGGACTAGAAGACAAGGGGGCAGAAGTCATGCCTGGAGTACTCTGAGCAGTTCTGGGCACCACAACTGAGCAAGAGCTGAAGAGCACGTGGCTGCATTTCAGTGAGGCATTGAGCCACCTAGGCAAGGTTTTGCTCCATCCTGTGTAAATTGGCAGACTGTGTGTGCAAGCCATTGGACTGCGTCAATATACACTCAGTAGCCTGCCACGTCTGATTCTCCATGCAGGTGGCCATTCTTTCTATGGAGGTGGACATCAGTGGAAATGCCTGAGACAGCATGACACTCATGCTAGAGATGGACTCCTCCAATTTATTTCCAAGAGTGCACAATGCCCTTGGAAATGCTAACAGAAGCACACCCATTTCCTATTGTTGCTCCACAATTTTCCTTTTCATGGATGATGCCGGAGGCTATGTCCAGTTGAATATTGCTTGGAGTGTCCTGTGCCCTCTGCTGGGAACTCATCACTGCTGTTCCTGTCTCCAGCACCTTTTCCTGTTCACATGTGCTTTGCGCCTCACCATGTAACAAGCCAGCTGTCTCTACTGCAGTACCCATGGAGGTGTATGTATCTGTGCTGGTGGAGGGTGATGTGACGGTGCAATCCCAGAGTGTTTACACACCTCTGAGGACTCTTTGGCCTTCTCCTGCTGCAGCTGTGCCATCTCCCTTGAAAGATCAGTGGGAGATTAAAGGCATGAGTTAATGCTGGCATGACGAAACATTCAAACTCAACACAGTGCATATCATGACATTTCAGTTAGTGATAATATCAATTTATACCAAGTGGTAGTGTGATATCCAATCCTGTCACCAGGTCTCTGGGCCACTATCATCTTTCCATCACTGACATTTAGGTCTGAATTTTTCGGCTTACCTGGAAGTCCCACTGTTGCAGACGAAAATGGGAGATGACCTGCTTCGGCGGGCAGCGGTATCTTGGGGCAGATTATTGCTGGTGGTGGCCAATTTACAGGCTGCCACCAGGGCCACTGTCCAACTGAGGACGGCAGCCCACCCTCAAGACTGCCAGCTCAATCAGAGGGCCAGGAGCTCAGCAGCCTCAGCAGTGCCACCGCTAACGAAGACTGGGGAGTTTGGTTGGGGGAAGCCTGGGTCATGCAGGGAGGCCTGACAATTGGGGAGCTGAGGGGGTGTTCGTGGTGCAACAGTGGTGCTGTTGCTGTGGGGGCAGCCATTGCTGCTGGGGCGCCCCTCCATGGACCATGGAGTCCCCATGAATGATGGCCCCTCCATCCCAGACTCCACTGGGAGGTCACTAGGGTTTACCTGGCAGTCTCCCCACACGATTGTGGGCCCTTCCGACATTGGCAAACTGCTTCTGGGTGGGAATTGGCCCTTAATTGGCCATTTAAATGGCTCAATTGGCTGCCCGCTGGGTGGCTGCACTGCTAAAGTTCCCATCGCTGCTAAACCACTAAATCCACTAAAATGATTCCGCCAGATCATCTCACATCGAGTCGAACGCAAATGTTCATCGCTGCTAGTTCAGCTACCAAGTATCAGAAAACATAGGGAACAGAGACAATCTCAATAGTGTCCAATTGTCGACATACAGTACACTGGTACTTCCTGTGACATGTGGCAGACCACGATGGCGGGGGCTTTTCCAGTACTGGTGACAGGCCACAGGAAGATGTCGGGCTCTCCTCCCGACCCGCCATAATGCCAGCCCTGCCAGGGGCTTGAAAAATTCAGCCCCTTAATGTCTATGCCACACTGCCAATCTCCAACACATCCTCCTAAAATATGGTTAGTGTGGCTATGGTTGCAGGTCCATCCTTGTTTCTCTGCCTCTCACTGGAGTTGTGCGCTGTCTTCTCCTGCAATGAGTGAAAGCAGAAAGTTATGAGTTTGAGAAGTGCAATATGTGTTGAGAGTGGAATGAAAACATTTTTGGAGGGTGACTATGAGGGATGCATGCGAGATGGCAATAGGATGAGGCTCAGTGTGAGTGTTAACTGTTCAGACGGAGATTTGAGGAAGTGCCTGGAGAGAAAAGAATGTGCAGAACTGCAAAGTGTGTTGGCCAGATGTGTGCTGTGCAGGAGAATGCTCGGGAGGTTAGAAAGTGATGGTGCCATCTGAAAGTGGTATGCCACTCACATTTCCTGATCTAATGAAATCATTAAATCTTTTTGACACTGTATCCAGATCCTGGGCACCACCCTCCTGTTGCTGACAGCCCTGGCTACTTCCAGCCATGCCTGTTTCATTTGCTTGGCTGACCTCTTCCTCCCATCTTGAGGAAACAGCACATTCCTATGGATCCTCACTGCCTCCAGTATGACCTCCAGGGAAGAGTCAAGAGAACCGGGGTGGGGGATCGAGGGGGTGGGGGTGGGGGTGAGGGGCGCGGGGGTGGGGAGCTTTCCCACACCTTTCTCCCATTTCTTCACTTGTTTATTTGTACAAGCCTTCACAGTAAAGATTGTCGGTAACCATTCTGATCCATGCTGGCATCCCTTTAAATAGAAATCCTTCATTGATAGAGTGCAGGTCATCATCACAACCACGTTCTGTGATTGTTCAGGAAATCAGGAAGCAGGATGCTCATGCTGTGAATTAGTTAAAGTGCCACGACAAAGCCCACTGATAACACAAACGAGTTCCTGGCTTGCTACTGGCCTCCTACTACAATCGGTTTAGATAAAATTCTGCCCATAAACCAAAGTCCAGGCCTTGTAGTCACCAATATTCTACACATCACCCAATGTCAATGCCTCATGATGGAGTGGCCCAACCTCTGTTGACATTGCCATGTTTTCAAGACTTTGACATTGGTTCCTTTTTCTGTCTTTACTGCATCGTTGTTGGTCCTGTGTAGATAAGAATGAGAAATGTGGTGAATTTCCTGCTGTCCATTTTTTTCTTTCCTGTTAGAGTCATGTAAGGGTCTCCTCAAAGCATTAACCTCAAAAGAAAAATTCTAACCATTTGACCATTAGCACTCAGCACAAACCTTCTGTGTCTACTGCTTCTCCCACATTAGCTGAGATAGTTCCTGGGGTTTGCTTTGCCTTTAGCTGCAATCTCTCCTTTTGTAACTTTTCCTTCTTGTGTGTGATGGCAAAATCTTTGTGGTTAAGCGCCCCTAACTCCTTAATAAGTAAAGAAAATGCCTTTCTTTATAATTTGGGGTATCAGCTACTTACAAAGTATTATTTAGTTAATGAGGATTTCTTTTAGTTTAGTTGTCATAATAAAAGTCTTAAAACGTGAAATCTTGTTGAGTAGTTCTTTAAATAGGCCTGGGTTCGTATTCTGTATTTTAATGTTAACGGTCTCATTGACGTCATAATAACCCTGAACACATATCGCACTTCTCACACTCATAACTCTGCTTTCTCTCACTGTCGGAGAAGACAGTGCATGACTCCAGGAGGAGGCAGGCCACCCAGTGAATGCTGATGCAGACCGATCGCCTACACGCTCTGTCTGCCAATTTACACAGGATGGAGCAAAGCCTCACCTTGGTGGCTCAGTGCCTCACTAAAATACAGCCACATGCTCTCCAGCTTTTGGTTTGCATGGAAGTACAAGTGGGCCCTGAGAGGGAAGATGGAGAAAGGGAACACGGCAGTAACGACTCTTCTCAAAGCCCCTCTTGCCACCACCCCCCCCCACAGCCAAGTCAGAACTGGAGGCGAAGAACCTCAGGGTTGTCAGTCACTGTCAATGCATGCCCACCTGGTCTTCTTGAAAAGGGGTCTTGCTCAAGAGGCTGCCTTTATCAGCAATGACCTGCTGCGAAAGCCTGAGCCTCCTGAGACACTAAAATAAGAGAAAAATACTGTGGGTGCTGGAACTCTGAAATGAGAACAGTAAGTGTCGGAAATACTCAGCAGGTCTGGCAGCACCTGTGTAGAGAGAAAGGGGAATAAACACCAAGTAGGTGAAATGACTTCCATAAAATTGGAAATGACCCTCAAAGCAGCAAATTCAGGCTGTCAGAACAAATCCTGCAAGCAGAAGCCTTTTACAAATGCTGGCTACAAGCTTTGCGGTTTCACTGTTTAAAGATTTCGCAGTACATTAGTTTAATTGTTCAATGAGTCCCCGCTGCGCTCTCATTGACCCTGGCAAAGTTCCACACAGCTGAGAAAACCCATGGACTGGCCGTTAAAGCCAGAAATGTTGGGTTAAATTTAGAGTTAATTACCTCTTGAATATTTTAATTACTTACCTGACAGTTTCACAAGGGTTTCCTGTTTGCTAGCCAACCCACCCAAGTTTAAACCCGGAAGTTGGCGGGATCATGTGAATTCCCAACCCGACGTCACTTTTCAGTGCTTTAATCCGCACCCGAACCCATCTCGCCATGGCAGTTAAAATTCTGACCATTATATCTTAAAGCATCTAAATCAAACAAGGAGTTTGGCCTTGTCAACACATTTCAAGATAATGCTGTTGGAAACGAGATTCTAGAGAAAGGCTAGCATAGAACCATGAGAGAGGCAGAAGAGAGAGAAATTACACTGGAGTTAAATTAATGAACTGATTTGCTGAGAGGCAGTGTTACTCAGGAGCCTTACTAATGAAATGGCTTCCTCCAGATTGTCACTCAGTAGGCTGATCAATATGCATTCCATTTGTAACATTGTGCAAGCAGGGAATTTTAGTCACAGTATGGTGCCAAGATCAACTGTATTAACATCTGCTGAATTTAGCTGGCTTTTGTGGGATAGAGCAACACTAGATTTAAAAGGACAAATGCAATTCCTGTAGAGTTTGATCAGCTGTAGAATTCAAGCGAATTTGGAAGATCTTTGAGCACAAGGAATGAAAATAATGCCAAGCATAAGTTATTCTAATGAATCAAGATGGGAGAGTGTTTAAAAGGAACAGTTGATGGCTTCCCTATGGATAAGCAAGTGTTTTCCCAATAAGTTACTACGACATGATGCAGGAAGTTCTGAGGTTCAGAGGTTTTGGTTGTGTTGGCTTAGCTCTTTGAGCATGCAGTTGCAGCTACAACTGGTTGGGAAAATTACATACTGTAAGGACAGTGTTGTGTGATTGCATTTAAGAGTGATGTCCCTTTAAGATCTTAGTATGCTAATGAGCTGAGTACCAGGATGCAGTCATGTGACTACATGCCAGTCTCACTCTGCATTTGTAACAGCTGAAGGCAAGTCATGTAAATAGTTAGCCCTGCACTGCATATAGTTGTTTGCTGTTAATAAACCTGTTTGAGATCTTCAACAACCTGGATTCTATGCATCTCATTTATATTGCATCAGACAACATAAATAGCTTTGGCAGCAGTGGGGAGACAGAATCCAAGATTGAAGACCACAGCAAAACAGCTTTATGAACTACCTGCAGCTAAAAGAGAGAAAGTTAAAAGAAACACTGGCCCAAACAGTGTAAAGAAGAAAACATTTACCTCAAGCTGCGGAAGACAGAGTGCTGAACGGCAGGCTGCAGGTCAATCACTGTGATCGGGTTAGTCAGTGTGCCATCGGTACAGGAAACCCCACTTAAAAAAAAATCTTTGAGATGTGTGCAAAGTTGATTTTTTCAAAGGCTCAGTTAAAAAAAACAGAGAAAACCCAATCCCTATCTCAGGCTGATCGATTGTTTTCAAAGGCTCCCCCATGCTAATCAGGTTGGCGCCGTTACAGGAGGCACCCAACAGCAAAAAGCGTGGGAATCCTCCATTCATACAGCTTGCAGCTAGAGCTATAAAAGGAAACTGTTAAATCATTTGAACGCTGAAGAGCTTTCACTCACTCAGCCAGAGTTTTAAAAAAATTATAAAACCACTCAAGTGTGAAAAATTATCTATTGATCTGCTATATAAAAAAATTCTAGAAAGAAAAAGTACTTGAAATACCAATTGCACAACTGTATAAACAAACAGATTAGAGTGCTGGATGCTTGATAAACAGACAAACTTCTCCTGTCAATCAAACCTGCCAGTTTACGGAGAAGAGTTTTTTTTAAAGAGAAGCAGGACATAGTCACAGAAGCAGGTTCTTAAAGAAAGGTTAAAACAAAAGAACAGCAGGAACATGGATACCAATTTTCCCAGCATGAACTGGAAAGTCTTGGATATCCTATCCAAATTCAAACTGTTCCAACAGAGCATGCAATTGTGGTTTACAGACCAAGTCATTGTAGAACCTAAAAAACAGGCTGTAAAAAGGAATGATAGCGATTGGAAATGAGGAATTACACAGAATCAATACCTCAGGTATATCTGAAGAGGACCAGAAAGATCCTGCAAAGATAAGGAAAGTGCTAGAAGATCCACTCAGATGAAGAGTGAATTTTAGTATTCACCACCTAGAATTGATGTCCGACAGGCAACAGCCACAAGAATCAATAGACCAGTTCGTTAGTAGATGCCTTAGGAAGGGCAATGAATGTGACTTCTCAGAAACTGAGCTCTCAGACCAAATAATGGAGCTGGTAAATGTATCAACGCCCACTGAAGCATTTCAGAAGGACCTCTCGAGGAAAAAGAAAGGTCACAGCATTGATGCACGACTGGAAGGTGGCAGGAAATACGAAGCCATTATAGCTGGACAACAGCACCTACAAGCACAAGGTGCAGCCAAAAGTATCGGCACCATAACCAGGTTAAAAAGAGCAAGGAAGCTGTGTGGCCGAGAATTACCCTGCATTTCGTGACCTGTGCAAGGTCTGTTGTGCAAAAGGACACTTCGCCTATCTATGCAGGAAATCTGGCTCCAAAGATGCAGCCAGAAGCCACAGTAGGACGCAAGCAAACAGAAGACAAGCACAGTAACAGGGCAACAATAGCAAGGAAAGCACCAGAGACCGGCATGAACGCAAGCCAATACGTGAGGTTCACAGTGAAGCAGACCTGAGACAAGACTCAGAGGGAAATAACTCTCAGCTAGAAGACAAACAGGCATTCCACATTGTGAACCTGACACATCATGTTGATGAAGTCCAACAACTGGAAGCTTTCGCCAATATCAACATCACGTACCCAAAGAAAGCTGACAAACATATACTTAAGGTCAAGATTGACATCGGAGCTAGTGCAAATCTCCTACCAGTCTGAATCCTCAAAGATATGAACTGGAGTTGTTGGAAATCAATGATACAACCGTCAACTGCCAAATTATTTGCATACAACGGGTCACCCATCCCTTGCAGTGGCACATTAACAGTGCAAAGCAGATATAGCAAGTCAGCATGGAAACCACAAATGTTCTACCTAGTAGACGTGAGTGGACCAGCAGTGGCAGGACATCGGTGGTAGGGAAACTATTGGAAAACATTCTGAGGGACGGGATTAATCTTCTCCACTTGGAGAGGCAGGGATTAATCAGGGATAGTCAGCATAGCTTTGTCAGGGGGAGATCGTGTCTAACTTAACTTGTTTGAATTTTTTGAGGAGGTGACTAGATGTGTAGATGAGGGTAAGGCAGTTGATGTAGTCTACATGGACTTCAGTAAGGCTTTTGATTCGGTCCCACATGGGAGATTGGTTAAGAAGGTAAGAGCCCATGGGATCCAGGGCAATTTGGCAAATTGGATCCAAAATTGGCTTAGTAGCAGGAGACAGAGGGTGATGGTCGAGGGTTGTTTTTGCAAGTGGAAGCCTGTGACCAGTGGTGCACCGCAGGGATCGGTGCTGGGACCCTTGCTGTTTGTAGTGTACATTAATGATGTAGACTTGAATATAGGATGTATAGTCAGTAAATTCGCAGATGACACGAAAATTGGTGGTGTTGTAAATAGTGAGGAGGAAAGCATTAGATTACAGTACGATATAGATGGGCTGGTAAGATGGGCGGAGCAATGGCAAATGAAATTTAATCCTGAGAAGTGTGAGATGATGCATTTTGGGAGGACCAACAAGGCAAGGGAATATACAATGGATGGTAGGACCCTAGGAAGTACAGAGGGTCAAAGGAACCTTGGTGTACTTGTCCAGAGATCACTGAAGGCAGCAGCACAGATAGATAAGGTGGTTAGGAAGGCATATGGGATACTTGCCTTTATTGGCCGAGGCATAGAATATAAAAGCAGGGAGGTTATGATGGAGCTGTATAAAAAGCTAGTTAGGCCACAGCTGGAGTACTGTTTACAGTTCTGGTCAACACACTATAGGAAGGATGCGATTGCACTGGAGAGGGTGCAGAGGAGATTCACCAGGATGTTGCCTGGGCTGGAGCATTTCAGCTCTGAAGAGAGACTGGAAAGGCTAGGGTTGTTTTCCTTAGAGCAGAGAAGGCTGAGGGGGGACCTGGTTGAGGTATACAAAATTATGAGGGGCATTGATAGGATAGATAGGAAGAAACTTTTTTCCCTTAGCGGAGGGATCAATAACCAGAGGGCATAGATTTAAGGTAAGGGGCAGGAGGTTTAGAGGGGATTTGAGGAAAAATGTTTTCACCCAGATGGTGGTTGGAATCTGGAACACACTACTTGAAGGGATGGTAGAGGCAGGAACCCTCTCAACATTTAAGAAATATTTTGATGAGCACTTGAAACACCATAGCAGACAAGGCTATGGGCCAAGTGCTGGAAAATGGGATTAGAATAAAAAAGGTGCTTGATAGCCAGCACAGATACGATGGGCCGAAGGGCCTGTTTCTGTGCTGTATAACTCTATGACTCTACAACAAATGTACCTGGACAGTGTCGACGCCATGGGCAATTTCAAAGGCAATGGCATACTGCACCTCAGAAAGGATGCAATTTTGTCAATCGACCCTCCCAGAAAGTACAGCATGCACATACAAGAAAAGCTTAAGAGCAAGTTAGATGGCATGGAATGCAGTGGCATCATCCATCGTGCACATCATCACACAGACTTGTTGAGCTCAATTACGTGCATACTGAAGAAGGATGGGGCAATCAGGGTGTGTCTAGATCTGAGGTGTCTAAACCTCTCTCTAAAGAGATGCCCCCACAAGATTCCGACATCAGAGGAATTGAATCCCAAATTTTTAGGAACCAAATTCTTCTCCAAGTTTGATGCCAAACTTGGATATTGGTCAGCACACCTAGCTAAGGAATCTCAAGAAATCACCACCTTCAGGACACCATTTGGAAGTTACTGCTTCCAGAGACTACCTTCGGCTTATCTGTCAGTCAAGATCTGTTTCAGCAACATATGGACAAAATTATAGAAAACGTGTCTGGCTGCATATTCATTGCCGATGACATTGCGGTAATGGGCAAAACCAAAGAAGAACATGATCAAAATATCCATTCCCTAATGGCAGTAACTTGTTGCGAAGGGCTCATTTTAACAGCAAGAAGTGCCAAGTGAATGTAAGTCAAATCAATTTCTTTGGCTCCATCCATTCCAGTTGTGGAATCCGTCCTGAACCACACAAAATTGAAGATGTAAGGTGTTTGCCTACTCCACAAGAAAGGGAAGACCTCCAGACATGTCTTACATTTTTCAAATTTTTGGGACCATACATTCCAAATTTTCCTGATGAAACATCATCACTGAGAGCTCTTTAAAAAATATGTACAATTTGTATGGCAGGAGGACCATCAGTAGATATTTGAGTCTCTCAAACAAGCATTGTCAGCAGAAATCTGTACCCTGCAGTACTACAACCCAAGGAAGAAGACCATCCTGGAAGTCGACGCCTCACAGAAAGGGCTAGGAGCGTGCATCCTACAGGATGGCAAACAAATTGCATTTGGGTCCAAACGTTTATCCCCAGCACAGTTCAATTACTCAAACATAGTGCATAAAACACTTGCTCTGGCGTTTGGGATCACAAGGTTCCATGCCTACCTGTTCAGCAAGCATTTCACAGTGGAAACTGACCACAAATTACTGGAGATGATCTGGCGCAAACCATTGACAAGCGCAGCACCTCGACTACAGCAGCTCTTACTGCAAGTACAGGAGTACGACTTCGATAACTGCTACAAACCGGGCAACAAATTGTTACCTCAGATACGCTGAGCAGATTGCCAAACCCAAGCAAGAATGAACAAGTTCCACTAGATCTACAAGTCCACAGCATGGACATCGAAGTGGCTGATGTTCTCAAAATCGACTTATTGCATTTTGATCAGCACAAATGTGACCAACTACAGTCAGAAACAGCAAATGACCCACAACTGAAGGCACTGTGGAGAGTCATCATGGAAGGCTGGCCTGACACCGTAAAAGAGGTGCCTGAAACCCTCAGATGCTTCTGGCCTTACAGAGATGATCTTAGTATCTCGAGAGGCGTCACCTTCAAGGGAAAACAAGTGATTGTGCCCAAAGCTCTCTGAGAGGACATCTTGTCACAACTTCACCAAGGCCATATGGGCATAGAGCAAACAAGACGACTGGCACGAGACACTGTTTATTGGCTGCGGATCATTAATGATATCGACATGTTAGTGAGGATGTATGAGGCATGCCAGAGCCACCAGCCACACAACACAAAGAACCTCTACAGCCTCACGAGATTCCATCAGTTCCTTGGTCCAAAATTGCCACAGACCTGTTTTTCATTAATGGAGATAACTTTATCTTCGTTATGGACTATTTCTCCAAATTTCCAGTTGTCAGACATGTAAAAGACAGTTCAAGCGCTGTCGTCACAGACACACTGAGTGCCCTATTCAGTCTATTCGGTGCACCTGAAGAAATCATTTCTGACAATGGGCCACAGTATACTGGAAAACCTTTCAGGGACGTGTGCACCAAAAGGGGCTTAAACTATGTGACACCCTCACCACATTACCCTAGGTCTAATGGTCTCGCTGAGTGAATGTTTCGCACAATCAAAGCACTGATCCTAAAGTGTAAGACAGTGAAACAAGATTTTCGGGTTGCCATGCTCCACCTCAGAGCTACACCTATGGATATGGGCTTACTGTCACCAGCAGAGATCATGTTTGGCAGTCAAGTGCAGATGACTCTGCCAAGCCATCATATATCCAAATTTTCCGAAATGCAGGAGACATTGCTTGAAAAGCGGGGGAGAATGAAGATGGTGCATGACCGACATGCAAGAGCGGAACTACCTCAGCTACATGTTGGACAAAAGGTCCAGGTCATACACCCCACAAGGAAAACATAGTTGCCTGCAGAGGTGTCCGGAGTGTGTGATGAGCCTCGGTCCTACGAGATTGCAATACCTAGTGGAGTGGTGTTGAGAAGGAACCAAAGCGAACTCCAATTGCACACGACGGACTCGAGAGAGCACGCTCTGACAGTGGGGGTGTGGCAGATCAACAGGACGGCAGCCAGTGCATTGACAACATGCCTGCAAACCCAAAACAGCCACGGATGACATCCCTGGAAGGTTATATAATAATCAGATCTGGAAGAGTTCTCAAACCATCATCGAAATGATATGTGGACTATTAAGCTTCTATACTTGTAAAGTTAATAATCTCTATCCATGTGTAAATAACTTTGATGTTATCTAGTTTTGTGTGTTTCTTACTTTTAGCATATGAGACTTATCTTTGGAAAGCAAGGGGATGTTGTGTGATTGCATTTAAGAGTGATATCCCTTTAAGATCTTAGTATGCTAATGAGCTGAGTACCAGGATGCAGTCATGTCTCACTCTGCTATACCAAGAGCCAAGTCACGGAAATAGTTAGCTCTGCATTGTATATACTTGTTAGCTGTTAATAAACCTGCTTGAGATCTTCAACAACCTGGACTCCATGCATCTCATTTATGTTGCATTAGCCAACATAAAGAGCTTCTCTTTACAGACAGGATTGAGTTTAGCTGTTGAATAGTCTGATGATGTTCACTATGAGAATTCACTCATGAATATCGGAGTGAGGTATCAGAAAGTGTTTAGTGCTTGTTGAACCTTACCACAGCAAGGCATTATGGCTTTCAGAAGAGGTTGGGAGTGGGGGGAATTGGCAAAGGTAAAAAACAACTGTTGGAAATCACCAATAATTGCAACCCAATGAAACAGAAAAGGACCTCAAATGACAGTTTAAGAGAGAACAGTATATCTGAAAGAAACTATAGTCATGGAAGCTGAGCTGGAGAATCAGCAGGAAACAGGAATGGAAGCAGAGGCAGAGAACCTTGCCATATATGGTTGGCACAGTGGTTAGCACCGCAGCCTCACAGCTCCAGCAACCCGGGGTCAGTTCTGGGTACTGCCTGTGCAGAGTTTGCAAGTTCTCCGAGTGACCGCGTGGGTTTCCCCCGGGTGTTCCAGTTTCCACCCACAGACAAAGACTTGCAGGTTGATAGATAAATTGGCCATTGTAAATTGCCCCTAGTGTAGGTAGGTGGTAGGAGAATGGTGGGGATGTGGTAGGGAATATGGGAATAACATAGGATTAGTATAAATGGGTGGTTGTTGGTCGGCACAGAATCGGTGGGCCGAAGGGCCTGTTTCAGTGCTGTATCTCTAAATAAATAAATAAACCTCAACTCATGAGACCCACGAATAAATATGTCTTAATTTGTACCACTATGCGATACCGGCTGCATTATGCATTTAAGTTTCAGAGAGGGCAGAGAACCCATCACGTGTAGCCAATATAAATATGTCTGATATACATTATACTTATGTACCAGCATATTAATTGTTGACACGAGGAATCAGACTTGCACTTTTATTCCATGTAAACGACACATCCTTGTGTACCGTGATATTCATTGGCTTATCGACTGGAGCATTCATGTACTGAATTTGGCACAAAATTATTCCACAGCCAGATCTTATGTAGACCCAAGAGATGGTAAATTCTGTTTTAATTTGGCACTGCATTTATGCTTCTGCAGTCATTAATGCAGCACACATGTCTTGAAGTAACAGGCTATTAGAGAGAGAGGAGTGGCAGAAAGCAAGACAAACTGGGGGACAGCTGAAGGATCTGAGAGAAAACTGTGAGATGTATAAATAAATTCAAGAGAAATAAGTGTAAAGCTGTGTTGAAAAATAAAACAGCATTGGAGGTGAACAATCAGAGAGAGAAACAAAAACAGCTGGAGAATCAGAGAGAGAAACAAAAACGGAGCTGGAGAATCAGAGAAAGAAACAAAAACAGAGCTGGAGAATCAGAGGGAGAAACAAGAGCAGAGCTGGAGAATCAGAGAGAGAAACAAAAACGGAGCTGGAGTATCAGAGAGAGTAACAAGAACGGAGCTGGAGAATCAGAGAGAGAAACCAAAACGGAGCTGGAGAATCAGAGAGAGAAACAAGAACAGAGCTGGAGTATCAGAGAGAGAAACAAAAACAGAGCTGCAGAATCAGAGAGCGAAACAAAAACAGAGCTGGAGAATCAGAGAGAGAAACAAAAACAGAGCTGGAGAATCAGAGAGAGAAACAAAAACGGAGCTGGAGAATCAGAGAGAGAAACCAAAACGGAGCTGGAGAATCAGAGAGAAAAACAAAAACGGAGCTGGAGAATCGGAGAGAGAAACAAGAGCAGAGCTGGAGAATCAGAGAGAGAAACAAAAACGGAGCTGGAGTATCAGAGAGAGTAACAAGAACGGAGCTGGAGAATCAGAGAGAGAAACCAAAACGGAGCTGGAGAATCAGAGAGAGAAACAAGAACAGAGCTGGAGAATCAGAGAGAGAAACAAAAACGGAGCTGGAGAATCAGAGAGAGAAACAAAAACAGAGCTGGAGAATCAGAGAGAGAAACAAAAACGGAGCTGGAGAATCAGAGAGAGAAACAAAAACGGAGCTGGAGAATCAGAGAGAGAAACCAAAACGGAGCTGGAGAATCAGAGAGAGAAACAAAAACGGAGCTGCAGAATCGGAGAGAGAAACAAGAGCAGAGCTGGAGAATCGGAGAGAGAAACAAAAACGGAGCTGGAGTATCAGAGAGAGTAACAAAAATGGAGCTGGAGAATCAGAGAGAGAAACAAAAACAGAGCTGGAGAATCAGAGAGAGAAACAAAAACGGAGCTGGAGAATCAGAGAGAGAAACAAAAACAGAGCTGCAGAATCAGAGAGGGAAACCAAAACGGAGCTGGAGAATCAGAGAGAGAAACAAAAACGGAGCTGGAGAATCAGAGAGAGAAACAAAAACAGAGCTGCAGAATCAGAGAGGGAAACCAAAACGGAGCTGGAGAATCAGAGAGAGAAACAAAAACGGAGCTGGAGAATCAGAGAGAGAAACAAAAACGGAGCTGGAGAATCAGAGAGAGAAACAGAAATGGAGCTGGAGATTCAGAGAGAGAAAGAAAAACGGAGCTGGAGAATCAGAAAGAGAAACAAAAACAGAGCTGGAGAATCAGAGAGAGAAACAAAAACGGAGCTGGAGAATCAGAGAGCGAAACAAAAATGGAGCTGGAGAATCAGAGACTGAAACAAAAACGGAGGTGGAGAATCAGAAGAGAGAAACAGAAACGGAGGTGGAGAATCAGAGAGAGAAACTAGAGCAGAGCTGGAGAATCAGAGAGAGAAACAAAAACAGAGCTGGAGTATCAGAGAGAGAAACAAAAACAGAGCTGGAGAATCAGAGAGAGAAACAAAAACGGAGCTGGAGAATCAGAGAGAGAAACCAAAACGGAGCTGGAGAATCAGAGAGAGAAACAAAAACGGAGCTGGAGAATCGGAGAGAGAAACAAAAACGGAGCTGGAGAATCAGAGAGAGAAACAAAAACACAGCTGCAGAATCAGAGAAAGAAACAAAAACAGAGTTGGAGAATCAGAGAGTAAAACAAAAACGGAGCTGGAGAATCAGAGAGAGAAACAAAAACAGAGCTGGAGAATCAGAGAGCGAAACAAAAACGGAGGTGGAGAATCAGAGAGAGAAACAAGAACAGAGCTGGAGAATCAGAGAGAGAAACAAAAACAGAGCTGGAGAATCAGAGAAAGAAACAAAAACAGAGCTGAAGAATCAGAGTGAGAAACGAAAACGGAGCTGGAGAATCAGAGAGAGAAACGAAAATGGAGCTGGAGAATCAGAGAGAGAAACAAGAACAGAGCTGGAGAACCAAAGAGAGAAACAAAATCAGAGCTGGAGAATCAGAGAGAGAAACAAAAACGGAGCTGGAGAATCAGAGAGAGAAACAAAAACAGAGCTGGAGAATCAGAGAGAGAAACAAAAACAGAGCTAGAGAATCAGGGAGAGAAACATAAAACGGAGCTGGATAATCAGAGCGTGAAACCAAAACAGACCTGGGGAATCAGAGAGAGAAACAAAAATGGAGCTGCAGAATCAGAGCGTGAAACCAAAACAGAGCTGGAGAATCAAAGAGAGAAACAAAGACGGAGCTGGAGAATCAGAGACAGAAACAAGAGCAGAGCTGGAGAATCTGAGCGAGAAACAAAAACAGAGCTAGAGATTCAGAGAGAAAAACAAAAACAGAGCTGGAGAATCAGAAAGAGAAACAAGAGCAGAGCTAGAGAATCAGAGCGAGAAACAAAAACAGAGCTAGAGATTCAGAGAGAAAAACAAAAACAGAGCTGGAGAATCAGAGAGAGAAACAAAAACAGAGCTAGAGATTCAGAGAGAAAAACAAAAACAAAGCTGGAGAATCAGAGCGAGAAACAAAAACAGAGCGAGAGATTCTGAGAGAAAAACAAAAACAGAGCTGGAGAATCAGAGAGACAAACAAAAACGGAGCTGCAGAATCAGAGAGCAAAACAAAAACGGAGCTGGAGAATCAGAGAGAGAAACAATAACAGAGTTGGAGAATCAGAGAGAGAAACAAAAACTGAGCTGGAGAATCAGAGAGAGAAACAAAAACGGAGCTGGAGAATCAGAGAGAGAAACAAAAACAGAGCTGGAGAATCAGAGAGAGAAACAAAAACTGAGCTGGAGAACCAGAGAGAGAAACAAAAACGGAGCTGGAGAATCAGAGAGAGAAACAAAAACAGAGCTGGAGAATCAGAGAGAGAAACAAAAACAGACCTGGAGAATCAGAGAGAGAAACAAAAACGGAGCTGGAGAATCAGAGAGAGAAACAAAAACAGAGCTGGAGAATTAGAGAGTGAAACAAAAACGGAGATAGAGATTCAGAGAGAAAAACAAAAACGGAGCTGGAGAATCAGAGATTGAAACAAGAACAGAGCTGGAGAATCAGAGCGAGAAACAAAAACAGAGCTGGAGAATCAGAGAGAGAAACAAAAACAGAGCTAGAGATTCAGAGAGAAAAACAAAAACAGAGCTGGAGAATCAGAGCGAGAAACAAAAACAGAGCTAGAGATTCTGAGAGAAAAACAAAAACAGAGCTGGAGAATCAGAGAGACAAACAAAAACGGAGCTGCAGAATCAGAGAGCAAAACAAAAACGGAGCTGGAGAATCAGAGAGAGAAACAATAACCGAGTTGGAGAATCAGAGAGAGAAACAAAAACAGAGCTAGAGATTCAGAGAGAGAAACAAAAACTGAGCTGGAGAATCAGAGAGAGAAACAAAAACGGAGCTGGAGAATCAGAGAGAGAAACAAAAACAGAGCTGGAGAATCAGAGAGAGAAACAAAAACAGACCTGGAGAATCAGAGAGAGAAACAAAAACGGAGCTGGAGAATCAGAGAGAGAAACAAAAACAGAGCTGGAGAATCAGAGAGTGAAACAAAAACGGAGCTAGAGATTCAGAGAGAAAAACAAAAACGGAGCTGGAGAATCAGAGATTGAAACAAGAACAGAGCTGGACAATCAGAGCGAGAAACAAAAACAGAGCTAGAGATTCAGAGAAAAAAAACAAAAACAGAGCTGGAGAATCAGAGATTGAAACAAGAACAGAGCTGGAGAATCAGAGAGAGAAACAAAAACAGAGCTGGAGAATCAGAGAGAGAAACAAAAACAGAGCTGGAGAATCAGAGCGAGAAACAAAAACAGAGCTAGAGATTCAGAGAAAAAAACAAAAACAGAGCTGGAGAATCAGAGATTGAAACAAGAACAGAGCTGGAGAATCAGAGAGAGAAACAAAAACAGAGCTGGAGAATCAGAGAGAGAAACAAAAACAGAGCTGGAGAATCAGAGCGAGAAACAAAAACAGAGCTAGGGATTCAGAGAGAAAAACTAAAACGGAGCTGGAGAATCAGAGAGAGAAACAAAAACAGAGCTGGAGAATCCTAGAGAGAAACAAAAACGGAGCTGGAGAATCAGAGAGAGAAACAAAAACAGAGCTGCAGAATCAGAGAGAGAAACAAAAACAGAGCTGGAGAATCAAAGAGCGAAACAAAGACGGAGCTGGAGAATCAGAGAGAGAAACAAGAGCAGAGCTGGAGACTCAGAGCAAGAAACAAAAACAGAGCTGGAGAATCAGAGAGTGAAACAAGAACAGAGCTGGAGAATCAGAGAGAGAAACAAAAACGCAGCTGGAGAATCAGAGAGAGAAACAAAAATGGAGCTGAAGATTCAGAGAGAGAAAGAAAAACGGAGCTGGAGAATCAGAAAGAGAAACAAAAACAGAGCTGGCGAATCAGAGAGAGAAACAAAAACGGAGCTGGAGAATCAGAGAGCGAAACAAAAATGGAGCTGGAGAATCAGAGACTGAAACAAACACGGAGGTGGAGAATCAGAAGAGAGAAACAGAAACGGAGGTGGAGAATCAGAGAGAGAAACTAGAGCAGAGCTAGAGATTCAGAGAGAAAAACAAAAACGGAGCTGGAGAATCAGAGAGAGAAACAAGAACAGAGCTGGAGAATCAGAGAGTGAAAGAGGAACAGAGCTGGAGATTCAGAGAGAGAAACAAGAACAGAGCTAGAGATTCAGAGAGAAAAACAAAAACAGAGCTGGAGAATCAGAGAGAAAAACAAAAACGGAGCTGGAGAATCAGACAGACCAACAAAAACGGAGCTGCAGAATCAGAGAGCAAAACAAAAACAGAGCTGGAGAATCAGAGAGAGAAACAATAACCGAGTTGGAGAATCAGAGAGAGAAACAAAAACAGAGCTAGAGATTGAGAGAGAGAAACAAAAACTGAGCTGGAGAATCAGAGAGAGAAACAAGAACAGAGCTAGAGAATCAGAGAGAGAAACAAAAACAGAGCTGGAGAATCAGAGAAAGAAACAAAAACGGAGCTGAAGAATCAGAGTGAGAAACGAAAACGGAGCTGGAGAATCAGAGAGAGAAACAAAAACGGAGCTGGAGAATCAGAGAGAGAAACAAGAACAGAGCTGGAGAACCAAAGAGAGAAACAAAATCAGAGCTAGAGAATCAGAGAGAGAAACAAAAACGGAGCTGGAGAATCAGAGAGAGAAACAAAAACAGAGCTGGAGAATCAGAGAGAGAAACAAAAACAGAGCTGGAGAATCAGGGAGAGAAACATAAAACGGAGCTGGATAATCAGAGAGGGAAACAAAAATGGAGCTGCAGAATCAGAGCGTGAAACAAAAACAGAGCTGGAGAATCAGAGAGAGAAACAAAAACGGAGCTGCAGAATCAGAGCGTGAAACCAAAACAGAGCTGGAGAATCAAAGAGAGAAACAAAGACGGAGCTGGAGAATCAGAGAGAGAAACAAGAGCAGAGCTGGAGAATCTGAGCGAGAAACCAAAACAGAGCTAGAGATTCTGAGAGAAAAACAAAAACAGAGCTGGAGAATCAGAGAGACAAACAAAAACGGAGCTGCAGAATCAGAGAGCAAAACAAAAACGGAGCTGGAGAATCAGAGAGAGAAACAATAACAGAGTTGAAGAATCAGAGAGAGAAACAAAAACAGAGCTAGAGATTCAGAGAGAGAAACAAAAACTGAGCTGGAGAATCAGAGAGAGAAACAAAAACAGAGCTGGAGAATCAGAGAGAGAAACAAAAACAGACCTGGAGAATCAGAGAGAGAAACAAAAACGGAGCTGGAGAATCAGAGAGAGAAACAAAAACAGAGCTGGAGAATCAGAGAGTGAAACAAAAACGGAGCTAGAGATTCAGAGAGAAAATCAAAAACGGAGCTGGAGAATCAGAGATTGAAACAAGAACAGAGCTGGAGAATCAGAGCGAGAAACAAAAACAGAGCAGGAGAATCAGAGAGAGAAACAAAAACAGAGCTCGAGATTCAGAGAGAAAAACAAAAACAGAGCTGGAGAATCAGAGCGAGAAACAAAAACAGAGCTAGAGATTCTGAGAGAAAAACAAAAACAGAGCTGGAGAATCAGAGAGAAAAACAAAAACGGAGCTGGAGAATCAGACAGACCAACAAAAACGGAGCTGCAGAATCAGAGAGCAAAACAAAAACAGAGCTGGAGAATCAGAGAGAGAAACAATAACCGAGTTGGAGAATCAGAGAGAGAAACAAAAACAGAGCTAGAGATTGAGAGAGAGAAACAAAAACTGAGCTGGAGAATCAGAGAGAGAAACAAGAACAGAGCTAGAGAATCAGAGAGAGAAACAAAAACAGAGCTGGAGAATCAGAGAAAGAAACAAAAACAGAGCTGAAGAATCAGAGTGAGAAACGAAAACGGAGCTGGAGAATCAGAGAGAGAAACAAAAACGGAGCTGGAGAAGCAGAGAGAGAAACAAGAACAGAGCTGGAGAACCAAAGAGAGAAACAAAATCAGAGCTGGAGAATCAGAGAGAGAAACAAAAACGGAGCTGGAGAATCAGAGAGAGAAACAAAAACAGAGCTGGAGAATCAGAGAGAGAAACAAAAACAGAGCTGGAGAATCAGGGAGAGAAACATAAAACGGAGCTGGATAATCAGAGAGGGAAACAAAAATGGAGCTGCAGAATCAGAGCGTGAAACAAAAACAGAGCTGGAGAATCAGAGAGAGAAACAAAAACGGAGCTGCAGAATCAGAGCGTGAAACCAAAACAGAGCTGGAGAATCAAAGAGAGAAACAAAGACGGAGCTGGAGAATCAGAGAGAGAAACAAGAGCAGAGCTGGAGAATCTGAGCGAGAAACCAAAACAGAGCTAGAGATTCAGAGAGAAAAACAAAAACAGAGCTGGAGAATCAGAGAGAGAAACAAAAACAGAGCTAGAGATTCAGAGAGAAAAACAAAAACAGAGCTGGAGAATCAGAGCGAGAAACAAAAACAGAGCTAGAGATTCTGAGAGAAAAACAAAAACAGAGCTGGAGAATCAGAGAGACAAACAAAAACGGAGCTGCAGAATCAGAGAGCAAAACAAAAACGGAGCTGGAGAATCAGAGAGAGAAACAATAACAGAGTTGAAGAATCAGAGAGAGAAACAAAAACAGAGCTAGAGATTCAGAGAGAGAAACAAAAACTGAGCTGGAGAATCAGAGAGAGAAACAAAAACGGAGCTGGAGAATCAGAGAGAGAAACAAAAACAGAGCTGGAGAATCAGAGAGAGAAACAAAAACAGACCTGGAGAATCAGAGAGAGAAACAAAAACGGAGCTGGAGAATCAGAGAGAGAAACAAAAACAGAGCTGGAGAATCAGAGAGTGAAACAAAAACGGAGCTAGAGAATCAGAGAGAAAATCAAAAACGGAGCTGGAGAATCAGAGATTGAAACAAGAACAGAGCTGGAGAATCAGAGCGAGAAACAAAAACAGAGCAGGAGAATCAGAGAGAGAAACAAAAACAGAGCTCGAGATTCAGAGAGAAAAACAAAAACAGAGCTGGAGAATCAGAGCGAGAAACAAAAACAGAGCTAGAGATTCTGAGAGAAAAACAAAAACAGAGCTGGAGAATCAGAGAGACAAACAAAAACGGAGCTGCAGAATCAGAGAGCAAAACAAAAACGGAGCTGGAGAATCAGAGAGAGAAACAATAACCGAGTTGGAGAATCAGAGAGAGAAACAAAAACAGAGCTGCAGAATCAGAGAGCGAAACAAAAACGGAGCTGGAGAATCAGAGAGACAAACAAAAACGGAGCTGCAGAATCAGAGAGCAAAACAAAAACGGAGCTGGAGAATCAGAGAGAGAAACAATAACAGAGTTGGAGAATCAGAGAGAGAAACAAAAACGGAGCTAGAGATTCAGAGAGAGAAACAAAAACTGAGCTGGAGAATCAGAGAGAGAAACAAAAACGGAGCTGCAGAATCAGAGAGAGAAACAAAAACAGAGCTGGAGAATCAGAGAGAGAAACAAAAACAGACCTGGAGAATCAGAGAGAGAAACAAAAACGGAGCTGGAGAATCAGAGAGAGAAACAAAAACAGAGCTGGAGAATCAGAGAGTGAAACAAAAACGGAGCTAGAGATTCAGAGAGAAAAACAAAAACGGAGCTGGAGAATCAGAGATTGAAACGAGAACAGAGCTGGAGAATCAGAGCGAGAAACAAAAACAGAGCTGGAGAATCAGAGAGAGAAACAAAAACAGAGCTCGAGATTCAGAGAGAAAAACAAAAACAGAGCTGGAGAATCAGAGCGAGAAACAAAAACAGAGCTAGAGATTCTGAGAGAAAAACAAAAACAGAGCTGGAGAATCAGAGAGACAAACAAAAACGGAGCTGCAGAATCAGAGAGCAAAACAAAAACGGAGCTGGAGAATCAGAGAGAGAAACAATAACCGAGTTGGAGAATCAGAGAGAGAAACAAAAACAGAGCTAGAGATTCAGAGAGAGAAACAAAAACTGAGCTGGAGAATCAGAGAGAGAAACAAAAACGGAGCTGGAGAATCAGAGAGAGAAACAAAAACAGAGCTGGAGAATCAGAGAGAGAAACAAAAACAGACCTGGAGAATCAGAGAGAGAAACAAAAACGGAGCTGGAGAATCAGAGAGAGAAACAAAAACAGAGCTGGAGAATCAGAGAGTGAAACAAAAACGGAGCTAGAGATTCAGAGAGAAAAACAAAAACGGAGCTGGAGAATCAGAGATTGAAACAAGAACAGAGCTGGAGAATCAGAGCGAGAAACAAAAACAGAGCTAGAGATTCAGAGAAAAAAACAAAAACAGAGCTGGAGAATCAGAGATTGAAACAAGAACAGAGCTGGAGAATCAGAGAGAGAAACAAAAACAGAGCTGGAGAATCAGAGAGAGAAACAAAAACAGAGCTGGAGAATCAGAGCGAGAAACAAAAACAGAGCTAGAGATTCAGAGAAAAAAACAAAAACAGAGCTGGAGAATCAGAGATTGAAACAAGAACAGAGCTGGAGAATCAGAGAGAGAAACAAAAACGGAGCTGGAGAATCAGAGAGAGAAACAAAAACAGAGCTGGAGAATCAGAGCGAGAAACAAAAACAGAGCTCGAGATTCAGAGAGAAAAACTAAAACGGAGCTGGAGAATCAGAGAGAGAAACAAAAACAGAGCTGGAGAATCAGAGAGAGAAACAAAAACGGAGCTGGAGAATCAGAGAGAGAAACAAAAACAGAGCTGCAGAATCAGAGCGTGAAACAAAAACAGAGCTGGAGAATCAGAGAGAGAATCAAAAACGGAGCTGCAGAATCAGAGCGTGGAACAAAAACAGAGCTGGAGAATCAAAGAGAGAAACAAAGACGGAGCTGGAGAATCAGAGAGAGAAACAAGAGCAGAGCTGGAGACTCAGAGCGAGAAACAAAAACAGAGCTGGAGAATCAGAGAGTGAAACAAGAACAGAGCTGGAGAATCAGAGAGAGAAACAAAAACGGAGCTGGAGAATCAGAGAGAGAAACAAAAACAGAGCTGCAGAATCAGAGAGAGAAACAAAAACAGAGCTGGAGAATCAGAGAGAGAATCAAAAACGGAGCTGCAGAATCAGAGCGTGGAACAAAAACAGAGCTGGAGAATCAAAGAGAGAAACAAAGACGGAGCTGGAGAATCAGAGAGAGAAACAAGAGCAGAGCTGGAGACTCAGAGCGAGAAACAAAAACAGAGCTGGAGAATCAGAGAGTGAAACAAAAACGGAGCTGGAGAATCAGAGCGAGAAACAAAAATGGAGCTGGAGATTCAGAGAGAGAAAGAAAAACGGAGCTGGAGAATCAGAAAGAGAAACAAAAACAGAGCTGGAGAATCAGAGAGAGAAACAAAAACGGAGCTGGAGAATCAGAGAGCGAAACAAAAATGGAGCTGGAGAATCAGAGACTGAGACAAAAACGGAGCTGGAGAATCAGAAGAGAGAAACAGAAACGGAGGTGGAGAATCAGAGAGAGAAACTAGAGCAGAGCTAGAGATTCAGAGAGAAAAACAAAAACGGAGCTGGAGAATCAGAGAGAGAAACAAGAACAGAGCTGGAGAATCAGAGAGTGAAACAGGAACAGAGCTGGAGATTCAGAGAGAGAAACAAGAACAGAGCTAGAGATTCAGAGAGAAAAACAAAAACAGAGCTGGAGAATCAGAGAGAAAAACAAAAACGGAGCTGGAGAATCAGACAGACCAACAAAAACGGAGCTGCAGAATCAGAGAGCAAAACAAAAACAGAGCTGGAGAATCAGAGAGAGAAACAATAACCGAGATGGAGAATCAGAGAGAGAAATAAAAACAGAGCTCGAGATTGAGAGAGAGAAACAAAAACTGAGCTGGAGAATCAGAGAGAGAAACAAGAACAGAGCTGGAGAATCAGAGAGAGAAACAAAAACAGAGCTGGAGAATCAGAGAAAGAAACAAAAACAGAGCTGAAGAATCAGAGTGAGAAACGAAAACGGAGCTGGAGAATCAGAGAGAGAAACGAAAACGGAGCTGGAGAATCAGAGAGAGAAACAAGAACAGAGCTGGAGAACCAAAGAGAGAAACAAAATCAGAGCTGGAGAATCAGAGAGAGAAACAAAAACGGAGCTGGAGAATCAGAGAGAGAAACAAAAACAGAGCTGGAGAATCAGAGAGAGAAACAAAAACAGAGCTGGAGAATCAGGGAGAGAAACATAAAACGGAGCTGGATAATCAGAGAGGGAAACAAAAATGGAGCTGCAGAATCAGAGCGTGAAACAAAAACAGAGCTGGAGAATCAGAGAGAGAAACAAAAACTGAGCTGGAGAATCAGAGAGAGAAACAAAAACGGAGCTGGAGAATCAGAGAGAGAAACAAAAACAGACCTGGAGAATCAGAGAGAGAAACAAAAACAGAGCTGGAGAATCAGAGAGAGAAACAAAAACAGAGCTGGAGAATCAGAGAGAGAAACAAAGACGGAGCTGGAGAATCAGAGAGAGAAACAAGAGCAGAGCTGGAGAATCTGAGCGAGAAACAAAAACAGAGCTAGAGATTCAGAGAGAGAAACAAAAACAGAGCTGGAGAATCAGAGAGAGAAACAAGAGCAGAGCTGGAGAATCAGAGCGAGAAACAAAAACAGAGCTAGAGATTCAGAGAGAAAAACAAAAACAGAGCTGGAGAATCAGAGAGAGAAACAAAAACAGAGCTAGAGATTCAGAGAGAAAAACAAAAACACAGCTGGAGAATCAGAGCGAGAAACAAAAACAGAGCTAGAGATTCTGAGAGAAAAACAAAAACAGAGCTGGAGAATCAGAGAGACAAACAAAAACGGAGCTGCAGAATCAGAGAGCAAAACAAAAACGGAGCTGGAGAATCAGAGAGAGAAACAATAACAGAGTTGGAGAATCAGAGAGAGAAACAAAAACAGAGCTAGAGATTCAGAGAGAGAAACAAAAACTGAGCTGGAGAATCAGAGAGAGAAACAAAAACAGAGCTGGAGAATCAGAGAGAGAAACAAAAACAGACCTGGAGAATCAGAGAGAGAAACAAAAACAGAGCTGGAGAATCAGAGAGAGAAACAAAAACAGAGCTGGAGAATCAGAGAGTGAAACAAAAACGGAGCTAGAGATTCAGAGAGAAAAACAAAAACGGAGCTGGAGAATCAGAGATTGAAACAAGAACAGAGCTGGAGAATCAGAGCGAGAAACAAAAACAGAGCTGGAGAATCAGAGAGAGAAACAAAAACAGAGCTAGAGATTCAGAGAGAAAAACAAAAACAGAACTGGAGAATCAGAGCGAGAAACAAAAACAGAGCTAGAGATTCTGAGAGAAAAACAAAAACAGAGCTGGAGAATCAGAGAGACAAACAAAAACGGAGCTGCAGAATCAGAGAGCAAAACAAAAACGGAGCTGGAGAATCAGAGAGAGAAACAATAACCGAGTTGGAGATTTCAGAGAGAGAAACAAAAACAGAGCTAGAGATTCAGAGAGAGAAACAAAAACTGAGCTGGAGAATCAGAGAGAGAAACAAAAACGGAGCTGGAGAATCAGAGAGAGAAACAAAAACAGAGCTGGAGAATCAGAGAGAGAAACAAAAACAGACCTGGAGAATCAGACAGAGAAACAAAAACGGAGCTGGAGAATCAGAGAGAGAAACAAAAACAGAGCTGGAGAATCAGAGAGTGAAACAAAAACGGAGCTAGAGATTCAGAGAGAAAAACAAAAACGGAGCTGGAGAATCAGAGATTGAAACAAGAACAGAGCTGGAGAATCAGAGCAAGAAACAAAAACAGAGCTAGAGATTCAGAGAAAAAAACAAAAACAGAGCTGGAGAATCAGAGATTGAAACAAGAACAGAGCTGGAGAATCAGAGAGAGAAACAAAAACAGAGCTGGAGAATCAGAGAGAGAAACAAAAACAGAGCTGGAGAATCAGAGCGAGAAACAAAAACAGAGCTAGAGATTCAGAGACAAAAACAAAAACAGAGCTGGAGAATCAGAGATTGAAACAAGAACAGAGCTGGAGAATCAGAGAGAGAAACAAAAACAGAGCTGGAGAATCAGAGAGAGAAACAAAAACAGAGCTGGAGAATCAGAGAGAGAAACAAAAACGGAGCTGGAGAATCAGAGAGAGAAACAAAAACAGAGCTGCAGAATCAGAGCGTGAAACAAAAACAGAGCTGGAGAATCAGAGAGAGAATCAAAAACGGAGCTGCAGAATCAGAGCGTGGAACAAAAACAGAGCTGGAGAATCAAAGAGAGAAACAAAGATGGAGCTGGAGAATCAGAGAGAGAAACAAGAGCAGAGCTGGAGACTCAGAGCGAGAAACAAAAACAGAGCTGGAGAATCAGAGAGTGAAACAAGAACAGAGCTGGAGAATCAGAGAGAGAAACAAGAGCAGAGCTAGAGATTCAGAGAGAAAAACAAAAACAGAGCTGGAGAATCAGAGAGAGAAACAAAAACAGAGCTCGAGATTCAGAGAGAAAAACAAAAACAGAGCTGGAGAATCAGAGAGAGAAACAAAAACGGAGCTGGAGAATCAGAGAGAGAAACAAAAACAGAGCTGGAGAATCAGAGAGAGAAACAAAAACAGACCTGGAGAATCAGACAGAGAAACAAAAACGGAGCTGGAGAATCAGAGAGAGAAACAAAAACAGAGCTGAAGAATCAGAGAGTGAAACAAAAACGGAGCTAGAGATTCAGAGAGAAAAACAAAAACGGAGCTGGAGAATCAGAGATTGAAACAAGAACAGAGCTGGAGAATCAGAGCAAGAAACAAAAACAGAGCTAGAGATTCAGAGAAAAAAACAAAAACAGAGCTGGAGAATCAGAGATTGAAACAATAACAGAGCTGGAGAATCAGAGAGAGAAACAAAAACAAAGCTGGAGAATCAGAGAGAGAAACAAAAACAGAGCTGGAGAATCAGAGCGAGAAACAAAAACAGAGCTAGAGATTCAGAGACAAAAACAAAAACAGAGCTGGAGAATCAGAGAGAAAAACAAAAACAGAGCTGGAGAATCAGAGAGAGAAACAAAAACAGAGCTGGAGAATCAGAGAGAGAAACAAAAACAGAGCTAGAGATTCAGAGAGAAAAACTAAAACGGAGCTGGAGAATCAGAGAGAGAAACAAAAACAGAGCTGGAGAATCAGAGAGAGAAACAAAAACGGAGCTGGAGAATCAGAGAGAGAAACAAAAACAGAGCTGCAGAATCAGAGCGTGAAACAAAAACAGAGCTGGAGAATCAGAGAGAGAATCAAAAACGGAGCTGCAGAATCAGAGCGTGGAACAAAAACAGAGCTGGAGAATCAAAGAGAGAAACAAAGACGGAGCTGGAGAATCAGAGAGAGAAACAAGAGCAGAGCTGGAGATTCAGAGCGAGAAACAAAAACAGAGCTGGAGAATCAGAGAGTGAAACAAGAGCAGAGCTAGAGATTCAGAGAGAAAAACAAAAACAGAGCTGGAGAATCAGAGAGAAACAAGAACAGAGCTGGAGAATCAGAGAGTAAAACAAGAACAGAGCTGGAGAATCAGAGCGAGAAACAAAAACAGAGCTCGAGATTCAGAGAGAAAAACAAAAACGGAGTTGGAGAATCAGAGAGTGAAACAAAAACAGACCTGGAGAATCAGAGAGAGAAACAAAAACAGAGCTAGAGATTCAGAGAGAAAAACAAAAACAGAGCTGGAGAATCAGAGAGAGAAACAAGAGCAGAGCTGGAGAATCAGAGCGAGAAACAAGAACGGAGCTAGAGATTCAGAGAGAAAAACAAAAACAGAGCTGGAGAATCAGAGAGAGACAAAAACAGAGCTCGAGATTCAGAGAGAAAAACAAAAACAGAGCTGGAGAATCAGAGAGTGAAACAAGAACAGAGCTGGAGAATCAGAGAGAGAAACAAAAACAGAGCTGGAGAATCAGAGAGAAAAACAAAAACAGAGCTGGAGAATCAGAGAGACAAACAAAAACGGAGCTGCAGAATCAGAGAGCGAAACAATAACCGAGTTGGAGATTCAGAGAGAGAAACAAAAACTGAGCTGGAGAATCAGAGAGAGAAACAAAAACAGAGCTAGAGATTCAGAGAGAAAAACAAAAACAGAGCTGGAGAATCAGAGAGAGAAACAAGAGCAGAGCTGGAGAATCAGAGCGAGAAACAAGAACGGAGCTAGAGATTCAGAGAGAAAAACAAAAACAGAGCTGGAGAATCAGAGAGAGACAAAAACAGAGCTCGAGATTCAGAGAGAAAAACAAAAACAGAGCTGGAGAATCAGAGAGTGAAACAAGAACAGAGCTGGAGAATCAGAGAGAGAAACAAAAACAGAGCTGGAGAATCAGAGAGAGAAACAAGAGCAGAGCTGGAGAATCAGAGCGAGAAACAAAAACAGAGCTAGAGATTCAGAGAGAAAAACAAAAACAGAGCTGAAGAATCAGAGAGACAAACAAAAACGGAGCTGCAGAATCAGAGAGCGAAACAATAACCGAGTTGGAGAATCAGAGAGAGAAACAAAAACAGAGCTAGAGATTCAGAGAGAGAAACAAAAACTGAGCTGGAGAATCAGAGAGAGAAACAAAAACGGAGCTGGAGAATCAGAGAGAGAAACAAAAACAGAGCTGGAGAATCAGAGAGAGAAACAAAAACAGAGCTGGAGTATCAGAGAGAGGAACAAAAACAGAGCTGGGAAATCAGAGCGAGAAACAAGAGCAGAGCTGGAGAATCAGAAAGAGAAACAAAAACAGCTGGAGAATCAGAGAGAGAATCAAAAACCGAGCTGGAAAATCAGAGAGGGAAACAGAAACAGAGCTGGAGAATCAGAGAGAGAAATGAAAACAGAACTGGAAAAGCAGAGAGAGAAACAGAATTCGTAACTCAGAAACAGAAAGAGAGGAGCTAATCAAAAAATCGACAAACAGATTCAGACTGTTTTTGCTTTTAATTGAAAGGATAATTGGTTCAAAGTAAATAGATTTTCAACTGAGTTAGGCTTCAATTGAGCTATGACCTTCAGAGATTAATCTTTTTATAGGTTATGATTTATTACAGTTAATGTGAAAGGTGGTCTGACCTTAATAATATGTAATTAGGGTAGTTATTAATTACTTTCATTTGTAATTAGTTTTAATCACGAGGTAGCTATCTGGGTGCAAAAAACTAAACCTAGTTACAGTGGGAAATAGATTAGTCTTGGAGGAATGTATCATGACATTGTATCCACTGTCCAAAATGATCTCTTTTTAAGATTTAGAATAATTTAAGAAGGTGTGAAAGAATTTGTTGTATTATCTGTCCAGATTAATACAAACAAAGCTGAAAGGTAGCCATAAAAATTGAATGCAGAGCTTTAGTGGAGACTTGTTGTTGCTTTGGCATACACGTGCTAACCAAACTCTTTGGATTAGTTGGGGGGATGGTAGGAAAGGGTTGAGGGTTAGAGTTTATGAACTTTGTGGGGGGAAGGTCACGTAGTCAAGATAAGTATTTTGGGGGGTGAATGGGCAAGGAATTAAATGTAAGGCTATTGTGGAGGGGGGGGTGCGCGGTAGGAGAGGTGATGGAAAGATTTTTTAAATTATTTTTAATACTTTTAAATGCAATGGCGCCGGACGCCATTACCGGGGACGCTCGCCCATCCCTTCTACGTCATGGGGGGAGGAGACCGACCCGGGCATGCTAATGAGCCACGGTGTTTAGGATCGCGGCCACTCCGCGATGTTTGGCCCGAGTGTGCAGATCGCCATTTTTCGGTGGCGGGCCTATAGAATCCACTCCATTAAATTCCATCTGCCATGTTTTTGTTCACTCACATTGCTTGTCTAAATCCCCTTGAAGCCTCTTTGCATCCTGCTCACAACTCACATCCCACCGAGTTTTGTGTCGTCAGCAAACTTGGAAATATTACATTTGGTTCCCACATCTGAATCATTGATATAGATTGTGAATAACTGGGGCCCAAGCACTGGTCCTTGCAGTACCCCACTAGTCACAGCCTGCCAATCTAAGAATGACCCATTTATTCCTACTCTCTGTTCTCTGTCCGTTAACCATTTCTCAATCCGTGTCAGTCCCATGTGCTCTAATTTTGTTTACTAACTTCCTGTTTGGGACCTTATCAAAAGCCTTCTGAAAATCCAAATACACCATATCGACTGGTTTCCCCTTATCTATTCTGCTAGTACATCCTCAAAAACTCCAACAGGTTTGTCAAACATGATTTCCCTCTCATAAATTTATGTTGATTCTGCCCAATCCTACCATTATTTTCTAAGTGTCCAGTTATCACTTCCTATATAATAGCTTCTACCATTTTCCTGACTACTGACTTCAGGCTAACAGATCTGTAGTTCCCCATTTTCTCTTTCCCTCCTTTCTGAACTAGTGGGATTATATTTGCTATCTTCCCAACTGCAGGAACCATTGCAGAATCTGTAGAATTTTGAAAGATGATCATCAATGCATACACTATCTCTACAGCCACCTCTTTCAACACTCAGAGATGTAGATCATCAGGTTCAGGGGATTTATCAACTTTCAGTCCATTTATTTCTCCGGTATTACTTTTTTACCAATACTAATTTCTTTCTCTTCCTCATTCTCACTAATCCCTTGGTTCTCTAGTATTCCTGGGAGGTTTTTTGTATCTTCCTCCGTGAAGATAGACACAAAGTATTTGTTTAGTTTCTCTGCCATTTCCTTACTCCCCATTATATATTTTCCAGTCTCTGCCTGTGGTGGGCCCACATTTGGTTTCGCTAATCTTTTTCTTTTTACGTACCTATAGAAGCTTTTACAGTCTATTTTTATGTTTCTCGCTAGTTTACTTTCATTTTCTATTTTCTTTTTCTTGATCAGTTTCTTGATCCTCCTTTGCTGAACTCTAAAATGCTCCCAATCCTCAGGCTTACTACTTTTTTGGCAACTTTATCAGCCTCTTCCTTTGATGTAATACAATCTTTAACTTTTGTTGTTCGCCATAGTTGGATCACCTTTCCTGTTGGGTATTTGTGCCTCAAAAGAATGTAATTTTGCTGTAAACCACATATTAATTCTTTAAATGCTAGTCGTTGCCTGTCTACAGTCATACCTTTTAATACAGTTCCCCAATCTACCACAGCCAATGTGCCCCTCATACCTTCGTAGTTTCCTTTGTTTAGATTTAAGACCCAAGTTTCAGATTGAACTACATTACTTTCAAACTTAATGCAAAATTCTATCATATTGTGGTCACCGTTCCCTAGAGGCCCCTTTACAACGAGTTTATTAATTAGCTCTTTCTCAGTGCACAATACAAGATCTGAAATAGCCCATTCTCTAGTTTGTTCCTCAACATACTGTTCTAGAAAACAATCTTGTGTACATTTAAAAAAAAATGTTTTATTTCTTTGTGAGATGTGGGCATCATTGGATAGGCAAGCATTTATTACCCTTCCCTAATTACCCTTGAGAAAGTGGTGGTGAGCTGCCTTCTTGAACTGCTGCAGTCCTTGCGGTGTAGGTACACCACCAATGCTGTTAGGGAGCGAGTTCCAGGATTTTGACCCAACGACAGCGAAGGAACAGCAATATAGTTCCAAGTCAGGATGGTGTGTGGCTTGGAGGGGAACTTGCAGGTGGTGGTGTTCCCATGCATCTGCTGCCCTTGTCCTTCTAGGTGGTAGAGGTCGCGAGTTTGGAAGGTGCTGTAAAAGGAGCCTTGGTGAGTTGCTGCAGTGCATCTTGTAGATGCAACACACTGCTGCCACGTGTGCATCAGTGGTGAAGGGAGTGAATGTTGAAGGTGTTGGATGGGGTGCCAATAAAGTGGGCTGCTTTGTCCTGGATGGTGTTGAGCTTCTTGAGTGTTGTTGGAGCTGCACCCATCCAGGTAAATGGAGAGTATTCCATCACACTCCTGACTTGTGCCTTGTAGATGGTGGACAGGCATTGGGAAGACAGGAGGTGAATTACTCGCTGCAGAATTCCAAGCCTCTGACCTGCTCTTGTAGGCACAGAATTTATGTGGCTGGTCAAGTACAGTTTCTGGACAATGTTGAAAGTGATGGTAATGCCATTGAACATCAAGGGGAGATGGTTAGATTCTCTCTTGTTTGAGATGGTCATTGCCTGACACTTGTGTAATGCAAATGTTACATGCCACTTATTCGCCCAAGCCTGGATGTTGACCAGGTCTTGCTGCATCTAGACATGGGCTACTTCAGTACCTAAGGAGTTGTGAATGGTATTGAACATTATTCAATCATTAGCGAACATCCCCACTTTTGACCTGAGAATGGAGGGAAGGTCATTGATGAAGCAGCTGAAGATGGTTGGGCCTAGGACACTACCCTGAGGAACTCCTGCAGTGATGTCCTGGGACTGAGACCACAACCATTTTCCTTTGTGCTAGCTATGACTCCAACCAGTGGAGATTTTCCACCCTGATTCCCATTGACTCCAGTTTTGCTAGTGCTCCTTGATGCCACACTTGGTCAAATGCTGCCTTAATATCGAGGGCAGTCACTGTCACCTCACCTCTAGAATTCAGTTCTTTTGTCCATGTTTGGACCAAGGCTGTAATTAAGTCAGGAGCTGTGTGGCCCTGGCGGAACTCAGAATAAGTGTCAGTGGGCAGGTTATTGCTGAGCAAGTGCTGCTTGATTGCACTGTTGATGACCCCTTCCATTACTTTGCTGATGATCTAGAGTGGACTGATAGGGCGATAATTGGCCGGGTCGAATTTGTCCTGCTTTTTGTGCACAGGACATACCTGCGCAATTTTCCACATTGCCAGGTAGATGCCAGTGTTCTAACTGTACTGGAACAGCTTGGCTAGGGGCACGGCTAGTTCAGGAGCAGAAGTCTTCAGTACTATTGCTGGAATGTTATCAGGGCCCATAGCCTTTACAGTATCCAGTGCCTTCAGCAGTTTCTTGCTATCATGTGGACTGAATCGGATTGGCTGAAGACTAGCATAAGTGATGCTGGGGACCTCAGGAGGAGGCCAAGAATGATCATCCACTCAGCACTTCTGGTTGAAGATGGATGCAAATGCTTCAGCCTTGCTTATGGCCATGATGTGTTGGGCTCCCTATCATTTAGGATGGGACATTTGTGGAGCCTCCTCCTCTTGTTAGCAGTTTAATACTCTACCACCATCATGACGGGATGTGGCAGGACTGCAGAGCTTAGATCTGATCCGTACATTCCAGGAATTTCTCCTCCACAGTATTAATTCTAATTAGGTTCATCCAGTCTTTATGTAGATTGAAGTCCCGATGATTACTGTATTACCCTCTTTGCATGCTCCTCTAAATTTCTGATATCTACTGTGCCGGCATTACCACTACTTTTTATTTTTTTTTATTTTTATTTTTTTTTAATTCTTTTTATTTTTTTATTTATTTAATTTTTAGAAAATTGCTGTTCCTTGTCTCCACCCAAATTGATTCTCGATCTTAGAGTCGTACAGCATAGAAACAGATCCTTCGGCCCACCGCGTCTATGCCAACCATAATGCCTATCTATACTAATCCCACCTGCCTGCATTAATTCCATATCCCTCGATACATTGCTCATTCAAGTACCTGTCCAGATGCCTCTTAAATGTCGCTACTGTTCCTGCCTCCACCACCTCCTCAGGCAGCTCATTCCAGATACCCACTATTCTTTGTGTGAAAAATTTACCCCTCTGATCCCCTTTAAACCTCCTCCCTCTCACCTTAAATCTATGCCCTCTAGTTTTAGTCACCCCTACCATGGGAAACAGACTCTGGCTATCTACCCTATCTATGCCTCTCATAATTTTATATACCTCCATCATGTCCCATCACAGCCTCCTTCGCTCCAGGGAAAACTGACCCAGCCTATCCAATCTCTCTTTATAACTCAAGCCCTCCAAACCAGGCAACATCCTTGTGAATCTTTTCTGCACCCTCTATAACTTAATCACATCTTTCCTGTAGTGCGGCGACCAGAACTACACATAGTACTCCAAGTGCGGCCTAACCAACGTTATGTACAACTGTAATATGACGTCCCAACTCTTGTACTCAATGCCTCGGCTGATGAAGGCAAGCATGCCATTCGCCTTCTCACCACCCTGTCTACCTGTGTTGCCACTTTCAGGGAACTATGTATTTGCACCCCATGGTCTCTCTGGTCAACAACACTTCCCAGGACCCTGCCATTCACTGTATCTGTCCTGCCCTGGTTTAACTTCCCAAAATGCATCACTTCACACTTGTCTGCATTAAAATCCATTTGCCACTCCCTTGCCCACTTTCCCAGTTGATCCATATCCTGTTGTAACCTTAGATAACCTTCTTCACTGTCCACTATACCACCAATTTTGGTGTCCTCTGCAAACTTACTAATCATGACCCTTACATTCACATGCAAATCATTAACATATATGACAAACAACAGAGGGCCCAGCACCGATCCCTGTGGCACACCACTGGTCACCGGCCTCCAATCTGAAAAACAACCCTCCACTATCACCCTCTGCCTCCTATCACCAAGACAATTTTGTATCCAATTTGCTAGCTCACCCTGGGTCCCATGTGTTCGTACCTTCTGGACCAAGTCCATGTGGACAACGTCCATCGCCCTGCCCTCGTCTATCCTCTTGGTCACCTCCTCAAAAAACTCAATCAAATTCATGAGACATGATTTCCCACGCACAAAGCCATGCTGACTATCCCTAATCAGACCATGCCTTTCCAGATGCATATAAATCCTGTCTCTCAGAATCCCTTCCAATAACTTTCCCATCACTGATGTAAGGCTCACCGGCCTGTAGTTCCCTGGTTTATCCCTGCTGCCCTTATTAAATAAAGGCACAACATTAGCTATCCTCCAGTCTTCCGGTACCTCACCCGTGGCTAACGATGATACAAAAATCTCTGCCAGGACCCCAGCAATCTCCTCCCTTTCTTCCCATCGTATCCTAGGATACACCTGGTCAAGCCCTGGGGATTTATCCACCTTAATGCGCTTCAAAACCTCCAACACATCCTCCTTTGTAATGTTGATATGCTCCAGGATATCGGTGTTCCCTCCCTGGAACTCATGAGCTTCCATGACCTTCTCCACGGTAAATACGGACGAGAAATATTCATTTAAGACCTCGCCCATTTCCTGTGGCTCCACACCTAGATTGCCACACTGATCCTTAAGGGGACCTACTCTCTCCCTAGCTACCCTTTTACTCTTAATATACTTACAGGATCTTTTAGGAATCTCCTTTATCTTATCTGCCAGGAAAATCTCATGGCCCCTTTTCGCCCTCCTAATTTCCTTCTTAAGTGTAGTCCTACATACCCTATACTCCTCGAGGGACTCGCTCGATCCCAGCTGCCTGTACCTGACATATGCCTCCTTCTTTGTCCTGACCAGACCCTCAATATACCTCGTCAACCAAGGTTCCCTAAACTTGCCAGCCTTGCCCTTCCATCTAACAGGAACATTCCAGCCTTGAACTCTTCCTATCTCACTTTTAAAAGCCTCCCACTTGCCAGACATCCCTTTACCTGTAAACAGCCTCTCCCATTCAACTTTTGAGAGTTCCTGTCTGATGCCGTCGAAATTAGCCTTCCCCTATTTTAGGACTCCAACCTGAGGGCTCGTCCTATCCTTTTCCATAACTGGTCGCAAAGTGCTCCCCCACTGACACATCAATCACCTGCCCATCCTCATTTCCTAAGAGGAGGTCGAGTGTAGCCCTTCTCTAGTCGGGCCATCCACATACTGCTTCAGAAAACTATCCTGGACACACTGAACAAATTCTTCCCCATTTGAGCCCTGAGCACTGAGGCAGTCTTCCGATCAAAGATCCTCTCTCACTAATGTACGGATCTCATCCTTTATTTCCAGCGCCACCCCACCTACTTTTCATTTGTGCCGATTCTTCCTCAATGTCAAGTACCCTTGGGCATTCAGTTCCCAGCCTTGGTCACCCTGCAACCATGTCTCTGTATGGCAATTAGATCATACGTGTTTACTTCCGTTTGTGGCATTGTCATGCGGGCCCCCACCTGCCAAGAATGAGGCACACATTATTTCGCCACATGAACATTAAAACGTAAAATTGGTGCTGGGAAGAAAAGATAGCCGATCACAAGGAATTGCCAGGCCTCTTGCCGGAAAGACCTTTTTTGCATGCTAGCAAACAATGTTGGAACAAAGGACCCAGTCCTTGCTTCTCCAATACACAGAAGACCTGGTCAGACCAGTTTATTCACTTGACTAATTGGCTGTTTGAATTTGAACTTGCCACAGTGTGCTTGAAACTCAGAAAGCTGTTTGCTCTTGGACTGAGAACACCTCTCTCCTGTCGGCTCTCATCTCGATCTCACCAGCTTCGGAAACCATTGAAGACACATGTACCTCAAGAGAGAAAAATCTCCTACAGTGAACAAGGTTTAAGAAGAATACTGGACCCCAACGAAAAGCAAGACTACTTACAAAAGGACTACAGTGAGCTGGAAGCATAGTAAAAACCCCTCTCCAGAGATTGCCTCAAACATACTTGAGCTCGTCCTCACCAATCTGCCTGCTGCAGATGCATCTGTCCATGACAGTATTGGTAGGAGTGACCACCGCACAGTCCTTGTGGAGACGAAGTCCCACCTCCACATTGAGGATATCGTCCATCGTGTTGTGTGGCACTATCACCGTGCTAAATGGGATAGATTTCGAACAGATCTGGCAATGCAAAACTGGTCATCCATGAGGCGCTGTGGGCCATCAGCAGCAGCAGCAGAATTGTACTCAAACATAATCTGTTGCCTCATGGCCCAGCATGTCCCCCACTGCACCATTACCGTCAAGCCAGGCGACCAACCCTGGTTCAATGAAGAGTGCAGGAGGGCATGCCAGGAGCAGTACCAGGCGTACCTCAAAATGAGGTGTCAACCTGGTGAAGTTACAACAGAGGACTACTTGCATGCCAAACTGCGTAAGCAGCATGCGATAGACAGAGCTAAGCGATCCCATAACCAACGGATCAGATCTAAGCTCTGCAGTCCTGCCACATCCAGCCATGAATGGTGGTGGACAATTAAACAACTAACCGGAGGAGCTGGCTCTACAAATATCCCCATCCTCAATGCTGGGGGAGCCCAGCACATCAGTGCGAAAGATAAGGCAGAAGCACTTGCAGCAATCTTCAGCCAGAACTGCCAAGTTGATGATCCATCTCGGCCTCCTCCTGAAGTCCCCAGCATCACAGATGCCAGACTTCAGCCACTTCGATTCACTCCATGCGATATCAAAAAACGACTGAAGGCACTGGATACGCCCAAGGCTTTGGGCCCTGACAATATTCCGGCAATAGTACTGAAGACCTGTGCTCCAGAACATGCCAGGCCCCGTATCCAAGTTGTTCCAGTACAGCCATCACTGGCATGTCAGCGGCAATGTGGAAAATTGCCCAGGTATGTCCTGTACGCAAAAAGCAGGACAAGTCCAACCCGGCCAACTACCGCCCCATCAGTCTACTCTCAATCATCAGCAAAGTGATGAAAGGTGTCATCAACAGTGCCATCAAGCAGCACTTGCTTATCAATAACCTGCTCAGTGACGCTCAGTTTGGGTTCTGCCAGGGCCACTCAGCTCTGACCTCATTACAGCCTTGGTTCAAACATGGACAAAAGAGCTGAACTCAAGAGGTGAGGGGAGAGTGAGTGCCCTTGACATCAAGGCAGCATTTGACCGAGTCTGGCATCAAGGAGCCCTAGCAAAACTGAAGTCAATGGGAATCAGGGGGAAAACTCTCCGCTTGTTGGAGTCATACCTAGCGCATAGGAAGATGGTTGTGGGTGTTGGAAGTCAATCATCTGAGCTCCAGGTCACCTGGAGTTCCACAGGGTAGTGACCTAGGCCCAACCATCTTCAGCTGCTTCATCAATGACCTTCCTTCAATCATAAGGTCAGAAGTGGGGATGTTCGCTGATGATTGCAACATATTCATGACCTTTCGCGACTCCTCAGATACTGAAACAGTCCATGTAGAAATGTAGCAAAACCTGGACAATATCCAGGCCTGGGCTGATAAGTGGCAAGTAACATTCGCGCAACACAAGTGCCAGGCAATGACCATCTCCAACAAGACAGAATCTAACCATCTCCCCTTGACATTCAATGGGATTAGTTTAGTTATTTTAGTTTTTTAATTTTTTAGTTTAGAGATACAGCACTAAAACAGGCCCTTCGGCCCACCGAGTCTGTGCCGACCATCAACCACCCATTTATGCTAATCCTACACTAATCCCATATTCCTACCACATCCCCACCTGTCCCTATATTTGCCCACCACCTACCTATACTAGGGGCAATTTATAATGGCCAATTTACCAACCAACCTGCAAGTCTTTTGGCTGTGGGAGGAAACCGGAGCACCCAGAGAAAACCCACGCAGACACAGGGAGAACTTGCAAACTCCATCACTGAATCCCCCACCATCAACATCCTAGGGGCTACCATTGACCAGAAACTGAACTGGAGTAGCCATATAAATACCGTGGCTACAAGAGCAGGTCAGAGGCTAGGAATCCTGTGGCGAGTAACTCACCAAAGTCTGTCCATCATCTACAAGGCACAAGTCAGGAGGGTGCTGGAATAGTCTCCACTTGCCTGGATGGGTGCAGCTCCAACAACACTCAAGAAGCTCGACACCATCCAGGACAAAGCAGCCCGCTTGATTGGCATCCCATCCACAAACATTTACTCCTTACATCTACAAGATGCACTGCAGCAACGCACCAAGGCTCCTTAGACAGCACCTTCCAAACCCGCAACCTCTACCAACTGGAAGGAAAAGGGCAGCAAATGCATCGGAACCCACCACCTGCAAGTTCCCCTCCAAATCACACACCATCCAGACTTGGAACTATATCGCCATTCCTTCATTGTCGCTGGGACAAAATCCCAGAACTCCCTTTCTAACAGCACTGTGGGTGTACCTACCTCACATGCACTGCAATGGTTCAAGAAGGCAGCTCACCACCACCTTCTCAAGGGCAATTACAGATGGGCATTAAATGCTGGCCTCACCAGCGATGCCCACATCCCATGAATGAATAAAAAGAAAATGTTTTTCTTCTGCTGTTTTCTGTCCCTATTTGCATGTGCGTATTGTGTATGCAGGCTAGCTCGGGGCGCGGCGTGTATCTGTAGGCATTAACCGAATTAGAGTTTAAGTTTTAATAAATTTCACTTTTCTTCTTTAAACCTAAGAAAACCTGGTGTGCTCATTTCTTTGCCTTATAATTGAAAAGTGGTGAACAAGTGTGTTTTAAATTAAACCCTGTTACAAAAAGACCAGGTGAAGACTAGAGGAACCCATAGACACCTTTCTCACCTGGTCGTACCAGAAATTTGGGTTCTTGCGTCCGGAATTTTACCCACAGACAAATGAGCGAGATCGGTAGTGGGAAGCAAAATTGTTCCCAATCAAAAAAAAGAGCATGATTAATGCAGGTTTTCTTGTGGTTGTGGGTGATTGAACACTAACATGTCTGCAACTGAAGCAAGTAGCTCTCTAAGCCAGGGTGAAGTAATTCGGAATAAGTTAAAAGCACTGTCTATGGAGGAGTTGAGAAAAATGGCTGAGCAGTGTGGTTCACTGTACGTGGCAAGGCTAGGAAGCCTGAATTCATAAGTCTAGTGGCCAACCATTTTTTCCTTGAATCTGAAGAAGCAGATGCAGGGTTAGAAGCAGACCCAGAGAGGGTACTGATAACAAAGTTACAATTGGAACAAAGGAAACTTGAATTAGAGGAAAAAGAGAGTGACAGGAAAAAGAGAGAGAAAGGCAGGAGAGAGAGAAAGAGACAGCCTTCCAGCAGGAACGTGAAGAGAATGAAAGGCAGGAAAGGGAAAGAGAGAGGCAGGAGAGAGAGAGAGAATATTCCAGAAAGTATCCGAAGAGAGAGAACTGAAGCGGCTTGATTTAGCTAGCAAGCGACAGTGTAACCCCAGTGAAAGCATGGCCAATATGGAGGAGCAGAATTCACGCTGGGTACAAAATTGCTAAAACTCGCTCAATTAATTCCAAAATTCATTGAGGAAAATGTGGAAGCGTGTTTTTTGTGTCTTTTGAGAAACTGGCAAGGCAGCTAAAATGGCCAGCTGAGACCTGGTCTCTTTTACTGCAAAGCAAGCTAACTCAAAAAGCCCATGAGGTTTATTCCTTCTTGCCAGATGAGAGTTCATTAAATTATGAACTGACCAAAAGTGCTATCCTTGGGGCATACAAACTAGTACCCGAAGCCTACCGCCAAAAGTTTAGAACCCTCAAAAAGCAAGCTAATCAAACTTATCTGGAGTTTGAAAGAAGTAAGCAGCTGGCTTTTGACCAATGGTTGAGGGCTCTTAAAATGCAGCTCAGTTATTAGACTCTCAGAGAAGTAATTCTGTTAGAGGAATTTAAAAACTCTCTCCCACTCTCAATAGAGACGCATGTAGAGGAGCAGCGGGTTCAGAGAGCCCAGCAAGTGGCTGTTGTGGCCGATAAGTTTGCTTTAATTTATAAGTCAGTTTTCCAGGGGAGAACCTTTCCTAATCACCCCCACAAATCCTAAAAGGACAAAGGGTGGGAAGGTGATATCCGCCCAGGCAGTCCTACAAGAGGAAGGAAAGCAGGAGACACAGGGAGCCCTCCTCCATCCAAAAAGGAAGGTGTTGTGAACAAGAGTGAGGCCCAGAGACCTGTGTGCTTCCATTGTAATAAATCAGGACGTTTAAAAGCTGACTGCTGGAAACTAAAGGGAAAACCAGTAGGGTTAATCAGGGCACACTCACTCAGTGCAGACGGAGACTTGATGGAAAGCACAGAACGTGCTGTGGCTTTAACTGCAGTAAGAGTGCAACCCAGGAAGCTTACTACGGCCAGTGCAGGAAAAATTAATAGGATTCCTGAAAGTTATCAGGATTTTGTGTCTGAAGGAAAAGTAACCACATACCCCTCGAGTGAGGCAGGCAAGCACATAGTGATACTCAGGGACACAGGGGCCACTAGAACCTTTTTACTGGGAAAAGGCCTGTCCTTTCCTCCAGAGAGTGCAGTGAGCACCAAAATGGTGGTGAATGATAGTGGAGGGCAATGTATACCTGTACCTGTACACCTGATGCACCTGGATTGCGACCTAGTTTCAGGACCGGTGACCATAAGGATTGTCCCTAGTTTGCCTGTGGTTGGGGTTGACCTGCTCCTAGGTAATGATCTGGTGGGGGAAGGTGGTAGTCCCCCCAGTAGTGAAAGAAAGACTGCAGGAGGCAGAGAGACAGGGCAGTGACAGGAGACGGTCCCCTGCAAAGTCCCTGAATGTGTAGTGGATCAGGCCATGATCAAACCAGTTCCCCCAGAGGAAACTGCATTGGCACTGCAGGCAGATGACCATGAGGTCTGCCTGTCCGAGACTTTCTTTGGAAAGTTAGGAGATCCAGGGAATGAATTAAATGGATTTTCTCTGGCTGAGTCTCAGCGAGCCGACCCAGTATTGCGAGAGTTAGCACAGGCTGCCCAGTCTGAAAGTGAAGCAGAGGGAGTTTCCGATTGCTACTGTTTAAAGAATCAGGAACTGATGAGGAAATGGAGTTCTCCTGAGGGCAAGGAGTGGACAGTAGTTCACCAGTTAGTGGTGCCACAGATGTACCGGGTAGAAATATTAAGAAGGGCCTACGAGTCTACATGGCCTACAGAGTCTGTACACGCCGACTTACGAAAGACCAAAGCCCGCATAAGACAGCAGTTTGACTGGTCAAAACTCCACAAAGATGTGGTGGAGTACTGCAGGAGTTGCTACATGTGCCAGGTTGAGGGGTTGAGGGGTTGAGGGCGGCACAGTGGCGCAGTGGTTAGCACCGCAGCCTCACAGCTCCAGGGACCCGGGTTCGATTCCGGCTACTGCCTGTGTGGAGTTTGCAAGTTCTCCCTGTGTCTGCGTGGGTTTCCTCCGGGTGCTCCGGTTTCCTCCCACAAGCCAAAAAGACTTGCAGGTTGATAGGTAAATTGGCCGTTATAAATTGTCACTAGTGTAGGTGGTAGGGAACTATAGGGACAGGTGGGGATGTTTGGTAGGAATATGGGATTAGTGTAGGATTAGTATAAATGGGTGGCTGATGTTCGGCACAGACTCGGTGGGCCGAAGGGCCTGTTTCAGTGCTGTATCTCTAATCTAATCTAAAACCTACAGTGAAACTTGCACCCCTCAGTCCTGTACCAGTGTTTGGAGGGCCCTTCAGCAGAGGGCTGGTGAAATGTAAGGGACCCCCGCCAAGAACAAAAGGGGACAGGCAGGCACATGGCTGGCAAAAGTTTAGACAGAGAAGGGGAAAAGTGACCAAGAGGGCAGCTTAAAGGAAGTCCAGGAGGCATCCCGGATGAAAATCCCTACTGTGCGGTCAACCAACCCTGAAAAATGTGAAAAGTTAGACCCCACATCCTCCTATGTAAATGCAGGCTCCAGAAACACCCCACCAGAGTTGCTAACAGCATTTACAGGAACCTGCAGAGACAAAGAGAGACATCTAGCGTGCCTGGGCTGGAGCATTTCAGCTATGAAGAGAGACTGGAAAGGCTAGGTTTCCTTTTCCCAGAGTAGAGAAGGCTGAGGGGAGACATGATTGAGGTATACAAAATTATGCAGGGCATTGATAGGTTAGATAGGAAGAAACTTTTTCCCTGAGCGGAGGGGTCAATAACCAGGGGGCATAGATTTAAGGTAAGGGGCAGGAGGTTTAAAGGGGATTTGAGGGAAAATGTTTTCACCCAGAGGGTGGTTGAATCTGGAACGTACTGCCTGAAAGGGTGGTAGAGGCAGGAACCCTCACAACATTTAAGAAGTATTTAGATGAGCACTTGAAACGCCATAGCATACAAAACTATGGGCCAAGTGCTGGAAAATGGGATTAGAATAGTTAGGTGCTTGATGGCCGGCAGAGACACGATGGGCTAAAGGGCATGTTTCTGTGCTGTATAACTCTATGACTTTATGACAGAAACCATGGGGGTGATGTCTCACCTAGTCGAAGTACCACAGGAGAGTGCAGTCAAGTCTGCACAAATACCTGCAGGTAGGAATGTCCCAGATAACAAAGGGGAGATTAACAAAGAATCCTCCCCCACAGTCAGAGGTAAAGGGAACCACCTCTTCCCTGAAGGCAAAAGTCTTTGCATGATTCAGAGAGTTCAGGATAGACCCGCCCACTACTAACTCTCCTAAAATAAAAGGGAAATTAAAGCAGCACAGCACCCAGGAAAGCCAATTTTAATAGACGTTAAGATTGTTGAATGAATGGAAATGAATGAGAGAAATGCATGGTTTTTCTTTCTGTATCTTATATTTCTCTCAAACCTTATAATGAAATGGGCTGTTTTCTTTCAATCACATTTCATTACCCTTGGTGTGGAGGTGTCATGCAGGCCCCCATCTGCCAAGAATAAGGCAAACATTATTTCGCCACATGAACATTAAAATGTAAAATTGGTGCTGGGAAGAAAAGAGAGCTTATCACAAGGAATTGCCAGGACCCTTGCCGGAAAGTACCTTTTTGCATGCTAGCAGCCAGTGTTGGAACAAACGATCCAGTCCTTGCTTCTCCAATACACAGAAGACCTGGTCAGACCAATTTAGTCACATGACTAACTGGCTGTTTGAATTTGAACTTGCCACAGAGTGTTTGAAATTCAGAAAGCTGTTTACTCCTGGGCTGAGAACACATCTCTCCTGTCTGCTCTCATCTCACTCTCATCAGCTGTGGAAACCATTGAAGACACATGAACCCCAAGAGAGAAAAATCTCCTACAGTGAACAAAGTTTAAGAAGAATACTGGGCCCCAGTGAAAAGCAAGACTACTTACAAAAGGACTACAGTGAGCTCGAAGCACAGTAAAAACCCCTCTCCAGAGATTGTCTCAAGCCTCTCCATTTTATTTTTCTTCTGCTCTTTTCTGTCCCTATTTGCATGTGCATATCACTTATGCATGCTAGCGTGGGATATGGCGTGTATCTGTAGGTATTAACTGAATTAGATTTTAAGTTAAAGTTTTAATAAATTTCACTTTTCTGCTTTAAACCTAAGAAAAACTGGTGTGCTCATTTCTTTGCCTTATAATTGGAAAGTGGTGAACAAGGATTCGCCAAGGGGGAGCTCAAAACACAGTGTTTAAAATTAAACCCTGTTACAATAAGACCAGGTGAAGACTAAAAGGGATCCCTAGACACCTTTTTTACCTGGTTGTAACGGCCATCAATTCATCTACCTTGTTGCAAATGCGGTGTGCATTCAGATAGAGTGCCTTTAATTCTGTCTTTTTATTATTTTTGCAACCTCTAGCCTTATTTGCTGGCATATTCTTAGGTTAATAGGACTGTTAAGAAGGCATATGGTGTGTTAGCTTTTATTAGTAGGGGGATCGAGTTTCGGAGCCACGAGGTCATGCTGCAGCTGTACAAAACTCTGGTGAGACCGCACCTGGAGTATTGCGTGCAGTTCTGGTCACCGCATTATAGGAAGGATGTGGAAGCTTTGGAAAGGGTGCAGAGGAGATTTACTAGGATGTTGCCTGGTATGGAGGGAAGGTCTTACGAGGAAAGGCTGAGGGACTTGAGGTTGTTTTCGTTGGAGAGAAGGAGGAGGAGAGGTGACTTAATAGAGACATATAAGATAATCAGAGGGTTAGATAGGGTGGATAGTGAGAGTCTTTTTCCTCGGATGGTGATGGCAAACACGAGGGGACATAGCTTTAAGTTGAGGGGTGATAGATATAGGACAGATGTCAGAGGTAGTTTCTTTACTCAGAGAGTAGTAGGGGCGTGGAACACCCTGCCTGCAGCAGTAGTAGACTCGCCAACTTTAAGGGCATTTAAGTGGTCATTGGATAGACATATGGATGAAAATGGAATAGTGTAGGTCAGATGGTTTCACAGGTCGGCGCAACATCGAGGGCCGAAGGGCCTGTACTGCGCTGTAATGTTCTAATTCTAATTCTAAATAGTTAGTACGCTCTGTCAGTTTCTGCCTCAGATTATCAATTCACTTATTCACCTTGCTCTCTTGCCTTGTCCTCTGTCTTTAATTAATCATATCTTCCCTCACTTGATCACTTGCCCCGACCATCTAGTTTAAAGCCCTTTCTTCCGCCCTGATTATAGGACTCACCAAAACACTAGTCTCAGCACATTTCAGGTGAAGACTGTCCCAATGGTATAGCTCCCACTTTCCACAGTACTGGTGCCAGTACCCCACAAATCAAAACCCTTTTCTACCACAGCAATTTTTGAGCCATACATTTAACTTTCTAATCTTATTCACCCTACTCCAATTTGCTCCTGGCTCAGGTAATAATCCAGAAATTATTATCTTTGCGGTTCTGCTTTTTAATCTAGGCCCCAGCTGTTCATAATCTCTGAGCAGAACTTCTTCCACAGTCTTACCTATGTCTTTAGTACCTATGGGGATCATGACAACTGAATCCACCCCTCCCACTGCAAGTTCCTCTCCAGCCCAGAGCAGATGTCCCGAACCTTGGCAGGCAACACAGCCTTGTGGACTCTCACTCTTGGCTGCAGAGAACTATGTCTATCCCCCTGACTATACTGTCCCCGACTACCACTACGGTCCTATTAAACCCCGCCCCTCTCCCCCCCGCTGAAATGGCTTCCTGTGCCACAGTGCCATGGTCAGTTTGCTCATCCACCCTGCAGCCCCCATTTTCATCCATTCAGGCTGCATTAACCTTGAACCTAAAATAAAAGCAAAATACTGCAGATGCTGGAAATCTGAAATAAAAACAGAAAGTGCTAGAAATACTCAGCAAGTCAGGCATCGTCTGTGGAGAGAGAAGCAGAGTTAACGCTTCAGGTCTGTGACTTTTCATCAGAATGGAATGTAGCACTCTTTACCCCCATGTGGCATAACACAGGCATGAGTTATTGCACAATATGTCCCCACCTGGAAATATGCATATTTGGCTCCATTCTCACCCCATCTCTGGACCTTCAGATCACAGTCTGGAGACTGTGAGTCCAGAATGAAACCACAGGCAGGTTGCCCTGGAATCCTTGCCTCACACTGACATAAGTATGCTCCTCCTCTCTCTAAACATCAGGTGTCCAGAGGTTCTCATTAGCCAACCAGTCATCACTTCATGGGGTGATATTCCTGTTGTTTTGCATGGGACCGAATGGAACACCAGTTTAAGACTGGCTCGGGTGTAAAATTAAAACCCGACCTGACAACAGCTAACTCGAACCCGACCCGGGCTCGAGTCCTTTACTTTTTTTTAAATGCCCGACCCGAAAATAACAAACATATTTTTGAAACAGAAAAAGATCATAGACTAAAACAAAAACAATCCAAAACAAAATAGTGCAGTCCAGCCCGAGCCGACCCGAACCCGAATGCTGGACGCAGAATACAGACCGGACCCGACCCGAACCCGACACATGTAGTCAGGTTTGGCTGGGTTCGGGTCCGGTAGTCAGGCTTTAACGCCAGTAAACACATTGGTAGAGTACTGGCCCATTGAGTGGGGCGAATGGCACATAGTTTCTTCAACATTGTTTTCAGGGTTCTATTGCCCCTTTCCACCACTACCGAAGACTGGGGATGGTGGGAAATGTGCACCTTATGTTTAATCCCCATTATTTCCTGCAAATGAGTAAAATCTTACCCAGTAAAGTGAGACCCTTAATCACTATTGGCCTGCACTGGTATTCCACGCCTGCTGATCACCTCACTCAATAAGGTTCCAAACTATGAACACATAAGTACATATAATGCAAGCAACCAATCATGCATGGACATAAAAGATCCTCCAACTCTCTCTTCACCCTTATCCAACTTGTGAATAATTCTCACTTGTCATGGCCAGGTCAGTTAGGGGTCTAGGTGTTCCCTCTCAGCCTTTGCCTGGTCTAACCATTCTAGGGTTTAATTTTAAAAACACCGTCTTTTAGCTCCCCCTCAATGAATCCTTGTTAACTGCTTTCCAATAGTAAGGCAAAGAAATCAGACAGGCCTTTTTTAGATTTAAACAAGAAAAGTGAAAGTTTATTAATCGTAAACTCTAATTCACTTAACGACTTTGCGACGCGACCACGCTAGCCTGCATACACGATGAACACACACGCAGATAGAGACAGAAAAGGGAGAAAGAAAAAAGGGGAAAAGCTTGAGGCAATATCTGGTAGTTATGTATGGTCCTTTGAGTTCAATGTGGAGTCTTTGGTTGCCTGTAAGTCTTGCTGTTCATTGGGGCCCAGTGCATGCTTTAACTTGTTTCGATGTCGGAGTCTTTTGTCTCTTGAGGTTTACGTGTCTTCAGTGGGTCCGGAGGCTTGTGAGAAAGCGAGAGACAGCCAGCCAGGAAAGAGGCTGTCTTGTTCCAGGTTCAGTTACAATCTGCAGTCTGCTTTCAAACATTCCTGTGTCTAGTTCAAAAATCCTGGACCATCCGGTTAGTCATGTGACCAGCTGGCTTAACCACTCCTGCGTTTGTGGATTCCAAAGCTCTCGGTGGCAGGGTGCAGTGCTATCTCCCACCCTTACAAGATGTGGATCACCATCGTCAAGCCCAATCTCAGTTAATTGAATCAGTGAGCAATTCTTTTGTCTCTCTAAGCACGAACTCGTAGTATGCAAATGTCCTCCAGCCAAGTGTCTGGTGGTCTTTTTTTAAACAAGTAATTTCTTCACTCCAGTAACAGTTTAAAATTAATGTTCATATGGTGAAATTAATATGCCTCATTCTTGGCAGGTGGGGGTCTGTTGGATCCCATCAGTTACAAAGAGAGACGAAGTCTGACCGTAACTTTTAGAAACTTTATTACAGTATATGGTTGTTACATTCCAAGGTTACAAAAGAACAAAAAGCCAAACAAAAGAACATGCAAAAGAAGAAAACAAAAGAACAAATCCAAAGAACATGTGCTCACTACAGCAAGCCTTTCTTATAGTTATTCAATCAAACTAGTCATGCCCCCCCCCTTGTTTCTGAATGGTTTGCAGACTTCTATTATCAGTGCATGATTGGTTCTTTTGATCTGTCCCCACAATCCCCCCTTTGATTCTTCAAACTTCTTTAAGAATCATTCCATCAATCGCACCTAGGTGTCTTTAATGGTCTCTACTTGTCCAGAAACAGCCTTCAACACCTGGCGGGGTTGCGCTTAATACGTTGCCCACTTGTGCCACAAGAGGGGACGGTGGGAGCTCTGTAAGGGCATAAGCTTGGCAGGGGTTTCAGTTACTTGTTTCTTCCTCTTCTTCTTCTTTGGCCTCCTTGTCTCGAGAGACAATGGATAAGCGCCTGGAGGTGGTCAGTGGTTTGTGGAGCAGCGCCTGGAGTGGCTACAAAGGCCAATTCTAGAGTGGCAGACTCTTCCACAGGTGCTGCAGAAAAATTTGTTTGTCGGGGCTGTTACACAGTTGGCTCTCCCCTTGCGCTTCTGTCTTTTTTCCTGCCAACTGCTAAGTCTCTTCGACTCGCCACACTTTAGCCCCGTCTTAATGGCTGCCCGCCAGCTCTGGCGATCGCTGGCAACTGACTCCCACGACTTGTGATCAATGTCACAGGACTTCATGTCGCATTTGCAGACGTCTTTAAAGCGGAGACATGGATGGCCGATGGGTTTGATACCAGTGGCGAGCTCGCTGTACAATGTATCCTTGGGGATCCTGCCATTTTCCATGCGGCTCACATGGCCAAGCCATCTCAAGCGCCGCTGGCTCAGTAGTGTGTATAAGCTGGGGATGTTGGCCGCCTCGAGGACTACTGTGTTGGAGATACGGTCCTGCCACCTGATGCCAAGTATTCTCCGGAGGCAGCGGAGATGGAATGAATTGAGACGTCGCTCTTGGCTGACATACGTTGTCCAGGCTTCACTGCCATAGAGCAAGGTACTGAGGACACAGGCCTGATACACTCGGACTTTTGTGTTCCGTGTCAGTGCGCCATTTTCCCACTCTCTCTTGACCAGTCTGGACATAGCAGTGGAAGCCTGTTGATTTCTGCATCTAGAGACAGGTGATAATTGAGCCGAGGTAGGTGAACTCTTGAACCACTTCCAGAGCATGGTCGCCGATATTGATGGATGGAGCATTTCTGACATCCTGCCCCATGATGTTCGTTTTCTTGAGGCTGATGGTTGGGCCAAATTCGGTGCAGGCAGCCGCAAACCTGTCGATGAGACTCTGCAGACACTCTTCAGTGTGAGATATTAAAGCAGCATCGTCAGCAAAGAGGAGTTCCCTGATGAGGACTTTCCGTACTTTGGTCTTCGCTCTAAGACGGGCAAGGTTGAACAGCCTGCCCCCTGATCTTGTGTGAAGGAAAATTCCTTCTTCTGAAGACTTGAACGCATGTGAGAGCAGCAGGGAGAAGAAAATCCCAAACAGTGTGGGTGCGAGAACACAGCCCTGTTTCATGCCACTCAGGATAGGAAAGGGGTCTGATGAGGTGCCGCTATGCTGAATTGTGCCTTTCATATTGTCATGGAATGAGGTGATGATACTTAGTAGCTTTGGTGGACAGCCGATCTTTTCTAGTAGTCTGAAGAGACCACGTCTGCTGACGAGGTCAAAGGCTTTGGTGAGATCAATGAAAGCAACGTGGAGGGGCATCTGATGTTCGCGCATTTCTCCTGTATCTGACGAAGGGAGAACAGCATGTCAATGGTCGATCTCTCTGCACGAAAGCCACACTGTGCCTCAGGGTAGACGCGCTCGGCCAGCTTCTGGAGCCTGTTTAAAGTGACTCGAGCAAAGACCTTCCCCACTATGCTGAGCAGGGAGATTCCACGGTAGTTGTTGCAGTCACCGCAGTCACCTTTGTTTTTATAGAGGGTGATGATATTGGCATCGCGCATGTCCTGAGGTACTGCTCCCTCGTCCCAGCACAGGCAAAGCAGTTCATGTAGTGCTGAGAGTATAGCAGGCTTGGCACTCTTGATTATTTCAGGGGTAATGCTGTCCTTCCCAGGGGCTTTTCCGCTGGCTAGAGAATCAATGGCATCACTGAGTTCCGATTTTGTTGGCTGTACGTCCAGCTCATCCATGATTGGTAGAGGCTGGGCTGCATTGAGGCAGTCTCAGTGACAACATTCTCCCTGGAGTACAGTTCTAGGTAGTGCTCAATCCAGCGGTCCATTTGTTTGCCTTGGTCAGTGATTGTGTCCCCTGATTTAGATTTGAGGGGGGCGATCTTGATGGTTGGCCCAAAAGCTCTCTTTATGCCATCATACATTCCTCTGATGTTTCCGGTGTCTGAGGCCAGCTGAATATGACTGCATAGGTGTTGCCAGTAGTCATTTGCACAGCGCCTGGCTGTTCTTTGTGCAGTGCTTCTGGCTGCTTTAAGTGCTACGAATGTTAACTCGCTGGGGGCTTTTTTGTAGTTCAACAGTGCAATGCGCTTAACGGCTATGACAGGTTCCAGCTCTTCAATATGAGATTGAAACCAGTCTTCATTCCTCTTCGCGCGTTTGCCATAGGTGGTCAAAGCTGACTCATCGATGGCGTCTCTGATGTGGGCCCTCTTAGTCTCAGCATCCCCTGTGGGAGTGTTTTGAAGGGCTTTTACAAGTGAACTTAGAAATTTTTTTAACAGCTGTGGATGAGAAATTCTGCTCATGTTGATGCGCGGGTGGCCCTTCTGCTTGGAGTGATGCAGCTTCTTTGGTTTGAGTCTAACCTTGCTGCACACCAGGGAGTGGTCGGTGTCGCAGTCCGCACTGTGGAAGCTGCGTGTGTTTAAATACTGTTTAAGGAGGCTTGCCTTGTGACGATGAGGTCCAGCTGGTGCCAACGACGCGATCTTGGGTGCCTCCATGAAACCTGATGACAGGGTTTAGTGTGAAAGTACGAGTTGGTGATACAGAGGTTATGATAGGTACACAACTCAAGAAGTCGCTGTCCATTCTCATTCATCCTTCCAACGCCATAGCGCCCAAGGCAGCAGGGCCATGAGTCATGGTCAGCCCCAACCCTGGCATTAAAGTCCCCCAGCAGGAACAGGTGTTCGGTGTTGGGGATGCTACCAATGATATTATGGAGTTCCTCGTAGAACTGGTCTTTAGCTTCAGGTGGGGAGCAGAGTGTTGGAGCATAGATGCTGAGTAGGTCTACTGGACCAGAGGCGGTGAGCAGTCGGATGGACAGTATGCATTCCGAGCCATTTGAGGGAGGCTCTATCATGCTGAGCAAGGAATTTCTGATGGCGAAGCCCACTCCATGCTGTCTTGGTTCTTCAGGATCCCTGCCCTGCCAGAAGAAGGTGTAGTCTTGCTCTGTTAGATATCCACTCGCAGGGAGGCGTGTCTCCTGAAATGCTGCAATGTCTACATTGAGTCTACTGAGCTCGTTGTTAATGATGGCGGTCTTCCGAGAATCGTTGATTTGTGTAAGGTCTTCCGACAGGCCAGGACACATAGTTCTGACGTTCCAGCTTGCAAAGCGAAGGGCTGGTACCTTCTTTCCTTTTTTCGTGTTAGTTTAGTTTAGTTTAGAGATACAGCGGTAGCTGTCCAGTGAGGTGTGATGACCTCTCCCACCGACAAAGACAACTCGTGGCGCCCAATCTCTACGCCAATTGAGCTGGACTTATAACCCGTAACTGCTACCTTCCGTGTTGTTTCAGTCGCTGTGAGGCGACTATGGAGTGACCTCTCCATGGCGCATGCCTGGGCGAATGTATGGAGGTTAAGAGTTGCCCAAGCGTCAAAACCCCCCTCTCGGCCTTTCTGGTGGGGTCCAAAGGAGTGCAGAGCACGACGTGGCATCAGTCTGGCTGCAGGAACTGCTGGAAACATGCCAAAGGTGACACATGACCGCCTATGGGGTTCCACTCCGGATTTTCTGTTAGGGTTTAGCTTCGAGTTTAGAGATACAGCACTGAAACAGGCCCTTCGGCCCACCGAGTCTGTGCCGATCATCAACCACTCATTTATACTAATCTACACTAATTCCATGTTCCTACCACATCCCCACCTGTCCCTATATTTCCCTACCACCTACCTATACTAGGGGCAATTGCTAATGGCCAATTTACCAATCAACCTGCAAGTCTTTGGCATGTGGGAGGAAACCGGAGCACCCGGAGGAAACCCACGCAGACACAGGGAGAACTTGCAAACTCCACACAGGCAGTACCCAAAAATTGAACCCGGGTTGCTGGAGCTGTGAGGCTGCGGTGCTAACCACTGCGCCACTGTGCCGCCCTTAGCCTTGGTCTCTCCCGAGACGCCCACAAGGCAGTGGGGTTGTTAGGGCCCCTACACAGGGGTAGGAGGATGCCGGTGGGAGGAGGGAGTGCGAGGGGGGTGGTGGAGGGAAGGGGGTGCGAGGGGGAGCTGGGAAGGGGACTGTAAGGGGGTGGGGGGGTGCAGGGAAAGGGGATGCAGGGGGAAGATGTTGCGAGGGGGGAGCTGGGAAGGGGTTGCGAGGTGGGAGGGGGTGGGGGAGGGGGGTGCGGGGGTGGTGAGCTGGGAGAGTGGAGCTGGAAAGGGGAAGGGGGGCGAAAAGGGGGTGCAGGTAATAAACCATTTCTTCAGTTCCCACCATCGACGCCGGGAAAGCTCATCCGCGTCCTCCGGGAGGTGAGCGACAGCCTCGGGTGCCGGTGCCAGCAGGAATTCGCCGACATTGCGCTGCAGATGCTCTCCGAGCCGTCTCCCATAGGCGTTTTGAAGTTGTGGCCGAGGAGCCATTTGTGGCTTTTTTGCGTGTTCGGGGCACCTTTGTTGCAAGGCTTCCACTCTGTGATAGTCTTATTGCCCTCGGGTCCCGCTGCTCCTTCTTCTCCACAATGGACTTACCGCACGTTGTGGCCGCGGACACTCTGGATGGTGTAGACAGCAGGATCGAAGATCAAAGTATCACCAGCTGTACTCTGCAATTTCGTCCGGATTACGTTCAATTCCATTGAGTGTTCAGTGAGGAAAACAAAGAGCAGGTAAGGCTGGGGGAGGGCAGTGGGCCCAGGTAACTTTAAACTAGCTGTTAGCTTGTAGTTAGGGCTAAAATGAGCTGATTAAAGAGCCAGGGGAATTTAAACAGTTTAAGAGGGTAGATTGGGGGAGAAAACACTAAGAATGGGAGCAGATGGCCATGGATAGAGTTGAACAGCAAGGGAGCTTCCTAGGGAGCTTATAGCCCAGGAGCCATCTTGGAGTATCAGCACTTTACAACAGCGCTTAATAAGCAAAAATGTAAAATACAAAATTATGATTAGAACAAAAAAGATCAAACCCTGTACCATTGAGGTCCCTATTGAGCCCAACACCCGGTCGCCCAACCCCATAAGGTGGGAGTTGGGGGTTGTTTGAGTTTCTCTACCAACGTGCATTTTCCTGGACACTCGATTAGTTCCCCAAAGTGGAAAGGTTTGGTTAGCCAAGAGTAAGCAGATACTTAAAATGCATGCAAAGAGGATAATAAAAATTCTGAACATATTGGCAAATGGCAATTGTCCTGATAGCAAGTCGTTGTTTAGTCAAGGATCGCTCGCTTGACGTGAGAGGCGTGTATCCAGGCTTTCTTCCCTTTCACCTTAAGTGCTGCCTGGGTGGTCAGTAGCACCTGCAAAGGTCCTTGCACTTGGCGCCCAATGGTTCTTTATGTATTTTCTTCACATAGACCCAGACTCCCGGGACGATGTCGTGCCCTCCTTCTGATGGGTCACCCCAAGCTGCCGATACCTGCGAGGAAGCAGAACTGATAGCATTTGTTAGGTTCTGACAATATTCTAGTAGAGCGTCACTCATCAGGTTACAATCAGCTTTTCGCAAATCAATTGTTCCCGGAAGAGACATGGGTCTCCCTGGTATTATTTCAAATGGACTCAGGCCCATAGTTCTGTTCGGAGTCGCTCTAATACTGCACAGAACTATCGGCAACGCCTGAGGCCATGGTATTCCTTCCTGGTGATACTTAGATAGTCTTTGTTTTAGGGTCTGGTTCATTCGCTCCGCTTGGCCCGAGGACTGTGGGTGGTGACGACAGTGTAAATCCCACGTAATGTTCAGTAGCCGACAGACTTCCTGACAGACCGCGCCTGTAAAATGAGTCCCTTGGTCAGAATCAATGCTGACCGGTACTCCCCATCTGGGGATGTAGTCCTTACACAAGACCTTAGTAGTGTGATTGGCTGTGGCTCTTCTGGCTGGGACGGCCTCTCCCCATCTGGAAAATCTGTCGACAATGACGAGAATGCCGGTGTATCCCTGGCAAGGTGGGAGAGTGATATAGTCGACTTGCCAGCACTGGAATAGGCCGGCTGGAGCAGGAGCTCTTATTTGAGGCATTATAGTGGTGGGTCCTGGATTGTTTTTCTGACAGACCACACAGTGGTCAGCCACCAGCTGGGTGTGTTTTTTGAACCCCCGACCCCACCAGCTTTTCTGGAACCGAGCCGTAATCTGTTGAGGGGCCAGGTGCCCCCAGGAGTGAATCTGTTGGGCTAAAAAGGGCATCAGCGCCTGTGGCACGACTTGGTCTCTCGGTGTCCCTTTGCCTCCAGATGCCGTCTTCACATAGCTTGATCCCTGCTTCTATCCAGGTCCATTTTTCGTCTTTGGGGCACTCGCTCTGCATCACTTGTAGGTCTTGTGCCAAACTGGGTACATTCAATCTACATATTTGCATCCGTGCGTCCGGGGAGTCACCCTGCAAGGTGGCTCCCTTGGCTGCCTGGTCGGCTCGGGTGTTCCCCTGCGCCTCTATGGTATTATCCTTTGTATGGGCTTTACATTTCAGAATGGACACCTCTTGTGGTAATTGCATGGCCTCTAGCCAGTCTCGGACCTCTTTCCCGTTTCGGATAGGTGTACCAGTGGTGGTGAGAAATCCTCTTTTGCGCCACAGCTGACCAAAGTCGTGAGCAACTCCAAAGGCGTATCATGAGTCTGTATAAATATTAGCCGTCTTTCCCTCTGCTATCCGACATGCCTCCGACAGGGCCTGTAATTCGGCCTGTTGAGCTGACATCCCCGAGGGCAGACATCCCGTTGCCACAACTTCGTGTGGGGTTGTCACCGCCCATCCTGCTTTCTGGGTACCATTGTCAACAAAGGAGGAGCCGTCTGTAAAAAGGGTTAAATTCAGATTGTGCAATGCCTCCTCCGCCGCTAAGGTTACTTCCTCTGTCTCTCTCATAGCCTCCACGCAGTCATGCTCTCCCCCCTCTTGCTCCCCAGGCATTGGGAGCATAGTTGCTGGGTTTACCGGACTGGCTCGGATGAGATGGAGGTTGAGGGCCTCTAGGACCGTTGTCCATCGGGTCCATCTGGCTGCTGTCACTTGGGATACTCTATTCATGGACAGCAATGTGTGAACGGTGTGCGGACACTTGACTGTTAGCTTTTGATCCAATACCAGACCTGCAGTAGCCATCCCAGCTTTGCATTGGCTTCCATGGCCCTTAGGTAACTGCCCCATCCTAGGGCCACAGTGTCTAGTTTTCTCGAATAGTATCCAATAGGTCTCTGTTGGTCCCCATGCTCCTGTGTCAATATGGTGGTCATGTATCCCTCTTTTTCATGTACAAACAGGGTAAACGGTTTCCCGTTGTCAGGGATTCCCAGTGCCGGCACCGAACACAAGGCCTTCTTTAAATTCTCGAAGGCCTCTTGTTGGTCTCTCGTAAGGGTGACTGCTTCCTTCGAGGCCCGCTTCCCTTTCAAGAGATCATTAAACGGTTAAGCCAGTTGTGTGTAGGAGTCGATCCAATTTCTGTTGAAGTTACACAAACCCAAAAAGGACCTAATCTCCTGGATAGTGGTGGGCTGTTTGGCAGCCTGGATGGCTGTGGTCCTGTCCTGGGTAAGTTCCGTCTTCCCTTTCGAAATCATTTGTCCCAGGTACACGACCTCTTCTTGGGCTATTTGCGCTTTGTTGATACTGGCCTTGTGTCCTCTCCGATGAAGGTGGTTCAGCAGGGTACGCAGATCTTGTTCGTGTTGTTCTTCCATTTCAGAGGCTAACAGGATGTCGTCCACGTACTGGATGACCATGGAGTGCATGGGAGGTAACTCCCTCAAATGATTTTGTAGGGCCATATGAAATGAAATGTAGGGCTGTTGTGGAAACCCTGTGGCAGCTGGGTCCAGGTATACTGTTGTTGTTGAACGGTAAAGGCGAACCACGGTTGGACCTCGGGTGCCAGTGGCACCAACCAAAATCCATTGGCCATGTCGATAACAGAGAACCATTCATGTTTCAGCCTCAGGGCATTGAATACCGTGGAGGGGTCAGCTACCAGAGAAGCTTTTTGGTCAATACACTGGTTAGCCCTTCTATAGTCAACAGTAAGCCGCCAGGTCCTGTTTGGATTCCGTACTGGCCACACAGGGCTGTTGGAGGTACTGTGTGTTTTAGCCAGCACGCCTCGCTCCTCTAATTGTCTAATTACAGGTAAGATTCCTGCAATAGATGTTGGACTAATGTGATATTGTTTAGTACAGGGCGGAGTGGATCAATGGAGTAAACGTTGCTAGTTCCATTTGAAGTTGCCCACAATCGTTCTTATCCCGAGCCCATATTGGGTGCTCCCTCAGCTCCTCCTTCTTCAGACATCTGAGAGCCCATGTTACCTGGCTGCCTTCAAAATGCAACAAGGAGTTCAGCTGGGTAAGAACATCCATACCCAGCTGGGCCTGGTCCACTGGACCTATCCAGACTGGTGTAATCAATTTATGTGGACCAAGACCAATGCGTATGGCCTGAGTTTTCCTGATCACCACCCCATGGCCACCAGCCCCGTGGGCGGTCTTAACTTTACCGTCTATCAGTATAGAGTTCCTGTATCGTTGAGGTAGACACGTTAATTCGGCCCCGGTATCCAATCGGCAGTCTATATCTTGATCGCCCACCCTCGCGGTTATATACAATCCATCTCTTCATTGTTCTATTAGTGCCAGGAGGGGCACCGAAAGGGCGAGGGAGGGCTCCGCTAGTTTTTTGCCGCACCAAGTAACACCAGTATCTCCTTCCGTTGCTGGGGTGACAACTGTTTGAATTTTTCTGGGTCATTGTCCTCAGGGGAGGGACCTGGTCTTGGTGCCGGATTGTATCCGTGCCGTCCTCTTCCCCGTGCCTTCGCTCTACACATCTTAGCCCAATGGCCTTCCTTCCCACAGTAGTGGCGTGCCCCGGGTTGCCTATCTTGCACCTTATCAGGGCCTTTGGGTGTCCAAACCGCCTGCAAAGCTCGGAGCTTTGCTCCCATGTCCCTGTCCAACTGACTGCATCGATCAATCAACTGCGCGTCGGTTACTCTTGTGCCTTCCAACTCTGGTAAGGTTACCTTCAGAATGTTGGATAATTCTAGTTTTAGCCCCGCAAGAAAGGCAGACTTCAAAGGCACAAAACGGGTATCGTCCAGATCCTCTGGAGCAATGTCCGTTATCCCCGAGTGTTCCAGCCAAGCAGATCTAAACCTCTCTACATACTCCCGCACCTCTTCGGTACCTTTTTGCTGACAGGCTGTAATTTTATTCCAATCCGTCTTTGCGGGACAGAATGCTCGCAGCCACTGACTATTCGCAGCCCATCCGGCATCTAGTTGTTGCTCGTCCTCGCCCAAAGCAGTTTGCACCTCTCTGTTCAGTCTTTGCCCTGCTCGCCCCGGCACCATCACAGTCAAAATCTGTACCCCGTCCCATGGGTGGAGGTGGTAAATTCCCTTCAGACGTTCCAACTGTTCTCACGTCTTCTGACCCCCCTTTTTCGGGTCAGGCAATTCTTTGGACCATTTATCAATTTTCTCAGGATCCGCTGGGACATGCATCCAATAAGTGTGCTCAGACGTGATCACCTCGTTACTATCTTCTTTTCCTGCTTGATCTTAACGCGTTTCTGTTTAAGTGGGGGGTGGTGGTGAGCTGCGCAAAAGGAAACTCATCATCAGTATCACTTTCTTCGCTGGAGGCCTCAACCTCCTCTATACCGGCTTCACGCCGTTGCATTTTTCGTAGTTCTTTTAGTAACGACTCCAGATTCGGGTACAGGCGAAACGGTTGTGGTCGGCGGGGTCCGCAGGGCGGTCCCGGTCCCTTCGGTTGCGTTGCCTGTGCTTCTCGTAATTGTTTTTTAAGTTCTTTATTTTTGGTTTCCAACCTTGCTTTTTCAGTTTCTAATTTTTCTAATTTAAGCTTTTCCTTTCTCAGTTGTTCGCAGACCACCTTCAGTTGGTCCTTAGCATTAGTCAGGTCGCGGTCGTGTTGAGACAGTTGAGCTTGTTGGATAATTTCATTACGCTGTCGGATCTGGCTCATTACGGCTAAGGACCATTGGATCTGTTCTTTATCCTTTAAACGGGTTGTTTTTCCCCAAACTCTCTTTATATCTTCCAGGGACCACTGTCCCTTGGAGGCACTGTATTTCTGTTCAATTTCAGTACAGGTTTTAGCCAAATTAAACTGTTGCGCTATATATCCTTTTAACTGCCGAAGAATTTCATCTTAGGAAACGTCTGACGGGTCCCGCCAACCTTTTACGATGATTGGCAACTGTCGGTTTCCTTCGTCAGTCATTGTACCAATTTTGTGTGGGGGAGGGGGTCTCGAGCCGTGGGGCTTCTTATACAGATGCCGTGGAGCTTTTCAGCCGGGCTGGTGTATTACCATCGAACACCGCCGATTTAGACGTCTATAAAGGGGGTCTCGAGCCTCGGAAGAGTTCGGGATCGCGTGGTGGAGTACTGAAACTAGACAAGGGCCGAGGACTTTTTAAAGTAGGGAGGAGTCCTTCCCTCCGGGGGCCGATATAGGTCCGATATCCAGGGCTTCAGTCTTTATCCTCCAGCGATCCTGCCAACTACGCCAAGTTGTTGGATCCCATCAGTTACAAAGAGAAACGAAGTCCGACCGTAACTTTTAGAAACTTTATTCCAGTATATGGTTGTTACATTCCAAGGTTACAAAAAAACAAAAAGCAAAACAAAAGAACAAAACAAAAGAACATGTGCTCACTACAGCAAGCCTTTCTTATAGTTATTCAAACAAAACTAGTAATGCACCCCCCTCCCCCCGCCTTGTTTCTGAGTGGTTTCAGACTTCTATTATCAGTGCATGATTGGTTCATTCGTCCCAGCATTTTATTCTTGCATCGTATTTCAATAGTTTCACATCCCCCCTCCTTGAACTGTTAGGCTGATTATTAAACAATAGGCTACTATTAAGCTATCTGCAGCTGTCCTGCTGGCTTCTGCTTGTTATTTTTTATAAATTGGCTCCACAACTGCACAGTTAGTTTGTTAGCTGATTAGCTTACTTTTGATCTGTCCCGACAGGGTCTTCATGACATATTAAATATTATTTATTCGTAATTCTCAATTGTCTTGATTTGAATTCTGTATTCCTTTCACTTTAATTTTACTCCCTCTGACTGCGAATAGTGTGTTTGGTTCTATCATGATTATTTTAAAGTTAGTTTCTTTATGGAATATGTGTCAATGCCTTGATGATAAAAAAGTTGTCTCATTGTACTAGCTGCATTAACTATTTCATGTTGTCCTCTTATCAAGTAGCTGAGCCCCATTCTTCAGTGCAGGTTTGCCACACATTTCCACATGTTAGTTACTTCACACATGACAAATCAAATCGGTTAAAAATGGTATCCCAATATTGTGCCATATGTGCCATCTGATACAAGCCATTTTTGTGCTTTCAGGAATTTTATCAAAGGATCAAGGGGAGGTTTCTGTCTGAGATCTTTGCTTATCTCCCCCTGCGTAGTCCCAATGCCTCAGCTGGTGGCCAAACTATCAAATGTGTTTTTTTTTAAATGTTCATAGGCAAGGATACAAATATCTCTAAGAAAAAGCTATCAATTACAATTCTCAACAGCACTTCCCTAACTCTTACTAAAATATATATGGATACCAGGTTGATATATTACATTGAATTACACCTGGGTGATTTTCCCAATTCCCAGTTGGTGGTGTGATTTTTCCTGTCTCTATCCCTTATCCTTCATCAATTCCTCTCATTCAATTGAACACATCCCATGCATCATTATTCTGTTTCATTCATGTGCCCTGGAGGAAATTTACAGTCCAGTACAATATTCTCATAAAATCTTTAAAATGGAAATCAATATTCCCACTTGATTCCAGGCATTTACACATTTTGTCTTGCATCTGACTTTTTATCATTTCACAGTTGTCCCAAATTCAAGTCAGTGTTGATTCGCCGACATGTTCAATTAATTTCCCCCCAAAAGAAACTTTTTTTTTGATACTCAGGAACCACTTAGATGGCTTTACTGCATTTCCTTTTTTTTTGGTTTCTTTAAAATGAAAATGTGATTATCCCCTTAAATTTCAGGTAAATTTGCCCTTTGACTGCTTGAAATGGCTACTCATATGAATTTTATTTTATCAATAATTCCAATATATAAATTTACACTCCGTAATGCAGAAGTGGTTACGTGGCAAACAAATAAAACAGAAGTCAGCAGAAGGGTTTAACGTCTCTGCTTGTTTTCAAGATGCATGTAATTGCGTCACTTTACATAGCTTTTCTCCCTCTTCGAAGACAAATCAAACAAATTAAAACTGTTTTCCCAAGGCTTGAAGCCCTTTTTAAACTTGCACAAGTTTTTTTAATCCTTAAGAATCTCATTCATAACATTATCATTTCAAAGGAAAAACATTCTCAACAGAGAAGTCAGCATTTTATATTAAACTCCAATTGTTTCCAAACCTTTTAACATCTTTTTGTAAGAGGTTTCGAACCCAAGGATTTTTTTTTTGGAGCAACCAAGATGAATTAACACACAGTATCACCTCAAATATCTCAAAGTTCAATTCACACCATAAAACATCTCAAATTCAAAACATCCAAGCTTTCGATGTTTGAGCCTTATTATCCAGAATTAAGGGCCCCCCAAACCTTACCAATGAAATCAAATTTTCACAACTTAACAGGTTGATTAACCTGAATAATTTCAATTTTAATTCAGACCAATACTTATTAACTAAATACTAAGCAGAATAGTATGTGTTTTTTAAGAAAAGATAAATTACTTCATTTTTTCTTGTTCTTTTTTCAGGCACCTTTCCAAATGACTGTAATAAAACTGAAGAAAAATAAAAATAAAATAAAAATTTAACTTTCACAGTTACATAGCACCTTCTACATCAAAAGAGTTAAAAAGGGTGGAGCTTCTCACAGCTTGTGAGCTCTGAAACATTCACATCAGCTTCTTACAGAGACAACACTGCAACTTTGCAGCCCTTTAAAGTAGAAAAGGGGACAGAATCTTTCCCATATCTCCTTTATTTATCCTTTACTCCCTTAAACCAACTTTCAGTCCCCGATGTTTGCTACTCAAGCTCATTTTGAAAAACAGTCAGTAAGCCAAGTCTTTAAACTGTAAAAAAAAAAGCAATAGCAGTTTTTAAACTTTAGACCGATTGAAGCAAAGTGTTCTGAAAAGTTCAGATTGGATTTCTGCCAGATGGCTTCAAGGCTGAAGCTTATCTCTTACAAACTGTTTATTGGCTTCTCATAGTTGCAAAATTAATGTTTAAATAAAAATAAAAACCCACACCAGCATCTTTAATTTAAAGTGTGATTCAGTTTTTATATTTTTCCAATTCTGGGTGCAAAATCTTAACTGGAAGTAAACAGGCTCACATTCACACTTCCATACTTTCATGCGACTTAGATACCACTAACATTAAAGAAAATACTACAAAGGGTGAAACGGCTTTTAGTTCTGTGCACAGAACAGAAAAGCTGACAAACACACATTGTTTTTTAAAAGCAAACCTTCAAACAAAAGAAATACTGTCATTCACAAACCGGGAATTCCCTTACACCATTCACATACACAGAAACTGCACCATTTTTTTTCTCACAGCAGCCCTTTTAACTTATTTATTTTCTTCCTAACCCTGGTCCCCCAACTCTCCTCACCAGCATTCAGATGATAATATGCTGCTGTTTTAACAAAGCATTTGTACACCGGTTACATAGCTCCAACTCTTGGACCCGTTGATAAGCCAGAAGGTTCCTTCCCTTCTCGACTTTCAACTTTTTCTGACCTACCCTACCTTGAATAAACTCTGTGACTTCCCTATATGGCTTCCAATTGCCAACATTCAGGCATCCAGCCATTAACTTCCGTACTTCATTGATGGGGAACTTATCTAATTTCTCCTCGAAGACCTGTTTGACGTGTTTAGACAACATGACCATACTATATCTATTCTATTGTAAGTGCCTTTAATCACTGGTGGGTCTGTTAGGGTCCTTACACTCCAATAAGGTTCCCCTCCTGAGATGCATGTTGGCCGAACTCGCTAATCTTGAGATTCTTTCTTTCTCTCAAAAAGAGTTCATAACCTAGCCACATCCCATCTGGGTCGCCACTGTAAGCTGTAATCTGTAAACTGTAAGGAGTTAACCCCTTACTCAGAATGGGTTCGGATGTGACAAAAGTTCAGTTGTGAAACTACTTTATTGAAACAAAGTCAGATTACGTTTATTAAGTTTTACTCAAATTAAAGTAATAAACTCGGGCAGTGATTTACAGTCTAACATAGGCTATATACTTCCCCTATTAGTCCTGGACAGAGAACGCACTTCTTGTCTTGCGCTTTTGGTCTTCAGTCTTCAGATTTCTCTCTCTCTCCTTGACTTTTTGTTTCTTGTCTTCTCTGCCATGCGGGCTCGATTGGGAGGGTCTCCATTATCCTGGTTCTTATCTAATGAACCCTTCCCGTGTCCAGTCATTCTCATCCCTATGGTGATTCACCAGAGCAGAAGGACACATTCCCTATGATGACTTCATCATTCTTCATCGCAGTATCAGTACATTCCTTCAGTCGCTTACCTAAGCTCCAGGAGTCTTTAGAAAAACAAATAGAAAGGTCATCAACCTGAAACACTAACTCTGTTTTTCTCTCCACAGCTGCTGCCTGACCTGCTGTGTATTTCCAACATTTTCTGTTTTTGTTTCATTCCCATAATTGTTGTACTTCATCTTGAATGAGCCCAAATTTCACAAAGCTATTTTCAGTTTATAATAGGATTTAGAAAATCAAAAGATAGTGAGTATTTTTTGAACTTCCAGCATGTTACTCATTGGCATTTTGGGCTTTTGTGAATATGTTTGACTTCAAATTCTTGAACTTCCTCCCTCAGCACCCTGCCAGAGAGCATAGCAGTCTCATGCTACAAATCTATCTGACTGGTTGTCTCTCACAGATGGATTTTCTATGGTCTCAATAGTGCTACACAGATAATTTATAAATGATCCTTATCTAAATGTGTGGTTCAGCAATGTTCCACTGTGTTGAGGTAGGTATATAAGCAATATTTTTGCTTCCTAATGCGTTGGATTAAAAATCCAGAAGTAATTGTCTCACTGTGTTGTTTTTCAATGCATTTCAGAAACAGATGACTCAACCTATTATGTCATCGGAGCTGTGCTATACCGGACGCTGGGTCTCATCTTACCTGTTGCAAAGTAAGTGGGTAGTGTCTACATTCCATGAACCCTTGAATGAATCAAAGATACGCACTGGCCAACAGTGACACATGATAAACATCCCCACACATAAGTGTAAGATTTAAGTTCAGCAGTCACAGATACTCAAAGAAGGGGGTCGAGTTCATAATGTGGTTTTAAAATAGCTCATTAAGAAGCCACAGGTTAAATATAATGTATATTAAGAAGTAGCAGTTTAAATATGATGATGCCTAAGCTAAATAGACAGAAAAGACATATGACCCATAACAGATTGAATGGATTACTGATCCCAGATCAGACAGTAGGGCAGAATGGTATTGGCAATCTCCCTGACAGATGAGGCAGGCAAGGTGTAAGTGGTCTCTTTGGTGCTCGGAATCCTCAGTCTTCTTGCACTAACCAAAGTGTTATGCCCGAGCCAGTATGGATCCACCTTGAGAAGCTCTTGTCCATCCAAAGAAGACCCCACCCCCCCCACCTCGTTTCTCTTCTGAGCACTTGTTTATATACTTCATTTCTGGTGGCTGGTGGGTGTACCATGTCAATCATATTCAAGATAATCCCTCCCATGGAGTCATCTTGTGGCTCATTGCTTGCTAGGATATTCTGTTTAACCTTTATTCATGAGATCCAACCTTATCAGCTTTAGGAATGTCTTGTTTCGGTGCCTGTGCTAGAATCATTTCCTTGGCAGAGATAACAAGCTTACGCTGTCCTAGCTGCCTGCCAGAGGATCTTTCTTAACAGAGAGAGAGAGAATCACAATACTATGTCTATTAATTCCATAAGAATTCTATATTATTCTGAAAAGTATCATTTTAAAGGTCCCATTTCTTACATAAGGCTGAGCAGATCACTGGTTACTTACAGTAACACTCGCAGAGAGGTTAGTTATATATCAGTATTGGTCAGAATATGCCACATGTTTATACCATGCAATCTTTAAACAAATATGCATTACATGTGACAGTATCTAAAATGCCTCCAGTTCTTAGACCACATTAATGGTCTGATAGAAATTACGAGTGCTGGAAAAATATTGAAAATTTCTCTGCTGTTTTTGGAGTAGAAGATTTTAAATCCCCTTAAAATTATTTCTGATTTGAGCTTTAACAAGATCAAACTACTCCTAAATGAGGAACCTGAAATTGGCAAGCTTCCTAACAGGTTCCAAAGGATCAGGCTCTGCAGGAAAGCAGAGAAGAAAGATTTTAGCTGTTATACACTGAGGGCATTGAGGTAGAGGGATAAACAGACTAGAGATAGAGATTAAGGTAGAAAGGCTAGAACATTGGAGCAGGAGTAGAAAATACACCAGTGTTTCTTTCACCATTTCTTTCTTTTTCATTCTCATTAAACCTGTTAAGTTCCAATGGATTTCATGCCAAGTGCAGTTTTCAAGCCTTGTTATTTTCCTCAGTACTTGCAAAAAATGAAGCAAGTAGACAATACTACATGAGTATGCAAGCACGAGTTGACATTTAAACATCAAGTGGAACTGACCACATAACACAAGACCAGTCAGGCCCATTAGGTTTAGCCCATTTACCTGCATAGCAACTAATGCACTCCAAATAAACTCATTTATTTTGTGGTAAGATGTTCCAACATGTTAAGGCGCTATGTCTTTCTTTTCATTATTAGTATACTAATTATACATTGGTTTAACTTTTGTGAGATATTCTTAAGAACAAGCTGGTCACAAAATCTTTAATCTGTCTCCCCCTTTTCCGACTATGTCAAGTTAATTCACCGACCATATATCAACACCATTTAATTGCATGTATTTTTTTATTCATTCATGGGATGTGGGCATCGCTGGCAAGGCCAGCATTTATTGCTCATCCCTAATTACCCTTGAAAAGGTGATGGTGAACTGCCATCTTAAACCGCTGCAATCCTTGTGGTGTAGGTACACCTACGGTCCTGTTAGGGCAGGAGTTTCAGGATTTTAACCCAGCGACTTGAAGAAATGGTGATATGTTTCCAAGTCAGGATGATGTGTGACTTGGAGGGGAATATACAGGTGGTAGGGTTCCCATAGTCCTGCTGCCCTTGTCCTTTGAGGTAATAGAAGTTGTGGTTTAGAAGGTGCTGTTGAAGGAGTCTTGGTGAGTTGCCGCAGTGCATCTCATGACAGAGGAAGTGAATGTTTAAGGTGATGAATGGGGTGCCAATCAAGTGGACTGCTTTGTTCTGGATGGTGTCAAGCTTCTTCAGTGTTACTGGAGCTTCACTCATCCAGGCAAGTGGGGAGTATTCCATCACACTCCTGACTTGTGCCTTGTAGATAGTGGACAGGCTTTGGACTGTCAGGAGGTGAGTTACTCACCACAGAATTCCCAGCCTCTGACCTGTTTTTGTAGCCAAATATTTATATGGCTAGTCTAGTTAAGTTTCTGATTGATGGTAACCCCCAGGATATTGATGATGGGGAATTCATCAATTGTAATGCTGTTGAGTGCCAAGGGGAGATGGTTAGATTCTTTCCTGCTGGAGATGATCATTTCCTGGCACTTGTATGATATGAATGTTGTCCAGGGTCTTTCTGCATGTGGGCAAGGACTGCTTTATTATCTGAGGAGTTACTAATGGCACTGAACACTGTGCAATCATCAGCGGACATCCTCACATCTGACCTTTTGATGGAGGGAAGGTCATTGGTAAAGCAGCTGCAGTTGGTTGGGCCTAGGAAACTGCCCTGAGTAATTCCTGTAGCAATGTCCTGGGGCTTAGATGATTGGCCTCCAAGAGCCACAACTATCTTCCTTTGTGCAAGGAATGCTTCCGGCCTGCAGAGAGCTCACCACCAACCCCTGTTAAGGGCAGTCACTCCCACCTCACCTCTTGAATTCAGCTCTTTTGTTCATTTTTAGACCAAGACTGTAATGAGGTGTGGAGCCACTCAGTCCTGGTGGAACCAAAACTGAGGATCAGTGAGCATAGAGTCATAGACAGATACAGCACTGAAACAGATCCTTCAGCCCACCGACTCTGTGTCAACCAACAACCACCATTTATACTAATCCTACATTAATCCCATATTCCCTACCATATCCCCACCATTCTCCTACCACCTTCCTACACTAGGGGCAATTTACAATGGCCAATTTTCCTATCAACCTGCAAGTCTTTGGCTGTGGGAGGAAACTGGAGCACCCGGCAGAAACCACACGGTCACAAGGAGAACTTGCAAACTCCGCAGGGGCAGTACCCAGAACTGAACCCGGGTCGCTGGAGCTGTGAGGCTGCGGTGCTAAACACTGCACCATAGTGCCGCCCTGCTAACCACTGCGCCACTGTGCTGCCCGGCACAGCATGTTTTTGCTGTGTAAGTGCCACTTAATAGCACTGTCAATGATACCCTCCATCACATTGCTGATGATTGGGAGTAAACTGATGGGGCGGTAATTGGTCAGATTGGATTTGTCCTGCTTTTTGTAGAGAGGGCATACTTGGGCATTTTTCCACATTTTCGGGTAGATGCCTGTGTTGTAGCTGTCCTGAAATTGTTTGGCTTGGAGCAGGGCTTGTTCTGGAGCACAAGTCATCAGCACTACAGCCGGGAAGTAATCGGGGCCTAAAGCCTTTTCTGTGTTCAGTGTACTCAGCAGTTTCTTAATATCACTGGAGTAAATCTAATTGGCTGAAGACTGGTATCTGTGATGCTGGGGACCACAGGAAGAGTCCAAGATGGATTATCCACTCGGCTGTTCTGGCTGAAGATAGCTGCAAAGGCTTCAGTCTTGTATTTTACACTGACATGCTGGGCTCTGCCAACATTCAGGTTAAGGATATTTGTGGAGCCTCCTCCTCCTCTTTGTTGTTTAATTGTCCACCACCAGTCATGACTGGATGTGGCAGGACTGCAGAGCTTTGATCTGATCAATTGATTGTGGGAAGGATTAGCTCTGTCTATAGCATGCTGCTTCCACTTTTTAGCATGTTTGTAGTCCTGTCTTGTATCTTCATCAGGTTGGTGCCTCATTTTTAGGTATGTCTCATGTTGCTCCCAGCATGCTCTCCTACACTCATTGAATCAGCGTTGGTCCCTTAACTTGATGGTAACGGTAGAGTGAGGGATATGCCAGGCCATGAGGCTACAAATTGTGGTGAAATGCAATTCTGCTGCTGCTGATGGCCCTCTGCACCTCATGGCTGCCTAGTTTTGTGATAGCACATGTTAAAGAAAGGTGAGGTGACAGTGACTTCCCTTGACATCAAGGCAGCATTTGACTGAGTATGGCATCAAGGAGTCCTAGCAAAACTGGAATCAATGGGAATCAGAGGAAATGTTCAGCAGCATTCGCGACTCATCAGATACTGAAGCAGCCTGTGTTCAGACGCAGAAAGCCCTGGACAACATCCAGGCTTGGGCTGATAAGTGGCAAGTAACAGTCACACCACACAAGTGCCAGGCAATGCCCATCTCCAACAAGAGAAAATCTAACTAGCTCCCCTTGATGTTCAATGGCATTACCATCACTGAATCCCTCACTATCAACATCCTGGGAGTCACAGCTGAGTAGAAACTGAACTGAGCCAGCCACATAAATACTGTGGCTACAAGAGCAGGTCAGAGGCTGGGAATTCTGCGGCAAGTAACTCACCTCCTGTCTTCTCAATGCCTGGCTGCCTTCTACAAGGCACAAGGCAGGAGTGTGATGGAATACTCTCCACTTGCTGGATGGGTGCAACTCCAGCAACACTCGAAACTTTACACCATCCAGGATAAAGCAGCCTGCTTGATTTTCACCCCAGCCAGCACCTTCAACATTTACTCCCTTCACCACCAACGCACAGTGTAAGCAGTGTGTACCATCTACAAGATGCACTTCAGTAACTCACCAAGGCTCCTTCGACAGCACCTTCCAAACCTGTGACCTCTACCACCTAGAAGGACAAGGGCAAGTTGCCCTCCAAGCCACACACCATCCTGACTTGGAACTATATTGTCATTCCTTCACTGTTGATGGATCAAAATCTTGGAACTCCCTCCCCAACAGCACAGTACCTACACCCCAAGACTTGTAGCAGATCAAGAAGGGAGCTCACCACCTTCTCAAGGGCAATTAGGGAAGGGCAATAAATGCTGGCCTAGCCAGTGACGCCCACATCCCATGAACAAATAAAATATAAATCCTAACAGCATTTAATCTACTTTTGATGTTTAATTTTAACTTGGACCAAAAATTCCGAGCGCTCTGCCATGCCGTTGAATGTGTGGCAAGGCAGAACTTCCAGAGCCACTGAGACCTGACAATTTCCCTGTCCCAAATCCCAGGGACTGTTCATTTTCAGAATGAAGGCAGGTGGCATGTGCTTGTGGAGATGCAACAGAGGTTCCCACCCTGTTGAGCAGGTAGTAGTTAGAACAGCCTCTTGCCATTCCAACATGGGAACTTGAGGCTGGTTATGGGACAAAAAGAAATACAGGATGTATTGAAAGAGAACAAAGGGCCAATATTCTAAAAGTAATTGATGCCTTCCCAGATCAATTTACCTTTGTTTCAGTATTGAGCCTTGTGAAGCTTGGTACGAAAGCTGAGGCAGCCCTCAACTAGTGTAGGCTTCCCTCCACCCTGTTGGGTGCTACATTGGTGAAATTCCTAGGGTAGCTTCGGAACACCTTCAGACACTCCCTGAAAGATTACTGTACATGCTGTGAGTGTGGTGCTTTCTTGCCCTTTTCAGCCACCGAATTTCAGACTCATCCATACTTACGCAGCTGCCTACCTCCTGTTAATTTTGATTGATATTTTTCAAGCACTATTGTACAATTAAATGTAGATCACAGTGAGAATAAGTAAGCAAAAGCTTTGGTTGGCAATTCAAATAAATAGTTGACTATTTAAAAAATGAAATTATTCAGTTTTTAAAAACGGAACTTAATCTTCTTTGGTAAGTGAAATGTAGGCCGGAATTTTAGGGCCCCCCAACAAGCGGGCTGGTGGCAGTGGGGGCATAACATTGAGTGGGAGGCGGGATGGGCCATTCCTGACCCCCTCCCACCTCCACTGCAATTTTACGCAGGGCAGCAGCGGCGGTGGCGAGTAACGGCCCGCCCGCCCCAGGCCAATCAAGGCCTTTAAGTGGCCAATTAACTGCCACTTAAGGGCCTCCTCCCACTACCACAGGTATTTTACCCTCGGCGGGGGGGGGGCAGCAAAGGCCCTAAGAACCCCTCTTAAAACCCCTGGTAACACCAGGCAGCCTTCTTGTGGACTGGAGAGGGGTGCCCACCTGATCGGGCACCCTGTGCCCCATGGAGGGCCATCCCCGAAGCCCCAACTGCCCCCAACGCACAACACTCCCCCTGCCCCCCAAATCGACCCCCCTCACCTCACTGGAGCCCAGCCAATTGTCCCCGGCGGGGCCCCAATAACTTACTTAGTTCCAGGGCCGTCCTTCCTCTTGCTTCTGTTGACTGGGTGTAGTCCTAGCAGTGGCCACTGCTCCCGGTGGCACTGCTGGGACAAAGAGCTGCCTGCCCACCAATTGGTCGGCACCTCCATTAGGCAGGACTTCATGCCTCAGCAGGTGGATGTCCTGCCCAAGACCAGTTAAGGGCCTGGAGAGCGAAAAATCCCAGCCTGGCTCCCCAAGCCTGGTGGAGGTGGGCTCGCCACCAACTTTTCGGCTGGTGGGCAGGACTTCCCGCTCAATGTAAAATTCCGGTTGTAATTTCTAAAAAAAAGAAATAAAACGATCCCCTTACGTGTGAACGTAAGAATTATAGCTATGTGGGTATAGTGTTTAGCCACCTTTAACAATATTGATGAGAAACTGATTTTTACAGCTCTCTTCAGACCTAAAGTACCAAATTATATCCCCAAGCTCCAACATTTATAGCATATTCAAATCGGTGAAGGCAGAATGATTACACTGCTTCCAAAGCATTTCAAAATAAGAGCAAAGGGAATGGAATTATTTGATTTTCTTGGTGTTACTGCCAGTACAAAGAACCATCTTGCTCCACTTAATCAACGTAGACAGGGCGCAACATTGTGAATTTTGTTTTCACCAACAATAACTTATGTTTATACAGCACCTTTAACATAATAAAACATCCCAAGGCACTTCACAGGAGTGTTATAAAGCAAAATTAGACACCAAGCCACGTAAAGCAGATGGCCAAAAGCTTGGTCAAAGAGGTATGTTTTAAGGAACATCTTAAAGGAAGAAAAGGAGGTAGAAAGCCAGAGCAGTTTAGGAAGGGAATTCTGGAGCTTAGGGCCTAATCAGATAAGGTACAACTAACTACCAATGATGGAGCAACTAAAATTGGGGGGTTGCGCAAGAGGCCGGAATGGGAGGCGCACATATATCTCGGAGGGTGGAGGGTGTTACAGAGATTGGAGGGGCGAGGCCATGGAGGTATTTGAAACCAAGAATGAGAATTTTTAAATTGTGGCCAATAGAGGTCAGTGAGCACAGGGGTTATACAGTTTATGAGCAGAGAGCAAAGGGGATTAAGAAATTAGTATTCAGTGAATATCATTTATATTTCGAATTTCTCAAGTATAGGTGTAGTAAGAAACATTGTTGAAACATCTTAAAGCATTTCACACACAATGAATTACTTAAAATAAGGAAAGATTGGTAATGAAAATTGTTCAGACGTTTGGATAATCAAATCAGAAATAAAACAGGGCTGACTCATGCAGCATTCTAATTTCAGCAGATATTCTTGTCACAAATGACTTGGAAATTCTGTGGGAAATGGCATTAATTATTTTACAATACTGTATCTCCTATGCCATTACTCACATTGAATACTTTCACCCTATGATTTTTGTTCCTCTCATTCTGCCGCTCTGACCAACCTCTGTGTCTTTCTTTTCTTTTTCTTAACTAATCTCAAAGCTGATGTTTTGTATTTCACAGCAACTTCTGTCTGTCTTTCCCCTGATCTCCATTTCATTTTAGGTGCCCTCCTCTATCTTTCTTAGTTCTATGTCTCTCATCCCTTTCTGTCTCCTGGAGTCTCACTCCAGAGACTTGAGCACATAATCCAAGCTGATATTCTGTCTTTTGGATAAGACTTTATGTTAAGGCCATGTCTGCCTTCTCAGGTGAACATAGAAGATCCCAGGCACTATTCAAGGAAGAGCATGAGACTCCTTCCTGATGTCCTGACCAATATTTATCCCTCATCCAACACTACTAAAACAGCTTATCTGGTCATGACCTCATTGTTGTTTGTGAGAACTTACTTTGTGCAAATTGGCTGTTGCATTTCACTATATTAATGTGCTTTGCAACTGTGTTTAGATGCAACTCAGTTCAATTCACACTTTTTTAAGCTCTTTCCTAGAGATTATTTGTCTCTCTCTAAACCTTCGGCTTGTTTACCTCATCTCTAATCTTTTAATCTGTTTTATCGTTCTTGGGATTTGGTATCTGATCTTATGCATATATAATAAAAATAAATCCTTAAATTGATTTGTTTTTGCTGTGGCATTCCTTGTAATCACATTTTATTTAACACCCGTCATGTTTATCACTTTCTGTATATCTATTATTGCCTGCCCTATTCATATATCCAAATAAATGTAAATTATATATTTTCTTGCAGTGGTTGGGAGTCAAGTTTATAGTTTCATTTTCATTTAACATCACATACTAAAGTACTTATATAGAGTATATAGTGGAAGAGTTGAACAAAATAAGGTGGAGAAGATTCAAGAATATGCACCCCATATGACTCTTACACTATAGCTGACAGCATAAGAAAGGGTCAGTAAGCATACTCAATATATGGTTATACTCATTGAAACAAATCTCAATTGTCTTAAAGAAGTCTTTTAATCATCAGAACTCTATTGAAGAATCAAATAAAGCTTCCCAGTTGGTTCAGCTGGCAAAGTCAACACGGTTTTTTGAAAGGATCATGTTTGACAAATTTATTAGAGTTTTTTGAGGATGTAACTAGTGGGGTAGATGAAGGGGAACCAATAGATGGAGTATTCCTGGATTTCCAAAAGGCATTTGATAAGCTGCCACACAAAAGGTTAAGAGGCAAGACAAGGGTTGATGGAGTTGGGGATAATATTAGCATGGATCGAGGATTGGTTAATGGACAGGAAGCAAAGAGTAGGCATAAAGAGGCATTTTCAAGTTGGCAGGCTGTGACTAGTGGAGTCCCGCAAGGATCAGAGCTGGGACCTCAGTTGTTTACAATCTATATTAATGACTTAGACGAAAAGACAGAGAGTAATGTATCTAAGTTTGCTGATGATACAAAGGTAGATGGAAATGCAAGCTGTGAGGAGCACACAGAGAGGCTGCAAACAGATATAGACAGGTTAAGTGAATGGGCAACAAAGTGGCAGATGCAGTATAATGTAGGAATGTAGGGAAGTGTGAGGTTATTCACTTTGGTCATAAGAATAGCACAGCAGAATATTTTTTCAAAGGCGTGAAACTTCTAAATGTTTATGTTCAGAGGGACTTGAGTATACTCGTACAAGGAGCACAGAAAATTAGCATGCAGGTACAGCATGCAATTAGGAAGGCAAATGGCATATTGGCCTTTATTGCAAGGGGATTGGAGTACAGGGCTTTGGTGAGATGACACCTGGAATACTGGATGCCGTTTTGGACTCCATATTTAAGGAAAAACATACTTGCATTGGAGGCAGTACAGTGACGTTTCACTGGATTGGTCCCAGGGTTATTTTCTGATGACAGGCGAAGTAAATTGGGTCTATATTCTCTGGAGTTCAGAAGAATGAGAGGTGATCTCATTGAAATTTACAAGATTCTGAAGGGCTTGATAGGGTAGACACTGAGAGGTTGCTTCACTGGCTGGGGAATCTAAGACATGGGGGCACAGTCTCAGCATAAGTGGCCAATCATTTAGGAGCGAGATGAGGAGAAATTTCTTCACTAAAACGGTTGTGATCTTTTGGAATTCACTACCCTAGAGAATAACGGATGCTCCATTGTTGAATATATTTAAGGCTGGGAGAGATAGATAGATTAGATATCTCAGGGAATCAAGGGTTTTGGGAGTGGGCAGGAAAATGGTGTTGAAGCCCAAGATCATATTGAATAGCAGAGAAGGCGCAATGGGCCGTATGGGTCTACTCCTGCTCCTATTTCTTAGGTTCTGAAGGTAGTGAATGTATGATAGTGCCAGGTTTGATCAGCAGTCTGTTCTCCATTACCTGACCCAGGCCAGGATGGTACTGGAGACAACAGAACCAGCCTCACTGAGAGAAACTAACCAGAGTTCCAGCTCCTGCTATCATATGCGCCCTGCTAAAATTGCATGTGTGTGTTGATGTCAAATGAGGAAAGGATCAAGCTTGGTTATGTTTTTCCTACATTCACCATGTTGCCCACATCCAAGGAATGGCCATTTTGGCGAGGTGAGGAGTTAGGGGGATGGGGGAAAGAGGGAAATTCTGTATCTGTGGGACCAGTTCCTTGAAGGAGTCAAATTTTCAAAAGAAGAGGAGAGGAAGGGAGAAAATTTATAGAAAAGGGAAGATTTTATTCTGTTTTTTTCATATTTTGAGTTCAAAGGTTGGATGGTGAAGGTGTTATATATTGTTATATTATCTGTAAAGAGCTAGAAACTAACTATCTAGGAACTAATTGTTATGTGTAAGTGTTCCAGGGGGCCACATTCACGGCTGCACTGGAGAGTCAGGTGACACATCACACTACACCAGTCTACATGCAGTCCTTATCAAGCAACGTGGAAGCTGAATGAAATAAAGAGCTCCAGACTTACCAAATCTAAAGTGCAATTATTTCTAACTTGTGAGAACCAGAAGACATAATATGGTGGCAGCAGGTGTCTGTGAGTAGACCTAAAACATTTTAAAGGAATTTACTGCTGACTTAGATTGAAAAAAATTGACCAAAATTAGTGCCAGAAAGAGAGAAACTGAGTGAATCGTATGAAAACGAAATGACCACCGGCACCCCAATGAATGCACATCTACAGCACATAATGAATTGTGAAGCTGATTATGTCATAGAGGTATTTCAGAAATTTAAACAAAAGTATAGATTGACATTCAGTAGTTTTCTAAAAGGCACTAGCGACGAGGAGAGGGCCAGCTTTATTCTTCTGTGGGCAGGAGATAAAGAATTAAATTTGTTCAGTATCTGGAGCTGAGTGACAAGGACAGCAGAAACCCAGACAAAATTTTTGCAAAATTCAGCATCCATCTCCATGCCAAAATCAAATCATCGGAGTCACCAATATGAATTTCAAGGCCTTAGACAGGAATTAGGTGAGCCTATTGACAATTTTGTAACAAGACTGAAAAATGCAGCCAGAAAATGTAAATTTAAGGATGCAAATAAAAGGCTGAAAGATCAGTTAATTTGGGGTTCTGCACATCCTGAAGGACAAAAAGCTCGAACTGGAAAGGACAGTATCACAGGCTCTATACACTGCAAGAGCATATGAAGCCACGAGCAGACAAATAAAGATACCCAAACAGCTAGCCTTCAATTAAGCCAAGAAAAAGACGTGCAGGAGCTTTGGAGGACCACATGAATTTCACAGACAGAAATATATGGATCAATCTACAGAGCTTGCGGAAAGGCCAATCACTGGGAGATGTGCAGAACAACGGAAGAAGGTGGTAGATGAGTCGTCAGAGAGAGCAATGGGGTGAATGAGTAGGAAAAGAAACCAAACATCCATACCCTGGAAGATGACAATGAGTTTGAGAACATGATAGACATTGGAACCATACAGCTGCATGAAATGTCTGGATGCAACAGTTCCCAGAGGGAAAAAACACACATTCAGATCAGGAAGAGGGTGAGAAATAAGCCCACAATGAAAAATCTGAAGGTGAAGCTTGATACTGGAGCACAGAGTAACATCATCCCAATAGACATAGAGTCATATAGTAATTTACGATACAGAAGGAGGCCATTCAGCCTATCGATTCCATGCTGGCTCTCCACAGAGTATGCAGTCAGTCCCACTCCCTGGTTCGATCCCTGTAGCTCTGCAAGTCTATTTCCCTCAGGTGACCATCCAATTTCCTCTTGTAGTCATTGATCATCTCCGCTTTCACCACATTTGTGGGTGGCGAATTCCAGGTCATTAGCACCCGCTGCATAAAAAAGTGCTTCCAAATATTCCCCCTGCATCTTTTGCCCAAAACTTTCAATCTGTATCCCCTAGACCTTGTACCATTTGTTAATGGGACCAGTTTTTCCTTGTCTAACTTACCTAAGCCTGTCATAATCTTGTACACTTCTATTAAATTTCCCTCAATCTCCTTTGTTCTAATGAGAAAAACTCAGCATTCCAACCTCACCTTGAAACTAATTTCTCCCATCCCTGGAACCATTCTGGCAAATCTCCACAAAGCCCTCTCAAGGACCCTCACATCCTTCCTGAAGTGTGGTGACCAGAACTGGACACAATACTTCAGTTGGGGCCTAACCAGAGCTTTATAAAGGTTCAGCATAACTTTCCTGCTTTTGTACTCAATGCCTCTATTTACGAAGCCCAAGATCCCATATGCTTTTACTAATCACTCTCTCAATATGTCCTGCCACCTTCAAAGATCTATGCACATGCACCCCCAGGTCCCTCTGTTCCTGCACACTCTTTAGAACTGTGCCATTAAGTATATATTACCTCTCCCTATTCCTTCTGCAAAAATGCATCACCTCACACTTGTCAGTATCCAATTCAATCTGCCACCTCTCTGCCCATCTGCTAGCCTATCTATGTCCTGTTGCAGGTGTTTCATATCATCCTCATGGTTTCCCGCACGTCAAAGTTTGCAGTCATCAGCAAATTTTGAGACTCCACTCTGTATTCCAAGATCCAAGTCATTTATATATAGCAAAAAAAAAGTAGTGATCAGAGCGCTGACCCTTGGGGAACACCACTGTCTATCATGCTCCAGTTTGAAAAGCAACCATTTACTATGACTCACTGTTTTCTGTCCTTCAGCCAATGTTTTCTCCAATTGGAGACTGATCCTCCTAATCCACGAGCCTCAATTTTGTTAACCAGCCTTTTATGTGGCACCTTTATCAAATGTTTCCTTAAAATCCATATAAACAACATCCAATGCATACCTTTAATCAACTTTCTCTGTTACATCATCAAAACATTCAAGCATGATCTACCTTTTACAAAACCATGCTGGCTATCCTTAATTAACTTGAACTTCTCTAAATGTCTGTCGATGTTTTCCCTGATTATTGTTTCTAAAACCTTACCCACCACTAATGTTAAACTAACTGGCCTGTAGATTCTTGAATAAGAGTGACACATTTGCCACTCTCCAATCCTCTGGCACCTCCCCATATCCAGGTAAGACTGGAAGATTCTGGCAAGCCCTTCTGCTATCTCCAGCCTCACTTCCTTTAGCAACCTGGGATGCAAGCCATCCGGACCAGGTCCCCTAAGCATAGCCAGCCTTTTTAGTACCTCCCCTCTTTTGTATTTTGTATCCTATCCACTGCTGTACTCTCTCTGCACCTACTGATATTTTATAAGCCTCCATTTCCTTAGTGAACATTGATACAAAGTACTAATGAAGTACATTAGCCTTGCCCCCCGCCTCCAATTATATATTACCCTCTCTGTCCCTAATAAACTATACCAGAAGATCTTTCCTGAAAATTTGGAAGAAAATGGTTATCCAAGGAAAGGTGCTCTGAAACCAAACAACGTCATGCAAGCAGCATATGGGGGAACTGAGATTCGACAGTGAGGAACAACCCAAATCAGAGGAACACACAAAAGATGTTAACTGCATGTTCTATGGCACTGAACCAGATGGTCCTGCTATCCTGGGGTTGAGCATTTGTGAAGAGCTGCAGATTATCTCAGTAAACCATGAGGTTAAGGAGGTGAAACTGAGGATTGCAGATAGTACACCCATTGAAGAGCGCTCACCGATCAGAAGCAAAGAAGATCTGGTACAAATGTACCCAGAGTATTTTGCTGAGACTGTTGGATGCTTTGAAGATTTTGAGTATCACATCACTATTGACCCAGCGATAAAATCAGTGATTCATCCCCCACGTAAAGTACCAACGGAACTAAAAGACAAGGTTGAAAGAGAGCTCCAAGGGATGGATGAAAAGAAGAGTCACAGAGCCTACAGACTGGGTAAATTCCATCATGGTGAGAGAAATCAAATGGTGAGTCGAATGGACTGCTAAGAGTTTACCTGGATCCCAAAGATCTTAATCAAGCAAGAAAGGGCAATCACTACCGTATTCCAATACTGGGTGAGATCACACCAGCATTGGCAGGGGCAAAGGTTTTCAACAAACTTGATACCAGAATTGGCAACTGGAATGTGAAGCTTGATGAGGAATCTTCACTGTTTACACACACCATTTGGACGGTAAAAATTCCTGAGTCTATCTTTTGGCCTTAAAGTGAGCCAAGAAGTGTTCCAGCAGAAAGTAGAGGAGACATACTGAGGACGTAAAGGAGCAGTCAGCCTAGCTGATGATATCCAGATATATGGTGTAGACCAGGGTTGGCCAACCTTTTCACGTGGGGGGCCACATTACAATTTTTGTCTCAGATAGGGAGCCGGTGAGACAATTTCAGAAAGATAAAGGCATTAAAGGTGTATCTTGCTCTGAAGAAGCTTTAAATGAGAAGACCATTTATTGACGTACTATCTCTTCACTATGTTGGACACTGCTTTAGTAAGATACCTGGCATTTTTTTTGCTTGCACAAGTCGTCAATGTCGGCCCGCACAGCTGCTGTAGTGATGTGGAGTATGATGTAGGTGTCCATCTGTCAAGAATGATCTTGATCACTCTTTCTCTCTCTCTCTCGCTCTCTCTTCCCCTCCCTCTCTGTGTCCTCCTTCTCTGTCATCCCCCCTCTCTGTATTGTTCCCTTCCATCTCTGTGTCACCCCCCCATGTGTGTCATCCCCCCCTCTGTGTGTCGTTCCCCCCCCGTGTGTTGTCCCCCCTCAGAGTGTCACCCCCCTCTCTGTGTTGTCCCCCCCTTTCTGTGTCCTCTCTCTACCTCTGTCCCCCCCTCTGCCTCATCTCTCTCTCTCTGTCTCTCCCTCTCTCTCTGTTGCCTCTCTCTCTACCCCCTCTGTCTCTCTCTGCCCCCCTTTCTCTCTCTCTGCCCTCTTTCACTCTTTGCCCCCTTGCTCTCTGCCCACTCTCTCTTTCTCTGCCTCCCTCTGTCTCTCTCCCTGCACCCCCACCCCCCAGCACCCAACCCCCAACCTCCCTCTCTCTCTCTCTGAGCATTTCTGAGAGCAGGAACAGCCGTTTCTGAACTTCGGACACATTTGTGGTTTTCTGGCAGGCTTTTAAAAAAGATCGGAATCTGTAGGAAAACCCCAAAGCTGTCCCGACGGGTGCTGGGAACAGGAACAGCGGTTTCTGAACTTCGATCAAATTCGGCCAGAAAACGAGGAATCTGTATTAAGTTCGGACACCGCTGTTCCCGCTCTCAACACCTGTTAGCTGTTAATATGGAAAGGAGTATGAATGAGCATTAGATAAAGATCTGAGCTTAGAAATTCCAATTCAGCTGTGAAACGAACAGGCGATTTTTTTTTTAAAGCCAGTCTAGTTGGAAAGAAGAAGCCAATGGGAAATTTCTCATCCCTGAAATCACTAGTCAGGGACCCCTGGTGAGGATGAGGAATGGCCGGGAACAGTTTACATCCACAGGCCGGACGGAAACCTTTGATGGGCCAGATCCTGGCCCACAGGCTGTATGTTGGACAACCCTGGTGTAGACGGAAAAGAGCATGACTACTATCTACATAAAGCCATGAAGAGAACCAGGAAAACTGGGATCAAGCTAAATGCAGACAAATTCATTATGAAGATGACAGAATGCCAGTTCTTCGAAATGATGTGCACATTTGAGGGAGTCAAGCCAAGTCCTGAAAAAAATCTCAGCTATGATTGAGTTGGAAGCCCCAAGAGACAAGAAAGTAATGAGAAGTTTTGTTGGCTTGATCCAATACATTAGCTCCTTCATACCGCATATGGCAGAATACACAGAAAACCTGTGGGAGCTGATGAAAGAAGATGTAGAACATCAGTGGTCAGAGTCACACAACAGGAGTTTCAACAGACTCAAAAAGGTAGTATGCAAGGAGACAAGTCTGTCATACTGCGACAAAAAGAAACTTGTCACTCTGTAAGCAGATGCTTCTACAGAAGGACTGGTACAAAAGGGAAAGCCAATAGCATTCGCATCCAAAGCTCTAACCTCAGCTGAGACCAGATATGCCAACATAGAAACAGAGCTTTTGGCAGTCGTGCATAGATGTGAGAACTTACATACATATCTCTATGAGAGAATTTTCTTAGTGGAGAGTGATCATCATCCACTGGAGCTGATCTGTGACAAAAATTTATGTAAAACACCAGCAATACAGCACAGGTTACGCTTGAGGCTTCAGAGTTACAATTTCACTCTGAAATACAAGCCAGGAAGAGAAATGGTGCTGGAAGATACCCTATCTCGGTTGTCGCCACAGGAGAAACATGAGATAGAAGAACTTGGTATAAAGAATCATCACCTCGTGAATGTAACAGCACCAAAACTGAGTCAACTTAGAGATAAGACCAACAAAGATGAGGAGCTACAGATACTTTCTCAGCAAGTGACCCGGGGATGGCCTGATACAGTAGACACAGCCAGCAATGTGGCAGAACTGATCTAGCAGAGGTGACACTTCACGAGAAGATGGTGTTCTGCTGGTCGAATCCAGAATAATCATACCCAAACAGTGCATGAAGAACTTCTCCAGAAGATACATGAAGGTCACATGGCAGTGGAGAAATGTAAGCTCAGAGCCAGATTAGCTGTGTACTGGACAGGCATATACAAAGAAATCAAAAATATGGTGTCTACATGCAATATATGCCAGAAGTACAAAAACGGACAGCAGAAAGAGGAGATGATAGCTAATGAAGTATCACCCAGATCATGGCATACTGTACAAGCCAATTCATTCACACACAATCAAGAATGGTATCTCATAGTTGCAGACCCCATGATGTCTCATGGCATCAGGTCAAACAGGGGCAAGGAAACCTCCTGCTGATTACCACCTACCACCCTTCCTCAGCTGATGAATCAGTACTCCTCCATGTTGAACACCACTTGGAAGAAGCACTGAAGGTGACAAGGGCACAGAATGTACTCTGGGTGGGGAACTTCAATGTCCATCACCAAGAGTGGCTCAGTAGTACCACTACTGACTGAGTGGGCTGAGTCCTGAAGGACATATCTGCCAAACTGGGCCTGTGACAGATGGTGAGGGAACCAATAATAAATACTAAACTTTCCTTCACCAATCTATCTGTTGCAGATGCATCTGTCCATGACAGTATTGGTAGAAGTGACTTCCACACATTCCTTGTGAAAGCGAAATTCTATCTTCACACTGAGGATACCCTCCATCATGTTGTGTGGCACTACCACTGTACTAAATGGGATAGATTCAGAACTCGTCTGGCAGATCAAAACTGGGCATCCATAAGGTGTTGTGGGCCATCATCAGCAGCAGCATTGTACTGAAACACAAACTGTAACCTCACTCTACCATTACCATCAAGTCAAGGGATCAATCTTGGTTCAATGAGGAGTGCAGGAGTAGCACCAGGCACACCTAAAAATGAGGTGTCAACCCAGTGAAGCTACAACACAAGACTACTTGCATGCCAAACAGCGGAAGCAGCATGCAATGGACAGAGCTAAGCAATCCCACAACCAATGGATCAGATCTCAGCTCTGCAATCCTGCCACATCCAGTCATAAATGGTGGTGGACAAATAAACAACTAACAGGAGAAGGAGGCTCCATAAATATCCCCATTCTCAATGATTGGGAAGCCCAGCACATTATTGCAGAAGAAAAGGCTGAAGCACTCACAATCAACTTCAGCCAGAAGTGCCGAGTGGATGATCCATCTGGGCCTCCTCCTGATGTCCCGAGTATCACAGATGCCAATCTTCAGCCAATCCGATTCACTCCACATGATATCAAGAAACAGCTGAAAGCACTGGATACAGCAAAGGCTATGGATCCTGACAACATACCAGCAATAGTACTGAAGATTTGTGCTGTAGAACTAGCCATGCCCCTAACAAAGCTGTTCCAGTACAGCTACAACTCTGTCATTTTACCCAACAATATAGAAAATTGCCCAGGTATATCCTATCCACAAAAAGCAGGACAAATCCAATCTGGCCAATTACTGTCCTATTAGTCTACTCTCGATCATCAGCAAAGTGATGGCAGGTGTCGTCGACAGTGCTATCAAGCACCACTTACATAGCAATAACCTGCTCACCGATGCTCAGTTTGGGGTCCGCCAGGGCCACTCGGCTCCAGACCCCATTACAGCCTCGGTCCAAACACGGATAAAAGAGCTGAACTCAAGAGGTGAGGTGAGAGTGATTGCCCTTGATATCAAGGCAGCATTTGACTGAGTGTGGCATCAAGAGGCCCTAGCCAAACTGAAGTAAATGGGAATTAAGGGGAAATCTCTCCACTGGTTGGAGCCATGGTTGTGGTTGTTGGAGGCCAATCATCTCAGCCCCAGGACATCACTGCAGGAGTTCCTCAGCATAGTGTCCGAGGCCCAACTATCTTCAGCTGCTTCATCAATGACTGTCCCTCCATCGTAAGGTCAGACATGAGGATATTAGCTGATGATTGTACAATGTTCAGTACCTCAGATACTGAAGCAGTCCGTATCCGTATGCAACAACACCTGGACAACATTCAGGCTTGGGCTTTTAAGTAGCAAATAACATTTGCGTCACACAGATGCCAGGCAATGAGGATCTCCAATAAGAGAGAATCTAACCATCTACCCTTGACATTAAACGGCGTAACCATCACTGAATTCCCCACTATCAACATCCTGGGTGTTACAATTGACCAGAAACTGAACTGGACCAGTCACATAAATACTCTGTTTACAAGAACAGGTCAGAGACTGGGAATTCTGCAGCAAGTAACCCACCTCCTGTCCATCTTCTACAAGGCACAAGTCAGGAGTGTGATGGAATACTCTCCACTTGCCAGGATGCATGCGTCTCCAGCAACACTCAGGAAGCTCAACACCATCCAGGACAAAGCAGCCTGCTAGATTAGCACCCCATCCGCCACCTTCAACATTCACTCCCTCCACCACCGACGCACAGTAGCAGCAGTGTGTGCCATGTACAAGATGCACTGCAGCAACTCACCAAGGCTCCTTCGACAGCACCTTCCAAACCCACGACCTCTTCCACCTAAAAGAACAAGGACAGCAAACGCATGGGAACACCAACACCTGCAAGTTCCCCTCCAAGTCACACACCATCCTGACTTGGAAATATATCGCTGTTCCTTCACTGTTGCTGGATCAAAATCCTGGAACTCCCTCCCTAACAGCACTCTGAGTGTATCCACACCAGATGAACTGCAGCGGTTCAAGAAGGGAGCTCATCACCACCTTCTCAAGGACAATTAGGGACGGGAAACAAATGCTGGCCTTGTCAGTGACGCCCACATCCCATGAAAGAATAAAAAAAGACTACTACTGAAACTTCCCTTTTATCCGGAAGCTGAAATACAACAGTCATCTCAGCAGTATGAGCTCTGTTCGTTGAGCAAGGGATTCCTAAAAAGTTAATATGTGACAATGGTACCCAATTCACCTGCAGAGAATTTAAGGAATTCACTGAACATTATGCGTTCAACACCATCACCTCATCATTACACTACCCAAGGGAACATGGGTTTATAGAAAGACATGTCCAGATGGTCAAAAGAACCCTTGCAAAATGCGAAGAGACAAAGGAAGACCCAAACCTTGCCTTATTGCCACTCCAATCCACACCACTCAAGGCGGACATGAAATCACCTGCAGAGCTGTTGAATGAAAGAAAGTATAAGACAACTCTGCCAAACAAAGTGCATCCTCCAGGTGACCAGGAGGAAGTGAGACAACAACTCACTGCAGCACAGGTAAGAGGAGATCAACACTTCAACAAGCATGCTAAATCCTTACCTGAGCTGATGATAGGACAAACGGTACATGTACAGGATTCAATCATGAAATCCTGGAGCCCAGCAAAAGTCGGGGGTGAAGCTGAGATTCCAAGGTCGTACCTCATTGAGACCGAAGCCGGTAAGCAAATGAGAGGGAACAGAGTCCATATTCGACCTACAGCTAAGCTAGAAAAACAAAAGACCATCAAAAACACCAGAAACATCACTATCCAGCGAGACAGCATCAACAACATCAGCAGCATGTCGCACAACATTAGCAACAGCAAGCATGACCCCTACAACACCAGGAGCGATATGCACAACATTGCCTATGCAGCCTGCCAACTTACCACTGAGAGCAATGTATGCTAAGTCTACAAGTTGAAGGTGCAAGATCTTAATACCTAAGCAATACAGTGAATAATATTTTTAGAAAAGAATACATGCTATAAAAGACTCTAAAAAGGGTTCAGTTTATTTCTGAAAGTCGACTGCTAATCTTCTTTAGTTTAGAATAAAAAGTTAATAATTGGAATAGTTATATTGATATAGAGGCATTTTAAAGAAAGGGGCAAGTTATATATTGCTATATTATCTGTAAAGAACTGGGAACTAATTATATCGGAACCGGTATGAAAGTGCTTCCTTTTTAAAATATTTTTTGATGACTCATGTTTAGGAATTGTGTAGATGGATTGATTGGAGGACTGAAGTGATTCCATAGATGCTGGACTTTTTATTAAAGGGTCACTGGAAGGACTCTGTTTAAAAACAATGTTTACTGGATGTCACCTGGCTTCAGCTAAGTAAATAACAGGTGCTTTCTGACTATGGGAGTTGTTTGCAAGAGAAGTGACATGTCATGATTTATGGTGCTCGAGAGAGAGTTTCATTTTTGAATACTGTTTTGAGTCAGCTGGATTTGTAGCCTGCTGAAAGAAACACCCTGCTCATCTTTTCTCCACCTCTCTGAGAAACCCTGAAAAAAAAATCCACTGTGTGATAACTATACGTATTTTTCCTAAGAAGCTTTTCGAAGACTTCCTTTCGACATCTCCTGAACAAATGGCTTCTGAAAAGATCCCAGTGACCCGTCTACGTGTACTTGGATGCCGGACTGTATGCCACATGGAACATAAAATATCTTACTTTTTTCTTCAAGAATTAACAAGTACTTCGGTCAAAGCATCATTATCTTTCCTTTAACCGGTGTGTGTGTTTGTGTATGTGTGTTGGATATTTAGAAGGGAATGTGATGTTTACTGTCATTTTCCAAACTATGGCTTTGCATCTTTATTGATTAGGTCTTGTTTTATAATAAATTAATGCTTTTGTTGTTTATTAAAGAAACCTGGTTGGTGGATTTTATTCTGGAACTAAAATAGATAGATTTTATAACTGGCCGCATCGGTAACTGGGTACACAGTAAATATATGTTGTGACCTGTGGAGAACTGGAACTAAAGAAAGACAGTGCCTTAGACATATATAATTCGGAGCTCATCTGGGATAACTCAAAGCCGATGGCGTGCAATTGTAAGTAGGGTAATAATAAGTGAAAAGGGGAAAAGGAAAACAGCAGGTTTCTTGTGCATTAGAGTAAAGTTTACACTACTGGAATGGCTTTGTCAGTTGCTACGACCTTTCTGGGGAGGGAGGACTTGTGCCTGAGTGATTTGCAAATCTAAACCAAGGCTAGGATAAAGGAATTGGAAGCAAAGTTGGGGTTAAAGTTAAAGCCAGGAGCTAAGAAAGCAGACATAATTGAAATAATAGCACAGCATTTGAAAATGGAAGAACGAAAAGGCAATTTAAATAATTCAGATGATAATTCTGTTGAATTAGTTAGGAACCAGTTACAGATGAAGCAGCTTGAACAGGAAAGAGAATTGAAAATAAAATAACTTGAGTTTGAACAGGAAAAAGGAAGGAAAAAACTAATACTTCAATTTCCAAATGAAAGAGAAGAGAAGCAGGACAGAGAATAAGAAAGTGGGAGAGAAAAAGAAGAAATGGAGCAGGAAAGTGTATTTGAATTTTTAAAAAAGCTAGAACTAAAAAAACAGGCAGCCTTGACCACAATTAAAATTCTGATGAGGGAAGAATTGCCTCCAGCCCAGGACCCAGTGGAGAGCTGTTTAAATTTGTGCAAGGTCTCTCAAAGTTTGAGGAAAGACACATAGAGGCATTATTCATTTCTTTTGAAAGGTGAAGTGGCCAAAGGAAAATTGGACACTGCTTATGCAGGTTGATGGGCAGGGCTCATGAAGTTTATGCCGTGCTTTCAAAGGAGGCTTCTGCAGATTATGAAATGGCAAAAAAGGCTTTTCTTGCTGCCTATCAGTTAATCCCTGAAGCTTAGGCAGAAATTTCGGAATCTCCGGAAACAGCCTAGGCAGACTCACATAGAATTTGAGGGGGTAAAGCAAATTAACTTTGGTCGTTGGATGCGGGCACTAAAGGTAGAGGCCACCTATGAGACCCTTAGGGAAATAATTCTCCTGGAAGAATTTAAAAATTCACTCCCTCTGTTAATAAGAACCCATGTAGAGAACCAGAAGGTTTCAACAGCCAAACAGGTAACTGATGATTACGAGTTTGTTTGCAAGCACAAACCCTTTGTCACCCCCACAAACCTGAGAAGGATAGAGAGTGAAAGGCAGACAAGTATCCAGGGACAAGAAAGGATAGCTGGAAATGCCCCGGGATCTCCTCTTCAGGACAGAAAGGAAGATGCTGAGGGTGGAAATGAGGTCCAAAAGCTTAAGTGTTTCCATTGCCACAAGGTGAGGCACCTTCGTGCAGAATGCTAGAAGTTGCAGGGTAAACCCATGGGACTTATTGGGGTACACAAAGCTAATGCAGAAAAGGGGGCTTTGACTGAGGGTACAACAGATCAGGCTATAGCTCTGACTGCAGCTGTAAAGCCAAGTACAAAAACAGATATGAGTGAGGGGGAGGTGAACAAGATACCTGAGAATTATAGGGAATTCTTGTCAAAAGGAAAAGTAACTCCTTATCCTTCAAGTGAGGTCAGTAAACCTATAGTTATACTTAGGGATACAGGAGCCACCACAAATTATTTTTCTGGGGAAAGGCATAGCTTTCCCACCAGAGAGTGCGCGGAATACCAAGGTTTTAGTGAATGGTATTGGCAGCGAGTATATACCCGTACCTTTGAATCGGGTGCACCTGGACTGTGACCTAATGTCTAGAACAGTAACTGTCGGAGTTGTCCATAGTTTGCCTGTAGACGGAGTTGATCTACTCCTAAGGAATGATTTGGCCAGAGCAAAGGTAGTAGCTTCTCCATTAAAGACCAAGTGAAGTCAAAGAGCCAGACAGTTGCAGGAAAAGTTTCCAGCAATGGCTAAACAAGTTCCATTATTGGAGGTCAAATTGGCACCACAGTCAGCCGAATATCTGAAACTTTCTTTAGGGATTTGGATAATCTGAAGGAAATGTTCAGTAAGTCTCCTCTGGTCAAGGCTCTGAAAGCCAATCCAGAGTTAAGTAAAGTGGCACAATCGGCTCTAACTGAAGCTGAAGAAAAGGGAGTTCCAGAAGTCCACTATATTTAAAATGGAATTCTGATGAGGAAGTGGATACCTCCTCACAGACTTGCAGATGAAGAATGGAGGTAATTCACCAGATAGTGGTACTGCCCAAGTATCGCCAGGAAATATTAAGGATAACCTATGAAATTCCTATCGCGGGACATGTGGGGATCAGGAAGACCCAATCATGGATAGATCGACATTTTACTGGCCAGGTCTTTACAAGGATGTGGTGCAGTTTTGTAAAATGTGCCCCACGTGCCAGATTGTGGGAAAATACAACCTGCCATAAAACTGGCACCTCTAATTCCCATACCAGTTTTTGGGGAACCATTTAGTAGGGTGTTGGTAGACTATGTTGGACCTTTACCAAAAACAAAAGCGGGACATCAATAGATACTCACCATCATGGAAATGACTACTCAGTTCACAGAGGCCTTTCTGTTGAGGACAATTTCTGCTAAGGTAGTGGTGGAGAAGTTAATTCTGCTCTAATTGAGTCGGTTAGGATTATATTCGCAGGAGTTCATAAGAATGAGGGAGGATCTCATAGAAACCTATAAAATTCTAACAGGACTTGACAGGGTAGATGCAGGAAGGATGTTCCCGATGGTGGGGAGGTCCAGAACCAGGGGTCATAGTCTATGGATACAGGGTAAACCATTCAGGACTGAGATGAGGAGAAATTTCTTCACCCAGAGAATGGTTAACCTGTGGAATTCGCTACAAGAGAAAGCAGTTGAGGCCAAAACATTGTATGTTTTCAAGAAGGAGTTAGATATAGTCTTGGGTCTAAAGGGATCAAAGGGTATGGGGTGAAAGCGGGAACAGGTTACTTAGTTGGATGATCCGCCATGATCATAATGAATGGTGGAGCAGGCTCGAATGGCCTACTCCTCCTCCTATTTTTTATGGTTCTATGTTTCACTAGATATAGAAATGGATATGGATTATCAATTGAGATTCAGTCAGGTCAAGGTTCTAATTTCATGTCTAAAATTTTTCAGGAAGTTATGGGTAATCTGGGTATAATACAGTTAAAGTCTTCAGCATTCCACCCACAGACACAAAGAGCTTTAGAATGGTACCATAAGAATCTCAAAACAATGATCAAGGCAGACTGTCATAAATATCCCCATGACTAGGATAAAGAGTTGAAATTTCTTTTGTATGCCACTAGGGATTCACCAAATGAGTCTACCGGTTTTAGTCCTTTTGAATTAATTTATGGACATGAAGTAAGAGGTCCTCTAAAACCAATCAAAGAAAAGTTTTCAGAACAGAGGGATGAATCGTTCATGTTAGATTAAGCATCTGTGTTCCGGGAACGGCTCACGAGAGCCTGCAAAGTGACACAGGAACACCTGAAAGCTTCCCAAACAACCATGAAGAAATGGACAGTCAAGAATGCCAAGACCTGAACATTTCAACCGGGGTACAAAAGCAAGCAGTTAGGAAGGCAAATGGTATGTTGGCTTTCATTGCAAGAGGATTTGAGTACAGGAGCAAGGATGTCTTAGTGCAGTTATACAGGGTCTTGGTGAGATCACATCTGGAGTATTGTGTGTAGTTTTGTTCTCCTTATCTAAGGAAGGATGTTCTTGCCATGGAGAGAGTGCAAAGAAGATTTACTAGGCTGATTCCTGGGATGGCAGGATTGATGTATGAGGAGAAATTGGGTCAACTAGGCCTATGTTCACTCGAGTTTAGAAGAATGAGATGGGATCTCATAGAAACCTATAAAATTCTAACAGGACGAGACAGGCTAGATGCAGGGAGGATGTTCCCGATGGCTGGGGAGTCCAGAACCAGGGGTCACAATCTCAGGATACGGGGTATGCCATTTAGAACCGAGATGAGAAATTTCTTCCCTCAGAGGGTGGTGAATCTGTGGAATTCTCTACCGCAGAAGGCAGTGGAGGCCGCGTCATTAAATATATTCAAGAAGGAGATAGATATATTTCTTAATGCCAAAGGGATCAAGGAATATGGGGAGAAAGTGGGAACAGGGTACTGAATTAGACAATCAGCCATGATAATTTTTGAATGGCGGAGCAGGCCCAAAGGGCCGAATGGCCTACTCCTGCTCCTATTTTCTATGTTTCTGTGTTTCTATGATGTATTAGTATAATTGCCTTTACAGTGTGAACCACTGAAAGCACAGTTCAGCGGTCCATATAAAGTGGTCAAAAGAACTGGGAAAGTAAATTATTTGATTGACACCCCAGATCGCCAGAAAAAGAATCGGCTGTGTCACATCATATGTTGAAACAATATCACTGCCAGGAGGAGCATAAGCAGGCACAGTTATGTTAGATAGTTGGACAGTGAAGGATGAAAGGCATCGTGAGCATGAGGCAGAAAGAGGTCTAGACAATTCTCAAATTGAACCTCCTACTATCCGGTTAGCTAATACTGAATTGTTTGGGAGATTAGACACTATTCTTTCATATTTAGAATAAGAACAATGAGAAGGCTACTCCCAGCATTTAAAGGAGTCTGTAGGAATAAACAAGGATGTACAACCTTACATGATGTGGATGTAGGAGACTCCTCTTCTATAACATAGCATCCTTATTGCTTACGTCCAGAGAAACAGGCCCAGGTGAAAGTAGAAATCCTATACCTGTTGGAAAATCACCTAATTGAACCCAGTCAAAGCAGCTGGAGTTCGCCAGTTGTGTTATTGCCTAAAGCTGATAGGTCAACTAGATTTTTTATCGAGTAAAGCAAGGTTAATGCAGTAGCAAAGGCAGACTTCTACACAATTCCTCGCTTGGAATTCTGTATTGACAGAGTTGCAGTGCCACATTTCTTACCAAAATAGATTTGTTAAAGGGATACTGGCAGGTTCCTTTAACACCCCAAGCTAAAGAAATATCAGCCTTTGTCGCACCAGACGGTCTATTCCAATGCCAAGTGATGCCCTATAGCCATTCGGGCTAAAAAATGCCCCAGCAACTTATCAGGGACTAATGAACCAAGTGGTAGCCAGTGTTCCTAACTGTGTGGTGTACCTTGATAATGTGCGGATATACAGTGACACTTGGAAGCATCACTTGGAACAAATACAAGCTCTGTTTAGAAAGTTACAGATGGATTTTACTATTGCTGCCCTATCACATAAAGATTATTCACATTGTGGGGAAAAACAATGTACTTGCTAATGCTTTCTCTAGAATTTAACTTTGCTTTGAGTGATCTGAGTACAAAGATGGTACAAAACAGAACTGTATTAGTTACAGGTAAAGAGTAAATGCACTTTGTAATGAAACACATTTAAAAATGGTATTTCAGTTCCTCCAAGGATGGAGGTGTTATGAAAGTGCTTCCATGTTTTAAATATTTTTTGAGGACTCATGTTTTAGAATTGTTTGGATGGATTCATTGGAGGACTGAAGTGATTCTATAGATACTAGACTTTTTTTTAAAAAAGGGTGACTGGAAGGACTCTGTTTAAAAACAATGTTAACTGGATGTCACATGTCTTCAGCTAAATAAACAACAGGTGCCTTCTGACTATGGGAGTTGTTTACAAGAGAAGTGACATGTCAAGATCTATGGTGCACAAGAGTGGGCTTCATTTTTGAATACTGTTTTGAGTGTCATGGAAGTGTTTTTTTCTCTGTTTGTCAACTAAAGGGGGTCTGTGTGCCTTTAAGACTGAGAGTTGTTTGTCTCACTGAAGGCAGTGTGTGTGAGCTGCAAGCCTGTTTCCTAAGCAACAGCAAGAGCGAGAGGTCACCTGCCGCATTGTATCAGTTTGACTGTGTGTAAAGATTGGCTAGAGCTGGTTTGAACTGGCAGACCATCGAAGCGTGCTCTCTTGAACGAAGGAAGGATTTGTCTCAGCAGAAAATTTACATTCGCCTACAGGCTGTATTTCACCTAAAGAGGAAATGACCCAGGAAAGGAAAATTTGCATTATTGGAGGTAGCAAATCCTTTTTTGCTCCCATCTCTAAAAAGTCTTTACCTCAGGAGTGACATTCTGTTGCCTTTCATGTTTCTGGGAGTTCTGGAATTCTCAGTAAAGTGTCTACTGATAGACCACTAATTCAAAAATCTAAATAGACCTGTTGTTATACTCCTTGATGAAAGATCAGTGACACCTTCTGCAGCCGAAGTGCAGTGAATGCCCATCCATTACTGACTGTTCATCACACTCACCTGAAGATTTCGAGTGGCATCTGACTATTCGACTCTAGGACACCTCACCAAACCGGGAACATAACCCGCCAAGACTTATAACCCAGTTGTTTTATTTATCCTAAAAAACAGCTTTAATTTAAAACATCATTTCAGAACTGGTTAACCGTTGGTTTTTGAATGTATATGTGTGTCCATGAGGGTTAGAAGTAATAAAAAGTTATAAGGTCTTTTCGGACATAGATTTATCTCAGTATTGTTAAAGATTTAGTTTATTAATATTTGTTGTTTAAAGATACCTGGTTTGCTATGTTTTATTCTGTGGGTTAATAAATTGTTTAATTTAGCTAATTTCCGGTATGCTGTGACCTGTGGAGTAATGGGACGGAATTGACAGTGCATTACTCCCACCTCAGTCGTAACATGAGTCAGTTGGGTTTGTAGCCTGCTGAAAGAAACACCCAGCTCATCTTTTCTCCACCTCTCTGAGAAACTCTGAAAAAAATCTAGTCTGTGATAGTTGTAGTGCCTGATACCGCATTTCTCGTGAGAAGATTTTGGAAGACTTCCTCTCAACATCTCCTGAATGAACTGCTCCTGAAAAGATCTTAGTGACCCGTCTTTGTGTACTCAGACACCAGATTGTATGCCGTCTGGAACATAACATATCTTATCCTTTTTCTTCTAGAATTAACAAGGACTTTGGCCAAAGCATCTTTATCTTTCCTTTAACCGGTGTGTGTAGGGTATTTAGAAGGAAATGTATATTGTTACAACTTGGTGAGAAAGGTGTCTGGAGGTTCCCTCTCAGCCTTTGCCTGATTTAACCGTAACAGGGTTTAATTTTAAAAACACTATGTTTTTAGCTCCCCCTCAGTGAATCCTTGTTCACTGCTCTCCAATTGTAAGGCAAAGAAATCAACCAAACAGGCTTTCTTAGATTTAAGCAAGGAAGGTGGAAGTTTATTCACCTTAAACTCTAATTCGGTTAACGACTACAAATACGTGACGTGACCACGCTGGCATGCATACGTGAAAAACACACATGCAGATAATAGACAGAAGAGTAGAAAGAATAAAGGGGAAAAGTGTGAGGCAATAGCTGGGATCTATTTACGGTCCTTTGAGTTCAATGTAGAATCTTTGATTTCCGGTAAGTCTTGCCATTTCATTGGGGCCCAGTGCACACTTTAAAACTTGTTTCGATATAGGAGGTTTAAGTGACTTCAGTGGATCCAGAGATTCATGAGAGAGAGAGAGAGAGAGCTAGCCAGGAGAGAGGCTCTCTTCTTCCAAGTTCAGCTGCAATCTGACCCAAACTGTCCCGTGAGCAAACTGTCCTGGGCCAGCAGGTTAGACATGTTTTTACAAACTCCTACATTTGTGCGATTCTCCATCTTAGCAGACACCCTGGAATGCTGGCTTTCTTACACATTCAATGTCTGGTGATCAAAATCCATTTGATTAATTGAATCAGGGAGCTGTTCTATTGTTCCAGGCACTGTCTCATGGTATGCAAATGTTTTCCAGCCACTGCTGATCTCTTTAAACAAGTCATCTCTTCATTCCAGCAACAGTTTAAAATTAATGTTCATATGACGAAATTAATATTTCTCATTTGTGGCAGGTGGGATCTTCATGACAATATATTTACTGTCATATTTCAAACTGTGGGATAAATCTTTGCATCTTTATTGACTAGGTCTTGTTTTATAATAAATGAATATGTTTGCTGTTTATTAAAGAAACCTAGTTGGTGGGTTTTATTATGAAACTGAAATAGATTGAGTATATAACTGTCTGCATTGGTAACTGGGTACACATGTAAATATATGTCGTGACCTGTGGAGAAGTGGAACTAGAGAAAGATAGTGCATTTCTCCTGCCTTTGTCGTAATAGAAATAATTGTGATGTGTAAGTGTTCTGGGGGCCACATTCGCAGCTGCATTGGAGAGTCAAGTGGCATGTAACACTACACCAGTCTACAAGCAGTCCTTACCAAGCAGCAGGGAAGCTGAATGAAATAAACTAAGAACTCCAGCTTTTCCAAGTCTAAAGTGTGATTATTTCTAACTTATGGGAACCAAAAGACATAACAGAAGGCATCATCAGGGTACTAGACTGACTCAGCAATATGAATTGTAATAATAAAGATGCTGTCGTGAATGTAATATAAAAGCAAAATACTGCAGATGCTGGAAATCTGAAATAAAAACAAGAAATTCTGGAAATACTCAGCAGGTCTGGCAGCATCTGTGGAGAGAGAAACAGAGTTAACGTTTCAGGTCAGTGACCCATCATCAGAACTGGCAAATATTAGAAATGTAATAGGTTTTAAGTAAGTAAAGGGGGTGGGGTGGGGCAAGAGATAACCAAAGAGAAGGTGTTGATAGGACAAGGTCACAGCGAATAACTGACCAGAAGGTCATGGAGCAAAGGCAAACAGTGAATTCATGGTGTGGTGAAAGAAAGTGCAGAAAGTGTGTTAATTGACAGAAAAATGAACAGCCTGGCCCCAAGCACAAACATGAAAAAAAACAGTGGCTAGGCACAGTAGAAACAAACTAAATAAACTAAACTAAAATAAACAAATAAAAAAGAAAAAAATAACTAAATATAAAAATAAAAAGTGGGGCCCCTCATGCTCTGAAATTATTGAACTGCTGTCATGAATGGCCTGGGTATCACATGGATTAGGACTCTGTCCTTTTACCTCATACTCATTCAAGCCTGAGAAGATAGTTTCCCCTCTGTTTTTCAAATGTAAACTGGGTTTAAACAGTCCCATTACAGCTACTGAATGTTTCAAATTGCCTGTAATGCAGCATAAATTGACACTAAGTTGTCAATGTTTGATGAATCTCATGCAGGCCCCCACCTGCCAAGAATAAGGCACATATATTTCACCACATGGTCATTAAATTTAAAAATTTTAAATTGTTGCTGGGAAGAAAAGAAGGCCTATTACAAAGAGTTGCCAAGCCCCTGACTGGAAAGATATTGTTTGCCTACTAGCAGACAGTGTTAGAACAAAGGAACCAGTCCCTGCTCCCCAACACACAAAAGAGACCTGGTCAAGCCAGTCGGTCACGTGACCACCTGCTGGCCAACTTGGGGAGTTTAAAATTGGAGAAACAAGACCTCTCTCCTGTCTGCTCTCATCTCATTCTCACCAGCTTTGGAATCCTTTGAAACCTGACTGAGAAAAGTCTCCTCCAGTGAACAAGGTTTAAGAAGAATACTGGTCCCCAAAGAAAAGCAAGATCTACCTACAAGCAAGGACTACAGTGAGCTCGAAGAACAGTAACAAAAACCCATCTTCAGAGATTGCCTCAAACCCTCTCCACTATTTCTCTTTTGCTCTTTTCTGTCTCTATTTGCATGTGTGTATCCTGTATGCATGCTAACGTGGGGCGAAGCGTGTATCTGTAGGCATTAACAGAATTAGAGTTTAAGTTTTAATACATTTCACTTTTCTTCTTTAAACCTAAGAAAGCCTGTTTGTGCTCATTTATTTGCCTTATAATTGGTAAGCAGTGAACAAGGATTCATCAAGGGGGAGCTCAAAACAGTGTGTTTAAACAAAACTCTGTTATAATAAGACCAGGTGAAGGCTAAAAGGGACCTCTTGACACCTTTCTCACCTGGTCATAATATGAAGATAAAGAAGAATTGGCAATGTCAAAGATCGAAATATCAGTGGGCAATAGTTTGGGCATTTTGGACATATTGTTGGGAAGAGTGTAGAGGTAACATTCCTCTGCAGCTGGCTGTGTTGCTGCAAACTGTCAACTTTGTTTACTGAGCAGCTTCAATAATTTGCAGTACTTTGTAAGAAAAGCTGCATTTTCTTGAATGACTTAAGTTTCAGTTAGTGCTTGTTGACAAATTCCTCCAGCTTAATAAAATAGTAGTTAATTTATCCTTTACCACTGCATTGTGTGATTTGAAGATTTAGTCATTCAAACAGGAAAGCATCCTCAGCAACATATGGATCGTCAGAAATTTGGTTGGGAAAGTAAGTTCTGGTAAGGGTATAATTAAATCCCAATCTTCTGCCACCCCAGGAAAAAATAATTTACAACAATAATAAAAAAAAGTAAAATACAATCTCACTTTATGGTGCCTATTTTCAGGCAGATAACTGTAGCTGACATGACTGACACTTCCTGTCCTGCATTATCACACTATTGAAAGGCAGCTCCTCACAATGTCTGCTGGTCTGTGTGAGCACAGAACACCAGACATCTTGAGTTCTCTCAGTCATTCCCTCATAGTAATTCTTCTCCAAGTAAGTTGAAGTCAGCTGTGAGTTTGGATCCCAAACCTTTAACTGCATCTGAGAGCATTGCCTATGGCATTACATAGGTCTCCACCACAGTTAACAGTGGTGCTGCTACATGCTCGATGGCAGGTTACACATTCGTGTAAAGCACCATACAATTGGCTTACCTTTTTGTTATGTATTTGTACTCTCTGATCAATGACTACAGGGTTAGAGAGCACATTTCCAAGAAAAGTGAATTGAGTTACAGTGGTTATACTATTAATGGGTAAGGGCAAGTACAAAGTTTTCCCTGTGCTCACGAGTACATGCCCTCCATTTTCTTGAGGCTAGTGATGAAGCTGCACCTCTTTGTGGCTGCCAAGAATCTGTCCATGATCAGCTTGATGTCTTCTTGAACTTCCCATGTTCATTTATCTACAAGAGCAATTCAAAGTAAAAACTTCCTTTCCCTTGTGGATGAAGTGCAACATATTCAGATTCAGGAGCTTGCTGAATTGGGTGTGTGCAAGTGAATTGTACGTGTATAAGTGAATTGGAACTCTAACTGTATGACCTCTGTGGCATGATTGAACATGCCAGGCAATACACAACAATGAGGCTTGGAGCAATCATGTGGCCCTGCTTTACTCCGTTTGAAATCCCAAAGTCTCAGAAAGGACAGAATGTACAGCAGTCTTCTACCTTGGAAAATCCACAGAATTAGGCCGTTAACTTGTCTCTATATTTTAAAAACTGAAAGGTAGCTTAAATGACCTCATAAAATTAGTCAATGTATAATGTGAATATGATGCCATAATAAGACTAACTAGTTTTCAGTAAAATAAATCATCAGTGGGCTGGGATCTTGAGTTAAGTAGATTATTCAACTTTTGCAGATTTATTCTGTTTCTTACCTGTAACACAGTCTGTATGTGGTTACATACCAGGCATTAGGCCTTATCTCGACAGTATCTGAACAAGTTTGCTTGCCACTTTTTGTTAATTTACACATTAAATATATCTCTTTTCCAGAAAGTCAATGGCAATAAATTCCAAAGTACTGGCAGTAACAGTAAGACCACAACCCAAGACCTCAGAGCCAATTGTTGTAGAGCTGTCTCATCTTATTAATGTAAGTAATTTTATGATCACATTCATGCCTATTTAGATCTGTATTATTACTGACCTCACGAATCCAACGACATTCACCCCCTGTAAAATAGTGATTTAAAAGAACCTTTAGAACTGTTAAGTAAAGGAATAGTATTAAACTTGTTTTAATTAAGGTGCATGTTGAAAGCAGTGCTGTTATTAAAATCTAAAAATGAAATGTTATGTACTCAAAGATGAGTCTCAAGCACAGAACAATTGTTCAATGTATTAATGCAACTGTTTATTAGTTTCAGTAGACGGGATAGGCTCAACTCATTTCTACATTGAATGATTTCATTCTGTTGGCATGCAATGCAAAACATTGGCAACAGAAAAGTGCTGCTAATTGCAGTGAGTGATTTAATATTGCAGCCATCCTATACAACAGAACAGCAAGCAGAAAGTTCCAAGATCTGTGCTAACATTTTTAGAGCAGCAATTGGGACTACATTTGCCTTCAGCACACATCGGGGGAAATGGAAAAATACACCAGGCTTTGCACTCTTGCTTATTGTCAGGTAGTACTTGTGTGGATGTTGGGCTGTTGGGCTGAATTTTACGAGCTCCTCAATGTCGGGTGTTGTGGCGAGGGGGCCAATAAAATACTTGCGGGAGCGGCCCTGACGTCGAGAAGGCCCTGCTGCATTTTACCAGTGGTGGCGAGGCCTCGTTGCAGCTCTTCATTTAAATATTAAAATTAATAAGTTAATTAAGATAAGATGCTAATCAACTTACCTGGTCCTGGCGGCCATCCCACGCCGATTTTACGACCACCAGCCACAACTCGCCACCTTGAGAACTCCGTATGGATTTCTGAGGCGAGACACTGGTGGGGAGGGGGGAGGACTGAAACTTTCAGGGCCATGGGGGGGTGGTGGGGAGGTGCGGGGAGGAGTTGAAGGGCAAATATTAAGAGGTTGGGGGGAAAGTTCGGGTTGTTAATAAAGTTCCTTTTGATGATAATGCCCCATAAACAAACCATGTGTGTGGTGGGGGGGTGGGGGGTGGGAAAGGGCCTCCAGTATTTCTTAAATTTTTTTATACATAATGCTTCACAGTAGATATTTAAATCTTAAAATTTCTCCTAAGGGCTTGCAGCCCTTTAAAAATGGCGACGACACCAGCGCAGTGGCGCCAGATGCCATTGCTGGGGACGTAGCGGCTGCCCACTCTATGTCACCAGGGGCGGCCGTTCTGCCCCCTCCATTTAAATGAGCCTCCATACAAAATATCGCGAGGGCTCAGCAGTTGTGCTTCCATGTCGGAAGACCGCCGATTTCAAAGCTCACTGCCGCGATGTGCGGCACGCTAATAAAATTCAGCCCGTTGGGTGAGGACAGGACTGCGCTGCGCTCTGGTGTTTCCCAATTATCAAATAGCCTGCCAACACTCAATGTCCTGAAGAATGGATACCTGGGCGATGAACTGGAAGGCTACCAGAGCACATGGAAATGTACCCAGTACTAGTCAGTAACTTTGGAGAGGACAAAATTGGGTGAAAAGGGTTTCAGAATGGCGTATTTCAGAAAATGAATTTGACACAAAAATCCTCAGTATGATAAGGGCTGTTCAAATCTTGTGATGTTACGTCAGACACATCCATATTGGCAGTGAACCAGATCATAACTGTGACTACATTAAGTTATTATTGTAAAGAAAGAAAGCTTCTTTTATCAAGCTAGGTGTTAAAAAAATGAGCAATCGTATGCCCGTTACATGACAATCATCGTACTTCACACAATGAATATTTTTGAAATCAATGCTTGCATGTCTGCATTCACAGATGAGACTCAATAGCGCCCGGCTCCTACCTGATGCTGTTGCACTGGGGAATGGGAATCTACAGCTTGCTGTAGCTTGGAATTATCGCAATATTCCACTGACTAGTGATGGAATGCTAGGTATACTTGTTTGCAACACCACTTATGCACACATTCACTCTCACATGCACGCTCAAGAAAAGAAAGATCAAAGTTAAAGTTCAAGGTGTGGTAGGTGTTCGTGGCTTACGGTGAACCGGTTGAACCTTCTAAGTAGAACAATCTCTTAAAGATGCAGGCCTGGGTATTTGTAATTTTGAATTGTTGAGGTATTGTATATTTCTGGTAGTTAAGAGTTCAGACTGGAGGTGGCAGTCAATTTCAGTTCTCTGCTGCATCGAGTTGAGGTTTAGAATTAGCAGCAGGGCTTCTTCTTCTTGTTAAGACCAGATCTTTCCACAGCCATTGGCTGGACTGCTTTACTATGATGTTGCTGTAATCTTTCTCTCTATCTTCAGAGGGTTACCTTTTAAGGTCAAAGTTCATCATATTAGCATTTCTGTTATCTGGCACATGGTCTTCTCCCATGGTGTGACCATACATTGACCCGGATGTATAATCCATGGCTATCTATTGATGGCTGGATTAATATCATTCTGTTGTGATGTGCCTACTTCACACTTTATTTGGCTCAAAAGAAATCCATTCAATTCAGGAATGTATCTTGATGGTTTCAGGATAGGTGTAGTCAACACCTCTTAGTCTGGAATGTATCCCTTTGTTCTTTTAAGACAGTAAGATTGTTGAATATACAGGCCAGGTCATCTGACCTTCAGCAGCCATTTTGCAACACATTGTCCACTTTATAAAGGGAAAAGTCCATTTCAAAGATTCCACATTGAATTAAGTTTGTATCCTAAAAGTGGGAATATATGTCTTTACTGGGCATGACACAGGCATTTAACCTTTGGCCATGTCCACAACTCCACATATATACTATATGCTGCATGAATGATATGTATATGTTTCATATATATTTTAATTCTTGTTATTACAGGGAACATCTGACCCACACTGTGTTGTTTGGGATGACTCCAAAACGTAAGTGCCAATAACAATAATTTTGATTACTACTCTTGATCAACATACAAATGTTTATCTCACTCATTTAGCATTGTTAAGAATTAGATTTTGCATAAAATACTCAGGATTAGTTACTTGTTACTAGTGGATTCTTATTACGGATTATTACTGACAGGTTACTATTCAGATTTTTACTGAGTGACTACTTCATGGATGTTGAGGATAAGAATAAACTTTGAAATTATTCCCAAGATCCTGTGCACAACCTGTTTCAAATTTTTATCCTCTTGTTCCAAGGCCCCTCCCCTTCTGTCCCACTTTATCCTAGCATGGTTTTCTTTAGCTCCAGTCCCTTCCCCAGGCTTCTTCCATTTAGACCTCTCCCTTGCTGTTTCCTTCTCCTCAGGTTTGATCCCTTTAAAATCACTTTTTACTGTCTTCTTCACCCATTGCTTGATCAATTTAGATCCCTCACCTACTGTTGCCTTTTCCCTTTAGATCTCTTCTGTGCTGTCCTATCCCAGCCTGGCTGCCTTGAACTTCCTCCCCTGCAGTCTGTCCCCAAGCTTGATCCCTTGTCTCTTTTTTGTGGATGGATTTTTCAGATGCCGCATTGTTGCCTTGAGTGGGACGGCAGGGACTCAGATGAGTTAATATGTTAATAAGATCATGTTCCCAATTTTTCTCACACTTGGTTGCTGCTGTGTGCCTGATAACATGACTGGTAGGGCTCATTCTGAACAGTCCTGTTCTGCACAGCTGACGTCTACAATAATTGAGTCATATAATCAGCATGTTCTAGGGAACGTGCTCCAAAATGAGCTGAAGGTTTCGCTGTCACCATAACACATTTTGTCAAATTGACATCTCTTTACACCTCTTTGGCTCATGAAGTGCGACATTTTAATTACTTTGTTCTTACTCATTGTTATTTTATTTAACCTGATACAAATTATGAAAAAAAATCACACTTCACAATGTAAATTAAATACAAATTAATAATGAGCAAGAAAGAAAAAGCATGTGGGTGAACAGAATAGACCGGTGCAAAGGATTAGTCTTGTGTTATCAATTAATGTTTGGTGAAGAGTAATTATAAGATGGATAATTATAAGTCAGCTTTTGAAATAATTCAGTAATTACTTTGCTAATCATAATAAATGTCTGAATATTGTATTACTTGTCTCATTATAAAATTAGAAACTATAGAAGTTTTTAGTTACTTATTAGTAAAGCATTAGGGACCTACTGGTCCCTAGCCACCAATTCCAACTTCTCCTTGGCCACTGCCTAAGGTTGAACTGGACCATTTGCAACCTTGGCGTCCTATTTGACCCTAAACTAAACTTTCAATCCCATATCAACGAGGCTGAGAGCTATGTGGATAGCACGTTTCTGGACATGGTCACCCTGCAGTTTAAGGGAGTGCAGGCAGACAGGGAATAGGTGACTACCAGCCAGTCAAGGAGGAACAGACAGGTAGTGTAGGAGTCCCCCAAGTTCATCTTGCGTTTCAACTGGTATTCAGTTCTGGGGAGTGCAGCCAGAGCCAAGTTTACAGCACCACAGGTGGCTCAGCTGTGCAGCAGTGGGGGGAGGAAGTTTGTGGAAGCAATAGTGATAGGGGATTCTATAGTTGAGGAACAGACAGGCATTTCTACAGCCGCAACCGTAATTCCAGAATGGAATGTTGCCTCCCTGGTGCCAGGGAACAGGATGTTACTGAATGGCTTCAGAAAATTCCGAGGAGGACAGTGAACAGCCAGAGGTTATAGTCCCTATCAGTACCAGCGACATAGGTAGAAAGAAGGATGAGGTCCTGCAGGCAGATTTTAGGGAACTAAGAAAGAAACTAGCAAGCAGGACCTCAAAGGCAGTAATCTCCAGCTTACTCCTGGTGCCATGCACTTATGAGTATAGAAATAGGAGGATAGTGCAGATTAATGTGTGGCTGGAGACACGGTGCAGGAGGGAAGGCTTCCAATTCGTGGGACATTTGGACCGATGGTAGGTGCGACCTGTGCAGACCAGATGGGTTGTATCTCAACAGGGCCGGGACTAATGTCCTCACAGGGACAGTTTGCTGGTGCTGTTGGGAAGGGTGTAAACTAATTTGGCAAGGGGATGGGAACCAGAATGTAGATATTGTACAGGAGAAACAAGGTGCACTAAGGATTGGGAGAAACAGCACACTAGAAGAGTAGCATATTGTTAATGTTACTGAACTAGTAATCCAAGAGCCTGGACGAATGCTCTGGTGACAGGAGTTCAAATCCCACAATGGCAGCTGAGGGAAATGTCAATTCAATTATAATGATGAAACTACTGGATTTGTTGTAAAAATCTATCTGGTTCACTGATGCTCTTCAGGGTAAAAAAAAAACTGCTGGCCTCCATGTAACTATAGACCCACAGCAATGTGATTGACTCTTATTTGCTCTCTAAAATGTCCTGGCAAGTCACTCAATTGTAGAAACCTGCTACAAATAAGAATAAAGCCAGATGGACCACCTGTCCAGGAAAAAAAGAGACCTAGCACAAAGGAAGATGGCCTTCGGAAGACAATCATCTCAGGCCCAGTACATCGCTGTAGGTATTCCTCAGAGCAGTATCCTTGGTCCAAACATCTTCAGCTGCTTCATCAAAGATCTTCCCTCCAACATAAGGCCTGAAGTGGGGATGATTGCCCAGTGTTCAGTACCATTTGTAACTCTTCAGATACTGAAGCAGTTCTTGTCCACATGCAGCAGGACCTGGACAATGCTGATAAGTGACAAGTAACATTCGTGCCAAGCAATGACCATCTTCAACAAGAGAGAATCTAACCATCACCCCTTGACATTTAACGGCATTACTATTACTGAATCCCCCACCATCAACATCCCGACGGTTACCATTAACCAGAAACTTAACTGGACCAGCCATTTAAATGCTGTGGCTACAAGAGCAGGTCAGAGGCTGGGAATTCTGCAGCGAGTAACTTACTTCCTGACTCCCCAAAGCCTGTTCAACATCGACAAGGCACAAGTCAGGAATGTAATGGAATATTCTTCACTCGCCTGGGTGAGTACAGGTCAAGAAGCTCAACACCACAAAGCAGCCTGCTTAATCAACACCTCACCCACCACCAAAAGGGCTGGATCGGGCATGAAATATTCCTGCATACAAGGTGTTCAGGGAGGAAGGGTGGCAATATTAATTGAGCGGGATATTACAGTGCTGAAGAGAGAGGGTGTCCTGGAGGGATGAAGAGCTGAATTTAAAAGTTAAGAAGCAATAGAGGTGCCATTACACAACTGGGTTTATTCTATAGGCCACCAATAGTGGGTGAGATATAGAGGAGCAAATTTGCAGGGAATTTACAGAGAGGTGCAAGAAAAGGGCGGCACAGTGGCACAGTGGTTAGCACCGCAGCCTCACAGCTCCAGCGACCCGGGTTCAATTCTGGGTACTGCCTGTGTGGAGTTTGCAAGTTCTCCCTGTGTCTGCGTGGGTTTTCTCCGGGTGCTCCGGTTTCCTCCCACAGTCAAAAGACTTGCAGGTTGGTAGGTAAATTGGCCATTATAAATTGCCCCTAGTATAGGTAGGTGGTAGGGAAATATAGGGACAGGTGGGGATGTGGTAGGAATATGGGATTAGTGTAGGATTAGTATAAATGGGTGGTTAATGGTCAGCACAGACTCGGTGGGCCGAAGGGCCTGTTTCAGTGCTGTATCTCTAAAAAAAAAACTATAGGGTAGTGATAATGAAGGACTTTAATTATCCGAATATAGACTGAGATAATAATAGTGTAAAGTGCAGAGAGGGAAAAGAGTTTCTGAAGTGTGTTCAGAAGAATTTTCTTGACCAGTACATTTCCGGCCCAACGAGGAAGAAGGCATTGCTGGATCTGGTTCTGGGGAATGAGGTGGGCCAAGTGGATCAAATATCAGCAAGGGAACATTTAGGAAACATTGATCATAGTATTACAAAGTTTCGATTAGCTATAGGAAAGGACAAAGAGTGATCTAGAGTAACAATACTTAATTGGAGGAGGACTAATTTCAGTGGGTTGAAAACAGTCCTGTCCTGGGTAAAACGGAATGAAAGATTAATAGGCAAAACTGCAACAGAACACTGGGTTGACTTTAAAGAGGAGATAGTTTAGGTACAGTCGCAGTACATTCCCAGGAGGGAGAAAGGTAAGGCAAACAAAGCCAGAGCTCCCTGGATGAGGAAAGAGATAGAGAGTAATATGAACCAGCAAAAGGGGACATATGACAGATGCCAGGTTGATAATGCCAGTGAGAGCCAAGTTGAATAATATGAAAAGTTCAAGGGGGATTTAAAAAGGAAATAAGACAGACAAAGAGAGAGTACGGGAAGAGAATGGCAGCAGCTAACAAAAAGGGAATTCAAAAGTCTTCAATGGGCACATAAATAGTAAAAGAATAGTAAGAGGAGTGGTGGAGCTTTTTATTATTCGTTCATGGGATGTATGCATCACTGGCTAGGCCAGGATTTATTCCCCATCCCTAATTGCCCTTGAGAAGGTGGTGGTGAGCTGCTTTCTTGAACCGCTGCAATCCATGTGGGGTAGGTAAACCTACGGTGCTGTTAGGAAGGGAGTTCTAGGATTTTGACCCAGCAACAGTGAAGGAACAGCGATAAAGTTCCAATTCAGGATGGTACCCGGCTTGGAGGGGAAGTTGCAGGTGGTGGTGTTCCCATGCATCTGCTGTCCTTGTCCTTCTAGGTGGCAGAGGCCACAAATTTGGAAAGCGTTGTTTAAGGAGCCTCGGTGCATTGCTGCAGTGCATCTTGTAGATGGTACACACTGCTGCCACTGTGCTTTGGTGGTGGAGGGAGTGGATGTTTGTGGATGGGGTGCCAATTAAGTGGGCTGCTTTGTCCTGGATGATGTCGAGCTTCTTGAGTGTTGTTGGAGCTGCACCCATCCAGGCAAGTGGAGAATATTCCATCACACTCCTGGCTTGTGCCTTGTAGATGGTGGATAGGAGGTGAGTTACTCACCGCCTGATTCCTAGCTTCTGACCTGCTGTTGTAGCTACAATATTTATATAGAATCATGGAAATTTTAAGGCACAGAAAGAGGCCACTTGGACCATCGTGTCTGCGCCGGCCGAAAAAGATCTACCCATTCTAATCCCACCTTCCAGCATTTGGCCTGCAGATTATGGCACTTGAATAGGATGGGATACGGACCCCGGAAGTGCAGAAGGTTTTAGTTTAGACAGGCATCATGATTGGCGCAGGCTTGGAGGGTCGAATGGCCTGTTCCTGAGCGGTACTGTTCTTTCTTCTTTGTTCTTTGTTCTTTGAGGTGCATATCCAGACTCCTTTTGAATGAAATAAAAACTAGGAATGCTGGAAATACTGAGCAGGTCTGGCAGCATCTGTGGAAAGAGAAGCAGAGTTAACTTTTCAGGTCAGTAACCCTTCATCAGAACTGGCAAAGGTTAGAAATGCAATAGGTTTTAAGCAAATAAAGCGGAGGTGGGGCAAGAGATAACTAAAGGCAAAGTGTTGATAGGACATCTTCACAGAGAATAACTGACCAGAAGGTCATGGAGCAAAGACTCCATGTTGATAGTGTGTTGAAAGACAAAGCGTTAGTGCAGAGAGGGTGTTAATTGACAGAAAAATGAACATTCCTGGTCCAAAGCACAAACATGAAAAAAACAGTGGGCAGGCACATGGTATGAAAAATGAATGATAAAAACAAACTAAAATAAAAAGAAAAATGAAAAAGAAAAAAGAAAAAAACTGAAAATAAAAAGGGGAGCCCATGCTTTTGAATGAGTTGAGGGTTTCTGCCTCAACTACCCTTTCAGGAAGTGAGTTCCACACCCCCACCACACTCTGAGTAAAAAGGTTTTTCGTCATCTCCCCTCTAATCTTTCAACCAGTCACTTTAAATCTGTGCCCCCTTGTCATTGACCTCTCTGCTAAGGTGAATAGGCCCTTCATCTCCACTCTATCCATGCCCCTCACAATTTTGGACATTTCAATCAGATCTCCCTTCAGCCTTCTCTGTTCCAAGGAGAAAAACCCCAGCCTATCCAATCTTTCCTCATAGCTGTATTTTCCCAGTCCTGGCAACATCCTTCTGAATCTCCTCTGTACCCTCTCTGGCGCAATTACATCCTTTCTGTAATTAGGTGATCAGAACTGCACACAGTACTCAAGTTGTTATCTAACCAATGAGTTATACAGTTCCAGCATAACCTCCCCTGCTCTTATATCCTATACCTCAGCTAATAAAGGAAAGGATTCCACATGCCTTATTAACCACCTTATCGACCAGGTCTGCCACCTTCAGGGATCTGTGGACATTCACTCCAAGGACCCTCATTTCCTCTACACCTCTCAGTATTTTCCATTAATCGTGTATTCCTTTGCCTTGTTTGACCTCCCCAAATGCATCACCTCACACTTCATGGCTACTCCAGTTCAGTTTCTGGTCAATGGTAACCTCCAAGAGGTTGATAGTGGGGGATTTAGTGATTGTAATGCCATTGAATGTCAAGGGGAGATGTTTAGATTCTCTCTTGTTGGAGATGGTCATTGCCTGGCACCTGTGTAGGGCAAATGTTATTTGCCACTTATCAGACCAAGGCAGGATATTGTCCAGGTCTTGCTGCATTTCTACACGGACTACTTCAGTATCTGAGGAGTTGTGAAAGGTACTGAACATTGTGCAATCATCAGCTAACATCCCCACTTCTGACCTTATGATTGAAGGAAGGTCATTGATGAAGCAACTGAAGAGAGTTGGGCCTAGGACACTACCCTGAGGAACTCCTGATGTCCTGAGCTGAGATGATTGACCACGACCACAACCATCTTCCTTTGCAGTAGGTAAGACTCCAACCAGTGGAGAATTTTCCCACTGATGCCCATTGACTCCACTTTTGCTAGGGCTCCTTGATGCCATACTTGGTCAAATGCTGCCTTGACGTCAAGGGCAGTTACTCTCACCTCACCTCTTGCGTTCAGCTGTTTTGTCCACTTTTGAACCAAGGCTGTAAGGTCAGGAGCTGAGTGGCCCTAGTGGAATCCAAACTGAGTGTCAGTGAGCAGGTTATTAATAAGCAAGTGCCACCGATAGCACTGTCAATGACACCTTCCATCACTTTACTGATGATTGAGAGTAGACTGATGGGGCGGTAATTGGTCGGTTAGGACTTGCGCTGCTTTTGTGTACAGGACATACCTGGGCAATTTTCAACATTGCCGGGTAGATGCCAGAGTTGTAGCTGTACTGGAACAGCTTGGCTAGGGATGCGGCAACTTCGGGAGCACAGGTCTTCAGTACTATTGCTGGAATGTTGTCAGGGCCAATAGCCTTTGCAGTACCCGGTGCCTTCAGTCATTTCTTGATATCATGCGGAGTGAATCAAACTTGCTGAAGACTGGCATCTGTGATGCTGGAGACTTCAGGAGGAGGCCGAGATAGATCATCAACTCGGCACTTCTGGCTGAAGATTGTTGCAAATGCTTCAGACTTAAAGTTAATAAGTCACCAGGACCGGATGAGATACAACCAAGGATACTGAGGCAAGTAAGGGAGGAAATTGCGGAGGCACTGTCCATAATCTTCCAATCCTCCTTAGATACGGGTTGATGCCAGAGGATTGGAGAATTGCAAATGTTACACCCTTATTCAAAAAAGGGTGTAAGGATAAACTCAGCAACTACAAACCAGTCAGTTTAACCTTGGTGGTGGGAAAGCTTTTGGAAACGATAATCTGGGACAAAATTGAGTCACTTGCACAAGTGTGAATTAACTAAGGAAAGCCAGCATGGATTTCTTAAAGGTAAATGATGTTTAACCAACTTGATTGAGTTTTTTGATCAAGTAACAGAGCTGGTTGATGAAGGTAATGCAGTTGATGTGGTGTACGTGGTTTGATAAAGTGCCACAAAAGTTGAAGCCCATGGAATAAAAGATTTCATGGATGCTGAATCTTGAAGAAGCTAAACTTTGGGTGTTTTCTTTAAAGGAAGGTCAATAGAAGGTTGGCCAGTAAACAAATCTTCCTGGAAAGTATCCGAATTCAAATAAACACAGCAGGGGATTGTGTTTTGACCTGAAGAGCTATTTGCTTATTGACAAGTTAGGATTTATGGCTGTCATAGGACTTGCTTCTGGAAAGGTTTTTGTTTCATTTTGAACTGTTAAAAAAGCCAGTGGGTGTTTGGCTAAAAACAGGCAGTTGGAGTTTGCATATTGACCTGCCAGGAGAACAGAAGAAAATCCGGACATCTGATATCTTTCCCTCATTGAAGAATCCCTGCCATTGAAAAGCAAATCCTGCATCAGGTTGTACTGTTGCCTCCTGTATTTGAAGTCATCCTGAATATTTGCAGAAACCTTGCATCTTTGAAAGAATTTTGCATCAAATGTGTGAGAATTGAAACCTTTGTTGCTGCACACCTGATGTAAGACCTATGTGAAGCCTATTGTGCTGAATCTCTTTGAAAGTCTACCCAGGCTGTTCTAGGAAGATTCCTAGTGGCAGCCACCTATTCGCTTTTGGGACACCTCACCAAAACAAAGGACTTCTATATCTTCTCTTCAGTCTAAGTTATTTTTTATTCCTTCTGTTTCTCTGTAACAGCTGTAAACAATAATCATTTTTTTCCCGGCTAACTGGCTGTGTTTGTGAGTGTGTGTGTGAGAACTAGGATAAAATAAGGGGCTTTACTATTTCCATTTGTACATATGTTTTAGTTCATTATTGCTTAAAACTTGCTTTATAATAAATGGATAATTTAGTTGTTTATTAAAGAAACCTGGTTGGTGTGCTTTATTCTGGGGAAAAATAGAGTATCTGATTGTTTCGGTAAGTGGGAAAATTTAAAATATATGTTCTGGCCTCTGGAGAAGTGGGACTGAATTAACAGTGCACTCCTCCCACCTCAGTCGTAACATATTAATTGGGGGCTCTTGTCACGATTAAACTCAACATTGACAACATTCAATTGTAAGTGGGGTAATCATAATTGAAAAAGGAAAATAAAAGAACCAGGTTTCCTGCGTAATACGGTGAAGTCTACGCCACGAGAATGTCTTTAGCAGTTGCTGAAACTTTTCTGGGGAAGGAGGATGTATTTCTCAGTGATTTGAAAAATTTAACCAAGGTTAAACTAAAGTATTTGGCAGCACAGTTTGGGTTAGAATTGAAGTTAAAAAAAGGAGAGATAATTGAAGTAATAGCCCAACATTTGAAATTGGAAGAAGGCGGCGGCAAATCAGAGGGTTGTGCAGTTGAATTAGGTAAAATTCAGTTTACAAATGAAAAAACTTGAGCAGGAACAGGAGTTGGAAAAACTTAAGCTTCAACAGGAAAAAGAAATAGCAATAAGAAAACTTGAACAGGAAAAAGAAATAGGAAAGCTTAAATATGAGTTTGAAAAAGAAGTAACAATTAAAAAATCTGAGTTTGAGGACAAGGAGAAGGAAAGAGCAAGATAAAGAGAGGGAAAGGAATTCAAATTAAGAAAGATGGAATGAAGACAACAGAACAGTCTTCACGCCAGTGGAGTTTCTGGTCAGGAAGAATTTGAGTCCAGTCCAGGACCCAGCAAAAAGCTGTTTAAATTTATCCAAGCTGTCCCTAAGTTTGAGGAAAGCGACGTAGAGGCATTTTTCATTTATTTTGAAAAGATAGCCTGACAGATGAAATGGCCAAAGGAAAGCTAGACACTGCTTATGCAAAGCAGGTTGACGTGCAGAGCTCATGATGTTTATGCCATGCTTTCTGAGGAGGCTGCTGCAGATTATGAGACGGCAAAAAAGGCTATTCTTGCTGCATATGAGTCCCTGTAGCTTACTAACAGAAGTTTCGGAACCTTTGGAGATTGGCGAGGCAGAATTATATAGAAATTGAGAGGATAAAACAAATTAATTTTAATTGTTGCATATGGGCACTAAAGATAGAAGCCCTGTATGAGAACCTTAGAGAACTAATTTTCCTGGAAAAATTTAAAAATTCACTCCCTCCAGTAGTGAGAACTCATGTAGAGAACCAGAAGGTTTCAAGAGCCAGACAGGCAGAGGAAATTGCTGATGATTTTGAGCTTGTCTTTGTCTGTCACCCCCACAAACCCTAGAAGGATAGAAGGTGAGAGATCGAAAGGAAGGCAGGTAGCTGGGGAAAGAAGGGACAGCTGTGAACGTCCCTGGATCCCCTCTTCAGGCCAGAAAAGAAGGTGCTGAGGTTGGAAGTGAGGCCTGAAAGCCTAAGTGTTATCATTGTCACAAGGTGGGACATCTTCATTTAGAATGCTGGAAGTTGTGAGGTAAACCCATGAGACTTATTCGGGTACACAAGGCCAATGCAGAAAAAAGGGGCCTTGACTGAGAGTACAACAGATCAGGCTATAGCTCTGACTGCAGCTGTAAAGCCAAATACAAAAACCAATGTAAGTGTAGCGGTTGAGAATAAGATACCTGAAGGTTATAGGGAATTCTTGTTGAAGGGAAAAGTAACTCCTTATCCTTCATGTGAGGCAGGCAAACCTATAATTATACTTAGGGATACAGGAGCCACCCAAACTCTTTTGCTGGGGAAAGGTATAACATTTCCACCAGAGAGCGCACTGAATGCGAAGGTTTTAGTAAATACTATTGGCGGGGAGTATATACCTGTACCTTTGTATCGGGTGCACCTAGAGTGTGACTTAAGTCTTGGGACGGTAACTGTAGGGGTTGTCCATAGTTTGCCGGTAGAGGGAATTGATCTACTCCTGAGGAATGATTTGGCTGGAGCAAACGTAGTAGCTTCTCCCGTAGCCATCGAGAAACCAAGTGAAGTTAAAGAGACAGAACAGTTACAGGAAAAGGTTTCAGGAATTTTTCCTTCATGTGTAGTAACTCGAACAATGGCTAAACAAGTTTTATTGTCAGAGGTACAATTGGCGCCAGAGACAGATAGCCAAATATCTGAAACTTTCTTTGGGGAGTTAGATAATCCAAATGAAATGTTTAATAAATCTTCTCTGATCACAGCTCAGCAGGCTAATCCAGAGTTAAATAAAGTGGCACAATCAGCTCTGACAGAAGCTGAGGCAAAAGGAGTTCCAGAAGGCTATTATATGAAAGATGGGGCTCTGATGAGAAAATGAAGACTGCCTCACAGACCTGCAGACGAAGAATGGACGGTTGTTCAACAGATAGTGGTACCGCCGGGAATTATTAAGGTTAACGCATGAAATTCCTATAGCAGGACATGTGGGGATCCGGAAGACCCAATCATGTATAAGTCAACATTATTACTGGCCAGGTCTTTCCAAGGACATGGTGCCGTTTTGTAAAACATGCCATATGTACCAGATTGTGGGAAAACTGCAACCTGCCATAAAACCGGCACCTCTAATTCCCACACCAGTTACTGGAGAACCATTTAGTAGGGTATTGGTAGACTGCATACGACCCTTACCAAAAACAAAAGCAGGACACCAATATATACTCACTATCATGGATATGGCTACTCGATTGCCAGAGGCCATTCCCTTGAGGACAATTACCGCTAAGTTAGTGGGAGAGAAGTTAATTCAATTCTTCACTAGATATTGATTACCAATTGAAATTCAGTCGAATCAAGGTTCCAATTTTATGTCTAAAATATTTCAAGAAGTTATGGGTAATTTGGGTATAACACTGTTAAAGTCTTCAGCATACCATCCACAGACCCAAGGAGCTTTAGAAAGGTACCATCAGACCCTCAAAACAATGATCAGGGCATGCTGTCATGAACATTCCCATGATTGGGATAAAGGGCGAGGCTTTCTTTTATTTGCCATTAGAGATTCACCTAATGAGTCTATACGTTTTAGTCCTTTTGAATTAGTTTATGGACATGAGATAAGAGGTCCTCTGAAACTAATTAAAGAAAGGTTTTTAGAACAGAGGGATGAATCTTCTGTACTAGATTATGTATCTGTGTTCCGGGAATGGCCTACGAGAGCTTGTAATGTGGCTCAGGAACACCTTAAAGCATCCCAACCAACTATGAGAAAATGGTCAGACAAGCATGATAAGATCTGAACATTTAAACCAGGGGATGAAGTGTTGGTATTACCACCTATACAGGTTGAACCATTAAAAACACAGTTCAGTAGTCCGTATAAAGTGGTCAAGAAAATTGGTAAGGTAAATTATTTGATTGATACCCCAGATCACTGTAAAAAGGGTTGACTGTGTCATATCAATATGTTAAAACAATATTATCCTCGGGAGGAGGATAAGCAAGCACAGGTATGTCAGGTAGTCGGGACAGTTAAGAATGAAAGGGATAATGAGGATGAGGTAGAAGGAGACCTGGACAATTTTCAAATTGAACCTCCTGTCCCGGATAGCTAATACTGAATTGCTAGTAGTGAACGGTTATTTTTCAGCTAGAGGAAGGTATACAATGGAGTTCCACGCTGGGGTCGGAACTAGGACCACAGCTTTTCTTGATATATGTTAATGACACAGATTTAGGAGTACAGTGCATAATTTCAAAATTTGCAGATGACACAAAACTTGGAAGTATAGTGAACTATAAGGAGGGTAGTGGCAAACTTCAAGAGGACATAGACAGGCTGGTGGAATGGGTGGACATCTGGCAGATGAAATTTAATGCAGAGAAGTTTGATGTGATACATTTTGGTTGGAAGAACAAGGAGAGGCAGTATAAAATAAATGGCACAATTTTGAAGTGAGAGCAGTAACAGAAAGACCTGGGGGTATATGTGCACAAATCGTTGAACGTGGCAGGCCTCGTTGAGAAAGTGTTTAAAAGGGCATACGGGATCCTTGCCTTTATAAATAGAGGCATAGAGTACAAAAGGAAGTTATGATGGACCTTTCTAAAACACTGGTTCAGCCTCAACTGGAGTATTGTGACCAATTCTGGGCACCACACTTTAGGAAGGATGTGAAGGCTTTAGAGAGGGTGAAGAAAAGATTTACGAGAATGATTCCAGGGATGAGGGCCTTCAGTAATGTCAATAGATTGGTGAAGCTGGGGCTGTTTTCCTTACAGAAGAGAAGGTTGAGAGGAGATTTGATGGAGGCATTCAAAATCATGAGGGGTCTAGATAGAGTAGATAGAGAGAAATTGCTCCCATTGGTTGAAGGGTAGAGAACCAGTGGTCACAGAGTTAAGGTGACTGGCAAAAGAACCAAAGCCGACATGAGGAAACACCTTTTTGTGCAGCGAGTGGTTAGGATCTGGAATGCATTGCCTGAGAGTGTGGTGAAGGCAGATTCAAACATGGATTTCAAAAGGAAATTGGATAAGCACCTGAAGAGAAAAAAGTTGCAAGGACATGGAACTAGCTGAGTTGCTCTTGCAGAGAACTGACATGGACTCAATGGGCCAAATAGCCTCCTTCTGTGCTTTAACCATTCTATGATGGTATCCTGTCCATCACTAAGCCCACTCACTTCCATCTTTGTCATGTAGCCCACCTACGATCCTGCCTCAGCTCCTCTTCTGCTGAAAATCTCATCCATGCTTTTGTTACCTCTGGCCTCGATTATTCCAATGCTCTCTGCCTGGCATCCCATCTTTCACCCTTTGTAAGCTTCAGCTCATCGAACGCTTTGCTGCCTACACTCACACAAAGCCCCATTCACCCATCACCCCTGTGCTTGCTGATCTACTTTGGCTCCCAATTGAACTACACCTTAGATTTAAAAATTCTCATCCTTGTGTTAGCATTTTAGATGTACATTCTGAATATGTACCGCCAGCAGGGATTCTCACCAGCCAGGAATGCTTGTTACAAGCAGGGACCCTCTTCTATGGAAACTGTGTCCTGCGAGTAGGATGCTCACCCCCATGAGGGTGTACAGCTAACAGGGAACCTCACTCGCCAGGACCACATAATGCCAGGTGAACAAGTTCCTATATTGCCTCATCCTCCCCTATCTCTGTAACTTCATCCAGTTCTTCAACTCTCCAAGGTCTCTGTATTCATCTAGTTCTGGCCTCTTATGAATCCCTGATTTCTGTTGCCTCACTATTTGCGAATGTGTCGGCCCTAAATTCTGGAATCCTCTCCGTTAACCTCTTTGCCTCCCTCTTCTCTCTCCCCCGTTAAGATGCTCCTTAAAACTTACCTCTTTGGCCAAGCTTTTGAGCAGCTGTCCAAATAGCTCCTTTTGTGGTAAGGTTGGTTGGTAACAGTCCTGTGAAGTGCCTTTTAACTATGTTCAAGGCGCAATATAATTACATATAGTTGTTATTGACTTTATTTTGAGATACAGCACTGAAACAGGCCCTTTGGCCCACCAAGTCTGTGCTGACCAGCAACCACCCATTTATGCTAATCCTACATTAATCCCATATTCCCTACCACATCCCCACCATTCTCCTATTTACAATGGCCAATTTACCTATCAACCTGCAAGTCTTTAGCTGTGGGAGGAAACCGGAGCACCCAGCAGAAACCCACATGGTCACAGGGAGAACTTGCAAACTCCATACAGGCAGTACCCAGAACTGAACCCAGGTCACTGGAGTCGTGAGGCTGCGGTGCTAACCACTGCGCCACTGTGCCGCCCAAACTCTTTAAGTACTATTTAGGTATTCCTGATCTATTTCTTTTCAGCTTACAGTGGGGTCCATTAACACCAATTAAGATGGGAAATTAGAAATATTGATGCTCAAATGATTTGAACAATATTGAGACAATAATAATAACATTGAATTGTGATAATCAAGAGCCCTGTTAAAGAGTGAACCTGGCCACCTGATATCTGGAAAAAATTGTAATTTTAGTTGGCACTTATAGATGTATATTCTGAATATGTACCACCAGCAGGGATTCTCACCAGCCAGGAATGCTTGTTACAAGAACGGACCCTCTACTTTGGAAACTGTGTCCTGCTACGAGGATGCTCACCCCACCCCATGAGGGTGTATTGCAAACATGGAACTTCACTTGCTAGGACCATATAATGCCAGATGAAACCCTGACCCACCAGCAGCACATGATAGCAGGTGCTAACTGGGTCCTTCACTCTCCAGGTGCACAACTGCTAACAGGGTCCCTCACTCTCCAGAGGCATGCACTGCTAACAGGGTCCCTCACACTTCAGAGGCAAGCACTGCTAACAGGCTCCCTCACTCTCCAGGCGCACAACTGCTAACAGGGTCCCTCACTCTCCAGGTGCACAACTGCTAACAGGCTCCCTCACTCGCCAGGTGCACAACTGCTAACGGGGTCCCTCACTCTTTAGGGGCATGCACTGCTAACAGGCTCCCTCACTCTCCATGGGCATGCACTGCTAACAGGCTCCCTCACTCTCCAGGTGCACAACTGCCAACAGGGTTCCTCACTCTTTAGGGGCATGCACTGCTAACTGGCTCCCTCACTCTCCAGGGGCACAACTGCTAACAGGGTTCCTCACTCCAGGGGCATGCACTGCCAACGGGGTCCCTCACTTTCCAGGTACACAACTGCTAACAGGTTCCCTTACTCTCCAGAGGCATGCACTGCTAACTGCCTCCCTCAATCTCCAGGGACATGCACTGCTAACAGGCTCCCTCCCTCCCTGGAGCATGTACTGCTAACAGGGTCTCTCATTCTCCAGGGGCATGCACTGCTAACAGGTCCCTCATTCTCCAGGTGCACAGCTGCTAACAGGGTCCCTCATTCTGCAGGCACACAACTGCTAACATGGTCCCTCACTTTCCAGGGGCATGCACTGCTAACAGGTCCCTCATTCTCCAGGTGCACAACTGCTAACAGGGTCCCTCATTCTCCAGGCACAAACCTGCTAACAGGTACCGACACTCTCCAGGAGCATATACTGCTAACAGCTCCCTCATTCTCCAGGTGCACAGCTGCTAACAGGTCCCTCACTCTCCAGGAGCAAGTACTGCTAATAGGGTCCCTCACTATCCAGGAACATGTTTCAGACCTATTTCTTCCACAGATGTGCAGAACGCCATCATGGTTGAGAATGGGATGCTTATAGAACCTCCATCTTCATTTGTTGTTTGGTTGTCCATCTTTATCCTACAATAGAAATGATCATTTTAAAGAGCTTTGCTCTGATCTGTTAGTGATGGGACTGCTTGCTGTATTGAAGCTTAACATGCAAGTAGCCCTGTGTAGCAGTTTCACTACACTGGCACATTTTAAGATATGGCTGGGTCTTTTCTTGACATGGCTATCTACTGATATAAGATACAAAAACAAGAAATGCTGGATTCACTCAGCAGGTCTGGCAGCATCTGTGGAAAGAGAAGCAGAGTTAACGTTTCGGGTCAGTGACCCTTCTTCGGAACTGACAAATATTAGAAAAGTCACAGATTATAAACAAGTGAGGTGGGGGTTGGGCAAGAGATAACAAAGGAGAAGGTGCAGATTGGACCAGGCCACATAGCTGACCAAAAGGTCACGGAGCAAAGGCAAACAATATGTTAATGGTGTGTTGAAAGACAAAGCATTAGTACAGATTAGGTGTGAATATACTGAATATTGAACATCAGCAAGTGCAAACCTGAAGAAAAACAACCTGAAAAAAACAGTGGGTAAGCAAACTGAACAAACTAAGATGAAATGAAATAAATGCAAAAAAAGATTGTAAAAAATGTAAAAAGGAATGCAAAAAAAAAAAGGAAGAAAAAATAACTAAAAATGACTAAAAATGAAAGTAAAGTGGGGGGCTGTCATGCTCTGAAATTATTGAACTCAATGTTCAGTCCGGCAGGCTGTAGTGTGCCTAATCGGTAGATGAGATGCTGTTCCTCGAGCTTGCGTTGATGTTCACTGGAACACTGCAGCAATCCCAGGACAGAGATGTGAGCATGAGAGCAGGGGGGAGTGTTGAAATGGCAAGCAACTGGAAGCTCAGGGTCCTGCTTGCGGACTGAGCGGAGATGTTCCGCAAAGCGGTCACCCAGTCTGCGCTTGGTCTCCCCAATGTAGAGGAGACCACACTGTGAGCAGCGAATACAGTATACTACATTGAAAGAAGTACAAGTAAATCGCTGCTTCACCTGAAAGGAGTGTTTGGGGCCTGGGATAGTGAGGAGAGAGGAGGTAAATGGGCAGGTATTACACCTCCTGCGATTGCAAGGGAAGGTGCCCTGGGACGGGGACGAGGTGGTGGGGGTAATGGAGGAGTGGACCAGGGTGTCGCGGAGGGAACGATCCCTTCGGAATGCTGACAGGGGAAGGGAGGGGAAGATGCGACTGGTAGTGGCATCACGCTGGAGGTGGCGAAAATGGCGGAGGATGATCCTTTGGATATGGAGGCTGGTGGGATGAAAAGTGAGGACAAGGGGAACCCTGTCACGGTTCTGGGAGGGAGGGGAAGGGGTGAGGGTAGAGGTGCGGGGAATGGGTCGGACACGGTTGAGGGCCCTGTCAACCACAGTGGGGGGAAATCCTCGGTTGAGGAAAAAGGAGGTCATATCAGAAGCACCGTCATGGAAGGTGGCATCATCAGAGCAGATGCGTCGGAGACGGAGAAACTGGGAGAATAGAATGGAGTCCTTACAGGAGCTAGGGTGTGAAGAAGTGTAGTCGAGGTAGCTGTGGGAGTCAGTGGGCTTATAATGGATATTGGTAGACAACCTATCCCCAGAGATGGAGACAGAGAAGTCGAGGAAGGGAAGGGAAGTGTCAGAGATGGACCATGTAAAGGTGAGAGAAGGGTGGAAATTGGAAGCAAAGTTGATAAAGTTTTCCAGTTCGGGGCGGGAGCAGGAAACGGCACCGATACAGTCATCAATGTACCGGAAAAAGAGTTGGGGGAGGGGGCCTGAGTAGGACTGGAACAAAGAATGCTCGACATATCCCACAAAAAGACAGGCATAACTAGGACCCATGCGGGTACCCATAGCGACACCTTTTACTTGAAGGAAGTGCGTGGAGTTGAAGGAGAAGTTGTTCAATGTGAGAACAAGTTCAGCCAGGCGGAGGAGGGTGGTGGTGGATGGGGACTGGTTGGGCCTCTGTTCCAGGAAGAAGCGGAGAGCCCTCAAACCATCCTGGTGGGGGATGGAGGTGTAGAGCGATTGGACGTCCATAGTGAAGAGGAGGCGGTTGATATAAGATGTTTACTGGACAGAGGAGGCTCATCTTGTCTGTGTTGGCTCTTTGTTGGAGGAATCCAAAACCAGTCCCACTGTCCCTCTCTATCCCCACGGTCCTGTATCTTTCTCTGCTTCAAAGTTTATCTTGATTTCTGATTCTTTCATCGGGAATAATGGGGAAGGCAAGTACAACATTCTGAGCTGAATTTTCACAATGGAGGTGGGAAACAGGAGCCACGTTTGTTTTCGGGTCAGAAACCCACCTCTGGGGGGTGGTGGTGGAAACTGATTAAAGTTAAGATTTTCAAGTGGGTGAGCCCTTAATTGGTATGGAGATGGGTTTCCTGTCCAATTAAGGAAGGCAGCCGAGCTCTCGAAGTTGGAGGGCCAATCAGAAGCCTTCTAGTTTCAGACAGGCACCCCGCTGCAGTACAAGGTAAGTAACTGGGAAGGTATTTCAAAAGAAGTTGCCCTCTCAGCCACTTTTTAAAAACTTTATTCAAAAAAAAAGCTGCCAAGTCAACACTATGGGGTGGTGGGGGGAGCCCCTCTACTGGGAGGCCTTTGGCTGTATCCCCACCAAGGCAGGCAGGGAGGGCCTGTCGGCCTGCCAGGAGGTTGCCAGCAGCACTGGCATTTTCGGGAGCCCCACCTGCCTCCATTCCCACCTTCGGGGTTCCCCGAGAATTCAGCCCTCTGTGTTGCCTTGTTACCGTGATGTACACAAATTCTTTTTCATTGGGGAACAATTGCACAGCGCTGTTGCTTACATCAACCTGTCACTGAGAACCCTAGAGGGGGAGTCTGCCTGATGACAGGCAGGTCTCTGTCAACGTCCCTCACATGAAAACTTGGATCTAGCAGTTAATGACATGTGAGCTAGATACACAACATTGGACATGGACGTCTAGAACATTCAGGTGGTTGCTACATCACAAGAAATTATACATGGTTTCGTCACCACACTGAGAGCAAATGTTTAGTATATAGCCAATACTCTGAAACTTGGGATATTAGCTGCTATCTTGAATGAGAATATGTGCTCATATATCCAGGGCTCAGTATCTACAATGATCGGGATAAACAACTGCTATTGAATGTCTAAACCTCAAAGGGCGCCTCCATGTTGCAGCACTCTCTCTTTCTCCAACCTACCTTGGCACTGACCACCTCTCCCAGTGGGGCTGCCGAGGCTTCAGAGCTGCTGGCCCTCTGATTGGGCTGGCAGCACCTACATCCCGCCCACCATTGTCAATTGAACAGCGAGCCAATTCGGAGAACGCCGCCAGTAAAATTCCTGAGCTGGCCCCGCTGCTGGCAAGTGCGGGCTTGGAACCCCCATTTGGTCCTGATGTTGGGGTCTTGATGCCCATGGTAAAATCCTGCCCATAATCCCATACCTGATTACAAAGTCATGCAGGCAATAGATAGGACTACAACAACACAAACACAAAAGCAAAACACTGCAGATGCTGGAAATCTGAAAAAAAAACAGAATATGCTGGAAATACTCAGCTGGTCAGACAGTATCTGACAGTATCTCTGGAGAGAAAAATACTATTGTTTCAGGTCAGCAAACAAAATTCTCTGTTTCAGTTTTAAAGGGCTGGATTTTACGTCGGGCGGACGAAAGCTGGCCACCATTGTAAAAGTCGGTGGCGAACCCGCTTCTGCCTGGCCCGGGGATCTGACCCACATTTTACGGGTCCCCGGGCTTTAATTGTTCTGAGGCGGGACTTCCACTCACTTGAGGGAGGAAGTCCCACCTCATTGAGCTGCCGGCCAATCATCGGGCCAGTAGCTCTTGTTCCCAGCAGCGCCACCGGGAGTGGTGGCCACTACTGGGACTGCAGTCCAGCCGAGGACACGGAGCCGGGACTACAGGTAAGTTTGATTTGCCTCACCGGTGTGATCGTTCGGGTCCCGGCAAGGCAAGGGTGGTCGTGTGGGGGGAAGAGGGAGGCGTCTCTGTGCCTGGGGGTGGTTGGAGAAGCAAGGGCAGCCCTCAATCGGGCACCCTGTGCCCGTTTGTCAGGACCCACTTAAGGGCCTTGATTGGCCTGGGACAGGTGGCCATCCAGCTTGCTGGGGTGGTGTAAAATTCCACCCAGCATGATCCTAATAATGCTAAAGTCCGGCCCCATGCTGGTCACTGGGCTTTCACCATGAAGGTCAATGAAAAAAATGTCCATTTATGATAAGCAGGGCTAAGCGATCCCACAACCAACGGAGCAGATCAAAGCTCTGCAGTCCTGCCATATCCACTCATGAATGGTGGTGGTCAATTCAACAGCTAACCAGAGGCTGCACAAACATCCCAACCTCAATGATGGGGGAGCCCAGCATGTCAGTACAAAAGACAAGGGTGAAGCATTTGTAACCATCTTCAGCCAGAACTTCCCAGTGGATGATTCATCTTGCCCTCCTCCCAAGGACCCCAACATCACAGATGTCAGTCTTCAGCCAATTCAGTTCAGTCCAAATAATATCAAGAAACGGCTGAAGACACTGGGTACAGCAAAGGCTATGGGACATGATAACAGCCCGGGAGTCGTACTGTAGACTTGGGCTCTAGAACTAGCCACGCCCCTAGCAAAGATGTTCCAGTCCAGCTACAACACTGATATCTATACAACAATGTGGAAAATTGCCCTGGTATGTTCTGTCCACAAGAAGCAGGAGATATTCAGTCTGACCAGTTATCACCCAATCAGTCTACTCTTGATCATCAGCAAATTGAGGGAAGGTCTCGTTGACAGTGCTATCAAGTGGCACTTACACAGCAATAACCTGCTCACCAATGCTCAGTTTGGTTTCCGCCAAGGTCACTTGGCTCCAGACCTCATTACAGCCTTGGTCCAAACATGGACAGAAGAGCTGAATTTGGGAGATGAGGTGAGAATGACTGCCCTTGACATCAATGCAGCATCTGACAGAGTGTGACATCAAGGAGCCCTAGCAAAATTGAAATCAATGGGAATCGGGGGAAACTCTCCACTGGCTGGAGTCATACCTCACAAGATGATGCTTTTGGTTCTTGGAGGACAAGCATCTAAGCCCGATGACATCGCTGCAGGAGTTCTTCAGGGTAGTGTCCTAGGCCCAACTATCTTCAGGTGCTTCATCAATGACCTTCCCTCCATCATGAGACCAGGAGTGGGAATGTTTGCTGATGATTGCACAGTGTTCAGTAGCATTCACAACTCCTCAAATACTGAAGCAGTCTGTGTCCACATGCAGTAAGACCTTGACAACATTCAGACTTGGGCTGATAATTGGCAAGTAACATTCACACAAGTGCCAGGCAATGATCATCTCCAACAAGAGAGAATCTAACCATCTCCCCTTGATGTTCAATGGCATAACCATCGTTGAATCACCCACCATCAACATCCTGGCGGTTACCATTGACCAGAAACTTAACTGGACCAACTATATAAGTAGTTTGTCTACAAAAGCAGGTCAGAGGCTGGGAATTCTGCAGCAAATAACTCACCTCCTGTCTCCCCAAAGACTGTCCACCATCTACAAGGCACAAATCAGGAGTGTGACGGAATACTTTCCACTTGCCTGGATGAGTGTAGCTCCAACAACACTCAAGAAACTCAACACCAGCCAGGACAAAGCAGCCCACTTGATCAGCACCCATCCACAACCTTCAACATTTACTCCCTCCATTGCTAGCGCACAGTGGCAGTAGTGTTTATCATCTACAAAATGCACTGCAGCAACTCATCAAGGCTCCTTCGACAGCATTTTCCAAACCCGCGACCTCTACCACCTAGAAGGGCAAGGGCAGCAAACACATGAGAACACCACCACCTGCAATTTTCCCTGCAAGCTATACACCATCCTGACCTGGAATTATATCATCGTTCCTTCGCTGTTGCTGGGTCAAAAACCTGGAAGTCCCTTCCTAATAGCACTGTTGGTGTATCTATAGTAGACGGGCTGCAGTGGTTCAAGAAGGCGACTCTCCAACACCTCCTCAAAGGCAGTTAGGGATGGGCAACAAATGCTGGCCTAGTCAGCAATGCTCACATCCCATGAAAGAATTTTTTAAAAAGCCTGCAACATTCTGAGGCATGGTTGACTGAGCAGCCTCCATGGCTCACGAATGGGACATGCAGAGGGAGATTTGTCACTGGGGCTGGGATTCTTCCTATATGGCTGCAGGTAGCTGAGAAGCCCAATATCCTGAAGCCTTGGCACTTGCACCTAAGCTATCTGCTGTTAGCTTCAATAATATAGAGAAGGTTTGCACTTGATAGTGGGAAAATTACTTGTGTGAATTTCTCAGTAGATTAGTTTGGAGATTCTTAAATATAGTGAGGTCTTTGCCGTCAGACACCCATCCGAGCAACAAAATAGTTTTAACTTAGATGTGCATTTACTGCTGCTGCATTGCCATATTTTTATTGCTTTCTCAACTCATGATTTCATGTGCTAATTTTGTTTATGTTTTGCTTAGCATGACACTTGATAATCATCCATTGGAACAGTTCATATGAAAAGCAGGATAAATGTTGAGTGCAGGCTCAGAATTTTCAACTCTCCAGCACTGGGAGCTGTTAGCTGTCAGAATCGATTCTTCAAGAGATAACTTAAATCATAAATAGGTGATAAATCTTTCCTGTTTGGGAGCAGTAAACAAGTTTGGAACGGACAGGCATTCTGATGAATTGTTGGCACATTGTCCCTACTGTTGTAAAGTGAGATAAATGTCCACTTATCAGGGTCTCTAAGTCCTTCCTTCTTCGTCTGCTTCATGCTTAGCATTGTTGGTCAGAGGCGATCTGGGAGCAGACATTTTTTCAGAATCCCATCGCCAATGGTATTACAAATTCATAATGCTGTCCACATGCTGGACTTGATTAGCAGCTTTAAAGCAAGGGCATGATTAACAAGGAATGACTGAAAACCATCGACAAGTGTACACAGTTCTCCCTTGAAAATATTTAGAGCATGTGAAAGTTCAGCAGGAGACATTTTACCATAAATGTTTTCACTGGCAATTCTTTAGGTTTACATCAATGGGCCCATTTTCTGAATGTCTGTACCAGTGGGGAACTGTACTCATTGGCTGACTTTCCGAATGGCGCTACTGGTGAATGTGGTGGGGTGCTGGGGGGTTGGGGGGGGAGGGTGGGGTCTCCCTCATAGATATTGGGAAATCATACCATAATTTACTGATACGCACCACTGCAGGGTGAGGCACTTCACTGGTAGTACACATTCAGAAAATCAGATGTAATTTTCACACTTTGGCACAGTGAATAAAACGCAATGCAAAAAACACAGCCCACAGTTACAAAATTGATTTGCGAAGCGTTAAACATCCACAGTACATTCATATAGCCTGTAGCAGATGGATTTTCAGCCACTGAAAGAAGTAAAACTTTGCATTTATACCGTACCTTATATCCCAAAATGCTTCACAAGCAATGAATTACATTTGAAGTGTATGCTTTATGTAAGCAAATACAACAGCCAATTTGCATTTAGCAAAGCCCACAAATGGCAATGAGATAAATGATCATTTAATCTATTTTGATATTGTTAGGTGATACATTTTGGCCAGGATACTGGCAGAACTTCCTTGCTCTTTGAACAGTGCCAGTTAATGGGACCTTTAATGTCCTCCTGACAGAATGATACAGCACAAAAAGAGGCCAGTCAGCCCGTAGTGGAAAGAAAGAACTATACAATTTGTTTCATTCCCCTGCCCCTTTGCTATAGTTCTGCAAATTTCCCTTCAAGATGGAATCATATAATGGTTCATAGGGAATAATATCATAGCAATGGCAGACAGGCCCTTTATTCAGCACCTCGGAGAATGTGACACCTACTTATTACTGCACTGAAGTGTCTGTGTAGATTATGGGATTGAGTTTCCTTTGAGGTTCTCCGGATCATCTGCCAGAACGTCAGTGGAAGATCTGTGGCAATCCCAGAAAAATGGTGTGTGTGGCAATCCCAGAGAAATGGTGTGTAAGCCATTTTTCCAGGGTTTCAGCAGTTCATTCGTTGAAATTATGACAGACAGTTGAAGAACACCCGCAAAAATTCAATCCTCATGTTCTATGTTAATTCTGGATTAACAACTATTTTTAAAATTCTGGAAAATGTTACTCAGTTATTTCATTTGTGGCTGATGTGCAACCCAGTTAATGTGACTGCTGCTGTCAGAGTTTGAATCTTTTTCTACAAAAAATATTAAAACAGTCACAATAGACTTGGTTTGCATGGCAGAAAGGAGGTTGGTGTACTAATTTAACACATTTTCCTTTTTTTTATTCATTCATGGGATGTGGGCGTCACTGGCTATGCCAGCATTTATTGCCCATCCCTAATTGCCCTTGAGAAGGTGGTGGTGAGCTGCCTTCTTGAACCGCTGCAGTCCATGTGACGTAGGTGCACCCACAGTGCTGTTAGGAAGGGAGTTCCAGGATTTTGTCCCAGCGACAGTGAAGGAACGGCGATATAGTTCTAAGTCAGGATGGTGTTGGACTTGGACGGGAACTTGCAGGTGGTGATGTTCCCATGCATATGCTGCTCTTGTCCTTTGAGGTGGTAGAGGTCGCGGGTTTGGAAGGTGCTGTCTAAGAAGCTTTGGTGCATTGCTGCAGTGCATCTTGTAGATGGTACACACTGCTGCCACTGTGCATCGGTGGTGGAGGGAGTAAATGTGCATGGTGTGCCAATCAAGCAGGCTGCTTTGTTCTGGATGGTGTCGAGCTTCTTGAGTATTGTTGGAGCTGCACCCATCCAGGCAAGTGGAGAGTATTCCATCACACTCCTGACTTGTGCCTTGCAGATGGTGGACAGGCTTTGGGGAGTCAGGAGGTGAGTTACTCACCTCAGGATTCCTAGCCTCTGACCTGTTCTTGTAGCCACAGTATTTATATGGCTACTCTAGTTCAGTTTCTGGTCAACGTTTCTGGTCAACGGTAGCCCCTAAGATGTTGATAGTGGGGGATTCAGCGATGGTAATGCCATTGAATATCAAGGGAAGATGATTAGAATCTCTCTTGTTGGAGACGGTCATTGCCTGGTACTTGTTTGGCGCAAATGTTACTTGCCACTTATTGTCCAGGTCTTGCTGCATTTCTACACGGACTGCTTCAGTATTTGAGGAGTCGCGAATGGTGCTGAACATTGTGCAATCATCAGTGAACATCCCCACTTCTGACCTTATGATAGAAGAAAGGTCATTGATGAAGCAGTGAAGATGGTTGGGCCGAGGACACTACCCTGAGGAACTCCTGCAGTGATGTCCTGGAGCTCAGATGTTGAACCTCCAACAACCACAGCCATCTTCCTTTGCGTTAGGTATGACTCCATCCAGCAGAGAGTTTTACCCCAATTCCCATTGACTCCAGTTTTGCGAGGGCTCCTTGATGCCATACTCGGTCAAATGCTGCCTTGATGTCAAGGGCAGTCACTCTCACCTCACCTCTTGAGTTCAGCTCTTTTGTCCATGTTTGAACCAAGGCTGTAATGAGGTCAGGAGCTGAGTGGCCCTGGCGCAACCCAAACTGAGCATCACTGAGCAGGTTATTGCTAAGCAAGTGCTGCTTGATGGCACTGTTGATGACACCTTCCATCACTTTACTGATGATTGAGAGTAGACTGATGGGGCAGTAATTGGCCGCATTGGACTTGTCCTGTTTTTTGTGCACAGGAAATACCTGGGCAATTTTCCACATTGCCGAGTAGATGCCAGTGTTGTAGCTATACTGGAACAGCTTGGCTAGGGGTGCGGCAAGTTCTGGAGCACAGGTCTTCAGTACTATTGCCGGAATGTTGTCAGGACCCATAGCCTTTGCAGTATCCAGTGCCTTCAGTCGTTTCTTGATATCACGCGGAGTGAATCGAATTAGCTGAAGTCTGGCATCTGTAATGCTGGGAACTTCAGGAGGGGGCCGTGATGGATCATCAATTCAGCACTTCTGGCTGAAGATTGTTGCAAATGCTTCTTTCTGCCTTATCTTTCGCACTGATGTGCTGGGCTCCCCCATCATTGATGATGGGGATATTTGTGGAGCCACCTCCGACAGTTAGTTGTTTAATTGTCCAACACTATTCACGACTGGATGTGGCAGGACTGCAGAGCTTAGATCTGATCCATTGGTTATGGGATCGCTTAGCTCTGTCTATTGCATGCTGCTTCTGCAGTTTGGCATGCAAGTAGTCCTGTGTTGTAGCTTCACCAAGTTGACACCTCATTTTGAAGTATGCCTGGTGCTGCTCCTGGCATGCCCTCCTGCACTCTTCATTGAACCAGGGTTTGTCTCCTGGCTTGATGGTAATGGTAGAGTGGGGGATATGCTGAGTCATGAGGTTATAGATTGTGGTTGAGTACAATTCTGCTGCTGCTGATGGCCCACAGCGCCTCATGGATGCCCAGTTTTGCATTGCTAGATCTGTTCAAAATCTATCCCATTTAGCACGGTGATAGTGCCACACAACACGATGGACGGTATCCTCAAGGACTGTACGGTGGTCACTCCTACCAATACAGTCATGGACAGAAGCATCTGCGGCATGCAGATTGGTGAGGACAAGGTCAAGTATGTTTTTCCCTCGTGTTGGTTCCCCCACCACCTGCCGCCGACCCAGTTTAGCAGCTATGTCCTTTAGTACTCGGCCAGCTCGGTCAGTAGTGGTGCTAACGAGCCTCTCTTGGTGATGGACATTGAAGTCCCCCACCCAGAGTACATTTTGTGCCCTTGCCACCCTCAGTGCTTCCTCCAAGTGGTGTTCAACATGGAGGAGAACTGACTCATCAGCTGAGGGAGGGCAGTCGGTGGTAATCAGTAATCAGTGGTAACCTTGCATATGTTTGACCTGATGCCATGAGACTTCATGGGGTCCGGAGTCGATGTTGAGGACTCCCAGGGCAACTCCCTCCCTACTGTAGACCACTGTCCCGCCACCTCTGCTGGGTCTGTCCTGCCAGTGGGACAGGACATACCCAGGGATAGTGATTGCAGTGTCTGGGACATTGTCTGTAAGGTATGATTCCGTGAGTATGACCTTGTCAGGCTGTTGCTTGACTAGTCTGTGGGACAGCTCTCCCAACTTTGGCACAGACCCCCAGATGTTAGTAAGGAGGACTTTGCAGGTTCGACGGGGCTGGGTTTGCCGTTGTCGTTTCCGGTGCCTAGGTCGATGCTGGGTGGTCCGTCTTGTTTCATTCCTTTTTATTGACTTCGTAGAGGTTAGGTACAACTGAGTGGCTTGCTAGGCCATTTCAGAGGGCATGTAAGAGTTAACCACATTGCAGTGGGCCTGGAGTCACATGTAGGCCAGACCAGGTAAGGGCAGATTTCCTTCCCTAAAGGACATTAGTGAACCAGATGGGTTTTTACAACAATCGACAATGGTTTCATGGCCGTCATTAGACTAGCTTTTAATTCCAGATTTATTAATTAAATTCAAGTTCCACCTTCTGCTGTGGTGGGATTCAAACCCATGTCTCCAGATCAATACCCTGGATCTCTGGGTTACTAGTCCAATGATAATACCATTACGCCACCGCCTCCTCTTTTACCACAAGCAAGGAAGTAACAAGGAGGATTGATGAGGGTAGTGCAGTGGGTATGGTCTACATGGATTTTAGTAAGGCATTTGACAAGGTCCCACATGGCAGACTGGTCAGTAAAATGAAAGCCCATAGGATACAGGGGAATGTGGCAGGTTGGATCCAAAATTGGTCAGTGACAGAAAATAAAGGGTAGTAGTCGACAGATGTTTTTATGAATGGAATGCAGTTTTTAGTGGCATTCCACAGGGCTCAGTGTTGGGCCCCATGCTGTTTGTGGTGTATATTAATGATTTGGGCTTAAATATGGGGGGCATGATTGGGAATTTTGCAGATGACACAAAAAGTGACCTTGCAGTTGATAGTGAAAAGGATGGCTGTAGACTCCAGAATGATATCAATGGTTTGGTTGAGTGGGCAGAAAAATGGCAAATGGAATTCAACCCAGAAAAGTGTGAGGTAATGCATTTGGGGAGGGCAAACAAGGCGAGGGAATACACAATAAAAGGGAGGATATTGAGATGGGTAGAAGAAGTGAGAGACCTTGGAGTGCATGTCCACAGGTCCCTGAAGGTGACAGGACAGGTCGATAGAGTGGTGAAGAAGGCATATGGAATGCTTTCCTTTATTGGCCAAGGTATAGAATACAAAAGCAGGGATGTAATGCTGGAACTGTATAAAACGCTGGTTAGGCCACAGCTGGAGTATTGCGTACAATTCTGGTCACTGTATTACAGGAAGGACTTAATTGCTCTGGAGAGAGTAGAAAGGAGATTTATAAGAAGGTTGCCAGGGTTTAAAAGTTGCAGCTCTGAGGAAAGATTGGATAGGCTAGGGTTGTTTTCCTTCGACCAGAGGAGGCTGAAGGGTGACTCAATTGAGATATACAAAGTTATGAGGGCTCTAGCTGAGCGGTCAATTACCAGGCCGCACAGTTTTAAGGTGATTGGTAGAAGGATTAGAGGAGACATGAGGAAAAACTTTTTCACCCATAGGGTGGTGGGTGTCTTGAATTCACTGCCAGGAATGGTGGTGGAGGCAGAAACCCTCAATTCTTTTAAAAGGTGCATGGACATGCATCTGAAGTGCTGTAACCTGCAAGGCTATGGACCAAATGCTGAAAGGTGGGATGAGATTGGGTGGCTAGTTTTTCAGCTGGCACGGACACGATGGGCTGAATGGCCTCCTTCTGTGCCATAATTTTTCTATGGTTTTATGGATGCCGTGGATTTGAAAAATAAAGGTACGTTCATTTGGAAACAAGAAAGCCAGTGTGATTACACATCACCGATTAAATCCTTTCCAGGAGATATCAACAGTTCTACCTGATGAGCATGTGAGAGCAAACCTATCTTTGCCTTTTCTGCTTCATAATGGCCGCAACCTGTAGACATCTTCCACCACAGGAACTGCTCTACCTGTGGCTGTGAAGATGACTGTAGAATTAAATTTCTATGTTACCAAATCCATCCAAGCCACCAGTGGGGTAACAATTTAATCACTGGGAAGGAGATAACCTCAGAAGATGACATAGCACTTTTATTTCATAGCAGGATTCCCAAAAGTGTATGTTCTCATAGACAAGTCACATGTGACTGTAGTAGAGTATAATCCTCGCCCCTTTTTGCAGCTATCCCGGATCAGGCGTACTTCTCAGATGATCGCTCTCACTTAAGGTTGAGAAAGACAGATCCTAAAGACACTTGAATGGATCTGAAGGACTGATCTAACTCTCCCTCAAGGAAAGTAACCAGCTGAGAATGTTACCATCCTCCAGATAGCCTTTTTAACAGGTTTCAGCCAGATTATAACAACCCAGATATTATAAAGGTCCGGGAATCTCTCCTCAATAATGAACCTCCCCACAACGGAGTGTACGGAGATGGGTTCATGAGTTAGTGATACAGAAGATATTGTGAGGCATTATAATTTCTAAACTATATAAAAGTTTATTAAAGAATGCAACATGCAGCTCACAATTGGTGAGACAGTCAATCACAATGTTAATAGTTCTAGGAAAAGAAAGAAAGTATAGGCAGGAATGTTACAGCCCCCAAACAAGTGGGCTGGTGGTGGGGTTGAAGTCGTAAAATTGAGTGGTGGCAGGAAGGGGCCATTCCCGACCTCCTCCCACCTCCACTGCAGTCTTACACGGGGTGGCGGCAGCAAGAAATGGCCTTCCCACTCCAAGCCAAGCAAGGTCCTTAAATGGCCAATTAACTGGCACTTCGGCGACTCTTTCTGCAGCCACGAGTATTTTATCCTCAGCGGCCGGATGGCAAAAGGCGTTCTTCTTGCGGGCTGGGAGAGGCCCTCCTGATCGGGCACCCTGTGCCCCATAGAGGGCTTCCCCTGAAGCCCCAACGCACAACAGTCCCCCCGTCCCCAGAACCAACTTCCCTTGCCTCACTGGGTACCAGTCTATTTTCCCCGGGCGAGGCTCTAAAAACTCACCTGTTTTCCAGGGCTGTCCTTCACTTTGCTTGTGATGGCTGGGTGTAGTCCCAGAGTGGCCACCGCTCCCAGTGGCACTGTTGGGACTAAGAACTGCCGGCCCGCTGATTGGCCGGTAGCTCATTAGGCAGGTCTTCCTGCCGCAAGGAGGTGGATGTCCTGCCCAAGACCAGTTAAGGGCCTGGGGAGCGAAAAATCCCAGCCTGGCTCCCCAGGCCCGGTGGAGGTGGGCTCGGCACCGCCTTTTCGGCCAGTTGGCGGGGCCTCCCGCCCAACAAGAAATTCCGGCCATAATCTTTTTTCTTGCAGAGAATCCAATTTTTAAATCTAAATATTGTTGCAGTAAAAGATTTAAGTAGGATATCCATCAATTGTGGATGCAATATTTAACTTATATCCCCGCATAGAAGACTACAGAGTTTAACGAGTTACCTCTATCCCAGTTAAGGGGAGAATTATCGTTGCCTCACCCCCAAAGTCGTACCTTTACCGTGAGAGATATTGGAGTGAGTCAAAAGAATCTAAAAATCTATTGTGTGGTTTCAGTATTTATACTGTCTCCGAGTTGCATAACTAATTATTTACGTATGGAGGTGTCACCTCTTTTACAAGTAGGTTTATCCCCCTTTATTTCTCAAATAAGGCTGTATAACTGTTCATTTCTAGTTAAGTTCCACCTTCTTTGATTCCTAAGAAAAGTCAGGCTCGCAGCAAGCTGCAAGTCTCTCATGGTGGTCAATTTTCATTAGTCATCCAACTGTGTTTCAGGATCTTTTTTTATTCGTTTGTGGAATGTGGGGATCGCTGGCTAGGCCAGCATTTATTACCCATCCCTATTTGCCCTTGAGAAGGTGGTGGTGAGCTGCCTTCTTGAACTGCTGCAGTCCTTGGAGTGCTGTTAGGAAGGGAGTTCGAGGATTTTGACCCAGCAACAGTGAAGAAATGGCGATATGATTCCAAGTTAGGATGGTGTGTGGTTTGGAGGGGAACTTGATGGTGGCGGTGTTCCCATGCATCTGCTGCCCTTATCCTTCTAGGTAGTAGAGGTCGCGGGTTTGGATGTGCTGTCGAAGGATCCTTAGTGCGTTGCTGCAGTGCATCTTGTAGATGATACACACTGCTGCCATTGTGCATTAGTGGTGAAGGGAGTGAATGTTGAAGGTGGTGGATGGGGTGCGAATCTAGTGGGCTGCTTTGTCCTGGATGATGACGAGCTTCTTGAATGTTGTTGGAGCTGCACCCATCCAGGCAAGTGAAGAGTATTCCATCACACTCCTGACTTATGCCTTGTAGATGGTGGTTAGGTATTGGGGAGACAGGAGGTGAGTTACTCACCGCAGAATTCCTTGCGTCTGCCCTCCTGTTGAGGCCAGAGCATTTATGTGGCTGGTCCCATTCAGTTTTTGGTCAATGGTAACCCCCAGGATGTTGATAGTGGGGGACTCAGTGATCAATAATTCCATTTTTTGGGTTTGGTCTGTTTTGCCAAACATTCAGTTGACTGTGGTTTAGGGCTGTTCACATAAAACCATCTTATTAACTATTACACTGTGGTAGCTTTCGTGACCATTTATAAAATTATGTTATTAATGTTTTACCATGTGATGGGGTTTGTGACATTAGGGAGTGAATCCTCCTTATCAGAAGTTGCCTCTAAGATGAGGCAAGCCGATCATCACAGAGGCAGGCATGTCAGAGACACGCCCATTAACATTTTTAACCTTTTATGACGATGAACCCTTCTTTGAACTTTTTAATTCCTAATTCATAGTGTTACGAAAGTGCTTCCATTATTTTTAATATTTTTTTTGAGGACTTGTGTTACAACTGAAAAGATTCCATGGGTGTTTTTTTTTTACTAAGTTCACCGATGGGACAAGATGTTGTTTGAAAGCCACCTGTTCTGGAGGTCACCTGTGATTTGGGCTCAGAAAACAGCAGAATCCTTGGTGACCTAAAAAAAAAAATTACAGAGATGCCACATGTCAAGGTTTGTTGGAGGTCAGGAGGTCGACTCACTGTTTGGGGTTTGGACATTGTTTTTTTAGCTGTGTTGTGAACTGTTTGAAGACAGTTGGTGTTTTCCTGCCAAGGAAAAGGAAACCACCCAAATCACCTCCTTATCTACCTTTTTGAAGAAATCGTGCCAAGATCCAGCATGAAAAAAAATCCCTGGTGCCGTATAGCTCCTGAGGAGCTGAAAAAAAATCCTGTGATTCAAGTATGTGCTGGCAGAAAAACCTTGATGCCACATTTCTCCTAGAATGCCTACTAGAATAATTCTTGACATTGTTACGACCAGGTGAGAGAGAGGTCTAGGAGTCCCTTTCAGCCTTCACCTGGTCTTACTGTAACAGGGTTTAATTTTAAACACACCGTTTTTTTTTAGCTCCCCCTTGTTGAATCCATGTTCACCGCTTTCCAATTATAAGGCAAAGAAACCAGCACAAACAGGCTTTCTCAGGTTTAAAGAAGAAAGTTGAAATTTATTAAACTTAAACTCTAATTCGGTTAACGCCTATGGATACACGATGTGCCCACGCTAGCATGCATATGCGATACACACATGCAAATAGAGACAGAAAAGAGCAGAAGAAATAAAGTGGAAAAGTTTGAGGCAATATCTGAAGAATTGTTGTTACGGTTCTTAGAGCTCACTGTACAGTCCTTATTGTACATAGATCTTGCCTTTTTTGGGGTCCAGTATTCTTCTTAAATCTTGTTCACTGTAGGAAACTTTTCTCTCTTTGGGTTCATGTGTCTTCAGTGGATTCAGAGGCTTGTGAGAAAGAAATGGGAGCAGACAGGAGAGATATATTCTCAGTCCAGGAGCAAACAGACATTCTGCCTTCAAACTCAGCCAGGTAGTCATGTGACCAGCTGCTCTAACCAGTCCTGGCCCTTGTGGACTGTATCCTCCTTAGCAGGCCCTGGAATGTGCTTCCTCATCTTCTACGTCAGTTAGTATGTAAAAAAAAATTTCCAGCCACGGCCGATCTGTTTAACAAGTCATTTCCTCACTCCAACAACAGTTAAAAATCAATGTTCATGACAAAATTGATGTGCCTCATTCTTGCCTAGCATGACAACATCTATAGACGGACTGCTTCTGAAACGATTCTAGTGACCCATCTCCATATGCCTGGATGCCAGACCAAAATCGGGGCAACTGACTCCTTTCCATATCTTCTTTCTTTTTTTGTCAATAATTAGCAAGTATTTAGTCAAAGTAGTTTTTATTTTGGTCTTTTTCTTTGTAACAGACCTCTGCAGAGTGAATTTCTGTATTTTTCCAGTGTCTTTATGTGTGTCGTTGGTGAATTTTTAAAAAGGGAACTTTCATATTTTAATCGGTGTGTTAATGCTTTGCTTCGTTACTGGTTAAGTCTTGTTTATAATAAATTGACAATTTTGCTGTTTATTAAACAAACCTGGTTGGTGTTTTTTGTTCAGGGATAAAAAAGTAAATAAAGCATATGATTGGCTGTATCAATAACTGGGTAAACATTTAAATAGATTTTGTGACCTGTGGAGAAGTGGAACTGGAAACGACAGTGCACTCCTCCTATCTCATCATAACATCTAATTGGGGAGTCATCGTCTGGGATGCCCAAAGCTGAGGATGTGAAATTCTAAGTGGGGTAACAATAATTGAAAAGAGAAAAAGTAAAAAAAGCAGGTTTCTTATGCATCAAAGTAACGTTTGCACTACCGGAATGTCTTTGTCATTTGCTATGACCTTTCTGGGGAAGGAGGATTTATCCCTGAGTGATTTGTAAAACTTAACCAAGGCTAGGCTAAAGGATTTGGCAGAAAAGTTGGCATTAGAGTTAAAACCAGGGGCTAAGAAATCAGACATAATCGCAGTAATTGTACAGCATTTGCAATTAGAAGGCGGCGGCAAACCACATGATATTACAGTTGAATTAACTAAAATTCAGTTGCCGATGAGGCAGTTTGAACTTAACAAAGATAAAGAAATAGAATTGGTAAAAGTTAAGCTTGAATTTCAAAGAGAAAGTGAAAGAGAAGGAAGGGAATTCGAATTAAAAAGATGGAAATAAGATGAAGGGGTAGGCTTGACTCCAGCGAACATTTTGGTGGGGAGAGATCTGACTCCAGCCCAGGACCCAGTGGAGAGCTGTTTAAATTTGTACAAGCCCTCCTGAAATTTGAGGAAAGGGACATAGAGGCATTTTTCATTGCTTTTGAAAAGATAGCCAGACAGATGAAGTGGCCAAAGGAAAGCTGGACACTGCTTATGCAAAGCAGGTTTCAACAGCTAGACAGGCAGCAGAAATTGCTGATGATTACAAGCTTGCTTACAAGCCCAAACCCTTTGTCCGTCACCCCCACAAACCTGAGATGGATAGAAGGCGGGAGGTGAAAGGAAGGCAAGTAGCTGGGGACAGGAAAGGACAGCTGCGAATGCCCCAGGATCTCCTCTTCAGGCCAGAAAGGAAGGTGCTGAGGGTGGAAGTGAGGTCCAAAAGCCTAAGTGTTACCTTTGCCACAAGTTAGGACACCTTCGTACAGAATGTTGGAAGTTGCAGGGTAAACCCATGGGACTTATTGGGGTGCCAGTGCAGAGAAAGGGGCCCTAACTCGGAGTATGACAGATCAGGTTGTAGCTCTGACTGCAGCTGTAAGGCCAAGTACAAAAATTGCTGTGAATGCAGGGGACGTGATCAAGATACCTGAGAGTTATAGGGAATTCTTGTCAAAAGGAAAAGTAGATCCCTTATCCCTCAAGTGAGGCAGGTAAACCTATAGTTATACTTCGGGATACAGGAGCCAGCCAAACTCTTTTGCTGGGGGAAGGCATAACTTTTCCACTAGAGAGCGCACTGAATGCCAAGGTTTTAGTGAATGGTATTGGCGGGGAGTATATACCCATACCTTTGTATCAGTTGCACCTAGAGTGTGACCTAATGTCTGGAACGATAACTGTAGGAGTTGTCCACAGTTTGCCAGTAGACGGAGATGGCCTACTCCTGAGGAATGATTTGGCCGGAGTGAAGGTAGTTTTTTCTCCAGTAGTCACAGAAAAACCAAGTGAAGTTAAAGAGAGACAACAGTTGCAGGAAAAGGTACCAGGGACTTTTCCTTCATGTGTCGTGACCTGAGCAATGGCTAAACATGTTCCATTGTCAGAGGGAAAAGTGGTACCACAGACCAATAATCAAATATCTGAAACTTTCTTTGGGGATTTGGATAATCTGAAGGAAATGGTTAGTAAGTCTTCTCTGATCAAGGCTCAGCCAGCTGTTCCAGAGTTAAATAAAGTGGTACAATCGTCTCCAACTGAAGCTGAGGCAAATGGGGTTCCGAAGGATACTATATTAAAAATGGGATTCTGATGAGGAAGTGGAACCCTCCTCACAGACCTGCAGACAAAGAATGAACAGTTGTTTATTAGATAGTAGTACCACCCAAGTATCGTCAAGAAATATTCAGGACAATCCATGACATTCCTACAGCGGGACATGTGGGAATCCGGAAGACCCAAACACGTATCGGTCCACATTTTTACTGGCCAGGTCTTTCCCAGGATGTGGTGCAGTTTTGTAAAATGTGCCATGTGGCCAGATTGTGGGAAAACCACAACCAGCCATAAAACCGACACCTCTAATTCCCATACCAACTATTGGGGAACCATTTAGTAGGGTGTTGGTAGACTGTGTAGGACCTTTACCAAAAACAAAAGCGGAACACCAATCACTATCATGGATATGGCTACTCGGTTCAGAGGTCATTTCCTTGAGAAAAATTTTTGCTGATGTAGTGGTAGAGAAGTTGCCACAGTTTTTCACTAAATATGGATTACCGACTGAGATTCAGTTGGATCAAGGTTCCAATTTTATGTACAAAATGTTTCAGGAAGTTATGAATAATTTAGGTATAACACAGTTAATGTCTTCAGCATTCCATCCATAAACACAAGGAGCTTTAGAATGGTACCATCAGACCCTCAAAATGAATATCCCCATGATTGGGATAAAGGGCTAGAATTTCTTTCCTTTGCCATGAGGGATTCACCTAATGAGTCTCAGGGTTTTAGTCTTTTTGAATTAGCTTATGGACATGAGATCAGAGGTCCTCTAAAAGTAATTAAAGAAAAGATTTTAGAACAGCAGGACAAATATTCTGTGTTAGATTGTGCATTCATGTTCTGGGAGTGGCTCACAAGAGCCTGCAAAGTGGCTCAGGAACACCTGAAAGCTTCTCAAACAACCATGAATAAATGGGCAGACAAGCATGTTCAGACCCGAACATTTCAACCAGGGGATAAGGTGTTAGTATTGGTGCTTTTACAGGGTGAACTGCTGAAAGCATGGTTCAGTGGTCCATATAAAGTGGTCAAAAGAATTGGGAAAGTAAATTATTTGATTGACACCCCAGATTGCTGGAAAAAGTATCGGCTGTGTCACATCAATATGTTGAAACAATATCACTGCCGGGAGGAGGATAAGCAAGAACAGATATGTCAGGTAGTAGGGACAGTGAAGGACGAAAGGGATAATGAGAATGAGGTAGAAGGAGGCCTAGACCATTCTCTAATTGAACCTCCTACTATCCAGTTAGCTAATACTGAACTATTACAAGAGATTAGACACTTTGCTTTCATATTTAGATGTAGAACAATGAGAAGACCTAACAAGGCTACTCCCAGCATTTAAAGAAGCCTGTAGGGACAAGTCAGGATGTACAACCTTAGCCACACATGATGTGGATTTAGAGGAATTGTTTCCTATAAAATAGCATCCTTATCGCTTAGGTCCTGGGAAACAGGCCCAGGTGAAAGCAGAAATCCAAAACATGTTGGAAAACCACCTAATTGAAGTCAGTCAAAGCAGCTGGAGTTCCCCAGTAGTGGTAGTGCCTAAACCTGACAGTTCATCTAGATTCTGCAGAGACTACAAAAGATTAATGCAGTAACAAAGGCAGACTCCTACCCAATTCCTCACTTGGTAGACTGTATTGACAGAGTAGGCAGTGCCAAGTTTCTTACAGAAAAAGATTTGTTAAAGGGATACTGGCAGGTTCCTTTTAACACCCCGAGCTAAAGAAATATCGACCTTTGTCATACCAGACAGTCTTTTCCACTGCAGAGTGATACCATTCAGGCTAAAAAATGCACCAGCCACTTTTCAGAGACTAATAAACCAAGTGGGAGCCAGTGTTCCTAACTGTGTGGTTTACCTTAATGATGTGCTGGTATGCAGTGACACTTGGAAGGACCACTTGGAACAACTACAAGCTCTGTTTAGAAAATTACAGTCGGCTGATTTAGTGATAAAACTTGCCAAAAGTGAATTTGCAAAAGTGAGAGTAACCTACCTAGTGCATATAGTAGGGCAAGGAAAAGCGTTGCCAAGAACAGCAAAATTACAAGCATTTTGGTGGAGTTCCTTACCCCTAAGACTAAGCGAGAAATCATGAGGTTTTTGGGGATGTATGGTTTCTAACACAAGTTTGTACCAAATTTTAGTACTATAGCTACTCCACTGACAGATTTGCTGCAAAAAAGAAAACCAATGATGTAGCGTGGTCAGGGGAGTGCCAAGCATCCTTTGAGGGGCTGAAAGCCATTTTAATTAATGAACCAGTGTTGGCTGCTCCAAATTTTACTAAGCCCTTCAAGATAGCAATTGAAGATAATGACCTGGGGGTTGGTACAAGACGATGAATCAGGTATGGAAAGGCCAGTGTGATACTTTTCCAAAAATCTTAATCAATACCAAAAGGATATCCAACTGTGGAAAAAGAAACCCTGGGCTTATTATTGGCTCTTAAGCATTTTGAAGTCTATGTCCGCCACGACTACAGAGAGACACTGGTATATACTGATCATAACCCCCTAGCCTTTGTGAAAAAATTCAAAAACCAGTATGTCAGACTATTCTGATGGAGTTTACTATTACAACCTTATTACCTATAGATTATCCACATTGCGGGAGAAAAATAATGTAATTGCGGCTGCTTTGTGTAGAATTTAACTTTGCTTTGAGTTATCTGAATGCAAGGATGGTGCAAAGCTGAACTATACTAGCTCCAGGTAAAGAGTGAATGAGTGTGTAAATGCATTTTAATAATTTTTCATCTTCTGTTTTTTTCACTGTAATAAAACGCATTTAAAAATGGCTTTTCACTCCTCGAAGGATGGAGGTGTTACGGAAGTGCTTCCATTATTTTTAATATTTTGATTTATTTTGAGGACTTGTGTTAAAACTGAAAAGATTCCATGGGTGTTTTTTTTTACCAAGTTCACCGACAGGACAAGATGTTGTTTGAAAGCCACCTGTTCGGGAGGCCACCTGTGATTTGGGCTCAGAAAATAGCAGAACCCTTGGTGACCTAGAAACAAAATGGTGACAGAGAAGCCACATGTCAAGGTTTATGGAGGTCAGGAGGTCAACTCACAGTTTGGAGTTTGGACATTGTTTTTGAGTTGTGTTGTAAACTGTTTGAAGGCAGTTGGTATTTTCCTGCCAACAAAAAAGAAACCACCCAGATCACCTCCTTCTCTACCTTTTTGAAGAAATCCTGCCAAGATCCAGTGTGAAAAAAAAGTCCCTGGTGCCGTATTGCTCCTGAGGAGCTGAAAAAAAAATCCTGCGATTCAAGTATGTGCTGGCAGGGAAGCCTTGATGCCACATTTCTCCTAGAAAGCCTACAAGAATAATTCTCGACTTCTACAGAACCAACTGCTTTTGAAACAATCCTAATGGCCTGTCTCTATATACCTGAATGCCAGACCAAAAAAGGAACAACTGAATTCCTTCCGTGTCTTTCTTTTTTTGTCAAGAATTCGCAAGTATTTTGCCAAAGTAGTTTTTTTTGTCTTTTCTTTGTAACAGACCTCTGCAGAGTGAATTTCTGAATTTTTTCCAGTGTGTGTGTGAGTGTAGTTGGGGAATTTTTATAAAGGGAGGTTCTTGTTTTAATCAGTGTGTTAATGCTTTGCTTCATTACAGGTTAAGTCTTGTTTTATAATAAATTGATAATTTTGTTGTTTATTAAAGAAACTTGGTTGGTTTAGTTTGTTCTGGGATAAAAAAAATAGAGTATATGATTGGCTGTATTGATAACTGGGTAAATATTTAAATGGATGTTGTGGCCTGTGGAGAAGTGGAACTAGCAAAGACAGTGCACTCCTCCCACCTCAATCATAACAATAGGAAAATAATTCTTTTAACCTTATGACCCCTCATTATGGCTGCATTCCTTCACATGGCCGTCGGAGCCCCTACTACTGATCATATGGCCTGAATGAATAAGAATGAGTTTAATTCCTTTAAAATTGTCTCTGACCACATAACAGAATGATGCCCATGCCCCCATAAGAATTTTGGTGGAACATACCATTGACTGAAACAAAGATGCCATTATTTGGAGGAATTTTCTTTACAGCCCTGTCAAGATCTCAAAATATAATAGCTGTATGCTGCATCTTTGCCATCCAGAAATTAGTTACGATGCAGCAGGAAGATCAGGAGTTTCAGTCACAACCATTGGCAAAGGAGGATGAGGAAGAAGAAATAGATAAAAGGAATCTTCAGCTGGAAGTCTCATGTACCAGTCATTAACTGACTTGAACTTCACTTAACCGATTAAGTCACCCATTGCACTAATAGTACAGTACAATCAATGTCAGTACAATGGGGCTTTGAGCATCATACCCTCTATTATGTACTCTACCTCCACTACATTACATGACAATCATTCCGTCAGTAGCCCTTCTGAAATAAGTGTTCACAACTACATTCTAATTGTGCCAATACTTTCTTTCCTAGATAGTGAATATTGTATATGCATCTAATCTCTGGCACCCTGGTGCTTCTCCCTCGTGACAATGTAAGGGAGCTCTGCTAATTCCTGTTCTTGTACTGGAGAAGATCACAGAGATAGGGAGGGGCGAGGCCATGGAGAGATTTGAAAACAAGGATGAGAATTTTAAAATTGGGGTTTTGCTTAACTGGGAGCCAATGTAATTCAGCAAGCACGGGGATGATGGGTTAACGGGACTCGGTGCGAGTTAGGACACAGGCAGCAGAGTTTTGGATGACCGTACGTTTACAGAGGATAGAAAATGGGAGGCCAGCTAGGAGAGCAATGTGTTATTAAGACCAGGGGTAACAAAGATATGTTTGGAGCTTTCAGCAGCAGATTAGTTGAGGCAGGGGCAGAGACAGCTGATGTTAAGGAGGTAGAAATAGGTGCTCTTAGTGATGGTGAATATGTGGTCAGATGCTCATCTCAGGGTCAAATATGACACCAAAGTCGTGAACAGTCTGGTTCAGCCTCAGACAGTTGCCAGGGAGAATGAGGGTATCAGTCGGTCGGGCAAGGAGATTGTGTTGGGGACCAATGACAATGGCTTCCCAATATTAAACTGGAGGCGATTCCTGGTTATCCGGTTCTAGATGTCAGGAAAGCAGCTTAACAATTAGGAGAACAGTAGAGGGGTTGAGAGATGTGATGGTGAGGTAGAATTAGATGTTGTCAGAGTACATGTGGAAACTGATGCTGTGTTTTCGGAAGGTGATGCAGAGGAACAGCATGTAGATGAGAAATACGAGGGAGCCAAGGATAAATCTTTGGGGGACAGCAGGGGTAGTGGTGTAGGACTGGGAAGAGAAGCCATTGCAGGTGATTCTCAGACTACAACTGGATACATAAGAATGAAACCAGCTGAGTGCAGTCTCACCCAGCTGGACAACGGTGGAGATACATTGAAGAGGGATGGTTTGATCAACTCTGTCAAGACAGACAGGTCGAGAGGAATGAGTAGGAACAGTTTACCTTTGTCATAGTCACATATGATATAATTTGCGACTTTGATAAGAGCCATTTCAGTCCAGTGGGGAAAATCCAATTGGAGGGATTCAAACATGGAGGTTCAGGAAAGATGCTTGCAGAATTGGGAGATAACAGGACGTTCAGTGACTTTGGAGAGGAAAGGGTGGAAATGGGCGGTATTTTGGAAGGATGGAGAGGTGATATTGGAAAATTTGAAAAGGAGGGAATAGTACTTGAGAAGAGAGAGACCTTCACATTATCAGCTAACAAAGCAGCCTGTAAGGGAAGTTGGGTGGTCAGCAGTTTAGTGCGAATAGGGTCGAGGGAGCAAGAGGTGGAAAAATTAGCTAAGAGAAGGCACGAGGAGAGATAGGAGAGAAACCAGAGAAAGATGCAAAATAAGGCCAGGTAAGGGATAAGACAAAGAGGAAGTTGGACCCTGTGGACACGAGGAAGGGAGGGAAATGGCAGAGGCAGCTGATCTTAGTCAATCTTCGTGGCAAAGAAGTCCATGAGCTCCTTGCACCTGACAATTTACGAGAATGGTTCCAGTTACGTTGATGGATTGGAGAAGCTGGAATTGTTCTCCTGAGTAGAGAAGGTTGAGAGGAGATTTGATAGGTGTTCAAAATCGTGAGGAGTCTAGACAGTGTAGATAGAGAAAAAATGTTCTCATTGGTGGAAGGGTTCAGAACTAGAGGACACAGATTTAAGGTGATTTTTTTATTTGTTCATGGGATGTCAGCATCACTGGGAAGGCCAGCATTTATTGTCCATCCCTAATTGCCCTTGAATATTTGGTGGTGAGTCAACTTCTTGAACCACTGCGGTTCATATGGTGTGGGCACACCCGCAGTGCTGTTAGGAGGGTACTTCCAGCTTTTTGACCCAGCGCCAATGAAGGCACGGTGATATAGGTCCAAGTCAGGATGATGTGTGACTTGGAGGGGGGCTTGCATGTAGTCGTGTTCCATGCATCTGTTGCCCTTATCCTTCTAGGTGGGAGACATCATGTTTTGGAAGGTGCTGAAGGATTGGTGAGTTTCTGCATTGCATCTTGTAGATGGTACACACTGCTACCACTGTGCCTCGGTGGTGGAGGTAGTGAATCTTGAAGGTGGTGGATGTGGTGCCAATCAAGCAGGCTGCTTTGCCCTGGATGGTATCGAGCTTCTTGAGTGCTGTTGTAGCTGCAGCCATGCAGGCAGGTGGAATATTCCATCACACTCCTGACTTGCGTCTTGTAAAGGGTGGACAGAATTTGGGGAGACAGGAGGTGAGTTACTCGAAGTGGAATTCCTAGCCTCTGACCTGTTCTTCTAGCCACAGCATTTATGTGGCTGGTCTAGTTCAGTTTTGGGTCAATGGTAATTGCCAGGATGTTGATAGTGGGGGATTCACCAATGGTAATGCCATTGAACATCAAGGAGAGATGGTTAGATTCTCTCTTGTTTGAGAAAGTCATTGTCTGGCATTTGTGTGGGGTGAATGTTACTTGCCACTTATCAGCCCAAGCCTGGATGTTGTCCAGGTCTTGCTGCATCTGGACATGGGCTGCTTCAGTATCTGAGGAGTTGCGAATGGTGCTGAACATTCTGCAATCATCAGCGAACATCCCCACTTCTAATCTTATGATGGCGGGAAGGTCATTGATGAAGCAGCTGAAGATGGCTGGGCTTAAGACACTACTCTGAGGAACTCCTGCAGTGGATGTCCTGGGTCTGAGATGATTGACCTCAAGCAACCACAACTATCTTCCTTTGCACTAGGTATGACTCCAACCAGCTGAGAGTTTTCCCCCTGATTCCCATTGACTCCAGTTTTGCTAGGGCTGCTTGATGCCATACTCGGTCAAATGCTGCCTTGATATTAAGGACAGTCACACTCACCTCACCTCTTGAGTTCAGCTCTTTTGTCCATTTTTGGGCCACGGCTGTAATGAGGTCAGGAGCTGAGTGGCCCTGGCGGAACCCAAACTGAGCATCAGTGAGCAGTTTATTACTGAGCAAGTGCCACTGGATAGCACTGTCGACGACCCCTTCTATCACTTTGCTGATGATTGAGAATAGACTGATAGGGCGGTAATTGGCCAGATTAGATTTGCCCTGCTTTTTCTGTACAGGACATACCTGGGTAATTTTCTGCATTGCCAGGTAGATGCCAGTGCTCTAGCTGTACTGGAACAGCTTGGCTAGGGATATGGCTAGTTCTAGAGCACATGTCTTCAGTACTATTGCCGGAATGTTGTCAAGGCCCATAGCCTTTGTAGTATCCAGTGCCTTCAGCTGTTTCTTGATATCACGTGGAGTGAATCGAATTGACTGAAGGCTGGTATTTGTGATGCTGGAGACCTCAGGAGGAGGCCAAGATGGATCATTCACTCGGCACTTCCGGCTGAAGATGGACGCAAATGGTTGAGCCTTGCCTTTTGCACTGATGTGCTAGGCTCCCCCATCATTGAGGATGAGGATATTTGGGGAGCCTCCTCCTCCTGTTAGTTGTTTAATTTTCCACCACCATTCACGACTGGTTGTGGCAGGACTGCAGAGCTTAGATCTGATCCTTTGATTGTGGGATCATTTAGCCCTGTCTATTGCATGCTGCTTCCGCTGTTTGACATGCAAGTAGTCCTGTGTTGTAGCTTCACCAGACTTACACCTCATTTTTAGGTATGCCTGGTGCTGCCCCTGGCATGCCTTCCTGCACTCTTCATTGAACCAGGGTTGGTCCCCCGGCTTGATGGTAATGGTAGAGTGTGGGTTATGTCGGGCCATGTGGTTACAGATTGTGGTTGAATCCAATTCTGCTGCTGATGATGGCCCACAGCACCTCATGGATGCCCAGTTTTGAGCTGCCAGATCTGTTCGAAATTTATCCCACTTAGCACGGTGGTCGTGCCATTCAACACGATAGTCAGTATCCTCAATGTGAAGACAGGATTTTGTCTCCACAAGGACTGTGCGGTGGTCACTCCTACCAATGCTGTCATGGACATATGCATCTGTGATAGGTTGGTTGGTGAGGACGAGGTCAAGTAGGTTTTTCCCTCTTGTTGGTTCCCTCGCCTCCTGCCGCAGACCCAGTCTAGCAGCTATGTCCTTTAGGATTGGCTAGCTCGGTCAGTAGTGATACTACCGAACCACTCTTGGCGATAGGCATTGAAGTCCCCCACCCAGAATACATTCTGTGCCCTAGCTACCACCAGATCATTAGCCTAGGTCTCTGGATTACTAGTCCAGTGACATTACCACTACGACACTGCCTCCTCATTCTATCTCAGTGGATTTCGCTGGCAGGAGATTAGAGTGAAGAAGGTATTTATTTGTCATTTTACTCTTTCAAAATCAAAATCAAAGGCAGAGTAGTGTCTGTTCCCGCTCAGATCCATGCTGGCAATCATCTTCAGAAATGTATAAAACCCGACTTCTTGCATTATAGTCCTGGTCCCTGGCTAAAGATTACCGTGACAAAGTCCAAGATTACAGAGAATTGGAACTGAGTACTCCTTAACAAATTCCATCTTATCCTCCAAGTCCAAAGCATAACCTTAACAGAATTTGTCATTATGCTAGAAATCTCATTTAGGCCAGAAGGTGATTATTGCAAAGAATGGAAATATTACAATGATATGTCAAAGATGCCCTTTTGAGATTGGAATTATGGCTCATTCTTGGAGCAGAGCTGATACTGTACTATTCCACAACTAGTCAATGCTATAACTGTCCTGAAAATGCTTGATGCAAAGGAACTTGCATATATGTAAAAGCATAGAGAGAGCTATAACTGCATCTGGATGAACCTTATTTGACTTAGGAGTACTTGATGGAGCAATATAGAAAGAGCTTTACCCTACAGCTAACCTGTTCTCTATTTGACTGTGGTCTAAAAATTTTAAAAATGTGTTTCATCGGTACTCAGCTGCTGTACTTTGATAAGTATAAAATTAATTCAATACTGCAAGCAATGCCAGATAGAGTTCTGCCAGACACTATAAAACATGACGTGTAGGTCAAGACAAGTATTCCATGTTTTAATGTAATTTCTGTATTCCTCATTTTAAAATCATGTGGGAAAATTCACTAACTTGTATTAGTTTCTCGGCTAATGGTGACTCTTTTGAGGTTTTGGATTCATCATGCAGTTATTTGAAAGGAGATCCCTGGTAAATGAGGCATCTGTGCATACAGCATTTCATGCTTTTACTAAATTGAATAAATAGTCTGTGTTCTCTGAGTCCTAAACGAATTGGTTAAATGCGAGATTCTCTGTCGACATGTTCATGATCTTATGAGGTGCAATATGTTATGATTCCACTGGCACTGCACAACAGTAATGAAGATGGCTATAATCAATAAGAGCTCTGAATCCATACAATACTAAGGTGTGATTTATTAGATTTTGGATGCTGATTATTCAGTTTTGGACATAACAAGCATGCACAGCTGTTCTGATCTAGGCAGGCATGAATATTGAACCATTTTCAGTGTGACATCATTAATGGCCATGCTGTAGTGCATGAAACATCCTCGCTATGGTGAATAGTCATAATCATAGGTGAATGCATTCCTCCTTCATTCTTAGCTAGTTGGGTGCATCCAATTTGTTTGAAAAGCACAACCAAAAATTGAGGGAATTTTTGTGGGAGATGGGATCGTGGCTACAGTCTGAAACTATAACTCATGTTCTCATGTCCAACCCACAAATACCAGCATAGCATAGGTACAACCAGGCACTAAAATCAACACAATTAACAAGTGTTAGCATTCAGTATTCCCAAATGACCATTTTAGTGCTTAGATTTCACAGGTTGTGCTTTATAATGTTTTACACGCTTTGGGGTGAAATTGATCTATGCCAGTCATGCAAAACAGGCTCTTACCCAATAGACAGCCGATTTTTCACCATGCCTGATCTTGTGTGCGATTTTACCAGCCCATTGGAGATGGTCTGAGAGGTAGGGAGTGAGGAAAATGGCAGTGAGGGAAGCCCGACATGTTTACGCCAGGGGATATTCCCAGCAGCGGGAATGGCAGCCATTTGATTGATTGTTGACTGGAGGCGGGTGGCCAATTTACATAATTAAAAGGCCATTTTCCGGGGCCACTGGCAAATTGCCGTTGGCGGCTTGGCCACCCACCGAAGAGGCCCCCAACGGCAACAGCCACCCCGCGGCTCCAATGGCGCAGCTGGAGGGGTTTCCTCTCTGATCACCAGGGCCTGCCTTCCTGGCAAAATAATTTATTGCCTCTCCTTCAAGGGCACCTCAATATGGCGCAGCCTTGGCTGCCGAGCTTCCGGCCCTCTAATTGGTCCAGCAGCTCAGAGACTTAACCCGACGTCCTTAATTGGAAGATGGTTCAGACGGTGACCTCTTAATTGCCTGCCGCGGGGAAGATTGCTGCTGCAATCCTGCTGTCCTCCCACAGGTCACAATGTCGGGACTTACCTCTTGGTGGCAAAATCCGGCCTTTGTTACCACTGAAGTTCACAGAAAGATAGTTCAATCTCTTTATGGACACTCGTTTCCTCATCTCACTGTTAGCTTTTACTTGCTTCAAAATTAAACATCTTGACAATATTTTCCAAGCCAATGACAGTCATGCTGTCCTTACTTCACAGAATCACAGAATTGTAATTGTGCAGAAGGAGGCCATTCGGCCCATCGTGTCTGCACCAGCTCTCCGAGTGAGCAATTCACTTAGTGCCATTCCCCCGCCTTCTCCTCATAACCTTGTACATTCTTTCTTTTCAGGTAACTATCTAATTCCCTTTTGAATGCCTCAATTGAACCTGCCTCCACCACACTCTGGTGGTGCATTCCAGATCCTAACCACTTGCTGCGTGAAAAAGTTTTTCTTCATGTCGCATAGAGTACAAGAGCAAGGAGGTTATGTCGAATTTGTATAAGACACTAGTGTGGCCTCAGCTGGAGTATTGCATCTAGTTCTGGGCACCGCACTTTAGGAAGGATGTGAAGGCATTGGAGAGAGTGCAGAGAAGGTTCCTGAGAATGGTTCCAGGGATGAGGAACTTCAGTTATGAGGATAGATTGGAGAAGTTGGGACTGCTTTTCTTGGAGAAAAGAAGGCTGAGAGGAGATTTGATAGAGGTATTCAAAATCATGAGGGGTCTGGACGGAGCGGATAGCGAAACACTGTTCCCACATGTGAAAGGATCGAGAATGAAAGGGCACAGGTTTAAAGTAATTGGTAAAAGAAGCAAAAGTGACATAAGGAAAATCTTTTCCATGCAGCAAATGGTAGAATAGAATCATAGAATTGTTACAGCACAGAAGAAGGCCATTCAACCCATCGTGTCCTTGCTGGCCTTCATAAGGAGCAATTCACGTACTGCCACTTCCTCGCCCTCTCTCTACATCCCTGCATATTCCTCTTCATCAGAAAATGTAGAAAGATTTATGACACAGAAGGAGGTGACTCAGCCCATTGTGTCTGTACCTACCAAAAAATGAACCATCCAGCCTAATCCCATTTGCCAGCACTTGTTCCATATCCCTGGAGGTTACGGGACTTCAGGTGCATATCCAGACACCTTTTAAATGAGTTGAGGGTTTCTGCCTCTACTACCCTTTCAAGCAGTGCATTCCAGACCCCTACCACCCACTAACTGAAAATATTTTCCTCATCTCCCCTCTAATCCTTCTATCAATCACTATACGTCGATGTCCCTAATCACTGACCACTCTGCTAAGGGATATAGATCCTTCCCATCCACTCTATCCAGGAACTTCACAACTTTGAACACCTCAATCGAATCTCCCCTCAACCTCCTCTGATTTCCCTTTCGTAAATCCATGCTGACTCTGTCCGATTCTACCACTGTTCTCCAAGTGCTCTGCTCCAAAATCTTTGATAATGGACTCTAGAATTTTACCCCCAATTCCATGCCCTTTAATTTTACATGTTAATCTCTTATGAGGGACTTTGTCGAAAGCCTTCTGAAAGTCCAAATAAACCACATCCACTGCCTCCCCCTCATCAACCCTACTAGTTACATCCTCGAAGAATTCTAGTAGATTTGTCAAGCATGATTTCCCTTTCGTAAATCCATGCTGACTCTGTCCGATTCTACCACTGTTCTCCAAATGCTCTGTTCCAAAATCTTTGATAATGGACTGTAGAATTTTGCCCACTACTGACGTCAGACTGACTGCTTTCTCCCTACCTCCCTTTTTAAATAATGCGGTTATATTAGCTACCCTCCAATCTGTAGGAACTGTTCCATGGTCTATAGAATCTTGGAAGATGACCACCAATGCATCCACTATTTCTAGGGCCACTTCCTTAAGTACTCTGGGATGTAGATTATCAGGCCCTGGGGATTTATCGACCTTCAATCCCATCAATTTCCCCAATACCATTTCTCTACTAATACTGATTTCCTTCAGTTCCTCCCTCTCACTAAACCCTGTGTTCCCCAACATTTCTGGTATGATATTTGTGTCCTCCTTTGTGAAGACAGAACCAAAGTATGCATTTAGTTGGTCAGCCATTTCTTTATTCCCCATAATAAATTCCCCTGTTTCTGACTGTAAGGGACCTACATTTGTCTTCACCAATCTTTTTCTCTTCACATACCTATAGAAACTTTTACAGTCAGTTTTTATGTTCCCTGCAAACTTACTCTCATACTCTATTTTCCCCTTCATAATCAATCCCTTGGTCCTCCTTTGCTGAATTCTAAACTGCTTCCAATCCTCGGGTCTGTTGTTTTTTCTGGTGAATTTATATGCCTCTTCCTTGGATCTAATGCTATCTCTAATTTCTCTTGGACGCCATGGTTTGGCTACCTTTCCTGTTTTACTTTTGCGCCAGACAGGAATAAACAATTGTTGCAGTTCATCCATACACTTTTTGAATGTTTGCCATCATCCACCGTCATCCCTTTAAGTAACGTTTCCCAATCCATCATAGCCAACTCGCACCTCATACCGTCGTAGTTTCCTTTATTAAGATTCAGGACCCTAGTCTCAGAATCAACTACATCAATCTCCACTTTGATGAAGAATTGAAGAATTCCCCTGGGTCCCATGGGCTTTTATTTTTTTAACCAGTCTGCCATGTGGGATCTTGTCAAAAGCCTTGCGAAAATCCATGTAGACCACATCAATTGTACTACCCTCATCAATCCTCCTCATTACCTCATCAAAAAATTCAGTCAAGCTGGTCAGACACGATCCTCCCTTAACAAATCCATGTTGACTGTCCTTGATTACTCCGTGACTTTCTAAATGACAGTTTATCCTGTCTCTCAGAATTGATTCCAATTATTTGCCCACCACCGAGGTTAGACTGACTGGCCTATAGTTATGTGGTCTATCCCTTGCGCCCTTTTTAAACAAAGGTACAATGTTAGCAGTCCTCCAACCCTCCAGCACCACACCTGCATCCAGTGAGGATTAGAAAATGATGGTCAGACCTTCTGCTATTTCCTCCCCGGCTTCTTATAACATCCTGGAGTACAATTCATTTGGCCCTGGTGATGGATCCACTTTCAAGGATGCTAATCCCCTTGATACTTCCTCTCTCCCTATGTTTGTCACATCCAATACTTCACACTCCTCCTCCTTAACTACAATGCCTGTATCGTCCCCCTCTTTTGTGAAGACAGACACAAAGTATTCATTAAGAACCATACCCACATCTTCTGCCTCTACACATAGGTTACCTTTTTTGTCTTTTATAGGCCCTACTCTTTTCTTAGTTATCCTCGTACTGTTAATGTATTGATAAAACATCTTGGGTTCTCCGTGATTTTACTTGCCAATATTCTTTCATGCCCTCTCTTTGCTTTCCTAATTTCCTTTTGATTTCACCTCTGCACTTTCTATACTCCACTCGGCTTTCTGCAGTATTAAGTTCTTTGTGTCTCACATAAGCTTTCCTTTTCTACCTTATCTTACCCTGTAGGCTCCTTGACATCCAAGGGGCTCTAGGTTTGGCCAACCCACTTTTTTTCTTTTTGCGAACACGTTTACTCTGAGTCCCTTGAATATCCCCCTTTTAATGCCTCCCACTGCTCTGACACTGATTTACCTTCAAGTTGCTGTTTCCATTCCACTTTTGCCATATCACTCCTCAGCTTAGTAAAATTGGCCTTGCCCCAATTGAGAACGTTTAACTCCTGTTCTATCTTTGTTCTTTTCCATAATTATGTTAAAACTAACAGAATTATGATCACTACCACCAAAATGCTCTCCCACTGCCACTCCTTCCACCTGCCAAATTTCATTACCTAAAACTAAGTCCAGAATTGCACCCTCTCTTGTTGGACTTGCCACATACTGGCCAAAAAAGTTCTCCTGGATGCACTTCAAGAATTCTGTTTCCTCCATTCCTTTCACGCTAAAACTATCCCAGTTAATATTGAAGTAGTTAAAATCCCCTACTATTACTGCTCTGTTGTTTTTGCACTTCTCAGAGATTTGCTGACATACTTGCTCTTCTATAATAATATACTTGCTCTTCTTTCTCAGTCTGACTGTTTGGGGGTCTATGTACACTCCCAGTAGTATAACAGCCCCTTTTTTATTCCTTAGCTCAATCCATATGGCCTCATTTGATGATCCTTCTAACATATCATCCCTCCTCACAGCTGTAATTGTTTCTTCGACCAAAATTGCCTTCTCCCCTCCCCTTTTTACCTCCCTCTCTATCTCGTGTGAAAATCCTGTCACCAGGAATGTTGAGCTGCCATTCCTGTCCTTTTTTAAGCCATGTTTCTGTAATAGCTATGATACTGCTACATTTCTATCTGTGCCCTCAACTCATCTGCTTTATTTGCTAAACTCCTTGCATTGAAGTGTATACCCTTGAGCACTGCCAAACTCTATTTTTATTTTCTAACCTTTGTTATTTCTGTTGTCTTCCAGACTCATTCACTAATTTGCTGCCTTCTATTTTCATTTCTGATTTTTCCCCTCTGAATTAACTCTCAGGTTCCGATTCCCCTGCCAAACTAGTTTAAACCCTGCTCAACAGCATCAGCAAACCTCCCATCAAGGATATTTGTCCCAGTCCTGTTGAGGTGCAAACCATCCAGCTTCTACAGGTCCCACCTCCCCCAGAACTGGTCCCAATACCCCAGGAATCTAAAGCCCTCCCTCCTGCACCATCTCTCTAGCCACTCATTCATAACCTCCTATTTCTAGCTCACTTGCATGTGGTACTGGGAGTAATCCGGAGATTGGTACCAATATGCTTAGAGTTTGGAATGCACTGCCTGAGAGTGTGGTGGAGGTCGGTTCAATTGAAGCATTCAAAATGGAACTAGACTGTTATATGAAAAGGAAGAATGTACAGGGTTATGGGTAGAAGGCAGGGGAATGGCCCTAAGTGAGTTGCTCATTCGGAGAGCCCAAACTCAATGGGCCAAATGGCCTCCTTCTGTGCTGTAACAATTCTGTGATTCTGTGATTCTATGTTTGGACCAAGGCTGTAATGAGGTCTGGAGCTAAGTGGTCCTGCCTGAACCCAAACTGAGCATCAGTGAGTAGGTTCTTGCTGAGTAAGTGCCACTTGATAGCGCTGTTGACAACACTTTCCATCACTTTGCTGATGATTGAGAGGATGGGGCGGTAATTGGCTGTATTAGATTTGACCTGCTTTTTGGAGACAGGATGTACCTGTGCAATTTTCCACATTGTCGGGTAGATGCCGGTGTTGTAATTGCACTGGAACAACTTGGTTAAAGGCATGGCAGTTCTGGAGCACAAGTCTTCAGCACGACAGCCGGGATGTTATCGGGATTCATAGCCTTTGCTGTGTCCAGTGCATTCAGCTGTTTCTTGATAGCACATGGAGTGAATCGAATTAGCATCTGTGATGCTGGGGTCTTCAGGAGGAGGCCAAGATGGGTCATCCACTAAGCACTTCTGGCAGAAGATGGTTGAAAATGCTTCAGCCTTGTCTTTTGCACTAACGTGCTGGGCTCTACCATCATTCAGGATGGGAATGTTTGTGGAACCTGCACCTCTCATTACTTTTTTAATTGTCCTCCACCAATCAGAACTGGATGTGGCAGGACTGCAGAGCTTTGATCAGATCCTTTTGTTGTGGAATCTCTTAGCTCTGTTTATCGAATGCTGCTTCTGATGTTTAGCATGTTTGTAGGCCATGCTGTAGCTTCACCAGTTTGGAACCTCATTATTTTACGTATGCTTTGTGCTGCTCTGGCATGCTGTCCTCCCCTCCTCATTGAAACAGGGTTGCTCCCTTGGCTTGATGGTAATGGTACAGTCAAGGTATTGATGGGCCATGAGCTTACATATTGTGACAGAGCACAATCATGCTGCTGCTGAAGGCCCAGAGCAGCTCATGGATGCCCAGTTTGAGCTGCTAGATCTTATATGATTCTATCCTATTTAGCACTGTCTTAGTGCCACACAGCACAATAGAGGGTGTCTTTAGTGTGAAGACTGGACTGTCTCCTCAAAGACTTTGCGGTGGTCACGCCTAGTCAAGGACAGATGCATCGGAGACAGATAAATTCATGAGGACGAAGTCAAATCGATTTTTCCCTCATGTTGATTTTCTCAGCAGCTGCCAGTCTGTTAGATATGTCCTTCAGGATCTGGCATCTTGGTCAGAAGTGTGTTACCCAGCCACTTTTGCTGATGGGCATTGAAGTCCCTCCCCCCACCTCTGCAGAGTACATTCTGTGCTATTGCTACCTTCAGTGCCTCTTCCAACAGGTGTTCGTTGTGAAGAAGTACTGATTCATCAGTTGAGGGAGGGCAGATATGGTAATCAGCAGGATGTTTCCTTGTCCATGAGACTTCAAGGGGTTTAGAGTCAATGCTGAGGACTCCCAGGGCCACTCTCTCATGACTGTATACAACTGTGTCATCACCTCTGATGGGTCTGTTCTGCCAGTGAGACTGGACATGCTGAGGGATGGTGATGGAGGAGTCTGGGACATTGGCTGTACGGTATAGTTTTGTGAGTATGACTATGTCAGGCTTGACTAGTCTGTGGGTCAGCTCTCCCAATTTTTGCACAAGTCCCCAGATCTTAGTGAGGAGGACTTCTTAGGCTCAACTCAGCTGGATGTGCCTTTGTCGTTTCCAATGCCTAGATCAATGTCGGATGGTCCATCCTGTTTTATTTTTATTTGACTTTTCCTTTGCAGTTTGATACAACTCAGCGGCTTTCTAGTCCATTTCAGAGGGCAGTTAAGAGTTAACTACATTCCTGGGGGGTCTGGAATCACATGTAAGACAGTCCAGGTAAGGTCAGGAGATTTCCTTCGCTAAAGGACGTCAGCGAACCACATGGGTTTTCACGATAGTCTGGTAGTTCCTTGGTCATCATGACTGAGATTGGTTTATTATTGACTTTAATTATTGACTTAATTAAATTTAAATTCTCCCCAGCTGCCGTGGTGGAATTTGAACTGATGTCTCTGGAGCATTAGTCCAGGCCTCTGGATTACTAGTCCAGTAACATTACCACTATGCCACCATTCGTTTATTGTAAAAGACTTTTGTCTGTTTTCTCCATCGTTTGACTTGGCACTGCAATCCTCAAGCCCACAAAGTAAGCAATAATACACAGAAATGAATTTTGAATTCTATGTGGTCAAATAGCTTTTACTTTGCACAGAAAACTTTATCCATAGGTGAAATCAAAATGTACAGTATCTGCAACTACTTCTTCCCATCTTGTGCTAGCTAACTTATTTCCTTTAGCTCCTAATCCACTACGCCTATGAATGGGATGAGTTTTAGCAGTGGATAGTTGGGAAGGTTTTGCTCCAGCCTCAGAGGGCTGAGGTGACTTCATTCAAGATGCTATCTCAGATAAAACAGCTTCCACCAGTCTTTTTCTTGCAGTGGCATAGTATGCCAGTCCCTTGATTGAAGCTCACATGCACAGGCACTGGAGGGACCTTTAAGTAATTAAGCTCATTGCCACACTCCGAAGAGATAGTGACATCTGTCTGCACTCCTTTGCAGCCCAGTTGTGCTGGGCACAGGCTCAGTGGTCTTACTGGTCAGTCTCATCAAACAGTGAATAGTCATAATCAAGTCTTGAAATCCCGATGAAATTTTCCTGTTCAAAGCATCTATTGTTTTGCTAGAGCTGCCACTCCAAAAGCTAATAATTTCCTAAATATTCCTGCAATGTGTTGTAGATATGGTGAAGACTCTTCTTCGTCTATCATTTCAACCATATAGATGGAAATCATATGAGATTGATACTCCATAATTAAAAGATGCCTCCAACATCTGTACTCCTAGACACCTGAGCTGAAGGCGACCATTTCTCCATCCTTTGTGGAGGAATCGCACCCTCTCACTCTTCCACTTCCGTTCTGATTCACTAATTATTTCCTCGCAGCTGGGTGTATCTGGGCTGGTGCTGAGTTCGGGGGATGTAGTAATAACAGCTTGTGAGGATGTAGCAGAAGTTGTGATCCAAATGTGCCATCAAAGTTGATTCTGCAAGTGTCTGGGTGATTATCTGAGCGGCTGACCTTTTCATCAAAGAACAAAGAACAGTACAGCACAGGAACAGGCCATTCGGCCCTCCAAGCCTGTGCTGATCTTGATGCCTGTAAAAACTAAAACCTTTTGCACTTCCATGGACCGCATCCCTCTATTCCCATCGTATTCATGTATTTGTCAAGATGCCTCTTAAACTTCGCTATCGTACCTGCTTCCACCACCTCCCCCGGCAGCAAGTTCCAGGCACTCAGCACCCTCTGTGTAAAGAACTTGCCTCGCACATCCCCTCTAAACTTTGCCCCTCTCACCTTAAACCTATGTCCCCTAGTAACTGACTCTTCCACCCTGGGAAAAAGCTTCTGACTATCCACTCTGTCCATGCCGCTCATAACTTTGGAAACCTCTACCAAGTCACCCCTCCACCTCCGTCATTCCAGTGAAAACAATCCAAGTTTATCCAACCTCTCCTCATAGCTAATTCCCTCCAGACCAGGCAACATCCTGGTAAACCTCGTCTGTACCCTCTCCAAAGCCTCCACGTCCTTCTGGTAGTGTGGCGACCAGAATTGCACGCAATATTCTAAGTGTGGCCTAACTAAAGTTCAGTACAGCTGCAGCATGACTTGCCAATTTTTATACTCTATGCCCCGACCGATGAAAGCAAGCATGCCGTATGCCTTCTTGACTACCTTATCCACCTGCTTTGCCACTTTCAGTGACCTGTGGACCTGTACGCCCAGATCTCTCTGCCTGTCAATACTCCTAAGGGTTCTGCCATTTATTGTATACTTGTATTGTATATGGTATATAGATCTTCCAAAATGCATTACCTCACATTTGTCCGGATTAAACTCCATGTGCCATTTCTCCGCCCAAGTCTCCAATCGATCTATATCCTGCTGTATCCTCTGACAATCCTCATCGCTATCCGCAACTCCACCAACCTTTGTGTCGTCCGCAAACTTACGAATCAGACCAGCTACATTTTCCTCCAAATCATTTATATATAGTACAAACAGCAAAGGCCCCAGCACTGATCCCTGCGGAACACCACTAGTCACAGCCCTCCATTCAGAAAAGCACCCTTCCACCGCTACCCTCTGTCTTCTATGACCGAGCCAGTTCTGTATCCATCTTGCCAGCTCACCTCTGATCCCGTGTGACTTCACCTTTTGTACCAGTCTGCCATGAGGGACCTTGTCAAAGGCTTTACTGAAGTCCATATAGACACCATCCACTGCCCTTCCTTCATCAATCATCTTCGTCACTTCCTCAAAAAACTCGATCAAGTTAGTGAGACACGACCTCCCCTTCACAAAACCATGCTGCCTCTCGCTAATAAGTTCATTTGTTTCCAAATGGAAGTAAATCCTGTCCCGAAGAATCCTCTGTAATAATTTCCCTACCACTGACGTAAGGCTCATCGGCCTATAATTTCCTGGATATCCTTGCTACCCTTCTTAAACAAAGGAACAACATTGGCTATTCTCCAGTCCTCTGGGACCTCACCTGTAGCCAATGAGGATAAAAAGATTTCTGTCAAGGCCCCAGCAATTTCTTCCCTAGCCTCCCTCAGTATTCTGAGGTAGATCCCATCAGGCCCTGGGGACTTATCTACCTTAATGCTTTGTAAGACGCCCAACACCTCCTTTTTGATAACGATATGACCCAGACTATCTACACTCCCTTCCCTCGGCTCATCATCCATCAAGTCCTTCTCTTTGGTGAATACTGATGCAAAGTACTCATTTAGTACCTCGCCCATTTCCTCTGGCTCCACACATAGATTCCCTCCTCTGTCCTTGAGTGGGCCCACCCTTTCCCTGGTTACCCTCTTGCTCTTTATATACGGATAAAAAGCCTTGGGATTCTCCTTAATCCTGTTTGCCAATGACTTTTCATGACCCCTTTTAGCCCTCCTGACTCCTTGCTTAAGTTCCTTCCTACTGTCTTTATATTCCTCAAGTGCTTCGTCTGTTCCCAGCCTTCTAGCCTTTACGAATGCTTCCTTTTTCTTTTTGACTCGGCTCACAATATCCCTCGTTATCCAAGGTTCCCGAAACTTGCAAAACTTATCCTTCTTCCTCACAGGAACATGCCGGTCCTGGATTCTCATCAACTGACGTTTAGTTTAGTTTTAGTTTAGTTTAGAGATACAGCACTGAAACAGGCCCTTCGGCCCACCGAGTCTGTGCCGACCATCAACCACCCATTTATACTAATCCTACACTAATCCCATATTCCTATCACATCCCCACCTGTCCCTATATATTTCCCTACCACCTACCTATACTAGGGGCAATTTATAATGGCCAATTAACCTATCAACCTGCAAGTCTTTGGCATGTGGGAGGAAACCGGAGCACCCGGAGGAAACCCACGCAGACACAGGGAGAACTTGCAAACTCCGCACAGGCAGTACCCAGAATCGGACCCAGGTCCCTGGAGCTGTGAGGCTGCGGTGCTAACCACTGTTTGAAAGACTCCCACATGTCAAATGTTGATTTACCCTCAAACAGCCGCCCCCAATCTAAATTCTTCAGTTCCTGCCTAATATTGTTATAATTAGCCTTCCCCCAATTTAGCACCTTCACCCGAGGACTACTCTTATCCTTATCCACAAGTACCTTAAAACTTATGGAATTATGGTCACTGTTCCCGAAATGCTCCCCTGCTGAAACTTCGACCATCTGGCCAGGCTCATTCCCCAATATCAAGTCCAGTACGGCCCCATCCCTAGTTGGACTGTCTACATATTGTTTCAAGAAGCCCTCCTGGATGCTCCTTACAAATTCTGCCCCATCCAAGCCCCGAGCGCTAAGTGAGTCCCAGCCAATATAGGGGAAGTTAAAATCACCCACCACTACAACCCTGTTACCTTTACATCTTTCCAAAATCTGTCTACATATCTGCTCCTCTACCTCCCGTTGGCTGTTGGGAGGTCTATAGAAAACCCCCAACATCGTGACTGCACTCTTCCTGTTCCTGAGCTGCACCCATATTGCCTCGCTGCATGACCCGTCCGAGGTGTCCTCCCGCAGTACAGCTATGATATTCTCCTAAACCAGTAATGCAACTCCCCCACTCCTTTTCCATCCCCCTCTATCCCGCCTGAAGCTTCTAAATCCCGGAACATTTAGCTGCCAATCCTGCCCTTCCCTCAACCAAGTCTCTGTAATAGCAACAACATCATAGTTCCAAGTACTAATCCAAGCTCTAATTCATCTACCTTACCTGTTATACTTCTCGCATTGAAACAAATGCACTTCAGACCACCAGTCTCTCTGTGCACCGCAACATGTCCCTGCCTGCTCTTCCTCTTAGTCTCACTGGCCTTATTTGCTAGTTCCCCCTCATTTATTTCACTTGCTGTCCTATTGCTCTGGTTCTCACCCCCTTGCCACACTAGTTTAAACCCTCCAGAGTGACGCTAGCAAACCTCGCAGCCAGGATATTTGTGCCCCTCCAGTTTAGGTGCAACCCGTCCTTCTTGTACAGATCCCACCTGTCCCTGAAGAGATCCCAATGATCTAGATATCTGAAACCCTCCCTCCTACACCAGCTGTTCAGCCACATGTTTAGCTGCACTATCTTCCTTTTTCTAGCCTCACTGGCACGTGGCACAGGGAGTAATCCCGAGATTACAGCCCTAGAGGTCCTGTCTTTTAACTTTCTACCTAACTCCCTAAACTCCCCCTGCAGGGCCTCGTCACTCTTCCTGCCTATGTCACTTCCTGATGATCACTTTCCTGATGATTGAAAGTAGACTGATGGGTCAGTAATTGGCTGGATTGGATTTGTCCTACTTTTTGCTTGCAGGACATACCAGGGCAATTTTCCATTTTATCAGGTAGATGCCAGTGCTGTCGCTGTACTCGAACAGTTTGGTTAGGGGCACAGCTGGTTCTGGACCACAAGTCTTCAGCACGACAGTGAGGATGTTGTCAGGGCCCATAGACTTTGCTGTATCCAGTCTGCTCAGATGTTTCTTGATATCATGTGGGGTGAATCGAATTGGCTGCAGATTGGTACCTGCAATGGTGGAGGCCGATTTTACTAAGTTGCAGCTAAATTTTCCTTCTTCCAAGAGCCAGTAAACCTATCACTCCAAGCATACCCTGCAAGCTAATAAGAATTGCGGAGGAAAAAGCAATCAGTTGGTAGCAGAATCACATGGGTGGAATGACAAATGGGAGGAAAGTCCAGCCTCAAATGTCCAGACTCTACCATTTGAGTGTCTTGTACCGAACATAATCCCCCATATTTTTAAATACCATCAACATTGCTAATTATAGTATGAGTGTTTGTATAATTAAGAATGCTTGTTCTTACATACAAACATATGAATTAGGAGTAGGAGTAGGCCACCCGGCCCCTCGAGCCTGCTCCGACATTCAATAAGATCATGGCTGATTTGATTGTAACCTCGACTCCACATTCCCGCCTACCCGCAATAACCTATCACCCCCTTGCTTATCCAGAATCTATCTCCCTCTGCCTTAAAAGTATTTAAAGACTCTGCTTCTACTGCCTTTTGAGGAAAAGAGTTCCAACGACTCATGACCCTCTAATAGAAAACATTTCTCCTGATCTCTGTCTTAAATGGACGACCCCTTATTTTAAATAGTGACCCCCTCGTTCTAGCTTCTCCCACAAGGAGAAACACCCTTTCCACATCCACCCAGTCAGGATCCGTCAGGTTCTTATACGTTTCTTGTCAAGAGGAAGAAGAAGGCTTATGTTAGGATGAGACGTGAAGGCTCAGTTAGGGCGCTTGATAGTTACAAGCTAGCCAGGAAGGATCTAAAGGGACAGATAAGAAGAGCAAGGAGAGGACACGAGAAGTCATTGGCGGATAGGATCAAAGAAAACCCTAAGGCTTTCTATAGGTATATCAGGAATAAAAGAATGACTAGAGATAGGTTAGGGCCAATCAAGGATAGTAGTGGGAAGTTGTGTGTGGAATCGGAGGAGATAGGGGAAGTGTTAAATGAATATATTTCGTCAGTATTTACAGTGGAGAAAGAAAATGTTGTCGAGGAGAATACTGAGATACAGACTACTAGGCTGGATGGGATTGAGGTTCACAAGGAGGAGGTGTTAGCAATTTTGGAAAGTGTGAAAATAGATAAGTCCCCTGGGCCAGATGGGATTTAGCCTAGGATTCTCTGGGAAGCCAGGGAGGAGATTGCAGAGCCTTTGTCCTTGATTTTTATGTCGTCATTGTCGACAGGAATAGTGCCCGAAGACTGGAGGATAGCAACTGTTGTCCCCTTGTTCAAGAAGGGGAGTAGAGACAGCCCTGGTAATTATAGACCTGTGAGCCTTACTTCGGTTGTGGGTAAAATGTTGGAAAAGGTTATAAGAGATAGGATTTATAATCATCTTGAAAAGAATAAGTTCATTAGAGATAGTCAGCACGGTTTTGTGAAGGGTAGGTTGTGCCTCACAACCCTTATTGAGTTTTTTGACAAGGTGACCAAACAGGTGGATGAGGGTAAAGCCGTGGATGTGGTCTATATGGATTTCAGTAAGGCGTTTGATAAAGTTCCCCACGGTAGGCTATTGCAGAAAATACAGAAGTATGGGATTGAAGGTGAATTAGTGCTTTGGATCAGAAATTGGCTAGCTGAAAGAAGACAGAGGGTGGTGGTTGATGGTAAATGTTCATCCTGGAGTATAGTTTCTAGTGGTGTACCGCAAGGATCTGTTTTGGGGCCATTGCTGTTTGTCATTTTTATAAATGACCCGGATGAGGGTGTAGAAGGGTGGGTTAGTAAATTTGCGGATGACATGAAGGTCGGTGGAGTTGTGGATAGTGCCGAGGGTTGTTGTAGGTTACAGAGGGACATAGATAGGCTGCAGAGCTGGGCTGAGAGATGGCAAATGGAGTTTAATGCGGAAAAGTGTGAGGTGATTCACTTCGGAAGGAGTAACAGGATTGCAGAATACTGGGCTAATGGGAAGATTCTTGGTAGTGTAGATGAGCAGAGAGATCTTGATGTCCAGGTACATAAATCCCTGAAAGTTGCCACCCAGGTTAATAGAGCTGTTAAGAAGGCATATGGTGTGTTAGCTTTTATTAGTAGGGGGATCGAGTTTAGGAGCCACGAGGTCATGCTGCAGCTGTACAGAACTCTGGTGCGGCCGCACCTGGAGTATTGCGTGCAGTTCTGGTCACCGCATTATAGGAAGGATGTGGAAGCTTTGGAAAAGGTGCAGAGGAGATTTACTAGGATGTTGCCTGGTATGGAGGGAAGGTCTTACGAGGAAAGGCTGAGGGACTTGAGGTTGTTTTCGTTAGAGAGAAGGAGGAGGAGAGGTGACTTAATAGAGACATATAAGATAATCAGAGGGTTGGACAGGGTGGATAGTGAGAGCCTTTTTCCTCGGATGGTGATGGCAAACACGAGGGGACATAGCTTTAAGTTGAAGGGTGATAGATATAGGACAGATGTCAGAGGTAGTTTCTTTACACAGAGAGTAGTAGGGGCGTGGAACGCCCTGCCTGCAACAGTAGTGGACTCGCCAACTTTATGGGCATTTAAGTGGTCATTGGATAGACATATGGATGAAAATGGAATAGTGTAGGTCAGATGGTTTCACAGGTCGGCGCAACATCGAGGGCTGAAGGGCCTGTACAGCGCTGTAATGCTCTATGTTCTATGTACCAAATCACCTTTTACTCTCCTGCACTCCAGTGGCTACAAGCCTAGCCTGTTCAACCTTTCCTCATAAGGCAACCCGCCCATTCCAGGTATTAGTCCAGTAAACCTTCTCTGAACTGCTTCCAATACATTTACATCCTTCCTTAAATAAGGAGATCAATACTCTACACAGTACTCCAGATGTGGTCTTACCAATGCCCTGTATAACTGAAGCATACCCTCCATACTTTTGTATTCAACTCCTCTCACAATAAATATTAACATTCTATTAGCTTTGCTAATTACTTACTGAACCTGCATTCTAACATTTTATGATTCATGCAGTAACACACCCAAATCTCTCTGCATCTCAGAGCTCTGCAATCTCTTACCATTTAGAAAATATGATTTTTTTAAATTCTTCCTGCCAAAATGGACAATTTCGCATTTTTCCACATTTACCCACATTATACTCCATTTGTCAGATCTTTGCCCACTCACTTAACCTATCTATATCCCTTTGTAGCCTCCTTATGTCCTCTTCACAATTTACTTTCCTACCTATCTTCGTGTCATCAGCAAATTTAGCAACCATACCTTTGATGCCTTTATCCAAGTCATTTGTATAAATTGTAAAAAGTTGAGGCCCCAGCACTGATCCCTGCAGCACACCACTCATTCCACCTTGCCAACCAGAAAAATGACCCATTTATGCCTACTCTCTATTTCCTGTTAGCTAGCCAATCTTCTATCCATGCCAATATGTTACCCCCTACACCAAGAGCTTTTATTTTCTGCAATAACCTTTGATGTGGCACCTTATCAAATGCCTTCTGGAAATCTAAGTACGGTTCCCCTTTATCCACAGCACATGTTGTTTCTTCAAAGAACTCCAGTAAATTGGTTAAACATGATTTCCCTTTCACAAAACCATGTTGACTTTGCCTGATTACCTTGCATTTTCCAAGTGCCCTGCTATAACATCTTTAATAATAGCTTCTAACATTTTCCCTCAGCCATATGTTAAGCTAAGTGGCCTGTAGCTTCCTGCTTTCTGTCTCCCTTCCTTTTTGATTAAAGAAGTTAGATTGGCTATTTTCAAATCTAATGGAACCTTCCCTGACTCTCAGGAATTTTGGAAAATTAAAACCAATGCATCTATCTCACAAGCCACTTCTTTCAGGACCCTAGGATGAAGTCCATCAAGACCCAGGGACTCGTCAGCCCCCAGCTCCAACAATTTGCTCAGTACCACTTCCCTGGTGATTGTAATTGTCTGGAGTTCTTGCCTTCTTTCCATTTCCTGATTTACAGCTATTTCTGGGATGTTACTTGTATCCTCTGTAGTGAAGACTGATGCAAAATACCTGTTCAATTCATCCACCATCTCCTTATTTTCCCTTATTAATTTCCCAGACTCACTTTCTATAGGACCAACACTCACTTTGTTAACTTTTCTTTTTTAAATATCTATAGAAACTCTTACTATCTGTTTTCATATTTCTAGCCATCTTTCTCTCATACTCTAATTTTTCCCTCCTTCTCTGATTTTTCCCTGCTTATTAACCTTTTAGTCATTCTTTGTTGTTCTTTATATTCTGTCCAATCGTCTGACCTGCCACCCATCTTTGCGCAATTATATCTTTTTTTTACGTTTGATACTATCTTTAACTTTTTTAGTTAACCACAGATAGTGGGTCCTCCTTTTGGAATTTTTCTATCTTGTTGGAATGTCTCTATTTTGTGTCTTCTGAAATATCTCCTTAGATGTCTGCCACTACATCTCCATTGTCCTATCCCCTAACCTAATTTGCTACTTCGCCGACTCTGCTTTCATGCCCTCATAATTGACCTTATTTTAAACTTAAAATATGAGTCTTGGACCCATTCTTCTCTCCCTCAAACTGAATGTAAATTATGATCATTTTTGATCGTGATTCTTCTAACTGTCTTTAAAAAAATTAAAAGAGTAGGGATACCTAGGCGTTCAGATACATATCTCTTTAATGGTGGAAAAAAGCTGTAAAAAAAAGATGTGGGAGCCTTGATTCTATAATTAAAGGAATGGAATCTGAAAAAGAGGTAATACTAAATCTATGCAAATCATTGGTTAGAAGACTGTCTAATTTTTTGGAAATCTACTTTAGGAAGAACATCAAACCCATGGAGAGGATACAGAAGAAATGAACTGGCATGATAATTGGGATGTCTAACTTTGGTTATGAGGAGGGACCAGACCAAAATAGTTACTTTTCAGTAGAACAGAGAAGGTTAAGAGGAGGTATGACACAGGTGTTCAAAAGGTATGAGGGGTTTTGAAAAGGTAAATAGGAAAAAGTTGTTTGCACTGGTCAGTGACTTGAGTTAGGTTATTGATCATCAAAAAATGAAAGGCAGAGGTTTAACAACAGTATTTTCATGCATGGAAAGACCGACCTGAAACAATGGTGAAAGCAGAAACCATTATCGTTTTTAAAAAGGTGAATAAATATTTGAAAAAAAAAAATGAATGATATGGGGAAAGGACCGGAGAATGAGACTAAATAGAGAACTCTTTCAGAGATTTGGCACAGGTGCAATGGGCTGAATGGCTTCCTGCACTATGAAAATAATCTGATTCTTGTTGTTGTTAATTTTATGATCTATTCGATAAATTCATCTCCCAGTGTGACCTTGAGCCGTACAAGCCAGAAAGGTCTCAGGTTTGATTCATAGTCTTTATTGAAGAGCTGATTTCAATCAAGGGCAGTGGTTGGGTGCTGCATTTGGTACTTCTCTTTGAATAAGGAGCGGGAAAATCAACCAGAGATTCTGCTAGCCAGTAGTCTGCAATTAAATGCTTGTGTCTGGGTATTGTGGTAAAATAGCCTGCTAATACTCACTATTTGCAGACACAGAAAGCTAGACCACCTGCAATAGGTATGGGCATATTTCTACCGCCTCTGGAACTGTATTGACCAGGAATTTCCTGCAACGGCGGTTTTGGCGATGAACACTATAAGTTGGACCCATGGCAAATTTATGCAAAATTTTACTGGAAAACTGATTTGAATGTACCACAGTGAGGATACTGGTAAATAAGTGGCTTGTGGGTTAGCGGTGTCATGAACATGTGCTATGCCAAATGATGATTTTTCAAAACATCGGTTGGAAACCTGAATTAAACTTTAAAAAAAGGAGAAAAAGGAACCGATAAAAGACAACTGTTAGCAGCTAAAACGGCCACCACAATTTGCAGAAAAATACCCAAAATATTCCAACATATTGCGGTGGAGACGCAGCTCTGGTAAATCTCCAACTAGAATAATGGCCTGAGAAATTTTGAATGGACTACCTGCCCTGCCTTCATTAACAAGATATCAAGGGCAACCTTCGAACATTAACACTGGTGGAGACGGACCACTCAAAGAGTAATCACTGATACATAGAGTCATAGAGTCGTACAGCACAGAAACAGGCCCTTCGGCCCACTGCGTCCATGCCGACCATAATGCCTATCTATACTAATCCCACTTGCCTGCATTAATTCCATATTCCTTTATGCCTTGCTCATTCAAGTACCTGTCCAGATGCCTCTTAAATGTTGCTACTGTTCCTGCCTCCACCACCTCCTCTGGCAGCTCATTCCAGATACCCACTATTCTTTGTGTGAAAAATTTACCCCTTTGATCCCCTTTAAACCTCCTCCCTCTCATCTTAAATCTATGCCCTCTAGTTTTAGTCATCCCTACCGTGGGAAACAGACTCTGGCTATCTACCCTATCTATGCCTCTCATAATTTTATATATCTCTATCATGTCCCCTCTCAGCCTCCTTCGCTCCAGGAACACAGACCCAGCCTATCCAATCTCTCTTTATAACTCAAGCCCTCCAAACCAGGCAACATCCTTGTGAATCTTTTCTGCACCATCTCTAGCTTAATCACATCTTTTCTGTAGTGCGGCGACCAGAACTGCACACAGTACTCCAAATGCGGCCTAACCAACGTTATGTGCAACTGTAACATGACGTCCCAACTCTTGTACTCAATGCCTCGGCCGATGACAGCAAGCATGCCATACGCCTTCTTCATCACCCTGTCTACCTGTGTTGCCACTTTCAGGGAACTATGTACTTGCACCCCAAGGTCTCTCTGCTCAACAACACTCCCCAGGGCCCTGCCATTCACTGTATATGTCCTGCCCTGGTTTAACGTCCCAAAATGCATCACTTCGCACTTGTCTGTGTTAAATTCCATTTGCCAATCCCTTGTCCCCTTTCCCAGTTGATTTATATCCTGTTGTAACCTTAGACAATCTTCTTCACTGTCCACTATACCACCAATTTTGGTGACATCTGCAAACTTACTAATCATGCCCCCTACATTTACATCCAAGTCATTAATATATATGACAAACAACAGAGGGCCCGGCACCAATCCCTGCGGCACACCACTGGTCACCGGCCTCCAATCTGAAAAACAACCCTCCACTACCACCCTCTGCCTCCTATCACCAAGCCAATTTTGTATCCAATTGGTTAACTCACCCTGGATCTCATGTGTTCGAGCCTTCCGGACCAGCCTACCATGCGGGACCTTGTCAAAGGCCTTGCTAAAGTCTATGTACACAACGTCCACCGCCCGGCCCTCGTCAATCCTCTTGGATACAGTGGGACCCTGAGAGAGATTGGAATTCTTAGACATAATCTAATTAATTTGCAAGAGAGAATACACTGGGCCATCATGTGATAGACCCATGATCTGCGCGAAACTAGCTGCTCTTTCTGTCTGCAAGCAGTCAGACAACTGAGACTGACCAGTAAAGGACCCAAATGGGTCTGTTGCAAGTTCGAACCCTGCCTGCTGGCTGTATCAATCCAAGTCTATCATTGCTGCGGACAGAGACGCCGTGAAGAAAACCAGCTGCCTCACTGTCTCCAAGAGAACACTGAACCAGCTGGCCACATCTACAAGCCAGAACCCTCAAGAGCACCGAGTTCATCCAGAAGACAACTGAGTTACCAAACTCGACAGACTGTATACTCTTTTATATTTGCTATGAACTCTAATCCAAACAATGTATTCTTCCCCACTCAGTAACCTATTTGTATGCATGGTTCGTGTGTGTGTGTGTGTGTGTGTGTGTGTGTGTGAAAGTTGGAAAATAGTTTATTATTTAACTTAGATCAGGTTTTGTTTTTCAGTACAATAAAACTAACCTCTTTCTTGTTTATCTCAAGAAAACCTGTCCAATTGATTCTTTTATGATTGTAGCACATAAAGGGTTAAACACTCACTGAATTGGTAAGCATATCCACTGCTTAAAAGAAATAAACCCTGTTGTGGTCAAACAAGGACAGGGACAAGGGCCTTTCAATCCCTCCTCACCTGATCGTAACAGAAATCTGGGGGCTCATCCGAGATCAAAACCCAAAGACAAATGAGAAATTGGAAGCGGGAAACCAAATTGATTCCTGGCAAAAATTTAAAAGCTTCAATACAGGTTTCCTTGTGGTTTTCACTACCAGAGTACTAAAATGTCCACATTCGAGGCCAGTACCTTCCCAGAACAGAGTGAATTAACGTGGTACAGGTTAAAAACCCTATCTGTTGAAGAGTTAAGGAATGTAGCTGGGCAGTTAGAGATTACTATCCTTGCAAAAACTTTGAAACCCGAAATCCTAAAACTTGTGGCCAACCATTTTGCACTTGAAGTGGTAGAATCAGAGACAGGCTTAGAGTCAGAAACAGACAGAGTAACATTAGCTAAGATACAGCTAGAACAGAGGAGACTCGAATTAGAATTCCAGAAGGAGAAAGAGGAGAGAGAGAACCAGGAAAGGGAAAATGAAAGAGCTTTCCAAAGAGGGTTAAGGCAGCTTGAACTAATTACGGGGAAGACCCAATGCACCCGGTGAAGGCATCGCTAGTGAGGGAACTACCCCTAGCTCAGGACTGAGTGCTGAGCTCTTAAAGTTTTCCCAATTGATACCAAAGTTCAATGAGCGAGATATGGAAGCATTTTCCATCTCTTTTGAAAAGCTTGCAAAACAGCTGAAGTGGCCAGCAGAATACTAAACACTGCTATTGCAGAATAAATGAACAGGAAAAGCCCATGAGCTTTATACACTGTTGCCTGATGAGATCTCATCAGACTATGAGATGACCAAAAATGCTATCCTAAGCGCATATGAGCTGGTACCAGAGGCATACCGCCAAAAATTTTGAACCCTCCAAAAGCAGCCGGAACAAGCTTACCTCAAGTTCAAAAGAATTAAGCAACTCGCTTTTGATCAATGGATATGAGCACTGAAGCTAGAGCCCATATATGAAAACCTTAGAGATGTGATCCTTCTCGAGGAGTTCAAAAACTCACTTTGCCTTTCCATAAAAACTTACATGGAGGAACAAAAGGTTCCAAGAGCCAAGTAGGCAGCAATCCTGGCTGATGAATTTATGCTTGTCCACAAGCCCTTGCCCCAAGGGAAACCTTTCCCTAGTCACTCCAAAAAACCCAAAAAGGATAGAATGTGGGAGGGTGACAGGAACCTGAACACCCATGGGCGAGAAGGGAAAGCTGGACATGCAGGGGTCCCTTCTCAAGACAGAAAGGACTGTGCTGAGGACAGCAGTGATGCCCGAATGCCTGTGCATTTCCATTGTAACAAGGCAGGTCACCCTCGAGCTGACTGCTGGAAGTTACGGGAAAAACCTGGAGAAGTAATCAGGGTACACCAGACCAGTGCAGGAAAAGGAACCCTGCTGAAAAGCACAGCAGACCAGGTTGTGGCTTTAACTGCGGCAGTCTGACCCAGTAAACATCCCACTGTGAGTATGGGAAAACTTAACAAAATCCCTGAGAGTTACCAGGATTTTGTGCCCAAGGAAAAGTAATCCCATACCTCTCGAGTGAGGCAAGCAAGCCCATTGTCATACTTATGGATGCAAGGGTCACCCGATGCCTTCTGCTGGGAAAAGGCATGACCTTTCCCCAAGAGAATGCATTGAATGCTAGAGTGTTAGTGTTGAAGAAATTTGATTGTCAAAGAAATTCTCCGGACTCAGACCTTGAGCATTAACAAATTTTATTGCATGATATCGTGGGGAGCACACCTTTCCTAATCACGGTCCGGTGCTGCTCCAAAGCGCTCCAGATCTCCACGGATTTATATAGTACAACAGATGCCGAGCTGACAGTTTCCCAATTAGTTACAAAACCACAAGATAAGCACAGGACGGCCTACGTGACTATACACCATGCAGAATCCGAGGTCAGCTTCGCATAAGGCTGTACATAACAAGCTATTATTTTCCTTCAGTCAATGCATACTCCAGATACCACATTCGCCCGTTGATAACGTCTGCGTGGGTTGCGGTTTTGCTTAGCAGGTTGCTGCAGACAAAGGAGTCATTAAAGCAAAGAGCTGTAGACCCCAAGGTCAGCAAAACTGCTACCACAATCCCTCCTTTTTGATCATAAGATCAAAGGAGCAGGTCCTGGGGGATTATCCGGCGGTGGAGGCTCGGAATCAGAAGGGTAGTCCTCAGGGTCTGATTGGGGCACTGCCTTGTCATCCTCTCCTCAAGCAGTTTCTTATTCCCCTATCTCCCTGGGAACGTTAGGCTGAGCCACCCTCGGACAAGGGGCGTGGGTTTGCCTGGTCAGTATGTTTCTCACACTAACTGTTCCTTAGGAATGTGTCATGTCTGGGTGATGAGATAAGAAGAGTGTTGCTGAAGCACAATGTGTCTCTCTGCTATTGCGCTGTACCAGCTGCAAGGCCAAGTTGCCTCTGCAGCCCTGAAGTTATGAAGTCATTTCTGATAAGCTGTCCCTCCCTGCAGCACTGAAGCTAGCTTGTTAGCAATACATGACTGATTAATTATTTCATCTTAAACGTCCCCAAAAAATTCTGTTCTTAAAATTCTGTTCTCACAGTCCCCCCTTTGATTCTTCAAAACACTTTTCAGAATCCTTCCCTTGATCCCACCTAGGTGCCTTTGATGGTCTCTATTTGTCTAGAAACAGCCTTCAACACCCGAAGGGGTCGCACTCAATACGTTGCCTGCTTGTGCCACAAGAGGGGCCTGCGGGAACTCTGTAAAGGCATAAGTTTTGCAGGGGCTTCAATTACTTGTTTACAACATAAAAGGTGGTACACTTGTACAATTACAATTTCATTTAAGCATCACTGTTACATAATCGATTGTACAAACATAATACAATTCCATTCTTAGAGTACATTGATCATTCATTAATTCATTTTAAGTATATATGAAAAGGTTATACAATTACCCTTTTATGGCAAAGCTAATTGTCCCTCCTTTGACAGAGCAAGTTCGAACATTAATTGCTTTTCGGGTAGCTGTCCAACCTGTGTTCATACATCCTCTTACATCGCCTAATTAATTTCTAAAGTTGCCAAATTAAGTAGGTCACATATAACACCATGATACCCAAAACCACTATCAGGACATGGGAGATAATTCTAAACCAGGGGTGTATCTGCACGTCTGACCCCCAGTTCCATAAGTCCTCCTGCCATTTATCTCGTCAATCTCATCTTGTAGCATCTTCGACTGTTGTTCCAGATTGTAGTAAACTACAGCAATGACTTCTAGCTGCTGTCTCTCTTTACCCAAGCCTGTGGGCAATGGCTGAATAGTACATTCATAGTCCCGGAGGTAATTTGTCAAATCCTCCTTAATACTTTCTTTCACAGTTATCGTTTCTGTCTTTTGTTTATGTATCTCTACCAACTCCATCTTCCCTACTCGGGTTGGTATTTGTGGGTTGGACCAAAATGTACTGTTGCTCACCGGCCAAGTCGTTTATGTCCATACCGGTACTCCTTCGCTGTGGTGGTTAAGCAATATCTCCCCTTTTCCATATAGGCCACATGGGTTAACCCTGACAATGCTTTCCTAGTCTCCATGGTGCAATTTACAGTGGCATTAAATCCACATTTTGATTCTGCCATTTTATTCATAGGATGAGGACATATAACCACTTGGTTTACCAGACTACACTCAGACAATGGACAATGTTGTTCCAATTACCTCTTTTCCAATTTCCATAACATTTCCATAACATAGGGTAATATATCATAGTATTTTATGTAATCTTTTCCCCTCATCACCCCTATATTTTCTACTTTGTATAATTTCATCCCTAACTTATCTCAGAATTACAGGTATTCCCAACACTACTCCAATACTCATAGATCCTGTATTTACACACTCCTGACCTTTCCATACCTTAAGTTTTCTGAGTTGGCACCTGGTAATTTTATCATTTGTGTGACTAGCTAAGTCCTCCAACTGGGTGTCACTGATCCAAACTGGCACCTGTCCTGCATCAATTTGCCTCCAATCTGAGATATTCAATAATACCGGTACCAACTCAAGCTTTATATTATGATATACAATTTTATTAGTTTTTATTATCGCAAGTCCATTTTCTGGTCCTGCAGTTAAGGCAGGGCAAGGGAGACCAGTCACTTGTGACTGCTGGGTCGTAACCTTACTCGTCGGTAATTCGGATGTGGGGGTAATCGTGGGGGTTGGTGCTTTTTGTCTGTTTAATCTCACAACCTGGAATAGGAACTGTCCTTTTTTTTTTAGAGCTTTAATATCTTGCGGTAGGGGGAGTTTGAGGATTGTCTGCACTTACTTTTGCTCTATCTCATGCTTTCCCTGTGTTACTACTATTCCCAAATAAGAAACCTTTTCCTTCATTATCTGTGCCTTTTTCAGCTTAACTTTCACTCTGACCTTCTGGAGGAAGGTGGAATATCGATAAATTATTATAAAATCCCTGGGAGAGACACGTCCAGGTGAACTGTTGTCCCTGGAACGTAAACTTAAAGAACCCAATGCTAATATCCAACACAGTAAACCACTTAGACTGTTTTGTTTTTTTATTTTCAAAAACTTTGATTGTCCTCTTAAATATCAGATAAATTTCCCTTTGAGTGCTTTAAATAACCACTCATATCAATTAAATTTTGTTTATTGATTCCAATTTCTTATGCCCAGACTTGGTTGTACTTTTTGTACGTTAAAGACAGAAGTGCTTGCAACTATCTCTCCTTCTCAAGCACTTTGTCTCATTGATAAAGATGCTATGGCATTTGATGTCTGCAATTAAATTCTTAAATTCTCAAAGCTGCTGGATTTCTTGCTGTGGCATCAGTTCTCACATTGCCTTGGAACCTGCCGTCACCTGCTTAAAAAAAACACAAAGAATCCATTGTGGCTCTGCCCCTGAGCCCAATGGGTTAATTTGTACACTTGTATCTGTCAATTTAGAAATTTAAAATTTAACAATGTCCAATACGTATAAATTTTACTCTCAGCAATGCAAAAAGCTGCAGCAGGGTTAAGTTCTTTGTTTGTCTCTAAGGGGGCGGAGCAAAACATTCTCAGCTGCGTCACTTTACGTAACCTTTCTTTTCTGATCGAAAAGAACTACTGTCCATTTTAAACTTTTTTTCAATCCTTTTGGTATCCTTAGGATTTGAAAACAACAAAATCATTAGTAACATTATCAACTTCAAAGGAAAAGATCTCCTTCAGGAAAGACAGCATTTTAGATCAAACTGCAATTGTTTTCAAATTTTTAGCATCTTTTGTAAGAGGTTTCTAATGCCAGGATTTTTTTTATAACAAAGATGATTCCAAATTCCAATTCACTGCAATAAATATTTAAAAACCAAAACTGCCAATGTTATATGAACGAGTCTTGTGTCCGGAACTGAAGGCTCCTCCAAAACTTGACATAATAAACTTGAAAGTTCACTGTGGCCACAAATGAAATTTCCAGTTTTTCAACTTAACAGGTCAATTAACCTTAACAGTATTAATTTAATTCAGACTTATTAACTTATAATACTTATTAACTACACACAGAACAGAATAGCACGTGCTTATTTTAAAAGATAGGTAAATTACGTCATTTTTCTTGTTCTTCAGGCGCCTTTTCAAATGACTGTAATAAAACCAAAAACTAAAGAAAAAGTTATTTAACATTCTTATGACAAAAGATTTAACACCAGCTTTTTAAACAGACAGAATGTTTCCTATATCTCCTTTGTTTATCCATCTCTCTCTTCAACCAATATCCAATTCCTGACATTTGCTACTTAAAACAGTCAATAAAACATGTCTTTAATTTAAACTCCAGAAACGAGAACAGATTTTAAACTGGAACTCCAATTAAAGCAGGAGTTGTAAACTTCAAATTGGATTTCTGCCAAACATCTTCAGACCTTCAAGGCTGAAGCTTATCTCTTAGAAAATTGTTCATTGCCTTTTCACAGTTGCAAAACCAACTTTTAAAATAATAAAACTTTAACTTAAAATATAATTCAAGTTTATATCCCATTCCTGGGTGCACAATCTTAAATCGAAATGAACACACTCAACAATCACTTTTCACACTCATTCAATTCCAAACAACTTAATAGACTGATGCTTTCAACATTAAAGCCAGACAACAAAGAGTTAACGACAGTCAGTTCTACGGAACACAATTTGTACAGAACACAAGCTGTACATCCCAGACATTCAATTCATTCGTGGACGCTTCCAACATTCACACATTCGAATCAAAGACACAGTAACTTGTTTTTACTCTAAAACATAGTCTTTTATGTCACTGCCATAAACTTTGTCAATGATTTTCTTCTTTCTTCAGGCTTAGGGGGCTGATGGCCTTTCGCAATTCTTTAAATTTATCTAAACACCGGAGCATGTAAGCATTATCCCATGAGGGGTCGCCGCACCCACTTTCAACACATGTCCTCCAGTAATCAATCTTTTCCAATTTAAAGGAGCCTCCATAAGGCCAGTTGCCGTGGGACCACCCGTATAGATCGGAGGTGAAAGAAATAACATATCTACTGTCACCTGTCTCCCTCCAAACAATATCGGCTGGTGACCCTGGCGGAACCAGGGGGTCTCCTACCTTCGTTTTACATTGCACGTATTTACCGTGGCGCTTCTGCGTCTTCCTCGAGGGGGCAAACGGACGTGGGCCGCCCTTCTCAGCGGGACATGGTTTACTTGTCCCCGGGGGCGGCCCTTCTTTCTTACGTTTAGAACTCATCGACCCCATCGTCACTTCCTCAGTTCCGAAGCGCGGATCTACGATCTGTGGAGAAATGAACAACAAACCAAACAAAGACAAATTTGCACTGGCGCCGTTGTCAATCCCTCAAGGTCACCTTAATTGATTACTATTCCCGGCATTCTACGGCAGCGGTCTTTCCAGTTCCGTCTTGTCACAGCGTCTTTCCCTAACTTGGGATCAGCCTGTGGAATCTGGTCAGGATCACGCAGCCAGCCGGTTCTATACTTTATTCCCGGCGTTCTACGGCAGCGGTCGTTCCGTCTTGTCACAGCGTCTTTCCCTAACTTGGGATCAGCCTGTGGACTCAGGTCAGGATCATGCAGCCAGCCAGTTCTATACTTTAGGTTCACTCAGGATCCCGTAATTAAGGGATCCTGCCGACTACGCCAGATTGTTGAAGAAATTTGATTGTCAAAGAAATTCTCCGGACTCAGACCTTGAGCATTAACAAATTTTATTGCATGATATCATGGGGAGCACACCTTTCCTAATCACGGTCCGGTGCTACTCCAAAGCGCTCCAGATCTCCACGGATTTATATAGTACAACAGATGCCGAGCTGACAGTTTCCCAATTAGTTACAAAACCACAAGATAAGCACAGGACGGCCTACGTGACTATACACCATGCAGAATCCGAGGTCAGCTTCGCATAAGGCTGTACATAACAAGCTATTATTTTCCTTCAGTCAATGCATACTCCAGATACCACATTCGCCCGTTGATAATGTCTGTGTGGGTTGCGGTTTTGCTTAGCAGGTTGCTGCAGACAAACGAGTCATTAAAGCAAAGAGCTGTAGACCCCAAGGTCAGCAAAACTGCTACCACAGTTAGCCAACGGTATTAGAGGAAGGTATATGTCCATCCCTTTACATTGGGTGCACCTGGAGTGCAACCTTGTTTCAGGACCGGTATCCGTGGGGATTGTCTCTAGTTTACCTGTGGACGGGATCGGCCTGCTCCTGGGTAATGATCTGGTGGGGGAGAAGGTGGTAGCTTCTCCAGTGGTTATAGACAGACTGAAAGAGGTCAGGGAGACAGAGCAATTACAGGAGAAGATCCCTAGCATTTTCCCTGACTGTGTGGTGACCCGGTCCATGGCCAAACAAGCCCCATCACAGGAGGCTGAACTGGCACTGCAGACAGATGACCCTGCTGTCTGGTTATCCAAAACCTTCTTTGGGAAGTTAGAGGACCCAAGCCGACCAAGTGTTAAAAAGGTTAGCGCAGACTGCCCAAATTGGAGCTGAAGCAGATGGAGTCCCAGAGTGCTACTATTTAAATAATGAGGTGCTGATGAGGTATTGGAGACCTCCTCACAGACCTGCGGATGAAGCGTAGACAGTGGTCCACCAGATAGTGGTGCTGCCGAGTTACCATAGAGAAATATTGAGAATAGCCCACCAACATCCAATACCTGTTGGTATCTGAAAAACCCAAGCCCGCATAAGACAGCATTCTGACTGGCCAAAACTCTACAAGAATGTGGTGGAGTTCTGTAAAACTTGCCACTTGTGTCAGTTTGTGGGGAAGCCCCAACCTGCAATACAACCTGCACCCCTAATTCCCATACCGGCTTTTGGAAAACCCTTCAGCAGAGTACTGGTGGGCTGTGTGGGACCCCTGCCAAAAACAAAAGGGGGCTACCAGTATCTTCTCACCATTAAGGATGTGGCTACCCGATTCCCAGAGGCCATCCCCCTAAGAACTATCTCTGCCAAGGTAGTGGTGGAGGGGCTAACCCAATTCTTTACCCAATATGGGCTGCCTGCGGAGATCCAGTCTGATCAGAGCACAAATTTCATGTCTGCTATCTTTCAAAAGGTCATGAATAATCTGAGCATAACCCAGCTAAAGTCCTCAGCCTACCACCCACAGTCACAAGGGGCTTTGGAACAGTACCACCAGACACTGAAGACAATGATCAGGGCATACTGCTATGAGTACCCCCATGACTAAGACAAAGGGCTAGGACTTCTCCTGTTTGCCACCGGGAACTCACCCAATGAGTCCACTGGCTTTAGTCCCTTTGAACTAGTTTATGGACACGAGATGAGAGGTCCTCTTAAACTATTCAAGGAGAGGTTTTTGAGACACAGGGATGAGCCTTTCCTGTTAGACTACATCTCCATGTTCCGGAGCAGATCACGAGAACCTGTGCAGTGGCTCAGTAGCACCTAAAAACCTCCCAGACAGCTATTAAAAGGCAGGCAGATAAATATGTCGAGGACAGAACATTTCGGCCCAGAGACCATGTGTTAGTGCTCCATCCATTACAGAGTGAGCCCTGGAAAGCCTGATTCAGTGGCTCCTATAGAGTAGTAAAGAGAATTGTCAGGGTGAATTTTGAATTGACACCCCAGACTGTAGAAAAAACAAAGGCTGTGCCACATCAATATGTTAAAGCAGTATCACAGCCGGGAAGGGGACAAACAAGCACATGTCTGTCAGGCAGTCAGGAGGGAGGAGGATGAAAGGGACAGTGAGGACATGTTAGAGGGAGCCCTGGAGGATTCCAAAATCAAATCCCCTACTGTTCAGTTAGGAAGATTAGACACTGTACTCTCCTATTTAAATGCAGAACAGAGAGGATCCCTAATAAGGTTGCTCACAAACCAGGCTGCACAACACTAACACTATACGATGTGGATGTAGGAGAGACCCCTCCCATAAAACAACATCCCAATTGCCTAGGTCCCAGGAAACTGACCCAGGTTCAGGAGGAACTTAAGTATATGCTGGAACACAAGCTGATTGAGCCCAGCCAGAGCAGCTGGAGTTCCACAGTTGTGCTGGTGCCCAAGCATGATGGCTCAACAAGTCTCTGCATTGATTACAGGAAGATTAATGCAGTGACCTGAGCTGACTCCTACCCAATTCCCCACCTGGAAGACTGGATTGATAGAGTAGGAAACACCACATACATAACCAAGGTAGGCTTACTGAAAGGATATTTGCAGGTTCGCTTAACACCCCGCACCAAAGAGATCTCAGCTTTTGTCACCTCAGACGGCTTATTCCAGTGCCGAGTTATGCCCTTTGGATTAAGAAATGCCCCAGCCACCTCAAGAGGCTAATGAGCAGGTAGTGGCTGCCCTACTCAACTGTGTAGTGTACCTGGATGGTCTGTTAGTGTACAGTGACACCTGGGGGGACCATCTAGACGAGTTAGAAGCCCTCTTCCAAAGGTTAAAGTCAGCTGACCTGGTGGTAAATCTTACAAAGAGCAAGTTTGTTAAAACTCAAGTAACTGACCTAGGACATGTTGTAGGTCAGGGGCGAGTGCTGCCCAGAGCAGCAAAATACGGGTGCTGATGGATTTTCCTGTCCCCACAATCAAACAGAAGATAATGCGATTTTTGGGGATATATCGGTTTTACCGCAAGTTTGTCCCAAACTTCAGCGCTTATAGCCATCACACTGACAGACTTACTGCAGAAAAGAGCAAAGGTCGTGTTCCTGACGTTATCTGGGCCCCCTGTCATTTTGTCCGGGACGGGGAAGGCTGAGGACAGCCAAACCACTTAAGGGCTTCTTCCTGCCTCTACTCCAATTTTGTGGAGGATGCAGGGGCCTGCAGGTGCGTGGAGACATCACCAGATGAGACTTGGTGTACTCCTAGCGGAGTTGGTGGGGTGTCCCTCCTTTGGGGGAAAGCCAGAGGGCCCCTCCCGGCAGGATCTTCACCCAGCCTCACCAGCACTACCCCCACCAACCCCGTCGCCGGGGCCAGCCTAACTGGCCCCAGCGACCCCGACCCCATTCACCTGACCCCGAGTCTCTTCCTTTGGTACTGCAGGCCTGCAGTACCGGCAGTGACCACTGGTCCCATAAGAACATCAGAACATGTGAAATTGGAGCAGGAGTAGATCACAAGGCCTATCAAGCCTGGCCCACCATTCAATATGATCATGGCTGATCTTGGACTTCAACTCCACTTTCCCACTTGCTCCGCATATGCCTTGAATCCCTGAGGGACCAAAAATCTGTCTACTCCTGTCTTAAATATATTCAGTGATGAAGAATCCACTACCCCTGGGGTAGAGAATTCCAAAGATTCACAACCATCTGAGTGAAGAAATTTCTTCTCATCTCAGTCCTAAATGATTGGCCCCTTATCCTGAGACTGTGTGCCCGTCTTTTAGATTCTCCAGCCAGCGGAAACATCCTCTCTGTGTTTACCCTGTCAGACCCCTTCAGAATCTTGTAAGTTTCAATGAGATCACCTTTCATTCTTCTAAACTCTGGAGAATATAGGCCCAATTTACTCAGCCTCTCATCAAAGGACAGCCCTCTCATCCCAGGGATCAATCTAGTGAACCTTCACTGTACTGCTTCCAATGCAATTATAGCCTTCCTTTAAACCAAAACTGCACACAACGGGCTGGATTTAACTGGCCCCCCGGAGATGGGCTAGGAAGCGGGGGGACCCACAGAATTATGGCGAGAATGGAGGGCCCGTTGTATTCCCGTTGCACAACAATTAAGTCGGGGGCAGGAAAGGCCGCAATGGCCTTCCCGCCCAGGGGCCAATTGAGGCCTTTAAGAGACCTATTATCAGCCACTTAAGGGCCTTTTCCGCCACCTCTGGAATTGTCTTTCCACCTAGCTTTGGATCATCAGCAAACTTGGATACATTACTCTCGGTGACTTTGTCTAAGTCATTAATATAGATTGTAAATAGCTGAAGCCCCAGCACTGATCCTTACTGCACTCCACAAGTCACAGCCTGCCAAATGCCCCATTTATCCCTACTCATTGCTTCTTGTCCATTAACCAATCCTCTATTCATGCTAATATATTACCCCACCCCCCCCACCCCACTCCATGAGCCCTTATATTGCCTCTTAACCTTTTGTGTGGCATCTTATCAAATGTCTTCTGGAAATCCAAGTATGCTAATCTACTGGTTCCCCTTTATCTCCCCTACTAGTTAAATCCTCAAAAAATGCTAATAAATTTGTCAAATGTGATTTTCCTTTCGTAAAACCATGTTGACTTTGTCTGATTCTGCTATGATTTTCTAAGTGCATTTTCGAAGTGCATGACTTGCTTACTAATAGATTCCAGCACTTTCCTGCCGACAGATGTCAGGTTAATTGGCCTGTAGTTCCCTATTTTCTCTCTCCCTCCTTTTTTGAATAGTGGTGTTACTTTTGCTAACTTCCAATCTGCTGGGACTGTTCCAGAATCCATGAAATTTTCGAAAATCATAGCCAGCACATCCACTATCTCTGCAGCTATCTCTTTTAGAGCCCTAGGATGTAGGCCTGGGGATTTGTCAGATTTTATCCCTTAAATTTCTCCAATACTTTTTCTCTACTGATATTAATTACCTTAATTTCCTCACTCTAGCCCTAGGTTGCCCTCTATTTCTGGAATGCAACTTGCATCTTCTATTGGGAAGACAAACACAAAATATTTGTTGTCTCTGCCATTTCCTCGTCCCCCATAATAATTTCTCCTGTCTCTGCCTCTAAGGGATCAACGTTTCTTTAACTATGCTCTTCTTTTTTATATAGTTGTAAAAGCTATTACAATCTGTTTTAATATTCCTCGCTGGTTTACTCTCGTATTCTATTTTTTCCCTTTTTATCAACTTTTTGGTGGCCCTTTGCTCGTTTCTAAAACACTCCCAATCCTCAGAATAGCTATTATACTTTGCAACGTTATTAGCCTCTTCTTTTAATCTAATGCTATCCTTAACTTCCAGAGTAAACCGCGGACGGATCTTGTTGCTGAGTTTTTGATTTTTCAGAGAAATGTATATTTGTTGAACATTTTGAATTGTTTCTTTAAATGTTTCCCACTATTTATTTACTGCCATACTTTTTAGTCTACTTACCTAATCAACCTCAGTGAGCTCTCTGCTCATACCTATGTAATAGGCTTTGTTCGAGTTTAAGATTCTTGTTTGAGATTGGAGTATGTCGCTTTCAAACTTAACATGGAATTCAATTGTATTATGGTCACTATTTTCCAGTGAATCTTTTACTATGTGGTTACTAATTAACCCTGCCTCATTACACAATACCAGATCTAAAATAGATTTACCCCTAGTTGGTTCCACAATGCATTGCTCCAGGCAACTGTCATGATAACATTCCACAGACTCATCTTTGGGATTGTTCAGTAGGTGCTGTCCAATTGTGGAATCACATCTAATGTTCGACATTGTGTTCTGAGTTTTGCAAGTACGGGCTGGTTGAGTATGGTCAGTATTCTGCCAATTGTAAACAACCGAAGGGATGTGCTATTTGATAAGATCTGCCAGTCATTGGGACATATGGCCTATGTACATGGCATCACACCAGCACTGGAATTCATATGCCACATTCCTCACTATACTTCCAAGTTTTGTGTCATCTGCAAATTTTGAAATTGTACCCTATACACCCAAGCCTAAGTCATTAATATAGATAAAGAAAATCAGTGGTCCTAGTACCAGCCCCTGGGGAACACCACTATATACCTTGCTCCAGTCCAAAAAACAACCGTTCACCACTACTCTCTACTTCCTGTCACTCAGCCAACTTTGTATCTGTGCTGCCACTTTCCCTTCTATTCCATGAGCTTCAACTTTGCTGACAAGCCTGTTATGTTGCACTTCATCAAATGCATTTTGGAAGTTTATATAAACCACATCAACTGCATTACCCTCATTAACCCTCTCTGTTACCTCATCAAAAAGCTCGATCATGTTAGTTAAACATACCTTTAACAAATCCATGCTGGCTTTCCTTAATTAATCCACACTGGTGCAAGTGATTATTAATTTTATCCCAGATTATTGTTTCTAATAGCTTTCCCCCATCAAGGTTAAACTGACTGGCCTGTAGTTTCTCAGTTTATCCTTACACCCTTTTTTGAACAAGGGTGTAACATTTAAAGTTCTCCAGTCCCGTGGAGCCAACCTCTTATCTAAGGAGGACTAGAAGATAGACAGTTTTTTGGTCTGGCAGGGAATCAAGGGATATGGGGAATGGGCAGGAAAGTGAAGTTGAAGTTGAAGATCAGCCATGATCATATTAAATAGTGGAGCAGGCTGGATGGGCCGTATGGTTTACTCCTGCTCCTATTTCTTATGTTCATAAGATAGTGGCCAGTACTTCTGCAATTTCCAACTTTTCTTCCCTTTGCATATTCAGATGCATGTCATCCATTCCTGGTGATTTATCAACTTTAAGTACAGCCAGCCTTTCTAGTACCTCCATTTTATCAATTTTTAGTCCTTCTAATATCTCAACTATCTCCTCTTTCACTATGACATTGGTAGCAAAATTCTCATTTAGTACCTCAGTGCTCATTTATTACTTGCCAGTGCTAATGGAAGAAATGACTGGGGGAATGCTTAATGTTCACAGTATTCCTTTGATGTCTTTACACAGGTACATTTGAAAAACTTGTTTAACGGAGATCACCTGCCCATTCCCAGTCTCTTTTCCATCAGAGCTGGTGCTGCAGTGGTGTACTGGTGGGAATAATCTGCTGTTTTCTGGAGTGCTTTTATTCATTTCAGCAGTTCCATATCTTTGGAACTGTCTTGGGAGCTGTTCTGTATCCATTTAACCCTGCAGAAACATGCTACTGATCGGGCATTGCTGCTTTGTCTGGGTTTAGCAGGTCTGGATCAGTCCCCAGATTTTTTTTTATTCGTTCATGGGATTTGGCGTTGCTGGCTAGGCCAGTATTCCCATCCCCAATTGCCCTTCAGAAGATGGTGATGAGCTGCCTTCTTGAACTGTTGCAGTCCATGTGGGGTAGGTGCACCCACAATGCTGTTAGGAAGGGAGTTCCAGGATTTTGACCCAGCGACAGTGAAGCAACAGCAATATAGTTCCAAGTCAGGTTGGTGTGTCGCTTGGAGGGGAACTTACAGGTGGTGGTATTCCCATGTATCTGCTGCCCTTGACCTTCTAGGTGGTAGAGGTCGTGGGTTTGAAAGGTGCTGCCGAAGGAGCCTTGGTGCGTTGCTGCAGTGCATCTTGTAGATGGTAGATACTGCTGAATGGCGGAGCAGGCTCGAAGGGCCGAATGGCCTACTCCTACTCCTATTTTCTATGTTTCTATGAAACACGGAGTCATCTGAAACCCAAGCATCGCCTCCTACTCAGTGACAGCAGAGAATGAATTTGAAGCATTTGACGAAATACCACATAACTGGCTGGTTAACAAAATTGAGGCTCATGGAACAGGAATGACAGCTTGGATAAAAAATTGGCTTAAGGACAGAAAACAGCGTGTCAAAGTAAACAGTAGTTTTTCAGACTGGAGGATTGTAGACAACGGTGTTTCCCAAGGTACATTGCTAGGACCACTGTTTTTTTGATATATATAAATGACTTGCATATTGGAATACAGGATAAAATTTCAAAATTTGCCGATGATATCAACCTTGGAGGTGTAGCAGACAGTGAGGATGTGAGGATGATACCAGTCGACTGCAACCGGACATGGATAGGCTAGCAGAATGAGCGGGCAAGTGGCAGATGGAATTTCATACCGAGAAGTATGAGGTGATGCATTTTGGCAGAAGGGATAGGTAGAGGCAATATAGACTAAATGGTGCCGTTCTGAAGAGTGTGCATGGACAGAGGAACCTGTGCGTCCATGTGCATAGATCTTTGAAGATGAAAGGACATGTTGAGAAGTAGTTAACAAAGCATATGGGATCTTGGGCTTCAAAAATAGACATATTGGGCAGGATTTTGTTCTGCCCTTGGAGGCAGGCATGGAGGCAGAGGGGGCAAACAAATGGTGGGCCGCCTGCCTTTTTGTCCGGGGTGAGGAAGGCCTTCCTGTCCCAAGCCAATTGAGGCTCTTAAGTGGCCAATTAAGGGTCACTTAAGGGCCTCTTCCCGCCTCCACTTCAATTTTGTTGAAGGCGGGGTGGGGGGGTGGGGGGAGTCCTGCCTCTGCGGCCTCTTAGTGGGATCAGGGGGGTGGGGTCCCTTATTTGGGGGCAATCTATGACTCTCAGAGGGCCCTCCAGTGGTGATGGCTGTTAAATTCCAGAAAGCTTTTTGTGGAAGGATGATGCTAGAGCCAATCTTTACTCAGTTTCACATTTATTGTATAGAATAAAAGGATTACAAACATGTAGCTCCTCACTCAAAATCCCTCCCCAATCTCAGTAAGCATCTGCTTATAAATGCTCAAGTAAGACCCTCCACCTGCATATAATTAAACAATTGTTACACAATTAACAGATTAACAATGGCCACTTCCCCCAAAGAAGATGCACCCCCCTCCCCTCCCAACACCCCCAGGCCCCACCACATCACCAGGACCTGCCTGAGACCCCACTTACCTCCCCTGGGGTCTCCTCCATTCCTTGTGACTGCAGGACCTCTACAGTACTAGCAACAGCCACCACTCCTGGTAGCGCTGCCAGTACTGCAGAGCTGCCAGCCCACTGATTGGTTGGCCAGCAGCTCTAAGGCAGGAGCTCATCCCTTAAAGGGATGACATCCCCAACGGTGGACAGTTAATTGCCTGCCTACCATGAGATAGCAATGGGGTACGATGGAGGACCAAGGCGGAGTCTCCCCCCCCCCCCCACCCCCGCCACCTTCCTGCCTGCTGCCAGGACCCCCATTGCCGGAATAAAATCCAGCCCATTGAGTACAAAAGAAGGGAAGTTATGCTGAACCTTTATAAATCTCTGGTTAAGCCACAACCCGAGTATTGCTTCCTGTTCTGGTCACCACACTTCAGGAAGGATGTGAGGGTCCTTGAGAAGGTGCAGAGGAGATTTACCAGAAGGGTTCCTGGAATGAGGGATTTTAGTTACAAGCTTAGGTTGGAAAAGATGAGTTGTTTCCTTGCAGCAAAGGAGATTGAGGGGAAATTTGATCGAGGTGTACAAGATTATGACAGATCTAGTAAACAAAGAAAAGCTGTTCCCATTAGCTGATGGTACAGGGAACACAGATGAAAGGTTTTGGGAAAGAGATGCAGGGGGATTTAACAAACTTTTTTGTGCAGTCACTGGTAATGACCTGGCACTCACTGCCTATCAGGGTGGTAGTAGCGGAGATAACCAATTATTTCAAAAGGAAATTGGATCGGCACTTGAGGGAACTTACAGGGCTACATGCATAGAGAAGGGAAATGGGACTGATTGTATTTCTCAACAGAAAGCTGGCATGGATTTGGTGGGCCAAATGGCTACCATCTGTGCTGTAATGACTCTATGGCCAGAACTTTACCAGCCCTTTGAAGACGGGCTGAGAGGCAGGAGGGGTGGTAAAATGGGAGTGGAAGGTGTCAGAAGGGAAGCCCGATGTGTTCCCACTGCCAGGGGATATTCCCAGCGGCGGGAACAGCAGTGGCTTGGCCGCTCGCTGACTGGAGGCAGTCAGCCGATTAAGTGATTAAATTCCTTTCTGAGGCTCCACAGCACGTGGAGGGGCCCACAGGCAGCACTGGCTGCCCCCGCAGCCCCGCCGCTGCTGGTGGAGGGTTTGGCCCTCCAATTGCCAGGGTTTGCATGCTTGGACCTGGAACATCAACATTCTTTCTCCCTCTGAGGGCGGCTCAATATGGAAGAGCCCACTCTTTCACCTTGAATGCTCAGCAGCTTCCATCCCTCTGATTGGGCCGGCACCTCGGAGAAGCTGGTCCCAACGGCAGACTCTTAGTTGGCTGCTACCAGTAAAATTGTCTGTGAGGTGCTGGCGTAGGCCTGCGCAGGTTCGGACCTGCATTTGGTCCCTGCGTTGGGATTCGAGGTGATAAAATCCCAGCATATGACTCTGAAGGGAAGACAACTTGAAGTGGCAGGAAATGTTAAGGTTTTTATAAAGATAAAAACAACCTATAATTGTGTGCAATATATTTTGCATATGCCAAGGAAGAGTGCTTTGATCAGAATAAACTCCACCAGAACTTTCTTTCCCACTAAACCACAATGACAGTCATCAAGTATAAAACTATGGAGAGCACAATTTCCCCCAGCATCCTTTATGACAGCCATTGTTAGTTTAAAAGAAAGCTTTTGAAATTTGTATGGCACATTCTTGTGTTCTTTTTAAATGTATTTCTGTTCATTTATAACTGAGGTTAACAAATATTGACCTCAAGTTGGTCCAATTGTGTGACAAACTGGTGTACCATGCACTGAGCCATTCAATGGTGCAGTTGGAGCTTGTCCACAGTCACTTACTTGACAAGTTTACAATCACAACTGTTCCATCAGTGCTGGACAACAAACAAATGTTAGCCACTCTCCTTTCAATGAGGGAGAAAAGCAAAAACAACTAGCCACACCTGCACTACCAATACATGCCTACTGGAAATTTGCAGCACAGAAGGAAGTCTTTTGACCTATCATATCTGTACCCGCTCTTTTCTAAAGCAGTCCAAAACTAACTTCAATGCCCTACTGTCTCCCCACACCTCTGTATCTTCTTCTGCTTCAAATAGTTGTTCAATTTCTCCTTAAAAGGAGCAGTAGACTGAGCCAACTGGCTCCTGTGGCAAAGCTTTCCTTACTTTGGCAACTATCCACATAAAGAAATTTCTCCCAATCTCACTCCACACTCTAATTTAAAACTTTAAATTGATCAACACACACTTCTGATTCTCCAACCTGAGGAAATAATCTTTCCCTTTTCACTCTATCGAAACTTTTCATAATTCTAAAAAACCTCAATTATATCTTCTTTTAGATGTCTCTGCTCCAGTTGAAAAGTCCTAATATCATGCCACAATTCATAAAACACATAATGCTATTGACCTTTGCACTTGTATTTTTGCAGAATTATGTATTTGAACTACTGGGCCGTTTCTAAAGCATTTACATCTATAATTTAAATTAATAATTTGGATTTAGCAGCAAGTAACACAGTATCAACATTTGCAAATGATACCTTACTGGGGTGTAACACTGAGGAAGAATACAACATGATACAAGAAGACTTAAGAGAACTTGCAGATTGGGCAATTAAGTGGCAAATGACCTTTAACATAAGCAAATGCGAGGTGATACACCTTGGTAGGAAGAATAGAAATATCACCTACACCTGAGAAAAAAGGAAACTGAATGGAGTAGAAGAACAAAGGGATTTTGGGAATACAAGTGAACAAACATTAAGAGCAGCTTGCAGTTTAGCAAAGCAATGAAAATGCTAACAAAGCACCAGGATTTGTTTCTCAGGGTATAGATATAAAAGCAGTGAAATTAAGTTAAACTTGTATAGGCCTCTGGTCAGCCTACACTTAGAGTAGTGCACAGGTCTGGTCTCCATACTATGAAGAGGACATGGAAGCACTGGGGAAAGTGCAAAAAGATTTACAAGGATGGAACCAAAACTGAGAAATTACAGCTGTTGGGAAGGACTACAGGTTGGGGTATTTTTCTTCAGAAAATAGAAGACTTAGCGGTAACCTGATAGAGGTCTTTAACATTATGAATAGGTTGGATAGGACAGCTGTGGTAAGAATTCCACTTGTGGGACAGTCCAAAACTAGGGGCCTTTTTGTATTCTTTCATGGGATGTGAGCATCACTGGCAAAGCCAGCATTTGGTGTGCCGCCTTCTTGAACCAGTGAAGTCCATCTGGTGTAGGTACACCCACAGTGCTGTTAGGAAGGGAGTTCCAGGTTTTTGACCCAGCGACAGTGAAAGAACGGCGGGCGATTCAGATCTAAGTCAGGATGATGTGTGACTTGGAGGGGAACCTGCAGTGGTGTTCCCTTGTGTCTGCTGCCCTTGTCCTTCTAGGTGGTAGAGGTCATGGGTGTGAAAGGTGCTATTGAAGAGGCTTGAGAGTTGCTGCAGTACATCTTGTATATGGTACACACTGCGCCAGTAGTGGAGGGAGTGAATGTTTAAGGTGGTGGATGGGATGCAGATCAAGTGGGCTGTTTTGTCCTAGGTGGACTTCTTGAGTGTTGTTGGAGTTGCACTCATCTAGGCAAGTGCAGAGTATTCCATCACACTCCTGACTTGTGCCTTGTAGATGGTGGACAGGCATTGGGGAGTCAGGAGGTGAGTTACTCGCCACAGAAACTCCAGCCTCTGATCTACTCTTGTAGCCACAGTATTTATATAACTGGTCCTGTTAAGTAAATACAAGGCAGTTACTAATAAATTCAATAGGGAATAAGGAGAATTTTTTCACTAAAATAATGGTTAGAATGTGGATCTTCCTCTATAAGAAATTGAGGGTTGAGGCAAATTGCTTAGATGATTTCAAAAGGGAAAAAGGTGAGTACATGATTAGATGAGTACATGAGAGAAAAGTGGAAAGAATGATATGCTGAAAGACTTGAGATGAGTTAGATGAAATGGGAGGAGACTCATGTGGAGCATAATCACCAGCACAGACTAGCTGGGCTGACTGGCCTATTTTGTTGCTGTACATTCTATGTAATTCTCTTTAATTTAAAGATTTATCGTAGTTGATCATAAAGGTGTGGCATCTGTTTTCTGAGGAGTTATATTCACATTTCATGAAAGATTGCACAGCTAATTTAACAAAGAATGCCACGCTTAAGTTTTCAACACTCTTTGATCTATTGTGTTCATATATGTATTTTCAGATCCATTTGCCATTTTAATTGTGACAGTTAACATTGACTTTGTTTTCCTATTTTACTGAAATGCTTAGGGATCGTGTGCATTGCATAAAATTTCATATGAAAGGGTGGTGTAATCTCTGTGGCCTTCAGATCTATGCACATAAAGTGTGAAAGTTCCAACTCCCACAGTATGGGGATCAAAATACTGAGGGAAAAAAATCTGTTATAATTGGGTTGAGGTTGAGAAGGAGAGAGTTTGAAAAAGCCCTGCATTTGCATCTTACCAGATCCCAGAAACATCTCACAGTGCTTCACGTTCATTGACTGTAGTGACTGTAGTTATGCAGGCAAACTCAACAGTTATTTTCCCCACAGTAATAGCTGACAAACAGCAATGAGATGAATTAACAAGAAGGAGCTATCGTCTGTTTTAATATATAAAGGAATGTTTTCCAGAACACCAGAGGAAATTAGCTACTCATCTGAAAATAATGCTTTAGGGTCTTTTTTCCAAGGGGCCTTAACTTATTAGCTTTGATTTTGTGGTCAGAGGCAAAGGAACAAAGCTTGTCATTCATTATGCTTAGAGCAGCCCACAGACTTTTCGCAAGTCTCAACCAGAAGTATAAATTAGAATATTAAATTAAATGTAAAATCATGTACAGAAAACAAAATAAAGTAAGGGAAAGAAAGGGAAAGAAAGCAATAGAGCGACATAAACAGATCAAATCTAAAAATGAAAGAAATTGGCACACATCAGACCAAGCACAGGGTAGGGCACGGCGTAAATTAGGAACCCTATTTCCAATCTGTTCAATCTCATCTTGCTTAAATGCTCACTCAATCGTGGGACTGTGTCTCACTTTAACATTATCGATATGTTTGGCTATGTTGCTTCAATAGATGACCACACCATAAACAGTACTCATTTGAAACATGTCCGCACCATAAACTCACTTAAATGGAAGGGGTTTACAAGCAATTAACAACGCCACTAAACATCTAAAACATCTGTCTGACCATGTACTCTCAGAAAGTGTGGAGTTTGTTCTTGCGCATGGTTTCAATTTTGGTGTGCCTTCATCCCAAATCAAACAAGAGATGTTTGCTGAGCTCAAACTCCTCTAATCCCAAATTTCCTGCCACAAACCAGCGTCCACTGAAAACACTAAATCCTTGAAAGCGCACCTAGCTGATCTAGCACACACATATTGCAGGATTCCGAACGACCTGTCTGATTTCCAAATGCAATGTGAATGTCTGACAGAGTTGCAATGTCTTAAAACCCGGACATATACATGAGTAAACCTGACAAAGGGACGGGAATAGTCATCCTTAACAAGCATGACTATATCAACGTAATGCACGCCATTCTTAATGATGGGTCCAAATTCGTATCCATTGGACTTGCCACTCAACGTGACCGGACAGCCTTGCTCGAAAGTAAGCTAAAAAAAACTCTTGCTGGACTTGTGTCAGAGCAATGAGCTGCTGGGTGATATATGTGACAGGGTTTGTCTTCACGGTTCGCTGCATCCGCATATGTATGAGCTACCCCAAAAGTGATGTCCCTTTACACCCTATCCTATCTATGACCGGTTCTGCATAACATGAATTGGCCAAATGGTTGGGTGAATTGTTACAACCAGTTTTGAGCAAGTTCTCCACATACATGGTGAAGGATTCCTTCACATTTGCGAAGACCATATAGGACTTGCATATCGATAGCAAGCCGTGTACATGTGCTAATTTAACATTGCTAACCTATTCACCAATGTACCACTTAAGGGAGCCATAGACGTTTGCGCTGCAGCACCAAATCATGGCTACCTAGACCTGCCACCATTGTGTGAATCAGTATTCATTGAACTTATGAACTCGGCAACTCGCGCAGTTGAGTTCCGTTTTAACGACACCATGTATACCCAAATAGATGGTGTTGCCATGGGATCCCCTCTAGGCCCAGCTCTCACAAATATCTTTGTTGGGTTCCAAGAGAACCGTGTCTTTGAGAGAATGACACTTATACTGCTACCTCTTGCATATTTTCAATAAGTAGACGATACATTTCTTTACACGTCTTAATGGGCTCCATCCTGCACTCAAATTCACCTTTGAAATGGAGCAGTGAAATGAGCTCCCTTTCCTTGACATACTAGTTGAGAAATCAACTAGGGGTTCTCTACTACAGTCTACCGCAAACCTACCTTCACTGGTTAGTACATGCGTTGGGATTCTTACAGTTCCACGAGCTACAAGATTGGACTTATCGGCAACCTCGAAAATAGGGCCTGAATCATTCGCTTACCATGCAAGCTTGATGCTGAAATTGAGCGAATCAAAGGCATCCTGCGTGACAATGGCTAACCTGATCACATCATGTCTCGCTGTATATCGCGTAAACTTATGAATGGGCTGAAGGCTATCATTTTCAGCCCTGAAAAGTGCCCAATCTAACTCAGATTACCCTGGAAGGGTAATGCATCCAAAAAAATTGAGCAACAGGTGAAGCTAGCTATAATAAAAGCAAAGTACTGCAGATGCTGGAAATCTTAAATAAAACCAAAACATGCTGGAAATACTCAGCAGGTCTGGCAACATCTGTGGAGAGAGAAGAGTTAACATTTCAGGCCAGTGACCTTTCATCAGAACTGGCAAAGATTAGAAATGTAATCGGTTTTAAGTAAATAAATGGAGGTGGGGCAAAAGATAACAAAAGAGAAGGTGTTGATAGGACTGAGGGTCACAGAGAATAACTGACAGAAGGTCATGGAGCAAAGGCAAAGGGTGTCCTAAAGACAAAGTTAGTGCAGAGAGGGTGTTAAGTGACAGAATAATGAACAGCCGGGGACAAAAGCACAAACCTGAAAAAAAACAGTGGGCAGTGGGTGAAAAAATAAATGATGAACAAAACTAAAATAAAATAAAAATAAAAAGGGGGCCAGTCATGCTCTGAAATTATTGAACTTAATGTTCAGTCCGGTAGGCTGTAGTGTGCCTAATCGCCAAATGAGATGCTGTTCCTTGAGCTTGCGTTGATGTTCACTGGAACACTGCAGCAAGCCCAGGAGAGAGATGTGGGCATGAGAGCAGGGGGTGTGTGTTGAAATGGCAAGTGACAGGAAGCTCGGGGTCATGTATTTGGACTGAGCGAAGCTGTTCCGCAAAGCAGTCACCCAATTTGCGTTTGGTCTCCCGAATGCAGAGGCGACCGCATTGTGAGCAGCGAATACAGTATACTAAATTGAAAAAAATACAAGTAAATCACTGCTTCACCTGAAAGGGCTGTTTGGGGCCTTGGATAGTGAGGAGAGAGGAGGTAAAAGGGCAGGTATTACACCTCCTGCGATTGCATGGGAAGGTGCCGTGGGAAGGGGACGAGGTGTCGGGGGTAATAGAGGAGTGGATCAGGGTATCACAGAGGGAATGATCCCTTCGGAATGCTGACAGGGGAGGGGAGATGTGTTTGGTAGTGGCATCATGCTGGACGTGGCAGAAATGGCGGAGAATGGACCTTTGGATGTGGAGGCTGGTGGGGTGGAAGGTGAGGACAAGGGGAATGCTGTCGCGGTTCTGGAAGGGAGGGGAAGGGGTGAGGGTGGAGGTGCGGGAAATGGGCCAGACACCGTTGAGGGCCCTGTCGAACACACTGGTGGGGAATCCTCGTTTGAGGAAAAATCAAGACATCATAAGCGCTGTTGTGGAAGGTTGCATTATCAGAGCAGAGATGGTGAAACTGGGAGAATGGAATGGTGTCCTTACAGGAAGCAGGGTGTGAGAAAGTGTAGTCAAGGCAGCTGTGGGAGTTAGTGGGCTTGTAATGAATATTAGTGGAAGTCTATCCCCAGAGATGGAGACAGAGAAGTCGAGGAAGGGAAGGAAAGTGTCGGAGATGGACAATGTAAAGGTGAGAGAAGGGTGGAAATTGGAAGCAAAGTTGATAACATTTTCCAGTTCGGAACGGGAGCAGGAAACAGCACCGATACAGTCATCAACGTACCGAAAAAAGAGTTGGGGGAGGGAGCCTGAGTAGGACTGGAACAAGGAATGAAGCAAGCTGTTTCACGCTGCTACAATGCAGTAGCAACACGTGTGGTGTTCGTCACTAATAGGATGCTGCCATCAAGCCAAAATGACGTGCTGCCTATCACACAAATGAGTAACATGATATATGAATTTCAATGCTAGTGTGATGCAAGGTATATAGGCCGTACGTCCCAAAGGCTAGCGGATTATATCAAACAACATGTCCTTTCCGCTGTTCACAACAGTCAAGGTACAGGCCGTACCCAACCAGCCCATGCTTGCAAAACTCAAAACACAGTGTCCAACATTGGACGCGATTGGACAACATTTGCTAAATAATTCTCAGTGTGCCAAGAATTACGCTGACAACCAATTTAAGATTGTCAGTATCACTCGCAGTGTGGCGCATAGCGTGTACTGGAAGCTACATATATTAATACACAGGGTCCTGTTCTTGGCAGACAGAAAGAACATGTACACACATTGCGATTGTTTCAACTAAACAAAATAAGTGACAGCCATTCGCTGGTTCATTCCTCAGGGCAATGCCTTGACCAATCAGAGTCACTGCCTGGTTTAAATTTGAAACAAAGCTTGAACGTTAACTGTCAGTCACCATAAACCGGTACATTCTCCATGGCAACGCCTCTACCAATCAGAGTTCACTTGCCAACCAATCAGCACTGTCTTCTCAAATAGTATAAAGTTGTTGCTTTCCTTTACATTGGTATTCTTGTGGATTGTCCTGATGAGTGCAAGATAAAAAGCTTCGACAACATGACTCTATTTTCATCTCATTGTTAGAAATTCCCTGACACCTTAACGCTAACTTTATCTGGCAGGTTTTGTGGGTAACTAGTGGGTAAATATAGCAACTTCAAACTTTTCATGAATTTTAATATTGGTGTACTCAAGCTTGTGGAGGTGCAGGACTTGTACCGTAACTTCCAGATTTCTGCATTTAGCTGCACATGTGCAGACACTAGAACTTGGTGTCCGAATTATTCCATAACTGTCAACAGTGATAGCCTCACCATTATTATTAACAAATAACTGGGCTAAAGTCTCATCAGAAGGGGAGCTTCCCTGACAATACAGCACTACCTCGTAGAGCAATACCCATAATATATGTTTAAGTCCTGAGCTGGGGCATGAAGCTAAATGCATGAGTGTTATTGGCAGTTTTGTTTAGGTGACACTGAGGAAGAGTTAGTGGAGGAATGGGATTGATTTTACTCAATGGGGGGAAGTTTATGCTGTTCCCTGCAGCAGGTTTGTAGGTGGGGTGAGCATAAAATTGCGTGGCATGGTGGTGGTGGAGTGTTTCCTGCCACCATCACACCTCCGCCAATATTTAGTCCGGAGCAGGAAGGTTTATGAACAGCCTTCCCACTCTGCTGCCAATTGAGGCCCTTAACTGGGCAATTAATGAACTGTGCTGGGATGAGGGAGCAGTACCACAGGGCATGCGCGATGCCAATATCATCACCCTCTATAAAAACAAAGATGACCATGGTGACTGCAACAACTACCGTGGAATCTCCCTGCTCAGCATAGTGGGGAAAGTCTTTGCTTGAGTCGCTCTAAACAGGCTCCAGAAGCTGGCCGAGCGTGTCGACCCTGAGGCACAGTGTGGCATTCGAGCAGAGAGATCGACCATTGACATGCTGTTCTCCCTTCGCCAGCTACAGGAGAAATGCCGCGAACAACAGATGCCCCTCTACATTGCTTTCATTGATCTCACCAAAGCCTTTGACCTCGTCAGCAGACGGGGTCTCTTCAGACTACTAGAAAAGATCGGATGTCCACCAAAGCTACTAAGTATCATCACCTCATTCCATGACAATATGAAAGGCACAATTCAGCATAGCGGCGCTTCATCAGACCCCTTTCCTATCCTGAGTGGCGTGAAACAAGGCTGTGTTCTCGCACCTACACTGTTTGGGATTTTCTTCTCCCTGCTGCTCTCACATGCGTTCAAGTCTTCAGAAGAAGGAATTTTCCTCCACGCAAGATCAGGTGGCAGGTTCTTCAATCTTGCCCGTCTAAGAGCGAAGACCAAAGTACGGAAAGTCCTCATCAGGGAACTTCTCTTTGCTGACGATGCTGCTTTAACATCTCACACTGAAGAGTGTCTGCAGAGTCTCATTGACAGGTTTGCGGCTGCCTGCAATGAATTTGGCCTAACCATCAGCCTCAAGAAAACGAACATCATGGGACAGGACGTCAGAAATGCTCCATCCATCAATATCGGCGACCACGCTCTGGAAGTGGTTCAAGAGTTCATCTACCTAGGCTCAACTATCACCAGTAACCTGTCTCTCGATGCAGAAATCAACAAGCGCATGGGAAAGGCTTCCACTGCTATGTCCAGACTGGCCAAGAGAGTGTGGGAAAATGGCGCACTGACACGGAACACAAAAGTCCGCGTGTATCAAGCCTGTGTCTTCAGTACCTTGCTCTACGGCAGCGAGGCCTGACAACGTATGTCAGCCAAGAGCGACGTCTCAATTCATTCCATCTTCGCTGCCTCCGGAGAATACTTGGCATCAGGTGGCAGGACCGTATCTCCAACACAGAAGTCCTCGAGGCGGCCAACATCCCCAGCTTATACACCCTACTGAGTCAGCGGCGCTTGAGATGGCTTGGCCATGTGAGCCGCATGGAAGATGGCAGGATCCCCAAGGACACATTGTACAGCGAGCTCGCCACTGGTATCAGACCCATCGGCCGTCCATGTCTCTGCTTTAAAGACGTCTGCAAACGCGACATGAAGTCCTATGACATTGATCACAAGTTGTGGGAGTCAGTTGCCAGTGATCGTCAGAGATGGCGGGCAGCCATAAACGCGGGGCTAAAGTGTGGTGAGTCGAAGAGACTTAGCAGTTGGCAGGAAAAAAGACAGAAGCGCAAGGGGAGAGCCAACTGCGAAACAGCCCTGACAACCAATTTTACCTGCAGCACCTGTGGAAGAGTCTGCCACTCTAGTACTGGCCTTTATAGCCACTGCAGGCGCTGCTCCACAAACCACTGACCACCTCCAGGCGCTTACCCATTGTCTCCCGAGACAAGGAGGCCAAAGAAAAGAGGAGAAGGAGAACCCCCAATTAAGGGCCACTTCTCGCTGCAGGTGCAATTAGCCGTGCGTCGGGCAGCCCTGTTGCCACACAGGAGCATGGCACGGAAAATCGTGTGGGCTGCTTCCCAGTTCCGAGTGAGGGAGGGGAGCCCTTGTTTAACAGCACAGTGCCTGAATGAGAGACTCGATATTCGGAAGGGGGGGGGTGCGGGTGCTCACTGAGGGCCGCCCCCTGCCCTTGCTGCCAATTCCCCCTCCCCCACGACCCCCACCCTGCAAGACTGCTCCTGCCCTGACCTACCCAAGGCCTGGTTAGAATAATGCTCCTTGGCCTCTGATAGTGCACCTGCAGCAGCAGCCACTGCCTTCGCGATGGCGTTTCAGTTGCCGGCCTCTGATTGACCGGGAGCTCTGCAAGGGTGGGACTTCCAGTGATGAGGTCCTTGATCCTGTGGAAGGCCTGCTGCTGTCCATTTAAGTGCTTAATTGGCACTAAATTCACAAGCCTTCCATAGAAAAGGCGACGTGGGGATCTTGGTGTCAGTTTCTCCAGACATCGAGACCCCCGCTGCCAGGATAAAATTCCCCCCTATAATTCATTGGGATTAATTTCTGCAGTTTGTCAGTTCTGTAGGTAGTAGGGTTGACAACTCTGATTTTGTATTCCTGCATGTTCCACCACATGACATCCCAGTCCAACAGACATTTTTATTCATTCGGGGGATGTGGGCATTGCTGGCTATGCCAGCATTTATTGCCCAACCCTAATTGCTCTTGAGAAGGTGGTGGTGAGCTGCCTTCTTGAACCACTGCAGTCTTTGGGGTGTAGGTACACCAACAGTGCTGTTAGGAAGGGTGTTCCAGGATTTTGACCCAGCGACAGTGAAGGAACGGCAATATAGTTCCAAGTCAAGTTGGTGTGTGGCTTGGAGGGGAACTTGCAGGTGGCGGTGTTCCCATGCATCTGCTGCCCTTGTCCTTCTAGGTGGTAGAGGTCGTGGGTTTGGAAGTTGCTGTCGAAGGAGCCTTGGTGAGTTGCTGCAGTGCATTTTGTAGATGGTAAACACTACCGCCACTGTGCGCTGGTGGTGGAGGGAGTGAATGTTGAAGGTAGTGGATGGGTGCCAAATAGGCTGCTTTGTCCTGGATGGTGTCGAGCTTCTTGAGTGTTGTTGGAGCTGCACCCATCCAGTCAAATGGAGAGTATTCCATCACACTTCTGACTTGTAGATGGTGGACAGGCTTTGGGAAACCAGGAGGTGGGTTATTTGCTGCAGAATTCCCAGGCTCTGACCTGTTCTTGTAGCCACAGCATTTATGTGGCTGGTCCAGTTCAGTTTCTGGTCAATGGTGACCTCCAGGATGTTGATAGTGGGTAATTCAGTGATGGTAATACCATTGAACATCGAGGGGAGATGGTTAGATTCTTTCTTGCTTGAGATGGTCATTGCCTGTCACTTGTGTGGCATGAATGTTACTTGCCATTTATCAGCCTAAGCCTGGATGCTGCATCTAGACATGGGTTGCTTCAGTACCTGAGGAGTTGCGAATGGTGCTGAACATTGTGCAATCATCAGCGAACATCCCCACTTTCTGACCTTATGATGGCGGGAAGGTCATTGATGAAGCGGCAGAAGATGGTTGGGCCTAGGACACTACCCCGAGGAACTCCTGCATTAATGTCCGAGGACTGAGATGATTGATCTCCAACATCACAACCATCTTCCTTTGCGCTAGTTATGACTCCAACCAGCAGAGAATTTTCCCCTGATTCCTATTGACTCCAGTTTTGCTGGGGCTGCTTGATGCCATACTCGCCCAAATGCTGCCCTGATGTCAAGGGCAGCCACTCTCACCTCACCTCTTGAGTTCAGCTCTTTCGTTCATACAGACCAAGGCTGTAATGAGGTCAGGAGCTGAGTGGCCTTGGCAGAATCCAAACTGAGCATCAGTGAGCAGGTTATTTAGAGATACAGCACTGAAACAGGCCCTTCGGCCCACCGAGTCTGTGCCGACCAACAACCACCCATTTATACTAACCCTACAGTAATCCCATATTCCCTACCACCTACCTACACTATGGGCAAATTACAACAGCCAATTTACCTATCACCTGCAAGTCTTTGGCTGTGGGAGGAAACCGGAGCACCCGGCGAAAACCCACGCAGATACAGGGAGAACTCGCAAACTCTACACAGGCAGTACCCAGAATCGAACCCTGGTCCCTGGAGCTGTGAGGCTGCAGTGCTAACCACTGCGCCTCTGTGCCGTGTCGCTTAATAGCACTGTTGACGATCCCTTCCATCCACAATACTTTTGTAACTGACAAATAGAAGTTCATTTTTTAATTGACCCAATGACTTTTTTCACTTTGGATTCCTCCCACCAATGTGCAAGAGCTTCTGGAGCTGGAGTTAGCAACCCTAAGTGGATAGAACAGCTGTAAAAAGGGAATAAAAGAGAAAATCCTGGAAATGAAAAGTCACAGACCTGAAATGTTAGATGTTTTTCTCTCCACAGATGCTGCCTGACCTGCTGAGTATTTCCAGCATTTTCTCTTTTATTCCCTTTTTACAGTTGTTGTGTCCATTTAGGTTTTAGGTTTCCAGCATCCGTATTTGTCCATTTTAATTTAGGGAAGGGTCAGCATTGTTTGCATCACCCCGATTATTTGGTCCTTTCAACTTTTGGGGATTGAGAACCCAAAGGTCAGGGAAAATTCTGACCTGGAAGTTCATTTTGATCTTGCTGCTGACATGTATTACTTCAAATGTTATCATTAAAGTGACGGATGCCCGATCCTTCACAATCTTTTGTTTTCCAAAAGGGCTAAATTAAAATCGGGCAGAATGAATACGTGTAGAATTTAGAAAACGCTTGCGTCTGGCGGATACTCTGGGTTTGATGCTCGAAGACACTCGTCATTGAAACAGGTGATGGATTGCATTGTAGTACCTGCTCGACTTAATCCCCCGAATTCTCCACTGCCGCTGATATTTCAGTTCGTGAGCACTTGGTTCAATGCAAGGCGAGCGGCACCAGAATCTAGGCCATTTGCAAACACATTTGATGAGGGGAGGGGGGAGAGAATCGACCTCGCGGCGCGATCCATAGAACTTATAAGAGATGACTGGAAGCGATTGTGGTTTTGGCAGCTCGCCGCTGAGCATTGAACAAGTGTGGGTTAACGTGATCGTACTGCCAGCGGTACGTGCACTCACTGAGGTGAACGCGGGAAAGAAGTTGTGAGAAGTGACAGTGGTGGGCAACCGAAGAGAAAAAGACATCGATCATCAGACTAAACGTGGTCTGAAAGGAATTTTTATTTTCATTAAAAAGGTTTTACCTTATTGTAGCGTGACGCGATCCCTACGGTGCGGGGAGTCATATCTGCTGATGATTGATATAGCAGCACTTGACTGATATCAATGTATTTGCCCGTTTTCTTCTCTTTATCAATGAATAGTGCTTAGGTGGTCGCTTTGATGTCTCATGTTTCTCTCTCTCTTTCTCTTCCTCCCTGTCTCTTTTATCACAGGGACTCCGGTCCAGGGAGCTGGGACCCTCAGGGCTGTGAAACAGTGCAAACACAAGCAGCACACACTAAATGTCTCTGTAATCAACTGGCCACTTTCGCCATTTTAGCCCAGCAACCGAGAGGTTCGGTGAGTATTGGAACAAAAAATAAAATGCCTGATTGCATATTACACCTTCAGGCTGTTTTGGAATTCATATTTTCTCCCAGCTTCAAAGATTACAGTGAAATGTAGCTGGGAAAAGGACCAGTGTTTAATGAATATTATTGAGGGTGTTTTACACAATGTTATATACATTGTTTGATTTATATTTTTAAATCATGTTTTGATTGGAATGCAAATTTTTATGCAAATTTGTTACACAATGAAGTTTTTATTTCAACATTTATCAGACAGATATAGATGTTCTCAATAAAGGTCATTGTGAAATTAGAAATGCTTTGCACCCTGGTGGTAGCATCGTGAGTTCTAACCCAGTTGACCGTGAACCTTCACACCTTTGATGGCCCGAGGCGAGCTGGCGGGGTTGGAGATTAAATATCGCACTCATGTATAAGCAAAATGTTAGAACTTGCAAAGAGAATGCCGATGATTCCGTATAAAGTGAAATAACACCATCTAAATTACTTTATAAAGGTGATGTTCTCGAGAGTCAGGCTTTCGTTTTATGGACTTTGGAAGTTTACTTATTTTAGTCTTGCTGTTAAATTTATGAATGATCTGTTTCAGTTATAGGGGATTACAGGATCCCATAACCACAGTTAAGCCACTGGACCTAAACACAGAGTATGTTACCTTCAGTTGGGTCTGTCCCTTAGTAAATGAGTTATAGTACTTAGATCAATCTAAAATGGGTACATAATTTTAGCTTGAAGAATTTTAAGTACTTTATGAAATCGAATATGGAAACTGTTGTGATTATGCACTTTATCCAGATTTGTGGCCTTAGGGATTCTGTATAATATATTGGAACATGGCCAGTGAATAAGTAGACCACATTGGATTATTAGTATGGTTTATGTTTTTAATGCTATTTGGCACATTTAAGATTATTTGATCATTGTATTGTAGGTGTGCTTTTTATTTCTATGGTAATTTTTCCATCCAGAATTTGAACACGGAGAAGTGGCAGCAGCAGTATGGAAACAGGGCTATTTGGTACATGCCACGGTTGTTGAAAGTCATCCTGTGACAAAATGATGTCACCAGGTCTTATTCTATCACTCCTGAGGCCATCTTATAAATAATGGCTGCATATTTCACTTCAGTTCAGCTGATGTCCCTGTGATGGTGACGCTGATGATTCCTGTTGTTGAAACTACTGGACATTGCAGTGAGGAACAAGTTGGTCCCTAATTATACAGTTGTTTTCTGTCTGATTAATTTTATACTGCGATAAAAGGTTGAGTTGCCACAGCTACAAGTCTCATAATTGAGTTTCCACACAGAATAGGGCACTGTGATGCATCGATATAATTGTGTCATAAGTCAACTTTCATCTTTGTTTTAATAAAAGCTCAGACAAAAATATGGAAATGGCATTCAGGACGCTTGTAAAATGACCACTGCCATACAGAACTTGGCATGCAGGCTGCTGTGAGCTGTTTCCAGAACTGATAAATTGATTGACAATTTCTCACTTAAAACTTTCATTACCATTGTTATCTAATTTTTTGTTTTTAAATTGTGTGTTTTTTCTGCTCCTCAAGTTAATGAGCTGTGTCATTGCTGGAGAATGGATTTTAAAATTTTTTGGTCACTGTCCTTATTGTTTTAATTCATTCTTGGGATACAGATTTTTTTTCCAAAAATATACTTTGTTCATAAAATTTGTAAAAGTACATTGCATTACAGTTCTAATTTGACATTACTTAAAGTGCAATACAAATCAGTTTCTTTCAACACATAAGGTGCCTCACTTCACTTGCCATTACAAGTTATATTTACAATGTACATTTACATTTTGTGTCAAACATTCTCTGGTACATACAGCCCGAGGAGTTTTACACGGTTTTCAGCCCCTTGGTCGACTATGGCGGGAGGGCTTTGGATAGTGGCCTTTCCCCATTGAGCCCTTGAGGTGGCTGCCCCAAATTTTAGTGCGTCCCTCAGGATATAGTCCTGGACCTTGGATGGAATGCGTCAGTCCGCAAACGTTGGTCATCGACAACTCTTTGCACTGGAAGACCAGCAAGATTCAGGCAGACCAGACAGCATCTTTCACTGAGTTGAAAATCATCCAGCAGCAGTTGATGTTTATCTCGGTGTGCAGCCCTGGGAACAGTCCGTAAAGCACTGAGTCCTGCATTACAGAGTTGCTCGGATGAACCGCAACAAAAACCACTGCATCTCTTTCCAGACCTGCTTTGCAAAGGCACATTCCAGAAGGAGGTGGGCGACGGTCTCTTGCCCCTCCCTCAGCCACCTCGAGGACAGCATGCGGTGGTGCTGAAATTCCAGGCGTGCAGGCAGGATCTGACGGGGAGAGCCCTTCTCACCACCAGCCAAACTAAGTCTTGGAGCTTGCTTGAAAGTTCTGGCAATGAGGCATTCTGTCAAATGATTTTGACAGTCTGCTCAAAGAACCATCGAGGACATTACGTGCAGACCAGTGCCTGATGGACTTATGGTCAAAAGAGTTTTTCTGCATAAACTTTTCCATGAGGGACAGGTGGGATGGCAGGGTCCAACTGAAATCAGCGTTCTACGGCATTGTGGACAGACCCATCCTTCACAACATCAGGGACAGATAGAACCTCAGCATGTAATGATACTTAGTGTTTGTGTATTGAGGGTCTACACACAGCGTGCTGCAGCCGCACACAAAGATGGCCATCTAGAGACTTGTACATCATGTCCCTGTGGACATGGTCCATTTTCAATCTCCAGATAAAGTGGAAGATGGCTTGGGTGACCAACGCAGCGCAGGAGCGGGGTTTGGGACAGACCTGCGGCATGTAGAGCAACACCGAGAGCACCTCACACCTGATGACCAGGTTCTTGCCTGCAATGGAGAGGGAGCGTCGCTCCCACATGCCCAGTTTCTGTTTCACCCTGGCTATATGCTCCTTCTAGTTTTTGGCACATGCCCCAGCCCCTCTGAACCACATCCCCAGCACCTTCAGTTAGTCTGACCTGATGGCGGAGGAGACAAAGGATCGGTTGGCCCAGTTCCCAAAGAACATGGTCTCACTCCTGCTACAATTTACTTTGGTTCCCAAGGCTGGTCGTCGATGCTCATCAGTCTGCACACTGACAGCGGATCCGAGCGGAAGACAGCAACGTCATCCATGCACAATGTTATGCTCGGCCCCCACCTGCCAAGAGTGAGGCACATTAATTTTGTCTTGAACATTGATTTTAAACTGTTACTGGAGTGAAGAAGACTTGTTAAACAGATCAGCCGTGGCTCGAAAAGACATTTACATATTAACAGTGTTTGGAAGGACAAAGCTGCCATTCCCTGACATTCAACCCACAATGGACTTTTGATCACCAGACGTTGAAGGTGGGGAGCTCGCATTCCAGGTTAACTGCTAAGATGGCTGAATACACAAACGGACATGGTCAAACCAGCTAGTCACATGACAAACCTGCTGGGCAACTTGAGTTTTCTGAATTTGTACAAACAATTTGGGCAGAGAGTCTGTTTGCTCCTGGACTGAGAAGATCTCTCTCCCGTCTACTCCCATCTCTTTCTCATAAGCCTCTGAATCCACTGGAGACACATGAACCCCAAGAGAGAAAAGTCTCCTACAGCGAACAAGGTTTAAGAAGAATACTGAGCCTCAATGAAAAGCAAGATCTACCTACAATCAAGGACTGTACAGTGAGCTCGAAAAACCATAACAACAACTCTTCAGATATTGCCTCACACCTTTCCACTTTATTTTTCTTCTGCTCTTTTCTGTCCCTATTTGTATGTGCGTATTGCATATGCATGCTAGCGTGGGGCGCAGAGTGTATCCGTAGGTGTTAACCAAATTAGAGTTTAAGTTTCATAAATTTCAACTTTTCTTCTTTAAACCTAAGAAAGCCTGTTTGTTCTGGTTTCTTTGCCTTATAATTGGAAAGCGGTGAACAAGGATTCACCAAGGAGGATTTAAAAACACGCTATGTTTAAAATTATACCTGGTTACCGTAAGACCAGGTGAAGGCTAAAAGGGGAACCTGGACCTCTTTCTCACCCATTCATTTAAACTATGCTATTGGTCCTTGTGTAGAGCACTTGGATCCAATTGCAGATTCCCTCCCCAAACCCCATTTTGGAGAACACATCCACCATGTAGGTGTACAATATTCTGTCAAAGGCCTTTTCCTGGTCCTGGCTAATGTGGCAGGTATCCACCCCCCCATGTCCCATACATAGGCGATCATATCCCTGAGTAGCATGAAGCTATCAGAGATTTTCCTGCCGGGTACAGTGCAGGTCTGTTCGGGGTGGATCATCAACTCCAGAGCTGACTTGACTTGATTGATGATGACCTTGGGCAGAATTTTGTAGTCCACGTTAAGCAGTGAAATGCGCTGCCAATTTCTGATTTCCCCCCTCTTCCCCCTTCCCCTTGTAGATGAGAATGATTCTTGGGATGCAGACGTCACTGGAAATGCTGACATTTATTGCCCATCCCTAGGTGGCCTGAAAAGGTGGTGGTGGTGAGCCTGGTTGAACTACTGCAGTTCATTTGGTAAAGGTGCTCTCACATCACTGTTATATAGAATTACAGGTAGCAGGCCATTTATCAGCCCAGTTAGTCAAAGTAGATGTTTATGCTCCACACGCGCCTCCTCCCGCCTTACTTCATCTAATTCTATCAGTCCAGATCCTTCTATTCCTTTCTCTCTCACATACTTGTCTCACTACTCATTAAATGCATCTACCCTATTCCCCTCAATAAAAGCAAAATACTGCAGAGGCTGGAAATCTGAAATAAAAACAAGAAATGCTAGAAATACTTAGCAGGTCTGAACAGGATTTACTCCCATTTGGAAACAAACAAACTTATTAGAGAGAGACAGCATGGTTTTGTGAAGGGGAGGTCGTGTCTTACTAATTTGATTGAGTTTTTTGAGGAAGTGACGAAGATGATTGATGAAGGAAGGGCAGTAGATGTTATCTATATGGACTTTAGTAAAGCCTTTGACAAGGTCCCGCATGGCAGACTGGTACAAAAGGTGAAGTCACACGGGATCAGAGGTGAACTGGCAAGATGGATACAGAACTGGCTCGGTCACAGAAGACAGAGGGTATCAGTGGATGGGTGTTTTTCTGAATGGAGGGATGTGACTAGTGGTGTTCCGCAGGGATCAGTGCTGGGACCTTTGCTGTTTGTAGTATATATAAATGATTTGGAGGAAAATGTAGCTGGTCTGATTAGTAAGTTTGCGGACGACACAAAGGTTGGTGGAGTTGTGGATAATGATGAGGATTGTCAGAGGATACAGCAGGATATAGATCGGTTGAAGACTTGGGCGGAGAAATGGCAGATGGAGTTTAATGCGGACAAATGTGAGGTAATGCATTTTGGAAGGTCTAATGCAGGTGGGAGGTATACAGTAAATGGCAGAACCCTTCGGAGTATTGACAGGCAGAGAGATCTGGGCGTACAGGTTCACAGGTCACTGAAAGTGGCAATGCAGGTGGATAAGGTAGTCAAGAAGGCATTCGGCATGCTTGCCTTCATCGGTCGGGACATAGAGTATAAAAATTGGCAAGTCATGTTGCAGCTGTACAGAACCTTAGTTAGGCCACACTTAGAATATTGCGTGCAATTCTGGTCGCCACACTACCAGAAGGACGTGGAGGCTTTGGAGAGGGTACAGAGGAGGTTTACCAGGATGTTGCCTGGTCTGGAGGGCATTAGCTATGAGGAGAGGTTGGAAAAACTCGGATTGTTTTCACTGGAACGATGGAGGTGGAGGGGCGACCATGATAGAGGTTTACAAAGTTATGAGCGGCATGGACAGAGTGGATAGTCAGAAGCTTTTTCCCAGGGTGGAACAGTCAGTTACTAGGGGACATAGGTTGAAGGTGCGAGGGGCAAAGTTTATAGGGGATGTGCGAGGCAAGTTTTTGACACAGAGGGTGGTGAGTGTCTGGAACTTGTTGCCAGGGGAGGTGGTGGAAGCAGATACGATAGCGACGTCTAAGAGACATCTTGACAAATCATGAATAGGAAGGGAATAGAGGGATATGGGCTCCGGAAGTGCAGAATGTGTTCGTTTAGGCAGGCATCAAGATCGGCGCAGGCTTGGAGGGCCGAATGGCCTGTTGGGGAGGTGGTGGAAGCAGATACGATAGCGACGTCTAAGAGACATCTTGACAAATACATGAATAGGAAGGGAATAGAGGGATATGGGCCCCAGAAGTGCAGAATGTGTTAGTTTAGGCAGGCATCAAGATCGGCGCAGGCTTGGAGGGCCGAATGGCCTGTTCCTGTGCTGTACTGTTCTTTGTTCTTTGTCTGGCAGCATCTGTGGAGAGAGAAGCAGAGATAACATTTCAGGTCAGTGACCCTTCATCAGAACAGGCAGAGCCAGAAATGTACTAGGATTTAAGCAAGTAAAGCCAGGGTGGGGCAAGAGATAACAAAAGAGAAGGTGTTGATAGGACAAGGTCACAGAGAATAACTGATCAGAAGGTCATGGAGCAAAGGCAAACGGTATGTTAATGGTTTGATGAAAGACAAAGCGTTAGTACAGAGAGGGTGTTAGTTGACAGAAAACTGAACAGCCTGGGCTCAAGCACAAACATGAAAAAACAGTGGGTAGGCACAGTAGAAAGAAACTAAAATAAAATAAACACATAAAAAATAAAAAAGGGGCCCGTCATGCTCTGAAATGATTGAACTCAATGTTCAGTCCGGCAGGCTGTAGCGTGCCTGATCGGTAAATGAGATGCTGTTAAGCCCACCAACTCCCACAGATACCTCGACTACACTTCTTCACACCCTGCCTCCTGTAAGCACTCCATTCCATTCTCCCAGTTTCTCCATCTCCGACGCATCTGCTGTGATGATGCAACCTTCCATTACAGCGCTTCTGATATGTCTTCCTTTTTCCTCAACCGAGGATTCCCCCCACTGTGGTTGACAGGGCCCTCAACCATGTCTGGCCCAGTTCCTGCACCTCTACCTTCACCCCTTCCTCTCCCCCGCGACAGGGTTCACCTTGTCCTCACTTTCCACCCCACCAGCCTCCACATCCAAAGGATCATCCTCCACTGTTTCTGCCACCTCCAGCGTGAAGCACTACCAAACGCATCTTCCCCTCCCCTCCCCTGTCAACATTCCGAAAGAATCGTTCCCTCTGCGACACCCTGGTCCACTCTTCCATACCCCCACCACCTCGTCCCCTTCCCACGGCACCTTCCCCTGCAATCGCAGAAGGTGTATTACCTGCCCATTTACCTCCTCTCTGCTCACTATCCAAGGCCCCAAACAGCTATTCTGTGACCTTGTCCTATTTACACCTTCTCCTTTGTTACCTCTTGCCCCACCCCCGCTTTACTTGCTTATAACCTTTTACATTTCTAATATTTGCTAGTTCTGAAGAAGGGTCACTGACCTGAAACGTTCACTCTGCTTCTCTCTCCACAGATGCTGCCAGACCTGCTGAGTATTTCCAGCGTTTCTTGTTTTTATACCCTAGTCCCCTCAACTGCTGCATGCTGGTAGCATGTTCCATGGTATAATCACTCTCTGGGTAAGATTGTTTCTTCTGAATTCCTTATTGGATTTATTAGTGACTATTTTATATTTATGGTCCCTAGTTTTGGACTCCCCACAAGTGGCAACATCTCTTAGTCTACCCTTCATCATTTTAAAGACTTCTATTAGGTCACTCCTCGCCATTCTGTTTTCTAGAGAACATATCCCCAGCCTGTTCAATCTGTCCTAATAGTTGTAATCTCTCAGTTCTGGTATTATATTTCTTCTATCATAAATCTATTTTTATCTTTTGCAGTGCCTGGATATCATTTTTATAATGTGGAGATTGCAACTGTTCACTGTACTCTATAAGTGTTGTCCAACCAAGGTTCTGTATAAGTTAAACATATTGGGCTGAATTTTACGAGCCCCTTGACGCCGTGGGTTGCGACGGGGGTGGGGAGGGCCCATAAAATTCTGTGGGGTGAGGCCTGCCTTGACCCCCGACCTCGAGGAGGGCCTGCCGCATATTTACCGGCAGCGGGGGGACTTTGGTGCTGCAGGGCCTTCATCTACATATTCAAAACAACCTAAATTATAGATAAATGCACTTACCTGCTGTTGTTGGCCTTCCCAGGCTGATTTTACGGCCGCCGTTAGTACCTCGCGTGCCTTCGGAACTCCATATGGTGTTCCGAGGCAAGAATCTGGTGGTTACGGGGGAGGAATAAAATCTTTAGGGTGGGAGGGATGGAGGAGTGGAGGAAACATTTTTTATTGGCTATGGGGATGGTGGGAATGGGGTTTTTTTTTTAGAGATACAGCACTGAAACAGGCCCTTCGGCCCACCGAGTCTGTGCCGACCATCAACCACCCACTTATACTAATCCTACACTAATCCCATATCCCTACCACATCCCCACCTGTCCCTATATTTCCCTACCACCTACCTATACTAGGGGCAATTTCTAATGGCCAATTAACCTATCAACCTGCAAGTCTTTGGCATGTGGGAGGAAACCGGAGCACCCGGAGGAAACCCACGCAGACACAGGGAGAACTTGCAAACTCCACACAGGCAGTACCCAGAATTGAACCTGGGTCGCTGGAGCTGTGAGGCTGCAGTGCTAACCACTGCGCCACTGTGCCGCCCCGTTGATGGGCAAAGAGTGCAAAGTTTGGGGTTGAAGGGTCGGGATGGTCAAAAATGGGTTTTTCGAGGGTGGGAGAGGGAAATAAATTTATTGTTTCTCATGGGGGGGTGGAAGTAGTGCTTTTATGTTCAATTTAATGTTTTTATTGAAATTTACAGTGCTGGTCCCTTTAAAATTTTACATCAGCTGTCAGGGCTTGAAGCCTATAAAAATGGCGCCGGCGCCTGTGCGGTGGCACTGGACGCCGTTGCTGGGGACGCGGCGGCCACCCCTTCTATGTCATCGGGGGCGGCTGCCCCGCCCCCTCAATTAAAATCAGCCCTCGCGCGTAATATTGCAGGGGCTGTGTGGGAACACTTCCATGTCGGAAGGCCGCTGCTCTCACAGCGCACCCAGGGAGCGTGGCATGCTAATAAATTCCAGCCAAGCATATCTGCTTTTCAATTCTGTTCCTCTAGAAATGAACTCAGTGCTATTTTTTTTATGGCCTTGTTAACCTGTGTTGGTACTTTTTATTTATGAATCTTCACTGTTAGATCCTTTTGCTACTCTACCCCATTTAGACTCTTATTTTCTAAGTAGTGTATGCCCTCATTATTCCTCCTACCAAAATACACCACTTCACACTTAGTTATGTTGGAATTCATTTGACATTTACATGCTCATTCTGCAAATTTATTAACGGACTCTTGTATCGCAGTCTTGAGTAATAATGCAAATATGTGTGATCTGCAATTTTTGAAATTGTACTTTTGATTCCCAAGTACAAGTTGTTTATGTAAATGGTGAACAACAGTGGTCTCAGTACTGATTCATGTGAAATGCCAGTTCCCACTGTTTGGCAGTGTGAATAAGTCTTTTAACACATAGAGCTAGATTTTACCAGCTCTCTGAAGATGGGCTGGGGTACAGGACGCCTTGTAAAATGGCGGCGGATGGTGTTGGGAGGGGAGCCTGACGTCTTCCCTCCGCCATGTGATATTCTCGGGGCGGGAGCAGCAGAAGCATAGCCGACTGGAGGTGGGCGTCCAATTATATCAATTATCAGCCATTTCCCACCCCCACTGGCATTTTACCGACGTCAGAAAGGGCTCCCACCATGTGGAGAGACCGCCAGGTATAAAGAAGCAGCCTCCCAGCGAGTTCACCTAGGGAGGGGGCCTTCCTTTATGGCCGCTCCATAGTCCTTGGAAGGCTTATCTGGCCTCAGCATAGAGGCACCTTATTCTTCCTGCAACCTCAGCAATTGTCGCCTCTATCAGTGGCGCTGCTGAACTTCCGGCCCTCTGATTGAGCCAATAGTTCAGAGCGGCGGGCCGCCATCCTCTTCATTGGCTACCGCTGGTAAAATGCTACCCGGAGTCGCGCCGTCTGCCCCCACAGGCTCAGGACCCGCTTTCAGTCGTGGTGGCAGAACTTCCGACCTGCTGAAAAAATTCTGGCCCAATTCCCAATTTTGTAGTCAGTTGGCTATCCATTTGCTCCCTGACTCTGCCTTATCAAAGGACTTTTGGAAATCTAGATATATTATGCCTAATCCATTACCCTTATCCACCATTTCTGTTACTTCTTCAAAGAATTCAATAATGTTGGTCAAGCATCACCTTCCCTTTCAAAATCTGTGCTAACCATTCTTTATTATATTTTTGGTTTTGCTATTGCATCGTTGAGTGAAAAATCCATTGTATTAGTTACCACCAATGTTTAGCCAACTGGTCTACAGTTGCCTAGATTTGTTCAACCTCCCTTTTTAAATATAGGAATAACATTAAGGAGTAGGGATTTCCAGGATTTTGATGAAGGTACAACAATAACAACTACTTATGTTTATAGTGCCTTTAATGTAAAAAAAGTCCCATGTTGCTTCACAGTAGCATTATAAAGCAAAATATGACACCAAGGCACATAAGGAGATATTAGGTTAGAAGCTTGGTCAAAGAGTTTGGTTTTAAGGAGTGTCTTAAAGGAGGAAAGTGAGGTAGAATGGCAAAGAGGTATAGTAAGGGTATTCCAAAGCTTAGGGCCTAGCCAACTGAAGGCACAGCCACCAATGGTGGAGCAATTAAAATCAGGGATGCTCAGAAGGCCAGAATATCTCAGAGGTTTGTGGGGCTGGAGGAGATTACAGAGATCGGGAGGGGCGAAGGCATGGAGGGATTTGAAAACAAGGATGAGAATTTTAAAATCAAGGCGTTGCTTGACTGGGAAGCAATGTAGATCAGCTAGCACAGGGGTGATAGGTGAACGGGATTTGGTATGAGTTCAGGTACAGGCAGCAGAGTTTTGGATGACCTCAAGTTTATGGATGGTAGAATGTGGGAGACCAGCCAGGAATTCATTGGAATAATCAAGTCTAGAGGTAACAAAGGCATGAATGAGGGCTTCAGCAGCAAATGAGCTGAGACGGGGTGAAGTTGGGCATTGTTAGGAAATATAAGGTTGGAAGCTCATCGCTGGGTCAAGTGTGACACCAAGGTTGTGAATAGACTGGTTTAATCTCAGACTGTTGCCAGGGAGAGGGATAGAATCAGTAGCCAGGGAATGGGGACTGAAAACGATGGCTTCATTCTTCCCAATATTTAACTGAAGGAAATTTCTGCTCATCCAGTACTGGATGTCGGATAAGCAGTCCCATAGTTTAGCAACAGTGGAGGACTAAAGAGAAGTGGTGAGTTAGAGTTGGGCGTCATCAGCGTACATGTGAAAACGAACACTGTGTTTTTAGATGATGTCACCAAGGGGAATCATGTAGATGAGAAATAGGAGGGGGGGCCAGGATAGATTCTTGGGGGACACCAGAGGTAACAGTGTGGGAGCAGGAAGAAAAGCCATTGCAAGTGATTCCCTGGCTCTAATTAGATATGAATGGAGCTTGGTGAGAGGAGTCCCACCCAGTTGGACAACAGTAGAGAGGCATTGGAGGAGAATGGTGTGGTCAACCATGTCAAAGGCTGCAGACAGGTCGAGAAAGATGATACAGGATAGTTTACCTTTGTCACAGTCACATAGGATGTCATTTGTGTCTTTGATAAGAGGTGTTTCAGTACCGTGGCAAGGGTGGAAACCTGATTGGAGGAATTCGAACATAGAGTTCCAGGAAAGAGAACGGATTTGGAAAGCGACAGCGCGTTCAAGGACTTTGGAGATGAAAGGGTGGTTGGAGATGGGATGGTAGTTTGCAAAGACTTTGGGGTCAACGGTTTTTTTTGAGGAGACGAGTGTTGATGGCAGATTTAAAGGAGAGAGGGCCAACACCCGAAGAGAAAAAACTGTTAGCAATATTAACATCCCTATCGCCAATATAAATCCAAATCAGGCTGGTGTGTGACTTAGAGGGGAATGTGGAAGTGTTGATTTTCCCGTGCATCTGCTGCCTTATCCTTCTAAATCAGGGTTGTCCAACATACGGCCTGCAGTCCAGGATCCAGCCTGCCAAAGGTTTCCATCCAGCCCGTGGATGTATTTCAGAGATGAGAAAATTCCTGTTGTTTTCTTCTTTCAGACCGGCTTTTTAAAAATTCGCGCTGTCAGTTTTACAGCTGATAGGTGCGGGACCAGCAGTTTCCCAACTTCGGACAGCTTCGGGGTTTTCCCAGAACTGATCCCGGGTTGCTGGAGCTGTGAGGCTGCGGTGCTAACCACTGTGCCGCTAACCACTGCGCCACTGTGCCGCCCAACATGTCCAACATCATGATGAGAACATAAGTCAATAAATTAATCTTCTCACTCAAAGTTTCTTAACAAAAATGCACATTTGTTGTTGTTTTGATTAATAGTAATATACATTTTTAATGACTTTATCTTTCTGAAATTGACTCACCAGCCCCCTATGTAAGACAAAAATTGTAATGTGGCAACCCTGTTCTAAATGGTGGATGTTGCGGGTTTAAGGTGTGTTATTAACAATTGCTCAGTGGCAAGTAATGAACAGTTTAGATGTAAAGTTTTCTCCATTCTGCTCCATCATCAAGGTCAAAAATAAAAACTTTTGGTACATGTTAAAGTTTGTTCTACTTTGCTTCATACAGGACCTGGCTACATCATTAGTTAAATGGACAGCAAAGCTACCTCTCCTGCCCTAGCAACAAAATTAACAGAAGGTTAGAAACAGTATCCATATGGATAACTAACAGAATGGTAGAAACAGTCATAGAGAGACACAGCACTGAAACAGGCCCTTCAGCCCACCGAGTCTGTGCCGACCATCAACCACCCATTTTTACTAATCCTACATTAATCCCATATTCCCTCCCACATCCCCACCTTTCCTCAATTCTCCTACCACCTACCAACACTAGGAGCAATTTACAATGGCCAATTTACCTATCAACCTGCAAGTCTTTGGCTGTGGGAGAAAACCAGAGCAACTGGTAGAAACCCATGCGGTCAGAGGGAAAACTTGCAAACTCCACACAGACAGTAACCAGAACCAAACCCAGGTTGCTAGAGCTGTGAGGCTGTGGTGCTAACCACTACACCACCCCATATGGATGCAGAATCAATATGGATTGAAAGAAAAGGTAAGAAGGGATCGATCATGCTAATACGGGTATACTATAGATCACCTAATAGCGGAAAGGAGATAGAGGAAGAAATATGTAAGCAAATATGTGAATTGATTAAAGGACATAGAATAATAATTATGAGAAATTGTCACAGCCCACAAATAAACTATCAAAAAGAGCTAGCATCAGGGGTACAAGGAATAGAGTTTTTACAATGTGCACAGGACTCCTTTCTAACTCAGTATGGAAAGAGCCCAATAAGAAAGAGAGAATTGCTGGATCTAGTAAGAGGGAATGAAACGGAACAGATAAGAGAAGTAAGTGTTGGAGAACATCTGTACAATAACGATCACGAAATAACGAGGTTTAAGATAAAGCTTGAAAAGGACATAAGTAAGACAAATACCAAAGTAATAAATTGGAAAAAAAACTGATTTTAAAGGATGAGAATGGAACAAGGGAAAGTAATCTTGAAAAAAAAATACTGACAAATGCATAAGAACATAAGAAATAGGAGTAGGAGTAGGCCATTTGGCCCCTCAAGCCTGGCCCGCCATTCAATAAGATCATGGCTGATCTGCGCCAGACCTCAACTCCTCTTTCGTGCCAGCTCATCATAGCCCTCAACTCCCCGATATTTCAAAAATCTATCTACCTCCTCTTGAAATACTTTCAGTGATCTAGCCTCCACAACTCTCTAGGGTAGAGAATTCCAGACATTCACTACCCTCAGAGAAGAAATTCTTTTGCATCTCAGTTTTAAATGATTGTCCCCTTATTCTGTAACTATGTCCCCTAGTTCGAGATTCTCCCACTAGTGGAAACATCTTCTCAACATCTACCTTGTCAAGTCCTCTCAGAATCTTGTATGTTTCGATAAGATCACCCCTCATTCTTCAAAACTCTATTGAATATAGGCCTAACCTGTTTAGCTGTTCTTGATAAGTCAACCCCTTCAACCCAGGAATCAGCTGAGTGAATCTCTTTTGAACTGCCTCCAATGTCAGTATATCCTTTCATAAATACGGGGACCAAAACTGGACACAGTACTCCAGGTTCAGCCTCACCAACACCCTGTACAGTTGTAATAAGACTTCCCTATTTCTAAACTTCAACCCCCTAGCAATAAAGGCCAAAATTACATTTGCCTTCTTAATTACTTGCTGCACCTGCATGCTAACCTTTTGTGTTTCATGCACAGGAACACCCAGATCCCTCTGTGCTGCACTTTTTTGGAGTCTCTCTCCATTTAAATAATAGTCTGCCTTTTGATTCTTCCTACCAAAGTGCATGACCTCACACTTTCCTACATTAAACTCCATCTGCCAAGTTTTTGCCCACTCACTCAACCTGTCGATATCCCCTTGCAGATTCCTTATGTCCTCATCACAACACGCCCTCCCACCTATTTCTGTATCATCAGCAAATTTGGATATATTACACTCTGTCCCCTCCTCCAAGTCATTAATATAGATAGTAAATAATTGAGGCCCTAGGACTGATCCTTGTGGCATTCCACTAGTTATGTCTTTCCAACCTGAAAAAGACCCATTATCCCGACTCTCTGTCTTCTGTGTGTTAACCAATCCTCCACCCATGCTAATACATTACCCCCAAAACCGTAAACTCCTACTTTGTGCAATAATCTTTTATGTGGCACCTTATCGAATTCCTTCTGGAAATCCAAATACTGTACATCTACTGGTTCCCCTTTATCAACTCTGCTTGTTATATCCTCAAAGAACTCTAGCAAATTTGTCAAACGTGATTTCCTTTTCACAAAACCATATTGACTCTGTTTGATTATGTTAAGCTTTTCTAAGTGTCCTGCTATTTCTTCCTTAAGAATGGACTCTCGCAATTTCCCAACGACCGATGTTAGGCTGACTGGCCTGTAGTTTTCTGCTAGAACAACAGTGGGAAACATTTAAAACAGTGATCAATAGAATGGAGAGGAAATATATCCCACCAAAAATCAAGAACAAACCAGCCAGTAATGACACATCATGAATGAATAAAGAAGTAATAGTAGAAATGAAACTAATGAAAAAAAAACATCTCCACCACATACATAGACAACAAAAGAGAGGATGGCAAAGGGAATACGAAAAGATTAGGAAAGAAATAAAAAAGAAAAATTTGGAAAGCAAAGCAATACAACAAAATGTAATTATCAAGGAATATGAAAAGAAATAGTAAAGTATTCTGAAGGCATGTTATTAACAAATGAAAAATCAGGATAGGAATAGGACCACTAAGGGATAGACATGATAAACTCACAGGTAATGGCAGCGAAATGATATAAATATTAACTAATTGCTTTGCCTCAGTATTTATTAGGCAGACTAACATGGTGGACGTGACATCAGAAGAAGAGATCAGAAAAGATAGAAAAACATTTAAGATACAAGTTATATGTGAATTCATTGGAAAATGGAATCATGCCAGAGAACTGCCGGGCAGCTCAGGTGATTCCAAAAAGAAAAAGGGAGATAGAACAAGTCCAGGAAAATATCGACCAATTAACTTAATGTCAGTGCTAGGAAAGGTAATTGAATCCTTACTCAAAGATGTGACACAGAATCATCTAGTAACTGAAAGTATGATGAAGAGTAATTAGGACAGATTTCAATGGGGAAGGTCCTGCTTAACCAACCTTACTGAATTCTTTGAAGAAGGAATAGAGAGGCTAAATAAATATAATGAAGTAGATGTAATATATTTAGATTTCCAAAAAGCCTTTGATAATGTACTGAATAGTAGACTCATGAATAAAGTCAGAACAAGGAAAGTAGCGGTAGTAGGGGACAGTATAGTGAGGGGGAGGGGACACTGTTCTCTGCAGCAAAAGTGAGAGTCTGGAAGGCTGCATTGCCTGCCCAGTGCCAGGGTTCGGGACATCTGCTCAGGGTTGGAGAGGAACTTACAGTCAGAGGGGGAGGATCCAGTCGTCGTGGTCCATGTAGGTAGCAATGACATAGACAAGACAAGGAACCTGGTTCTGCACAGTCAGTATGAGGAGCTAGGCACCAAATCAAGAAGCTCAAAGGTAATAATCTTGATTATTACCTGAGCCATGTGCAAATGAGAGTAGGACAAATAAGATTGGAGAAATGAATGCAAGGCTGAAAGACTGGTGTGGGAGAAGTGGGTTCTGGTTCGTGGGGCACTGGCACCAGCACTGGGAAAAGTGAGGGGCTGTACCGTTGGTATGGTCTACACCTGAACTGTGCTGGGACTGGTGTTCTAGCATAACTAGGGAAGTACAGAGGGCTTTAAAGTAAATAGTGGGGGCAAGGGATCAAATTTGGAAAGATGTGGCAAATCAAAGAGTAGAGAGAAAGGTATTAATATGGCAAAAGATAAACAGACCGTGACAGGAAGGGACAGTGATTACAAATCTAGGAATAAATCAGCAGACAAGGCTAGAGGTTACAAAAATAATAAAAGGACAAAGCTAAATGTTCTTTATCTGAATGCATGTAGCATTTGAAACAAAGCAGATGAACTGATAGCGTAAATAGAAATAAATAAGTTTGATCTGATAGCCATTACAGAGACATGGCTGCAGGATAGCATAGATTGGGACCTGAATATTGAAGGCTACATAACATTTAGAAAGGACAGCAAGGTGGAAAAGGTTGAGGGGTGGCTCTGTTAATTAATGATGGCATTAGCACAATAGAGAGAGATGACCTAAGTTCAGGAAACCAGGATGCAGAAGCGGTTTGGGTCGAGATGAGAAATGATAAAGGCAAGAAATCATTTGTGGGAGTGGTGTACAGGACCCCTAACAGTAACCACACAGTAGTACAGAGTGTAAAGGAAGAAATAATGGGTGCTAGTCAGAAAGGTATGGCAATATTCATGCAGGATAGTAATCTACATACAAAAATGGAAAAATCAGATGGGCAAAGATAGCCTAGATGAGGAGTTCATAGAATGTTTTCAGGATAGTTTCTTAGAACAACACATTGTGAAGCCAACCAGAGAGCAGATTATACTAGACCAGATATTATGCAACGAGGTAGGATTAATTAATGACCTCATAGTCAAGGCGCCCTAAAGCAGCAGCGATCATAATATGATTGAATTTTACATTCAGTTTGAGGGAGAGAAGAGTGGGTCGAAGACTAGTATTTTAAACTTAAATAAGGGCAATTATGAGGGCATGAATTGAGCTAGCTAAAGTGAACGGGCAAAGTAGGTTAAGGGATAGGTCAATAGAGATGCAGTGGCAGACAGTTCAGAGGACATTTCAGAATACACAGAATAGACACATTCCAACGAGAAAGAAAAATTCCAAGGGAAGGACCCACCATCCATGGTTAACTAAAAAAGTTAAAGATAGTATCAAACTTAAAGGAAAAGCATATAATTGCATAAAGATGGGTGCCAGGTCAGAAGATTGGACAGAATATAAAAAACAGCAAAGAACGACTAAAAGATTCATAAGGAGGGAAAAATTAGAATACATGAGAAAGCTGGTGAGAAATATAAAAACAGATAGTAAGAGTTTCTATAGATATTTAAAAAAGAAAAGAGTTAACAAAGTGAACGTTGGTACTATAGAAAGTGAGTCTGGGGAATTAATAAGGGAAAGTAAGGAGATGGCAAATGAATTGAACAGGTATTTTGCATCAGTCTTCACCATAGAGGATACAAGTAACATCCCAGAAATAGCTCTAAATCAGGAAATGGAAGGGAGGGAGGAACTCAAGAAAATTACAATCACCAAGGAAGTGGTACTGAACAAATTGTTGGAGCTGCGGGCTGACAAGTCCCCAGGTCCTGATGGATTTCATCCTAGGGTCTTAAAAGAAGTAGCTTGTGAGATAGTTGATACGTTGGTTTTGATTTTCCAAAATTCCCTAGATTCGGGGAACAAATGTAGCTCCTTCATTCAAAAAGGAAGGGAGACAGAAAGCAGGAAACTACAGGCCAGTTAGCTTCATATCTGTCATAGGGAAAATGTTAGAAGCTATTATTCAAGAAGTTATAGCAGGGCACTTCGAAAAATGCAAGGTAATCAGGCAGAGTCAACATGGTTTTGTGAAGGAGAAATCATGTTTAACCAAATTATCGAAGTTCTTTGAAGAAGTAACGTGCTGTGGATAAAGGGGAACTGGTGGATGTACTGTACTTAGATTTCCAGAAGGCATTTGATAAGGTGCCATATCATAGGTTATTGCAGAAAATAAAAGCTCATGGTGTAGGGGGTAACATTTTGGCATGGATAGAAGATTGGCTACTAACAGGAAACAGAGAGTAGGCATAAATGTGTCATTTTCTGGTTGGCACAATATAATGAGTGGTGTGCCACAGGGATCGGTGCTGGGGCCTCAACCTTTTACAATTTATATAAATGACTTGGATGAAGAAACCGAAGGTAAGGTTGCTAATTTTGCTGATGACACAAATAGAGGTTGGATAAGTTGTGAAGAGGACATTAGGAGGCTGCAAAGGGATATAGGTAGGTTAAATGAGTGGGCAAAGATCTGTCAAATAGATTATAATGTGGGAAAATGTGAAATTGTCCATTTTGGCAGGAAGAATAAAAAAGAAGCATATTATCTAAATCGTGAAAGATTGCAGAGCTCTGAGATGCAGAGGGATCTGGCTGTCCCAGTGTATGAATTGCAAAAGGTTAGTATGCAGGTTCAGCAAGTAATTAGGAAAGCTAATAGAATGTTATCATTTATTTTGAGGGGAATTAAATACAAAAGTAGGGAGGTTATGCTTCAGTTATACAGGGCATTGGTGAGACCACATCTGGAGCACTGTGTACAGTATTGGTCTCCTTTTTTAAGGAAGGATGTAAATGTGTTGGAAGCAGTACAGAGAAGGTTCCTTGACTATTACCTGAAATGGGCAGGTTGTCTAATGAGGAATGGTTGGACAGTATGTGTAATGAGGTAGGATTAATAAGAGATATCGTAGTTAAGGATCCTCTAGGGTATAGCGATCACAACATGGTAGAATTTCAAATTCAGTTTGAGGGCGAACAACTCGGGTCTCAAACCAGTGTCCTCAACTTAAACAAGGGCAATTACAGAGGTATGAAGAAAGAGTTGTCTAAAGCGGGCTGGGAAAATAGACGAAGGGGAAGGTCAGTGGATGAGCAGTGGCAGACATTTAAACAGGTATTTAATAAAGCTCAGCAAAAATTTATCCCAGTCAAAAAGGCTTCGATGAGAAGGATGAACCATCCGTGGTGAACGAAGGCGGTCAAGGAGAGTATCCAATTAAAATCTAAGGCATACAAAGCGGCGAAAACTAGTGGTAGGCCAGAAGATTGGGAAATTTTAGGAACCAGCAGCGGATGATCAAAAAGCTAATAAAGAGGGAGAAAATTGATTATGAAAGTAAATTGGCAAGAAATATAAAAACAAACAGCAAGAGCTTCTACGAGTAGCGAAAGTGAGTGTGGGACCCTTGGAGGATGCGACTGGAGAATTGATAATGGGGAACAGGGAAATGGCAGATAGTTTTAAACTAATATTTTGCACTGGTCTTCACAGTAGAAGACACTATAAACATCCCACAGATATCAGATAAGCAAGGAGCTAATGGGAGGAAAGATCTTGTAACAGTCTTTATCACGAGGGACAAAGTATTTGACAAATTAATGGCACTAAAGGCAGACAAGTCGCCAGGACCTGATGGCCTACATCCAAGCGTTTTAAAGGAAGTGGCTGCAGAGATAGTGGATCATTGGTCTAAATATTCCAGAACTCACTGGATTCTGGGAGGGTCCCAGCGGATTGGAAAACTGCTAATGTGATGCCCCTGTTCAAGAAGGGAGGGAGACAAAAAACAGGAAACTATAGGCCAGTCAGCCTAACATCGGTCGTTGGGAAAATGCTAGAGTCCATTATTAAGGAAGAATTAGCAGGACATTTAGAAAAGCTTAACGCAATCTAACAGAGTCAACATGGTTTTGTGAAAGGGAAATCATGTTTGACAAATTTGCTAGAGTTCTTTGAGGATATAACAAGCAGAGTTGATAAAGGGGAACCGGTAGATGTAGAGTATTTGGATTTCCAGAAGGCATTCGATAAGGTGCCACATAAATGATTGCACAAAAGTGCACAAGATAGGAGCTCACGGTATTGGGGGTAATGTATTAGCATGGATTCGGGATTGGCTAACACACAGAAGACAGAGAGTCGGAATTAATGGGTCTTTTTCAGGTTGGAAAGACATAATGGAGTGCCACAAAAATCAGTCCTAGGGCCTCAATTATTCACTATCTTTAGTAATGACTTGGAGGAGGGGACAGAGTGTAATATATTCACATTGGCTGACGATACAAAAATAGGTGGGAGGGCATGTTGTGATGAGGACGTAAGGAATCTGCAAGGGGATATAGATAGGTTGAGTGAGTGGGCAAGAACTTGGCAGATGGAGTTTAATGTAGGAAAGTGTGAGGTCATGCACTTTGGTAGGAAGAATCAAAAGGCAGACTATTATTTAAATGGAGAGAGACTCCAAAAAAGTGCAGCACAGAGGGATCTGGGTGTTCTTGTGCATAAAACACAAAACGTTAGCATGCAGGTGCAGCAAGTAATTAAGAAGGCAAATGGAATTTTGGCCTTTATTGCTAGGGGGTTGAAGTTTAGAAATAGGGAAGTCTTATTACAAGAGTACAGGGTGTTGGTGAGGCTGAACCTGGAGTACTGTGTCCACTTTTGGTCCCCGTATTTAAGAAAGGATATACTGACATTGGAGGCAGTTCAAAAAACATTCACTCGGCTGATTCCTGGGATGAAGGGGTTGACCTATCAAGAACGGCTAAACATGTTAGGCCTTTATTCATTAGATGTTTAGCAGAATGAGGAGTGATCATATTGAAACATACAAGATTCTGAAGGGGCTTGACAGGGTAGATGTTGAGAAGATGTTTCCACTAGTGGGGGAATCTCGAACTAGGGGACAGAGTTACAGAATAAGGGGACACTCATTTAAAACTGAGATGCAAAGGAATTTCCTCTCTCAGATGGTAGTGAATGTCTGGAATTCTCTACCCCAGAGAGTTGTGGAGGCGAGATCACTGTAGGTATTGCTCTGGGGACATGGGTTCAAATCCCAGCACAGCAGAAGGTGGAATTTGAATTCAACTAATAAATCTGGAATGAAATAGCTAGTCTAATCATGGCCACTGTCGATATTTGTAAAAACCCATCTGGTTCACTAGTGGCCTTTAGGGAAGGAAATCTGCTGTCCTTACCTGGTCTGGTCTACATGTGACTCCAGACCCACAACAATGTGGTTGACTCTTACATGCCCTCCGGAATGGCCTAGCAAGCCACTCAGTTGTACCTAACCACTACGAAGTCAATAAAAAAGAATAAAACCGAACAGACCACCTGGCATCAAGCTGGGCACCGGAAACGACAACGGCAAACCCAGCCCTGTCGACCCTGCAAAGTCCTCCTTACTAACATCTGGGGGCTTGTGCCAAAGTTGGGAGAGTTGTCCCACAGATTAGTCAAGCAACAGCCTGACATAGTCATACTCAAGGAATCATCCCTTACAATGTCCCACACACTGCCATCACCATCCCCGGGTATGTCCTGTCCCACCAGCAGGACAGACCCAGCAGAGGTGGCAGCACAGTGGAATACAGTCGGGAGGGAGTTGCCCTGGGAGTCCTCAACATTGACTCCAGACCTCATGACGTCTCATGGCATCAGGTCAAACATGGGCAAGGAAACCTCCTGCTGATTTCCACCTATGGCCTCCCTCAGGTGATGAGTCAGTACTCCTCCATGTTGAACACCACTTGGAGGAAGTACTGAGGGTGGCAAGGGTGCAGAATGTACTCTGGGTGGGGGACTTCAATGTCCAATCACCAAGAGTGGTTCGGTAGCACCACTACCGACCGAGCTGGCCGAGTCCTAAAGGACATAGCTGCTAGACTGGGTATGCGGCAGGTGGTGAGGGAATCAACAAGAGGGAAAAACATATTTGACCTCGTCCTCACCAATCTGCCTGCCGCAGATGCATCTGTCCATGACACTATTGGTGGGAGTGGAGACGAAGTCCCGCCTTCACATTGAGGATACCCTCCATCGTGTTATGTGACACTACCTCCATGCTAAATGGGATTGATTTCAAACAGATATAGCAATGCAAAACTGGGCACCCATGAGGCGCTGTGGGCCATCAGCAGCTGTAGAATTGTACTCAACCACAATCTGTAACCTCATGGCCCGGCATATCCCCCACTCTACAATTACCATCAAGCAAGGAGATCAACCCTGGTTCAATGAAGAGTGCAGGAGGGCATACCAGGAGCAGCACCAGGCATACCTCAAAATGAGGTGTCAACCTGGTGAAGCTACAACACAGGACTACTTGCATGCCAAACTGCATTAGCAGCAAGCGATAGACAGAGTTTAGCGATCCCATAACGAACGGATCAGATCTAAGATCTGCAGTCCTGCCACATCCAACCTTGAATGGTGGTGGACAATTAAACAACTAACCGGAGGAGGTGGCTCCACAAATATCCCCATCCTCAACAATAGGGGACTCCAGCACATCAGTGCGAAAGATAAGGCTGAAGCACTTGCAACAATCTTCAGCCAGAAGTGCCGAGTTGATGATCCATCTCGGCCTCCTCCTGAAGTCCCCAGCATCACAGATGCCAGACTTCAGCCAATTCGATTCACTCCGCGTGATATCAAGAAACGATTTAAGGCACTGGATACTGCAAAGGCTATGGGCCTTGACAATATTCCGGCCATAGTACTGAAGACCTGTGCTCCAGAAATTGCCGTGCCCCTAGCCAAGATGTTCCAGGACAGCGACAACACTGGCATCTATCCGGCAATGTGGAAAATTGTCCAGGTATGTTCTGTACACGAAAAGCAGGAAAAGTCCAACCCAGCCAATTACCGCTCCATCAGTCTACTCTCAATCATCAGTAAATTGATGGAAGGTATCATCAACAGTGCCATCAAGTGGCACTTGCTTAGCAATAACCTACTCAGTGACGCTCAGTTTGGGTTTCGCCAGGGCCACTCAGCTCTGTACTTCATTACAGCCTTGGTTGAAACATGGACAAAAGAGCTGACCTCGAGAGTTGAGGTGAGAGTGCCTGCCCTTGACATCGAGGCAGCATTTGACCGAGTATGGCATCAAGGAGCCCTAGCAAAACTGAAGTCAATCGGAATCAGGGGGGAAACTCTTCGCTGGTTGGAATCATACCTCGTGCAAAGGAAGATGGTTGTGGTTGTTGGAGGTCAATCATCTGAGCTCCAGGACATCACTGCAGGGGTTTCTCAGGGTAGTGTCCTAGGTCCAAACATCTTCAGCTGCTTCATCAATGACCTTCCTTCAATCATAAGGTCAAAAGTGGGGATGTTTGCTGATGATTGCACAATGTTTAGCACTATTCGTGACTCCTCAGATACTGAAGCAGTCCGTACAGAAATGCAGCAAGACCTGGACAAAATCCAGGCTTTGCTGATAAGTAGCAAGTAACATTTACGCCACACAGGGCGGCACAGTGGCGCAGTGGTTAGCACCGCAGCCTCACAGCTCCAGCGACCCGGGTTCAATTCTGGGTACTGCCTGTGTGGAGTTTGCAAGTTCTCCCTGTGACTGCGTGGGTTTCCTCCAGGTGCTCCGGTTTCCTCCCACATGCCAAAGACTTGCAGGTTGATAGGTAAGTTGGCCATTAGCAATTGCCCCTAGTATAGGTAGGTGGTAGGGAAATATAGGGACAGGTGGGGATGCGGTAGGAATATGGAATTAGTGTAGGATTAGTATAAATGGGTGGTTGATGGTCGGCACAGACTCAGTGTTTCAGTGCTGTATCTCTAAACTAAACTAAACTAAACAAGTGCCAAGCAATGACCATCTCCAACTAGACAGAATCTAACCATCTCCCCTTGACATTCAATGGCATCACCATCGCTGAATCCCCCACTATAAACATCCTAGGGGCTACCGTTGACCAGAAACTGAACATAAATACCGTGGCTACAAGAGCAGGTCAGAAGCTAGGAATCCTGAGGCGAGTAACTCACTTCCTGACTCCCCAAAGCCTGTCCACCATCTACAAGGCATAAGTCAGGAGTGTGATGGAATACTCTCCACTTGCCTGGATGGGTGCAGCTCCAACAACACTCAAGAAGCTCGACACCATTCAGGACAAAGCAGCCTGCTTGATTGGCACCCCATCCACAAACATTCACTCCCTCCACCACCGACGCACAGTGGCAGCAGTGTGTACCATCTACAAGATGCACTGCAGCAACGCTCCAAGGCTTCTTTGACAGCACCTTCCAAACCCGTGACCTCTACCAATTAGAAGGACAAGGGCAGCAAATACATGGGAATCCCACCACCTTCAAGTAGAGGCCTGCTACCCGACCCGAACCCAATGGGACCCGACGATATGTGTCGGGTTCAGATCGGGTCGGGCCCATCTTCAGGGTACGGCTTTCAGGCTTGGGTCGGATCGGACAGAGTCCAGGTCGAGCCGAGTCGTGTCGGGCTGGTCACACACGGTAATTGCTCTGCTCGTAAGTATTGAAATTAAAACAACTTACCTGAGCTGAGAATCCGGGACAAAACTGAGTCTGCGCTGTGAGCAAGTGACGTCCTTATGACATCATCGCACATGCGCTGCAGCTTCGTGGAGCCTCCCGGTCGGAAGGTAAGGAAAGGGATGGCCAAGTCGGATTCGGGTCGGGTCGAGACGGGGCGGGTTCGGGTTCGGGTCGGGTCGGGCTCAGGACAAAATTGGAGGGACTCAGGCCGGGTCGGGCTTGGCTGCACTGTGGCTCAGTCAGGTTTGGGTCGGGTTCTTTTTTCCTGACCTGAGCAGGCGTCTACCTGCAAGTTCCCCTCCAAATCATACACTTTCCTGACTTGGAACTAAATTGCCATTCCTTCACTGTCGCTGGGTCAAAATCCTGGAACTCCCTTCCTAAAGCACTCTGGGTTTACTTACCTCAGATGGACTGCAGTGGTTCAAGAAGGCAGCTCACCACCACCTTCTCAAGGGCAATCAGGGATGGGCAATAAGTGCTGGCCTAGCCAGCGACAGCCACATCCCATGAATGATTTTTTAAAAAGCATTTAAAGAACAGGTAGATAGGTTTTTGAACTTTCGGGGAGTTGAGGGCTCTGAGAGGTTGGCATGAAAGAGGAGTTGAGGTCTGGGGCAGATCAGCCATGATCTTATTGAATGGTGGAGCAGGCTAAAGGGGCCGAGTGGGGTACCCTGCTCCAAATTCGTACGTTCCTATATATGTTAGTATTTAGAGTCAAGGGACAAGTAGCAGAACGGATAGCAAAGTGGCTGCAAAACAGAGAACAGGTTGTTAATCAGACTGGCAAAAGATGAAAAGTGGTGTTCTGCAACGATTGGTGGGGGGAACCACTTTTGTTCACCCTTTACATAAATGATTCAGAATGGGAAATACCGATCTGGATTATATCAGAAGGTAAGTAGTCCCTTGGCCATAAAGGAGACACCCACCACAATTCCCCCCCACCCCCAATGTGGTCTCTCCACATAAAGGCAGCACCTCCCGACGAAGGTAAAATACCAGCAGGGGTGGGAAGTGGCTTTTAATTGGGAACTTAATTGGCATAATTAGCCACACAGTGGGGGCCGCACGGCTGGAAATATGCTGTGGAACACATCAGGCTCCCTTCCCAACACTTTACGCCGCCCTTTCACAAGGCCTCCCACCTCCCAGACCATCTCCAGAGGGCTGCTAAAATCCAGCCCACAATTTCAAAATTTGTGGATCAATCCAAATTAGGGAGTGTGTTTAGCATAATCCCAAGGCAGTTCACAGGATCATTATAGAACAAAATATGAAATAGCGTCACTTCAGAAGGTATAAGGGCAGGTGGCCAAAAGCTTGGTCAAAGGGATAGGTTTTAAGGAGTGTCTTAAAGAAGGAAAGTGAGGTAGAGAAGTGGAGTGGTTTAGGGAGTGAATTCCAGAGCTTACGGCCTAGGGAGCTGAAGGTTCAGTGATCAATGGTGAAGCGATTAAAATTGAGGATGCTCAAGAGGCCAGAATTAGAACAGTGCAGATATCTCAAGTGTTGTGTAGCTGGAGGAGATTACAGAGATCAGGGGAGGGATGATGGGGTGAGGCCATTGGAGAGATTTGAAAAGAAGATGAGAAATTGAAAATTGAGGCATTGATTAACCGGGACCCATTATGGGTCGGTGAGCACGGTTTGATAGGCAAATGGGATTTGTGCGAGTTAGTTTTGAAAGACCTCAAGGGTAGGGAGGATAGAATATGTGTGGCTGACCAGGAGTGAATTAGAATATTCAAGTCTAGAGGTAACAAAGGCATGGATGAGGGTTTCAGCAGCAGAGGAGCTCAGGCATGGGAGGAGTCAGACAATACTATGGTTGGTGGAAATAAATCATCTTAGTGATGATGCAGATATGTGATCAGAAGCTCATACTGGGGTCAGATATGGCATCAAGGCTGCAAACAGTCTGGTTCAACCTCAGACAATTGTCAGGGAGAGGGTTGGAGTCGGTGGCTGGGACCAGAGTTTGAGGAGGGATCAAAGACAGTACAACAGAAGACTGCGACACAAGACAGGAAAACATGAATAAACTTGCAGAATGGGCATGTAATTGGCAAATGAATTTCAACATAGATAAGTGTGGATGGTACATTTTGATAGGAAGAGTAAAGAGGTCACATACATCTTGGAAAATAAATGTCTAAATGGTGCAGAAGAGCAGAGGTATAGGTACACAAATCACTAAAAGTGCAGGTTAATAAGGCTGTTAAAAAAAGCAAACAAATGACTGGGGTTCATTTCTAGAGGATATAATTGAAAAGCAGAGAAGTTATGTTAAACATATGTAAAACCTTGGCTAGAACATACTCGGAGTACTTTGAACAGTTCTGGTTTCCATATTATAAAAAGGATATAGAGGAGAAGGTACAAAAAAGATTTCCTGGCATGATACCAGAACTGAGGTTATACCTATCAGGAAAGATTGAACAGGCTGGGGCCCTTTTCTCCAGATAAGAGAAGCTAGAAAGGTGGCTTGATAGTGGTCTTTAAGATTATGTTAGGGTTTGATAGGGTAGACATAGAGAAGATGTTTTCACTTTCCTACCTTACAACAGTGACAACATTTCTAAAGTACTTCTTTGGCTATAAAGCGCTTTGCGAGATCCTGAGGTCGTGAAAGGCACTATTTAAATACAAGTCTTTCCCTTTCTTTTAAATGTGGGAAAGATCAAAACTACAGGTCATCGTTATAAGGTAGTCGCTAAGAAAATCCAATAGGGAATTCAGGAGAAACTTCTTCACCCAGTGATTGGTTTAAATATGGAACTCACGATCACAAGGAGCGGTTCGAATCATAGCATAGTCCAGCACAGAAGGAGGCCTGTAGTATACTGTATTCGCTGCTCACAGTGTGGTCTCCTCTACATTAGGGAGACCAAGCGCAGACTGGGTGACCGCTTTGCGGAACATCTCCGCTCAGTCCGCAAGCAGGACCCTGAGCTTCCGGTTGCTTGCCATTTCAACACTCCCCCCTGCTCTCATGTTCACATCTCTGTCCTGGGATTGCTGCAGTGTTCCAGTGAACATCAACGCAAGCTCGAGGAACAGCATCTCATTTACCGATTAGGCACACTACAGCCTGCCGGACTGAACATTGAGTTCAATAATTTCAGAGCATGACAGCCCCCCATTTTACTTTCATTTTTAGTCATTTTTTCTTCCTTTTTTTTTACATTCTTTTTTACAATTTTTACAATTTTTTTTTTTGCATTTATTTCATTTCATCTTAGTCTGTTCAGTTTGCTTACCCACTGTTTTTTTCAGGTTTGCACTTGCTGCTGTTCAATATTCAGTATATTAACACCTAATCTGTACTAATGCTTTGTCTTTCAACACACCATTAACATATTGTTTGCCTTTGCTCCGTGACCTTTTGGTCAGCTATGTAGCCTGGTCCAATCTAGACCTCCTTTGTTATCTCTTGCCCCACCCCCACCTCACTTGCTTATAACCTGTGACTTTTCTAATATTTGTCAGTTCCGAAGAAGGGTCACTGACCCGAAACGTTAACTCTGCTTCTCTTTTCACAGATGCTGCCAGACCTGCTGAGTGGTTCCAGCATTTCTTGTTTTTATTTCAGATTTCCAGCATCCGCAGTATTTTGCTTTTATTACAGAAGGAGGCCATTTGGCTGATTCAATCTATGCCAGCTCTTTCGAAGAGCAATCCAGTTAGTCCCACTTCCTTGCTTTTTCCCCATAGCTCTACAATTTTTCTCCTTCGAGTATTCATCTAATTCCCTTTGGAAGGTTGCTATTGAATCTGTATCCACAACCCTGTCAAGCAGTACATTCCAAATCCTAACTACTCATTGCATAGAAAAATGTTTGCTGATGTCACCTCAGGTTCATTTGCCAATCACCTTAAATCTGTACCCGCCCACCACCCATCCCCAGTTATCAACCCTTCAGCCATTGGAAAAAGTTTCTTGTTGAGGTGACTAGCGTAGCTGCAATAGTGGGAAGGCTAGATAAGTACATGAGGGAGCAAGGAATAGAAGGATAGATTGATGTGTTGGATGCAGAAGGGTGGGAGGAGGCTTATGTGCAACATAAACAGGCATGACCTTTTTAGGCCAAATGGCCTGTTTCTGTGTTGTAAAGACAATGCCATGCAATACCAGAACTTCAGCCTCAGAAGTGCACCTTGTGATACTTTTGTTTGTTTTACCAGAAACCATTATGGCCTCTGAGTGAAATTGTCAATCAGTGACAAATTACAATCAGATTTTGGATTCCTGACCACTAACTACTGAGTTGTGACAGCCCACATTCAATCCAGTTGGTCCTTGCATTTATTCAAGGGTTGACACTTGCAACCCTATCAGTTTAGATTTAATTCCAGCCCAAGTCTCAATAGTGAAAAGACAGTAATATAACCAACTAAGCAAGATAGTCCCTCATAAAACATATTAATTCATGTAACATGGTAGATGTGAAGCAGCTAATTTGGAGAATTAAAATTTAAAAAGTTCACAAGTAAATATCAGGACATCTTTTTAGATCTTTTTCAATTTTCTCCCATTTTGCTGAAGTCAATGGGCTGGATTTTAAAGTCCCTCCGCCGTGAAGAACGGTGGCGGGGCAGGGGGGGAGGGGGCAATGAAGATTGGTACGGCGGAGGCCTGCCGCCGACCACGACAGCGGCAGGCCTCGTACCGATCTCAATGGCGGCAGCGAGGCCTCATGGTGGCTGCCCCGCTGCTCGGCGATGGGACCTCCATTGCAATATGTAAACTAATTTGCATACCTGATTGAATTAGGGTCTCATTCCTCCTTAAAAATGGCGCCGTGCCTGCGCACAGGCAGCTGATGCCATTGCCGGTGTCGCAGAGCCCGTCCCCGCCACGTGATTGGGGGGGTATGACCCAACCAGCATATTATTTTGAGCCGCTGTGAGGTAGATTGTGGCGGCGCACGGCTCGCACGTGTGGGCCCCTTTTTTCTCACCTGCTGCCAGAAGCGGCAGCAGGCGAATAAAATGCAATCTTTCATGTGTAATCTAGAGAATAAGGGCCAAGTCTATTTTACCATGAAGGCCATCATAGCGAAGCCAGATACTGCTCTCACCTAACATACACACACACACCTTTCAGCATGTGTCACTGGACATTGATCAAGACTAGGAACTGAGGCTGATATTTTTTTCTCTTCCCTAGTCCGATGAATTTGAGGTCACATGGAGCAGTTAATTGCTGTACTGGTTGAGATTACCTAACTCAGCACAGTACAGGAGTTGAACCTAAGAACCTCTAGCAAAAAGACAACAGGATAATCAGAGCCTTACTAAAATTAAAATGTAATTAGCAATCCAAGCAGAACTCGGTATGTGTTCAAACTGTGTGTTTAAATACATACATGTAGAACTCTGCCTGAGCAGGACAGTCTGGAGCAGACAGGCCAGTTCCTACCCCATTAAGGCAGCTACTGGCCCCAAATGGTACAAAGAAGGCCTCGCACAGGTAACTCCCACTCTAATCTTATGTATCTGCCATCCCAAATGTGAAGAATGGGGACGGTGGGTGATGAGGTGAGAATGAAGTCAGCAGTTTAAAGCGAAAAAAAATCCCTAAAATTGATCACATTAAGTAAGTTAAATGTCTTTAAAGTAACCAGTAGGACATAGCAGCTTGAAGTGACATATTACAAGAAAGGAATACAAACAATGCTTTATACTCCAATGTTGTATTCAACCTTTTCCTCACCGAATTTAAAAATGAGAACTGTGGCATATTTTAAATACTGCAGTTTTCTCTAAAAGTTTCAGAAAATATATACAGAATATACAGAAGAGTAGCTAGGATATAGAAAATTTAAATGTGGAGCAAGGCGTACCTGGAAATAATATACAGGTTGTCTGTAATATAAAGGGTCAGATTATGTTATGAATTGGCGAGTGGAGGTTGCATTTTGCTTTCAGTTTTGTTGTAGAGCAACTTTCAGTGTGTTCTTTAATGCATGATGCCTTCATGAAGTGATGAAATATGTGGTACTGTCAAAAAAAAGGTGTTGACACACTTACCAGTCATTTGCAGTAACTTGCAGTACTACAGACCGAAACGCAATCAATAGCTTGCCAATAATATTATTAATGAATGAGCAAACTGTGAGCATGTGTAAACCATTAGTACTCAAAATGACACTAAGTGAGAGGAATTTTTCAGGAATTCTTCATGCGGTGGACTTCCATATTTGTGTTTTATTTTGACTGATGGCTAATACTCTGGAGGACAGTAGAGTACAGAACCTGCAAAATTCTGTGGAAGTCACCCTGAGTGGAAGGTGAGTGCAAATAACTGCCTTGCTGAATCATTTTCAGGCTTGAATAGACTGGCTGAAATGTTGTATTGTGCTTAACACATTAGAACAAGAGGATGGAGAGAGAAATATCAGAACTTGCATAACTTTATGGAAGTCCCCAGAATAGGAATTGAGTACCGAGAATGGCCTATTTCTTTGTTAACTCCTCAGCAATCAATTTCTTTATTATTTTTCCCAGTCACTGACAAAAGGAAGGCAAAAGCTAATTGTCATTCAAACTGCAGCTACCCTTGAAAATAAGGACATTAGTGACATAGGAGACGGGATGTGAAGTGAGTGTTGGGGTGTGTACATGTTGTGGGATGTTTATTGTAGTCAGAGCTGCGAAGGTCAGACAGAATTTTTGTTGGGAGCACTATCTGTTAACGAAGGTTTTAACGGAATACATACCAGTGTTGGAGAGTAAAGTTGATGGCCTGAGAGAGGTCTGTGAGTGTAAAGTTTTCATTTTAGTGTGACTAGCTTACTGCTAGTACAGGATCGGTTTTGGATTCAGCAAACAAAACAAATGGGAGTGGATTCGATACGCAAGTTGCATGAATTCCTCCTAATTAAATGAAATGGGAGAAAGGCAGGCAGTGAGGTAATAGGAAGAAGAAGCAGTAAGGGAGGTGCAAGATCAGTGGAATAATGCGGGGAAAAGAAGCTTTGAACAGGTTTCAGGTTCTGAATAACACTGAAGGTTGGCATCCTTCCATCTACGAAAGATGATGGACACGTAGTAAACAATCCACTTAAGTGGGGTGTCTTCTCTTGGTGCACCTTTGCTGATGGCTGTGAAGGCCAATCCTTGAAAGGCATGGTCTGCCACAAGTGAAGCTGCCAAGTTGTTGTTTTTATGTTGGCACATGTTGCCAAGCTGCTGTAGCAACTGGTCGTCGTGGTAGTGCATACCAGTCCACAGGATGTGTCGCCATTTCCTTCTTTCGCCAGCTAATGACTCCCAAGTGCAATAGTCGACATTTAGGGCCTTCATGTCACTTTTGCAAGCATCCTTGAAGTAGAGCTTTGGGCGTCCACTGGTCATCTGGCCCTGACTACCTCACCATACAGAAGATCTTTGGGTGTGCAACTGTCTTCCATCCTGCGGCCCTGTCCAATCCACCAAAGCTGTCTCTGTTTGATTAGTGCCAACACGCTTGGGGGATCTGCCTTTGAGAGGACTGCCACATTTGTGATTTTGTCCTGCCAGGATGTACCCATAATGGACTTCAGACAACGAAGATAGAAATTAGTGAGCTTCTTTTCCTGGTAGCTGTAAGTTGTCCATGTTTCACAGCCATACAGCAAGGTGCTGAGAACACAGGCTTTATAAACCATCAGCTTGGTCCTCAGGGTCAGCTTGGTGTTATCCCATGCGCGTTTCACAAGTTGACCAAAGGTGGTAGCTGCTTTCCCTATGTGTGTATCGAACTCTGCATCGAGGGACAGATTGTCTTTCACCGTGGACCCAAGGTAGCAGAATAACACTGAAGACACTATTGACAATGGGAGGTTATAATTGAAGAGAAGAACAAATTAGAGGAATAAGAGAGAAAGCATTGGTGCACAAAAAAAGAAGTAATGACAGTAGAAGTATCAATGGATAGTTCTTTCTGTCATAAAAAGAAACAAGGCAATGACTTGTCTGCCGGTGCAGAGATTTGGGATATTGAGAGATACAGGGAGCGGGTGATGAGCAAGTCCTAGTTATACATAAAGGAATTAAATGATGAGAGAGCTCAAAGATAGGTTTGGGCATTATCATGTTTTGGGATTTCAGTATAAACTGACATTGTAGTGGGGTCTTATTATGACATGTATGTTAAACCTGCGGAATTCTTTGTGATAATTTGAACGAAGCCAGAAGAATAACGATCGAAAGTTGTGATCACATTAACAGCCACTTGCAGCACATTCCAATGCATGAGTTTGTCTGAATGTCTTCTGTACCTGGGCCTGCAGATGCAATAACAGAGCGGTGGGTGCAGACATAGTGTCATTGATGCCATGTGACTTCTCTGGAAATTTTTTGTTGCCTGCCTGTCCTCAGTTGCCAGTGGCACAAAGATGTGCATCAACAATAATTTCTTAACATTTGACAACTGTTAGATTGGAAAAAAACAAGATCCGTCCAGTTCACCTTTAGTCACATGATACAATGAGAGAAGGTTTATTGATTATTCATGGCAATCAATCTCTATCAGTTAGTCTACGGATATGATGCGAGAGAAACGTCTGTGAGGAAGAGATTTGGGAGCCATATATCAAAAGTCACTGTTCCTCCCAAGCGTGCTGCACCTACCGCATGTCATGCCTCAGACTACTTATATGCTGTATGCCAAAATGTTACTTTCTGAAAGAAATATATCTAATTTGCATTTGAATGAATTAATACCATCTGCTGTCTTCTTAGGGAGTCTGTTCATTAAAATAATGGTCTGAATTTTACAGCCCCCCTGACGTCTAGGGTCGTGGCGTGGGGGGGCTGTGGAAAATGCCTCCGGCAGAGGCCTGCCACGAGCCTTGATGCTGGGAATGCCCGGCCCGATATTGCGGGCAGCGGTGATGCCTCGTGGCCGTCCCCCCGATGCTTGCAATGGGAGCAAAATTTACATATTTAAATAAATTTAAATGAATGAATAAATAACCTACCCGCCCCCGCCGTCTGTTCCAGGGCGATATTGGTGCTGGTGGCCGACACTCCCCCGCCTTCCGATACCCATATAAGATCCTCAGCGGTCTTGATAGGGTGGATGTGAAAAGGATGTTTCCCCTTGTGGGAGAATCTCCAACTAGGGGGTCACTGTTTAAAAATAAGGGTTCGCCCATTTAAGACAGAGATGAGGAGAATTTTTTTTCTCTCAGAGGGTCGTGAGTCTTTGGAATTCTCTTCCTCAAAAGGCAGTGGAAGCAGAGTCTTTGAATATTTTCAAGGCAGAGGTAGATAGATTCTTGATAAGCAAGGGGGTGGAAGGTTATCGGGGGTAGATGGAAATGTGGAGTAATCAGTTCAGCCATGAACGTATTGAATAGCGGAGCAGGCTCGAAGGGCCGAGTGGCATATTCCTGCTCCTAATTATATGTTCGTATGTTTGTATGGGACACTGGTGGGGAGGGGAAAGCAGGTAAATTTTTCAGTGCGGAATGGGGGTAAGCGGCGTCAAAGTAATTTTATTGTTGGGATGGTGGGAAGAGGTAGAATTTGTAGTTTATGAACTTTGGTGGGGGGGGTGGTGAGGTGGGCTGGTGAAGTGTTTTGGGGGCGAGAGGGCAAGTAATGGTTATTCAGGGGGTTGGAGAGGGGCAAATTAAATGTTTTTAAAATTTTTTGCAAGACCTCTCTTTAAAAATTTAAATTAAATTCAAGGGCTCAAAACCGTTTGTTGGGGACGGACTGCTCGCCCCCTCCATGTCATTCAGGGGGGTGGTCCGCCCTGGCCATTTAAATGAGCGGTGGCTCCTTGGCGTGTAGTCCGCATGGATGGACTGCCAGTATTTCCACAGATTAGTTTTGAAATTACCTCTTTCAAGTGCAGGCCTTGTCCTCAGGTTCTACTCTTCTGGACAAGGTAAAACAGCTTGTCATGGGGCTTTATTTGGTCCCTTTAGAATCCTAAAAACAGCAATCATATCACTTCTCAACCTCTTTTCCACTGAGAACATGCTCAAATTACATAATGACTCCTCCTCAGAGAGAGAGCAGTGGGAGCAGAGCGGAGATTTAAAAACCATGCCAAAAGTTCAGAGGCCAGAGAGAGAGCAGCGGGAACAGAGTGGAGATTTAAAAATGTGCCAAAAGGTTGGAGGCAGGAGAGAGAACAGTGGGAGCAAAGCAGAGATTTAAAAAGTATGCCAAAAGGTCGGAGGCCGGAGAGAGAGCTGCGGGAGCAGAGCGGGAGAAAAAAAAATCGAAAAGTGACATCAGAGCGATGTCACAATCAACAGAGACAGCAAGGAAACAGAAAGGCGGCCGGGGTAAGTATACCGGTCAGCTTTTAATTTAATTTAATCTATATCAAGCAAATATGAAATAAGACTAGATTGATTCATTAGTATATAAACTAAAAACTAAGGTAGATTTTATAATTTATCATACCGAGTGAGAGAGAGAGACCAGCAGGGTTCAAATTAGGACCTGGGAAATTAAAAATATTTAATTGGGCAGTGTAACAGTAAGTGTTGTAATAAGAGTATAAGCACAGAGCAGGACTAGTAGTATTAATTAAAATTGATAGTTTAAAGAGGTTACTAATTGGATTGTTAAAAAGGGGCTGAGTGCGACTTGAACAGAGTGCTGGGAGTTGGATGAGTTGAGGGAGTTGGGTGAGGAGGGGAAAGAGGTGCTGTTTTGCTTTTCCTAACTTTTTCACCTTGTAGGATTTGTTTCATATTCTACAACAGTTTGGTGAGTACCTGGTAACTGGTTAAGATCTATTCTATTCCCAAGGTTTAAAACAGTACAGGTAAAGGCCGGGTTCGGGTTGGGTCGGTCTTCCGGGTCCGGCATTCGGGCTCGGGTTGGGTCGGGCCAGGTCGGACATGCTCTATTACAAGCTCAGGTAAGTGGCTCCAATGTTAATGTAATTTTTGGACTAGAAAGGTGGTTTTGTTACAGTTATTTTAAGCTGGTGCAGATCAGCAACAAAGTGAAAAATGGAAGGTAGGTTAACTGATGGTCTGGTTGGGTTGAGCGTGGGAAGAAATGGAAGGACTTCGGGCCGTGTCTCCCTCAAGGTCGGATGTGGTTCTAGTGGGCTCGGGTCGGGTTTCATTTGCAGACCCGAGCTGGCCTTTATGTTCAGGGACTGGTGGTAAGGTTAATAATATACATAAAAAAGGAAAATAAATAATTGAATAAAATAATTAAGTATTTAATTAAAACACATTAAGGATGACAGGACAGGTGATGTTTCACAGCTGCAGCATGTGGGAGCTCCTGGATGCCAGTGTGATCCAGAGCAAACACGTCTGCAGTAAGTGTTTACTGCTCGAGGAGCGTCGGCTCAGAGTCATTGAGCTGGAGGCCGAGCTGCAGACACTGCAACACATCAAGGAAGGGGAAAGTTACCTGAACACTTTGTACCAGGAGGCAGTCACACCCCTTAGGATAGGGTCTTCTGATGTGATCAGTGGTCAGGGACAGAAGAGTGTGGCTGCTACTGAGGCAGGGGTAAGAGGATCCAGAGGGCAGGAGTGCAGGAGCCTCAGACTTTGCGATTATCCAACAGGTTTGAGGTTCTTTCAGCTTGTTTCGATGAAAGTGGGGGCTGCAGGGTGGATGAGCTAACTGACCATGGCACCGTTGTACAGGAAGCCATTCTAGTTGGAGGAGCAAAAAGGAATGTAGTGGTAGTAGGGGACAGTATAGTGAGGAGAATTGACACTGTTGTCTGCAGCAAAGAGAGAGTCCAGAAGGCTGTGTTGCCTGCTTGGTGCCAGGGTTCTGACATCTGCTCAGGGCTGGAAAGGAACTTACAGTGGGAGAGGGAGGATTCAGTCATCGTGGTCCATGCAGGTGCCAATGACATAGGCAGGACAAGGAACGTGGTTCTGCATAGTCAGTATGAGGAGCTAGGCACCAAATTAAGATGCAAAACCTCAAAGGTAATATTCTCCGGATTATTACCTGAGCCATGTGCAAATTGGCATAGGACAAATAAGATTAGAGAAATAAATGCGTGGCTCAGATTGGTGTGGTAGAAGCGGGTTCTGGCTCGTGGGGCACTGGCACCAGTCCTGGGGAAAGTGGGGGCTGTACCGTTGGGACCAGTGTTCCAGTGAGCCACATAACTAGGAATGTAGAGAGGGTTTTAAACTAAATAGTGGGAAGATGTGGTAAATCCAAGAATAGAGACAAGAAAAGTGAGAAAGGTATTAATATGGGAAATGATAAACAGACAGTGACAGGAAGGGATAGAGAGTACAAATCTAAGAGTAAATCGGCAATCAAGGCTAGATGTGACAAAAATAATAAAAGGGAAAAACTTAAGGCTCTGTATCTGAATGCACGTAGCAATCGAAACATAACAGAGGAACTGATAGCATAAATAGAAATAAGTAAGAACGATTAGGTAGCCTTTACAGAGACATGGCTGCAGGATGACATAGATTGGGACCTGAATATTGATGGGTACATGACATTTAGGAAGGAAGGATACTAGGAAAAGATGAAGGGGTGGCTCTGTTAATTAATGATGGCATTAGCACAATAGGGAGGGATGGCCTAAGTTCAGGAAACCAGGATGTAGCGGTTTGGGTCAAGTTGAGAAATGATAAAGGCAAGAAGTCATTTGTGGGAGTGATGTACAGGCCCCCTAATAGTAACCACATGGTAGGACAGAGTGTAAAGGAAGAAATAATGGGTGTTTGTCAGAAAGGTACAGCGATAATCGTGGGGGATTTTAATCTACATATAGACTGGAAGGATCAGATGGGCAAAGGTAGCCTAGGTAAGGAGCTCATGGAATATTTTTGGGATAGTTTCTCAGAACGGCATGTTCCGGAGCCAACTAGAGAGCAGGCTATACTAGACCTGGTATTGTGCGACAAGATAGGATTAATTGATGATCTCACAGTGAAGGCGCACGATGTAGCAGCGATCATAATATAATTGAATTTTTCATTCAGTTTGAGGGAGAGAAGAATGGGTCCAAGACTAGTATTTTAACTTTAAACAAGGGCAATTATGAGAGCATGAAAGCAGAGCTAGCTAAAGTGAACTGGCAAAATAGGTTAAGGGATAGGTCAATAGAGATGCAGTGGCAGACATTTAAGGGGATATTTCAGAACACACAGAATAGATACATCCCAACGAGAAAGAAAAATTCCAAGGGGAGGACCCACCATGTATGGTCAACCAAAAAAGTTAAAGATAGTATCAAACTTAAAGAAAAAGCATATAATTGCATAAAGATGGGTGGCAGGTCAGAAGATTGGACAGAATATAAAAAACAGCAAAGAATGATTAAAAGATTAATGAGGGAGAAATTAGAGTATGAGAGAAAGTTAGCTAGAAATATGATTGAACCATATAAGTCTTGACAGGGTGGCAGCGAAAAGATTTTTCCCCTTGGGGAGAATCTAGAACTCGGGGCCACTATTTAAAAATAAGGGGTCGCTCATTTAAGATAAAGATGAGGAGAATTTCTTTCTCACAGAGCCATGAGTCTTTGGAACTCTCTTCCTCAAAAGGCAGCGTCTTTAAATATTTTTAAGGCAGAGGTAGATAGATTTTTGATAAGCAATCGGGTGAAAGATTATCGGGGGCAGGGAGGAATGTGGAGTCGAGGTTACAAATGGATCAGCCATGATCTTATTGAATGGTGGAGCAGCCTCGAGGGGCCAAGTGGCCTACTCCTGCTCCTAATTCAAATGTTCGTATGGTTGTATGTTCATATAATCCAGTTCCTCCAGCCCCACAATCATTTGGTTGCTCTTTTTTCTCTTTTCAGTAGCTGCAATATACTTTTTGCACTGTTCACAGCTTTACAAGTGCATTCGTACCAATGATTTATAAAGTGACAGTATCATCTTACTATTTCAGCTTAAAATTGACTTTTAATACATTTGAACATCTGATTTGATTTACTCACTGCTACTGAGCATTGTTGCGATAACTTCAATTTATTGCCAATCAGGATGCTCAGATCTCTTGTCTTTTCCATGCACCTTATTTTCTTTCCATTTAACTAACTAGAATTTATAGCACAGAAACAGGCCATTCAGCCCAACAGTTCGAACTGATAATTATGCCCTATGTGAGTCTCCTCCCATCTTACTTTATCTCACCCTATCACCATATCCTTCTATTCCTTTCTTATTCATGTACTTACCTAGCTACCATGCACTAACCTAGCTACCATAGGCGGCGGCGCAGTGGTATTGTCACTGGACTAGTAACCCAGAGACCCAGGGTATTTCTCTGGGGACATGGGTTCGAATCCCACCACAGCAGAAGGTGGGATTTGAATTTAATTAATAAATCTGGAATTAAAAGCTGGTGTAATGATGGCCATGAAACCATTGTCGATTATTGTAAAAAACCCATCTGGTTCACTAATGTCCTTGAGGGAAGGAAATCTGCTGTCCTTACCTGGTCTGGCGGACATGTGACCCCAGACCCACAGCAATGTGGTTAACTCTTACATGCCCTCTGAAATGGCCTAGCAAGCCACTCAGTTGTACCTAACCGCTACGAAGTCAATAAAAAGGAATGAAACCGGACGGACCATCAGGCATCGACCTAGGCAACAGAAACGACAATGGCAAACCCAGCCCTGTCGACCCTGCATAGTCCTCCTTACTAACATCTGGTGGCTTGTGCCAAAGTTGGGAGAGCTGTCCCACAGACTAGTCAAGCAACAGCCTGACATAGTCATACTCATGGAATCATACCTTACAGACAATGTCCCAGACACTGCCATCACCATCCCTGGGTATGTCTTGTCCCACCGGCAGGACAGACCCACCAGAGGTGGTGGCACAGTGGTATACAGTAGGGAGGGGGTTGTCCTGGGAGTCCTCAACATCGACTCCGGACCCCATGAACTCTCATGGCATCAGGTCAAACCTGGGCTAGGTAACCTCCTACTGATTATCACCTACCGCCCTCCCTCAGCTGATGACTCAGTACTCCTCCATGTTGAACACCACTTGGAGGAAGCACTGAGGGTGGCAAGGGCACAAAATGTACTCTGGGTGGGGGACTTCAATGTCCATCACCAAGAGTGGCTCCGTTGCACCACTACTGACCGAGCTGGCCGAGTCTTAAAGGACATAGCTGCTAGACTGGGTCGGCGGCAGGTGGTGGGGGAACCAACACGAGGGAAAAACATATTTGACCTCGTCCTCACCAATCTGCCTGCCGCAGATGCTTCTGTCCATGACTGTATTGGTAGGAGTGACCACCGCACAGTCCTTGTGGAGACGACCTCCCGCCTTCACATTGAGGATACCCTCCATCATCTTGTGTGGCACTATCACTGTGCTAAATGAGATAAATTCAGAACAAATCTAGCAATGCAAAACTGGGCACCCATGAGGCGCTGTGGGCCATCAGCAGCAGCAGAATTGTACTCAACCACAATCTGTAACCTCATGGCCCGGCATATCCCCCACTCTACAATTACCATCAAGCCAGGAGGCCAACCCTGGTTCAATGAAGAGTGCAGGAGGGCATGCCAGGAGCAGCACCAGGCAGACCTCAAAATGAGGTGTCAACCTGGTGAAGCTACAACACAGGACTACTTGCGTGCCAAAGTGCATAAGCAGCATGCCATAGACAGAGCTAAGCGATCCCATAACCAACAGATCAGATCTAAGATCTGCAGTCCTGCCACATCCAGTCGTGAATGGTGGTGGATGATTAAACAACCAACTGGAGGAGGTGGCTCCATAAATATCCCCATCCTCAATGATGGGGGAGCCCAGCACATCAGTGCAAAATATAAGGCTGAAGCTTTTGCAACAGTCTTCAGCCAGAAGTGCCGAGTTGATGATCCATCTCAGCCTCCTCCTGAAATCCCCAGCATTACAGATGCCAGACTTCAGCCAATTCGATTCACTTCGCATGATATCAAGAAACGACTGAAGGCACTAGATACTGCAAAAGCTATGGGCCCTAACAATATTCCGGCAATAGTACTGAAGACCTGTGCTCCAGAACTTGCCGCGCCCCTAGCCAAGCTGTTCCAGTGCAGCTACAACACTGGCATCTACCCAGCAATGTGGAAAATAGCCTAGGTATGTCCTGTACTCAAAAATCAGGACAAGTCCAACCCGGCCAATTACCGCCCCATCAGCCTACTCTCAATCATCAGCAAAGTGATGGAAGGTGTCATCAACAGTGCCATCAAGCCGAATTTGCTTCGCAATAACCTGCTCAGTGACGCTCAGTTTGGGTTCTGCCAGGGCCACTCAGCCTGACCTCATTACTGCCTTGGTTCAAACAGGGACAAAAGAGCTGAACTCAAGAGGTGAGGTGAGAGTAACTGCCCTTGACATCAAGGCAGCATTTGACCGAGTATGGCATCAAGGAGCCCTAGCAAAACTGAGGTCAATGGGAATCAGGGGGAAAACCCTCCGCTGGCTGGAGTTATACCTAGCACAAAGGAAGATGGTTGTGGTTGTTGGAGGTCAATCATCTGAGCTCCAGGACATCACTGCAGGTGTTCCTCAGGGTAGTGTCGTCGGCCCAACCATCTTCAGCTGCTCATCAATGACCTTCCTTCAATCATAAGGTCAGAAGTGGGGATGTTCGCTGATGATTGCACAATGTTCAGCACCGTTTGTGACTCCTCAGATACTGAAGCAGTCCGTGTAGAAATGCAGCAAGACCTGGACAATATCCAGGCTTGGGCTGATAAATTGCAAGTAACAATCGCGCCACACAAGTGCCAGGCAATGTCCATCTCCAACAACAGAGAATCTCACCATCTCCCCTTGACATTCAACAGTATTACCATCGCTGAATCCCCCACTATCAACATCCTAGGGGCTACCATTGACCAGAAACTGAACTGGAGTAGCCATATAAAGCTACAAGAGCAGGTCAGAGGCTAGGAATCCTGAGGTGAGTAATTCACCTCCTGACTCCCCAAAGCCTCTCCACCATCTACAAGGCACAAGTCAGGAGTGTGATGGAATACTCTGCACTTGCCTGGATGGGTGCAGCTCCAACAACATTCAAGAAGCTCGACACCATCCAGGACAAAGCAGCCCGCTTGATTGGCACCCCATCTACAAACATTCACTTCTTCCACCACCGACGCAAAGTGGCAGCAGTGTGTACCATCTACAAGATGCACTGCAGCAATGCACCAAGGCTCCTTAGACAGAACCTTCCAAACCCGCGACCTCTACCAACTAGAAGGACAAGGGCAGCAAATACATGGGAACACCATCACCTGTAAGTTCCCCTCCAAGTCACACACCATCCTGACTTGGAACTATATCGCCGTTCCTTCATTGTCGCTGCGTCAAAATCCTGGAACTCCCTTCCTAACAGCACTGTGGGTGTACCTACCCCAAATGGACTGCAGCGGTTCAAGAAGGCAGCACACCACCACCTTCTCAAGGGCAATTAGGGATGGGCAATAAATGCTGGCCTGGCCAGCGACGCCCACATCCCATGAATGAATTAAAAAAATACTCCATTTGCCATCTTATTGCCCATTCACTTAACCTGTCTACATCTCTTTGCAGCCGCTCTACATCCTCCCTGCAGCTTACCTTTCCACTGAGCTTTGTATCATCAGCAAACTTAGATACATTATTCTGTCTCTTCATCCAAGTCATTAACATAGAGTGTAAATGGCTGTGGCCCCAGCAGTGATCCTTCCGGCACCCCACTATTCACTGCCTGCAAACTTGAAAGTGCCCTATTTATGCCCACTCTCTGCTTCCTGTCTGTTAACCAATCCTCTATTCCCGCTAATATATTACCCCCAACACTGTGAGCCCTTATCTGGCCTGTTAATCTTTTATGGCACCTTATTGAATGCCTTTTGAAAATCCAGGTATACTGCATCTGCTGGTCCCCTTTATCTACCCTACTAGCTACATCCTCAAAAACTCTAATAAATTTGTCAAACAGGATCTCCCTTTAGTAAAACCATACTGACTTAATCATACTATCCAAGTGCAATGTTAAGACTTCTTTCATAATAGTTTCCAGCATCTTCCCAACGACTGATGTTAGGCTAACTGGCCTGTAGTTCCCTATTTTCTTTCTACCTCCTTTCTTGAAAAGCGGTGTAACATTTGCCAACTTCCAATCTGACGGGACCATTCCTGAATCTAAGGAATTCTGCAAAATCATAGCCAGCGCCTCCACTATCTCTGCAGCTATCCCTTTTAGAACCATAGGAAGTAGTCCATGTGGTCCCAGGGACTTGTCAGATTTTAGTCCCTCAAGTTTCTCCAATACTTTTTTCTCAGCTGATATCAATATCCTTAATTTCCTCACTCTTTTTGGCCCCTAGGTTACTGCCTATTTCTGATACGGAAATAGTGTCTTCTACTGTGAAGACAGACACAAAATATTTGTTCAATGCCTCTGCTATTTCCTCGTTCCCCATGATGATTTCTCCTGTCTCTGCCTCCAAGGGACCAATGTTTCCTTTAGCTAGTCTCTTCTTTTTTATGTACTTATAAAAGCTCTTACAATCTGTTTTCATATTGCTGGCTAGTTTTCTCATTCCATTTTTTCCCTTTTTATCAACTTTTTGGTGGCCCTTTGCTGGTTTCTAAAACATTCCCAATCCTCAGACTTGCTACTATTTTTTGCAACATTATCAGCTCTTCTTTTAGTCTAATACTCTCCTTAACTTCCTGAGTGAGCCACAGATGGGTCTTTCTTGATGAATTTTTGCTTTTGAACAGAATGTACTTTTGTTGAAACCTGTGAATTGTTTCTTTCAATGTTTCCCACTGTTCATTTACCGCCATACCTTCCAGTCTATTACCCAATTAACCTTAGCCAGTTTTCCCCTCATACCTTCGGAATTGGCTTTGTTTAAGTTTAAGATTCTTGTTTGTGATTGAAATGTGTCCCTTTCAAACTTAACATGAAATTCAATAGTATTACGATCACTATTTCCCAGTGGATCCTCGACTATGACATTGCTTATTAACCCTGCTTCATTACACAATATGAGATCTAAGATAGATTTATCCCTAGTCGGGTCTACAACGTATTGCTCTTAGAGACGGTCATGTAAGCATTCTATAAGTTCATCTTCTCGACCACTGTTGCCAGTTTGATTGTCTCAGTCTCTATGCAGATTAAAGTCCCCCACAATTAATACATTACCTTTGTTACATGCTCCAATAAGTTCCCATTTAATGGTCTATCCAATAATGTAACTACTGTTCGGGGGCCTGTAAATTACCCCCACCAGTGTTTTGTGACTCCTACTGTTCCTAATTTCCACCCAAACTGATTCGACTTCATCATCATCTGAGGCCAGATCGCTTCTTATTAATGTCCTTATGCCATCCTTTACTATCAGGGCTACTCCTCCACCTGTGCCATTCTGTTTGTCTCACCGAAATACTGTGTCCCCTGGAATACTCATTTCCCAACCTTGATCTCTTTGTAACCATGTCTCGGTAATGGCAATTAGATCCAGATCGTACCATTACGTCATCTAATTATTATAGAAGCTTTGTGGATTCAGAGAAATGAACTTTAACTTCATTTCTTTGCCTCCATTCCCTTCAATTACCTATTTGCCAATGTACAATTTTTGTTAAACTCTCTGTCCTTCCTGTCCCATTCTGTTGGGAGTTACCCACATCACTATCCTGCTGCGATGCCCTGACCTTTCTCTTTGGATTTCTAAATTTCCCTTTACCCAAACCCTCCCCCTGCCCCTGTTAGTTTAAAGCCCTGTCCACAGCCCTTGTTATGCGATTGGCCAGGACACTGGTTACAGCCCGGTTCAAGTGAAGCCGATCCCAATGGAATAGCTCCTTCTTCCCTGAGTACTGATGTCAGTGCCCCAAGAATTGAAACCCCTTCTTCCCACACCACTCTTTGAGCCACGCATTTAGTTCCCTAATCTGCTTGACCCTGTGCCAACTTGCGCGTGGCTCAGCTAACAATACGGAGATGATTACCTTTGATGTTCTGCATTTTAGTTTGGACCCTAACTCCTCAAATTCTCTAAGCAGAACATCATTTCTGGTTCTACCTATCTCATTGGTTCCCACATGGACCACAACAACTGGATCCTGCTCCTCCCACTCCAGGTTCCTCTGTAGCCGCGAGGCGATGACCTTAACCCTGGCATCAGGCAACAACACAGCCGTCGGAGCTCCCGGTCGTGGCTACAGAGAACAGTATATATCCCCCTGACTATACTGTATTCTATCACTGCTACATTCCTCTTCACTCCCCCCACTGGAATGGCATCTTTCACCTGGTGCCATGGTCAGTCTGCTCATCCACCTTGCAGTCCTTCTCTTCATCCACAGAGGTTGCAAGGTCCTCGTATTTATTGAACAAGGTCAGGGGTTGAGGCTCCTCCATCACTACATACTGATTCCCCTACCTGTCTCACTTGCAGTCACACCCTCCTGTCCCTGTCCATTGGCCATTTTTAATGTTCTCTCTACTCTAAAGGCTGTGACTGCCTCCTGGAACAAAGTGTCCAAGTAACTCTCCACATCCCTGATTCTCTGCAATCTCTGCAACTCAGTCTCCAGCTTAGCAATTCTGAGCTGAAGTCATGCAAGCTGCAGACATGGTAGTCTGGGATTCCTGTGCATTCCATAGATTCCCACATGCTGCAGTGGCAGCACACCACTGACCCTGCCATCTCTGTACAACGTTATTTTTTAATTCGTCAATTAGTTAATAATTCAAGCTGAAGTAATGGAAAGTTGCACTCACCTACCTTGGAGTCAAAGGAAGAAGACTCACCAACTGCAGGAGGCTGAAACAGAAAGGAAAAGGAGTCCCTCTTTCTCCCTCTGCACTGAATTCCCACATGCACCAAATTTCCAAATTCACTCTGGCAAAAGTCTCTCACTCAGGCAACTGTCTCTTAACTGTGTCCCCTCACTACGTTCGGCTAAGAAACTGGTCTGCTTTATATAAGGATTCTGATAACTCACTAGCTAGCTCACCTTTCTGTTACAATAGTTAACACCTATTGAACCTAACTACTTCCAACTGATTGACAGATAACTGCCACTGCTGGATGCTTCTTGTTTAACAAGGCTATTTACCTAATCAGCAAATTTAAAGCCTGTCTCTTAATCTAAAATTTAAACTGGACAAAAACTTACCAGAACTTACCACATGCATCAAATTTCCAAATTCACTCTGGCAAATGTCTCTCAATCAGGCAACTGTCTCTTCTCAACTGTGTCCCTCCACTGCACAACAATAGATCCTCAACCCATGCACTCAGAGGTAGCACACCATCTATCTGTAAACCCCTAATACCACAACTTGTCTGCTATTCTTTTTCTTTTCCCTCCATGTACGATTGCCTCAGTGCAGGGCACATCCTGTTCTGCCACAACTAACTCATGTGAACACATCATCTTTTTCCAGAGGGGAGAACCTGTTAGAGAGCACCAAGGTTGACTGCTCTTGCCTCACCAGCTCACCACGACTTCTGGCTGAGATCGACACTTCTCCTCTGGATCTGATCTCCTACTCCGACCTGCAACGTGGTCTTCTCTGATAGCTCATTGATTAAAAACTTCTCCCTTCCTGATAATTTACTGAGTGACCAGTCACTCATTAAGGTTGACCACTTCACCCTTGAGTGCATCGACCATCATGCAATTACTGTAGTTGACCCCCCCCAACCCCCGTCACCGCCTCCAGAATCTGGCCCTGCAAGGCAAAAATCTCATAACTTCTACAATCCACAAAGTATTTAATCCTTTTGCAACTTTAAAATTTTCAGGTTGTTTGCGTTAAAATAAGTTACAAGTCACAATTTTTAAGTCCCCATTCTGTTCCCAGTTCACTCAGTTCCCAATTCTGCTGTGCTCAAGCTCTGGGAAGCTTCAACACCTAGCAGTGGTAAAAAAGAAAAATTATGGCCAGCTAATGTAGCATTTTTGGAAAGCACATAAAAATCATAGCATGACACATGGAGTATTATTAATAGCGCTGTACAAAGAACACTTTAAAAACTTACACTCAAGAAGTCAAGAATGATGCAGCACAGTGGCGCAGTGGTTAGCACAGCAGCCTCACAGCTCTAGCAGCCTATGTTCAGTTCTGGGTATTGCCTGTGCGGAGTTTGTAAGCTCTTCCTGTGACCGTGTGGGTTTCTGCTGGGTGCTCCGGTTTCCTCCCACAGCCAAAGACTTGCAGGTTGATAGGTAAATTGGCTATTAGCAATTGCCCCTAGTATAGGTAGGTGGTAGGGAAATATAGGGACAGGTGGGGATGCGGTAGGAATATGGAATTAGTGTAGGATTAGTATAAATGGGTGGTTGATGGTCGGCACAGACTCGGTGGGCCGAAGGGCCTGTTTCAGTGCTGTATCTCTAAACTAAACTAAAGTCCTTTGAGAATATCACAGCTATAAATATCTCTCGCTGCTCTGCTCTTAATTTTCAGTGTGTCAGTGCATACCTCACATTGAATGTAGAAATATTTCTGCAAAGGTCCCCAAATTGTGCTGTTCAGAGGCAGCAATGCTCTTCCACATCACTTTGGATCCAATTTTCTGATATGTGGGATTGTTATCGGCAGTACAATTTGTGTTTGTGTTGGCTGGGAAATAGTACAATTTCCAAGCTGGCTGGATCCCTTTTGTTTCTGGATGAGGTGCAGTTTTCTATACCTGGTTGACCTGTGCAAAAGTTTCATTTCAGTGGACAATTTAATGATAATTAGACATGTGTCCTCAAGTAACCTGCTGTTCTAAATGGCAGATCACCCTTCCCCTGCATACGTATAATACAAATCAAAGGCCAGTGATAATCTGGCCTTTTCACAGTCATGGAGTCATTTATAGCTTAGAAGGAGGCCATTTGCCTGTTGCGTCTATGCCAGCTCTCCACGGAGCTATGCTGCCAGTCCCACTCCCTGTCTCAATCCCCTAGCCCTGCAAGTCTATTTCTCAAGACGTTATTTCTGAACTGCTGGAATCTGGAGTGCTGCTGTACAAATTCTAAAATGGGTAAAGCTTTGACTAACCCCGAATTTATTGGAGGTAGCAGGTAGGGCGGCACAGTGGCGCAGTGGTTAGCACCGCAGCCTCACAGCTCCAGTGACCCGGGTTCAATTCTGGGTACTGCCTGTGTGGAGTTTGCAAGTTCTCCCTGTGTCTGCGTGGGTTTTCTCCGGGTGCTCCGGTTTCCTCCCACAAGCCAAAAGACTTGCAGGTTGGTAGGTAAATTGGCCATTATAAATTGTCCCTAGTATAGGTAGGTGGTAGGGAAATATAGGGTCAGGTGGGGATGTGGTAGGAATATGGGATTAGTGTAGGATTAGTAGAAATGGTTGATGGTCGGCACAGACTCGGTGGGCCGAAGGGCCTGTTTCAGTGCTGTATCTCTAAACTAAAAACATGAAAGAAGGAAGGCCAGCGAAGTTCTCTAGCACCTGCTATCGACTTTAAAGCTATGTTTATGGTTATGAACATAGGATCAGGAATAGGCCATTTAGCCCCTCGAGCCTATTCGACCATTCAATGTGATTATGGTTGATCTGCGACCTATCTCCATAAACACACCTTTGACCCATATCCCTAAATATCTTTGGATAACAAAAATCTATCAACCTCAGTTTTAAAATTAGCAATTGATCTAGCATCAATTGCCATTCGTGGAAGAGAATTTCAAATTCCACTACCCTTTACATGTAGAAGCATTTCCTAATTTCACTCCTGAAAGGTCCAGTTCTAATTTTTAGACTATACCCACTAATCCTGGTATCTCCAACCAGTGGTAATAGTTTCACTCTATCTACCTGAATATCTTGAAAGCTTTGATCAAATCATTTCTTAATCTTCTAAATTCTAGGGAATAGATCTCTAGTTTGTATAATCTTTAATTGTAATTGAACCTTGGAGTCAAGGGGCTGAATTTTCTGTGGACCTTGGGGACGGGAACAGAGGCAAGCACGGGGCAAAAAATCAGAACAGAAGATGTTGGACAGGAAGTACTTCAGAAATCATAACACATGCAATATTATTAATAGCTCTATACAAAGAACACTTTAAAAACTTACACACAAGAAGACGATTGAGGATATAGTAGCTATAAATATCTCTGGCTGCTGTGCTCTTAATTTTCAGTGAATCAGTCCATGCTCACACTGAATGAAGCAATATTTCTGCAAAGGTCCCCAAATTGTGCTGTTCAGAGGCAGCAATGCTCTTACAAATCACTTTGGATTCAATTTTCTGATTGGTGGGATTGTTAGTTGAAGTTTGACGTTGTGACGTCCCATCCCGATTTTGTCCGTGACAGCATACATCGAGGGCGGAGATCAGACATCGACACAGAGGACAGGCAATTAAGGTAGTTAAGAGGCCTATTAACAGTGATTTTATTTGTGGTTTTAATTTTTATTAAGGGCACATGGGATTCATGGGGCTTCAGAGTTTTGCCTGGTTGAAGGAGGCAACATGGAGGCGGGAGATCATTGCTGGCTGCAATGGGAGGCCATTGGGAGAGGCAGAATTGACTGCCAGGCAGGGTGGAAAAGGGCAGACATTGGGCATCGCTTGAGGAGTGGGGAAGAAGTCCCAGAACTGCAGGAATGCCATTCCAAGGGGGGGGCAATGGGCAAGTGCCACCTCGTCAGAGGTGACAAATGGGGGGAAGGAGGGAGGCTGCTGGTAGTGAAGGATTTGTACTTAGAGAGAGGCCACATATCACAGGTCTCTTTTGTCCAGGCTTCAGGGACCCTATTGAAATGGAAAAGCAGCAGGGTGGGGGAAAGGTCCAGGCACCTGCAGCAGCACTGCAAAGACCTGTGAGGCCACAGGAGTGTCAGCAATGGCGTCCAGATGGTGGAGAAGGATGCAGAAGGGAAAGACAGGTGGCGCTCCCACGCAGAAGGAGGTACCCTCCAGAGATGCTCTACTGGCTGAGTCTAATGTGTCTGCAGATGTCAGAAAGGTCATGCCAATGAAGACTACACCTCTCCAAGGAGGCCATCACTGACCTATACATCAGAATGCAGGACGAACTGTACCCCAGGGACTTGGTGGAAATCCAACGCCAGTGAAGGTCATTGTGGCACTGAACTTGTACGCCTCTGGATCATTCCAGGGATCCACTGGGGAAATGTGTGGGATCTCACAGTTGGCGGTCCATCAGTGCATCAAGGAGTTTGGGGCCATCGCTGGATTCCCCCAGGTGCAAGGTGTCATCGACTGCACACGTGGTCATCAAGGCTCCTGAACACCAGCCAGTGGCCTTCATCAACATGAAGGGCTTCCACTTCCCCAGTGTACAATCACCGTAAACAGATCCTGCAGTTCTGTGCATGCTTCCCACTCGCCTTCAGGGATGGATCCTTGGAAACAAGGGCTACCCACTAAAGACATGGCTACTGTGAGGAACCCATGCACATGAGAGGTACAACACTTGCCAGGGGACAATGCATGCGACCATAAGGCAGGCCATTGGCCTGCTGAAAATGAGATTCAGGTGCCTAGATCAGTCTGGTGGAGCCCTTCAGTATGTCCCAACAAGGGTCTCACATATTGTGTTGGCCTACTGTTCACTGCACAATCTGGTACTGCAGAGGGGGGAGTCATTGAACAATGAGGAGTGCGCTGCCTCCGTAGTTGATGAGGATGCAGAGGAGGAAGCTGGCCATGCATTGCCAGAAGAAGGATCCCAGGGCCAACCGGAAAGACGCCATGAGATACATGCAAGGGAGGCACGCGATGCCCTCTTACACTCGTGTTTCTTTTAATCCTTACTACCAGTTGTATGTTGACCAATAAAAACTTTCCTGTTTTCGCCTTCTTTCCTTCAGGGAACAAGCACTAATTGATCAATTGCACAGCACTGAGCTGGCAAGGCTTGACACTGGACCCCTCGCAGCATGATGCCTCACATCGAGCCTCTTCACAGAGGTCCTAGACCCAACCATCTTCAGCTGCTTCATCAATGACTTTCCCTCCATCATAATGTCAGAAGTGAGGATGTTCGCTGATGATTGCACAATGTTCAGCACCGTTCGCGACTCCTTAGATACTAAAGCAGTCCATGTCCAGATACAGCAAGACCTGGACAACATCCAGGCTTAGGCTGATAAGTGGCAAGTAACATTCGTGCCACACAAATTCCAGGAAATGACCATCTCAAAGAAGAGAGAATCTGACCATTTCCCCTTGATGTTCAATGGCATTAGCATCGCTGAATCCACCACTATCAATATCCTGGGGTTGCCATTGACCAGAAACTGAACTGGACCAGCCATATAAATACTGTGGCTACTAAGCAGGTCAGAGACTGGGAATTCTGTGGCAAGTAACTCACCTCCTGTCTCCCCAATGGCTGTCCATTATCTACAAAACATAAGTTGGGAGTGTGATGGCATACTCTCCACTTGCCTGGATGGGTGCAGCTCCAACAACACTCACGAAGCTTGACACCATCCAGGACAAAGCAGCCCACTTGATTGGCACCCCGTCCATCACCTTCAACATTCACTCCCTTCTGCACCAACACACAATGGCAGCAGTGTGTACAAGATGCACTGCAGCAACTCACCAAGGACCCTTCAGCAGCACCTTCCAAACCCGCAACCTCTACTACCAAGAAGGACAAGAGCAGAAGATACATGGGAACCTGCAAGTTCCTCTCCAAGCCACACACCATCCTGACTTGGAACTATATTGCCGTTCCTTCACTATTACTGGGTCAAAATCCTGGAACTCCCTTCCTAACAGCACTTTTGGTGTACCTACACCCTAAGTACTGCAGCGGTTCAAGAAGGCAGCTCACCACCACCTTCTTATAGACAATTAGGGATGGGCAATAAATGCCGGCCTAGCTAATTATGCCCACATCCCATGAAAGAATTTTTAAAAGCGGCAAGGGCCTTATGGAAGAGAAGGGAATCTTGCTTGTTGGAAAATAATTCTTTAATGACCATGGCAGCAACCGCCACCCTTTCCATCTACAATACACATTCACCTGCGAAAACCCCTTGCTTCTAGTTACTGTTCTTCATTCCTTTCTGTGCTCTCCTAAGAGATGACAATCCTGCGTTGTCAGCTGAAGCTGATGCAGGCTGCTGACCTTGCTATCCCTTGTTACAAATGACCTTGGTGGTCGCCCTCTGGGTGCCTTAGGTCTGGTGGGCCCCAGCATATTGGGTTCCTCCTGCACAGAAGAAGTAGCACCCTTTGTTATCAGGGATAATGGAGGCACCGGTGTCACTGGCAGAGGGGCAGAGGGACTGCTGGCTGCACCAGGAGCACTTTGAGAGGAGTTCCCAGCAGTGGGCAGCCGCTCCTCCTCCCTTGCAAGGTGCACTTGTACCTCCCTACCTACCTGCCAGGGTAGAGGTCCTGGTAGTGACTCCAGGTCCCCTGTCTCCCTCTCGCCTTGCCACTGCTGATATGCATTCATAGTCAAGACGAGGGTATGCAGGTTTGCACCAGTGCTCTGCTGGATGTGGTTCTCCATGAGTGCCACCAGTCTCTTGATGGAAGACACTGCTAAGGCACCAGTCAGAGACAATGCAGCACTCTAGGCCTGGATGGACTCCTTCATCTTCCACGTTTGGGCACCCTTTAACATCTCTGTCAGATGTGGCTGACCTCTCGCTGCAGTTGCAGCATTTCCTGTGAAACTGGCAATACCAGAGGCACGTCATGACTCTGGGGTTCAGCATTGGCCTGGCCTCCCACAGTCCTCCGACTGTCAAGAGTCCTGGTCTGTCACAGCTTCTGTCAGTTGCTCAGGTGCCTGCGTGCTGTGCTTACCCGGTTGTGTGCCCAAATCTAACCGCGAGCGCATACCCACCAACGTAGAGTATCTGCACTGGTAGAGAGTGCAGGGGTCTGAGGTGACACTGGATCCTCCGAGGCTCCTTCCTCCTCCTCCTCCTCATAGATGGCAGGCTCTCTCACTGTCTCAGAGACTCGTCGAATAGGTTCCACAGGACCTGCATGATATTGACATAGCAAATGCCCCGACATTGATGATCCCTGTAGGCATCGGATGCCTGATGAGCAGCAAGGCTCCACAGCTGCAGATGCACCTTTGTGCCCCATGATGACCTCACTGTCTTGGGAAGGTGCCCCTGTCTTTCTGTCCGTCATTGCGGTCCAGCCAACTCTATGGCCTCCTCCTCCATCGGGCTCAGGGCATGGAGAATTGGCATCCCACCTCTGGTCTTGGCCAGCTCTCTGCGATTGTGTGCAATCTTCTCCTGCCTACACAAGGATGAATGCTCTTGGTCTCCCAGCGAGAACAATCCCAAGACATCTGCTGCTGTTTGTCAATCAGTGACAATGGGGGATCACAGATGCCTCCTGCATCTGGTCCCTTTCCTGGGATCTCGTGAGGGTTTCCAACGACAAATGGCTTTTTTTCAGGGCCACTTCTTCATGCCTCACGCTGTTTGTCCCCTGAACGTTTGCCCACATCTGGGTGGTTACCCCTCTCCACCCAATGCACTTTCCTTCTTTGCAAGATGCAAGGCCCAAGAGGTTCTCGAGATTCTTAATTTTGCTGCCCGGATGAGGTTATTGAGCCGCTTGCGGCAATTATAACTGGTTCATGGTGTGACCACACGACTGCTGACCTCCTCTGCAATCTGCAGCCAGGCTTGCTTGGTCAGGGTTGGAAGCCCTTTAAAAATGGTGCCAGAACCTGCCATGGCATCAGTTGATGCCAGGGATTCCGCCTCTGCCCCCACCACTGTGTAATTGGTCGGCCCCTGCGTCTCATCACCCTTGATTGGCCGGCCTTTGCTGGAACATGTGCAGCCGGCCACACCAGGCCCCGATGTAATGCGAACACGCTTCCGGTCCCGACGGCGGGACCAGTGTCTTCAAAACAAAATCTGGCCCCAGATTTGATACTGATAAATCTACGCTGCACTCCCTTCAAGGCCAATATATCCTTCCTAAGGTATGGTACCCAGAGCTGCTCACTGTACTTCAGGTCTTGTTTAACTAGAGCTTTGCATAGCTGAAGTATGACTTCTACCCACTTGTATTCCAGTCCTCTCGATATAAAGGCCAGCATTCCATTCGCCTTTTGATTATTTTCTGTACATGTTCATGACATTTTAATGCTCTATGTACCTGGATCCCCAAATCTCTTCAGATCTCCACTGTTTCAAGCTTTTCACCATTGAGAAAGTACTTCATTCCATCCTTTTTAAGTCCAAAGTGGATGGCCTCACATTTGCCTACTATCAATATCTTCTTGTAATGTTACACTTCCATCTACACTGCTTACAATGCTGCCTACATTTGTGTCATCGGCAAATTTGGATAAGTGACTTTCTATCCCATCATCTAAGTCGTTAATAAATACAGTTAATAGTTGAGGCCTCAACACAGATCCTTGCGGGACAGCACTAGTCACATTCTACCTGCACATTATCCCTATTCTCTGTCTGCTGCCACTCAATTTCCTAACCAGGTCAATAATTTGCCTTCAATTCTGTGAGCTTCAACTTTAGTTAGCAGTCTCTTATGACTTCATCAAATGCCTCTGGAAGTCCATGTAAAAAGTCATTCCCCTGTCCACTACTTTCGTCACCTCTTCAAAAAATTCAATCAGTATCAATGTTCCCTCTAAGCTGCACTGGTGTGCAGATATGCAGCAGTCTTGAACTTACCACACAGGGGACAAATAGGCCATGCACAAGAAGTGGTCCCTTCAAGATGTCCGGCTGTGCAGCAATCTTAAAGCGACCGAGCAGTGCAACAAACAGGCCACGTGCAATAAAGGAAAATTAGAGGGAACATTGATCAGAATCCAGACATAACTACCTGGAATTGTCCAACAACAATTGGTGTCACATACTCAGGCAGTCATGTTCCCAATTACCATGAACTCCAGCTATTTCCAGGCTACAATAACAACAGCTTATATTTATATAGCACCTTTAACTTAATAAAACATCCCAAGGTGCCTCACAGGAGCATTACAAAACAAAATATGACACAGAGCCACACAAGGAAATATTAGGTCAGATAACCAAAAGCTTGGTCAAAGAGGTAGGATGTAAGGAGTGTCTTAAAGGAGGAAAGCGAGGTAGAGAGGCAAAGAGGCAGAGTGAGAGTATTCCATAGCTTCGGGCCTAGGCAACTGGAGACACAGGCCACCAATGGTGGAGCGGTTAACACCGGGGATGCCCGAGAGGCCAGAATTAGAGCAACGCAGATATCTCAGAGGGTTGTGGGTCTCGAGGAGATTACAGAAATCAAGAGGGGCAAGGGCATGGAGGGATTTGAAAACAGGCATGAGAATTTTAAAATTAAGATATTGCTTGATTGGGAGTCAATGTAGGTCAGCAAGCACAGGGGTGATAGGTGAATGGGACTTGGTGCGAGTTAAGACACGAGCAGCAAAGGTTGCAAACAGACTGGTTTAGTCTCAGATTGTTGCCAGGGAGAGAGATGAAGTTGGTAGTGAGGGATTGGAGTTTGGAGTGGAGACTGAAAACAGTGGCTTCAGTCTTCCCAGTATGAACACAATGAACATTTGTAACATCAGCCAATATAGAGTCCACTGGTGCATCTAGGAAGCCATGGATTCACCAAAGTCTGGTGGTTATTAATGGCACTCATGTAGCTAGCTTGACAAGCAGTTACAATGTCATGGTGTTCATCAACTGCCAGGGCTTCCACTCTTGTCACTGTCTAGGTGTTATTCTACATTAAAAGTATAAATGCAAGTTATTGATGTTCTAGTTCAGTGACCATATAGATTAATGCCTAATTTATTTGAAAGAGAAGAAACTCTTGAGCATAGTTCCGAGGAGACCAAGTCTGCCTCCCACAGCTCTAGATAATGGCATACATGCCATAGTAAGAAAGCAAACACAGATACAATGAAGCATTTTTATCAAGCAGTTTGACCAAATAGACTGTTGGTACCCTGAAATAATACTTCATATGACTAGACACATCGGATTTTTTTACCCTCGTCATTTCATTGGCAATGATATATGTTGTATATCTGCTGGAATCTATCTTTGTGCTTCTTCTAGTTGCTCCCCCAGTGTGAAGTGAGGTGGCTGGATGCTGAGAGTCAGTCTTTGCCTTTTGGGTTGAAGGTTGCCCTGTAAGAGCAATTTAGTGTGCTTGCGCTCATCCTTTTCACAGTGAATTCCAGGAAAGATATAAATGTTTCAGAGAGCTTTGATTCAGAAAGAATAATTGCCAGCTTTGCTGGGAAACAAGGTTCTTTAGCAGTTTCATTGCAAGGCTTCTTATGACCGGTGTTGGAGGAGTGCACTGCCTTTCTTTAGTTCCACTTCTCCACGGGTCACAACATATATTTAAATGTTTTACCCATTTACCGATATGGCAAATTATATACTGTAGCTATTCTAGTTTCAGAATAAAATTCACCAACCAGGTTTCTGTAATAAACAACAACATTATTAATTTATTATCAAACAAGACTCATCAATAAATATGCAAAGCTTATTAACACACAGGTTGAAATATGAAAGTATAAACATATTCCCTTCTAAATAACTCCAACACACATGCACACACGCAAGGAAAAATAAAGAAGCTTTTCTTACGGAGATCAACTTTACAAACAAAACCAATAACATACTTTGGCCAAGTACTTGTTAATTCTTGAACAAAAAGGATAAGATATGGAATGTTCCAGTTGCGCTGGCATCCGGATACACGCAGTCGGGCGACACTAAACACATGCAGTTATTATTGGGATCTTGTCAGAAGCAGTTCGCTCAAGAGATGTCAAGAAAAAGTCTTCCAGAAGCTTCTCAGGAGAAATGCTGCATCAGTTTCTCCAGTTCTCATACTGGATTCTCAGGGTTTCTCAAAGAGGTGGAACAGGATGAGTTGGTAGCCTCTCTCTCTTCGCAGGCTTACACCCCAACTGAACGCCAAACAATATCCAAAAATGAAACCAACTCTTGACCACCATAAATCTAGACATGTCACTTCTCTGTAAACAACTCTTGATAGTCAGCAAGGCTCCTTCTGTTTACTTAGCTTAAGACATGTGACTTCCAGTAAGTGTTTGTTTTTAAACAAAGTCCCAAGTGTCCTTCCAGTGACCCTTTGTTAAAAACAATTCCAGCACCTGCTCAGGTATTTCCACAGTCTTTTGAACACGAATCCTCAAAAAATATTAAAAATGAAAGCATCTTCATAATAGGTTCCAGAGTGCAAACTGCTGATTATAATGCCATAATTCACAGATACAATGTATGAAACAGAAGCAATAGAATCTCCCCCATGAGCTCGGAACAACACTGCAAGACTTGGTTTGGAAGAATGGGCAGAAGACTGTACTTTAAATTAGGCAGTATTTTCTATTAAGATAAATCCTGACCACCCTGAATTTGCTAATTTACCACTTGGATCATAGTTGGGGAATGCAAATAGGAACTGAAATGAATAGCAACTTCCCTGCCTTAATGGCTAGATTAAAATTTACTGGGCTCAACAAGCTCCAAAGCAGGATCCTAAAGCTCAGCAAATAATTACTATTCTAAAGACATGAACTACTTCAAAATCTTGTGGCCAACATTACTGTTTGCCTGTCTTAGTAAAAAGAGTAGGAATAAGTGAAGAACGGTGGAATGTCAGAAGAATGTGCCAGCGGATTAATCATCAGTGTTCACCGTATCTCAGAGCATTCCTACCTGTCAAAAAGCAAGAATAAAACATGCTAGCAAAATATCACCTGTTGTATGCTGTACCATTTCACTACATGTAAGTTTTACCTGCAGATAAAAGAGCAGTAGGAGTTAAGTGCAGTGGTGTGGCCTATAGAAGTTCCTTTCTGTAATATGAACATATGAACGTACAAATTAGGAGCAAGAGTAGGCCATTCAGTCCCTCAAGCCTGCTCTTCCATTCAATAAGACCATGGCTGATCTGATTGTGGCCTCAACTCTACTTTCCTGTCTACTCCCTATAACCTTTGACTACCTATCTGACTCAGTCTTAAAAATATTCAATGACTCTACCTCCACTGCTCTCTGAGGAAGAAAATCCCACAGCCTTATGACCCTCTTAGAAAAAAAAATTCTCCTCATCCCCATCTTCAATGGGAGACCCCTTATTTTTAAACTCTGTCTGCTGGTTATAGTCTCTCTCATAAGGGGAAACATCCTCTCAGAATCCACCTTGTCAAGTCCCCTCAAGATCTGATACGTTTCAGTAAGATCAACTCTCATTCTTCTAAACCCTAATGGATACTGGTCCAACCTGTCCAGCATTTCCTCATAAGATAGCCCCTTGATCCCAGGAATCAATCGAGTGAGCCTTCTCTGAACTGCTTCTAATGCGATTATATCCTTTGTTAAATAAGGTAACCAATACAGTACTCCAGATGTGGTCTCACCAATGCTCTGTACAACTGTAGCAAACCTCCTTATTTTTATATTCCATTCCCCTTGCAATAAATGACAACATTCCATTTGCCTTCCTAATGACTTGCTGTACCAGCAATCTAACTTATTATGATTAATGTACCAAGGCACCAAGATCCCTCTGTACTGCAGAATTCTGCAATATCTCTCCATTTAAATAATACCCTGCTTTTCTATTCTTCCTACCAAGTTCATATTTTCCCACATTCCCACATTATACTTCATCTGTCAGATTTTTGCCCATTCACTTAACCTACCGAAATCCCTTTTCGGACTCATTGGGCTGAATTTTATAAGCCTCCGCAACGTTGGATAATACTTCTAGGAGAGGCCTGCCATGGGCCTTGACACCGGGAAGGCCCCGTCGCATTTTACTGGTGACGGCGAGGCCTCAGGGCAGCCCTCCCGACGCTCAGCGGTGGAGCCTTCATTTAAATATTTAAATAAATTTAAATACATGCAAAAGCCCTTACCTTGTCCCGACGGTCGTCCGATGCCGATATTGCGGCCGGTGGCCGGAACTCCCGTGCCTTCGGATCTTCATTCAGAGAACCGAGGCGTGACACTGGTGGGGAGGAGGGAGAAGTGAATTTTTCAGGGTGGGGGGGAGGTGGGGGGAGAGGAGAGCAGCAAAAGTGAATGCGATTGGTTATGGGGATGGTGGGAAGAGGTTGAGGGTCAAAGGGAATAAAGTTTGGGATATGTGTAAAAGTTTTTTCTTGGGGGAGAGGGCAATTTATATATGGGAGAGGGGTTTCAAAGATGTAATGAAATTTTATTTTTTTTTCCCGGAGACTGGGACCTTTAAAAATTTAAATGTCAATGAAGGGCTTGAAGCACTTTAAAAATGGCGCCGGTGCCTGCGCGCTGGCACCGGACGCCATTGCTGGGGACAGAGAGGCCACTCCCTCTACGTCATCAAGGGTGGTCATTCCGCCCCCTCCATGTGAATATTTCATGTGGCAGCTCAGCAGCACACAAGTCACCACATCTGGAGTACTGTGTTCAGTATTGGTCTCCATAATTAAGGAAGGATATAAATGTGTTGGAAGCAGTTCAGAGAAGGTTTACTAGACTAATACCTGGAATGGACGGGTTGTCTTATGAGGAAAGGAATAACAGGCTAGACTTGTATCTGCTGGAGTTTGGAAGGGTAAGAAGCGACTTGATTGAAACATATAGGATTTTGAGGCGTCTTGACAGGGTGGATGTGGAAAGGATGTTTCCTCTTGTGGGATAATCTAGGGGTTACTGTTTAAAAATAAAAGGTCGCCCATTTAAAACAGAGATGAGGAGAATTTTTTTTATCTCAGAGGGTCGTGAATCTTTGACACTCTCGTCCTCAAAAAGCGGTGGAAGCAGAGTCTTTGAATATTTTTCAGGCAGAGGTAGATAGATTCTCGATAAGCAAGGGGGTGAAAGGCTATTGGGGGTAGGCAGGAATGTGGAGCTGAGGTTACAATCAGATCAGCCATGATCTTGTTGAATGGCGCGCAGGTTCGAGGGGCCGAGTGGTCTACTCCTGCTCCTAATACATAATGTTCTTATGTCCCTTCATCCAAGTCATTTATGTCAGTTGTAAAACGTTGAGGCCCCAGCACTGATCCCTGCGGCACATGACTCATTACATCCTGCCAACCAGAAAATGATTCATTTATGCCTACTCTCTGTTTCCTTCTATCCATGCCAAAATGTTACCCCCTACACCATTATCAAATGCCTTCTGGAAATCTAAGTACAATACATCCACCGGTTCCTCTTGAGCCACAGCACATATTACTTCTTCAAATAACTCCAATAAATTGGTTAAACACGATTTCCCTTTCACAAATCCATGTTGGCTCTGCCTGATTCCCTTGAATTTTTCTAAGTGCCTTGCTATTATGTCTTTAATAATAGCATCTAACATTTTCCCTATGACAGATGTAAGCAAACTGGCCTGTAGTTTCCTGCTTTCTGTCTCCTTTTTTGAATAAAGGAGTTACATTGTCTATTTTCCAATCTATTGGAACCTTCCCCGAATCTCGGGAATTTTGGAAAACTAAAACTAACGCATCAACTATCTCAGGAGCCACTTCTTTTAAGACCCTAGGACGAAGTCTGTCAGGACCCGGGGACTAGTAAGCCCGCAGTTCCAGCAATTTGCTCATTCCTACTTTGCTGGTGATTGTAATTTTCTTGAATTCATCCCTCCCTTCCATTTCCTGATATACAGCTATTTCTGGGATGTTACTTGTATCCTCTATGGTGAAGACCTATGCAAAATACCTGTTCTGTAACCTTTCATCAGAACCATTCACAGATCAGAAATGGTAACTCTGTTTCTCTCTCCACGGGTGGTACCAGACCTGCTAAGTATTTCCAGCACTTTCTGTTTTTATTTCAGATTTCCAGCATCCGCAGTATTTTGCTTTTATTTTAGTAACTTCAGGAGCTAGTCTTGAACTATCTCGGGTTCCACTCATAACAAACTGGTCACGTGTGATTTGACATCACTTCCTCAGATGTAGTCCCAAAACGTCCACCTTTTTACCAGACTTAAAAACATATGTAGAAGAAACACGATGTTGTGATTCAGATTAACTATACATGATTGAACAAAACATTATTTACAGATATGCAAATTTAACAGTTGTAAAATATAGTGGAGGTTTGCTTATACATCGGATCTTTTTATCATAAATCTCTTCCCTCGTTTGGAAAGTTCGGATGAATGATGACTGGCATCACCGGCAATCCCTCTCACGCCTGGATACTTGCCGCAATGAACTGAAGTCTGAGGAAAGACTCTCGGTCATACTATCTGTTCGTGCCAAGACTGCCAGTGTTTGTGCGACCTTTACATGGACCGACCCATTACACTCAACCTGGACATGTTCTGCCATTTTTGGTGCATCACTAAATTCATGTATGGTGACAGTTCGTAAACCTCGGCACGCTGGAAGTCCTGCGACAGCTGGTCCTGTTGTGTCTACAACGTAGAATGTTTGTGGTAGCCATTCGTAGTTCCCATAGCAGCACTGTAAGGTTATCGTTTCAATGCACTTGATTGTAAAACTATTGTAGGCCGTTAGCCTAGCTGTGGTGGGTTGCACCATGGATTCCCAAATCTTGGAGTACATGTCCTTTATTATACAAATTGGCAGAATATTTACACTTGCTGCAGTGTTGATTTTTACTTTAGCTTTTGCTTGCCACTCTTCTGCGGACATACAATTCCAATCATGGTGAATGCCTCAGATTGCATAATAGCATTGACATGCTGATCCAAATTGACTGTGTGGAATGCTTGCTTGCTGTTTACACAAGTGCATGCTTCCTCAGTGCCGTCCTGGCAATCTGTCTCTCTGCTAACCTGCTGCACCTGCTTGGGCTTTTGATGTGTGTTGGCATACTTCTTGGTTGTATTTGCCATCCCTTCTTGCAAACGTTGTCCGTGTCTGTGATCTGCCACCATTCTTGTGTGCAGTATTTGGGTTCGGCCGTCTGCATTGCCTTGCCCAATGTCCTCACATGCCACAAGCTTTACACAGGTCCCGGTACGCCGGACAACAACGAATTGGGTAAGTCAGACTTCTGCGCCTTGGTAGCCATACCGATTGTTGCAGCCACTCCCAACGCTTGTAGCTGTTGGCGCCAGTCATGATGGCTTCAAATTTCCTTTAATCATTGAGAAGCGCATCTATGGTGTGCTCTTTCTTCTTTTCTAGCAGGTCTTTTTGAAAGGCCTCTTGTGGGGTAGATGCGATTACCAACTCTGTATCTCGTTCTGACAATTCAGTATCAGCAAAGTCACATTATTAAGCTTTGTCTCTGCACCTAGCAACAAACTGGTCACCTTGACTTTACCAATAGGTCATAAGCTCAAGGCTATTTTTAGTGGAAACTTAGCTGTACCTTCACTTGCTGCTCCAGGAATGTCCAGATCTTATTAGGGCCCTTCAGATCTTCACCTGAGAAACCTAAGGTATTGAGCGGTTTCAAACTTTTGCTGCCCAGTGCAATCTTAATTTTGGTAGCTTTTTCATTGGTTCAGTGACTTCCAGGTCTAGGACACATAAATCAATTTGCTGTCAGAATAGTTTAAATGCAGACGCTATGTCTAACACCTTCCAGTCCATTACTGGGTATCTGAAAGCCATTGTCATCATGATCCTACTTTTTTAGGAATATATGGCTTTTGCAGGTATTTCTCACTGGAACAGTTCTTTTGTACCCTTTTAAGAGAAATCTGGTACATAACCCTTTGAAGATTACTAGATGGTTGTTTGCACAGTCAGGCTGTCTGTTAACACAGTTGTTGTAATATTTTCAACAGTTCATTTTATCAAAGGTCTGGGAGCTTGCCATTGCCACAGTCTTTGTGACTGTGCTGGACCTGCCCATGGTGCTGTCTATTTCTTCCTACTCTTTTGGGTTTAGGCTCCGCCCACGAAGGGGAAATAACCGAGAAAGCTGGAACAGTAATGGCTCCAGCCACAGTCCTTAAAACTTTTAGACCCACCCCCAGGTAGATGAAAACTCTAATCTTCTAGCAAATTGCCAGCTGTACCTACAGAGCTCCAACCTCCTGGGTTCCTGGATGTGTCCTTGCTGACTGCAGTTTTGTGGGGTCTGTTGCTAGCTGCCCTCCTGCTGGATCTTTTGACTCGGGTAGGCAGCTTGCTGTTCTGTATTCTCTCTTTTAATGTAATCTTGAGAAAAATCAAAAGTTAGCACAATGTGATGTTTGGTGGTCTTCAGAAAAAAAAACCCCAATGCTACCAACATATAATATTACTTGTCCATAGGTGTGTGATCTGTTGTTAAGAGTGCATGGGAACATAAGTAATATTCAAAATAAATGTGGGGTTCTATTATAACAGAACTGAAACATATATATACATTAGTAACTGCAGGAGCTAGTCTTCAACATGTCTTAAGATCTCAGGCTCCACCCACAACGAACTGGTCACATCTTACTGATATCACTTCCTCTGATGTAGTCCCACAACAGATGTAGCTCTCCTAATGCAATACAAATTACAGTAGGAGCAAAAACCATATCTAATACCTTGTGGTTCTCAAGAACTGGTTCCTTGAAGAACCCTGGTGTATTGTAATAAATACAATACAAAGACCTGCATAATAAGTAGCTCACAGTATGATAGCTGTTGTGGGAATATCATGCAGTGCATGGAGTAGTGTAATTAAATCCAATGTGAATAGTTCTATAATAAATCATGTTATACCACGCAAATCATTGGTTTGATGAAAACATACAAAGTTGCAAAGGGAATAACAGATGCCTAATAGAATTACAGCCTATTGCGAGACAATAATTCATTCATAGGTTAAGATGTGTCATAAACTACAAGAGCGAAGTGTGCTCTGGCTTGTGTTATTCTATGTATAGAGCCAGTTTTTGCTCATATAACAAGCAGACAGCAATATAGCCACTTATCACTGGACGCAACTATGTTTTTTTAATTGTGACAAACTGCGTAGCATAACTACTGATACCTGCCCTAGAGGCCTGCTACCCGACCCAAACCCGACGGGACCCGACGACATGTGTCGGGTTCGGGTCGGGTCGGGCCCATCTTCCAGAGCTGGCTTTCGGGCTCGGGTCAGGTCGGGCCGAGTCCAGATCAAGTTGGGTCAGGTCGGGCTGGACACACAAGGTAAGTGCTCTGCTGGTAAGCATTAAAAATAAAAAAACTTACCTGAGCTGGGAGTCTGGGACGAAACTGAGTCTGCGCAGTGAGTGAGTGACGTCACAATGACGTCTCGCGCATGCGCTGCAGCTTCCTGCAGGTTCGATGTCAGGAACGTAAGTAAAGGGATGGTCGGGTCGGGCTCGGGTTGGGCCGACTAGTGGCGCATTCGGCTCGGGTCGGGCTCGGGGCAAAATCGGAGGGACTCGGGCCAGGTCGGGCTCGGGCCTGTTGTGGTTCGGGTCAGGTTCTTTTTCCCGACCTAAAGCAGGCCTCCAACCTGCCCTGCACCGATGAGCTGGTTTCACTCTTGCTGGCTGATACAGAATCACCATCCATTGGAGAAGGTAACAATCCCAGCAAAAAAATCTCTGCTACCTAAAAACAACTGTGCAATTATTTAACTGTGAATCTGATAGAAACATAGAAAATAGGAGCAGGAGTAGGCCATTCGGTCCTTCGAGACTGCTCTGCCATTCATTATGATCATGGCTGATCATCCAACTCAGTAAACTGTTCCCGCTTTCCCCCATATCCTTTGATCCCTTTCGCCCCAGGAGCTATATCTAACTCCTTCTTGAAAACATACAATGTTTTGGCCTCAACTGCTTCCAAAACAACTGCATAATATAAATTGGGAGTGGTAGAGGCCTGGGGACCAGGTAGCTCAGTTGACTAGCTGGCTAGCCTGTGTTGTAGCACAATTTCACCAATGTGGGTTCAATTCTTGCTCAAGTCTGAGGAATGCTTTGTAACATAAGAGCAGGAGTAGGCTATTCAGCCCATTGAGCCTGTCCTGCTGTTCAATGTGAACATGGCTGATCATCCACTTCAATGTGTTTTTCCCACACTATCCTCATCCCCCATTATGTCATTTGTATTTAGAAATCTGTCAATCTCTGCTTTAAAACATACTCAATGACTGAGCTTTCACAGCTCTCTGGGGTAGAGAATTCCAAAGGTTCAGAACCCTCTGAGTAATGAAATTTCTCCTCATCTCTGTCCTAAGTGGCTTTCCCCTTATTTTGAAATTGTGGCGCCTGGTTCTAGACTCCCCAACTAGGGGAAACATGTTAGCTGCATCCCTGTCTATCCCTTTAAGTATTTTGTAAGTTTCAATGAGATCACCTCTCATTCTTTGAAACTCTAGAGAATACAGGCCCAGTTTCCCCAATCTCACTTCACAGGTCAGTCCCGCCATCCAGGGAACAAGTCTGGTGAACCTTGGTTGCACTCCTTCTATGGCAATAATATCCTTCCTAAGGTAAGGAGACCTGCACAAAGGACTCCAAGTGTGGACTCACCAGGGTTCTATACAATTGAAGCAAGACTTCACCACTCCTATACTCAGATCCTCTTGTGATAAAGGCTGACATACCATTAGCCTTCCTAATTGCTTGCTGCACCTGCATGTTAGCTTTCAGTGAGTTATTGACAAGGACACCCAGGTCCCTTTGTACATCTCTTACTGTTTAAGAAATACTCTGTGCATCTGTTCCTCCGACCAAAGTGGTTAACCTCACATTTTTCCACATTATATTCCATCTGCCATGTGCTTGCCCATTCACTAATTCTGTCCAAATCCCCTTGAAGCCGCTTTGCACCTTCCTCACAACACACAAAGAACAAAGAAAATTACAGCACAGGAACAGGCCCTTCGGCCCTCCAAGCCTGCGCCAATCCAGATCCTCTATCTAAACATGTCGCCTATTTTCTAAGGGTCTGTATCTCTTTGCTTCCTGCCCATTCATGTATCTGTCTAGATATATCTTAAAAGATGCTATTGTGCCCGCGTCTACCACCTCCGCTGGCAACGCATTCCAGGCACCCACCACCCTCTGCGTAAAGAACTTTCCACGCATATCCCCCCTAAACTTTTCCCCTCTCACTTTGAACTCGTGACCCCTAGTAATTGAATCCCCCACTCTGGGAAAAAGCTTCTTGCTATCCAGCCTGTCTATACCTCTCATGATTTTGTACACCTCAATCAGGTCCCCCCTCAACCTCCGTCTTTCTAATGAAAATAATCCTAATCTACTCAACCTCTCTTCATAGCTAGCGCCCTCCATACCAGGCAACATCCTGGTGAACCTCCTCTGCACCCTCTCCAAAGCATCTACATCCTTTTGGTAATGTGGCGACCAGAGCTGCACGCAGTATTCCAAATATGGCCGAACCAAAGTCCTATACAACTGTAACATGACTTGCCAACTCTTGTACTCAATACCCCGTCCGATGAAGGAAAGCATGCCGTATGCCTTCTTGACCACTCTATTGACCTGCGTTGCCACCTTCAGGGAACAATGGACCTGGACACCCAAATCTCTCTGTACATCAATTTTCCCCAGGACTTTTCCATTTACTGTATAGTTCACTCTTGAATTGGATCTTCCAAAATGCATCACCTCGCATTTGCCCGGATTGAACTCCATCTGCCATTTCTCTGCCCAACTCTCCAATCTATCTATATTCTGCTGTATTCTCTGACAGTCCCCTTCACTATCTGCTACTCCACCAATCTTAGTGTCATCTGCAAACTTGCTAATCAGACCACCTATACTTTCCTCCAAATCATTTATGTATATCACAAACAACAGTGGTCCCAGCACGGATCCCTGTGGAACACCACTGGTCACACGTCTCCATTTTGAGAAACTCCCTTCCACTACTACTCTCTGTCTCCTGTTGCCAAGCCAGTTCTTGATCCATCTAGCTAGTACACCCTGGACCCCATGCGACTTCACTTTCTCCATCAGCCTACCTTGGGGAACCTTATCAAACGTCTTACTGAAGTCCATGTATATGACATCTACAGCCCTTCCCTCATCAATCAACTTTGTCACTTCCTCAAAGAATTCTATTAAGTTGGTAAGACATGACCTTCCCTGCACAAAACCATGTTGCCTATCACTGATAAGCTTATTTTCTTCCAAATGGGAATAGATCCTATCCCTCAGTACCTTCTCCAGCAGCTTCCCTACCACTGACGTCAGGCTCACCGGTCTATAATTACCTGGATTTTCCCTGCTACCCTTCTTAAACAAGGGGACGACATTAGCAATTCTCCAGTCCTCCGGGACCTCACCCGTGTTTAAGGATGCTGCAAAGATATCTGTTAAGGCCCCAGCTATTTCCTCTCTCGCTTCCCTCAGCAACCTGGGATAGATCCCATCCGGACCTGGGGACTTGTCCACCTTAATGCCTTTTAGAATACCCAACACTTCCTCCCTCCTTATGCCGACTTGACCTAGAGTAATCAAACATCTGTCCCTAACCTCAACATCCGTCATGTCCCTCTCCTCGGTGAATACCGATGCAAAGTACTCGTTTAGAATCTCACCCATTTCCCCTGACTCTACGCATAACTTTCCTCCTTTGTCCTTGAGTGGGCCAATCCTTTCTCTAGTTACCCTCTTGCTCCTTATATATGAATAAAAGGCTTTGGGATTTTCCTTAACCCTGTTTGCTAAAGATATTTCATGACCCCTTTTAGCCCTCTTAATTCCTCATTTCAGATTGGTCCTACATTCCCGATATTCTTTCAAAGCTTCGTCTTTCTTCAGCCTCCTAGACCTTATGTATGCTTCCTTTTTCCTCTTAGCTAGTCTCACAATTTCACCTGTCATCTATGGTTCCCTAATCTTGCCATTTCTATCCCTCATTTTCACAGGAACATGTCTCCTGCACGCTAATCAACCTCTCTTTAAAAGCCTCCCACATATCAAATGTGGATTTACCTTCAAACAGCTGCTCCCAATCTACATTCCCCAGCTCCTGCCGAATTTTGGTATAGTTGGTCTTCCCCCAATTTAGCACTCTTCCTTTAGGACCACTCTCGTCTTTGTCCATGAGTATTCTAAAACTTACGGAATTGTGATCACTATTCCCAAAGTAGTCCCCTACTGAAACTTCAACCACCTGGCTGGGCTCATTCCCCAACACCAGGTCCAGTATGGCCCCTTCCCGAGTTGGACTATTTACATACTGCTCTCGAAAACCCTCCTGGATGCTCCTTGCAAATTCTGCTCCATCTAGACCTCTAACACTAAGTGGATCCCAGTCAATGTTGGGAAAATTAAAATCTCCTATCACCACCACCCTGTTGCTCCTACATCTTTCCATAATCTGTTTACATATTTGTACCTCTATCTCACGCTCGCTGTTGGGAGGCCTATAGTACAGCCCCAACATTGTTGCCGCACCCTTCCTATTTCTGAGTTTAGTTTAGTTTAGTTTAGAGATACAGCACTGAAACAGGCCCTTCGGCCCACCGAGTCTGTGCCGACCATCAACCACCCATTTCTACTAATCCTACACTAATCCCATATTCCTACCACATCCCCACCTGACCCTATATTTCCCTACCACCTACCTATACTAGGGACAATTTATAATGGCCAATTTACCTACCAACCTGCAAGTCTTTTGGCTTGTGGGAGGAAACCGGAGCACCCGGAGAAAACCCACGCAGACACAGGGAGAACTTGCAAACTCCACACAGGCAGTACCCAGAATTGAACCCGGGTCACTGGAGCTGTGAGGCTGCGGTGCTAACCACTGCGCCACTGTGCCGCCCTACCTGCTACCTCCAATAAATTCGGGGTTAGTCAAAGCTTTACCCATTTTAGAATTTGTACAGCAGCACTCCAGATTCCAGCAGTTCAGAAATAACGTCTTGAGTTCTGCCCATATTGCCTCACTGCTCGAGTCCTCCATAGTGCCCTCCTTCAGCACAGCTGTGATATCCTCTTTGACCAGTAATGCAACTCCTCCACCCCTTTTACCTCCCTCTCTATCCCGCCTGAAGCATCGATATCCTGGGATATTTAGTTGCCAATCGTGCCCTTCCCTCAACCAAGTCTCAGTAATAGCAATAACATCATACTCCCAGGTACTAATCCAAGCCCTAAGTTCATCTGCCTTACCGACTACACTTCTTGCATTAAAACAAATGCACCTCAGACCACCAGTCCTTTTGCGTACATCATCTGCTCCCTGCCTACTCTTTCCCTTAGTCACGCTGACTTCATTATCTAGTTCCTTACAGGCTTTAGTTACTACCTCCTTACTGTCCACTGACCTCCTCATTTGGTTCCCATCCCCCTGCCACATTAGTTTAAACCCTCCCCAACAGCGTTAGCAGAAGCACCCCCAAGGACATTGGTTCCAGTCCGGCCCAGGTGTAGACCGTCCACCTCCCCCAGAACCGGTCCCAATGTCCCAAAAATCTGAACCCCTCCCTCCTGCACCATCTCTCAAGCCACGCATTCATCCTGACTATTCTTTCATTTCTCCTCTGACTATCCCGTGGCACTGGTAGCAATACTGAGATTACCAGCTCTGAGGTCCTACTTTTTAACTTGGCTCCTAACTCCCTAAATTCTGCTTGTCGGACCTCATCCCGTTTTTTACCTATATCATTGGTGCCTATATGTACAACGACAACTGGCTGTTCACCCTCCCCCTTCAGAATGTTCTGCAGCCGATCTGAGACATCCCTGACCCATGCACCTGGGAGGCAACATACCATTCGGGAGTCTCGTTTTCGACCACAGAACCACCTATCTACTCCCCTTACAATCGAATCCCCTATGACATTCCCACCTAGTTTTGTGTCCTCCGCGAACTTGGAAATACTACATTTGGTCCCCACATCCAATTCATTGATATATATTGTGAACAGCTGGGGCCCAAGCTCTGATTCCTGCGGTACCCCACTAGTCACAGCCTGCCACACGAGGATGACACTCTGCTTTCTGCCTGCTAACTAATCCTTAATCCATGCCAGTATATTACCTCTTATCCCTTGCTGTTTCTTAGCTCCACCCAAACAGATTCCACATTTTGTTCTTCCGATCTGAGATCCTCCCTTACTAATCTACAGATCCATTCCCTTATTATCAGCGCATTGGTGATCATCTTCCAAAATTCTGTAGATTCTGGAATAGTTCCTGCAGATTGGAAGGTAGCAAATGTCACCTCACTATTTAAGAAGGGAAGGAGAGAGAAAACAGGGAATTACAGACCTGATAGCTTTACATCAGTAGTAGGGAAAATGCTAGAATCTATTCTAAAAGGTGTGATCAAAGGACACTTGGATAATATTGATCTGATTGGACATAGTCAGCATGGATTTATGAATGGGAAATCATGTTTGACGAGCCTGTTGGGAATTCTTTGAGGATGTTATGAACACAGTGGCGCAGTGGTTAGCACCGCAGCCTCACAGCTCCAGCAACCCGGGTTCAATTCTGGGTACTGCCTGTGTGGAGTTTGCAAGTTCTCCCTGTGTTTGCGTGGGTTTCCTCCGGGTGCTCCGGTTTCCTCCCACATGCCAAAGACTTGCAGGTTGATAGGTAAATTGGCCATTATAAATTGCCCCTAGTATAGGTAGGTGGTCGGGAAATATAGGGACAGGTGGGGATGTGGTAGCAATATGGAATTAGTGTAGGATTAGTATAAATGGGTGGTTGATGGTCGGCACAGACTCGGTGGGCCGAAGGGCCTGTTTCAGTGCTGTATCTCTAAACTAAACTAAAACTAAACATGTCGAATATCCTTGTATATTCAGTTCCTAGTCTTGGTCACCCTGTAGTCACATTTTTGTAATGGCAGTTAGATCATACCCATTTACCTCGATTTGGGCCTTTAAATCATCTACCTTGTTGTGAATGCTGCGTGCCTTGAGGTAGATAGTCCTTAACCTTGTCTTCTTGACATTATTCTGCATTCTAAGCCTCGATGATGCTCGTCTTTGATTCGCTTGCCTTCTAATACCATTTGCGACTTTTCTACCTCCTGTTATCAGCTTTACTTCCTTCCAATTTGAGCTACCCCTCAGGTTCCCATCCTCTTGACAAGCTAGTTTAAACCCTCCCCAACAGCACTCGCAAATCTCCCTGTGAGGATATTAGTTCTGCTCCTGTTAAGGTGTAGCCTGCCCATCTTGTAAACATCCCACCTACCCCAGAACCGGTCCCAATGCCTCAGAAATCTGATGCCCTCCCTGCTACATTCATTTTCCAGCCATGTTTTCAATCGATCAATCCTCCTATTCCGATGCTCACTCGCACGCGGCACTGGGAGTAATCCTGAGGTTACCGCTTTGGAGGTCCTGCTTTTTAATTTCCTTCGTAGCTCCCTAAAATCTGCTTTCAGGACCTCATCCCTCTTCTTACCTATGTCATTGGTACCAATGTGGACCGCAACCTCTGGTTGTTCACCCTCCCCCAGAAGGATGTCCTGCAACTGACCAACCTGGAGTCACATTTACTGCTGCAGAAATGCCTGTCTGATCCCCTGACTAACAAATCCCCGATCACTATTGCTCTTCCACTCTTCTTCCTCCCTTCCTGTGTAGCTGAGCCACCCTTGGTGCCATAGACTTTGCTCTGGCTGCACTTGCCCGAAGAACCATTGCTGTTACCAGTATCCGAAATGGAAAACCGATTAGCAAGCAGGATACACTCAAGGGGCTCCTGCACTGCCTGCCTGGTTCTCATAGACTGCCTGGCGGTCACCCATTCCCTCTCTGCCTGCATGCTCCTAACTTGCGGTGTGACCACTTCCCTAAACATGCTATCCACGTAGTCCTCTGCCTCGCGGATGCACAACAGTGACACCAGCCACCACTTGAGTTCCGTAACCTGGAGCTCAAGCTTCTGCAGCCAGTGACACTTCCTGCATGTGTGTTCAACTAGGACATGTCGTGCGTCCATGACTTCCCACATACGACAGGACATACATTCCGCTTGACCAAGCAAACTTGCCATAATGTAACTTAAACATTTTTTTATTGCAATGAGAAGTAAAATAACTTACCAGTTACTCGCCAATCAACTTCTTCCCCTGTACCGGAGAGAGAGGCAGCTACTGGAGGCTGGAAAAAGGTAGAAAAATAAAGAAAAGAACCAATCCTTCATGCATCAAACTCCCACTTACACTCTGTGCACTCAAATTTATTTACTTCTTAATTTATAGTTCCCCTCCCTACAGAACTCCCTCAATTACCAAACTCCCTTCTTAACACTTTGTGCCCTGCAGCAGCACTCAGTGCAGACAAGCAGCACTGAGAGTCCCCTGGATTTATATTCCGAAGGCAATGCTGTGTCAGCTCTGCTACAGCTCAGAAATCAGTTTAAGCTAGCTCCCTCATTTACTAGCTACAGATACTCGCAGAGTGTTAGTATATCCCTGTTTAAAACTGCATGAAACCTAATTTACCTCTTAACTGAAACAGGAATTTCAATTAATTGCTAGATGTAAACAAAACAAAAACTAGTCTTGAGAGATTAACCCTTAAAATTCACTCACTTACCAAACTCCCTTCTTCACACTCAGTGCAGCAATGGGCAATGGGAAACCACCTCTTATACCTATTTCCCTCGTCATGCTCATCTCTCCTGGGTGGAGGGAAAAAAGAGCAGAGGACCCGCCTTTGGGCAGGCGACCACCATGGCATGACACTATAGTGCTTGGAGATACAGACTGCATTATAGACCACTCCATGAAGTTCTTTAACCGAAATGTGGTTTGAAGTTACTTCATGATCAAAGGTAAATACTGTCATTTAGTGATGACCAAATACATTCTGCTGATAGTATATGCCCCAGCAGGACAAGGTCTGGTGTTCTGCAGACTGTTTGGTTGTTTATTCAGCTGTGGCTCAGTTGGTAGCATTCTAGCCTTTCAGTTACAATATTCTGGGTTCAAGTCTCACTCTAAAGCTGAAGCACAAAAATTAAGCCTGACAGTTCAGTGTTGCATTGTCAGAGGTGTTGTTTTTCAGATGTGATGTTAAACAGAAGCTCTGTCTGCCTGCTCAGGTGGGTGTAAAAGGTCCTGTGCCACTATTTTGAAGAAGAGCGGGGAATTATGGCCGGTGTCCTGGCCAATAGTTATTCCTCAATCAACATCATAAAGACAGAATATCTGGTCAATTTCATATTGTTGCTTGTGGAAGCTTGCTGTGTGCAAATTGGCTGCCACATTGCACTTCAAAAGTACTTCCTTGGCTGTAAAGTGCTTTGAGATGGGGTTGTGAAATGTTCTGCATAATTGAAAGCTTTTTTTATTATTTCTATACATATCCTTATGACTTTCAGTCCATTTCCAAACCAAGTAGCCAGCCGGCCATTTTTAAACTGTTCTCAAACTTTGATTAGACCATACTTGGAGTACTGGACACAGTTCTGGTCTCCATATTCTAAAAATGATTTAGAGGCACTGGAGAAGGTGTAAAAAAGATTCACAAGGATGATACCAGCACTTAGTGGATATACTTAACAGGAAAGGCGAGAAAGAAGAAGGCTGATTAGTGACCTGAGAAAGGCCTTTAAGATAATAAAAGGGTTTGAAGGGATAAACTTAAAGAAAATGTTTCTACTTGTGGTAAGTCCAAAACTAGAAGTCATAAATCTACGATAGTCACTAATACATCCAATAGGGAGATCAGGAGAACCTTCTTTGCTCAGAAGAGGGAGATACTGCACATCCAAACACTGGATCAGCTTATGTCAAGAAATCCAAACTGCATGTGCCAAAGGAAATCTACAAGCCATTTGCGAAGGGATCAAGAGGGCGCTTGGCCCTGCCAGCACCAAGGTTGCTCACCAAAAGTCAGCAGATGGTGAGGTACTCACCAGCAGAAATAAACAGATATCCCACTGGGCTGAATGCTACTGTGAGCTGTACTCCTGTGAGTCAGACATCTACCAATTTGCTCTCGACGTTCTCCCGCAACTTGCTGTCATGGATGAGTTAGATGAAGAACCCTCATCACTGGAGAAGGCCATAGACCACCTAGCGAATAGAAGGGCACCGGGCAAGGATGGAATCCCAGCTGAACTGCTCAAGAATGAAAAGTCCCATCTATTGCCACACTTTTATGACCTTCTCCTTCTCTGCTGGAAAGTAGGCCCTGTTCCGTAGGAGATGCATGATGCCAAAATCGTCACACTATATAAAAACAAAGGCGACAGAGGAAACTGCAACAAGTACATCTCATTCCTTAGCATCACTGGGAAGACCTTTGCTAGAGCCATGCTTAAAAGACTCCATTTACTTGCAGACCGAGTATACCTGGAAGCACAGTGCGGTTTTGTGCCAGCAGATCTACTGTGGATATGATCTTCACCATACGCCAGCTACAAGAGAAGTGTAGGGACTCACTAAGGCATTTGACACTGTCAGCAGAGCAGGGCTTTACAAGATTTGGGGAAAAACTGGCTGCCCACCGAAGCTCCTCAGTCTCATCTGCTCCTTCCATGACAACATGCACTGCACTGATTAGTTTGATGGCTCCACTTCTGACAGTTTTGGAGTGAAGAATGAAGTGAACCAGGGTTGTGACCAACTCTGTTTCCCATCTTCTTCTCCATGCTCCTGACCTTCGCCTTCCCTGCCAATATCGAAGAAATCTATTTGTACACTAGATCAGATGGCAAGCTCTACAATCTAACAAAGCTGAAAGTGAAGACAAAAACACATCGCGTCCTAATCAGAGAACTCCTCTATGCTGATGATGCTATGCTAGTCACTCACATGGAAACTCAGCTACAAAGACTCATGGACTGTCTCTCCCATGCATATAATTTGTTCTCCGTGACTATAAGCATCAAGAAAACTGTAGTCATGAGACAAGGCGTTACATCTCCACCCCTGATCACGCTAAATAATGCCCCACTGGAAGTGGTTAGTAAATTCTGCTACCTTGGGTGACAGACTATCTGTTCCTTGATGCAGAGCTCGATACATGCATAGACAGCACTGGAGTGCTGACTTGGGTTGCATTAGAGTGCTATAGTGGAAGTTTGGTAACTGAGGAAGTTTGGTGAGGAGGGAGCGAGGAGCTCCTTTCATTTCTTACCTGTCCTCAGAGTGAGGGGAGCCGAGAGTTTCCAAAGAGCACAGCTGACTGGGAGAAGACTCAGAGGGCGGAGTTCCAGACCAGTAAGTATAAAAAACTTACCTCTGGTAAAAAAAAAACTGAAAGTGACGTCACAGCAAAGCTGTGACCTGATCGAAGCTGTGACCTGATTGGCTGGCAGGGAATTTTTACTGAAATTGAAAATAAAACATTGATAAAAATTGATTAAAACCCGAATGAACTAATTAATAAGTAGAGTAACTAAACCAGAGGGAGGAGATTACTGTATTTAGTTAGCATTTAATATTTATAGTAGGAATCTAGCACAAGGGACCATATAGTTAATTAAAACAATTTAGTAAGGATTTAATAAGTATTTATTTATTTTAAATTAATTTATTAATTAGTGCTAGAAATGTCAGTTAGAGGAGTGAAGTGCTTCACCTGTGAGATGTGGGAGGTCCGTGACGCTTCCAGCGTTCCGGACGACTACATCTGCAGGAAGTGTACCCAGTTGCAACTCCTCACAGACCGCATGGATCGGTTGGAGCAGCAACTGGATGCACTTAGGAGCATGCAGGTGGCAGAAAGCGTCATAGACAGGAGTTTTAGAGAAGTGGTTACACCCAAGGTGCAGGCAGATAGATGGGTGACTGCGAGAAGGGGCAGGCAGTCAGTGCAGGAATCCCTTGTGGCAATCCCCCTTTCTAACAAGTATACCATTTTGGGTACTGTTGGGGGGGATGGCCTATCAGGGGAAAACAGCAGCAGCCAGAGCAGTGGCACCACGGCTGGCACTGTTGTTCAGCAGGGAGGGACAAAGCGCAGAAGAGCAATAGTTATAGGGGACTCTATAGTCAGGGGCACAGATAGGCACTTCTGTGGACGTGAAAGAGACTCCGGGATGGTATGTTGCCTCCCTGGTGCCAGGGTCAAGGATGTGTCTGAACGGACAGGGGGCATTCTGAAGGGGGAGGGTGAACAGCCAGAGGTTGTGGTACACATCGTTACCAACGACATAGGCAGGAAGAGTGATGAGGTCCTGCAGGGGGAGTTTAGGGAGTTAGGTAGAAAGTTAAAAGACAGGATCTCTAGGGTTGTAATCTCGGGATTACTCCCTGTGCCACGTGCCAGTGAGGCTAGAAATAGGAAGATAGTGCAGCTAAACACGTGGCTGAACAGCTGGTGTAGAAGGGAGGGTTTCAGATATCTGGACCATTGGGATCTCTTCAGGGACAGATGGGACCTGTACAAGAAGGACGGGTTGCATCTAAACTGGAGGGGCACAAATATCCTGGCTGCGAGGTTTGCTAGCGTCACTCAGGAGGGTTGAAACTAGTGTGGCAGGGGTGTGGGAACCAGAGCAGTAGGACAGCAAGTGAAATAAATGAGGGGGAACTGGTAAATAAGGCCAGTAAGACTAAGAGGAAGAGTACGCAGGGACATGTTGCGGAGCACAGCGGGACTGGTGGTCTGAAGTGCATTTGTTTCAATGCGAGAAATATAACAGGTAAGGCAGATGAACTTAGAGCTTGGATTAGTACTTGGAACTATGATGTTGTTGCTATTACAGAGACTTGGTTGAGGGAAGGACAGGATTGGCAGCTAAATGTTCCAGGATTTAGAAGCTTCAGGCAGGATAGAGGGGGATGTAAAAGGGGTGGGGGAGTTGCATTACTGGTTAAGGAGAATATCACAGCTGTACTGCGGGAGGACACCTCGGAGGGGTCATGCAGCGAGGCAATATGGGTGGAGCTCAGGAATAGGAAGGGTGCAGTCACGATGTTGGGGGTTTTTCTACAGGCCTCCCAACAGCCAGCGGGAGGTAGAGGAGCAGATATGTAGACAGATTTTGGAAAGATGTAAAGGTAACAGGGTTGCAGTGGTGGGTGATTTTAACTTCCCCAATATTGACTGGGACTCACTTAGTGCTAGAGGCTTGGATGGGGCAGAATTTGTAAGGAGCATCCAAGAGGGCTTCTTGAAACAATATGTAGATAGTCCAACTAGGGATGGGGCCGTACTGGACCTGGTATTGGGGAATGAGCCTGGCCAGGTGGTCGAAGTTTCAGTAGGGGAGCATTTCGGGAACAGTGACCATAATTCCATAGGTTTTAAGGTACTTGTGGATAAGGATAAGAGTAGTCCTCGGGTGAAGGTGCTAAATTGGGGGAAGGCTAATTATAACAATATTAGGCAGGAACTGAAGAATTTAGATTGGGGGCGGCTGTTTGAGGGTAAATCAACATCTGCCACGTCTTTCAAACGTCAGTTGATTAGAATCCAGGACCAGCATGTTCCTGTGAGGAAGAAGGATAGGTTTGGCAAGTTTCGGGAACCTTGGATAACGCGGGATATTGTGAGCCTCGTCAAAAAGAAAAAGGAAGCATTCGTAAGGGCTGGAAGGCTATGAACAGACGAATCCCTTGAGTAATAGAAGGACGGTAGGAAGGAACTTAAGCAAGGAGTCAGGAGGGCTAAAAGGGGTCATGAAAAGTCATTGGCAAACAGGATTAAGGAAAATCCCAAGGCTTTTTATACGTATATAAAGAGCAAGAGGGTAACTAGGAAAAGGGCTGGCCCACTCAAGGACAGAGAAGGGAATCTTTGTGTGGAGCCAGAGGAAATGGGCGAGGTACTAAATGAGTACTTTGCATCAGTATTCAACAAAGAGAAGGACTTGGTGAATGATGAGCCTAGGGAAGGGAGTGTAGATAGTCTCAGTCATCTCATTATCAAAAAGGAGGAGGTGTTGGGTGTCTTGCAAAGCATTAAGGTAGATAAGTCCCCAAGGGCTGATGGGATCTACCCCAGAATACTGAGGGAGGCAAGGGAAGAAATTGCTGGGGCCTTGACAGAAATCTTTGCATCCTCATTGGCTGCAGGTGAGGTCCCAGAGGACTGGAGAATAGCCAATGTTGTTCCTTTGTTTAAGAAGGGTAACAAGGATAATCCAGGAAATTATAGGCCGGTGAGCCTTACGTCAGTGGTAGGAATATTATTAGAGAGGATTCTTCGGGACAGGAATTACTCCCATTTGGAACCAAACGAACTTATCAGCCAGAGGCAGCATGGTTTTGTGAAGGGGAAGTCGTGTCTCACTAACTTGATTGAATTTTTTGAGGAAGTGACGAAGATGATCGATGAAGGAAGGGCAGTTGATGTTGTCTACATGGACTTCAGTAAAGCCTTTGACAAGGCCTCTCATGGCAGACTGGCACAAAAGGTGAAGTCACACGGGATCAGAGGTGAGCTGGCAAGATGGATACAGAACTGGCTCTGTCATAGAAGACAGAGGGTAGCAGTGGAAGGGTGCTTTTCTGAATGGAGGGATGTGACTAGTGGTGTTCCGCAGGGATTCGTGCTGGGACCTTAGCTGTTTGTAGTATACATAAATGATTTGGAGGAAAATGTAGCTGGTCTGATTAGTAAGTTTGCGGACGACACAAAGGTTGGTGGAGTTGCGGATAGCGATGAGGATTGTTAGAGGATACAGCAGGATATAGATCGGTTGGAGACTTGGGAGGAGAAATGGCAGATGGAGTTTAATCCGGACAAATGTGAGGTAATGCATTTTGGAAGGTCGAATGCAGGTGGGAAGTATACAGTAAATGGCAGAACCCTTAGGAGTATTGACAGGCAGAGAGATCTGGGCGTACAGGTCCACAGGTCACTGAAAGTGGCAACGCAGGTGGATAAGGTAGTCAAGAAGGCATATGGCATGCTTGCCTTCATTGGTCGGGGCATAGAGCATAAAAATTGGCAAGTCATGCTGCAGCTGTACAGAACTTTAGTTGGACCACACTTAGAATATTGCGTGCAATTCTGGTCGCCACACTACCAGAAGGATGTGGAGGCTTTGGAGAGGGTACAGATGAGGTTTACCAGGATGTTGCCTGGTCTGGAGGGCATTAGCTATGAGGAGAGGTTGGATAAACTCGGATTGTTTTCACTGGAACGACGGAGGTGGAGGGGCGACATGATAGAGGTTTACAAAGTTATGAGCGGCATGGTCAGAGTGGATAGTCAGAAGCTTTTTCCCAGGGTGGAGGAGTCAGTTACTCAGGGGAATAGGTTTAAGGTGCGAGGGGCAAAGTTTAGAGGGGGTGTGCGAGGCAAGTTCTTTACACAGAGGGTGGTGAGTGCCTGGAACTTGCTGCCGGGGGAGGTTGTGGAAGCAGGTACGATAGCGACGTTTAAGAGGCATCTTGACAAATACATGAATAGGATGGGAATAGAGGGATACGGTCCCTGGAAGTGCAGAAGGTTTTAGTTTAGACAGGCATCAAGATCGGCGCAGGCTTGGAGAGCCGAATGGCCTGTTCCTGTGCTGTACTATTCTTTGTTCGTTGAAAGCAGCTTCCCCCTTTGGCTGACTTGTGAAACGCACATGGGATAACGCCAAACTGACACTTAGGACGAAGCTTATTGTTTATAAGGCCTGTGTTCTCAGTACCTTGCTGCTTGGCTGTGAAAACATGGGTGACTTACAGCCACCAGGAAAGGAAGCTCAATAATTTCCATTTTCACTGTCTGTGGCGTATTATGGGTATATCCTGGTTGGACAAAATCACAAATGTGGCAGTCCTCTCAAAGACGGAGCCCCCAAGTGTGTTGGCACTAATCAAACAGAGGCGGCATCAGTGGATCGTACATGTCCATAGGATGGAAGACAGTTGCATGCCCACGGTTCCTCTGTATGGTGAGGTAGCCGGGGTTAGACGAATAGTGGGTCGCGCAAAGCTGCGCTTCCCGGATGCTTGCAGGCTTGACATGAAGGCCCTAAATGTCGACTATTGCACTTGGGGGTCACTAGCTGGCGAAAGAGGGAAATGGCTTTACATCCTGTGGATTGGTGTGCACTACCACAATGACCACAGCTTGGCAACAGGCATCAAACTCAAAAACAACTCACAGCGTCACTTGGCAGATTGACATGGAGCACTTGTGACAGAACCTGCTTCTCAAGGGTTGGCCTTCACAGCCATCAGCAAAGGTGCACCAAGAGAAGACACCCCACTTCAAGGGATTGTTTGCTGCGTGTCATCATTCATAGATGGAAGGATGCCAACACACACTCTTCAGAATGTGGAGCTCACCCTACCACCTGAAGTCGTTGAGGCGAATAGTATAGTTCCATTTAAGGGGAAGCTATATATGCATATGGGGAGAAAGGAATAGAAGACTATGTTGATAGTGTTTGATGAAGAGGGGTTGAAGGAGGCTCATTACCGCTGCATAAACCAGTTTGGCCAAATGGCCTGTTTCTGTGTGACTTGATATAAACCTACTATATTTTATGGCGTGTGTTGAAGGTGATTTATAAAAAGAGCACACCATGCAGGTGGTTCCATGGTGTATTATGTGTTTACTGGGATCAGAACACACTCACTGACCAATCGGATCACTCAGCATACAAGTTACAACATGTTGATTTCAGCCCATTTTGATCCTAGTAATTATTTGCATTGTTAGTCAGAATATTCCTCCTCGTGGGACTTAAAAAGCGCCTATTTTAACTCAACCCGCGCAGTGCGGGTGGGAATTTTTTCTGCTTGTACTGCTGTTATAGAAGTACAGGGTTAATCACAAGAAACTGTTGATGAGATCATCTATGGCTATCGTGAATGTATAAAGCACCATTTTGACAGAAGAGTATATTAATTGAAGTGTGGGAATTGTGGGCACTTCTGGCAATTCTCCTTTCAAAAATGATTCCCATCAGATCAATATCTTTTTCCCCACCCCTCTCCAATGGTATTTAACGTTCACAAACATTTTTGCTAACATTGAATTAGAGTTATGCCTGGCTGAAAATACCAGGATTTATATAAAAGGGATTGAAATAAAATGAAATAAATCAGCTTGCACCTACCAAAAAGAATGTTTTAATTACTTTCGCTCTTCAATTCATAAATGTCTGTCTCCCACTGGGACACATCTGTTTGCTCATTTGGGTTAAAAGCTGCATATAGTGCTTAAAATAAAGGGTACTGAGTAACACTGATGTCATAAAATATGGATTTTTATTTGTATTGAATGGGTAACGTATTCTTTATTGCTAGAAACATGTGAGAGACAAAAGTCCACAGTTACAGTATTTCCTGAAGGAAAATCTAAGAGTTCAGAGACCAAATATGCCGGCTGAAGTAAAGTTCAGAAATGTGAAGTATTGGGAAAAGCACCACAGCAAGGCCAGTGAGCTAATTGGATTAATTGGCTGAAGATTTCACATTGCATGGCCAAGATTGTAGGTATGGGATTATCTATATGTTTAAAATGTATAAAAGACATACAGCCTTTTTGTTTCAGTATAACTTCAAAGGAATTTGGATGTTATTTCTATAGGAAGTCTGTAGACTTGAAAAGAGAGTCAGTTTTCAGATTTACAGTCAACGGAAAAGTTCTGTGCTTAGGTTTGTGCTGAAAGCAGGGAAGCCAGGTCAATTCTGGCACCTTGCACATCCTGATTTTAATGCGTCCACTATTGGTGGCTATGCTTTCAACTGCCTTGGCCCTAAGCTCTGGAATTCCCTCCCTAAACCTCTCCGTCTCTCTACCTCCCTATCCTCCTTTAAGAAGATCCTTAAAACCTACCTCTTTTGACCAAGCTTCGGTCATCTGTCCTAATAGCCCCTTCTTTGGCTCGGTGTCAAAATTGTTATTGATAACACTCTCGTTAAGCACCTTGGGACATTTTGCTACATTAAAGGTTCTAGATAATTGCAAATTGTTGTTGTTGATGGTAGCAAGTGTCTGGGTTGTCCTCTGCACCTTCCTCACTTGGCAGGACTGTTCCAGCAGTGTGAGCAGTCATAAGAGATACTTTCACTGTACAAAATATCTCCGGCACTAGAGACTCCACTGCAGTTCAGATAAACAGTTATGTATAATGTATAGATGCAACTAGTGGTCTCCTCCACAGTCATTACCAGATGTTGTAGGTTGCTGTGCACAATGTTAAATGACTTCAGAAGATTAATATGTTTAAGACAGCAACCTTCTTTTTATATGTAAGTCCCATGAGCTCTACTGCCCTGGGACACCATGCAGCTACTGAGAGAGAGAAACACATGACTGTTAACGTGCACATGTCATTGAAGGCCCATGCTCAGTGTTGCTCAGCTACGTTGAAAGAAATTAGAATGTTAGGATGTATTACCATGTCAATTAAATACAAAACAAGGAATACTGTTCTGCCACCGTGTGAGGTCTTGGTCAAACTTGATATAGAATCATGTGTTCAGTTTTGATCCTCTTGCATGGAGGGTAGCATAGAGAACCTTGTTATGGACAGCTGGTTAAGGATGTGGATAGTTCCCACTGTTCACCTCCCATCTGACTTCAATTGTGTTTTGTTAAAATGATGCTTTAGCCCCTAAGTGTCTTAGAGTCAAATAAACAGACAAATTACAGGTTTTCTCGTAGATAAAAGAAAACTACCACACGTACATACACAAGAATAGATAGATAGAGAGAAAAAGGTAAGAGGTAGTTTAAAGTCCCAAGTGAGTTAAGTGTTTGTGGTTTACAGATGATTATTGAGTCTTCTCGAGAGGAAAAGTCTTTTTTTAATAGCTGTGGGCCTGATTATTCGCAGTCTTGAACTTGCGGAGGTATTGTAGAGCTCTCATGGTTGTAATACAGCCCAAAGCTGATGGTGTGTTTGTTACCTTCACAGAAGATTCCATTCCCCCTTCCTCTGAACATAATTGTGACTGATGTTCTTTCCAGCATCAGGTATTTTAGGTCAATATTTTATATATATCTCTATATAATATATATATATGTGTGTGGCCTTACAAGCTCAGTTGGGAGCACTCTTGTCTTTGAGTCAGAAGGTTGGGGTTCACATCCCTTTCCCGAACTTGAGCACAAAGGTTTAGGCTGATGCTGTGCTGAATTTTCACCACAGAGGTGGGAAACAGGAGCCAGGTTTGTTTTGAGGTCAGAAACCCATCCTCTGGTGGGAAACTGAAGTAAGGATTTTTGCATTGGGAAGCCCTTAATTGGTATGGAGATGGGTTTCCTTCCAGTGCCAGTGGAGGCAGGAACGAAGGCAGGTTGCATGAAGTGTGGGACCCATTTAGACTCCCACGGCAGCCATCACTGAGGCTGCTGGTTGTTCTGAGGGAGAGATCTGCGGTTTGTACCAAAGCCTTCCACTTAACCAGAGGAAAGCAAAATGTCACAGGAGAGCCCTTGCTTCATTGATGCCAACCTGGATCGAATGCTGGAGGCCGTGAGGGAGAGGAGGGAGGTTTCCTTCCCGGAGGGGAGCAGGAGGAGGCCACTAGGGGAAATACAATGATGGAGGTGAAATCCCATGCCCTGTGTCGCTGTGAGGCTGTGTCTGTCATTACTTGAATGTGCTGTCCAGCTCTGGCAAAGAGGGCATCAGTGACCAATGAAATGCAGTAGTGTGCAGCCATTTTCAAGATGCCACTAAGGTCCGCAGCTGATCCTTGGAAGGAGCCAGAAGCAAAGACGTTCAAGGACACAGTGACTTTGGCGGCAGGACATGGTGACAAGTGAGCAAGGTGTGAGGTCTTCGTGACGAGGGCACAGCTGTCTGTAACCATCTGCCTGGAGAGTCGCACTGGTTCTCGGTTATCTCTCAGTAACTTCGTGTTAGGCAGTAGATCCTGTGTTAACGGTTTGGCCTTTGTTGCCTTCCTGTGTCTCGTTCTTCTCCCCTGCCCTCTTAATGCCTGGGATTTAGCCCGTCCTGCAGAGTGTGTTGCTCCTCATCACCACTGGGCCCAAAACCTGACAGTCATGCCCCCATTGCCAGCTGGAGCCTTCCTTCTGGGCAGGTGGCTGCCCAATTGCCCTTAGCAGCCTTGCCCCTGCTCTTCTACCCCTGTGACATCAAGGGGTGCTGACCCTCTTCAGTGCCTGGGTGCTGGGTGCCTAATCTCCCCGCCACTGACACAGCGCCAAGTACCAAGTCCCGCTCTCCCCTACTGACCCTCTTATGGGTCTGAGGTGATGACCTTGGGCAGCCATGACTGGGCCCCCACTCTTTACCTGCCTCCCTTCAGCAGATCTGTTTTTGAAGGTGCGGGTAACCCATGTGCTCGTTTAAAAATGTCAAAATCCAACCTTGGCAGACTCCTAATGAGCTTTTAAACTGCCTTAAATGGCCTCATTTGAGAGGAGAGCAGGATTCCTGTCCTGCCCGCTACCCTGGTTATCATTGCTGGCATCGGGAAAGGCTTCCTGTAACTGACATGCCACCCAGCTCTGGTATTTTCAGTGCTTCCCTGCCTCCAATCCCGACTTCCGGAGGTCCCAAATATTCAGCCTTCCAGTGCAGTACCAACTAGAAAAACAAGGGCAGCAAATGCATGGGAACACCACCACCTGCAAGTTCCCCTCCAAGTCACACACCATCCTGACTTGGAACTATATCGCCGTTCCTTCACTGTCGCTGGGTCAAAATGCAGGAACTCCCTTCATAACAGCATTGTGGGTGTACCTACCCCACATGGACTGCAGCAGTTCAATAAGGCAGCTCACCACCACCTTCTCAAGGGCAATTAGGGATGGGCAATAAATGCTGGCCTGGCCAGCGATGCCCACATCCCGCGAATGAATTAAAAAAAAGATTGAGTCATGGAGATATTTACAGCAGAGAAGGAGGCCATTCAGCCCATCGAGTCCATGCTGGCTCTCCGCAGAGCAATGTAGTCAGTCCCACTCTGCCTGCTCAATCCCCATACCCCTTCAAGTTTATTTCCCTCAAGTGCCCATCCAGTTTGCTTTTGAAATCATTGATTGTCTCCGCTTCCAACACCCTTGTGGGCAGAGAGTTCCAGGTCATTACTACTCACTGCGTAAAAAAAGTTCTTCCAAACATTCCCCCTGCATCTCTTTCCCAAAACCTTCAATCTGTGTCCTCTAATCCTTGTACCATCAATTAACTGGAACAGTTTTTCCTTGTCTAACTTATCTAAGCCTGTCATAATCTTGTACACCTCTATCAAATCTGCCCTCAATCTCTTTTGATCCAGGGAGAACAACCCAGCTTCTCCAACCTAACCTTGTAACTATAATCCCCCATCTGGAACCATTCTGGTAAATCTCCTCTGCACCCTCTCAAGAACCCTCACAACTTTTCCAAAGTGTGGTGACCAGAACTGGATGCAATACTGCAGTTGGGGCCTAACCAGAGCTTTATAAAGGTTCAACATAACTTCGCTGCTTTTGTACTCAATGTCTCTATTTGTGAAGCTCAAGATCGCATATGCTTTGTTAAACGCTCTCTCAGTATGTTCTGTCACCTTCAAAGATCGATGCACATGCACCCCCAGGTCCCACTGTTCCTGCACACTCTTTAGAACATGCCATTAAGTCTTGTTACAACCATGTGGTGCGACATAGCTGGTTCCCACTGTTCAACTCCCCACCTGACCACAGCAAGTGTTTAGAGTTTAGCCCCTTGGTGTTTGGTTTTTCAAATAAACACTCAGCGACAGGTTTTCCTGTAGGCTTTAAAAACAGAAGTTTGTTGATGAATATGCCTTATCCCGAAATTGTTGCAACTGCAGACACTCATTTACTTGCTTGAACACACACACACACACACACACACACGAAGAGAATGATAGAGAAGGGAAAATGGAAGGTGAAGGGGGGTGGGGTGCGGGGGGAAGGTTACAATAAAACTGTTGAATTCTCTTGGAAATCAAGTTCTCAATGGATGCAGGCCTGAGATGATTATAGATTTCTCTCTTGATTGAAGGTCCCATTGAAGACAGTGGGTTACTTCTAGCTCTCGCTGCTGTATAATGTAGATGTCATATTCTGCAGCACGGCACATGCTTTTTCTGGCTTGGCTGGAAGCTGCTAGGATGTTGCTTTTCTTTCTCCCTCTTTTTTTAAGGCAAAGCTGTTATCTCTCACCTCCTGTTAGGAGACGCTCTAGTCTCTTCCCCATGGTGATCACACAATGGCCCAGGATATGGCTATTTCACAGAATCTCAGAATTGTTCTAGTGCAGAAGGAGGCCATTCGGCCCATCGTGAATTGCTCTCTGAAAGAGCAATTCCCTCAGTTCCATTCCCCTGTCTTCTCCCCATAACCCTGCACATTCTTCCTTTTCATATAACTCTCTAATTCCCTTTTGAATGCTTCAATTGAACCTGCCTCCGCCACGTTCTCAGGCAGTGCATTCCAGACCTTAACCACACACTGCATGAAAAAGTTCCTCATGTCATTTTTGCTTCTCTTACCAAATGCTTTAAATCTGTGTCCTATCGTTCTTGATCCTTTCATGAGTGGGAACAATTTATCTCCATCTGCTCTGTGCAGACCCCTCATGAATTTGAATACCTCTGTCAAATCACCTCTCAGCCTTCTCTTCTCCAAGGAAAACAGTCCTAACTTCTCCAATCTGTCTTCATAACGAAACTCCTCATGCCTGGAACCATTCTCGTGAATCATTTTTGCACTCTCTCCAATGACCTCATGTCTTTCCCAAAATGCGGCACCCAGAACTGGACGCAATACTTCAGCTGAGGCCGAACTAGTGTCTTGTACAAGTTCAACGTAACTTCCTTGCTCTTGTACTCTATGCCCCTAATAATAAAGCCCAGAATACTGTATGCTTTATCAACCTTTCCTGCTACCTTCAAGGACTTATGCACATATACACCTAGGTCCCTCTGCCCCTGCACCCCCTGTAGAATTGTACTCTTTATTCTATATTGTCTCTCCGTGTTCTTCCTATCAAAGTGAATCACTTCACATTTCTCTGCATTGAACTTCATCTGCCACCTGTCTGTCCATTCCACCAACTTGTCTATGTCCTTTTGAAGTTCTACACTATCCTCCTCACAGATCACAATGCTTCCAAGTTTTGTATCATCTGCAAACTTTGAAATTGTGCCCTGTACACCAAGGTCTAGGTCATTAATATATATCAGGAAAAGCAATGGTCCCAACACTGATCGCTGGGGAACTCCACTACAAACCTTCCTCCAGCTCAAAAGCATCCATTAACCACTACTCTTTGTTTCCTGTCACTCAGCCAGTTTCGTAACCATGTTGCTACCGTCCCTTTTATTCCATGAGCTGCAAGTTTGCTCGAAAGTCTGTTGTGTGGCACGGTATCAAATGCATTTTGAAAGTCCATGTACACCACATCAACAGCATTGCCCTCATCAGTCCTCTCTGTTATCTCCTCAAAAAACTCCAGCAAGTTAGTTAAACATGATTTTCCCTTAAGAAATCCATGCTTTCCTTAATTAACTCACATTTGTCCATGTGACTATTGATTTTGTCCCGAATTATTTTTTTCTTGAAGTTTTCCCACCACTGAAGTTAGACTGACTGGCCTGTAGTTTCTTTACACCCTTTTTTGAACAAGGGTGTGACGTTTGCAATTCTCCAGTCTTCTTCGCACCTTCTTTGTTTCAGAGAAAGACATTCAATTCTGGAATGTTTTAGGATAGGTGTAGGATGGGTTCAATTAACACCTCTTTGCTTTGAAGATTTGTCCTTTGTCTTTGCAAGTCAGTTTGAATACACAAAAGGTCAATCCATTTTTCTTCGGCAGCCATTTTGGACCATTGTTCACTTTTAGAGTCATGGAGTTTTACAGCACTGAAACAGGCCTTTTGGCCCATTGTGTCTGTGCTGGCCATCAAGCACCTGTCTATTCTAATCCCATTTTCCAGCACTTGACCCTTAGCCTTGCATGCTATGGAGTTTCAAGTGCTCAACTAAATGCTTCTTAAATGTTGTGAGGGTTCCTACCTCTACCACCCCTTCAGGCAGTATGTTCCAGATTCCAACCATCCTCTGGGTGAAAAATTCTTTCCTCAAATCCCCTCTAAACCTCCTGCCCCTTACCTTAAATCTATGCCCCCTGGTATTGACCACTCCACTAAGGGAAAAGGTTTCTTCCTATCTATCCTATCAATGCCCCTCATAATTTTGTAGACCTCAATCATGTCCCCCTTCTGTGCTCTAAGGAAAACAATCCTCGCCTGTCCAGTCTCTCTTCATAGCTGATATACGCTAGCCCAGGCAACATCCTGATGAATCTCCTCTGCACCCTGTCCAGTGCAATCACATCCTTCCTATAGTGTGGTGCCCAGAACTGTACACAGTACTCCAGCTGTGGCCTAACTTGCATTTTTGAAAAGGAAGGTTCATTTTTTTAAAGACAAAGTCAGTTTTCATAACTCTTCAGAGTTCGTTCATGATTGTTGTCTCATTACACTTGCGGTGTTCTTGATGGTCTATATTACCTCACCTTATCCCGTCTTCCAAAATACATCACCTCACACTTGTCAGTATTCAACTCCATCTGCCACTTGTCTGCCCATTCTGCTAGCCTGTGTCCTGTTGCAGGTGCTTCTTATCATCTTCACTGTTTGCCAGTGTTCCAAGATTCGTATCGTCGGCAAATTTTGAGATTCTACTCTGTATTCCAAGATCCAAGTCATTTATATATTGCAAAAAAAGCAGTGGTCCTAGGACTGAAGCTTGGGGTCTACCATCCTGCGGTCTGAAAAACAACCATTTACCACGACTCTCTGTAAGCCAATTATTTTACCCAATTGGACACTGAACTCAATTTTGTAACCAGCCGTTAATGTTGTACTTTGTCAAATGCTTTCTTAAAATCCATATGGACAGCATCCAACACATTCCCTTCATCACCTTCTCTGTTACTTCATCAAAAGATTCATTTAGAGTAGTCAAGAATTTTCTGCCTTTTACAAATTCATGCTAGCTATCTTTAATTAACTCAAACCTCTCGAAGTGCCTGTTGATTTTTTCTCTGGTTATTGTTTCTAAAACCTTACCCACCACTGATGTTAAACTAACTGGCCTGTAGTTGCTAGGACTGTCCTCGCACCTTTTTTTGAACAAGAGTGTCCTTACCATTTTTAAGCCACGTTTCCGTTATTGACTCTACATCATATTTCCATCATATATAATTGTAATCTACCATTCCTTGTGTCGTTATAATGAATCATCTTTGTACATTTTCGATATACTTCCTATGATAGGGAACTAATAATCCTAATGGTACTTGTTATAGCAAATGGGAGATGAACTACAAGTTGATTTAACCTCTATTTGTTTCTGTAAACATTGAAGAAAGAAAGAAAGATTTGCATTTATATAGTCCCTTTCACAACTCAGGACCTCCCAAAATGCTTATAAAGCCAGTAACGTAGTTCTGAAGACAGTCACTAGGAAATGTGGGAGCCAATTTGCTCACTGCAAGGTCCCACAAACAACAATTTGATAATCATCAGGTAATCTGTTTCAATGGCGTTGGTTGAGGGATAGAAATTGATTAAGAGGTATTAGAAAGGCTGACTGAACTTAAAGTTGATAAATCACCAGGACTGGATGCAATGCATCCAAGCATGCTGAGGGAAGTGAGAGTAGAAATTGTGGAGGTACTGGTCATAATCTTAAAATTCTCCTTTGATATGAGGTGGTGCCAGAGGACTGGAGAATTGCAAATGTTACACCTTTGTTGAAAAAGGATGTAAGGACAAGCGCCGCAACTACAAGCCAGTCAGTTTAACTTCAGTGGTGGGAAAGCTTTTCAAAACGATAATCCAGGACAAATTTAACAGTCACTTGAACAAGTGTGGATTAATTAAGGAAACCATGTTCAACCAACTTGATTGAGTTTTTTGATGAGGTAACAGACAGGGTTGATGAGGGTAATGCGGTTAATTGGGACATATGGACTTCCAAAAGGCATTTGATAAAGGGTTACAAGTGCTTGTCAGCAAAGTTCAAGCCCATGGAATAAAAGGAACATTGGCAGCATGGATACAAAGTTGGCTAAGTGACATGAAACAAAGAATAGTGGTGAACAGTTGTTTTTCAGACTGATCTATATTAATAATCTCGACTTGGGTGTATAGGGCACAATTTCAAAATTTACAGATAACACAAAACATGGAAGGATTGTGAACTGTGGAGGAGGATAGTGGTAGACTTAAAGAGGACATAGACAGGTTGTTGGAATGGCCAAACGCCTAGCAGATGAAATTTAATGTAGAGAAGTGTGAAGTGATACATTTTGGTAGGAAGAAAGAGGAGAGGCAATATTAAATAACGGGTAAAATTCTAAAAGGGGAGATGGTGGTGTAATGGTAATTTCACTGAACTAGTAATCCAGAGGTCCAGGCTAATGTACTGCTGACATGGGTTTAAATCCCACCACAGCAGCTGGTGGAATTTAAACTCACATAATTAATATATTGAATTAATTAATTAAAAAAGATGTGAAATTGAAAGCTAGGGCTGTGTTTTATGGACAGGACTTTGCAACTGTCTTAAAAGTTGGTGGCGAACCCACTTCAGCCTAGCCTGGGGATCCGACCCACATTTTACAGGTCCCCTGGTTTTAATTGTCCCGAGGCAGGACTTCCACACGCTTGAGGGAGGAAGTCCCGCCTCAGTGAGTTGCCGGCCAATCAGCGGACGGACAGCTCTTAGTCGCAGCAGCGCCACCGGGAGCGGTGACCACTGCTGGGACTGTAGCACAGCTGACGCCATGGAGCCAGGACTTCAGGTAAGTTGGGCTTGCCTCGCCGGGGTGGGGGGGAGTGATCGGTCATGGCGGCGAGGCAAGGGTAGTTGTTTGGTGGGGGGGGGGGGCGGGGGGTTCCCTCAATTGGGCTCCCTGTGCCCGACTGCCTTGGCAGCCCCCAGCCCATGGATAGGCCAGTAGCTATCACTGGGAAGCCTTTCACATACCCAGCACGCCCACTTGCCACAGGTAAAAATACCCGTGGAGATGGGGGAGGGCCCTTAAGTGGCCGTTAAGTGACCACTTAAGGGCCTTGATTGGCCTCGGGCAGGCGGGCCGTTTTCCACAACCCCCCCTCCCCCACCCGACCGCCGTAAAGTTGGCTGGAGGCGGGAGCAGGGTGGGAAGGCCTCCCGGAGCTTCCTGCTCAATTTTACACCGTCCCCATGCCAACAGCCAACCTGCTGGGGCGGTGTACAATTCAGCCCCTGGTCTCAGTAATGGTGCCATGAAATATCATTGATTGTCCTAAAAACCCATCTGGTTCACGAATGTCCTTTAGGGAAGAAAACCTGCTGTCTTTACCTGGTCTGGCCTTCCAAGCCACTCAGTTGTCAAAGGCAATTTGGGATGTGCAACAAATGCTGGCCTTGCCAGCGATGCCCACATCCCATGAAAGAATAAAAAAAAGAAACATAAATACTTGGGGTATATGTGTACAAATTGTTAAAGGTGACAAGTAAGGTTGAGAAAGTAGTTAAAAAGGCATACGGTATCCTGGGCTTTATAAATAGAAGCAGTGAGTCCAAAAGCAAGAATGTTTCGGTGAACCTTTATAAAACACCAGTTTGGTCTTAACTGGAGTATTGTGTCCAATTCTGCACACCACACCCTTTGGAGGGATATGAAGACTTTAGAGAGGGTACAGAAAATATTTATGAGAATGGTTCGGGGGATGAGGGACTTCAGTTATATGCATAGATTGGAGAAGTTGGGGCTGTTCTCCTTAGGGAAGTGAAGGATGAGAGGAAGTTTGATAGAGGTGATCAAATTATGAGGGGTCTGGACAGAGTAGGCAGAAACTGTTCCTATTGCCAGATGGGTTGAGAACCAGAGGACACCCATTTATGATGATTGGCACAAGAACCAATAACAAAGGAAAAACCTTTTGTTCACAACTCGTGGTTAGAATCTGCCTCTGAGTGTGGTGGAGGCATAGCCACAAAAAGCAGGACGAATCCAATCCGGCCAGTTACCACCCTATCAGTCTACCCTCAATCATCAGCAAAGTTACGCAAGGTGTTGTCAACAGTGCTATCAAACGGTGCTTACTCACCAATAACCTTCTCAACAGGAATTCCATCAGGACCACTCGGCTCCAGGCCTTATTACAGCCTTGGTCTAAAGAGCTGAATTCCAGAGGTGAGGTGAGGGTGATTGCCTTTGACATTAAGGCAGCGTTTCATTGTGTGTGGCATCAAGGAGCCCAAATAAAAATTGAAATCAATGGAAATCAGAGTTAAAATGCTCCACTGATTGAATTCATTCCTAGCACAATGGAGGATAGTTGTGCTTGTTGGAAACCAACCATCTCAGCCCCAGGAGATCGTTGCAGGAGTTCCTCAGGGCAGTGTCCTAGCCCTAGCCATCTTCTGCAACTTCATCAATAACCTTCCCTCCATCATAAAGTCAGAAGTGGGGAAGCAGGGATGTTCGCTGGTTATTGCACTGTGTTCTGTTCCATTTGCAACTCCTCTGATCCTGAAGCTGTCATGCATGCATGTAGCAAGATTTGGACATCTTTCAGGCTTGGACTGATAAATGACAAGTAACATTCTTAGCACACTTTGCAGTTATGAGGAAAGATTGGATAGGCTTGGGTTGTTTTCCTTAGAACAGAAGAGGCTGAGGGGTGACTTAATTGAGGAGTACAACGTTATGAGGGACCTAGATAGAGTAGACAGAAAGGACCTGTTTCTCCCAGCAGAGAGGTCAATTACCAAGGGGCACAGATTTAAGGTGATTAGTAGAAGAATTAGAGGGGACATGAGGAAATGCTTTTTTCACCCAGAGGGTGGTGGGTATCTGGAATTCACTGCCAGGAATAGTGGTGGAGGCAGAAACCCTCAATTCTTTTAAAAGGTACCTGGACATGCACCTGAAGTGCTGTAACCAATGGCAAGGCTGGAAGGTGGGATTAGATTGGGTGGCTAGTTTTTTTCCGGCCGGCACAGACATGACGGGCTGAATGCCTCCTTCCTTCTGTGTGTAATTTTTCTATGGTTCTATGGTTTACACAAGTGCCAGGCAATGATCATTTCCACCAAGAGGAAGTCTAACTACCTTCGTTGAACATTCAATGACATTGCTATCATTGAATCCCCCACCATCAACATCCTGAGGGTCACCATTGACCAAAACGTTACTGGACAAGCCACATAGGTGCTCTGGCTACAAGAGCAAGTCAGAGGTTGGGTATTCTGTGGCGAGTGGCTCACCTCCTGACTCCCCAAAGTCTTTCTTTCATCTGCAAGGCACAAGTCAGGAGTGTGATGGAATACTACGAGGGGACATAGCTTCAAGTTGAGGGGTGATAGATATAGGACAGATGTGAGAGGTAGTTTCTTTACTCAGAGAGTAGTAAGGGCGTGGAACGCCCTGCCTGCAGCAGTAGTAGATTCGCCAACTTTAAGGGCATTTAAGTGGACATTGGATAGACACATGGATGAAAATGGAATAGTGTAGGTCAGATGGTTTCACAGGTCGGCGCAACATCGAGGGCCGAAGGGCCTGTACTGCGCTGTAATGTTCTAATTCTAATTCTAATTCTAATTTGTCTGGATGAGTGCAGCACCAACAACACTCAAGAAACTCAACATCTTCAAGGACAAAGCAACGCGCATGATTGGCAATCCTTGTACTCCCTCCACCACAGGCACACTGTGTCAGCGGTATGCACCATATACTAGAGCCCTACCACCTAGAAGGACAAGGGCAGCAGAGGCATGGAAACATCACCAGCCCCAGGTTTTCTTTCAAGTCGCACATGATGTGCTGGATTTTCCCTCTGGGCATAGGAATCAGAGGTCGAGACTCTTTCTGGATGGTTTACCCACCCCTGGGGGAAACAATTACTTGTGATTTTCACGGGCACACCCTTAATTGACCTGGAGAGGTTCGCCGCCCATTTAAGAATGACAGGCGGGCTCTCGAAGCTGAAGGGCCGATCAGAGGCCCTCCAGCTTGAAAAGAGCAGCGGGCTGTGATGAAACGTAAGTGAGAGAGAGCGCTTCAAGATGTAGGCACCCTCCCCCCTCTTCAATATTTTCAAATCTAAATTAAAATATGGCTTTTGCAGCCAGGCTACCACTGTGGGTGGGGGGAGCCTCTCTACAGCGTGACCTGTGGGTGCTTCTGCACTCAAGCAGGCAGGAAGGGCCTGGAGCGCTGGCCTCCGCCTTCTCCCCCCCTCCACTGCTGGCCTGCTGCCTGGGAGGCCGCCTGCTGACACCTAAACTTGCCCCCGCGCATGCAGGCAGGTAGCTGTGCTGGTCTCCAATCACGCCTTCGCAAAAATGGCCCAGAGGTGAGATGGAGGCGGGGAAGACATGCAGGACAGCGGGGCTATTTTTAGCTCCCACATGCCTCCTATCCTGGCCCCAGCGGGGGACGAAATTCTAGCACAGTGACTTGGAAATACATCACTGTCCCTTCATCGCTACTGGGTCAAACTCCTGGAACTCCCTACCTAACAGGACTTCGGGAGTACCTTCACTGCACAGACTGCAGCAATTAAAGAAAGTGGCTTACTATCACCTTCTGAAGGGCACTTAAGGATGGGCAACAAATGTGGGCCTTGCCAGTGACTCTCACATTCCATGAATAAATAAAAACAAAACGTTATGGCGAATCTGTGCTGCACTCCTTCCAAAGCTAATACATCCTTTCTGAAGTGTGGTGCCCAGAACTCTACCCCAGATGTGGTCTAGCCAGGAATTAGGTTTGTTGGCTATTTCCATATAAAATCACTTTCCAATCAGTTGCGTTATTTTTGTGTTATTGACACAAAAATAAGCTGTAAACCACAATTGATTATTGGTTCAGTCTGTTCATGATTTACACATCCCAAACAAATCCTTTAAACAACCATCTCTTTTTGTCCTGTCATTCAAAGGAGAATGGGTGATTCATTAAAGCTCCAATTTCCTCTGTGGGTGTCTTCAGGATAAGTGATAAACTAAATGGGATCTTTCATGGAATAAGTGGATCTTAGCTGAGGAATAATAGCTGAATATTGCTGAAAACAGAGACATTTTGTCAAAGCTTTTCGTCATGCACTCATCAGGACACATCGCAAGAATACCAATGTAAGGGAAAGCAACAGATTTATACTATATGAGAAGAGAGTGCTGATTGGTTGGCAAGTGAACTCTGATTGATAGAGATGTTGCCATGGAGAATGCACCAGTTTATGGTGACAGACAGTTAACTGCCAAGCTTTGTTTGAAATTTAAACCAGGCAGCTTGACTCTGATTGGTCAAGGCATTGCCCTGGGGAAGGAACCAGCGAATGGCTGTCACTTTGTTTAGCTGAAACAGGCGCAATGTGTGTACATGTTCCTTCTGTCTGAAAAAAACAGGGCCCTGTGTATTAATATATGTAGCTTCCAGCATGCACAAATGCACCACACTGTGAGCCAGACTGACAATTTTAAATTGGTTGTCAACGTAATTCTTAGCACACTGAGGATTATTTAGCAAATGTTGCCCAATCGTAGAATCACATCTAATGTTGAACACTGTGTTTTGTGTTTTGCAAGCACGGGCTGGTTGGGTACAGAGTTGGGAGGTTGGAGTCGAGTCCTTAATAAAAGTGGTATTTAAATACGGAAGTGTAATCCCAGTGTCCTTTATTGAAATTGAGGTCTTGAAGTCCTTGCTGGGCCATGTGCACAATTTGCACTTGCTTCTCTGGTTCTGGAAGGCTAAAGAGGGGCTTTATCCGTGCCCTCTGTTTGGTGACTGTAAGGATCTGTAGTCTTGAGACTTACTGGCTGCCACCGAGGCTTCCCTGGGAATTTTCTGGAGAGATAGATATGTTCCTTCCTTGGAGTTCAGTTACATCTTTTTTTGAGGCATAATTCACAAACTCTTAGAGTTACACTGGTAGTCATGTCATGTGACCACCTCTTTGTTTGAAACAGCACCTTCTGGAAGGATCTTTGAAATTCAAGGCTGTTCAGACATTCTTGGTGGGGGAGGGGCGTTGGCTCTTTCAATGTCAATGGTTGTCAATGGCTTTTGATGATCAAAATTGGCAAAACCATTCTAGGTAATTGTTTTGGCTAGACTGGGTAATCACCTCTGTCTCCGGTCGGCCTTTGGCTTTTCATGTGCAAATTCTTGCATGGCCATCTTTAGTGCTCTGTTCTGCTTTTTAAAAGTTATTTGTAATAATGTCCAATAAAAAGTGTCAGGCAAAGTTCCATATGGTGAAATTAATATTTTCACATGGCATCTGGAGTTCCCGTTACACCTCCGTACCACACTGAATAAAATGCGACAATGGAGAACATTTCATTATAAGTTAAAAAGAGAAAACACAGGAAATCTTTTTTTTTGCATTTAGTTCATTTCATCTTAGTTTGTTCAGTTTGCTTGCCCACTGTTTTTTTTCAGGTTTGCACTTGCTGCTGTTCAATATTCAGTGTATTAACAGCTAATCTGTACTAATGCTTTGTCTTTCAACACACTATTAACATATTGTTTGCCTTTGCTCCGTGACCTTTTGGTCAGCTATGCGGCCTGGTCCAATCTAGACCTACTTTGTTATCTCTTGCCCCACCCCCACCTCATTTCCTTATAACCTGTGACTTTTCTAATATTTGTCAGTTCCAATGAAGGGTCACTGACCTGAAACGTTCACTCTGCTTCTCTTTCCACAGATGCTGCCAGACCTGCTGAGTGGTTCCAGCATTTCTTGTTTTTATTACAGGAAAACACAAATTCATTTCTCATTCACTCTCATCCATTCAGAAATCTTGCAAAAGTTGTTGCAGCTTGTCTTTTCTCTGCAATAGTAGTGCTGATTTAAACTGTCCTTTTACCTCGAGGTTGGTCTGAGGTGGTTAGGTATTGTCCAATGGGTTTTAAGTTTCTTTAGTATTAGTTTGTAGTTAGCTGGGAATGGGCATCTCAATAAACATGTAGTTGTTGGGGCAGCTTGGTGTCTGAAAATTTCCATAATTGTCTCTGGTAAGTTCTCGTTTGTGCACAAGCTTTAATCCCCTAGCTGCTGTTTCTGCAACTTGTGGTTCTAACCCTTCAGGTTCCAGTACAACCTTTTCTCATAAAACAACCCGCTTATTCCAGGGATCAATCTAATAAACCTCCTCTGACCAACCTCCAAAACATTTACATCTTTCCTTCAATAAGGAGACCAAAACTGCACACAGTGTTCGAGATGTAGTCTCACCAATGCCCTGTATAGCTGAAGCATAACATCCTTACTTTTATTTTCAATGCCTCACATAATAAAGGATAGCATTCCATTAACCTTCTTTATTAGTTGCTGTACCTGCATACTAACTTTCTGTGACTCCTGCACTAGAAAATGCATTGAAAATAAAAGTAAGGATGTTATGCTTCAGCTATATAGGGCATTGGTGAGACTACATCTCGAACACTGTGTGCAGTTTTGGTCTCCTTATTTAAGGAATGATGTAAATGCATTGGAGGTGATTCAGAGGAGGTTTATTAGATTGATCCCTGGAATGAGTAGGTTGTCTTATGAGGAAAGGTTGGACAGATTGGGCTTGTTTTCACTGGAGTTTAGGAGAGTGAGGGAAGACTTGATTGAAGTATATAAGATCCTGAATGGTCTTGACAAGGTGGATGTGGAGAGGATGTGTCCTCTTGTGGGTGAGTCCAGAACTAGGCCTGTTTTAAAATTAGGGGTCGCCTTTTTAGGACAGAGATGAGGGGACCTTTTTTCTCTCAGAGGGCTGTGCAACTTTGGAACTCTCTGCCTCGGAAGGTGGTGGAGGTGGAGTCATGAATATTTTTAAGGCAGAGGTAGATACATTCTTGTTAGGCAAGAAATCAAAGGCCATCAGGGGTAGATGGGAGTGTGGAATTCGAAACAAACAGATCAGCCATGATCTCATTGAATGGCGCAGCGGGCTTGAGGGCACGAATGCCCTCCTTCTGCTCATAATTCGTATGTTCGTATGTATGTTCGTATGACATGTACAGCCATTGTAAGTTCATGGGGCGTTCTTAATATTTCCCTACAGTACCTCGGCGGCACTACTAACTGGTGAACTCGTGTCCACTCTTTCTCCTCAGGTCTGTGCGGAGAGCTCCACTTCCTCATTAGCACCGCATTCTTTACATAGTAGCAATCAGGGACTCCCTCCTTCAATTTCAGTTTGGGCAGCCTGTGTTAACTTCCTTCATACTGGGTCGGTTTGCTGAGCCTCAACTAGGGAAGATTTGTTTAACCCATTCCCTGGGTCCTCTATTTTCCCAAAGAAAGTTTCAGCCAACCAGACATCATGGTCATCTGTCTGTAGTGCCAGTTCAGTCTCCTCTGGGGGAGCTGGTTTGGCGATGGCCCGAGTCATTACACAATCAGGGAAATGCAGCGGACCATCTCCTGCCACTGCCCTGTCTCTCTGACCTCCTTTGGTTTCTCTATCACTATTAGGGAACAAAGAACAGTACAGCACAGGAACAGGCCATTCGGCCCTCCAAGCCTGCACCGATCTTGATGCCTGCCGAAATTAAAACCTTCTGCACTTCCGGGGTCCGTATCCCTCCATTCCCATCCTTTTCATGTATTTGTCAAGATGCCTCTTAAACGTCTCTATGGTACCTGCTTCCACCACCTCCCCCGGCAACAAGTTCCAGGCACTCACCACGCTCTGTGTAAAGAACTTGCCTTGCACATCCCCTCTAAACTTTGCCCCTCTCACCTTAAACCTATGTCCCCTAGTAACTGACTCTTCCACCCTGGGAAAAAGCTTCTGACGACCTCCCCCGGCAACAAGTTCCAGGCACTCACCACCCTCTGTGTAAAGAACTTGCCTTGCACATCCCCTCTAAACTTTGTCCCTCTCACCTTAAACCTATGTCCCCTAGTAACTGACTCTTCCACCCTGGGAAAAACTTCTGACTATCCACTCTGTCTATGCCACTTATAACTTTGTAAACCTCTATCATGTCGCCCCTCCACCTCCGTCGTTCCAGTGAAAACAATCCGAGTTTATCCAACCTCTCCTCATAGCTAATGCCCTCCAGACCAGGCAACATCGTCCTGTAATCGAAGGCTTTCCTCCTCACCATTTACGACACCACCAATTTTCATGTCATCTGTGCACTTACTGATCATACCTCCTATATTCACGTCTAAATCATTAATGTACACTACAAACAGCAAGGGTCCCAGCACCGATCCCTGCGGTGCACCACTGGTCACAGGCTTCCACTCACAAAAACAATCCTCAACCATCACCCTCTGCCTCCTGCCACTAACCCAATTTTGGATCCAATTTACCAAATTACCCTGGATCCCATAGGCTCTTACCTTCTTAACCAATCTCCCACGCGGAAGCTACCACCTTTGCCCCTGCTAGATCATTACCTAGGAGCAGGTCAACCCTGTCCACAGGAATCTCGGGACAATCCCTGCGCTCACCGGTCCCGAAACTAGGTTGCACTGAAAGTGCGCCTGATGTAAAGGTATGGGCGTACACTGCCCTCCGATACCATTTACTATCCTCCTCGCATTTACTGCACTCTATGGGGGAAAGGTCATGCCTTTTCCCAGCAAAAGGGATCTGGTGGCCCCTGTATCCCTGAGTATAATGATGGGCTTGCTTATTCCACTCAAGGGGTATGGGGTTACTTTCCCTTGGCACACAAAATCTCATTACATTTTCCTGTACCCACAGCAGTATCTTTTTTGGGTCTTACTGCTGTTTCATTTAAAGCACAGCCTGCTCTGCTGTGCTTGCCATCAAGGAAACAGAAAATCTCTTGACTCAAGCAAAGGTGAGACAGAAAAAGGATGAAGCGAGTATCCTAAGTCTTGTTTAACCTTGTTATCGATGGCAACAATGCCACTTAGTTGCTGAAGTCTATGAAGGCTGACACAAGTGGTGTGAAAAGTAGGAATGGTGCAGTGGATCGACATGCCCAGTGTTCTGGGGGCATCGAGTAGTAGCAGGAGAGTTTGCACTTGTGAACATGTGCATCTAGTGGTCCCAGTGTAAGTTGAGTCACCAGACAGAGTTGGTGAGTGGACAGCATATCCTACTGTAAAAGAGAGGAGATGAAATTGTCTGGTGAGTTACTGTTCATTCTCCTGAACCTCATAGCTGCTCAAAAAGCAGCAGAGTGTGGCAATAGGTCATTTTTCTGCATTCCAGGTAAGGGAATAATGCACAAAGTGGGAGAAGAGTGAGGAAAAATATATCTAACCTTGGGAGAGGAGGTATATCATAGAGGAAAAGGAAGAAATATATTCAGAGTTGGAGAGAAACCCTCATATGTGCCTTTGTTCCCTAATGACTGGCCTTCTCCACTATTGTCTTTCCCTCTTCCAGCCCCTATGCCATGAACTTCAACTTTCTGAACTTTGCTGTGCACATTCTGCCCCACAGAAAGTCTCATTCATTCAGTTCTTACCTACTCTGACTCCATTTCCCTCAAAATATCAGATTTAACATCATTATTCTTGCATCAAAATCCCTCCACATGATTGTCCAACCGAATCACTGCAATCTCCTCTTTTCCAATACCACCTAAGCGTGCCTTTCCTGTTGCAGTTAACTAGGAACCATTCCCTGTCCCCTCTTAACTCATTTTAGTGCTAGAGGTTAATTTCTGCCTATCTCTGGTAAGTAGTATAAAAATAGCTAAAATCCAATTCAGCTAACAGCTGCATAGAACATCTTAGCAAACTTTACAAGAGGGATACATTAAAACTGAGCATGAAGTGCAGAATTTTTGGCGAAGGAAACAGAGGTCACAGGTCACAGTGATAGTTTTATTATGAGGCACTTGAAGAGAGGCAAGGTAGGTTCCGAAGAGAATTTCAGAGTACAGTGGCATAATGGACATGGACTCGATGGGGCGAATGACCTCCTTCTGTGCTGTGAATGACTCTTTGGCTCTATGTCTGAAAGCCAGTCTCTAATGAAGTAGACATACGAACATACGAACTGGGAGCAGGAGTAGGTCACTCGGCCCCTTGGGCCTTCTCCGCCATTCAGTAAGATCATGGCTGATCTGATTGTAACCTCAACTCCACATTCCCGCCGAACCCCAATAACCTTTCACCCCCTTGCTTCTCAAGAATCTATCTACCTCTGCCTTAAAAACATTCAAAGACTCTGCTTCCACTGACTTTTGAGGAAGAGAGTTCCAAAGACTCACGACCCTCAGAGAGAAAAAAAATTCTCCTCATCTCTGTCTTAAATGGGCAACCGCTTATTTTTAAACAGTGACCCCGAGTTCTAGATTCTCCCATAAGAGGAAACATCATTTCCACATCCACCCTTTCAAGACCCCTCATAATCTTATATGTTTCAATCAAGTCGCTTCTTACTCTTCTAAACTCCAGCAGATACAAGCGTAACCTGTCCAAACTTTCCTCATAAGACAACCCGCCCATTCCAGTTATTAGTCCAGTAAACCTTCTCTGAACTGCTTCCAACGCATTTACATCCTTCCTTAAATAAGGAGACCGATACTGGACACAGTACTCCTGATGTGGTCTCACCAATGCCCTGTATAACTGAAGTATAACCTCCCTACTTTGGTATTCCCAATTCCCCTCACAATAAACAATAACATTCTATTCGCTTTCCTCATCACTTGCTGTCCCTGCACACTAACGTTTTCTGATTCATGCACTGGAACACCCAGATCTCCCTGCATCTCAGAGCTCTGCAATATCTCAATTTAGATAGTATGTTTTTTTTAAAGTCTTCCTGCCAAAATGGATAATTTCACATTTTCCTGCATTGTACTCCATTTGCCAGATCTTTGCCCACTCCTTAACCTATCTATATCTCTTTGTTGCCTCCTCCTGTCCTCTTCACAACTTACTTTGCTCCCTGAAAAACAGAAAGTGCTGGAAAGTGCTTTGCTTTTAATTTCCTACCTATCTTTGTGTCATCAGCAAATTTAGCAACCATACCTTCTGTCCCTTCATCATTTATCTAAATTGTAAAAATTTGAGGCCCCAGCACTGATCCCTATGGCACACCACTTGTTACATCTTGCCAAGTAGAGAATGATGCAGCACAGTGGCGCAGTGGTTAGCACAGCAGCCTCACAGCTCTAGCAGCCTATGTTCAGTTCTGGGTATTGCCTGTGCGGAGTTTGTAAGCTCTTCCTGTGACTGTGTGGGTTTCTGCTGGGTGCTCCGGTTTCCTCCCACAGCCAAAGACTTGCAGGTTGATAGGTAAATTGGCCATTGTAAATTGCCCCGAGTGCAGGTAGTTGGTAGGAGAATGGTGGGGATGTGGTAGGGAATATGGGATTAATGTAGGATTAGTATAAATAGGTGGTTGTTGGTTGGCACAGACTCGGTGGGCCAAAGGGTCTGTTTCAGTGCTGTATCTCTCTATGACTTTATACCTAATCTCTGTTACAACTGCAGTGGGAACCATGCACTGTCAATTCAGTCCCGTTGCTCCACAGGTTGCAGCATATTTCTTAAAGCTTTCCAAATCGGAAAAGCAGCCAAATTGAACACTCTAGTGTCCCCCGAATGAAGCAGACCAAACCAAGTATCTTTAAATAACAACAAATTAACTATGTATGAAAAAAAAATCTTAAACACTACTAAGATAAACCAATATCTAAAGACCTTATAACTTCTTCTTTAAAATCTAAATCCCACATTTGTATACATATACTCAAACTAACAGTAGTTTGGTTTTTAATTAGCTAACGGTTGAGAATAAAATAAAAAAATAAAGTCTTTGCAAGTTACATTCCTGACGAATGGAGTCTTCCAAAGTAGAAACAGTCAAAGGTCGCTTGAGGTCTTCACAGTGGTCCGATGGAAAAAAAGGTCCTTCAAAGATAGGAATTCAACACTTCGGCTGTTGTAGCATTCAACTGTCCCTTCAGTGATGAACAGCAAAATACCGATAATTTGTTAAGAAAGAAAAGCTTTTCTTATTTCCTTATTGAATTAATTCCGCTTGAAGCCTTGTAGAATTTTGAGAGAGAAAACACAGCTTCTTCCTTCAATTCAAATCACAGAACTTTCTCTCTGCTCAAAAAACAGTCACTGCCAGCTAGTTTTTAAATCAAAACTTTAACATTGAATCACGTGACCTCTCTCTTGCTGCTGTTGCTTGGCAACCAGAATGCAATCTGGCAAACTGAGTCTCTGGAACTTTCTGTCTTAAAGGCACACTGATCTTTCTACTGTCTTAAAGGCACACCGCAATATTTCCGAGGGGAGAAAAAAAACAAGACCATGACACTTGTTAGCTAGCCAACTTCTATCCGTGCCAAAATGTTACCCCCCTACGCCATGAGCTTTTATTTTCCCCAATAACCTTTGATATGGCACCTTATCAAATGCCTCCTGGAAATCCAAGTACAGTACATCCCCCTTTATCCACAATACATGTTACTTCTTCAAAGAACTCCAATAAATTGGTTAAACATGATTTCCCTTTCACAAAACCATGTCGACTCTGCCTGATTACCTTGAGTTTTTCTAAGTGCCCTACTAAAACGTCTTTAATAATAGCTTCTAACATTTTACCTCAGACAGATGTGAAGCTAACTGGCCAATAGTTTCCTGCTTTCTGTATCGCTCCCTATATGAATAAAGGAGTTACATTGGCTATTTTCCAATCTAACGGAACCTTCCCTGAATCTAGGGAATTTTTGAAAATCAAAACCAACACATCAACTACCTCAGGAGCCACTTCTTTTCAGACCCTAGAATGAAGTCCATCAGGACCTGGGAGACTTGTCAGCCCGCAGCTCCCACAATTTGCTCAGTACCACTTCCCTGGTGATTGTAATTTTCTTGAGTTCCTCCCTCCCTTCCATTTCCTGATTTACAGCTATTTCTGGGATGTTACTTGTATCCTTTATGGTGAAGAACAATGCAAAATACCTATTCAATTCATCTGCCATCTCCTTATTTTCCCGTATTAATTCCCCAGACTCACTTTCAATCGGACCAACACTCACTTTGTTAACTCTTTTTAAAATATCTATAGAAACTCATACTGTCTGTTTTTATACTTCTACTCAGCTTTCTCTCGTCCTCTAATTTTTTTCCTCCTTATGAATCTTTTAGTTATTCTTTGCTGCATTTTATATTCTGTCCAATCTTCTGACCTGGCACCCATCTTTGTGCAATTATATGCTTTTTCTTTAAGTTTGATACTATCTTTAACTTTTTTAGTTAACCATGGATGGTGGGTCCTCCCCTTGGAATGTTTCTTTCTCGTTGCAATGTATCTATTCTGTGTATTCTAAAATATCCCCTAAATATTGGCCACTGCATTTTTATTGACTTATCCCTTAGCCTACTTTGCCAGTTCACTTTAGCGAGCTCTGCTTTCATGCCCTCATAATTTAAGTTTAAAATTCTAGTCTTAGACCCACTCTTCTCTACTTCAAACTGAACGTAAAATTCAATTATATTATGATTGCTGCTGCCGAGGGGTGCCTCACAATGAGGTTATTAATTAATCCTATCTTGTTGCACAATACAGGTCTAGTATAGCCTGCTCTCTGGTTGGCTCCAGAATGTGCTGTTCTCTGTGAGGAAGAAAGACAAGTTTGGCAAGTTTCGGGAAGCTTGGATAACATGGGATATTGTGAGCCTAGTCAAAAAGAAAAAGGAAGCATTTGTAAGGGCTGGACGGCTAGGAACAGACGAAGCACTTGAGGAATATAAAGACAGTAGGAAGGAACTTAAGCAAGGAGTTAGGAGGGCTAAAAGGGGTCATGAAAAGTCATTGGCAAACAGGATTAAGGAAAATCCCAAGGTCTTTTATACATATATAAAGAGCAAGAGAGTAACCAGGGAAAGGGTTGGCCCACTCAAGGACAGAGATGGGAATCTATGCGTGGAGCCAGAGGAAATGGGTGAGGTGCTAAATGAGTACTTTGCATCAGTATTCACCAAGGAGAAGGATTTGGTGGATGATGAGCCGAGAGAAGGGAGTGCAGATAGTCTCAGTCATCTCATTATCAAAAAGGAGGAGGTGTTGGGTGTCTTACAAAGCATTAAGGTAGATAAGTCCCCAGGGCCTGATGGGATCTACCCTAGAATACTGAGGGAGGCAAGGGAACAAATTGCTGGGGCCTTGACAGAAATCTTTGCATCCTCATTGGCTACAGGTGAGGTCCCAGAGGACTGGAGAATAGCCAATGTTGTTCCTTTGTTGAAGAAGGGTGGTAAGGATAATCCAGGAAATTATAGGCTGGTGAGCCTTACGTCAGTGGTAGGGAAACTATTAGAGAGGATTCTTCGGGACAGGATTTACTCCCATTTGGAAACAAATGAACTTATTAGCGAGAGACAGCATGGTTTTGTGAAGGGGAGGTCGTGTCTCACTAACTTGATTGAATTTTTTGAGGAAGTGACGAAGATGATTGATGAGGGCAGGGCAGTGGATGTTGTCTATATGGACTTTAGTAAAGCCTTTGACAAGGTCCCGCATGGCAGACTGGTGCAAAAGGTGAAGTCACATGGGATCAGAGGAGAGCTGGCAAGATGGATACAGAACTGGCTCAGTCACAGAAGACAGAGGGTAACAGTGGATGGGTGTTTTTCTGAATGGACGGATGTGACTAGTGGTGTTCCGCAGGGATCAGTGCTGGGACCTTTGCTGTTTGTAGTATAAATAAATGATTTGGAAGAAAATGTAGCTGGTCTGATTAGTAAGTTTGCGGACGACACAAAGGTTGGTGGAGTTGCGGATAATGATGAGGATTGTCAGACGATCCAGCAGGATATAGATCGGTTGGAGACTTGGGCGGAGAAATGGCAGATGGAGTTTAATCCGGACAAATGTGAGGTAATGCATTTTGGAAGGTCTAATGCAGGTGGGAGGTATACAGTAAATGGCAGAACCCTTAGGAGTATTGACAGGCAGAGAGATCTGGGCGTACAGGTCCACAGGTCACTGAAAGTGGCAACGCAGGTGGATAAGGTAGTCAAGAAGGCATACGGCATGCTTGCCTTCATCGGTCGGGGCATAGAGTATAAAAATTGGCAAGTCATGTTGCAGCTGTACAGAACCTTAGTTAGGCCACACTTAGAATATTGCGTGCAATTCTGGTCGCCACACTACCAGAAGGATGTGGAGGCTTTGGAGAGGGTACAGAGGAGGTTTACCAGGATGTTGCCTGGTCTGGAGGGCATTAGCTATGAGGAGAGGATGGAAAAACTCTGATTGTTTTCACTGGAACGATGGAGGTGGAGGGGTGACATGATAGAGGTTTACAAAGTTATGAGCGGCATGGACAGAGTGGATAGTCAGAAGCTTTTTCCCAGGGTGGAAGAGTCAGTTACTAGCGGACATAGGTTTAAGGTGCGAGGGGCAAAGTTTATAGGGGATGTGCGAGGCAAGTTTTTTACACAGAGGGTGGTGAGTGCCAGGAACTTGCTGCCGGGGGAGGTGGTGGAAGCAGATACGATAGCGACATCTTGACAAATATATGAATAGGGAGGAAATAGAGGGATATGGGCCCCGGAAGTGCAGAAGGTGTTAGTTTAGGCAGGCATCAAGATCGGCGCAGGCTTGGAGGGCTGAATGGCCTGTTCCTGTGCTGTACTGTTCTTTGTTCTTTGTTCTATGAAACTATCCCGAAAGCATTCTCTGAACTCCTGACCCAGGCTACCTTTGCCTATCTGATTTTGCCAGTCTATATGTAGATCACAATCCTGCATGAATATGGCCACACCTTTCTGACAAGCACTCATTATTTCTTACTTTATTCCCTGTCCTACTGTGTGATTACTATTAGGGGGCCTGTACACCACTCCCACAAATGGCTTCTTGCCTTTATCATTTCTCATCTCTACCCAAACCGCTTCTACATCCTGGTTTCCTGAGCTTAGGTCATCCCTCTCTATTGTGCTAATACCACCATTAATTAACAGAATCACCCCTCCATCTTTTCCTAGCTTCCTGTCCTTCCTAAATGTCATGTACCTTTCAATATTCAGGTCCCAATCTATTGCATCCTGCAGCCATGTCTCTATAATGGCTATCAGATCAAACTTATTTTTTTCTATATTCACTATCAGTTCATCTGTTTTGTTTCGAATGCTATGTGCATTCAAATACAGAGCGTTTAGTTTTGTCCTTTGATTATTTTTAGCAGCAGTGCAAGGCAAATAGAGAGGGAGGTCTCTGAATGTGAAGAAAACTATCTCAACCACAGAAGCAGAGGCAGGATATTTGTTGGCAGAAACCAAATAGAATGACTTCAATTCTATCAACATTGAGCTATAAAAAAATCAACTCATTCAGGACCTAATCAGAAAGACAAATACTACAGATGCTAGAAATCTGAAATAAACAGAAAATGCTGGAAATACTCAGCAGATCAGGCAGCATCTGTGGAGGGAGATACAAAGTTAATGGTTCAGGTCGATGAACTTTTATCAGAGCTGGAATATGTTCGAGAGATGACAGGTTTTAGGCAAATACAGAGACAGGGAAAGTGGTTGGGGGAAGGAAAGAACAAAAGTGAAGTAAAAGGGCAGACATTGCACCACCTGCATTTGCGTAGGAAGTGCTGTGGGAAATGGAGGAGGTGTTGGGGGTAATGGAGGAGTGGACTAGTGCACTGGTTCTCCAAGTGTGGTCCGCAGGCTGGTCCAAAATGCAAGTCACTGAAGCTGGTATTTGGCGAGCAAAGTTTGACGGACGTTTGGTTCCATGTACGGTCCGAGTATCCTGGATTTGCCAACATAGCTCTGAAGCATCTGCTGCCAATCCCAACAGCATACAACAGAGAGATCGGATTTTCAGCACTTGTGGGGCTGAAATCAAAGAGGAACCGGCTGAACATGGAGCCTGATATGAGAATGAAGCTCTCCAGCTTGAAACTAGATATCACCTTGTTGGTGTCTCAACAAAAGCAGCACCATTCTTCCCATTAATTCTGATGAATTTCTTTGCAATACAAGCAAAAGAGGGTGTCGAAGGACCGGTAGGTGGTCCACGGGTCTTTCGCCCAGCCTAAATGGTACGCAAATGAAAATGTTTGAGAATCACTGTACTGGGCTGTTATGAAGTGTAATGTATTTGTATATTATGCTAATGATGTAATGACGTGAGGACACAGTGACAAAAAAACCACTTCCTTGAACAGGCCATGCTTGTTGTCCATTGTCTCTGCTCATGCCACCCGAATATATTACAAAAAATGGTGAGAAGGATGGGATCAAAGTCCATAAGTATAGGCAGCAAACAGCAGCAGGCACTGCAGTGAACAGGATCAGCCAGTGACCTACCTGCTTGAATGGCAGAGAGTTTGGCTGGATTGTGCAAAGCCTGAGACTCAAACTGTCTTCTCAGCTGAATGGATACCAGAGGGTCCTAATGTGCATTGGATTCAAAGTGCACATTTGTGTAAGAGAATATTTTCAATCACTGACTGGACTGGTTTTAGGAATCACTGTTACGGACAGCTGCAGTAAAGTGTTAACTGGTTTACTGTGAATTTGGAAATAGGACAATGTGGTTGTGCTCATGGGATACATTGGAAGGCTAGGAACATATGAGAGGGCTTGAGAAACATTTAGTTCATATATTGAAAAAATAGACATGTTTTTCAGAGCTAATAACATTTTGAAACTTGAAGGAGGTCAAGACTCAGAATAAGGCAATTCTTGAGCGCAAAAAAGCAACTTTGCTCACAGAAATTGGCCTGGAAGTGTATGGCACATTCACAAACCTTCTTGCTTCCAACAGGACAAAAGATGTGTCATTCGAAACAATCACCAAGTTGCAGGAACATTTCAACTTTAAGCCACTAGGGATAGCAGAAAGCCATAAGTTTGGAACTAGAACTCAGAAAAGTAGTGAAACAGTTGGTGAATGCATTGTGGCACTTAAGAATTTATCACTATATTGCAACTTTGACACATTCTTCGACCATGCATGTTGTCATGCCCAGTAAAGACATATCATATTCTTACTGTTAAGATACAAACTTTATTCAATGTAGGTTCTTGGGAATTGACTTTTCCTTTAAAAAAAATGTGGCCACTATGTTGTAAAACATGGCTGCTGAAGTCCAATGACCTGGCCTGTATATTTAAACACTGCTTCACTGTCTTGAAAGGACAAAGGTATACATTCCGGACTAACAGGTGTCAAATACATCCATCCTGAATCCATCAAGAGACATTCCTGAGTTGAATGGTTTTCTTCTGATGCGAAGAAGGTGTGACGTTTTCACATCTTAACAGAATGATACTCATCTAGACATCAACAGATAACCATGGATTCCACATCCTGGTCCATTGTGTGGTCACACCGGAGGAAAAGGTTATGTGTCAAGGAACTGAAATGCTAATGTGATCAATTGTGACTTTAAAAGGTAACCCTCTGGAGAAAGAGGAAGAGATCATAGCCACATCACAGAAGGCAGTCCAGCCAGGGGCTATGGAAAGATCCAGCCTAAACAAGAAGAAGAAGCCCTGCTGCTCATTCTACACTTCAATTTGGTGCAGCAGAGAACTGAAAGTGACCATCACTCCAGTCTGAAATCTTAGCCACCAGAAATCTACAACACCTCAACAAGTTCAAGACTACAAACACCCCGGCCTCCATCTTTAAAAATGGATTGTTCTACCTAGAGGATTCAACAGGTTTTACCATAAACTACGAACACCCACCACACCTTGAACTCTCAAAAGCGCAAGTGAGAGTGAATGCATGCGTGAGTGGTGTTGCAAACATTTCAGGGACTGAATATTGTTCAATAAATCTTCTGTTTTAAACCTACAAGAAAACCTGTCATTTGTATGTTTATTTGACCCTAAAAACACCCAGTGGCTAACTCATCATTTTAAACAAAACACGACTGCGGTCAGTTGGTAGGTGAACAGTGGGAACCACCGACACCTGTTACCACCTGTCCATAACAATGTCAAGACAGATTTGTGTGTGGATTGATGGATGAAAGAATCCAATCAAAATTACTGAACACACAAAATCTTACATTTGGGTTTGCGTGTAAGATTGCGCATTCTATGAAAATGGGATCAAAGAATGCTCGGAAATGTCTTCCTATGCCAGTGACTAGTACAGCTTCTGTCCATTGTCAGAAGACTTCTGCCAAGCCTAAAGTCAGAAGAGTGCTGGTGATAGCAGTTTACTATCTTTTTATTGCTGTAAGGGAAACCACATGACACAGACGTGTTAGTACAGAAATGCCAAGGGCTTCATTGCCAAAATAAAGGCCATGTTGCAAGTGCTTGGCAAACAAAGGCCTAAGCAGGAATGGGAATGTATTCCTATGGTAATGAAAAACAATGATGTTTCAAGGGTGGAGTTCACAATCTTGAAGTGAATCCTGAGTGCCTAAGTGAAGAGGAACTAGGGCTGAACAGTATCTATGCCGCTAGCAATCACTTAAATGACAGAGACCTTTGCACAAAGTTGTTGGTAAATCAACAATGCATCAACATGGGCATTGATACAGCTGCAGATTGCTCCATTCTGAGTAGAGATATGTACGAGAGCAAATTAATTGATGTACAACGAACTGAGCACGGTTCAGTTGAAAACCTCCTCTGGTGAGGTGTTAGAAATGTGTGGGCAAATGGAGTGCAATGTCCAATATAAGGGCAAGTCCGTCAAGTTACCCATGGTTGTAGCGAGGTATGTCAACAAACCAATGTTAATGGGGAAAGACTGGCTAAATAAGTTGGAGTTAGACTAGAAGTACGTTTTCCAAGTTAAGCCAGCCAAGAAGCTTGATTAGCTTTTGAATAGTTACAGCAACATTTTCGAGAACAGCTATGAAGGCATAATAGGTGTGAAAGCTTACACCTGAATCAGGCCTGAAGCAAAACCTGTGTATTGCAATGTTAGGCAGGTTTCTTATGTTCTCAAAACCCAGATTGAAGAGAAGCGAAAGAAGCTAGAGAGAAATGGTGTGCGAGTGAAAACTGATCACAGTGATTGGGCAACCCCAATTATAGCAGTGTCCTAGTCTGAAAAAAAACCAGAAAACTTATGTGGGAACTAGAGTCACAATCACCAAGGCAGTGAATGATGAGCAGTATCCACAGTCACCTTTCAAGATTTTCATGCGGCGTTACGGGATCCAAGCTATTCACAAAGTTGGATTTTTGTCTCATGCTTATGCACAGCTTAATGTGGATAGAGAGAGTCAACAATATTTCACGATAAGCACGCACATGGGGTTATACTTGTACATGAAGCTGCCCTATGATGTGAAGTCTTCTCCAAAAATCTTCCAAGCTACAATGGATAAGATTTTGCAAGGAGTGTTGCACTGTTTGTGTAATCAGGATGATGTGTTGATTGTGACCGCAACAGAGGAAGAGATTCCTCAGTTGTTGGATGAAGTGTTAAAAAGGCTTAATGATCACAATGTGAAGATGAAAAAGAGCAAGTGTGCTATTTTGCAATTGGAGGTGGTGTACCTTGGCCTGAAAATCAACGAAAAAGGACTGCAGTGAAAAAAGTGAAAAAGAAGATAGAGGCTATAGTCAATGTCCCTAAACTAAAAAATGTGTCTGAGTGTAGATCTTATCCAGGAATGGTCCAGTACTGCTTCTGCTGAGTGCTGCTGGAGAGTACACAGTGTGAAGAAGGGAATTTGGTAAGTGAGGGAGTTCGGTAGGAGGGGAACCATATATTAAGAAAAAAAAATTGTCTGCACTGAGAGCTGCTTTGAGTGCACAGAGTGTAAAGTGGGAGTTTGGTGCATGAGGGAGTTCAGTGAGGGAGGGGCTCCTTTCTTCTTTCTCTACCTTTGTTCAGCCTCCAGTAGCTGCCTCTCTTTGGTACAGGGTAAGAAGCTGTATGGTGAAGATCTGGTAAGTTATTCTACTTCTAATTATAATAAATAGTTTTTAAAGTTTAGGTATGGCAGATCTACTCAGCCAAGTGGATTGTACAAACTGTGGTATGTGGGAAGTCATAGACGCATCATGTGTCCTAGATGATCATATCTGCAGGAAGTGTTGCAGAAGCCTGAGCTCCAGTTTTCGGAACTTGAGCGGCAGATGGAGTCTCTGTTGTGCATCCGCGAGGTGGAGGACTAGTTGGATAGCACGTTTAGGGAGGTGGTCACACCGCAGATTAGGAGCATGCAGGCAGAGAGGGGATGGGTGACTGCCAGGCAGTCTGAGAGAACCAGGCAGGCAGTGCAGGAGTCCCCTGAGTCTACCTTGCTTGCTAATCACTTTTCCATTTTGCATATTGGTGAGGGCGTTGGGTCCTCAGGGGAGTGCAGCCGGAACAAAGTATGTGGCACCAAGGGTGGCTCAGCTGCACAGGAGGGGAGGAAGAAGAGTGGAAGAGCAATAGTAATAGGGGATTCGATAGTCAGGATTCGATAGACAGGTGTTTCTGTGGCAGTAAACATGATTACAGGATGGTGTGATGCCTCCCTGGTGCCGGGGTCAAGGATGTCACGGAGCAGTTGCAGGACATCCTTCTGAGAGAGGGTGAACAGCCAGAGGTCGTGGTCCACATTGGTACCAATGACATAGGTACGAAGAGGGATGAGGACCTGAAAGGGGATTTTGGGGAGTTAGGAAGGAAATTAAAAAGCAGTACCTCAAGATCAGTAATCTCAGGATTACTCCCAGCGCCACGTGCTAATGAACATAGGAGTAGGAGGATTAATCGATTGAACACGTGGCTGGAGAATTGGTGTAGGAGGGATGGCATCAGATTTCTGAGGCATTTGGACCGGTCCTGGGCAGATGGGATTTGTACATGATGGACGGGCTACACATTAACAGGACCAGGACGAATATCCTCGCAGCGGGATTTGCTCGTGTTGTTGGGGCGGGTTTAAACTAGCTTGTCAGGGGTATGGAAACCTGAGGGGTAGCTCAAATTGGAAGGAAGTAAAACTGGTAAAAGGAGGTAGCAAAGTAGCAAGTGACCTTAGAAGGCAGGCGAAGCAAAGGCGAGCATCAACTAGGCTTAGTTTGCAGAATAATGTCAAGAAGACAAGGTTAAGGGTACTTTACCTGAATGCATGCAGCATTCGCAACAAGGTTTCAAGGATCAAATAGAGGTAAATGGGTATGATCTAATTGCCATTACAGAAACATGGCGACAGGATGACCAAGACTGTGAACTGAATATTCAAGGATATTCAACTTGTAGGAAGGAAGGCCAAAAGGAAAAGGAGGTGGTGTTGTGCTGATTATAAAGGATAGGATTAGTAAGGGAGGATCTCAGATCAGAAGAACAAAATGTGGAATCTGTTTGGGTGGAGCTAAGAAACAGCAAGGGGCAGCAAACATTGGTAGGAGTTGTTTATAGGCGACCAAACAGTAGTGGTAGTGTGAGGCATGGTATAAATCAGGAGATTAGAGAAGCAGATAGCATGGGTAATACAGTAATCATGGGTGACTTCAATCTGCACTGGGTAAACCTAATGAGCACTAATGCTGTGGAGTTTCTGGAGTGTGCCAGGGTGTTCCAGAACAGTGTGTTGAGGAACTGACCAGAGAACAAGCTATTTTAGATCTATGATGATGTAATGAGAAAGGGCTAATTAATAATCTTGTCATAATTGAACCTTTAGGGATGAGTGACCATAATATAATAGAATTTTACATTATGTTTGAAAGTAAAGTAATTCAATCTGAAGCCAAGATTCAGGTTTGAACAAAGGAAATTATGAAGGTATGAAGGGCAAGTTGGCTGAGGTGGATTGGGAAAATAAATTAAAAGGTATGACAGTTGTTACGACCATGTGAGAAAGGTATCTAGGGGTCTTTTACTGTCTTCACATGGTCTTATTGTAACAGGGTTTAATTTTTAAACACACTGTGTTTTGAGCTCCCCCTTTTGTGAATCCTTGTTCACAGCTTTCCAATTATAAGGCAAAGAAATGAACACACTAGGTTTTCTTTAGTTTTAAGGAAGAAAAGCAAAATTTATTAAACCTTAAACTTAAACTCTAATTCGGATACACGTCACGCCCCACGCTAGCATGCATATGCGATACGCACATGCAAATAGAGACAGAAAAGAGAAGAAAAAATAAAATGGAGAGGTTTGAGGCAATATCAGAAGAGGGCTTCTTGTTACTGTTTCTGTATTTCCAGCTTACCCTAGAGTCTTTGATTGTAGACAGTTCTTACTTTTCATGGGGCCCAGTATTCTTCTTAAACCTTGTTTACTTTTCTCTCTTTGAGTTGACATGCTTTCAGTGGTTCTTCAGTTCTGTGAGAAAGAGATGGGAGCAGACAGAAGAGAGGTATTCTCAGTCCAGGAGCTAACAACCTTCTGAGTTTCAAACACTCTGTGGCAAGTTCAAAATTCAAAAAACCAACAGCTAGCCAGTCATGTGACTAAACTGATCTGACCACTTCTTCTGTGTATTCGGCCATCTTAGTAGTTAACCTGGAATGCTAGCCTTTTCACCTTCAACGTCTGGTAATCAGAAGTCCATTGTGGATTAACTTGGAGCAGGGAAGAACCACTTTGTTCATTGAAGTACTGTCTGTGGATATTCTAATGTCTCTCTCCAGCCAAAGTCTCCAATGATTTTTAAAGCAAGTTCTGTCTTCACCAACAACTGTTTAAAATCAATGTTCATGTGGCAAAATTAATTTTCCTCATTCTTGGCAGGTGGGGGGCTTGCCTGACAGAGTACATAGACAAAGAATTATTACATACTTTACAGCAACTATACATTCCTTCAAGGCACTAAAACCCCAAAAGTAAAGGCAGTCAACCGTGGCTAACAAAGGAAGTTAAGAATTGTATAGGATTAAAAGAAAAGACCTATAAAGTTGCCAGAAATAGTAGTAAACCTGAGGATTGAGAAGATTTTAGAGGACCAAGAAATTGATCAGGAAAGGGGGAATAGAATCTGAATGTAAACTAGCAAAAGGCATAAAAACGGACTGTAAAAGCTTCTATTGGTACGCAAAAAGGAATTGTTTGGCTAAGACAAATGTGGGTCCATTACAGGCAGCGTCTGGAGAATTTATAATGGGGAATAGAAAAATGGCAGAGAAGCTAAATGTGTCTGTCTTCACGGAGGAAGATACAAGAAATCTCCCAAAATTAGAGATCCAAGAGACTAGGGAGAATGAGGATTTGAAGGAAATTAGTATTAACAAGAAGGTTGTATTGGAGAAATTAATGGGGCTGAAGGTTGATAAGTCCCCAGGACCTGATATTCTACATCCCAGAGTGTTGAAAGAGGTAGCTATGGAGATAGTGGATGCATTGGTGATCATCTTCCAAAATTCTGTAGATTCTGGAATAGTTCCTGCAGATTGGAAGGTAGCAAATGTCACCTCACTATTTAAGAAGGGAAGGAGAGAGAAAACAGGGAACTACAGACCTGATAGCTTTACATCAGTAGTAGGGAAAATGCTCGAATCTATTCTAAAAGGTGTGATCAAAGGACACTTGGATAATAATGATCTGATTGGACATAGTCAGCATGGATTTATGAATGGTAAATCATGTTTGACGAACCTGTTGGGAATTCTTTGAGGATGTTATTAACAGAATTGATAAAGGAGAGTTGGTGGACATAGTCTACTTAGATTTTCAGAAGGCTTTTGATAAAATCCCTCACAGGAGGTTGGTTAGCAAAATTAAAGCACAGGGGATAGGAGGTAATATACTGGCTTGGATTAAGGATTGGGTAACAGGCAGAAAACAGAGAGTAGGAATAAACGGGTCATTCTCGCGTTAGCAGGCTGTGAATAGTAGGTAACCACAAGAATCAGTACTTGGGCCCCAGCTGTTCACAATATGTATCAGTGATTTGGATGTGGGGACCAAATGTAATATTTCCAAGTTTGCAGATGACACAAAACTGGGTGGGAATGTGTTTTGTGAGGAAGATGCAAAGTGGCTTCAAGGGAATTTGGACAGACTTAGTGAATGGGAAGAACGTGGCAGATGGAATATAATGTGGAAAAATGTGAGGTTATCCATTTTGGTGAGAGGAATAGATTTGCAGAGTATTTCTGAAATGGTAAGAGATTAGTAAGTGTAGATGTACAAAGGGACCTGGGTGTCCTTGTCAATAAGTCACTGAAAGCTAACATGCATGTGCAGCAAGCAGTTAGGAAGTCTAATGGTATGTTAGCCTTTATCGCAAGAGGGTTTGACTGCAGGAGTGGTGAAGTCTTGCTTCAATTGTATGGAGCCTTGGTTAGACCGCACCTGGAGTACTGTGTGCAGTTTTGGTCCCCTTGCCTTTGGAAGGATATTATTGCCATAGAAGGAGTGCAACGAAGGTTCACCAGACTTGTTCTTGGGATGGCGAGACTGTCCTATGAAGAGAGATTGTGATAACTGGGCCAGTATTTACTACAGTTTTGAAGAATGAGAGGTGATCTCATTGAAACCTACAAAATACTTAAAGAGATAGACAGGGTAAATGCAAGCAAGATGTTTCCCCTGCTTGGGGAATCTAGAACCAGGGGACACAATTTCAAAATAAGGTGGAAGCCACTTAGCACAGAGATGAGGAGAAATTTCTTTACTCAGAGGGTTGTGAATCTATGGAATTCTCTACTCCAGAGGGTTGTGGAAGCTCAGTCATTGAGTATGTTTAAAGCAGAATTTGACAGATTTCTAAATACCAATGACATAAAGGGATATGGGGATCGTATGAGAGGTCACTCCATAGTTGCCTCACAGCGACTGAAACAACACGGAAGGCAGCAGTTACGGGTTATAAGTCCAGATAAATTGGCGTAGAAACTGGGCGCCACGGGTTGCCTTTGTCGGTGGGAGAGGTCATTGCACCTCACTGGACAGCTACCGCCCGCCTCAAACCGGGCAGCCCCCGGTCAATAAGGTTCTGTCCCGCCACAGTCTGCCTGCTTCAATGGGTGCTTGGAGCTCAGGGTCATTGCCCGAAAGGTGGACTGATACACCGCACCAAACAACATGAAAAAAGGAAAGAAGGTACCAGCCCTTCGCTTTGCAAGCTGGAACGTCAGAACTATGTGTCCTGGCCTGTCGGAAGACCTTACACAAATCAACGATTCTCGGAAGACCGCCATCATTAACAACGAGCTCAGTAGACTCAACGTGGACATTGCAGCACTTCAGGAGACTCGCCTCCCCGCGAGTGGCTCTCTAGCAGAGCAAGACTACACCTTCTTCTGGCAGGGCAGGGATCCTGAAGAACCAAGACAGCATGGAGTGGGCTTCGCCATCAGAAACTCCTTGCTCAGCATGATAGAGCCTCCCTCAAATGGCTCGGAACGCATACTGTCCATCCGACTGCTCACCACCTCTGGTCCAGTACACCTACTCAGCATCTATGCTCCAACACTCTGTTCCGCACCTGAAGCTAAAGACCAGTTCTATGAACAACTCCATAACATCATTAGCAGCATCCCCAACACCGAACACCTATTCCTGCTGGGGGACTTTAATGCCAGGGTTGGGGCCGACCATGACTCATGGCCCTCCTGCCTTGGGCGCTATGGCGTTGGAAGGATGAATGAGAACGGGCAGAGACTGCTTGAGTTGTGTACCTATCATAACCTCTGCATCACCAACTCGTTCTTTCACACTAAACCCTGTCACCAGGTTTCATGGAGGCACCCAAGATCACGTCGTTGGCACCAGCTAGACCTCATTGTCACAAGGCGAGCCGCCTTAAACAGTGTTCAAATCACACGCAGCTTCCACAGTGCGGACTGCGACACCGACCACTCCCTGGTGTGCAGCAAGGTTAGACTCAGACCAAAGAAGTTGCATCATTCCAAGCAGAAGGGCCACCCGCGCATCAACACGAGCAGAATTTCTCACCCACAGCTGTTACAAAAATTTCTAAATTCACTTGTAACAGCCCTTCAAAACACTCCCACAGGGGATGCTGAGACCAAGTGGGCCCACATCAGAGACGCCATCTATGAGTCAGCTTTGACCACCTACGGCAAAAGTGCGAAGAGAAATGCAGACTGGTTTCAATCTCATAATGAAGAGCTGGAACCTGTCATAGCCGCTAAGCGCATTGCACTTTTGAACTACAAGAAAGCCCCCAGCGATTTAACATCCGCAGCACTTAAAGCAGCCAGAAGTACTGCACAAAGAACAGCTAGGCGTTGCGCAAACGACTACTGGCAACACCTATGCAGTCATATTCAGCTGGCCTCAGACACCGGAAACATCAGAGGAATGTATGATGGCATGAAGAGAGCTCTTGGGCCAACCATCAAGAAGATCACCCCCCTCAAATCTAAATCGGGGGACATAATCACTGACCAACGCAAACAGATGGACCGCTGGGTTGAGCACTACCTAGAACTGTACTCCAGGGAGAATGCTGTCACTGAGACTGCCCTCAATGCAGCCCAGCCTCTACCAGTCATGGATGAGCTGGACATACAGCCAACCAAATCGGAACTCAGTGATGCCATTGATTCCCTAGCCAGCGGAAAAGCCCCTGGGAAGGACAGCATTACCCCTGAAATAATCAAGAGTGCCAAGCCTGCTATACTCTCAGCACTACATGAACTGCTATGCCTGTGCTGGGACGAGGGAGCAGTACCCCAGGACATGCGCGATGCCAACATCATCACCCTCTATAAAAACAAAGGTGACCGCGGTGACTGCAACAACTACCGTGGAATCTCCCTGCTCAGCATAGTGGGGAAAGTCTTTGCTCGAGTCGCTCTGAACAGGCTCCAGAAGCTGGCCGAGCGCGTCTACCCTGAGGCACAGTGTGGCTTTCGTGCAGAGAGATCGACTATTGACATGCTGTTCTCCCTTCGTCAGATACAGGAGAAATGCCGTGAACAACAGATACCCCTCTACATTGCTTTCATTGATCTCACCAAAGCCTTTGACCTCGTCAGCAGACGTGGTCTCTTCAGACTACTAGAAAAGATCGGATGTCCACCAAAGCTACTAAGTATCATCACCTCATTCCATGACAATATGAAAGGCACAATTCAACATGGTGGCTCCTCATCAGAGCCCTTTCCTATCCTGAGTGGTGTGAAACAGGGCTGTGTTCTCGCACCCACACTTTTTGGGATTTTCTTCTCCCTGCTGCTTTCACATGCGTTCAAATCCTCTGAAGAAGGAATTTTCCTCCACACAAGATCAGGGGGCAGGTTGTTCAACCTTGCCCGTCTAAGAGCGAAGTCCAAAGTACGGAAAGTCCTCATCAGAGAACTCCTCTTTGCTGACGATGCTGCTTTAACATCTCACACTGAAGAATGCCTGCAGAGTCTCATCGACAGGTTTGCGTCTGCCTGCAATGAATTTGGCCTAACCATCAGCCTCAAGAAAACGAACATCATGGGGCAGGATGTCAGAAATGCTCCATCCATCAATATTGGCGACCACGCTCTGGAAGTGGTTCAAGAGTTCACCTACCTAGGCTCAACTATCACCAGTAACCTGTCTCTAGATGCAGAAATCAACAAGCGCATGGGTAAGGCTTCCACTGCTATGTCCAGACTGGCCAAGAGAGTGTGGGAAAATGGCGCACTGACACGGAACACAAAAGTCCGAGTGTATCAGGCCTGTGTCCTCAGTACCTTGCTCTACGGCAGCGAGGCCTGGACAACGTATGCCAGCCAAGAGCGACGTCTCAATTCATTCCATCTTCGCTGCCTTCGGAGAATACTTGGCATCAGGTGGCAGGACTATATCTCCAACACAGAAGTCCTTGAAGCGGCCAACACCCCCAGCTTATACACACTACTGAGTCAGCGGCGCTTGAGATGGCTTGGCCATGTGAGCCGCATGGAAGATGGCAGGATCCCCAAAGACACATTGTACAGCGAGCTCGCCACTGGTATCAGACCCACCGGCCGTCCATGTCTCCGTTATAAAGACGTCTGCAAACGCGACATGAAATCGTGTGACATTGATCACAAGTCGTGGGAGTCAGTTGCCAGCATTCGCCAGAGCTGGCGGGCAGCCATAAAGACAGGGCTAAATTGTGGCGAGTCGAAGAGACTTAGTAGTTGGCAGGAAAAAAGACAGAGGCGCAAGGGGAGAGCCAACTGTGCAACAGCCCCAACAAACAAATTTCTCTGCAGCACCTGTGGAAGAGCCTGTCACTCCAGAATTGGCCTTTATAGCCACTCCAGGCGCTGCTTCACAAACCACTGACCACCTCCAGGCGCGTATCCATTGTCTCTCGAGATAAGGAGGCCCAAAAGAAATGGGAAAAAGGCATTGAAGTGGATGATCAGCCATGATCGTATTGAATGGTGGAGCAGGCTGATGGGCTGAATGGCCTATGTTCCTATGATTTCTGCCTGAGCTTGCTACAGTGTTAGCTCCATTACGTGAGTAACATGGGAATGGTCTAAAGCACAACAAGATGCCTATGATGCATGCAAGAGAAGCTTGACCAGTGATGCCCTACTCGTTCATTATGACACAAATTGTAACCTGAAGCTAGCATGTGATGCTTCAAACTATGGATTTGGAGCAGTGATCAGTCATGTCATGGATGATGGTCAAGAGAAGCCCATAGCATTTGTGTTGCATAATCTGACCAAAAGTGAATGCAACTACGTGCAGATAGACATGGAAGTGCTTGAAATCATTTTCGGAATCAAAAGGTTTCACCAGGTTTTGTTAGGTAGAAACTTCATGTTTGTTACAGATCATAAACCCCTATTAACTATTCTGTGACCAAAGTTTGCCCTACTGATGATGGCACCTTCAAGGGTGCAGCAGTGTGCTGTACATCTTTCACAGTATGATGACAATATTGAATATCGAATATCATATTTCGAAAGAGAACCCTATCACTGTCCGGTTTGCTGCTTGAGGACTCAGAAGTAGGCTGTGAAGGTGCGATCTTCACAATAGGAGTAAGAGATGATGAATTTCCAATCACTGCCACTGAAATTGCAGCTGAAACTCCGAAAGACTCAGTGTTGAAGAGAGTCTACGAACAGACGTTGAATGGATAGACAGAATTTGATCAGTATACAGACGAGGAATTGAAACCACTCCACAGTCGTTACAATGAGTTATCATGTGAACAGGGCTGCATTAAGTGGGGTCATAGAGTGGTTGTACCTAGTTCTTTTGGAGCTAGGATTCTGGCAGAACTTCATACTGAACATACACGAATAATCAGTATGAAATCCATAGCAAGAGGTTGTGTTTATTGGCCTGGTCTAGACAGTGACTTAGAATCATTGGTTAGCAAATATACTATCTGCCAAAACTGTAGAAATAAGCCACCTAAAACTCCTTTGGAATAATGACCATGGCCGACTGGACCATTTCAAAGAGTTCATGTAGACTTTTGTGAGAAGGAAATTGACAATTTCTTAGTACCCATTAATAACTACTCTAACTGTATCAAAGTCAAGCACATGGGTCAGGACACCAATACTGAACAAACAATAAATGAGTTTTGGTCTATTTTTGCTTGTCATGGTTTACCAGAAGAGCTTGTCTCAGATAATGTTCCTTAATATCATTCTGCTCTGTTACAAAATTTCATGAAGCAAAATGGTATCAAACCTACCTTCACTCTTTCTTACCATCCAGCATCAAATGGAGGTGAGGGAAGAGGCCAGAGTAGGTCTGGAACAAAGAAAGTTCCACATGTCCCACAAAAAGGCAGACATAGCAAGGGCCCATATGGGCTCACATCACAAAACCTTTTAATTGGAGAAACTATGCAGAGTCAACAGAAAAGTTGTTCAGTGTAAGAACAAGTTCAACCTGGTGGAAGTGGGTGGTGGTGGATGGAGACTGGTTGGACCTTTGTTCAAGGAAGATGTTGAGGGCCTTCAACCTATCCTGGTGGGGGCATTGGATGCCAGTAGTGAAAAAGATATAGTTAGGACCAGGAAACTGGAAATTGTTAAAGACGTGGAGGGTGTCGCAAGAGTTGTAGATATATGTGGGAAGCGACTGGACAATGGGAAAAATTTAGAGTCAAGTTAGGAAGAAATCAGTTCCCTGGGGCAAGAACAGGCTGAAACAGGACTTAATAAGGACTGATATCTCATGTATTTGGACCTGGGGATTTATTGGTCCTCAGAAAGTCTTGGAGAATTTGTATGGGACACTTTTTCCATTCTATTAACTCTGAATGAATAATATGTACATTTGTGCAATGTAACTAAAGTTAACAAGTTATTTTTTACGATGGTGCCATTTAGAGCCTTCACAAAAATTCCTGAAAGCTGCAGCATGCTTCTCAATGATTTTAATCTGTGAACATTAGCAACAGTACAAAACACATTCTGGCTAATTGGTTTGCTAATGAGTATGTGGAACCGTCGCTCCTGACATTCTATTACATGCACAGTGGCAAGATGCAAGGTTAATTCAGTCTCATTACTGCTACTGGATATCATTATTAGGACACTGTGATGATGATGTACTGCAGTGTATTCTTTCTATTCAAGGATAAGTGATTTTGGGCACAACCACTTTGGAATTATCACTGCAGGAAAAACAGCAGTAAGGTTGGATGAAATCCAGCTTGAGATATGTTCTTTGTTCTGGAAAATAAGGCATTATCTCCATGCTGTGTTGAAGGGAGTACAATAACTGGTAAGCATTTAACCCCAAGATGTGGTTCTTGTAAATCATTTTCTACACTGTTGCAGAGCTCCTCCATGTAGCTCAGTGTATGCTCCATTCCATCAGCCAAACAATGGAGTGCATGGGCTCAGGGTGAGTGACATGAATTTTTCCTAAAAACGGGTATCTGCATGTTCACCATAAACAACTAGCATTTATATAGCACCTTTACCATAGAAAAATGTTTCAAGGTGCTTCACAAAATCGTAATCAGGCAAAAATTGACACCGAGCCTAAGATCGAGGTATTATCAAGGGTGAATAAAAAGTTAGTCAAAGGGGTAGGTCATAATGAGGAGCGAGAGATGGGGTGGGGGGGAATCAGGGAATTCCAGCGGTTAGGGTCTAGATGGTAGAAGTTACAGTTGCCAGTGGGGCGGAGAGTGGGGCTTGCATGACAAGCAGGAATTGTCATACAGTTCTCAGAGGGTAGTAGGGCTTGAGGAGGTCACAGAGATAGGGAAAGGAGAGGCCATGAAGGGATTTCAATCGGAGGATGAGAATTTTTAATTGGAGGATTGGAGGACCTATTGCTAAAATAGGTCAGCGAGCACAGGAGTGATGAATGAGTAGGGCTCAATGCAGATTAGGATACAGGCAGCAGAGTTATTAATGAGTTGACATTCATAGGGAGTGAAGGATCGGAGGGCATAAATGAGCTAAGATGGGCTGGAGATGTTACAGGTGGAAGTGGGGGACCATTGTGGTGGAGAGAATAGGGGGTCTGAAGCTCTGCTTGTGGTCAAATATAACAGCGGGATTGTGAACAGTTGGCTTCAGTTGAGATAGTAGCCAAGGAGGATGATGGGACCAATGGCGAGAGTACGAACTTTGTGGCGGAGGGGCCTAGGATGATAGCTTTCCACCCAGACAATGGTCTTCCCAATGTTTAACTGGAAGAAATTGTGACTCATCTATGACTGAATATCAGACAAGCAGCCTGACAGCACAGAGCCAGTGGATGGGTCGAAAGAGGTGGTAGAGAGCTGGAATTGGATGCCGTTAGCATACATGTGTACCATGGTGGTTATTTTAACCTAATCCCCTTGTCAAAAAACTGATGGGATCAGGTGCAATGCTGGTTTTACACCCCTCCAGGCATACTCAGTAATATTGGGCAGGGTGTAAAACCAATGGTGCATCCAATCCCTTTCAAAGTTCCAACCCAGCAGTGTATCAACTTGGCTTGGTTGATTAAACTCTTGCTGGATCAGAAGTTTGTAGGTTCAAAGCCCATAGTCAGTATGACAGATGGTAAGTATATCTAACTAATAAATAGATGGAGGGCTCAGTCAGAAACAATAGTACAAATGATAGTTTAAAGATTTTAAAGGGATAAGAGCAGAGTTCAAGCCACAAACAGGTGAAGGGAATACTAAAATGACTAAAGTATTTATGGCAGGAGTGACAGATAAGAAACACGTTAAGTTAAATGGTGTGAGAAGGACAGCATCAGGGCAGGACGGATTAGAGTCTCTTGTCCAAATAACAATTTTATATACTAATACATGAAGTAAATTGAGTGAATTAAAGGCTCAAATAAGCTTAGAGGGTATGACATAGTGATCATTGCTGAGACATGGCTGCAACCTGGTCATGATTGGTAATTAAATATTCCAGGTTATGAGGTCTTAGAAAGGATAGGGAAACTAGAAGAGGAGAAGGGATTGCCTCATTGATTAAAGATACAATACAACATTAGTAAGAGAAGACAGAGGTAGGAAAAGCAATCAGCAAAGACTCTATGGTTAGAACTGAGGAATACACGAGGAGTTAAACCAAAATGGAAGTTTTCTACAGGCCTCTACAGGTGGCAGAATGCATTTATTTGACGATTACAGATGCTTTAAGCATAAGATGAGTTGTTTTAATGGGAGGTTTTAATTTTCATATTGATTAGGAACAGCATAGCAGCTCAAATCAGAAAGGTAGTGAATTTTTTGAATACATTCAAGATAGTTTACTGGAGCAATATGTTCTAGAACCAACAAGAGGCTAGACCATAGTAGATTTAGTAATGAACAATGAGCCAGACTTAGTAAATAATCCAACATTAAGGGTACATTTAAATAACTGAGATCATAATAGAATTGAGTCCAATGTTAGGTTTGAAAATGAGAAATTTAACACAGTTACAAAGGTTCTAGATTTTGGTAAGACTAACTTCAACAAGAGACTGTTGTCAGCAAACTGGTCAAAACTGTTTACGGGTGAAACTACAGATGAACAGAGGAGTGCAAAAAGAATTTAGTTTAATATAGGACCAGTATATATCCCCAAAGGGCAAAAGCTCTACTTACCAAATAAAACAGCCATGGTCGACAAAAGAGATAAGAGATAACATAAAATTAAAGGAAAAAGCATACAAAAGTACAAAGAATAGAGTACATCCAGGGGACTGGGATAGATATAAAGAACAGCAAAGGAAGACAAAAAGACAGTAGGTGCTGCAAAAAATGATTAGAAAAAGCAAGTGGTGAGGGATATCAGGATTAACACAGTAACGCCGTGAAACTTGGCTCCATAGTGCCCAAGTGTTTTGCACTACAGATGCCGTTTTACCTCCAAAATGCATACGTTGCATGCATGCATACTTCTGGTGCTCGCCACACTGGATGCCATTTTGTTGAGGGCAGAAGCGCAGGCGCTGGCAATGTCTGCTGGAAGTACATTCTGATTCGATGCCAGCACTGCCATTTTGGAGCTTAACACTCCAGCTCTCTCTTATACACGCACAGATGAACATGCATTCAGCAGCAGGAAAGACTCCCCCACCCCCACACCCCACCCCCCCCTCCACCAGTGCTACTTAAAGGGATCATCCACCACTTTCAGGTTAGTTGCTGATTGAGTTCTGCTGCCTATTTCTTTGATTGTAGAAGTGTTTGGTGGTTTTTCAGAGTTATTTAAAGTTGCTAAATTCTACAGGAAGTGATGTGGCACATGCTGAAGGACTTCGTCCTGACTTCAAGGATTCTGCATACATCACTTGTTCCCAGACATGGGTGCAGCAGTTTACATTCCCTTTTGATTACAGCATGATAGGGAGAATGAGCAGAGGGGATATAGAGTAGGACAAGCAGTTGGAAGAGGGAGGAGGAAGAGGGGGAGAAAGGCTCTCAGCAAGCAGCCATATCCACCCAACGTGTTCAGGAAGCATTTCTCCTACCTAAACCTCAGCAAGGAGCATTGTGTCAGACATCTCTGCCTCACAGAAATGTGCCACCTGATGCAGCCTCAGAGCAGGGCAAGGACAGCATTGTTAATGACTGTGAAGGTGACTATGGCCATTAACTTTTATGCATCTGGCTGCTTCCAGGCTGGGGCAGGCATTATTTACAACATCTCCCAGTTTGTTGTCCATTGTTGTATAAGGAGGTCACTGAGGCTCTGTATTCCAAGACATCTGAATACATTTCATTCTCTCTTGCCAGACAGAAGCAGGGAGAGTGAGCACATAGATTCACGAGGATTGCAGACTTTGCCGTGGTGCAAGTGCCTTTGCATGCATGTTGCTGTGCAGGTGCTGCAGTTCAATCCTGATATATACTACAGCGAAAGAACTTCCATTCCCTCAATGCCTGGTTAGTGTGCAACCATACTTGGCACATCATGCAGGTCAATGCCTGGTAGCCTGGCAGCATCATGATTTTTTTTAATTCATTGGATATGGGCATCACTGACAAGGCCAACATTTTATTGCCCATCCTTAATTGCCCTTGAGAAGGTGGTGGTGAGCTGCCTTCTTGAACTGCTGCTGTCCATGTGGGGTAGGTACACCCACAGTGCTGTTGGAAAGGAGTTCTAGGATTTTGACCAGCAACAGTGAAGGAATGACGATATAGTTCCAAGTCAGGATGGTGTGTGGCTTGGAGGGGAACTTGCAGATAGTGGTGTTCCCATGCAACTGCTGCCCTATCCTTCTAGATGGTAGAGGTCACGGGTTTGGAAGGTGCTGTCAAAAGAGCCTTGGTGCATTGCTGCAGTGCATCTTGTAGATGGTACACAATTCCCCTTGCGGTAAACGATAATATTCTATTAGCTTTCCTAATTACGTGCTGTACCTGCATACTAATCTTTTGTGAATCATGCACTGGACACCCAGATCTCACTTCATCTCAGAGCTCTGCAATCTCTCACCATTTAGATAATATGCTTCTTTTTTATTCTTCCTGCCAAAGTGGACAATTGCACACTTTCCCAAATTATACTGGATTTGCCAGATCTTTGCCCACTCACTTAACCTATCTATATTCTTTTGTAGCCTCCTTATGTCCTCTTCACAAGTTACTTTCCTACCTATCTTTGTGTCATCAGCAAATTTAACAATCATACCTTCATCTAAGACATTTATATAAATTGTAAAAAGTTGAGGCCCAAACACAGAACCCTGTGGCACACCACTCGTTATATCTTGCCAACCAGAAAATTATCCATTTATGCCAACTCTCTGTTTCAGAGAAACTTAGAAAAAATAGGAGCAGGAGAAGGTCATTCGACCCTTCGAGCCTGCACCACCACTCAATACAATCATGGCGATCATCCAAACTCAGTACCTTGTTCCCACTTTCTCCACGTATCCCTTGATCCCTCTAGCCCTAAGAACTATATCTAACTCTTTCTTGAATATATTTAATGATTTGGCCTCAACTGTTTTCCGTGGTGGAGAATTCCACAGGTTCACCACATTCGGGGTGAAGAAATCCCTCCTCATCTTAGTCCTAAATGGCTTACCCCTTATCCTTAGACTGTGATCCCTGGTCCTGGACACCCCCACCATCAGGAACATCCTTCCTGCATCTAGCCTGTCCAGTCCTGTTAGAATGTTGTAGGTTTCTATGAGATCCCATCTCATTCTTCTAAACTCTAGCGAATACAAGCCTAATAGACCTCTCTTCATACATCAGTCCTGCCATCCCAGGAATCAGTTTGGTGAGCCTTCACTGCACTCCCTCCATAGCAAGAACATCCTTCCTCAGATAAGGAGACCAAAACTACACACAGTACTCCTGATGTGATCGCACCAAGGCCTTGTATAATTGTAGCAAGACATCCTTGTGCCTGTACTCGAATCCTCTCGCTATGAAGGCCAACATACCATTTGCCTTCTTAACTGCCTGCTGCACCTGCATGCTTACTTTCAGAACTTTCAGTTCACAAAGACACCCAGTTCTCACTGCACCTCCCCTTTCCCAATCTATTGCTGTTCAGATAATAATCTGCTTTTCTGTTTTTGCCACCAAAGTGGATAACCTCACATTTATCCACATTATACTGCATCTGTCGTGTATTTTCCCACTCACTCAACCTGTCCAAATCACACTGGAGCTTCTCTGCATCCTCCTCACAGCTCACACTCCCACCCAGCTTTGTGTCATCTGCAAACTTGGATATATTACATTTAATTCCCTCATCTATATCATTAATATATATTGTGAATAGCTGGGGTCCTAGCACTGATCCCTGCGGTACCCCACTAGTCACTGCCTGCCACTCGGAAAAAGACCCGTTTATTCCTACTCTTTGTTTCCTGTCTGCCAACCAGTTCTCTATCCATGTCAGTACTTTACCCCCAATTCCATGTGGTTTAATTTTGTACGCTAATCTCTTATATAGGACCTTATCGAAAGCCTTCTGAAAGTCCAAATACACCACATCCGCTGGTTCTCCCTCATCTATCCTAATAGTTGCATCCTCAAAAAATTCCAGTAGATTTGTCAAGCATGATTTCCCTTTCGTAAATCCGTATTGACTTTGGCCAATCCCTGTTATTGTTTTCCAAGTGGAATTCCTGTTGGAATGGTGCTGAACATTGTGCAACCACCAACAAACATCCCCATTTCTCACCTTATGATTGAAGGAAGGTCATTGATGAAGCAGCTGAAGATGGTTGGGCCTCGGACACTACCCTGAGGAACTCCTGCAGTGACATCCTGGAGCTGAGATGATTGACCTCCTACAACCACAACCATCTTCCTTTGCGCTAGGTACGACTCCAACCAGCGGATAGTTTTCCCCCGACTGCCATTGACTACAGTTTTGCTAGGGCTCCTTAATGCCATACTCGGTCAAATGCTGCCTTGATGTCAAGGGCAGTCACTTTCACCTCACCTCTTGAGTTCAGCTCTTTTGCTCAAGTTTGAACCATGGCAGTAATGAGGTAAGGAGCTGAGTGGCACTGGCAGAACCCAAACTGAGCATCGCTGAGCAGGTTATTGCTAAGCAAGTGCTGCTTGATAGCACTGTCGACGACACTTTCCATCACTTTACTGATGACTGAGAGTAGACTGATGGGGCGATAATTGGCCTGTTTGGATTTGTCCTACATTTTGTGTACCTGGGTAATTTTCCACATTGTCAGGTAGATGCCAGTGTTGTAGCTGTTTTGGAAAAGCTTGGCTAGAGGTGCAGCTAGTTCTGGAGCACAGGTCTTCAGTACTATTGCCAGAATGTTGTCAGGATCCATAGCCTTTGCAGTATCCAGTGCCTTCAGTCGTTTCTGGATATCACGTGGAGTGAATTGAATTGGCTGAAGACTGGCATCTGTGATGCTGAGGACTTCAGGGGAAGGCCGAATTAGATCATCCACTCGGCACTTTTGGCTGAAGATTATTGCAAATGCTTCAGCCTTATCTTTCACACAGATGTGCTGGGCTCCCCCATTATTGAGAATGGGAATATTTGTGGAGCCACCTCCTCCTGTCAGTTGTTTAATTGTCCACCACCATTCACGACTGGATGTAGCAGGACTGCAGAGCTTGGAACTGATCTGTTGGTTATGGGATCGCTTAGCTCTGTCTATCGCATGCTGCTTCTGCTGTTTGGCACGCAAGTAGTCCTGGGTTGTAGCCTCAGCAGGTTGACACCTCATTATGAGGTATGCCTGGTGCTGCTTCAGGCATGCCCTGCTGCAGTCTTCATTGAAGCAGGGTTGATCCCCCACTTTGATGGTATTTGTTGACTGGGGGTTATGCCGGGCCATGAGGTTACAGATTGTGGTTGAATACAATTCTGCAGCTGCTGATGGCCCACAGCACCTCATGGATGCCCAGTTTTGCAATGTTAGGCCTGTTCGAAATCTATCCCCTTTAGCACGGTGGTGGTGCCAGATAACACGATGGAGGGTATCCTCAATGTGACAACCTTATCTCCACAAGGACTGTACGGTGGTCACTCCTACCAATATGTCATTGACAAATGCATCTGTGATAGGTTGGTTGGTGAGGACGAGGTCAAGTATGTTTTTCCCTCTTGTTGGTTCGCTCACCACCTGCCACAGACCCAGTCTAGCAGCTATGTCTTTTAGGACTTGGCCAGCTCGGTCAGTAATGGTACTACCGAGCCTCTCTTGGTGATGGACATTGAAGTCCCCAACCCAGAGTACATTCTGCGCCTTTTTTCCACCTTCAGTGCTTCCTCCAATTGATGTTCAACATGGAGGAGTACTGATTCATCAGCTGAGGGAGGGCGGTAGGTGGTAACTAGCAGGAGGTTTCCTTGCCCATGCTTGACTTGATGCCATGAGACATCATGGGGTCCGGAGTCGATGTCGAGGACTCCCAAGGCAACTCTCTTGTGACTGTATACCACTGTGCCGCCACCTCTGCTGGATCTGTTCTGCCGTTGCGACAGGACATACCAGGGGATGGTAATGGTGGTGTCTGGGACATTGTCTGTAAGGTATGATTCCATGAGTGTGACTATGTCAGGCTGTTGCTTGGCGAGTCTGTGGGACAGCTCTCCCAACTTTGGCACAAGCCCCCAGGAGGACCTTGCAGGGTCAACAGGGCTGGGTTTGCCTTTGTTGTTTCTGGTCCCTCGGTTGATGCCGAGTGGTCCGTCCAGTTTCATTCCTTATTGACTTTGTAGCGGTTTGATACAACCGCCTTCATTCTGCAGCAGTTCGCTGTGCCATCTACTTTTGAGTCACCACAACTAAACCAGTCGGTGACTACTGGGTGACATGGCTCATGAGTGCCGTCACAACCCACACACACATGGGCAGCACGCATATAATGGAAGTCATGCTACCACACAAAATCTTTCTGCTACCTGGACCACTCTGGAGGAGCCTGGCAGTAATCGACAGAGCATCTGTCAAGATTTGTCGTCGTCTGCTGTCAACTATGCAAACTTGCCATCATGAGGGCACAGCCCTTGCCACTCGCTATATGGTGAGTAGCTGAGGAGGACAAGGAAGAGGAGAAAGGGAGGAGGAAACTAGCACAGCCCCTTTCTGGCTGGGCTGCTCATGATCAACTCAGTCAAATAACAGTGACACCCTACTAGTTGCATCTTGCCAACCAGAAAAAGACCCATTTATCCCGACTCTCTGTTTTCTGTTGGTTAGCCATTCCTCTATCCAAGCTAATAAATTGCCCCTAACCCCAGGTGATCTTACCTTGTGTATTAACCTTTTGTGCAGCTCCTTATCAAATGCCTTCTGGAAGTCCAGATTACTACATCTTTTTTTAAATTCATTCATGGGATGTGGCCGTTGTTGGCCAGGCCAGCATTTATTGCCCATCCCTAATTACCCTTGAGAAGGTGGTGGTTAGCTGCCTTTTTGAACCGCTGCAGTCCATTTGGGGTAGGTATACCCACAGTGCTGTTAGGAAGGGAGTTCCAGGATTTTGACCCAGCGACAGTGAAGGAACGGCGATATCATTCCAAGTCAGGATGGTGTGTGACTTGGAGGGAAACTTGCAGGTGGTGGTGTTCCCATGCATTTGCTGCCCTTGTCCTTCTAGTTGGTAGAGGTCGCGGGTTTGGAAGGTGCTGTCAAAGGAGCCTTGGTGCACTGCTGCAGTGCATCTTACAGATGGTACACACTGCTGCCACTGTGCGTCGGTGGTGGAGGGAGTGAATGCTTGCAGATGGGGTGCCAATCAAGCGGGCTGTTTTGTCCTGAATGGTGTCGAGCTTCTTGAGTATTGTTGGAGCTCTTGGTGATGGACATTGAAGTCCCCCATCCAATGTACGTTTTGTGCCCTCGCCACCCTCTGTGCTTCCTCCAAGTGCTGTTCAACATGGAGGAGTACTGACTCATCAGCTGAGGGAGGGCGGTAGGTGGTAATCAGCAGGAGGTTTCCTTATCCATGTTTGATCTGATGCCATGAGACTTCATGGGGTCCAGAGTCGATGTTGAGGACTCCCAGGGCAACTCCCTCCCTACTGTATACCACTGTCCCGCCTGTTCTGGTGGGTCTGGCCTGCCGTTGTGACAGGACATACCTGGGGATGGTGATGGCAGTGTCTGGGACATTGTCTGTAAGGTATGATTCTGTGAGCATGACTATGTCAGGTTGTTACTTGACTAGTCTGTGGGACAGCTCTCCCAACTTTGGCACAAGCCCCCAGATGTTAGTAAGGAGGACTTTGCAGGGTCGACAGGGCTGGGTTTGCAATTGTCGTTTCCGGTGCGTAGGTCGATGCCAGGTGGTCCATCCAGTTTCATTCTTTTTTATTGTCTTTGTAGCGATTAGATACAACTGAGTGGCTTACTAGGCCATGTCATAGGGCGTGTAAGAGTCAACCACATTGCTGTGGGTCTGGAGTCACATGACGGCCAGACCAGGTAAGGACAGCAGATTTCCTTCCCTAAAGGACATTAGTGAACCAGATAATTCCAGATTTATTAATTGAATTCAAATTCCACCTTCTGCTGTGGTGGGATTTGAACCCATGTTCCCAGAGCAATACCCTGTGTCTCTGGGTTACTAGTCCAGTGACAATACCACTATGCCACCGCCTCCCCACAGGATCCCTATTATCCACTTTGCTTGTTACAGCTTTGAAAAATTTTAGCAAATTAGTCAAACACGATTTACCCTTCATAAAACCATGCTGACTCTGATGGATTGTGTTTTGACTTACTAAATGTCCTGTTATTACTTCCTTAATGATGGATTCCAACAATTTCCCAACGATAGATGTTAAACTAACTGATCTATTGTTTCCTACGTTCTGCCTCCCTTTTCGAATCAGAGTGTCATGTTAGCTTTTGTCCAATCCACTGGAATCTTTCCCGCATCCAGGGAATTTTGGAATATTATAACCAATGGATCCACTATCTCCACTGCCACTTTCTTTAAGACCCTAGGATGTAGGCCATCAGGCCCTGGGGACTTGTCTGCCTTCAACCCCAATAGTTTGCTCAGTACTTTTTTCCCTCGTGATGATGATTGTTCTAAGTTCCTCCCTTTCTCTTACCTCTGCATTTCCTGTTACTATTGGGATGGTACTAGTGTCCTCCACCGTGAAAACTGAGGCAAAATACTGATATAGTGTCTCCACCATTTCTGTGTTCCCCACTCTTAACTCCCCAGTCTCATCCTCCAAAGGACCAACATTCACTTGAGCTACTCTCTTACCTTTTATATACTTACAGAAGCTTTTGCTATCCGTTTTTATATTTTGCAACCCTTTGTTGATCTTTAAAAGTTTTCAAGCTTCCAGCCTGCCACTGGCCTTTGCAAACAAAATTTATAAATCAAAGCATACCATATTGCTTACCTGTCTTCTGTATGCCTTTGCTTATCCTCGTGCGCCTATGGAGTGCTACTCCCGTGGCTGCTGGTGGAAAGCTGCTGACTTTCTTTGGGGGAGACTGCAGATGGTCCTGCAGTACAGTCTCAAGCAGCTTTGCACTGCACCACCTCAGCATGTGTGGCAGCATTCTGGGTTGGTTGGCTGGCAGGTAACAGCAAGAGCACTGGCGAAGTGGCAGTGCTGTGGACACATGCTGAGAGAGGACAAGAGGTTCATCCTCCACAGAAACTGCCACTGCTCCAGAGAGATGCTGCAGCAGTCCGAGTAATCTGTTGGAGGACAGATTGCTGGACTGCCGTGACACCCTGCAGGCACCTTTGAACACTGGTATCCACAGGCTTGATGGCAGCAAGCTGAGCTTGTGTGACTCCATTCTGAGCTTCCACTGCCACACCCGGACGTGGGTGCCTTCTGTTTTTGCTGCAATCAAAGCTGAGACATTGGCCACCAGATGCTGTATCATGGTTGGGTCTGCAAACGTGCTAATGGAGTTAACCACCACTTAATGCTGGAAAGGATGAACTCCAAGTTCTGTGCAAAGCTCTGCACCAAGTTGGTGCTGGACTGTTCCATGCTTCTTGACATTGATCACAGGCTTTCTGGCAGGCTTGCCAATGCACCAAGCATTTCATTGTGCATACCCATCAGCCTTTTTCAGTAGGTCACCTCATCAAAGTCCTCATCTGAGTTCTCTGCAGAAGAACTTGTCTGCGATCTCACCTTCCGGCAACTTGGCTCCTGCGCTACCCTTGTCTCGTGCTGTAGCTTCAGACCACCCATGCCCGGTGTCTCACCATGTGCAGATCCCGCCTGTAAGTTATCGTCTAAAGTATGCACAGGGTCAGTATTTGAACTGGTGGCTGTGAGTGTGAGAGCGAGTGATAGTGTTTCTTCTTCATCACTGTCTTCCAGCTCTTCCAGTTCTTGCTGTTCCACAACTCCCTGGTCAGGTTGCAGTTCTTGGGTGTCTGAAAGGAGAAAGGCACATGAGTAGGGTTGTGGTGAGGCAAGAGAGTGGAGGATGTTGTGTGATTGCCGTTAAAAGTGATGTCCCTTTAAGATCTTAGTATGCTAATGAGCTAAGTACCAGGATGCAGTCATGTGACTACAAGCCAGAGTCACTCTGCAACTGTAACACCCAAAGTAAGGTTCTGTAAATAGTTTGCTCTGTACTGTACATAATAACTTAGCTGTAATAAACCTATTTATGATTTTCAACCAACTGGACTCCACACATGTGTCGGGTTCGGGTCGGGTAGGGCCCATCTTCTGGGGCCAGCAGTCGGGCTCGGGTCAGGTCGGGCCGAGTCCAGGTCAAGTCGGGTTGGGTCGGGCCAGACACACACGGTAAGTGCTCTGCCGGTAAGTATTAAAAATAAAAAACTTACCTGAGCTGGGAGTCCGGCACAAAACCGAGTCTGCGCAGTGAGCGAGTGACGTCACTATGACATCATCACGCATGCGCTGCAGCTTCCTGGAGGTTCTGTGTCAGGAAGGTAAGTAAAGGGATGGTCGGGTCAGGCTCGGGTCGAGTCGGGTCGTGGCGGGTTCAGGTCGGGTCGGGCTCGGCGCAAAATCGGAGGGACTCTGGCCGGGTCGGGCTCGGGTCCGCTGTGGTTCGGTCGGGTTTGGGTCGGGTTCTTTTTCCCGACCTAAAGCAGGGGCTCTACTCCACACATCTCAATTATGTTGCATCAGACAACCTAAAGAACTAATTACAGGAGAAGCAAGTGGTGTATGCTTATACCATCTGCAGCATGTAAACCAAAAAGGAATGTGGAAAGCGGGGGAAGTGAAACATGCAAAGGATTAGTTATCAGAATACCTTCATCTCCAATTGTTTTTGCCCTGCTGTTAGACACGGACTCAGTGATGGTAACTTAAATGTTAGTGGCCACTGTTTCCTCCGTGGAGGTAGGGAGCTGGTTGGTTTTAAGTAGTGCAGGCCAGCTTTATGTGGTGCTAGATTTACACAAACTTAGGCCCCCTGGTGAGGCATGCAACCACTCAGTAGCACATTCTCCAATGCCGTCACATCTTTCCTAAAGTGTGGAGCCCAGAACTGGATGCAATACTCCAATAACACAAATATCCGATTGATCACATAAACAGACGATGTTGTAACAAAAGAGCATACAAATGTGACACCAGCACGAAGTGAAATCAACGGTGTGGCGCCTTTCTTTCTCTATAAGTTCTACAGAGTGGTCCCCCTGTGGCAGAGGATGAGGTGGAGGCAGCTTGCTCCTTACTCTCTGTCTCTGGCTTCTGTCCTTAACTTGGAGATGCCCATGGAGGCTCCTGCACAAGCTGCCACGCATGTGTCATTGCAGGGGCTGCTTCTGACAATGGGCCTTGGCACACAGTTGGTTCCTGAGTCCGAGGGGGCAAGGGTCAAAGCTTGATGCCGGTGCTCCCTTAGGGGTGGCCCCTTCATCTGCCACTTCGACCATCTCAACCCTTTCCTGGCACCCTTGGATGCTGGATGAGGTCATCAACTGGGACGCAGCTGGCATCCACTCCGAGCAAGTCTGCGCCATCAGCGATACTGAGTCGTCTATGCTACAGAGTGGTTCCATATTTCTGTGCATATCAGTGCACTGTTCCTGCATCCACTCAGAATGGTGCTACATATGGCTCTCCAAGACGTTGCCCAATCTCTCAATGGAGGAGCTCACGCGAGTGAATCCAGGAGTCATGACAGAGATTATGTGCTGCATGGACTCCTCCATTGCCTGCCCATGGTTCCTCAAGGCCTCAGGCAACATTAACAAATGGGAACTTATCTGCCTCTGGTTCTCAAGGAAGGCACCCCTTGTTTGTGATACTTGAGGCCCAGCAATTTTGCCTAGTGAAGCATTGCTGTGTCTGACCTCCGTCCTCTGAGGGGCACTGCCCACAGCTGACTCTGCCTCACGCTCCTCCTCCTGCTCACACGTGATGTGAGGTTCACCCAGTGCTCCCCTTTCGACACTGCTGTGCGGCCTAATCAAGGTGAGTGTGTCTGTGCTGGTGGAAGGTGCCGAGGTGTGATGTGACAGTGCTGGTTCCGGTGAGTCTCCCCCTGCCGAGGACAGCGGCACTGATTGTGCTTGTACACTCTGGTCCTCCTCTGCAGCTGGCCCTGTGGGAAATACGAGAAAGTGGAAATGAGAGCTCATCCAACTCAACAATTGCCCCAGCACAACCATCTTAGATGATAGCAGTCAAAGAGTCACAGCATGCATTGGGTAGGAGTGTCCTCCATGCCCTTCAGCCCAAACTGGAGCAATCAAATAGCCCTGCTTTTCACGGCCTCCTATCTCACCCTCCCCCACCGATTGACTCATAGGAACCTTGGCGATCTCCAGCGCTGCCTCCTCCATTAGCATCAGAGTATGGAGTTGGGCCACACCATCACCCGTTCTTGCCATTTCCCAAGCGTTATGGCCTCTCTTCTCCTGCAGGATGAGGGGAGAGTGATTCATGAGCGGGCTGCTCTCCCTCATCTCTTCCAGCGTGACATGCACTTGAGCTGATGTGCCCCTCAGTGATGTCCCCTTCTGTATAGATCCCTGTATGTGAGAGTGGCTGCCGTCTGCAACTGGACACTTGATCTGACAATGTTACAGAGAGCTATGGACGCTCTTTGAGGTCAGCTTGCATGCATGCTGGTGTTTACACAGTTGATGACCTATCACCCGGATGCCACTAGCCACTCACCTTAACAGACCTTATCAGGTCATTGAATCCCTTCCTGCACTGGGCCCATGTCCTTCTGGTGAGTCCCCAGCTGTTGACCTCCGTAGCCACCTCCAACCATGCCCTCTTGGTCTCTGTTGAAGGATTTCTCCATGTGAAGGCCGGGAAAAGGACATTTCTACCGTCTGCCACAGAATCCGTTAACACCTCAATGGAGGCATCAGAAAATTGTGGTGCTGCCCAGGGACACATGCCCATGCCTGTGCTGGCCCTCTGACCTCCCTGCTGCTCCATACTTTCAAGCAGTGGCAAGCCCAGTTATGGTTGCCATTTGCCTTTTAAAATAGCCTGTTTCATTTGAAAATAGCATTGTGTCAGCAATGCTGGCGCAGGGTTGGGACCAAGAAATGTTCCAGGAGTCAGGTTCCCTACCCAAGAATGAAAATTCAGCCCGTGGTGTCCCGCAAGGATTTGTGCTGGGCCTCAACTATTCACCATATTTATTAATGACTTAGATAACACAATATACAGCCATATATCCAAGTTTAATACTGGTGCACAGATTGGTGGCATAGTAAAGTAGTGTAGAAGGGAGCATAAAATTACAGAGACATTGTTGGATTAAGTGAGTGGGCAAAACTTTGGCAGATGGATTTCAATGTAGCCAGGTCTGAAGTCATCCATTTGCTAACAAAAAGGATAGATGTGAGTAGTTTTTAAAAATTGAAAAACTAGGGACAGTGGAGGTCTCGAGGTTTAGCCTGGAATTTTACGTCCCCCCAAAAGGAGTGGACTGGTGGGGGGGTGTAAAATTGAGTGGGAAGTGAGGGGGGAGGGGGGGCTGTTGCCGACACCCTCCTGCCCCTGCTGCAATCTTGCCAGGGGCGACGATGGCGTGAAATGGGCCCCCTGCCCCAGCTCAATCAAAACCCTTAAGTGACCAATTAACTGCCACTTAAGGGCTACTTCTGCCGCCACTGGTATTTTAACAGTGGCTGGCGGGTGCCTTAGGCCCCCAGAACACAGCCAGATAAAACCTAGCAGTCTCCTTGTGAGCTGTAGGGGCCCTCCTGATCAGGTACCCTATGCCCCACAGAGGGCCCCCCCAAAGCCCCAACTCCCTCACAAAAATAAAGACCCCCCCCCCAACAACCGACCCCCCATTGCCTCGCTGGGATCCGGCTGATTGTCCCCAGCGAGTCGCCAAAACTTACCTTTATTCCAGGGCCGGCATCTTAGAGCAGCACATTCAGGAACCAACCAGACAGCAGGTTATCAGACTTGGTTTTGTGTAATGTGACAGGATTAATTAATGACCTCAAAGTAAAGGCACCTCCAGGGAGCAGCGACCACAATATGATTGAATTTTGCATCCAGTTTGGAAGAGAGAAGAGTGGGTCTAAGACTGGTATTTTAAACTTAAATAAGATCAACCATGTGGGCATGAAAGCTGAGCTAGCTGAAGTGAACTGGGCTACTAGGTTAGGAGATAGATCAATAGAGAAGCAGTGCAGACATTTAAGGGGATATTTCAGAATACTCAGATTAAGTATATTCCTACTGTAAAGAAAAGTTCTAAGGGGCGGACTCACCATTCATGGTTAACTAAATAAGTTAAGGAAAGCATCAAAGTTAAGGAAAAAGTATATAATTGCGCAAAAATGAGTAATAGTTCAGATGCTTGGTCATAATATAAAGAACGGCAGAGAATGACTGAAGGTTAATCAGGAGAAAGAAATTAGAGTATGAGAGGATAAAAGCAAAATACTTCAGATGCTGGAAATCTGAAATAAAAACAAGAAGTTCTGGAAATACTCAGCAGGTCTGGCAGCATCTGTGGAGAGAGAAGCAGAGTTAACGTTTCAGGTCAGTGACCCTTCATCAGAACTAGCAAATATTAGAAACGTATTAGGTTTTAAGCAACTAAAGCGAGAAGGTGTTGATTTGACAAGGTCACAGAGAGAATAACTGACCAGATGGTCATGGAGCAAAGGCAAATGGTATGTTAATAGTGTGGTGAAAGGCAAAGCATTAGTACAGAGAGGGTGTTAATTGACAAAATAATGAACAGCCCTGGTCCCAAACACAAATGTGAGAAAAACAGTGGGTAAGCACAGTAGAAACAAACTAAACAAACTAAAATAAAATAAACAAATAAAAAAGAAAAAATAACTAAAAATAAAAAGGGGGGGCCCGTCATGCTCTGAAATGATTGAACTCAATGTTCAGTCCGGCAGGCTGTAGTGTGCCTGATCGGTAAATGAGATGCTGTTCCTCGAGCTTGCGTTGATGTAGAATATGAGAGGAAGCTAGCTAGAAATGTAAAAACAGATAGCAAGAGTTTCTACAGGTATTTAAAAAGGAAATGAGTAAGTAAACTGAGTGTTGGTCCTCTGGAGAGTGAGAATCGGGAGCTAATAGTGGATAATAAGGAAATGGCGGATGAAATGAACAAATATTTTGCTTCTGTCTTCACTATAGAGGATACAAAAAAATTCTGGTAGTAGCTTTAAATCAGGAGGTGGAAGGAAGAGAAGAACTTGGTGAAATTACAGTCAAAGGGGATGCAGTACTGACCGAACTGATGGAGCAGCAGGCTGACAAGTCCCTGGGTCCTGATGGGCTTCATCCTAGGGTCTTAAAAGAGGTGGCTAATGAGGTAGTAGATGCGTTGGTGTTCATTTTTCAAAATTTGCTAGATTCTGGAAAGATTCAATCAGACTGGAAAGAAGCAAATATAACTCCTTAATTCAAGAAGTGGGGAGGCAGAAAACAGGTAACTATAGGTCAGTTAGCTTGATGTCTGTCGTGGGGAAGGTGTTAGAATCGATTATTAAGGAGGTTATATCTGGGCACTTGCAAAAACTCAAGGTAATTGGGAATAGGCATCATGGTTTTGTGAAAGGGAAATCATGTTTAACCAATTTATCGGAGTTCTTTGAAGGAGTGACATGCACTCTGGATAAAGTTGACGTACTGTACTTAGATTTCCAGAAGGCATTTGACAAGGTGCACATAAAAGGTTATTGCGCAAAGTAGGAGCTCATGGTGTAGGGGGTAACATATTAGTATAGATAGAAGATTGGCTAGCTGGCAGAAAACAGAGAGTTTTTTTATGGGTCCTTTTCTGCATGGCAGGATGTGACGAATGAAGTCCCACAGGGGTCTGTGCTGGGGCCTCAACTTTTTACACTTTATATCAATGACTTTTATGAGTGGAGTGATGGCATGGTATCTAAATTTGCAGATGACACAAAGATAGGTAAGAAAGTATGTTGTGAAGAGGACATAAGGAGGTTGTAGACTGATGTAGAGAGAGGTTGAGTGGGTGGGCAAAATTCTGACAGATGGAATATAATGTGGGAAAATGGGAAGTTGTTCACTTTGGCAGGAAGAGAAAACAGAACGACTGCAGAATGCCAGAGTGCAGAGGGATCTAGGTATTCTAGTGCATGAGTCACAAAAAATTAGCATGCAGGTACAGCAAGTAATAAAGAAAGCTAATGGAATGTTCTCCTTTATTATGAGAGGAATTGAAAATAAAAGTAAAGATATTATGCTTCACTTATGCAGGTCAATGGTGAGACCACATCTCGAATACTGTGTGCAGTTTTGGTCTCCTTATTTAAGGAAGGATATAGATGTGTTGGAGGTGGTTCAGAGGAGGTTTACTAGATTGATACCTGGAATGAGCGGTTGCCTTCTGAAGAAAGGTTGGACAGACTGGGTTTGTTTTCGCTGGAGTTTAGAAGAGTGAGGAGAGACTTGATTGAAGTATATAAGATCCTGAACAGTCTTGACAAGGTGGATGTGGAGAGGATGTTTCCTCTTGTGGGGAGTCCAGAACTAGGGGGCATTGTTTTAAAATTAGGGGTCGCCCTTTAGGGACAGAGATGAGGAGAAATGTTTTTCTCTCAGAGGGTTGTGCGACTTTGGAACTCTCTGCCTCAGAAGGTGGTGGAGGCAGGATCATTGAATATTTTTAAGGCAGATGCAAATAGATGCTTGTTAGGCAAGGGAGTCAGAGGTTATCGGGGGTCGATGGGAGTGTGGAATTCAAAAAACAAACAGAACAGCCATGATCTTATTGAATTGTGGAGCAGGCTCGAGGGCTGAATGGCCTACTTCTGCTCCTAATTCGTAACTTCGTATGCTGCCGCTTCTGGGTGCAGTCCCAGCAATGGCCACCACTCCTGGTGGCGCTGCTGGGACTAAGAGCTGGTGGCTCGCTGATTGGCCGGCAGCTCTTGGAGTCAGATCTTGCTGCCTCAAGGAGGTGGAAGTCCTACCCAAGTCAGATTAAGGGCCTGGGGAGGTTAAAATTCTGGCATGGCACCCCAGGCTTGGTGGAGGTGGGCTCGGCCCTGAATTTTTGGCTGGTAGGCGGGGCCTCCCGCCCAACGTAAAATTCCGGTTTTAGGAACTCTCTTCCACAAAAAGCAGTAGATGCTAGCTCAGTTAATAATTATAACCTGAAAACAATAGATTTTTGTTTGCCAAGTGTTTTAAGGGGTATGTAACCAAGGCTGGTATATGGAGTTAGGCGACAGATCAGCCATAATCTTAATGAATGGTGGAACAGGCTTGAGAGGCTGAATGGCCTAACTCCTGTTCCTCTGTAGATATCCTATTTCAAATTATTAGAAGATCTATATATATTTCATATCTAGTTATTTATCGGATGTCACTGATTGCTTTAAAGTTGGGTACTGCATTAGGGGAGAGTAATTCTTAATTGCTTATGACTCTGCTAACTTCTTTCATACATGTTGGATGGGATAAACATTGTTTTCTGGTGTGCAGAATGTCACTTCAAAGTTATTATTCTTATGCAAGTACAGTTTGACTGCAAAGGAAATAGAAACCATTATGCAGATACAAATTGCTTTTTTTAATAAATTTAAATAAAGGCTTAATAAATTGCAAGAATGGGCCTGGGACTAACATCTGGGTGAGTTCAGGACACCTTCATTTCAATTATTTCAAGGTTGTTTTATCAGTTAGAATGGACATTTTCTGACCTCATGTACCCCAGTTTTGAACTTTAAAATGCTTAAAGGTTATATCACAAACCCTATACTGGAGCCCTTGTGGAGGTGACCATGTGATCATCAGATAGAACTTTACTTTATGTTTTATGTTTTGGGCACCAGTCCAGGTTCAGTATGACTGGGAGAGTTAATGAGGTATCAAATATTTTGTAATTTTGTATCCTGGAAGAAATAACATCAGCTGTTTACTTTTTGCTGTTAATAAGTATAATTTGTAGTTTATAGCCTGAATTATACAGTATGAAAGAATGCTTATTCTTCTATTAGCAAAAGAATTGGAGAACATGGGAGTTCACTGGGACCGTGTTATAACGCAGTCTGCTATAGTGTGGAACTTAGTATAACGTGGATCCTTCTTGGACCCCAAAATTTTCATTTAAATTTATCATTTCAGAATGTATTTCAGAACATTGTTGAAGTATAAATGCTCCACAATCGATTTAGAACCAACCAATGACTAATTAAGGCGCCATTCTTCTCTGTATAAATACAGGTCAAACTTGCACTGTTATCCAAACAACGATCAATGCGAAATCATGTATGCTGAATCACCAAAGAGAAAATATTACACCATCGGCAAGACGCTGAAAATCATTGCCCAGATCAAAGAAGGCGCTACACAAGCATCCATTTTGCAGAGAATGGGGACTGCTGAATCAACGCTTGGTGGGTGGCTTAAAGATGAAGAGAAGTTGAGAAAGGTGTCGATAGAGATGAATGAAGGTGGCCAAGCAAAAAAGAAAGACTGATATGCCGACAACATACCTCTTGACAAAGCTGTATACATGTGGTTCACCCAACAGGGAGCCAATGGTGTACCTGTATCCAGTCCTGTTATTCAAGCGCAGGCCAAGAAGTTTTGCCACCAAATGAATGAAAATACCAGGACCCCAGTGGAGTTTGCAATCAGCAAAGGATGATTAGCAGGATACAAGAATATTTTGCAAGCGACTTTCAGAAGAGATGATTCAGCCACCATATAATTTCTCGCTGAATTAAAGAAGATTTTACACGAAGGAGGATACAGTGAAGAACAAATCTACAACTGTGATGAGACGGCCCTGTACTCCAAAAATGTTACCAGAGAAGGCATCAGTGACAAGAAACGACACCAACAAAATGTCCGGATTTAAACAGATAAAGACAAGGTTGACAATACTCCTTTGCTGCAACAAGCCCGGGCTACACAAGCTGACTCTTCTCGTCATCAGAAATTTCGCCAAACCACGTTGTTTCCATCAGCTAAACCTAAAATCACTACCATGACAATACTCAAATAGCGTGCCAAAGCCTGGATGACTTCATCAATTTTCCAAGACTGGTTCCACCATGGATACGTACCAAACATCAGAAAACATCTCAGACAGAGCAAACTACCAAAGAAGGCCATCTTGCTGCTTGACAACTGCCCTGCACACCCACCCCCAGAGAACCTGTTAACACGAGGTGGGAACATCAGATACGTCTATCTACCGAAAAACACGTCAAAAATTCAACCCCTTGACCAAAGCATCATATCGACCATCAAACGTAACTACAGAAGAGAATAGTGGACAGTAAGGATGACGTGACAACTTTCCTGAAAAAACTGAACATGAAAGAGGGAAGCTACATGTGCAGCCGTGCCTGGCAAGAAGTGATAATCAACTGTATCAAAAACTCCTGGAAAACGCCCTGGGTGCTGTATTTGAGACGGAAATCAACAGCGATGACAAGGACAATTTTGAAGGCTTCACTGAAGAAGAAATACTTGAAAGTGAGAAGCAAATTGTGGATTACGATGGATTCATTGCCCACGATCTAAAGAACACCAGGTCTGTACTAGAATTAGATTCTGACTGTTATGTCTCCTGGTTCCCATAAGTTAGAAATAATCACACTTTAGACTTGGAAAGGCTGGAGCTTTTTGTTTATTCCATTCAGGCTACCATACTGCTTGGTAAAGACTGCCTGTAGACTGGTGTAGTGTTACACATCACATGACTGCAGTGAAGCAGTGAAATGTGACCCCCTGGAACACACTTACAAATGATAATTCGTTCCCAGCTAATTAGTTCCTAGCTCTTTACAACTAATATAACAATACATTAAATTGACGATATCATTGCATGACTGAATATCAACACCCAAGAAGCTACCAATGAGATGATGACAGATGATGAAATATTTGCTGATGGAACTGATCCAAACCCTCTAGATGTCCGGCAAGCTGAAGAGGATGAGGATGACACTGAGATCGGGCCACTGCCCTCATCCCATACAATCTTCCACTATCTAGAAGAATCGCTGAGATGGTTGGAAGCCAATAAAAACTCAACGACTGCATCTGTGACACAGCTTCAAAACATCCTACATCTAGCAAAGGCTGTAATAGTGAATAGTTCAAAATGACTAATTTCTTCAACATGCATTCACCCATTCAATAATGACCGTCTGTGGTTTTAAGTAGTCTGATTGAACATGTATATTCACATTTCTGTTACCAGAAGAAATAAAATTTAGTTTATTTGAATTGATTGTCTTCATTTTATTTTTTAACCTGAGATCAGATGGTTTGTCCCTTTATGAGGCTGTTTTAAGCAGTTTATCTATAGTTCTGCATTATTCTGGCTACTGGCCTGGCACTTTTGAAAGGACTACATTATAACGCAGCCTCAAGATATAGACCCCGTGGACTGTGTTACAGCAAGGTCCCAGTGTACTTGCACCAATTCTGGAAACATCTTACAGCAATAATGTCTCTGTTAAGTATCATCTCTATAAAGTCACATTCATGTCCTTTGGGAGCAATGTTTGGTACTGAGTTCAACAAAATATCTCAGTGAAATGTAAAAACTAAACAGGATTTGAGCTCATGAAATAAAAAGCAGAAAATTATGGAAATACTCAGCAGGCCAGGCAGCATCTGCGGAGAAAGAAATGGAGATAACGTTTCAGCTTGATGACAATTCATCAGAATTGTTAGAAATATAATAGGTTTTAATTAAGTAAAGTGGAGTGGGGAGGGTGAAAAAAGAACAAAAGGAAAGTTCTGTGATAAGGTGGAAAACAGGAGAGATTAAATGACAAAAGAGTTGGTGGTGCAGGGTCAAAGGGTGTGGTAATGGGACAAGTTAAGAAGCAAAAGATATGATTAGAGGAAGTGGAAATGGCAAAATGATGAACAGCTGCTGTCTGAAAGAAAAACAAGAAAAATGAAAGTAAAACCAAAACCTGCAAAGAAAAAGGAAATAAAATGAGGACAGAGATTACAGTCTAAAATTGTTGAACTCATTGTTGAGTCAGAAGGCTGTAAAGTGCCTACTCCAAAAGCAAGGCCTTTGACAAGGTCCCGCAACATAGGCTGGTCCAGAAGGTTCGAACACATGGGATCCAGGGTGAGCTAGCAAATTGGATGCAAAATTGGCTTGGTGATCGGAGGCAGAGGGTGGTAGTGGAGTGTTGTTTTCAGATTGGAGGCCGGTGACCAGTGGTGTGCCGCAGGGATCGGTGCTGGGCCCTTTGTTGTTTGTCATTTATATTAATGACTTGGGTGTGAATGTAAGGGGCATGATTATTAAGTTTGCAGATGACACCAAAATTGGTGATATAGTGGACAGTGAAGAAGGTTGTCTAAGGTTACAACAGGATATAGATCAACTGGGAAAGTGGGCAAGGGAGTGGCAAATGGAATTTAACGCAGACAAGTGTGAAGTGATGCATTTTGGGAAGTTAAACCAGGGCAGGACATATACAGTGAATGGCAGGGCCCTGGGGAGTGTTCCTGAGCAGAGAGACCTTGGGGTGCAAGTACATAGTTCCCTGAAAGTGGCAACACAGGTAGACAGGGTGATGAAGAAGGCGTATGGCATGCTTGCCTTCATCGGCCGAGGCATTGAGTACAAGAGTTTGGACATCATGTTACAGTTGTACATAATGATGGTTAGGCCGCATTTGGAGTACTATATGCAGTTCTGGTTGCCGCACTACAGGAAAGATGTGATTAAGCTAGAGATGGTGCAGAAAAGATTCACAAGGATGTTGCCTGGTTTGGAGGGCTTGAGTTATAACGAGAGATTGGATAGGCTGGGTCTGTTTTCCCTGGAGCGAAGGAGGCTGAGAGGGGACACGATAGAGGTATATAAAATTATGAGAGGCATAGATAGGATAGATAGCCAGAGTCTGTTTTCCATGGTAGGGGTGACTAAAACTAGAGGGCATAGATTTAAGGTGAGAGGGAGGAGGTTTAAAGGGGATCAAAGGGATAAATTTTTCACACAAAGAATAATGGGTATCTGGAATGAGCTGCCTGGGGAGGTGGTGGAGGCAGGAACAGTAGCGACATTTAAAAGGCATCTGGACAGGTACTTGAATGAGCAAGGCATAGAGGGATATGGAATTAATGCAGGCAGGTGGGATTAGTATAGATAGGCATTATGATCGGCAGTGGGCCAAAGGGCCTGTTCCTATGTTGTATGACTCTATGAGGTGCTGTATCTTGAGCTTATGTTGAACTTCATTGAAACATTACAGAATGCCGAGGACAAAGAGGTCAGCGTGAGAGCAAGGTGGAAAAGTAAAATTACAGCCATCTGGAAGCTCGGGGTCATGCTTTCGGACTTTCCGCAAAGTTGTCATCCAATCTACCTTTAGTCTCCCCAGTATAGAGCTGACCACATTGTGAGCAGCGAATGCAGTATACTAAATTGAAAGAGGTAAATAAAAATCACAATTTCAACTGGAAGGAGTGTTTGGGGCCTTGGATGGTAAGGAGAGAGGTGGTAAAAGGGCAGGTATTGCACCTCCTTGTGCTTGCATGGAAAGGTGCTGTGGGAAGGGGATGGGTTGTTGGGGGGTGATTGTGGAGTGGACCAGGGTGTCGTGGAGGGCTAGGTCCCTTCGGAATGTTGGAAGGGTGGGGGGTAGATATATTTGGTGGTGGCATCATTCTGGAAGCGGCTGAAATGGCGAAGAATGATGCGTTGAATAGGGAGGCTGATGGGTAGAAGGTGAGGACAAGGGGATCCTATCGTGGCTCTGGGAGGTAGGGGAAGGAGTGAGAGCAGAAGTGCGGGAAATGGGACAGACAAGGTTGAGGGCCCTGTCAATCACAGTGGGGAGAGGAATCCTTGGTTGAGGAAAAAGAAACACGTATTAGAAACACTGGTATGGAAGGTTGTATCGTCAGATTAGATGTGGCAAAAACGGAGAAACTGGCGGAACAGAATCGAGTCTTCACTGGAAGTAGGGTATGAGGAAATGTAGTTGAGGTAGCTGTGGGAGCCATTGGGCTTAAAGTGAATAATTTGTTGCTAGCCTATCCCCAAAAATGGCGACAGAGAAGTCAAGGAAGGGAAGGGAAAAGTTGGAGATGGACCATGGGAAGCTGAGAGAAGGGTGGAAACTGGAAGCAAAGTTGATAAAAAAAATTCTGTTCAGAGCAAGAGCAGGAAGCAGCACCAATACAGTCATCAATGTACCAGATGAAGAGCTCAAGGAAGGGGTCCGAGTAGGACTGGAACACAGAATGTTCCACATAACCCACAAAAAGGCAGGCATATCTAGGACCCATGCAGGTACCCATGGCAACACTTTTTATTTGGATTTATTTTTGATTGGGTGACGGCTTTGCGGAACACTTCCATTCAGTCCACAAATATAACCCCGAGCTTCCAGTCGCCTGTTGTTTTAACCTATTACATTTCTAACTTTTCCCAGTTCTGATGAAAGGTCTTCAACCTAAAACATTAATTCTGTTTCTCTGTCCACAGATGCTGCCTGACCTGCTGAATATTTCCAGCATTTTCTGTTTTTATCACAAACAGTAATGTGTTGCTCCATCCTGGAAAAATCTGACTTCCCTTTTTTGATTTATTTTTCAGGGCATGGATAATACAGGAGTACCGTCAGTCCCACTGATGATAGGGTGTGGAATTGCCTGTATGGCCCTTTTAACATTGCTTGCTGTATACGCTGCTTTTTGGAGGTACTGTGCATCAGCCTAATGATTACATATGAAATGTCAGTTGTTAAAAATGCACCATAATAATATTGTTCCGTGTGTGGTCCAATTCACTGTGTTCTGATTATAATATACGTGGTCAACTATTCATTAACTCTGTTATCAAAGGAGATAGTAGTTCAGTTATCAACAACACACCTTTTGAAGCAGTGTGACAAAAATGAACCATTTATATCTTGTTATTTTATTACCCAATTTTTACTTTACTGCAAGCTACAGGAATATACTGTACAGCCTGGTGGGCCAAAGGTATTAACTTCGGTTCCTGTTGAACAAAGGGATTTTAAAATGTATTGAATGCAGACTCATTAGTTTCAATCTGTTGAATAGCTGTCTGCACAATTTCCAACCATCACAGATTTTACTAAGTGATTGGAGACAAGTGTCCGAGGCAAATGACAAACTGTGAATTACCACTAAGGTACTCATGTCCAAGACTCCTTGTTTCAGTATATTTTCAAAGAATGTTGAATGATATATATATCTGACCTTACATTTGTCAGTCAGGGTGTTTAAAGCCAGCAGGAAGATTGAACTAGATCCAGCTGAGGTAATTTTTAACCACTTAAGTAGTGAGTGGTCATGCTTCAAGGATTAGTGTTATGTTCAGTGGTAATGCAGGAGAACAATTATGTTCATGATTACAGTAAGTATACTGTTTGTACTGAATGCTGTTCATTTATCTGCTCAACGTTAAATATATTTGTCTGTGGATTCAGAGCCTGAGCCTCATTTTTTTTGAGTGTTTATTCATCTGCCCCCTGAAAACAGAGATACTTTGCAATAAAGCAGAATACAGGGGTAAGGGTTCAATGTTCAGTTTCTTGTTCTCACTAGATGTACCTAGACAATGAGCAGATACGGACACACTCTGGTCAATAGGGCACTCAAAGTTCACTTCTGGGAGTGGTCATTGATACTAAACCCAAATAGTGTAAAAATCCAAAATCGTAACAACTATCTGATCATCAGGACTTTCAAACAAAGGTCTCATAATCAGTCCTCCTTTTAAAGAGTGCCTCCTGCTCTCAGGACTAATTGCATTTCATTATTTAGGATTCCTTTTGGTACTATCAGAAAGAAGGTGATCTTACCAGGACTTTTTTTTTTAATGGGGACTGTCATCACTTGTTTTTGTGAATTATCAGAGGAAACTAACTGGCAGGCATGACTGTGCTTATCGACTTGAGAGAACTGAAGCAATATGCAGAGATAGAATGACATGATTGTTGGGGATAACATTCTCTCTATTGACGTTAATTAAGCTGCTTCATGCTCCTGACCTCAAGAACTGTTGTCAAACAGTTGGGCTCAGCAGTTGACTGTACAGTTCTTATCAAACCAGTATGGAACTCTTGGACTCAATGTCCATTGATATCAAATTGTTACATCCCATCCCATGGGACTGTGCCCAAGAACAGAACCTGGGATCTTAGTCTGCGGGGCTCACATACTCATTGGATAAACATGCAGAACCCTCAGCAGAGCCTATAGGTCAAACATGTGATGAAAATGCTCACTCTTGCAGTTCGCTTTGAGCAGTTGGTAGCAAGTTACCTCCAATGCCAGTTCTATTTCTACCCATTTGCATGCTTGTCCAATAACCAACAAAGTGAATATTTCCCTCTGGCAGGATGGTGGGTACTTTTTAGCTATAATGGGGAGAGCAGAATGCACCAGTTTGATGGAGCACTTCCCACTTACTTAGAACTTAGCAAATTGCGCAACAGGCTTAAATCTTTATCTCTCATAAATTCAAGCTCATTTCCTATTAATTAAGCATAACCCACTTGAATAAATTAAGCTGCATAATGCACATGTCTATCTGTAAAAAAAATCATGAAGTATTGGCCCAGATTTTGCTGCTAAAATAACAGAGTTGAATGGTGCTTAGAGATTTGTAAAATTTTACATTCTTGCTTCACTCTTATTTTCTGTCTTTTTATCTCACTCAATCCAATCTTTCATTCCCTCTCTTTAAATTTTTCTCTGTACCTGATTTGACTGTAAATCACCCTGTTCCTCTCTCTCAATCCTAAATCTTGTTATCAAAGTGCTTCCATTTTTAAATATTTTTTTTGAGGACTTGTGTTTAAAAATTGTGGAAATTGATTCATTTGAAAGACTGAAGAGATTCCACAGATGCTGGATTGTGGCTTTAGAAAAAAGTCACAGGAAGGACTTGGGACTTGGTTTAAAAGCAAACCCTTACTAGAAATCACATGTCTTAAGCTACGTAAACAGCAGGAGCCTTGGTGACTAAGGGAGTTATTTACAGAGAAGTGACGTGACAAGATTTATGGTGGTCAAGAGTTAGTTTCATTTTGGATATTGTTTTGAGTCAGTTGGGGGCAAGCCTACTAAGAGAGAAGCCACCAGATCATCTTTTTTCCACCTCTTTGAGAAACCCTGAGAATCCAGTGTGATAGCTAAAACCCTGATGCAGTGATTTCTCCTAGAAAGCCTGCCAGACTAATCTTTACCGTTGCCTGAAGAGAACTGCTCCAAAAATATCCCAGTGACAGCTGATGTATCGGGACACCATAGTAAAAGGGACAGCTGAGACCATTCCACATCTTATCCTTTTCCTTCTTCAAGAATTAACTAGTATTTGGCAAAAGTATTTTTTGTCTTTTTTGTGAAGAGATATTGACAGAGAAAATCTCTTTATTTTTTTCTTTAACCTGTGTGTGTGCGTGCGTGTGTGCGCGTGCACACGTGCGCGCAGGAGAGAGAAAAGCCAAAAGAAAGAGAGGAAAAGGAAAAAGAAAGAGCATTTCAAAGGGAGCAAGCAGAGCGGCAGGAGAGAGAAAGGGCAAGAGAACAGAGGAAAACGAGAGAGAAAGGGAATACCAGATTTGAAGGCTGGAACTAGGGAAAAAAAGGATGCCCTTGACCCTGATGAAAATTCAGGTGGGGAAAGACCTGACTCCAACCTGGCACAGTGGCGCAGTGGTTAGCACCACAGCCTCACAGCTCCAGCGACTCGGGTTCAATTCTGGGTACTGCCTGGGTGGAGTTTGCAAGTTCTCCCTGTGTCTGCGTGGGTTTCCTCCGGGTGCTCCGGTTTCTTCCCACAGCCAAAGACTTGCAGGTTGATAGGTAAATTGGCCATTATAAATTGCCCCTTGTATAGGTAGGTGGTAGGGGAATATAGGAACAGGTGAGGATGTGGTAGGAATATGGGATTAGTGTAGGATTAGTATAAATGGGTGGTTAATGGTCGGCACAGACTCGGTGGGCCGAAGGGCCTGTTTCAGTGCTGTATCTCTAAATCAAATCAAATCAAACCCAGTACCCAGTGGAGAGCAATTTAAATTTGTGCAAGCCCTTCCGAAGCTTGAGGAAAGGGCCATAGAGGCATTTTTCATTTCTTCTAAAAAGATAGCGAAACAGATGAGGTGCAGAGCTCATGAAGTTTATGCTATGCTTTCTGAGAAGGCTTCTGCAGATTATGAGATGTCAAAAAAGGCTATTCTCACTGCTTATGAGTTAGTTCCTGAGGCTTACAGGCAGAAATTTCAGAACTGCCGCAAAAAGCCTGGGCAGACTTATATAGAATTTGAGAGGGTAAAGCAAATTAACTTTGATCGTTGGATGCAGGCACTAAAAGTAGAAGCCACGTATGAGACCGTTAAGAAAATAATTCTCCTGGAACAATTTAAAAATTCACTCTCTCTATTAGTAAGAACTCACATAGAGAACCAGAAGGTTTCAACAGCCAGTCAGGCAGCTGAGATCGCTGATAATTATGAGCTTCTTTACAAGCCTAATCCCTTTTTCTGTCAACCCCAAAAACCCAAGAAGGATAGAAGGTGGGAGGGTGAAAGGAAGGCAAGTTGCCGGTGACAAGAAGGGACAGCATGGAATTCCTCCTCAGGCCAGAAAGGAAGATACTGAGGGTGGAAGTGAGGTGCCTAAGTGTTTCCATTGTCACAAGATGGGACACCTTTGTGCAGAATGCTGGAAGTTGTGGGGTAAACCCATGAGATTTTTTGGGGTACATAAGGCCAATGCAGAGAAAGGTGCCCTGCCCGAGAGTATGACAGACCAAGTTGTACCTCTGACTGCAGCTGTAAGGGCAAGTACAAAAACCGCTGTGAGTGTGGGGGACATGTGCAAGATTCTTGAGAGTTATAGAGAATTCTTGTCAAAAGTAAAAGTAACTCCTTATCCCTCAAGTGAGGCAGGTGAACCTGTAGTTATACTTAGGGATACAGGAGCCACCCAAACTCTTTTGCTGTGGAAGGGCATAACTTTTCCACCAAAGAGCACACTGAATGCCAAGGTTTTAATGAATGGTATCAGCGGGGAGTATATACCCATACCTTTGTATCGGGTGCACCTGGAGTGTGACCTAATGTCTGGAACGGTAACTGTAGGAGTTGTCCATAGTTTGCCTGTAGACGGAGTTGACCTACTCCTGGTGGATAATTTGGCCGGAACAAAGGTAGTAGCTTCTCCAGTAGTCACGGAAAGCCCAAGTGAAGTCAAGGAGACAGAGCAGCTGCAGGAAAAAGTTCCAGGAATTTTTCCTTCATGTATAGTGCCCCGAGCAATGGCCAAACAAGTTCCATTGTCAGAGGTCAAATTGGCAGCACAGACAGGTAGCCAAATGTCTGAAACTTTCTTTGGTGATTTGGACAATCCGAAGGAAATGTTCAGTAAGTCTTCTCTGATCAAGGCTCAGCAAGCCAATCCAGAGTTAAGTGGCACAATCGTCTGTAACTGAAGCTGAAGCAAAGGGAGTTCCAGAAGGCTACTATATTAAAAATGGGATTCTGATGACGAAATGGAGACTTCTTCACAGACAAAGAATGGACGGGTGTTCACCAGATAGTGGTACCGCCCAAGTATTGCCGGGAAATATTAAGGATAGCCTGTGAAATTCCTATGGTGAGACATGTGGGGATTCAGAAGACCCAATCACATATAAGTTGACAGTTTTACTGACCAGGTCTTTCCAAGGACGTGGTACAGTTTTGTAAAGCATGCCACACGTGCCAGATTGTGGGAAAACTGCGACCTGCCATAAAACCGGCACCTCTAATTCCCATACCAGTTTTTGGGGACCCATTTAGTCGGGTGTTGGTAGACTGTGTGGGACCTTTGCCAAAAACAAAAGCGGGACATCAATACTGCCTGTGTGGAGTTTGCAAGTTCTCCCTGTGTCTGCGTGGGTTTCCTCCGGGTGATCCGGTTTCCTCCCACATGCCAAAGACTTGCAGGGTGATAGGTTAATTGGCCATTATAAATTGCCCCTAGTATAGGTAGGTGGTAGGGAAATATAGGAACAGGTGGGGATGTGGTAGGAATATGGAATTAGGGTAGGATTAGTATAAGTGGGTGGTTGATGGTCAGCACAGACTCGGTGGGCCGAAGGGCCTGTTTCAGTGCTGTATCTCTAAAAAAAAAAATTTGCTCACTATTATGGATATGGCTACTAGGTTCCCAGAGGTCATTCCCCTAAGAACTATTTCCGCTAAGGTATTGGTAGAGAAGTTAACCCAGTTCTTCACTCGATATGCACTACTGATTGAGATCCAGTCTGATCAAGGTTCCAATTTTATGTCTAAAATTTTCCAGGAAGTTGTGAGTAATCTGGGTATAACACAGTTAAAGCCCTCAGCATACCACCCACAGACACAAGGGACTTTAGAACGGTTCTATCAGATCCTCAAAATGATGATCAGGGCATATTGTCATGAATATCCCCATGATTGGGTCAAAGGGCTGGATTTCATCTGTTTGTCACCAGGGATTCACCTAATAAGTCTACCGGTTTTAGGCCTTCTGAATTAGTTTATTGTCATGAGGTAAGAGGTCCTCCAAAACATATTAAAGGAAAGACTTTAGAACAGAGGGATGAATCTTTTATGTCAAATTATGTATCTGTGTTCCGGGAGTGGCTCACGAGATCCTGCAAAGTGGCTCAGGAACATCTGAAAGCTTCCCAAACAACCATGAAGAAATGGGCAGACAAGCATGCCAAGACCCGAACATTTCAACCAGGGGAGGATGTGTTAGTATTACTGCCTTTATAGGATGAACTACTGAAAGCACAGTTTAGTGGATCATATAGAGTAGTCAGAAGGATTGGTAAAGTTAATTATTTGAGTAACACCCCAGATCGCTGGAAAAAGAATCGGTTGTGTCACATCAATATGTTGAAACAATATCACCACCGGGAAGAGGATAAGCAAGAACAGGTATGTAAGGTAGTAGGGAAAATGAAGGATGAAAGGTATAGTGAAGGATGAAAGGGATAGTGAGGATGAGGCAGAAGGAGGCCTAGACAATTCTCAAATTGAACCTCCTACTATTCTGTTAGCTAATACTGAATTGTTAGGGAGATGAGACACTATGCTTTCATACTTAGATGCAGAACAACGAGAAGACCTGACAAGACTACTCACAGCATTTAAATGAGTCTGCAGGGACAAACCAAGATGTACAACCTTAGCTATACATGATGTGGTTGTAGGAGAATCCTCTCCTATAAAACAGCATCCCTATCACTTAATTTTAGAGAAAAAGGCCCAGGTGAAAGCAGAAATCCAATAAATGTTGGAAAACCACCTAATTGAACCCAGTCAAAGCAGCTGGAGTTCCCCAGTCGTGTTACTGCCTAAGCCTGATGGTTCAACTAGATTTTGCATAGATTACAGAAAGGTTAGTGTCATAACAAAAGCAGACTCCTACCCAATTCCTCACTTGGAAGACTGTATTGAGCTGGCAGTGCCACATTTCTTACAAAAATAGATTTTTTAAAGAGATACTGGCAGGTTCCTTTAACACCCCGCACTAAAGAAATATCGGCCTTTGTCACAACAGACGGTCTTTTCCAATGCCGAGTGATGCCATTCGGGCTAGAAAATGCCCCAGCAACTTTCCAGAGACTAATGAACCAAGTGGTAGTCAGTGTTCCTAACTGTGTGGTTTACCTTGATGATGTGCTGGTACACAGTGACACTTGGAAGGACCACATGAAACAACTAAAAGCTCTGTTTTGAAAATTACAGTCGGCTGATTTGGTGGTAAACCTTGCCAAAAGTGAATTTGCAAAAGTGCGGGTAACCTACCTAGGACATGTAGTAGGGCAAGGAGACATGTTGCCAAGAACAGCAAAAGTACAAGCATTGATGGAGTTTCCTGCCCCTAAGACTAAACGAGAAATCATGAGATTTTTGGGGGATGTGTGGTTACTACCGCAAGTCTGTGCCAAATTTCAGCACAATAGCTGCTCCACTGACAGATTTGCTGCAAAAATGAAAGCCAAGATAGTGTTGTCAGGAGAGTGCCAAGCATCTTTTGAGAGGCTGAAAAGCATTTTGATCATTGATCCTATGTTGGCTGCCCCAAATTTCACTGAGCCGTTCAAGGTAGCAATTGATGCTAGTCACCTGGGGGTCGATGCAGTCCTGTTACAAGAAGATTAATCGGGCATAGAAAGGTCAGTTGGATACTTTTTCCAAAAAGATAAATTGATACCAAAAGAGATACTCAGCAGTGGAAAAAGAAACCCTGGGCATACTACCTGCTCGTAAACATTTTGAAGTATATGTCTGCCACAACTACAGAAAGACACTGGTATATATTGATCGTAACCCCCTAGCCTTTGGGGAAAAATTCAAAAACCAGAATGCCAGACTATTTCGATGGAGTTTACAATTGCAGCCCTATCACTTAAAGATTATCCATATTGTGGGGAAAAACAATGTAATTGCTGATGCTTTGTCTAGAATTTAACTTTGCTTTGAGTTATCCGAGTACAAAGATAGCACAGGGCATAACTATATTAGTTACAGGTAAAGAGTGAATGAGAATGAGTGTGTAAATGTGATTCAATTTTTTTTTCATCTTCTGTTTTTTTCCTCACTTTGGGCTGGTTTTTTAAGGGCCAGCTGCCGAGATTGGCAGCGAGCAAAAAAATGGCGGCCCACGCATGCGGGCTGCACGCCAAGAGCCACCGCAAACTCCTGCGTGGCGTCTCATTAAATAGCTGGGGCGGCCCGCCCTCCTCAGTCACATGGAGGGGACGGGCTGTCCATCGCCATCAATGGCGTCAGCTGCCTATGCACAGGTGCTGGTGCCATTTTTAAAGGGCAACCAACCCTGCTGGCAAATTTAAATTTTTAAAGATACACACCCCCCAAAATTTGTTAAGTAAATTTCTAATGCTCCTTTCCCACCCCCCAATAACATTATATATTTGCCCTTCCCACTCCAAAACACTCACCTTTTAAATCTGACTTTCCCTCCCCCCCACCGCAGACTGCACACAGTTTAAAGTTCACCCCTTCCCACCATCCCCATACCCATTACATTTATTTCACCCCGTTTCCCCCCCCCCCACCCCGCCCCGCACTGAAAATTTAAACTTCTCCCCCGACCCACCAGTGTCACGCCAGCTTTCCCCAATGGGGAATTGAAGGCACTGGAGACACGGCCGCTGCGCCGAAGATCACGGCAGGCCCGGAGGATTTCAGGTAATATAAAAGCAAAATACTGCAGCTGCTGGAAATCTGAAATAAAAACAGAAAATGCTGGAAATAGTCAGCAGGTAAGGCAGCATCTGTGGACCGATCTCTCCACAGATGCTAGCTGACCTGCTGAGTATTTTCAGCACTTTCTGTTTTTATTTAAGATTTCAGTTAAGTTTATTTAAATGTATTCAAGTCATATATTTAAATATTTAGATTCAGTTCCCGTCGCCCAGTGGCGGGGGGGCCATCACAGAGCCTCACCGCTGCCAGGAGGATCAGGCTGCACCCTCCCGGCGCGGCCTTCCTGGTGGCCATTGCCAGATCCATATTCCGGCCCCCCCCACCCCCTGCCACAGAGCCTGACGTTGTGGGATTGGTAAAATCCAGCCCTTTGTAATGCAATACATTTAAGAATGATGTTTCATTCCTCCAAGAATGGAGGTGTTATGAAAGTGCTTCCATTTTTTAATATTTTTTGAGAACTCTTGTTTAAAAATTTTGGAAATTGATTCATTTGAAAGACTGAAGAGATTCCATAGATGCTGAACTTTGATTTTTCTTTAAAAAAAAAAGGTCACTGGAAGGACTTGGTTTAAAAACAAATCCTTACTGGAAGTCACATGTATTCAGCTAAGTAAACAGCAGGAGTCTTGGTGACTAGGGAGGTTATTTACAGAGAAGTGACATGTCAAGATTTATGTTGGTCAAGAGTTGGATATTGTTTTGAGCCAGTTGGGGTAAGCCTGCTAAGAGAGAAGCCACCAGCTCATCCTTTTTCCATCTCTTTGAGGGTTAATTTAGAAGGGAACTTTCATATTTCAACCTGTGTGTTAATAAGCTTTGCATCTTTATTGAATAAGTCTTGTTTTATAATAAATAATTGTGTTGTTTATTAAAGAAACCTGGTTGATGGATTTTAATCTGAAACTAAAATAGACAAAGTATATAGGCCGTATCGGTAACTGGGTAAAACATTGAAATATATGTTGTGTCCCGTGGAGAAGTGGAACTACAGAAAGACAGTGCATTCCTCCAGCCTCGGTCGTAACAATCTCATTGGTTAACGAGATAGACTGTTGGTCCCGTTGTTCAGCAAGATCCCAGATTCCCCGTTATCAGCTCGCACTTCTAGCAAAGAATGTTTGAGGGAAAAAGTCTAACTAATGAGGCACGATTCTGAAAAATCTGGGCCAATATGTCCTGCAGACTGATACAGCTTTTATTTACCTTTAACTTTATGATCCATTTCATCTCCTGATCAAAGCAGAGGAAATCAAAATTCCGGTAGATTTGACAGGGCAAGATGCTCCATCCTTAGATTTAAAGGTAACCATCCTCCAGTCTGAAAAGCAACCATTTACCACGACACGCTATGTTCGGTGCATAAGCCAATTTTTTACCCAAGCTGACATTGCCCCCCCTATTTCATGAGCTTCAATTTTGATAACCAGCCTTTTATACGGTACTGTGTCAAATGCTTTCTTAAAATCTGTATAGACAACTTCCATTGATGTCCCTTTATCAGCCTTCACCCATCATTTCATTACAGTTTTTCCTGTCAGTCTTTGCTTCCATTTTACACTGGGTAGATTTCCCCTCGTCCCATTAAAGTTAGCCCTCTTGCAATTTAGAAATTCTATTTTAGATTATTCCTTGCTCTTCTCCATTACCAATTTAAACCTTTTGATACGATGATCACTCTTACACAAATGGTCCCCAACATCAGATCCAGCAATGCCTCCTTCCTAGTCGAACCGAGAGCATTCTGGTCAAAGAAGTTCTCCTGAACACATTTTAGAAATCCCTCGCCCTCCTTACCCTTTAACTTTATCCCAATTGATATTTGTCACCTCCAGACATGACTATTACACAGATGCTGCCTGACCTGCTGAGTATTTCCAGCATTTTCTGTTTTGATTTTGACTGTTCCAATGCTCTCCTGGCCAGTCTCTTCATCCTCCTCCCACTGTAAACTTCATCTTTTCCAAACCTGTGCTTCTTGCATTTTATCTCACACGAAGTCCCATTCACCCATCATCCCTGTGTTCACTTACCTACATTGGCTCCCGGTTCCCAAAAATCTCCAATTTAAAATTCTCAACCTTATGTTTAAGGATGGGAGGATTTGTAATTTCTGTGAAGAAGGGACTTAAGGACTAATGGTGTTTCTGACAAAGGGAGACTTTGAAACAGATGTGAACATTACATTATTAAGTTGAGTTCTGAACCCCTAACACTGGGGAGTCCTCCAAGTGATGGGCTGGAATTTTATACCCTGCTGCAGGAGCGTGCTGGAGGCAGAGTGTGGGGAGTGTAAAATTGAGTGGGAGGCGGGAGGTTCAGTTCCGGCACCTTCCGGCTCCCGCTGCAATTTTACCAGCAGAGGGGGAGGTGACAAACGGCCCACCCACTCCAGGCTAATTAAGGCCCTTAAGTGGCCAATTAATTGCCACTTGAGGGCCTCCTCCCGCCGCTGCTGGTATATTACAGGTGGGTGGTTCAGTAGCTCAGAAAGTCGCCCAGTAAAACCCGGCGGCCTCCTTGTTGGCTATGGGAGTGATGGTCCTCCGAATCGGGCATCCTGTGCCCAATGGAGGGTCCACTCCACCGCGGTGCAAGCCGCCCCAGCTGGAACACCTCCCTTCCACTGTTGCACGACCCCGCCTGCCTCGGCAGGGTCCAGCCAATTATCCCTGGCGAAGCCCCACACACATATCTGAATTCTGTGACCTCCTCCCTGTTGCTAGTCCTGGCTGGGTTCAGTCCCAGCCATGGCCTCCGCTCCCAGTGGTGCTGCTGGGACTGAAGAGCTGCCGGCCTGCTGATTGGCCGCCAGCTCTAGTAGGTGGGACTTCCTGCCTCAGAGGGGCGTATGTCCCACCCGAAGCCAATTAAGGGCCTGGGCCATGTAAAGTTAAGGTGTGGCTTCCAGGGCCAGCGGAGGCAGGCTTGCCAGCGACTTGTTTTGCCAATGGGCGGGGCCTCCGGCTCGACGTAAAATTCTGGCTATGATCTTTTTGAAGCACTATTCCATGCTTTTCTGCCTCCAAAAAACCTAAAGACATCTTGAGAATTTCTGTGTCCAGGCCTTTTTAGATAGCAGAGTTGTGTGGGGCACACCAGGCTACAACTATGTTCAATACATGCTCTAGAGCATATTGTAAAGCCTCTCCTGTTCTATGAAAGCAGCTAATGCTTTAGGATGCCTATGGCTCTCTCAACAACAACTCTGGCCGATGTATGTGTCTCATTCTATCTTCCTTAGCTATTGTTCATGTAATATTTGATGGGGTCGTTATCCATGGCAGCAAGGGGTATACCTTGCCACTCACAAGGCATTCATTCTCTGGTCTGGCAACTCACAATTAATCCAGCATTCACATGAAGGAATCGTCATATATGATTACACAATCTGGACGTGCAACAAGTGGTATAAAGGGATGTATAGAAAGTTCCGGTATAATTCCAATGATGCTCCTACATTTCTTTTCCATCCTGTCAAAAAAGAGGAAAGAAAAGCCAACATAAAGATACAGAAACAGGCTATCTATGGACATTGCTTTGGAATATGTCATATTAATATCTGGTGCCTGAGATCTTGCTGGAAGCAATGTCTAGTTAATGGGCGGCTTATACGCACCTTATTTGACATCAAGCCAGGCAATGGAAATTTTGCAGTCCAAGTTACCAGTCTCATTTGCCAAGCTTACAGACTTTGAGGAAATGAATTTGTTTGTGCACCATTCTCTGCCAGAAAGTCAGAAGAAGAGTTTTGCCTGTTTTTGACTTCTTTCTGTAGTAGCAAAACTGAATGACCTCAGGAATAAAAAGATCTGTCACTGTTAGAAAACTGAAGTTAAAACAGGAAACAAAAAGCGAAAAGACAGGTTAATGATTTTGGTAGGCCTTCTCATCAGAACTGGTCAAATGGATTGTGTTGGGGGACTGAACCTTCATTCATGTCAGTGGAAATTTAATTAATACTCCTTACGAAACAAGAGTCTAAATGACGTAGACAAGCGAAAGAATCCAAGGGTATAGATTTAGAAATCATTAACAGTAGGAAAACAAATGAACAAGGCCATAAAAATGCAAACAAAGAACTAGGGTTCATTTCAAGAGGAATAGAACTAAACAGCAGAGAGATTACGTTAAACGTATAAATCCTTGGTTTGACCACACCAAAAGTATTGGCTTGAATTTTACACCCCCCGCAGGAGCAGGCTGGAGGCGGGAGGTAGGATGTAAAATTGAGTGCGAGGTGGAGGCTGCCATTCCCCTCGCCTTCCCAACTCTGCTGCAATTTAACCAGTTGCAGGGGAGATGACAAACGGTCCGCCTGCTCTGGCCAATTAAGGTTCCCGGTGGTGCTGCTGGGACTGAAGAGCTGCCAGTCCACTGATTGGCCAGCAGCTCTTGCAGGCGGAACTTCCTGCCTCAGAGGAGCGGAGGTCCCACTCGAGGCCAATGTAGGGCCTGGGCCACTTAAAATCATGGTGTGACTTCCAGGCCCGACAGAGATGGGCTCGCCAACGACTTTTTTTTGCAGGTGGGCCGGGCCTCCTGGCCAACAAAAATTCCAGCCATTGTGCTCAGTCTGGACAACATATTAGAAAAAGGAGAGAGAACTGGAGAAGGTGCAAAAAAGATTTGCTTGAATGATACCAGAACTGAGAAGTTGGGCCGAATTTTCAAAAAGGGTTAGGGAATCTGACACCCAGATAATTTCCGGATCCTGCTCATGACCCTGCCCCTTAACTGTATCACTTACGCAACACTATTTTAAAATGCCAATGCCCTAGTTGGGCTAGAGGCGAGTTCGACATGCAGTTAATGGCACTGAGCAGGTCCAGGAGACGGAAGGTGCCTGCAAAGCGTGAGTGGCAAAGGCAGGCAGCAGCCATGATGGGGGCCTGCTACTGCCTTGCAGAAGAGTGCAGGCAGCTCCTGAGCGGACAAGCAGTATAAAACAATAAGACACAGTTCAACCATCCATAACTGAAGTAATGTGCGCAAGATCCCCAAAGGCCCCATAATTTTCATGCTCAAAAAAAAGTTTCCCTTCACCCAGCTGTGAATCCAAGAGAGGTAGAGAGCCAGAGAGGTTTAGGGAGGGTCTTCCAAAGCTTAGGGCCTAGGCAGTGGAAGGCAAGACCGCCAATGGTGTAGCAATTTAAATTGAGGATGCTCAAGAGACCAGAATTAGATGAGCGCAGATATCTTGAAGGGCTGTGGAGCTGAAGGAGATTACAGAAATAGGAAAGGGCAAGGCCCTAGAGAGTCTTGAAAACAACTAATGCGCACCAAACTGTTCAGGTTCACCGGAATCCGAATTGAAAATAGCAGTCACGACCTCACTGGCACCTTAACAAGCTCCTCTAGGAGCTTAATGGGCCATTAATTGGAGGTGAGCAGGTTTCCTGTTCTCTCCTCCTCCCCTTCACTTTAATAATTGTCGGCTGTCCTGGAGCATCGGGATCCAGAGACCAGTAGGACTGCGATTTTTAAATCGCATCTGCACCAGGTCCTGATCCCACTGGCATTTGAAAATGCAGCCCATTATAATGGTCAGGAAAGACTGAACATGCTGAGGCGCTATTCTTCAGAAAGGAGAAGGATGATAGGTGACCTCATAGAAGCCTTTAAATTATGAAGGTTTTTGATAGGGTAGACATCGAGAAGATGTTTCCTTGTGGAGATCATAAGCATGAGATAGTTACTAATAAATCCAAAAAGAAATTCAGGAGAAATTTATGTACCCAGAGAATGTGGAACTTGCTACGACATGGAGTAGTTGAGGTGAATAGTATAGATGCATTTAAGGTCAAGCTAGATAAGTACATGGGGAAAAAGGAATCGAAGAATATGTTGATGAGGTTAGATGAAGTTGGGTGGGAGGAGGCTCACGTGGAACATATGTACCAGCATGGACCTGTTGGGTCGAATGGCCTGTTTTTGTGCTGTAAATTCTGTGTAATTCTATGTAAATACTCAACTGCATAAAGGTTTCGAATCACAGCATTATATGACACAGATATATAATTTGTGCGGTTTGTTTTTCAATTATGTTTCTACAGGTTCATAAAATCAGAGCGATCCATTATTTTACTCAACTTTTGCCTGTCTATAATGGCATCAAACATCCTGATTTTGGTTGGTCAAACACAGATGCACAGCAAGGTAAGAGCAAATGAGAGCTTTTGTGGCTCAGACAAATGAATAGCGGTACAGCAGAGCTATCCAAAATAATGATCCAGGATCACTGGAAAATTCAAATTGATTCTGAAATCATACAGTTTTATCCTAATTTAAGTTTGAGGATTCACTCGCTGACCTTTCCACATAAGTAGTGTTTCAGGCTTTAGGGCACAGCTTACAGGTTTAAAAAAAAATCAAAGTGAAGATTGTGCTATAGTGAGGAACTCACATTTGGAACTTCAGCTTCGGAAGTGAACAGAAACCATCAACAACAACAATAACTTGTATTTATATAACATCTTCCAAGGTGCTTCACAGCGGTGTTATAAAGCAAGTTTGACACTGAGCCATGTAAGGCCATATTCGGGCTAATGGCTAAAAGCTTGGTCAAAGAGTTAGGTTTTAAGGAGAGTCTTAAAGGAGGAAAGAGAGGTAGAGAGCCAAAGAGGTTTAGGGAGGGTCTTCCAGATCTTAGGGCCTAGGCAGTTGAAGGCAAGACCACCAATGGTGGAGTAATTAAAATTGAGGATGCTCAAGAGACCAGAATTAGACGAGCACAGATATCCCAAAGGACTGTGGGGCTGGAGGAGATTACAGAAATAGGAAGGGGCGAGGCCCTGGAGAGTCTTGAAAACAAGAATGAGAATTTTAAAATTGAGGTATTGCTTGACCGGTCAGTGAGCACAAGAGTGATGGGTGAACGGGACTTGGTGCAAATGAAGCCATGAGCAGCAGAGTTTTGAATGACATAAAATTCATGGAAGATAGAATGTGGGAGGCTGGCCAGGAGTGCGTTGGCATAGTCATGTCTAGAGATAACAAAGGTATGTCTGAGGGTTTCAGCAACAGATGAGCTGAGGCAGGGACGGAGTTGGGTGATGTACAGAGAACATAGACGGTCTTAGTGATGGCGCACATATGTAGTTGGAAGCCCATCTCAGCATCAAATATGACACCAAGATTGTGAACAGTTCGGTTCAGCCTCAGACAGTTGCCAAGGAGAGCGATGAAGTCAGTAGCTAGAGAACGGAGTTTGTAACGGGGACCAAAGACAATTCAGTCTTCTCAATGTTTAATTTCTGCCCATCCAATACTGGATGTCGGACAAGCAGTCAGATAGTTCAGCAACAGTGGAAGAGTCGAAAGAGACGGTGGTGAGATAGAGTTGCGAAACCTAATGCTGTACTTTTGAATGATGTAACTGAGGGACAGCATGTAGCTTGAGAAATAGAAGGGGGTTAAGGACATATCTTTGGGGAAACCAGAGGTAACAGTGGAGGAGCAGGAAGAGAGGCCATTACAGATGATTCCCTGGATGCAATAAAATGGATAAGAATAGAATCAGGCGAGTGCAGTCCCCCTAGCTGGACAACAGTGGAGAGGTGTTGGAGGAGGATGGTGTGGTCAACCATGTCAAAGGCTGCAGACAGGTCAAGAAAGATGAGGAGGGATAGTTTACCTTTGTCACAATCATAGTATATGTTTTGTGACTCTGATAAGGGTAGTTTCTGTACTGTGACTGGGGTAGAAACCTGATTGGAGTGGTTCAAATATGGAGTTCTGGGAATGATGGACAACAATTTGGGAGGCGACAACACAAGAACTTTGGAGAGGAAAGGAAGGTTGAAGATGGGACAGTAGTTTGCAAAGATTGTAGATGCAGAGGTTGGTTTATTGAAAAGCGAGGTAATGAGGGAAGATTTAAAGGAGAGAGGAACAATACCTGAAAATAGAGAACCCTTAACAAAATCAGCAAACATGGGGACCAGGAAGGGAAGTTGGGTGGCCAACAGTTTAGTGGGAATCGGGCCAAGAGAGCAGGAAATGGGTCTCATCAACAAGATGATCTCGAGGAGGCACGAGGGGAGATAGGAGAGAAGGTAGAGAAAGATGCAAGCTCAGGTTTATTGCAGGGGGGATAAAGAGAAAATTTGGTCCAGTAGGCTAGTGGAAGGGAGGGAAGCGGCAGAGGCAGCTGATCAGATGGTCTCAGCCTTAGTGACAAGAAGACCGTTAGCTCCTCCCATTTATTATTGAAGGTGAGGGTGAAGGAGACAGGGGAGAAGGTTTTAAGAAGATGGGTTGTAATAGAGAAAAATTTTTGGAGTTAACGTTGCATTCCAGATGATCCTGCAATCTTCTTCTTTGGCCTCCTTATCTCGCGAGACAATGGATACGCACCTGGAGGTGGTCAGTGGTTTGTGAAGCAGCGCCTGGAGTGGCTATAAAGGCCAATTCTAGAGTGACAGGCTCTTCCACAGGTGCTGCAGAGAAATTTGTTTGTCGGGGCTGTTGCACAGTTGGCTCTCCCCTTGCGCCTCTGTCTTTTTTCCTGCCAACTACTAAGTCTCTTCGACTCGCCACATTTTAGCCCCGTCTTTATGGCTGCCCGCCAGCTCTGGCGAACGCTGGCAACTGACTCCCACGACGTGTGATCAATGTCACAGGATTTCATGTCGCGTTTGCAGACGTCTTTAAAGCGGAGACATGGACGGCCGGTGGGTCTGATACCAGTGGCGAGCTCGCTGTACAATGTGTCTTTGGGGATCCTGCCATCTTCCATGAGGCTCACATGGCCAAGCCATCTCAAGCGCCGCTGACTCAGTAGTGTGTACAAGCTGGGGATGTTGGCCGCCTCGAGGACTTCTGTGTTGGAGATACGGTCCTGCCACCTGATGCCAAGTATTCTCCGGAGGCAGCGAAGATGGAATGAATTGAGACGTCGCTCTTGGCTGACATACGTTGTCCAGGCCTCGCTGCCATAGTGCAAGGTACTGAGGACACAGGCCTGATACACTCGGACTTTTGTGTTCCGTGTCAGTGCGCCATTTTCCCTCACTCTCTTGGCCAGTCTGGACATAGCAGTGGAAGCCTTTCCCACGCGCTTGTTGATTTCTGCATCTAGAGACAGGTTACTGGTGATAGTTGAGCCTAGGTAGGTGAACTCTTGAACCACTTCCAGAGCGTGGTCGCCAATATTGATGGATGGAGCATTTCTGACGTCCTGCCCCATGATGTTCGTTTTCTTGAGGCTGATGGTTAGGCCAAATTCATTGCAGGCAGCCGCAAACCTGTCGATGAGACTCTGCAGGCACTCTTCAGTGTAAGATGTTAAAGCAGCATCGTCAGCAAAGAGGAGTTCCCTGATGAGGACTTTCCGTACTTTGGACTTCGCTCTTAGACGGGCAAGGTTGAACAACCTGCCCCCTGAGCTTGTGTGGAGGAAAATTCCTTCTTCAGAGGACTTGAACGCATGTGAAAGCAGCAGGGAGAAGAAAATCCCAAAAAGTGTGGGTGTGAGAACACAGCCCTGTTTCACGCTACTCAGGATAGGAAAGGGCTTTGATGAGGAGCCACCATGTTGAATTGTGCCTTTCATATTGTCATGGAATGAGGTGATGATACTTAGTAGCTTTTGGTGGACATCCAATCTTTTCTAGTAATCTGAAGAGATCACATCTGCTGATGAGGTCAAAGGCTTTGGTGAGATCAATGAAAGCAATGTAGAGGGGCATCTGTTGTTCACGGCATTTCTCCTGTAGCTGACGAAGGGAGAACAGCATGTCAACGGTCGATCTCTCTGCACGAAAGCCACACTGTGCCTCAGGGTAGACACGCTCGGCCAGCTTCTGGAGCCTGTTCAGAGCGACTCGAGCAAAGACTTTCCCCACTATGCTGAGCAGGGAGATTCCACGGTAGTTGTTGCAGTCACCACGGTCACCTTTGTTTTTATAGAGGGTGATGATATTGGCATCGCGCATGTCCTGTGGTACTGCTCCCTCGTCCCAGCACAGGCATAGCAGTTCATGTAGTGCTGAGAGTATAGCAGGCTTGGCACTCTTGATTATTTCAGGGGTAATGCTGTCCTTCCCAGGGGCTTTTCCGCTGGCTAGAGAATCAATGGTGTGCAGTTTTAACCAACGAGAGCAAGATATGATAGTGTTTTATGTGGTCCAGCCAGATCTGGCCTGAGCCAGCTGCCCGCCATATCTGTTCAAGTCTGTGCCCCTTGGACTTAAGGGAGTGGAGATGAGGGTCATGCCGGGGGAATGGCCAGGGTGAGAAAGAGTAATGGTTTTATTTGGGACTGGGGCATCAATTGTGGAGGTGTGGGTGCATTTGAGCAAATCAGTAGCTGCAGAAATGTCATGTCGATGGAGGATCAAAGGCAAGAGAGTTGGGATTTTGAAAGTGCAGTTGTTTGAGAATTGGGGGTTAGTTTTTCCAGGGGTGGACACAGAGGAGGTAGGGTTGGATCATGGAAAGGGAATGTGAATGGGGTTTGATGCAAGGAAGTGATCAGAATGGCTTTATGTGTGATTGAGTAGTAAGGCCACGTGAGTTGGCAAGGTCAAGGAGGTGGCCGCAAATATGGGTTGGGGAGTTGACATGGATGGAGAGAGTAAGGGAGGATAGAAAGGTAGTGAACTCATAGGAGAGGGAGCATGATGAATTGAGATGGAGGCTGAAATCAACAAAGATGAGAAGTCGTTCGGTGCAGAGGCTGAGGGAGGAATACAGAGAAGATAACTTGGTGAGGAAATGTATATAGTACTTGGGAAGGTGGTAGAAAGCGAGGATTTTAAATGAGAAGTGAGAGAGGTGAAATAAAGTGAGATGAATAAAGTGCCAGAGGAGTAGGGGCTAAGACCAAAGTGTAATCTGGTGATAAGTGCCACACCGCCATTGCAATTGTCTTCATGGTGGATGTGGTGGAAGGTATAGTCAGACGGAGAGGCTTAATTTAGGCAGAAGGCGTCATCATCCCTCAGCCACATTTCCGTCAAGGCCATGATGTCAATGCAATCATCAACAGTATGGATGGCAAGGGCCTTCGCAAGTGAATGGACATTCTGGAGGGACATGGGGAGCGGGGCGGTGAGAGCTGCTCCGCTGGCTGAGTCAAAAAGCTCCAGTGGAAGGGGTGAGTTGTACATGAAGGAGATTAGCAAGATTAGCCCCCAGCAGACGAGCTGGGTGGGAAGTTTGGCAAGAGAGTGGGATGGGGCATTTGGAGTTTCTGCTTATAATAAACCATCGCCGAGTGATTGATGAATTGTCTGGAGGATGCCAGGAAAGATGCTGAGGGATGCTGTAGGCTTATCTAAAAGGGAGTCAAGCCTGGGATGGCGGCAAGAGAGCTGGAAGGTCGAGGAGTATTGAAGGTTTGGGGTAGGGAATTAGGGGGGTGTAGAGTACCTGAGAGGGGAGAAGTGAAAGGAGGCATGACAATTGAAGAGAAGGGTCTAGGAGGGATAAAGAGAAAAGTGAAAAAAAGGGTGAAGTAAGTGAAAATAGAAGTGATGATCTCGGGTCCGGAGCAGCAGCCAAAATGCACACGCAAATGGACACAGGGAAATCTCAAGTTACATGGATGTGAATACATAGCAGTTATTAAGATGCATAAAAACCTGAAAAATGGGAAATAGATACGAGACAATAGGAAGGAGTCCAGAGTTAAAGTCAGAGGTCTGGTGATGGGACAATACTGACGTAAGTAGTGGGGAATAAGCATGGAGCATTGAAGAAATGTTATCCAAGTTCGGAGGCAGATGATATACCTTCAGAGACTGTGGGCATGCTTTTCACTTTTGTTGGGGATGGAAAGCTGGCAGTAGTGGATCAGCTGCCTGTTATACATCCTCCCCGATGAAGCCAATGGAAAATCAAACAGGGTGAATGAATAGCAGCTACTGACAGATTTTCACCTCTGCCGAAATTGTCAATTACCCCCAAGGTTTCTAAGAGCAATGCTGAGAGGAGCTGTCAAACTCTGGCTTTGTCTTTAAGCAGTCAGTGTAGTTTGCATTAGTGTTTCTTTAATTTTTATGTTGCATTGCATCCTAACATGTCTTTTCACTTCAATGCATTTAAAATTTATCTGTCCAAGTAGTTTAATCTGCACACAGTCTAGTGGCATATCATTCTTACTTCCTTCTGAGGTGACGGGAGAATGTAGTGGACTCCCTAAGTATTCTCCAGTAAGAATTTATAATGATTCAACATTAATTGTTAAACCTGGCCTATCAAACCTAGAATAAAACCATATTTGTGTGAGACTCAGTCTGCCTATCGAATCTGTAGTCCAGGTGTGCTCACGAGCAAAATGTTAGGAAAAGCCCGAACTGTAACAATATAGATCATTCAGATAAAATTTGAAATGCATGATCATTCTTACCCTGCAGGGGTTCTCTGTCTGTATGGTTCAAGCAGATAGGACCACAAGTACAAATTTAACTGTCGGATTTAAATTCAGTTTCAACACCATTCCAAAATTTGTCACTAAACAACTCAGCAAATGCAGTCAGTTGCAATTTAAAGGGTAAACTTGCAAGATTAAAGAAATGGGTGAAAAAAGAGAAAGGCGTTCAGACTTTTTTGATGACATTTGGTTTAAGGATTTATATTCAAGTGTGTTCATATTGAACTCCATTTCAAATTAGCAACAATGAATAGCAGGTGTGAAGATATCTCTGAATCTCAATGCTGTCATTTCCTGCCATCTGTAAATGGACAATAACAACTTTAACATTAACATTAACAATAACAGAAGCATTATCAGTCAAAATTTGATATCGCGTCACATAAGGAGATATGAGGACTGGTGACCAAAAGCTTGGCCAAATAGTTAAGTTTTAAGGAGTATCTAAAAGTGGAGAGAGATGGCGAAGGGGAGAGATGTAGGGAAGAAATTCCAGAATGTAGGGCCCAGGCAGCTAAAAGCATGGCCACCAGTAATGGAACGATTACAATCGGGGTTGCAAAAGAGACTAATATTAGTAGAACACAGAGTTTCTGAACAGTTGTAGGGCTGGATGAGGGTACAGAGATAGGGAGGGGTGACATCAAGGAGGGATTTTCAGACAGGATGTGAATTTTAAAATCAAGGTATTGTTGGACCGGGAGCTATGTCAGTGAGTACAGGGTGAATAGAACTTGGTATGAGTTAGGATAGGGACAGGAGCATTTTGGACAAGCTTAACTTTATGCATGGTAGAAGGTGGGAGGCCAGACAGATGAGCATTGGAAATAGATGGCAAGGTAACAAAGGCATGGATGAGGTTTTCAGCAGCAGATCAGAAGCTCAGCTCAGGGTAACATAGAATGCTGAGATTGGGAACAGTCTGGTCAGGCTTCAGACAGTGTCCAGGGAGGTGGTGGCTAGGAAATGGAGCTTGTGACAGGGCCCAAATACAATTAATTACAATTAATTTGGTCTTCCCAATATTTAATTAGAGGAAATTTGTGCTCGTCCAATACTGGATGTTGGACAAGCAGTGGGACAAATCAGAGGCAACAAAGGTGGCGAGAGAGGTGATGGTGAGGTAGAGCTGGGTGTTGTCAGCCTAAATGTGGATTCTGACATTGTGTTTCAGATGACGTCACTAAGGGACGGAATGTAGTTGAGAAACAGGAGGTGGGCATGGAGAGATCCTTGGGGAACTCCAGAGGTAACGGTGCGGGAGCGGGAAAAGAAGCCATTGCAGGAGCTTCTTTGGCTAAGACTGGATAGGAATGAAATTAGGCAAGGGCAATCCCACCCAGCTGGACAATGGACACTGTTAGTGTTATCCTATTATTTTGAAGATAAAGTAATTTGATAAAAATCTGAATTGGCCTTTACCCACAGCTTCGCCTTTTGTGGTTGTTGTGTTGTGGCCAAGCTTTTGGAGCTAGAATTAGCACATCATGTTAGAACAGCAGTAAGATGGCCCAGCATCAGTTTCTTACACTGTTCATTTACAAGCTGAGACATGCTGGGAGGCAGTAAGTGGAGATTAGTTGTTTTGCTACATGGAAAAGTGATAATTGTTTGGAAAGTTATCAGCAGTTGCTCTCACGTCCCTCCTTGCAGAGCAAGCATGTTGGTACAGGCTTCTCAGTTACAGGCTGGGGAAGAAACAAGGAAGTTTAGCCTCAAACATTAAAGAAATAGACTATAAATATTAGTGTTGTTTTACATTTCATGGTTCACTTTTCCCACTTAGTAAACACACAGAGAAAGTGTAGACCTGCATCATCACATTTTGTGACTAGTTTTACAACCTACATCACATTCTCCTTACTAAGATCAAGCTGATTTGCAATGTAGGATACTGTCAATTCCCAGTATAAGGAAGTCCTGACAATTGTGACTAACACACAGCTTTTCTACTCATACAGCCAGTAATGTAAACTGCAGGCCTAGTATTTGTAGTGCTCTTAAACTGCATGTAAGTGGATATCACTGACAGTGCCTCTCTCACCCCATGTCATCCCAATTTTGTATCCCACTGCTAACTTCTGAAACGAGTTCATTCATTCAGATTCCCCTTTTCAATATTGGCTTCAAAGAGAAATAATGGGCTGAATCTTGTTCTCCCCCAGGCATCGGGTTCAATGGCGGGGTGGTGGGGGGCAGGGGAGCTGGGGTGGTGGGGGAGACCTGAAGATGGCTGCGGATGAGGCTTGCCATGGACCTTGACGCCAGGAGGGCCCAGCCCGATCCTCTCGGTGGCGGCAAGACATCCGCCCCCCCCGTCTCCCCTGCCACTGGGCGCCAGGACCACAATATAAATATCCAGATGAATAAAATTAATAAATTTAAATAGACTTATCTTGAGGACCCGCCGCGATCTTTGGTGCGGCAGCTGGCACTCCCGTGCCTTCAGATCCCCGTCCGGGGAAATGAGGCGCCACACTGGTGGGGAGGGGGGAGGAGGTAGGTTTATCAGTGCGATGGGGGATGGGGTCAAATACACGTAATGGTTGTAGGGGATGGAGAGAAGGGTTGAGCCTTAAAATTTGTGCAGTTTTGCGGGGGGATGTCAGATGTAAATGGTAAGTGTTTTTGGTCAGAAGGGCAAATAGTTATTGTGATTGTTATTGGGAGGTGGGAAAGGGACATCAGAAACTTATTTATTTAATTTTGGGGAGTAGGACTTTAAAAATTTAAATTGGGCAGCAGGGCTGGCTGCCCTTTAAAAATGGCACCAGCACCTGCACACAGGCAGCTGACGCCATTGCTGGGGACGAACAGCCCGTCCCCTCCACGAGATTGGGGGTGGGGTGGGGGACGGCCGCCCGGCTATTTAAATACGTATACAAACATGCGAATTAGGAGGAGAAGTAGGCCATTCGGCCCCCTGAGCTTGCTCTGTCATTCAATAAGATCATGGGTGATCTGCTTGTGTCTCGAATTCCATTAAGATCGCAGTGTCTCTTTGGCTTGAGGCCCGCAAAGGCAGGCTGCCATTTTTTGAGCTCACCGCCGATCTTAAAATCCAGCCCAATGTGTTATTTTTATCCAAACTGACTTGAGAATGCCATATAAATGTGATGTGACACAGTGGTTACTGAATACTCCAGTAGAACACAGGAGTGCAGCCTTTTTTTAATTGACTAGCTGCACAGACTCAGGTTGCTTGCAACCTTTCTACAATGTCTAACTGCTGCTCTGCAAGTACAGAAAAAGCTAATGTGCTGAAACATAGTATTTTTTTTTCCTAAAGGAATTTAGAACACCTATCCCAATAATGAACATATCTTAAGTGTTTAAACTGATGATGTTTCACGTTAATTAGCACTAAGCAGTGTGTCTAACGCCAGTATTGCAATGCATTATACCCATGTTGAGAGTCCTGAAGTCACATGCCAGTCTATTCACGACCACTGCCACAAGTTCTTCAATAATTACACAGTTAATGATTACATTTATAGTTTTTTTTATTGTAGAAAGATTTACAGCTTTAAAAGGAAACAGAAAGTTTGTGCAATGGTAACATCATCAACACAAGACAGAGTGATGAGGGCCAAGAAATAGGTGGTGTTGTAAGGCAGATATTGCAGATCTTTCAATACATGAACAAAGCTGAATTCTGAAAATCACATGGCTAGTTTGAAAGAAATGACCTGCTTGGCTGAAGTGGAGTGGAATTTCTGTAAATTACATTTGAAAGAAGCCAATTTCTGAATCTGCCCAACAGTTCATTGATTTTTGCATGCAGCAATTCAGCCTGAAAAGAAAGAGCAGGAAACATTGGAGAGAAAACATATTTTATACAAAATGCATTAAATGTATAAACTTCAGGTTAACTGTGATAGAACAATCACTAAATATTATACTTATCAAATACCTAGGAAATACTTCATGCTTGTATCCCATTGTTTAAATCAAGTTTCATGTTTCAGGTTTCATGCTTGGATTAGGAATTCTATTAATGGGAGTGACTGAGAAGGAGTTAGTCCATTGGGATTCTATACAATAGGAATGAATGAGAAGGGATTTGGTCTAGTGAAATTCTACACATTGGGAATGAATGAGAAAGGGTTTCATAGAATTGTACAGTACAGAAGGAGGGATTCAGCCCATCATGCCAGTGCCACCTCTTTGATAGAAGTAATCAATTAGTCCCACTCACCTGCTTTATCTCCATTGCCCTGCAAATGTTCCCTTTTCAAATATATAGCCAATTCCCCTTTTATAGTTATTATTGAATCTGTTTCCACCACCTTACAGGCAGTGAATTCAGTTAATAACAATTCACTCACTATGTAAAAAAATTCTCCTCATCTACCCGCTAATTCTTTTGCCATTATCATAAATCTGTGTCATCTGGTTACCAACCCTCCTGCCAGTGGAAAAGGTTTCTCCTTATTTACTCTATCAAAACCCTTTATCAATTTGAATACCTCTATTAAATATCCCTTAACTTCTGCTCTAAGTAGAACAATCCCAGCTTCTTTAGTCTTTCCACATAAGTGAAGTCCCTTATTCCTGGTACCATTCCACTCAATTTCCTCTACATTCTCTGTAAGGCCGTGACATCCTATTTGGTTTAGCCCAGTGGAATTCTACACAATGGGAATGATTGTAAAAGGATTTAATCTACTGGGATTCTATTCAGTGGGACTGATCCTTTGGGATTCTATACAATGAGAAGCAATTTTCTCTGTTGAAATTCTGTGACTAAGTTTGAATTAAACTAGATCTGACTACTATAATAAAACAAACCGTCATGCCCAGTGAAGACATATATTTCGACTTTAAAGATACAGACTTTATTCAAGGTGGACTCTTTAAATTGACTTTACCTTTTAAAAGAACATGGACAATGCTGCAAAGTATGGCCACTGAAGGTCAGATGACCTGCCCTGTGTATTAGAACATTGCCTCACTGTCTGTCACAAAAGGATACATTCCAGGCTACAAGAGGTCAATTGTCAATTGCACCCATCCTGAAACCATCAAGACACATTCCTGAATTGAATGGGTTCTTCTGAAACAAAGAAGGTGTGAATAGCTACATCATAACTGGATTATACTCCTCCAAACATTAATGGATGGCTATGGATTCCACATCCTGGTCCATTGTGTGGTTACAACAAGGGAGAGGTCCATGCATCTCTTAACGTAAACTAATGTGGGAGATTTTTACCTTAAAAGGTAGTTCTCTGGAGAGAGAGAGAGAGAGAGAGATCACAGCAACATCACAGAAAAGCAATCCAGCGAGAGGCTGTGGAAAGATGCAGCCAAAACAAGGAAGGAGTCATGCTGTGAATTCTACTCTTAAATGTGGTGCAGCAGAGAGCTGACCCCTCCAGTCTGAAATCTTAACCACCAGAAATAAAAACAAGAAATGCTGGAACCACTCAGCAGGTCTGGCAGTATCTGTGGAAAGAGAAGCAGAGTTAACATTTCGGGTCAGTGACCCTTCTTCGGAATGTTGATGTTTATGGAATTTGCCACAGCATGTAACATTGCGTTAAATCAACTGCACTATCCATGTTACATGGCATATTAGTGCAGGTAACATCTATTTGTACTATTGTACCAGACCTGTTAAATAATGCAAATGGAAAGTGCTGGAATTACTTAGCAGGTCTGGCAGCATCTATGGAGAGAGAAGCAGAGTTAATGTTTCAGGTCTGTGACCTTTCATCAGAATTGGCAAAGATTAGAAATGTAAAAAGTTTTAAGCAAGTGAAGCGGGGTTGGGGGGAAGAGAACAAAAGGAAAGGTGTGTGATAGGGCAGAGGACAGGAGAGATTGAATGACAAAGATGTCATCAGACAAAGGCAAAGGGAGTGCTAATGGTGTGGTGAAAGACAAAGCGTTAGTCCAGAGAGAGTGTTAATGACAGAATAATGAACAGCTTTGTCCAAAAGCACAAACATGAAAAATCAAGTTTAAGGAAGACACATTGTTAAAAACTGAAATAAGATTAAATAAAGTAATAATAAAAAAAGGCCAGTCACGCCCTGAAATTATTGAACTCAATATTGATTCCAGAAGAGTGCCTAATTGGAAAATGATGTGCTGTTCCTCAAGCTTGCATTGATGTTCACTGGAACACTGCAGCAGGCCCAGGACAGATATGTGGGTATGAGAGCAGGGTGGTGAGTTGAAATGGCAAGCAACCAAAAGCTCGGGGTCACGCTTGCGAACTGAGTGGAGGTGTTCTGCAAAGCGGTCACCCAATCTGTGTTTGGTGTCCCCCATGTAGAGGAGACCACATTGTGAGCAGCGTATACAGTATACTAAATTGAAAGAAGTACAACTAAATCACTGCTTCATCTGGACGGAGTGTTTGGGACCTTGGATGATGAGGAGAGAGGAGGTAAAAGGGCAGGTATTGCACTCCTGCGATTGCATGGGAAGGTGCTGTGGGATGGGAACGAGGTGTTGGGGTAATGGAGGAGTGGACCAGGGTGTCGCGGAGGGAATGATCCCTATGGAATGCTGACAGGGGAGGGGAGGGGAAGATGTGTTTGGTGGTGGCATCACACTGGAGGTGGCGGAAATGGTGGAGGATGATCTTATAGATGTGGAGGCTGGTGGGGTGGAAGGTGAGGACAAGGAAAACCCTGTCGTGTTTCTGGGAGGGAGGGAAAGGGGTGAGGGAAGAAATGCAGGAAATGGGTCGGACATGGTTGAGGGCCCTGTCAACCACAGTGGGGGGAATCCTAGGTTTAGGAAAAAGGAAGACATATCGGAAGCGCTGATGCGGAAGGTTGGATCACCAGAACAGATGCGTCGGAAGTGGAGAAACTGGGAGAATGGAATGGAGTCCTTGCAGGAGGCAGGGTGTGAGTAAGTGTAGTCAAGGTAGCCGTGGGAGTTGGTGGGCTTATAATGAATATTAGTGGACAGCATATCCCCAGAGATGGAGACAGAGAAGATGAGGAAGGGAACGGAAGTGTCGTAGATGGACCATGTAAAGGTGAGAGAAGGGTGGAAATTGGAAGCACAATTGATGAAGTTTTCCAGTTTGGGGTGAAAGCAGAAAATGGCACTGATGCAGTCATCAATGTACTAGAAAAAGAGTTGGGGGAGGGGACCTGACTAGGACTGGAACAAGGAACGTTTGACATATCCCACAAAAAGACAGGCATAACCAGGACCCATGCGGGTACCCATAGCAGCACCTTTTATTTGAAGGAAGTGGGTGTTTTCCAAGAGCATGACCCCGAGCTTCTGGTTGCTTGCCATTTCAACACACCCCCTGCTCTTGTGCCCACATTTCTGTCCTTGGCCTGCTGCAGTGTTGCAGTGAACATCAACTCAAGCGCATGGAGCAGCACCTGATCTTTCAATTAGGCACTCTACAGCCTCGTGGACTCAACCTTCAGTTCAACAATTTCAGAGCATGACTGGCCTTTTTTAATATTTTTCGTTTTTTTATTGTTTTGTTTTATTTTTTAACTATGTGACTTTTTTATGTGGACAGAGTTGCTCATTACTCTGCCATTAACACTCTCTGTGGACTAATACTTTGTTTTCCATCAGAAGCATTAACACGCTCTTCGCCTTTGTCCCATGACAGCTTTGTTATTTAATCTCTCCTGTCCTCTGCCCTATCACACACCTTCCCTTTTGTTCTCTTCCCCACCAAACACCACCCCCGCCCCTTCACTTGCTTAAAACCTCATTCTTTTCTAACCTTTGTCAGTTCTGATGAAAGGTCACAAAGAACAAAAAACAAAGAAAATTACAGCACAGGAACAGGCCCTTCGGCCCTCCAAGCCTGCGCCGATCCAGATCCTCTATCTAAACATGTCGCCTATCTTCTAAGGGTCTGTATCTCTTTGCTTCCTGCCCATTCATGTATCTGTCCAGATACATCTTAAAAGACGCTATCGTGCCCGCGTCTACCACCTCCGCTGAAACGATAACTCTGCTTCTCTCTCCACAGATGCTGCCTGACTTGCTGAGTATTTTCAGCACTTTCTGTTTTTATTATTATTGAAAAATATGGATAGATAAATACAAACTAAATATGTAGCTATTATAATTGGATTATATTATATTTAATATGAAGGAAAACTGATCTTAACTTTATTTCAACGTGATACTGGGCACTGCAAGCTGTCCACCTGTCCTGTGAAATTCAGCTTGTAACTGGAGAGGGCAACCCTGATGGAGTCATTCAAATGCTTGTTGGTCAGTCGGGTTTGAAATTTCAATTTGATAAAGTTCATGGCAGAAAAGGCAGACTCACAAAGATATGTGGAACCAAACAATGAAGCCACTTACATTGCTGCTGTGCGGATATTGCTGTACCCCCCCGCATCCAAAAGACTCCAGAAATCAGCTGCAGGGTGCATTGATTTCAGTTGAACGTCATTTGGAAACTCCATTTCCAAATTGGCACAATGCAGGTTAAACGGTGAGCTCACTTGTTCAGAAATGTTACTTACATCCACTTCCATAAAGATATTTGAAGTAATCATCACACACAGCTCCAGCTGCTTAAAGTCACAAAATCTGTCGTTGAGTTCTTGGCTAAGCCTGGTCAAGAGATCACTGTACTTGCTGGCAGCCAGAAGCTCACAGCAGCTTCATTTTCTACACAGATGGAAAGTGCTGCATTCTCCTTTTCTGCAATTGTTACACCCAAAAATCCAGTTTCGATTTGAAAGTTTCTGATATTTGGCTGGTACTTTCATTCCTTGACTCCATAAAAGCTTTAATTTCTGACACAGGGGAAAGAAATTGATGTAGCATTTTCCTCTGCTAAGCCACCGCATTTCAGCGCACAGCGAAAGATCACCATACCCGGATGATAGTTCGCCAAGAAGTAACTTGAACTGATGGTGTTGTAAGGCCCTTGCACAAATCAAATTGCTTATTTTCACACCAGGAGTCATAACGTGATCAAATCCCATTACTTTGTTGCAAATTGCCTGTTGATGAATGATACAGTGGTAGTTCAGGAAACGAGAGAAAATGGGGTCTGCTTTGCAACTTACAATGAAACCAACATAATGCCCAGTCATCTAAGAGGCTCCATTGGTTGTTATTGACACTAGCTTCTCGATTGGCACGTTCATTTTACAAAATAATTCTTAACCTCATTGTAGATGTCAACTCCTCTGGTAGTGGCTTTCAAAGGCAACAGTGCCAAGAATTCCCCTTTAACGGTGAAATCTTCAAACACCATTCGAACGAACGCAGCCAGCTGGGCAGTGTCTCTGGAGTCATCCGATTAATCACACTGAATGGAGAACCACTGACATGTACTTAAATTCCTCGCTAACTGTTCCGAAATGTCGGCAGATAATGCTGATACCCATCTTGCCATGGTGTTTGCCCCTAACTGTATGTCGGATATGGCAGATATAAGTTTTGGCTTGTTTTTGAAATCTTTGAATAATGATTCAGCCATTAACAGTCATCGCGCCCTTTACCATTGCACTGTCTGAAAATGTGGCCTTGTTTTTGGCAACGTGAAACGATGCCTCTGTTGCTGCGTTCGCTTTCTTCACTGGTTTAGTTAGAAACGATTGCTGTCTCTGCAATGCTGCCTTTAGTTCTCTTTTTTTGTGCGGGGACTGCTTCCTGCAGGAAAATCTTTCTCAGCATCCTTGTGTACCATTGCAAAGTGCCTCTGCACATTGCTCTTTTTTCCGACTGCAACTCCCATACCGCAAATTAGACAGAAACACTTATCTTAAATGCATGTAAACACAAATTTGTTCTCCCGCTCTTGGTGAAAATAGTATGCCTTATGTCATTTTTTGGATGGGCCTGCCTCAGCATCCAGAATTCAAGTCACCCTCCTCGCCACTCCCTGGCCGCTCCCTCGCCACTCCCTCGCCTCTTGTTCTTTTCCCTCCTCATTGCTCTCGCGCTGCTCCCTCACCACTTGCTCTTCCCTCCCCGCTGCTCTCTCAATGCTCCCTTACTGCTCCCTTGCTACTTGCCCGTTTCCCTCCTCACTGCTCCCTCACCACTCCCTCGCTGCTTGTTCTTTTCTCTCCTCACTGCTTTCAATGCTCCCTTGCTGTTCCATCGCTGCTTGCTCTTTTCCCACCTCGTAGCTCCCTCGCCACTCCCTCGCTGCTTGCTTGTTTCCCTCCTCGCTGCTACCTCGCCACTTGTTCTTTTCTCTCCTTGCTGCTCTCAACGCTGCCTTGCTGCTCTATCGCTACTTGCTCCTTTCCCGCCTTGCAGCTCCCACGCCATGCCTTCGCTGCTTGCACGTTTCCCTCCTCACTACTCCCTCACCACTCCATCGCTGCTTGCTCTTTTCCCGCACCACAGCTCCCTCTCCACTCCCTCGCTACTTGCTCGCTTCCCTCCTCGCTGCTCCCTCACTGTTCTCTCACCACTCCCTCGCTGCTCCCTCACCACTTGCTCTTTTCCCTCCTCGCTGCACTCTAACTGCTCACTCACTACTCCCTTGCCGCTTGCTCCTTTACCTCCTGGCAGCTGCCTCATCACGCCGCTTGACCTCGCCACTTCCCCGCTGTACTTGCCATTGGACTCGCTGTTCACCTCGCCATTTTGCTGCTGTGCTAGCCACACGACTTGCCGCTTTTCCACTTAACTTCGCCATTGGACTCGCTGCGCCGTGACATCACCGCATGGTGACATCAGGATGCACATGCGCAGATTAATGATGGAAAATGTGAATGATGCAGGCGATCCGACTGCGTTGCGAGCTACCCAAAATATTGTTGTGAGTTCATGATCGATGTGTTGGTGATCCCTGTCCTAGATCAAGAAGCAAGGGTTGAGCTACTCAGTATGGCAATAAATTATTTCCTACTTGCTCTGAAATGTAATTTCATGTAAATAACTTGAAGGTTTGTGTAACACAGTGCTCACTTTAGATCAGAGGATACATTGCTTTGTTTGGGTTAGAGCATTGTACCATGTAATGCATTATGATTGTGTTGCTAAGGTGCACCAGTGTGTACAGCTTACTGTCCCTTTAAGGCATATGGTATAATTGCTGTGCCTCTCCGGCTCAATTAAAGGGTAATTTTCAAGATATTAAGGAAAATAGAAAAGGTAGATTGGGGGAAACTATTTCCACTAGCTGAGGAATCTAGAATAGAGGGTATAGTCAAAAAGATTAGAGCCAGAATTTTCAGGAGTGAAATGAGAAAACACGTTTTCACAGAAGGGGTGGTAGAAGTTTTGAACTCTCTTCCACAAAAGGCAATTAATGCTAAGTCAATTATAGATTCTTGGCAGCCAAAGATATTAAGCAATATGGGCAAAGATGGTCACAGATCAACCATGAGCTCATTGAATGGCGGAACAGGCTGAAGGAGCTAAATGGCTTCCTCCTGTTCCTTTGTAATTGTTCTTGGGCAGATTATCAGACCAAATAGAGCTCGGAACAAAAGCAAAATACTGCTAAATTGAAAAAAATTAACTTCTGTCGGCAGAGAAGCTTCTTTGAATTATAGAAATGACTGGCTTATGTTTTATAACACGGAAATTTGTATGTATGACAGTATAACTCCGACAGTATGACAGACACATCTCAAATCTTTAATTTAGTCCAAAGAAACCACAGAAGAGGGATTGCTCTGGTCGCTGCATATAGCAGCTTGTTAACTGAGTTAAAGATTGCAGTTCAGTATTGGTACTGAAATCGCAAACTTGCTCAAAAAAGATTCTGCTAATGGTATCGACCAGAGAAGGTTGTCATGAACTAATTTTTGTTGAAATATGCATAACATTCAAAGTAATTCTTTCCTCATTTGGTATAATGTGGCACATGTAAATGACTAAATGTTCTGCAGTAGATGGGAGTAACCCAAAATTAAACCTGCAGTGCACCAAGGTTAATTATAATTATCAACCAGATTAACTCATGTTAGCACTTTGATAAAGTATGAAAAAGATTAATCTTGGTTATTTCTGCCTGTTTTGTACAGAACTCCCTGGGGAGTAGAGTTGGTTTCATAAGGCATTTCTCACTCTGCTTAAAATGTTCTTTAAAATGCTTTTCCTGTTTTTCTCCAGGGTGTATGTATGATGACAGCAGCTTTTCTGCATTTCTTTTTCCTCTCATCCTTCTGTTGGGTGTTGACAGAAGCCTGGCAGTCTTATCTTGCTGTGCTGGGAAAAATTAGGACCAGGCTGATAAGGAAACGCTTTCTCTGCCTTGGCTGGGGTATGTGACTGTCTTTATAATTAGAATGCATATCATGTGGGATTGGCAAAGCAAGTGTTCTAAACACAAAGCAAATAGTCCAGATCTGACCAAATACACTGACTGTTTTTTACTACTAATTACATTATCAAAATCATTCAGTGCAGCAAATTTTGTTTCCCTTGGCCCTTGGAGAGGTTCTATTATACTCAGTAATGGAACTCATGCTGCAATAAGAAGAACCACTAATGAGGCAATTATTTGCCAGTCAATATGAGATTCAACACTGCCAATGTTTTTATAATCAATTTGTTTTCTTCTTGGTTTTCATCCTGTCATACTGATATGCAAGTAAATACTGAACCATAAAAGTTTACATCACACAAAAAGGTCATTTGTCGAATCACGTCACTGTTTGCTAGAGCAACCCAAAACTAAACATTGGCTTGCTCTCTCCCCGTAGCCTTGTATTTTCTTCTGGTTCAATTGTTTATCTATTTTTTTTCTTAACAAATTCACTGGTCTCTGCCTCAACCATTCCCTATGGCAAAGGATTCTAATTCTAACAACTGTAATTTCTCCTAACCTCTCTTCACTTTCTTAATGACACTTCTAAGTTAATGATCCTTCTTCCAAATCAGAGAAAATAACCTTTCTATGTTCAATATATCAGAACCCTTCAGAATTTAAAAATCTCCATTCACTCTCCTCTTAACCTTCTTTGCCCCAGTAGGATTCGTGCCAGTATCTGAAATGTCTCCAGTACCATACAGATTATACTTTGCTATATGCCGTCAGTGATTTTAATGTCTTATCAGCTAAAATAACAGGCTCAAAAAGAAGATAAAACATTGATTGAACCGTTTAAATATCTAGTGGCATTTTAATTATATGTTATAGGTGTGTCCAAATTGGACAACCTTTTAGCACAACAAAAAGAAACTGAACATCAATATTTTTTGATATCATTACCATCCCTGGTCTGCCTAAGGAAGATTCTGGGGCAATTCTCCCTTCTCCAAACCGTTCTGCATTCTGCTTCACTCTTCAGTTCTCTATACAATCTCCCATTCTTCAGGTGGTCCAGAACTAACTTTCCTGGTGAATTCTGGCAGGCTCCCAGTGGGTTCATGCGGGGTTGGGGCCCTCCTTGATGGGCACTCCATGGCCCACGGTAGGGCTCCCCTGGCAACAATGGCCGCCCCGTGGCAATAGCGCTGCTGGTGCACCACAACCCCCCTCCAAACCCCCACCCCAATTGCTGGGACCTGCCTGCCTGACCCCAGCTTTCCCCAACCAAATTAGCCTCTCTTCAAGGGCTCCGCCATTGAGGCACCCTCTCCCTTGTGATGCATCCTCAGCAATGTCCACCAGTAGTAGTGCTGCTGCTGAGCTAGCAGCCCTCTGATTGGGCGAGCAGCTGCCTGTTAATTGGCCACAGCTGGCAGAATGCCACCCCAGGATCCCACTGCCCACCGAAGCAGGGTCAGCTTTCGCTTTTGCCGCTGGCAGCGGAACTTCCAGGTAAGCCAGAAAATTGAGCCCGGAGTTTCACGTCGATGACTTTTCATCAGAACAGAAAGCTTCCCTCTGTACAAATTCTGAATCACCCGTTGAATGTTTAACCATTTTCTATTTTTATTTCAGATTTCCAGTATCTGCTGTAGTTGTTTCTGTAATAAATTCTTTAAGCTGCTCTCATGTTGTATGCTGAAGAATCTGACACGTAATCGCAGAAATATTACCCTAGATCATTTCACTGTAACCTTGTGGAAGCTCAGCTTCTTGGGTCTGGGAGTAAACAAAAATAGCTCAGCTCATGTCAGGGGTAAATTCATTAAGTCAGCAGTTTCCTGGAATGAGATGTGATCAGTATTGCTGCACCATTTCAGTGACTGATGCCAAACTGCAGCCATCAATGACTTCCAACACTCAGCACTGGTTGAGGATGCTGATCAGAAGATTGTTGCCTGTTGCATGACCACCTTCCCAATACTGCTATTCTGACATTCTGGCTGAATTTTACCAGCCTCCGACGTCGAGGGTCATGGCGCTGGGGCCCAAAAATACTTCCGGGAGAGGCCTGCCACAGGCTTTGACGGCAGGAAGGCCCTGCCCCATTTTACCAGCGGCAGCGAGGCCTCGTGGCGGCCCGCCCGGCGACGGAAACCTATTTTAAATATTTAAATAAATGTTAATGACTAAATAATAACCTACCTTTTCACAACATCGGTCCCACGCTGATATTCCAGCCAGTTGCCGGAAGTCCTGTGCCTTTGGATCTCCGTTCAGAGATCTGAGGTGGAGCACTGGTGGGGAGCGGGGAGGAGTGAAGTTTTCAGCGTGGGGGGGGATAAGGGAAAAGTCTTCCTATTGGCTGAGGGGATGGTGGGAAGGGGGTTGAGGGTTAAAGGTAATGAAGTTCGGGGGGGGGATAGCTCAACATCAGAATAAATGTTTTTTTGGGGGGATTGGGCAAGTTATATATTGAGTACTCATTTGGGGGTCGGGGGGGGAGAAGGATCCAAAGTGATATTACAATTTTATTTTAATTTTTCGGACATCAGGACCTTTAAAAATTTAAATTTCACTGAAGGTCTTGAAGCCCTTTAAAAATGGCACCAGACGCCGTTGCCGGGACAGAGCGCCCGCGCCCCCTCTATGTCATCAGGGGTGTTCTTTCCGATCCCTATATGTTATTGAGCCACCGTGTGAAATATCGCGGCGGCTCTGCGGAGTGAAACCAGTGGGAGCGGGCTGCCAGCTTGGTGGTGAGCTAGTAAAATTCAGCCCTCTGTGTTTCAAATCCAGATTTTAGCTGTCCTTTGTTTTATCATGCTCTTCATACAGTACGGCAATATGGCTTTGTCAGGTATCATCAATTGATTTTAACTTCAGTGCAATTTAAATTGCGTTCAAGTATTAAAATTAAGTGAGATTAGTTTAAGCAATTAAAAATAATTCCATCTGTTGTATCAGAATAGAAAACTGGACCAGATTAACAGCCAAATTCCTGCCATGTACGTATTTCAGTACCCAGTGAAGTTCTTCATTGCGACCTGAGCACAGTTTCTGTCAGTTTATTCAAAAAAGAGCAGTTCAGATATTACCATAAATGACTAAGGACACATGTGTGGCACTGCCGTTTACTGCAGGATTTATGCTTCAATGCAGCGCTCAGTAGAAAAGGGAAAAATTGGCAGTGAGTTCCAACTCTGCATCTTTGTCACTAGAACTTTCATTTCTCAATTTCTTGTACTCAGCATAAAATTTCATGTTTGCTATTCCGTTGGCTGAAAACATACAGGGGTTATTTTGGGGAAACTTTGAAAAAGGCAGTAAGTGGATGCTGTTCGAATAAGCCATGCCTGTTTAAAAGTTTGCTTTTAGTCTGCACTTTTTGGGCTAATTGGTGATTGCCATGATTTAACTTGCCTAGGAGTGCTAAACTGGAGACCTACACGTTTAGCACTCAAGTCCTGATTCGGCGCAATTTTTATGGACCAGTATATGTAGCCTTCATACACGCACCTCCACTGAACGTGTGGAGTGTGGTGGCTTACACACAATGGACACACAGCCTGTGTCCAGATGCAGCAAAAACTGGACAACATCCAGGCTTTGGCTGATAAGTGGCATGTAACATTCACGCCACACAAGTGCCAGGCAATGAGCATCTCAAATAAGAGAGAGTCTAACGATCTCCCCTTGATGTTCAATGGCAATACCATCGCTAAATCCCCCACTATCAACAACCTGGGGGTTACCGTTGACCAGAAACTGAACTGGACCAGCCACATAAATGCTGTGGCTACAAGAGCAGGTCAGAGGCTAGGAATTCTGCAACAAATAACTCACATCCTGTCTCCCCAAAGCCGGCCCACCATCTACAAGGTACAAGTCAGGAGTGTGATGGAATACTCTCCACTTGCCTGGATGGGTGCAACTCCAACAATACTCAAGAAGCTCGACACCATCCAGGACAAAGCAGCCCGCTCGATTGGCACCCCATCCAAGCCTTCAGCATTCATTCCCTCCACCATTGATACACAGTGGCAGCACAGTGTGTACCATCTACAAGATGCACTGCAGCAACTCACAAGGCTCCTTCGACAGCACGTTCCAAACTCGCAACCTCTACCACCTAGAGGGACAAACATATGTTTAATTCTTTCGAATACAATGTAAGTCTGTGTGGGTCTTTTCCAGGTGTGTCGGAATTTCTGTCTATGTGCTGCCGGTACCAAATCATATGCATTTAGAATTGCAGTTTGAGTTTGTTCATAATCAGAGGAACTTTCTTCTGATTACAGGAAGAAAGCTTCACGAGCCCTACCCACTCGCCTTGTTAGAGGAGAGTCCAAAATTCTTTTGGCCAGCTTAGCCCGATAGCTGTTTTCTCAAATGAGATGAAATATGACTCAACCTCCTCCGCATTAAATTTTGGCACTAGTCTTCAGTGTCTCAGCAAATCAAAGCCTTGCTCTGTATTGTGGATAAGGTTTGAGTGGTTGGCAGCATTTTTATTTTGAGTTTGCGGTCTCTGTAATTCAAACTTCTGCTGCTTCCTCTTTTTGCAACTTTCTTTCCCCTTTTTCCTTCTGAAACTGCATCTCTTCCCTTTTCAACTGAAAGTCTCTTTCCCCTTTTTCCTTTTGAAGCTGAGACTGTATTTCTTCCTTTTTCACCTGTAACTGGGTTCTAGCTAGAATTATTTTCTCAGATTCTGATTCGAGGCTTTCTTCTTCTAGTTCAGGGGTAAGTTTAAAGTGATTGTTTAGACTTTTCATTAGTTCAGGTTTTTGTTTTGCTTTTTGTCTGAAAGTGATTCCCACATTTGTAGCTAAGCCTTTTAAATCTTCAATACTTAATTTGTTTAACTTATCATGAGATATCTCTCTCTAATCTACGAACTCCTTAGCATTAAATGTGGCCATCTCTTCTGTTTCTAGCACTGTAGAGAAAAAAAACACAGAAGAATATAGGAAAACATGTTTGTTTATTTTTCCACAATTTTAGAGGTCAATTTTCCTCCCATTTTCCAAATCTCTCGTTTGTCTGGTGGTTCAGTTCGTGACTCGAGCCCCCAATTTGTTAGGTCCACTGGATGTGACGTGGGTGGTTCCCACTGTTCAGCTTCCCACCTGATTGCAGCAAGTGTATTTGTATGAGAGTTTAGCCCCTTGGTGTTTTTTTTTCAAATAAACAGACAGCGACAGGTTTTCTTGTAGGTTGTAAAAAAAAATTGTTTATTGATCAATACACCTTTTCCCGAAATTGTTGCAATCGCATCCACTAACGCTTTCGCTTGCACATGCATGCACACAAGAGACAGATAGAGAAAGGAAAATGAAAGATGGCTTTGGGGAGGTGGGGGAAGGTTACGATAAACTTTTTGAATTTTCTTGGAAATCATGTTCTCGATGTATGTAGGCCTGAGATGAGTGTAGATTTCTCTCTTGATTGAAGATTCAGTTGAAGACGGTGGGTTACCTCGAGCCCTCACTGCTATGTAATGTAGATGTAGGTTTCTGCAGCAGGGGATGTGTTTTCTGGCTTGGCTGGAACACAAGCTGTTAGCATATTGCTTCTTGCTCTCTCTCTCTCTCTGCCTATCTTTTTTTAAGGTAAAACTGTTATCTCTCAGCTCCTGTTTGGAGATGCCCTGGTCTCTTTTCTATGGTGATTGCACAATGGCCCAGGATGTGGCTACTTCACAGCTTCTTTGCTTCTGAAGAAGACATTTAATTCTGGAATTTTAGGATAGGTGTACAATGGGTTCAGTTGACATCTCTTAGCTTTGAAGATTTGTCCTTTGCCTTTGTCAGATAGTTTGAATATACAACAAGCCAATCCCATTTTCTTCGGTGGCCAATTTGGATCATTGTTCACTTTTTAAATAAAGGTTAATTTTTTTAAAAACAAAGTCCGTTTTTCATAACTCTTCAGAGTTAGTCCATGGTTGTTGCATCAGCACACTTCCAGTGTGTGTGGCAATGATAACAGCATAGGTGCTAGTTTGCTGAAGCCACATATTTACATGTTTACTCCATTTCTAATCTTTCAGCCTTCATCTCTGTTCTACCAGCTTAGTTTAATTTTGAGTGCTTTCTACTATCTCTTACAGTAGTAACTTAGCAACTTCCCTGTATCTTGGTATGGGCCATCTCTTGCTCTGGGTGATTATCTTCATTTGTTTCATTACTAAACTGTCTTTGCTTATACATTCACTAAAATTGCTACAACAAATGCAAAACGCTGGAATACTTTGATCAATTTAAACCATTTTAAGATATTCTAGCATTAATTGTGTCACTAGTTAAGAAATCTGATGGTATCAGTGTCTTGCCTTATGTATTAGTCATCATTCCATTTTCCAAAGGGTTTGATGTGCCTTCATCTCCCAATGGGATTGGACATGTTTCACACATCAGTGGAATCATACACAGCAGCTTCGCCCAGTGGGATTGGGTATGTCTTACTGGCCCAATGAGATTGGATGTAACTTACTTATTCAATGGAATTGGATGATATAAGATGTGTGCAAAATGAGATCTTTCCTATTTAATGCGGTTTCTTTTTGCTAATTATATATTGGTATGACAGTACAGCAAATTTCTGGCCAAGGATATGACAGGTCAGTTATGGAGGTTTAATTTGTTTTAATTGGAAAGTTGTAAAATCCGTTCTGTCAAAATAAAAAGCATCTTGTTTCTTTCCTGGGACTGAGGCTGTAAAATTGAACATCAGTAGTGTGTGTTAAAACCTGGCTACCCGACCTGAACCCGACTAGACCCGACTATATGTGTTGGGTTCGGGTCGGGTTGAAATTACAAGTCCGCATTCAGGCTCGGGTCGGGTCGGGCTGGGCACTGCTTCCAAGAAGTCAAGGGATCAGGCTTACCCATGATTCCCCACAGCTCCAGCTGCAGGTATAGCCTGCTGCTGGAATAGATGAAGGAGACTCGTGTCAGGTCGGGTCGGGTGCGAGAAAAAATTAAAGGGCTCAGGCTCGGGTCGGGTTCAGACTGGCTGTGGTCGAACTGGGTCCTGGTTGGGTTTTAATTTTATACCCGAGCCAAGCTTTAGTGTGTGTTCATACAGGATACGATAATGTGAAGCACAAGACATGGCTTTCACAAATGTTTTCTGTTTTTACTCCTCAGGTTTACCTGCACTGATTGTGGCCATTTCCGTGGGATTTACAAAAGCTAAAGGATATGGAACTGCAAATTAGTGAGTATGTGTAGAAAAGTGTTCCTTGCAAAAGTTGCGGTGTTGCAACTGCACCATCCAGGACTCAATGCTACATTATTTATTCCAACACATGGCTGAGGCCTCTGCCTTCCACCTAAGTTAAGCCTGTACATAAATCCTGCTGTGCTTCTTCTGAGACATTGAGTGCTGTGGTCAGCCAGTTCACAATCACAAAATCTGATAGTGATTAGTTTTATGAATAAAATTATGACAATTACAAGGGAAGCAAAGCAACGACTTATGTTCAAAATATTTTCAGTCTGACACCAGAGCTTCTCCTGAGGTGCTGAATTTGGCATTTTCCAACTAGGGTCGTTTTACCCGTTTACTCACACAGGTTGTTCCCATGGTTACTGGAAGCTAAGCTATTTAAGAAACAGCACATACAGCCTAAGAAGCCAACAGCCTACAGCTTTTAACTTACTTTCAATCGCTCTTTAGTATTTTCCACCTTGTAGTTTTCATCTTTTCGATGGCTACATGGACTTTGGTGGCATACAAATGCATTCTCACCAAATATTCCACTGTAACATCAGAGGTGTAAATGACATCACTGTATTTATTTATTATTTATTTAGAGATACAGCACTGAAACAGGCCCTTCAGCCCACCGAGTCTGTACCGACCAACAACCACCCATTTATACTAAGCCCACAGTAATCCCATATTCCCTACCACTTACCTACACTAGGGGCAATTTACAATGGCCAATTTACCTATCACCTGCAAGTCTTTGGCTGTGGGAGGAAACCGGAGCATCCGGCGAAAACCCACACAGTGACAGGGAGAACTTATAAACTCCGCACAGGCGGTACCCAGAATTGAACCTAGGTCCTTGGAGCTGTGAGGCTGCGGTGCTAACCACTGCGCCACTGTGCCGCCCAGGAAATTTAAAGGAAGCAATGCATATAAGGCGTTAAATAATACAGGAAGTTGTCTTTGTTTCCATTTAAGTCAACAAGTTAATCCTGTGTCCATTACATGGACTTTCAGCAGCACTCTTCAGAACACAGGCATATTGAGTGACCTTGTATACGCTCACAAACAAACCCAGCTGTGTGAGGCTGCCACCTGATTTTCCCAAAATGTTTCTTAATGATGATGTGCACAAAATCCCAAATAAAGATAACTAGCAAGATGGAAAATAAATGTTTCACTGCTCAATATACAGTATTGTAGTCATTGGAATCAAGAGTGGGATGCAGGAATAGGGAGGTTCTTTCCACCTGGACCCATTTTAAAAGTTAAGTCTCCCAATCAGAATTCCTAACGGTGAAGTTCTCTGATCCAGTGCCTGTTTTAAAGAGTGTGCCTCACCAATCCCTTTGAGAGAGACTTTTCTCCCCAACAGAACTCCTTTTAAGGATGGTGTTTTCCCATTGTAAGCGTCCAGTGATGCAGTCCTCCCATTGGAACCTCCTTTATCAAGGCTGTTTTGCCATTGGAACCCCCTTTAAAGAGTGTGTCTTACCATAAGAATAGATGAAAATGCTCTGTGCGCAGACCTTTTTGTAAAGAGGCAGCCTCCCATGACCGTTCCTAGGTTTCAGTAAAATCTCTTAATTATAAAGGAGTCTTTCCATCTTATCCAAGAGCCAGCTGCCAGCATAGAAAGGACACTGCTCTGACGTTTTTGTCCAGTTCACTTTGCATCATTATTGTGTAGCATAGTGCACTTTTACTAAAATACCTTCAGCAGGACATTTCTTGTCAGAGCAAAATAACCTGATTTACTGATAATATCATCAGTGGAGGAATAACAGCATGTGGACATCAATTAGCGCACAGACTTGAAACGACACAATCACTGAAGCATCCCTGGGTTAATGATAGTGTATCTACTGTTGCTGATTACCAGAGATCGAAAGGAAAACAAAAGGGTATTAATAAGTTAACACATTTCTTTGTCACTTTTTTTTAAAAGATCAATGGTGGGGAATCTCCTTCTTTAAAGTGTAGAAAATCTTTTACATTTTAGAAAGTAAACAATCTTGCTCAGTTTTGTTGAATTGCAATCAGATATCCTTGCTGGCCATTAATCATTGCCAAACCTTGTTAAACAAGATCTCTGACCTAAATTACAAAGAGAGACTTTATCAATGCGCATAAATAAAGCACCCTAATTATATGTAGTTTCAAAGGTCAAAATTTTAAATAGAAACCTTAAATGTTATTGCTAGTTTCAGGCTTCTTCACTGTTCACAACCTGCTGTTCACTAGCATCATCTAAGGGACAAGAAAAAAGACTGAAAGAGACTAAGGCTGAGATTGCTTCTTTTTAAGGTACCTTCTACTTGTTCCCTTTCTTGGGTCTCCCAGAGCTGAATGGGAGCCTGATTCTGAAGCATTCACCAAGGCTGCTGTAAAATCAGTTTCTAGCAGATATATAAGAGGTGCATGGAGTGATGCTCCCTCGTTCTTGGGCAATGCCTGGATTCTGCTTACAACTTCCTTCTGATACCATAGCTGATACGAAGTAATCTCAGCTACACACTCACTATAACTACTCCATGTTGTTGCATATCGAGGCTCCAATGCAGCATGTTACTATGTTGACAATATCAAGCTTATCATTTAATAAACTTACGATCAGCTTCCATACAAACACCAATGAGATCCTTAGTTCTGCCTTTGTCACCTGAAGGTTTGACTTCTTCAGCGTTCTTCTGGCCAGTCTTTCCAGCTACAGCCTATACAAACGTTCAGAACTTCAAGGCCCCTCCTCTTTCCCACAATGCATCTGCTTACTGACCTCCATTAGTTGCAACTCTACAAGAAGGTCACCTTCAAAATTATTGCCTTTATCTTCAAACCACTTCATGACCTTACAGTCTTCTTCAGATCTACGTCCCAGTACAAACGCTGTGCCCTTTCAACTCCTACCAATTGTGCTCCTCCTTTCCTACAAGCAATGGAAATGCCTTCAGCCGCCCAAACCCCTGCATTTTGGAAAACCCAAAAAGGCTGTGGATGCTAGGTTAATTGAAATTTTCAAGTATGAGGTTGACAGATTTTTATGAAGCAACAGTATCAAGGGCAACAGCGGGTAAATAGTGTTGAAGTACCGATCAGCCATAATATAATTGAATGGTGGAATAGATTTGAGGAGTCAAATAGCCTCCTTCTGTGCCAGATTCTTTTTCTTTTTCTATATTGGTGGGGGGAGGGGGGGCGACTGAAATGGAATGGTAGTGATAGGGGACAGTAATAGTCAAGGGGATAGATGCTGTTCTCTGCAGCCACAAGCAGGTATTCCAAAGGTTGCATTGCCTGCCCGGTGGCAGAGTTAAAGACATCTCTTTGCAGCTGGAGATGAACATAGAGTGGGAGGGGAGGAACAATTGTCATGGTCTAAGTAGGAACCAATGATATAGGTAGAACTAGGGATGATGCTCTGCTGATCGAGTTAGGGTCCAAATTAAAATGCATAACCTCAAAGGTAATCGTCTCTGGATTGTTACCTGAGCCACATGCTAATTGGCAAAGGGTCAAGCAGACTAGATAATTAAGCTCATGGCTCAAAGAGTGGTGTGGGAAGAACGAAATTTGATTCATGGGGCACTGGCACCAGTACTGGGAAAAGAAGGAGCCATTCTGTTGGGATGGACTGCACTTAAACCGGGCTGGGATCAGTGTCTTGGCAAATCGTATAACCGGGGCTGTGGCTAGGGCTTTAAACTAAGAGTTGGGGAGGGGTCAGGTGAAGGGAGAATTAGAAATTTAAAGAGAAAAGTCAAGGCGATAGAGCAATTTGGGTAAAGATAAGCAGAGTGGGACAGGAAGGGACAGAGAGTTTAATGGTAATAATGCATCAATGAATATGGTCCATGCAAAGAATAGTTGTAAAAAAAATCAATTAAATACTCTTTATCTGAATACATGAAGCATTCATAATAAGATAGATGAACTAGCACATAAGCAAAGGTTTAGATCTAATCGCCATTACAGAGACATGGTTACAAGGTGAGCAGGGTTGGGAAATAAATATTCCAGGGTACACAACATTGCGAAAAGACAACAAGAATGGAAAAGGAGGAGTAGCCTTGATAGTAAAGGATGACACAAGGACAGCAGTGAGAAAGGATCTTGGCTCAGAAGATCAACAAGTAGAGTCGGTATGGGTGTAGATTAAGAATAACAAGGGTCAGAAAATGCTGGTGGGTGTACTTAATAGGCCCCCTAACAGTATTTACACTGTTGGACAAAGCATTAAGCAAGAAATAATTGGAGCTTGCAACAAAGGCAATTTAGTAATTGTGGGGGGCTTTCATCTTCGTATAGACTGGATAAATCAATTTGACAAAGGTAGTCTGGAAGATGAGTTTGTAGAATGTTTTATGGAACAATACACGTGGAACCAACTAAGGATAGAGCTATTTTAGATCTAGTATTGTGCAATGAGGCAGGTTTAATAGTAATCTCATAGTAAAAGATCCTCTGGGAAAAAGTGATCATAATATAATTGAATTCCATGTTAAGTTTGAGAGTGACATACTCCAATCCAAACAAGAATCTTAAATTTAAACAAAGCCAATTGCATAGGTATGAGGGAAGGCCTGACTAAGGTTGATTGGATAAATAGACTACAAGATATGATGGTAAATATAATGTGGGAAACATTTAAAGAAACAATTCAAAATGTTCAACAAAAATACAGAGTTGTCAGGATTTTGTGTCCACAGGAAAAGTGACCCCATACCCCTCGTGTGAGGCACGTAACCCATAGTCGTACTTAGGCTTACAGGAGACACCCAATCCCTTCTGCTGGGAAAAGGCATGACCTTGTTTCAGGACTGGTAACCGTGGGGATTGTCCCTAGTTTATCTGTGGAAGGGGTCGACCTGCTGCTGGGTAATGATCTGGCAGAGGCGAGGTGGTAGTTTCCCCAGTGGGTTTAAAGGGATCAAAAGAGGTCAAAGAGACAGAGCAGTTACAGGAGAAGGTCCCAGGCATTTCCCTGACTGTGTGGTGGCCTGATCCATGGCTAAACAAGCTGTGTCAGAGGAGGCTGAACTGGCACTGAAGACAGATGACCCTGCTGTCTAGTTATCTGAAGCCTTCTTTGGGAAGTTAGAGGACTCAAGTGAAGTGTTAAACAGCTCTTCCTTGGTCAAGGCGGAGCAAGCCAACCCAGTGTTAAAAGAGTTAGCACAGACTGCCCAAACTGAATCTGAAGTAGAGGGAGTCCCAGAGTGCTACTATTTAAATTTTGAGGTGCTGATGAGGAAGTGGAGACCTCCTCACAAACCTGCGGACGAAAAATGGGCAGTGGTTCACCAGATAGCCAAGATACCCTCGGGAAATATTGAGAATAACCCACCAACCTCCAATGGCTGGACATGTCGGTATCCGATAAAACCATGCCCACATAAGACAGCATTTTGACTCACCACAAATCCACAAGGATATGGTGGAGTTCTGTAAAACTTGCCACACATGCCAGGTTGTGGGGAAGACCCAAACTGTAATAAAACCTGCACCCCTAATTCCCATACCAGCTTTTGGGGAATGAGACTGCTGGTGGATTATATGGGACCCCTGCTGAAAACAAAAGGGGCTACCAGTATCTTCTCACCATTATGGATGTGGCTACCCATTTTCCAGAAGCCATCACCCGAAGAACTGTCGCTGCACTGGTAATGTGGAGGGGCTAACCCAATTCTTCACCCCATATGGGCTGCCTGCCAAGATCCAATTGGATCAGGGCACACAATTCATGTCTGGGATCTTTCAAAAAGTCATAGGTAATCTGGGCATAACCCACCTAAATTCCTCAACCTACCACCCACAGCCACAAGGGGCTTTGGAACGGTATCACCAGACCCTAAAGACAAAGATCAGAGCATACTGCTACAAGTACCCTCATGACTGGGACAAAGGGCTGGGATTGCTCCTGTTTGCCACCAGGCACTCAGGCAATGAATCCACTGGCTTTAGTTCCTTTGACTTAGTTTATGGACATGAGGTGAGAGGTCCTGTTAAACTAATCAAGGAGAGGTTTTTGGGACACAGGGACGAGCCTTCCATGTTAGACTACATCTTCATGTGCCAGGAGCAGCTCACGAGAGCCTGTGCAGCGACTCAGGAACACCTAAAAACCTCCCAGACAGCTATGAAAAGGCAGGCAGATAAACATGCCAAGGCCAGAACATTTTGGCCCAGAGACCATGTGTTAGTACTACCTCCAATACAGGGTGAACCACTGAAAACCCGGTACAGTTGCCCATATAGAGTAGCAAAGAGAATTGGCAGCGTGGATTATTTAATTGACACCCCAGACCATAGGAAAAAACAAAGGCTGTGCCACATCAATATGTTAAAACAGTATCACAGCCGGGAAGGGGACAAACAAGCACAGGTCTGTTCGACAGTCAGGAAAGAGGAGGGTGAAAGGGACAGAGAGGATGAGTTAGAGGAAGGCCTAGGAGATTCCCAAATCAAGCTCTCTGCAATCCAGTTAGCTAACACTGAAATGTTAGGGAAATTAGACATTGTACTTTCCTATTTAAATGCAGAACAGAGAGGAGCCCTAATAAGGCTGCTCACAATATTTAAAGAGATCTGCAGGGACAAACCAGGGTGCACAACCTTAACCCTACATGATGTGGATGTTGGAGAGGCCCTGCCCATAAAACAAAACCCCGATCACCTAGGTCCCAGGAAACCAACCCAAGTTCAGGCTGGAAATTCAGTATATGCTGGAGCACATGCTGATTGAGCCCAGCCAGAGCAGCTGGAGCTCCCCAGTTGTGCTCGTGCCCAAGCTCGATGGCTCAGCAAGGCACTGCATTGATTCTAGGAAGGTTGATGCAGTGACCAGAGCTGACTCCTACTCAATTCCTGGCCTGGAACTGTATTGATAGCATAGGAAACACCACCTACATAACTTGTTAAAAGGATACTGGCAGGTTCCCTTAACATCCTGAGCTAAAGAGATCTCTGCTTTTGTCACCCCATTTATTCCAGTGCTGGGTGATGCCCTTCAGATTAAGAAATGTCTCAGCCACCTTCCAAAGGCTGATGCACCAGGTAGTTGCTGGCCTGCCCAACTGTGTAGTGTACCTGGATGATCTGCTAGTGTACAGTGACACCTGGGCGGACCACCTAGACCAGTTAGAAGCCCTCTTCCGAAGTGGCAATTGATATTAGTGACTTAGGGGTAGGTGTCATCCTGCTCCAAGATGATGAGTCAGGCATTGAGAGATGAGTTGGGTACTTCTCGAAAAACTTAAACCGACACCAAAAGAAATACTCCACTGTGGAAAAGAAAGCGGTGGGACTGTTGCTGGCTCTCAAGTATTTTGTGGTCTATGTCCAAAATGGATATAGGGAGACCTTAGTTTATACTGACCATAATCCTTTAAAATTTGTGGAGAAATTCAAAACCCAGAATGCAATGCTATCTCGATGGAGCCTGTTTTCACAACCCTACCACTTAAAAATTGCCGAAATGGCAGGAAAAAAAATGTGATAGTCGATGCTTTATCCAGAGTCGAGCTCAACACAGAATCATCCCAGGTGAAAACTAAACCTGGCTATGGCAACGTGGGATTGAGAAGTGAGTGTTTGAGGATGAATGTGTCTGGACAGTTTATTTTTTTATATTTACAACTTTATAATGAAATGCTGCTGTCATCATATTTCATTCTGCGTCATTATGGAGGTGTGATATACATGTGCTATGCTGAATAATAACTTTTTCATCCATCGTGTGGAAACCTGAATTAAATTTTAATAAAGGAAAAGGAACAGACCAAATGGTGGCTGCTAACAGCTAAAATGGCCACCAACTTTGGATCAAAATCCCTTGCATTCCACGGCATTGAGAGGGAGTCAGGATATCTGGCCAATCTCCTCCAGACAATGACTTCATAAGTTTGGAATGCCTCACCTGGTCAGTCTCCATTAACAAGACATTAAAGGCAATCTTGGGATATTAAAACTGGTGGAGATGGACCACTTAAAGGTAATGGCTTGAACAATAGGAACCTGATTGAGAGAAGGGGAATTCTTAGACATGAACTAATTAAGTTGCAAGAGGGAATTCACTGAGCCATCATGTGAAAGGCCCACCATCTGTGTGTTTTAAATTGGCTGTTTTCTCTGTGTTGCAGACAAGCAATTGACACTTATCAGAAGAAACCCAAGTGGGGTTCCTCTCTCTGTCTCTCCCCTTCTCTCTCTCTCTCTCTCTTCCCAGCCCACCTGGCAAGTTTCGAGCTCTGTCTGCTGGCCATGACAACCTAAGTCTATCATTGCTGCAGACAGAGACCCCATGAAGGAAATCATTAACATCGCTGTTCTCCAGGAGAACCTAAATCTGCTGGCCACCTCTACAAGCCAGAAGACCACTGAATCATCAAACTCCACAGACTGTATACTCCTTTTTATTGCTCCGGACTCAAATCCGACCAATCTATCCTTCCCCACTCAGTAATATAAAAGCAAAATACTGCGGATGCTGGAAATCTGAAATAAAAACAAGAAATGCTGGAATCACTCAGCAGGTCTGGCAGCAGCTGTGGAAAGAGAAGCAGAGTTAACGTTTTGGGTCAGTGACCCTTCTTCGGAACTGGCAAATATTAGAAATGTCAAAGGTTATAAGCAAGTGAGGCGGGGGTGGGGCAAGAGATAACAAATGAGAATGTGTAGATTGGACAAGGCCAAATAGCTGACCAAAAGGTCATGGAGCAAAGGCAAACAATATGTTAATGGTGTGCTGAAAGACAAAGCATTAGTACAGATAGGGTGTCAACAGACTGAAGATTGAACAGCAGCAAGTACAAACATGAAAAAAGTGGGTAAGCAAACTGAAAGATGAAATAAATAAAATAAACACAAAAAAAAAATAAAAAAAGAAAAAAGAAAAAAAAACTAACAATAAAAGTAAAATGGGGGGGCCCGTCATGCTCTGAAATGATTGAACTCCATGTTCAGTCCGGCAAATGAGATGCTGTTCCTCGAGCTTGCGTCGATGTTCACCGGAACACTGCAGCAATCCCAGGACAGAGATGTGAGCATGAGAGCAGGGGGGAGTGTTGAAATGGCAAGCAACCGGAAGCTCAGGGTCCTGCTTCCCCACTCAGTAACCTATTTGTGTGTGTGTGTGTGTGTGTGAACCTCTGTGTGTGTATATATGTGTGTGTATATATGTGTGTGTGAGAACCTCTGTGTGTGTGTGTGAAAGTTGGAACATAGTTTATTATTTTACCTAGATCAGTTTAGGGACAATAAAAGCTAATCTCTTCCTTTATTAAACTCAAGAAAACCTGTCCGATTGGTTCTTTTATGATCATAGCATGTAAATAATGAAACACTTACTGAATTGGCAAGTACATTCACTTTTAAAAAGAAATAAATCCTGTTGTGGTCAAACACGGAGAGGGAAAAGAGGGGAGCACTTCCACCCCTCCTCACCTGATCGTAACAATACATTCCATTAAATAACAAAAACTCAGCTAGAAAGATCCATCCGTGGTTTACTAGAGAAGTTAAGGGTAGTGTTAGATTAAAAGAAGAGGCTTATAATGTTGCAAAAAATAGTAGCAAATCTGAGGATTGGGAGAGTTTTAGAAACCAGCAAAGGGTGACCAAAAAGGTGATGAAAAGGGAAACCAGTCATGAATATAAAAACAGATTGTAAGAGTTTTTACAAGTATATAAAAGGGAGAGTAGCGAAAGTAAATATTGGTCCTTTGGAGGCAGAGACAGAAGAAGTTATCATGGGGAATGTGGAAATGACAGAGCTGTTAAACAAATAGAGTCATAGAGAGATACAGCACTGAAACAGACCCTTTGGTCCACCGAGTCTGTGCCGACCAACAACCACCCATTTATATTAATCCTACATTAATCCCATATTCCCTACCACATCCCCACCACCTACCTACACTAGGGGCAATTTACAATGGCCAATTTACCTATCAACCTGCAAGTCTTTGGCTGTGGGAGGAAATCAGAGCACCCGGCAGAAACCCACACGGTCACAGGGAGAACTTGTAAACTCCGCACAGGCAGTACCCAGAACTGAATATGGGTCGCTGGAGCTGTGAGGCTGTGGTGCTAACCACTGCGCCACTATGCTGCCCAAATATTTTATGCTTGTCTTCACAGTAGACGACACAAATTGCATACCAGAAATAGAGGGTAACCAAGAGGCTAATTAAGAGAGAGGAATTTAAGGTAATTCATATAAACAGAGAAAAATTATTGGAGAAACTTAAGGGGCTAAAAGCCCACAAATATCCAGCACCTGATGGCCTATATCTGAGGGTTCCAAAAGAGGTAGCTGCAGTGATAGTGGATGCACTGTTATGATTTTCCAAAATTCCCTAGATTCCAGAAAGGGCCCAGCAGATTGGAAATTAGCAAATATAACACCTCTATTTAAGAAAGAAAGGAGAGAGGGATAACCGGGAACTACAGGCCAGTTAGCCTGGCATCAGTCATCGGGAAAATGTTGGGGCTGAATTTTTAGGCTCTGATGGGGTGGGCATGGAGGTGGGTGAACGTGGAATTTCACATCGCTGGTCGGCATTTTCCAGGAGGCAGGATGTTGAGGGGGTAGTTGGTGGTGGAGGGGGGGGGGCGTGCGGTGGTAGTGTGTCGGCAGGGCTACTACCCTCAAGAAGCAGGTGGCCAATTCATCTTGTTAAAGGCCTATTAAGGTCTGTGGTCGGAGGCATTGTAGCTGGCTGGAGGTGACCACCTGGCAACAGACAGGGGGCCCGGAGCTCCAGGAACACTGAGAGGCTTTTCTTGCCTGCCTAACTTCAGCTGCAGCTGCACGCTACCCCCTCCACAAGGATGGCCCGGCTGCAGAGGTCATTTTTTAATTTAAAGTTTAACAAGTTGGAGAGAGGACGCCTCCATCTTGGGGCACCCTCTCTCTTACTTATCTGAAAAGGCAGCCTTCTGCTTGCTGGAGGACCTCCTATTGGATGGTGAGCCCGACCTCTAACCATTAATTTGCCAATTCAGTGAAAATCACAGCCAGACAACTGTTCCCCACATAGTGTGGGCTTTGGACCCCCCATTTGACCATAAGGTTGGGGTTCTGAAGCCTGCGAGGAAAATCTATTATTAAGAAACTCTTAAAAATACAGTTAGAAAATCATTGCACAATCAGAAAGAGGCAACATGGTTTTACAAAAGCGAAATCGTGTTTGACAAATTTATTGGAGTTTTTTGAAGATGTAACAAGTAAGGTAGATGAGGGGGATCCAGTAGATTTAGTATACTTGGATTTCCAAAAGGCATATGAAAAGGTTAATCAACAAGATAAGGGCTCATGGAGTTGGGGGTACTATATTAGCATGGATGGAGGTTTGGTTAACAGATAGGAGGCAGAGAGCAGGGATAAAGGGGCATTTTCAAGTTGGCAGGCTGTAACAAGTGGAGTGCCGCAACGATCAGTGCTGGGGCCTCAGTCTATTTACAGTCTATATTAATGACTTAGATGAAGAGACCGAGATTAATCTATCTAAATTTGCTGACGATGCAGAAATTTGGGAATGTAAGCTGTGAGGAAGAGGCTGCAAAGAGATATAGACAGGGTAAGTGATTGGGCAACAAGGTGATAGATGGCGTATAATGTGTGGAAGTGTTGTTATTCACTTTGGTAGTAAGAATCGTAAAGCAGAATACTTGTAAAAGGCATGAAACTTCTAAATGGTGATGTTCAGAGAGACTTGGGTGTACTCATTACCAGGAACACAGAACGTTAGCATGCAGGTTCAGCAAGCAATTAGGAAGGCAAATGGCATGTTGACCTTCATTGCAAGGATATTGGAGTAAACAGGAGATACAGAGCAGAAAACAGTGCCCCCTAATGGAGAAAAAGAAGGGAAGCTGGAGTCAACCCACATCCCTCATGTCCGTCTTTGTTGCTTAACAAAACACCATTTATGTTGTTTACCAATGCCAAGTGTGTCCCTCTGAAAATGACTCTCTTTTCTTCTTGCATATAGCTGCTGGCTGTCTTTGGACGGAGGCCTCCTTTATGCATTTGTTGGACCAGCTGCAATCATTGTATTGGTAAATCTTACTTTTTAATATTGCACGTAAGATAAAATGTATGACGTGGGCAAATGGTCGAACTAAATATTAACAGCTTTACACTGATGCATGCAGGGAATCCGATACAGAATTTCTGCTTTGTACTTGCTGTATTTTGGAAATCATGGGAACAAGTTATTAATTTTCAGATTCTATTTTCTGGCCAATATTTATACGCCAATGTGTTGCTTTGATTGCTATTTGTAATAAATTCTAAACAGGTGCGGGAAAAATGTCCTGTGTTCTGCATTTCCAACAAAACCATTTAGATGTTGAGAAAGAAAAAGAATAGGTTACATTTTCACTAGAAACACTGACCAGAGGTAATTTACCATCAGATCTTTAGGATGTCGCTACACACAGCAACCAAAGGAAATCATCATACCTTCATTAGGATCTTTTGGAACTGGCTGATTTTTGAAAATGTATTGACGGGGACAAAATATTTGTCTGTGCAAACAGGCTGATTATATTGCTCTTTCAATTAGATTCAAAGTAGTTAGTCGATAACCACCAACTTCATAAAAACAACATCTATGAAATAAGAACACAAGAAATAGGAGCAGGAGTAGATCATATGGCCCTTCAAGCCTGCTCCACCATTCAATACGATCATGGCTGATCATCTGCCTCAACTCCACTTTCCTGCTCACTCCCCATATCCCTTGATTTCCTGAGAGACTAAAATCTGTCGATTTCAACCTTAAATATACTCAGTGATGGAACATCCACAACCATCTAGGGTGGAGAATTCCAAAGTTTCATAACCATTTGAAGAAGTTTCTCTTCATCTCAGTCCTAATTGATTGACCCCTTATGCTGAGACTGTGTCCCTGTGTTCTAGATTCCCCAGCCAAGGGAAACAACCTTTCAGTGTCTACCCTGTAAAACCCCTTCAGAATCTTGTGTGTTTCAATGAGATCACCTCTCATTCTTCTAAACTCCAAAGAATTTACTCAGCCTATCATCATAGGACAACCCTTTCATCCTAGGAACCAATCTAGTGAACCTTCGCTGTACCACCTCCAATGCAAGTGCACCCTTCCTTAAATATGGAGATCATAGCTGCACACTGTATTCTAGGTGTGGTCTCATCAAAGCCCTATACAATTGTAAAAAGACTTCCTTATTCTTGTACTCCAATCCCCTTGGAATAAAGACCATCATGCTATTTGCCTTCTGAATTGCTTCTTGTACCTGCATGACAACTTTCTGTGTTCCTTTTACGAGTACACCCAAGTCTTTCTGAACATCAACATTTAGAAGTTTCACGCCTTTTAAAAAATGATTATGATTAGAGATACAGCACTGAAACAGGCCCTTCAGCCCACCGAGTCTGTGCCGAACATCAACCACCCATTTATACTAATCCTACACTAACCCCATATTCCTACCAAACATCCCCACCTGTCCTTATATTTCCCTACCACCTACCTATACTAGCGACAATTTATAATGGCCAATTTACCTATCAACTTACAAGTCTTTTGGGAGGAAACCAGAGCACCCGGAGAAAACCCACACAGACACAGGGAGAACTTGCAAACTCCACACAGGCAGTACCCGGAATCGAACCCAGGTCCCTGGAGCTGTGAGGCTGCGGTGCTAACCACTGCACCACTGTGCCACTTTTCTGCTTTTCTGTTCTTACTACCGAAGTTAATAACCTCACACTTCCCCACATTATACTCCATCTGCCACCTTGTTACCAATTCCCTTACCCTGTCCATATCTCTTTGCAACCCTTGTGTCCTTCTCACAGCCTACATTCCCAGCTTTGTATCGTCAACAAACTTAGATACATTAGTCTTGGATAAAAATAGAAAGTGCTGGAAATACTCAGCAGGTCTGGCAGCATCTGTGGAGAAACAGAGTTAATGTTTCAGGTCAATGACCTTTCATCAGAACTGGCAAAGGTTAGAAATAGAGTCAGAGAGTTCGACAGCACAGAAACAGCCCCTTCGGCCCACCGTGTCCACACCAGCCATCAACCCTATCTATTCTAATCCCATTTTCCAGCACTTGGCCCATAGCCTTGTATACTATGGCATTTCAAGTGCTCATCTAAATAAATAAATGTAGAAATATTTGAGCAAGTGAAAGGGGGAGATGGGGAGAAGAACAAAAGGGAAAGTTTGTGACAGGAGGACAGCAGGAGAGATTAAATGACAAAAATGTCATGGAACAAAAGGCAAAAGGAATGTTAATAGTTGTAGTAAAAAAAAAGCATTGAATTCAACAATTTCAGACCATGACCTCCATTTTGATTAAAACGGAAATTGCTGGAAATACTCAGCAGGTCTGGCAGCAACTGTGCAGATAGAAACAGAGCTAACACTTTGAGTCGGATAGGACTCTTCTTCAGAACCGAAGGTAGGTCGAAATGTGCTGGATTTTATGCCGTTGAAAGGGGGAAGGGGGAGGAAGAACAAAAGGGAAGCTGTGTGAAAGGGTAGAGGATGGGAGAATGGTAATAGTTCTAGTAAAAGACAAAGTATTTGTCCAGAGAGTGTGTTAATGGCAGAATAATGAACAGCTCTTTCCCAGAGCAAAAACATGAAAAACAACTTTAAGACCGGCAAATAGTAAAACAAAAACAATCAAAATGGAGGACATGGTTTGAAATTGTTGAACTCAATGTTGAGTCCAGAAGGCTGTAAAGTGCCAAATTGGAAGATGAGGTGCTGTTCCTCGAGCTTGCGTTGACCTTCACTGGAACACTGCAGAGGTGGGAGAACAAGGTTGTGAATTAAAATGACAAGCAACCAGAAGCTTGGGGTCATGCTTGTGAACTGAGTGGAAGTGTGTTCCTCAAAGCAGTCACCCAATCTGCGTTTGATCTCCCCAGTGTAGAGGAAACCTCATTGTGAGCAGCGAATACAGTACACTAATTTGAAAGAAGTACAAGTAAATTGTTACTTCACTTGGGGCTTTGAACGGTGATGAGAGAGGAGATAAAAGGGCAGGTGTTACACCTCCTGCGATTGCATGGGAAGGTGCCGTGGGAAGAGGACAAGGTGTCTGGGTGATGGAGGAGTGGACCAAGGTGTCGGGGAGGGAACAGTCCCTTCGGAATGCAGACAGGACGGGAGGAGATGTGTTTGGCAGTGGCATCATGCTGGCGATGGCAGAAGTGGTGGAGACTGTTTGGATGTGGAGGCTGGTGGGTTGGAAAGTGAGGACAAGGGGAATCCTGTCGCGGTTCAGGGAGGAAGGGGAAGGGGTGAGAGTAGAAGTGCATGAAATAGGCTGGACACAGTCGAGGGTCCTGTCAACCACAGTGGGGAGTAAGAAGATGATTCTTTTTACCATATACCAGACTTAAACTTGTTTTTCATGTTTTTGCTTTTGGACAGAGCTGTTCATTATTCCACCATTTACACTCTCTCTGGACAGATGCTTTGTCTTTTACTACAACTATTAACACTCCCTTTGCCTTTTGTTTCGTGGCATTTTTGTCATTTGATCTCTCCCACCCTCCACCCTATCACATACCTTCCCTTTTGTTCTTCTTCCCCCCTTCCTCCTTTCACTTGCTCAAAACCTATTATATTTCTAACCTTTACCAGTTCTGATGAAAGGTCATCAACCTGAAACGTTGGCCAGAATTATATGCCCCCTAAAAGAGTGGGCTGGTGGCAGGGTAGGGGTGTAAAATGGAGTGGGAGGCTGGGATGCCATCCCCAACCCACTCCCACCTCCACTGACAATTTACGTGGGACGGCGGCGAGAAAGGACCCGGCTGCCCCGGGCCAGTCAAGGCCCCTAAGTGGCTAATTATCTGCAACTTAAGGGCTTCCATCCACCGCCACGGGTATTTTAGGTTTGGCTTGCAGGCAGCTGAGGCCTCAGAAAACCCTCTTGATAAAACTAGGCGGCCTTCTGGCGGGCTTAGGGGGGCCTCTCCTGATTGGGCACCCAGTGCCCCGCGGAGGGCGCCCCCAAAGCCTCAACCGCCCCCAACACACAACTCGCCCCCTGCCCCCCTAACTGACCCTCCTTGCCTCGCTGGGTCATGATCGATTGCCCCCAATGAGGCCCTAAAAACATATCTCTTTACCGGGGCCGTCTGTCATCTTCCTGCTAAAGTTGGGTGTAGTCCCAGCAGTGGCCACCGCTCCTGGTGACGCTGTTGGGACTAAGAGCTGCCAGCCCATTAGGCAGGTCTTCCTGTCTCAATGAGGTGGCAGTCTCGCCCAAGACCATTTAAGGGCCTGGGGACCATAAAATCTAGTCTGGATCCCCAGGCCCGGCAGAGCCAGGCTCGCCATCAACTTTTCGGCCAGAGGACGGGTTCCCTCCGCCCACTGTAAAATTCCAGCCATTAACTCCACAGATGCTGCCAGACCTGCTGAGTATTTCTAGCACTTTCTGTTTTAATTTCAGATTTACAGCATCTGCAGTATTTTGATTTTATTTTACATTAGTCTCGCTCTCTACATCTAAGTCATTAATATAGATTGTGAATAGCTGAGGCCCCAGCACTGATCCTTGCAGCATTCCATTTGTTACAGCCTGCCAACTTGAAAATGCCCTTTTGTCCCTATTCTTTGCTTCCTGGCTGTTAACTAATCTATCCATGTTAATATATTACCCCTAATTCCATGCACTAATCTTGTGTATTAGCCTTTTGTATGGCACCTTATCGAATGCCTTTTGGAAATCCAAGTATACTACATCTACTGGTTCCCCTTTATCCCACTAGTTACATCCTAAAAATACTCGAATAAGTTTGTCAAATACAGTTTCCCTTTTGTAAAACCATGTTGACTTTGTTCATAGATTTATTTTCTAAGTACAGCTACAGAGGTATGAAGAAAGAGTCGTCTAAAGCGGGCTGGGAAGATAGACTAAGGGGAAGGTCAGTGGATGAGCAGTGGCAGACATTTTAGCAGATATTTCATAACGCTCAGCAAAAATTTATCCCGGTCAAAAAGAAGGACTCGAAGAGTAGAAGGAACCACCCATGGCTAACAAATGTGGTCAAGGAGAGTATCCAATCAAAAACTAAGGCATACAAAGTGGCGAAAACTAGTGGTAGAGGACTGGGAATTTTTAGGAACCAGTAGTAGATGACTAAAAAGCTAATAGAGAGGGAGAAAATTGATTATGAAAGTAAATTGGCAAGAAATATATAAACAAACAACAAGAGCTTCTACAGGTATAACAAAAGAAAAAGATTAGCTAAAGTGAGCATGAGACCCTTGGAGGATGCCACTGGAGAACTGATCATGGGGAACAGGGAAATGGCAGATAATTTAAACCAATATTTTGCATCTGTCTTCACGGTGAAGGACACTATACACATCCCACAGATATCAGATAAGCAAGGAGCTAATGGGAGGAAAGTCTCTATCACGAGGGACAAAGCATTTGACAAACTAATGGGACTGAAGGCAGACAAGTTGCCAGGACCCGATGGCCTGCATCCAAGGGTTTTAAGGGAAGTGGCTGCAGAGATAGCGGAGGCATTGGTCGAAATACTCCAGAACTTACTGGATTCTGGGAGGGTCCCAGCGGATTGGAAAACCACTAATGTAATGCCGCTGTTCAAGAAGGGAGGGAGACAAAAAGCAGGAAACTATAGGCCAGTCAGCCTAACATCGGTCGTTGGGAAAATGCTAGAGTCCATTATTAAGTAAGAAATAGCAGGACATTTAGAAAAGCTTAATGCAATCAAACAGAGTCAACATGTGATTCTTGGGATGAAGGGGTTGACTTATCAAGAACAGCTAAACAGGTTAGACCTTTATTCATTAGAGTTTAGAAGAATGAGGGGTGATCTTATTGAAATGTACAAGAATCTGTGGGGGCTTGACAGGGTAGATGTTGAGAAGATGTTTCCACTTGTTGGGGAATCTCGAACCATGGGACATGGTTACAGAATAAGGGGACACTCATTTAAAACTGAGATGCAAAGGAATTTCTTCTGTCAGAGGGTAGTGAATGTCTGGAATTCTCTACCACAGAGAGCTGCGGAGGCTAGATCACTGAAATTATTTAAAGAGGAGGTGGATAGATTTTAGAAATATCCGGGTGTTGAGGGCTATGAGGAGCTAGCACGAAAGAGAAGTTGAGGTCTGGGGCAGATCAACCATGATCTTACTGAATGGCGGCCAGGCTTGAGGGGCCAAATGGCCTACTCCTGCTCCTATTTCTTATGTTCTTATGTACATTGTTAAGACTTTCTTAATAATAGATTCCAGCATTTTCCTGGCAACTGATATCAGGTTAACTGGCCTGTAGTTCCCTGTTTTCGCTCTCCCTCCTTCCTTGAAATCGCTCAAATGACCACTTCAACATCAATTCCCACAATGCTGAACACACTAAGAATTCTCAGCAACACAGTGAGATGTTCCTGTAATCTTCAAACAGCACACACTCGGGTTTTGTTTGAAAAACTGAGTTATAGCCTGTATGAACTTAAGATTTTTGGTTCCTCAGAAAAAATGTAGACTTCACCTTGATAAAATTGTGAGAACAGCTGCGTGATCAGAACTAGTTGCTGTACATTGATCCCTTACTAACTCTCGGTTTTCCTTCACAAGGTAAACATGCTCATTGGGATCATAGTATTCAACAAACTGATGTCCCGGGACGGAATTTCAGATAAGTCAAAAAAGCAGAGAGCCGGGTAAGTATTGCCTTTTTGCTGCTTCTGTAATATGTCAAATTTTATTTTGTTTAGTTTGCAATTTTTTTGTAATAATTGAATATCACATTTGAAATGTCCACTATCCTGCATCTGTCAGTTACTTTTTTACTGTCTGGAAAATTTAATTTTCCCTTTTGTAATTCTATTGGTTGAGATTTCCTCAGCATTCAATTGAAACACGTCTGATTGATTTCAGGAGTAATTTTAATAACCAATTACCTTACTCCAGAGTAACTCATAATGGCTTGAAATTTATAGAAACCCCACTTGTTTCAGGAAACACAAGCTCAGCTGACTTCCCATTTTGAACTGTATGGTAGAAAAATTGTGCTGTGTTCTTAGGGTAAACAATTTACTGGAAGTCACCACTGACCTCCATCCAGCAGAGAGCAATGCAAATAAATGACATCACCAAGACAAAATGCAAACTGTCATTCAGATTACAGTCATGATGAAATGTGACCGTTTGCACTGTGAAGCATGCGACTGACCTTGGAATTGTTACCATGGAGATTGAAAGCATCATGCAAGCTCTAACACCCAGGCAAATTATCCAAAAGCCACATGGAGGGAGATTGCCTCTGCCAATGATATGATAGCAACAGTGTAATGTAGCAGGAATATATGTTCACAATTAGCTAAGTCAAAAAGCATTGAAGAAGAGACTCAAGGAAATAATTTTTGCTGGAAGATCACATGGAAATAAAGCATAACTTTTTCCCAGTTTAAGTTGTGATTTTACAGAATGAGCTGCCACAAAGCATGACAAATACTGAATCAATCAAAGCTTTGAAAAAGAAAGCAAGACCATTTCCTAATTTAGTAAACCAACAATGCAGTCTCAACTCGTCATTACAACCAGGTATCAGTAAACCCTGAACCAAGCCACACTGATCAAAACCAATTTAAAAAGTGTTAAGGGACATTCTCAGTTGCGAGAAATCAAAGAATTTTCCTGAACTGAATCACAAAAGTTCACTTCTGGAATGAACAGAATAGAGAATGGCAGAGTAGTGAGATTAGAGTAGTTAGGTCAGGTGTGCAGCTTGCAACAGATCTAATGGCCATCTTTATGATGAAGGTTCGGGGGGTGGTGTGGAGGGTGAAATTCATCTTGAGGAGCAGTGGAAAATGGGTGATATTGAATTGGCAGCTCTTCTTAGACTCATGGTTTCCTGTTCCACGTCCACTATCACCCATTTTGCTTCACCATACAAGCAGAGTTTCACCCCTATGAGTCATACATTTTCTATTTCCTCCTTAAGCATCTATGAACAATGACAGACAGGTAAAATACCTCTGGTCCATCCAGTCTGTCCCACACAATTGTGATACCTTGTGTATCACAATATACACTCTCCACCCCACCGAAACCATGTGATCTCCTGGGAGCAATGAAAAACCAGATAAAAATCCAGGAAAATTTGTTGCGGGGGAGCGGGTGGAATTTGCGAAATTCTTCTCTGACCCTCTCTAGGTGATTTTCTTTTACTCGTTCTTTGGATGTGGGCTTCAGTGGCTAGGCCAGCATTTATTGCCCATCCCTAACTGCCCTTGAGAAGGTGGTGGTGAGCTGCCTTCTTGCACCGCTGCAGTCCCTGTGGTGTAGGTGCACCCACACTGCTGTTAGGAAGGGAGTTTCAGGATTTTAACGCAACGACAGTGAAGTAACGGTGATATACTTCCAAGACAGGATTGGAGTGGAACTTTCAAGTGGTGGTGTTCCTCTGTATCTGTTGGCCTTGTCCTTCTCAGTGTAGAGATTGCGGGATTTGAAGTTGCTTTGGTGTGTTGCTGCAGTGCATCTTGTAGATGGTACACACTGTGCATCGGTAGTGGAGGGAGTGAGTGTTGAAGGTAGTGGATGGGGTGCCAATCAAGCGAGCTGCTTTGTCCTGGATGGTGTTGAGCTTCTTCAATATTGTTGGAGCTGTACTCATCTAGGCAAATGGAGAGTATTCCATTACACTGTTGACTTATGCTGTGTAGATGGTGGACATGCACTGGGGAGACAGGAGGTGAGTTACTCACTGCGGAATTCCCAGCCTTTGACCTGCTCTTGTAGCCACAGTACTTATATGGCTGGTCCAGTTAAGTTTCTGGTCAATAGTAACCCGCAGGATGTTGATAGTGGGGAATTCAGCAATGATAATGCCATTGAATGTCAAGAGAAGATGGTTGGATTCTCTCTTGTTGGAGATGGTCATTGCCTGTCACTTGTGTGGCACGAATGTAACTTGCCACTTATCAGCCCAAGCCTGAATGATATCCAGGTCTTGCTGCATATGGATGTTAGAGAAAATTTCAAAGCCTGTTTGTGAAGAAGACACTGAGACTAGGATGCTTTGGTGGAGATTGTTTATTGCTTGCCCCACAGCTTTCCTCTGCTCTGCAAATAACACCCACAGCCAGTGCTGACTGGCTCTTCTTTTTATACACACACTTGAATACAATTAACTAATTGACACCCAACACCTGTTCACCCTATTATCTTGAACTACCAGGTATTTATCATCCATTAACAGAACCTCAGACCCTAACAATGGAGATGGACTGCCTCAATATCTGAGGAGTTATGAATTATGCTGAACATTGGGCATTCATCAGCGAACATCCCTACCTTTGACCTAATGATGAAGGGAGGTCACTACCCTGAGGAATTTCTGTAGTGATGTCCTGGAACTGAGATGATTGACCTCCAACAACCACAGCCATCTTCCTTTGTGCTAGGTTTGACTCCAACCAATGGAGAGCTTTCCCCCTGATTCCCATTGACTCCAGTTTTACTGGGCTCCTTGATGCCACATTCGGTCAACTGCTGCCTTGATATCAAGGGCAGTCATTCTCACCTCCTCTCTGGAGTTCAGCTCTTTTGAACATGTTTGGACTAAGGCCGTAATTAGGTCAGGAGCTGAGCGGTCCTGATGGAAGCCAAACTGAGCGTCAGTGAGCAGGTTATTGCTGAGTAAGTGCCACTTGATAGCACTGTTGATGACACCTTCCATCACATGGTCTACTCCTGCTCCTAGTTCTTGTGTTCTTGTGCCGCAGGTTTGGAAAGTGCTGTTGAAGGAGCCTTGGCAAGTTGCTGCAATGCATCTTGTATCTGGTACACTGTGCTACCACTGTACACCAGTGGTGGAGGAAGTGAATGTTTAATATGCTGGATGGGTGCAGATCAAGCAGGCTGCTTTTTCCTGGATGGTGTCATGCAGACCCCCACCTGCCAAGAATGAGGCATATTAATTTAATCACATGAACATTAATTTTAAATTGTTGCTGGAGTGAAGAAATGACTTGTTAAAGAGATCACCAGACATTTGGGCTTGAAGGACATTTGCATACCAAGAGACGCTGCTTGTGGAGACAAAGGACTATTCCCTGATTCAATTAACCCAAATGGATTTTGATCACCAGACAGTGAAGGTGTAAGGAAGCGCATTCCAGGGCCTGCTAAGACAATACAATCCACAAATGCAGAAGTTGTTAAGCCAGTTAGTCACATCACTTACCTGCTGGCCAACTTGGTTTTTGAAATTATGCCACACAGAAAAGAACAGAGGCAGTTTTGCAACTGAAACTGGAACAAGCAAGCCTTTCTCCTGGCTGTTTCTCTCTCTCTAGCTTTCTCCCAAGCCACCAGGACCCATGGAAGGCAGGTAAACCTCAAGAGAGAAAGGACTCCGACATCGAAACAAGTTGAAGCGTGAACTGGGCCCCAACGAACAGCAGGACTGATCGACAACTGAAGACTCCACATTGAGCTCAAAGGACAGTAAATAACTAACAGGGATTGCCTCAAACTTTTCCCCTTTATTCTTTTCTATGTTTTCTGTCTCTATCTGCGTGTGTGTTTATCGCGTATGCATACTAGTGTGGTCGCGTCGCATATTCATAGTTGTTAACTGGATTAGAGTTTAGGATTAATAAACGTCTACCTTGCTTGTTTAAATCTAAGGAAACCGTTTGATTTCTTTGCCGCACAATTGGAGCAGTGAACAAGGATTCACTGAGGGGGACCTAAAAACACGGTGTTTCTAAAATTAAACCCTGTTACAGTTAAACCAGGCAAAGGCTGAGAGGGGACCCCTAGACCCCTTCTCAGCTGGTCATAACAATGGTGTCAAGCTTCTTGAGTGTTGTTGGAGCTGCACTCATCCAGGCAAGTGGAGAATATTTCATCACACTCCTGACTTGTGCCTTGTAGATCATGGACAGGCTTTGGGTAGTTAAGAGGTGAATTATTCACCAGAAAACTCCCAGCCTGTGACCTGCTCTTGTAGCCACAGTATTTATGTGGCTGGTCCAGTTAAGTTTCTGGTCAACAGTAACCCCCAGGATGTTGATGGTGGGGGATTCAGCAATGGTAATGCCATTAAATGTCAAGGAGATATGGTTAGATTCTCTCTTGTTGGAGATGATCATATGCCTGGCACTTGTGTGGAACAAATGTTACTTGCCACTTATCAGCCCAAGCCTGAATGTTGTCCAGATCTTGCTTCATGTAGGCACAGACTACTTCAGTATCTGTGGAGTTGCAAACGGTTCTGCACACTGCGCAGTCATCTGCGAACATTCCCATTCCTGACCTTGTGACGGAGGGAAGGTCATTGATGAAGCAGCTGACAATGGTTAGGCCTAGGACACTATCCTGATGAACTCGATGTCCTGGGGGTGAGATGATTGGCCTCTAACAACCACAACCATCTTTCTTTGTGCTAGGTATGACTCTAACCAGTGAAGAGTTTTCCTCTGATTCCCATGGACTTCATTTTTGCTGGGGCTCCTTGCTGCCACACTCAGTCAAATGCTGCTTTAATGTCAAGGGCAATCACTCTCACCTCACCTCGAGCCCTGATAATTCTATGTGTTGCCTACCTTTTGTACAAGATCATCTTCACCCCAGCCAGAAACTTTCCTTTGAAGGAATTCAGCAAAACAGCATCCACCATAAAAGCAGGCAGTCTGTTCCGGAGATGCACTATTCTCTGGGAAAAGAACCACCTCTTGACATCTAACCTAGATCTGACCTTATACAACTTTTAATTTTGACTCTTGGTCCTCCCTAATCTATTTAATTGGAATATTGAACTATTAACTCAAACACAACCTATTCCCTTGATCATCTTATACACCTCAATCAGCTCACCCCTAAGTCTAGGATTCTCTAAATTGTATAGCTCTACCTCTTTCGGTATCTCTCTTGGTAACTAAGGTGCTTTGTACTTGGAATTACTCTAGTGGCCCCCCCGTGTACCCTTTCCAATGCATCAATATCACCCACCAAGATTTTTAAAATTTGTTCTTCGCATGTCGGCATCACTGGCAAATCCAGCATTTATTGTCCATCCCTAATTGCCCTTGAGTAGGTGGTGGTAAGCGTTTTCTTGAACCGCTGCAGTCTTTGTGGTGAAGGTACACCCATAGTGCTGTTAGGGAGAGAGTTCCCGGATTTTTACCCACTGACTGAGGAAACGGCGATATATTTCCAAGTCAGGATGGTGTGTGACCTGGAGGGAAACTTGCAATGGTGGAGAAAGAGCGAATATTTAAGTTGGTGAATGGGGTGCGAGTCAAGCTGGCTGCTTTGTCCTGGATGTCGTTGATTTTTTTGAGTGTTGTTGGAGCTGAACTCATCCATGCAAGTATTCCATCACAGTCCTGACCTAGTAGTTTGTGGAAAGGCTTTGGAGAGTCAGGAGGTGGGTTGCTTACTGTAGAATACACAGTCTCTGACCTGTTCTTGTAGGTCCAGTGTTTATGTGGCTGCAGCAGTTTTTATTATTCTTTCATGGGATGTGGGCATCACTGACAAGACCAGCATTTGTTGCCGATCCCGAATTGCTCTTGACACCTGAATGGCTTGCAAGGCCATTTCAGAGGGCACTTAAGAGTCAACTACATTGCTGTGGGTCTGGAGTTGGGCACTGGGTGGGGCTGTGAGTTGGACACTTTCCTTTTATAGGGGCTGCTTAGCTCAGTTGGTTAGAACATGGTGCTAATACCATCTGATGTTGTTGGTTCAATCTCCACACGGGTCAATATTTCCATAAGTCATTGAAGGTGGCAGGACAGGTTAAGAGAGCGGTTAATAAAGCAGAGTATCCTGGGCTTTATTGATCACGGCATAGAGTACAAAAGCAAGGAAGTTATGTTGAAGTTATATAAGACACTTGTTCGGCTTCAGCTGGAGTATTGCATCCAGATCTGGTCTTCGCACTTTAGAAGAGACGTGAGGGCGTAGGAGAGAGTACAGAAAAGATTCACGACAGTGGTTCCAGGAATGAAGAACTTGTGTTCTGAAGAATGATTGGAGAAGTTAGGGCTGTTTTCCTTGGAGAAGAGAAGACTGAGAGGTGATTTGATAGAGGTATTCAAAATCATGAGGGGTCTGGACAGAGCAGATGGAGAGAAACTGTTCCCACTCGTGAAAGGATCGAGAATGAGAGGGCAAAGATTTAAAGTATTTGGTAAGAGAAGCAAAAGTGACATGAGGAAAAACATTTTCACGCAGAGAGTGGTTAAGGTCTGGAATGCGCAGCCTGAGAGTGTGGTGGAGGTAGGTTCAATTGAAGCATTCAAAAGGGAATTTGCCTGTTATATGAAAAGGAAGAATGTGCAGGGTTACGGGCAGAAGGCAGGGGAATGGAACTGAGTGAATTGCTCTTTTGGAGAGCCGGTGAAGACATGATGGGTCGAATGGTCTCCTTCTGCACTATAACAATTCTGTGACGCTGTGGAGTCACATGTAGGACAGACTAGGGAAGGACAACAGATTTCCTTCCCTAAAGGACATTAGTGAACCAGATGGGATTTTATGACAATTAATGATAGTTTCATGGACAAGCTTTTACATCCAGATTTTTATTAATTAATTGAATTTAAATTCCACCAGCTGCTGTGATAATATTTGAACCTGTCTCCTCAGTGTAGTACCCCGGGCCTCTGGATTACTAGTCCAGTGATATTACCGCTATGCCACGTTCTCCGCCATGGTTAAGTTTCTGGTCAATGGTGCCCACCACCACACCCCCTGCCCCCCACTGCCAGATGTTGGTGGTGGGGGATGGTAATGGTAATGCTGTTGAATGTCAAGGAAGTTGGTTAGACTCTCTCTTGCTGGAAATGGTCATTGCCTGGCACTTATGTGGCACAAGTGTTACTTGCTACTTATCAGTCCAAGCCTGAATGTTGTTCAGGTCTTGCTGCATGTGGGCGGGGTCTGTTTCATTATTTGAGGGGTTGAAAATGGAACTGCACACTGTGCAATCATTAGCGAGCATCCTACTTCTGACCTTATGATGGAGAGAAAGTCATAGATGAAACAGCTGAAGATGGATGTGCACAGGACATGCCCACAACCACCTTCTCTTGTGCTAGGTATGACTCCAACCGGTGAAGACATTTTTCCTTGATTCCCATTAACTTCAGTTTTACAAGGGCTTCTTGGTGCCATACTCAGTTAAACTCGGTCAAATGCTGCCTTGATGATAAGGATAGTTCCTCTCCCCTCACCTCTGGCATTTAGCTCTTTAGTCCATGTTTGGACGCATGCTGTAAGGAGGTTTGCAGCCAAGTGATCCTGGCAGAACCCAATGAGTATCAGTGAGCAGGTTATTGGTGAATAAGTGCCATTTGATAGCACTGACAACACTTTCCATCACTTTACTGATGATTGAGAGTAGACTGAAGGGGCAGTAATTGGCCGGATTGGATTTGTTCTGGTTTTTGTAAACATATGGGAGGAGTTCAGAACTGGATACAGGATTCTAACTCAGGCCTGACCAAGGTCTTGTAACAAGAATAAAATAGGAGGCATAATATTATAGTCAATTGTTCTATGAATACACTCCAACACATTATTCACATTATCGTTTCACAGCATTGCTTATGAACCTTTAAAGATCTATGTATTAGAACGCCCAGCTCTCTTTTTTTGTTCTGCCCTTCCCTGAAGGGTGTACGTATGTTTAGCATTCACCTTGCCCACATGCATAACACTGTACTTTTCCAAATTAAATATCATTTGCCAGTCGAAAGCCCAATCTACCAACACATCAAAACCTGCCTGAAGCAATGGAACAGCATCTACAGTCCTAACACTCCCACGAAATCTTGGTATCAGCTACAAATTTGTAAATTGTGCCCTCAACACCTTCATCTAGATCATTAATAAAATAGGAAAGAGCAATGGTCCTAACCCTGATCCTTGCAGGGCACCATTGCTGACTGGTCTACAAACAAATCCAAATTCATCTATAACATCTTTCAGCCTATGACCTATCAGCCAATCTCAATCCAGATCAATTTATTGCCACTAATACTCTGATAACTGAGGCTTCGATCTTATAGAGAAGCTTCTTCTGCAGTACCTTATCAAAAGCTTTTTGAAAGTCTAAGTAGGCAATGTCTACCAGGCACCACTCAACCACCATATTGGTGACTTCTTCAAAAAATACAATCAAATTTGTAAGTCATGATCTGCAAATTTTTTCTCTTCACATAATTACTTTTGAAGTAGTATGCATCCCTCTTGGACTACAGCATGATAGGGAGAATAAGTAGAGACAACACAGAGCAGAGGAAGTTGCTGGAAGAGGGAGGGGCAAGAAAGGCTCTCTCAGCAGGTGGCCATATCAATCCAGCATGTTCAGGGAATGTTTCTCATATTGGAACCTTAGCAAGAAGCAATGTGTCAGACATTCCTGCTTTACTCTTCACTAAGGACATCCTCACTTAAATCTGCCACCCATTGTTGCCACAACTGCAGCCTCAGAGCAGGGTGAAGCCACCATTGCCAGTGGCTGTGAAGGTGACCCATGAACCTTTATGCAGATGATGTTTGTGGAATCTCCCCATTTGCCATCTACCTGTTCCATAAGGGAGATCAGTGAGGCCCTCTATGCAAAGAGAACTGAAAAAATTTCATTCTCTCCTGCCAGAGAGAAGCAGGCAGAACGAGCACACTGCTTCAAGAGGATCGCACGGTGAGCCTTACGTCAGTGGTAGGGAAACTATTAGAGAGGATTCTTCAGGACAGGATTTACTCCCATTTGGAAACAAACAAACTTATTAGTGAGAGACAACATGGTTTTGTGAAGGGGAGGTCGTGTCTTACTAATTTGATTGAGTTTTTTGAGGAAGTGACGAAGATGATTGATGAGGGAAGGGCGGTGGATGTTGTCTATATGGACTTTAGTAAAGCCTTTGACAGGGTCCTGCATGGCAGACTGGTGCAAAAGGTGAGGACACACGGGATCAGAGGTGAGCTGGCAAGATGGATACAGAACTGGCTCGGTCACAGAAGACAGAGGGTAACAGTGGATGAGTGTTTTTCTGAATGGAGGGATGTGACTAGTGGTGTTCCGCAGGAATCAGTGCTGGGACCTTTGCTGTTTGTAGTATATATAAATGATTTGGAGGAAAATGTAACTGGTTATATTAGTAAGTTTGCGGACGACACAAAGGTTGGTGGAGTTGCGGATAATGATGAGGATTGTCAGAGGATACAGCAGGATAGAGATCGGTTGGAGACTTGGGTGGAGAAAAGGCAGATGGAGTTTAATGCGGACAAATGTGAGGTAATGCATTTTGGAAGGTATAATGCAGGTGGGAGGTATACAGTAAATGGCAGAACCCTTAGGAGTATTGACAGGCAGAGAGATCTGGGCGTACAGGTCCACAGGTCACTGAAAGTGGCAACGCAGGTGGATAAGGTAGTCAAGAAGGCATACGGCATGCTTGCCTTCATCGGTCGGGGCATAGAGTATAAAAATTGGCAAGTCATGTTGCAGCTGTACAGAACCTTAGTTAGGCCACACTTAGAATATTGCGTGCAATTCTGGTCGCCACACTACCAAAAGGATGTGGAGGCTTTGGAGAGGGTACAGAGGAGGTTTACCAGGATGTTGCCTGGTCTGGAGGGCATTAGCTATGAGGAGAGGTTGGAAAAACTCGGATTGTTTTCACTGGAACGACGGAGGTGGAGGGGCGACATGATAGAGGTTTACAAAGTTATGAGCGGCATGGACAGAGTGGATAGTCAGAAGCTTTTTCCCAGGGTGGAAGAGTCAGTTACTAGGGGACATAGGTTTAAGGTGCGAGGGGCAAAGTTTAGAGGGGATGTGCGAGGCACGTTTTTTACACAGAGGGTGGTGAGTGCCTGGAACTTGCTGCCAGGGGAGGTGGTGGAAGCAGATACGATAGCGACGTTTAAGAGACATCTTGACAAATATATGAATAGGAAGGGAATAGAGGGATATGGGACCCGGAGGTGCAGAAGGTGTTAGTTTCGGCAGGCATCAAGATCGGCGCAGGCTTGGAGGGCCGAATGGCCTGTTCCTGTGCTGTACTGTTCTTTGTTCTTTGTTCCCCATGGTGCCATTGACTGTACGGGTTGCTTTGCCAGTGCCATATAACAACTTTCAGATGTAATGCAGCTGGAAGAGATTCACTCCCTCAACATCCAGCTGCTGTGTAACTATGTGCAGTATAACACGCAGGTCAGTTCCCGGTATCCTGGCAGCAGTCACGATGCCTTCATTTTGCAGTAATTGCTGTACCATCTGCATTTGAGCCACCACGACACATCAGATGTAGGCAATTGGGTGAGAAGAGCTCTCCGCTGACCACATGGCTCATGATGCTGCCCAAACACACAAGGGCCGCATGCATATAACGAAAGCCATGCTGCCACACAAACTGTGATTGAACAGATCTTTGGCGTACTTAAAAGTGCTAGCACTGCCTGGACCACTCTAGAAGAGCCCTTGCAGTACTCAGCAAAGCGTGTGTCATAATTCATCGTTGTCTGCTGTATGTGGCACAGCCTCACTATCATGAGGGTGTAGCCTTTGCCACCAGTTATGTGGTGAACAAATCAGGAGGAGGAGAAGGAGGAGGAAGAGGAAGGGAGTAGGCAACCAATACAGCCCTGTTCTGGCTGGGCTGTCCATAATCGAGTCATCCTACTGGTACCCATGAACGCAACCTCAATTCCCCATTCGGCAACAGTCCCACACCTTACCATCCCTCTGTTACCAACCATCACACCGTCCTCTTGGACACAAAGTGAAAATAAAAGCCACCACAGAACAAAAATCCCAATCCAAATTTATGAATCAGACTATCCAATATTATACACAAAGGTCGACTAATCACCCTTGTGCATTCCCTTGGTGCCTGTGTTCCATGTGCCTTTGCCTGTCCTAATGCTCTTAGGCAGTGCTACCACAGTGGCTGCAACATGGCTGGTGGGAGGCTGCTGATATTCAGTGGGGGGACTCCTCCATGCTCCTTGACATTGACCGCAAGCTTTCTGGCAGACCTGCCAATGCACGAAGCATTTCACTGTGCATACCCATTAGCCTCTTGCTGTTTGCTGCTCCATCAAATCCCTCATCTGAATTCATTGCTGCAGAACTTGTGTGCAACCTCTAGCGAGCTGCACCTGTGCTACCCTTGTTCCCTGCCTTGGCTGCAGGAAACTCATTCCCGGTGTCCCACTACACGCACATCCTGCCTTTAAGCTCTCCTCTAAAGTATACATTGTGCCAGCATCTGAGCTTGTGTCTGTGGGTGTGAGAGCGAGTGACTATGTTTCTTCTTCATCACTGTCTTACTGCTCTTCCACTTCTTTCTTTTCCACCACTGCCAGGCCAGGTTGCAATTCTTAGCCATCTCAACGGAGAAAGACAGAATGGTAGGGTTATGGTGAAGGGAGGAGTAAAAACAAGAAGTGCATGTTTATGCCATCTGAAGTTCGTAAATCAGAAGAGATTGCGAGATGAGAGATATGAGAAGGATGATTAGGGGTGAACATACCGTCAACTTCGATTGTTTCAGCCCTGACCCTGGCCATGGCCTCAGGCATGGCCGCTCTGATATTGGCAACCAGTGTCTCCTCCATGGGGATAAGGACAGGCAGCCATGCCCATCCCCTACCACATAGGTGCTGCTGCCTCCAATTATTTGCTACATTGTCCTGCAAGAGAGAGGGAAGTGTGTCACTTAGTATGGTGCGATATGTTTGGGTGATGTGGCGGTGTATGCAAGCTGTGAGATGTGCATGCGAGGCTTGCAGCAGTGCTAATTATGTGAGGGTGAGGTGAGGCAATGAATGTTAGGTATGAGTCATGATTGAGATTGTTGGCAGTTGAGTGAAGGGGTTGTGGTGAATTGAACAGTGTGTGATGTTGGTGGTGCAGTTGTAAGAAAATGGCATTTGAAAATGAATTCACTGACCTTGACCATTTGTATGAGGTTACTGAACTTCTCGCAGCACTGCATCCCAGTCCTCGGGGCTAGACTCCTGGCATTGGCCCCTATGACTGTCTGCTCCCACTGCCTTGGAATTGATTGTCCAGGGGGCCTCCTGGTCCCCTGAGAATACAGGACCTCTCTCCTAGTGTCCATCTCCTGCACCAAGACCTCCATTGCAGCATCTGAGAACCTTGGAGCACACTCTCTCCCCTGTTGCCATCTTAGTCACTTTTCTTATAGATCAAACAATCTTCCCCAGCCACTTCCAGCACCTGCTCCAGTCAGAATACACCTTCCCTTTAAAAGGTGCAGGCTGGCTTTAAGTAGCTTTAAGTGGTGCTAGTCTCTCATGAACTTGGAGCCCCTGCTGAGGCTTGCAGCCACTCAACAGTGTGTTTTGCGCTAGACTGCACAGCATAAACATTTAAATTAGTAGGCAGCACACAGTTTGCATGCTGCCTGCATTGGAAACAATGGCCACAGGTTAATCACGCATTGCAATTGCTGTGCCCATTTTTAGGGGCTATCAAATTTTGTCCCCCACATCTGAATTAATGTCAGATTTTTAATCTCTTGTACTCTACCTTGTCCCTATTTTGTAAGTTATTACTTGCTGCCTTAGGTGTTCCCTACACCTTGTAATATTCCCATAGCAAAAGAGCGGGAGCCAACCTCTTCACAGACCTGTGCCTTTGTCACTCAAAGATTATATCCTCGCATTTCCTGAAATTGCTCATCTGAGCTTGAGAGCTCACTGTTTGGTAAATGGCATGGGAGAATTCAAATCCAAACACTCCAGTGCAGTGTAAATTTACAAATGCGCTACCTCATGGTACTGAGTCTCTCCTCTTCTACCACTGGTCGTTACACTATTGTAAGACTAAAAACACTTGTGGGATGTGTATGATATCATTTGTTCTCTATTGAATCTGATGCAGTGTCCCAATAGGGTTGTATAAAATTATGAGGGGTCTAAAATGGGTACGAAGGACCTATTTCTATTAGCAGAGTGATCAATAACCAGGGGGTGGCATTGATTTTAAGTAATAGATGAAAGGTTTAGAGAGGATTTGAGGAGAAATATTTTCACCCAGAGGGTATTGGCAGTCTGGAGCTCACTGCCTTAAAGGATGGTAGAGACAGAAACGCTCATCGCATTTAAAAAGCCCTTGGATATGCACTAGGTGCTGTAACCAGCGGAGCTATGGAGCAAGAGCTGGAAGGTGGCATTACATTGGATAGATCTTTTTCAACAGGCACAGACACTATGGGCTGAATGGCCTCCTTCTGTGTTGTAAATCATTCTCTTTTTATATAAAAGCAAAATACTGCAGATGCTGGAAATCTGAAATAAAAACAAGAAATGCTGGAAATACTCAGGAGGTCTGGCAAAATCTGTGGAGAGAAAAGCAGAGTTAACATTTCAGGTCAGTGACCCTTCATCAGAACTATTTTCTATGGCCTATTGCATTCAGAAAGGATGATACAGTGATTTTGTGACTCCGTTAGGATGGAATCAATGGCCTAATACTACGCGTTACGTAGGATCTTACTTGGTTTTATAACATGAGTGAGCCTTGAATGAAAACTCACCTTTTTATGCCATGTGAAAAACCCTGAACTAATCCATTATGGGTCTCCAATGCTCGAAAGTCTCCATACTGCACTTTGAATGAGTAGAAACTCCTTGTTTTGATGTTGTAAAAACTGCTGAGGCTGGCTGCTGAATTGGCATGTCTGTGTGATCAGAACAATATTGAATTTGGTAAGTGTCACTACAAATATATTTTTTAACAACTAGCTCAAACATCAGAATATAGAGAGGAATCTGATTTATTTGAGCTTGGGAAACAATCACCTGTATAAAATGATTTCAAAAATCCTTTGACAAAACCTTTTACTTTCCATGCGGGTCAAGTAAAAGAAATTTAAAATGGATGTCAAGCAGGTGGATAGTACAGATAGTCTTAGTTTATTGACATTCTTTGCTTTTGGCAGCTGGTATTTAGTTGTTATTAATAAGGGTTGCAATGATTAATTGAATGCAAAGTGCTCCCAGTATCTGCCAAATTCACAATTCAGACATGCTGCAACAGAGGAAACAAAGAGCACTTTTAATTCACTGACTTCCCTTGTCAGATGATTAAATGCATAAGTAATCATATAATTGCGGGAAAAGATCTTCTGTGGCTTTTAAAAGGATAATTATGAAGTCTAATTAAACTTTGAACAGTAAGTCGAGCCATAGGGTGGTGCTTAGGCCTTTCATTGGATGAAATGTTGATGTGAAATAAGTGGTTGTTGATCATCCTGTTAAAGTAATACCCAAAAACTAGTAACTTTTGACATCATAGACAAGTTGTGATCTCTGAATATAGTCTGCAGAGTCTAATTAAACAAATCCCTCTCCCACCAGAAAAAAAGCATATTTACAGATGGTGGTTAAAAACCTTGTTGCTTTTTTGATTGTTTTTACCGTGCGTTCACCAATTCTATCTTGACGATATTTATGTCATGCTATGGATATGGTTCTGTGGGTACTGGGCACCCTCTGATAGCTTGCTGAAGTGAACATTTGTTCTGTTAGCCAAGATGCTGAACGTTGTTCGATTTTTCACCTGTAGTAGGCATCACATTTATACAAAAGGTGTCGCTATGGGTACCCGCATGGGTCCTAGTTATGCCTGTCTTTTTGTGGGATATGTCGAGCATTCTTTGTTCCAGTCCTACTCAGGCCCCCTCCCCCAACTCTTTTTCCGGTACATTGATGACTGTATCGGTGCCGTTTCCTGCTCCCTCCCCGAACTAGAAAACTTTATCAACTTTGCTTCCAATTTCCACCCTTCTCTCACCTTTACATGGTCCATCTCTGACACTTCCCTTCCCTTCCTCGACTTCTCTGTCTCCATCTCTGGGGATAGGTTGTCTACCAATATCCATTATAAGCCCACTGACTCCCACAGCTACCTCGACTACACTTCTTCACACCCTACCTCCTGTAAGGACTCCATTCCATTCTCCCAGTTTCTCCGTCTCCGACGCATCTGCTCTGATGATGCTACCTTCCATGATGGTGCTTCTGATATGACCTCCTTTTTCCTCAACCGAGGATTTCCCCCCACTGTGGTTGACAGGGCCCTCAACCGTGTCCGACCCATTCCCCGCACCGCAATGAGTTCCGAAGAAGGGTCGCTGACCCGAAACGTTAACTCTGCTTCTCTTTCCACAGATGCTGCCAGACCTGCTGAGTGATTCCAGCATTTCTTGTTTTTGTATCACATTTATGCACGTGTCCCTCCAGCAGGACTGACTGGATGATGATCAGAAACAGAAACCTTGGCTGATGATTTCTCTTCATTATCCTAGGGATCACTGAAGATATGACCCATACCCCTGCTGAAGTCAGCTGAGCCTGTGCAGCTCAGGGATCAAACCTGGGGTATTTCTAGTCTGTATGGGTCAGCTGAACCAGCTGAACCATCAGGGAGCCCAATAAGTCCTGTTAAAGAAGAATGATTACCAGTGTGATTCTGTGACTAATAGCCTGCAAGTGCATAAAGAATAACATGGTCACAAAGATGATGTGAATTCTTACCATATTTCACATTCCAATATCAAAGGGGATTAGTTGATAAGGAATATGACACATTAAAGATGACTAGCCTAGTATGTGGCATAATGGGGTTAGGTGGGCAAGGAATGTGGCACATTTAAGGATGACCTGTTGGGTTGGAGCACACTGTATTAAATAGAGAGGCAGCTGTGGCACATCAAAGAGGTTTGCTGAGATTGGGATGTGCTAGATGAGTGGGTTCCAGCTGGGCTAATTTTAATGAGCAGAAAATGCTACAGCAGAGTAGCCTAAATTCCCTTATGTGTTCTTGCCACAGAAATGCAAAAGATGAATTTTTACCTCTAACTTCACAAAGTCCATTATTTTACTAAATTTAAAACAAATGATGAATCCTTTTATGTAAACAGGTGTGCAGAAAGAAGGACGGGATCCTGGGTCATTTTACTGCTGAGGAAGATGAAAACTCACTCAGGATTGATCTTCACACTCCTTATTAATTGAATAAATAAAACTAGGAGTCACTAAACTTGCTATTTTTTAATTCTGTATTTTCTGTGTATGCAATCTAAGAATGATAAGTAGTAAACAATTTCCCAGGGAAACTTCTGTGACCTTTATTTAGATCAGAACTGCAATCAAAAGCAAGACTTTAATTTGAAAGATGGAATGATAGTGAGGAAATGACTGATGTGCAGCTCAGTATTCTTGTCCACTGTTGCCCAAACAATATTTAGTACAGTCATTAAAAAAAAAATCACCCTTGTTTTCTCTTTGATTCTTCTCTCTATTCTACAGTTTCTGTCATTCCTCCAAAACTGAGGAATGTACAAGCACATTCTGATTCCCACATGCCATGCAATGCCAATATGAGCAGGTACTCCTGCACTAGCATAAGTATGTCACGTTCAACCAATTTCCCTTCATAAACTGGCACTACAGGTGTTAGAGTGTACTTGAATCCATGGAAGGGTGTCACAGGCAATAGCCCTTCCCACACCCCTGTAGAGGAACAGCAAGGTCCATAAAGACACCTCTTCACAGACTGTGAGACAAGTGGCTCCCATTCCCAGTCTAATAGTACAGGTGGCCTCCAGTGATCACCGGATGGAAGAGCCGAATCGATGTCATGGCATAAGATTGAGGCTCATTTGTGCTGTCATCTGCAGTTGCTGACACTGAATCCCCAAGTTTCCTTATGTTCCATTCCCCTTATAATAGGACAGGACTTTTAGCTGTCCACAGTCTCATTCCTGATCACTCTCACTTCCTAAGGCCAAGGGCATTTTAATATTTTGGGAAGGCTCCCACTCCATTAAGGGTTCATTTAGGACATCTCCCTCTCGGTGGGGCCGGTGGGGGGACAGCTGCCTCTGGGGGTCGTGGGATGGAGTAGAGTTGCTGCAGAGCCTTTCCATTGCATGGGCTGGTGGTATGCCAAAAAATTATTGGAAAATAGAAAATCTGCTCTCTTTGAAGAGCTCCTGTTCTGCATCCATTGGTTTATCAATCAATTGTGATAGGGAAACCAGCTTTTCAAAATGAATTCCGCCCAACTTGAACCCTTAGCAGTGGTGTGTGCTGGCGACACATGGGCATTCCTTGTACCCATGGGACTGAGGACATAAAGGAGAGAACGACAGAGCTGCAATCAAAAGTAGTGCAGGTCAGAGATAGGGCGACTGTAATATTGGTTCAAGGGCCATGTTTTCAATATGGAGCGCTGAATTTACTAGCACACACTCAAAGAGACAGCTGGAAAAGATTCCATCTTGCAAAAGAAGGTCTGAATCTGTGAACTAAAATTTTTTTTCGCTGTTTCTGTTATCGGGAATTTATTAATCATTGTACTCCAGCTTCTTGCATTCTCAACTGTTTTCTCTGCATTTATACTTGGAGTCATTATTTGTCCTCATTTTTGCTTTGCATTTGTTTCAAGTCAGGCGAGTGAAGCCCGTAGCAGTTTGATGCTCAAATGTTCCAAGTGTGGAGTTGTTTCAACTACAGCATTATCTGCCACCATCACCAGTAACGCCATGTTAGTCTCATCCATTTGATCTCTAACTCTTGCATCATGGTTAACTTTGAAAGAGAAAGTATCCCTTTTTCTCATTTAAACAAGACTCATTCTTTAAAATAGAATAAATTTAAATGTTATATGTGATAATGTATATGTTTTGGAATCTTAAAGAACAGAAGGCGGCCATTCGGCCGATTGTGCCTGTGCCCACTCTTTGAAAGTGCTATTCAGTTAGTTCCAATCCCATCCCCTGCTCTTTACCCCTATGTGTATTCTTTTCATTAGTGTCTTGTTCCAGTGATCCCCGATCAAAAGTATGTGTGTGTGATCACCTGGTAATGACAGAATTAGGCTTGCATGGGATGCAACCGACAGTCAAATAGCCTGCCAAAACTCACTTGTCTAGGCCCACGTGTGAAGAATGGGCACTTGGGATAGTCAGAGAGCTGCCAGTGCCTGCATAATCCATAGCTCAGCTTGAGTTAGCACCTTCAGGAGAAGGGGAGGAAACTGGAATATAACTGCCAGTTTTATTTCTGTGCAGCAGAGGATGTGTGGTAATTATTTTATCCTGTCCCATTTTCCATACCTGTTTTTCATGCTGTTTCTTCACCTAAGAGTAATTTTCCTTTTGTTGAAGAAACAGCAGGCCTGGTCAAACATATGATTAATAATGATGCTGCTTTAGTGGCAGCTTGCAGCCAAATATGAAATTCACGTGTGCAAGGGAACTCTTCATTAAAGGGACAAGTCGCTGCTGAACAGTTCAGTCTTCTTCACATTCTGCCACTTATGGGACTGCACAACATTTGAATATGCAAAATCATTGATTATTCAAACATTTTATGACTTACAAATTGGCAATTTCCCTTTTATTTGATCAAATCAATATATTTCCTTTGTCACAGGCACTGAATCAGTCAAATCACTTATGTTTGTCCAGCTGTTGCATAAGTCACTTCCCTGTGTCCTAGGTATTGAAACATTCACTATTATCCATGATGTTCAGTCAACGACATCAACCAGTTCCAGTTTGAATTGGTCTATTTCCTTTGCTAGGGAAGGTGACAGTCTTTGTCTCGGGCGTTAAATTAGCCATTTCCCATGTGCTACCACTCTATTTGTTCCACTTCGAGCCAATCAGTTTCATTGCCTAGGCTTGGAGTCAATCAATACCCTTTGACCTGGCATTGAGTCAATCCATTATCTTTGACCTGGCACTGAGTCAGTCAAATCCATTTGTGCTACGTTAGAATCTGTGACATGTATTTGTACTGAATATTGGTTAGTTTACTTCCCTTCAGTCTGGGTATGGAAGCAAATCATTTCACTTTGTTGTGGCATGCATTCAATCACTTCCTGTTGTACTGAGTATTGAATCATTGGCTGTTCCTTGCTCCCAATATTTTTTTTAATTCATTCTTGGGATGTGAGCATCATTGGCAAGGCCAACATTTATTACCCATTCTTAATTGCCCTTGAGAAGGTGGTGATGAGCAGCCTTCTTGAACCGCTGCAGTCCTTGTGGTGTAGGTACATGCACAGAGCTGTTAGAGAGGGAGTTCCAGGATTTTGACCCAGCAACAGTGAAGGAATAGCAATATGGTTCCAAGTTAGAATGGATGTGACGTGCAACTTGCAGGTGGTAGTGTGCCCATGCATCTGCTGGCTTTGTTCTTCTAGGTGGAAGAGGTCGCAGGTTTGGAAGGTGCTGTCGAAGGAAGGCGAATTGCTGCAGTACATCTTGCAGATGGCACACACTGCTGCCACTGTGTGCTGGTGGTGGAGGGAGTGAACGTTTAACGTTGTGAATGGCGTGCTGATCAAGCGAGCTGCTTTGTTCTAGATGGTGTCGAGCTTTTTGAGTGTTTTTTGGAGTTGGACTCATTGACAAGTGGAGAGTATTTTATCACACTTCTGAATTATGCCTTGTAGATAGCAGACAGGCTTTGGGATATCAGGAGATGAGTTATTCTCTGCAGAATTCTCATCCTCTGACCTGTTCTTATGGTCACAGTATTTGGATGGCTGGTCCAGTTAAGTTTCTAGTCAATGGCAACCCCCAGGATGTTGATGGGTTTTCAGCGATGGTAATGCCATTGAATGTTAAGGGAAATGATTAGATTCCCCCTTGTTGGAGATGGTCACTGCCTGGCTCTTGTGTGGCACGAATGTTGTTTGTCGCTTATTAGCTATGCCTGTGTGTTGTCCAGGTCTTGCTGCATACGGGCAGGGACTGCTTCAGTATCTGAGAAGTTGCAAATGGTACTTGAACACTGTTCAATCATCAGTAAAAATCCCCGCTTCTGACCTTATGTTGGAGGGAAGATCATTGATGAATCGGCTGACGATAGTTGGGCCTATGACACCATCCTGAGAAACTCCTGCAGCAATGTCCTGGGGCTGAGATAATTGGCCTCCAACAGCCATAACCATCATCCTTATGTTAGGTATGACTCCAACCAGTGGAGAGTTTTTCCCCAATTCCCATTGACTTCAATTTTGCTAGGGCTCCTAGGCACCACACTCGGTCAAATGCTGCCTTGAAGTCAAGGGCAGTCGCTCACAAAACCTCTCTGGAATTCAGCTCCTTTGTCCATGTTTGGACCAAGGCTGTAAAGAGGTCTGGAGCTGGGTGGCCCTGGCGGGGCCCAAACTGAGCATCGGTGACCAGGTTATTGCTGAATAAATGCCGCTTGATAGTATTGTCAACGACACCTTCCATCACTTTACTCATGATTGAGAGTAGACTGATGGCGTGTTAATTGGCCTGATTGGATTTGTCCTGTTTTCTATAGACAGGATGTACTTGGGCAATTTTCCACATTGTCGAGTAGGTGCCTGTGTTGTCGCAGTGCTGGAAAAGCTTGACTAGGGTACGGCTAGTTCTAGATCACAAGCCTTCAGTACTACAGTCGGGATGTCATCAGGGCTCATAGTCTTTGCTGTATCCAGTGCCTTCAGCTGTTTCTTCATATGTGCAGTGAATCAAATTGTCTGAAGACTGGCATCTGTGATGGCGGGGCCCTCAGGAGGAGGCCGAGATGGATCATCCACTTGGCACTTCTGGCTGAAGATGGTCACAAATGCTTCAGCCTTGTCTTTTGCACTGACATGCTGGGATCCATCTTCATTGAGGATGGGGATGTTTGTGGAGCCACTTCCTCAGGTTAGTTGTTGAATTTTCACACCATTCACAACTGAATGTGGTAGGACTGCAGCGCTTTGATCTGATCCTTTGGTTGTGGGCTCACTTAGCTCTGTCTCTAGCAGGCTGCAACCGCTGTTTAAGATGCATGTAGTCCTGTGTTGCAGCTTCAGCAGGTCATTTTCACCTAATTCTTAGGTATGCCTGGTGCTGCTCCTGGCATGCTCTCCTATACTTTGGATTGAACCAGGGTTGGTCCCGTGGCTTGATAGTAGTGGTAGATTGAGGGATATGCCAGGCCATGAGTTTACAGATTGTGGTTGGATATAATTTTGCTGCTGCTGATGGCCCACAACACCTCATGAATGCCCACTTTTGAGCTGCTGGATCAGTTCTGAATCTATCCCATTTAGCACACTGGTAGTGCCACACAACACGATGGAGGGTAACCTGAGTGTGAAGCTGGGACTTCCCCTCCACAAGGACTGTACGGTGGTCATTCCTACCAATACTGTCATGGACAGATGCATCTGCGACTGTTAGATTGGTGAGGGCGTGGTCAAGTAAGTTTTATCTTCTTGTTGGGTCTCTCACCACCTGCCAAAGGCCTAGTCTAGCAGAAAATAAAAGCAAAATACTGCAGATGCTGGAAATCTGAAATAAAAACAAAAAGTGCTGGAAATATTCAGCAGGTCTGGCAGCATCTGTGGAAAGAGAAGCAGAGTTAACGTTTCAGGTCAGTGACGTTTCATCGTTAACTCTGCTTCGCTCTCTCTACAGATACTGCCAGACCTGCTGAGTATTTTCATCACTTTTTGTTTTTATCCCAGTCCAGCAGATATGTCCTTCAGGATTCAGCCAACTCAAAGAACAAAGAACAGTACAGCACAGGAACAGGCCATTCGGCCCTCCAAGCTTGCGCCGATCTTGATGCCTGCCTAAACTAACACCTTCTGCACTTCCGGGGCCCATATCCCTCTATTCCCTTCCTATTCATGTATTTGTCAAGATGTCTCTTAAACGTCGCTATCGTATCTGCTTCCACCACCTCCTCTGGCAGCATGTTCCAAGCACTCACCACCCTCTGTGTAAAAAAACGTGCCTCGCACATCCCCTCTAAACTTTTCCCCTCGCACCTTAAACCTATGTCCCCTAGTAACTGACTCTTCCACCCTGGGAAAAAGCTTCTGACTATCCACTCTGTCCGTGCCGCTCATAACTTTGTAAACCTCTATCACGTCGCCCCTCCACCTCCGTCGTTCCAGTGAAAACAATCCGAGTTTTTCCAACCTCTCCTCATAGCTAATGCCCTCCAGATCAGGCAACATCCTGGTAAACGTCCTCTGTACCCTCTCCAAAGCCTCCACGTCCTTCTGGTAGTGTGGCGACCAGAATTGCACGCAGTATTCTAAGTGTGGCCTAACTAAGGTTCTGTACAGCTGCAACATGACTTGCCAATTTTTATACTCTGTGCCCCGACCGATGAAGGCAAGCATGCCATATGCCTTCCTGACTACCTTATCCACTTGCATTGCCACTTTCAGTGACCTGTGGACCTGTACGCCCAGATCTCTCTGCCTGTCAATACTCCGAAGGGTTCTGCCATTTACTGTATGCCTCCCACCTGCATTATACCTTCCAAAATGCATTACCTCACATTTGTCCGGATTAAACTCCATCTGCCATTTCTCCGCCCAAGTCTCCAACCGATCTATATCCTGCTGTATCCTCTGACAATCCTCATCATTAACCGCAACTCCACCAACCTTTGTGTCGTCCGCAAACTTACTAATATAACCAGCTACATTTTCCTCCAAATCATTTATATATACTACAAACAGCAAAGGTCCCAGCACTGATCCCTGCGGAACACCACTAGTCACATCCCTCCATTCAGAAAAACACCCATCCACTGATATCCTCTGTCTTCTATGACCGAGCCCGTTCTGTATCCATCTTGCCAGCTCACCTCTGATCCCGTGTGACTTCACCTTTTGTACCAGTCTGCCATGCGGGACCTTGTCAAAGGCTTTATTAAAGTCCATATAGATAACATCCACTGCCCTTCCTTCATCAATCATCTTCGTCACTTCCTCAAAAAACTCAATCAAATTAGTAAGACACGACCTCCCCTTCACAAAACCATGTTGTCTCTCGCTAATAAGTTTATTTGTTTCCAAATGGGAGTAAATCCTGTCCCGAATAATCCTCTCTAATAGTTTCCCTACCACTGATGTGAGGCTCACCGGCCTATAATTTCCTGGATTATCCTTTCCACCCTTCTTAAACAAAGGAACAACATTGGCTATTCTCCAGTCCTCTGGGACCTCACCTGTAGCCAATGAGGATGCAAAGATTTCTGTCAAGGCCCCAGCAATTTCCTCCCTTGCCTCCCTCAGTATTCTAGGGTAGATCCCATCAGGCCCTGGGGACTTATCTACCTTAATGCTTTGCAAGACACCCAGCACCTCCTCCTTTTTGATAATGAGATGACTGAGACTATCTGCACTCCCTTCCCTAGGCTCATCATCCACCAAGTCCTTTTCTTTGGTGAATACTGATGCAAAGTACTCATTTAGCACCTCGCTCATTTCCTCTGGCTCCACAGATAGATTCCCATCTCTGTCCTTGAGTGGGCCAACCCTTTCTCTGGTTACCCTCTTGCTCTTTATATACGTATAAAAAGCCTTGGGATTTTCCTTAATCCTGTTTGCCAATGACTTTTCATAACCCCTTTTAGCCCTCCTGACTCCTTGCTTAAGTTCCTTCCTACTGTCTTTATATTCCTCAAGGGCTTCGTCTGTTCCTAGCCTTCCAGCCCTTACAAATGCTTCCTTTTTCTTTTTGACTAGGCTCACAATATCCCGCGTTATCCAAGCTTCCCGAAACTTGCCAAACTTGTCTTTCTTCCTCACAGGAACATGCTGGTCCTGGATTCTAATCAACTGACGTTTGAAAGACTCCCACATGTCAGATGTTGATTTACCCTCAAACAGCCGCCCCCAATCTAAATTCTTCAGTTCCTGCCTAATATTGTTATAATTAGCCTTCCCCCAATTTAGCACCTTCACCCGAGGACTACTCTTATCCACAAATATCTTAAAACTTATGGAATTATGGTCACTGCTCCCGAAATGCTCCCCCACTGAAACTTCGACCACCTGGCCGGGCTCATTCCCCAATACCAGGCCCAGAATGGCCTCAGTCAGTAGTGAAACGACTGAACCTCTCTTGGTGATGGATATTAAAGTCCCCCACCCAGAGTGCATTCTGTGCCCTGGTTACCCTCAGTGTTTCTTCCAAGTGGTGTTCAACATGGAGGAGTTCTGATTTATCAGCTGAGGGAAGGTGGTAGGTGGTAATGAGCAGGAAGTTTCCTTGCCCATGTATGACCTGATGCCAAGAGACTTCACGGGGTCCGGAGTCAATGTTCAGGACGCCTGGGGCCACTCCCTCCACTCTCCCACCACCTCAGGTGAGTCTATACTGCCAGTGGGTTAGGGCATACCCAGGGATGGTGATGGAGGAGTCTGGATTATTGAATCAATCACTTTTCCTTGTTCCCAATATTAAATCATTTACTTTTCCATGTCCTGAGTATTGAATCTCTCATTTCCCTTTTTGTTGTGTTATGTTCGCCACCATTTTTGAGTCTGTGTTAAATTAATAGCTTCCCTTTCAGTATTGTAAAACTTCACAAAATCTCTGCATATATCTTTGATTTTCTTGAAATATAATTTTTTTTTTACTTTTTAATTTTAAAGTCATATGCACCTGATTTGAAAAAAAAACGTGTCTGTAGCCTTTTGCTTAGAGAGGCAGCCAAATGAGTTGTTCACAGCTTTTATTAAATACATTTCTTCACGATTCTCAGAGTATCTGATGCACAGACTGGTGCAGGCCCATTTCAAAGGGATACTGGATCTTTATTCTATAGAACTGTATGAGATGATATTTCTACAGCAGCTTATGATTAACAATGTTGGATATACCATTGTATGTTTTCAGCTCCAGTGAAAAGTGCTCTGTGCAGCTTTCTGTTGTTTTTTTATGATTTCTGGAAAATGTGGGTGATAAGTTGCACTTGTGTATAAATCACATCCTTATTTTTTCTATTTAGAGTTTAACCAGTAAAACACAATTAATAGTTGTACTCCATGGGGATCTCTGTGGTTCAATGGGTTAGTCACTGGCTTAGAAAAACTGGAATCACTACAATTCTGACCTCTGTGCCCAGTTATAAGAACATAAAAAATAGGAGCACGAGTAGGCCATATGGTCCCTCGAGCCGGCTCTGCCATTCAATACAATTATGGCTGATCTTCTGCCTTAGCTCCACTTTCCCGTCCGCTCCCCATATTTCTTGATTCCCCGAGAGATCAAAAATCTGTCTGTTAAGCTTTGAATATACTCAATGATGGAGCATCTACTGTTCTCTGGGGAATCGAATTCAAAAAATTCACAATCCTTTGAGTTAAGAAATATCTCCTCATCAGTCCTAAATGATCAACCCCTTACCTTGTGGCTGTGCCAACATGTTCTAGATTCCCCAGCCAAAGGAAACAACCTTTCAGTCTCTACCCAGTCAAGTCCCTTCAAGATCTTGTATGTTTCAATGAGATCACCTCTCATTGTTCTAAACTCCAGAAGGTGTGGACCCAGTTTAGTTCACCTCTCTGCACTGAGTGCTGCTGAAGGGCACAGAGTGTGAAGAAGGGAGTTTGGTAAGTGAGTGGATTTTAAGAGTTAATCTCTCTGAACTCTAGTTTTTATTTTGTTTATATTTAGTAATTAACTGAAATTACCTTTTAAGTTAAGAGGCAAGTTAAGTTTCCTACATTTTAAACAGGAGTATACAAGCTGTCTGAGAGTAGCTGTAGCTAGTTAATTAGGTAGCTAGCTTAAACTGACTTTTGAGCTCGAGCAGAGTTCTAGCAAAGCTGACACATCATTGTTTTCAGAGAGTATAAATTCAGGGGACTCTCAGTGCTGCTTGTCTGCACTGAGTGCTGCTGGAGGGCACAGAGTGTGGAGAGGGAGTTTGGTAAGTGAGGGAGTTCAGTAAGAAGGGGAACTACAAATTAATTAAGGGAAAATAAATTTAATTAAATTAAGGCAATAAAGATGGCAGGGAAGGTGATGTGTCACAGCTGCAGTATGTGGGAGCTCCTGAATGCCATGGCAATTCATGGCAACCACATCTGTAGTAAATGTCTACAGCTTGAGGAGCTTCGGCTCAGACTCATTGAGATGAAGGCTGAGCTGCAGATACTGCAATGTATCAGGGAGGGGGAAAGTTACCTGGACACTTTGTTCCAGAAGGCAGTCACATCCTTTAGGATAGGGTCATCTGTTTTGGTAAGTGGTCAGGGACAGGAGGGTGTGACTGCGAGTCAGGCAAGTAAGGGGATCGAGAAGGTGGGAGTGGGGGAGCCTCAATTCTTGCAATTGAGCAACAGGTTCAAGGTTCTTGCAGCTTGTATGGACAAGAGCGAGGGCTGTAGTGTGGATGAGCAGACTGACCATTGCACCATGGTACAGGAAGCCGTTCAAGTGCAGGGAACAAAAAGGAAAGTAGTGGTAGTAGGGGACAGTATACTGACACTGTTCACTGCAGTAAAGAGCTAGAATTTGGCAGACTGGGTTGCCTGCCCAGTGTCAGGGTTTGGGATATCTGCTCAGTGCTGGAGAGGAACTTACACTGGGAGGGGGCGGATCCAGTCATCGTTGTCCATGTAGGCACCAATGAAATAGGCAGGACAAGGAAGGAAGTTCTGCATTGTCAGTATGAGGAGCTAGGCACGAAATTAAGAAGCAGAACCTCAAAGGTAATGATCTCTGGATTATCACGTGGCAATTGGCATAGGGAAAATAAGATTTGTGAAATGAATGCGTGGCACAAAGACTGGTATGGTAGAAGTGGGTTCCGGTCCATGGGGCACCGGCACCAGTACTGGGAAAAGTGGGGGCTGTACCGTTGGGACAGTCTACACCTGAACTGTGCTGGGTCTGGTGTTCTAGCGAATCGCATAACTAGGGAAGTAGAGAGGATTTTAAACTAAATAGTGGGAGCAAGGGATCAAATTTGAGAAGATGTTGTAAATCAAGGAGTAAAGACAAGGCAAAAGAGAAAGGTATTATTTGGCAAAAGATAAACAGACCATGACAAGAAGGGACAGTAATTACAAATCTAAGGCAAGGCTAGATGTTACAAAAATAATAAAAGGACAAAACTAAAGGCTCTGTAACTGAAGGCACGTAGCATTCGAAACAAAGCAGATGAACTAATTGCGTAACTTGAAATAAATAAGTACGATCTGATAGCCATTACAGAGACATGGCTGCAGGATGGCATAGATTAGGACCTGAATATTGAAGGATACGTGACATTTAGGAAGGACAGGAAGCTAGGAAAAGGTGGAGGGGTGGCTCTGTTAATTAATGATGGCATTAGAACAATAGAGAGGGATAACCTAAATTCAAAAAACCAGGATGTAGAAGCGGTCTAGGTCAAGATGAGAAATGATAAAGGCAAGAAGTCACTTGTGGAAGTAGTACAAGCCCCTAACAGTACCCGCACAGTAGTACAGGGTATAAAGGAAGAAATAATGGGTTCTTGTAGAAAGGTACGACGATAATCATGGGGGATTTTAATCTACATATAGATTAGAAAAATCAGATGGGCAAAGGTAGCCCAGATGAGCAGTTCACAGAATGTTTTCGGGATAGTTTCTTAGAACAGCATTTTCTGGAGCCAACCAGAGAGCAGTCTATACTAGACCTGGTGTTGTGCAACGAGATACGATTATTTAATGACCTCATAATGAAGGCATCCCTGGGCAGCAGCAAATTTAGCAACTATGCCTTTGGTCCCTTCATCCAAGTCAGTTATATAAATTGTAAAATGTTGAGGTCCCAGCACTGATCCCTGTGGTACACCACTCATTACATCTTGCCAACCAGAAAAATGACCCATTTATGCCTACTCTCTGTTAGCTAGCCAATCTTCTATCCATGCCAATGTGTCACCCACCTACACTACAAGCTTTTATTTTGTGCAATAACCTATGATGTGGCACCTTATCAAATACCTTCTGGAAATCTAAGTACCGTACATCTACCAGCTCCCCTTTATCCACAGCACATGTTACTTCTTTAAAGAACTCCAATAAATTGGTTAAACATGTTTTCCCTTTCACAAAACCGTGTTGACTCTGCCTGATTACCTTGAATTTTTCTAAGTGCCCTGCTATAACGTCTTTAATAATAGCTTCTAACATTTTCCCTAAGACAGATGTTAAGCTAACTGGCCTATAGTTTCCTGCTTTCTGTCTCTCTCCCTTTTTGAATAAAGGAGTTACATTTGCTATTTTCCAATCTAACGGAACCTTCCCCGAATCTAGGGAATTTTGGAAAATCAAAACTAACGCATCAACTATCTCAGGAGCCACTTCTTTTAAGACCCTCGGATGAAGTCCATCAGGACCCGGGGACTTGTCAGCCCATAGCTCCAACAATTTGCTCAGTACCACTTCCCTGGTGACTGTAATTTTCTTGAGTTCCTCCCTCTCTTCCATTTCCGGATTTACAGCTATTTCTGGGATGTTACTTCTATCCTCCATGGTGAAGAGCAATGCAAAATACTTGTTCAAATAATCTGTCATCTCCTTATTTTCTCTTATTAATTCCCCAGACTGACTTTCTATGGAACCAATGCTCACTTTGTATTCTCTTTGAAACAAGGAAATGGCAGAGACTTTGAACAAATATTTTGTATCTCTCTTCACGCTAGAAGACATTAAAAGCATCCCAATAATGGCATAAAATCAAAGGACACAACTGAGGGAGGAATTTAAAACAATCACATCTCATCAGAGAAAGTTACTAGGAAAACTACTGGGACTAAAGGCTGACAGGTCCCCTGGACCTGTTGGCCTGCACTCTAGGGTCTTAAAGGAAGTGGCTGCAGAGATAGTGGATGCACTGATTGTAATCTTCCAAAATTCCCTCGATTTTGGAGCAGTCCCAGAGGATTGGAAATCAACAAATGTAACACCTCTATTCAAGAAGGCAGTTGATAGAAAGTGGGAAACTATAGGCCAGTTAGCTTAACATCCGTCATTGGAAAAATGCTAGAATCTATTATTAAGGAAGTAGTAGCAGGACATTTAGAAAACTATAATGCAATCAAGCAGAATCAACATGGTTTTATGAAAGGGAAATCATGTTTGGCAAATTATTAGAGTTCTTTGAGTATGTAATGAGCAGGGTGGATAAAGTGGAACCAGTAGATGTAGTGTATTTGGATTTCCAAAAGGCATTCGATAAGGTGCCACATAGAGGGCTACTGTACAAGATGTTGATGTTGCTCATGATTTTGGGATAATATGTGAGGATAGAAGATTGGCTAACTAACAGGAAACAGAGAGTCAGGATAAATGGGTCATTTCAAGTTGGCAAACTATAATTAGTGGGATGCCACAGGGATCAGCGCTGGGGCCTTAACTATTTACAATCTATATTAATGACGTGGATGAAAGGACAGAGTGTATTGCAGCCAAATTTGCAAAGAAAGCAATTTGTGAGGTGGAGGGTCTGCAAAGGGATATAGATAGGTCAAGTGAGTGAGCAAAAATTTGGCACATAGAGTATAATGTGGGATAATGTGCAGTTGACCTTTTTGGTAGGAAGAATAGAAAAGCAAAATATTATTTAAATGGAGAGGGACAACAGAATATGGCGTTATGAGGGATATGTGTGTTCTTCTACATGAATCACAAAAAGTTAGCATGCAGTTACAGCAGATAATTAAGAAGACAAATGGAATGTTGGTCTTTATTGCAAGGGGGATGGAGTATTAAAGTAGAGAAGACTTGCTACAACTGTACAGTGTGTTGGTGAGACCATGCCTAGAGCACCGCTTACAGTTTTGGTCTCCTTATTTAAGGAGGGATATACTTGCATTATAGGCAGTTTAGAGAAGATTCACTAGCTTGATTCCTGGGATGAAGGAGTTGTCCTATAAGGAAAGGTTGATCAGGTTGGGCCTATACTCATTGGAGTTTAGAAGAATTAAGATAATCTTATTGAAACATAAACAAATCTGAGGGGCTTAACAGGGTAGATGCTGAGAGGAATCCAGAACTGGGCACACAGTTTTAGAATTAGAGGTCTACCATTTAGTCATAGAGTCATAGAGAGATACAGCACTGAAACAGGCCCTTCGGCCCACCGGGTCTGTGCCGCCCATCAACCACCCATTGATACTAATCCTACATTAATCCCCACCTTCCCTCAATTCTCCTACCACGTACCTATACTAGAGGCAATTTACAATGGCCAATTTACCTATCAACCTGCAAGTCTTTGGCTGTGGGAGGAAACTGGAGCACCCGACGGAAACCCACGCGGTCACAGGGAGAACTTGCAAACTCCGCACAGGCAGTACCTAGAACTGAACCCGGGTCGCTGGAGTTGTGAGGCTGCGGTGCTAACCACATTGAAGATGGAAACGGGGAGGAATATCTTCTCTCAGAGGTTAATTAATCTTTGAAATTTGCTATCCAAGAGAGTAATGAGGCTGGGTCATTGAATATATTCAAGGCTGAGTTAGACCGATTTTAGATCTACAAGGGAGTCTAGGGTTATAGGGGGCAGGCAGGAAAGTGGAGTTGAATCAGCCATTATCTTACTGAATAGCGAAGCATGTTCAAGGGGCCAAATGACCTACTTCTTCTCCTATTTCTTATGTTCTTATGTCCTTATGTCCCGGTAATGAGCCCGAAAGCGGGGTGGGTGGGGGGCGGGGGGGGGGAGGTGTTGTTCCAGTCGACCCCACTTCTGTGTTCTGTGGAACCCGGAACCATATTTTACAAGGGGGATGACAACGAGCAGCCCCACATTTCCGCTCTCTTTTACGGCCCCCCCACCTCCCACTTGTCTCTCAGCCCATCTCCAGAGGGCTGGTAAAATTCAGCCCTTTGAGACTTGGAGAGGCAAAGTTTGGGAAGGTGTTGACCTGCAGGAATCTCAGCAGCCAGCTACAACAGCCACGACACTTCTTCCTTCTGCAAGAGTAGTTAGTGTGTTAGTTGATTGCAGGGTTTCATTTAACATGAGTGGCAGACTAGCTGTAACACATCTGAACACATCTGAAACAAAGCACAACAGCAAAGGGTAGCACCATGTGAATTCAAACCACCAAAAATGACATACTGAATAATGGATAAAATAGATGCTCTAGATTTGAGCATTGTGCTTAGGGTTTATTTATCATTTCTACCTTCCAGAGCAGAACCCCAGATATTAATATGTGGCATTTAAAGAACTGAACAAAACATTGTCGAACAAGAAATGATGCAGTTGTCACACTGCTTGGCATCTGAAATTAGTGTCTGACACACTAATCCTTCCTGTGTTGCTGCTAATTCATTGGAATTTACACACTCTGGTACTTCAGGTCTACCTGTTACATTCAGATACGCAAAGTGCTACTTCAGGATATGGTTTGAGGATGATTTGATTGTAACATGGGATTCATTTTAAACTAACCTGCTAGTTGAATTCAATGGGCAGTAAAATCTGCATAGGTATAAAACTGGTCCCATCAGTTTCCCACTGGGCAGGTTAGATTAAAATTATCCCGATGAGTTTCATTGTACCTACCCTGTGCTCTTGCCCATGGTTGGCACAAGGGTGTCGTGAGTCCTGGCTGCATAAGGTAGCCTTAATTTCCCGCCAATCATCTTTACACGCTTCACTTCTCACCACAAAGTATGGCATAATGGCTAGCTTTAAATAATTAAATAATTAATCCACGCTTGAAAGCATGGATTAACCTGTATGATTATGTACCCACTGTATTGCGATTGAAAATGTCCATTTTCGGCCATAAAATACACAGCATTGTGCACAGGGACCCAAATAGCAACACCAGTGCAGATACTGACCCTGTGGACTCTGAGAAATGCCTGTCACATTGCTGCTGTGGATCACTGATGGGGTTGTTGGTCCTGCTGACTAATGCATCTGTAACCTCATCGCATAACTGTGACCTGCAAACTGACTGACAATACAAATATCCCCCGTGCTCACCAGAAGGACCTCAACACATCAAACATGAGAGCCATGCTGAGTCTGAGGGCCATGAGCAGCGACGTTCAAATGTTGCATATTGTGCAGAAGTCCAAAGTAAATGGTACAGCTTTATCAATATAGTCATGTGAAATCTCAGCCTCCACAGAAACATCGCCTATGGCTTCATTCAAGATTGTAGAGCATAAGGAAACCCCACCAGCATTAATTTCATGAACTTTCATAAAACTTTTAACGTAGTACTTCGTGCACCCCAGATGAAGAAACTGGAAACTGTAGGTGTACAGGGCCAAATTTTGGATTTTATGGAGAATACATATGCAAACTTCAAGATTTATGTCAATGTGGAAGGGAAACACACAGAACCTATACAAAAAGAGAAATGAGTCGAGGTTGTCCACAGTCACCTTTTCAGTGTCATTAACATTGTGTTGGACGAAATCTCAAAGTATAGATTTGGATTGTCTGTTCCAGGTATTTCTGAAAGCGTTGGAGCACTCCTTTGTGCAGATGCTTATGTTGTTGGAGGACTCACCAGGAAATCTAATACAATCTACCCACCAGGTTGAACAATGGGTTAAACAGTGGAATCTTATGTTGAATGCCCCATATGTGGTATTACTGCTTTGAATGGCCCAAAGAGGAACTTTGAAGTGGTTTCTGGAAGATAGAGAAGGTATCCCTTCCAGTTACTGATTTATCTCTGTATCTTGGGGGTCTGCTGGATGTCAAATGCAACCTGGACACTGTTCTTCAACACTACATTGAGCAGGAACAAAGGGCACTCTGATCTTGTTTTTATTCACTGACATCAGAGTCTCATTACAGGTTAAGCTTGTGACAAATTGTTCTCCTTCATGGTTCAGAACTACTACATGTATAACAAAATGGCTTGCTCTGGGCTATTTTCAAAATCCAGGACCATTCTGTGAGATAAATTTTTGTTTAAAAAAAGGGAAACAGCTTCAGGACGAAGAACTCCAGCCTACCCCAATTTGCCACTGGGTATTCGGAAAGTGTGCAACACTGAATTTGGGCATAGAGTTATACATCACAGAAGGAGGCTATTCAGCTCCTTGTGCCTGCATTATGCAAGCCACCCTGTGTTGGTTCTCCTACCTCACTGAAGGCAGATGTCCATCTTATAGTTGATGAGACATGACCATGCTGATGTCAAATGGATGATGGTAGTGAATTTACATTTAATGATCAGTTCTGCTGCTTATCGTGTTGACTCTGAGGAGACTCTGGGACCTGCTGTCCACCTATCAAGGGCTCAAATCCACAATTGGCTACTGCCGAATGACTAACTAGTGACCCTACTTGGTGGGAGGTGAAGGAAGCTAAGAAGTATCTCTTGGTATCAATGTGGTGCCAAGATGACACATCTGGTGATGGAAGTTTGAAACCAAAATAATTCTCTGTATTAGACTTGATAATCTGATAGCTAAGCCAGGCAGGTCAACATTACACCATGGCACTTCTCCATGGTACTGTAAATTATTGACCAGCCAGTCAGATCACTATTGCATCTGAGAGGAGTCAACCTATCTCTGAGGTAACTCTGCAAACCAGTGCCTTTTCGGTTTAGGATAGTCCCAGTTGGACAAGAAACTACGAGCTTACCCCTGCTCTGTACCGGTATAATTTTAGCTGGCTAAATTTCAGTAGTAAACCACAAACACATGGCTTACCCTTGGCTCTGCCAACCTGCTCCTAATCTCTTTGGATTTGGGGAAGTGGGGTGTGTATCTCTGAGGAAAGAGTGTGAACTCAGTGTCAAGCACACAGAAATTCTGCGTGTGTAGATTTTGCAAAGCTTCACTGAGAAACTGAGTTATGCTATCTGGAAGTCAGACTTTCGATTGACCACAAAATGCAACACATCTGGACTGTCATTGTATCTATGGCTTTTACGAGAGACCTGTGTATCATCTTACTGTTCAGGTAAGTGTGTACGCACATGCATAACTGTTGTTGCAAACAGTTAGGTGAGCATGCACATACTGTGTATACAGTCTTGCTGAAGTGTGTATCTTCAGCATTGTCCATACAATGTTATACACATCAATTGTGCAAGTAAATATAAGCACAGAAGGAACTTATATAGCACCTTATGATGTCCTCAAAATGTCCCAACGCACTTCACAACCAATCATTATTATATAGGTAATCATGCCAGCCAAGTTGCACGCAGAAGGCTGGATTTAATGGGTCCCTCAGAGACAGGCTAGGAGGCAGGAGGGCCCATAGAATTGTTGTGGAAGGCGAGGGGCGGAGCACCGACAACGGCCTCCCCCCACCAGAGGCCAATTGAGGCCCTTAAGAGGCCTATTATCAGCCACTTAAGTGCCTCTTCCTGCCACCTCTGGGGGGTTGGGGAGGGGTGCCTCTGCCACATGGGGAGGTCACCCAGTAAAACGGGGCAACCTCCCTGCGGGTTTGTGGGTGTGTGGGGACTCTCCTCCGTGGGCAATCTGTGGCAAAAAGCAACCCACCTCGCTGAACATCCCTTCCGCGCACTCACCACCCACCGTCCCTCTCCCCATCACTGAGGCCAGCCGGACTGGCCCCGGCAACCACGCCTCACTTACCTTTGGTCCCGATCTTCAGCGCTGGGCCTGGATCCAAGGCCTGGTGCAGTACTGGCAGTGGTTACCACTCCTAGTGGCACTGCTGATACAACTGAGCTGCCGGCCCTCTGATTGGCCGGCAGCTCTTGGAGGCAGGATCTCTGTCTGTCAATTAATTGCCTGAGCGCCGTTAAATTGAGCCGTGGGGGTGGGTGCTCTAAATGGCCGGGAGCCCTGCCAGCTCCACTAAATTCAGCCCAGCAAAGTCACATAAAAGCAAGTGAAATAGATTACCAGTTAAATTTGCTCTGGTGGTAGTGATTGAGGAAGGAATGTTGGCAAGGACACCAGGAAAACTTCCTGCTCTTTAGTGCTTTGGGATAGTGTATGTCCACCTGAGCAGATAGACAGTGCCTCACTTACCATCTCATTTGAAAGAGGGCACCTCTAACAATGCAGCACTCCTGTCATACTGCACTGAGGTTCCAGTCTACGTTATGGACTCAAGCTCTAGTGGGGTTTGAACCCGCGACATTTTGAATTGAAGTTCAGAGTTCTACCTACTGACACCCCACACCTGGTCATTTGGTCCTAGGTCCACAATAGTTTGCACTATACCCTCATCTATGAAACCTGGTACATTTACACTGTTCCTGTGGGTTTATACCAGAGGCTGCAATGTGTAACAGCATTATCACAGAAAGATTAAGATGCATTTGCTGCACTGGAGGAAGTTTTGGAGCTAGTCAAATTTCTGAAGCTCATTCATAAGACATGTTGGCAGCTTAGTCTAGCTCACACTGCGACAGCCTTGAGCATTACAGCCTAATTTTCACAACACTTTAAATTAACTGTTGAAAATTGGCTGAAGCAGGAACATTATTGTAGTGGGATTGTTAGAAGACTATCAAAAACAACAACTTGTATTTATATAGCACCTTTAACATAAAAAAGTCCCAAGGTGCTTCACAGAAGAATTATCAAATAAAACAGGACATCAAACCACTTGAGGAGATACTAGGGCAGATGACCAGAAGCTTGGTCAAAGAAGTACGTTTTAAGGAATGTCATCAAGGAGAAAAGTGAGGTGAAGCGGTTTAGGGAGAGAATTCCAGAGCTTAGGGCCTACACAGCTGAAGGCAGGCCACGAATTTTGGAGCGATTAAAATTGGAGATGCTCAAGAGGCCAGAATTAGAGGAGCGCAGATATCTTGGATGTTGTAAGACTGGAGGAGATTACAGAGATAGGTAGGGCCCAGGCCATGAAGGGATTTGAAGGCGAGGATGAGAATTTTAAGGTTGAGGTGTTGTCTAACCGGGAGCCAGTGTAGTTTAGTGACCATAGGAATGATGAATGAGTGGCATTTGGTGCGAGTTAGGACACAGTCGGCAGATTTTTGGATGACTTCAAGTTTACAAAAGGTAGAATGTGAGAGGTTGGCCAGGAATGTGTTAGAATAGTCAAGTCCGGAGTTAACAAAGGGTTTCAGCAGCAAAAGAGTTGAGGCAGGGGCGAAGACAGGCATTGTTACAGAGGTGGAAATAGGTAGTCTTAGTGAATGGGAAAGTACTATCCATGCAAAATGTACAGCCCTAATTTGTAGAAGTGGTTCTGAAATCACTCTAAGGGACTCCCTGTTAATAACGACATATTCTCAGGCACCCCTTGCTAATATCAACACATTCACAAGGACTCTTTGCTAATATTAGCACACTCTCAAGGACCCTCTGGTATTATTATCTACCCTCAGGGAGTCTCTGATAATATCGACACATTCTCAGGTAATCCCTGCGAATATCGGCACATTGTCAAGGACCCTCTGATAATATCATCACTCTCTCAAACACCTCTGGTAATATTGACACAATCTCAGGGACCTTCTGCGAATATTGATGCATTTTCAGTGACCCTCTGCTAATATTGAAACACTCTCAGGACCCTCTGCTTCTATTCACAGACTCTCAGGGACCCCTATTAATATTGACACACCAAGGGAATCCTGCTAATATTGGTAAAGCTGTAAGGGACCCTTGAATATAATGATACATCCTCAGGGACTCCTACTAATATTGGCTCACTCTCAGAGACCTACAAATAACAATATATAACTGGGGACCCGTGGAATTACAGGCACACTGTTGCATGGGGTGGATGGTAGTGGTAGGTGGCATGGGCGGGTGGGTGGGGGTGGGGTGGTGGTGCAGCTGCTATCCCAATTTCTGAAAGACAGCATCAGCTACTTGAAGGAATATCATGTTATTGCAGAAAATATTCTTTATTAACATAGGTAGCAGCAGAAATAATGTACCAGAAAGTGACAAATACAGCAATCTGATTACCTCAGTGACCTCTTCAATTATCTTGCAGAACCCATCGCATACAGGGCCTGTTTCTGTGCTGTGTAACTCTATGACTCTATGACTCTAACCCCTAGCCTCGGAGATCCCCAGATTGAAAGTCCCAGTTTGGGCATTAAGTTTAAAAAAAATAGATGCAGAATTTGAATCAGACACTTCGAAATTGTGAGCTAGTGACTTTCCATACTGGATATAATTGATCACACTTACCATTTTAATTAAGGCTGCCATTCTTCTCTGTTCCTCCAGGGCATCCCTGTGGAGCTCGTGTGTTGTTCTCCCATTGCTGGCACTGACCTGGACGTCAGCTGTTCTGGCGATGACTGACAGGCGATCGATTTTGTTTCAAATACTGTTTGCAGTTTTTGACTCCGTTCAAGGCTTTGTTATTATCACAGTCCACTGCTTCCTGAGGCGAGAGGTATGTGCAGTCACAGAGTAAACGTCTGCTCTACAAATCAGCAGCACTGATGGAGGACCCCCACTAACATTTTCTAAAAGCGTCTATGCTGAGGCTGCCTGGCAGCGAGCTCTTTGGTGCAGCAGTGTGCAGTGGCTCAAGGTGGTGAATAGGTATTGGCAGCTGAGATTGTTTGTGTCCTGTGAGTGCCTGATTTCATACCGGGCATGAGATTGGAGAGGGAAGCATGCATGAAGGGCAAGGATATCAAATACCATGGCCAAGTCTTCAAACTTGAAGGAGATTAGTGACTGTGAGTGTGCCACTCAACCAAAGTGGAACATCACAGTCATCCTTTCCTCATCTGGCATGTTTACACATGCCCTTCTAGGAGTCAATTAGCAGCAGTCAAGAGTGAGAACCCCATCTAATTTTACCGTCCCCAGCCCAGATAAAGAGGGCAGGAGATTATTTGAGGCACCCTTTTACAGCTCAGGTGACTCAACACAGCAGGTACTGAAATATAGACCTTCCCGCTTTGAATGACTGACCGAGGCCAGCATTTCTTGCCCATCCCTAATGGCCTTTGACAACCTAATTGCCCTTGACAACTGAGTGGCAAATCACATCTGGTTTCTGTATCAAAATAATTATTTTCTACAACATATGAGAGGTCTAATTGAATAGCAGTAACATGCATGTTTACTGTAGCAGGGGATCTTGGACAGCACGGGTGATTCATTGGGAGTTTGTGCCCTCAGTTTGATATCCTCTACGCAACGCCATGTACATTTAAACACATTTGCTTAAATAATGTTACTGAACTGTCAGCTTTGGACTTAGTTTAACCCATTGTACAGTCTTGTCCCTATACATGTAAACTTATTGCCTGTCTCACCAGAGTATCTCATTAGCATTGCCATTCCATATAAGTTCTTTCAATCTGGAATTTGATTCAGGCAGCTACTGTTAGACTCTTGGATTGTGTGGGGTATGTTGGATTATATTGGAGAGTGATGGAGTCGTCTTGAGTGCTGTTTGTCTTAGAGGGCATGTTGCTACCAGGGGAATGCTAGAGTGACACAGAAATATTCAATCTGGTTGCTTTTTTTCATATTCATTCATGGGATGTGAGCATTTCTGGCAAGGCCAGTATTTGTTGCCAATCCCTAATTGCCCTAGAGCAGGTGGTGGTGAGCTGCCTTCTTAAACTGCTGGTGTAGGTACACCTACAATTCTATTAAGGAGGGACAGTGAAGGAGCAGCAATATAGTATAAGTCAGGATGGTATGTGACTTGGAGAGGAACTTGCAGGTGGCGGTGTCCGCATGTGTCTCCTGCCCTTGTTCTTCCACGTGGTAGAGGTCACGGGCTTTGAAGGTGCTGTTGAAGGAGTCTTGGTGAGTTGCTGCAGTGCATCTTGAAGATGGTGCACACTGCTGCCACTGGTGGAGGGAGTGAATACTTAGGTGGTGAATTAGGTGTTGATGAAGCGGGCTGCTTTGTCCTGGATGCTGCCTAGCTTCTTGAGCATTGTTGGAGCTGCACTCATCCAGGCAAAGTCGGGAGTGCTCCATTGCTGTGTAGATGGTGGGCAGGGTTTGGGGCGTCAGGAGGTGAGTTATTCACCACAGAATTCCCAGCCTCTGACCTGCTCTTTAGCCACAGTATTTATATGAATGGTGCAGTTAAGCTTCTGGTCAAACTGGTTAGTAGTAGCCCAAGGATGTTGAAGGTGGGGAATTCAACAATGGTAATATCATAGAATATTAGAGATGGTCATTGCCTGGCATTTGTGTGGCACGAATGTCACCACTTATCAACCCAAGTCTAATTGCACAAGGCTGCATTCCTTCCCTCACTGCTCCAGGCAGTTTCCTAGCAAGTTCAATCATGAGTGATATGAAGAGTAAAGTGAAGAAAAATAAATTAATTTAAAAAAACCTGAATGAATAGTACCCAGCTCAGCCAGTTAGTCAGAGAGGCATTGACAGAGGTATAGGTACAGGTTGCCTGGCTGCTTCAACCAGAGTCCAGGAGACATATTGAAAAAAGCAAGAAATGATCACTGTAAGGCACAGTATCCTCTGATCTTAGAGAGTCAAGTGGGTAGATGTAAACGATATGTACAGTCAGATCAAAAGGGAGGTGCATAGAGGCTGTCAGAAAGCAAGAGACACATTCACTCACAGAAAAGGAAATAAAGGCAGACCCATTCTATGGAAGAAAATCTTACCATATTTTGTTTTTTTTTATTTGTTCATGGGATGTGGGCTTCGCTGACTAGGCCAGCATTTATTGCCCATCCCTAATTGCCCTTGAGAAGTTGGTGGTGACCTGCCTTCTTGAACCGCTGCAATCCTTGGGGTGAAGGTACACCAACAATGCTTTTAGGAAGGGAGTTCCAACGTTTTGACCCTGCAACAGTGAAGGAACAGTGATATAGTTCAAAGTCAGGTTGGTGTGTGGCATGGAGGGGAACTTGCAGGTGGTGGTGTTCCCATGCATCTGCTGCCCTTGTTCTTCGAGGTTGTAGTGATTAGAAGAGGACACAGCAGACACTGTGAAAAGTAAAGAGGTAAAGAGCCAAAAACAAGGTCACATAATGTCAGAGACAAGCAAAGGAGAACAAAAAGGGAGGAAGACAGGGTTGGCATCTGCATCTTGCTGGTTATTATTTTTGTAGTTTGTTTGCCTTATCGCTGTTTTATCTCAATGTTTTTCTAAATCTGTTTTCTACACTTCCTTGTAGATTCAGGATGTTGTAAAATGTCGAACAGGAAGCTGCAAAGCTGAAGAGAATGAAAACTCACCTGATTCTTATAAAAATGGTCAAGTCCAGATTATGGTGAGTAAAGGACCAATTCACATAGAGCTAAAAAATGAGTAAAAACTGGCTCACACCTGGCATTTGTTTACTCAAAGATTTGTCGGAGCACAAACTACTTTGCCACAGCTACTGGTTGAGGCAGAAACCATTACGTTTCTTGAGGGAAACTTTGACTTTATTTAAAACAGAAAGGAATACCAGGCTACAAGAATAGATCAGAATTAGTCTTAGATTGCTGCAGCAAAGAGCCAGAATAGGCACAATGGGCCTTTGTGTGCAGTAAATCTCCAATGTGCTTTGCGTTAGCTTCATTATAAACTGGGTAACCTCTGTCTCTACCTTAGAAGAAGGGCAAATATTTAAGAGAAGAACAAACTGTGTTGTTCATGAAAATGTTGCAGTCAATGCTTGTCTCCTTAAAATTCAGTTCCTGTGTGATATGTGCAGCAGTATTAGTTTTTGTCAGTGTTATGGCCAGGTGAGGAGGGGTTCACAGACTCCCCTCTTGCCTTACCTCTTATTTGACCACAGTGGTTGTGCTTATCACCTCAGTGAGTGTTTAACCTTTTATTTTTAATGTAATGGTGAAAGAACCAATCGGACAGGTTTTCATGAGGTGAGCTTATTACACTTAACAATCTAAACCCGATCTAAAAATAAATTTTTAAAAATGCTACACATTTATGCACACATTCACACGAGAATCACATGCACAAAAATAGATTACAGAGTGAAAAGTAGATTTTATGGTTGGATTAGAGTTCAGAATAAATGGAAATTAAATACACAGTCTGTGATGTCGGATGATTGGGTAGTCTTCCAGATGAAGTTCTATTTTTGAAGGCTTTAGCTGGTCAAAGTGCACTTTGTGGCTGGCCCGCTTGGCTCAGGGCTTTCTTGGAGGCAGACTTATAGGTGGCTCTGTTCCCCTGGTCTCTGTCTGTAACAATTTGTAGGCTTAGAGGGTCTGCAGTCTCAGATGGTTTTCAAACTTGTGTTATCTGTAGAGAAAGGGAGGCACATATTCTTTCTGCTACTGCACAGTCTGAGTTACTGGCTTGACTCCCTTTGTTCAAGGAAACTCCCAGCTTTCACATAGATGGACAGATGGTCACATGACTGCCTCGGTGTTTCCTCTGGAGCCTTCTAATGAGATTCAAGGTTCGGATGCCAATATTTATACTTGGAAAGGTTTGCTCTTTCAAAGTCAAGGCATTAGAATTGCCTTGAATGCCGTGCTAATGAAGCAATCTTAGGTAATTCAATCACTTACAGCAAGCTATTGTTCTGGGTCCATGCTGCTCAGACCTCTGTCTTATGTTGGACCTTACAATGTGAAAAGGTGTTTCAGATGCAAATTGCGTTGGCAGGACTTTTTCCATTAAAAGTTCAATGTAAGTTTCTAACCGATGAATTAATATTCCTTATTTGGCACATCGTTTTTCTTGATACAGGGAATGTGTGTGATAGAGATTAAAGTTGAGGTTTCTATTTGTATGTCTTCTGTATCAGTGATGTAAGTCAGGAATAGATGGCTATTAACCATGTATATCCATATGTACATTCATATTGTTTACTATTGCCTGACAGGAAAATAACCTGTCAGTTTTATAATAAACAAGGGGAAACTTTAACCTGGAATGAGATTTGGGTCGGTGGGGGAGGGGTGGTTGTTGGAGTGAACACCAAACATACCGACATTGGCAGCATGAAGCGACTTTAACTCAAAGCAGTCAGAATCTGGCAGCTGGCCAGAGGGTGCGAGTGGAGGTTTAAGGATCAGGAGGTTATCGCCAAGAGGGTAAGATGGGGTGAGGAGGTGCCGCAGGAGGGAATGGGAGGACACCTGGTTCTGGGGAGGCCTAAAATTCCCTTGTGGGACCTGGAGGAGCACTCATGCTACTCTTGAACCACAAGGCAAGTAAAAAAGAAACATATGTTCAATGATCTCCTTTGCATATTGCAGCTCTGTCTCCTACCTGCAGCTGGTCTGTAAATAGCCTGGCCAACGGACCATTGGCAACATCAGTAGCAGGAGGCTGCAAGCAGGGACACATGGGGATGGCCCCCAGCAATTGGGATGGAGGCAGAAGGTCAGCAGTCGGGACTGGGGTGGTAGGGAGGCTGGTAATCAGGGTTTGGGGGAGGCAGAGCTTGGAAATCAGGGCTGGGCTGGGGGAGGCTGGCATTCAGGGCCAGGGTATGGGAGGCTGATGATCGGAGCTGAGTTGAGGGAGGCTGGTGTATGGGAAGCTGGTGATCGGGTTGGGGTATGGGAAGCTGGTGATCGGGTTGGGGTATGGGAAGCTGGTTATTGGGTTGGGGTATGGGAAGGTGGTGATCGGGTTGGGGTATGGGAGGCTGGTGATCGGGGCTGAGTTGAGGGAGCATGGTGATCGGGGCTGGGTTGAGGGAGGCTGGGGAACAGGGCTAGGGTTGGGAGAGGCTGGTGATCGGGTCTGGGGTAAGGATGGCTGATGATCAGGGCTGGGGGAGATCAAAAGCTTCCTTGAAGACTGGGGGAAGCTTTCCTGCTGCTCCTGGCCCACAAAGAGTGCTGAAACAAGCACTTGCCTTGTGAAGCTGGCAACTCCTGCTTCCACTTCATTGCTGTGTTTCCTGATCAATGAGAATTCAAAGAACAAAGAACAGTACAGCACAGGAACAGGCCATTCGGCCCTCCAAGCCTGCGCCGATCATGATGCCTGTCTGAACTAAAACCTTCTGCACTTCCGGGGGGGTCCGTATCCCTCTATTCCCATTCCATTCATGTATTTGTCAAGATGCCTCTTAAACGTTGCTATCGTACCTGCTTCCACCACCTCCCCCGGCAGCAAGTTCCAGGCACTCACCACCCTCTGTGTAAAGAACTTACCTCAATGCAACAACAGTCAATTTTAAATTGGGGTCCCAATTGTTTCTGTGCAAGACCGAATTTAGTGTCCGACATATCCACAGCAGGTGACTTTGACACCCCAATATCTGCCGGCATAAAAATGGCAGCATATGTGATGGGCTGAATTAGAGATCCATGCATTCCACTTTTTCACCCTCCGACTGTCTCCCACCCATCATGGTGGGAGGTTATTATTGATGCCCATATAGCAGTCAATGTGAGCATGAAGCTGTCAGACTGCCGTAAAAACTCACTTAGTTTATTAATTTCATTACCTGGTCTGACCTATGGAGAGTGGCTCCAGTCCCTCACCCATGTGGTTGGCTCTGAACTGCCCTCTGAAGTGACCTAGCAAACCACATAATTGTATCAAGCTGCTACAAAGAATAATATCGCTGCATCAAAATCCTGGAACACCCTACCTAGCAGTGCTGTGGGAGTACTTTCACCGCACGGACTGTTCAGGAAGGCAGCTCACCATTTCTTAAGACAACTAGCTTTGGCCATAAATGCCGGCTTTGCCAGTAACACCTACGTCCCAAGAATGAATGAAAAGAAGTATTGTCAGGCTATGACACACAGCTTCTAACTTAGCATCCTCTTAGATATAGTTACACACTAAATCTAATGCCACCTAAAATCACAAACACGCCACTGCTTTTGTCTATAAAACTATGAAACTACTTCTGACATATTAGAATTTGTGCACACGACACACAATTGGAGTTATAGGCACCCATCACCCAGTGGGCCAGAGCTATAGCAGCACAACACAAGGCTGGGGTGCACCATGTGCCACAATTAGATAGCAATTCATGAGTTTGAGAGCCAGAGGGGCTAGAATTCCAAATCTCTCAAATATCAAGCAGACAGATTCTCAATCACTTTTCATTCAGGACCTCGCCGTCTCTTTTTATTATTCTAGAAACAGGCAACAGGTGCTTTAGCTGAAAGCTTCTGTCTCTCGTTCATTGTATTTTTATTGTTTCTTGCTGCTTTTTTATAGACAGATTTTGAAAAGGACGTGGACTTGGCCTGCCAGTCAGGTAAGAAGTGCTTTAGATCTTAGAGTGGCGTGACTGCTGAATCTTTGCCTCACCATTAACCATTAATATTTTGCCCTACTCTCTCTCTGATTAATATTGTTTATCAGGAAAACCAGCAGCTGAGTGTTAACATCAGTGATATCAAGAATGAGTTAACTTTGGCAATCATCTGCATTTTATTTACTTTTGGTTAATTTGAATATGATAAAAATGATACGTGCATACACATTTCCTGTCTGTTATTTTACACTTCATGTGTCAGTAATTACAGGCAAACCTATTTCTCACAGATTCATTTTTCCCTATTGATTAGCTCACTAGCAATTTTTTAAATTTTTATAAAACACTGCATTTGGACACTGGTGAACACAAATCAAAACCATAGTCTGTAGTTAAAACTAACATTTATAACATTACAAGCTCATGAAAAATAAATCCTTATTCTTACTCATCTACTTACGTATGCAGTGTTCTAAATCCCTAGATATGGTTTCTCCGTGAGGCCTACTCCTGGCTCAGCATCCTGACTCACATTTTCCTTCTTTCACTGTTGCCCCAAGTTCTTTCCCAATGCCCCATATACTTTTCCAAGCTTTTCTCTAAAATACCTCAATGTCTCCCAGCCCACTGCTTCTCCACAGCCTTGACTTCCCAGTGCCTCTCTGATTCCATTGCCTGTGCCCTGATCTCAAGTCTTTCCCATTCCTAACCACTCCTCCTTCTCACCTCGGCTGCGAACTCAGTCTGTCAGATTTGCCAAGAGACATTACAGTTCAATTCCTAACTTCTTCCCAATCCCAACAGCAAGCCTGAGCCACCTATTATTCTGGGCACATGCTGCCATCCTTGGCTGCAAGCTGCCAAGATCAACATCTAGCAGGTATCCACCCCAAATACACTTTTTTCCATGAAGTTCCCAGTCCTGCATCCACTTCCTTGTTTTTTTCTTTAATGGAATCATTTGAACAGATACTCATGTTAAAGAGTAAGTGGCACCTGAATTAGAAGGCATAGACACGCCTATAGTGAAAATCAAGTTAATCTCACCAACTCTTGCACTGAACTTATTGACTTCAATATTAACTCCCCCACGACAGATGGCAGGAGGTTTGCGGGGGAGGTTAAATCCTAAAAAATGCGATACACGACTCTGACCGCCAGCCACCATTTTTTTGGCAGAGGGTAACCTGGCATGCGAGTTTTGGAGAGGAAGAACACTTTATTAACATATTTAAATCAATTTCCCACAATGTAGTTGGGAGACTGATTTAAATTTAACAGCTGCCAGCCCAGTTTCTCAGAGCTTAGGAATTCCAGCAACGAAATGGTGATAGGAGGTCTTGGCTGCACCAGGTGAGCGCATTTTATAAATCTCCTGTGGACCAGGAGGAGTAGGAATGCTCCCCTTGCCCCCTCAAAGAAGCCTTTAGCCTCCCTTCTGATGATTGTGACCTCTCTCTCTAGTCGATAATCGGAGACCTTCCCTGCCTAACCTCCAATCTGCAGCCTGCCCCAGATCATGACCCACCTGTAATCTACTAAAATCTTGCAACTGAGTGGACTTTCTGTTTGTCACACACAATTCCTTATCAAGACTTTGTCAAGGCTAGTGTTATGATATTGTCACTGCTGGGTAACAACTTTTTAGAATGCCTAAAAGTACATTCGTACTGATGTACATAGCTTTAGTTGTTATTCACACCTAATGGTTGGGGATGCTGTTGTGCTATTAAACTCTGTCTCCCAAGTCTCCATCACCCAGTTCAGAAAGCTCTTTTCCTGCTAGCTGTAGGGTGTTTCCAAATGTTTTAAATATTTGAAAATTATAAACTAATTTTATTTGACCTCCTGAATTAATTAAGTTGAATTGGCTTGTAATAAGCCAGCAAGCAAATACATTAATGACATGAAATCGGGCTTTGACAAATTAATTAAGTAAATAAATAGAGGCTGCGGACATGAAATTAGACTTTGGGAAAGTGGGCCTTTGAATTAATTAAATAAACTAGACTCCTGCTCCACGGATAAAATTTGGTTTTGCAGGGGGAGAGGGTGGAGGGAGGGAGCGAGTATGTGCTAATTGATTAATTAAATAATGATAGCTTTAAAAATAAAATCAGAATGTCTCTCTCTGCTTCTCCCTATATCCACTGTATTCATTCATCATTCTAACTACCCCCGTACATTTATAGTCTTTTCAGACTGCAATCCTCACATAACTCCCATCCGATACTCTGCCCGAACCAACTCTCCAATCCTAATACCAACTACTACCCCATCAATACCCACACCTTCCTTGGCTGCCCTTTCCTCCAATGCCCACCCTCTCAACTGCTCTTTACACCCATTCATACTACTTTATCACCATTAACTACTTCTTGAACAATTGCTCGCTTCCCCTGCTTAAATTATTACTAACCCACTCAGTGCACCTGAATTCTGATTATCCTAATTTCCTCAAATACTCACTACCCACAGAACTCATACCCCCTCAATCTCTCATTACTCCTCCATTTTCCTTAACAATTCTCTGTTTTAACTAACCTACCCCCACCAAAATCCTCAATTCTCTCATACATCAGCTACTTACTATTCTCCTTAAACTACTCACTACCCTACAACACAGCTCATGTCCTGAGTACCCTAAACTGCTCACACATCATATCCCAATTGATCACAAGAGCAACATCATAGAACATAGAAAAGAACATAGAAAAATACAGCACAGAACAGGCCCTTCGGCCCACGATGTTGTGCCGATCCTTTGTCCTCTGTCAAGGACAATTTAATCTATACCCCATCATTCTCCTTTATCCATATACCTATCTAAAAGCCGTTTGAAAGTCCCTAAAGTTTCTGACTCAACAACTTCCCCAGGCAAGGCATTCCATGCCCCGACCACTCTCTGGGTAAAGAACCTTCCCCTGACATCCCCCTTATATCTCCCACCCTTCACCTTAAATTTATGACCCCTTGTAACGCTTTGCTCCACCCGGGGAAAAAGTTTCTGACTGTCTACCCTATCTATTCCCCTGATCATCTTATAAACCTCTATCATGTCACCCCTCATCCTTCTCCGTTCTAATGAGAAGAGGCCTAGAATGTTCAGCCTTTCCTCGTAAGACTTATTCTCCATTCCAGGCAACATCCTGGTAAATCTCCTCTGCACCCTCTCCAAGGCTTCCACATCCTTCCTAAAATGAGGCGACCAGAACTGCACACAGTACTCCAAATGAGGCCTTACCAAGGTCCTGTACAGCTGCATCATCACCTCACGGCTCTTAAATTCAATCCCTCTGCTAATGAACGCTAACACCCCATATGCCTTCTTCACAGCCCTATCCACTTGAGTTGCAACTTTCAACGATCTATGCACATAGACCCCAAGGTCTCTCTGCTCCTCCACATGCCCAAGAACCCTACCGTTAACCCAGTATTTTGCATTCGTGTTTGTCCTTCCAAAATGGACGACCTCACACTTTTCAGGGTTAAACTCCATCTGCCACTTTTCAGCCCAGCACTGCAACCTATCCAAGTCCCTTTGCAGACGACAATAGCCCTCCTCGGTATCCACAACTCCACCAACCTTTGTATCATCTGCAAATTTACTGACCCACCCTTCGACTTCCTCATCCAAGTCGTTAATAAAAATCACAAACAGGAGAGGACCCAGAACTGATCCCTGTGGCACGCCACTGGTAACTGGGCTCCAGGCTGAGTATTTACCATCTAAGACCACTCTCTGCCTTCTATCAGTTAGCCAATTCTTAATCCAACTGGCCACATTCCCCACTATCCCATGCCTCCTGACTTTCTCCATAAGTCTACCATGGGGGACCTTATCAAATGCCTTACTAAAATCCATGTACACCACATCCACTGGTTTACCCTCATCCACTTGCTTGGTCACCTGCTCAAAGAATTCAATCAGGCTTGTGAGGCAAGACCTACCCCTCACAAAACCGTGCTGACTGTCCCGAATCAAGCAGTGTCTTTCCAGATGCTCAGAAATCCTATCCCTCAGCACCTTTTCCATCAACTTGCCTACCACCGAAGTAAGACTAACTGGCCTGTAATTCCCAGGGTTGTTCCTATTCCCTTTCTTGAACAGGGGCACAACATTTGCCACCCTCCAATCACCTGGTACCACCCCCGTCAGCAGAGAAGATGAAAAGATCATTGCCAGCGGCTCTGCAATTTCATCCCTTGCTTCCCATAACATCCTTGGATATACCCCGTCAGGCCCGGGAGACTTGTCTATCTTCAAGTTATTCAAAAACCCCAACACATCTTCCCTCCTAACGAGCACTTCCTCGAGCTTACCAGTCTGTTTCACACCGTCCTCTTCAGTAATACACCCCTTCTCATTCGTAAATACCGAAGAGAAGTACTCATTCAAAACCTCACTTATCTCTTCCGGCTCAACACACAGTCTCCCGCTATTGTCCTTGACCGGACCTATGGTCCCCCTAGTCATCCTCATATTTCTGACATACGCGTAAAAGGCCTTGGGGTTTTCTTTTATCCTACCCGCCAAGCATTTTTCATGCCCTCTCTTAGCTCTCCTAATCCCTTTCTTCAGATCCTTCCTGGCCATCTTGTATCCCTCCAGAGCTATGCCTGTGCCCTTTTTCCTCAACTTTATATACGCATCCTTCTTCTTCCTAACAAGACTCTCAACCTCTCTTGTCAACCACGGTTCCCTCACATGACCATCCCTTCCCTGTCTGACAGGGACATGCTTATCAATGGCCCCTACTATCTGCTCCTTGAAAAAGTTCCACATTTCGACCGTGCCCTTCCCTGCCAGCATATGCTCCCAACTTATGCTCCTCAGTTCCTGCCTGACAGCATCATATCTACCCTTCCCCCAATTGTAAACCTTGCCCTGTTGCACATACCTATCCCTCTCCATTACCACAGTGAATGCTACAGAATTGTGATCACTATCTCCAAAGTGCTCGCCCACCAACAGCTCTATCACTTGCCCTGGTTCATTACCTAGTACCAAATCCAATATTGCCTCCCCTCTGGTCGGGCAGTCTACATACTGAGTCAGAAAAGCTTCCTGGACATACTGCACAAACACTACCCCATCCAAACTATTCGATCTAAAGAGTTGCCAATCAATATTTGGGAAGTTGAAATCCCCCATAATTACTACCCTGTGACTTCTGCTCCTTTCCAAAATCTGTTTCCCAATCTGCTCTTCCACCTCCCTGCTGCTATTGGGGGGCCTATAGAAAACTCCCATCAAGGTGACTGCTCCTTTCCTGTTCCTGACCTCAACCCACAGTGCCTCAGTCGGCAGATCCTCCTCGAAAATTCTTTCAGCAGTTGTTACACTATTTCTAACTAACAATGCCACCCCCCCACCTCTTTTACCACCATTCCTAATCTTATGAAAACATCTATAACCAGGTACCTCCAAAAACCATTTCTCCCCCTCACCTATCCACGTTTCAGTGATGGCCACAACATCGTAGTCCCAAGTGCCCATCCACGCCTTCAATTCACTCACCTTATTCCTGATGCTTCTTGCGTTGAAGTATACGCACTTTAACCCTTCTCCGTGCCCATCTGTCCTCTGTGACAGTGCTACCTTCCCCAATACCTCACTACACTCTTTGTCTTTCTGAGTGGACCCACTGGTCCCTGGATTACAAGTCCGGTTCCCATCCCCCTCCCAAACTAGTTTAAACCCTCCCGAACAGTACTAGCAAACCTCCCTCCCAGGATATTGGTGCCCCTCTGGTTCAGATGCAGCCCGTCCTGTTTGAACAGGTCCCATCTTCCCCAGAATGCAGTCCAATTATCCAAGAACTGGAAGCCCTCCCTCCTACACCATTCCTGCAGCCACGTGTTCAGCTGTGCTCTCTCCCTATTCCTAGCCTCACTATCACGTGGCGCCGGCAACAAACCAGAGATAACAACTCTGTCCGTCCGAGCTTTCAGCTTCCAGCCTAACTCCCTAAACTCACTTCTAACATCTGTGCCACCCTTCCTTCCTACGTCGTTGGTGCCAATGTGCACCACGACCTCTGGCTGCTCCCCCTCCCCTTTAAGGATCCTGAAGACGCGATCACAAACATCACGGACCCTGGCACCAGGGAGGCAACAAACCATCCGTGCGTCTCGCCTGCGCCCACAGAACCGCCTGTCCGTACTCCTCACCATCGAGTCCCCGATGACTAGTGCTCTCCCATTCTCCCTCCTTCCCTTCTGAGCCACAGTGCAGGACCCCGTGCCAGAGGCCCGGTCACTGCAGCCTGCCCCCGATAGGCCGTCCCCCCCAACAGTATCTAAAACTGTATACTTGTTGTTGAGGGGAACGACCACAGGAGATCCCTGCACTGACCTCTTCCCACCTCTAACTGTTACCCAGCTGCCTTTGATTTGTGGAGTAACGACCTCCGTGTAGCTTCTATCTATCAACCCCTCAGCTTCCCGAATGATCCTCAGTTCATCCAGCTCCAGCTCCAATTCCCTAACACGGTCTGATAGGAGCTGGAGACGGATGCACTTCCAGCAGGTGAAGTCGGCAGGGCCACCGGCGGTTTCCCTCACCTCGAACATTCTGCAGGAGGAGCAATACACTACACTGGCTGCCATTTCTTTTATTCAATTACCCCTTAGTTAAGTACAACTATAGATATTAACAAAAACAGTAAATAGCTTACCTGCTCAGTCCTTTTTGGTTAGAGGAGGAGGGTAAAAAGGGTCTTATTATTAGGTTAGAGGAGGAGGATGGGTGGGAGACACTACATGTGTAGTGCCTCGGGTTTACTCAGCTCCACACCTTTAAGGAAAATACCTACCCAGGAGTCCTCGCTGCCGACCAGCTTCCGGTTCCTCCGGCGCCAAAAGAAACTCAAAGACAAGGAAAACAGTAAGTAAAACAGTAAGTACTTACTTTTAAAACACAGCTCCTGATGCCTTCACTCACCCACCTCTCATCCTCTCACAAATGCTATATCTTCTTGCTTCTCATTGCTATCTCTACACCGTGTCCACTTCCTTATAAAACATTATGGAGTAGAAATTGCTATAAATTGTGCCTGTTTTTCAAGCGTGAAACAGAGGCAAAGCAGACTAATTTAACTGTGGGACGGTCTGAAGCCAATCCGTGCAACTGTTGGTCCCACTGCTAAATTCACAGTGCCCTTTATTTGAAGTGCCATGAGTATGGAAATTAGGAGCCTAAAACCTGTTGAAGGACTCACGTTCAAAATTTGTTGGGGATGAGCAGGGCAGGTGTAAGGTAAGCAATAAAAGAAAACATCCTGTGGAGTGCGCCTCTAACTCCACACGAGTTGCTATTGTTCCCCTGACCTCCCAGGACTTAACCTGAGGGCTGCTGTCGGTGATGTCTTTGCTCAGCTGAGCTGTCTGTAGAGGCATGACCACTATTAGTAACCCTACTGATGAGGCCCACAGACTGATTTTCCATCAAATCATGGGCTTCCTGGGTCAGTTGGCAGCACCAAGTCTGGAGTTGAAAATGGGTTCAAACTAAAATCTCCAGCAGCAATGCAACAGAAGTACACACTTATTGTTCAACACTTCCTATAACTGCTGCATTTCTTCTGCCCTAGTCACTTTTACCATTACACTTTCAAGCTACCAATTCTTCTGTTACACTTTTTTGATTTGATCGCAGCAATGGAGTCTAAAATGGTTGGGAATGTATGAAATTAAAGTGAGGAAAGCAGCTAGAAAACTACCACTGAGAAACTTACAGGCGCAAGTATGAAAACAACCAATTCGGACTAAACAGTCAGGAGGACCTACCAATTACAGAAAAGAGATGAACTAATTGAATCACTCAAAATGCATTTTGAAAAAAAATACTGCTCGTCAGTTTATTCTCAGTAACTGAAATTTCCAATGACTCATAAGGATATAAACAATAAAAATCACTATTCCTCGATCCCTGCACTATCCCAAATACTGATAAATCAATGTCCCTGATAAGAGCAATATCAACTAATCTACTATATTAGAATCTTTGAGTTTGTCACGATGGTGACAATTAGTAAAATTTCTGTGACATTACCCTTACTACCCCTCCATAATCAAAAATTTCCTCTAGGACAAATAAGTAAAAAAATTCTCAAAACCTGGCAACAGTTTAAAATTCAATTTGAAACGTGAAGACTTCATCTCACTTTCAAATTTGGTAACAGAATGATAGTCATCTTGTGGATGAAATGTTAAAGTAAGACATTGTCTACACTCTCAGGTGGATGTAAGCAATCCCGTGGCATTATTTTGAAAAGGAGCAGGGGAATTCTCCCCAGTGTCCGAGTGGCACTGGATCCAGGCTGCATGTAGATCAGGATGGGAGGGGTCTCGCGGGGTAGAGGGGTGTAGAGGGGTCAGCAGCAAGGGCAGAGGTGTGGCTCTCAGCGAGCTCCACCACCGCACCCCCCCCTTCCCGATGCCGAGTCCCTCTATTAGGCACTAAGTGGCTAATTGTGGCGGCGGTGGGATGAGGCCCTCAATTGGGGATTAATTGTCCAGTTAAGGGCCTCAATTAATTTTGGCCGAAGCGAAAAGGCGGCGGGACCCCCCCCCCCCCCCCCCCCTCCACCCCCCGCGCAACCATCCCGCCAATTTTTATGCTCTTATCAGCTCCAAAGCCGCCACAGGGGAGAGCATAAAATTCCCCCAGATTTTCTGGCCATTTATTACATAGCTGTTTGTGAGAGCTTGCAAATTGGCTGCTGCAGTTCCTACAGTGACTACACTGCAAAAAGTGGTTAATTGACTGTAAAGCACTTTCGGACACCCTGAGGTTGTGAAAGGCACTAAAGAAATGCACGTCTTGCTCTATGCAATACCCACCTTACTTTCAATTGGTAAGATGTGTACCATCTACAAGATGCACTGCAGCAACGCACCAAGCCTCCTTAGACAGCACCTTCCTAACCTGCGACCTCTACCAACTAGAAGGACAAGGGCAGCAAATGCATGGGAACACCAGGCACCTGCAAGTTCCCCTCCAAGTCACACACCATCCTGACTTGGAACTATATAGCCGTTCCTTCACTGTCACTGGGTCAAAATCCTGATACTCCCTAACAGCATTGTGGGTGTACCTACCTCACATGGACTGCAGCGGTTCAAGAAGGCAGCTCACCACCACCTTCTCAAGGGCAATTAAAGATGGGCAATAAATGTTGGCCTAACCAGCGACGCCCACATCCCATGAATGAATTTTTTTTTAAATCCTGCAATACATACTTTCCCCATCAGTGGTGCTGGTGCACTTCTACTGTCTTCATTGTCAGAAGCTGTTTGAAGTAAATGGCTGCTTTCCAACTTTGCTGCATTCAGCTCCAGAAATTGAGGCATTTAACTGCTAACATTTAATTATTTCTGACTTTTACCTTTCCAATCAATCTGTTCTCTTTATTCCTTCTGTTGTTTCCTTGGCTGTCTGGCTGGGGAAAAGTAATTAAATGGCCATTTTTCTCAACCACAGCTGAAAATAAATAAGCAGCTCTCCAAACTCCCTTTACAAGTGCTATCTGCTGCTCACATTTAAGCCTAATATTTTTAGGAAAAAATTATCGTTTCCCAGTAAATAAATCTTTCAAATGTTATTCCCATTGCTTCCATTTTATAACTTAATAAATATCCACAGCACTAGAAAGGAGTCCTTGACGTCGTAATCCGTGGCAGGAAGAGCCTGAAGATAGCCCTGGATGAGGACCACCACGGACCTCGATGCCAGCAGGGCCCGGCCTGATATTGCTGACGGCAGCGAGGCCTCATGGCCGCCTGCACCCCGCACCCACCCACCCCACCCCCTGCTGATGCTCAGCGACAATAATTTAAATATTTAAATAACTTAAAATAAGTGAATTAATTAATCTCACATTGCCTCCTGATGTGCTGCCGCAATCTTCAGCCCGGTGGCCGGAACTGCCGTGCCTTCGGATCCCCATCCGGGAGAACAGGGCAGGGCACTTGTAGGGAGGGGGGGAGGTAAGTTTATCAGTGTGGGGGGGGGAGAACCGGGGTCAAATTAGCTTCATGGTGTAGGCGATGGTGGGAAGGATTGTAGTTGAAAGTTTATGCAGTTTGGGAGGGGGAGGGTCAAATGGTGTTTTGGGGGGAGAAAGAGCAAATAATTAATTTAATTGGTATTGGGGGGCTGGGAGAGGGGCAAAATAGATGTATTTATTTATTTTAATTCCATTTCCCTTTAAATATTTTAAGTTCCCAGTAGGGCTGCCAGCCCTTTAAAAATGGCGTCAGCACCTGCGCACAGGCAGCTGACGCCATTGCCGGGGACGGACAGCCCACCCACTCCACTCAATCGGGGGTGGGGTGCGGCCCACCCTGGCTATTTAAATGAGCCGTCACGCTTGGAATTGCGGTGGCTCTTTGGCACGCGCCCCACATGGGCGGGCTGCCATTTTTTTCGCCTGCTGCCATAAAGTTGTTTTCACTCTAACATAGCACTTCCTAGCTCTTCACCACTTTTAAAACTTCTTTTCTGAAAATACACATCAGATCTCAACTGCTCTAAGTGATTTAGCCCTTAATGTCTTCAATCTGCAACCCCAGAACCCACCTACTGTAATTAGCAATTGCCTGCTGTCATAGAATCATTGAATAATACAGCACAGAGGAGGTCATTTGGCCCATTGAATCCTGCACTAAACTGCAGTTCTACTAGCGTGCAAATCAGCTACAAGTAGATCAAGAGTTGTAAACAAAATCAAACTCTCAGGAGAAAAGAATAGCAATTTCAGAGTTCAAACTTTACTAATTTAATCTGAGATCGAATTAAACATTAGGAATCAAGAACCTGCATCAAGAACCTGCCTCAGGCTTTCTCACTTCTGAAGCTTTTTGATGCTGTGCGCAATGTTTTTTTTCTATTCGAAGTGTAAACTTTCCACAAATGGTAATTTTTAAAGGAATGCAGGGGAATGATCAAGGCAGAGAGATCATATAATATTGGAATATTGGGCTGGACTTAATGTGGCTGTCGAAGGTGAGTATGGTGGTGTGGGAGGATGGAGCATCGCAACGGAATTGTCCACCTGGAAATCCAGCGTTGTGACGTTGGTTCCGGATTTCCGCCTCGGTGGTAACCTATATTTGGAGGCTCTGTGCAGGATAACCCAAAGCTGACAATGTGCAATTGTAAGTGGGGTAATAATGACTGAAAAGGGGAAAAGAAAAACACCAGGTTTCTTGTGCATTAGAGTAAAGTTTACATGACTGGAATGACTTTGTCAGTTGTTACGACCTTTCTGGAGAGGAAGGATTTATCTCTGAGTGATTTTCAAATCTTAACCAAGGCTAGGCTAAAAGCATTGGCAGAAAAGTTGGAATTAGAGATAAAACCAAGAGCTAAAAAAGTGGGCATAATTGAGGTAATAGCACAGCATTTGAAATTGGAAGAAGAAAAGGCAATCCAGATGGTGGTTCATTTGAATTAGCTCGAATTCAGTTGCAGATGAAGCAGTTTGAACAGGAAAAAGAAATGAAAAAACTTGAACATGAACGAGAAAAAGAAAGGAAAAAGCAAGAAAGCGAGTAGAAGGAAAAAGAGAGAGCATTTCAAAAGGAAAGAGAAGAGAGGCAGGAGAAAGAAAGCGAGTGAGAAAAGGAATTTGAATTTAAAAATCTGGAACTAAAACAAAAGGTTGGCCTTGATTCTAGTGAAAGTTCTGAGGAGGAAGAATCTGATTTCAACCCAGGATCCAGTGGAGAGCTGTTTTAATTTGTGCAAGCACTCCCGATGTTTGAGGAAAGGGACGTAGAGGCACTTTTCATTTCTTTGGTAAAGCTAACTGAACAGCTGAGGTGGCTGAAAGAAAACTGGACACTGCTCATGCAACGCAGGTTGATGGGCAGAGCTCATGAAGTTTATGCGATGCTTTCTGAGGAGATGGCAAAAAAGACTTTTCTCGCTGCTTATGAGTTAGTCGCTGAAGCTTACAGGCAGATATTTCGGAACCTCTGGAAACAGCCTGGGCAGACTTATATAGAATTTTAGAGGGTAAAGCAAATTCGCTTTGATCTTTGGGTGCGGGCACTAAAGGTCGAGGCCATGTATGAGACCCTTGGGGAAATAATTCTCCTGGAAGAATTTAAAAATTCACTCGCTCTGTTTGTAAGAACCCATGTAGAGAATCAGTAGGTTTCAAAAGCCAGACAGGCAGCTGAGATCGCTGATGATTACGAGCTTGTTTACAAGTCCAAACCCTTTATCCATCATGCTCACAAACCTAAGAAGGATAGAAGGTAGGAGGGTGAAAGGAAGGCAAGTAGCCGGAGACAAGAAGGAACAGCTGGTAACGCTGCAGGCCAGAAAGGAAGGTGCTGAGGGTGGAAGTGAGGTTCGAAAGCCTAAGTGTTTCCATTGCCACAGGTGGGACACCATCTTGCAGAAGGTTGGAAGTTGCAGGGTAAACCTATGAGACTTCTTGGGGTACCTAAGGCCAATGCAGAGAAAGGGGCCCTGACCGAGAGTATGATAGATCCAGCTGTAGCTCTGACTGCAGCTGTAAGGCCAAGTACAAAAACCACTGTGAGTGCAGGGGACATGAACAAGATACCTGAGAGTTATAGGAAATCCTTGTCAAAAGGAAAAGTAACTCCTTATCCCTCAAGTGAGGCAGGTAAACTTATGCGTATACTATACTTAGGAATACAGGAGCCACACAAACTCTTTTTTGCTGGGAAAAGGTATAACTTTTGCACCAGAGAGCGCACTGAGTGCCAAGGTTTTAGTGAATGGTGTTGGCGGAGAGTAGGTACCTGTACCTTTGTATCGGGTGCACCTGGAGTGTGACCTAATGTCTGGAACAGTAAGGAGTTGTCCATAGTTTGCCTGTGGACAGATATAACTTCTGCAGTGTGTTCAGGATGGTTTTCTAGAGCAGTATGTTGAGGAACCGACTAGAGAACAGGCTATTTTAGATTTAGTTTTATGTAATGAGAAAAGGCTAATTACTAATCTTGTTGTAAAAGAACCTTTAGAGTGACCATAATATGATAGAATTTTACATTATGTTTGAAAGTGAGGTTGTTCAATCTGAAGCCAGGATGTTAAATTTGAACAAAGGAAATTATGAAGGTATGAGGGGCAAATTGGCTGAGATGAATTGGGAAAATACATTAAAAGGTATGATAGTACATTGGCAATGGATAGCCTTTAAAGAAATATTACATTATTTACAGCAACTATACATTCCTTCAAGGCACAAAAACCCCAAAAGTAAAGGCGGTCAACCGTGGAAAACAAAGGAAGTTAAGGATTGTATAAGATTAAAAGAAAACGCCTATAAAGTTGCCAGAAATAGTGAACCTGAGGATTGGGAGGATTTTAGAAGACAACAAAGGAGGATGAAGAAACTGATAAAGAAAGGGAGAATGGAATATGAATGTAAGCTAGCAAAAAATATAAAAACAGACTGTAAAAGCTTCTACAGGTATGTAAAAAGGAAACGTTTGGCTAAGACAAATGTAGGTTCATTACAGGCAGAGTCAGGAGAATTTATAATGGGGAGTAGATAAATGGCAGAGAAGCTAAATGATTACTTTGTGTCTGTCGTCACTGAGGAAGATGCAAGAAATCTCCCAGAATTAGAGATCCAAGTGATTAGGGGGAATGAGGAATTGAAGGAAATTAGTATTAGTAAGAAGGTTGTATTGGAGAAATTAATGGGGCTGAAGGCTGATAAGTCCCAAGGACCTAATATTCTACATCCCAGAGTGTTGAAAGAGGTAGCTAGAGAGATAGTGGATGCACTGGTGATCATCTTCCAAAATTCTATAGATTCTAGAGACGTTCCTGCAGATTGGAAGGTCACCCCACTATTTAAGAAGGGAAGGAGAGAGAAAACAGGGAATTACAGACAGTCATTGGGAAAATTCTATTTTCAAGGATGTGATAAATGGACATTTGGATAATAATGATCTGATTGGGCATAGTCAACATGGATTTATGAATGGGAAATCGTATTTGACAAACCTGTTGGAGTTTTTTGAAGATGTTGCTAACAGAATTGATAAAGGCGAGTCGGTGGACGTGGCATACTTGGATTTTCAGAAGGCGTTTGATTGGGTCCCCCACAGGAGGTTGGTTAGCAACATTAAAGCACATGGGATAGGAGGTAATAAACTGGCATGGATTAAGGATTGGTTAACAGGCAGAAAACAGAGAGTAGGAATAAACGAGACATTCTCACGTTGGCAGGCTGTGACTAGTAGGGTAACATAGGCATCTGTGGTTGGTCCCCAGGTGTTCACAATATCTATTAATGATTTAGATGTGGGGACCAAATGTAGTATTTCCAAGTTCACGGAGGACACAAAACTAGGTGGGAATGTGTGTTGTGAGGAAGATGCAAAGCGGCTTCAAGGGGATTTGGACAGACTTAGTGAGTGGGCAAGAACGTGGCAGATGAAATATGTGGAAAATTGTGAGGTTATCCACTTTGGTAGGAGGAACAGATATGCAGAGTATTTCTTAAATGGTAAGAGATTAGAAAGTGTAGATGTCCAAAGGGACCTGGGGGTGTCCTTGTCAATAAGACACTGAAAGCTAACATGCAGGTGCAACAAGACAATTAAGAAGGCTAATGGTATGTTAGCCTTTATTGCAAGAGGATTTGAGCACAGGAGTCGTGAAGTCTTTATTCAGTTGTATGGAACCTTGGTTAGTCCGCACTTAAAGTTCTGTGTGCAGTTTTGATCCCCTTACCCTAGGAAGGATATTATTGCCATTGAGGGAGTACAACAAAGGTTCACCAGACTTGTTCCCGGGATGGTGGGACTCTCGATGAAGAGAGATTGTGGAAACTGGACCTGTATTCTCTAGAGTTTTGAAAAATGAGAGGTGATCTAATTGAAACCGCCAAAATACTTAAAGGGATAGATAGGATAGCTACAGCTAAGATGTTTCCCCTGGTTGGGGAGTCCAGAACCAGGTGACACAATTTCAAAGTAAGGGGGAAGCCACTTTCTGAGGAGAAATTTCTTTATTCAGAGGGTTGTGAATCTTTGGAATTCTCTACCCCAGAGGGCTGTGGAAGCTCATTCATTGAGTGTGTTTAAAGCAGAGATTGACCGATTTCTAAATACAAATGACATAAGGGGATATGAGGATCGTGTGGGAAAAAGGCATTGAAGTAGGTGATCAGCCATGATCATATTGAATGGCGGGGCAGGCTCAATGGGCTGAATGGCCTACTCCTGCACCTATGTTCCTATGTTCCTATGACCGACTCCTGGGGACTGATTTGGCTGGAGTGAAGGTAGTAGCTTCTCCAGTAGTCACCAAAAGACCAGGTGAAGCCAAAGAGACACAGCAGTTGCAGGAAAAGGTTCCAGGAATTTTTCCTTCATGTGTAGTGACCCGAGCAATGGCTAAACAATTTGCATTGGCGGAGGTTAAATTGGCACCACAGACAGAGAACTGAATATCTGAAACTTTCTTTGGGGATTTGGATAATCCGAAGGAAATGTTTAATAAGTCTTCTCTGATCAAGGCTCAGCAAGCCGGTCCACAGTTAAATAAAGTGGCACAATTGGCTCTAACTGAAGGGAGCTCCAGAAGGATACTATGTTAAACATGGGATTCTGATGAGGAAGTGGGGACCTCCTCGCAGACCTGTGGACAAAGAATGAACGGTAGTTCACCAGATAGTAGTACCGCCCAAGTATTGCCAGGAAATATTAAGGATAGCACATGAAATTCCTATGGCAGGACATGTGGGGATCTGGAAGACCTAGCCACATATAAGTCGACATTTTTACTGACCAGGTCTTTACAAGGAAGTGATGCAGTTTTGTAAAATGTGCCATACGTGCCAGATTGTGCGAAAACTGCAAACTGCCATAAAAACCAGTACCTCTAATTCCCATACCAATTTTTGGGGAACCATTTAGTTGGGTGTTGGTAGACTGTGTGGGACCCTTACCAAAAACAGAAGCGGGACATCGATATATCCTTACTATTATGGATATGGCTACTCGATTCCCAAAGGTCATTCCCTTGAGAACAGGTTTCTGCTAAGGTAGTGGTAAAGAAGTTAACCCAGTTCTTCACCCAATATGGATTACTGATTGAGATTCAGTCGGAAATGTTATGTCCAAAATTTTCCAGGAAGTTATGAGTAATCTGAGTATAACACAGTTAAAGTTCTCAGCGTACCGCTCACAGACACAAGGGACTTTAGAAGGGTACCATCAGACCCTCAAAACTATAATCAGGGCATACTGTCATGAATATCCCCATGATTGGGACAAAAGGTTAGAATTTCTTTTGTTTGCCACCAGGGATTCACCTAATGAGTCAACCAGTTTTAGTCCCTTTGAATTACTTTCTGGACATAAGTTGAGAGGTCCTCTAAAACTAATCAAACAAAGGTTTTTGAAACAGAAGGACGAATCTTCCATAAGAAAAACAAGAAGTGCTGGAAATACTCAACAGGTCTGGCAGCATCTGTGGAGAGAGAAGCAGAGTTAACGTTTCAGGTCAGTGACCCTTCATCAGAAGGGTCTGATGGTTCAGTGGGCCATATAAAGTATTCAAAATTATAGTAAAGTAAATTATTTGATTGACACCCCAGATCGCCGGAAAAAGAATCAGCTGTGTCACATCAATATGTTGAAACAATATCACTGCCGGGAGGAGGATAAGCAGGTTTGTCAGGTATTAGGGTCAGTGAAGGATGAAAGGGATGGTGAGGATGAGGCAGTAGGAAGCCTAGACAATTCTCAAATTGAACTTCCTATTATCTGGTTAGCTCACACTGAATTGTTAGGGAGATTAGACACTATGGGCTGGATTTTGTAGAGGCCTCGACGTCGGGATCTGTGGTTGGGGGGGGGTTGCGCGGGGGGGTTGGGCACGAGGATTGCGCTGGATGAGGCCCGCCATGGACCTCAAGGCCGGCAGGACCCATCCCGATATTGTCGGCAGCGGTGATGCCTTATGGTGGCACCTCAGCCACTCGATGACAGGACCTTAAATATTCAAATTCATTAACTTACCTGAGTTAATGACACTCCTGTCGCATCCTGAAGTGCCGCTGCAATATTCATCCAGGCGACCGGCACTGCCGCGCCTTCAGATCCGCGTCCCGGGAAACGAGGTGCAACACCTGTGGGGAGGGGGGGAGGAGGTAATTTTCTCAATGTGGGGGTGGGGGAGTGGAGTCAAACTATTCTGAATTGCGGAGGGGACGATAGGAAGGGGTAAAGTTAAAAGTTGGTGAACTTTGGGGAGGGGGGGAAGGTCAGGTACATAAAGTAAGTATTTTTGTGGGGGAGAGGGCAAGGAATGAGTGAATTGTGAATGGGGGGGGTGGTGGTGGGAGAGGAGCTGGAAACATGGATGTAATTTTTAAAAATCAGTTTCATTAAACTTTCCCATTAAACATTTAAATTCAATGTAAGGGCTGGAAGCCCTGTAAAAATGGTGCCGGTGCCTGCGCAGTGGCGCCGGACGCCTTTGCCGGGGATAGCATGCCCGCCCCCCCCCAATGATGTCATCATTGGGGGGGTGGGTCTGCCCCAGCCATGTCAATGAGCCACCGCATATAATATTGCAGCAGCTCCATGGAGTAAAACCCATGCGTGCGGGCCGTCATCTTTTATGGTGTTAGACTGACGGGGGAGTAATGCACTGTCAATTCAGTCCCTTTACTCCACAGATCACAGCATATTATTAAAATTTCCCACCTACCGGAAATTAGCCAAATGAAACACTTTATTAATCCCCACAATAAAACACATCAAACCAGGTATCTTTAAATAACAACAAATTAACTATTGATTTATAAACTAAATCTTAAACAATATTGAGATAAATCTATGTCTAAAAAGACTTTATAACTTCTTTTTCCTCCTAACCTTCATGCACATACATGTAGGGCTGAATTTTACCGTAGTGCCGTGCTGGGCAGCGGCGCGCTTCGAAGTCGGCGGCCTTCCAACATGGAAGTACAGCCGCAGAGCCCCTATGTTATTACGCGCGGGGGCTCATTTAAATGGAGGGCATGTAACGACCACCCCCAGTGAGGTAGAGGGGCCAGCCGCTGCATCCACGACAACGGCGTCTGGCACCACCGCCCAGGCGCTAGCGCCATTTTTAAAGGGCTTTAAGCCCTTACATGACATTTAAAATGTTAAAGATAAAGGATGGTGCAAATGTAAGTGAAACACCTGATAACATTCTCATTGCCCTCGCAGAAGAATCGATGGATTTTTTGGACTTTCCCCCCAAAAGAATTTTTGGTCTGATCCCGACCTTTCTCCGCAACCCCCCCACACCCCCAACCTTTGGCTACTTTAAACCTTGGCTACTTCCCACCATTCCCCCCCCCCACCACCAATCAAAAGTCTTTTCCCCCTTCCCCCCCAGCCCTGAAATTTGCACTCCTACCCCCTCCCCACCAGTGTCTCGCCTCGGAACTCCATACTGAGTTCCGAAGGCATGCTAGTTGCGGCCGTCGCTGGTAATATCGCCATGGGACGGCTGCCATGACCAGGTAGGTTCATTATCATTTAATTTACATGAAGTTGATTATTCAAATGAAGGCCCTGCAACCAAGCGGCAGGGGGGCAGCACCGAGGCCTCGCCGCTGCCAGTTATATGCAGCGGGGCCTTCTCGTGGGTCCTGGCAGGCCGCAGCGGCAAGCATTTTATGGGCCTCCCCGCCACAATCCACGACATCGAGGAGCTGGTAAAATCCAGCCCATACATAAACCAACAGTTAACCGGTTCTAAAATGATGTTTTAAAATTGGAGCTGTTCCTTAGGAATAATGAAACAACTGGGTTGTAAGGCCTGGTTGGTTACTTTCCCGGTTCAGTGAGGTGTCCCAGAGTCGAATAGTCAGATGTCACTCGAAGTCTCCAGGCGAGTTTGATGAACTGTTTGTAATGGATAGGCATTCAAGATACTTAGGCTGCAGTAGGTGTCACACAGATCTTTCAACAAGGAATATAACTACAGGTCTATTTGGATTTTGAATTAGCAGTCTATCAATAGAAACTTTACTGAGTTTCCAGAGCTCCCAGAAACACAAAAGACAACAGAAAGTCACTCCTGAGGCAGAGATGTCTTAGAAACTGGAAGTAAAAAGGAATTTGCAACCTCCAACAATGGAAAGATTCCTTTCCAGGGGTCTTTTTCCTGTTTAGGCGAAACACAGCCTGTAGGCCAATGTAGATTTTCTGCTGAGAGAGGGACAAATCCTTCCTTCGAGGAGAGCACGCTTCGCTGGTCTGCCAGATCAAACCAGCTCCAGCCAGTCTTTACACACAGTCAAACTAGTACAATACAGCATGCGACCACATCTCTCTTTCTGTTGCTTAGGTTTGTAGCTTGCACTTGGACACTGGCCATCTTCCATACAGGAATGGAATTGAGAACACAGAAACCTATCAGAGCACACCATTTGCTGAAAACATGGATACAACCTCTGCAGGATATCAAATGCCCCCATATTAAAGACCAAAGGTCCTCCTCATCATTTAGAAATACATTTGTTCCACAGAATATTAAAACTTCTTTCAATCTCAAAGGCACACAGACCCCCCTTAGTTTTTAAACAGAGTGAAAAAAAATACTTACATGACAAAGGCTGCTGCTGTAATCAGGGGCGGCAACATAAAATTCAGCCCTATGCTTTTATATTTCGATGTAGAAAAATGAGAATCCCTAACAAGGCTACTCACAGCATTTAAAGGAGTCTGGAGGGATAAACCCAGATATACAACCTTAATCATACATGAGATGAATGTAGGAGAATCCTCTCCTGTAAAAAAGCATCCTTACTGCTTAAGTCCAGAGAAACAGGCCCAGGTGAAAGCAGAAATCCAATACATTTTGGAAAACTGCCTAATTGAACCCAAAGTAGCTGGAGTTCCCCAGTCATGTTAGCGCCGAAGCCTGATGGTTCAACTGGATTTTGCAAAGACTACAGAAAGGTTAAGGCCGTAACAAAGGCAGACTCCTACCCAATTCCTTGCTTGGAAGACTGTATTGACAGAGTTGGCAGTGCCACGTTTCTTACAAAAATAGATTTGTTAAAGGGATACTGGCAGGTTCCTTTAACACCCCGAGCTAAAGAAATATTGCCCTTTGTCACACCTGACAGTCTTTTCCAATGCTAAGTGATGCCATACAGGCTAAAAAAAAATGCCCCGGCAACATTTCAGAGACTAATGAACCAAGTGGTAGCCAATGTTGCTAACTGTGTGGTTTACCTTGATGATGTGCTGGCATAGAGTGACACTTGTAAGGACCACTTAGAACAACTAGAAGCTCTATTTAGAAATTTACAGTCGGCTGATTTGGTGATAAACCTTGCCAAAAGTGAGTTTGCAAAAGTGCGGGTAACCTACCTAGGGCATAGAGTAGGGCAAGGACAAGTGTTGCCAAGAACAGCAAAAGTACAAGCATTGATGGAGTTCCCTGCCCCTAAGACTAAATGAGAAATCATTAGGATTTGGGGGGCCTGTGGTTTCCACCGCAAGACTGTGCCAAATTTCAGCACTATAGCTGCTCCACTGCCGGATTTGCTACAAAAAAAGAAAGCCAAGGCAGTGTGCTCAGGAGAGAACTAAACATCGTTTGAGAGGCTGAAAGCCATTTTGATCAATGAACCAGTGTTGGCTGCCCCATATTTCACTTAGCCCTTCAAAGTAGCAATTGAAGAGAGTGACCTGGGGGTCAGTGCAGTCCTGTTACAAGAAGATGAATCAGGCATAGAAAGGCTAGTGGGATACTTTTCCAAAAGGCTAAATCAACACCAAAAGAGATACTAAGCAGTGAGAAAAGAAACCCTTCGATTACTCGTAGCTCTTAAACATTTTGAAGTCTATGTCCGCCACGACTACAGAGAGACACCGGTATATACTGATCATAACCCACAAGCCTTTGTAGAAAAATTCAAAAACCAGAATGTCAGACTGGTTCGATGGAGTTTACTATTGCAGCCCAATCACTTAAAGATTATCCACATAAGGGTGGCACAGTGGTGCAGCAGTTAGCACCACAGCCTCACATCTCTAGCAACCTGGGTTCGATTCTGCGTCTTGCCTGTGCAGAGTTTGCAAGTTCTCCCTCTGACTGTGTGTGTTTCTGCCTGATGCTCCAGTTTTCTCCTGTAGCCAAAGACTTACAGGTTGATAGGTAAATTAACTAGTGTAAATTGCCCTTAGTGTAGGTAGGTGGTAGGAGAATTGTGGGAATATGGGATTAGTGCAGTATTAGTATAAATGGGTGGTTGATAGTCAGCACAGACTCAGTGGGCCAAAGGGCCTGTTTCAGTTCTGTATCTCTCAAAATAACACATTGTGGGGCAAAATAATGCTTTCTCTAAAATGTAACTTTGTTTTGAGTTATCTGAGTACAAAGATGGTACAAAACAGTATTAGTTGCAGGTAAAGAGTGAATGAGTGTGTAAATGTGTTTTAATATTTTTTCATCATCTGTTTTTTTCCCACTCTTTGTAATGCAACACATTTAAAAATGGTATTTTATTCCTCCAAGGTTGAAGGTGTTATGAAAGTACTTCCATTTTTTACTTTTTGTAAGGACTTGTGTGAAAATGGATTCCTTTGGAGGACTGAAGTGATTCCATAGATGCTGGACTTGTTTTTTTAATGGTCACTGGAAGGACTTTGGGGCTTTGTTTAAAAACTCTTACTGGAAGTCACATGTCTTCAGCTAAGTAAACAGCAGGTGCCTTCTGACTATGGGAGTTGTTTACGGAGAAGTGAGATGTCAAGATTTATGGTGGTCAAGAGTTAGTTTTGCTTTGGCTTGTTTTGAGTCAGTTGGGGGGGTGGGGGCAGCCTGTTAAAAGAAAAGACCAGTTCTTCATTTCCCCACCTCCCTGAGAAACCCTGAGAATCCGGTGTGTGACAGCTGAAACCCCTGATGCCGTATTTCTCCTGGAAAGCCCGCTAGACTAATCCTCGATGCCGCCTGAAGAGAACTGCTCCAAAAAGATCCCGGTGACAGCTGTCTATGCGTATTTGGGACACCAAAAAGGGAGAACTGATATCATTCCATATATTATCCTTTTCCTTCTAGAATTAACAAGTATTTGGCCAAAGTATTTTCTTGTCTTTTTTGAAAAAAGGTCGCTGCAGAGAATGCTTCTTTATTTTTTCTTTAACCGGTGTGGGTCTGTGTTGGGCTAATTTAGAAGGGAACTTTTATACTTCAATTTGTGTGTTAATGCTTTGCATCTTTACTGAATACATCTTGATTTTTAATAAATTGATAATTTTGTTGTTTATTAAAGAAACCTGGTTGGTGGATATTATTCTGAAATAGAAGTAGAGTATATAATTGGCTGGGTAAACATTCAAATATATGTTGTAACCTGTGGAGAAGTGGAACTCGAGAAAGACAGTGCACTCCCCCTGCCTTGGTCGTAACACCTATGATCACTTTGGCAGGTGTCCTCTGGTTGCCTGAGGCCTGGAAGGCCCCAACTGCCTCGGGGTGCTCTATACTGCTGCAGGACTCTCCTCAAACATTGCGAGTGCTGGAGCTGGGCTCACTGGAGGAGGGGCTGAGGTGTCAGTGGATGGCAACCTGTTCTCCTCCCTTTGAATGCTCTCTTGAGCCTCCCTGCTCACCAGAAAAGGACCAGGAGCTGCAGAAGCCTCCGCGCTCCTGTTCCTTCTCTTGCCTTGCCACTGCTGCGTTGAGCTCATGGTCAAGGTGATGGTATGCAAGTCTACACGCATCTGTGGGATTTGGCTCCTCTTGAGGGTCGCCAACCTCTCCATGGAGAAAGCCATACGCTCATAGGCCTGAGATATGGCAGCAATCATGGCATGGATGGACTCCTCCTCCGTCGCCTGCTCTTGACTGCACATGGCCTCTGGCATCTCCACCACATGTTGCCTTATCTCTCTATGCAACTCCAGCATGCCCTGTGCTGCTGACACCAGAAGCTCGTCATCCTCCTGGAGCTGAGCATAGGCCTGTCCACCCACAGTCCTCGGACTGTCAGAGGCCTCGGCTATCTCAGCCTCAGTCAGCTGCTTGGGTGTGTGTGTGATGCGCTCACCAGCTTGTGACCCTGATTCTAATGCTGAGTGGTTACCCACCAATGTGTAAGTATCTGCGCTGGTGGAGGATGCAAGAGAATCATGGGATGGTGCATCTTCTGAGTTGTCCTCCTTCTCGGAGGTGGCCTGACCCCCTGTGGCTGCGGACCCCTGCCCATGGCTTCTGGCATGAGATAACACAAACATATGTGGGTTAGCCTGTGCAGATCTCTTGATGCCAACCAAGCGTTATGTGAGTCTCCAACATTGATGCGCATGCTGATGGGAATCAATCCTCACTTGTGCAGGGATTCCAATCTCTCCATCAGATATTGCACAGCCACACTGGGTGCCCGCCAGCTCCAAGGCCTCTTCCTCGGCGGATGTGAGTGGACATAGATCTGCCTGTCCGGGCCATCTCCCTCCTGTTCTGGAAGAGGAAGGATGGAGATGATAGAGAATGGCACAGAGATCAACATGGCACTTCTGCTCATTTCCACCCCTCATCCCCTACGAAAGGATCTGATGTCTCTCATGCCGACACTCGATGTTAGGGGAGTTAAGGGGAGTGGGGGGCGGTTGGGTGAGCGATGAAGGAAGGTGGCCTGTGTCTGAGAGACAGCCATGCATCTGTCAGGAAGAGACAAAACCCTAGCCATTCAGTTAACGCCACAGCGCTGCTACCCTTCCCGCGTATTGGTATGGAACACTCACCTTGGCAGAATGCAGGAGGTCATTAACCCTCTTCCTGCACTGGACCCAGTTGCACAGTGTGACCCCACAGCTACTAACCTCCTCTGCGGTCTCCACCTAGGCTTGCTCAGTCAGGTGGGAGGACCTCTTGCCATTGCTGGGAAATAGAAACTCCTGCCTTTCCCTTGCAGCCTGGAGGAGAATCTTCAGCGAGGTGTCACTGAACCGTGGGGCCACCCCGTGTCTTGCCTCAGCCTTCGTCTTCTGCCCCGTCTCCCCTCAGTGGGATTGGCGGGGGAGCTGCACAGGAACCAGTTCAGACTAAGTTGTAGGCTGCACCAGGCTGACTATGAATCCAAGGCAGGAGTGAATGCAGGGCTGGCAGGCTTTTAAATATGACACCATCACCTGCTCTGGAGTCATCTGAGGCTGTAATTAGCAACTCTCCTCCCACCCCCACCCCGTGATTGAGGGCGACCCACACTTCCCCTATGTAAATTGCAATGGGGCGGGAAGAATGCCCTTCTCCAGGCGGCGGGCTCATTAAATTCAGCCCATTGTATGCAGGAGACCCAGCAGTACAACACAATATCTTAATTTTTATAAGATAGAAAGATTTGCATTTATATAGAACCTTTCAGGACCTCAGACCATCCCAAAGTGCTTTACAGCCATGCAGCAGACAATTTACACACAGCAAGGTTCTACAAACATCAATGTGATAATAACCAAATAATCTGTTTTAGTGATGTTGTCTGAGGGATACATATTGACCAGGACACTGGGAATATCTCCTGTGCTCTTTTTGTACATATGAGAGGGCAGACGGGGCCTCAATTTAACATCTCATCAAAAACACAGTACCTCTGACATTGTAGTACTCCCTCAGTGCCACACTGAGGAGTCAGCCTGGATTATGTGCTCAAGTCTCTGGAGAGGGACTGTGAACCTACAACCTTCTGACTTTCAGGTGAAAGTGTTATTGCTGAACTGTAGCTGACACCTAAACTGCATAACTCCACCTACTCAGCCAGGTAAATCCAGTTCAGAGCAATTTAGAAGTATGAACTTAATAAAACAACAGACTGAAAAGGATGTAAAGCATTTTGTTGGGAACTGATAAATCTTTTATTGTTTCTGCATCCCCAGTACTCTTCAAGGAAGTTAACACTTGCAATCCTGCAACTATTACTGGAACACTGTCTCGCATTTCGCTGGACGACGAGGAAGATGAAAAACTGAATATAAACAGTGAAGGAATGAACTTCTCATCCCTTCCAGGAAACATCCCACCGGGAAATGTCTTGGTCCAGTTGCCTCCTATGCATCAGTTGCACAACATGATGTCTGGTATGAATGAGCTGAATGAGCACCCAGCCAAAAAAGAAACCAACAGTGAGTTGAGGGGAACACTGTATCTGTGCACAGAGAACACCTTGAAGCCAGTGGATGTGAAGTGGAGACGGGCACAGGAGCAGCCACTGGAAGGTGACTACATGGTTCTCCCAAGACGCACAGTCAGCTTAAAGCCTTTCATCAAAGAGGACAGCAAGTTGAACATCAATATGGATGACAACAGACACAATATCATTGGGAACCAGCCAGCCGAGTCAGAGATTTATCCTAACTTTGCCTCAGTCGATCAGATCAACATTAACTTAAATCAACCTTATGGAACTTTTAATCACCCGCGGAGTGTACCCATCAAACAGCACCCTTCAGTGAGGCACATTCTGGCGTCTGAACTTGCTGACAGGAGCAGGACCATGCCACGCAACAAACCAGGTTCAACGGGGTCCATGGGCTCCTTAGAAGTAAGTTGAAGTAGTGATACTCATCAGATCATATTTTCTAGATGTACTGGGGATAATACGGAGGAAACAGGCATTGATAATGCAGGTGACACATTGGCAGTAAGACTGCCATCCCGTTTGCACTTGCCTAACCCCTACCCCTATACCAGATGCCCACAGAACGTAATGCTTCTTTGACCTTTATATTAAATTGGAGCAAGCCAGTGCTACATACCAACACTTCCAAATCCCCATAGTTAGCTCTGCAGAAGTCTTAATGGAATCACAGAATTGTTACAGTGCAGAAAGAGGCCATTCAGCCCATCGTGTCCACACCAGCTCTCCAAAAGAGCAAATCACTCAGTTCCATTCCCCGCCTTCTCCCCAAAACCCTGCACATTCCTCCTTTTCAGTTAACAGTCTAACTCCCTTTTGAATTCTTCAACAGAACCTGTCTCCACCACACTCTCAGGCAGTGCATTCTGGACCTTAACCACTCACTGCATAAAAAAGTTTTTCCTCATGTCATTTTTGCTTCTCTAACCAAATACTTTAAATATATGCTCTCTCGTTCTCGATCCTTTCATGTGTGGGAACAGTTTCTCCATATTTACTCTGTCCATACCCCTCATGATTTTGACTATCTCTGTCAAATCACCTCTCAGCTTCTATTCTCCAGGGAAAACAGTCCTAACTTCTCCAATCTATCTTCACAACTGAAGTTCCTTGTCCCTGGAACAATTTTCGTTAATCTTTTCTGTACTCTCTCCAAAGCCCTCACATCTTTCTTAAAGTGCGGTGCCCAGAACTGGATGCAATACTCCAGCTGAGGCCGAACTGGTGACTTATACAAGTTCGAAATAATTTCCTTGCTCGTGTATTCGATGCCCCTATTAATAAAGCCCAGGATACTGTATGCTTTATTAACTGTTCTCTCAACCTGTCCTGCCACCTTCAATGACTTACGCACATGAAAACCTAGTTGCCTCTACTCCTGCACCCCCTTTAGATTTGTACCCTTTATTTTATATTGTCTACATACTACTATACGAATTAGGAGCAGGAGTAGGCCACTCGGCCCCTCGAGCCTGCTCCTCCATTCAATAAGTTCATGGCTGAACTGATTTCTCCATATTACCACCTACCCCCGATAACCTTTCACCCCCTTTCTTTTTCAAGAATCTATCTACCTCTGCCTTAAACATATTCAAAGACTCTGCTTCCACCACCTTTTGAGGAAGACAGTTCCAAAGATTCACGACCCTCTGAGAGAAAACATTTCTCCTCATCTCTGTCTTAAATGGGCAACCAACTTATTTTCAAACAGTGACCCCTGGTTCTAGATTCTCCCACAAGAGGAAACATCCTTCCCACATTCACCCTGTCAAGACCCCTCAGGATCTTGTATGTTTCAATCAAGTCGCCTCTTACTCTTCTAAATTCCAGTGGATACAAGCCTAGCCAATCCAATCTTTCCTCATAAGATAGCCCGCCCATTCCAGGTATCAGTCCAGTAAACCTTCTTTGAAATGCTTCCAACGCATTTACATCCGTCCTTAAATAAGGAGACCAATACCGTTCACAGTCCTCCAGATGTGGTTTCACCAATGCCCTGTATAGCTGAAGCATAACCTCCCTACTTTTGTATTAAATTCCCTTTGCGAAAAACAATAACATTCTTTAGCTTTCCTGATTATGTGTTGAACCTGCATACTTTGTGATTCATGCACTAGGACACCCAGATCCCTCTGCATCTCAGAGCTCTGCAATCTCTCACCATTTAGATAATATGCTTCTTTGTTATTCTTCCTGCCAAAATGGACAACTTCGCATTTTCCCACATCATACTCTACCTGCCAGATTTTTACCCACAAACCTAACCCATCTATATCCCTTTGTAGCCTCCTCTTCACAACCTACTTTCCTACCTATCGTTGTGTCATCAGCAAATTTAGCAACCATACCTTCGGTCCCTTCATCTAAGTCACTTATATAAATTGTAAAACGTTGACACCACTGGTTACATCTTGCCAACCAGAAAATGACCCATTTATGCTTATTCTTTGTTTCCTGTTAGCTAGCCAATCTTCTATCCATGCCAATATGTTATCCCCTACTCCATGAGCTTTTGTTTTGAAATAACTTTTGATGTGGCACCTTATCAAATGCCTTCTGGAACTCGAATTACAATACATCCACCGGTTCGCCTTCATCCACAGCAGATGTAACTCCCTCAAAGAACTCCAATAAATTGGTTCAACGTGATTTCCCTTTAACAAAACCATCTTGACTCTGCCTGGTTACCTTCAACTTTTCTAAGTGCCCTGTTATATCGTCTTTAATTATAGTTTCTAGCATTTTCCCTCAGACAGATGTTAAGCTAACTGGCCTGCAGTTTCCTGCTTTCTGTCTGCCTCCCTTTTTGAATAAAGGAATTACATTCACTATTTTCCAATCTAATCTTCCCCGAATCGAGGGAATTTTGGAAAATTAATACTAACGCATCAACTATCTCACTAGCCACTTCTTTTAAGACCCTAGGATGAAGTCCATCAGGACCCGGGGACTTGTCAACCCGCAACTCCACCAATTTGTTCAGTACCACTTCCCTGGTGATTGCAATTTTCTTAAGTTCCTCCTTTCCTTCCATTTCCTGACTTATAGCTAATTCTGGGATGTTACTTGTATCCTCTATGGTAAAGACAGATGCAAAATACCTGTTCATTTCATCTGCCATCTCCTTATTATCCATTATTAATTCTCCAGAATCACATTCTATAGCACCAACGTTCACTTTGTTAACTCTTTTCTTTTTTAAATAGCTAAAGAAACTCTTACTATCTGTCTTTATATTTCTAGCTAGTTTTCTCTCGTACTCTAATTTTACCTTCCTTATCAATCATTTAGTCAATCTTTGCTGTTTTTATATTCTGTCCGATCTTCTGACCTGCCACCCATCTTTGCAAAGTTATATGCTTTTTTCTTTAAGTTTGAAACCATCTTTAACTGTTTTAGTTAACCACGGATGGCATGTTACCCTTCCCCCACCCCCCCCCCCTTGGAATTTTTCGTTCTCATTGGAATGTATCTATTCTGTGTATTCTGAAATATCCCCTTAAATGTCTGCCACTGCATCTCTATTGACCTATCCCTTAACCTAATTTGCCAGTTTACTTTAGCTAGCTATATTGCAGCAGCGACAGGGAGAGCGAGGTGGCAAATGGGTAAGTAAGTCCTATATATTTGGGCTGCGGCTGAACCCGAGGCACTACACCTGTAGTGTCTCCCACCCGCCCTCCACCTCTAACCAAAAAAATAGGACTCGGTGGTGTGTAGATAAGGTAAGGCTTTTTTTATTTCTTTTTTTTTCTCGTGTGATTGGTAAAAACTTTTCGTTCCTTTCTCATTTATCTAAGTTAAGCTTAAGATTAAAAATGGCAGGAGATCTCAGACCCGTGTTATGCTCCTCTTGCTGAATGTGGGGGCTCAGGGACACGGCTGATGTCCCTGACTCCTTCACGTGCTGGAAGTGTGTCCAGCTGCAGCTCTTGTTAGACCGCATGATGGCTCTGGAGCTGCGGTTGGACTCACTTTGGAGCATCCGCGATGCTGAGGAGGTCGTGGATAGCACGTTTAGCGAATTGGTCACACCGCAGACGAGGATTGCTGAGGGAGAAAGTAAATGGGTGACCAAAAGGCAGAGAAAGAGCAGGAAGGCAGAGCAGGTGTCCCCTGCGGTCATCTCCCTCCAAAACAGGTATACCGTTTTGGATACTGCTGGGGGAGATGGCTCACCAGGGGAAGGCAGCAGTAGCCAGGTTCATGGCACCGTGGCTGGCTCTGCTGTTCAGAAGGGCGGGAAAAAGAGTGGAAGGGCTATAGTCATAGGGGATTCGATTGTAAGGGGAGTAGATAGGCGGTTCTGTGGTCGAAAACGAGACTCCCGAATGGTATGTTGCCTCCCAGGTGCACAGGTCATGGATGTCTCAGATCGGCTGCAGAACATTCTGAAGGGGGAGGGTGAACAGCCAGTTGTCATTGTGCACATAGGCACCAATGATATAGGTAAAAAACGGGATGAGGTCCTACAAGCAGAATTTAGGGAGTTAGGAGCCAAGTTAAAAAGTAGGATCTCAGAGGTAGTAATCTCAGGATTGCTACCAGTGCCACGTGATAGTCAGAGTAGAAATGGAAGAATAGTCAGGATGAATGCGTGGCTTGAGAGATGGTGCAGGAGGGAGGGGTTCAGATTTTTGGGACATTGGGACCGGTTCTCGGGGAGGTGGGACTATTACAAATTGGACGGTCTACACCTGGGCCGGACTGGAACCAATGTCCTTGGGGGTGCTTTTGCTAACGCTGTTGGGGAGGGTTTAAACTAATGTGGCAGGGGGATCGGAACCAAATGAGGAGGTCAGTGGACAGTAAGGAGGTAGTAACTAAAGCCTGTAAGGAACTAGATAATGAAGTCAGCGTGACTAAGGGGAAGAGTAGGCAGGGAGCAGATGATGAACGCAAAGGGACTGGTGGTCTGAGGTGCATTTGTTTTAATGCAAGAAGTGTAGTAGGTAAGGCAGATGAACTTAGGGCTTGGATTAGTACCTGGGAGTATGATGTTATTGCTATTACTGAGACTTGGTTGAGGGAAGGGCACAATTGGCAACTAAATATCCCAGGATATCAATGCTTCAGGCGGGATAGAGAGGGAGGTAAAAGGGGTGGAAGAGTTGCATTACTGGTCAAAGAGGATATCACAGCTGTGCTGAAGGAGGGCACTATGGAGGACTCGAGCAGTGAGGCAATATGGGCAGAACTCAGAAATAGGAAGGGTGCGGTAACAATGTTGGGGCTGTACTACAGGCCTCCCAACAGCGAGCGGGAGATAGAGGTACAAATATGTAAACAGATTATGGAAAGATGTAGGAGCAACAGGGTGGTGGTGATAGGAGATTTTAATTTTCCCAACATTGACTGGGATTCACTTAGTGTTAGAGGTCTAGATGGAGCAGAACTTGTAAGGAGCATCCAGGAGGGTTTTCAAGAGCAGTATGTAAATAGTCCAACTCGGGAAGGGGCCAGACTGGACCTGGTGTTGGGGAATGAGCCCAGCCAGGTGGTTGAAGTTTCAGTAGGGGACTACTTTGGGAATAGTGATCACAATTCCGTAAGTTTTAGAATACTCATGGACAAAGACGAGAGTGGTCCGAAAGGAAGAGTGCTAAATTGGGGGAAGGCCAACTATACCAAAATTCGGCAGGAGCTGGGGAATGTAGATTGGGAGCAGCTGTTTGAAGATAAATCCACATTTGATATGTGGGAGGCTTTTAAAGAGAGGTTGATTAGCGTGCAGGAGCGACATGTTCCTGTGAAAATGAGGGATAGAAATGGCAAGATTAGGGAACCATGGATGACAGGTGAAATTGTGAAACTAGCTAAGAGGAAAAAGGAAGCATACATAAGGTCTAGGCGGCTGAAGAAAGACGAAGCTTTGGAAGAATATCGGGAATGTAGGACCAATCTGAAACGAGGAATTAAGAGGGCTAAAAGGGGTCATGAAATATCTTTAGCAAACAGGGTTAAGGAATATCCCAAAGCCTTTTATTCATATAGAAGGAGCAAGAGGGTAACTAGAGAAAGGATTGGCCCACTCAAGGACAAAGGAGGAAATTATGCGTGGAGTCAGAGAAAATGGGTGAGATTCTAAACGAGTACTTTGCATCGGTATTCACCGAGGAGAGGGACATGACAGATGTTGAGGTTAGGGATAGATGTTTGATTACTCCAGGTCAAGTCGGCATAAGGAGGGAGGAAGTGTTGGGTATTCTAAAAGGCATTAAGGTGGACAAGTCCCCAGGTCCGGATGGGATCTATCCCAGGTTGCTGAGGGAAGCGAGAGAGGAAATAGCTGGGGCCTTAACAGATATCTTTGCAGCATCCTTAAACACGGGTGAGGTCCCGGAGGACTGGAGAATTGCTAATGTTGTTCCCTTGTTTAAGAAGGGTAGCAGGGATAATCCAGATAATTATAGTCCGGTGAGCCTGACGTCAGTGGTAGGGAAGCTGCTGGAGAAGATACTGAGGGATAGGATCTATTCCCATTTGGAAGAAAATGGGCTTATCAGTGATAGGCAACATGGTTTTGTGCAGGGAAGGTCATGTCTTACCAACTTAATAGAATTCTTTGAGGAAGTTACAAAGTTGATTGATGAGGGAAGGGCTGTAGATGTCATATACATGGACTTCAGTAAGGCGTTTGATAAGGTTCCCCATGGTAGGTTGATGGAGAAAGTGAAGTCGCATGGGGTCCAGGGTGTACTAGCTAGATGGATAAAGAACTGGCTGGGCAACAGGAGACAGAGAGTAGCAGTGGAAGGGAGTTTCACAAAATGGAGACGTGTGACCAGTGGTGTTCCACAGGGATCCGTGCTGGGACCACTGTTGTTTGTGATATACATAAATGATTTGGAGGAAAGTATAGGTGGTCTGATTATCAAGTTTGCAGATGACACTAAGATTGGTGGAGTAGCAGATAGTGAAGGGGACTGTCAGAGAATACAGCAGAATATAGATAGATTGGAGAGTTGGGCAGAGAAATGGCAGATGGAGTTCAATCCGGGCAAATGCGAGGTGATGCATTTTGGAAGATCCAATTCAAGAGTGAACTATCCAATAAATGGAAAGTCCTGGGGAAAATTGATGTCCAGAGAGATTTGGGTGTTCAGGTCCATTGTTCCCTGAAGGTGGCAACGCAGGTCAATAGAGTGGTCAAGAAGGCATACAGCATGCTTTCCTTCATCGGACGGGGTATTGAGTACAAGAGTTGGCAGTTTATGTTACAGTTGTATAAGACGTTGGTTCGGCCACATTTGGAATACTGCGTGCAGTTCTGGTCGCCACATTACCAAAAGGATGTAGATGCTTTGGAGAGGGTGCAGAGGAGGTTCACCAGGATGTTGCCTGGTATGGAGGGCGCTAGAGGTTGAGTAGATTAGGATTATTTTCATTAGAAAGACGGAGGTTGAGGGGGGACCTGATTGAGGTGTGCAAAATCATGAGAGGTATAGACAGGGTGGATAGCAAGAAGCTTTTTCCCAGAGTGGGGTATTCAATTACTAGGGGTCACAAGTTCAAAGTGAGAGGGGAAAAGTTTAGGGGGGATATGCGTGGAAAGTTCTTTACGCAGAGGGTGGTGGGTGCCTGGAACGCGTTGCCAGAGGAGGTGGTAGACGCGGGCACGATAGCGTCTTTTAACATGTATCTAGACAGATACATGAATGGGCAGGAAGCAAAGAGATACAGACCCTTAGAAAATAGGCGACAGGTTTAGATAGAGAATCTGGATCGGCGCAGGCTTGGAGGGCCAAAGGGCCTGTTCCTGTGCTGTAATTTTCTTTGTTCTTTGTTCTTAGCTTGCTGTCATGCCCTAATAATTGCCCTTATTTAAGTTTAAAATACTGGTCTTGGGCCCACTCTTCTCTCCCTCAAACTAATGTAAAATTCATTCATATTATGATCGCTGCTACCTAGGGGCGCCTTAACTATGAGGTCTTTAATTAATCCTATCTCGTTGCACAATACCAGGTCTAGGATAACCTGCTCTCTGGTTGGCCCCAGACATACTATTCCAAGAAATTATCCTGAAAACATTGTATGTACTCATCATCTAGGCTACCTCTTCCCATCTGATTTTTTCAGTCTATATGTAGGTTAAAATCCCCCATGATTATCGCCATACCTTTCTGACAGACTGCCATTATTTCTTCCTTTATACCCCGTCCTACACTGTGGTTAACATTAGGTGGCCTGTACACCAGTCCCACAAGTGACATCTTGCCCCTTATCATTTCTCATCTCTACCCAAACTGCTTCGACAACCTGGTTTCCTGAACTTAGGTCATCCCTCTTTACTGCGCTAATATCATCATTAATTAACAGAGCCAGCTCTCCACCTTTTCCTAGCTTCCTGTCCTTCCCAAATGCCATGTACCCTTCAATATTCAAGTCCCAATACATGTCATCCTGCAGCCATGTCTCTAATGTCTTTCCATGTTATTCCTATCAAGTTAAATCACTTCACATTTCTATGCATTGAACTTCATCTGCCACCTGTCTGTCCATTTCACCAACTTGTCTTATGTCCTTTTGGAGTTCTCCACTATCCTCCTCACAGTTCACAATGCTTCCAAGTTCCATATCATCTGCAAACTTTGAAATTGTGCAGATTATGCTTCTGTGAAATGCTCAGGGCATTTTATTACATTACATAAAAGCAAGTTGTTGTTGATCTGAAATACTTTATTCTGGTAAAATGTTTCTTACATGCTTTTTTGTTGCTCTATTGGGCGATCTAATGCAGAATCACATAAATCCATCCAGTTAATTTGAGTGCAGTGACCTTTAGTTCTTAATCTTCAGTCTCACCGTTTCACCAGGATTTCATTATTTTTATATCTTTCCTAACATACTTAAAACACAAAGCAATTTTCATTTTTTATGCTGTGGCTTTCTTGAGCTGGAAAGGCAATTGTAGCTGGAAGAATAAGCTTGACCCTTTGTGATGTAGGTAGACTGAAATATTCAATGTTCATCTTCAGATAAGGTGGCTATTTTTATTGCTGCAGATGTAGTTGTTGACTTTGCTTAAAATAGTTGGCCCAGCTCGGCAACTGCTGGTGACTCAGGATGACATGAGACTCTACCTCAGCTGATTGTGCTCCATATCTCTGGACAGGATATTTTCTCCACATTTTCTTGGCACCACCATTTTTCTGACTTAGAATTTTAGCTTTTCCTCCCTAGTTTAGAGAAACTGTGTTTTAGCTACTAGGTTGGGTTAATTTTGGAGGAATTTTAAGAGACAAAAGCAGAGATTGTGGATGATTTTTTGAAAAGGCCATGAAAGGGCAAGCTAGGTACAATTGCTCCAATGGGACTCAGGTTAGGAGGACACATTTTTGTGGTACCCCCATTAGGCTGTCTCCTCTTCAAAGTGGAAAGTTATTCCTCAGCTCTGACATTCCAGGATTCAGGGTGACCCTCCTCCCCCACCCTCACCCCAAACCTCAGCCATGCAGATGACTCCTTCCCCAAGATTTTAGATGGAGTCCCCAATCAGAGGCTAGGGCAGATGGAAGTTCCAATTGACTGCACGTGCACTAGCAAAATAACCTCCCTGGAATTTTGGGCTCAGTTTGAATAGGAGATAGAGTGAACCTCTTAGAATAATGTGCTGAGATCAGTTAAGTGGATCATTATTCATGAGATTCTTTTCTACAATTCATTAAAATGGAGAGTAAAGCTATTAGGAAGAATCGAATGTTGTACTTCCGAGTTGGTTTTTGTTCTTGTCAGCCTCAATAAGTTTAACTATGTAGAAAAATGTACAGAAAGAGGTGAGAACACATGGCATGGTTTATTTTCTTTTTTTAAAAAAAATGGTCCTTTCCTCTGCACATATTATAACTATAAATTTATTGAGCAGTAACATAAAATGGGTGATAATGAATTGGAAGTCTGTTTTACACTCACTTCTTTTCCATTGACTGCAATGCTGTTGAATTCCTGTTTTGTGCTACCTCCAAGCTGAATTTGGATATCTCCCGAGCTGAGAACATGGTCAGGTGACCTGCTCCCAGGCTTTATCAATTCTGTTATCAACTTGGGCAGTTCACAAGTGCCAGAGTATTTTTTATTTGTTCTTCGGATGGGGGTGATGATGGTAAGGCCATATTTATTGCCCATCCCTTGTTCTGAGAAGATGCTGGTCAGCCTTCTTCTTGAACCTCTGTAGTCCTTGTGGGGATGGGGTCCTCACAATGGTGGTCAATTTTTCATATTCAACTCCCTCCCTATCTCTGTTACCTCCTCCAATCTTACAATCCTTCAAGATCTATGCATTCCTCCAACTTTTGCCTTTAGTGCATGCCCCATTTCCTTCACCTCACCATTGATGACAGTGCCTTCAGCTGGCTAGGCCCTCAGCTCTGGAACTCCCTTTAGCCTCTACATCTTTTTTCCTTTAAGATACTGCTTAACACTTACCCTTTTGACTGACCCAGCTTTTCGTCACCTGTCCTTGGTGTCATTGTTTGTCTGATTACTCTCCTGTAAAGCACTTTGGGAGGTTTTACTATGTTAAAGGCACTGTATAAATGCAAGTTGTTGTTGTTTGGGAACATTCCAGACTATTGATCACTCCAACCCTCCATGTGGTTAAGAAGCTAGTTCAGTGGCATGCACAATATCATATAGTGCCAAGTTATGCAGATCAGTAAAGGCTCTGATTCAATTCCTGATCCGCCATGATCTTATTGAATGGTGCAAAGGCTCTAGGGGCCGAATGGCCTGCTCCTGCACTTATTTCTTTTGTTCTGATGTGTGCTGAGACAGCTGATCTTGGTATCAATGAGAATGCTGCAATTAGCCTCAGCATTCCTGATATCAGTCGGGAACAAAATCAGTAAGGGTTGGCATTCCTGCTCACTATTCAATGGTGTGTGCTGGAAAATTGTGATGAGGTCTGTTGTCGGTATCATCAGGCTTGCTTGTGATATCCATAGCTGCCAAATAAGCCTTCCACACACATAGCCAGACAAATGAAGAATGGCCACTTAAGAGAGGAACTGGTGATCCTCATTTAATGATGTCCCATCACAAATCAGCAGAGCAGAAAATTTTCAAAAGTGGCCACTGCCCAGTGTTCCTTCCGATCTCTGTTATATGCCTTTGCATCAAAAGATCAGTGAGTGGCCCTGGAGAGAATAGTAAAGAAACTGGTGACAATAAAAATGGGGAACCTCATTCAGACATACAGCATTGTATCCATTCACTATAGTTAAATGTGAACAGTGTGAATGTTCCCTTGGGAAACTGACAGCTTCAATTGTTACAGTTACTACAGTATAATTAGTAGGGCTGCAATTCTGTCATGGTAAAATTTTGGAAAAATCATTTATTAATCATGGTAAAAATGTCATAGAAATCACAGGAAAAAGTAACAGAAAATCAGGCACAACTTTTGTGCTGACCAAATAACCAATATTTTGCTCTCTCTCACTGTATGTCTGTTTTATTCTTTCTTCTTTTTGTGTGTGTGTTAAAATAGTAACTGCCTTGGAGGAAGTAGATGGCAACTGAGGAGAGGGGCAGTGTAATGGGTAAAGGATGCATAAAGGAGTTTGGGAGAAGAGGACCAGGGTGGGACTGAAGGGAGGGTGACAATGACGAGGAATTTGGCAAGGGGATGAGGAAGATTTTAGATGATTCATGGTGGTGAAGTGGGGATTCAGCTTCCAGGACCCATTTCAATGTTCTCTGGAGGAGAAAGGCAGTGGGCAAGAGAAGAGTTAGGGGGGAATTTTATGCTCGTCCCTGCAGCGGGTTTGGAGGCAGGGAGAACATATAATCGGGTGGGATGGTGGCAGGGGAAGATCTCACCACCTTCCAGCCTAGGCCAAAATTAGGTCCACGTTGGGAATTGTGACTGGCCTTCCCGCCCCACCGCCAGTTGAGGCCCTTAAGTGGGCAATTAATGCCCAAGTAAGGGCCTCATTCCCGCCAGCCACCCAATTCACTGGAAGTGTCCGTAATAGACTGTGTAAAGGTGAGAGATGGGTGGAACTTGGAAGCTAAGTTGATGAAGTTTTCCAGCTCAGGGCGAGAGCAGGAAATGGCACCGATACAGTCATCAATGTACTGGAAAAAGAGTTTAGGGTGAGGGCCTGAGTAGGACTGGAACAAGGTATTTTTGACATATACCACAAAAAGACAGGCATAACTAGGACTTCCCTTCCTTTCCTTGACTTCTCTGTCTCCATCTCTGGGGATGGGCTGTCCGCCAATATTCATTATAAGCCCGCCCACTCCCACGGCTACCGTGACTACACTTCCTCACACCCTGCTTCCTGTAAGGACTCCATCCCATTCTCCTAGTTCCTCCATCTCCGATGCAACTGTTCCGATAATGCAATCTCCCACAACAGCACTTCTGACATGTCTTCCTTTTTCCTCAACCAAGGATTCCCCCCACTGCAGTTGACAGGGCCCTCAACCGTGTCTGATCCAATTCCAGCACTTTTGCCCTCACTCCTTCCTCTCCCTTCCAGAACCGTGCCAGAGTTCCCGATGTCCTCAGTTTCCACCCTACCCATCTCCACATCCAAAAAGGATCATCTTCCGCCATTTCCGCCACCTCCAGCGTGATGCCACCACCAAACACATCTTTCCCTCCCCTCTCCTAACAGCATTCCAAAGGGATTGTTCCCTCCACGACACCCTGGTCAACACCTCCATTACCCCGACACCTCGTCCCCTTCCCACAGCACCTACCCATGCAATCACAAGAGGTGTAATACCTGCCCTTTTACCTCCTCTCTCCACACTATCCAAGGCCCCAAAAACTCCTTTCAGGTGAAGCAGCGATTTACTTGTACTTCCTTCAATTTAGTATACTGTATTTGCTGCTCGCAATGCGGTCGCCTCTACACTGGGGAGACCAAACGTAGACTGGGTGACCGCTTTGCTCAGTCTGAAAGCATGACCCCGAGCTTCCGGTTGCTTGCCATTTCAACTCACCACACTGCTCTCATGCCCACATTTTTGTCCTTGGCCTGCTCCACAGTTCTAGTGAACATCAACGCAAGCTCAAGCAGCAGCTCTACAGCCTTCCGGACTCAACACTGAGTTCAACAATTTCAGAGCATGACTGGCCTTTTTAAAAAAAACGGTATTATTTTGTTTTTTAACCATGTGCCTACCTTAAACTTGGTTTTTCATGTTGTGCTTTTGGACAAAGCTGCTCATTATTCTGCCATTAACACTCTCGCTGTACTATTGCTTTGTACTTCACCACAGATATCAACACTCCCTTTGCCCCATGACATATTTGTCATTTAATCTCTTCTGCTCTATCACACAACTTTGCTTTTGTTCTCTCCCTTACCCGCCTCCTCCCCCCCACCCACCCCCTGCACTTGCTTAAAACCTAATACATTTCTAACCTTTTCCAATTCTGATGAAAGGTCACAGACCTGAAAGGTTAACGCTACGTCTCTCTCCATCGATGTTGTCAGACCTGCTGAGTATTTCCAGCACTTTCTGTTTTTATTTGATTTCCAGCATCTGCAGTATTTTTCTTTTATTATAATATTGCTCACGTTGCTCAAGGGCAGGAAGAGCTTAATAAATGGTGGGTGTTAGAGGGACAGCCCCAGAGTGTGTCACAGTGCAAGGGGTGGGGGTTTGTGGTGTAAATGCTACTTCGTGCAAGGGAGGGTAGTTTAGGAGGGCAGCATGTGTGTGGGGTGGGTTAGGTCGGTAGCAATTGTGTAGGGTTTACAACAGTAACAGATGTGGGGTGATATTAGGAGGGTCACAGGTGTTGGGGGTTTAGGACAGTAGCATTTGAATATGAATTCAAAACCCACCCCACCAAGGCAGCTAGGGAATTTAAATTCAGTTAATTAACTAAATACTTCTGGAATGAAAATCTAGTATCAGTCATGGTGAACATGAAACTGTCGGATGAAATCAAATCTGGTTCACTAATGTTCTTTAGGGAAGGAAGTCTGTCATCTTACCTGGTTTGGCCTATAAATGACTCCAGACCCACACCACTGTCATTGACTGTTAACTGCCCTCTGAAATGGCCCAGGAATCCATTCAGTTGTATCAAAGCTCTGAAAAAAATATAAGAATAGGACCACCTGGTATTGACCTCAGCATTGGATTCGGACACTTCAAATGCATATCAAGCTCAGTCGACCCTCACTAACATCTGAAGACTTGTTCCAAAATTAGGAGAGCAATCCCACAGATTAGTTCAGCAACAGTCTGACATAGTCATGCTTCGAGGATCATACCTTTTAGCCAACGTCCCAGACTTCTCCATCATCATCGCTGAGTATCTCCTGTCCCACCAGCAGGACAGACCCATCAGAGGTGGTGGCACAGAAGTATTCAATCCTTCATTACCTGCTCCCTAACTCTCATCAATGTGATTACCTTTTAAACTCTCTTTCTGCAGAAACTGTTCTCAGAGTCATAGAGTTATACGGCACAGAAACAGGCCCTTCGGCCCATCATGTCCGTGCCGGCCATCAAGCACCTAACTATTCTAATCCCATTTTCCAGCACTTGGCCCATAGCCTTGTTTGCTATGGCGTTTCAAATGCTCATCTAAATACTTCTTAAATGTTGTGAGGGTTCCTGCATCTACCACCCCTTCAGGCAGTGCGTTCCAGATTCCAACCACCCTCTGGGTGAAAAACTTTTTCCTCAAATCCCCTCTAAACCTTCTGACCCTTACCTTAAATCTATGCCCCCTGTTTATTGACCCCTCCGCTAAGGGAAAAAATTTCTTCCTATTTATCAATGCCCCTCATAATTTTGTATACCTCAATCATATGCCCCCTCAGCCTTCTCTGCTCTAAGGAAAACAACCCTAGCCTTTTCATTCTCTCTTCATAGCTCCAGCCCAGGCAACATCCCGGTGAATCTCCTCTGCACCCTCTCCAGTGCAATCACATCCTTCCTATAGTGTGGTGACCAAAACTTTACACAGTACTCCAGCTGTGCCCTAACTAGCGTTTTATACAGCTCCATCATAACCTCCCTGCTCTTACATTCTATGCCTCAGCTGATAAAGGCAATTATCCCATATGCCTTCCTAACCACCTTATCTACCTGTGCTGCTGCCTTCAGTGACCTATGGACAAATACACCAAGATCCCTCTGACCTTGTGTACTTCCTAGGGTCCTACCATCCAATGTATATTCCCTTGCCTTGTTAGTCCTCCCAAAATGCACTTCTCAAGATTAAATTCCATTTGCCACTGCTCTGCCCATCTTACCAGCCTATCTATATCGTCCTGTAATCTACGGTTTTCCTCCTCACTATTTACGACACCACCAATTTTCGTGTCATCTGCGAACTTACTTATCATACCTCCTGTATTCACATCTAAATCATTAATGTACACTTTAAACAGCAAGGGTCCCAACACCAATCCCTGTGGTACACCACTGGTCACAGGCTTCCACTCGCAAAAACAATCCTCGACCATCACCCTCTGCCTCCTGTCACTAAGCCAATTTTGGATCCACTTTGCCAAATTGCCCTGGATCCCATGGGCTCGTACCTTCTTAACCAATCTCCCATGCGGGACCTTATCAACAGCCTTACAGAAGTCCATGTAGACTACATCAAGTTAGTTAGACATGATCTCCATCTGGTGTGTAAGATTGTACCTATTTCCTTCTCAAGTTTGAGATTTTGAGCTCAAGTAGTGTGAGTTGGTGGCTTTGCCTGAGCAGAGTGATTGCTTGAGTCAAGACCTGGTGATGGAAATTCCCAGACCTTTCAGTCATGACACCTCGTTATCCCTTCCTATGCTGCCATTTTAAAGTTCATATTACTTGCATATATTATAAGCTGCTCTCCTTAGCACTTTCTTCCTCCTCTGCAACTAATTTCCACTTTCACCAGATTTCCATTGTTAGAAGTCCATATTTTCACCCTGCTCTTGTTTACTCTGTTATTGACTCACTCTGATGTGCTCTTAGCTTGGCCCTATAACTCACCCCACCTCTACATACTCAATCTCATGAGGTTGTGTTTCTTTATAACTGAGGACTACAGAAGCTTTTGAGCCAAAGGGTTACTGCAAGCTTTGATTCAAAGTCACGTGAGTTCATGAAGGAGTTTAATTCTGGTATATTTCAGTATATACCATATGTTCTCGGAACATAGAAACTAGAGTCGGCCCTCAAGCTTGTTCTACCATTCAATTAGATCATAGCTGATCGATATCTTAACTCCCACCTACCCACCTTGGTTTCGTAACCTTTAATACCTTTGCTTGACAAAACTGAGTTATAAAATGATACAGTACAGAAGGTTTCAGCCCATCATGCCTGTGCACAATTAAGTAATCTCAGCTTTGAAATTTTCAATTGACGCCCCCCAACATCAAAAGCTTTTTACAGGAGGAAGTTCCAGATTTCTGCTACGCCTTGTGGAAAGAGGTGCTTCCTGACATCATTCCTCAAGGGCCTAGCTCTTATATTATGGCTATGGCACTTTGTTCTGAACTATGTCACCAAAGAAAATAGTTTCTCCCTGCCTTATCAATCCTTTAATCAATTTAAACCCCTCAATTATTTCACCCCTTAATCTTCTGCATTCAAGGAAATACAAGAGTAGTCTATGCAACCAATCCTCATAATTTAACCTTCATCACTCTGGTATCATTCTGGTGAATCTGCACTGCACCCTCTCCAAGACCAGTGTGTTCTTCCGGAGGTGTGGTGCCCAGAACTGAATGCAGTACTCCAGGTGGGGTCTCACCAGAGCTCTACACAGCTATGACATAACTTCCACCTCTTTGTATTCCAGCTCTCTTGAGACAGATTCTACTGTTCTGTAAGTTACACAGCTCAGAATACCACAAGGTTTTATCATGTAGGCACCCTTGTAATGTTGTTTTATGGCAGACCGGTGAACTCATTGTGATTAACTAAGGCATATTCTTCAGAAGGCTGGGACTCAGAACCTTGTTGCAAACAAATCCAATCTGGGAGGCCTATTCATGATGAAGCTGAGTGAAAAAGAGAAGGAAGGCTAAATGTAGAACTCCCACTGAGTTACCTGTCAACATATCTTAAATCTGGTGGTGCGCTTTATTGCTCCAACATGTTGTGGGACAATTGGATGCACAGTGAGCTTTTCGTCTCACCTGTACCATCAGGAACGGATGTTAACCACTTACCCACATCCCCAGTGGTCAGCAGGTTGTCTGTCTGCTGCTAAGGAATTGGTACGTTGTGCAAGGACACCTTATGTGACTTAGTGGAAGGGGGAATGTAATTAATAAATGCAATAAATACCTTTCCAAAAACTTTTGTGTTAACTAATTTCATTTGTTTGTTACTTTCACAGAGGAAAAGATTGAGGTACTCGGATCTTGATTTTGAGGTACGAATGATCATAAATTAACCATAATCAGCAAAATAATAATGTTACCACTCTTTGGGCAATAAGGTCCTGAGTTATTATGAAACTGTACAGAATAGAGGACTCAGACTCTTGATCAAGTATGATCAGAGACTCACAGCTGTAATTAGTCAAGGGCTTCAGATGGGTGTCCTGAAGCATAAGGGCACAGCTCAAGTCACTTATGAACATTTGTTGAGTCTGCAAAACTTAATGGCAGTTTTTATCTCGAATTACCTGTGACTTTATATCTTACAGTGTATGGATAATGTATAGCACACAGCTACACTGCTAGTAAAATAGATTAAAAGAACAACCTTGTTGAATTCTTTGCAGAGGTAACAGAGTAGACAACGATACTGTAGTAGAAATAATGTATCTAGATTTCTAAAAGGCCTTGATAAGGTACCACAAAATAGACTAATGAATGTCAGAGTATGCAGACGAGTATATATAGAATAGATAGCTGGTTGGCTGAAAGATAGAAAGCAGATGGTACAAGTAAAGTCTAGATATTCAGAGTGGCAGAAGGTGGGAAGTAGGGTCCCACAAGGATCAGTGCTGGGACCACTGTTGTTCACAATTTATATTAATGACTTAGACTTTGGAATCAAAAGTACAATTTCTAAATTTGCAGACAAAACCAAATTTGGCGCGGGGTGGGGGGGGAGGGGTGGGTGCGGTGCGGAGGCGGAATAGTCAATACCGAGGAGGACTGCAACAAATTACAAGAAGACATTAATAAACTTGTAGAATGGGCATATAATTGGAAAATGAATTTCAACATAAATAAGAGTGAGATATTACATTTCAGTAAGAAAAGTAAGCAGGTTACATATTATTTGGAAAATAAGAATCTAAATGGGGTAGAGAAGTAAAAGCAAATACACAAATAACTAAAAGTAGAGTCACGCAGGTTAATAAGGCCATAAAAAAGCAAACCAAGCACAAGGGTTAACCTCGAGAGAAATGGGAATGAAAAGTAGCAAAGTTATGCTGATCTTGTATCGAACCTTGCTTAGGCCACACGTGGAATACTATGTACAGTAATGATCACCATATCATGAAAAGGATGTCGAGGCACTGGAGAGGGTGCAAAAAAAGATTTACAGGGATGATACCAGAATTATAATGTTATAACTATCAGGGAAGGCTGGTCTCTTTTTTTCTCTTGAAGAAGGCTGAGGGGTGGCCTAATAGAGGTCTTTAAAATTATAAAAGGTTTTGATAGAGTAGACAGAGCGTTTCGACTTGTGGGGAAGAGCAAAATTAAAGACCATTAAAATATGATAGTCACCAAGAAATCAAATGGGGAATTCAGAAGAAACTATTTTTACCCAGAGGGTGATAAGAATGTGGAACTCACTACCAGAGAGAGTGGTTGAAACAAATAGTATCGGTGCATTTAGGGGGAAGCTTGATAAGCATATGAGACAGTAGGGAAGTGAGGGTTATGCTGATTAAGTTAGATGAGGAAGGTTGGGAGGAGGCTCGAGTGAGCGTAAATGTCTGCATGGACTGGTTGGGACAAAAAGCTTGTTTCTGTGCTGTATAATCTATGCAATTCTATGTAATTACCAACTGATCTTAAAGGAGTGCTTTTACTTGTTTCCGATATGCTCTACACGCAGCAGCAACCTCTGATGGAAACTTGACAGATTCCCTTAGTCTACTTTCTGGGACATCCAAACAAATGGTCCTCTTAGCAACCAGTCTTAGCAAACCTGCGTTAGGGTTGGCACTGAGTATGTGAAACCCACACATCAGCATCCCTCTGAGGCTAATATAAAAGCAGCTATGGATCATGCGATTTGCATCACTTAGTTGTTCTTTACCGATGATTAGGTGGTTTGAACATACACAATTCGGAAATAACAGTTTGATTAGATTGTTTGATTAGATATACAACACTGAAACAGGCCCTTCGGCCCACCGAGTCTGTGCCGAACATCAACCACCCATTAATACTAATCCTACACTAATCCCATATTCCCAACAAACATTCCCACCTGTCCCTATATTTCCCTACCACCTACCTATACTGGTGACAATTTATAATGGCCAATTTACCTATCAACCTGCAAGTCTTTTGGCTTGTGGGAGGAAACCGGAGCACCCGGAGAAAACCCACGCAGACACAGGGAGAACTTGCAAACTCCACACAGGCAGTACCCGGAATCGAACCCGGGTCCCTGGAGCTGTGAGGCTGCAGTGCTAACCACTGCGCCACTGTGCCACCCTAAATTGACTCTGAAATGGTAGAATCATCCGCAGTGTTTTATTTTTGACTCTTAAATGGTGCTGATTGTAGTATTTTCCTCCATACCTCTCTCACACACAGTCTCTCAATCACCAGTGCGGCTAGTGGAACATCACTTCTCTCTCCTCTCTTTTTCTCTTGCTTTGTCTCTATCTCAATACCACCTTGTCCACCACATGATTACAGATATTAAATGATCTTTGTCGTGATGTCATATTGTGGACGAATGAAAATTCACCAACTACTCTTCAGGGTTTTGTTGACAATTTCTCAGAATTTCAAAACTCGTGTACACTGGACAGAGATGCTATACTATCCAAACTCTACATTCGTCACAGATTTGCTCCCTTCCACTATAGTTCTCTCAGGATTCCTGGAACTCTGATACACCCCACATCTCCAAAATCATGCTCCACCTTAATACTTCTGAGATCTCACTTTCTGCTGTGCTGAGCCTACAGATATCTTCTGCTGTTGGAGCACAAGAAAAGGCCGAGCCAAGAATGGAGCAAAGCACTAAAAAGGGCGAGGCTGAGGGCAAAGTGGAGCACTGGAAACGGGCAATCACTGAGTTCGAAGAGTGTGGGAGAAAAACATTGCAAAGTAACATCACAGCACAAGGAGAGGCAGTGTGGGTAAGTTACAGGTAAATATTTAATTTCATTACTATAATTTCAATTAGATCAAGTAATTTGTTTCAAAAATAAAGTAAGCTAAGTTGATTAAATTCATAAAATGTAATTAACTAAATAAATAAAACAAGTTGTATAAGCATGGCAGTGCAGGTGGTATGTCACAACTGCAGCTTGTAGGAGTTTGTAGAGAGCATCGTGATCCCGGACAACCACATCTGCAGTACGTGTTTGCATCTCAAGGAGCTTCAGCTCAGAGTTTTGAGCTGGAGTCCGAGGTGTAGACTTGGTGGGACATCAGGGACAGGGAGAGTTACTCGAATACTTTGAGTCAGGAGGCAGTCATACTCCTTAGGTTAGGAAATGGTATAGGTCTGGTTAATGATCAGGAGGGTGTGCCTGCGAGTCAGGCAAGTAAAAGGACACCAGTTGAAATGCTGTAGAAACCTCAGTCCTTACCCTTATCCAACAGGTATGAGGTTCTTTCTGCCTGTATGGATGAGGGAAAAGTCTCAAGGTGATAAGCAAACTGGAATGTGGTAGCGATAGGGGACAGTGTACTCAGGGAGATAGATACTGTTCTCTGCAGCCACCACCAGGAACTCTGAAGGTTGCATTGCCTGCTTTGTGCCAGGGTTCGGAACATCTCCTCACAGCTAGAGAAGAACATGAAGAGGGAGAAGATCCAGTTTTCATGGTTCACGTAGGAACCACCAACATCGGTAGGACTAGGACTGAGATTCTGCTGACAGAGTTTGAGGAACTAGGATCAAAATTAAAACACGGAAACTCACATAATCTCCAGATTGATACCTGAGCCACGTGCACATTGACATTTGGACAAACAGATTAGAAGGTTAAATGTGTGCTTGAAAGAGTGGTGTGGGAGGCATGGGTTTTGATTCATGGCTATTTTAGATCTAGTGCGAGTGCGATCTAATGCAGTGAGACAGAGTTATTTAATAACCTTGTAGTAAAGGAGCCTCGAGGTGGGAATAGATCACTGAGGGCAATTTTAAAAGACAAGAATCAGCCATGACTGGGCTTGCCATGGCCTTCAGAAATACAGCACAGGGAGATCGGAGGGCCTGTGTTGGCATCCCTGGGTGGCACCATAGTTCTCTGACGCCTGCCTGGAGGCGCTGACTGCAGTATCAGAGAGAGCTGTTCTTCCTAGCCTCAGGACGGAGAAATCCATCCAAAAAGACCAAGAGGGCTTGGATGGAAGTGGCCATGGAGGTCAGCAGCCAGGGACCCATGAGAAGGACCTGGGTACAGTGTAGAAAAAGGTTCAATGACCTCTTGCGGTCTGGTAAGGTGAATTGCCAGCAGCACCAGGTCAATTGGCACCAACTCTCCAAGCACCAGAATGTACGCGAGCTGACCTCACAAAATGTCCATGGTTCTCCCTAACATTGTCAGAGTACATGAACAATTGCAACAGTGAGACAGCAGCCACCCTCAGATATGAGGCAACATTCAGATGGGGACATTCCTGAGGGGAACATCAGCCCATGTGTATGTCATGCTGGAAGAGATGAGGGCAGCCTACTTATGAATCATTCTCCTCTCATCCTACAGGAGGTGGCTCAGGAGATGGCCAGAACAAGAGGTGGAGTGGTCCAACTCCACACTCTACCACCAATGGAGGAGGCGGTCTCCGCGCTGGAGATTGCCAGAGTGGCCTCAAGGCATACGGTGGGGGATGGCGAGACAGGAGGCTGTGAGCAACAGGTCATTGGATAGCACTTTCTTGAGGTAAAGGAAATGGAGAAGACCCGTGCCCAATGTGTGCTATGGAGCTAAGATGTGTGATCTGAGGGAATGGTTGTGCTGAGGCACATGTTGAGTAGGATGAGTCCCCATTTCCATTTTCTTGTCTTTCCCACGGAGCCAGTTGCAGAGCGGAGCAAAATGGACCTGCTGAATTGGCACCGCCATCCTCGCCAGGGAGACGGAAACTCCATGGAACCTGCATGGTCACATCATAGCACGGCACGTTGACCAGCGCAGACACATGCACCTCAGGTTGGCCACAGAGTAACGTAGAAAGAGGAGCACTGAGTGAATCTCAACATGCATGAGCAGTAGGAGGAGGAAGGTGAAGCAGAGTCAGCTTTGGGCAGTCCCCCTCAGAGGATGGAGGACAGATGCAGCGATTCTTCCCTGGGCAAAGACGCTGGGCCTCGGGTGTCACAAACAAGGAGGGCCTTCCTCGAGAACCAGAGGAAGTTAAGTTCCTGTTTGTCGGAGTTCCCTGAGGCCTTGAGGAGCATGGCCAGGCAATGGAGAAGTCCATGCAGCGCATGTGCTTTGTCATGACTCGGACTCGATTGCATGAGCTCCTTCATTGAGGGATTGGGCTACCTCCAGGAGAGCACCACTCTGAGTAGATGCAGGAGCACTATGCTGATATGCACAGAAAGAGTGGAACACTCTACAGCATTGACCGCTCAGTGTTAATTATTTGTTCATCGGATCTGGGCATCGCTGGCTAGGACAGCATTTATTGCCCATCCCTAATTGCCCTTGAGAAGGTGGTGGCGAGCCGCCTTCTTGAACCGCTGCAGTCCCTATGGGGTAGTTACACCCACAGTGCTGTTAGGAAGGGAGTTCCAGAATTTTGACCCAGCAACAGTGAAGGAATGGCGATATCGTTCCAAGTCAGGATGGTGTGTGGCTGGGAGAAGAACGTGCAGGTGGGGGTGTTCCCAAGCAACGGCTGCCCTTGTTCTTAGAATTTAAGGCACAAAAAGAGGCCACTTGGCCCATCTTGGCTCTTCTAGGTGATAGAGGTCGTGGGTTTGGAAGGTGCTGTCTAAGGAGCCTTGGCATGTTGCTGCAATGCATCTTGTAGATGGTACACACTGCTGCCACTGTGCGTTGGTGGTGAAGGGAGTGAATGTTTGTAGATGGGGTGCCAATCAATCAGGTTGTTTTGTCTCGATGGTGTCGAGCTTCTTGAGTGTTGTTGGAGCTGCACCAATCCAGGCAATTGGAGATTATTCCATCACACTCCTGATTTGTGCCTTGTAGATGGTAGACAGGCTTTGGACAGTCAGGAGGTGTGTTACCCGCCGCAGGATTCCGAGCCTCTGACCTGCGCTTGTAGCCACGGGGGTATTTATACGGCGACTCCAGTTCAGTTTCTGGTCAATGGTAGCCCCTAGGATGTTGAAAGTGGGGGATTCAGTGATTGTAAAAGGGGTGGGGGAGTTGCATTACTGGTTAAGGAGAATATCACAGCTATACTGCGGGAGGACACCTCGGAGGGGTCATGCAGCGAGGCAATATGGGTGGAGCTCAGGAATAGGAAGGGTGCAGTCACGATGTTGGGGCTTTACTACAGGCCTCCCAACAGCCAGCGGGAGGTAGAGGAGCAGATATGTAGACAGATTTTGGAAAGATGTAAAGGTAACAGGGTTGTAGTGGTGGGTGATTTTAACTTCCCCTATATTGACTGGGACTCACTTAGTGCTAGGGGCTTGGATAGAGCAGAATTTGTAAGGAGCATCCAGGAGGGCTTCTTGAAACAATATGTAGATAGTCCAACTAGGGATGGGGCCGTACTGGACCTGGTATTGAGGAATGAGCCCGGCCAGGTGGTCGAAGTTTCAGTAGGGGATTATTTCGGGAACAGTGACCATAATTCCATACGTTTTAAGGTACTTGTGGATAAGGATAAGAGTAGTCCTCAGGTGAAGGTGCTAAATTGGGGGAAGACTAATTATAACAATATTAGGCAGGAACTGAAGAATTTAGATTGGGGGCGGCTGTTTGAGGGTAAATCAACATCTGACATGTGGGAGTCTTTCAAACGTCAGTTGATTAGAATCCAGGACCAGCATGTTCCTGTGAGGAAGAAGGATAAGTTTGGCAAGTTTCGGGAACCTTGGATAACGCAGGATATTGTGAGCCTCGTCAAAAAGAAAAAGGAAGCATTTGTAAGGGCTAGAAGGCTAGGAACAGACGAATCCCTTGAGGAATATAAAGACAGTAGGAAGGAACTTAAGCAAGGAGTCAGGAGGGCTAAAAGGGGTTATGAGAAGTCATTGGCAAACAGGATTAAGGAAAATCCCAAGGCTTTTTATACATATATAAAGAGCAAGAGGGTAACCAGGGAAAGGGTTGGCCCACTCAAGGACAGAGATGGGAATCTATGTGTGGAGCCAGAGGAAATGGGCGAGGTACTAAATGAGTACTTTGCATCAGTATTCACCAAAGAGAAGGACTTTGTGGATGATGAGCCTAGGGAAGGGAGTGTAGATAGTCTCAGTCATCTCATTCTCAAAAAGGAGGAGGTGTTGGTTGTCTTGCAAAGCATTAAGGTAGATAGGTCCCCAGGGCCTGATGGGATCTACCCCAGAATACTGAGGGAGGCAAGGGAAGAAATTGCTGGGGCCTTGACAGAAATCTTTGCATCCTCATTGGCTACAGGTGAGGTCCCAGAGGACTGGAGAATAGCCAATGTTGTTCCTTTGTTTAAGAAGGGTAGCAAGGCTAATCCAGTAAATTATAGGCCGGTGAGCCTGACGTCAGTGGTAGGGAAATTATTAGAGAGGATTCTTCGGGACAGGATTTACTCCCATTTGGAAACAAATGGACTTATTCGCGAGAGGCAGCATGGTTTTGTGAAGGGGAGGTCGTGTCTCACTAATTTGATTGAGTTTTTTGAGGAAGTGACGAAGATGATTGATGAAGGAAGGGCAGTGGATGTTATCTATTTGGACTTCAGTAAAGCCTTTGACAAGGTCCCTCATAGCAGACTGATACAAAAGGTGAAGTCACATGGGATCAGAGGAGAGCTGGCAAGATGGATACAGAACTGGCTCGGTCATAGAAGACAGAGGGTAGCAGTGGAAGGGTGCTTTTCTGAATGGAGGGATGTGATGAGTGGTGTTCCGCAGGGATCAGAGCTGGGACCTTTGCTGTTTGTAGTATATATAAATGATTTGGAGGAAAATGTAGCTGGTCTGATTAGTAAGTTTGCTGACGACACAATGGTTGGTGGAGTTGCGGACAGTGATGAGGATTGTCAGAGGATACAGCAGGATATAGATCGGTTGGAGACTTGGGCGGAGAAATGGCAGATGGAGTTTAATTCAGACAAATGTGAGGTAATGCATTTTGGAAGGTCTAATGCAGACCCAGAGAGATCTGGGCATTCAGGTCCACAGGTCACTGAAAGTGGCAACGCAGGTGGATAAGGTAGTCAAGAAGGCATATGGCATGCTTGCCTTCATCGGTCGGGGCATAGAGTATAAAAATAGGCAAGTCATGTTGCAGCTGTACAAAACTTTAGTTAGGCCACACTTAGAATATTGCATGCAATTCTGGTCGCCACACTACCAGAAGGACGTGGAGGCTTTGGAGAGGGTACAGAGAAGGTTTACCAGGATGTTGCCTGGTCTGGAGGGCATTAGCTATGAGGAGAGGTTGGATAAACTCGGATTGTTCTCACTGGAACGACGGAGGTGGAGGGGCGACATGATAGAGGTTTACAAAGTTATAAGCGGCAGGACAGAGTGGATAGTCAGAAGCTTTTTCCCAGGGTGGAAGAGTCAGTTACTAGGGGACATAGGTTTAAGGTGAGAGGGGCAAAGTTTAGAGGGGATGTGTGAAGCAAGTTCTTTACACAGAGGGTGGTGAGTGCCTGGAACTTGTTGCCGGGGGAGGTGGTGGAAGCAGGTGCCATAGAGACGTTTAAGAGGCATCTTGACAAATACATGAATAGGATGGGAATAGAGGGATACGGACCCTGGAAGTGCAGAAGGTTTTAGTTTAGGCAGGCATCAAGACCGGCGCAGGCTTGGAAGGCCGAATGGCCAGTTCCTGTGCTGTACTGTTCTTTGTTCTTTGTTCTTTTTAATGCCATTGAATATCAAGGAGAGATGGTTAGACTCTCTCTTCTTTGAGATAGTCATTGCCTGGCACTTGTGTGGCGCAAATCATATGTGCCACTTATCAGCCCAAGCCTGGATATTGTCCAAGTCTTGCTGTATTTCTACACGGGCTGGTTCAGTATCTGAGGAATCATGAATGGTGCTGAACATTATGCAATCATCAGTGAACATCCCCACTTCTGACCTTATGATTGAAGGAAGGTCATTGATGAAGCAGCTGAAGATGGTTGGGCCGAGGACACTACCCTGAGGAACTCCTGCAGTGATGTTCTACAGCTGAGATGACTGTCCTCCAACAACCGTCTTCCTTTGCGCTAGGTATGACTCCAACCAGTGGAGTGTTTTCCACCTGATTCCCATTGACTCCAGTTTTGCTAGGGCTCCTTGATGCCATACTCAGTCAAGTGTTGCCTTGATGTCAAGGGCAGTCACTCTCACCTCACCTCTTTTGCCACTCAGCTCTTTTGTCCACATTTGAACCAAGGCTGTGATGAGGTCAGGAGCTGAGTGGCTCTGGCGAAACCCAAACTGAGTGTCATTGAGCAGGTTATTGCTAAGCAAATGCTGCTTGATAGCACTGTCAACAACACCTTCCATCACTTTACTAATGATCGACAATAGATTGATGGGGCGATAATTGGCCTGGTTGGATTTGGCCAGCTTTTTGTGCACAGGACATACCTGGGCAATTTTCCACATTGCTGGGTCGATGCCATTGTTGTATCTGTACTGGAACAGCTTGGCTAGAGGCGCGGCAAGTTCTGGAGCACAGGTCTTCAGTGCAATTGCCGGAATGTTGTCAGGGCCCATAGCCTTTGCAGTATCTTGTTTCTTCAGTCGTTTCTTGATATCACGTGGAGTGAATCGAATTGGCTGAAGACTGGCATCTGTGAGTCTGGGGACTTCAGGAGGAGGCTGAGATGAATCATCCATTTGGCACTTCTGGCTGAAGATTGTTGCAAATGCTTCAGCCTTATCTTTCGCACTGATGTGCTGGGCTCCCCCATCATTGAGGATGGGGATATTTGTGGAGCCACCTCCTCCTGTCAGTTGTTTAATTGTCCACCACCATTCACGACTGGACGTGGCAGGACTGCAGAGCTTAGATCTGATCCGTTGGTTGTGGGATCGCTTAGCTCTGTCTATCGCATGCTGCATATGCTGTTTGGCATGCAAGTAGTCCTAGGTTGAGTCTTCACAAGCTTGACACCTCATTTTGAAGTATGCCTGGTGCTGCTGCTGGTATGCCCTACTACACTTTTCATTGAATCAGGGTTGATCCCCTGGCTTGATGGTAATGGTAGAGTGGGGGATATACCGGGCTATGAGATTACAGATTGTGGTTGAGTGCAATTCTGCTGTTGCTGGTGGCCCACAGCACCTCATGGATGCCCAGCTTTGAGTTGCTAGATCTGTTCGAAGTCTATCCCATTTAGCACGGTAGTACTGCCACACAGCACGATGGAGGGTATCCTCATTGTGAAGACGGGACGTCTCCACAAGGACTGTACGGTGGTCACTCCTACCAATACTGTCATGGACAGATGCATCCGCGACAGGCAGATTGGTGAGGACAAGGTCAAGTATGTTTTTCCCTCTTGTTGGTTCCCTCACCACCTGCTGCAACACAGTCTAGCAGCTATGTCCTTTGGGACTCAGCCAGCTCAGTCAGTAATGGTGCAACCGAGCCACTCTTGGTGATGGACATTGAAGTCCCCCACCCAGAGTACATTATGCACCCTTGCCACCTTCAGTGCTTCCTCCAAGTGGTGTTCAACATGGAGGAGTACTGTTTCATCAGCTGAGGGGGCGGGGGGTTGGGTGGGTGCGGTCAGTGATAATCAGCGGGAAGTTTCCTTGCCCATGTTTGACCTGATACCATGAGAGTTCATGGGGTCTGGAGTTGATGTTGAGGACTCCCAGGGTAACTCCCTCCCAATTGTATACCACTATGTTGCCACCTGTGCTGAGTCTGTCCTGCCGGTGGGACAGGACATATCCAGCATTGGTGATGGCGGAATCTGGGACATTGTCTGTAAGATATGATTCAGTGAGTATAACTATATCAGGTTGCTGCTTGACTAGTCTGTGGGACAGATCTCCCAACTTTGGCACAAGCCCCCAGATGTTGGTAAGGAGGACTTTGCAGGGTCAACAGGGTTGGGTTTGCCGTTGTCGTTTCTGTTGCCTAGTTGATGGCGGGTGGTCCGTCCGGTTTCATTCCTTATTGACTTTGTAGTGGCTTGATACAACTGAGTGGCTTGCTGGGCCATTTCAGAGAGCATTAAGAGTCAACCACATTGCTGTGGGTCTGGGGTCACACGTAGGCCAGACCAGGTAAGGACAGCAGATTTCCTTCCCTAAAGGACATTAGTGAACCAGATGGGTTGTTATGACAATCGACAACAGTTTCATGACCATCATTACACTAGCTTTTAATTCCAGATTTATTAATTGAATTCAAATTCCACCTTCTACCATGGTGGGATTTGAACCCATGTCCCCAGAGCATTACCTTGGGTCTCTGGGTTACTAGTCCAATGACAATTCCACTATGCCGCCGCCTCTGTCACTGATGGCTCAGAGGTGCTCGGAGTAGATGCCAGCTGCGTCCCAGTCAATGGCCTCATCCAAAATCAACGGGCGCCAGGAAAAGGCTGAGATGATCATAGCCACTCCTCAGAGGACATCGGCATCACTCTTCAGTCCCTCGCCCCCTCACCCCCTCCGATTCAGGAGCCATCTGTGTGCTCAGGCCCTGTGACAGAGGCAGCCCCTGAAATGATGCACGCCCAGCAGCCTGTGGAGGAGCCCCCATGGACACCTCCAAGACAATGATGGAAGACAAGGACATCTCAGCTGGAGACATCTTCTGCCACAGGGGAGCACCCATAGAAGTGGTAGGGAGAGGAAGGCACCACTCTACTGAATTCACTTAATGCATCACATGGGTGCTATTGTCTACATCTGTGTTACTTTGTTGGCATCACAATATAACTTCTTTATGTCATCACTCTGACAGGTGTGTTGTTGATGTCTCATCTCAGAAGGGGGACATAGTATTGTGGGGTGGTTGGCAGGGACGTGGGGCCCTGAGAAAATTCTGTGTCCATGCCTTGTGATGTTGGACAATGTTGGCAGAAGAATCCTCAGTCTGCATGGCTGCCAATGAGACCTTGCAGTTAAGGGTCATGGTGGTGAAATAGCTCTGTATGCTGGAAGGTGAGTTGTGGCGTCATCAGCCACAAGGGGTTGAGGGTGATCAGGTGAAGCGCTGCTAAATCAGTGTGGCCCTTGCTGCCATGTCAGCTTGCAGTTTGCCCTGAGGTCTCGGACAGCGTTGACAGGCATCCTCCACTGCCTGGGCGCTGGCCACCTCTTGATCGATCCCTACCTCCTCCTCTTCTTCCTCCTCCCAGTCCTCCTCCGAGGTTGAGTGGTGTTCCAACTCCTCCTCTTCAACCATCTCCAGGCTTCTTCGCAGTGTCATGTTGTGCAAGATGCAGCAGACGACCACGATACAAGACACTCTGGCTGGCTCGTACTGGAGGGCAACACCTGACTGGTCAGGGCAGCAAATCTTCAAGAGGCCAATGATCTGTTCAATGCAGGTCCGTGTTAGGACGTGGCTCTGGTTGCACAGCCTCTCTCAATCTGTGTCTAGGGTTTGGACGGAGGTCAGGAGCCCCCTCTTTAGGGGATAACCCTTATCCCTCAGCAGCCACCCACGGAGTCTGGAGGTGGGCCTGAAGAGGTGCAGCACCTGGTACTTTTGCAGGATAAAGGAGTCATGACAGCTGCCCAGGAACCATGCGCAGACATGCAAGATTCACTTATTAACAGCTAATCTGTACTAATGCTTTGTCTTTCAACACACCATTAACATATTGTTTGCCTTTGCTCCGTGACCTTTTGGTCAGCTATGTGGCCTGGTCCAATCTCGACCTCCTTTGTTATCTCTTGCCCCACCCCCACCTCACCTACTTATAACCTGTGACTTTTCTAATATTTGTCAGTTCCGAAGAAGGGTCACTGACCCGAAACGTTGACTCTGCTTCTCTTTTCACAGATGCTGCCGGACCTGCTGAGTGGTTCCAGCATTTCTTGTTTTTGTGTGCAAGATTCACTTCCTGTGGTCACAGACCAGCTGAACATTCAATGAATGGTCACCCTTTCTGTTCAGGAATCTGACTGATTGGCTTATCGGTGCCTTAATGGCTAAATGCGTGCAATCAGTGACTCCCCGGACCTGAGGGAATTCATCGAGGGCAGCAAAGTCCTCTGTTCCTGCACCGGCCCATCTATGCCAAAGTGGATATAGTTCCCCCACCCTCCAGAATAATGGCATCTGTGACCCGCCTGATGGCATAATGAGCTGCTGACCCGAGATGCCACTTAGGTCTGCAGATGATCGCTAGAATGACCCGGTTGTGTAAAAATTCAGGGCGATGGTGACCTTGATGGCTGCAGGTAGGAAACTGCCATGGGGGACTTGAGGCCTCAGGTCATTGTGGACCAGAGCACAAAGGCACGAGACTATCACCTGGATATGAATAGCCTCCTGCGGCACTGGCGCTCTGTCATTTGCAGGTGGGTGGTAAACTCGAAGTCTTGGGTAGCGTCTTCTTCCCCTTGCACCCCCGACTGTGCTCTTCAGGCCTCACGCTGTCCAGGAGTTTGCGTCTGCTGAAGCTCATCCTGGCTGCTCTGTCCAATGTCAGAGTAACCTGTTCCCATCTGAACTCCCTCAGCTGGGCTTTGAATTCACAGGCCTTCCCCTGCCAACCCCATCTGCTCCAGTGATGCCAGCAGCTTCACGTCCCTCTCCAGATTCCCACCACTCACCACTGAGAAAAGCAAGTCTTGTTGCAGCAGCAATGGTTACTCTGTGGCACTTTTGGAAAAACTGAGATATATTTTGGATCTCTGCATCATGTTAAGCAGCCCTTCCCATAGCCCTCATGGCCCTTCACATTGTTCACATCTTCCAAACCCTGCCAGGCATCCTCCCTTTGCCCTTCCATTGAAAATCCCAAACTGCTGCTGACTAGCCTGTTAATGAGCTCCACAATGAGCTCAACAGGCAATTAATTGGAGGCGTGCAGGCTTGCAGTTTCTTCCCTCCCGACGTCCCTTTAAAAATAGTTTCATGTTCGGGAGGCGGCAGGACCCGGTGCTGACCTCCGAGAATGCAATCTTCAAATCGTGCGGGCACCTACTTCCACTCTTAACCGACTTTGAAAATCTGGCCCTTTGTATCTGCTTTCACAGTAGAAGGCACAAAAAATATTCCAGAAGTAGTGAGGAATGAAGGGTCTCGTGAAAACTTCGGGAAATTAGTATTAGTAAAGAAATGGTACAAAAGAAATTAATCGGACTAAAAGCCGACAAATCTCTTGGAACTGATGGCCTACATTCTCGGGTTTTGAAAGAGGTGACTACAGAGATAGTGTATACATTTGTTTTGATCTTCTGGAATTCCCTAGATTCCAGAATGATCCCCGTGGATTGAAAAGTAGCAAACATAACCCCCGCTATTTAAGAAAGCATAGAAAGAAAACAGGGAACATGGACAAGTTAACCTGACATCAGTAGTAGGGAAAAGGCAAGAATCTATTATTCAGGAAGTGATAACAGAGTGCTTTAGAAAATCATAATATGATTGGTCAGACTTAATGGGGATTTATAAAAGGGAAGTTGTGATTGACACATCTGTTAAGAGTTTTTGAGGTTGTAATTAATATGGGGGAATAAGGGGGAATCAGTGGATGTGGTGTCACTGGATTTTCAAAAAGTGTTCAATACGATGTCACGAAAGAGGGATTAGACAAAATTAGGACTCATGGGATGGGTGATAATATATTAGCATGGATTAAGGAATGGTAAATGGACAGAAAACAGACAGTAGGAATAAACGGGTCATATTTGGGTTGGCAGGGCGTAACTAGTGGGGTCCTGCAAGGATCAGTGCTTGGGCCTCAGATATTTACAATCTATATCAATCACTTAGATGAGCGAACCGAGTGTGACGTATCCAAGTTTGGTGATAAGACTAAGTTAGGTGAGGAAGTAAGCTGTGAGGAGGACACAAAGAAGCTGCAAAAGAATATATAGTTTAAGCGAGTGAACAGTGTGGCAGATGGAATATAATGGGGAGAAATGTGAAGTTATCGAATTTGTTGGAAAAATAGAAAAGCAGAATATTTTTTAATGGTGAAAGACTGGTATTCAGAAGGGCCTGGGTTCACAAATGACACAAAGTTAACACAGATACACCAAGCAACTACAAAAGCAAATGGTATGTTAGCCTTTATTACAAAGAGATTGGGGTATAAGAGTAAGCAAGTCTTACTGCAATTGTAAAGCGTCTTTGTGAGACCAAAGCTGGAAAACTGTGTACAGTTTTGGTCTCCTTATCTAAGAAAGGATGTACTCGCCTTGGAGGGACTGCAAAGTTGGTTCACTAGACTGATCCCTGGGATTATTTTATCAGGAGAGATTGAATAGACTAGGTCGATATTCCCCAGAATTTAGAAGAACGAGGTGTAATTTCATTGAAACATGCAAAATTCTTAAGGGACTTCACAGGGTTGATGCTGGGAGGATGTTTCCCTTTCAAGGTCACAGTCTCAAAGTAAGGGGGTCGACCAATTAGGACTGAGATGGGGAGAAATTTCTTCACTCAAAGGATTGTGAACCTTTGGAATTCTGTACCCCAGAGAGCTATGAATACTTTAGCATTGAGTATATTCAAGTCAGAGAGTGATAGACTTTTGGATACTAAATGAATTGAGGAATATGGAGATAGTGTGAGATGGTATAGCTGAGGTAGAAGCTCATCCAAGATCGTATCGAATTGGGTGGAACAGGCTCGAGGGGCCAAATGGCCTACTCCTGCTTCTACTTCATATGTTCTTGTGTAAAGTGTGACAATCTATAAAACTCAGTTGTCCATTGGCACCGTAAAAAAATTCTGCAAACCCTTCAGCAGTCAGCAGTCAATTTAATGAGATGTTAGTTTTTATTACAGATTCATTTGATTGCCTCCTGCTATTTTACGAACATACGAATTAGGAGCAGGAGTAGGCCACTTGGCCCCACAAGCCTGTTTCGCCATTCAAGAAGATCATGGCTGATCTGATTGTAATCTGAACTCCACATTCCTGCCTACCCCCAATAACCTTTCACCCCCTTGCTCATCAAGAATACTATCTACCTCTGCCTTAAAAATATTCAAAGACTCTGCGTCTGCTGCCTTTTGAGGAAGAGAGTTTCGAAGACCCACAACCCTCTGAGAGGAAAAGATTCTCCTCATCTCTGTCTCAAATGGGCAACCCCTTATTTTTAAAAGTGACCCCTAGTTCTAGATTCTCCCACAAGGTGTAACATCCTTTCCACATACACCCTGTCAAGACCCCTCAGGATCTTATATGTTTCAAACAAGTCCTCTTACTCTCCTAAACTCCAGCGGATACAAGCCTAGCCTGTCCAACCTTTCCTCATAAGACAACCCGCCCATTCCAGGTATTAGTCCAGTAAACAAAGAACAAAAGAAAGAACAAAGAACAGTACAGCACAGGAACAGGCCATTCGGCCCTCCAAGCCTGCGCCGATCTTGATGCCTGTCTAAACTAAAACCTACTGCACTTCCGGGGTCCGTATCCCTCTATTCCCATCCTATTCATGTATTTGTCAAGATGCCTCTTAAACGTTGCTATCGTACCTGCTTCCACCACCTCCCCCGGCAGCAAGTTCCAGGCACTCACCACCCTCTGTGTAAAAAACTTGCCTCGCACATCCCCTCTAAACTTTGCCCCTCTCACCTTAAACCTATGTCCCCTAGTAACTGACTCTTCCACCCTGGGAAAAAGCTTCTGACTATCCACTCTGTCCATGCCACTCATAACTTTGTAAACCTCTATCATGTCGCCCCTCCACTTCCGTCGTTCCAGTGAAAACAATCCAAGTTTATCCAACGTCTCCTCATAGCTCATCCCCTCCAGACCAGGCAACCTCCTGGTAAACCTCTTCTGTACCCTCTCCAAAGCCTCCACATCCTTCTGGTAGTGTGATGACCAGAATTGTACACAGTACTCCAGATGTGTTCTCACCAATGCCCTGCATAACTGAAGCATAACCTCCCTACTTTTGTATTTAATTCCCCTCGCAATAAACAAACAGCATTCTGTTAACTTTCCTAATTACTTGCTGAAACTATATACCAACCTTTTGCTATTTATGCACTAGGGCACCCGGATCCCTCTGCATCTCAGAGCTCTGCAATCTTTCACCATTTAGATAATAAGCTTTTTTATTCTTCCTGCCACAGTGGACAGTTTCACATATTCCCACATCGTACTCCATTTGCCAGATCTATGCCCACTCACTAAACCTATCCATATCTCTTTGTAGCTTCCTTATGTCCTCTTCACAACTTACTTTCCTACCTATCTTTGTGCCAGCAGCAAATTAGCAACCATACCTTCGGTCCCTTCATCTAAGTCATTTATATAAATTGTAAAAAGTTGAGCCCCAGTTGATCCCTGCGGCCCACCACTTGTTACATCTTGCCAACCAGAAAATGACCCATTTATGTCTACTCTCTGTTTCCTGTTAGCTAGCCAATCTTCTATCCACGCCACTATTTAACCCCTATACCATGAGCTTTTATTTTCCACAATAACCTTTGATGTGGCACCTTATCAAATGCCTTCTGGAAATGTAAATATAGTACATCCACTGGTTCCCCTTTATCCACAGCACATGTTACTTCTTCAAAGAACTCCAATAAATTGGTTAAACATGATTTCCCTTTCACAAAACCATGTTGGCTCTGCCTGATTACCTTGAATGGTTCTAAGTGCCCTACTATAACATTGTTACGACCAGGTGAGAAAGGGGTCTAGGGTTCTCTCAGCCTTCACCTGGTCTTACCGCAACAGGGTAATCTAATGGAACTTTCCCCAAATTTAGGGAAGTTTGGAAAAGTAAAACCAACGCATCAACTATCTCACTAGCCACTTCTTTGACCCTAGGATGAAGTCTATCAGGACCCAGGGACTTATCAGCCCACAGCTCCAACAATTTGCTCAGTACCACTTCCCTGGTGATTGTAATTTTCTTGAGTTCCTCTCTCCCTTCCATTTCCTGATTTATAGCAGTCTTCCTTGCTGATGAACCCTTTATTTAATTACTGCATTGCCTGTCACTCTCACTCTTTCAACAAGACAAAAAATACAAGCCTGAGCTATCCATTACAGCAAAATTCTCTTCGCACTGAAGATTATAAATACAGGAATGCAGGACCTTATGGGCTAAAAGATTGGTTTGCGCCAGTTTTCAGCCACAAGGATTGTTGGTTCCGGTAGAAAGCGGGAGCGCATAAATTTTGTTGCTTACAACCCTGCACGACCCGAACTGCTGGCTGTCCGCACACAGAACAGGAGGTCTAAGTGCATGTGTGGCTAGCATGTGTTCCACTAGCCTCCAGCTCCTAAAGGGAAGCTGCACTAGAGGCGCTGGCATTGGAAATGGTCTTAAGGAGAGAGGCCATGTCTTCGCAGGGGGCGAGGAGACACTTATGTCAGACACTTCAAAGGGAGTGGGAGCAGGTGGCAAGGGAGGTAAATGCCTGGAGTCTGGCCCTGAGAACCTGGCAGCTACACTGGAATGAGTATAATGACCTCACACGCGTGGTCAAGATCAGAGAATGCATCTTTACAGCACCTGTCATGCTTACCAAACCACAAGCCTCTCATGTTGCTCAATGCACCACGCCCCCATCACTCACCCAGCAACACTCACATCTAACACTCACATACTCCACCTCATCTACATACATCTTCCACTGATGCCAGCCTCACACCCACGTCTCGCTGCCTCCACAAACCTCCAGCTATTCAGCTATGGCAGGCACATCACCCAAACACAGTGCCACACAATCACTGACATTCTGCCCTTTCTTTTGCAGGACAACGTTGCCCATAACAGGAGAGGGAGCAGCAGAAGACTAGTGGGGGTGCTGCCACGATTCCATCTACTCAGCCCAACAGAGGAGATGGTACTGTAAACCATGGGGCTAGGTGCCACAGATCCAGCAGCATCCGGCGTCACTGAGAACCAAAAGGATTATGGTAATTTACTGCCTTTTGCACCTTCTCAACTCCCTCCTCATCCTCATCATGAGAGCTGGCATGAGTGAAGGCTGCAGATGGTGTAACCATGGAACTCCTGCTTTCCGCCCCACCCCACTCCCTCAACCCAACCCTCCCCTTCTGTTTTTATGGTTTCAGGCACCCTAGAATTCCCGTTTGGACAGTCACAGCATACCCAGGAGGAAGACAGAGAGCAAATCCACCCCAGTGATGAGGAAGCATCATCACTTGATCTGACACTCGCAGCCACCAGCTCAGATACTGACACTGTGCGACACTGTGCATAGCTTAGAGGCTGGTATAGAGTCAGGATCTGCACATGGTGAATCACCAGTCACAAGTGGGCTTCAGCCAGGCTGGGGCATGGATGGCACGTATACCAGCTCATCGGAGGGCGAGGTCATAGATGTGATCTGCTGCAGGGGATTCAGATGAGAACTTTGATGGGGCGGCATACAGGAGAAGGCTGATGAGCATTGGCAAACCTGCCACAGTCTCCTGTCACTATCAAAGAGTATTGATGAGTACAACTCCAATGTGGCACAGGGAATTGTGCAGAGCTAGGAGGCCATCCTTTCCAGAGTGGAAGTGGTGGCCAAGTCCATGACTGCACTAGCAGACTTAACAGCGAAGGAGCGTCAGGTGGCTGCTGTCTCAATCTCCATTGTGGCACAAGCAGAAGCCACCTAAAGTCTCAGTGCTGCAGTGGAAGCTCAGATGGAGGTCATGAGATCCATGTGTTCTGTCGTGCAGGCTCAGGCTGCTGCCATCATGTCTTGCAGGCTCTCACGGCAGTTCAGCAATCTTTCCTGCAACAAATTACTAGGATTGCTAAGGTGTTGCCCTGTGGGAGTTGCAATGGTATTATGGAGCACAATCCTGCTGTCCTTTCTCAGGATGACAGCATTCACATTTCCACTACTGCCACTCCGCCAGTTCCCTTGCTGTTGCCTCACAGCCAGCCAGCCCAGCCCAGATCACTGCCACCCTTGCCAAGGTGGTGCAGTGTGAAACTGGGCTGTCAAGGCCCAGAGCTGCTCGAGATTGTTCTGAAAGGTCATCTGCAGTCTCCCCAGTGGAAGTCAGCTGCCTTGCGCCAACCATGCTGCAATCATCGGGATATCACTGAGTAGAGCACTAAGAAGGTAAAGGCACCCGCAAGACAGGCACGAAGGGAATGCACAAGGATGAACAGTTCATTTCTGTTTTTATAATTGAGTGTGTTTTTGGATAAAGATGTTATGGAAAGGTTTTGTTGGTGGCTTTTATTGTTGGAAGATGGCCAAAGGAGCGCTGTGATGGGGCGTCGCGAATTGCATGTAACAGTGGAGAATGGTGGGTCCATGTTGTTAATTGTATATTAATTGTGTTTAATTGTATGCAGATGGTGGGAATTAACTGGGGATTCACTTGTGCCCCTATAGATACTGGCACAGTGTTTATGTAGTGTTGTGGTTATCATGTTTGCTTCATATGCAAAAAGTCCCCTGTTTGAAACCAAGCAGAAATATCAAAATTTGTCCATTTAAGTGCGAGGTAGAATTGAATGATGCACATTTGTTGTTCAGTATTAAAGTGCAGGGTTTCTGTAGTGCAGTGGTAATCATATTGGTTTCACACTTGAAAGGTTCCCCAGTTCAAAAGTGGGCAGAAAAATGATCAAAGCAACAGCTGAGGTGTGGCGCGGTGAGCATACAGTGGTTAGTACCATTGTGGCTGCGGCAACCTTAGTTCAAATTAGAGTCATCAAACAGTTTGCTTTAGCTCTGGATATGGTAGTGTAATGGTTATGTTACTGGATTAGTGATTTATGAGTTCTAATCCGACTATGGTGAGAATTTAAAATCTATAAATAAACACTGACTTCAACTGTGGCTGTTGGAGTTGGGAGATGTTTGCTTGTCATCTGTAGCTGTGTAAATAAATTCTTATAAAAGTATAAAAAGATTGGCTTCGTTTATATCCTTCACCAACTGGCTTTCTGGAACATAACTCATATTGCTCTGGGGAAATTATATCACTGAAATCAAAGCCTGATAATGGCTCTCTCAAAGCCCATCTGGTTAAAAGGGGTCCAAGATGCCTCCTCCTTCTCTTCTTCCTCCTACTGGGTTGGCCTCCAGATCCCTGGAGGTAATGGCTATATCCTCATACTGGTTGTGGAGGACCGCCTCCAAGCAGTCAAGGCAGTAGAACTGTTGTTTGAGGAGGGCGATTTGTCTGCTCAATGATGTTCCAAGGGGCTCCTTGGCCATTATTGTAGGCACACTCTGCTCACGAGGCCGGTGGGGTGGGGGGGGTGGGTGGTGGGAGGCGGGCGCAGTTATCAGCCCTTGACCTCGATAAATCAGCTTCTATGGGAACGGCAGACTGGCACAGGATGAATGCTTCATGGCTGCTACCTGGATAGCAGGCATTCACTGAAATTATGTTCTTCCCAGGGTTTCACACTAACTGCACATTTCTGAAATGGAAACTCTTGCAATTCCTGTATCTCTCCCCTGGACCTGGGGGCCCCATAGAGCCACGTATACACAGTCAATGGCATACTGCACTGTCAGGGGAATCCTGCTATCCTGGCAAAGCCATATGCTTTTTCATCCTGCTTGGCCCTCCTCAATATAAAGATGATGAACGGCGCTCATCTGGAGTAGATGGCGTCTGTGACTTCCTTGCTGAATTGTTGAATCTGAGTTGTCTCAGCATTGCTCCTGTGTCATGTATAGGTATGAGAAATGATCTCTGAAAACCCAAAGTGGGTAGAGTCTTCTGTGGAGAACTCTCCTCCCTTTTTGCAGAGCTTCCCCTCTCTAAATCTTTTATTCCATTTCCTGGTCATGTTGCAGACCAAGAAGCAGTGCCACTACAGCCCCAGACCTGGGACAGGTGTTCTTCTGTCCTCCCAGACTGTAAGCACCAGCCCTCAAAAACTAATTTCAAAAACACAGCACAGTACTTACACAAATTCAACCTGAGTGTCAGTAAGTCAAAAGCACCTCACCTGCAACTCGTTGACTGGCCCTTTAAATAGTTCTGGTGCAGGACCCATTTTGCAGCTAAATGCTTGATCTTTGGTAAGTGACAAGCAAATTTGTTCAGTGGAGGTGTGTGATCTAAATTTGGCAGTTGGAGGTAACATCAGCTGATAGGGCTGCATGATGTCATAATAGGACCAGCTCAGTTGCTTCCGGCGCACGCACGAGATGCCAGTGCAAGTGTGCTTCTCAATACAGTGCGCCATGCAGGCCATGCCAGAAACAGCTGGCAGCACAACACACACCCCAGGAGGGCATTCAGCTTCTATAGTGCCATATCCAGCAGTGCTATGAATCTGAATTTTGCAGCCATACTCTCACATGAGCACACTTAATGCTACCTTCCCCAAGTTTTCAGCAGCCATCGTAGTGCTAACTTCCACTACAATCATTTAATCATCAGTTGAATATCTTCCTCAGTTAAACTGTTAGCATGATTTCAATCAGTGAAATCGAAGGGGACATTAGATTGAAGATTAAATGTGGTTGTAGTTATTGTGGTAATTGCAACTGCAATGCATGATTCATCTGATTAAAGTGATGGTGATCTTGCATGATCGATCAGCTGGTTGTTATACATTTAACAATGTGCAGCACAGGCACTTCAAACAACTGAGCATTACATTGGTCAGGAGAGGCTGAGCAACTTTCATTTTATTTAGTCACATTTAGTGCTAAATTGTCAGTTTGGTTCAGTTAGTAGCATTCTTGACTCTCAGTCTGAAGGTTGTACAGTCCAGCACTTAAGCATTTGCATTGCACTACAGTATTAAAGAGGTGCTGCGCTGTCACGGATGCTGTCCTTTGCAAGGTTTGTTGAACCTAGGCCCTTCTCCCTGCTCTGTTGGTTGTTAAAGATCCCATGACACTACTTGGAGAAGAATACAGATTTCTGCCAACACCCTGCCTCCCTCAAACAATACTGCCAAAAACAGATTAGCTGGCAATGTATCTATTTTTGGGGTATTGCTATGCACAGTATGATTGCTGCATTCACCTATGTAACAATGACAGTCCCACAGAGAAGGGGGGATGGTGACATAGTGGTAAAGGCACTGGACTAATAATCTAGAAGCCCAGGCTAATTCTCTGGGGACACAGGTTCAAATCCCACCACAACAATTGGTGAAATTTAAGTTCAGCCAATTAATAAAAATCTGGAATTGAAAGTTAGTATCAATAATGATGCTGTGAAACTATCATCAACGGTTGTAAAAATCTATTGGTTCGCTAAAGCTCTTTGGGGAAGGAAATCTACTTTCTTTACCTGGCCTGGCCTACCTGTGACTCTAGACCCACAGCAATGTTGTTGACTCTTAAGTGCTCTCTGAAATGGTCTACCAAGTCACTCAGTTGTCAAGGGCAATTAGGGATGGGCAGCAAATAAATGCTGACCTTGCCAGTGATGCCCATATCCCATGAAAGAATAAAAAATATATGCAAAGCACTTTGGGACACTTCTGAGGAGGTGATAAGGTGCTCTATAAAAACAAATTCTTCTTTCTAAGCGCTCATGAAAGTTGTTTAAAAAAAAAATTGGACAGTTCCGCCTCAAAGTTTACTCAGTGCTGCTCAGTATACATAGAGCAATGTGCCAGAACAGAGAGAATAAAATGTTCATCATAACAAGTCTGGAACAAAGTTGGAAATATGATTGATATGTTAACACGTTGGTGAACTTGATTCATTTAATTTAGTAGGGTGAAGGCTATGATGATATGGTTGAGTAAAAACTGTTGTTGTGAATTATCCTGCTTTTTAATTTTCACTGCACGATGTTCTGGTTTGCACTTTAAAATATGGAATACCATTTCATGTTACTGCACTGGGCTGGAGGCTTCTTTCTAAATATTTTATTCAGCTTGAAAACAACATAAGACTAATAGCCTCAGTCAAGGGAGGTTAAGTGTTCTGCTGAACTTCTGCTCCTGAAATGCCAATATATGTTTAAATTACTGTCTAGTGAATTGAACAAAATAAAAGACAGGCTTAATGTCTTTACAGGTTAATGTACCAGCCCTCTGTACCACAAAGAGTGTCAGGATCTGAAAAAGCAAGGAAGAAAAGGTTCTATTCAGGTCATTAAGACCCCCGTCTCCCATTTTATACACGCCTACCTATTTCCATCCAACTAAAATTCTGAAGGCAAGTTCTGCAAAATGCCTCCCTGACCCCTCAAAGATAATCCAGTATTTGTCCATCTAACCTGGGCTAATTGCTGTCCACGGGTGACATCTCCATGCTCCCAGAAGGACAGGAACTATCATCTCCCTTGTAGAAGTGGCTCTTTTCATGCATATTTATCTCTATATAATCTTCAATTCCATTCCTACCAGCTCTTTTCTAATACATGAAATGTGCATTTTTAAGCAGTTATTTGACTCTGCTGTTACTGGAAGTTTGTTCGATATGCCCAGCTGTCTGTGGTGGAACAAAATGTATCTGCTCTGTTACGGTCAAGCACAAACCAAAACGACCCCTGCTGTTTTTATCTGAGTAAACAAGTAAGACTTGTTTACTAGCCAAAACCAGGAACCTTCTGGTAGCTTCTTTTTAAAAAAAAAACACAAAGTTCAGCAATCTCTTTAAAATTCCAGATGAATCAGTGGCCATAATTCAAACATAAGTCCTTAAAACATATTTTACAAAAGAAACAGAAGAAATCCCGTAACACACAAAAATCGGTTACAGAGTGGGGTAAAAATAAGGGGCCGCCCATTTAAGACAGAGATGAGGAGATTTTTTTTCTCAGACGGTCGTGAGTCTTTGGAACTCTCTTCCTCAAAAGGCAGTGGAAGCAGAGTCTTTGAATATTTTTAAGGGGGGACAGGGGGCAGGGTTGGGTGGGTTGGCTGATATCGCATGGGAGACCCGGAAGTAAGTTCAGCACATCTGTATGTGGCTTTTATTGCAAACAGCTATTAACATTTTACTTCCGGGTTTGGCGGCACTGGACATAATGAGAAGTCACTTGACATAATCTCAGCTCCAGTATTTAAGGGGCCAATCCAAAGATGGAATTTGCAGGAACATGGAGTTGAAATCAATAGAGGAAGAACTCGGAGTATGGAATTATGCAATCAAAGGCTGCACCTGCTTTAATGTTATATCGTTTGATGTGCTGCTGGAGCTGTGAGGAGCTCAAGAGAGATATTCTTCCCCACCATTGAGCAAATGAAATCTGCTGCTGCCACAAAGAAAGCATGGCTGAAGGTGGTCCAGCCTTATATCACACTCTTTGTCCTGAATTCAGTGCAGGAAGCACTTTAATGATCAAATCAGGTCAGGAAAGGTGAATACACTTCCATAGTCACCTCCATTCTGCTGTACGCATTACCCCACCCACTCACTCTGCCTTGTCAAGCCTTCAAAGAACAAAAGAACAAAGAACAGTACAGCACAGGAACAGGCCATTCGGCCCGCCAAGCCTGCGCCAATCTTGATGCCTGTCTAAACTAAAACCTACTGCACTTCCGGGGTCCGTATCCCTCTATTCTCATCCTATTCATGTATTTGTCAAGATGCCTCTTAAACGTCGCGATCATACCTGCTTCCACCCCCTCCCCCGGCAGCAAGTTCCAGGCACTCACCACCCTCTGTGTAAAAAACTTGCCTCGCACATCCCCTCTAAACTTTGCCCCTCGCACCTTAAACCTATGTCTCCTAGTAACTGACTCTTCCACCCTGGGAAAAAGCTTCGGACTATTCACTCTGTCCATGCCACTCATAACTTTGTAAATCTCTATCATGTCGCCCCTCCACCTCCATCAAATCACTCCTCTTACCCACTTATCTTGTACATGCATCCATCCTTCTCTTTCTATTCACTTCCTCCTATCCCCATCTATCCATCCACCACTGCCACTAACCCTCATCATTATGCAATTTCATGCTTCTACCTAATAGTCACCATGACCAAAAGCACTGCATCCATCCATTGAACACATTCCATTACAGTCACACTGGAGATGTTCCTCCACAGATCTCACAACTCACAATTGCAGAGGAGGAGGTGCTAAAGATAAATGGCGTTTCTGCGTCCCTGGCCATTGGAGGCAGGGAGCCCCCAGCTACCTGGTGACATTAAATATCAGGAACCAACCTGCACATGACACTAAGTCATGTTAGCTTGATTACCCTCATCACCTTCCTTCTCCTCATCATCCTCTTTGGAATTGTACAAAGCAGATCTGAGTTATCAGTTATCAGCCCTTGACCTCGATAAATCAGCTTCTATGGGAACGGCAGACTGGCACAGGATGAATGCTTCATGGCTGCTACCTGGATAGCAGGCATTCACTGAAATTATGTTCTTCCCAGGGTTTCACACTAACTGCACATTTCTGAAATGGAAACTCTTGCAATTCCTGTATCTCTCCCCTGGACCTGGGGGCCCCATAGAGCCACGTATACACAGTCAATGGCATACTGCACTGTCAGGGGAATCCTGCTATCCTGGCAAAGCCATATGCTTTTTCATCCTGCTTGGCCCTCCTCAATATAAAGATGATGAACGGCGCTCATCTGGAGTAGATGGCGTCTGTGACTTCCTTGCTGAATTGTTGAATCTGAGTTGTCTCAGCATTGCTCCTGTGTCATGTATAGGTATGAGAAATGATCTCTGAAAACCCAAAGTGGGTAGAGTCTTCTGTGGAGAACTCTCCTCCCTTTTTGCAGAGCTTCCCCTCTCTAAATCTTTTATTCCATTTCCTGGTCATGTTGCAGACCAAGAAGCAGTGCCACTACAGCCCCAGACCTGGGACAGGTGTTCTTCTGTCCTCCCAGACTGTAAGCACCAGCCCTCAAAAACTAATTTCAAAAACACAGCACAGTACTTACACAAATTCAACCTGAGTGTCAGTAAGTCAAAAGCACCTCACCTGCAACTCGTTGACTGGCCCTTTAAATAGTTCTGGTGCAGGACCCATTTTGCAGCTAAATGCTTGATCTTTGGTAAGTGACAAGCAAATTTGTTCAGTGGAGGTGTGTGATCTAAATTTGGCAGTTGGAGGTAACATCAGCTGATAGGGCTGCATGATGTCATAATAGGACCAGCTCAGTTGCTTCCGGCGCACGCACGAGATGCCAGTGCAAGTGTGCTTCTCAATACAGTGCGCCATGCAGGCCATGCCAGAAACAGCTGGCAGCACAACACACACCCCAGGAGGGCATTCAGCTTCTATAGTGCCATATCCAGCAGTGCTATGAATCTGAATTTTGCAGCCATACTCTCACATGAGCACACTTAATGCTACCTTCCCCAAGTTTTCAGCAGCCATCGTAGTGCTAACTTCCACTACAATCATTTAATCATCAGTTGAATATCTTCCTCAGTTAAACTGTTAGCATGATTTCAATCAGTGAAATCGAAGGGGACATTAGATTGAAGATTAAATGTGGTTGTAGTTATTGTGGTAATTGCAACTGCAATGCATGATTCATCTGATTAAAGTGATGGTGATCTTGCATGATCGATCAGCTGGTTGTTATACATTTAACAATGTGCAGCACAGGCACTTCAAACAACTGAGCATTACATTGGTCAGGAGAGGCTGAGCAACTTTCATTTTATTTAGTCACATTTAGTGCTAAATTGTCAGTTTGGTTCAGTTAGTAGCATTCTTGACTCTCAGTCTGAAGGTTGTACAGTCCAGCACTTAAGCATTTGCATTGCACTACAGTATTAAAGAGGTGCTGCGCTGTCACGGATGCTGTCCTTTGCAAGGTTTGTTGAACCTAGGCCCTTCTCCCTGCTCTGTTGGTTGTTAAAGATCCCATGACACTACTTGGAGAAGAATACAGATTTCTGCCAACACCCTGCCTCCCTCAAACAATACTGCCAAAAACAGATTAGCTGGCAATGTATCTATTTTTGGGGTATTGCTATGCACAGTATGATTGCTGCATTCACCTATGTAACAATGACAGTCCCACAGAGAAGGGGGGATGGTGACATAGTGGTAAAGGCACTGGACTAATAATCTAGAAGCCCAGGCTAATTCTCTGGGGACACAGGTTCAAATCCCACCACAACAATTGGTGAAATTTAAGTTCAGCCAATTAATAAAAATCTGGAATTGAAAGTTAGTATCAATAATGATGCTGTGAAACTATCATCAACGGTTGTAAAAATCTATTGGTTCGCTAAAGCTCTTTGGGGAAGGAAATCTACTTTCTTTACCTGGCCTGGCCTACCTGTGACTCTAGACCCACAGCAATGTTGTTGACTCTTAAGTGCTCTCTGAAATGGTCTACCAAGTCACTCAGTTGTCAAGGGCAATTAGGGATGGGCAGCAAATAAATGCTGACCTTGCCAGTGATGCCCATATCCCATGAAAGAATAAAAAATATATGCAAAGCACTTTGGGACACTTCTGAGGAGGTGATAAGGTGCTCTATAAAAACAAATTCTTCTTTCTAAGCGCTCATGAAAGTTGTTTAAAAAAAAAATTGGACAGTTCCGCCTCAAAGTTTACTCAGTGCTGCTCAGTATACATAGAGCAATGTGCCAGAACAGAGAGAATAAAATGTTCATCATAACAAGTCTGGAACAAAGTTGGAAATATGATTGATATGTTAACACGTTGGTGAACTTGATTCATTTAATTTAGTAGGGTGAAGGCTATGATGATATGGTTGAGTAAAAACTGTTGTTGTGAATTATCCTGCTTTTTAATTTTCACTGCACGATGTTCTGGTTTGCACTTTAAAATATGGAATACCATTTCATGTTACTGCACTGGGCTGGAGGCTTCTTTCTAAATATTTTATTCAGCTTGAAAACAACATAAGACTAATAGCCTCAGTCAAGGGAGGTTAAGTGTTCTGCTGAACTTCTGCTCCTGAAATGCCAATATATGTTTAAATTACTGTCTAGTGAATTGAACAAAATAAAAGACAGGCTTAATGTCTTTACAGGTTAATGTACCAGCCCTCTGTACCACAAAGAGTGTCAGGATCTGAAAAAGCAAGGAAGAAAAGGTTCTATTCAGGTCATTAAGACCCCCGTCTCCCATTTTATACACGCCTACCTATTTCCATCCAACTAAAATTCTGAAGGCAAGTTCTGCAAAATGCCTCCCTGACCCCTCAAAGATAATCCAGTATTTGTCCATCTAACCTGGGCTAATTGCTGTCCACGGGTGACATCTCCATGCTCCCAGAAGGACAGGAACTATCATCTCCCTTGTAGAAGTGGCTCTTTTCATGCATATTTATCTCTATATAATCTTCAATTCCATTCCTACCAGCTCTTTTCTAATACATGAAATGTGCATTTTTAAGCAGTTATTTGACTCTGCTGTTACTGGAAGTTTGTTCGATATGCCCAGCTGTCTGTGGTGGAACAAAATGTATCTGCTCTGTTACGGTCAAGCACAAACCAAAACGACCCCTGCTGTTTTTATCTGAGTAAACAAGTAAGACTTGTTTACTAGTCAAAACCAGGAACCTTCTGGTAGCTTCTTTTTAAAAAAAAACACAAAGTTCAGCAATCTCTTTAAAATTCCAGATGAATCAGTGGCCATAATTCAAACATAAGTCCTTAAAACATATTTTACAAAAGAAACAGAAGAAATCCCGTAACACACAAAAATCAGTTACAGAGTGGGGTAAAAATAAGGGGCCGCCCATTTAAGACAGAGATGAGGAGATTTTTTTTCTCAGACGGTCGTGAGTCTTTGGAACTCTCTTCCTCAAAAGGCAGTGGAAGCAGAGTCTTTGAATATTTTTAAGGGGGGACAGGGGGCAGGGTTGGGTGGGTTGGCTGATATCGCATGGGAGACCCGGAAGTAAGTTCAGCACATCTGTATGTGGCTTTTATTGCAAACAGCTATTAACATTTTACTTCCGGGTTTGGCGGCACTGGACATAATGAGAAGTCACTTGACATAATCTCAGCTCCAGTATTTAAGGGGCCAATCCAAAGATGGAATTTGCAGGAACATGGAGTTGAAATCAATAGAGGAAGAACTCGGAGTATGGAATTATGCAATCAAAGGCTGCACCTGCTTTAATGTTATATCGTTTGATGTGCTGCTGGAGCTGTGAGGAGCTCAAGAGAGATATTCTTCCCCACCATTGAGCAAATGAAATCTGCTGCTGCCACAAAGAAAGCATGGCTGAAGGTGGTCCAGCCTTATATCACACTCTTTGTCCTGAATTCAGTGCAGGAAGCACTTTAATGATCAAATCAGGTCAGGAAAGGTGAATACACTTCCATAGTCACCTCCATTCTGCTGTACGCATTACCCCACCCACTCACTCTGCCTTGTCAAGCCTTCAAAGAACAAAAGAACAAAGAACAGTACAGCACAGGAACAGGCCATTCGGCCCGCCAAGCCTGCGTCAATCTTGATGCCTGTCTAAACTAAAACCTACTGCACTTCCGGGGTCCGTATCCCTCTATTCTCATCCTATTCATGTATTTGTCAAGATGCCTCTTAAACGTCGCGATCATACCTGCTTCCACCCCCTCCCCCGGCAGCAAGTTCCAGGCACTCACCACCCTCTGTGTAAAAAACTTGCCTCGCACATCCCCTCTAAACTTTGCCCCTCGTACCTTAAACCTATGTCTCCTAGTAACTGACTCTTCCATCCTGGGAAAAAGCTTCGGACTATTCACTCTGTCCATGCCACTCATAACTTTGTAAATCTCTATCATGTCGCCCCTCCACCTCCATCAAATCACTCCTCTTACCCACTTATCTTGTACATGCATCCATCCTTCTCTTTCTATTCACTTCCTCCTATCCCCATCTATCCATCCACCACTGCCACTAACCCTCATCATTATGCAATTTCATGCTTCTACCTAATAGTCACCATGACCAAAAGCACTGCATCCATCCATTGAACACATTCCATTACAGTCACACTGGAGATGTTCCTCCACAGATCTCACAACTCACAATTGCAGAGGAGGAGGTGCTAAAGATAAATGGCGTTTCTGCGTCCCTGGCCATTGGAGGCAGGGAGCCCCCAGCTACCTGGTGACATTAAATATCAGGAACCAACCTGCACATGACACTAAGTCATGTTAGCTTGATTACCCTCATCACCTTCCTTCTCCTCATCATCCTCTTTGGAATTGTACAAAGCAGATCTGAGCTCTCTACCTCATTCCTCTTGCAGATCCAAACCACACCGCTGCAAATGTTCTGCAGAGCACAGGATAGCACACTCATTCTGGAAACGCTGGCTGATGCATAGTGAAGGACACCTCCAGATCAGTCCAGGCACCTGAAGCGCATCTTCAGCATACCAATGGCTTATTCAATCACACATCTGGTGGTTATATGGCATTCGTTGTAGCACCGTTAGACGTCATTGGTCAGGTTTCTGACTAACTAGTATCATCAGCCAAGTTTGAATTGAGTATCTATTTTCTCCTAACAGCCACCCCTTGAGTTTGTAAATCCAAAGATGTCGGAGCTTTGACTTCCACAGGATGAAACCTTCCTGGAAATATGAAGCACACCTGCAGAAATATCTTTTTGTGGTTGCATACCAGCTGCACATTGATGGAATGGAAACCCTTGTGGTTTATGAATGCACCTGATTGATCTGGGGGTGTGCAGATTGCCCATGATGACATCCTGCACCCCAAGTGCCTGCTTATTCTAACTGGTGTCATCACAGGCAAATTTCACAGAAAAACAAGCAGTCACTTATTTTATGCATTTGTGGGCCACCAACTGGGATATCCTGGATATGTATATACATCTCCAGCAGAGCCCTGGAAGTTCCAAAGGCAAACTGTTGAGGGCAATGGTGACTTTGACAGCCACAGATAACGCATGGCCACCAGGTCCAGCAGGCAGCATGTCTTCGAGCAGGCTACAGATGACTACCACCACATGGCACGACAGCCTGAGCCTCATGGTGCTTTTTCATTCAGATGGGCTCCACTGGAACCAGTGTCCAGGCAAATCAAAAAACTAGGGAAGTAGTCAGGGCTTTAGACTAATAAAATGGAGGTGGGGTGTTTGTAGGTGAGCATTCAGGAAAGGATAAATTCAAAAGCAGCAAGGGAAATGTTAAGGTTCTAGAGAAGAGCGGCATTTTAGGTAAAAATAAGCAGAGTGGGTCAGGAAGGGACAGTGAGAGTAACAAATGTAATAGGGCATTAGTGACTAAGGTGACATCAGGGAAAATTAGAAAAACGTCACAGCTAAAGGCACTATATCGGAATGCACGAAGCATTCACAACAAATTAAATTAATTAATAGCACAGATAAAAATTAATAGGTTTGATCCAAAAGCTGTTATGGAAACATGGGGCTGGAATTTACGTTGGGTGGACGGGAGCTGGCCACCAGCTTAAAAGTCGGTGGCGAACCAGGCTTCTGCCTGGCCCGGGGATCCATCCCGCATTTTACATGACGCTGGGCTTTAATTGTTCCGAGGGGGGGACTTCCACCCGCTTGAGGGAGGCAGTCCCACCTCATTGAGCTACCGGCCAATCATCGGGCTGGCTGCTCCTAGTCCCAGCAAGGCCACCAGGAGCAGTGGCCACTGCTGGGACTGCAGCCCAGCCAAGGACATGGAGCCAGGACAACAGCTAAGTTAGGGTTGCCTCGCCAGGGTGATTGGTCAAGTCCCGGCAAGGCAAGGGTGGTCATGTGGGGGAAGTGGGGGGACATCTTGGGTCCGAGGGATGGTTGGGGATGTGGGAGCGGTCCTCATTCTGGCACCCTGTACCCGTCTGTCAGGGCCCACCCACAGGGCACTGACAGACGGGCACCGACTTTCACTGGATGGCCTTTCACGTCTCCCGGATGCCTGCTTGCCATGGGTAAAATCCCTGTGGAGGTGGGCAAAGGCCCTTAAGTGGTCGTTAAGTGTCCTCTTAAGGGCCTAGATTGGCCTGGGGCGGGCAGCCCATTTGTCACCGCCACCCCCCCCGCACCCTCCCGGCCCATGTAAAGTGGGTTGGAGGCGGATGTGGGAGCAGGTCTGGAAGGCCTCCCGGAGCCTCCCGCTCAATTTTATGCCACTCCCCCCACCACCACCATCTAGCTTGCTGGGGTGGTATAAAATTCCGGCCATGGTTACAAAGTGACCAAGGTTGGGAACTAAATAATCCAGGATGCGTTTTAGAAGAGATAGGTAAAATGCAAAAGGAGGAGGGATATCCCTGATAAGAAAGGATGGGATAAAAATAGTAGAGGGAAAGGATCCTAGCTCAGAAAATCAACAAGTAGAATTATTTTGGATGGAGTTAAGAAACAGCAAGCGGCAAAAAACATTGGTCGGAGTAGTTTATTGGTCCCTTAATAGTAGTTGTTGTGTAGGGCAGAATAAAAAAATCAGGAAATTAGAAGTGTATATAATAAGAGTAATGCAGTAATAGTGGGGAACTTTAGTCTTCATATAAACTGGGCAAACCAAATTTGCAGTAATAGTGCGGTGAATGAGTTCATGATATGTATATGATAGTTTTCTAGATCAGTATGTCAAAGAACCAACTAGGGGACAGGCTATTTTAAATGTAGTATTGTGCCATGAGAAAGGGTTAATTAACACCCTTATAGTAAAGGGACCTCAAGGGAAGAATGACCATAATATGATAGAAATTTTTCTTGAGTTTGAAAGTGATTTGGTTAAGTCCAAAACTGGGGTCTTAAATCTAAATAAAGCAAACTACGTAGTTGTGAGGGGTGAGTTGGCTAAGATAGATTGGGAAACTAAAAGATATGGCAGCATTTAAAGAATTAGTGCCTAATTTGAAACAAATATACAGTCCTTTAAGGCACAAAAACCCCACAGAAAAAATGGTCCAACTGTGGCTAACAAGAGGAGTCAAAGATAAAAATAGTTCATAGGAGGAGGCTTTTAATGTTGCCAAAAAGAGCAATAGGCATGATGCTTGGGAGGATTTTAGAATTCAGCAAAGGAGGACCAAGAAATTGATAAGGAAAGAGGAAAGAGATTATGAGAGTAGATTAGTAAGAAACATAAAACAGATTGTAAATGTTTCTATAGATATGTAAATAGATGAGTTTAATGAAAGTAATCATGGGTCCATTAGAGGCAGAGATAGGTGAAATTATAATGGGGAATAAGGAAATGCCAGCAACATGAAACAAATACTTTGTATTTATCTTCACAGTAGATACATGAAAAATAGTCAAGAAATAATGGGGAATCAAGGGTCCAGTGCAAATAAGGAACTTAAAAATGTCAGTATAAGTAAAGAAATAGTACTGGAGCTTTTAATGGGACTAAGTGGCAACAAATCCCCTGGACCTGACAACCTGCATCCTCGGGTTTTAAGAGATAGCTGCAGAGTTGGTGAATGCATTGCTTTTGATCTTCCAGAATTCCTTAAAGTCTGGAGCAGTTCTCAAGGATTGGAAGGTAGTAAACATAACCCCACAATTTAAGAAAGGAGGAATAGAGAAAACGGGGGACCATAGGCAGGTTAGCTTAAAATCAATAATAGGTAAAATGCTGGTATCTATTATTAGGGACATGGTAACAGGGCACTTAGAAAATCATATAATTAAGCAGAGTCAACATGGATTTATGAAAGGGAAATCATATTTGACAAATCTGTTTTTAAGGATGTAACTAGTAAGATGGGGGGGGACCATTGAATGTCGTCGGTTTGGATTTTCAAAAAACATTCAATAAGATGCCATGCAAGAGGTTATTACACAAACCTATTACTCATGGGATTGGAGGTAATATATTACCATGGACTGAGGATTGGTTAATGGACGAGAAACAGAGTAGGTTTAAATGGGGCATTTTCAGGCTAGTAACATATTGAAGTTTGCTGATGACATAAGGTTCAATGGAAAAGCAAGCAGTGAGGAGGATGCAAAGAGGCTGCAGAGGGATATAGGCAGGTTGGGTGAGTGGGCAAAAACATGACAGATAGAATACAATGTGGCAAAGTGTGAAGTTATCCACTTTGGTAAACAAAATTAAAAAGCAGAATATTTTTTGACTGGTGAGAAACTGGGAAATGCTTGCATTCAGAGGGACCAGTATATCCTGATATATGAATCACAGAAAGTTAACATGCAAGCAATTAGAAAGGCAAGTTGTATGTTAGCTTTTCTTACAAAGGGATTGGAGTATAAGATTAAAGATGTCTTACTACAATTATTGTATTGGTGAAGCCACACCTGGAGTACTGTGTGCAGTTTTGGTCTCCTTACCTAAGGAAGGACATACTTGCACGAAAGGGAGTCCAACAAAGGTTCACTAATAAAAACAGAAAGTGCTGGAAATACACAGCTGGTCTGGCAGCATCTGTGGAGAGAGGAACAGAGTTAACATTTCAGATCTGTGACCTTTCATCAGAACTGGCAAAGTTTAGAAATGTAATAGGCTTTGAGCAAGTGAAAGTGGGGAGGGGGGATGAAGAACAAAAGAGAAGATCAGTGATAGGACAGAGGGCAGGAGAGATTAAATGACAAAGATGTCATGGAATAAAAGGCAAAGGGAGTAGTAATATCTGTAGTAAAAGACAAAGCATTTGTCCAGGGAGAGTGTGAATGACAGAATAATAAACAGCTCTGTCCGAAAGCAAAAACATGAAAAACAAGTTTAAGACTCGTACATGATAAAAAAAAATCAAAATGGCAATCATGGTCTGAAGCTGTTGAACTCAATTTTGAGTTCAGAGGGTTGTAAAGTGCCTAACTGGAAGATAATGTGCTGTTTCTCGAGTTTGCGTTGAGCTTCACTTGAACACTGCAGGTGGCCGAGGACAGAAATGTGGGCAGGAGAGCAGGGTGCTGAAATAAAATGGCAAGCAATCAGAAGCTCAGGGTTATGCTTGCAGACTAAGCTGAGGTGTTCCACAAAGTGGTCACCTAATCTCAAGGAGAATGCATAGTGAGCAGCAAATACAGTATGCTAAATTGAAAGAAGTACAAATAAATCACTGCTTCATCTGGAAGGAGTGTTTGGGCCCTTGGATGGTGAGGACAGAGCAGGTAAAAGGGCAGGTGTTACACCTCCTACGATTGCATGGGAAGGTGCCATGAGAAGGGGACAAGGTGTCAGGGGTGATGGAGAAGTGGACCAGGGTGATAACGAGGGAAGGGTCCCTTCGGAATGCTGACAGGAGAGGGGAGGAGAGATGTGTTTGGTGGTGGCATCGCGCTGGAGGTGGTGGAAATGGCGGAGGATAACCCTTTGAATGTGGTGACTGGTGGGGTAGATGGTGAGGGTAAGGGAAACCCTATCGTGGTTCTGGGAGGGAGCGGAAGGGGTCAGAGCATCTTCTTCTTCTTCTGCTTTGGCCTCCTTGTCTCGAGAGACAATGGGTAAGCGCCTGGAGGTGGTCAGTGGTTTGTGGAGCAGCGCCTGGAGTGGCTATAAAGGCCACTACTAGAGTGGCAGACTCTTCCACAGGTGCTGCAGAAAAATGTGTTTGTCGGGGCTGTTACACAGTTGGCTCTCCCCTTGCGCCTCTGTCTTTTTTCCTGCCAACTGCTAAGTCTCTTCGACTCACCACACTTTAGCCCCGCCTTTATGGCTGCCCGCCAGCTCTGGCGATCACTGGCAACTGACTCCCACAACTTGTGATCAATGTCACAGGACTTCATGTCGCGTTTGCAGACGTCTTTAAAGCGGAGACGTGGACGGCCGGTGGGTCTGATACCAGTGGCGAGCTCGCTGTACAATGTGTCTTTGGGGATCCTGCCATCTTCCATGCGGCTCACATGGCCAAGCCATCTCAAGTGCCGCTGACTCAGTAGTGTGTATACGCTAGGGATGCTGGCCGCCTCGAGGACCTCTGTGTTGGAGATACGGTCCTGCCACCTGATGCCAAGTATTCTCCGGAGGCAGCGAAGATGGAATGAATTGAGATGTCGCTCTTGGCTGACATACGTTGTCCAGGCCTCGCTGCCATAGAGCAAGGTACTGAGGACACAGGCTTGATACACTCGGACTTTTGTGTTCCGTGTCAGTGCGCCATTTTCCCACACTCTCTTGGCCAGTCTGGACATAGCAGTGGAAGCCTTTCCCATGCGCTTGTTGATTTCTGCATCTAGAGACAGGTTACTGGTGATAGTTGAGCCTAGGTAGGTGAACTCTTGAACCACTTCCAGAGCGTGGTCGCTGATATTGATGGATGGAGCATTTCTGACGTCCTGTCCCATGATGTTCGTTTTCTTGAGGCTGATGGTTAGGTCAAATTCGTTGCAGGCAGCCGCAAACTTGTCGATGAGACTCTGCAGACACTCTTCAGTGTGAGATGTTAAAGCAGCATCGTCAGCAAAGAGGAGTTCCCTGATGAGGACTTTCCGTACTTTGGTCTTCGCTCTTAGACGGGCAAGGTTGAACAACCTGCCCCCCCGATCTTGTGTGGAGGAAAATTCCTTCTTCTGAAGACTTGGACGCATGTGAGAGCAGCAGGGAGAAGAAAATCCCAAACAGTGTGGGTGCGAGAACACAGCCCTGTTTCACGCCACTCAGGATAGGAAAGGGCTCTGATGAGGTGCCGCTATGCTGAATTGTGCCTTTCATATTGTCATGGAATGAGGTGATGATACTTAGTAGCTTTGGTGGACATCCGATCTTTTCTAGTAGTCTGAAGAGACCACGTCTGCTGCCGAGGTCAAAGGCTTTGGTGAGATCAATGAAAGCAATGTCGAGGGGCATCTGTTGCTTGCAGCATTTCTCCTGTATCTGACAAAGGGAGAAAAGCATGTCAATGGTCGATATCTCTGCACGAAAGCCACACTGTGCCTCAGGGTAGACGCGCTCGGCCAGCTTCTGGAGCCTGTTTCAAGCGACTCGAGCAAAGACTTTCCCCACTATGCTGAGCAGGGAGATTCCACGGTAGTTGTTGCAGTCACCGCGGTCACCTTTGTTTTTATAGAGGGTGATGATATCGGCATCGCGCATGTCCTGAGGTACTGTTCCCTCGTCCCAGCACAGGCAAAGCAGTTCATGTAGTGCTGAGAGCATTACATGAACTGCTTTGCCTGGTTAGAGCATAAGTGCATGAAATAGGACAGAAATGGTTGAGGGCCCTGTGAACCATTGAGGGAGGGCTTGGGGGGAATCCTCGGTTAAGGAAAAAGGAAGTATAGAGGTTGCGTCATCCGAAAAGATATGACGAAGATGAAGAAACTGGGAGAATGAAATAGAATCCTTACAGGAAGCGGGCTGTGAGGAAGTGTAGTCAAGGTAACTGTGGGAGTCTGTGGGCTTATGGTAAATATTGATTGATAACCTACCCCAGAAAAGGAGACAGAGATGTCAAGGAAGGGAAGAATCAGAGATGGACCATATGAAGTTGAGAGAAGGGTGGAAATTGGAAGCAAAGTCAATAAAATATTCTGGTTCAGGACAAGAGCAGGAAGCAGCTCTGATACAGTACAGGAGAAAGAGGTGAGGGAGGGGGGCCTGAGTAGGAATGGAATAAAGAATGTTCCATATATCCCACAAAAATCAGGCATAGCTCGGACCCATGTGGGTACCCATAGAAACACCTTTTATTTGGAGTGGAGTTAAAGGAGAAGTTGTTCAATGTGAGAACAAGTTCAGCCAGGTGGAGGAGGTTGGTGATGGATGGGGACTGGTTGGGTCTTCAAGGAAGAAGCAGAGAGCTCTCAATCTGTCCTGGTGGGGGATGGAGCTGTAGAGGGATTGGACGTCCATGGTGTAAAGGAGATGGTTGGGGCCGGGAAACTAGACACTGTTGAAGTGACGGAGGGCATTGGAAGAGTCACGGAAGTAGATATGAAGAAACTGGACAAAGGGAGAAAAATAGAGTCGAGAAAGAAAGAAATCAGTCCAGTGGGGCAGGAACAGGCTGAAACAATGGGCCTACAGGGGCAGTCCTGTTTGGATCTTGGAAAGGAGGTAGAAGCTTGCTATACTGGGTTGGGGTTCCGTGAGATTGGAAGCTCTGGAGGGAAGATCTCCAGAGGAGATTAGGTCAGTGACAGACCTGGATACAATGGCTTGATGTTGGTCATGGCCCAGTGGGGTAGGGCGAAGTGTCAAAGAATTGACTTTCAGTGTCTGCTAGGTAAAGGCCAGTATGCCAGACAACAATAGCAATACCCTTGTCAGCCGCTTTGATGACGATGTTAGGGTTGAACCTGAGAGAGCAAGCAAGGGGAGCTGAGAAATTGTGACGGCTGATGTCACGCCGGCAGTTCTCAATGAAAAGATCAAGAGAGAATAAGAAGCCAGAGAGAGGGTCCAGGTGGAGGGAGAATTCTGGAGACAGGTAAAAGGGTCTGCTGAGCGGGGCAGGGTGCGGGGGGGAGACTCCTGGCCAAAGAAATGGGCAGGGAGGCGAAGGCAACAGAAGAAGAATTTAACCTCATGTCTAGCTCGAAATTCATTGAGTTGGGGGTGTAAGGGGAGAAAGTTGAGGTGTTTGCTGGGGACAGATCATTCCAAGTCAGAGGGTATCTTGAATACGTGGCAAGGGGTAAGATTCAAAGAAGGGATGGGGGTCAGAGGAAAGAGAAGGGGAAGCAGGATCCAGAGGGGTATTAGTACCCATGAGTTATTGAAGCTTGTGATCCTTCAAACCTGAAAGGAAGATAAAAGTTTTTTTGTTAAAGCGCCAGATGAGACGAAGGATAAAATAAAACTGCAGACCAGGACAGCTTTGAGATAGAGTGAGTCGGTACTGCTTAAAAGAGAGGTCGAGAGTGTGCATGTGGCGGCGCATGGTGTAGAGAGTGGAACTTTGGATGTGGCGAGAACAGCGGTTCAATTCTGAATGTCTTGGAGATATCTGTAATTGTGGATGGATCCAAAACGCGAGGTGTGGAATTTCAGCTGGCTGTGAAAGCAGGTTTTGGCAGATACCTAATCAAACACAAGAAGGGAAATAGGAAGCAATGAAGGTGAACAAGGTTGAAGAGACAAATGGAAATCGGAGAGAAGAGAAAAACTTCTTCAAGGTGGGCATTCCTGGAAGAGAAGTGGCAGTGAATCAGACAAAAATACTGCAGATGCAGGAAATCCCGCTGTGACCTTTCTGTCCTTGGCTCAAAGCAAGCTCGAGGAACAGCACCTCATCGTTCGACTGGGCACTTTACAGCCTTTTGGACTCAACATTGAATTCAACAATTTTAGATCATAACCTCTGCCCAATTTCGTTTTTTTTTGCTGATTTGTATTTTTTGTCTTGTTTCTTTCTTAATTCCATTACTTTGTCTTTGGACGGCTGCTTTCTTGCCATTCACACCTCATCTAAACACATCTTTTGTTTCTTTACTTGTCCCATTACCAGTCCCTTTGGCTTTGTACCATGAAACCTTTCATCATTTAATCTCTCCTGCTCTCCACCCTATCACAGACCTTCCCTTTTGTTCTTCTTCCCATCCTCCCCCCCCCCCCATTTTTCATTTGCTGAATACCTATTACATTTGTAACTTCTCAGTTCTGATGAAAGGTCACAGACCTGAAACATTAACTCTTTCTCCACAGCCCTGCTGATTGTTTCCAGGGTTGAGTGCAATGCTGATTTTACACCATTCCCAACTTTACTCTCCATTGAAGTAATTAGAGAGTAATACTGACCGAGGTATATAATTGGCTTTCCACCCGATCCCATGGGTTTTCCACCCAGTGAGTTCAGTTAAATTACCCCAATACTGTCACTTTTGCACCGTAATGTAACTGCACCCAAAAGTAAGAACACAGTTCCCATCATGGTTTTATTGATTTTCAGTCATCATTTTAATTCCTCTTTAACATTCTGATTTGCAGAAAGTCATGCACACGAGGAAGCGTCACTCAGAACTCTATCATGAACTAAACCAGAAATTCCACACCTTGGACAGATTCCGAGATCCCGAACTCTCAGGATTTAAGGTGAAGAGTAATTGTTTTTTTAGACTCAGAATTTAGTGTGTCCTTGTTCTTTATTTTGAATTTTAATTGGCAGTGTTTTAATAAATGATGCCAGGGACCTGTTATGAACTGTGATCATTGTGGTTTCTATCAAGACCCCTAATCGTGGCAAAAAGTCTCACTGATATCGGACAGGTGAGGATAAACATTACAATAAGCACTGTTGTTGAACAAATGCTTCAAGTGCTCATACAAATTGATCTCTTTGCTCTTTAAAGTAGGGATGAAAATCTGTAATATATTAAAAGTCTTGTGTTTGCTCACACTTCATACTAACTTTTCTATTTCAAATTTCTATGTTTATATTTCTAAAAGACGCTGCCTATGTAAACTTGTCACACTATAATTACACCTTTCCACTAGTGGTGCTGCCATAGGACTCAGCTTTACTTCTCCTAGCAGCTCAATTTATAGCATAGAGAAAGTTCTATGCACCAATGAATTTTAGCTCTCTGCTTCCCGAATTGCTGTAGATTTTGCTATTTAACCATAAATTATATTACAAAATCAGAGTATTATATGAAAATAAGGACAAATATATGACATTAAAATTGGGACTAAATTACATCTCCATACCTTGTTCTAATGATCCTTCATCACTTAGCCTGAAAACAACACTTTGTGTTGCCCATGCGGGCAGTGCCACTGGTGATTGACCAGCATTTAAAAATAAACAGTGCACGTAATGTAGAGAAAAATTTGGTTCAGGTAGTCAGCCCAGAGATGTAACTGGGCTGCCAGTGGGTCTCTGGCCTGCTGTGCATACATAATGAACCCCAACCCAATCAGCTATAGTATGGATATGGAATGGTCCCACCCTGCCAGATCTCCAACCCAAAAATCAAAATCTCCCTCCATGAGTTTGGATGATCCACAGGATGCTCTAAATACCTTCCATTGTCCAAGAAATGATTCTGGATACTAATGACATCAAAGGATATTGGGATAGTGCGGAAAAGTGGCATTGAGGTAGATGATCGGCCATGATCTAATTCAATGGTGGAATAGGCTCGATGGGCTGAATGGCCTACTCCTGCTCCTATGTTTCTATATGTGAAGCACCATTCCACAAGTTGGTTCATCTGATACTTACACATTTTCCAACACATTTTCCAGCTGGTCTGTTCAGTGAATTTGACCCCTTGTGAGCTAACTTTAACTTAATATAGTCACATTTCAATATAGATCACATGAATTGTTTGGAAAAAAGGTCAGAAAAGCCAGAATGAAAGCAAATCTAATAGTCAGGTAACATAATTATACAGAAATGCATTTGTTAATCTTTAAAGCTAAATACAAAACTCAGAGGACTGCAGGTAGTGTTACTGCTCTGAGTTATTTTATCCTTTCATCCATCCCCCTATTGGTCTGTCACACTTACACGTCATTGTCTAACTATGAGGCAGTCTGCTCCTAGACCTCTGGCAGGGCCCTGGTTTGAACCAGATGGTAGCATATGAGTGCATGAACAGCCCAAGGTTGCCTTCCCTCAATCCTTGTGTGCAAACTGCTCTACTGCTCCTTGGCACAGCCCTTCACCCGACATCAGGAGCTTACCATAATCAAACAGTGGCTGTGACCATGTATTCTGCCTCTGTATTGATACGGAGTGTGTGAGGAAGAACGTTTTTATGCAGAGAGTGGTAATGACCTGGAACTCGCTGCCGACAAGAATGGTGGAAGCGGAGATGATCAAAAAGAAATTCAATAACCACTCCAGAAAAATAAACTTGCAGGCTACAGGGATAGAGTTGGGTAATGGGACTGGTTGGATTTCTCTACAGAGAGCCAGCATGGACCCAATGGGCTGAATAGCCTCCTTCTATGCTGGTATGACTCTATGACCCCAGTGCACTGGACTTTCTGAACAATTAACAAATACATGTTTTACCCAAAACAAGGAATTAAACCCCACCAAGTGTGAATACTCCGTATAATAACCATTGTATATCAGACCTAATTCTGTGGTCCCACACTTCCTGTGGAGAAACCACACTCCAAGGAGCAGAAATCAACTATAGATCACAACACATCTTTGACTCATGCTTCCTCTGAGCATGGCTTTGTGACACATTCCAGACAATATATATACTTTGTATATTACCTCGAAATCTATGGTATAGAATATATATACTGCACAAATTTGTTATTCTATGGAAGATACATTGAGAATGAATACATGGAACCAAATGGTTTATAAAAAAAAGTAGGACTGATGAAATTAGTTGTTTACAATATGTGGTTTATTTTCAGTAAACTATTGGTGCCAACAGCTGTGTGTCTATATAATATAAAGTTTTTATTCAGTATTGACTCCCTGCCCTTCACCATCACCTTCCCATTGCCATTCCCTGCCCATTATACTTCCAAGAGTCACAGTCAAATTTCTGTGTTACACTTTTTAAAACATATTAAGAAGTAGTCTCTTGCAACAGAAAATAAGGCAACATTTTCAGCCATATCAATCGTACTAAAACAAAGACAGGGTTCTGATCTTCATCCAAAATAACAATTGAACTCATGCATTATTTATTTAATAGCAGTTAAAATTGGTGGCCTCAAAGGTACACAAATTCACTTCAGCAGAAGAACAATATATTGTACACTAAATGATCAAGTACTTCTGTCCTTATAATGCAGTGTATCATTTGACTTACTAGATAGACCTTGACTTTATGTGATGCTGTAAAGTAGGTGAGAGCGAGTTAACAGCCTGTTACTACATCTTTCCCAATTTTTATTTTCATTGACTTCAGTTATCCACATGTTGCTAACATATTGAACAACATTTGTTTAACCTTACAGGGATGCACAGCTGTACTTTTAACAGGAAAATAATACACTTCACCATGAATGTTTATATAATTCTCCCTTCATAATAAAATGGTGTACTTTGAATCAGAAGGGCTGCTAGAATATTCTGTTTATATATTGGGTATACTCAAGCTTTTCAGGTATCTGGCATTGATTGTTTTTATTGAACAGTATGTAAACTGCTCTGGCTTTCATACAACATCCCATTTGTGACCTGATATCTGCAATCATCTAATTCTGGCCTTTGGAGCAACCCCAATTTTAATCACTGCATCATTGGTAGACATGCCTTCAGCTGCCTAGACCCTAAGCTCTGGAATACCCTCCCTACACCTCTCCGCCTCTGTACCTCACTCTTCCCCTTTAAGACACTCCTTAAACTTGGCTCGGTCTCATTTTGTTTCATAATGTTCCTGTAAAGCACCTTGGGATGTTTTATTACATTAAAAGTGTTAGTGGCAACTTTTCAGTGTAGTTTTAATGGTTGTGCCATAATACTAATATATGTACAAAATGTTCTGCTGGTCACTTGTGAGAATCCTTTCAGAGAACATGCTGGGACTCACAAGCACTCCTGATACCATGATTTTAACTGTAACTCCCAAGAACGTGTCTTGCCAGTGGTTGGCAACGTGAGCCCAACCTGTCCAATCAGACAATCAGCCACATGGATCTCAAATCCATACCGTCAATGGAGAAATCACACCTCCCAGTGTCATTACCTGAATATTCTGTTGCTTAGCAACATACACCAGTTGCCCCAGAGGATATAGCATGTGAGGAAGTCTCAGGGCTTCAATTTCAAAATGTAGAGAGCAGGTTTAACACACATTAAAATGATTATATAAGCACAGCAGCAGATGCCACGCGCTATATACACTATGTTGCAAAATATGCCAGGGAGTGTGTCAGAGGCTTTTACTTAATCGAGAGGGTCAGATGCTGTTGACGAGCAGCCAATGCTTTATTTTCATGTTTCAAGGCATGACTGCTGACCTCCCAATTTTCTGGTGGTCATTATTTGTGTGAAAAAAGACAATTGCATAATGCTGTCAGAATTAACGCACTGTTGCCCTGAGGGCCAGCTAGTTCTGACAGTAAGCAGCTCAGCCTTAGACACCACTGTTTCTTGGTTTGATCCCAAGTCTGTGGTGAGTTCACAGCTGCTGTAACAGTGCTAAAATTGTCCTCAGGAGCAGGAGGAGGCCAATTGATCCCTCAAACCTGCTCAGTCATTCAATTAGATAATGACTGAAAAGTACCTCAACATTTATCCGCCTTAGCTCCAAATCCCTTGATATTCTTATCGAACAAATGCTATCAGTCTCAGTCTTGAAAGCTCCAGTTGACTCCCAGCACCCACAGCTTTTTTGAGGAAAGAGTTCCAAATTTCCATTAGCCTTTGTGTGAAAAAGTGCTCCCTTATTACCCCAAAATTGCCTGGCTCTAATTTTCAGGTTATGGCCCATTATTGTTGATTGCCCCACTAGAGGAAATAGTTTCCCTGGATCTACTCTTTGCATTCCAGAGCCCTTGAGATAAAGGCCAGCATTCCATCAGCCTTTTCAATTAGAGTTAGGGAGATGAATCTCTCCAGGCTTTACTCTCCTGTTCACAATTTTGCAACATCTGCTCAAAAGCACATTTGTGGGTGTCAGGTGGGCTTGGCTGTGAAGGCCATAGCAGTTGAATATCCTGCTGATATTCACAATCTAGATTCAATTTGACAAAAAAATAGGGGGAATAGAAAGGCCCCACAATTCCAATTGACTTGTGCCATTTGGACCTCAGTGTGATTCATAGATGTCAATATTTTCTGTTTTATTTCCTTATGCAGCAAGAGAAGCAATGTAGCATTTCCTCTGCAGAAGCTGAAAAGATCACACCAACTGTAAGTGTAACATGGTGTCTAATGTAACCACACTGTGGGGGATACTGGGCACCTGGTGATTTGAAGGAACCAAACTGAGTACTCGAAGCTCTTTGAGGAACATTTCTGTGCATATACACAAAAATACAAAGGGCAGCATGCAGATGGTTATAGAAATTGTTGATACAGAGAGGAAAAATAGTGGGTGAAAAGGGGCTATTAGGGGGAAAAAGAAGACTTAAGAAAGTAGATAATTGAGGAGAGGGATAATGGAAAAGAGGGAAGACCCGCTGATTTCAATTGACTTTAACAAAAGAGAAAGTTGATCTCATTTTAAAGTGGTCTAAATGAACAGATGTTCAGTAAGAGCAGTGTTTCACCCAAACTGGTTGTTAGGTAAATAGTATGGAGTTGATAACAAAAAGAATGAGTCAGCTTGTGGTGGATGTACATGTTTTAAAGGCTAAATTAGCTAGTCTCAGCCGGTAAAATATTACCAAGTGATGCAATTGACCTCAGTATCTTTATGCCAGGGTTGGGGGGGAGAAATTAGCCAGACTTGCTACTTCTGATCAGGAATTGCAGTGAGAGTTCGCAGCTTCAGGGTAAAAGGGTGCAAAATTGAGCAAGAGGTAAGTATTAATAGGGTCACTGTGAAATGCACAAAGATTGAATTAGGAATATTCTGTTCACAGGAGCAAAGTACGCCTGTGGAGCAATCGTGGGACAATTTCAAGACCACACCGCCCAACACACTTCATTCAGACACCCAGGAAAATTTAGAACTTCATTCGTCAGAATGGGAAACATCTGCCACGATCCCTCTGGACACATCTGAAGGAGACTTTCAAACCGAAGTTTAAAGTGGATTCAGAGGTAAAATGAATAAACTAAAAAACAAACAAACTTGAAATATATATTTTCACACTGATGCTTCGAGAAGAATTTTTTGTGTGTTGAATTCCTGAATATTCTTTGAATTGTTGTGAACAAACCTAATTTCTCTATCAGAAAGTGGAATTCTCCTGCACTCTTCTTATTTTCAACTTCCTTACTGCAACTGATAGGTGTGACTGCAAGACTGAATCTGTGAAACTACTTCCCAGATCTTCATACTCAAGACTCTGCTTCCCATATGATTTTCTTTTGATGTGCGTGTGTGAAACCCACAACTGAGACTACAAGGACTTCCCCAACTAGAAATTTGGCGCAAAGTTCTAAAATGAAATTAATTTTCAGTCAAGCTCGATCATTATTGTTCCCCCATCTTATATAGAAAAAGACAATCAGGCAACAGTTATTTTTAAGAATATTTTTGTATTTGCTTTGTAATTCACAGCTGCTGTTCTCTTTTCTGTAGGCTTTGACTTATGACCTGTATTTTGCAATGGCTGCTCTTCATGTCGGCCTTTCCTTTGTCTCTTGTTGTTCCCCCATATCCAATAATATTCTTCTGTCCAACTAGCATGAAAATGAGCCAATGGGGTAATTATGTGAGGCTCTGCGCTCAGTGTGAAGCCTCGCTAAATGTGAGCACAGGTCGCAAAAAGATCAGTGACACTGAAGTGCCGTTTTTTGAATCATATTCCTGAGGTTTTTCCATCTGGGAACAGAGTCTCACAAAATTGGCCCTGGACACATTCATGTTGGAGACAGAACTAATAGGTGCAGAACTAGTAAAACAATGGGGGGAAATGTTAAACTAGCCTGCCCATCAATAAACTGATGTAATTGGGTGCAGCGCTGGTTTTATAGCCTGCCAATGAAGCCAGTAGAGATCAGTAGCAGGTGTGATGTAAAAGCAGAACTCCAACTGATCCTGTGGGTTTCCCACCTATCAATTAGATTAAAATGACCCCAGTGAAGGTGCCTCTCTGGGGCCACACTCTGTAAGAATTGTCAATTTTCCTGTTCGAGGATGGTCAGCCTGTGGTCGGAAATCTCACGTCCTTTTTATAAATGAATGCAGATTTCTTTTCTCCACAATTTCTTGACATTTAAAAATACACGTAGATCCTCTACAGCATTGCTCATAGGAGATCATGCTTGTAGAAGTGGGGGTGGAGGGGGGGGGTTGGTGTAGGGGTTTGGATATGGGGATGGACCATATAACCAGTGAACAGATTTCTAATGATGTTTGTGAGAGGTGTGCTCAGAGATGGTGAAGTAAATTTTTATTATTGGTTCCTGGAAAATTTGAGCCAATTAGGTTTTTGTTCTGTGCAGACACTTCATAGATATGTTAAACACACATTGAATGCAACACATTTTCATATTATAAATATATATATATATATATATATAAGCTCTTGCATCTAGCACATGTCTGTCACACCTTCAAGTGTCATGCATGAAAATGTACATACCTGATTAACTGAAATATAATTTTCACAAACCACCAGCAAATCATAACTGAACAGGCATGGAACATACCAACCAGCAAGTAGTAAGTAGGAACAAGAACTATCAATCAAGACACAGCAGTCACAAAGCAGCCAATAAAAAACATAATCAATGGAAGTGCTCAAAATAATATTTGATTTTTTTTTGTCTAATCTCTTGATTTTGCTAGCTACAGCAGGGTCATAAGGGGAGAAATTAATCTGTCCAGTTTAATCTGCTCCTCCTTGCTGCAATTCAAAAACTTACTTTGGATTGATAACCACTGGGGCAGCTGCGTGAGGTGGACACAATGCCTACATTGGTCAAGAGGTGACCAATTGTGATAGGTTTCCTTTAGCAGGTGTCTGTCCAGGACCCCTAAAAAATGAGCCCCACAGTGCTCTGAATCCTTTCATCAGAACTTATCCCTAAGCTTTTGTTCCAATTATGTTGACATTCTATCCCTCCTGAAACTGTATAAAAATAAAAATAAAGTATCTATTTAAAATAGTTAAATCAGCAAGCCATCAATCTGCCTGTCTTTGGGTTCTCAGTATGTCCAGAACAGAGGTCAGTCATAGCGCGAGTCAGCTTTGGTTTTGTCAATGTAGAAGGTTTCAGTTCACACATCGCAGAAGGAGCGGAATTGCCATTGAAAGGAACTAAACCCGATGAGTCTCAATTAAAGTCCATTGGGACTTCACTTTCCAGAGCTAAAAGATCTTTTCCAAGAGAAGTTATCTTTGGCTTGATAGTATTAATTAAAAATTACAGACTACAAAATAACAACAACTTGCTTTTATAAAACTCCCTTACCAAAACACCAAAGGTGCAAATGAGAAAAATGTGATATGAAGTTTCAACATCAAAGATCTTTACTCTGAGCACTTTATTTAGTGCATTTCCCATAACTTGGAGCCTACTGTAATTCTCCCTTTCCAGCAAAAAAAAATCTCATTCCATCAACAATGACATCCTTTCAGTGAGCTTTACATCTACTATCTGCTTTGTTATTTTTCCCCTGCAATAAAAGCAGTCTGATATTCATAGAATCATAGAAACTAGCAACACTGAAGGAGGCCATTCAACCCATCATGCCTGCGCTGGCTTGTTGAAAAAACAATCATGCTTGGTTCCACATTCCCACTTTTTGTCTGTTACCCTGTCAGTTCCTCATCCTCAGATACCTGTTTAACTCCATTTTAAAATTATTTATGGACCCAGCTTTTACCACCTTTTCAGGTAAAACTTTCCAGATTTCACAACTCTGTGTGAAAATATTTCTCCCCATCTCCCCTCTAGATACCTTGCCAATGATTTTGAATCTATGACCTCTAGTTATTGACTCAGTTGCCAGAGGAAATAATTTTTCTGTTTCTACTCTTATTAAAACTTCTCATCATCTTGAATATCTCAATAGGTCACCTCTCAACATTCTCTGTTCCAAGCAGAACAGACCTAACCTTTCCAACTGCCCCTCATAACTGAAGTCTGTTATCCCTGGTAACATCCTGGTAAACTCCTCAGTACCCTTTCTGAGGCCTTTACATCTTTCCTGAAGGATGGCACACAGAATTGTGCACAACACTTTAGCTGAGGCCTAACCAGTGATTTATAAAGTCCTGGCATGATTTATATTCTATTCCTTTATTTATAAACCCAAGTGACCAATATGCTTTTTTAACGAACTTATCAACTTGCTCTGCCACATTTTTAAGGATTTTTATATATTGACAACAGGGTCTCTCGACTCATCTACAAATTTCAAAATTGTGCCATTTATAGTACACTGTCCTCTCAATGTGCATCAATTCTCACTTCTCCGCATTGAACTCCTTCTGCCATGCTTCTGCCAATTTCACCATATATTGGATATACCCAAGCAGCTAAAGGTATGCAAGGCACTATCCTGCTTCCCTTTCACACTAATCCCTTGTCTTCACATGTCAAATGATTTACATTCAGTGCTGCTTTTGAGCTGTCAGCCTTTTAAGTGGTTGTGTCATTTGTTTTGAAGCTGACGATCAGTTTTTGCTTGTATTCAAGGTTGGAATGGATGGGGTAAATATAATCATCTTGAGTATTGCTGAAAACAGAGACATTTTGTTGAAGCTTTTCGTCTTGCACTCATCAGGACAATTTGCAAGATTACCAAAGTAAGGGAAAGCAACAGCTTTATACTATATGAGAAAAGAGTGCTGATTGGTTGGCAAGTTGCCATGGGGAATGCACCAGTTTATGGCAACTGGCAGTTAACTGCCAAGCTTGATTTGAAAGGTAAATCAGGCAGCTTGACTCTGTTTTTTTTTCGTTATTCATTCGTGGGATGTGGGCATCGCTGACCTTGCCTTGCCCTGAGGAATGAACTAGCAAATGACTGTCACTTATTTTGTTTAGCTGAAACAGGTGCAATGAGTGTACATATTCTTTCTGTTTGCAAAGAACAAGGCCCTGTGTATTATATATGTAGCTTCCAGTATGTGCAAATGCACCACAGTGCGAGCCTGATTGACAATCTTAAATTTTAGCACACTGAGGATTATTTAGCAAATGTTGTCCAAACGCGGAATCACATCTAATGTTGGACACTGTGCTTTGAGTTTTGCAAGCACGGGCTGGTTGTGTACGGTCTGTACCTTGCCCGTTGCAAACAGTGGAAGGGACGTATTGTTTGATATGATCTGCCAATCTTTGGGACATATGGCCTATAAAGCTAGCATCACACTGGCATTGAAATTCATATATCACATTACTCATTTGTGTGATAGGCAGAACATCTTTTTGGCTTGACAGCAGTATCCTGTTAGTGGCAAACACCACATGTGTTGCTGCTGCATAGTAGTAGCGTGAAACATCTAGCTTCACCTGTTGCTTGAATTTTTGGGGTAAATTACCCTTCCAGGGTAATCTGAGGTAGACTGGGCACTTTTCAGGGGTGAAAATGGCAGCCTTAGGTCTGATGAGTGCAAGATGAAAAGCTTCGACAAAATGTCTCTGTTTTCAACAATACTGAAGTTCTATACTACCAAACGACTATCTATAATCATCTTGTAAAGTTTGTAATCTTTCTGCCTTAACACAAACCTTATTCACAAGACTAAGTTTCTTAGCTTAGTCGGAAACTAAGATAATATCTAAAAGCAGGTCAGAGGCTAGGTTTTCTGTGGCAGGTGACTTGCCTCCTAACTCCCAAAAGCATCCTTTCCAGCTACAAGTTATAAGTCAGGATGTGATAGAATGCTCTCCGCTTGCCTGGATGAGTGCAACTGCAACAACACTAAACAAGCTCAACACCATCCAGGACAAAGCAGCCAATTTTATCGACAGCCCATCCACTCCTTCCACCATCAGTGCACTGCAGCTCCAGCATGTATTATTTACAGAATGCTTTGCAGCAACTTGCAAAGGCTTCTTTGGCATCACCTCCCAAAACCGCAACCTCTACCACCTGGAAGGACAAGTGAACCAGGTTCCCTCCAAGTTCCCCTTCAAGTCACACACCATCCCGACTTGGAAATATATCAATGCTTCTTCATCATTGCTGGGTCAAAATTATGGAATCACCTTTTTGTTTTATTCATTTATGGGATGTGGGCGGAGCAGGCCAGGCCAGCATTTATTGCCCATCCCTAATTGCCCTTGAACTGAGTGGCTTGCTAGGCCATTTCAAGTGCATGTAAGAGTCAACCACATTCTGTGGATCTGGAGTCACATGTAGGCCAGACCAGGTAAGGACAGCAGATGGGTTTTTACAACAACCAGATGGGTTTTTACAACAATCGACAATGGTTTCATGGCCATCATTAGACTAGCTTTAAATTCCAGATTTAACTGAATTCAAATTCCACCTTCTGCTGTGGTGGGATTCAAACCCATGCCCTCAGAGCAGTACCTGGGTCTATGGGTTACTAGTCCAGTGACAATACCACTACGCCACCACCTCCCACCTGCCTTCCAGCACTGTGGAACTACCTTGACCACACAGACTGCAGCAGTTCAAGAAAGCTCACCATCACTTTCTCAACGGTAATTAGGGGTGAACGATAAATACTGGCCTTACACCCTGAAGAATGATTTTTTTTAAATCTACTTTTGATCCCCCTTCTTTTGTCATTGGTAGCTTTTGTTCATTATTGTTTGGTTGTTTTCATACAGTAGTTTTTACAGAAGTTGATAACTGCTTTGTCTGCATTTGTTTGGTATGGTTCCTACTTGCTGAGTTATGTTTTGTTGCTATTTTATGAATGTGAAATTTGAGCCAATCAGGTGCAAGTATGGCATAGAAATTGGTATGTGTGCTGATGACAAGCCTGACATATGATATCCAAGGTGTAACAGAGAAATTACTTGTTACATGCAAGACCTCTTCATATATATGTAGAGAGATAGATGTAGATGTCAAGAACACATTGATGTACAATGAATGACAGAAATTCTTCTTTTGGTATGTTGCAGACAATTTTGAAGAAATAATAAATTAGATTGCTCCAGAGATATTGTTTGAAGACTGGAAAATATTAAGATATTGACTGTGGTATTTTAGATTTCTTAATGCAATAAAGTAAATTGGATCACTACAGGAATAGTGTGGATTGTTGAAAAAGAAAGGATAAAATGATTGCCTGTGGGAAAGATCTTTGTACCAATAGAGCACTTTTTTAAATGGATTAAACAAAAGCTGATCTCACTTTTAATTGTCAAACCTAAATGTACATTTGTGACCCTAGCTGATAAACTTGCATACATCAGGGGTACAGTAGTATAGTGATATTAGACTAGTAATCCAGAGGCCTGGACTAATGCTCCAGAGACATGAGTTCATAATCCCACCATGACAGCTGGAAAATTTACATTCAATTAAATAAATCCAGAAGAAGAACGTAAGAACATAAGAAATAGGAGCAGGAATAGACCATATGGCCCTCGAACCTGCTCTGCCATTCAATACAATCATGGCTGATCTTCTGCCTCAGCTCCACTTTCCCACCCGTTCCCCATATCCCTTGATTCCCTGAGAGTTCAAAAATCAATCTATCCCAGCCTCGAATATATTGAATGATGGAACAAACATCTGGGGTAAAGATTCACAACCTTCTGAGTAATGAATTTCTGTGCCCCCATGTTCAAGATTGCCCAGCCCGGGAAACAACCTCTCAGTGTCTACCCTGTCAAGCCCCTTCAGAATCTTGTGTGTTTCAATGAGATCATCTCTCATTCTTTTGAACTCCAGAGAGTATAGGCCGACTTACTCAGCCTCTCATTATAAAACAACCCTCTCATCCCAGGAACCAATCTAATGAACCTTTTGCTGTAAAGCCTCCAAGGCAAGTATATCCTTCCGTAAATATGGAGACCAAAGTGCACACAGTACTACAGGCGTGGTATCACCAAAGCCCTATGCAATTGTAGCAAGACTTCCTTGTTCTCTAGTCCCTTAGCAATAAAAGTCAACATGTCAGTTGTCTTCCTAATTGCTTGCTATACCTGCATGCTAACTTTGTGTTCCTTGTATGAGTACACCCAAGTCTCTCTCAACTTCAACATTTAAAGGTTTCACACTTTTTAAAAAATATTCTGCTTTTCTATTCTTATTACCAAAATGAAGAACCTCACACTTCCCTCATTCTACTCAATCTAGCACCTTGCTGTCCACTTGCTTAACCTGGCTATTTCTCTTTGCAACTTCATTATGTCCTCCTCAAATCTTACGTTCTCACCTAGTGTCAGCAAACTTAGATACATTACTCTCAGTCTCTTTGCCTAAGTCATTGATATAGATTGTAAATAGTTGCAGCCCCAGCATTGATCCTTGCGGTATTGCACTGGTTACAGCCTGCCAACTTTAAAATGCCCTTTTATTCTGAAACTCTGCTTCCTGTCAGTAACCAATCCTTCATCCATACTACTATATCATCCCAACTCCATGAATCCTACATACGAACATATGAATTAGGAGCAGGAGTAAGCAACTCGGCCCCTCGAGCCTGCTCCGCCATTCAATAAGATCATGGCTGATCTGATTGCAACCTCGACTCCATGCTCCTGTCTACCCCTGATAACCTTTCACCCCCTTGCTTATCAAGAATCTATCTACCTCTGCCTTAAAAATATTTGACGACTCTGATTCCACTGCCTTTTCAGGAAGAGCGTTCCAAAGACTCATGACCTTCTGAGAGAAAAAATGTCTCCTCATCTCTGTCTTTAGTGGGTGACCCCCTATTTTTAAATAGTGACCCCTAGTTCTAGAAACATCCTTTCCACATCCACCCTGTCAAGTCCCCTCAGCGGATACAAGCCTAGCCTGTCCAACCTTTCCTCATAAAACAACCCGCCTATTCCAGGTATTAGTCTGGTAAACCTTCTCTGAACTGCTTCCAACGGATTTACATCCTTCTTTAAATAAGGAGACCAATACTGCACGCGGTACTCCAGATGTGGTCTCACCAATGCCCTGTATAACAGAAGTATAATCTCCCCACTTTTGTATTCAATTCCTCTTGCAATAAACAATCCTTATCTTGCATATTAAACTTTTGTGTGGCACCTCATCGACTGCCTTTTGGAAATCCAAGGATACTACATTAATGGCACTCCTTTATCTGCGCTACTAGTTACATCCTTGAAAAACACTAATAAATTTGTCAAACATAATTTCCCTTTTGAAAAACCATTTTGACTTTATCTGATCATACTATGATTTTCTACGTGCATTGTTAAGACTTCCCTAATAATAGATTCCAGCTTTTTCCCAACAACTAATGTCAAGGCCTGTAGTTCCCTGTTGTCTCTCTCCCTCCTTTCTTGATTAAGGGTGTTATGTTTGCGAACTTCCAATCTACTTGGACTATTCTAGAATCTAGAGACTTTTGGTAAATCATAACTAGTGCATCCACTATCTCTGCAGCTACCTCTTTTAGAATGCTAGGATATAGGCCATCAGATCCTGGGGATTTGTCAGCTTTTAGCCCCTTAAGTTTCTGTGATACTTATTCTCAGCTGGAATTATTAACTTTAATTTTCTCATTCTTATTAGTCGCTTTGTTATCCTCTATTTCTGATATGTAATTTGTGACTTCTTTTGTGAAGACCAATATTGGCTTAACATCTCTTCCATTTCCTCATTCTCCATGATAATTTCTCCTGTCTCTGCCTCTAAGGGAGCAACGTTTAGCTACATTCCTCATTTTTATACACTTATATCTGCTTTTACAATCCGTTTATATATTCCTGGCTAGTTTACTCTCTTTTTTTTCCTGTTTGTCAACATTTTGGTGACCCTTTGCTAGTTTCTAAAACTCTCAGGCTTACTACTATTCTTCGTAACATTTTACGCCTCTTTTAATGTAATGCTATCCTTAACTTCCCTGCTAAGCTACAGATGGATCTTTCTCGCTTTTTGTCTTTTAATGGAAAGTATTTTTGTTGAACATTTTAAATCATTTCTTTAAATGTTTCCCATTGTTTATTTGCCATCATACCAAATCAACCTTAGCCTGCTCTCCCCCATACCTATGTAATTGGTTTTGTTTAAGTTTAAGATTCTTGTTTTGGACTCTCAGTGTTAATAAGGAATTCAGTTGTATTTTGATCACTTTTTCACTGAGGATCTTTTACTATGAGATTGCTAATTAACTCTGGTTCATTGCACAATACTAGATCTAAAATACCTTTTTCCATTTGATTTGTCCAGTCCATATGAAGATTTAAGACCCTCACGATTATTACATTGCCTTTGTTAACAAGCTCCAATTTTATTTCTTGCTTCGTGCTCTGTCCAATGGCATAACTACTGTTAGGGAAGCCTATAAATTACTCCCACCAGTGTTTTCTGACCCTGATTATTCCTAATCTCCAACCATACTAGTTCTACTTACTGATCTTCTGAGCCAAGATCCTTTCTCACTACTGTCCTTATGCCATCCTTTATCAGGACGACTCCTCCTCCTTTTCCATTCTTCCAGTCTTTTCAAAAGATTGTGTACCCTGGCGTATTTATTTCCCAACCTCAGTCACCTTGTAACCATGTCTCCATAATGGCGATTTATATCAAACCCGTTTAACTCTATTTGTGCCACTAGTTTGTCTCTCTTGTTTGGAATGCTCCATACATTCAGATAAAGAGCCTTCAATTTTAGTTTTTTACCACTATTCTTTGCATGGACCTTATTCGCTGATGCACTATTACCGTTAAACTCTTTGCCCCTTCCTGTCCCACTCTGCTTGTTTTTACCCAAATCACTACACTGCTGTATTGCCTTGACTTTTCCCTTTAGATTTCTAAATCTCCCTTCACTTGACCCTTCCTCCGTCTTTTAGTTTAAAGCCCCATATTTAGCCTTGCTAATAAGATTCACCAGGATACCGATCCCAGCCTGGTTTAAGTGCAGACCATCCTAACAGAAAAGTATTGGTGCCAGTGGCTTGTGAATCAAAACTGCTTTGTCCTACACCAGTCTTTGAGCCATACATTTAATTCGCTAATGTGCTTAACCCTATGCCAATTGGTGCCTCTCTCAGGTAACAATCCAGAGATTATTACTTTTAAGGTTTTGCATCTTAATTTGGACCCTAACTCCTCAAACTCTCTCAGCAGAACATCATTCCTAGTTCTACCTATATCATGGTCCACATAGGAACCACTGACAAGTGGATCCTCCCCCTACTACTCCAAGTTCATCTCCAGCTGTGAGGAGATGTCTTTAAACCTGGCACCAGGCAGGCAACACAACCTTCGGAACTCCCAGCCATGGCTGCAGGGAACAGTATTTATTCCCCTGACTATACTGCTCCCTGTCACTATCACATTCCTTTTCACTCCCTCCACTTGAATGGCCTCCTGCACCATGGTGCCATGGTCAGTTTGCCTTTCCACCTTGCAATTCTTGTTCTCATCCAGACAGGTAGCAAGTACCTCATATCTGCTGGTCAAAGTCAAGGGCCAAGACTCATCTATCACTGCATCCTGGATCTCTATACCTGCCTGACTCATAGTCACACCTTCCTGTCCCTGACCATTGCTCAACTCTGACGTTAACCTGCTGGAACAGAGTGTCCTGGTAACTCTCCCTCTTCCTGATCCCCCACAATGTCTGTAGCTCAGATTCTAGCTCTGCTCGAATTGCAGACACTTGCAACAGATATGGTTGTCCAAGAATGCAATGCCCTCCACAAATGCCCATTTTTGTTGCAGGTAGGGCACACTACCTGTCCTGCCATGTCTGTCTAACCTTTATTTATTAGATTAGTTGATTAGTTACTAATTTAGTAAAGTGAAAGCAAGTTACAGTTTCCTAGCTTAGGGACAAAGGAAAAACACTCACCAGCTACTGGAGGTAAAGCAAAAAGAATGAAATGACTTACCTCCTTCCCCCTGTGCACCGAATTCCCATTTGCACCAAATTCCAGAGTTTAGCATTCTGTTTGCAAAGCACTTCTTTGAGGAAAACTCTGTGCTCCACACTAAATACCCAGGGCTGGATGTTCAAAAGCTGCAGAAGACAGGTTCAGGGACGGACAACCGCAGAAGCCTGCCCACCTGCATCAGCGTGCCACTGTCCCGACGCAAGACCAACATGCGCAGATTTTCAATCAGGCCGATAAGAACAAAGAACAAAGAAAATTACAGCACAGGAACAGGCCCTTCGGCCCTCCAAGCCTGCGCCGATCCAGATCCTCTATCTAAACCTGTCGCCTATTTTCTAAGGGTCTGTATCTCTTTGCTTCCTGCCCATTCATGTATCTGTCTAGATACATCTTAAAAGACGCTATTGTGCCCGCGTCTACCACCTCCGCTGGCAACGCGTTCCAGGCACCCAACACCCTCTGCGTAAAGAACTTTCCACGCATATCCCCCCTAAACCTTTCCCCTCTCACTTTGAACTCGTGACCCCGAGTAATTGAATACCCCACTCTGGGAAAAAGCTTCTTGCTATCCACCCTGTCTATACCTCTCATGATTTTGTACACCTCAATCAGGTCCCCCCTCAACCTCCGTCTTTCTAATGAAAATAATCCTAATCTACGCAACCTCTCTTCACAGCTAGCGCCCTCCATACCAGGCAACATCCCGGTGAACCTCCTCTGCACCCTCTCCAAAGCATCTACATCCTTTTGGTAATGTGGCGACCAGAACTGCACGCAGTATTCCAAATGTGGCTGAACTAACGTCTTATACAACTGTAACATGACCTGCCAACTCTTGCACTCAATACCCCGTCCGATGAAGGAAAGCATGCCGTATGCCTTCTTGACCACTCTATTGACCTGCGTTGCCACCTTCAGGGAACAATGGACCTGAACACCCAAATCTCTCTGTACATCAATTTTCCCCAGGACTTTTCCATTTATTGTATAGTTCACTCTTGAATTGGATCTTCCAAAATGCATCACCTCGCATTTGCCCGGATTGAACTCCATCTGCCATTTCTCTGCCCAACTCTCCAATCTATCTATATTCTGCTGTATTCTCTAACAGTCCCCTTCACTATCTGCTATTCCACCAATCTTCGTGTCATCCGCAAACTTGCTAATCAGTCCATTTTCCTCCAAATCATTTATGTATATCACAAACAACAGTGGTCCCAGCACGGATCCCTGTGGAACACCACTGGTCACATGTCTCCATTTTGAGAAACTCCCTTCCACTGCTACTCTCTGTCTCCTGTTGCCCAGCCAGTTCTTTATCCATCTAGCTAGTACACCCTGGACCCCATGCGACTTCACTTTCTCCATCAACCTACCATGGGGAACCTTATCAAACGCCTTACTGAAGTCCATGTATATGACATCTACAGCCCTTCCCTCATCAATCAACTTTGTCACTTCCTCAAAGAATTCTATTAAGTTGGTAAGACATGACCTTCCCTGCACAAAACCATGTTGCCTATCACTGATAAGCCCATTTTCTTCCAAATGTGAATAGATCCTATCCCTCAGTATCTTCTCCAGCAGCTTCCCTACCACTGACGTCAGGCTCACCAGTCTATGATTACCTGGATTATCCCTGCTACCCTTCTTAAACAAGGGAACAACATTAGCAATTCTCCAGTTCTCCGGGACCTCACCCGTGTTTAAGGATGCTGCAAAGATATCTGTTAAGGCCCCAGCTATTTCTTCTCTCGCTTCCCTCAGCAACCTGGGATAGATCCCATCCGGACCTGGGGACTTGTCCACCTTAATGCCTTTTAGAATACCCAACACTTCCTCCCTCCTTATGCCAACTTGACCTAGCGTAATCAAACATCTATCCCTAACCTCAACATCAGTCATGTCCCTCTCCTCGGTGAATACCGATGCAAAGTACTCGTTTCGAATCTCACCCATTTTCTCTGACTCCACGCATAATTTTCCTCCTTTGTCCTTGAGTGGGCCAATCCTTTCTCTAGTAACCCTCTTGCTCCTTATATATGAATAAAAGGCTTTGGGATTTTCCTTAACCCTGTTTGCTAAAGATATTCCATGACCCCTTTTAGCCCTCTTAATTCCTCGTTTCAGATTGGTCCTACATTCCCGATATTCTTCCAAAGCTTCGTCTTTCTTCAGCCGCCTAGACCTTATGTATGCTTCCTTTTTCCTCTTAGCTAGTTTCACAATTTCACCTGTCATCCATGGTTCCCTAATCTTGCCATTTCTATCCCTCATTTTCACAGGAACATGTCTCTCCTGCACGCTAATCAACCTCTCTTTAAAAGCCTCCCACATATCAAATGTGGATTTATCTTCAAACAGCTGCTCCCAATCTACATTCCCCAGCTCCTGCCGAATTTTGGTATAGTTGGCCTTCCCCCAATTTAGCACTCTTCCTTTCGGACCACTCTCGTCTTTGTCCATGAGTATTCTAAAACTTACGGAATTGTGATCACTATTCCCAAAGTAGTCCCCTACTGAAACTTCAACCACCTGGCTGGGCTCATTCCCCAACACCAGGTCCTGTCTGGCCCCTTCCCGAGTTGGACTATTTACATACTGCTCTAGAAAACCCTCCTGGATGCTCCTGACAAATTCTGCTCCATCTAGACCTCTAACACTAAGTGAATCCCAGTCAATGTTGGGAAAATTAAAATCTCCTATCACCACCACCCTGTTACTCCTACATCTTTCCATAATCTGTTTACATATTTGTACCTCTATCTCACGCTCGCTGTTGGGAGGCCTGTAGTACAGCCCCAACATTGTTACCGCACCCTTCCTATTTCTGAGTTCTGCCCATATTGCCTCACTGCTCGAGTCCTCCATAGTGCCCTCCTTCAGCACAGCTGTGATATCCTCTTTGACCAATAATGCAACTCCTCCACCCCTTTTACCTCCCTCTCTATCCCGCCTGAAGCATCGATATCCTGGGATATTTAGTTGCCAATCGTGCCCTTCCCTCAACCAAGTCTCAGTAATAGCAATAACATCATAGTCCCAGGTACTAATCCAAGCCCTAAGTTCATCTGCCTTACCTACTACACTTCTTGCATTAAAACAAATACACCTCAGACCACCAGTCCCTTTGCGTTCATCATCTGCTCCCTGCCAACTCTTCCCCTTAGTCACGCTGACTTCATTATCTAGTTCCTTACAGGCTTTAGTTACTACCTCCTTACTGTCCACTGACCTCCTCATTTGGTTCCCATCCCCCTGCCACATTAGTTTAAACCCTCCCCAACAGCGTTAGCAAAAGCACCTGCAAGGACATTGGTTCCAGTCCGGCCCAGGTGTAGACCGTCCAATTTGTAATAGTCCCCGAGAACCGGTCCCAATGACCCAAAAATCTGAACTGCTCCCTCCTGCACCATCTCTCAAGCCACGCATTCATCCTGACTATTCTTTCATTTCTACTCTGACCATCAGAGGCAGAAGATGAAGTCCACCCAACATTTTAGATTAGCCACTTAAGGCCCTTTCTGAGCTGGTTAACAGCTCGCTGTGGAGGCAGAGTGCAATCTTCAACCGGGGGCTCGGGTTCAGCGCACCGTTGGAAACATGTCAGGAGGGAGGAGGCTGTGTCATTTCGGGGAGCGTTCGTCGGTATCGGAACAGAGGTAAACAGCAGCCACGAGTATGAAAGACTGTTTTCTGGCCCTCACAGTGCCAGCAGCAGAAAGAATGAAAAGTTGGCAGTAATAGCAAATTGCAGATGAGCATTGGAGAGGGTGGGCACAGTGCTGACCAAGATAAAGGCAGAAAGTCATGACTGGCAAGTCTATCAGGATAGTAAAAGAGAAAGGACAGGCTGACATTTAAACTGCACAACCTTTTTATGGCCACCCTCCCTTATCTCTCCTTCCTTGGCTTCCAATTAACTTCAGCTTTGGATACTGTTGGGGGAGATAGCTTCTCAAGGGAATGCAGCAAGAGCCAAGTCTGTGGCACCATGGGTGGCTCAGCTGCACAGGAGGGAAGGAAAAAGAGTGGGAGAGCTATAGTGATAGGGGATTCTATCGTAAGGGGCACAGATAGGCGTTTCTGTGGCCGTAAACGTGACTCCAGGATGGTATGTTGCCTCCCTGGTGCTAGGGTTAAGGATATCATGGAGCGGCTGCAGGACATTCTGAAGGGGGAGGGTGAATAGTCAGAGGTCATGGTACACATTGGTACCTACTACATAGGTATAAAGAGGGATGAGGTCCTGCCACAAGAATTTAGGGAGCTAGGTAGCAGATTAAAAAGCAGGACCTCAAAGGTTGTAATCTCTGGATTACTCCCAGTGCCACATGCTAGTGAGTATAGGAATAGCAGGATAGAGCAGATGAATGCATGGCTGAAGAGATGGTGCAGGAGGGAGGGCTTTAGTTTCCTGGATCACTGGGTCTGTTTCTGGTGAAGTTGGGACCTGTACAAGTTGGACGGGTTGCACCTGAACTGGAACGGGACCAACATCCTTGCTGGGAGATTTGCTAGTGCCGTTGGCGGGTGGGGGGGTGGTTAAACTAATTTGGCAGTGGGATGGGATACAGAGTGGAGGTACAGTGCAGGGTGATACACAGTCAAATATAGAAGAGAAACTGAGTCAGTCTGGAAGGCAGAGCAAATATAGACCTGTTAAGGCACAAGCGAATAATGCAGGGCTGGATTGCATCTATTTTAACGCAAAGAGCCTTACCAGTAAGACAGATAAATTGAGGGCATTGATTAACAAATGGGAATATGATATTATTGCTATCACAGAGACATGGTTGAGGGAAGGGCAGGATTGGCACCTCAATATTCCAGGATATAAAATCTTCAGACGTGACAGAAAGGAAGCAGGTACGATAGCAACGTTTAAGAGGCATTTTGACAAATACATGAATAGGATGGGAATAGAGGGATATGGACCCCGGAAGTGCAGAAGGTTTTAGTTTAGACAGGCATCAAGATCGGCGCAGGCTCGGAGGGCCGAATGGCCTGTTCCTGTGCTGTACTGTTCTTTGTTCTTTGACAGGGGAGGGTGTAAAAGAGGTGGCATTGCACTGTTGATCGAGGAGTCAATTACTGCAGTAAGGAGGGATATCTTAGATGTTCCTCAATGAGGCCATATGGGTAGAACTTAAAAACAAAAAGGGGGCAATCACTTGGCTGGGAGTGTACTACAGGCCTCCAAAAAGTCAGGGAGTGATAGAGGAGCAGATATGCAGGTAAATCTCAGAGAGGTGTAAAAATAATAGGGTAATAATAGGGGATTTCAACTTCCCCAATGTCAACTGGGATAGTCTTACTGTAAAAGGCCTAAAGGAGGCAGAATTCTTAAAGTGCATACAGGAGAGCTTTTTGAGCCAGCACGTAGAAAGTCCTACAAGAGAAGGGGAGGTACTGGACCTAATCCTAGGGACTGAAACCGGACAAGTGGTAGAAGTGTCAGTGGGGTGCATTTTGGGGATAGTGACCATAACTCTAAGATTGAAGGTAGTTATGGAAAAGGACAAAGAGGGACCGGAAATAAAAGTACTGAACTGGGGGAAGGCCGATTTCAATATGATAAAACAGGAACTGGCCAAAGTGGACTGGGAGCAGCTACTTGTCGGAAAGTCTACATCAGACCAGTGGGAGTCATTCAAAAAGGAAATAGTGAGAGGTCAGGGGCAACATGTTCCCGTAAATGTGAAGGGTAGGACCAACAAGTCCGAGGAACCCTGGATGTCAAGGGATATAGAGGATTGGGTAAGGAAAAAAAAGGAGGCTTATGGCAGATTCAAAGTGCTGAAAACAGTGGGGGCCCTAGAGGAGTATAGATAGTGTAGAGGGGTACTTTAAAAATTAATTAGGAGAGCGAAGAGGGGACATGAAAAAACACTGGCGGACAAGATAAAGGAAAATCCCAAGGTATTTTATAAGTATATTAAGGGAAAGAGGATAACCAGGGAAAGAGTAGGGCCCATTAGAGACCAAAGTGGCAATCTGTGTGTGGAGCTGGAGGACATAGGTGAGGTTTTAAATGATTACTTTTCATCTGTGTTCACTATGGAGAAGGACGATGTAGGTGTAGAGATCAGGGAGGAGGATTGTGATATACTTGAACAAATTAGCTTTGAAAGAGAGGAAGTATTAGCTGTTTTAGCGGGCTTAAAAGTGGATAAATCCCCTGGCCCAGATGAGATGTATCCTAGGCTGTTATGTGAGGCAAGGGACGAGATAGCAGGGGCTCTGCCACAAATTTTCAAATCCTCTCTGGCCACAGGATAGGTACCAGAGGACTGGAGGACAGCAAATGTGGTACCATTATTCAAGAAGGGGCGGCACAGTGGCGCAGTGGTTAGCACCGCAGCCTCACAGCTCCAGGGACCCGGGTTCGATTCCGGGTACTGCCTGTGTGGAGTTTGCAAGTTCTCCCTGTGTCTGCGTGGGTTTTCTCCGGGTGCTCCGGTTTCCTCCCACAAGCCAAAAGACTTGCAGGTTGATAGGTAAATTGGCCATTATAAATTGTCACTAGTATAGGTAGGTGGTAGGGAAATATCGGGACAGGTGGGGATGTTTGGTAGGAATATGGGATTAGTGTAGGATTAGTATAAAATGGGTGGTTGATGTTCGGCACAGACTCGGTGGGCCGAAGGGCCTGTTTCAGTGCTGTATCTCTAATCTAAAGGGTAGCAGGGTTAAACCAGGTAATTACAGGCTAGTGAATCTACATTAGTGGTAGGGAAACTATTGGAAAAAATTCTGAGGGACAGGATTTATCTCCAGTTGGAGAGGCAGGGATTAATCAGGGATAGTCAGCATGGCTTTGTCAGGGGGAGATTGTGTCTACAAACTTGATTGAATGTTTCAAGGCAGTGACTAGATGTGTAGATGAGGGTAAAGCAGTTGGTGTAGTCTACACGGACTTCAGTTAGGCTTTTGATAAGGTCCCGCATGGGAGATTGGCTAAGAAGGTAAGAGCCTGTGGAATCCAGGGCAATTTGGAAAATTGGATCCAAGATTGGCTTAGTGGCAGAAGGCAGAGGATGATGGTTGAGGGTTGTTTCTGCTAGTGGGGGCCTGTGACCAGTGATGTACCGCAGGGATCGGTGCTGGGACCCTTGCTGTTTGTAGTGTACATTAATGATTTAGACGTGAATATAGGAGGTATGATCAGTAAGTTTGCAGATGTCACGAAAATTGGTGGTGTCATAAATAGTGAGCCTTAGGTTACAGAACAATATAAATGGGCTGGCAAGATGGGCGGAGCAGTGGCAAATGGAATTTAATCCTGAGAAGTGTGAGATGATGCATTTTGGGAGGACTAACAAGGCAAGGGAATATACAATGGATGGTAGGACCCTAGGAAGTACAGAAAGTCAAAAGGACCTTGGTGTACTTGTCCATAGATCACTGAAGGCAGCAGCACAGGTAGATAAGGTGGTTAGGAAGGCATATGGGATACTTGCCTTTATTAGCCGAGGCATGGAATCTAAGAGCAAGGAGGTTATGACGGAGCTGTATAAAATGCTCATTAGGCCTCAGCTGGAGTACTATGTACAGTTCTGGTCACCACATTATAAGAAGGATGTGATTGCATTGGAGAGGGTGCAGAGGAGATTCACCAGGATGTTATCTGGGCTGGAGCATTTTAGCTATGAAGAGAGACTGGATAGACTGGGGTTGTTTTCTTTAGAGCAGAGAAGGCTGAGGAGGGGACATGATTGAGGTGTACAAAATTATGAGGGGCGTTGATAGGTTAGATCAGAAGAAACTTTTTCCCTTAGTGGAGGAATCAATAACCAGGGGGCATAGATTTAAGGTAAGGGGCAGGGGTTTCGTGGGGATTTGAGGAAAAATGTTTCACCCAGAGGGTGGTTGGAATCTGGAACACACTGCCTGAAGAGGTGGTAGAGGCAGCTGCCCTCACAACATTTAATAAGTATTTAGTTGAGCACTGGAAACGCCATAGCATACAAGGCAACGGGCCAAGTGCTGGAAAATGGGATTAGAATAGATAGGTGCTTGATGGCCAGCACGGACACGATGGGCCGAAGGGCCTTTTTCTGTGCTGTGTAACTCTATGACTGTATGACTCATGATGCAACTATGTAGGAGGTGTCCCCATACTAAACGGGTTGTACAATTTGAAGCTTTTGTCACTGTTGCATGATCTCCACTTGAGAAGTTAGGCTGTCTCTCCTTTTTGGGGGAGTGAATGGAACTTCCTCCTAACTTTGTCTCTCACCATTGCACTGCCGATATCCCCTTCTTGCGCTTCTTCTCATGTCATCTCACCAAGTAGTCTTGCTTATTGTTAAGTTTCTTTCAAAAATGTGTGCTTGTGACAAGGGCTTTTTGTTGAGGGGATGGGGGGAATGTGGGGGGCTCATGCTTAATGCACAGTCCACTGCCAACTTCAGAAGGGCACTCCATGAAATGGTCTCAAGCCTCCCGGAGTCTGGCCAGAGCGAAGGCAGACTCTTGGGCAGCAGGGGCCCAACGGTAAGGAAGGAGCTGCAGTAAGACTCCAGTTTCTGAGCTAGACACAACCTTCAACAGCACAATCACTCATTATCCCAACCCTCACTTCTCATTCTTCCAAGTATTGACGGTATCACATGGAGCCACACAAGTCAATTCTAGTGGAACGAACATACAAGTGCTGCTTTATTCTTGAATGATTAAACATCCTTTCACATTCTATGCACCCTAGCAACCCACAAAGTGATCTCATTGATGCGGAGACCTCCACGGACAACCACTCCCACGAGATGCTTCCCTGTGACAGAGTATAAGGTGGAGGCAGGCTGCTTGGTCATGCCTGTCTGGGACTGAGATGCCCATGGCGGCTGTTCTTGCCACTGGGGCACCTCCAAAGGCTACTGCATGCGCAACGCCGCAGGGACAGCCTCTGTCACAGGGCGTGACACCACAGATACCTCGACCATTGGAGGGGCCATGGAGGCAGATGACAGTAACAGAGCCACCTGAGGATGTGGCACCCTCAGCACCACTTCTTGTCACCTCAGCACGTTCATGTTGCCCTAAATTGCTTGGGGAGCCACCAGCTGGGGTTGATACTGCTGAGTCTGCCATGCATCCTCTGCATGTCAGCATGCTGTTCCTGCATTCACTGTGAGTGATGACGCACATGGCTCCCACGACGTTTGCCAATCTGTCAATGGATGAGCTCATGCGTTCAAAGCACTGAGTCATTTTCAAGCACAAGATGAATGGACTCCTCCATTCTCATCTGATGACTCCGCAGAGCTTCAGGTAATTCTGATATATGTGCGCAAATCACACACTGGTTCTCAATGGAGAGCCACCTGTAGAATACGAGGCTTAGCATCTCCAACCTGCTGATCAGGACTGCACCTGTCTTCCATCCTCTGAGGGGGACTTGTCTCAACCGAATCCGCTTCCCCTGAATCCTGCAGCCTCCAGCTCTGATGTGACGTGTGCCTCACCCTGTGCCACCGTTTCAACCGATGTGTACGAACTCACCAGGTGCAAGTGTCCTTGCTGTTGGAGGGTGCTCTGGTAAGATGTGATGGTGCAAGCTCTGAGGTGTCTTCCTTCTCAGATTCCTCAGGGACTTGTTGCCCATAGAAACATAGAAAATAGGAGCAGGAATAGGCCATTCGAACCTGCACCGCCATTCAATATGATCATGGCTGATCATCCAAACTCAGTCCCCTGTTCCCACTTTCTCCCCGTATCCCTTGATTCCTTTAGCCCTAAGAACTATATCTAACTCTTTCTTGAATATATTTAATGACTTGGCCTCAACTGCTTTCTGTGGTAGAGAATTCCACAGGTTCACCACTCTCTGGGTGAAGAAATCCCTCCTCATCTCAGTCCGAAATGACTTGCCCCTTATCCTTAGACTGTGACCCCTGGTCCTGGACTCCCCCGCCATCGGGAACATCCTTCCTGCATCTAGTCTGTCCAGTCCTGTTAGAAATTTGTAGGTTTCTATGAGATCCCCTCTCATTCTTCTAAACTCTGGTGAATACAAGCCTAATCGACCCAATCTCTCTTCATATGTCAGTCCTGCCATCCCAGAAATCAGTCTGGTGAACCTTCGCTGCACTCCCTCCATAGCAAGAACATCCTTCCTCAGATAAGGAGACCAAAACTGCACACAATACTCCAGATGTGGTCTCACCAAGGCCTTGTCTAATTGCAGCAAGACATCCTTGCTTCTGTACTCGAATCCTCTCGCTATGAAGGCCAACATACCATTTGCCTTCTTAACTGCCTGCTGCACCTGCATGCTTACTTTCAGCTATATTAAAAGCAAAATACTGCGGATGCTGGAAATCTGAAACAGAAACAAGAAATGCTGGAATCACTCAGCAGGTCTGGCAGCATCTGTGGAAAGAGAAGCAGAGTTAACGTTTCGGGTCAGTGACCCTTCTTCGGAACTGACAAATATTAGAAAAATCACAGATTATAAACAAGTGAGGTGGGGGTTGGGCAAGAGATAACAAAGGAGAAGGTGCAGATTGGACCAGGCCACATAGCTGACCAAAAGGTCATGGAGCAAAGGCAAACAATATGTTAATGGTGTGTTGAAAGACAAAGCATTAGTACAGATTAGGTGTGAATACACTGAATATTGAACAGCAGCAAGTGCACTTTCCCATGCAGCGGTTGCTGGCCCTCTGCGGGTGACGCTGTGGGAGACATAAGAGAGGATAGTGAGGAAAGATCAGCGCACACATCAGATGCATCTACTGTTTAAAATGATGACGTGACAGCTTCTGCAATCATAGCTGGTTGCAGGGGGAGCATCTGCAGCATCCCCCGAACCTCGAGGTATTAAGATATCTTCACCTTGTCTGTGGTGGACCTCCGTCTCGCCATTCCTTGCAGCCCTATGGATGGACACTCTGGCCACTTGAAGCTCCTTCTACTCGAAGCAAGTGAAGACTTCAAGCTGTTATTGCCCTCCTTCCAGTCATGGCTTCTCCATCCCAGTAGTGTTCTTCTCCCATTTTGCCTGCAAGATAAAGAACAATGCCATTAGCACAAGCCCTCCCTCTCCACTTGTAGCCTTTCACTTGCTGATGACATTATAGATTGCACTGCAGCCTCCTGAGCAGTAGTCCTTGGGTTGTGGCCTATGCCAGTGCATCAGTGAGACTCCACTGCACACCCCTCACCCATGGTAATTGGCCCTCTATCTGCCCACAGGATGCCCCTTTCCCTGGCAGTCTCATGGCTGCTGACTGGGGGCATATAATCTGTGTGTCTCTCTCGTCACTCACCCAGCCAGACCTAGTGAAGTCGTTGAAGCACTTCCAACACTGCACCCAGATCCTCTGCACCATTCCTCTGCTGCTGACCTCATTAGCAAACTCCAGCCATGCCCTTTTGGTCTGTTGTGGGGCCTTCTGTGACCAGAACAGGGAACAGAATGCTCCTGTGGCCTAATACTGCTTCCAGCTTGGCCTGAAGTAACTCATCAAAAAACTGGGGTGGGGGGGAATGCCCTGGTGTAGTGTATTGAGAATTGTATTGTGCATTTTGTCCATTTAAGGCTACCATACACACATATACCAGCTGAGGGAGTTTAGAAATGAGAGTATAAAAGGATCCATGTTTTAAAACACATGCAGTTCTGATTCGGAATGCTTCTGACTGAATATTACTGTTTAGTCCCAAGAGCATCACAATGGCAACGAGGAAGGTGAAAAATAGGAAACACTGCTTTCAGGTACAAAGCTTTTGGAAGGGTTTTGCTTTCTGCAGGCAGGATTTTAAGTTGGAGATTTAGGGAACAGATTGAGGCTGTATTAGACACACACACAGGAGGCATTCCAGCTCAGGATTAACACACACTGACCTCAGCAAAATTACCATCCAATCAAAAAAAAAAATCTCCGATCATTACAGAGAAGTTTTTCATTGAAAGGAACACAATCCTAGATCTCTGATTATGCACTGTGTTGCTAATCAATATGGTGTTGTCTATGCCCAACCTATCACCTTTTAATGTGCATTCGGAGCCATCATCTGTATTCCCATGTTAGCAAAAGTGACTGGGCAAAAAATGCACTAACAACCTACTTCATGCAAATTACCGTATGTGAAACAATTGTTTTCTGACTGTTATGACTGAGGCGGGAGGCGTGCCCTAGTAATTCAGTCACACTTCTCCACACGTCACAATGTATCAATAAATTTTCCTACTTACTGAAAAGTCAATTGGATACTCTTATTTGTCCCCAGAATAAAGCACACCCACTGGGTTTTGTTAATAAACAACAAAATTATCAGTTTATTATAAACCAAGTCTTAACCAGTCATGAAGTAAATATATATGCAAATTGAAATATTAAAGCCCCTTATTTTTATCCTAGCCCTTACACACACCCTCACATACACAACAGTTAACCGGGGGGAAAAAAGGGATTTTTGTTTACAGCTGTTACAAATAAATAGAATGAATAAAAAAAAACTTAGACTGCAGAGAAGATATGGAAGGAAGTCCTTTGTTTTGGCAAGGTGTCCCAAAGTCGAATAGGTGGCTGCCACTAGGAATCTTTCTAGGTGATGTTGATGAACAGTCTGTTTTGGGTAGGCGTTCAAAGAAATTCGGCTACAGCAGGCTTCACATAGGTCTTACATCAGGTGTGCAGCAACAAAGATTTCAGTTCTCATGCATTTGATGCAAAGTTCTTTTGAAGATGCAAGGTTTCTGTAAACATTCAGGATTTCTTAAAAGTACAGAAGGCAACGGTACAACTTCATACAGGATTTGCTTTTCAAGAGCAAGAATTCTTCAAAGAGAAGTAACAGTTGTCTGGATTTTCTTCTGATCTCTGGTGCATAAGCAAATTCTAACTGTCTCGTCAGTCCAAAAACCAGCTGGCTTTTAACAGTTCAAAATGAAAATAAAAAACAGTTCAGCAACAATCCTGTGACAGCTATATATCATGCTCTGTTATTTCCTTGTAACCATCTGTCCCTTCCCCTGCTGTGGTTACTTGAAATCACATGCTTTCCAGTACTTGTTTACTGCTAAACCTTCCTTCCTGTTGACCTTCCTTTTAAAAAAAAACACCCACAAAGTTCAGCAATCTCCAGATGATTCAATGTCCATGAAATTCTTTTCAGTTTTTAAAAATATAGATTCTCAAGTGTTAACAAAAATGGAAACCCACTAGGCAAGAAGCAAATGAGACAATTGACCAATATTGCATGCGATTGAGGTAGTTATTGACCAAATGTGACTTCGGTGATGTTGAGCATGTCGAATGGGAAATCAAAACACAAATAATCGAAGGTTGTCTGTCTAGTTAACTACACCAAAAAGCACACAAGAAAGACATCAAGCTGTCAGAGCTGTTGGAGTTAACAAGATCATTATCACTTTCAGAGCCCAGAGCTACTTGAGGTTACAAACAGTAAATACCACACTCCAATTTCAACTCCTGTAAACACTGTTCATTGCTCACGTGCCAGGAAACCCCCTGCGAAGCAACAACAACCGTCTCACAGAGTTACGACTTGCCCAAAGAATGTTTCCACTATGGACAGAGTGTCTCACTACTGGTAAACTGTGTAAAGCTTGTGGAAAACCCAACCACTTTGCTCATGTTTGTCGCTCATCAACAAAATCAATTACTAAGACCAGTACCAACAGAAGGGTGCCACATGTATGCATACCACAACAAAAGGGCAAGAGAATATAGACAATGTAGTGCGGATGACACTGAATATACTTTCGTGTTCTCTCAAATACAGCAACCAGCCACATGTGACAGTGACCATTGGCTGCTTGGACGTAGATGCTCTCATAGATACAGGAGCATCTGTCAATGTCATGGGAGACAAAACATTCAACATACTTCAGGATTGCTCTATGCTCTGCAGACTAGGAAATACAAAAATGTTCCCTTACAACAGTAACAAGCCACTGAAAGTACTTGGGACTTTTGAAATGCCAGTCTCATTCAAAACAAAACAAATGCTGTATTCTATGTCATATCTGGTGAAAGGGACATGCTTATCAGTTTCCACACAGCAGCAGGTCTGCCCATGATTGCAGTCACATAGGCAATTTCTACGCATAACAACAATATTCTTGAACTGTACACTGACCACTACACTGATATCGGCAAACTGAAAGGTGTTACATGCAAGTTGCATGTAGACCCTAATGTGCCCCAGTCGCACATCAACAAGAACGAATACCAATCCATTTCAGAAAGCAGAGAAAGAAAGAACTTCAGTGCCTACTTGACCTTATTATTGAGAAAGCTGATGCTGAGCCAACCCATTGGATCTCACCCATACAGTCATCAAGAAACCCAAAAGCGAGAACCAGATTAGAATCTGCTTTGGTATGTGATCATCAAACCAAGCCATACAACGAGATATCATAGAGAAAGTGTATGGTGCTAAACACTTTGCTAAGCTTAACCTCAATGCAGCTACCATCAAATCAAGCTTGCAGAGGAACTGAGATATCTCACTGTATTCTCTACTCACATCGGACTTTTTCAATACAAGAGGCTCAACTTTGGAGTCAACTCGGCAGCTGAGGTAGTTCAGCACATGATCCAGTCTGCACTTCACGGACTTGAAGGCACATTGAGCATCAGTGATGACATTCTCATCTATAATCGCGCTGAAAGTGAACTCGAGACAGGCCTTCATGTATGTCGACAACATCTCAGAGAATATAACCTCACCCTGAACAAAGATAAGTGCCTGTTCAATGAAAGCAGTATTGAATTCTTCGGTCATATGTTCTGTGTTGGAGGAGTATCACCAGCTCCATGGAAAGTTGAAGCCATTGCAAATGCTGCGGATCCTACAAATGTGCAAGAAGTCCACAGTCTGCTAGGACTCATCACACGTACTGTAGTCACTTCAATCCTGACCTTGTTACATTATCTGTCCCCCTAGGGTAGGCGATCTGCCAAAAGAGGCCACCAAGTGAGAGTGGACTAAATCACATAAACGAATGGTACACCATATCAAATGATGGTTGTCAGCAAGTTGCACAAATGCCTATTTTGACACTCAGAAAACCACCAGCTAGTCATGGATGCAAGCCTGTGGAGCAACCAGAGCGAGAAGTACTCTCAATCACTAGGGGTATCTTACACTTTCATCTCTGCTTGTATGAAAGCAAGTTTGAAGCAATAACCGATCATAGACCACGAGTGAGCATGTTCAACAATTCACAAAGCAAACCACCCACTCGAATAGAATGTTGGATACTTAAACTGCAAGAGTACAAGCTCCATGCTGTATATCAGCCAGGCAAGCTCAACCCAACGGACTACCTGTTGCAACATCCATTGCTGACAGTCAATCCTACTAGTCGTGAGGAAAATGTCACTGAACAACATCTTAACTACATAAGCCTAAATGCGGTGTTGAAGTTGCTAAAACTAGATGACATCAAAGTGGCAACAAAACAAGATGAGGCTTTGCAACTATGTATGACGGCTATGGAATCACAAAATGGGAAAGACGTGATCAAGAGAGCATCTAAAAACAAAATCGGTCCCACTCTACGAGGTCTTCGCAATGTTCAAAATGAGCTCACCATTACATCCATATCTAATCTCGTATGCAAGAATGTGTTGTCGATATAGCACTTGAAGGACACCAGGGAATAGTCAAAATCAAACAACTCCTTAGGGAAAAAATATTGTTCCCAGGAATTGACTGCGTGGTAGAGCACAAAACCAATGTCAAATCTTCATGATCCTCTCAAGATGTCTGAACTACCTCCAGGACCATGGATTGAAGTTAGTGTTGACTTATCAGATTTACGCACAGGTGATCACCTGTTTGTTGTCACTGACAACTACAACAGATTCCCAATCGTAGAATTAATTATGTCAACTTCAATGAAAGCAGTCATCCCAAAGCTTGACCAGATTTTCACCTTGTTTGGAATCCCTCAAATGGTGAGAAGTGACAATGGAACCCCATTCAACAGCGATGAGTTCAGTAAATTTGCAAACTAACTAGGTTTCACTCATCAAAAAAATCACACCCTGTTGGCAAAGAGCTAATGGAGAAGTTGAGAGATTTATGCATACCTTGAAAAAACGTGATACATACAGTACAGTTGAAAGCAAGTTGTGGAAGTAAGAGCTACATCACTTTCTTTGTAATTGCAGAGCGACTCCTCACTCGACTACTGGAAAACCTCCAGCTACACTCATCTTTGCACGTCCTATGTGCACACGTCTTCCTGAGACACCTCACAGAGCTAATGATCAACATGTATGCAAATGTGAGCGCAAACAGAAGGATTGAATGAAAGTAAATGCAGAGCCAAACATGAAATTTTGAGTGACACCACTAAAGCCAGGAGATAAAGTGTTTGTGAAATGTGATGGTCATGTTGGAAAACGAACAACCCCTGATGAGATCCAACCATTTCTTGTGACCAATACAAAAGGATCAATGATCACTGCTAAGCTCGCTTCACAAATCATCACATGAAAAGCGTCATTCTTCAAAGCACTAAAAACACCACTCATAAGCATGGAATCCGATTCTGGCATCGACATGACAGATGAAGAACATGAGTTCAATGAGACTACACCTGATGTCATACGATATCCTACTCGTGAGAGAAAACATCCACCACACTTAAGTGATTCTGTTATGAAGCGAACTATTGTCAGTTGGTGAATAAATCTTTCATCTCATTGTATATGACTGAGTGCATTGTTCAATGAATACAAAAGTTAGAATACATACTAGTGTTACTGGTGAAGTTGAATGTTCAAGTTATGCTTAAGTTTATTGTTTACGCTTTTGGAAACAAACCATTGAAACATGCTATGCCTCTCATTTACTAGGAAGGGGAGGGATGTAGTGCATTGAGAATTGCATTGTGCATTTTGTCCACTTAAGGCTACCATATACGCATATACAAGCAGAGGGAGTTTGGAAGAAAGGGAAATTTAAAAATCCATGTTTTAAACACTCGTGCCATCTGATTCTGAATGCTTATTACTGAATATTACTGTTTAGTGTCAAGAACATCACACCCTGGCACGGGGTCTCTGCCTGCTCTGCTCTGCTCAGCCTCCATAGTGTTGAGAAATGGCAGCATGAGCAATGGCTGCTGCTCGCTTTTTAAATCAGGCCAGCTCCCCAACTGGTTCCACATCCCTCCTGCATGCACTGTCGCTAATTGGGCAATAAACGCAACTCTTGTCCAATGAGCACATTTGCATCGATCAGTGCAGGGTCAGGACCCGGAGGTCTTTGTGGCACCGGGGTCCCAACCCGAGGATTGAAATCCTACACCATTTATCAGTAACATTGTAAATGAAACCACCAGATTGTCATAAAAACCCATCTCGTTCACTAATGGCCTTCAGGGAAGGAAATCTTCTGTCTTTACCTGGTCTGGCCTACATGTGACTCCAGGTCAGCAACAATGTGGTTGACTCTTAACTGCCCTCTGAAATGGCCTAGCAAGCCATTCAGTTGTATTCAAGAAGGTGGTTCACCACCACTTACTCAAGAGTCATTAAGGATGGGAAATAAATGTTAGCTTTGTCAGCGACACCCTCATCCCATGTATAAAAAGTAATTGGCATATTGGACACAGTTCGATTCCTCCATCCTGTGTGGTTTTGGGTTTAGGTATCGGTTTACTATTTAGCCTTTTTCTGCTGGATACTCAGCACTGATCGAGTCTCTCCCGGGTACTTGCGTGTGTACCTCAGTTCTAATTCTCCTGCCATTGCTTTTAATTGCTTTTAACCACACTAGTGAGCTCCACACGCTGGTTCAAATATTGGGGCGGCACAGTGGCGCAGTGGTTAGCACCGCAGCCTCACAGCTCCAGCGACTCGGGTTCAATTCTGGGTACTGCCTGTGTGGAGTTTGCAAGTTCTCCCTGTGTCTGCGTGGGTTTCCTCCGGGTGCTCCGGTTTCCTCCCACATGCCAAAGACTCGCAGGTTGATGGGTAAATTGGCCATTATAAATTGCCCCTAGTATAGGTAGGTGGTAGGGGAATATAGGGACAGGTGAGGATGTGGTAGGAATATGGGATTAGTGTAGGATTAGTATAAATGGGTGGTTGATGGTCGGCACAGACTCGGTGGGCCAAAGGGCCTGTTTCAGTGCTGTATCTCTAAACTAAACTAAACTTATGAAATAAAAAAAAAATGGGTAAGCCAATCGACATCTGAGAAAGAAAAACCCATTCCAATTTCAGGGCAAGTCTCAACCTAATGTCTAACCTTGTATTTGAGATGTTGGTTGGCCTGCTTTGTATCTCCTGTTAGATTTTCGATCACCATCATTTGTTGTTTTTCTTTTTAATTCTTTCAGATGTTTTGTTTGAAAATGGTTAGATCTATCCTCCATTTGGCCAAACCTGTGAAGTTAATTTAAACTAAGTCCTTTTCATTATTGTTCAATATTGTGCAGGTTGAAAGTTCCATGTATGCATAGCTCAGATTACTGCCTTGTGCGTGGGTTGGGTAATTTGTCCTAATATCTCCCTCAGATCTGGCGCCAGTTGATTTTTCTCCCAAAGATTTTCGCATAGAAATTTCTTGGGTGTAAAACCCACACAACAATGATAAATTTAGAGGTGGGATAGCCAACGGACAATCTGCGCATGTGTTTAGGCAGCTGCTAAATTTGTCAGGTGTCCCTGCTGACTACACTTTATATGTAAATGAGGGACCTAATGCAAGTTTTAGGACCCCTTGCATTTAGTGGTGATGAAGAAAACAAGATGTGGGCCTGCTCTGCACAGATTCTTCAGCTGCTCCTGCATCCGCCAGTGAAAGCTAAGTTTATCATTTAAAATAAAATTTAAAAATCTTTGTTGTGATGCCAGTAGATGCAGGAGAGCTCCCCTGACTCCACAGCACCATGATCTTCCCCAATAGTTGCTCCAACCCTCCCTCCTGGGATTTAACTTTGGGTTATTGCTGGCAAGGCAAGTAGCCGGAGATTCAACTTATTAAAATCCACAATCTGCCTGTGGAGGTACAACAATCTCTGCCAGCTCACACAAAAAATGTTAATGCGACCTAAGGACCAATTTCAGGCCTGCATCGAGCTTCTCAAATGGGGCACCGTCTGTCAGCCCACTGCTGGTTATGGTCTAGAAAATGGGCCATAACCAATTTCTAACCCCTGACTCTTCCAGTCAATTCTAATTACTTTTGCTTGCATGACTTCCATGCTTTTATTGTTACTCATTTATATTTTTATTAATAATATAAATGCTTTTAAATCCAAGGTGTTGCAAATTGAATCAGTGTCAGCAAAGCATTCCAGCAGAAAAAAGCTCAGGAGTAATTTACCCAGAACACTAACATGGTGCAGACAGGTACAAACTAGGCAGGTACTCTAGTAATGAAGAAGTATCAAAGAAATTCTGAGATTTTTTTCAGGATGGGCTTGAAACTGAGAATGAATCACAGAATTGTTACAGCGCAGACCCATTGTGTTTGCACTAGCTCTCCGAATCAGCAATTCACCCAATGCCATTTCCCGCCTTCTCCCTGTAGCCCTGCACATTCTTCCTTGTCAGATAACAGTCTAATTCCATCTTGAAGGCCTTGATTGAACCTGCCTCCACCACACTCTCAGGCAGTGCATTCCAGACCTTAACCACTCACCGAGTGAAGAGGTTTTTCCTCATGTCACTTTTGCTTCTTTTGCCAATCACTTTAAATCTGTGCCATCTTATTCTTGATCCTTTCACGAGTGGGAACAGTTTTTCCCCATCCACTCTGTCCAGACCCCCCCCATGATTTTGAATACCTCTATCAAATCTCCTCTCAGCCTTCTCCTCTCCAAGGATAACAATCTCAACTTCCCCAATCTGTCTTCAGACCTGAAATTCCTCATCCTTGGAACCATTCTCATGAATCTTTTCTTTACTCTCTCCAATGTCCTCATGTCTTTCATAAAGTGCAGCGTCCAGAACTGGACTCAATACTCCAGCTGAGGCTGAACTAATGTCTTATACAAGTTTAACATAACATCCTTGCTCTTGTACTCTACACCCCTATTAAGAAAGCCGAGGATACCGAATGCTTTATTAACCGCTCTCTCAACCTGTCCTGCCACCTTCAATGATTTATGCACATATACCCCCAAATAACAAATACTTAACAATTCTACTGAATGATTAGTCCTTGAGATGATTTGCTACAGAAGAGCTCAAGCTCAGAGATACAGATCATCAAGGCTGGATTTTCTGGGCCCCTTGGGATTGGCTGGGAGGCTGGAGGGGGCGGAATATCAGGACAGAGGTCCAACGTTTTCAAGTTGCTGCTGGATATTCCGAACGGCGGCTGACGTGATGGAAGGACATCATACCTGAACGCAACGGGAAGGTAATTAAGGCAATTAATTAGACAATTCAGAACAACTTTTCGGGTTCTTTTTCAATTTTACGAATGGCACCTGGAACTGTGGGGCTTCAGAACCTCACCCAGTAAGAGGAGGCAGCAAGCAAGCAAGAGCTCAGTACTGGCTTCATCCAGCAGCCACCATGAGAGCCAGCATGGCGTGCCTGGGAGGGTGGAGCAGCCCGGGCACTGGCAAAAGAAGGCAGGGGTAGGAAAATGCCAGCACTGTGGGGACATGCTGCCAGAGTCCCATCTGGGCATTGGCCACTTGAGCACAAAAAGCAGAGGGAGATGGGAGGTGGTTTAGGGGTCGGGATGGTTTGGATAGGAGGCCTTGGAAATTGAGGCAGGACACCTGCCATGGGCCTCATTCACCCAGGCTTTGGGGCCTCCAGCAAGGAGGAGGAGCAGCAGAGAGGGAGGCAGGTCCAGCCACAGGCAGCAGGAAATCCACAACCTCAGGGCCAACAGATAGGGCTGCCTCAGGTTGGGAGCACAGGAGAAGGGCACAGAGGGACACACAAACAGCCTGAATGCAGAAGAGGCTACACTTCCAGGGAAGGTCTACCGTCAGAGGCTCAGCTACCTTAAAATGTCCGAGCGCAGTGTCTGAAGACCGGGCCTCGCGAGGAAGGCTGTCACTGATCTGTGTGCCATGCTGGAGGACGAACTGAGTCCCATGGGAGGTGGTGGCCACCCAATGCCATTGGTGCTGTTATGATCAGGTGAGAAAGAGGTCAAGGGTTCCCTCTCGGCCTTCACCTGGTCTTACTGTAACAGGATTTAATTTTTAAACACACTGTGCTTTTAGCTCCCCCTTGGTGAATCCTTGTTTGCTTTCCAATTATAAGGCAAAGAAACCAGCACAAACAGGCTTTCTTAGGTTTAAAGAAGAAAAGTGAAATTTTATTCAACTTAAACTCTAATTCGGTTAACACCTACGGATACATATCGCACCCACACTAACATGCACACGTGATACACACATGCAGATAGTGACAGAAAAGAGCAGAAGTAATAAAGTGGAAAAGTTTGAGGCAATCTCTGAAGAGTTTTTGTTATGGGTCTGCAAGCCCACTGTAGAGTCCTTGCTTGCTGGTAACTCTTGCTTTTCATTGGGGCCCAGTAGTCTTCTTAAACCTTGTTCACTGTAGGAGACTTTTTGCTCTTGCGGTTCATGTGTCTTCAATGGATTCAGAAGCTGGTGAGAAAGAGATGGGAGCAGGAAGACAGACAGGAGGTCTTCTTCAGTCCAGGAGCATTCTACTTTCTGCCAGTTCAAACACTGTCTCTCCAATTTAAAACTCTCAGTTGAAACTCTGCAACAGCCAGTTAGTCATGTGACTAACTGGTCTGACCACGTCTGTGGATTGAATTGCAGCAGGGAGCATCTCCTTTGTCTACAAGCACTGTCTGTTACTATGAAAAAATGTCTTTCCAGCCAGGGGCCTGGCAACCCCTTGTCACAGGTCTTCTTTGCTAACCAGCAACAATTTGAAATTTAATGTCCATGTGGCAAAATTAATTTGCCTCATTCTTGGTAGGTGAGGGCCTACATGACAGCTCCACACCCAGGGGAATTAAATGCGATTTGAGAAAAGGGGCATTTCATTAAAAGGGTCAAGAAAAATGTAAGATACAGAACAAAGCATACATTTCTCTCATTCATTCCCATTCAGTCATGAATCCTAAAACTGACTAAAACTGTCTTTTCTTGGTGCCGGTGCTGCTTTAATTGCCCCTTTTTGGCATCCCAGTAACCATGTGATTCTTTGGAGAAGTTTTTCTTCACTTTTCCTATTTCCATGGCTGCCTAGAGTCTTTGTTCCTGTTGAGGTTGCTGTTTACATGGACTTCAGTAAAGCCTTTGACAAGGTCCCTCATGGCAGACTGGTACAAAAGGTGAAGTCACACAGGATTGGAGGTGAGCTGGCAAGATGGATACAGAACTGGCTCAGTCATAGAAGACAGAGGGTAGCAGTGGAAGGGGTGCTTTTCTGAATGGAGGGATGTGACTAGTGGTGTTCCGCAGGGATCAGTGCTGCGACCTTTGCTGTTTGTAGTATATTATAAATGATTTGGAGGAAAATGTAGCTGGTCTGATTAGTAAGTTTGCGGACGACACAAAGGTTGGTGGAGTTGCGGATAAGGATGAGGATTGTCAGAGGATACAGCAGGATATAGATCGGTTGGAGACTTGGGCGGAGAAATGGCAGATGGAGTTTAATCCGGACAAATGTGAGGTAATGCATTTTGGAAGGTCTAATACAGGTGGGAAGTATACAGTAAATGGCAGAACGCTTCGGAGTATTGACAGGCAGAGCGATTGGGCGTACAGGTCCACAGATCACTGAAAGTGGCAACGCAGGTGGATAAGGTAGTCAAGAAGGCATACGGCATGCTTGCCTTTATCGGTCGGGGCATAAAGTATAAAAATTGGCAAGTCATGCTGCAGCTGTACAGAACCTTAGTTAAGCCACACTTGGAATATTGCGTACAATTCTGGTCGCCACATTACCAGAAGGATGTGGAGGCTTTGGAGAGGGTACAGAAGAGGTTTACCAGGATGTTGTCTGGTCTGGAGGGCATTAGCTATGAGGAGAGATTGGATAAGAGGTTGGATTGTTTTCACTGGAACGACGGAGGTGGAGGGCCGACATGATAGAGGTTGACAAAGTTATGAGCGGCATGGACAGACTGGATAGTCAGAAGCTTTTTCCCAGGGTGGAAGAGTCAGTTACTCGGGGACATAGGTTTAAGGTGCGAGGGACAAAGTTTAGAGGCAAGTTTTTTACACAGAGGGTGGTGAGTGCCTGGAACTTGCTGCCAGGGGAGGTGGTGGAAGCAGGTACGATAGCGACATTTAAGAGGCATCTTGACAAATACATGAATAGGATGGGAATAGAGGGATACGGACCCCGGAAGTGCAGAAGGTTTTAGTTTAGACAGGGATCAAGATCGGCGCAGGCTTGGGGGGCCGAATGGCCTATTCCTGTGCTCTACTGTTCTTTGTTCTTTTGTTCTTTGAGGTCTGAAAAGAGGCATGGGTGGTTTTTCTTTGGTTCAGACTGTTGGGGGAGGAATCTTTGTTAATCTCCCCTTTGTTCTCTGGGACACTCCTGCCTGCAGGTATTTGTGCAGACGCTACTGCGCTCCCCTACGACATTTTGACTAGGTGAGGCATCACCCTCATGGTTTCTCTGCCCCCCTAGAGATCTTTCTTTGTCTCTGCAGGTTCCTGTAAATGCCGTTGGCAACTCTGGTAGGGTGCTTCTGGAGTCAGCATTCAGGTAGGAGGGTGTGGGGTCTAGTTCACATTTTCCGGGGTTGGTTGACCGGTCTTTCGTATACCGCATGTACAGCTACTGTAGTCTCTTGGGCCCTTCTTAATATTTCTCCCCGGTACCTCTGCAGCACTATTAGTCAGTGAACTACTGCTCACTCCTTGCTCTCAGGTCTGTGAGGAGAACTCCATTTCCTCATCAGTGCCTCATGCTTTAAATAGTCACAGTCAGGGACTCCCTCTGCTTCACTTTCAGACTGGGCAGCCTGTGCTAACTCTCGCAATACTGGGTAGGCTCGCTGAGCCTCACCTATGGAAAATCCATTTAATTCATTCCGAGTCTCCTTATTTTCCAAAGAAAGTCTCGGACAGGCAGACCTTATGGTCATCTGCCTGCAGTGCCAATGCAGTCTCCTCTGGGGGAGCTGGCTTGCTCGTGGCCTGATCCACTACACATTCAGGGAAACTGCAGGGGTCTGTCTCCTGCCACCGCTCTGTCTCTCCGACCTCCTGCGGTCTTTCTTTCACTACTGGAGGGGCTGCCAGCTTCACCCCCACCAGATCATTACCTAGGAGCAGGTCAACCCCGTCCACAGGCAAACTAGGGACAATCCCTGCAGTAACCGTTCTTGAAACTAGGTCGCACTCCAAGTGCACCCAGTATACAGGTACAGACATACACTGCCCTCCAATACCATTCACCACCATTCTAGTGTTCACTGCACTCTCTGGGGAAAGGTCAGGCCTTTTCCCAGTAAAAGGGATCTAGTGGCCCCTGTGTCCCTGAGAATTACTATGGACTTGCTTGCCCCACTCGAGGGGTATGGGGTTATTTTCCCCTTAAGACACAAAGCCCTGAAAATCTTCAGGAATCCTATCAACTTTTCCTACACTTGCAGTAGTAAGCTTCCTGTGTCTCACTTTTACTGCAGTTAAAGCCACAGCTTGTTCTGCTGTGCTTTCCATCAGATTCCCTTCTTCACTGAGCGGGTGTGCCCTGATTAACCCTACTGGTTTTCCCTTTAGTTTCCAGCAGTCAGCTTTTTAATGTCCAGCTTTATTACAATGGAAGCACACAGGTCTCCAGCTCTCATTCTTGCTCACAGCACCTTCCTTTATGGCTTGAGGAATCCCCCTGTGTCTGTTGTTTACCTTTCTCTTGTAGGACTGCCTGGGTGGATATCACCTTCCCACCCTTTGTCCTTTTCAGATTTGTGGGGGTGATTAGAAAAGGTTCTCCCCTGGGAAACCAACTTATAAATTAAAGCAAACTCAACAGCTAGAATGCCGCTTGCTGGGCTCTCTGAACCCACTGCTCCTCTACATGGGTCTTTATGGAGAGTGGGAGAGAGTTTTTAAATTCCTCTAACTGAATTACTTCACTGAGATTCTTATAGCTGAGCTGTATTTTAAGAGCCCTCAGCCACTGGTCAAAAGACAGCTGCTTACTTCTTTCAAACTCCAGATAAGTTTGATTCGCTTGCTTTTTGAGGGTTCTAAACTTTTGGCGTTAGGCTTCGGGTACCAATTCATATGTCCCAAGGATAACATTTTTGGTCAGTTCATAATTTGATGAACTCTCATCTGGCAACAGGGAATAAACCTCATGGGCTTTTCCAGTTAGCTTGCTTTGTAGTAAAAGAGACCAGGTCTCAGCTGGCTATTTTAGCTGCCTTGCCAGTTTCTCAAAAGACACACAAAAAAATTCTACATCTTCCTCATTGAATTTTGGGATTAGATGAGCTAGTTTTAACCATTCTGTACCCAGCCCTGAATTACGCTCCTCCATATTGGCCATGCTTTCTCTAAGGTTACTCTGTCGCCTCCTAGTTAACTCAGGCCGCCTCAGCTCTCTTTCTTTGCATTCTTTCTGGAAAATCCTTTCTCTGTCTCTCTCCTCCCTCTCTCACTCCTTCTCCTGTCTATTGAGCGTAAATTTATTCATAACATTGGGCACAGCTTGAAAACCATTCAGCCAGTTCAAAGTTATTAATCCTGCATTGAGCATTAGCAACAGGCTGTTGGTCCTGCCGTGCACCAGCTCATCAGAGAGGATCTGCACAACCAAGCTAACAGGCGCAAGAACATTTCAAATTAAAACAATACTTTCAGTTTGCTGCTGCCTTTGAACTTTTACAGGAGACTATTCAAATTTTTTTTAACACATATGAAAGTAAAACGGTGCTACTGTGATTAAAAGATGTGAGAAAGTATACAAATTGACTCAAGTAAATTGTGCTTCATGGTGAAGTTTCTCTAACTAAGCCAATAGAAGCCAGTGAACAATGTATAATGACTGTGCCCTCGAGCAGTGGACATACCTCCCAGTGCCCCTCTCAGCTCTCCAACACTGTACTCCAAAACACAGGACCATGTCCCCTGCAATGAATCCACTTACAGATCCCCCCACAGTTACTACATACCTAATCAAATCTGCTTTTGATGATTGTCCCATAGTATCATGCTAGGCCCCCACCTGCCAAGAATGAGGCATATTAATTTTGTCATTAACATTGATTTTAAAATGTTGCTGGGGTGAGGAAATTATTTTCCCTGACACATTCAACCCACAATGGACCTTGCTCACCAGGTATTGTGTGTAAGAGGAGCATTCCAGTGACTGTTACGGCGATACAATCCAGGACTGGTTAGACCAGCTGGTCACATGACTAACTGGCTATTCCAGGATCTTTTGAACTAGCCACGGAGAGTTTGAACTCAGAAAGACTGCTCCTGGACCCAATTATTCTACTCCCATATTCCTGCACTTGGCCCATTGCCTTGTATGATATGGCGTTTCAAGTGCTCATCTAAATACTTCTTAAATGTTGTGAGGTTTCCTGCGTCCACCACCTCTTCAGGCAGTGCGTTCCAGATTCCAACCACCCTTTGGGTGAAAATTGTTTTCCCCAGATCCCCCCAAGCCTCCCGCCCCTTAACCTAAATCTATGCCCCCTGGTTATTGACCCCTCCACTAAAGGAAAAAGTTTCTTCCGATCTAACCTATCAATGCCCCTCATAATCTTGTATACCTCAATCATGTCCCCCGCTCAGCGTTCTCTGCTCCCAGGAAAACAACCCTAGCCTTTTCAGTCTCTCTTCATAGCTGAAATGCTCCAGCCCAGGCAACATCCTGGTGAATCTCCTCTGCACCCTCTCCAGTGCAATCACATCCTTCCGATAGTGTGGTGCCCAGAACTGTACACAGTACTCCAGCTGTGGCCTAACTAGCGTTTTATACAGCTCCATCATAACCTCCCTGCTCTTATATTCTGTGCCTCAGCTAATAAAGGCAAGTATCCCATATGCCTTCCTGACCACCTTATCTACCTGTGCTGCTGCCTTCAGTGATCTATGGACAAGTACACCAAGATCCCTCTGACCTTCTGTACTTCCTAGGGTCCTACCATCCATTGTATATTCCCTTGCTTTGTTAGTCCCCCCAAATTGCATTACCTCACACTTCTCAGGATTAAATTCCATTTGCCATTGCTCCGCCCATCTTACCAGCCCATTTATATCTCCCTGTAATCTGATGATTTCCTCCTCACTATTTACAACATCACCAATTTTCGTGTCATCTGCGAACTTACTGATCATACCTCCTATATTCACATCTAAATCATTAATGTACACTACAAACTGGTCACAGGCTTCCAATCGCATAAACATCCCTCAACCATTACCCTCTGCCTCCTGCCACTAAGCCAATTTTGGATCCAATTTGCCAAATTGCCCTGGATCCCATGGGCTCTTACCTTCTTAAACAATCTCCCATGTGGGACCTTATCAAAAACCTTACTGAAATCCATGTATACTACATCTACTGCTTTACTCTCATCGACACATCTAGTCACCTCCTTGAAAAATTCAATCAAGTTCGTTAGACACGATCTCCCCCTGACAAAGCCATGCTGACTATCCCTGTTTAATCCCCACCTCTCCAAGTGGAGATTAATCCTGTCCCTCAGAATTTTTTCCAATATTTTCCCAACCACTGATGTTAGACTCACTAGCCTGTAATTACCTGGTTTATCCCTGCTACCCTTCTTGAATAATGGCACCATATTCGCTGTCCTCCAGTTCTCTGGTACCTCTCCTGTGTCCAGAGAGGATTTGAAAATTTGTGTCAGAGACCCTGCTATCTCCTCCCTTGCCTCACATAACAGCCTAGGATACATTTCATCTGGGCCTGGGGATTTATCCACTTTTAAGCCCACTGAAACAGCTAATACTTCCTCCCTTTCAATGCTAATTTGTTCAAGTATATCACAATCCCCCTCCCTGATCTCTACACCTACATCGTCCTTCTCCATAGTGAACACAGATGAAAAGTAATCATTTAAAACCTCACCTATGTCCTCCGGCTCCACACAAAGATTACCATGTTGGTACCTAATGGGCCCTACTCTTTCCCTGGTTATCCTCTTACCCTTAAAATACTTATAAAACGTCTTAGGATTTTCCTTTATCTTGCCCGCCAGTGTTTTTTCATGTCCCCTCTTCGCTCTCCTAATTACTTTTTTAATGCCACCCTACACTTTCTATACTCCTCTAATGCCTCTGTTGTTTTCAGCACTTGGGATCTGCCATAAGCCTCCTTTTTTTTCCTGATCCAATCCTCTATATCCCTTGACATCCAGGGTTCCCTGGGCCTGTTTGTCCTACCCTTCACCTTAACGGGTACATGTTGGCTCTGAACTCTCACAATTTCTCACAACGTGGGCCATCATGAGCAGTAGAATTACATTCAACCACAATCTGTAGCCTCATGGTCTGGCTTTGCTTTCACCATCAAGCCAGGGGATCAACCCTGGTTCGGTGAGACCTGTAGAAGAGCATGCCAGGTGTCATCACACCCGACCAAGATAGAAACCAAACTTCAGTCAATTCGATTCACGCCACATGATATCAAGAAATGGCTGCCTGCACTGGATACAGCAAAATCTATTGGCCCCGACAACATCCCAGCTGAAGTGTTGAAAGCTTGTGTTCCAGAACTAGCTGTGCCTCTGTCAAGCTGCTCTGGTATAGCTACAACAGCAGCAAACGCTGGCATCTCCTGACAGATAGGTAAATCCTGTTCACAAAAAGCAGGACAAATTCAATCCGGCAATCACTGCCCCATCAGTCGACTCTCAATCATCAAATGGAAGGTGTCACCAACAGTGACATAAATCAGCATTTACTCACCAATAACCTGTTCATCGATGCTCAGTTTGCCAGGACCTCCCAGCTCCAGATCTTGTTACAGCCTTGGTCCAAACAAAGATAAAAGAACTAAATTCCAGTGGTGAAGTGAGAGTTATGGCCCTGGACATCATGGCAACATTTGACCGAATGTAGCAACAAGATGCCCGAGTAAAATTCAAGTCAATAAGAATTAGGGGCAAAATTCTCCACTGGCTGCAGTCATATCTAATGCAAAGGAAGATGGTTGTGGTTGCTGGAGACTAATCTCAGTTTCAGGACATCACTGCAGGAGTTCCTCAGGGGAGCGTTGCTGGCCCAACCATCTTCAGCTGCTTCGTCAATGACCTTCCATCATAAGGTCAGAAATGGGGATGTTCGCTGATTATTGCACAGTGTTCAGGTCACATTCAAAACTCCTCAGATATTGAATTAGACCATGTCCGCATTGCAGCAAGATTCAGAGATCATTCTGGCTTGGGCTCATAAGTGGCAACTAACATTCATGTCACACAAAATAGGCAATATAAATCTCCAACAAGAGATAGTATAAGCACCTCCCCTTGACATTCAACAGCATTACCATTGCCAAATCCCCTACCATCAACATCCTAAGGGGTTCCATTGACCAGAAACTTAACTGGACCAGCCACATAAATACTGTGGCTACAAGTGCAGGTCAGAGGCTGGGAATTCTGCAGCAAGTAACTCATCTCCTGACTCCCCAAAGCCTGTCCACCATCTACAAGGCACAAGTCAAGAGTGTAATGGAATACTCTCCACTCACCTGGATGGGTGAAGCTCCAACAACACTCAAAAAGCTTGACACCATCCAGGACAAAGCAGCCCATATGATTGGCACCCCTTGCACCACCTTAAATATTCATTCCCTCTACCACCAGCGCTTCATGTCTGTAGTGTGTACCATCTACAAGACGCACTTCAACAACTCGCTAAGGCTTCTTCAGCAGTACCTTTCAAACCCATAACCTCTATTGCCCAGAAGGACAAGGGCAGAAGCTGCACGAGAACACCATGACCTCCAAGTACCCCTCCAAGTTACGCACCATCCTGACTTGGAAATATATCGCTGTTCCTTCATCATGACTGGGTCAGAGTCCTGGAACTCCCTCCCTAACAGCACTTTGGATGTTCCTTCACTACAGACTGCAGCAGTTCAAGAAGACAGCTCACCACCACCTTCTCAAGGGCAGTTAGAATGGGCCAATAAATGATGCCCTTGCAGTGACGCCCACAACCCATAAACGAATGAAAAAAATAGAATATCATACAAACATACGAATTAGGAGCTCGGCCCCACGAGCCTGCTCCACCATTCAGTAAGATCATAGCTGATCTGTTTGTGTTTCGAATTCCACACTTCCATCGACCCCTGATAACCCTTGATTCCTTTGCCTAACAAGAATCTCTCTACCTCCGCCTTAAAAATATTCAATGACCCTGCCTCCACCACCTTCTGACGCAGAGAGTTCCAAAGTCGCACAACCCTCTGAGAGAAAACAATTCTCCTCATATCTGTTCTAAAAGGGCGACCTCTAATTTTAAAACAGTGCCCCCTAGTTCTGGACTCAGCAACAAGAGGAAACATCCTCTCCACATCGACCTTGTCAAGACAGTTCAGGATCTTATAAACTTCAATCAAGTCTCCCCTCACTCTTCCAAACTCCAGTGAAAACAAGCCCAGTCTGTCCAACATTTCCTCAGAAAACAACCAGGTATCAATCTAGTAAACCTCCTCTGCACCGCCTCCAATGCATTTACATCCTTCCTTAAATAAGGAGACCAAAACTGCACACTGTATTCGAGATGTGGTCTCACCAATGCCCTGTATAACTGAAGCATAACATCCTTACTTTTATTTTATTTTCAATTCGTCTTGTAATAAAGGATAGCATTCCATTAGCCTTCTTTGTTACCTGCTGTACCTGCACACGAACGTTTTGTGACTCATGCACTAGAACACCTAGATCCCTCTGCACCTCGGAATTCTGCAGTCATTCTCCATTTAAGTAATACTCAGCTTTTTTATTCTTCCTGCCAAAGTGAACAACTTCATATTTTCTCACATATACTCCATCTGCCAGATTTTTGCCCACTCACTCAACCTATCTATATTGGTCTACAACCTCTTTATATCCTCTTCACAACATACTTTCCTACCTATCTTTGTATCATCTGCAAATTTAGCTACCATGCCATCGCTCCCCTCATCTAAGTCATTGATATAAATTGTAAAAAGTTGAGGCCCCTGTGGGACTCCACACGTCACATCCTGCCAATCAGAAAAGGACCCATTTATGCATACTCTCTGTTTTCTGCCAGACAGACAATCTTCTGTCCATACTAATACATTGCCCCCTACACCATGAGCTCCTACTTTGCAAAATAACCTTTTATGTGGCACCTAGTCAAATGCCTTCTGGAAATCCAAGTACAGTACGTCAACAGGCTCCCCTTTATCCACAGCACATGCCACCCCTTCAAAGAACTCCAACAAATTGGTTAAGCATGATTTCCTTTTCACAAAACCATGCTGACTTTTCCTCATCACCTTGTGTTTTTCTAAGTGCCCAGCTACAAGCTCCTTAATGATCACTTCTAACACCTTCCCCACAACAGATGTTAGGCTAATTGGCCTATAGTTACCTATTTGAATAGAGGGGTTTATTTGCTACTTTCCAGTCTGATGGAACCTTTCCAGAATCAGAACCTTACCAGTGAAGACAGAAGCAAAATATTTGTTTATTGCATCCATTTCCTTATTATCTACTATTAACTCCCCATTCTCACTCTCTAGAGGATCAACACTCACTTTACTTACCCTTTTCCTTTCTAAATACCTATAGAAACTCTTGCTATCCATTTTTACATTTCTAGCTAGCTTCCTCTCATACTCTAATTTCTTTTTCCTGATTAACCTTTTAGTCATTCTCTGCTGTTCTTTATATTCTGACTAATCATGTGAACTGTCACTCATCTTTGTGCAATGATATGCCTTTTGCTTAACTTTGATGCTTTCCTTAACTTCTTTAGTTAATCACGGACGGTGAGTCCACCCCTTAGAATTTTTCTTTATGGTAGGAATATACCTATCCTGAGTATTCTGAAATATCCCCTTAAATGTCTGCCACTGCTTCTCTACTAATCTATCTCCAAGCCTAGTAACCCACTTCACTTTAGCTAGCTCAGCTTTCATGCCCACACAGTTGCCCTTATTCAAGGTTAAAGTACTAGTCTTGGACCCACTCTTCTCTCTTTCAAACTGGATGTAAAATTTACTCATAATGTGGTCACTACTACCTAGAGATGCCTTTACTCTGAGGTCATTAATTAACCCTCATACATTACACAATACCAAGTCTAATATAACCTGCTGTCTGGTTGGTTCCAGAACATGTTGCTCTAAGAAACTATCTTGAAAGCATTTTATGAACCCTTCACCTACTATTACCAATCTGATTATTGCTGTCCTTTTATCACAAGCACCCAACATTTCTTGTATACTTTGTCCTGCACTGTGATTACTGTTCAGGGCCCTATAGGCCACTCCTACTAGTGACTTCTTTCCCCTATTATTCTTTAACTCCACCCAAACTAATTCTACGTCGTGATCTCCCGAACCAAGGTTGTCTCTATTGCACCACTGCCATCCTGGATTAACATGCTACCCCTCCACCCTGACCTAGCTTCCTATTCGTCTTGAATGTCACATACCCCTCAATATTCAGGACCTAATCCTTGTCATTCTGCAGCCACGTCTCCGTAATGGCTGTCAGATCATATTTATTTACATCAATGTGCGCTATCAGTTCATCTATTTTGCAATGAATGCTTCGTGCATTCAGAGACAGAGCCTTTAGTTTTGTCTTTTTGGTATCTTTGTAACATCTAGTCTCGACTGTTGGTGTGTTCTTAGGTTTTTTTCTCTCTGTCCCTGCCTGCCATTCTCTGACCTTCATTTCCCATATTACTATTCTGCTCTCCTGCCTTGTCTCGACCCCTTGATTTGCTACATCTACTCAAGCTTGATCCCTCAACGCCGCCCCCCTTGTTTAGTTTAAAGTCCTCTCTACTTCCCTCGCTATACGGTTTGTTAGAACACTGCTTCCTGCACAGTTCAAGTGCAGACCGTCCCAACGGTACAGCCCCCACATTCCCTATTACTGGTGCCAGTGCCGACGAACTGAAACTCACTTCTCCCACACCAGTCTTAGAGCCACGTTTTCATTTCACTAATCTTATGTGCCCTCTGCCAATTGGCACTTGGCTCAGGTAATAATCCAGAGATTATTACCCTTGAGGTTCTGCTCTTCAATTTGGTGCCTAGCTCCTCATACTGTCTAAGCAGAACCTCTTTCCTCGTCCTACCTATGTCGTTGGTACCTACATCGACCACGACAAATGGATCCTTTTCCCCTGCCACTCCAAGTTCCTGTCCAGCCCTGAGCAGATGTCCTGAACCCTGGCACCAGGTAGGCAACACAGCCTTCTGGACTCACGCTCTCAAGCTGAACAGAACAGTGTCAATCCCCCTCACTATACTATCCCCTACTAACACTACATTCCTTTTTGCTTCGCCCACCTGAATGGCTTCCTGTACCACAGTGTCATGGCAGTCTGCTCATCCACCTTGCAGACCTTGCTTTCGTCTACACAGGTTGAGAGCACCTCAAACCTGTTTGGCAATTGTGAAGTCTGAAGCCCCTCCACTACTGTCTGCTCGGTCTCTTTACCTGCCTCATTCACGGTCACTTCCTCCCGTCCCTCACCGCTGACCAAAACAGATGACCTTGTTCTAAGAGGTGTGACCGTATTCTGGAACAAAATGTTCAGGTATTTCTCCCCCTCCCTTATGTTGCGTAGTGTTTGCAGGTAAGTTTCCAGATCAATAATCCTGATCCGGAATTCCACCAGCTACTTACACTTCAGCGGACATGTTTGTCCTGGATTGCCTTGGCATCCAAAAGCTTCCACATACCACAGCTGCAACATCACCCCTGTCCTGCCATTGTTACTTTTAATTTCATTACATTCTTAATTAACTTAGAACAATTCCTATGTATAGTAGAATTTACTGGGCTTATTAATTACTACTACAACCTACAACTAACGTTATACTTTTCTTAATTACACAGATATGTGTTTTAGGTATTTATTTTAATAATTTTATCTTTTCCTTATTTTATTTTGAATTTAATTTATTTTATTTTCAAGTGTTATTTCTTTTTATAGAGCTACCCTAACTCTGTCCGAAGCTAGCTATTCACACACTGTCCCTTACACAAAGCACTTACCAGCCAATCAACTTATTAGTTTCCTGTGATGTCACAGCTGCTTTTACACTCAGTTCCCCACAGCTGAAATGGCTCTGGGAGACTGCCTCCGCTCCCCTCCAAGTAGGTGAGGCCACGCTCCGATCCCCGGGCTGTATTTACACTGCCTCCGCTCCCCTCCAAGTAGGTGAGGCCACGCTCCGATCCCCGGGCTGTATTTACACTGCCTCCGCTCCCCTCCAGGTAGGTGAGGCCACGCTCCGATCCCCGGGCTGTATTTACACTGCCTCCGCTCCCCTCCAGGTAGGCAAGGCCGCGCCCCGATCCCCGGGCTGTATTTACACTGCCTCCGCTCCCCTCCAAGTAGGTGAGGCCGGGCTCCGATCCCCGGGCTGTATTTACACTGCCTCAGCTCCCCTCCAGGTAGGTGAGTCCGCGCTCCGATCCCCGGGCTGTATTTACACTGCCTCCGCTCCCCTCCAGGTCGGTGAGGCCGCGCTCCGATCCCCGGGCTGTATTTACACTGCCTCCGCTCCCCTCCAGGTCGGTGAGGCCGCGCTCCGATCCCCGGGCTGTATTTACACTGCCTCAGCTCCCCTCCAGGTAGGTGAGTCCGCGCTCCGATCCCCGGGCTGTATTTACACTGCCTCCGCTCCCCTCCAGGTCGGTGAGTCCGCGCTCCGATCCCCGGGCTGTATTTACACTGCCTCCGCTCCCCTCCAGGTAGGTGAGGCCACGCTCCGATCCCCGGGCTGTATTTACACTGCCTCCGCTCCCCTCCAGGTAGGCAAGGCCGCGCCCCGATCCCCGGGCTGTATTTACACTGCCTCCGCTCCCCTCCAAGTAGGTGAGGCCGGGCTCCGATCCCCGGGCTGTATTTACACTGCCTCAGCTCCCCTCCAGGTAGGTGAGTCCGCGCTCCGATCCCCGGGCTGTATTTACACTGCCTCCGCTCCCCTCCAGGTCGGTGAGGCCGCGCTCCGATCCCCGGGCTGTATTTACACTGCCTCCGCTCCCCTCCAGGTTGGCAAGGCCGCGCTCCGATCCTCGGGCTGTATTTACACTGCCTCCGCTCCCCTCCAGGTAGGTGAGTCCGCGCTCCGATCCCCGGGTTGTGTCTATAGTGCTCGCAGCTGCTGACTGCCTCTGCTCCACTCCAGGTAGGAAATCATCTCGTTCACATTTCATTCACATGAACTATCTCTTCTGATAGTCAGTGATTGACAGATATCTCTTATTATCGGCTCAAAGGCAAGTAAACATAAAACTAACTTGCCAAGATATTCTATTAATGGCTCAACATTTGTACCATTTACTAGTCTAGGTTCGATGTCTGTTCTAATTCAAAAATAAATTGTTGATAAATTAAGATGAGGAGGTGCGCTAAGGGAGTATTTGCAAAAATATTTAATCATAGGAACATAGAACTTAGGAGCAGGAGTCGGCCATTTGGCCATTCGAGCCTGCTCCGCCATTCGATAAGATCATGGCTGATCTGGTTGTGGTGTCAACTCCACTTTCTGGTCTGCCCCCCCCCACTCCCCCCCCCTTCCCCCCACCCCCCCCTCCCCTCCCCCCAATATCCCTTAACTCCCTTGTCTATCAAATATCTGTCTAACTCACTGCTTTCTGGGGAAGAGAATTCCACAGACTAACAACGCTTTGAGAAAAAAAATCTCTCATCTCCATCTTAAAAGGATTTGAACAGCATCCACTGAACCCAGTCAGACTGACCTCACTTTGTTCTCTATTTTGCTTTACCTTTAGACTTCAAGGTGCATTGGTGAGTGTATTGTTTCCATACCCTCCCTTTCATGTTACCGAGGAACCAAAGGGTCAAAGTACAATAGAGTGTCAACGTACAGCTGTAATTCCCATTCTTATCACAAACTGAACCTTGTGAGGGCAGTAGGAGCTTTGTCCCACCTATAAATAGGAGTTTTTTCCTAATAGAATTTCAACCATTGGACTGTAGGTCTTTGGTCAATTGGAATTCTATTTATTAAGAGTGAATTAAGACTAGGCGGCACAGTGGCACAGTGGTTAGCACCGCAGCCTCACAGCTCCAGGGACCCGGGTTCAATTCTGGGTACTGCCTGTGTGGAGTTTGCAAGTTCTCCCTGTGTCTGCGTGGGTTTTCTCCGGGTGCTCCGGTTTCCTCCCATGGCCAAAGACTTGCAGGTTGATAGGTAAATTGGCCATTATAAATTGCCCCTAGTATAGGTAGGTGGTAGGGGAATATAGGGACAGGTGAGGATGTGTTAGGAATATGGGATTAGTATAAATGGGTGGTTAATGGTCGGCACAGACTTGGTGGGCCGAAGGGCCTGTTTCAGTGCTGTATCTCTAAATCTGAATGGGAAGAGGCTTGGTCCATAGGAATTCTGTGCTGTGAGAATGAATGGGAAGGAGATAGGTTCATTAGGATTCTATTTATTGAGAATGAATGGTTCATTGGAATTCTATGTTAGCGTTTTTGTATATTTGTTGTCATCAGAGAAGAATGCTAAAAATTGCATATAAGCATATTGTCACTGTGTCCTTCTAAAGATATCAGTTGTTAATATAGCATAAGCCGGTGCTGTTTTTGAAAGCAATAATGTTAGTTGCGGTACTTGGGTGATTTTAACCAGGGATCTTGCTGCCGTGTGGAAGCGCCAATCTGTGCAACTACAACACAATGATTAGTCCTTCATTTGTGCCATTGTTCCTTTTCCTGTCACCGCAGGTGATTTTCATAGTCTGCACAATCAGACCAAAAGTGCTGTAAGACAGTCTGCAGTTAAATACCAGTCAGCCTGCTGATTGATACCACAGAATGCCATTCCATAGAATATCAGTGATATGACCGTACAGGGGTTTGTGCCATTTGTGCTATTGTTCAGAGTTAATTGGAGAATAACAGTTGCTCAGTGCCTTGCCCCCACTACACACACAGATTACACCTCAGAGACAGTATCATCCTGTTTATTTTTTGCATGCCATACATATATTTATTGGTAAATTTTAGATTAGTTTAGTTTAGTTTAGAGATACAGCACTGAAACAGGCCCTTCGGCCCACCGAGTCTGTGCCGACCATCAACCACCCATTTATACTGATCCTACACTAATTCCATATTCCTACCACATCCCCACCTGTCCCTATATTTCCCTACCACCTACCTATACTAGGGGCAATTGCTAATGGCCAATTTACCTATCAACCTGCAAGTCTTTGACATGTGGGAGGAAACCGGAGCACCCGGAGGAAACCCACGCAGACACAGGGAGAACTTGCAAACTCCACACAGGCAGTACCCAGAATTGAACCCGGGTCACTGGTGCTGTGAGGCTGCGATGCTAACCACTGCGCCACTGTGCCGCCCATGAAAAATAGTAAAAATTCTAGCTGTGCCAGACAATATTTGGAACTGCAAGCAGTCCATGTCATGATCTTTTATAGCTCATTCCAAGCCCACAATTTGACCTGAAGCACCCTGGACTGCAATAATCTGTTATATTCTTGACCAGTTGTGAATCCCATTGTTTTCGGGTCTATCCTTTATCCAATTAGTTACAGTGGAGGTCAAATAAGGCTTGGGTCCTGCGCCAAATCTAGCTAAGACTAATGGGATGAAAGTCTTTGCTCTCTGCTAACCTTTTGACCTTTTACAGAAGACAGCAATGGTCAGCAAATCATCGACAGCATCACACCCAAATGCCCACGATTCAAATGCACTCATGAAATTACCCTGTAATTTTTTTTTTTGTTCATTCATGGGATGTGGGCGTCTCTGGCCAGGCCAGCATTTATTGCCCATCCCTAATTGCCCTAACTGAGTGGTTTGCTAGTCCATTTCAGAGGGCATGTAAGAGTCAACCACATTGCTGTGGCTCTGGAGTCACATGTAGGCCAGACCAGGTAAGGACAGCAGATTTCCTTCCCTAAAGGACATTAGTGAACCAGATGGGTTTTTACAACAATCAACAATGGTTTCACGACCATCATTAGACTAGCTTTTTAATTCCAGATTTTTTAATTGAATTCAAATTCCACCTTCTGCTGTGGTGGGATTTGAACCCACATCCCCAGAGCAATACCCTGGGTTACTAGTCTAGTGACAATACCACTACGCCACCGCCTCCCCGTAAGAGAGAATGTAAGAGAGAAATGAGATTCACCTTATTGGTCACTATAAATGGTGCGGAAGTAACTAGCTCTATCCTTGATTTCATTCCTGCATTTCAATTAACTCCCGTCAGTGTCTTTAAGCAGAATTACAGAGTTGTACTAAAATTGCCTTCTGAACTCAACATTAATCCTTTCATGACCAGTTTGCTTAATATGGTATGCCATGTGTGGTCTGCATATGGTTTATAGGTGGTTTGAACCAAGGATACTATAACAGCATATATCATTGGCATCTTGAAAAATATTTTTTCTTTGATGTTAAATCAACAACCGCAATGTGCAATAAACATTAAAGCATGATTTTCTGTATTCTATCTTGATAACTAGGTCATTACAGTCTATATCCTGTGATCATGTGATTGCATTTTAGCCAGTCACAATGCAGATTATGACCATTGATATTGAAATGCATAACCTTTGTGTTACAATCAGATGAGAAAGAGGTCTAGGGTTCCCTTTCAACCTTCACCTGGTCTTACTGTAGGGTTTATTTTTAAACACACTGTTTTTAGTTCCCCCTTGATGAATCCTTGTTCACCGCTTTCCAATTATCAGGCAAATAGACCAGCACAAACAGGCTTTCTTAGGTTTAAAGAAGAAAAGTTGAAATGTATTAAACTTGAACTTAAACTCTAATTCGGTTGATGCCTACGGATACATGACGTGCCCACGCTAGCATGGATACGCGATACACACATGCAGATAGGGACAGAAAAGAGCAGAAGAAAAATAAAATGGAAAAGTTTGAGGCAATATCTGAAGAGTTTTTGTTACGGTTCTTCGAGCTCACTGTAGAGTCATTGATTGTAGATAGATCTTGCTTTTCGTTGAGGCCCAGTATTCTTCTTAAACCTTGTTCGCTGTAGGAGACTTTTCTCTCTTGGGGTTCATGTGTTTTCAATGGATTCAGAGGCTTGTGAGAAAGAGATGGGAGCAGACAGGAGAGATTTTCTCAGTCCAGGGGCAAACAGTCTTTTTGAGCTCAAACTCTCCCTGGCTCGCTCAAAAGACCCTGGAACAACCAGTTAGTCATGTGACCAGCTGGTCTAACCAGTCCTGGATTGTATCGCCTTAACAGTCACTGGAATGCTCCTCTTACACACAATACCTGGTGATCAACGTCCCATTGTGGGTCGAATGTGTCAGGGAAAATAATTTCCTCGCTCCAGCAACATTTTAAAATCAATGTTCATGACAAAATTAATATGCCTCATTCTTGGCAGGTGGGGGCCTAGCATGATACTATGGGACAATCATCAAAAGCAGTTTTGATTAGGTATGTAGTAACTGTGGGGGGATCTGAAAGTGGATTCATTGCAGGGGACATGGTCCTGTGTTTTGGAGTGCAGTGTTGGAGAGCTGAGAGGGGCACTGGGAGGTATGTCCACTGCTCGAGGGCACAGTCATTATACATTGTTCACTGGCTTCTATTGGCTTAGTTAGAGAAACTTCACCATGAAGCACAATTTACTTGAGTCAATTTGTATACTTTCTCACATCTTTTAATCACAGTAGCACCGTTTTACTTTCGTATGTGATAAAAAAAAATTTGAATAGTCTCCTGTAAAAGTTCAAAGGGAGCAGCAAACTGAAAGTATTGTTTTAATTTGAAATGTTCTTGCGCCTGTTAGCTTGGTTGTGCAGATCCTCTCTGATGAGCTGGTGCACGGCAGGACCAACAGCCTGTTGCTACTGCTCAATGCAGGATTAATAACTTTGAACTGGCTGAATGGTTTTCAAGCTGTGCCCAATGTTATGAATAAATTTACGTTCAATGAACTTTATATAAAAATGAACTCACACACAAGTTTTTTCTTTCATTCCCCAAATGAGAAAACAGTGCATTCTAAAAGGGCCCAGTAATCATTTGTAGAATCGAGGCTGGGGGAAAGGGCACAGCATAGAAGAAGCCACAAGGAGTAACCTATGATAGAAAAGCAGAGAAAGAATAATGACAGGCTTGGAGATAGAAAAAGAGCCTTGGCAACACAATGGCACTGGCAGCTGCCTGCCTGGGGAGAGTTCCTTCCTCTAATGTGATGACTGGAGTAAGATTACCATTTGCAAGGAATTTGCCATTTTGAAGGATCTACACTGCACAATGCCACAAAATCAGGCCCTATTCAAAAAAAGCAAATTTTCAACCTTACAGACTCAGCCCTTTTATGTTGTGCAAGTTAGAAATCATCATTGACCAGGACATAGGCCCAAGAGGGAGGCAGAATGCACATGGAGGTCAAATTCACCAGAAAATGGGAACAAGGCAAATCAGGCTCACTGATCTCTCATGTTCAATCCCGACTCCAGGCTGTGCCTGGACTAGAATGTCAGGGTAATTTTGACTTTATGCGATAGTGAATCAGAGGCCCATTTCACACCTCCATCAATTTCTATTTCCATTCAAGTCACGGAAAGGAATATCAGGTGTGTTGTATAACAGGCGGCTAATTTGATATCACTCATTTTACACTATCGCAGAAAGCCACAATTACCCTCAGGGTGTCTTCTAACAATGCAAAGGAATTAAGACCCAAGCCCGGTCTTCGTCTCAACTGGTGTTTGCATTCATGGTGTTCTGTGCAAGTCTCGCCAGTTCCAAATGAGTGAAAGAAAGCTGGTCCAGTTGTTTCTACAGCACTCCAGTGCCTCAACTGTTGGAGAAACCAAGGAGGCACATTGACAGCAACCAGCAAACCACAGGGACAGGCTAGACCCTGAGACCTGAGGACACTGGCATCAGCAAGGAGTGTGGAGTGGGAGGATGTTTGAAGAAATGGTGAAACAAATTTCTTTCTTTATATATCAAGTTAAAGATGAATGAAAGCACCACATTTACTGCACCCAGCATACACTGCATTGAACCATCCTTTGGTTTGAACACACTTTATAAAAGTTAAACCCCAACTAACTGACCTTTGTGATTTGATTTGCTGCTCCACTTTGAAATATTATGAAAACATTGTTCCTTTACATTTCTATAGCTATTTTATCTCATGTCTGAATGTACAGACTGTATAAATTTAAATATTGAATATGACTGTGTATGAAATATTGGCAACAGTGTGTGCTACCAATAAACTTTTGTCTACTTATTCATTCTGACTACTTCTGGTTTAATTGCTTTTTTCTTATTTGAAGTTAATGAAGGATAGTTGTAAAAGGTATAGTCATCATCTTTGCTCAGGTACAGTGATCCTTCCAGAGATCTGGGTCTTAGTTTGTTACAATGCAGCTTTGTTCCCCTTATTCCTCATGCCACATTCCTGATGTTGTCTGTGATGCCCTATGGGAAGGTATCAAATGAAGACCACGTACTTTCCTAAGTAGGAGGTGAAGACAGAGGTTGAGTGTGCATCCCCTTGTGAATCTCATTACTTAGTATCTACTCCATTAATAGTTGACTACATTGACTAATCTCATCTGAATTATTATGCTTATCTTGGCCAAACCATTGAGACCTGCATTGAGTCTACACTCTCCAGAAAATGTCATTGTTTATGCACTCACCTTGTCAGTCATTCTGTGATTTGGCAGCAATGAGAGCAAATACACTTTGTTATCAGGGAATGATTATCCTGCTAAAAAAAACCTTGATTTTTTTGTTTAAAATGGAAAGTGAATGGTTTCCAGTCCTAATTTCTCTCTCTCTTTCACTTACATAAGAATAGAACAAGAAATTTAAAGCACAGAAATAGATCATTAGGCCCAACAAAGTTTTCCCCATTGACAGAATTCAACCACACCTACCCCCATTCTCACACCAGAGTAAGTTCACCAACGGAACAGAAGTTGGAGATACAGTGTCCGATATTGCTGAAAAAATAATGATGTGTTAACAATGCTTGCTGTTATTAATGTGCAAATCTGCCAGCAACTTGTGGCGATGAGATACTCCGTGAATTGGGAATAAAGACAAAGTTGCTGGCCAATTTGCAATGCTCCACTGTGATTTTCATGAAGTTGTTGCATTTGCATATTAATTACTTATTAAACTGGTCAGAAAAATTTAAGTCTAGTAATGGTGTGAGTACTCTATAAGCGACATGATCACTGTTAATGACTGCCAATCAACCTCTCTTGTCCAGAAAGTTTGGAGATTCATTCCTGAGGTTGTGAATTTTTTTCGGAGATTTTAATAATGTCAAATTTTGAATTTAACTTTTTTTCTTTTCTGACACCTTTTTCTCTTAATCCTATCTTTTATTCCCTCTCTTTATTTCTCTTTCTGTTTAACTTAATTTAACATTGAATTCTCCGCCTTTAATTCATCCTCCTTCTCAGTCCTTCCCCTATTAATTTCTCAGTCCTTTAATCGCATTGGTTAATAGATACATTGTTTGTCTTGTTGTTTGCCAAGGTCTTGGAGGCCTTGTTGCTCTCACTACACTGTTGTCAGCTCACACTTCAGCAACTTAACTGGCAAAATTTTTAAAACCGATATGTGCACAGACAAGTCTAACTAGTGGGGCATGCTGTGAGAGGCCCCGCTCCAGAAAAAGGGAGTGGTTGAAGCAGAGAACATTCTCACATTTAAGGGAAGGTTTGACGCATACATGAGGAGAAGGGGCTAGAGGGATATGGAGGCAGGTTGGGAAGAGATAATTAGAGTCAGATAGGCTTGTATGGAGTATAAATACTGGCATAGAGCAGTTGGACCGAATGGCCTAATTGTGCGCTGTTGATCTTATTTAATCTATTATACTCATTTATAACTTGTGTACCTTGGTGTTCAGCCCCTTATTTTGATAAGCAACCTGCCTGGATCAGTTCTTTGGGTTCTCAACTCTCCTGGAATGACCATGAGTTTCCCGGAATCAAAGGTATCTTTCCCAAACTCTGCCTCCAGCAGCCCAGGAGATCACAGCTGTTTAAATTTCCAGCTACAGTGCAAACCACTCCTTCCCCTTCAGGCTCGGTGACATAACCCACTCCTCCACACATAGCCACGACCACATAGAGCACAGTCAACAAAGGGCTGGAGACTCAGTAATCGGGAGGCTGGGGTGTCCATTCGGGGACTCTGTAAACTTGTGAGGATGTCTGAAGTCAGGGGAGCTATGAGATCGAGATGGGATGGTTGAGGGTGGTGGTGAGGGGGGTGGTGGGGGGTGGTCGGTGAAGCGAAGGAGACAGGGAATGGGGACTCAGGGAGAGATGAGGATTTGGTGCTGGGAAGTTGTGGGAGAGAAGGAGATTGGGGATTGGGGCTCAAGTGAGGGAGGGAAATGGGTTTGGAGTGTGTGTGGAAACCAGCTTTTCCTACAGCAGCTGCAAGATGGTGAGTGGGAGGGGCATTGAGAGAGGAGCAGTCAGTAAATGGGTACGTGAAACCCAGAGATCTTACTGGGGGGTAACCAGTGAAAAATTGTTTCCACTGATGGGCGAATGGAGAACTAAGAAACAGAAACCAAGTACTCTCATTGGAAGAAACAAGCCAGAGAGGAGGAAAGTTCTTGAACTGACAACAATTAGACAGTGGGATCCTTCACCATGCATGGGAATGGGATAAATATTTGAAATAGGGGAATGGGATTAAAGGAGAGGGCACCAGGGCCGAATGGCAGCCTCCCATGCTGAAATTTCTTTCATTCCATGAAAACTTTCCTTTATCAAGTCTGAGCTCAGGGATTGGTGCAGAGACCAATTTTGTTATCCCGCCACGATGAAAAATGGCGGCGGTCCCACCTTTGATTTTTCAGTCGCGCCGCCGTGATTACGCAGCAAGCAGCCACTTAGCACAATGACGGCGGCCACCCCCCAATCATGTGGCAGTGCGCCGTTGGCAACACTGTAAATGGCATCACCTGATGTCAGATCAGGTGCTGCCGCCATCTTTAAAAGGCTGCCAGCCCTGCATTCACTCTCTCCTTGAATATTACAGCAGCTCAGTCATCGAAAACACCTGTACATTAGCATCAATTGCAATCTCAGCAAGCAGAATCCCTGAGAATGTCAGAGTCAGAGCAAGGGTGGCCCCATGCTTCACTGATGCCTCCTTGCTGATCCTCCTCCAGGCTGCAAGGGAAAGGCGACAGGTCCTTTTCCTCAGCGATGGCAAGAAGAGGTCCTCCCGCCTGACCAACAAGCCTGGACAGAGATTACAGAGGAGGTTAGCAGCCGTGGGGTCACTCACCGTAACTTGGTCCAGTACAGGAAGAGGGTCAATGGCCTCCTACGTTCAGCCAAGGTAGGTTGCACTGTTCCACATAGCTTGCTGCGATCTGTTTGTCCACCAGCATAAAGTTGCACATTTGAAGCAATGATAGGATGGTCATAGCATAATGCTAGCAGAATACTGACTGAACGAGTGAGACCAGTCACCCTCGTTTCTCTCATAGCCCACTTTAGAACCATGACAGTTAGAGACAGTATGAGAGCAGCTACATCCCCCAGGTGCAGAAGAGGGGCCCATGCGAGCATTGATGTGCTGTACAGATGTTTGGAACTCAACAGTGACTGAATCTTTGATCTTTCCGGAGAAGAGGGCCCACAACAGCAGGGAGGTGTCCAGGACCGGTGGCGGGGTGGCCAACCTGAGGCCTCTGTCGCAGGCTGAAGAGGAGGCGCTAGAGTTAGCCGGGAGCCAAGGAACACATGCCATATCTGACGTGCAGCTCGGGGTCCCAGTTGAAGAGAGTGATTATTGTCAAACACAGCATGAATCAAAATTACATCTCATATGCAGACGCTATGCTGTCATCATTGAGACATGTGTACCATAACACCTAAATGTCTGTTCTTCACATTGCAGGGTGGCACTCATAAATGCTGGCGGACACCGAAAGAACGACGACAACCTCTGAGGAACAGCTACACTTAGAGGATGTACCATCCCATAACACTCCTGCACCTTCCACCAGCGCAGATACCCTCACCTTGGTGGGTATCCGATTGGCATTAGAGTCGTGGTCACACATGTCCGAGCAGCTGGCTAGGCCCATGCTGAGCCCCAGGATGATGATGTGCCTCTGGTGTCAACAGCACAGGGCATGCTGGAGCTGCAGGGAGAGATAAGGCAACATCTGGCAGAGATGCCAGAGACCATGTGCAGCCTTGAGCCATGTCCCAGGCATGCGAGCACATGACTTCATCCATGGAGAGGTTGGCAACCCTCATGGAGAGATACATTCACAGATGCGCAATGACCTGCAAACCCTCGCCTTAGCCATGACTTCAGTTCAGCAGTAACAGGACGAGAGAAGGACCAGGAGCATGGACAATGTTCCCGCTCCTGGTCCTTCCCTGGAGAGCAATGAGGTTCCAACGAGCCTTGAGAGGGAGGAGGAAAGGCTGCACTCCACATCTGGGGTCTCCCCTCAGGGCGATTCAAGTGTGGACACTGGCTCCTCAGCCCCTCTGCCAGTGAGTCCAGCTGCGACACCCGAGGACAGTCCTGCACTGATGTAGGAGGCCTTCAGGCAGCCGGAGCCCTCCAGAGCTCTGGCACCCAGAGGACAACTGCCAAAGACATCCCAGGCTAAGGGGTGCCCTGAACAGCAGCCTGCCTCCAATCCAGCTGCTAGTGCAGAGCTAACACCGCGAAGGAGCACTCACAAACATATTAAAAAGACACCTTGACACATATGGGTGTTCACAGGTGGGACAAATATGTGTTATCCTGCCAATCATCAGCCTTTATTGTCTGAAAACCTTATTCCACCATGGAGTGATTATGTGTCTTTCAATTATATCATAAGGCTTGTGACCACTGGCATCATTGCCATGTTAATATGCATGAGGTGTCACCGCATGAATGATGTCACATGGGCTATGACTCAGTATGTTGCTGTCAGTCATGCTGGGGAGACGATGTTACAGAGGCAGAGGACTGCAGACAACATCATGATGGTGAGTTGTGTTTTGACAAATATTAATTCAGGGATTCTGGAAGTGTCCAATTATCTGAGTCTGCCTTACCTCTTTTGCTTGCTGCTCGCCATGTCGGGCATCCATCACTGCTCTCTCTGTGATCCCATGTGTGCTTGTTCTTGAGTGCCCTCTGTGTCCTCATCATTGGAGGATGTGTCAGGATCCTATACTTCATCTTGTAAGGGCTCCCCCCTCTGTACTGTGATGTTGTGCAGAACGCAGAAGACTACAATGATGCGCCCAACCCTGTCTGGTGCATATTGTAGGGCTCTACCAGATCTATCGAGGCAGCGGAAGCACATTTTCAACATACCAATGGCCTGCTCAGTGGTTGCCCGAGTGGAGTCGTGGCCTGAGTTGTAATGTTCTTCAGCATCATTGGTGGGGTTCCTCACTAGGGTCAGAAGCCATGACAATATGCATGAGGTGTCACCACATGAATGATCCTTATCCCTTATCCCCAAGAATCACTATAGAGGATACAAAAAACATTCGACAATAGCTGTAAATCAGGAGGTGGAAGGAAGAGATGAACTTGGTGAAATTACAATCACAAGGGAAGTGGTACTGACCAAACTGATGGAGCTGCGGGCTGACAAAGGTCCTCATGGGCTTCATCCTAGGGTCTTAAAAGAGGTGGCTAATGAGGCAGTAGATGCATAGGTGTTAAGTTTTCAAAATTCGCTAGATTCTGGAAAGGTTTCATCCGATTAGAAAGTAGCAAATATTACCCCTCTATTCAAGAAGGGGGTGAGGCAGAAAATGGGTAACTATAGGCCAGTTGGCTTGATGTCTGTCGTGGGGAAAGTGTTAGAATTGATCATTAAGGAGATTGTAGCTGGGCACTTAGAAAAACTCAAGATAACCGGGAATAGTCAGCATGGTTTTGTGAAAGGGAAATCATGTTTAAGCAATTTGTTTGACTTCTTTGAAGGAGTAACATGCGCTGTGGATAAAGGGGAGCCCGTTGACGTACTGTACTTGGATTTCCAGAAGGTATTTGATAAGGTGCCACATAAAAGGTTATTGCACAAAGTAGGAACTCATGGTGTAGGGGGTAACATATTAGCATGGATAGAAGATTGGCTGGCTGGCAGAAAACAGAGAGTGTGTCTCAATGGGTCCTTTTCTGATTGGCAGGATGTGACCAGTGGAGTCCCACAAGGGTCTGTGCTGGGGCCTCAACTTTTTACAATTTATACTTAGATGAGGGGAGCGATGGCATGGTAGCTAAAGTTGCAGATGACACAAAGATAAGTAGGAAAGTTTGGTGTGATGAGGACATAAGGAGGTTGCAGACCAATATAGATAGGTTGAGTGAGTAGGCAAAGATATGGCAGATGGAGTATAATGTGGGAAAATGTGAAGTTGTTCACTTTGGCAGGAAGAATAAAAAAGCAGAATATTACTTAAATGGAGAACGACTGCAGAATTCCGAGGTGCAGAGGGATCCAGGTGTTCTAGTGCATGAGTTACAAAAAGTTAGTATGCAGGTACAGCAGGTAATAAAGAAGGCTAATGGAATGCTATCCTTTATTACACGAGGAACTGAAAATAAAATTAAGGATGTTAAGCTTCAGTTATACAGGGCATTGGTGAGACCACATGTCGAATACTGTGTGCAGTTTTGGTCTCCTTACTAAAGGAAGGTTGTAAATGCATTGGAGGTGGTTCAGAGGAGGTTTACGAGATTGATACCTGGAATGAGCAGGTTGTCTTATGAGGAAAGATTGGACAGACTGGGCTTGTTTTGACTGGAGTTTAGAAGAGGAGACTTGATTGAAGTTTATAAGATCCTGAAAGGTCTTGACAAGCTGGATGTGGAGAGGATGTTTTCTCTTGTGCGTGTGTCCAGACCTAGGGGGCACTGTTTTAAAATTAGAGGCCGCCCTTTTAGGACAGAGATAAGAAGAAATTTTTTCTTTCACAGGGTTGTGCAACTTTGGAACTCTCTGCCTCAGAAGGTGGTGGAGGCGGGGTCATTGAATATGTTTAAAGCGGAGGTAGATAGATTCTTGTTAGGCAAAGGAATCAAGGGGTGGATGGGAGCGTGGAATTCAAAATGCAAACAGATCAGTCATGATCTTATTGAATGGCGAAAGGGGCTGAATGGCCTACTTCTGCTCCTAATTCGTATGTTCGTATGTAATCCTCCTGGAAGGTGAGTGGGGAGAGTGATAAGCTGTGGTATCTGGGACTGGTGCAGTATGTACAAGTCATGGCAGCTGCCTGGGAAGTGGGCACACACTTCCAGGAAACGCTTTCTGTGATCGCACAATAGTTGGACATTGATAGAATGAAACCCCTTTCTGTTTATGAAGGAAGCTGGTTGGTCTGTGGAAGACTTGATGGCCACATGTATGCAGTCAACCACACCTTGGGCCTGTGGGAATCCCACAATGGCCCCAAACCCAATGGCCCTCTTGGCCTGACTCTCAGGTCATTCATTCAGCAGTGCACAGAGGTGCGTGACAGCCTTTCTCTTGCCATCCGCAGTCGTCTCTGGCAGTGGCATTCAGACATCTGGAAGCATATCACCCGAGTTCTATAGACTTGCTGGCGTATTGGGGCTACTCTGTGCCTTGGTGTTTGCTGTTGCTCATGTCTAGGAGCTTCCTCCTGGGCTGCAGCTGCCTCTTGGACCTGCCTCTGGTGGAGATGCCACATCACAGTAAAGGTATCCAGGAAAACAGGGTGGATCATATCCATTTCTACATTCCTGGTAACTTCGGGTTCCTTCAACAGGTAAAGTACATCTCGCTGGGCAGAGATTTGTGTTAATTTCTGTTTCAGCAGTATTCTGGCATGAGCTCTATGGTTCAGCCTGACATTGCCTGCACAGCCTTTAAATAAATCATGACCATTGGAGTACCATTAGACTTGCCTGCACTGGACCCCTGACAAAAGCAACCCAGATGGTTGCCCAGTTCTGCCTCCTTACCCAAACAGTGTATCCACTTGCAGAGTTCCTCCTTCCCCCCCTCTCACTGCTGGACAATTGCAGAGTTTCCCCCTTCTCCTGCCCCAACGATACACAATCACAGTGTTCCCCCCTTCACCCCTTCAAGGATAGACAATTACAGAGTTCCCCCTTTCCCCTCCCCCTCAGCGATACACGATTACAGAATTCCAACCTCCCGTGACTTCTGGAAATTAGCGTTAGTCACAGTGTCCAATGTTGCAACAAATCTGCAGGATAGCAGCTTTTCATTGATGGGAAAGTGAAGGCATGTCAGTACCGCACATCAAGCAGAAGGTTGTTAACGGCTGGTAGGATAGCGGGGAATTGCATTCTAATTAATGCAAAAAGGTAATTAACATATTTAAATTATGGCCCCGTCACAGAGCGGCAAAGGTGTCACCACGGAACTTCACCACCTCCGGGAAAATCAGAATCTGGCATTACAGTGTCAGATTCCGTGGTGGGTGATTCTGCTCCAAATCTCTGGCAACCCCCCACCACCACCCCCTCGCCCCCGCCCCTGCCATGAAACCCATCTTCCAGCTGAGCACAAGATCCAGCCTGTTGCTGCTGAGCTAAGTTTAGAAATAGTCCAAACACTGAGCCCAATGCCCTTTGAGCAATATGCTGGTTTGGGTCAGTCCAACTCCTTACTTCTCTTTGCCTCTTCTCCTCCCTCGGTTTTCCCTCTTCCCGCACACTCCGTTTCCCATTCCCCTCCCTCAGATTCCCCTCTTCTCCTCCCTCAGGTTTCCCCTCTTCCTCCCCTCAGGTTTCCCATCTCCTCCTGCTCACAGAGTGTGGGGGGCCGTGGGCTTGTTCTATGAAACTTGTTGATTAACACATGCTGCTGAAAAACAACAAGAAAAACAGTCAGCTCCAGTGAACCCAACCTTTAAAAGGTAAATGCAATAATATCTGTACACGTCATGAAATCGGGCATCAATAGATTGGATGTCATGTGGTCATAAGGTCACATGATCAAACTGCCAAAAATGCCACTGACCCCCGAGTTGGGGACCCTATTCTCATAGTCCTCTTTACAACATTGATTGAATACTTTAATCAGGTCACCTTCAATGCCGTATTTTCTAAATAGAATTAGCCTTGGTTCCTTCACTTTGCTTTATAACTTTAAATCCTGATACGTGGAGCCATCTCTTGACGGGACTCATGAGTCATGACGGTCCTCTCTGTGGACAAAGAATATTAGTGTCAGATAATCTGAAAAAGATCAGATTTCCATTAGGTAAGGAGATGAAAGGGATATAAAGAAAAAGTAGGTAAATAGAGTTTAGGTGCAGGCGAGCCATGATCTAACAGACATGCTTGAGGGGCTGTACGGTCTGTTGCAGTTCCTATGGAGATAAATTGGAAGCCAGGATGCCTAATGAGGAGGAGAACTCTGAGACAAAGCATTTTAGAAGGATTTACCTTACCAAAAGCAACAGGAGTTTGGCAACATTCTGGCCTCTTGACTCAGAAGAGGGTGTGTGTTAAAGCCCCACTCCATGACTTCAGCACATGATCTAGGCTGACACTTCAATTCAGCATTAATTATGTGTTGTTTGGTCACACAGATGAGACATTGAATCGAAGCCCTGTCTGCCTGTGGATGTTCCCTTGACACTTTAAAGAATTGCGGAAATTCTCCTAGACCTTGCCTATTATCCTCTTTCAACCAACATTAAAAGCAAGTTAACTGGCCATTCATGTCTGCTTTGTTTCTCCACCTATTAACAGTCATTATACTTGTGAAATACTTGGGCTTAGAAATTCGATTGCACCCAAAAATGGGTTCCAGATGCAGGGTGTACAATGAATGGGCCTGTTATCATGGACTCAGGCAGGACAGAATATTCACGCTGTCTGATCATTTTAATAATGCAGTGTCACATATCAGGGATCCAGATAGTGGACATCTGACACCACTTAAAGGCAGGAAGCATCTCTGAAAGTGGAGGGTTCCGAAGAAGGGTCACTGACCCGAAACGTTAACTCTGCTTCTCTTTTCACAGATGCTGCCAGACCTGCTGAGTGGTTCCAGCATTTCTTGTTTTTATTTCTTAAAGTGGAGGTGCAGCCTGACTACAAACAACATATTTTTTGACCCATTTGACCCATTGCAGCCAACTTTCCTTCCTGCTCCTTTGTAACAGTTTAATAACAATCATTTTGTCATGCTCCAACACTCATTTTCAGTCAACCTATACGTTATTTCACCCTTTCTTTACTGTAAGCATATTTTAAAATTCTTTTTTGCCACTCGAGCAGTTTTCAGCAATCTGATATTCAATATTTCTGTTGGCTTCTCCAGTTTTCTTTCAGTGTGGATACACCTCACTTCACTCAAACATCACAGAAGTATTCGACTAATGACCCAGACCTCTGCATATGAACAAGTCCAAACTTGAGCGATGAGTCATAGAGTCAGCATGGCACAGAACGCGGCCATTCGGCCCACCAAGTCCATGCCGGCTCTCTGTAGAGCAATATAATCAGACCCATTCCCCCGCTCTATCCCCCTAGCCCAGCACATTTATTTCCCTCAAATGTCCATCCAATTTCATTTTAAAATCATTGATCGTCTCCACTTCCATCACCCTCATAGGCAGCGAGTTCAGGTTATTACCACTCGCTGTGTAAAATAGTTCTTCCTCACATTCCCCCTGTATCTCTTGGCCAAAATGTTAAATTTGTATCCCCTAGTCCTTATACCATCAGCCAATGGGAACAGCTTTTCTTTGTCTACCTTAAACGTTTCATAATCTTGTACACCTCTATCAAATCTCCCCTTAATCTCCTTTACTCCAAGGAGAACAACCCCAGCTTCTCCAACCTAACCTTGTAGCTAAAATCCCTCAACCATGGAACCATTCTGGTCAATCGCCTTTGCGCCCTGTCAAGGACCCTCACATCCTTCTTCCTTTTACAAATCTGTGCTGGCTATCCTTAATTAACTCAAGCCTCTCCAAGTGCCTGTTGATTTTTTTCCCTAATCATTATTTCTAAAAACGTATCCACCACTGATAACTGACCGGCTTGTGGTTTCTAGGAAAGTCCTTACACCTTTCTTGAATAAAGGTGTCACATTTGCCACTCTCCAATCTTCTGACATCTCCCCTGTATCTGGGGAAAATTGGAAGATTATGGCAAGCCTTTCTGCTATCTCCACTCCCTTTAGCAACCTGGGATGCAAGCTTATCCACTCTAAGCCTTTCCAGTACAATCTGCCTATCAATTTTACCCCATCCATTACCTCTACCATCACCACTTTTAATGACATTTTGTTAGCATCTTCTTCCTTAGTAAACACCGATACAAAGTTCTTCTTCTTCTTTTGGGCCTCCTTATCTCGAGAGACAATGGATACGCGCCTGGAGGTGGTCAGTGGTTTGTGAAGCAGCGCCTGGAGTGGCTATAAAGGCCAATTCTGGAGTGACAGGCTCTTCCACAGGTGCTGCAGAGAAATTTGTTTGTTGGGGCTGTTGCACAGTTGGCTCTCCCCTTGCGCCTCTCTTTTTTCCTGCCAACTACTAAGTCTCTTCGACTCGCCACAATTTAGCTCTGTCTTTATGGCTGCCCGCCAGCTCTGGCGAATGCTGGCAACTGACTCCCACGACTTGTGATCAATGTCACACGATTTCATGTCGCGTTTGCAGACATCTTTATAACGGAGACATGGACGGCCGGTGGGTCTGATACCAGTGGCGAGCTCGCTGTACAATGTGTCTTTGGGGATCCTGCCATCTTCCATGCGGCTCACATGGCCAAGCCATCTCAAGCGCCGCTGACTCAGTAGTGTGTATAAGCTGGGGATGTTGGCCGCTTCAAGGACTTCTGTGTTGGAGATATAGTCCTGCCACCTGATGCCAAGTATTCTCCGAAGGCAGCGAAGATGGAATGAATTGAGACGTCGCTCTTGGCTGGCATACGTTGTCCAGGCCTCGCTGCCGTAGAGCAAGGTACTGAGGACACAGGCCTGATACACTCGGACTTTTGTGTTCCGTGTCAGTGCGCCATTTTCCCACACTCTCTTGGCCAGTCTGAACATAGCAGTGGAAGCCTTACCCATGCGCTTGTTACAAAATACAAAGTACTCATTAAGTATTCTAGCCTTGCCCTGAGCCTCGAAGTATATATTGCCCTCTTTGTCCCTAATAGGCCCCACTCCACCTTTTACTATCCGCTTACTATTTACATGCCAGTGGAAGATTTTTGGGTTCCCTTTTATGCTAACTGCCATTTTTTTTTCATATTCTCTCTGACTGTCGTATTTTCCTCTTCTCTTCCTCTCTCAATTTATTGTATTTGGCCTGGTTCTCGCTTGAAGAATTCACCTGACATGCATCATACACCTTTTTTGTTTCATCATATTCTCTAACTCCCTTGTCATCCAAGGAGCCCTGGCTTTGGTTCCCTTACCTTTCACCCTGTTGGAATGGACCTATCCTGTAGCTGAAAGAACACTTCCTTCAAGATCACCCATTGTTCTGTTACAGTTTTTCCTGTCGGTCTTTGGTTCCATCTTACTCTGGCTAGATCCCCTCTCATCCCACTGAGGTTAGCTCTCTTCCAATTTAGAAATTCTGCTTTAGAGTGTTCCTCTTTGCCATTACTAACCTAAACCTTATGATAGAATAATCACCGGGCGGCACATTGGTGCAGTGGTTAGCACTGCACTCTCACAGCTCCAGCGACCCAGGTTCGGTTCTGGGTACTGCCTGTGTGGAGTTTGCAAGTTCTCCTCTATGACTGCGTGGGTTTCCTCCGGGTGCTCCAGTTTCCTCCCACATGCCAAAGACTTGCAGGTTGTTAGGTAAATAGGCCATTGTAAAACATTGCCCCTAGTGTAGGTAGGTGGTAGGAGAATTAAGGGAAGGTGGGGATGTGAGAGGGAAAAATGGGATTAATATAGGATTAGTATAAATGGGTGGTTGATAGTTGGCACGGACTCAGTGGGCCGAAGGGCCTGTTTCAGTGCTGTATGACTCTATGACTCCAAGTGTTCCCCCACAGGCACTTAGTCCACCAGTTAAATGTACAAACTAATAGTGTATCAGCATTTAAAAAGCACTTGGTTATGATTGCAAATTAATAGAAAACCAACACATTAAAGATGGCACTTGTGGGGAGGGGGCAGGTATGAAACTGATCTATGGCAGTAGCCCAAAACAGACTCATAACGACTCGGCAGCTCCTTTCAGACTAGGCCTGGCTTTCTTTCCCATTGACTTCAATCAGGCACAGACCAATTTCAGCACCTTGGTGCCCTATCAAGGCCAAGTACAACATGGGTGAGAGTGTAGCCACACCCCAGCAGTGAAACGAGAGACCCCTTGTTGTTATATTTGGTTTACAGAGGTATATCAAATGGTGCCAGAAGAGCTCTTCACCTCCGGTGGATGGATGATTACCAAAACTAACGGACTGATGCTCAGGTTATAAACCAACACAAAAATTTGTTTAATGTTAAACAGATAAACAAACACAAGTCAGTACAGAAAGGGGCCTAGATTTTCTTTAGTACTGTGCCCATTTTACAGGCCTAAGCGCCTAATGTTTCCACCTCACACTTGAAGTGCACCGGCTGTCATATTGTCCGCAAGTGTCCAAGGTACATACTGGAATGATTCATGAAATTCTCAATATTTAATCAAGAGTCTTTTCCTTCTTGGAGGACCCTTTCTGATTCATCTATCCCAATTCCGGAATCACCACGTGGTAAACTCGACCAACAACTTGTGACTCTAACAGACAGGAAGGATCTTCAGTGATATAAGAGCAAAATACTGCGGATGCTGGAAATCTGAAATAAAAACAGAAAGTGCTGGAAATACTCCAGTAGGTCTGGAAGCATCTGTGAAGAGAGAAAAAGAGTTAACATTTAAGGTCTGTGTTCTGATGAAAGGACACAGACCTCAAACGTTAAATCTGCTTCTCTTTCCGCAGCTGCTGCCAGACATGCTGAGCATCTTCAGTGAGGCTACATAAAGGGTAAATTCCTGTTTTATCCTTTTAGGATGCTGGTGAACTTCTACACTTTTTTTTGCATATTTTCTGGCTTCTGCAACTTAATCTGACATCTGATAATTTTTACTGGTGCTGCACTGTTTTTAGCAGTTTTCACAGCAGTTGTACTGCAGTCATGAGTGATCTAGTAGGGTTGCCTTGGGGTTGTAGGATGAGGGGGAGCTGCAAGGAATACAGTAGAGAGCAGGAACAGGGACATGAGGAATGAGGAGAGCACTGCACAGGAGGACATACTGACAGCAGGTCTTCAGGGAGCACTTCACCTACATACAGTTCTTGGAAGAGCAATGTCTCAGGTGCATCCACTTCACAAAGGAGGTTGTCACTGAGCAATGTCACCTACTGCAGCTACAACTCGAGCTTTATCTCAGGACATGGACAACATTGCCTGTGGCTGTCAACCGCATCGTGGCCCTTAACCTCCAGGCTGCAGCAGGTTACATCATAAATATATCACAGTTTGAAGCCCACTAATGTATCTGCAAGGTCACTGAGGCGCCTTACAGCAGAAAAAACACCTATATAACTTTCCACATGAAGAGACCAAAGCAGGATGAGAGAATAGAATCATAGAAAGTTTACAGCACAGCAAGAGGCCACTTTGGCCCATTGTGTCTGCGCAGCCGGAAAAAAAGAGCCACCCAGCCTAATCCCACTTTCCAGTATTTGGTCCGTAGCCCTGCAGGTTACAGGACTTCAGGTGCATATCCAGGCACCTTTTAAATGGGATGAGGTTTTCTGCTTCTACCACCAATTCAGACAGTGAGTTCCAGACACCCTCTGGGTAAAAAATCTTTCCTCATCTCCCCTCTAATCTTTCTACCAATCCATTTAAATCTATGCCCCCCTCGTCACTGGCCCCTCTGCTAAGGTAAATATGCCTCCCACTGCTCTGACATTGATTTACCTTCAAGTGGCTGTTTCCAGTCCACTTTTGCTAAATCACTCCTCAGCTTAGTAAAATTGGCCTTGCCCCAATTGAGAACTCTAACTCCTGTTCTATCTCTGTCCTTTTCCATAATTATGTTAAAACTGACTGAATTATGATCACGACCATCAAAATGCTCTCCCACCGCCACCCCTTCCACCTGCTCAGCTTCGTTACCTAAAACCAGAACTGCATTCTTTCTTGTTGGACTTGTTACATACTGGCCAAAAAAGTTCTCCCTAATTCACGTCAAGAATTCTGTACCCTTCATTCCTTTCACACTAAAACTATCCCAGTTAATATTGGGGATAGTTAAAAACCCCTATTACTGTCCTATTGTTTTTGCAATTCTCAGAGATTTGCCTACATATTTTCTCTTCTATCTTTCTCTGACTGTTTGGGGGTTTATAGTACAATTTTTTGTTCCTAAGCTCAATCCATATGGCCTAAATTGATAATTCCTCTAACATCTGTAATTGCTTCTTTAACCAAAATTGCCACCCCCTCCCTTTCATTCCCCCTCTCTATCTTGGTGGAAAACTCTGTAACCAGGAACGTTGAGCTGCCACTCCTGTCCCTCTATAAGGCATGTTTCTGCAATAGCTCTGATATCATACTGCCACATGTCTATCTGGGCCCTCAGTTTGTCTGCTTTATTTACTATATTCCTTGCATTGAAGTATATACCTTTGAGCACTGACAAACCTTTTTAAATTTTCTATTCTTTGTTTCCTCTGCCTTCCAGACTCACTCAATAATTTTTTGCCTTCCATTTCCATTTCTTATTTTGCTCCGTCTGAGTCTACCCTCAGGTTCCCATCCCCCGCCAAACTAGTTTAAACCCTGCCCAACAGCACGAGCAAACCACCTGGCAAGGATATTGGTCCCGGCCCTATTGAAGTACAAACTGTCTGGCTTGTACAGGTCCCACGTCCCCCAGAACCATTCGCAATGCCCCAGGAGTCTAAAGCCCTCTCTCCTGCACCATCTGTCCGGTCATGCATTCATCAGCTCTAACCTTTTATTTCTATACTCACTAGCGTGTGGCACTGGGAGTAATCCGGAGATTACTACCTGTCTTTGGTACCAATGTGAACCACGAACTCTGGCTGTTCACCTTCCCCCTTAAGAATGTCCTTAACCCTGGCATCAGGGAGTCAACATATCAATCTGGAGTCAAGTCTATGGCCACAGAAACGCCTGTCTGTTCCCCTAATTATCGAATCCCCTATAACTATTGCTCTTCCACTCTTCTTCCATCCCGCCTGTACAGCTGAGCCACCTGTGGTGCCCCAAACTTGATTCTTGCTACACACCTCTGAGGAACCATTGCCCTTACCAATGTCCAAAATGGAAAATTGGTTTGTGAACGAGATAGACTCAGAGGATTTCTGCACTACCTGCCTGGTCCTCCTAGACTTTATGGTAGTCACCCTCTCTGCCTGCATGATTCTAACCAGTGGTGTGACCACCTCCTTAAACATGCTACCCACATAGCTCTCAGCCTCGCGGATGCACCACAGTGACTCCAGCCACCGGTCAAGTTCCGAAACCTAGAGCTCAGGTTTATGCAGCTGGTGCCACTTCCTGCAGATGTGTTCATCAAGGCCACTTGAAGCGTCGGCGACTTCCCACATACCACAGAAGGCACATTCAACTCAGCTGAGCTGCCCTGCCTTACCTTAACCTTACTTTTAAACTAGGTGCTAATAGAATGTAGAATTACAGACCCACGCTCATTAATCAGCTCCTTCTCTTGTTCTCATGTAGGTAGTTAAGGGTTATTTAAAACTTTTACGTTTTTCTATGATGCAGCTATTTACACACAGTCCCTTACAGTGGAAACTCACTGGCCAATTGGTTTACTAGTTAAGTTGCACTCTCCTAGCTTGGAGACAAATGAAGAAAACTCACCAACTACTGGAGGCTGAAAACGGTAGAAGAAATCTCCCAGCTTCACACTCTGTGCCCAAGCCACACTCCTTGACAAGCTGCACTCCAGACCCCAGTAGAATACTAGGCTTTGCCTCCATTGCAGGCTTCCCCAGGGTCCAGGCTATCATAGACTGCACTTACATTGCCCTACATAATCCCCATACCAGCATAGCATTTTTATTAATAGAGGGATTCTACTCCCTCAAGGTCAGCTGGTTTGTGAACACAGGTAGTGCACCGTGCGGATCAGTGCCCAGTTTCCTGGCAGCAATCATGTTTCAGTTATCCTTCACCCATCCTCCAGGTTCCAATCAGGCTGTCAAGTTACAGGTTGGCTACTGGACAACAACTATATCTCCTTCAGACTTGTCTCATGACCCTTGTCAGGAATTCATGCACAGCTGAAGAGCTGACCTACTGCAAAACAGCTATGCTGCCACAAGGAACATAACAGAGTAAACATTTGACAATACTCAAGCAACACTTCCACTGCCTGGATCATGCCGGGGGAGATTTGCAGTACAGCCCTGAGTGGGTATTCAGGTTAGTCATTGTCTGCTGCACAGTTCCCAACTTCACCATCACGAGGGGCCAGCCCTTACCATCACCTGGGCAGCAAGATGTGCAGCAGGAGCAGTGGTTGCAACTTGGTGATTGGGAAGCTGCTGAGCTTCCATTGAGGATGCTTCAAATGGCAGTAGTGGGCAACCTCGAGCAGTTCTGGGCTCCGAGTGTCCGGGTATAGCCTAAAGCCTCTAGGCCTGGACCATGGCAGTCTGGGTCAGCTTAAGTCCTTAGCAACAACCAAGTGTTTAAGGCCTCTGTCTAAACTCACAAGGTTTGTCCATAAGGGTTGCTGTTAATCGCATGTTTAATTATACTTCATAACTCTGTGACATCTAACATTCAATGTTGCAAACCCCACGGATTAGGGGAATAAATTTGACCAGTAAATTATAAGTAAGAACAAACACATTCACCCATCCTCTACACTAGGACTACATATACAGGCACAGGCAGCATGCATAGAGAATGCCTCCTGCCCTCCACCCCCTGCAACTCTACCCCTTCCCATGCCCCCCTGCCCTGACCCACCCCTGGCCCCTTCCTCATGCAATCTTCTCCTCTACCCTCTCCCTTCCCCCCCACTGCACCGACCCCTACCTCACTCCCTGTGGGTCCAATTTTGTGTGCAATCTAATTTCTAGCACAGGATATTTGCAATAATTACAACTAATCTTAACCGGTTAATACAGCTTAAGTGATGATGTAATTGATGCCTGTGGTAATAGAAAATGGTCAGTGCCATTTGCCTGAAGTAGGTGATTGTTGAGGATAACCAGGGATTGTATATGAGGTGGGGACTGTAGTTTAATTCAGGGTCCTTTGATTGGGCTGTTTAATGGTCAGCCAGGTATAATGAGAACAATCAAATAATGTACACCAAAGACTTCCCTATCTGCACCAGTCTCTGTCTTTCTTTGAGCTGCCAATACTAGTCTAACCATAATGTATATTTCCTGCAGCAAGGAATCTTACCCTGTGTCAGTTGTCTCCAGTAATAAAGAATTTGGTAAATCTTGGAAAAAGTGCCTCATTTTTCTCCACATGATTTGAGATAAAAGTCAGTGTGTGATCCTGAACAAAGGCTCATTTTTTTTCTTTGTGAATTTCATGCTCATCAAAATGAAGGATTTTATAATTGGAAAATGAAACAGATTCCCATTTCAGGCACACAGTTTAAGCATTAAACACTCGCAGGACATGTACAGCACAGGTTAGATACAGAGTAAAGCTCCCTCTACACTCTCTTATCAAACACTCCCAGGGCAGGTCCAGCACAGGTTACATACAGAATAAAGCTCCCTCTGCATGATCCCATCAAACACTCCCAGGACGGGTACAGCATGGGTTAGATACAGAGTAAAGCTCCATCTACATTATCTCACCAATCACTCCCAAGATGGGTACAGCATGAGTTAGATACAGAGTATAGCTCCTTCTACACTGTCCCATTAAACACACCCAAAGCACATAAAGCACGGGTTAGACGCAGAGTAAAGCTCCCTCTACACTTCCTCAGCCTCAATTGCAGAAAAGCGATTTGCTTTGATACTGCTTTGATATATTTTCCAAAATGGCCGTTCTGTGATTTTTCTGACAGATCATGAAATTAATGTTTTCTTGTTGTGGACATGTGTGAATTAGGAACCAGAGTGAGAGAACTAGGGTCATTTCACACAGGACCCTTAGAAATCCCAGACTGTGATACTTTAATCCCACCAGGTCCAGCCTTGATTTGATTACAAGGTCCAACAGATATAGGTTATTGTCTAAGTACCTATATAAAACACACATTAGACAATTATTGCATGTAAATAAATCACTTCCAACTCACCAAACCCTTTCTCAAAGTTGCTGCCCAGCATCTAATTGGTCATCCCTGCTTCCTCACCGTCATTATTAACCAAAGGAATATCTACAACAACAGAGGGGTCCTATCCAGTTTTCAGCCACATTAAAATAAATGGGACGGGATGTATGTGGAACAGAAGTTGAGTTCTGAAAGGGAAAGAAGATCCAAGTGAGATGCATTCATTTGAAATATTCCCCAATGTCTATTGAAGAAAAATGATACAAGTATTAATTTTTTTGTACATGAATTCCTAATTTTTGGCAGAACCAGCCTGATTGAGACTCCCCTCCCTTGCCTCCCCTCCCATTCCCTCTCCCCTGGCCCCACCACTCACCCCCTCAATTCTAACAATACATGCAAAGAGCTCATGATACCATTTGCCTCAAACTGCTTCTTCTGTTCATAGGAACATAGCAACAGGATTGGGTCATTTAGCCTCCTGAATCCTCTTCTGCCATTCAGTGAGGTCATTGCTGACCAACAACCTACCTGCACATATTCGCCTTTGCTCCATATCCCTCTATGCCTTCGGTTAACAAAAATCTATCAATCTCAGATTTAAAATTAACCAATGATCGAGCATCAATTGCCCTTTGTGGCAGAGAGTTCCAAACTTCTATCAACCATTGTGTGTAGAAGTGTTTCCTAATTTTACTCCCGAACGGTCTGGCTCTAATTTTTATACTATTCCCCTTGTCTAAGACTCCCCAACCAGCAAAAATAGTTTCTATCTATCCAATCTGTTCCCCTTAAAATCTTGAAAACTTTGATTGTATCTCTCCTTAACCTTCTAAATTCCAAGGACTGCAACCCTAGTTTGTACAACCTCTCATAGGAATTTAACCCTTGGAGTCCAAGGCTGGGATTCTATCTGGGAGACGGGGGTCTCGGCAAAAGCGACACCGAGAACCCGCGTTGCCTCTTCTGTGGGAGGCCTGCCGAACCAAGTGCCAAATAGGCACGTAAATGGACAGCAACGGGCCTTCCACAGGATCAAGGACCCCGGTGAAGGAAGTCCTGTGCTCTGAGAGCTGCTAGCCAATCAGAGGCTGAGTGGCGCCACCACGAAGGCGATGACTGCAGCTGGTGGAGCACCCCACAAGACTCAGTAGTGGTACTGGACCCAGGTCACATGGAGGTCAGGTTGGAAGGGGTCTCGCAGGGTGAAGGTCGTGAGGGAGGGGGTGTGCAAGGGCAGGGGGTTGGTTCTCAGCGGGACACCCCTCTTCCTGATGCTGGGTCCGTTGTTCAGGAACGAACTGCTTTTTAACGGGATTCTCCTCCCTCCCACCAGAGCTGGCAAGCAACCCGCACTGTTTTTCCTGCTGACATTGACATGCTGTTCTCCCTTCGTCAGATACAGGAGAAATGCTGCGAACACCAGATGCCCCTCTACATTGCTTCCATTGATCTCACCAAAGCCTTTGACCTCGTCAGCAGACGGGGTCTCTTCAGACTACTAGAAAAGATCGGATGTCCACCAAAGCTACTAAGTATCATCACCTCATTCCATGACAATATGAAAGGCACAATTCAGCATAGCGGTGCCTCATCAGACCCCTTTCCTATCCTGAGTGGCGTGAAACAGGGCTGTGTTCTCGCACCTACACTGTTTGGGATTTTCTTCTTCCTGCTGCTTTCACATGCGTTCAAGTCTTCAGAAGAAAGAATTTTCCTCCGCACAAGATCAGGTGGCAGGTTGTTCAACCTTGCCCGCCTAAGAGCGAAGACCAAAGTACGGAAAGTCCTCATCTGGGAACTCCTCTTTGCTGACGATGCTGCATTAACATCTCACACTGAAGAGTGTCTGCAGAGACTCATCGACAGGTTTGCGGCTGCCTGCAACGAATTTGGCCTAACCATCAGCCTCAAGAAAACGAACATCATGGGACGTCAGAAATGCTCCATCCATCAATGTTGGCGACCACGCTCTGGAAGTGGTTCAAGATTTCACCTACCTAGGCTCAACTATCACCAGTAACCTGTCTCTCGATGCTGAAATCAATAAGCGCATGGGAAAGGCTTCCACTGCTATGTCCAGACTGGCCAAGAGAGTGTGGGAAAATGGCGTACTGACACGGAACACAAAAGTCCGAGTGTATCAAGCCTGTGTCCTCAGTACCTTGCTCTACGGCAGCGAGGCCTGGACAACGTATGTCAGCCAAGAGCGACGTCTCAATTCATTCCATCTTCGCTGCCTCCGGAGAATCCTTGGCATCAGGTGGCAGGACTGCATCTCCAACACAGTAATCCTCGAGGCGGCCAACATCCCCAGCTATACACACTACTGAGTCAGCGGCACTTGAGATGGCTTAGCCATGTGAGCCACATGGAAGATGGCAGGATCCCCAAGGACAGCGAGCTCGCTACTGGCATCAGACCCACCGGCCGTCCATGTCTCCGCTTTAAAGACGTCTGCAAATGCAACATGAAGTCCTGTAACATTGATCACAAGTCGTGGGAGTCAGTTGCCAGCGATCACCAGAGCTGGCGGGCAGCCATAAAGGCGGGGCTAAAGTGTGGCGAGTCGAAGAGACTTAGCAGTTGGCAGGAAAAAAGACAGAAGTGCAAGGGGAGAGCCAACTGTGTAACAGCCCCGACAACCAATTTTTTCTGCAGCACCTGTGGAAGAGTCTGTCACTGTAGAATTGAGCTTTATAGCCACTCCAGGCGCTGCTCCACAAACCACTGACCACCTCCAGGCGCTTACCTATTGTCTCCTGAGACAAGGAGGCCAAAGAAGAAGAAGACTTCCCATGTGGTGACATCGCCTGGCTAATTGCAGCGGTGGCAGGATGAGGCCCTTAATTGGGCAATAATTGCCCAGTTAAGGGCCTCAGTTGGAAGCGGGTGGGAAGGCCATTCACAGGCCTCCCACAACATTGAAATAGCCCTAACCAGAGTCACAAAGACATCCTTGGTGACTGAGGTTATGGTGCATTATCCCTCCTCATCCTCCACCACCCCTCACCAGAGTCATCCTTCTCCAATGCCTTTCTTCCATCGTCCAGCTCAGTGAGATGGCCTTCACTTGATTCCAATGTTACCCATCCAATCATAACCAACGCAACTCTATCAATGACCACTTTTCCCTGCGTCATTAAGTCCAGACATTGTTAAGAAACTATCTTTAGCCCCCTAGACACTGTACTTTGGCAACATCATCAGGAAACATGGAGTCAGCTTCTGCAACTATGTGGACAACATCCAGCTCTACCTTTTCATCTCTCTTGACCCCTCCACACCTCTGTGCGGTCAGACTGATTGTCCAACATCAAATCTTGGATGAGCTGTAATTTTCTCCAAACAACATTGGGACATTAAAACCATCATTATTGGTTCACACTACAAACTCCGTACCCTCGCCACTGACTACGTCTCTTTCCCAGCCACTGCGCTAGGTTGAACCAGAGTGTTCAGAAGCGTAGTGGCCTGTTTAACTCGTAGCTAAATTTTAAACCCCACATTCTCTCCATCACAGAGACCTCTTATTTTCACCTCAGTACCATTGCTCACCTTCATTCCTACCTCACTGTGTTGGTCACTGAAACCCTCTTACATCCCCAAGATCAGTTACTCCAGTGCTGTCCTGGCCATCCTATCAACCTCCGCCATCCAAAACACTGCTGCCCTTATCCTATTCCACACCAATCCCACTCATCCCACATCACCATGGTCTTATCCCTCCCTACCTCTGTAACCTTCTGCAACCTCAAAACCTCTCCCTCAAACTCTTCATTCCTCTGACTCTGGCCTATTATATATTTTTTTCTATTTACCCGAGCATTGGTGGGTGTGTATTCAGCTGTTAATGCTCCATGCTATGGAATTCCCTCCCTAAACCTCTTCACCTCCCTCTCCTGCTTTAAGACCCTCTTTAAAAATCCTTAACTGGCCAAGATCCTCTCCTCATCGCCCCTTCCCTGGCATGGCATCCATTTTTCCTCATGTGTCTTTGAAGAACCTCGGGATTGTTTTCTACATAAATGCAAGCTATTGTCATTTAGCTTAAATTAACCTGACTTTGGGCCACATGAGATTTTTTTTATCAGTAAGTGTAACCCCTAAAATGTAGCAGAAACATTTTGCCTAAAGAGTGTAGAGTTTAACTGGGATGATTAATATTGCATTAATTGCTCACCACTCAATTTCATTAAGTCGGTCACAAGATTTAAGTGGAATTCAGTTACTAGGTCAGATTAAATTCAAACCCATATGTAGCTGTCTCTTCAGTCACACCAGCAGCTTAATTCACCATTTCTGGAATTTCACTGTTAATGAATTTTCTAGGTATGGTTGTGCTGAGGTTTTTAGTGAGACTGTTTTTAGGGAGGACAAGTCAATCCTAACATCAATGTTGTAACATTATTACTGTGAGACTGATTTCAGTTTCCAGTAGGATTGTAAGATGTAAATGATATTTAAACCTATTGGGGCGGAGGAGTGGGGTGAAATTAATCTCCCGGGATTAAAGAAATGATGAAACTATCGCCCTGTTTTACGGCCCAGGAACTCTTTTCCTTTGACTACACCTGACCTTTTACTGCGATATTGAGGATCCACAATTTAATTCTTTGCAAACGCAAACAATGAAATTTTTGGAAGTGTGATTACTCCCTGCTTTGTACCAAGAAAATCTCATTACGTTAATGGAAAGGGAATGAGCATGAGCATTATATTCAGTAACATATTTCTGCAACAACCACTCTCTGAGTAATCAGATGCAAAGTGCTAACACCCACTTTACGACATTTAAATGAGATGACAAGGTATACTTGTTATAACAAGCTGTTCGGGTCATTGATTAATTAATTGACTACAATACTGTTGTTCCTTTATTAATCTGCTTTCATGTTATGCTGCAGAGGAAGAATGGAGCTGCCAAGAAAATGGACCATCACTCACACACAGCCTATCCCATTCTCAGAATGCAGACTATTCCCAGCCTGTTATAATGTGTCAGGTATGTGATAGTTATTGAACTACACGCTCAACCTCTAGCTTCAAGGGGAAGAACAGCTTGACACAGATGTAGTGACTGACAGTGATATTATTCGGGATGGATTTCTCATCAAAACAAAATCACTTGCAAACGTTGTCAAAGTTTGGAAGCTGTGAACTGTCAGGTCGGACTTGGCACTGAGAGTCTCACTGACACTCAGGCATGTCGAGCAGCTCTGAGCTGAATCACCGCCCTGCTCCAGTGAGTAAATTCTATTAAGCAATCCTTCAGCTGTATAAAAAAAGACACTAGGGCATTGACTAATTTTAAAATGTCCCACAATTCTGTGAGCCATGAACAGATTGAAAAGAAACTGTTTTCCATTTACTGTGCTAATCTAATTGAGGGATGTCATCGCTGACAGTGATAATATTTTTGTATGTTTGTCACCCACACACTGTACCAATCACATTAATGACAACTGTAGCACTGGGCAGATACAGTGGAAATCTCTCTCTGCACTGTCCCAACAATGTGCCTTAACCCCTCAATACCTGCAGTGCTAAACTCTGAACAGTCAGTGGAGTTGGCAAACCCAGACTGATGAGATGAGGAGTGGGGTAAACAGTGTGTGATGAGGTGGGGAATGGAGTAAACCCAGAGTGATCAGGTGGGGAGTGTTAATTGGATCCAAGCCAACTGGTGAAGCTAGACACAGATCCTTTTCTTGATAGTTTACTCACAGAATGCAGCATTACATATCTCTGCCTCCTTCTCAGCTCCATGTCCCAGCTGGCTCTCTTTATATCTGCTGTAAGTCCTTAATTAAACAAAGCCCTTCCCCTGTGTATCTTTAACAACATAATTAACCCACCATTAATAGATTTCTCTTTCTTTAAACAAAAACCTTTATAACATACTTAAATAATTACAAAGCAATCAAAGAAAAAAATGGCTTTTCATATTTATTACAACTCATCATAATACAAGGACCTCCAACAATTTCTTGGTGCAAGCATTCCTCTTTGTAAAACAGTCCAATAATTGGTGACTTGCATTGACCCATTTTATCTCCGAGATCTCTTTTCTCTCCAACATGTCCTTTATACTAGCAAGGTCAATCCTTAACCTTTCAGTGGCACTCTTTGTCAAATGAACATTATCCCATAGAAATGGTCATTCACATAGCATTCAATGGACAAACTTTTCTCAGAATGCCCCTTGTACAGGATTTCCTTTAAAATGTTAGGTAAGTAAAATTCCATATCCATCACTTCTACTAGTGTCTGTGTTTCTGCAGCTAGGGTACTTTTAACTGCCCTTTTTATTATCTTGGCTTCCCAGGCCAAGGGACAACATGCCTGCTAGTTTATTTTTGTGATGCAAGTAGAACATTGCTGGATCTGCTTTCAGCTGAATACAGTCTACTTTCAGCAAGACAGACCTAACTGAGAAATACCACACTCTCAATGCATCATTCAAAACATAAACACATTTGTTTAATTTCCACAGCTTCCCTTCTACATCTCGTTTCTTTAGGTGGTTTCAAAAACACTTCTCTTTGAAATTTTTCACCTTGCAAAATGTGGCTTTTATATCGTTCAATCAACATTCCCAGGAGTAAATGGCTAAAAGAGCGAAGAAAATTTTCAGGATCACTTTTCCTGCAGTGGGGAAATCGATTCTAACATTTTGATCACCAAGTCTCTCTTCAAAACCCCGAGCCACTAGTCTCACTTTAGCGTTATATGCCCCATCTGGGAGTACTTTTTCCCATACATATCCATCTGTGTGATAAGGTTGACTGTCCCCTATCTTGCACTTCAGAATAGTCACCAAGTTCCTTCCAACTTTCCAACTCTTTGTTTTGCCTCTCATTAATTCTTCTTCTAATTTGTTTGTAGCCACCATAACTTACAGATCATAAGAGTTTCTACTTCTCATAGTTTTTCTAGATTGTTCTGAAGTCCTTGGTCTATTGTAAGCTACAGCCTCTACATGCCCTTTTATCTCTTACTGGACTACTGCTACAGGAACTCTGCCTCCCAAGATCAGAGGTCCTGTTACCAGTACATGATCGTTTCCTAGTACCAGAGACTTGCACTGGGTTTCTTGCTTTCCACTGTTTCACCTCATTTTGACAGTCCATAGATCTTCCTTCTTGTCCATCATCTTGGACGTTTAGCCAATGTTTGAATTTGCCTGTAGCTTTTCCCACTCTCCCTTAACGGTTGCATCCCTCCATTCAGTGAACCCTTCTGGTATGTACTTTACTCTAGTACCAGCTTTAGGCAGCCGTCCTTTAGGTAAAATAGCCCTATCCTGTGTACTGGTATCATTTTATCTATTGTCATCCAACTCCTAATCTACTGTATTCTGTTCCTCATAGCAGTCAAACATAGAAGAATGTGAGGTACAGCGTGCCTTATCAACTAGATGAATGGGCCCTAATTTTTTTTTAATTCATTCATGGGATGTGGGCATCGCTGGCTAGACCAGCATTTATTGCCCATCCCTAATTGCCCTTGAGAAGGTGGTGGTGAGCTGCCTTCTTGAACTGCTCCAGTCCATTTGGGGTAGGTACACCCACGGTGCTGTTAGGAAGGGAGTTCCAGGATTTTGACCCAGCGACAGTGAAGGAACGGTGATATAGTTCCAAGTCAGGATGGTGTGTGACTTGGAGGGATACTTGCAGGTGGTGATGTTCCCATGTATTTGCTGCTCTTGTCCTTCTAGTTGGTAGAGGTCGCAGGTTTGGAAGGTGCTGTCTAAGGAGCCTTGGTGCATTTCTGCAGTGCATCTTATAGATGGTTCACACTGCTGCCACTGTGCGTCGGTGGTGGAGGGAGTGAATGTTTGTAGATGGGGTGCCAATCAAGCGGGCTGCTTTGTCCTGGATGGTGTCAAGCTTCTTGAGTGTTGTTGGAGCTGCACCCATCAGGCAAGTGGAGAGTATTCCATCAGACTCCTGACTTGTGCCCTGTAGATGGTGGACAAGCTTTGGGGAGTCAGGAGGTGAGCTACTCGCCTCAGGATTCCTAGCCTCTGACCTAATAGTTTGACTCCCATGTTGGAGAATCACTGTCTTCCCATCACACCCTATCATTTTACCTGGACCTTTCCACTCTTTCTGATCCTCTCTTTTTTAATATACTAATTCCGCAGGAGTGAAGTTTATTTCTGATGGTCTTAAGCGATGCTGTAAGGCTCACAGAATTTTCTGAGACTTCTGCCTTGATGAATGCTCTTCTCCCTATATGTAGAGCTTTCAAGTGTGCAGAAAAGGTGGAACTAATTGTAGTCCCCTCTAAGGCCAGGGAGATAATCACACAGCACAGAAGGTAATTGGGGATTCCTCCCAAAGACCAGCTGATACTGACTATAGCCCCCAACCATTGGGGAGTTAATTCTTTGCCTGAACTGCCCATGCCAGGGTAGATGTTAGCTTACAGTTTTGTTGGTCTTATAATATCTTATGGAGCATCTCAACAAGCATTACATAATTTCTTTCAGAGTCCATTCCTGAAAGGACTTTCAGCTGCGGTGTTCATCACTGCAATGTTCATATTTTTGTACATGTCTCTAAACTCATCATTGGTAAATTCCTCCCCCATTTTCAGTCAGGAATTTAGCCGCTGCCCCCAGTCCAATCCCTATCCAATTTTCCATGATTTTATCTATAATCACTCGTTTGTCTTTACCATGTATTACTTACTGTAGAAAGACTGAATCTTGTTGCCATGTCAATGAAATGCAAAATTAAAATGTTTCTGTCCCTGTCCCACACCTTTAAATCCAATGCTATTACTTCATTAAAGTCTCGTGCTAATGGAAGACTTACAACAAGTCACGATGGTGTCCTCTGATACTTTTTGCATATATCACATTTTTTACTAAGCTCTTCAATAAGCTTTATGTACTCATCATCAACCACCCCTGCATCTTTTAGTAGGATTTTTAATTTGTGACAAGAGGGATAAGCAAATTGTCAATGTAGCTTTAAGACAATTTGCTTTTATTCCTCTCAAATTCCTATCACCTGATACCATTAACACTTCTTTAACTTCCTGATTAGAGATGATAGAATTTGTTAAAGGGATGCAATAATGTCCTGATTGGGTAAATGGCAAATCTACAGACTTTTCAAAGACAACTGCTTTAACATGAAATTACTTCTCTCAAAGGGTCGTAAGTCTGTGGAATTCACTACCCCAGAATACGGTGGATGCCGGAACATTGAGTAAATTTAAGGAGGAGATAGACAGGTTTTTAATTAGTAATGGGTTGAAGAACGGGCAGGAAAGTGGAGTTGAGGCTGAGATGAGATCAGCCATGATTGTAGTAAATGGCGGAGCAGGCTCGAGGGCCTGAATTGCCTATTCCTGCTCCTAGTTCTTATGTTCGTTATGTTCCATGTCCAATTTAATTTGTGCCTTTTTCATGGAAGGCTTGCTCAGCAGCAAAGAATCTCACTAATAAAGGTCTTGACTCCAGCTATGCTGCATGGAATCACCACATTTTTCAGTGACCTTAATGTGTTGTCATCCCTGAACCTGAAGCAAGTAGAAGTTTCATTTCCCTGACCTTACTTCAATCCTCACTACTGAGTGAATCTAAATAATGGCCAGAATTTTAGGGCCCCCTATGAGCAGGCTGGTGACGGGGTGGGAGGGGCAGGAGATTGAGTGGGAGGTGGGGGGGGGTTCCATTCACGACCTCCGACCTCCCCCTCTGCAATTTTATGCGGGAATGACAGCGACGAGGAACTGCCCGCCCGCCCTAGGACAATAAAGGCTCTTAACTGGCAAATTAACTGCCACTTAAGGGACTCCTCATGCCACCGCGGGTATTTTACCCTCGGCAGGTGGACGGCAAAGGCCCCAAGAACATGGCCAGGTTAAAGGCCAGGCGGCCTTCTTACAAGCTGTGGGGGAGGGGTGGCCTCCTGAACGGGCATCCTGTGTCCCACCGATGGCCACTACCGAAGCCCTAACTGCCCCCACCACACAACTCTCCCCCCACTCCAACCGACTCCCTTTGCCTTGCCAGGGCCCAGCCAATTGTCCCTGGTGAGGCCCAAAAAACTTACCTTTGTTCCGGAGCTTTCCTTCACCTTGCTTGCAATGGCTGAGTGTAGTCCCAGCAGTGGCCACTGCTCCCGGTGGCACTGCTGCGACTAAGATCTGCTGGCCCGCTGATTGGCCGGCAGCTCCGTTAGGCAGAACCTTCTGCCTCAAGGAGGTGGAAGTCCACGCAAGGCCAAGTTAGGGCCTAGGGAGTTAAAAATCTCAGCCTTGCTCCCCAGGCTCAGCAGAGCTGGGCTCACCCCCGACTTTTTGGCCAATGGGCTGTGCCTCCTGCCCAATATTAAATTCTGGCCAACATTTCAACCAATCCATTCCACATACTGTGGATGTGCAACCACAGCCCAACACAGCTTTATTAAATGAATCTGTGACTAGTACACTCACTACTAGACTGAAGCCTCTTGCGACGATTACAATTCCCTCAGACCGATCAATATCATCTTCCACTTCTGAACCTTCCGTGCCATGTGTCGCTTCAAAAACCATTTGGGCAATTTACCACAAAATGTTATTTTGAATCACATCTGAAATACGTGCTAATTAGTCCCTGGGCATTACTGGAGTTCATTCGTTTGTTATTGTTACTCCATTCCTGTCGTCTCCCAAATCTGTCAAAAATGTTTCCGTCCTCATTTCTTTTGTCTGTGATTCTTCTGCTGCATTGATGCCTGCACCGTATATCTGAAAGCTCTCGAAATGCCGCAACCACGGAGTCCTCCAGCTCTGTGGCACTGCTGAATGTCCTATTTGTGCCATGAAATTACTGCTTTCCCAAGAATTTTTTTAAAAGCATCAGACTCTTGATCCAAAAGCATATCTCTTTCTGAGAATCGCACTCCGGTTGAGACCAGGACCTAAATCATTTGCTAGACTTTAGCACTATCAACAATTTGAAAGTGATGACTGAATGATGAATTTCCAAATAGAATTTCTGCAGTCTGTTATCTAGTGTGTTGAATTCCATGATATATTCCTCTTTGGAATAATCGTTTGTCTTTCTATGTTTATCAAAGTCTGACCATGCCTCGTATGCATTTACTAGATCATCTTTCTTATAAAATTTATTCATAAAGCTCAACAGCTTCTCCAAACCTTCTTCGTGTACAACTGATGGACTTCTAGCTCACTAGCTCACTAAATACTTTGCACTTGATCTTGCTTTTGTTCAGAAGCAACAGTGCCAAGGCCATACCTTATTTTCTCTTCTGTAAAGTCGTAACCCCATGTCCTCATATCTACTTCAGTTTTCCATTGATCATAAGGTTCAGATGCAGCGAACATCGATGAAAAATCATACCCTGACACTTTACAATTGGTTTCAGCTATTCTTCTCGAAAGTAACTCAGATTACAACCTCTGTCAGGAAAAAAATGATTAGTTTCCAATCTTCACCTTTAGGCAACCATCCTCTCCTATTGTAATTCAGTTCCTGTCATCGAGCGGCAAGGAGGGGGGGTGGTGCCGGCACGGAGCCTTGCCACTGCCCGGAGGGCCGAACCACACCCTCCTGGTGTCGGCCTCTGTGACAGGCCTCTGCCGGAACAATCCCGATGACGTGGGCAAGCCATCCTCGGCAATGGCGTCCGGTGCCAGTGTGCAGGCGCCGGCGCCATTTTAAAGGGCTAAGAGTCCTTACTGGTAAATGTAAATGTTTAAAGCTCCCACTACACCACAGTTAGGAATCAAATTTTATTCAAACTTTGCATCCTCTCTCCAACCTCCCCAATGAGTTCTCAATAAATGAAATAACTTATATCCCCGGAAAAACATATTTGGAAATGCCAAACTTTAACCCCCACCTTGAGAACATTTGACCTTCAACCCCTTCCCGCTATCCCCACAACCAATCGGAGCGATTTTCCCCGCTCTCACAGCACTCCTGAACTGAAGATTTCACTCCTCCCCCCTCCCGACAGGAGACTTACCTCATTTCCTCGAATGCTGGGCAGTGCCGGCTGCCAGGATGAAGATCACAAGCTGCTGTGTGAATCACTGCAGCCTGCATGTTAATGTATGGGAAGTGACGATCTTCATACTTTAATGTGAGTCCCATCGCCGTGCATCGGGGGTCTGACATAAGGCCTTGCCACCACCGCCAAGATCGGGACAGGCCCTGGTGGCGTTGAGGTCGGTGGCGAGACTCATCCGGAGTGATCTTCATGCCCCATTGACACCATTCGTGATGTCGAGGTCTCAATAAAATTCAGCCCAGAGAGTTTATTAAGTACAGCAAGAATATACAAGCAAGACTTAACCAACCAACAGACAGCGGGAAACAGTGAGAGCGGAGCCAGAGCACAAAGAGACCGGGAGAGAGAGAGAGAGTTTGCTCAGCGAGCGGGAAACAGCGAGAGCGGAGCCAGAGCACAAAGAGACCGGGAGAGAGAGAGAGAGTTTGCTCAGCGAGCGGGAAACAGCGAGAGCGGAGCCAGAGCACAAAGAGACCGAGAGACAGAGAGAGAGTTTACTCAGCGAGCGGGAAACAGCGAGAGCGGGGCCGGAGCACAAAGAGACGGGGAGAGAGAGAGAGAGTTTACTCAGCGAGCGGGAAACAGTGAGAGCAGGGCCGGAGCACAAAGAGACCGAGAGACAGAGAGAGAGTTTACTCAGCGAGCGGGAAACAGTGAGAGCGGGGCCGGAGCACAAAGAGACCGGGAGAGAGAGAGGGAGTTTACTCAGCGAGCGTGAAATAGTGAGAGCGGAGCCGGAGCACAAAGAGACTGGGAGACAGAGAGAGAGTTTACTCAGCGAGCGGGAAACAGTGAGAGTGGAGCCGGAGCACAAAGAGACCGAGAGACAGAGAGAGAGTTTACTCAGCGAGCGTGAAACAGTGAGAGCGGAGCCGGAGCACAAAGAGACCGGGAGACAGAGAGAGAGAGTTTACTCAGTGAGCGTGAAACAGTGAGAGTAGAGCCGGAGCACAAAGAGACCGGGAGACAGAGAGAGAGAGTTTACTGAGCAAGCGGGAAACAGTGAGAGCAGGGCCGGAGCACAAAGAGACCGGGAGAGAGAGAGAGAGTTTACTCAGCAAGCGGAAAACAGCGAGAGCGGAGCCGGAGCACAAAGAGACCGGGAGACAGAGAGAGAGTTTACTCAGCGAGCGTGAAACAGTGAGAGCGGAGCCGGAGCACAAAGAGACCGGGAGACAGAGAGAGAGAGTTTACTCAGTGAGCGTGAAACAGTGAGAGTAGAGCCGGAGCACAAAGAGACCGGGAGACAGAGAGAGAGAGTTTACTGAGCAAGCGGGAAACAGTGAGAGCAGGGCCGGAGCACAAAGAGACCGGGAGAGAGAGAGAGAGTTTACTCAGCAAGCGGAAAACAGCGAGAGCGGAGCCGGAGCACAAAGAGACCGGGAGACAGAGAGAGAGTTTACTCAGCGAGCGTGAAACAGTGAGAGCGGAGCCGGAGCACAAAGAGACGGGGAGGGAGAGAGAGAGTTTACTCAGCAAGCCGCTTACCTTCCGGGAGTAGTCCTGGCGCTCCGGAGTTTTGAAAAAAAAGTCAACAATGACATCACAGGAAAGCTGCAAGGTGATTGGTTGGTGAGTAACAGCTGTTCGGGAATAACTCTAAATAGCTGGTTTTGTAACTAAAGTAAAGAGAAAGGTCTACAGTTCTTAATATAGTAGGTAGTGTTTTTCTTGCGAGCGGTGTCAAGGTACCTGGTATAAATCTAACTTTTGGGTGATTTAAGGGAGTAAAAACAAAGTGAAAAATAAAACAAAGCTTGTCATCACAGGAAAACCGTAAGTTCATTGGTTGGTAAATAACTGCTAATTTGAATTACCTATTCCAAGTTGATTTTAAATTAAAGGTGAATAGGAGAAATAATTTACAGATTAATACTAAAGACCAGTCAGAAATTTAAAAAACAAATTAAAATCTAATTATATAAAATAGAGATGCAGGGCCAGGCGATGTGTTGTACCCGCATGATGTGGGAGCTGGTGGACCCCATTGTGGTTCCGAGTGACCACATCTGTAGCAAGTGTTGGCTGCTTGAGGAGCCCCAGCTCAGAATTGGTGAGCTGGAATCTGAGCTTCAGGCACTGCGACACATCAGGGAGGGGGAGAGTTACCTGGACGCTGTGTTTCAGGAGGCAGTCACACCCCTTAGATTAACTACCTTGAATTCGGCCAGTGGTCAGGGACAGGAGTGTGTCACATTGAGTGAGGCAGGTGGAAGGATCCAGGAGGTAGTGCTGCAGGAGCCTCAGCCACTGTCCTTGTCCAACAGGTTTGAGATTCTTGCTCCCTGCGTGGACGAGAGCAGGGACTGTAGGGAGGATGAGCAAACTGACCACAGCACCCTGGTACAGGGAGCCATTCAAGTGGGGGAGAAAAGAGAAATGTCGTCGTAATCGGGGATAGTATAGTCAGGGGCATAGACACTGTTCTCTGCGGCCAGGATCGAGAGTCCCGAAGGCTCTGTTGCCTACCTGGTGCCAGGGTTCGGGATATCTCATCTGGGCTGCAGAGGAACTTGGAGTTGGTGGGGAAAGTTCCAGTTATCGTAGTCCACGTAGGTACCAAGAATATACACGGAATGAGGATAGAGGTTCTGCTGAGGGAATGTGAGCAGCTCGGGGCTAAATTAAAAAGCAGAACCAAAAAGGTAATAATCCCCAGATTACTACCTGAGCCACAAGCAAATTGGCAAAGGGTCAATAAGATTAAAGAGATAAATGCGTGGCTCAAAGATTGGTGTGGGAGAAATGAGTTCGAATTCGTGGGACATTGGCACCAGTACTGGGGAAGGAGGGAGCTGTTCCGATGGGATGGGCTCCACCTGAATCATGCTGGGACCAGAGTCCTGGTGAATTGTACAACTAGGGTTGTAGATAGAGCTTTAAACTAAACAGTTGGGGGGAGGGTTCAGTTACATGGAAAAACAGGAAGTTAAAGGAGAAGGTAGGAGTGCAGATTAGTGGTGAGGCTGATTGTTACCAGACTGCAAGAAGTATACTGGTTAAACCAGAAGAGAGAAATAATAAACAGGGGAATAAAGCATCAGTGCTGAGGGACAGCTTAGGGGGTATAGTCCAAATAAGAGTTCTATATAGGGACTGGGAACTAAATATACCTGGTTAGAAAGTTTACAGGAGGGACAGGGAAAATGGCAGAGGGGGTGGAGTAGCCTTACAGATTAGAAATAATATCACCTCATTGGTGAGGGAGGATATAATGAGGGGAAAGCATCCAGTGGAGACCTTATGGGTGGAATTGAGGAACAGAAAAGGATCTAAAACTGTAATAGGTGTTGTGTATAGACCCCCTGGTAGCAGTTCTGAGTTGTTAGATTGTATAAATGCACAAATTAGGCAAGTGTGTAACAAAGGCAGAGTAGTATTAATGGGGGATTTTAACTTACACATAGATTGGGAGAGGCAGACTAGCACCTGTCAGAAAGGTAATGAATTTCTGGAATGTGTCTGGGATCGTTTCCTACAGCAATATGTCCTAGATGTAACAAGGGGACAGGCAATATTAGATTTAGTTCTGAGTAATGAGCCAAATTTAATTAGTAGCCTAACTGTGCGTGAACAGTTATCAAATAGTGATCACAACATGATCGAATTCAAGGTAGCGTTTGAAAGTGAAAAGCACGAATCAGCTACTAGAATTTTAGACTTGGGTAAGGCTGACTTTACCGGGATGAGACAGAGACTGTCCACGGTAAACTGGGAAGATCTGTTAGTGGGTCAAACGACTGAAGAACAGTGGAGAATATTTAAAGAAACATTCAACGAAATACAGAGTGAGTATATACCCCTGAGAGGAAAAAGCTCCACTTCACAGAAAAAACAGCCATGGACAACTAACGAGATTATGGATAGCATAAAACTAAAAGAAATGGCTTACAAAAGTGCAAAACGCAGCACAGATCCGGCCAAATGGGATCGATACAAATAACAGCAAAGGGTCACAAAGCAGCTTATAAGAGCTACTAAAGGAGATTATGAAAGGAAACTTGCAAGGGACATCAAAATCAATAAGAAGAAATTTTATAGTTACATAAAGGGAAAGTGGGTGGTCAAGAGCAATGTAGGCCCACTAAAAACTGAAACTGGAGACATTGTCATTGATAATGGGGAAATGACAGACATGTTGAACAATTACTTTGCCTCAGTATTTACAGTCAAAAAGGAGGATAACTTGCCGGAAGTCCCGAAAAAATTAATAGCCGAAAGGGGACAGGGACTTAATACAATTAATGTAAGTAAATCATCAGTAACAAGGAAATTAATGGAACTAAAGAGTGAGAAATCCCCAGGACCCGACGGTTTCCATCCGAGGGTGTTAAAGGAAGTAGGAGAGTACATTGTAGATGCCCTAACTATAGTCTTTCAGAGTTCCCTAGATTCAGGAGTGGTCCCTCTGGATTGGAAAGTTGCACATGTCACTCCACTTTTTAAAAAGGGTGAAAGGGGGGACCAAGGAAATTACAGACCAGTTAGCCTGACATCTGTGGTGGGCAAGTTGCTGGAGTCTATAATCAAGGATAGGGTGACTGAACACCTAGAAAAATTTCAGTTAATCAGGGACAGACAGCATGGATTCATGACGGGAAGGTCATGCTTGACAAACCTCATTGAATTTTTTGAAGAGGTGACTAAGGTAGTGGACAGGGGAATGTCAATGGATGTTATTTATATGGACTTCCAGAAGGTGTTTGATAAAGTCCCACATAACAGACTGTTAACTAAGGTAGAAGCCCATGGAGTTGAGGACAAATTATTGACACGGTTAGAAAGTTGGTTGAGTGGTTGGCAACAGTGAGTGGGGATAATGGGTAAGTACTCCGATTGGCAGGATATGACTAGTGGTGTACCACAACGATCTGTGTTGGGGCCCCAATTATTCACATTATTCAGTTAACGACTTGGATGATGGCATAGTAAGTCACATATCCAAATTTGCTGATGATGCAAAGTTAGGCGGCATTGTAGACAGTCTAGATGAAAGCATAAAATTGCAAAGAGATATTGACAGACTAGGTGAATGGACAAAACTGTGGCAGATGGATTTCAATGCGGGCAAGTGTGAGGTTGTCCATTTTGGACCAAAAAAGGATAGAGCAGGGTACTTTCTAAATGGGAAGAGGTGGATGTCCAAAGAGACTTGGGGGTTCAGGTGCATAGATCTTTAAAATGCCCCGAGCAAGTGCAGAAAATAATCAAAAAGGCTAATGGAATGCTAGCCTTTATATCTAGAGGATTGGAGTATAAAGACACAGAGGTTATACTGCAGCTGTACAAAACCCTGGTTAGGCCCCACTTGGAGTACTGTGAGCAGTTCTGAGCACCACACCTTAGGAAGGATATATTGGCCTTGGAGGGAGTGCAACGTAGGTTTACAAGAATGATACCTGGATTACAGGGGTTAAGTTACGAGGAGAGATTACACAAATTAGGCCTGTTTTTGCTAGAATTTAGAAGGTTAAGGGGTGATCTGATCGAAGTCTTCAAGATATTAACAGGAAAAGACAGGCTAGATAAAGATAAACTATTTCTACTGGTTGGAGATTCTAAAACTAGGGGGCATAGTCTAAAAATTAGGACCAGACCATTCAGGAGAGATGTTAGGAAGTACTTCTTCACGCAAAGGGTGGTAGAGGTTTGGAACTCTCTCCCACAAACAGCAGCTGAAGCTAAAACAGATTGTTAATTTTAAATCTGAGATAGATAGATTTTTCTTAAGCAAAGATATTAAGGGATATGGGCCAAAGGCAGGTATATGGAGTTAGGCTGTGGATCAGCCATGATCTCATTGAAAGGCGGGTCGGGCTTGAGGGGCAGAATGGCCTACTCCTGTTCCTATCTTCCTATGTTCCTAAGTTATACATCAGGATATAGGGTGTCCTCGGTCCTTGCCCTCCGAGCCTCTGTGGCGCAGTCTTCTTTCTTGAGGTGTTCTGTTGACTGTAGCTTGGTTTCTCCTTGAATTAGTGTGCCCTGAGTTGTCCCAGAACCTGCCATTTATGGCTCCCTTCGAGAGCTCCTTCCTTCCATATTGGATTATAGTCCACCTTAACCCTTTGATTGGTTGGGTATGACCTCACCTTCTGTACATTGTCCCTTCTTGATTATAGGTTATAGTTATCAGATTACAGCAGATATGACCCTATCCTCTGTACATTGTCTCTGCAGACAGCTTGATGGCCCAAGTCATTGTCACACAATGGGGAATGTTTGCTGTCCCCATCAATATTCCAGTCTTGAATGGTCTCCGACTATCTTTATTAGCATTATCATCCTTTGTGAGGCAAATCTATCCCTTATTGTGACTTGAGTCTGTCTTAGTTGAGATGCAGAATGGGCATCCGGTCTCACAGCAACGCTACTTTTGCTATTGCTGTTGTAGTAAACACTGTCTCCCACCATCTCCCCACTGTAGTACATAAATATACATTCCACATTTAACAACATTATTCTCAACACAAAGTCCAAAACTTAGTTCTAATCTAATATATTGATATATATACAAAGTATAACTATTCCCGAACATAGCCACAACATTACTTCAAATCATTCTAATTTAAAACGTAGCATCTCATGTGAGTTTTATCAGACCATAACTTACATAGATTCATCCAACAGATAAAACATGGCAGAGGTTAACCCTTTAATTCCTACAGTAAATGCAAATCATTTTTCTCTTTCAAGCCTATGTTCTGCAGTTCCATTTGAACTTTGCTCTTGTGAAATGCTCAAGCATTTACCTTTACTCTGAACCATTACACATGAACACATAACCTTCCTCTGGGAGCACAGATACTGAAATGTCATTTCAATTCAGCAAAACATTTTTGCTGCGGTCATAGAGTCAGTGCCCAATGATCATTGTTCCAAAGCCGGGGAGTCGATTGGAAATAGCTGAATTAGAAACAAAACCCTGTGGACGCAGCAACTGGATCTGGCTGACATTCCACTGACAATGTGTAGCACAAGTCTTTAGTGGTCTTAGCACATTTCTTCCTGGGGTCAGATGCTTTTAAATGTGTCACGTTACCCCAGAGTAGCAATGAAATTGAAAACGGCTGTGTTTTCTTTCCACATTGTGAGCGGTAATGACTCACGAACAACAGAGCTTGAAATGACAATTAGGAAAACGTATACTTCAGAGATCCTGCACCACAGCACAAGTTGGAAAAAAACATGCCATTCTTATTCTGTTAACTGTAGTGTGTAAAACATTTATTACCCGCTCAACATAATACTCTAATTCCATAATAGCCATTGTAACCTGCCCTTACAGTGTGATCATTAACACCCTCCCTAAACAACACCAAATACCAGGAGTCCAATCCTACGACGGGTGAAATCCATAAATAGCTATTAAATAATGAATCAAATCATTAAACTCAAACGTCCAACATCATACACACACTGGGGGTAGTTTTGACTGCGTGTTTGTGTAAAATGGGTGTTAGTGAGTCAGCAGGCCATTTTACATCTTTTCATGGTATTATTTCCATGGACTTCAATGTTATTGAGAATCAGGAGAGAGTATTAGAATTCCAATTCAGACACCAGGGCAGGTAGACATTGTTTTTCGACAATAGTGCAAGTGGAGTGATACCAGCTCAGCCTCCCATTTTACACCTCGCCACATTTTCATTTTTGTTCGAGGTATGGAATGGAGAATCCGCAGGGATGTTTATCGAATGGCCCAGCCATATCGCATGTTTTACACTCGGCAAACGCCAATGCCAATCAGCCTCTCAGTACACAGTAAAACCAAAGCAGACTATTGTTGGTGCAGAAAATGCTGGAAATACTGAGCAGTATCTGTGGAGAGAGAAACAGAGTTAATGTTGCAGTTCGCTGACTTTTCAACAGAACTGGAAAAAGAGATATAACAGGTTTTAAGCAAGTGCGAAGGCAGCGAGAGGGGAAGAGAGAATAAAAGGGAAGATCTGTGATAGGGTGGAAGGCAGAAGGGATTAAATGACGAAAGAGATAGTGGTGCAAGACAAAAGGAGATGGTATTACTAATGGAACAAGTAAAGAAACCAAAGATGTATTGAAAGGAGACATAAATGGGAAAGCAGAAGAGCAGAGGAGGAACAAAGTATGGAAAATTTGGCAAAGAGGAGAAGGCTCCCATGACCCAGAAATGCAATAGAAGATAGGCAGGTAAATGCCAGTGGGATGAAACACCCCATTCATCCCCAGTCGCCCCTGCTGCTGGTAATGGATCCCCCAACCCAGATACCAGCCTGCAGCTCCTCCATTCTCTTCCTCTGGGGCTGCCATCCTCCATTACCAGCACCTGCTGTCCAAGAGAAAATGGGAATGGTGGTTGAGATTTAAAGTTGTTAAACTCAATGTTAAGGCCGGAAGGCTGTAAAGTGTCTCATCAAAAGACGAGGTGCTGTTCTTCAAGCTTGTGTTTGAGTTTCAGCAGAACGGTTACCTCCTGCACTGTTAAATGGAGGGACTGACTGCCGCATGGGGACCATTGGCCACTGCCCCTGAATTGCCAGCAGCTGCTCCCATGGTTTGAAGCTCTGTCACTGCCACTATCACAAATACTGACATCAGTGAATTAATTCCATTCCCTCTGCCTGTTATCCTGTCTGTGCTAGTTTAACAGAGATATTAACACATTTAAAAGACAGGGAGTTAAGTGAAACAAGTGCACCAAAGAGAGCACACAGGAGGAATGAAACCCACAGTACTGTGCTCAGACTCACATGTAGCATTGGTTCTCGGATTCTGAAGCACATTTAGAATTCTCTGGGTCAATGTTGGTGAGGGAGGATATAATGAGGGGAAAGCATCCAGTGGAGACCTTGTGGGTGGAATTGAGGAACAGAAAAAGATCTAAAACTGAAATGGGTGTTGTGTATAGACCCCCTGGTAGCAGTTCTGAGGTGTTAGATTGTATAAATGCACAAATTAGGCAAATGTGTAACAAAGGCAGAGTAGTATTAATGGGGGATTTTAACTTACACATAGATTGGGAGAGGCAGACGAACACCTGTCAGAAAGGTAATGAATTTCTGGAATGTGTCCGGGATAGTTTCCTACAGCAATATGTCCTAGATATAACAAGAGGACAGGCAATATTAGATTTAGTTATGAGTAATGAGCCAAATTTAATTAGTAGCCTAACTGTGCGTGAACATTTATCAAATAGTGATCACAACATGATCGAATTCAAGGTAACATTTGAAAGTGAAATGCATGAATCAGCTACTAGAATTTTAGACTTGGGTAAGGCTGACTTTACCGGGATGAGACAGAGACTGTCCACGGTAAACTGGGAAGATCAAACGACTGAAGGACAGTGGAGAATATTTAAAGAAACATTTCATGAAATACAGAGTGAGTATATACCCCTGAGAGGAAAAAGCTCCACTTCACAGAAAAAACAGCCATGGACAACTAAAATGATTATGGATAGCATAAAACTAAAAGAAATGGCTTACAAAAATGCAAAACGCAGCATAGATCTGGCCGAATGGGATGAATACAAAGACCAGCAAAGGGTCACAAAGCAGCTTATAAGAGCTACTAAAGGAGATTATGAAAGGAAACTTGCAAGGGACATCAAGATCAAGAAGAAGAAATTTTATAGTTACATAAAGGGTGGTCAAGAGCAATAAAAACAAGAAATGCTGGAAATACTCAGCAGGTCCAGCAACATCTGTGGAGAGAGAAACAGAGTGAACGTTTCAGGTCAGTGACCCTTCTTCAGAACTGGCAAATATTAGAAATGTAAAAGTTTATCAGCAAGTAAAGCAGGGGTGGGGTAAGAGGTAACAAAGGAGAAGGTGCAGATAGGAGAAGGTCACAGAATAGCTGACCAGAAGGTCATGGAGCAAAGGCAAACAATATGTTAATGGTGTGTTGAAAGACAAAGTGTTAATACAGATAGGGTGTTAATGGACTGAAAATTGAACAGCCGCAAGTACAAACATGAAAAAAACAGTGGGGAAGCAAACTGAACAAACCAAGATGAAATAATATAAAATAAACACAAAAAAAATGTTTTAAAAGGAAAATGATAAAAAATAACTAAAAATAAAAGCAAAATGGGGAGCCCGTCATGCTCTGAAATTATTGAACTCAATGTTCAGTCCAGCAGGCTGTAGTGTGCCTAATCGGTAAATGAGATGCTGTTCCTTGAGCTTGTGTTTATGTTCACTAGAACACTGCAGCAATCGCAGGACAGAGTTGTGAGCATGAGAGCAGGGGGGAGTGTTGAAATGGCAAGCAACCGGAAGCTCGGGGTCCTGCTAGCGGACTGAGCGGAGGTGTTCCACAAAGCGGTCACCCAGTCTGCATTTGGTCTTCCCAATGTAGAGGAGACCACAATGTGAGCAGCGAATACAGTATACTACATTGAAAGAAGTACAAGTAAATCACTGCTTCACCTGAAAGGAGTGTTTGGGGCCTGGGATAGTGAGGAGAGTTGAGGTAAATGGGCAGGTATTACACCTCCTGCGATTGCAGGAGAAGGTGCCATGGGAAGGGGGCGATGTGGTGGGGGTAATGGAGGAGTGGACCAGGGTGTCACGGAGGGAATGATCCCTTTGAAATGCTGACAGGGGAAGGGAGGGGAAGATGCGTTTGGTAGTGGCATCACGCTGGAGGTGGCAGAAATGACGGAGGATGATCCTTTGGAAAACCATGTCACTCCACTTTTTCAGAAGGGTGAAAGGGGGAACCAAGGAAATTACAGATCAGTTAGCCTGACATCTGTGGTGGGGAAGTTGCTGGAGTCTATAATCAAGGATAGGGTGACTGAACACCTAGAAAAATTTCAGCTAATCAGGGACAGCCAGCATGGATTCATGACGGGAAGGTCATGCCTGACAAATCTCATTGAATTTTTTGAAGCGGTGACTAAGGTAGTGGACAGGGGAATGTCTATGGATGTTATTTATATGAACTTCCAGAAGGCATTTGATAAAGTCCCACATAAGAGACTGTTAACTAACTTAGAAGCCCAAGGAGTTGAGGGCAAATTATTGACATGGTTAGGAGGTTGGTTGAGTGGTAGGCAACAGTGAGTGGGGATAATGGGTAAGTACTCCGATTGGCAGTATGCGACTAGTGGTGTCCCACAGGGATCTGTGTTGGGGCCCCAATTATTCACATTATTCATTAACGACTTGGATGATGGCATAGTAGGTCATATATCCAAATTTGCTGATGATGCAAAGTTAGGCGGCATTGTAGACAGTCTAGATGATAGCATAAAATTGCAAAGAGATATTGACAGACTAGGTGAATGGACAAAACTGTGGGAGATGGATTTCAATGCGGGCAAGTGTGAGGTTATCCATTTTGGACCATAAAAGGATAGAGCAGGGTACTTTCTAAATGGGAAGAGGTTAAGTACAGTGGATGTCCAAAGAGACTTGGGGGTTCAGGTGCACAGATCTTTAAAATGCCCCGAGCAAGTGCAGAAAATAATCAAAAAGGCTAATGGAATGCTAGCCTTTATATCTAGAGGAATGGAGTATAAACACACAGAGGTTATGCTGCAGCTGTACAAAACCCTGGTTAGACCCAACTTGGAGTACTGTGATCAGTTCTGGGCACCACACCTTAGGAAGGATATATTGGCCTTGGAGGGAATGCAACGTAGGTTTACAAGAATGATACCTGGATTACAGGGGTTATGTTACGAGGAGAGATTACACAAATTAGGCCTGTTTTCACTGGAATTTAGAAGGTTAAGGGGTGATCTGATTGAAGTCTTCTAGACATTACCAGGAAAAGACAGGCTAGATAAAGATAAACTATTTCCACTGTTTGGAGATTCTAAAACTAGGGGACATAGTTTAAAATTTAGGACCAGACCTTTCAGGAGAGATGTTAGGAAGCACTTCTTCACGCAAAGGGTGGTAGAGGTTTGGAACTCGCACCCATAAACAGCAGTTGAAGCTAAAACAGTTGTTAATTTTAAATCTGAGATAGATTCTTGTTCAGCAAAGATATTAAGGGATATGGAGCAGGTACATGGAGTTAGGCCGCAGATCAGCCATGATCTCATTGAATGGCGGGACAGGCTCGAGAGGTTGAATGGCCTACTCCTGTTCCTATCTTCCTATGTTCCAAATATTGGATTACAGAGAGTAGAAATTACAATCCGCAATGTTGACTGACAAAGATACAGGTGTACAAGATTGTGACAGGCTTAGATAAGTTAGACAAGGAAAAGCTGTTCCTATTAACTGATAGTACTCGGACTAGGGGACACAGATTGAAAGTTTTGGGCAAGAGATGTAGGGAGAATGTGAGGAAGAACTTTCTTGACGCAGTGAGTGGTAATGACCTGGAGCTCACTGCCCACAAGGGTAGCGGAGGCAATCAGTGATTTCAAAAGGGAATTGGATGGGCACTTGAAAGAAATAAACTTGCAGGGCTACGAGAATTGAGCAGAGGAGTGGCACTGACTGGATTGCTCCACAGAGAGCCAGCATGGACTCCTTCTATAATCAAAACTAGAAATGCTGGAAATACTCAGCAGGTCTGGCAGCATCTGTGGAGCGAGAAGCAGAGTTAACATTTCAGGTCAGTGACCTTTCATCAGAACTGGCAGAGCCAGAAATGTAATAGGTTTTAAGCAAGTAAAGTGGGGGTGGGGCAAGAGATAACAAAAGTGAAGGTGTTGATAGGACAAGGTCACAGAGAATAACTGACCAGAAGGTCATGGAACAAAGGTAAACGGAATGTTAATGGTGTGGTGAAAAACAAAGCGTTAGAACAGAGAGGGCGTAATGGACTCCTTCTATGCTGTAAATGACTCTATAACTCTAACATGTTTGTACCAGTTATTTCAAATGGGTCAACACCAAGCAGCGCAATTCACATGCAGACTCTTAATGTGTGTGTACCTCATCCCTGTGCCTGCGTTTGTATTTAGCATGGGGAGTGAGCAGGTGAGTAGGATTAGCAGTTCAGACCTGATGAGCTGAATGGTCTGTATCTGTGCTGCATCACACTGTGGAGTATATCTTGGTCAGTGCAAAATGAGCTGCCATTGGTCTACAGCCCTTTATGTCTACGGTCCAAGCAACATTTACACCCCAATGATTCTCAACAGGGTGCAATGAAAACAATGCTTGGTGCAGTTTTGCTACCTGGCCACAAGGTATCATTGATGTATTTAGTGAATGAAGTGCCAGTGACCTCTGATGGCCAGTCAGTAACATTGCATGAAGCATCATCCTGGTCCTCCAGCTTTTCCTCCACCTGGAAGTGATGTGACTGTGTCTCCTGTGGGTGGTTACTTGCATCAAAGGGGTTTCTGTCGCGGAGGAGAGGGATTGATGCATTGAGGGTGAGGGTTTGTATCATTGGGCTCTGAAGTCTGATGTGCAGGAAATTGGTGACTTGCTCTGGCATTTGTCGAACATGTGGCAATTAAGCTTTATTAATCTGGCACTGAGTTGTTTTAATTACTGTGTTGTGCCTGTTGCTATGGCAATGAACTGAGTGCAAGCACTTGCTGCAGGAAGTGGAGATAAGGAAGGAGGTACTGGTTTCATGCTATGACAGGACTGTGGGCAAAAACCTTGTCTGCAGGATGCCAAAGCCATGACTGCAAGAGGAACTATACAAAGGGTCTGGCTGCAACACAGGAAGAAGGAAAAAAAAAATTTACATTTATATACCGCCTTTCACTACTTCAGGACATCTCAAAGTGCTTTACAGCCAATCAGTTTTAAAGTTTAGTCATTACTGGAAATAGGGAAAGGCAGCAGCCAATTTTTGCACAGGAAGGTCCCACAAACAGCAATGAGATAAAGACCGGATCGTCTGTTTATGGGATAAATATTGGCCAGGAAGAGGTTTAATGATCTCACCAGGACGGAAAGGTAGGCCATGCATGTCTCACCTCCTGTCTGTGCTTTGACATGATTTCTATCATCATGATCTGATGCCTCCAGAAGGTAGTTTTGTACTTAAGCCACCTCTTTCTGTGGCTGCCCATTAGTTCCATAAAAAGTTTGTGGATGCTGGGAGATAATTGGAGCTTTCCAAAAAGAGATCGATAGTTTTTTTTTAAAGTTAAGGTTATCAAGGGATATTGAGCAAAGGTGTTGAAATGGAGTTGAGGTACATGATGTAATTTAATTGCACAGCAGGCCCAAAGGGTTGAATGGCCTCCTCCTGTTCCTAGGTTTCTATGCAGCCTGGAACAGGGCTGGTCAGAGCAACCTTGTCATCCAATACATCCACGTCAGTACAAATCTCCCTTTCAGTGACTGCCCAAGAAACTGAAAGTAAGGCGAGGCTTTCCCTCAGCCCAGACCAGCAGGTCCATCTGGGGCCTTACTCACAGAGCTGGAGAAATGCTATGATCCCTAGGAGCATCTCAGTGACAGTCAGTGACCAGCTATTATCCCGGCTCCCACCACATAGCAAGCAGCAGAATGGATCTGAGAGAACAGCAATCACCGAGTGATAGGATGGGTTAGCACCATCAGAGAAACCAGTATTTTAAGGTACATTTTTGGTTAGGAGAAATACATTATTCTCCAATAATAAATTAATTATGCAGTTCCAGTGTGCTTTTTTGAAATCTCAGACTGAAGTCATAAAAGACTTGGGCAAATGAGGGGAGTGGTCATATTGCTGGTATGGATTATTGGAGATAGAATGGAATCGGCAAGATGATGACTAATGAGGAATTGGAAAGTGAGAATGTTTCCTCCGTTAAAGTTTGATCAGTTATAGTGATAAATGGCACAGGCCAAGCTGGTACTGGCACCCTTGGCAGCTCTGCCCACCTTCAGAAGACTCCTGCTATTGTTCCTCAAGGTGGGCACTCCTCTCAAAGGCTATGTTGTGCAGAATGCAGAAAGTGACGGTAATTGGCAGGAGATGCTGGAGATCCAACTCTTGATTTGTCAAGGCAACGGAAGGGCTGTCTCTCAGTGAACCGAAAGTATAACAAGGTGAAACTGTGGCCTTTCAGTACCATGTGGATTCACTAAGATGTTGCCTGCAGTGCTCTACTTTGGGTTGCACATATTCATTTCAGTATCCTGCCAAGCTGACGCCAGTCTGAGCTGTTTACACAATGTCCTAATTGTTATTTTTCTCTCCTCTTATCTGTGTGTATTTGGTTCTTTACGTCTTAACATAATACCAGCCCATGAAATGGCCTTGCATGTTAGGTTACCAGTTCCCTAGCAACTAAACCCTTATCTAGGTATAGTTTTGAAACTTTAGCATTTTCTGCACATTTGCTGTCTAGCCAAAATACTGCAGCTTAGCAAGCTGGGATACCCCAACAATTCGGGCACTTTAAAATATTCTAACAATGACATAATAGAAGTTTAAAATTATGAACAATCAGACAAGGGAGGTGGAAACAGACTATTTCTAATACTGGAGGGACCAGGAACGAGGGTGGTAAATAGAAGAATAAATGTAAGAGATTTAGAAGAGAAAGCTGGAGAAACCTCTTCATACAGAGAGTTGTGAGGATGTGAAAGTCACTGCAAGGGTTTGTGGTTGAGGCAGACACCTGCCGGTACTCTGTATCGAGGGACTAAGAATGCCCATTGATTCCCCAAGGACCATTAAGATTATGGAGGTCCCACTCACAGCCACCTCCTGAACCATGCTGCTGCTGCTGCATATGATGGCTTCTTTCTTGATTCTCCAACTATTGTATCCCTCCTTTCCCTAATTTGTAACATTGACCCTCTGATGTCAGATTCTGAGAAGTTAGAAGCTTGGCTTTACCCTTCTGTTGCAGCTGACATTTCATTTCCCTCTTTCAGGAGCCATTTCACCATTTAACTGCATGCAACCCATTATATAATGACACTGCACGCTTATTGCACTCCTTTCCTGAATTTTCCATCCCCTCACCAGCATACCTGGCTCACTGCTGGTTGGACCCCTACCCATGTCCTGCCAGGATTGTGGGAATTAGCTGATCTTAGGATTTCTGTCAGGCCTAGACAAACACATCAGCAGGAAGTGTCACTGGCTGCAGAAGCTTGAGTTTCAGGTTTCGGAACTCGAGCAGCGGCTGGAGTCACTGTTGTGCATCCGCGAGGCAGAGGACAATGTGGATAGCACGTTTAGGGAGGTGGTCACACCGCAGGTTAGGAGCATGCAGGCAGAGAGGGGATGGGTGACTGCCAGGCAGTCTGAGAGAGCCAGGCAGGCAGTGCAGGAGGCCCCTGAGTCTATCTTGCTTGCTAATCGCTTTTCCATTTTGGATACTGGTGAGGGCGTTGGTTCCTCAGGGGAGTGCAGCCAGAACAAAGTCTGTGGCACCTCGGGTGGCTCAGTTGCACAGGAGGGGAAGAAGAAGAGTGGAAGAGCAATAGTGATAGGGGATTCGATAGTTCGGGGATCAGACAGGCATTTCTGCGGCAGTGAACATGACTCCAGGATGGTGTGTTACCTTCCTAGTGCCAGGGTCAAGGATGTCACAGAGCAGCTGCCGGACATTCTTCTGGGGGAGGATGAACAGCCACAGGTCATGGTCCACAGTGGTACCAATGACATAGGTAGGAAGAGGGATGAGGTCCTGAAAGCAAATTTTAGGAAGTTAGGAAGGAAATGAAAAAACAGGACCTCAAGAGCAGCAATCTCGGGATTACTCCCAATGCCACATGCTAGTGAGCATAGGAATAGGAGAATTGATCAACTGAACACATAGGAAGGAGGGAATCAGATTTCTGAGGCATTGAAACTGGTTCTGGGGCAGGTGGAACCTGTACAAGATGGGCAGGCTACACCTTAACAGGATCAGAACTAACATCCTCACAGGGACAATTGCTAGGGCTGTTGGGGTGGGTTTAAACGAGCTTGTCAGGGTGATGGGAACTTGAGGGGTAGCTTAAATTGGAAGGAAGTAAAGCTGGTAGCAGGAGGTCGAAAAGTAGCAAGTGACATTAGAAGGCAGGCGAAACATAGGCGAGCATCAACCAGGTTAGAATGCTGAATAATGTCAAGAAGACAAGGTTAAGGGCACTCTACCTGAATACACACAGCATTTGCAACAAGGTAGATGATTTAAAGGATCAAATAGAGATAAATGGGTCTGATCTAATTGCCATTACGGAAACGTGGCTACAGGGTGACCAAGACAAGGAACTGAATATTCAAGGATATTTGACATTTAGGAAGGACAGGCAAAAAGGAAAAGGAGGTGGTGTTGCGCTGATAATAAGGGATGGGATCGGTAGATTAGTAAGGGAGGATCTCAGATCGGACAAACAAAATCTGGAATCTGTTTGGGTGGGGCTAAGAAGCAGCAAGGGGCAGCAAACATTGTTAAGAGTTGTTTATAGGCCACCAAACAATAGTGGTAGTGTGTGGCATGGTATTAATCAAGAGATTAGTGAAGCATGTAGCATGGGTAATACAGGAATCATGGGTTTCAATCTTTACATAGACTGAGTAAACCTAATGAGCACTAATGCTGTGGAGGATGAGTTTCTGGAGTGTTTTAGGGATGGTTTTCTACCACTGACCACCTCCAGGCGCTTACCCATTGTCTCTTGAGATAAGGAGGCCAAAGAAGAAGAATTATGTATTGAGAAAGGGCTACTGAATAATCTTGTTGTAAAAGAACCTTTAGGGATGTGCGGCCATAATATGAAAGTATTTTACATTATGTTTGAAAATGAAGTAGTTCAATCTGAAGCCAGGGTGTTACATTTGAACAAAGGAAATTATGGACGTTTGAGGGGCAAGCTGGCTGAGGTGGATTGGGAAAATACATTAAAAGGTATGACAGTGCATATACAATGGGTAGACTTCCAAGAATTATTGCATATTTTACAGTAACTAGACATTCCTTCAAGGCACAAAAACCCCAAAAGTAAAGGCAGTCAACCGTGGCTAACAAAGGAAATTAAGGACTGTATAAGATGAAAAGAAACGGCCTCTAAAGTTGCTAGAAATAGTAGTAAGCCTGAGGATTGGGAGGATTTTAGAATACAGCAAAGGAGGACAAAGAAACTGAAAAGAAAGGGAGAATAGAATATGAACGTAAGCGAGCAAAAAACATAAAAATGGACTGTAAAAGCTTCTATAGGTATGTAAAAAGGAAATGTTTGGCTAAGGCAAATGTGGGTTCCAAATGTGGGGACCAAATGTAATATTTCCAAGTTCGAGGATGACACAAAACTAGGTGAGAACGTGTGTTGTGAGGACGATGCAAAGTAGCTTCAAGGGGATTTGGACATACTTGGTGAGTGGGCAAGAACTTGGCAGATAGACTATAATGTACCATTACAGGCAGAGTCAGGAGAATTTATAATGGGGAATAGTAAAATGGATGAAAAGCTAAATGATCACTTTGTGTCTGTCTTTACTGAGGAAGATACAAGAAATCTCCCAGAATTAGAGATCCGAGGGCTTAGGGAGAATGAGGAATTGAAGGAAATTAGTATTAATAAGAGGGTCGTATTGGAGAAATTAATGGGGCTAAAGGTTGTTAAGTCCCCAGGACCTGATATCCTACATCCCTAGGGTGGCACAGTGGCGCAGTAGTTAGCACTGCAACCTCACAGCTCCAGCGACCTGGGGTCAGTTCTGGGTACTGCCTGTGCGGAGTTTGAAAGTACTCCCTGTGACCCTGTGGGTTTTCGCCGGGTGCTCCGGTTTCCTCTCACAGCCAAAGACTTGCAGGTTGATAGGTAAATTGGCCATTGTAAATTGCCCCTAGTGTAGGTAGGAGAATTGTGGGGATGTGATAGGGAATATGGGGTTAATGTAGGATTAGTATAAATGGGTGGTTGATGGTTGGCACAGACTCGGGGGCTGAAGGGCCTGTTTCAGTGCTGTATCTCTCTATGACTCTATCCCAGAGTGTTGAATGAGGGAGCTATGAAGATAGTGGATGCATTGGTGATCATCTTCCGAAGTTCTATAGATTCTGGAATGGTTCCTGCAGATTGGAAGGCAGCAAATGAAACCACACTATTTAAGAAGGGAAGGAGAGAGAAAGTAGAGAATTACAGACCGGTTAGCCTTACATCAGTCGTTGGGAAAATGCTAGAATCTATTCTAAAGGATGTGATCAATGAACATTTGGATAATAATGATCTGACTGGGCATAGTCAACATGGATTTATGAATGGTGAATCATGTTTGACGAACCTGTTGGAGCTTTTTGAGGATGTTACTAACAGAATTGACAAAGGGGACTTGCTGGACATAGTATACTTGGATTTTCAGAAGGCTTTTGATAAAGTTCCCCACAGGAGGTTGGTTTGCAAAATTAAAGCACATGGGATAGGAGGGATACTGGCATGGATTAAGGATTGGTTAACAGGCAGAAAACAGAGGGAGGAAGAAAGGGGTCATTCTCGCGTTGGCAGGCTGTGACTAGTGGGGTACTGCAGGGATCAGTGCTGGGGCCCCAGCTGTTCACAATATATATCAATGATTTGGATGTGGGAACCAAATGCAATATTTCCAAATTCGCGGATGACACAAAACTAGGTGGGAATGTGTGTTGTAAGGAAGATGCAAAGTGGCTTCAAGGAGATTTGGATAGACTTAGTGAGTGAGCAAGAACACAGCAGATGGAATATAATGTGGAAAAATGTGAGGTTATCCATTTTGGTAGGAGGAGTAGATGTGCAGAGTATTTCTTAAATGGTAAGAGATTAGAAAGAGTAGATGTACAAAGGGACCTTGGAGTCCTTGTCAATAAGTCACTGAAAGCTAAAATGCAGATGCAGCAAGCAATTAAAAAGGCAACTGGTATGTTAACCTTCATTGCAAGTGGATTTGAGTACCGTAGTAAGTTCAATTGTACAGAACCTATGTGCAGTTTTGTGCCCCTTACCTTAGGAAGGATATTATTGCCATAGAGGGAGTGCAAAAAGGTTCACCAGACTTATTCCCAAGATGGAGGGACTGTCCAATGAGGAGAGATTGAGGAAACTGGGCCTGTATTCTCCAAAGTTTTGAAGAATGAGAGGTGATCTCATTGAAACCGACAAAATACTTAAGGGGATAGACAGGGTAGATGCAGCTAAGATGTTTTTCCTGGTTGGGGAGTCTAGAACCAGGGGACGCAATTTCAAAATAAGGGGAAGCCACTCAGGACAGAAATGAGGAGAAATTTCTTTACTCATAGGGTTGTGAATCTTTGGAATTCTCTACCACAGAAAGCTGTGGAAGCTCAGTCATTGAGTATGTTCAAAACAGAGATTGACAGATTTCTAAATACCAATGATATAAAGGGATATGAGGATCGTGTGGGTAAAAGGCATTGAAGTAGATGATCAGCCATGATCGTATTGAATGACGGGGCAGGCTCGATGGGCTGAATGGCCTACTCCTGCTCCTATGTTCCTATACTCAGCCTCCTAGGATGTTGCTGGCCCTGAGTTCAGTCCTGCCGCATTACCCCACATTGCTACAGGGACCCAATAACATTGAGGCATCATCCGGACAGGCATTCCAGTGTAAAACTGATGGAGTGCTGCATTGTCAAAGGTACCATCCTACTGATGATGTGTCAGTTTTGGGCAGTTGCAGTGTTTTGAATATTGGGGAGTTCATGGCACTATGTGCTGATAGAATGTCTGGCCCATATTTATGGAAGGGTGCATTACAGATTAAAGGGAGAGGTTGTACAACTTGCTTTTTATTCCCTTGAATTTAGAAGATTGAGGGGTGATCTGATCGAAGTAATTAAAATGATAAAAGGATTGATAAGAGGATAGAGAGGGATTATTTCCTCTGGTGGGAAAATCAAGAACAAAGGGACGTAATCTTAGAAATTAGAGCCAAGGGTCGAGAAAACATGCTATGAATGAGGATTTTTAATTCATTGGTTGAAAACCTACATTAAACTTTAAAGAAAACTGGCAGTAACGATGGCCAACACAATTTGCATAGAAATACCTCACATTTCTGAACACCAAAGTGGAGAAGCACGTCTAAAAGGCTCCCATCCAGGAGAGTGGCTTGAACATAGAGAACATAGAACATAGAACAGTGCAGCATAGTACAGGCCCTTTGGCCCACGATGTTGTGCCGACAGTAGATTAAATTATCTAGTCTTCTTCTTCTTTGGCCTCCTTGTCTCGAGAGACAATAGGTAAGCGCCTGGAAGTGGTCAGTGGTTTGTGGAGCAGCGCCTGGAGTGGCTATAAAGGCCAATACTAGAGTGACAGACTCTTCCACAGGTGCTGCAGAAAAGATTGGTGGTCGGGGCTGTTACACAGTTGGCTCTCCGCTTGCACTTCTGTCTTTTTTCCTGCCAACTGCTAAGTCTCTTCGACTCACCACACTTTAGCCCCGCCTTTATGGTTGCCCGCCAGCTCTGGCGATCGCTGGCAACTGACTCCCACGACTTGTGATCAATGTCACAGGACTTCATGTCGCGTTTGCAGATGTCCTTAAAGCGGAGACATGGACGGCCGGTAGGTCTGATAGCAGTGGCGAGCTCGCTGTACAATATGTCCTTGGGGATCCTGCCATCTTCCATGCGGCTCACATGGCCAAGCCATCTCAACTGCCGCTGACTCAGTAGTGTGTATAAGCTGGGGATGTTGGCCGCCTCGAGGACTTCTGTGTTGGAGATACGGTCCTGCCACCTGATGCCAAATATTCTCCGGAGGCAGCGAAGCTGGAATGAATTGAGACGTCGCTCTTGGCTGACATACGTTGTCCAGGCCTTGCTGCCGTAGAGCAAGGTACTGAGGACACAGGCTTGATACACTCAGAGTTTGTGTTCCGTGTCAATGCGCCATTTTCCCACACTATCTTGGCCAGTCTGGACATAGCAGTGGAAGCCTTTCTCATGCACTTGTTGATTTCTGCATCGAGAGACAGGATAGTTGAGCCGAGGTAGGTGAACTCTTGAACCACTTCCAGAGCGTGGTCGCCGATATTGATGGATGGAGCATTTCTGACGTCCTGTCCCATGATGTTCGTTTTCCTGAGGCTGATGGTTAGGCCAAATTCGTTGCAGGCAGCCGCAATCCTGTCGATGAGACTCTGCAGACACTCTTCAGTGTGAGATGTTAATGCAGCATCGTCAGCAAAGAGGAGTTCCCTGATGAGGACTTTCTGTACTTTGGTCTTCGCTCTTAGACGGGCAAGTTTGAACAACCTGCCACCTGATCTTGTGTGGAGGAAAATTCCTTTTTCTGAAGACCTGAACGCATGTGAGAACAGCAGGGAGAAGAAATTCCCAAACAGTGTGGGTGCGAGAACACAGCCCTGATTCACGCCACTCAGGATAGGAAAGGGGTCTGATGAGGTGCCGCTATGCTGAATTGCGCCTTTCATATTGTCATGGAATGAGGTGACGATACTTAGTAGCTTTGGTGGACATCCGATCTTTTCTAGTAGTCTGAAGAGACCACGTCTGCTGACGAGGTCAAAGGCTTTGGTGAGATCAATGAAAGCAACGTAGAGGGGCATCTGTTGTTCGCGGCATTTCTCCTGTAGCTGATGAAGGGAGAACAGCATGTCAATATAATAAAAGCAAAATACTGCGGATGCTGGAAATCTGAAATAAAAACAAGAAATGCTGGAACCACTCAGCAGGTCTGGTAGCATCTGTGAAAAGAGAAGCAGAGTTAACGTTTCGGGTCAGTGACAGCATGTCAATGGTCGATCTCTCTGCTCGAAAGCCACACTGTGCCTCAAGGTAGACACGCTCGGCCAGCTTCTGGAGCCTGTTTAAAGTGACTCGAGCGAAGACTTACCCCACTATGCTGAGCAGGGAGATTCCACGGTAGTTGTTGCAGTCACCGCGGTCACCTTTGTTTTTGTAGAAGGTCATGATAATGGCATCGCGCATGTCCTGTGGTACTGCTCCCTTGTCCCAGCACAGGCAAAGCAGTTCGTAGAGTGTTGAGAGTATGGCAGGCTTAGCACTCTTGATTATTTCAGGGGTAATGCTGTCCTTCCCAGGGGCTTTTTCGCTGGCTAGAGAATCAATGGCATCACTGAGTTCTGATTTTGTTGGCTGTACGTCCAGCTCATCCATGACTGGTAGAGACTGGGCTGCATTGAGGGCGGTCTCAGTGACAACATTCTTCCTGGAGTACAGTTCTAGGTAGTGCTCAACCCAGCGGTCCATTTGCTTGCGTTGGTCAGTGATTGTGTCCCCTGATTTAGATTTGAGGGGAGGCGATCTTCTTGATGGTTGGCCCAAAAGCTTTCTTAATGCCATCATACATTCCTCTGATGTTTCCGGTGTCTGAGGCCAGCTGAATATGACTGCATAGGTGTTGCAAGTTGTCATTTGCGCAGCGCCTGGCTGTTCTTTGTGCAGTGCTTCTGGCTGTTTTAAGTGCTACAGATGTTAACTCGCTGGGGGCTTTTATGTAGTTCAGCAGTGGAATGCGCTTCGTGGCATGAGGTCCAGCTGGTGCCAATGACGTGATCTAGGGTGTCTCCATGAAACCTGGTGACAGGGTTTATGTGAAAGAACGAGTTGGTGATGCAGAGGTTATGATAGGTACACAACTCAAGCAGTCTCTGTCCATTCTCATTCATCCTTCCAATGCCATAGCGCCCAAGGCAGGAGGGCCATGAGTCATGGTCGGCCCCAACCCTGGCATTAAAGTCCCCCAGCAGGAACAGATGTTCGGTATTGGGGATGCTACTAATGATATTGTGGAGTTCCTCGTAGAACTGGTCTTTATCTTCAGGTGGGGAGAAGAGTGTTGGAGCATAGATGCTGAGTAGGTGTACTGGACCAGAGGCAGTGAGCAGTCGGATGGACAGTATGCATTCCGAGCCATTTGAAGGTGGCTCTATCATGCTGAGCAAAGAGTTTCTGATGGTGAAGCCCACTCCATGCTGTCTTGGTTCTTCAGGATCCCTACCCTGCCAGAAGAAGGTGTAGTCTTGCTCTCTTAGAGATCCACTCGCAGGGAGGCGTGTCTCCTGAAGTGCTGCAATGTCCACATTGAGTCTACTGAGCTCGTTGTTAATGATGGCGGTCTTCCGAGAATCGTTGATTTGTGTAAGGTCGTCCGACAGGCCAGGACACATAGTTCTAACGTTCCAGCTTGCAAAGCGAAGGGCTGGTACCTTCTTTCCTTTCTTCGTGCTGTTTGGTGCGGTGTTGCAGTCCGCTTTTCGGGCAATGACCCTGAGCTCCAAGCACCCATTGAAGCAGGTGGACTGTGGCGGGACAGAACCTTATTGACCGGGGGCTGCCCGGTTTGTTATCTAAATTATCTAGTATCACTATGATAATAAGGGATGCAGGGAGAAAGCGGGAGCAGGGTACTGCGTTTGGACGAACAGCCATGATCGTATTGAATGGCGATGCAGGCTCGAAGGGCCGAATGCCCTACTCCTGCTCCTATTTTCTATGTTTCTATTAGCAGGAAATTCAAAGCCATCTTGGAGCATTCATTAGTGGAGAGATACCTCCAGGGGTAAACATTAAAACAATATGACCTGAGAAAGATTTAGGATTGTTAGACTTTGGATCTCATTAAAGAAAACAAAGGAATACTGAGAGAACCATGTGACAGCATCCCCAGGCTGTGTGAACTTGGAGTTTTGTTAAACACAGCAGACAAGCTTTAAGAGCTAACCAGTGCAAGATGCCGGTTGAATTGTCTGTCTCTGTCTCTCTCCGGATAACATTGCAATCTTCAAAACCCGTCTGTCACTGCTGAACATCCAAGTCTTTCATCGTTACAGACAGAGATCTCGGAGAGAAGGCCACTTACATCACTGTCTCCAAGAAAACCCTGAACCAAGTGGACTAGCTGCAAGTGCACTTCTACCTGCCTGCGACTTCAGAACCATGAATTCATTTGGCAGACGACTGAATTACCAAACCCCACAGACTGTATATTATTTTTATTTGTTCTGGACTCTAACTCAACCAAAGTATTCTTCATCACTTCGTAACCTATTTGTGTGTGTGTGATTCTCGTGTGTGTGTGTGAGAGAAAGTTGAAGTGTAGTTTATTATTTTCACTTCGATCAGGATTTGTTCTTAAGTAGAATAAACTAACTTCTTTCTTGTTTAAATTCAAGAAAACCTGTCCGATTGGTTCTTTTAAAGGGTTAAACACTCACTGAATTGGTAAACACATTCACTGTTTAAAAAAGGAATAGACTCTGTTGCAGTCAAACAAGAAGAGGGACAAGAGGAAGCCTTTCGATCCTTTCTCATCTGATCATAACAGAAATTTGAGGGCTCGCATCTGGGATCAAAACCCAAAGGCAAATGAGAAATTGGGGGCTGAATTTTATGAGCGTGCCGCTGTTCATGGCGGTGCACTCTAAGAACGGCGTGCATCCCGTGCGGCTGCACCGTCCCTGAGCCCCCGCAATATTACATGTGGGGGCTCATTTAAATAGAGGGGGTGGAGCAGCCGCCCTGATGACGTAGAGGGGGGTGGCCTCATGGGTAATCTGGGCATAACCCAGCTAAAGTCCTCAGCCACAGTTAGAAGGGACTTTGGAGCAGTACCACCAGACCCTAAAAACAATGATCAGGGCATACTGCCATGAATACCACCATGACTAGGACAAAGGATTGGGATTTCTCCTGTTTGCCACGAGGGACTCACCCAATGAGTCCACCGGCTTTAGTCCCTTGAATTAGTTTTTGGACACGAGGTGAGAGGTCCTCTTAAACTAATCAAGGAGAGATTTTTGGGACATAGGGTTGAGTCTTCCATGTTAGACTCCATGTTCCAGGAGCGGCTCAAAAGAGCCTGTGCGGTGGCTCAGGAGCACCTAAAAACCTCCCAGACAACTATGAAAAGGCAGGCAGATAAACATGCCAAGGTCAGAACATTTCAACCTGGAGACCATGTGTTAGTACTACCTCCAATACAGGGAAAACCCTTAGAGCCCAGTTCAGTTGCCCCTAGAGAGTAGTTAAAAGAATTGGCTGGGTGAACTAGTTAATTGACACCCCAGACCGTAGGAATAAAGCCTGTGCCTCATCAATATGTTAAAACAGTATCACAGCCAGGAGGGGGACAAACAAGCCCATGTCTGTCAGGCAGTCAGGAATGAGGAGGGTGAAAGGGACACCGAGGACGAGTTCAAAGAGGCCTGGAGGGTTCCCAAATCAAACCCCCTACCGTCCAGTTAGCCAATACTGAAATGTTAGGAAAATTAGATACTGTACTCTCCTACTTAAATGCAGGACAAAGAGAAGCCCTAATAAGGCTGCTCACAGCATTTAAAGAAATCTGCAGGGCCACACCAGGGTACACAACCCTAACCCTACATGATGTGGGTGTAGGAGAGACCCCTCCTATAACACAAAACCCATCCCATAAAACAAAACCCTTACCACCTAGATTCCAGGAAACTGACCCAGGTTCGGGAGGAATTTCAGTAAATGCTGGAAAACAAGCTGATTAAGCCAACCAGAGATGCTGGAGTTCCTCAGTTGTGCTCATGCCCAATCCTGGATAAAGAAAATTAAAGCAGAGCCTAGTTATGGCAGTGTGAGTTTGAGAAGTGACTGTTCAAGAATGAATGTGTGTGCACAGTTTCTTTTTTTTTAACCTATGACTTTATAATGAAATGCTCCTGTCATCACATTTGATTCTGTGTGATGGGGAGGTGTCAAGAAAACATGCTATGCTGAATGAGCGTATTTAATTCATTTGTTAGAAACCTACATTAAACTTTTATAAAGGAAAGCTGAAATCCTACATTTAACTTTTAAAAAACTGGCAACTGAGATGGTCACCACAATTTACATTGAAATATCTCACGTTTCAGGACATTGAATTGGAGACACATGTCTAAAAAGCTTCCATCCAGGACAATGGCTTGAACAGTTGAGTAAATTATCTAATATCAATGTTACGACCAGGCGAGAAAGAGGTCTAGGGTTCCCTTTCAGCCTTCACCTGGTCTTACTGTAACAGGGTTTTATTTTTAAACACACTGTGTTTTAGCTCCCCCTTAGTGAATCCTTGTCCACCGCTTTCCAATTATAAGGCAAATAAACCAGCACAAACAGGCTTTCTTAGGTTTCAAGAAGAAAGGTGAAATTTTATTAAACATAAACGTAAACTCTAATTCGGTTAACGCCTATGGATACATGACCCGCCCACGCTAGCATGCATATACGAAACACACATGCAGATAGGGACAGAAAGAGCAGAAGAAAAATAAAGTGGAAGAGTTTGAGGCAATCTCTGAAGAGGGCTTTTTTGTTACTGTTCTTTGAACTCACTGTAGTCCTTGATTGTAGATAGATCTTGCTTTTCATTGGGGCCCAGTATTCTTCTTAAACCTTGTTCACTGTCGGAGACTTTTCTCTCTTTTGGGGTTCACGTGTCTTCAGTGGGTTTTGGAGTTCTATGAGAAAGAGATGGGAGCAGACAGGAGAGGAGGTCTGCCTCAGTCCAGGAGCAAACAGCTTTCTGCCAGTTCAAACACTGTCTCTGCAATTTAAAACTCCCCAAATTGGCCAGCAGGGTAGTCACGTGACTGGTATAACCACTTCTATCTTTGTGTATTGGGTGGGGCGGGGAATGGTCCTTTGTTCCAAGCAGTGTCTGGTAATATGCAAAAATGTCCTTCCAGGCAAGGGCTTGGCAACCCATTGCATCAGGCCTTCTCTTCTTTCCAGCAACAATTTGAAATTTATTGTTCATTTGGCTCTATTAAAATGCCTCATTCTTGGCCTGCATGACAATCAACCTTGTTAACAGGATATTCAAAGCCATCTTGGAGCATTCACTAGATGAGATGTACCTGCAGGGGTTAAACATTGAAACAATACAACCTGAGAGAGTTTTGGGATTGTTCGACTTTACGAAGGAAAAAAAATCCGGAGAGAACCATGTGACAGTCTCCCCAGGCTGTGTGAACTTGGAGTTTTGTTAAACACGGCAGACAAGCTTTGAGAGCTAACCAGTGCAAGATGCTGGTGGAACTGTCTCTGTCTCTCTCTCTCCGGATAACATTGCAAGCTTCAAAACCTGTCTGTGATTGTGGAACATCCATGTCTTTCATTGCTACAGACAGACACCCTGGAGAGAAAGCAACCTACATCACTCTCTCTAAAAAAAACCCTGAACCAGGTAGACCAGCTGCAAGTGCACTTCTACCAGTCAGAGACTTCAGGACCAGAATTCAGCTGGATTAACAGACCCCACAGACTGTATATTATTTTTATTTGTTCTGGACTCTGATCCAAACAAACTATTCTTCATCACTCTGTAACCTATTTGTGTGTGTGTGATTCCCGTGTGTGTGTGTGTGTGAAAGTCGGATCCTAGATCACTTAGATCTGAATTTGATTTTAAGTACAATAAACTAACCTCTTTCATGTTTAAACTCAAGAAAACCTGTCCAATTGTTTCTTTTATGATCATGGCACATAAAGGTTAAACATTCACTGAGGTAGTAAACAGATCCACTGTCTAAAAAAGAAATAAACCCTGTTGTGGTCAAATAAGGAGAGGGACAAGAGGGGAGCCTTGCAACCCCTCCTCACCTGATCGTATCGCAGACCATTTAGGAGTGAAATCAGGAAGCACTTTTTCACTGAAAAGGTAGTTGAAATCCACACCTCTTTTCCCCAAAAGGCTGTGGATGTTAAGTCTTCAATGGAGTTTTCAGCACTGAGATTAATGGATTTTTATTGGATAAAGTTATCAAGGAACATGGAGCAAAGACGGGTAAATGGAGCTAAGGTACAGATTAGTCAAGATTTAATGTTATCAACAACCTGAGAACAAGTTTTGAAAAAGGGCAGGAGTTCCAGCTGATGAGTTAGCATCAGCATAGGTACGATGGGCTGAATGGCCTGTTACTGCCCTGAAATTACTATCATCATGTATCAATATTACTGGCATATCATGACAGTTTTTCTGTCAGTCTCGCTCATAAAGTTGCATTCTGTGAAATTGCCTGTGTATCACTCTCAGCTGCCATTCTCATTAAAGTCACAGAAAAGGAAAGGAGTTATATTGAGAGCAGAGTGCCGGTTGTTAGACACTGGCCCGGGCCTGGTATTAATTGATTTTGGAAGGTTATACACTCCTTCATCCAGCCGAGTGAGAGGATGAGGTACCTCAGTGAGGTTACCCTCATAGTGCTTTACAGTCAGATTATAACTAATGCATCACTGCTGCGCCAAGCAGTATTTTATCCTTGTATCAGAATTGCTACATGCTGCAGATAAAAGCAGCCAATTTTCAAATCTATGTTGCACAGCTCACTTAATCAGTACTCAAACATTCAATTTAAACAGAAACAGAGGACAAGGAGCGCAAATACTCTCACTGATTAGAATTCTAAAATCGGCTGCAATCTGTAGATGATGTTTGATAATAAACTGGATACAGGTCATGTGTTCAGAATACTTAACATACTTAACCCAATCCTTCCCAGAACTCAGTCAGTCTAGAAGGGCAGCAGTAAAATATTGGCATCTACCAGGACTTGAAATCATAATAATGTAGGAAAACAATAAACAGTTGCCTTTAAAGGGAAGCTCAATTAGTACATGAGGCAATAAGGAATGGAAAAAGGTGGAATGATAGCATTAGATGAAGAAGGGTGGGAGGAGGCTCAGCAAGGAGCAGTTGGGCCAAATGGCCTGTTTTTGTGCTGCACATTCTTTTTGTTTTAAGAACTATAGCACTGAAACAGGCCCTTCGGCCCACCGAGTCTGTGCTGACCAACAACCACCCATTTTATACTAATCCTACATTAATCCCATATTCCCTACCACATCCCCACCATTCTCCTACCACCTACCTACACTAGGGGCAATTTACAACAGCCAATTTACCTATCAACCTGCAAGTCTTTGGCTGTGGGAGGAAACCGAAGCACCCGACAGAAACCCACGCAGTCACAGGGAGAACTGGCAAACTCCACACAGGCAGTACCCAGAACTGAGCCCAAGTCGCTGGAGCTGTGAGGCTGCGGTGCTAACCACTGTGCCACCCACTACATAATTCTATGCCTTATTGCAGGAAACTTGTTTCAGGAAAGGACTGGAGACCACTGGTAGTGGTTGAGAATAGGGTGGCCATGTGTTGGCAGTCTGTTTTATACCCCATGTCACTTTCGCTTTCTCACTGAAGGACATGTGATGTCAGCAGCAGCCCAATCGTCAATCCCGCCTCACTGGTGAGCTGCCTGCTGATCTCCGCAGCTCCTGGCTCAATGCAAATGAGGACAAAGGCCCAATATCGGGGATACCTCACACCTCACCGTACAGGTCCAGGGAATGTTCCCTGCACCCACTGCACCTGCAAAAATGAGTGGGCTCCAGGTTCTAGTTCATCATGACCATGCCAGCTCTTTGCTAGAGCAATCTAAAATTAATCCCACTGCCCTGCTGGCTCTCCATGTCCCCAATTCTTTGTCTGCTCTCCCTTAAAATATGTAATGATGGATTCAATTAAGGTATTATTGAAGCAGTGGGCATGGACCTGGGAAGTGAAAGCACATAAAGGGCTGAATTTTCCTGGATGGATCACAAACTCAACGTCGGCCTCAATTCCAGGTCTGGAGATCAGAAGTGGTGTGGCAGGAGGTCAGAAGCACTCTTCCCAGAGGCAGCTAATTAAAAACCTGCCTCCAGCAGCCCTGACCAATTAGGGACAGCAGCCAGGTTCCGGTGTTGGGAGGTCCATTCAGCACGGCCCGTAGATCGCGCTGCCAGCCTCCTTCGCAGTGAAGGAACTGCTGAGGGTCCTGCAGCACCATGGAGGCACCTTCAGTAGGAAGGGAATGGCTGCCATTGCAGCAAGAGCTACATTAGCAGAAACAACACAAACCATGAAGTGGCTGCAATGACATTCCTTCTGCTTGGGGAGATCTGAGCCTTGCGATTTAATGCAGGAAAGTTAATAAAAGGGCTCATATTGTTCCCATCTCCGACCTCCTGCTGTGAAGCACCTCTGTTCCATTCTGGGCTCCTGACTCAGGGTGGGGCCCATGCACCATTGGAAAATTTCACTCCATTTTTACAAAAGGAGTTAATTGTCTTTTTCAGTGCCCTAGTTGGCTACCTACCAGGCTGCGGGCTGTTGCTGCTGGGAGCCCGTGTCTGGAAAAAGTACATGGAGGCAAGAACATGTCGCAGAGCCAGGCCAAAGTGAGTTGATCGTATTTTCCTTGGCCCCACCGCCTCCAAAGCTGCCACCATGGACTTATACTGCACCAGGTCCCACTTGCCCATCACGCCTGTCCTTGCTGATCAATATAAGCTCCCAGTCACTCAAAGCTTCATATTTAAAATTCTAATCCTTGTGATTAAATCTCAGCACGGCCTCACCCTTCCCTATCTCTGTAACCTCCTCCAGTCCTACAACCACCCACCCCACCACCAAATTCTCTCTGCCTCAGGGCAGTTATGTATCTGCTTACCTTCATTCCACCATTGGTGCCTGTACCTTCAGCTACACAAGCCCCCCTAAACCCCTCCACCTTTCCACCTTCCTCTTCTCCTTTAAGACACTTTTTAAGAACACCTGTAAGACAAAGTTTTTGGTCATCCCTCCTAACATCTCGCTTGGCGCCCATTATTTCCTCATGTCTCTGTGAAACAACTTAGGAGATTTCTCTACATTAAGTGTGCTATATAAATGTAAGTTTTTGTTGATCTCAGAGAGGAAAGCAAAGTTAATTACAGAGGATCATTGGATCAAGGGTGGGTTCCTGAAGAAGGGAGGTTGATGGCACTTTTGAAAGGTAGATGGTACCAAAGTAAGGGAGTGTGAACAATATTGTTGAATACTGAGTGCTTCAAAATTGGGTGAGAAAGGGATCGAGGGAGCAGAGTCTCAAGAAGATAATGAGCTTTCAGAAGACACAAGGGGCTGGCAGACAAGTTACAAATGATTTGGATAGGGTGGATAAGGAGCTGCCAGCTAGTCAAGTGTAGGAGTGAAAAGGAAATGGCAACTGAGGCAGCTACAAGGACATTATTGACCTTGAAGAGTAAGAAGTTTTGTACTTGCTGGGATGAAAGTGAGCCAGCCTGAAAATGAATGGACAAGGTTTAAAGGGGTGGTTTGCCATGGAGAAAGGAAGCTGTGTGTTGTCCTTGTCTGAATGCGGTCTGACTGAGGTCTTTAGAGAGACCGCTGGAGGCAGCCACGAAAAAATACTTACCTGAATGTAGATTCAGGAGGAGTAGTGCATCCCCCCAACTCCACTGCAGTGCTGAAGACCATTGCTGGCCCAGCTCAGTCCTCTCCCAATGGACTCTCCCCATTTCCCCCACCCTCTGAATTACCCCCCTCTCTCCTCATTGCCACCTGCTTCCCAATTGCACCCACCCCCCCCCCCCATCCTTCCTGATACCCTCTCTTCTAATTGTCCCTTCCTCCTGAACACCTCCTCTTTTCCAAATGTCTTCTTTCTCCTGATCATTTCCTTTCACATCTGTTGAATCAACAGAGGCCCAGTATGTGTCTCAAGTTACTGAAGCCTGAGTTCCAGTATCAGGTGTGCTTGATTGCTCACTGCGTCCTGTTTGAGCTGGCAGGCCCTCACTAACCAATTTCCAGGCCTGTACCAACTCCTTGTCTCCTCTGTGAAGCATTTTGGGATTGCTTTCTAGATTAAAGAAACTCTATGAATGGTGATGTTGAGAGACCCATAATGTAGGGCTACAGTGACCTTATTTCTGTGCTAGACATATGCTGGCGCACAAATCACAAGGTGAAAGAGTGTCCAGATGCCAGAGGATGGCAGGTGTTATAGTCCAGAAAGCCAGTTGGTAAAGGATGATGCTGGAGCCACTCTTTACACAGCCATATATTACTTACAGAGTAAAACATTACAAGCATAAATCTCCTAACTCAACCCTCACCCACTTTCAGTAAGTGTCTCTTTATATTTTCTCAAGTAAGACCCCAATTACTACCCTCCACCTGCATAAAATTAAACACAATTGACATACAGTTAACAACAGGAATTGTCTCAAGGTTATTCATACATTCATACCATCCAACTGCCCTTTTCAATTAGCAAGCAATGTGCCAAATAGTACGCATGGACAGAAAATTGCTCCAGTTCGTGGCACAGTGCCACAGGACGTCCTGAGGAGATGAAAGGTGCTAACTAAATGCAAATTCTTCTTTCTCTCCTCTTTAGTCTGCAGATGGATGCATAAAATTACAAAGATATATTAATAGATTAAGTGAATGGGAAAAACTGAGGCAAATAGATTTCAATGTAGGTAAATGTGAGGTCATCCACTTTTTTTTATATTCATTCATGGGATGTGGGCATCGCTGGCTAGGCCAGCATTTATTGCCCATCCCTAATTGCCATTGAGAAGATGGTGGTGAGCTGCCTTCTTGAACCGCTGCAGTCCATGTGAGGTAGGTACACCCACAGTGCTGTTCAGAAGGAAGTTCCAGGATTTTGACCCAGCAACAGTGAAGGAATGGTGATATAGTTCCAAGTCAGGATGGTGTGTGACTTGGAGGTGAACCTGCAGATGGTGGTGTTCCCATGCATTTGCTGCCCTTGACCTTCTAGTTGGTAGAGGTCGCGGGTTTGGAAGGTGCTGTCTAAGGAGCCTTGGTGTGTTGCTGCAGTGCATCTTGTAGATGGTACACACTGCTGCCACTGTGCGTCGGTGGTGAAGGGAGTGAATGTTCGTGGATGGGGTGCCAATCAAACCGGCTGCTTTGTCCTGGATGGGGTCGAGCTTCTTGAGTGTTGTTGGAGCTGCACCCATCCAGGTAAGTGAAGAGTATTCCATCACACTCCTGACTTGTGCCTTGTAGATGGTGGACAGGCTTTGGGGAGTCAGGAGATGAGTTACTCGCTGCAGGATTCCCAGCCTCTGACCTTTGGACCCAAAAAGTATAGAACAGGGCATAGTGGCCTTGAAAAGAGTAAACAGTATGTTTACCATAATGATACCTGGACTCCACGAGTTAAATTATGAGGAGAAATTGCACAAACTAGGATCATGTTGCCTAGACTTTAGAAGGTTAAGGGATGAAAAAATGTTCAAGATACCGAGGGGAATAGATAGAGTAGACAGAGAGAAACTATTTCTGCTGGTTAGGAGGTTGCCTAGACTTGGGGGCATAGTTTCAAAATTAGAGCCAGACATTTTAGGACTGCAACACTTCTACACACAAAAGGCTGGATTTTATGCACCTGCCGCCAAAAATAATGGCGGCCCACAATAATATGCCGGTTGGGCTCCCCCCAACAATCACGTGGAGGGGGTGGGCTCTGCGATGCTGGCAATGGCGTCAGCTGCCTATGCGCAGGTGCTGGCGCCATTTTTAAAGCCCTGCCAGCTAATTTAAATGTTTAAAGTTATACCGCCCCACCCCCCCCCAATTGTACTGATTAAAAATCTGCCGCCCCTTTCTCACTCTCCAATAACAATAAAATTCATTATTTTCTCTCTCCCCCCACCAAAACACTTACATTCCCCACTTGACATTTCCTCCCCAAACTGAACAAAGTGCACAGGTCGCCCCTTTCCACCATCCCCTACACCATGATGTTAATTTGACCCCGTTTCACCAAACCCCACCACCGCACTAAAAATCTTAAGTTTCCCCCTTGCCCACCACTGCGGAGCCTGCTTTCCCCAGACGGTCAAGTGAAGGCGCATGAGTGCCGGCCACTGCTCAGATGATTGTAGCACGACGGTAAGATTGGGGTCAATTTTATTTAAATGTATGCATTCTGCTAATTTGAATATTTTAATCCTGGTTCCGTCGCCCAGTGATGGGGGGACCTCCACGGAGCCTCGCTGCCACTGGGAAGATCAGGCTCAGCCCTCCCGGTGTCGGGCTCCATGGAGGACCGCTGGTGGAATGATCTTCCGGCCACCCATCCATCCCCACCACCACAGAGCCCGACGTCAAGAGCTTTGTAAAATCCCAGCCAAAGGGTAATCGAAGTTTGGAAGTCTCTTCCACAAAAGGCAACTGATGTTCAATCAATTGTTAATTTTAAATCTGAGATTGATAGATTTTGTCAACGATAGGTATTAAAGGTTTGTGGTAAAAACGGGTATACAGAATTAGGTCACAGATCAGCCATGATCTGATTGAATGGGGGAACAGGCTCAAGAAGCTAAATGGCTTCCTCCTGTTACTATGCACTGGATTTAGCTTCCAGTAATCCTTGGACAGAGTCCTCACCAATATATAATTTAGCAGCTCAAAGTTATTCTTCAAAGCTGAATGCTTCCCATCAAACTGTTTGCAGTGTTGTGCTTGGTTCAGCATTTTACACAGATTGCTTTGAAAGAGAAAAAAATGACCTATTTGTAATGTCTCTGGCTGAGTCCATTTAATCACTGAGGCTGCCAGTAAATCTAAAGTTAAACAATAGGGGATCTTTTCCAAAGAGCTTTTATTGTCACATTGAGTGAGTTGTTCTGTGTTCACACAATTTAGTGCTGAGCAAAGAAAAAAATACAAAGAGTTGGCAACCATTTTATAGCAAGATCAAGAAAGAGTTCTTTATAATGGAAATGAATGTAAAAGCTTTGATTGATTGGAATTACTGCTGTGTAGAAAGAGCCTGAACACAAAGGGTATAGGTCTACCAGAGGTCGATACGGGAAGTTTCCTGTTTTAGCTGCTCACATGAACTGGGAAGATCAAAGTTGGCCTCAAATGGTGGGTTGTAAGATTGCCAATTCTTAATGTTTTCTTTTGAAACAGCAGCAATCTACATTGTTTTTGGTCCCCAAGTATCTTGTTCTCTTTCCTCTGTGAATACTTCTGTGCTATGCTGGTGTCTCCTATGTTGTGGCATGACCTTAAGACCAGACCACTTTTAGGAGGCAAGTGCAGGTCATCAGAGGAAGTAATGTCAAGTCACACATGACCGGTCAGTTGTGGGTGGAGCCTGAGATAGTAAGACGTGTTTAGATGAGCTTGTGCAGTAACCTTTTGTGTATATATGTTCCAGTTCAGTTAAAATAAAACCCCAAATTCATTTTGTATATTACTTGTGGTCCTGTGACTCTTAACAACAGATCACACACCAAAAGACAAGTTATATTACACATTGATCTCTCTGCCCCTTAATCTCTGTCTATTAGTGTCTGTCTCTCTTTACTGTAATGTTGCATTTTCCTTTTCTGACTCGCCGGGTGCGATTTTCAACAGTCGGCCTCCTGTTCCTTTACTGAGAAAACAAGCGATGGGCAGAGGAATATCTGGAGGTGACCTTGGACACTTATTTTCAGACAGGTTTTGAAACGGAGGCCCTGTGCTTCTGCCAAGAACAGGTGGGAGACTAATTGTGATCCTATGCCATTTGTAGGACCCTGATTGCAATTTTCAATGGGAAATGGGTGGAGTGTGAAAGGAACTTGCTGGTTTCACTTTCTCCAGCTGTTAAGAGGCCTAAACAGCAGTACTTAAAGGGACAGCTCCCAAAAAGTAAGATTTTGGAGTTTTAAAAGCACTAGGAGTCTATCTCCAGGCCCACAAAAATCTCCAAACTCACCAGTCAATCATTGTTATTTCCCTCCTGGTGTCTACTCTCTCTTGTCCCCAGGAGGGCCTTCCCTGCTGGTTGGCATCATGCTGCAGCCCTTGCAACTGAGCAACAAGTTCGAGGTTCTTGCAGCTTGTATGGACAAAAGTTACGGCTGTAGTGTGGATGAGCAGACTGACAGACTGACCATGGCACCATGATGCAGGAAGCACTTCAAGCAGGTTGGCGGGGGGGGGGGCGGTTAGTAAAAAGGAAAGTAGTGGTAGTTGGGGACAGTTTAGTGAGGGGGATTGACACTGTTCTCTGCAGCAAAGAGCAAGAGTCTAGAAGGCTGTGTTTCCTGCCTGGTGCCAGGGTTCGGACGTCTGCTCAGGGCTGGAGAGGAACTTACAGTGGGAGGGGTAGGATCCAGTTGTTGTGGTCCTTTTAGGGACTAATGACATATGCAGGACAAGGAAAGAGGTTCTGCATAGTCAGTATGAGGAGCTAGGCACCAAATTAAGAAGCAGAACCTCAAAGGTAATAATCTCTGGATTATCACAAGGAAATTGGCATAGGGCAAATACGATTAGATAAATGAATGTGCCGCTCAAAAACTGGTGTGGTGGAAGTGGGTTCCAGTTTGTGGGGCACTGGCACCAGTACTGGGGAAAGTGAGGGCTATACTGTTGGGATGGTCTACACCTGAACCATGCTGGGACCAGTGTTCTGGCGAGCCGCATAACTAGGGATGTAGAAAGGGTTTTAAACTAAATAGTGCGGGCAAGAGATCAAATTGGGAAGATGTGATAAATCAAAGAGTAGCGACAAGGCAAGAGAGAAAGATAATATAGGAAATGATAAACAGACCGTGACAGGAAGGGACAGTGAGTACAAATCTAAGATTAAATCAGCAGGTAAGGCTAGAGGTTACAAAAATAATAAAAGGACAAAACTAAAGGCTCTGTATCTGAATGCACATAGCATTTGAAAGAAAACAGAAGAACTAATAGCACAAATAGAAATAAATAAGTATGATTTGATAGCTATTACAGGGATATGACTGCAGGCTGATGTAGATTAATTAAGAAGGGGAAAATAGAGTACGAGAACAAGCTTGTGGGGAACATAAAAACTGACTAAATGTTTCTATAGGTATGTGAAGAGAAAAAGATTGGTGAAGACAAATGTAGGTCCCTTACAGTCAGAAACAGGGGACTTTATTATGGGGAATAAAGAAATGGCTGACCAACTAAATGCATACTTTGGTTCTGTCTTCACAAAGAAGGACACAAATATCATATCAGAAATGTTGGGGAACACATGAGAGAGAGGAACTGAAAGAAATCAGTATTAGTAGAGAAATGGTGTTGGAGAAATTGATGGGATTGAAGGCGGATAAATCCCCAGGGCCTGATGGTATGCATCCCAGAGTACTTAAGGACGTGGCCCTAGAAATAGTGGATGCATTGGTGGTCATCTTCCAAGATTCTATAGACTCTGGAACAGTTCCTACAGATTGGAGGGAAGCTAATGTAAGCCCACTATTTAAAAAGAGCGGTAGAGAGAAAGCAGGGAATTATAGGCCAGTCAGCCTGACGTCTGTAGTAGGGAAAATTCTAGAGTCCCTTATCAAAGATTTTATAGCAGAGCACTTATCGGGCAGAGTCAGCACGGATTTACAAAAGGGAAATCATGCTTGACAAATCTACTCGAATTCTTCGAGGATGTAACTAGTAAAGTTGGTGAGGGGGAACCAGTGGATGTGGTTTATTTGGACTTTCAGAAGGCTTTCGACAAAATCCCACATAAGAGATTAGCATGTAAAATTAAAGCGCATGGGATTGGGGATAATGTATTGCGATGGATAGAAAATTGGTTGGCGGACAGTAAACAAAGAGTAGGGATAAATGGATCTTTTTCCGAATGGCAGGCAGTGACTAGTGGGGTACCGCAGGGATCGGTGCCAGGACCGCAGCTATTCACAATATATATTAATGATCTAGATCAGGGAACTAAATGTAATATCTCCAAATTTGCAGATGACACAAAGCTGGGTGGGAGAGTGAATTGTAAGGAGGATGCAGAGAGGCTTCAGGGTGATTTGGACAAGTTGAGTGAGTGGGCTAATGCATGGCAGATGCAGTATAATGTGGATAAATGTAAGGTTATCCACTTTGGTAGCAAAAACAGGAAGGCAGATTATAATCTGAATGGCTATAAACTGAGAGAGGGGAATATGTAGTGAGACCTGGGTGTTCTCGTACACCAGTTGCTGAAGGTAAGCATGCAGGTGCAACAGGCGGTAAAAAAGGGCAAATGGTATGTTGGCCTTCATAGCGAGAGGATTTGAGTACAGAAGCACGGATGTCTTACTGCAATTATACAGGACCTTGGTGAGGCCACACCTGGAATATTGTGTGCAGTTTTGGTCACCTTATCTGAGGAAGGATGTTCTTGCTACAGAGGAAGTGCAGTGAATGTTTACCAGACTGATTCCTGGGATGGCGGGACTGATGTATGAGGAGAGATTGAGTCGGTTAGGATTATATTCGCTGGAGTTCAGAAGAGTGAGGGGGGATCGCATAGAAACATATAAAATGCTAACAAGATTTGACAGGGTAGATGCAGGAAGGACGTTCCTGATGGTGGGGGAGTCCAGAACCAGGGGTTATAGTCTCAGGATACTGGATAAACCTTTCAGGACTGAGATGAGGAGAAATTTCTTCACCCAGAGAGTGGTGAACCTGTGGAATTCGTTACCACAGAAAGCAGTTGAGGCCAAAATATTATATGTTTTCAACAAGGAGTTACATATAGCTCTTGGGTCTAAAGGGATCAAAGGGTATGGGGCGAAAGCAGGAGCAGGTTACTGAGTCGGATGATCAGCCATGATCGTAATGAATGGCGGAGCAGGCTTGAAGGGCCGAATGGCCTACTCCTGCTCCTATTTTCTATGGTTCTATGTTTCTATGTAGATTGGGACCTGATTATTGAAGGGTACATGACATTTAGGAAGGACAGGAAGCTAGGAAAAGGTGGAGGGGTGGCTTTGTTAATTCATGATGGTATCAGCACAATAGAGGGATGACCTAAATTCAGAAAACCAGGATGTAGAAGCAGTTTGGGTCGAGATGAGAAATGATAAAGGTGAGAAGTCACTTGTGGGAGTGGTGTGTAGGCTCCCTAACAGTAACTACATGGTCGGGCAGGGTATAAAGGAAGAAATAATGGGAGCTTGTAAGAAAGATATGGCGATAATCATGGGGGGATTTTAATCTATATATGGACCGGAAAAATCAGATGGGCAAAGGTAGCCTAGATGAGAAGTTCATAGAATGTTTTTGGGCTAGTTTCTTAGAACAGCACATTGTGGAGCCAACCAGAGACCTGAGGCTATACAAGACCTGGCATGGTGCAACGAGATAGGATTAATTAATGACCTAATCGTGAAGGCAGCCCTAGGTAGCAGCGATCATAATATGTTTGAATTTTACATTCAGTTTGAGGGAGAGAAGAGTGGGTCCAAGACTAGTATTTTAAACTTAAATAAGGGCAATTATGAGGGCATGAAAGCAGAGCTCGCTAAAATGAACTGACAAATTAGGTTAAGGGATAGGTCAATAGAGATGCAGTGGCAGACATTTAAGGAAATATTTCAGAATACACAGAATAGATACATTCCAACAAGAAAGAAAAATTCCAAGGGGAGGACCCACCATCCGTGATTAACTAAAAAAGTTAAAGATAGTATCAAACTTAAAGACAAAGCATATAATTATGCAAAGATGGATGGCAGGTTAGAAGATTGGACAGAATAGAAAAAGCAGGAATGAACGACTAAAAGATTAATAAGGAGGGGAAAATTAGAGTACGAGAGAAAGCTGGCGAGAAGTATAAAGACAGATAATTTGAGTTTCTATAGATATTTTAAAAAGAAAAGAATTAACAAAGTGAGCGTTGGTCCTATAGAAATTGAGTCTGAGGAATTAATAATGGATAACAAGGAGATGGAAGATGAACTGAACAGGTATTTTGCATTGGTCTTCACTATAGAGGATACAAGTAACGTCCCAGAAATAGCTGTAAATCCAGAAATGGAAGAGAGGGAGGAACTCAAGAAAATTACAATCACCAGGGAAATGGTACTGAGCAAATTGTTGGAGCTGTGGGCTGACAAGTCCCCAGGTCCTGATGACTTCATCCTATGGCCTTAAAGAAGTGGCTAGTCAGATATTTGATGCATTGGTTTTAATTTTACAAAATTTTCTAAATTGGGCGAAGAATCCATTAGATTGGAAAATGGTGAATATAACTCCTTTATTCAAAAAAGGAGGGAGACAGAAAGCAGGAAACTACAGGCCAGTTAGCTTAACATCTGTCACAGGGAAAATGTTAGAAGCTATTATTAAAAATGTTATCGCAGGGGACTTAGAAAAATTCAAGGTAATCAGGCAGAATCAACATGGTTTTGTGAAAGGGAAATCATGTCTAACCAACTGAGTGGAGTTCTTTGAAGAAGTAACATGTGCTGTGGATAAAGGGGAACCAGTGGATGTACTATACTTAGATTTTGCGAGGAGCAGCCTTGATAGAACGGGGTGCGGAGCGGACTTTCAGCTGAGCGGTCAATTTCAGTAAGTTACAAGTTAATCCCTTTTTTGTTTCGGAGGACCGGGGACTGCTGGGTAGGGGAAAACTATTTATTTGGGCAGTTTTAAAATCTTTGTCTTTTGCGAGGAGCAGCCTTGATAGAACGGGGTGCGGAGCGGACTTTCAGCTGAGCGGTCAATTTCAGTAAGTTACAAGTTAATCCCTTTTTTGTTTCGGAGGACCGGGGACTGCTGGGTAGGGGAAAACTATTTATTTGGGCAGTGGCAGTACCCGAGACACTACACGTGTAGTGTCTCCCACCCACCCTCCTCCTCTAACCAAAAAAAAAAGGACTCTAGGGTGTTGATAAGGTAAGCTTTTTATTTAAAACTTCAGTCCGTCGGATTGCTAAGCGAACAAGTTTTGACTTTTTTTTTCGTTTGGTTTTTCAGTAGATTTATTGGGAATCTAGAATAGTGGGAATGGAGGTAAAGGCAGTTGTATGTTCCTCCTGCAGAATGTGGGAGGTAGGGGTCGCCAAGAGTGTCCCTGCTGACTGCATCTGCGGGAAGTGCACCCAACTCCAGCTCCTCGCAGACCGCGTTAGGGAACTGGAGCTGGAGCTGGATGAACTTCGGATCATTCGGGAGGCGGAGGGGATTATTGACAGGAGTTATAGGGAGGCAGTCACACCTCAGGTAAAAGAAGTAGGTAGATGGGTTACCGTCAGGGGAAGGAAAGGGAACCAGCAGGCAGTGCAGGGATCCCCTGTGGCCGTTTCCCTCAACAACAGGTATACCGTTTTGGATACTGTTGGGGGGGACGACTTACCAGGGGTAAGCAATGGGGTGCAGGTCTCTGGCACAGAGTCTGTCCCTGTTGCTCAGAAGGGAAAAGGGAAGAGGAGCAGAGCATTAGTCATTGGGGACTCCATAGTTAGGGGAACAGATAGGAGGTTCTGTGGGAACGAGAGAGACTCACGGTTGGTGTGTTGCCTCCCAGGTGCCAGGGTACGTGATGTCTCCGATCGTGTTTTTGGGATCCTTAAGGGGGAGGGGGAGCACCCCCAAGTCGTGGTCCACATAGGCACCAACGACATAGGTTGGAAGAGAGATGGGGATTTAAGGCAGAAATTCAGGGAGCTAGGGTGGAAGCTTAGAGCGAGAACAACCAGAGTTGTTATCTCTGGGTTGTTGCCTGTGCCACGTGCTAGCGAAGAGAGGAATAGGGAGAGAGAGGAGTTGAACACGTGGCTGCAGGGATGGTGTAGGAGGGAGGGTTTTGGTTTCCTGGATAATTGGGGCTCTTTCTGGGGTAGGTGGGACCTCTACAAACAGGATGGTCTTCACCTGAACCAGAGGGGTACCAATATCCTGGGGGGGAGATTTGTTAGTGCTCTTCGGGGGGGTTTAAACTAAATCAGCAGGGGAATGGGAACCTAAATTGCAGTGCCAGTGTACAGGTTGTTGAGAGTAGTGAGGTAGGGGATAAGGTTACAGGGACGCAAGAGGGCACTGGCAAGCAAGAACTTGGTTTAAAGTGTGTCTACTTCAACGCCAGGAGCATCCGGAATAAGGTGGGTGAGCTTGCAGCATGGGTTGGTACCTGGGATCCTGATGTTGTGGCCATTTCGGAGACATGGGTAGAGCAGGGGCAGGAATGGATGTTGCAGGTTCCGGGATTTAGATGTTTCAGAAAGAACAGAGAAGAGGGTAAAAGAGGGGGGGGTGTGGCATTGTTAATCAAGGAAAGTATTACAGCGGCAGAAAGGACGTTTGAGGACTCGTCTACTGAGGTAGTATGGGCCGAGGTTAGAAACAGGAGAGGAGAGGTCACCCTGTTGGGAGTTTTCTATAGACCTCCGAATAGTTCCAGAGATGTAGAGGAAAGGATAGCGAAGATGATTCTCGACAGGAGCGAGAGTAACAGGGTAGTGGTTATGGGGGACTTTAACTTTCCAAATATTGACTGGAAATACTATAGTTCGAGTACTTTAGATGGGTCTGTTTTTGTCCAGTGTGTGCAGGAGGGTTTTCTGACACAGTATGTGGACAGGCCAACCAGGGGCGATGCCACATTGGATTTGGTACTGGGTAATGAACCCGGCCAGGTGTTCGATTTAGATGTAGGTGAGCACTTTGGCGATAGTGATCACAATTCGGTTAGGTTTACCTTAGCGATGGGCAGGGACAGGTATATACCGCAGGGCAAGAATTATAGCTGGGGGAAAGGAAATTATGACGCGATTAGGCAAGATTTAGGATGTGTAGGATGGGGAAGGAAACTGCAGGGGATGGGCACAAACGAAATGTGGAGCTTATTCAAGGAGCAGCTAATGCGTGTCCTTGATAAGTATGTACCTGTCAGGCAGGGAGGAAGTTGTCGAGCAAGGGAGCCGTGGTTTACTCAAGAAGTTGAAGCGCTTGTCAAGAGGAAGAGGGCGGCTTATGTTAGGATGAGACGTGAAGGCTCAGTTAGGGCGCTTGAGAGTTACAAGCTAGCCAGGAAGGATCTAAAGGGAGGGCTAAGAAGAGCAAGGAGAGGACACGAGAAGTCATTGGCGGATAGGATCAAAGAAAACCCTAAGGCTTTCTATAGGTATATCAGGAATAAACGAATGATAAGAGTTAGAACAGGGCCAATCAAGGATAGTAGTGGGAAGTTGTGTGCGGAATCAGAGGAGATAGGGGAAGCGTTAAATGAATATTTTTCGTCAGTATTTACAGTAGAGAAAGAAAATGTTGCCGAGGAGATTACTGAGATACAGACTACTAGGCTAGATGGGATTGAGATTCACAAGGAGGAGGTGTTAGCAATTTTGGAAAGAGTGAAAATAGATAAGTCCCCTGGGCCAGATGGGATTTATCCTAGGATTCTCTGGGAAGCCAGGGAGGAGATTGCAGAGCCGTTGTTGTTGATCTTTAAGTCGTCATTGTCGACAGGAGTAGTGCCGGAGGACTGGAGGATAGCAAATGTTGTCCCCTTGTTCAAGAAGGGGAGTAGAGACAGCCCTGGTAATTATAGACCTGTGAGCCTTACTTCGGTTGTGGGTAAAATGTTGGAAAAGGTTATAAGAGACAGGATTTATAATCATCTTGAAAAGAATAAGTTCATTTGCGATAGTCAGCACGGTTTTGTGAAAGGTAGGTCGTGCCTCACAAACCTTATTGAGTTTTTCGAGAAGGTGACCAAACAGGTGGATGAGGGTAAAGCAGTGGATGTGGTGTATATGGATTTCAGTAAGGCGTTTGATAAGGTTCCCCACGGTAGGCTATTGCAGAAAATACGCAAGTATGGGGTTGAAGGTGATTTAGAGCTTTGGATCAGAAATTGGCTAGCTGAAAGAAGACAGAGGGTGGTGGTTGATGGCAAATGTTCATCCTGGAGTTTAGTTACTAGTGGTGTACCGCAAGGTTCTGTTTTGGGGCCACTGCTGTTTGTCATTTTTATAAACGACCTGGAAGAGGGTGTAGAAGGGTGGGTTAGTAAATTTGCGGATGACACGAAGGTCGGTGGAGTTGTGGATAGTGTCGAAGGGTGTTGTAGGGTACAGAGGGACATAGATAGGCTGCAGAGCTGGGCTGAGAGATGGCAAATGGAGTTTAATGCGGAAAAGTGTGAGGTGATTCACTTTGGAAGGAGTAACAGGAATGCAGAGTACTGGGCTAATGGGAAGATTCTTGGTAGTGTAGATGAGCAGAGAGATCTTGGTATCCAGGTACATAAATCCCTGAAAGTTGCTACCCAGGTTAATAGGGCTGTTAAGAAGGCATATGGTGTGTTAGCCTTTATTAGTAGGGGGATCGAGTTTCAGAGCCACGGGGTCATGATGCAGCTGTACAAAACTCTGGTGAGGCCGCACCTGGAGTATTGCGTGCAGTTCTGGTCACCGCATTATAGGAAGGATGTGGAAGCTTTGGAAAGGGTGCAGAGGAGATTTACTAGGATGTTGCCTGGTATGGAGGGAAGGTCTTACGAGGAAAGGCTGAGGGACTTGGGGTTGTTTTCGTTAGAGAGAAGGAGGAGGAGAGGTGACTTAATAGAGACATATAAGATAATCAGAGGGTTAGATAGGGTGGATAGTGAGAGTCTTTTTCCTCGGATGAGGATGGCAAACACGAGGGGACATAGCTTTAAGTTGAGGGGTGAAAGATATAGGACAGATGTCAGAGGTAGTTTCTTTACGCAGAGAGTAGTAGGGGCGTGGAACGCCCTGCCTGCAACAGTAGTAGACTCGCCAACTTTAAGGGCATTTAAGTGGTCATTGGATAGACATATGGATGTAAATGGAATAGTGTAGGTCAGATGATCGGCGCAACATCGAAGGCCGAAGGGCCTGTACTGCGCTGTAATATTCTAATTCTAATTCTAATTTAATTTTCTAAGATTTCCGGAAGGCATTTGATAAGGTGCCACATCAAAGGTTATTGTGGAAAATAAAAGCTCATGGTGTAGAGGGTAACATATTGGCATGGATGGAAGATTGGCTAGCTAACAGGAAACAGAGAGTAGGCATACATGGGTAATTTTTCTCATTGGCAAGATGTAATGAATGGTGTGCCACAGGGATCTGTGCTGGGGCCTCAATCTTTTACACTTTATATCAATGACTTGGATGAAGGTACCGAAGGTATGGTTGCTAAATTTGCTGATGATACAAAGATAGGTATAAAAGTAACTTATGAAGAGGGCATAAGGAAGCTACAAAGGGATATAGATAGGTTAAGTGAGTGGGTAAAGATCTGGCAAATGGAGTATAATGTGGGAAAATATGAAATTGTCCAAAAAAAATAAAAAAGAAGCACATTATTTAAATGGTGAGAGATTGCAGAGCTCTGAGATGCAGAGGGATCTGGGTGTCCTAGTGCATGAATCGCAAAAGGTTAGTATGCAGGTCCAGCACGTAATTAGGAAAGCTAATGGAATGTTAGCATTTACCACGAGGGGAATTGAATACAAAAGTAGGGAGGTTATGTTTCAGTTATACAGGGCATTGGTGAGACCACATCTGGAGGACTGTGTGCAGTATTGGTCTCCTTATTTAAGGAAGGATGTAAATGTGTTGGAAGCAGTACAGAGAAGGTTTACTGGACTAATACCTGGAATGGGCGGGTTGCCTTATGAGGAAAGATTGGACAGGCTAGACTTGTATCTGCTGGAGTTTAGGAGAGTAAGAGGCGACTAGATTGAAGCATATAAGATCCTGAGGGATCTTGACAGGGTGGATGTGGAAATGATTTTCCTCTTGTTGGAGAATCCAAAACCAGGGGTCCCTGTTTAAAAATAAGTTGGTCGCCCATTTGAGACAGAGATGAGGAGAAATTCTTTCTCTCAGAGGGTCATGAGTCTTTGGAACTGTCTTCCTCAAAAGGTGGTGGAAACAGAGTCTTTAAATATTTTTAAGGCAGAGGTGGATAGATTCTTGTTAAGCAAGGGGGTGAAAGGTAATCAGGAGAGGTGGGAATGTGGAGTTGAGGTTACAATCAGATCTGCTATGATCTTGTTGAATAGCGGAGCAGGCCCGAGGGGCCGAGTGGCCTACTCCTGCTCCTAATTCGTATGTTCATATGTTCATATATGTACAATCAATGGGTTTAATATCTCATCCAAAAGTCAGCATCTCTGACATTACAGCACTCTCTCATTACTGCACTGGAGCATTTGCTCGAGTGTTTAGGAACACAGGAGCAGGAGTAGGCCATTCAGCCCATCGAGCCTGCTCCACCATTCAATATGATCTTGGCTGATCATCCACTTCAATGCCTTTTTCCCACACTATCTCGTATCCCCTTATGTCATTTGTATTTAGAAATCTGTCAATCTCTGCTTTAAACATACTCAATGACGGAGCTTCCACAGCCCTCTGGGGTAGAGAATTCCAAAGATTCACAACCCTCTGAGTAAAGACATTTCTCCTCATCTCTGTCCTAAGTGGCTTCCCCCTTATTTTGAAATTGTGTCCCCTGGAATTACAGCCTGGCTACCCGACTAGACCCGTGTCGGGTTCTGGTTGGGTCGGGTCTGTATCCCGAGTCCAGCATTCAGTCTCGGGTTGGGTCAGGCAGGACAGTGCTGCCTCCAAGAAGTAATCTTTCATTCAACATTAAGGTCAAGGCAGGAAATGTGCAATCTTCACTCTGCAGTGAGCATCTCTATGATGTCATTGCGCTCATGCTGTAGCTTCCATGCATCCAAAAGTGATTCTACACTCCAGTATACTACGGATGTAAAACAAAAGCTGTCTACTGGAGAAGGTTTAGCAGTGGTAAGTCCTGTAGTCGGAAAAGGTAAATCTTCCATTTGGAAACATTTCAATGCTGTTGTTTTCCGCGATAGTAGAAGGTCAAGTGGATTAGTACAATGCAATTCTTGCAAACTTCGACTAAAATATGACAGCAAAAAGACAGGAAATTCATCTTTGCAGCAGAACACTGAGAAAGGCTGTACTTGACCCACAGCAGGGACAAGTCAGTCGTACATAACTTTGTTTGTACAGACGGGCGAAAAAAACATACCCACTCACAAGAAATCAGAAATTACAGATTGTTTCAGTCCTGTATCTCTAAATAAAAATAAAAATAAATGCGTGAGTCTCTGTTGCAAGGATATTTGACCTTTCCAAACTGTCTTTGTTGAAGGGTTTGTTGAGCTAGCACAAGAGCTTATCAATGTGGGTGCTAAATACAGTTGAGTATCAGCATCAAATGTGTTACCGAATCCAAGTACAGTTTCAAGAAGCTGTCATGATGTGGCCGAAGAAAAGAGAAAACAACGAATTTCTCAGATTACTGACATACTGAAGGATGTGAACGTGGGAATGGCAACTGACATGTGGACGGATGACTAGCGTAAAACCATGATATGTCGATAACTTGTCATTACATCACAGCAGATTTTAAACTTAATGCCAAAGTTTTAACAACAACAATGTTTCCACTGGAGTATGCCAAAACTGGCAAAAACATCAGGCGAGAGATTTTAAAGCTTCTAGTGAATACTTTTGGATTCGACTCAGCAAATTTAAATAAATTAGTCTGGGTGACAAATCAGGGCGCTAACATCCTGCATATCATATCAACGTTCGGATTGTCAGGACCATGTATATAACACGGTCCTTTGACATTCACTTGATCCAACGGAATTAGCTTCCGAAGCTCTGGATGTTGTAGAAACTATACATCATACCAAAGCCTTGGTGACGTACGTTAAACAGTCTGGTCTTTCTGTACAGTTGTTTGAAACTTTAAATCCAATGGGAGAAACGAGGTACAGTACTGTGTATCTGACACTGAATTCAATTCAGGGTATTTATCATGAGCTACATGAGAAACTGGAACAGCGTGGGGAAAACTACAGGCTGGAAAACGTCGCCTCCGATGTCTTGCAGTTTTTGGTTGAGTTTCTTCAACCATTTTATAAAGCTCAGAGGAAACTCGAGGGAGACCAGTATCCTATATTGAACCTGGTAATTTCGGGGTTTGAGAAACGTAAACGACTCTGTATACCACTTTCGTCAAATATGGCAATACAAGCAGTTGTCAGGCAACGGCACAGAGAGTGGCTTCTGAAGAAGGTTGAAGTAAATGATGTGCACAAGGCAGCAACGTTTCTCTAGCCTAAATTTAATCAGCTGCGAATGTTGACCAGCCAAGATAGGGAAGAAGTTTGTTCTGAAGTGCGCAGATTTATCAACAACTTTAAAACAGAAGACCCTGTGAAGGAAATGAAAGTGGTTGACGATGAACCTGCAGCTGCCAAAAAAGCAGTGACTGAATTTGCTGAATGGGAGAATGTTCATGAAGAAGTGGAGGCAACTGATGAAGTGCAGCAGTACACAGCACAGAGTCCTGCTGTGTTGGCGATGGCAAACGAGCGTGTTCTGTCGGGCTGGTGGAAGGAACACAATGTTACATACCCTAATTTGGCCAGGCTGGCTAGAAGTCTACTTTGCATTCTGGCAAGCAGTAGCAGCAGTGAGAGGACTTCAGCGTAGCTGGAAGGACAATCGACCAGCGGAGGACTGCCTTTAAGCTTTCCAGCATTGAATCTATTCTTTTTTTACATGACAATTTATAAAACCTTTTTTCTTTTTTTTTGCTATGTCTGTAACTGAGACTACTAAATCAAATGTTCACCTAACTGCCTAAGCACCTAAGTGCTTTGTTGGAGTAGGCTATTTGTTTTCTTTTTAATCTACGGTTTGACATGATTTGTTTCTGTTTTATCTGGTTATTATCACAGTGTTGTTTGTGGGAGCTTGCTCTGGGCAATGGCTGCTGTGTTTCTTACTTCACAACAGTGACTGCAATTCACAAAGTCCTTCATTGGGTGGAAAATGATTTGGGACGTCCTGAGATTGTGAAAGGTGCTAGAGAAGAGCAAGTCTTTCTTTGCAGAGAGAAAATGGATCATCTCATGAGAAGACTGCTTAAAAATCATGAGGGAGTCAAGGCGTTATTTGAAAGTCTCGGAAGAGACAGACTGATATTTCTGACAGAAAAGAGAAATACTGTGTGTATTTGAAAGTTATCTACAAAAACTTAGTTCGGCTCCTTAATTTTATGTACTCAAAGAGTTGGAGCAAAGATGTTCAATAAATACATAACTATATTTGATCGCTGTTAGATTATTTGTTTTGCATTTTAATACGTCAAATCAGAGCTTCTGGGATGCTTTATCTCTTCTAAGACTGAACTGTAATCTTATAGAGGAACAAGATAGTCCAGTGTGTAAAAGCAATTCGCAAGCAAAGCTTGCTGCACCTAACCCACTGAGAATATTTCTTCCATTCCTTTAAAGAAGAGCCTTGTGGCTAAATTCAATGCGAGCTCGATTAGGAATTGTGGTCATGGTGGGACAAGAAGAAGTCATGCTTTGAAGGAATTATTTTAATCATTTTTCCTCAAATATTTTTAAAATAGAAACAGCAGCTCAGACTTCAGCTTGTCATTTAGCCTCTTCACATTTCTGCTGTTATTTAAATATTAGGTTAAGGGAAAAATATAGTCAGTCTGAATTCTTCCAGAGTCAGGTACATGAATAGATGCCAAGGTAACCAATATGATCTGGATGTACTCCAGAAACTTTCGCTCATGCTCCAAAAGTCTGCTTCCAAAGGATTCTGGGACAACGGGTCACAGGGAGAACAATAAACCCTTTTGCCGATGAAATTTCCACTAGAAAATGTCCAGATTATTATTTTGCTCTAAGAAAAACAAGAAATGCTTGAAACACTCAGCCGGCCTGGCAGCATCTGTGGAGAGAGAAGCAGAGTTAACGTTTCAGATCAGTGTCCCTTCTTCAGAACTGCAGTAAAACCTTGATACAGAGCTCATTATACCCACTCTTCACTCTGAAGTTCACACAGACACAAAAGAAGGTAACACATGGATAACCTTGATAACCAGGCCACAGCACCAATCACCAAGACGTTGATAAGCACTGAAATTATAGCTGGAAAGCCCAAGAGGCAATATTTACTGAATGTTTAGAGAGCATCATCTTTGATACAGTGGCCTTCTCCCCAGGAAACCTGAGCAACATCGAGAATGGCATATGTTAATTCATCCTCCTCCTTATGACAGACAATTCCTTTGAAGTGAGAATAACACATTAGTCAAGATTTGCATTTTCCCTGATACAGAGAAAACCATCGTGTGTGAAAGTGGGGGTTGGTGGGGGGGATGGGGAGGTTGGTGGAGGGGACGATTGGTGAGGGGGAGGGGGGGGTTGGTGGGGGGAGGGGGGTTGGTGGAGGGGGAGGGGTGAGAGGGATTGGTGGGGGGGAGGGGTGGTGGGGGGTTTGCTGGGGGGGGGTGAGGGGGGTTGGTGGGGGTGAGGGGTGGTTGGTTCCTAATGATGGAATCAGGCTAACCCATGATTCCCCACAATTTCATCTGCAGGAATAGTCTGCTGCCTGAACGGATGAACAGGATCACAAGTATTACCATTTGGACAAGGTAGAGCATAATAACATGTTTGATATCATTACATTTATTGCAATATTCAGGTTGTGTTGGGTCAGGGGTGAAAAAACCTAAAGGATTCGGGCCGGATTGCAATTTTATACCCGAGCAAGCCCTGGAATGGGACGATTATGTTTCAACTCAGAAGTGAAATTGCTACTGAGTAAAGACTGACATCTTATAAGTCTTGACAGTGATTGTCAGCAGGCTATTCACCCATAGGGATCTTCACACCCAAACCCAATCTTGTCCTTATATAACATTCCCAGTAACCCCTCCCTAACTCTGACACCAAGTGTAATGTGTACTGTGGTCCTGGCAGAGATCAGCTCATGTGTCTGGGCCAGGGATCAAACTTGGGAGCTTCCTGAATCATGCTCACTGAATAATCTCTCTGAGCCGTCAGGGGCCCATGTCTGTCCTTTATCTTTTCTTCCCATTGATGCATCTGTATAGTTTCAGGAAGCTGTTTAACACAGTAAAAGAGCAGCTTCTTAACATTTCCACAGCAATCCAAAGGGATAAAATGATCCACTATCAAATGGACGGACATGCGGCCTCTGTAATGGCTCCGTAATGTTTATAGACCCATAAACTGCTCTTTTAGGCTGGTGACTCCCTCTGACACAGCCTCCTTGACTTCTTTCAACTGTTTATATTTGATGTTTTTTCACATTGTGATAAAAAGGAACTTGCCTTTCATCTCGGACCCTAATCCATTACTAATAGGTGGCTGTTAAACCTTCTGACAGCTCTTACTTACTCAGCCTGTTGTCAAGGACTTGTTGGCTTAGCTGCTGTTTTTTTCCAAAGCATGAAAGGAATTCAATTCAACAATCTTTTCCCTATGAAACATTCACAATGTTGCTGTGGGAATTGGGTCTGAAACCTGAGCATGGATAATTGATGGAAATGATTACAGGAAGAAAAAAGCTAGTATTTCTATCATACCGTGTATGTCCTCAGAACACTCAAAGTTCTTCACATCCAATGAATTATTTTTGAAGTACAGTCACTATTGTAATTTAGACAAACACAGCAGCCAATTGGTGGCCAGAAAAGTCTCATAAACTTTAACAAACTGACCAGGTAATCTGTTCTGGAGGTGTTAATTAAGAGATAAATGTTGGCCAATAATTCTCCTGCTGTACTTTGAATAGTGCCATGGGATCTTTTACATCTGTCCAAACAGGCAGTCAGGGCCTTAGTTTAATATCACCTCTAAAAGACAGCACTTCAGACAGTGCAGCACTGCCTCAGCACTGATCTGAATTGTCAGCCTGGATATTTGTGCTCAAATCTCTGGAGTGGAGCTTGGACCTTTGAGAGGTGATCGTGCTACCCAATGAGATAAACTGATGGGAAATCTTGAACTTTATTCACCTGACCACTCCAAATGTGTGGGTTTAGTTCATATCAGCTGGCTATTTGATCATAGAGGGCATCACAGTCAAGTTCAATCCTGCCCTTCCCCAATGGCTAAATGCAGCATTGGTCAAATAAATAGCAATCATGAGTGAGAGTGCTGGCTGATTTTTCCCTTCCCTCACTGAAGAGTACTGAGATCTATGAAGGGGCAAGTTGGCTATGGTGGACTGGAAAAATACATTAAAAGATTTGATTGTAGACAGGCAATGGCTAGTATTTAAAGAAGTATTACACATTTTACAACAAATATACATTCCTCTAATACACAAAAACCCAACAAGAAAGGTGAATCAATAGTGGCTAACAAAAGAAGTTAAGGATTGCATTAGGTCAAAGGAAGTGGCTTAAGAGGTCAACAGACAAAATGGTAAGCCCAAGGATTGGAAGCAATTTAGAGTCCAACAAAGGAGAACCAAGGAACTGATAAAGAAAAAGAAAAGAGATTATGAATGTAAACTCACTAGAAGCATAAAGGTGGACTGTAAAAGAGTCTTTAAATATATGAAAAGGAAATGATTAGCAAGGATAAATGTGGATCTATTGCAGGCAGAGACAGGAGAGTTTGTGGTGGAGAATGAGGAAATGGCGGAGAGACTAAACAATTACTTTGTGTCTGTCTTCACGGAGAAAGAGACAGAAAATCTCCCAGAAATACTAGGGAACGTAAAAATGAGGAACTGAAAGTAATTATTATCAATAAAGAGGTAGTACTTGAAACATTAATTGGATTGAAAGTTGATAAATCCCCTGGTCCAGATGAGCTACATCCTAGAGTATTGAAGATGGGGGCTATAGAGATAATGGATGCATTGGTGGTTAACTTACAAAATTCTATAGATTCTGGAAGGGTTCCTGCAGACTGGAAAGTAGCAAATGTAGCCCTATATTTCAGAAGGGAGCAAGAGAGAAAATGGAGAACTACAGACCTGTTAGTTTGATGTTAGTAGTTGGGAAAATTTTAGAATCAATTATAAAGGATGCGATAACTGGACACTTAGAAAATAATGATATGATTGGGCAGAGTCAACATGGACTTTTGAGAGGGAAGTCTCGTTTGACAAACCTGTTGGAGTTTTTTGGGGACGTTACTTGTAGCATAGATAAAGGTGAACCAGTGGATGTGGTGTATTTGGATTTTCAGAAGGCTTTTGATAAGGTCTCACATAGGAGGTTAGTAAACAAAATTATAGCACATGGGATTGAGGGTAATATACTGCAATGGACTGCGAATTGGTTAACAGACAGAAAGCAGAGAGTAGGAATAAATGGGTCATTCTCAGGATGGCAGGCTGTTACTAGTGGGATACCGTAAGGATCAGTGCTTGGGCCACAACTGTTTACAATCTATAGAAATGATTTAAATATGGGGGCCAATTGTAATATTTCCAAATTTGCGGATGACACGAAACTAGGAGGGAATTTAAGTTGTGAGGAAGATGCAGGAGACTTCAAAGAGATTTGGACAGGTTAAGTGAATGGGCAAGAACATGGCAGATGGAATATAATGTGAATAAGTGTGAATAAGTGTGATAGAAAAAACAGAAAGACAGAGTATTTCTTAAATGGTGAGAGGTTGGGAAGTGCTGATGTCCAAAGAGACCTGTGTGTCCTTGTTCATGAGTCACTAAAAACTAGTACGCAGTTGCAGCAAGCAATTAAGAAGGCAAATGGTATGTTGACCTTCATTGCAAGGGGATTTGAGTACAGGAGTAAATATATACTGCTTCAATTGTATAAAGCCTTGGTGAAACCGCATCTGGAGTATTGTGTACAGTTTTGGTCTCCTCATCTAAGGAAGGATGTACTTGCCATAGTGGGAGTGCAACGGAGGTTCACCAGACTAATCTCTGGGATGGCGGGAGATTGAGGAGACATTGAGGAAACTGGGCCTGTATTCTCTAGAGATTCGAAGAATGAGAGGTGATCACATTGAAGCTTACAAAATTCTTACAGGGCATGAAAGGGTAGATATGGATAGGATGTTTCCTCGAGCTGGTGAGTGTAGAACAAGGGGACACAGTCTCAGAATAAGGGGCAGGCCATTTAAGACTGAGATGAGGAGGAATTTCTTTATTCAGGAGGTGGTGAATCTGTGAAATTCTCTACCCCAGAGGGCTGTGGAAGCTCAATCATTGAACATATTCAAGAGAGAAATCGATAAATTTCTGAATACTAACGACATCAAGGGATATGGGGATAGTGGGGAAAAATGGCGTAGAGGTAGATGATCAGCCATGATCTGTTTGAATGGCTGAGTAGGCTTGATGGGCCGATTGGCCTACTCCTGCTCCTATTTTCTATGTTCCTTTGATCCTATGAACAACTGGATGAGATCAGTTAATCTGACAATGATTAAGGTTTCTGGTTTGGACTTTTTAAATGGTGTCTATCTGACACTGATTGTTCCCTTGAGCAAGCCACATTCTATAAATGCACATCTTAGGCTGGTACTCAGACTGTAAGTCTTAAACTGGTACATTTACTGTACATTGTAGGGTGATAGATCATTGTTACATGGTAGGTTGGTAGATTGTACATTGTAAGTTGGTAGACTGATGGTACATTGATAAACGGACTCTACACTTTAGTTTGCATGATCCAGGATTGAAAATGAACCAATTTAGCAGTAACACTGCACTCTGAAGTCAGCATAGTGTTCTTATTATATCTCCAGAACAAAATATCACCCTCAGGAACTGACACAGGCAAAAGCTGCTAATCCAGTTTATCTACAAATTAATCAATTAGCACAAAAATATAGAAATACTAGATAGCCGATCAAAGGTATACGGAGCATCTAAGACTGGGAATGATTCTCGCTGATATTATTGAGATTTTAACCCAATGAATAGGGTAATCCCTGTATTAATTTAGCAGACAGGTGAATTCTCCTGGTGTCCGGGCCATCATTCAATCAACATCACTAAAACTGATTATCTGGTTACTATTTTGTGAGACCCTACTGTGTGCAAATTGTGTCCTACGTTTCCTATGTTATAACAGTGACTGAACTTCAAAGGTACGTTGGCTGTAAAATACTTTACAATGTCCTGAGGTCTTGAAAGGTGCTATTATAAATACAAGTCCTCTTCTTTCTAATGAATAAGTTATGTTTGATCCAAAAATATTGCCAGAAAGTGGTAATTTATCCTATTCACAAAAATAGACAATTTATGGCACAGAAGGAGGCCATTCAGCCCATCGTTTCAATAACAGCTGGAAAAGAATTATCCAGCCTAATACCAGTTCCCTCCTCTTGATTCACAGCCTTATAGGTTACAGCTCTTCAAGTACATATCCAAGTATTTTTCATTTTTTTCAAACTCTCCAGGTAATTCTGAAGATACCAGCAGTATATAGAGATACACACCCGCACACAAACAAGAAAAACATTCTATCTTTGACATGTAAGAATTGGGCCTTTCCTCCTCTGTATGCCTTGTGCCACACTACATGGTGCACTTATTCACTGAGTCACCAGGGAGGTGTGATGATGAGAAAATTACCGTTCAGTCTGGCTATTAGTGGGGGATGTCGGGAGAGGGAATAGGGTTAGGTTTGGGCCGACCGTTCTGTTATTACCCATTAGATATAGTTTTTTTCTTCTACAGCCTTCACCAGACATAGGATGTGGATACAGGGCAAGCACTTTACTTAGCACTGAATAGATTTAGCTATCCTGCCTCTGCTGGAATGTGCATGTGTGTGGACAGAATTGGACTCAGCTGTGATACACACAAGGGAATTGAATATCAGACTGTCCAGGTTGACATAGAAAGAGGCTCTCCAGGAATGCGTCCCAACAAGATTTCCCAATCCAGCTCATCGGCCTCCACATTATTCCTGCCAGTTTGGGATGAGAGTCAACATCAGGATATGCAAATGAGGCCCTGGAGTAGATGGATTTTTGACTGCTTTATGCACCTCTTGATTCCTGGCCTGAGTTAAAATCTCCCTGACTGCATGGATTGCTGATTGCTTTGGCCCACGCACTTCCAAATTCCCAATCTGAGTTATAATCGATCCCATGGTGTTTGCTGAAAACTGCCTCTAGCTCCATTGCTAACTGCCAGCTTAAATCACCTGGAACTGGGACCCTGCTCAATAGACAGGCAAGTGCCCTGTTAATGTGAATTTCTGTCATTGTACATTCCACACTGCCACATTGTGAATATCTCAGTTGTAACGATGTACGTTTACTGAAGTGTTTGCTGTTTCATTCATGTCGCATTAATTGTTTTTCAGAAGGTGCACTATTAATTTCAAATATACATTTAAATTCAATACTACCTGGCACAGTCAATGGGTAAGAGTGACCCCAGCACCACATCCCAGGCTGAAGAAGTCACAGATATAACTTTTAATGAAAGGACTTCTGTAGCGTTCTTGTTTACTGTTTCTCACTACAGGAACATATGCTTATCTGATATTGCAACAGCCCCCTGGTCAGGTATTTTCCACAAAACACTGAACTCCTTTCATTTTCACTTTCATGTACCATATATTCTCAAATACTCAAGCCCACACATACAACCATGACATTCCTCCCTTATCAGACTAAAACATGCCCATGACTTTTGAACATAATCACAAAACACAATCTTCATATCGTTTTGGTGGTCTCCTCTCACACCGTGGTCTTCCTGTTGTCTCAGGAACTCTGATCACCACGTCAGGATTTGGAAATGTTGTTGGCCCCTCTGGAACTGATAGTTCTCCCTCTGGATAACAAGCTGTCTGCCTGCCAACAGCATCATTGGACATCTGAATTGCTGAATGTCAGCTTCGCCTCAGCTCCTACATCTGATTCATCTGCTGCTGTGTCTTTGTCACCATGGTACTTTTAACGCATGAAGAATTTCTGTCATACAGTACTCCTTCTGGTGACTGTACAATCACACTGTTTCCCTTCTTGGCAATGACAGTGTACGGCTTGGGGTAATATGGTGCATCCATCTTACTCGGTCTCTCCCGACTTAGCAATACTTCATCACCTGGCATCACATCAGACTGTCTGGCTCTCCTATGGTCTGCATAAAACTTTGCAACATCCTTTTACTCAGCATCATGATCTCAAACCTCCTGATCAACTCTACTGTCCCTCAGCTCTGGTATCTTGGTGCATATTTTGTGTCTAAATAACAACTCAGCTGGGCTCTTTCCTGTTGTAGTGTGTGTACATGTAGTGCTCTATACATGGCCATATATGACAACAACACCTCCTTCCAGTCTTTACCCTCAGCCTGAGCAATCCTCATTTTTTTCTCTAGGGATTGGTTTTGTCTTTCCACTTCCCCATTTGTCTGTGGCCATTTAGTTGTTACTCTGTGATGGTGAATACCTGTGACTTGCATGTAATCTGCAAAGGTCTGTGAAATGAATTGTGGCCCATTGTCTGAATGCAAAGTGACTGGTAGACCATGTCTAGTAAATATTTCAGTCAATGCAAACATCTTTTTCTCTGCGGTTGTAGATATTCAGAAAAAAAGGCTGTAATAGTCAATCACCACTAGTATGGACTCTCCTGATGGAAATGGGCCTAAGAAATCAACTGCTACATCCTCCTATAGTCCAGACGATAACAGTGTACTGCGTACTGGTTCTGGTGGATTGGGTCTACTGACAAGCTGACATCCATGAAATGTTTTGACAAACTGTTCCACATTTTTCTCTATCCCTGGCCAACATACTTTGGATTGTAAATTTTGCTTAGTGCCAATCACTCCCAAGTGACCCTCATGAGCTAGCATCACCGGTGTAGGCCTAAGTTTTTGTTGCACTATAAGTCTGTTACCTCTGAGAATACACTTCCCAATTGTGCACAGATCATCTCATATAACAATGTATGTCTTGAATGGGCAATTCTCCCAATTTCCAGTTTGGATTCTCTGTCTGATGTCATTCAGTTCTGAATCTTTGACTCTCTTTCAATCTCTCTAGTTGTCATTGCTTCGGTGTAGCATGAACTGCCTCACACTGCACGAATGATTCAGCTTCCTTCTGTAGTGAGGATCTGTGTGTTTGTCCTTCAACTGGAACTATGATGTGTTACGACCAGGTGAGAAGGGGTCTAGGGGTTCCCTCTCAGCTTTTGTCTGGTTTAATCGTAACAGGGTTTAATTTTAGAAACACTGTGTTTTTAGCTCCCCCTTAGTGAATCCTTGTTCACTGCTCCAATTGTAAGGCAAAAAAATCAAGCAGGTTTCCTTAGATTTAAACAAGAAAGGTAGAAGTTTATTAATCTTAAACTCTAATCCGGTTAATGACTATGAATATGCGATGCGACCACGCTAGCATGCATACGCGATAAACATACACGCAGATAGAAACAGAAAAAGTAGAAAAGAATAAAGGGGAAAAGTTTGAGGCAATATCGGAATTATAGTTACAGTCCTTTGAGTTCAATGTGGAGTCTTTGTTTGCCAGTAAGTCCTGTTATTCATCGGGGCCCAGTTCATTCTTCAACTTGTTTCTATGTCGGAGTCTATTCTCTCTTGAGGTTTACGTGTCTTCTGTGGGTCCGGTGGCTTGGGAGAAAGCGAGCGAGAGACAACCAGGAGAGAGGCTTCCTTGTTCCAGCTTCAGTTACAAACTCTAGTCTCAATTCAAACTATCCTGTGTCTCATTCAAAAACCTGGACCAGCTGGTTAGTTATATGACCAGCTGGTTTAACCAGTCCTGTCCTTGTGGATTGTATCAGCTTAGCAGTCCCTGGAATATGCTTCCTTACACCTTCAATGTCGGGTGATCAAAATCAATCTGGGTTCATTGGCCCGGGGAGTAGTTCTTTGTCTCCACAAGCACTGTCTTTTAGTATGCAAATATCCTCCAGTCAAAGGTCTGGTGATCTCTTTAACAAGTCATTTCTTCACTCCAGCAACAGTTTAAAATCAATGTTTGTATGATGAAATTAATATGCCTCATTCTTGGCAGGTGGGGGTCTTGGTCAGTCAGTTTCTTGATCTTTGCCTCAACCTTCCCTCTCAGACCAAAAGGTCTTCTGTGTACAGGCTGAGTTACAGATTTCATGTTCTCGTCAATTGTTAATCTCACTTGGCAGTTGTGCAACTTCCCAATTCCTTGAAACTCTGGTCCAAACTCCTCTCGAAGCTCCACATAGGATTTCACAGAATTCACTTTCAATCCAATGTGTAGCACCCCCAAGGCTTGGCCAGTTTCTCTTCTCAGAAGAGGCTCATCATCCTCCTCAATCACTGTGAATTCTGCCTCTACATTCCAATCCCCAGTTCTCACACTCGCAGTGAAACATCCCACAGTTTGAAGCTGGGTTTTAGATGTGTAAAGATAAAGCTTTTCAAGATGTACTCTTGATTCTCTCTGTCTTCAGTTCTTCCCACAGTGCTCTGCTGATGACATTACAGTCACTGCCTGAATCTACATTAATACTCACTTCAACACCCCTAACAACATCTGGAACATTCTCACAGTTGCTTCCATTGAGAGAAAACGTGTATCCACGATTGCTATTCGTGTCCTCACTCACTGCATCTTATTCAACTTGTCTCGCAGTTGTACTACTTTCATCTCTCATTCCTTTACATGGTTTGCCAGGCTTCCCACTCTGCTCAGCTTTGCTTTTGCACTTCTTGGCAAAAAGGTCTTTGTGCCCACGTTTTCTGCATATCTTTGCCTTGGCAGGGCAGCAACCATCTCTTCCATAGTGCCCCAAGTTGGCAAATCTGAAACACTCTCTCAGACATTGGTTGTTTACTTTTACATGTACCTGGGTTCCGTTGTGTCACTTGATTAATCTCAGATTTTGTCATGTGATGGTGGAAATGGGACCAAGTTTCATGCTGTGAACTTGTCCACCCACTGCTTCCAATGCAGCCGCTTTTTTCAAAGAGTCATCCAACATTAAGTCAGCTTCTCTTTCCAGCAGCCTGATCCTCAACTTATCCGACAGGCAACGTTGGACCACCGGATCCATTATCTGATTATTCAGGTCCATCGCAACATAATTACATCCATACGACACCTGCCTCAAAAGAGTCACAGATTGGGTTACTGTTTCCCCCTCTTTCTGTCTCATTTGATGGAAAACATGCCTTTGGAATGTGGCATTTGGTGTCGCCACATAATGGTCCCTACACGTTCATAATCTGTCTTTTCTTCTGTGTCAGGCAACGTCTTGAAATTCTCCCTCACTGACACACTCACATTGAACAGCAATAAGACCCATCGCTGTGCTTTCTGCGCCTCCATTGCCCCATCCAAAAACAAACCGCGACTGTCAGCGTACGCTTCAAACTCCTCCAGGCACGCTTTCCATTTCACACTGACGGTACTGGCATCACCTGTCGGATGAAATGGCTCAATTCCCCGGACCGCTGACATATCAGATCCAGCAAATGCCATGACACAATCCTAAATATCTCTGAATTTACCTCTGTACTGTTTGTTGTTATATCCACATCGCCAATGTCACAGCTCAGGCTGAAGAATCACACTTCAAGTCATAGACTTCACTTTAATAAAGATTTAACAAGCTTTAATAAAAGATTTCTTTGGAGTTCTTGCTTACTGCTGCTCACAACAGGAACATATGCTTATCTGACCTTACAACAACCTCTAGGTCAGATGTTTTCCCCAAAACACTGAGATCCTTTCAGTTTCACTTCCAAGTACCATATATTCTCGAATACTCAAGCCCACGCATTCAAGCATGAAAGTCATACCAGACCTCGAGGCACCAGTGGGATCTCATATTCCCAATCACTCAACAAACTGCGACTGTAACTTTATCCAAAATGACTGTTGTTGAAAAATAGCAGCACAAAAACCAGTAATAATTACAGCACAGGTAAGCCTGGTCAATGGGTTACTGCCTTATTTTACACGGGTTCCGGGAATTTTATTCATTACTTTGGGATAATTTTCCACAATTCTGCTTTCTTTTCAGTGAAATGTGCAAAACAGTGGACTTGCCGATGAGTAAGAAAGAAAGATCTTGCGCAAGGTTTTGCTGGGGTGACGGTGGTGGGTGGTGTTTGACAGTAAACTGTTGTCATTCGCTATCATTACACCTCTGAAACTCACTGTAACTTCAGGATGTCAGGTGTGCACAGATCAGCCTGCAAATCCTGAAGTTGGTGTCTGTCAATCAGCCCTTCGATGCAGGCTGCACTGTGGACCCCACCAGCCCCCGGCCCCAGAGGCAACGATCACTGAAATCAGTGACAATTTCACCTATCCCACTCCCACATGACAGTTAGAAAACCCATAAAAAGCTACACCTTGTTCAATCAGGTGTCACTGGATTTGTAACAGCAACATAATTAATGAAATTGGATGAACAACAGAATTTGGCCCAGAAAAATAACTTTATAATTGTGGAGTGCTGCTAAACGATTAATTAGTAGATTTTTCAAGATAATATTTTTCATAATTTCATTTAAAAACTGTTTTCAAAGTATTTTAGCCTTCACCGCAGGTGTGTGTCCCAATCTTTAATTTGCTCCATGTAAAAATGTTTGAAATGATTTTATTTTGCTGCTTTCTCTTTCCAGTCTGTGTGTCTGTGAAAATCCTTTGATGTGATTGGCTGCTTGGACATGACTCCAGCTCCACACTGGAAATCCCCAGTAAAGAACACTGCAATCAGTGCCTTGCACAGAGATAGAGGTGAAATTATCACCAGAAAGATCGCTCAGTGAGAGTTACTTCATAGTCAACAGTAAGTGCCCTTGCTTTGCTAACCACAAACTCCCACCCCTTATATTTATACAGTGCCTTTCACAATTTCAGGACATCCCAGCACATTACAGACAATAGCGAGCTAGTTCCCACCTCTTATACCATCTATGCTCAGCACAGGCAAGCTACCTATTTCAGGCTAATGGTGCTAACCATTTCCATTACCATTGGGGTCAATTACAAAGTTGGCACTTATAATATAGTAAGCACTGACTATCCTGGCAGTTCAGTAAGGACTTAGCCTGCGCTTACCAATTTAAAAGACTGTACTGATTTCAGCCATTGTCATGTCTTCAAGGAGATCAGTCTGCTGCCTGCACCTCATTAAAGTGTAATTACCTTTGTGATGAGATTCTGGCTGCAACTGCTAACAATTGGGGCTGCAGTTGCTAAGTGAGATTTCTGTTTTTTGAAAAATACGTTTGTCATGCTAGGCCCCCACCTGCCAAGAATAAGGCACATCAATTTTGTCATGAACATTGATTTTTAGCTGTTGTTGGAGTGAGGAAATGACCTGTTAAACAGATCGGCCGTGGCTGGCAAAAAAACATGCACATACTAACAGACATTGAAGGTGAGGAAGTGCATTCCAGGACCTGTTAAGGAGGATACAATCCACAAGGGCCAGGACTGGTTAGAGCAGCTGGTCACATGACTAACTGGCTGTTCCAGGGTTTTCTTTTGAACTGGCCACAGAGAGTTTGAACTCAGAAAGACGTTTTGCTCCTGGACTGAGAAGATCTCTCCTGTCTGCTCCCATCTCTTTCTCACAAGCCTCTGAATCCACATGAACCCAATCCAGAAAAGTCTCCGACAGCGAACAAGGTTTAAGAAGAATACTGGGCCCCAACAAAAAGCAAAATCTATCTGCAATCAAGGACTCTGCAGTGAGCTCTAAGAACCGTAACAAAAACTCTTCAGATATTGCCTCAAGGTTTTATAGCGTCATAGAGTCGTACAGCATAGAAACAGGCCCTTCAGCCCCCCGCATCCGTGTCGACCATAATGCCACATGCCTGCATTAATTCCATATCCCTCTATGCCTTGCTCATTCAAGTACCTGTCCAGATGCCTCTTAAATGTTGCTACAGTTCCTGCCTCCACCACCTCCTCTGGCAGCTCATTCCAGATACCCACTATTCTTTGTGTGAAAAATTTACCCCTTTGATCCCCTTTAAACCTCCTCCATCTCACCTTAAATCTATGCCTTCTAGTTTTAGTCACTCCTACCATGGGAAACAGACTCTGGCTATCTACCCTATCTATGCCTCTCATAATTTTATATACCTCTATCATGTCCCCTCTCAGCCTCCTTCGCTCCAGGGAAAACAGACCCAGCCTATCCAATCTCTCTTTATAACTCAAGCCCTCCAAACCAGGCAACATCCTTGTGAATCTTTTCTGCACCATCTCCAGCTTAATCACATCTTTCCTGTCGTGCGGCGACCAGAACTGCACACAGTACTCCAAGAGCGGCCTAACCAACATTATGTACAACTGTAACATGACGTCCCAACTCTTGTACTCAATGCCTCGGCCGATGAAGGCAAGCATGCCATACGCCTTCTTCACCACCCTGTCTACCTGTATTGCCACTTTCAGGGAACTATGTACTTGCACCCCAAGGTCTCTCTGCTCAACAACACTCCCCAGGGCCCTGCCATTCACTGTATCTGTCCTGACCTGGTTTAACTTCCCAAAATGCATCACTTCACACTTGTCTGCATTAAATTCCATTTGCCAATCCCTTGCCCACTTTCCCAGTTGATCTATATCCTGTTGTAACCTTAGACAACCTTCTTCACTGTCCACTATACCACCAATTTTGGTGTCATCTGCAAACTTATTAATCATGCCCCTTACATTCACATCCAAGTCATTAATATAAATGACAAACAACAAAGGGCCCAGCACCGATCCCTGTGGCACACCACTGGTCACCGGCCTCCAATCTGAAAAACAACCCTCCACGACCACCCTCTGCCTCCTATCATCAAGCCAAGTTTGTATCCAATTGGCTAGCTCACCCTGGATCCCATGTGTTCAAACCTTCCGGACCAGCCTACCATGCGGGACCTTGTCAAAGGCCTTTCTATAGTCCATGTAGACAACGTCCACTGCCCTGTCCTCGTCCATCCTCTTGGTCACCTCCTCAAAAAACTCAATCAAATTCGTGAGACATGATTTCCCACGCACAAAGCCATGCTGACTATCCCTAATCAGACCTTGCCTTTCCAAATGCATATAAATCCTGTCTCTCAGAATCCCTCCCAAAAACTTTCCCACCACTGATGTAAGGCTCACCGGCCTGTAGTTCCCTGGCTTATCCCTGCTGCCCTTCTTAAATAAAGGCACAACATTAGCTATCCTCCAGTCTTCCGGTACCTCACCCATGGCTAACGATGATACAAAAATCTCTGTGAAGGTCCCAGCAATCTCCTCCCTTGCTTCCCATAGCATTCTAGGATACACCTGGTCAGGCCCTGGGGATTTATCCACCTTAATGCGCTTCAAAACCTCCAACACCTCCTCCTTTGTAATGCTGGTATGCTCCAGGATATCGTTGTTCCCTCCGTTGAACTCATTAGCTTCCATGACCTTCTCCACAGTAAATACAGACGAGAAGTATTCATTTAAGACCTCGCCCATTTCCTGTGGCTCCACACATAGATTACCACACTGATCCTTAAGGGGACCTACTCCCTCCCTGCCTACCCTTTTACTCTTAATATACTTACAGAATCTTTTAGGATTCTCCTTTATCATATCTGCCAAGGAAATTTCATGGCCCCTTTTCGCCCTCCTAATTTCCTTCTTAAGTGTAGTCCTATATCCCTTTTACTCCTCGAGGGACTCGCTCGATCCCAGCTGCCTATACCTGACATATGCCTCCTTCTTTGTCCTGACCAGACCCTCAATATCCCTCATCAACCAAGGTTCCCTAAACTTGCCAGCCTTGCCCTTCAATCTAACAGGAACATGCCGGCCCTGAACTCTTCCTATCTCACTTTTAAAAGCCTCCCACTTGCCAGACATCCCTTTACCTGTAAACAGCCTCTCCCAATCAACTTTTGAGAGTTCCTGTCTGATGCCATCGAAATTAGCCTTCCCGCAAGTTAGGACTTCAACTTGAGGATCAGTCCTATCCTTTTCCATAACTATCTTGAAGCTAATAGAGTTATGGTCACTGATCCTATAGTGCTCCCGCACTGACACATCAACCACCTACCCATCCTCATTTCCTAAGAGAAGGTCAAGTGTAGCCCCTTCTCTAATAGGGCCATCCACATACTGCTTCAGAAAACTATCCTGGACACACTTAACAAATTCTTTCCCATCTGATCCCTTAGCACTAAGGCAGTCCCAGTCAATATTAGGGAAGTTAAAATCACCTACTATTACAACCCTATAATCCCTACACCTATCTGTGATTTCCCTAGATATATGCTCCTCCAATTCTCTCTGACTATTGGGGGGCCTATAGTATAATCCCATCAAAGTGATCACACCTTTCTTATTTCTAAGTTCTACTCATATGGCCTCGCTGGGCGTTCCTCCCGGGATATCCTCTCTAAGTACTGCCGTGATGTCCTCCTTAATCAATAGTGCAACTCCCCCTCCTCTCTTACCTCCGCCTCTGTCACGCCGGAAAGATCGATACCCCGGAACATTGAGCTGCCAGTCCTGCCCATCCCTCAACCACGTTTCCGTAATAGCTACAATATCACAATCCCATGTACCGATCCATGCTCTGAGTTCATCTGCCTTACCTGTAAGGCTTCTTGCATTAAAGTAATTGCAGTTTTGCCTACCAGAACTTCCACTCTCCCTGTCCTGCCCCTGCCCAGCCTGCCTCCTGGACTTGCTTGCTTTAATCTCTACATTTGCCTCAGCTATCTCATCAGAGAGACTACTACTTTGGGTCCCACCCCCCCCTGCCAGACTAGTTTAAACCCTCCCGAGTAGTACTAGCAAACCTCCCCAAAAGGATATTGATCCCCTTCCAGTTCAGATGCAGCCCGTCTCTCTTGTGCAGATCACCTCTGCATCAGAAGAGATCCCAATGATCCAAGTAGCTGAAGCCCTGTCACCTACAACAGCTCTTCAGCCACACATTCATTTTCCTTATCCTCCTATTCCTACCCTCACTAGCACGTGGCACAGGGAGTAATCCTGAGATTACAACCCTGGAGGTCCTGCTTTTTAACCTTCTGCCTAATTCCCTATATTTACTTTGCAGGACCTCATCTCTCTTTCTGCCTATGTCGTTAGTACCAATATGGACCACAACCTCTGGCTGCTCACCCTCCCCTTTCAGAGTGCCCTGTGCCCGCTCAGAGACATCCTTGACCCTAGCACCAGGGAGACAGCACACCATCCACTTTTTTTTTTCTTCTGCTCTTTTCTGTCTCTGTTTGCATGTATGTATCATGTATGTATCATGTATGGATGCTAGCGTGGGCGCGTTGTATATCCATAAGCGTTAACCGAATTCGAGTTTAAGTTTAATAAATTTCAACTTTTCTTCTTTAAACCTAAGAAAAACTGTTTGTGCTGGTTTCTTTGCCTTATAATTGGAAGCGGTGAAGAAGGATTCACCAAGGGGGAACTAAAAACACAGTCTGTTTAAAAATAAAACCCTGTTACGGTAAGACCAGGTGAAGGCTGAGACGGACCCCCAGACACCTTTCTCACCTGGTCGTAACAACGTTGGTTACTTACCTGTTTGGTTTAACTGGTCACTGTGTACAGTGGGCAAATCATGTTAGCACCAATGTACCAGCTATAAGCAGTGTGGACTATAATTTTGCAGTGTAGTGACTGTTGTAATGTAGCGAAATGTAATGTGCAAACAGTAACGTCCTTGTACATGAGTACAGTGGCACTTTCTGCAATTTTACAGACTGATCTGTTTATTTCAGAAAGCTAGGTTTTGGACTGGTCATATCCCAGCCTTCCTTGTATTTGGATCTGCCAGCCACCTTAATCCAGGTGGAATTGGAAGCTAGTCTCAGTAATGGTGCCATCAAATTATCATCTATTGTCATAAAAACCCATCTGTTTCACTTATGTCTTACATGTGACTCCAGACCCACAGCAATGTGGTTGACTCTTAACTGCCTCTGAAATGGCCTCGCAAGGCATTCAGTTATCAAGGGCAATTAGGGATGGGCAACAAATGCTGGCCTTGCCAGCGATGCCCACATCCCATGAAAGAATTAAAAAAAGTTATCTTCTGACGTCTTTGAAGCCTTCTCCTGCTGGCTTCCTTGCTGCAGTTAGGTGCCTTTCTCCTCCGGGGCCTTAATGATTATGATGCTCTTGATTGCTATGATCTTTTACTCTGCCACCTGTGTCCTGCATCAGCTCTCCTTCGCGTATCAATGTGCGCACTGACCTACATTGGCTCCTGATTTGGCAATGACTGAAGTTAAAAATTCTCATTGTCATTTTCAAATCCCTCCATAGCCTCGACTCTGCCTCCTCCAGCCCTACAATCCTCCAAGATCTCTCCATTCCTCCAATTCTAGCCTGTCGTGCATCCCTGATTTTAATCGTTCCGCCATTGGTGACTATGCCTTCAGCTGACTGAGCCCTAAGCTCTGGAATTCCTTCCCTAAACCTCCTCACTCCCTCTCTTTCCTCCGTAAAGACACTCTTTAAAACCCAACTCTTTGACCAAGCTTTTGATCACCTGTCCAAATACCCAATATGTGGCTCAGTGTCAAATTTGGTTTGCTAGCACTCCCTATGAAGTGTGTTGGATTGTTTTAATAAGTTAAAGGAGCTATGTAAATGTGAGTTGTTCTTGTCGACACCTCAGCTGAGGTGTATTGTCGTAAGACCCCTCCACTCCCAGACCTGTCAAAGCACCTGATGGACTTCTTCAACGTGCCAATGAGTTGCTGCTATATTCCACCTGATTTCAACTGATGTCCTTGATTGCTGCAAAGATGTCATGAGCAAGGCCTTGGGGCATTAACCTTGACACCCTGAAACTGTCTATTGTGGCATGGTGGATTGCCTTCAGATGAAAACTTTGCTGAGAAGCAGGTGTTGACCTATGCATCATGATCACAAACGAGTGTGCATTAATATAGTGGAATCCTATCTGATTTCTATAGATAGTGGCAATACACAAAAGAGCATGTATGGGCACATGGGGATAATTTATAATCACTTGGAATGTCAGGAATCCTGCCACTCTATAACAATGTAAGCAAGGCATCAGTGACATGTTTGCATAGAAATTTCTTCAGGTCAGTTTTGATGCTATCTCATGTTCAGGGTGAGCTGCCACTGCCTGTCACATCCCCATAGACTGTCTGCCAAACTGGAGAATTCAGTTTCAGGGCATCTGCCTCTCCAGTGGTGACTCTCAGGTGAGTCCTGGGACAAAGCCATGGGAGGGAGGCCGAACACGACTGATAGATGTTTTTTGGAGCTGGGAGGAGCACTCTGGTGGAGGGTGCTTGCTAGGCCATACGAGAGGCAACCCAATTTGGGACAGGGATCCTGCAACAGAGTATTAGACCCCAAGCCAGAATATTCAATGGGCCGATTGCCAGTGCTAAGCAGCCAACCAGAACATCGAAAAATGGGCCTGATAAATTTAGCAGTGGACCAGACACCTGCACAGATTAGCACAAGGGCAGTGGGTGCATGGGAACACCATCACCTACAAATTCCCTTCCAAGATACATGGCATCTTGAAATAGAAATAGATTACTGTTTCTTCATTATCACTGGGTTATTCCGGGAATTCCCTACCTAACAGCAGGGTGGGAATACCTGCACCACACTGACTGCTGTGGTTCAAGGGGCAGCTCACCAGAATCTTAGCGAGGACAACTTGGGATGGGCAATAAGTGAAATAGCGCCTCATGGATGCCCAGTTTTGCATTGCTAGATCTGTTCGAAATCTATCCCATTTAGCACAGTGATAGTGCCACACAACACAATGGACGGTATCCTCAATGTGAAGGCGGGTCTTCGTCTCCACAAGGACTGTGCAGTGGTCACTCCTACCAATACAGTCATGGAAAGAAGCATCTGCAGCAGGCAGATTGGTGAGGACGAGGTCAAGTCTGTTTTTCCCTCATGTTGGTTCCCCCACCACCTGCCACAGACCCAGTCTAGCAGTTATGTCCTTTAGGACTCGGCCAGCTCGGTCAGTAGTGGTGCTACCGAGCCACTCTTGGTGATGGACATTGAAGTCCCCCACCCAGAGTACATTTTGTGCCCTTGCCACCCTCAGTGCTTCCTCCAAGTGGTGTTCAACATGGAGGAGTACTGAGACATCAGCTGAGGGAGGGCAGTAGGTGGTAATCAGTAGGAGGTTACTTTCCCCATGTTTGACCTGATGCCATGAGACTTCATGGGGTCCGGAGTCGATGTTGAGGACTCCCAGGGCAACTCCCTCCCTACTGTATACCACTGTGCCACCACCTCTGGTGGGTCTGTCCTGCCGGTGGGACAGGACATACCCGGGGATGGTGATGGCAGTGTCTGGGACATTGTCTGTAAGGTATGATTCCGTGAGTATGACTATGTCAGGCTGTTGCTTGACTAATCTGTGGGACAGCTCTCCCAACTTTGGCACAAGCCCCCAGATGTTAGTACGGAGGACTTTGCAGGGTCGACGGGGCTGGGTTTGCTGTTGTCGTTTCCGGTGTCTAGGTCGATGCCGGGTGGTCCGTCTGGTTTCATTCCTTTTCATTATCTTTGTAGCGGTTAGGTACAACTGAGTGGCTTGCTAGGCCATTTCAGAGGGCATGTAAGAGTTAACCACATTGCTGTGCGTCTGGAGTCACATGTAGGCCAGACCAGGTAAGGACAGCAGATTTCCTTCCCTAAAGGGCATTAGTGAACCAGATGGGTTTTTACAACAATCAACAATGGTTTCATGGCCATCATTAGACTAGCTTTTAATTCCAGATTTATTAATTGAATTCAAATTCCATCTTCTGCTGTGGTGGGATTCGAACCCATGTCCCCAGAGAAATAAAAACAAGAAATGCTGGATTCACTCAGCAGGTCTGGCAGCATCTGTGGAAAGAGAAGCAGAGTTAACGTTTCGGGTCAGTGACCCTTCTTCGGAACTGACAAATATTAGAAAAGTCACAGATTATAAACAAGTGAGGTGGGGGTTGGGCAAGAGATAACAAAGGAGAAGGTGCAGATTGGACCAGGCCACATAGCTGACCAAAAGGTCACGGAGCAAAGGCAAACAATATGTTAATGGTGTTTTGAAAGACAAAGCATTAGTACAGATTAGGTGTGAATATACTGAATATAGAACATCAGCAAGTGCAAACCTGAAGAAAAACAACCTGAAAAAAACAATGGGTAAGCAAACTGAACAAACTAAGATGAAATGAAATAAATGCAAAAAATGTAAAAAGGAATGCAAAAAAAAGGAAGAAAAAATAACTAAAAATGACTAAAAATGAAAGTAAAGTGGGGGGCTGTCATGCTCTGAAATTATTGAACTCAATGTTCAGTCCGGCAGGCTGTAGTGTGCCTAATCGGTAGATGAGATGCTGTTCCTCGAGCTTGCGTTGATGTTCACTGGAACACTGCAGCAATCCCAGGACAGAGATGTGAGCATGAGAGCAGGGGGGAGTGTTGAAATGACAAGCAACCGGAAGCTCAGGGTCCTGCTTGCGGACTGAGCGGAGATGTTCCGCAAAGCGGTCACCCAGTCTGCGCTTGGTCTCCCCAATGTAGAGGAGACCACACTGTGAGCAGCGAATACAGTATACTACTATGTGGCCTGGTCCAATCTGCACCTTCTCCTTTGTTATCTCTTGCCCAACCCCCACCTCACTTGTTTATAATCTGTGACTTTTCTAATATTTGTCAGTTCCGAAGAAGGGTCACTGACTCGAAACGTTAACTCTGCTTCTCTTTCCACAGATGCTGCCAGACCTGCTGAGTGAATCCAGCATTTCTTGTTTTTGTTTCAGATTTCCAGCATCCGCAGTATTTTGCTTTTATCCCCAGAGAAATACCCTGGGTCTCTGGGTTACTAGTCCAGTGATAATACCACTACACCACCACCTACTCCCTCAATGGCTGCCATCACCGCCTCCATCCCACCCCCAACAGTCCCCCACTCCCTCCTGCCATTGTGCTTCTCTTTGCTGCTCCCTCCTGCACCCATCTTCTCGCGGCTTACAACCCGCTGCCTTCTCTTAGCCACTTGCTCTGGCCTCGCCGCTCCCTCCCGCCTCCGGCTGCTTGCTCCCCGCTTCCCCCCACCCCACCCCCAGCCGCTTGCTCCAGGCCATGCCACTTCCCTCCTCTCGGCCACTCGCTCCTGCGTTCAATCGTTCCCTGCTATGCCTTCCGAAGAAGCGAGGCAGGCCTCGAGGGGCGATGGGGTGAGAGGAGGGAAGCTGCGCGGCCTGGAGCTAGCAGCTAAGAGCAGGGGTGGGTGGAGTGAAGCAGGATGTGAGTGACTGGAGAGTGGGGTGGTGGTGGGAGGAAGCGAGGAGTGGGAACGATCGGCCGAGGGGAGGGGGGGGAGCAGTAACGAGGTCTGAAGCTGAGGGGGTATGCGGTCGGTGGGGAGGCGGGGGGAGGAAAGCATCGAGGGCGGGAGCGAGAGGCTGAGAGGGGGGCAGCAGGGAAGCCTGGAGTAAGTGGCCGAGGGGGGAGAGTGGCCAGTGGAGCGAGCGAGTAGCTGAGGGGGGGGGAAGTGGACGGGGAAGTGAGTGGCCGAGGGAAGGCGGTGGCATAGCGGGGGATCGAACAGGGTGAAGTGGCGACAGATGCAGGGATGATGGGAGGGAGCGGGTACTGTTCGGGTGAATGAAGACAGCTATTGAGGAGTGAGGACATCATTGTGTGGTGACGTCATGCGCTTGTGCGCATTTATACTGCCAGGCTGGCAAATGTTCGCACGCATTGATGACGTCCGCAATCGCTCTGCTCATGCTCTGTGTTGTCATGAGTCACATTGTTTAGGAAAAACAAACAGCTATCTAATTACAAGTAGGGAGAACCAAAAGAATATCCTGTTGTGGATGACATCAGCAACTTTCTACTGGAAAAGAGGAGAAATCAGTCAACTTCCTGTCTGTTCTGAAATCAAGCATCTGTTAATTTTTGAAGTAAACAGGATTCATCCAATGAACAAGTTCAAGACTTTACACTAAGAAAACAAGAACATGAATTTATATTGCATAATCCATATGCTCAGGGTGTTCCCTTGTGCTTTGTAACCAATGAGTTTACCTTTGAAATGCAGTAACTGTTATAATGTTGGAACACATAATGGAGAGAGTGACTGAGCCCTTAGAGAAATTTGACCTGATTAGAGAGAGCTAACATGAGTTTGTAAAGGATAGATTATGTTTATTAGAGTAATGAACAGGGGAATATCTATGGTTGTGTTTTGTTTGGAGTTCTACAAAGCATTCGATAAGGTTCCATTAGCTAAAATTAAAGTTCAGAATTGAAAACAAATGATTGAACTGGTTAGGAAATTAGTTCGGCAGCAGAAGACAGAGAGTAGGGATAATGGATCTGTACTCCAATTGAAAGGAAATGACTTCTGGCATTTCACAAGGGTCAGAATTGAAGCATTGTAGAAGTGTCATGATAGAGCCAGGAGCTTCGCAGATGGAGGCTGAATGGGGAAAAGCAGCACCATGTTTTTCAGATGCTGCAGGCTGTTAAGGCTGCAGAGAGATTCAGTTCCCCGTAGCTGGAGGAAGAAGGCAGCCTCAAGGAACAAGCAGGCTTGGCTGGAGGTGGCCGAGGAGGTCAGCAGAAGTGCGGTTCTTCACTCCTGGATACAGTGTCGACCTGATCAGGGCAGGACGGGTGAGTGTCATGGCATATTCAGATGCAAAAGCCCCTCACTCTGCCTTCGCCAGCCTTTTCCTGTGAATCGCTTCTCACAATAACAATCCTTGCACCCATTCCTCTCTGTCAAAGCATCTCCTCGCATTTCCACCTGACCAGCCACCTCTGACACTCACCCTTCTCTTATTACAATGCCACGCCTATCCGCCATAAATATTGTCCTTCCATTCTCTCAAAACATGGGGTTGGGGGATCTTCCAGCTACATAGTGTATAATACTCAAATTGATGTCAGCAGCCACTGGCATATGATGATCTGCACAATGATGACTTAGAACCTTCTCATCTTGTCAGTTCTACTTCATGTCTTTCATCTTTGACAGGCCTTCCAAGCATTCCTCAGAAGCTTGTGCTGGGGGAGGAGGTAGACTCTTCAGAGGGGGTCACTCGCTCTGAGGAAGCACCGTCACATGATTCATGTGCAACCTCCCCCAGTTTTGTGGGGCATCCAAGACAGATAGTTGGGTTGTTGCATGCTGAGGATCACATCACTAACAAGCAGGAACAGGTGGTGAAGACAGAGACAGCAGTAAAGAGAACCTTTTGGAGGGTGCAGAACACTCCTAATGGACGTAGTTGCTGAGCCTCAGGGTCTGTCGATGAAGAGGATGATTCTGCAGCAAAAGCAGAAAATGTGTAAGGTTCTGTCAGCCTTTCCAGAGGCACTGCCAACGACTGGAGAGAGATTGGAAAAGTCAGTCTCCACCATGGGTGCCATGACACCTCAAGCCTTTGTACTGATGTCTACGCCCATGGAAAGGGGTGGCCACCTGCATGGAACATCAGATGTAACAGGCAACCAGGTGCATGCTGGTCCTGACCATTGGCCTGCACACTTTAAACAGGTTGGAAGAAAGCCTCGCCTTGGCCATTATGCGCCTGACTGAAGTCCAGCAAAGTGCTTGCCAGTTCTTGGCTAGCAGGGAAGTGTGGGTGGGCTGTGAGATGGAAGATGGGTAAAGGCCACATGGAAGTGGGAACCTTGTTCAAAGTGCTCCCACTCCTCCTCCCTTGCCCTCCTCACTCAGTCAGAGCCTCACATTCTGTCTCCTGTGCCCTGCACAGTGGCGCAGTGGTTGGCACCGCAGCCTCACAGCTCCAGCGACCCGGGTTCAATTCTGGGTACTGCCTGTGTGGAGTTTGCAAGTTCTCCCTGTGTCTGCGTGGGTTTGCTCCGGGTGCTCCGGTTTCCTCCCACATGCCAAAGACTTGCTGGTTGATGGGTTAATTGGTCATTATAAATTGCCCCTAGTGTAGGTAGGTGGTAGGGAAATATAGGGACAGGTGGGGATGTGGTAGGAATATGGAATTAGTGTAGGATTAGAATAAAATGGGTGGTTGATGGTCGGCACAGACTCGGTGGGCCGAAGGGCCTGTTTCAGTGCTGTATCTCTAAACTAAACTAAACTAAACAATGGCAGAGTCTGCCTCTGTACAGGTGTAGCTGGGACAGTCTTTGGCAGGGCCCTCATGAACTCCAAAACCCAGAGAACGTCTGCCAAGGGTATCTGAGTGGCTACAACAGGGAAACAAGCAGCCTGCTTTTTGCTCTGCTGAAGGCCCAGGGGTTGCACAAGGGAGATAGAGAATGTGATGAAACAAAAAAGAGGGTGTATGATGCATGTCACATGAATTCTTCAAGCGAGATCCAAGACAAATGCAATAAGTTGAGGGGGGATGTGAAGAGGAAAATAAGACTGGCAAAGAGAGACTATGAGAATAGAATGGCAGGTGACATAAAATGGAACTCAAAAATATTCTACCGCTTGTAAATAATAAGCAGGAAATAAGAGACCGGGTGGGGCCTATTAGGACATAGTGGGTGATATATGCTTACAGGCACAGGGCAAGACTTAAATACTTAATAATTACTTTGCAGCGGTGTTCATGAAGGAAGAGGATGCTGACAAAATATTGGTAGAAGTGAACATGGTAGAGGTAATGAAAGGGATGAAAATTGATAGGAAGGATGTGCTGGAAAGGCTGCTATGCTTAGAGTGGATAAGCCACCCGGTACAGATGGCTTGCATCTCAGTTTGCTCAAGTAAGTGGGAGTGGAGATAGCAGAAGGGCTTGCCATAATCTTCCAATCTTCCCTAGAAACAGGGGGGAGGTGCCAGAGGATTAGAGAGTTGCAAATGTGACACCCTTATTTAAGAAAGGTGATAAGGTCATTTGCAGAAACTACAGGCCAGTCAGTATAATATCTGCAGTGGGTAAGGTTTTAGAAACAATAATCAGGGGAAAAAAATCAATGGGCACTTGGAGAAGTTTGAATTAATTAAGGAGAGCCCGCACGGATTTGTAAAAGACAGATCGTGCTTGACTAATCTAATTGAATTTTTTGATGAAATAACAGAGCGTTGATGAGGGGAAAGCAAGGGATGTTGTCTACATGGATTTTAAGAAAGTCTTTGACAAAGTACTACACAAAAGGCTGGTTAACAAAATTGAGGCTCATAGAATAGGAAGGGTCAGTGTCAGCTTGGATAAAAAAATTGGCTTAAGAACAGCAAACAGCGAGTTGTGGTAAATGGATGTTATTCAGACTGGAGGATGGTAGACAGTGGTGTTCCCCAAGGTTCAGTGCTAGGATCACTGCTTTTTCAACATACATACGGCTGCATTTTAAGAGTCCGCCGCCAAAATGGCAGCGGCTGTAAAAAGAAATGCGATTATGGAGCATGGGCGCCACATCACGGAGCCGCCGCAATTTCAAACGTGGCGGCTCATTTGCATGGCCGCGGTGCCTGCCCCCCGCAATAACATGGAGAGGGCAGGCAAGCTGTCGCTGGCAATGGCATCCGGTGCCAAAGCGCAGGTGCCACTGCCATTTTTAAAGGACTTACAGCCCTCAACAGAGATTTAAAAATTAAAGGGCCAGGTCAGTTCAATTACCAAAAAGCAGAAGTAAATTAATGCTGAACTCATTTTCCCACACCCCCCCAATGGCATCTCGAAACATTCCTGCCCTTTTATCCCCCCACACAGAGAAAGGATCCTCCACCCCCTCCCCACAGGTCTCGCACCATATTTCCCCAAATGGGGATTCGAAGGCACGGCATTGCCAGCCGCCTGAATGAAGATCGGTGCAGCCATTAAGGAGGCGACGGGATCCTCATTAAATCAGGTATTTAAATTAATTTACATATTGAAATGGGGGCACCATCGCCGAGTGGCGGGGTGGCCACCACAAGGTCTCACCACATCGGCACGTGGCCTGTCGCCATCGGGGTCAGTGGCAGGCCTCCGCCGCACCGATCTTCATTGCCCAACCCCCTTCCCCACCCTGCCAAAGTTCTTAATGGCACAGGGGCTTTAAAATCCAGCCCAGAAATGACTTGGATATTGGAATACAGAGTAAAATTTAAAAATTTGCCACTGACACCAAACTTGGAGGTGTGGCAGATAGTGAGGATGGTACCAATTGACTGCAACAGGACATAGATAGGCTAGCAATAATGGGCAGACAGGTGGCAGATAGAATTTAATATAGAGAAGTGCGAGATGATGGTTTTTTTTGGCAGAAGGGATAGGAAGTGGGCTGGCAGCTTTTGGTCCCAGCAGCATCACCGGTAGCGGTGGCCACTGCTGGGACTGCAGCCTAGCCAACAACATGGAGCCAGGAGTGAAGGTAAGTTGGGCATGCCTCACCAGGAGGATTGGTCATGCCCTGGTGAGGCTAGGCTGGTCGTTTGGGGGGAGGGAGCCATCTTGGGTCCCGGGGGTGGGTTGGGAGGCAGGGGCGGCCCTCAATCAGGGACCTTGTGCCCAACTGCCATGGCAACCCACCCCCCCCTCCCACCAGTGTGCAGAAAGGCCAGCATCTATCGCTGGGCAGCCTTTCACGTCCCCAGCACGCCCACTTACCATGGGTAAAATACCCGTGGATGCAGGCGGTGGCCTTTATGTGGTGACTCAAGGGCCTTGATTGGCCTTGGGTGGGTGGGCCGTCCCCCCCCCCCCCACCCCCAACGCCCGACTGCCGTAAAGTTGGTCAGAGGCGGGAGTGAGGCGGGAAGGCCTCCCAGAGCCTCCTGCTCAATTTTATGCAGCCCCCACAACACCATCCAACCACCTGGGGTGGCGTAAAATTCAGCCCATTGAGTACAAAAGCATGGAATTTATGCAGAACCTTTATAAAGCTCGGGTTCGGTCACAACTAGGGTATTGCATGCAGTTCTGGTCACAACACTTAAGGAAGAATGTCAAAGTCCTTGTGAGGGTGCAAAGGAAATTTACCATAATGATTCCAGAGATGAGGGATTTTAGCTACAAGGTTAGAGGGGAGATTTGATAGAAGTGTGCAAGATTATAATAAAAGCAAAATACTGCAGATGCTGGAAATCTGAAATATAAACAAGAAATGCTGGAAATACTCCGCAGGTCTGGCAGAATCTGTGGAGAGAGAAGCAGAGTTAACGTTTCAGGTTTCTGATGAAGGGTCACTGACCTGAAACGTTCCTTCTCTCTCGACAGATGCTGCCAGACCTGCTGAGTATTTCCAGCATTTCTTGATTGTACAAGATAATGACAGGTTTAGATAAGGTAGACAGAGACAAGCTGTTCCCATTCACTGATCATACAAGGGCTAGGGGACAGATATTTAAGGTTTTGGAAGGGATGCAGGGGTTATGTGAGGAAGAATTTTATTATACAGTGAGTGGTAATGACCTGGAAAGTGCTGCATACGAGGATGGTGGAAGTGGAGATGATGAATGATTTCAAGAGGAAATTAGATGGGCTGTTGAGGGAAATATACCAGCAGGGCTATGGGGTTAGAGCAGGAGAATGGGACTGACTGGATTGTTCTATAGAGAGCCAGCATGGACTCAATAGGCCAAAGGGCCTCCTTCTGTGCTATAATGACTCCTTTATTCTGTTCATTATTATATTTTTAGTTTCTAGCTGTTTTTCTATTGTTTCCTTTAGTAGGGATCGCATTAATTTTTCCTACTACTGGGGTTAAGTCTCTAGTTCTGTGAACATGTTCTATCTCTCTTAAATATTGGTATAGCATTAGCTATCTGCCAGTCCCCTGCACTATACCTTTTTCAAATGAATTATTAATACGTGCAGTAATGCTTTTGCTACATCTTCCCTGAATTCTTTTAAACTGAATGGATGCAATCTGTCTGGACCAGGGATTTTATCCTCTTTAAGTTTGATTAGTTTATTTAATATTTCTCCTCTTTTTATTTGAAATGAAATGATATAATTTCTAATCTCATCTTCCAATATCACATCCACTTGATTCGCCAGCCTGTTAAATACTGAAACAAAATAATTATTGAATATTCCGACCATTTAGCTGTCGCTGCCTATGATTTTATCCTGACTGTTCCTTCATGACCTCTTTCCATCCTGACTCTTTTTTAAAAATCTAAGTGTCTGTAGAATGATTTACTATTTTGTTTTATGCTCTTTGATAATTTAATTGGCTTCCTAATTTTTTTTTTACTTCTCTTCTAATCTCTTTGTATTCTCCTCCCTTGTCATGCTCTCCCCTGCTCTCCATGTACTTAGTGTATATCCCTTTCCTTATCTTCAATGTTTCCCTTATGTTTTTATACATCCATTCCCATTGTGTCTCATTAGAGTTTAGTTTGTTTTTTTATGCAGAATATATTTTTCCTGGACTCTGTTGTAAACCATTTTAAATTTTAACCATAATTAATTGTTTACGTATATTTTTGTCCATTTTATTTTCACAAGTTCTATTCTCAGCCTCTCAAAATTGGCTTTTCTCTAATCTATTACCTTGGTATTTGTCATTCTTAGGTCCTTCTCAATTATTATCCAAAACTGTATTATATTATGGTCACTATTGCCCAGATGTCCCCCTACCTTTACTTCTTTTATCTGCTCTGGTTCATTCCCCTTCCCCATTACTAGATCCAGTAATTTATGTCCAGAAACCCAACAATGAATCCTCCCTTGTTGGGTTTCTTACGTACTGGAGTTTCACACACATTGTAGGAGCTCTGTTCCCTGATCCTCTTTACTTATCTCCTCTGGCCAATTAATTTCAGGGGTAGTTGAAATCTCCCATGATTATTATTCTATGTTTGCTACTTATTTCCCTAATATGTTTGCATATTTCTTCCTCTACCTCATTTCCACTATTAGGTGGTCTGTGGACTATTCCTATTAGTGTGATTGACCTTTTCTACTGATGTTATGTTATCTCTACTAAGTATTGCTAAATAATGATATCTAAGTCTATCTCCCCTTTTTCACTCTCTACCTTTCCTAAATACATTTACCCTGAAATGTTTATTTCCCAGTCCTGATTTTTCTGTAGCCATATCTCAATAATCCCTGCTATGTCTCATTCCTCACAACATATTATTGCCTTCAGTTCCTCTGTTTAATTATGGACTCTATGTGCTTTGCTGTACAGACAGTTTAGTTCATTTTTAATAGCTATTCATCTCACTTTATTTTTAACCATCTTTTTAAATTTTGTTCTATAACTCTAGTTATTGGTTGGCCATTTATGTCCTCCCTTAGTTTAGTCTAGTCTGTCTAATGCTTTCCTTTCCTGTTTTGTTTATTATTATGCTTGTTTCATTTCTTGTACAACCCTCCCCTGTTTTACTAGGTTAAAGACTTTGCCACCCTCCTATTTGTCCTTTCTGCTAGGATACTGGTCCCATTCCAGTTCAGCAGGAACCTGTCTCATTGGTTCAGCTTCTTCATGTCCCAGTACTTGGATCATTCTTTCTTTTGGGCCTCCTTATCTCGAGAGACAATGGATACGCGCCTGGAGGTGGTCAGTGGTTTGTGAAGCAGCGCCTGGAGTGGCTATAAAGGCCAATTCTGGAGTGACAGGCTCTTCCACAGGTGCTGCAGAGAAATTTGTTTGTTGGGGCTGTTGCACAGTTGGCTCTCCCCTTGCGCCTCTGTCTTTTTTCCTGCCAACTACTAAGTCTCTTCGACTCGCCACAATTTAGCCCTGTCTTTATGGCTGCCCGCCAGCTCTGGCGAATGCTGGCAACTGACTCCCACGACTTGTGATCAATGTCACACGATTTCATGTCGCGTTTGCAGACGTCTTTATAACGGAGACATGGACGGCCGGTGGGTCTGATACCAGTGGCGAGCTCGCTGTACAATGTGGATCATTGCCTCATGAAAAGAACCCACTCTTTCCCATACCTTTAACCATGTGGTAACTCACCTGATCTGACTGTTTCTATTCCAATTTGCATGTGGCTTGGATGATAGTCCAGAGATTACTAACCTCAAGGTCTTGCTTTTTAATTTAGTTCCTAACTTCTGATACTCCCTCAGCAAGACTTGTTACTACCTATTCCATTTAAATAACACAACAGAGAGCTACCTATCCAAGTTTGTCAATGGCACAAAGACTGGTGGAATGGTAATTAGTGTAGACAGAAGAACAAAATCACAAAGAGATATTATGTGAGTGTGCAAAATTGTGGCAGATAGATTTAAAATGCAGACAAATGTGAGATCATCCATCTTGGATCAATAAAGGATAGATCCGAGTATTATTTAAATGGTGAAAAGCTAGGAACAGTGAAAGTTTGAAAAGATTTAGGGGGTCTGTGTATGTAGATCACTAAAAGGTAGTGGCCAGGTAAAATAAAATCAAAAAGGCTAATGGAGTGTTAACCTTTATAACCAGAGTGCTAAAATATAAAGAGGAAGAAGTTTTACTACAACTGAGGGGATTACATGGTATGAAGAAATGTTGATATTCAGTAGAAGAACCTCCACAGTCCCGACATGCTGACTGGAAATAAGCAGCAGATGTAAAAGTTCATTCACATTTCATTTTCAGCAGCTGAGAACTTTCTGTCTTGAGCATTCAGTAGATAAAATCTCCATTGGTGTGAGTGGATCAGCACGTACCCCAGATTATAAATTCATCCATTTCAATGTTTGGATATCGGAAATGAAAAGCTTAAGAGATAGAATGTGACACTGCATTAAACGCGACTAGCCAAGCACAACAAAAGGGTTCTGAATTGAACAGGAGTGAGGAGCAGGGATGAGGGTTAGGGAAGCGTGAAATCTTGTATGTTGATCTCCCTCACTGGAGAGAGTGTGCATTCCACTCAACTGGTCCATTTGCTCTCAGCCATCACACAGATGTTTGTTAAGATGTTTACTGAGCGCATCATGCAGAGAAAGAAAATGGGATCAATCTGAATGAATTCTTCCATTCTGCTCTCATGAATACCATTACCCCTTCACTACATTTTTTCCATTGGAATTGAAAGGGCCCCAGCTGCAAGCGGAGTTGGAGGAGCAGAGTGCATTCTGTTTAATAGTGATCTCATGTCCTTACTACACTCCCCTCAGGGAACCTCTGCCTGTGCAGGGTACACACAGCTGCACCAGGACCTTAAAAGCAACCAACCCCTGATCACAAATTTCCAATATATCCCAGTACTCAGCCAGAATTGATCTTGGGTGGGGGGTGGGGTAATTTTGCATTAGTTGCAGGTAAACAGTTTACTGTCAACTACATGTATTTGATTGGATGGTTAGCTCTCTGTGTGCATGAAAGCTTTCTAAATGCTGGATTGCGAGGTGAAAGGTTAGTGACACACTGGAATGTTAGTGTGGGATATTCCACAGGCACTCTGTTCACCTTTCTTTGAATAGTTCAATCAGTCCCTCTTATCAGGATTCAGCCATTGTTTTCTGAAAGAGCTATCCAATTAGTCCGATATCCCTGCCCTTTCCTCAAAGCCCTACAATTTTTTTCTTTTTCTAGAATTTATACAACGCCTTTTCATATGTTCCGACTGCATCTGCTTCCACCACCCTTTCCGATGGCACATTCCAGATCACAAAAACTCGCTGTGCAAAAAAACTTCTCCTCATCTCGCTCCCTGTTTCTTTTGCCAATTAATTTAAATCTGTGTTCTCTGGTTACCAACCCTCATGCCAGTGGAAACAGTTTCTATTTATTTATCCTATCAAAACCCTACACAATTTTGAACACCTTTATCAAATTTTCCCTTAACATTCTCCACTCCAAGATAAACAATCCCAGCTTCTCCAGTCTTTCCACATTACTGGTTTCTCTCATCTCGGGTTTCATTCTAGTAAATCTCTTCTGCACCCTCCCCAAGGCCTTAACATCCTTCCTAAAGTGTGGAGACCAGAATTGGACACAGCACTCCAGCTGAGACCTTACCAGTCATTTATAAAAGGTTAGTATTACTTCCTGACTTTTGTATTCTATTCCTCTATTTATAAAGCGCAGAATCTCAGGCTTTTTTTTAACAGTCTTATCAAACTGTCCTGCCACCTTCAAAGATTTATGTATGTGAATCCCCAAGTCTCTGTTTAAAATTGTACCAATTTGTTCATATCACTATTACTGCAGAATCAATGGGCTAGATTTTCCTGAATAAAGTGTTTTCTACACAGATAATACTTCTGCCCACTGGTGTGAGTCCATCAGACGTTTTTCGGTAGGTTCTGGGCTTGCAGTGCTTACTTACACCCTCATTTTGCAGCCCACCTCTTAGGGAAGGGAAATCTAGTGATGCAGTAGCTGAAAAGGCCAAGGTAGCCATTTTGTATCTGAAACAGTTTGGTTAATTGCAATATTGGAGACCAATGGTTATTCGGAGCACTGAGCCCCCACATTTACTGATATCTCATCAGTTGAGTTTTAATTGGCTGAAATCCAGGAAATGAGAATCCAGTTCTTTGCTCCTGATGAAGAACATGACCAAGTCCAAGTAGAATGAGGTGGCCTTGGCAGTGAGTGTTCTCTCCAGCAACCCCTGCGCAAATACTCAATGCTACAAAAAGTTAATTGACCTCTCCAGGATGGCCCAGATTACAGGAGGCATTACACCCTGTCCTCACTGTGAAGCTAACCATCTACAATTTAGCCGCAACATGCAGGTGGTGCCACAATATCCTTCACACCCACTTCTTCTCCAGCACTTGTTTCTTCAATCACATCGAGGAAAGCAGTGATATGTATCATCTCATTTCCTGCAACTGTGATCACTGCCATTAATGAATAGTTTTAGAGACTATGTTTTACATGATGACCAGAGAAGGCCTTCACTCATTCACCCTGGGCTAGATTTTGACTATCACTTGGTTGCCTGGCAGAGGGCTCTGTTTGGCAGCCCAATTTGGCGGTAAAATCCTCTGTGATTCTGAAGCCACAGCCCCTTGAATTCACCAGATGTGCTGCAGGGACCAAACAGGCTTGCCGACTCGGCTCTTCAGATTGAACAGTGAAAATCGGACTGGAGATGCTGCTTACAAGGTAGGTCATATCACAGACTTGAAACATTAACTCAGTTTCTCTCTCCACAGGCGCTGCCTGACCTGCTGAGTATTTCCTGCACTTTCTGTTCTCATTTCAGAGTTCCAGCACCCACAGTATTTTGCTCTTAAGTCACATCTGAGCTCTGAGGTTCAAGGTTCCCGGCCTGGTCTTCCTTTAAGTCCAGCTGGAGAACAGGTGAGGCCTTGGTTTAATGACTCATCCAATCCCTGGCGGGGGTGGAGAGGTGTGGTGAGGTAAGTTGAAAGGTAAGTTGGGTGCGATGTAAAACGAGCTGCCTGTTCACTATAACTGCATTTCGTGCTACTGATGAAAACGATTTCGTCCCCAGCACCACTCCTCAGTACTGCACTGGGAATGTCAGCCTCGATATGTGCTCAAGTCTTTTGAGTGGAGCTTGGACCCACAATCTTCTGACTCAGGCAAAGTTTTAACACTGAACCACGGCTGACAAAACTAGATGTAGACAACCTATGGCATATTCAAAGAAGTGTAGAGAAGTTCTCATGGTGCTCTGGCCAACATTATCAAAAAGCTCTGTTTAAACTGGTCATTTATCTCATTGCTGTTAGTGGGACTTTGCTGTGTGCAAATTGACACCCACGTTCACCTACAAAACAACACAGACTACACATCAAAGGCAATTAATTAGCTGTAAAGTGCTTTGCAATGCCCTCAGAATGTGAAAGATTTTGTATAGAATGCAAGTTTGTTCTTTTCACAATTTTGCAGTTGGCACAAATCATGTTTAGTTGAGGATGCCTCTTCTAACCAGATGACTCTGTTCAGAGCTGTCTGTCAGCTGGTAATGGGGTGTTGTGGGCAACCTCTTTTTATTTTTATTTTTTTTATTTATTTAGAGATACAGCACTGAAACAGGCCCTTCGGCCCACCGAGTCTGTGCCGACCAACAACCACCTATTTCTACTAACCCGACAGTAATCCCATATTCCCTATCACCTCCCTACACTAGGGGAAATTTACAACGGCCAATTTACCTATCACCTGCAAGTCTTTTGGATGTGGGAGGAAACCGGAGCGGAAACCGGAGCACCCGGCAAAAACCCACGCAGACACAGGGAGAACTTGCAAACTCTGCACAGGCAGTACCCAGAATCGAACCCGGGTCCCTAGAGCTGTGAGGCTGCGGTGCTAACCACTGCACCACTGTGCCGCCCAAAAGGACAGCCTTTCTGGAAGCAGGCCTCGGCTGCAAGCCTTCCCTACTACCCTCCTGCCCAAAGTTCCTTTCCTGTTTTTCACAGGTACAGGGATTCCTGAATGGAGTCACCATTGAAGAACTAAGAAATGTCCATAATCATTATCAGTCTGATCACCTGGCTAATGCCACCATCAAACAGCAATCAATGCCTCTTTGTTACCAGTATTGATTTGAGGTCTCAGTTTTAAAATTCTCATCCTGATGTGTGATGAGTATCATGTTGATATCTGCTTCATCACCAAGACCGCCTACTTCCACAACATTGCCCTCCCTCAGCTCATCTGCTACTGAAGCCATCATCTATACCTTTGTTACCTGAAGATTTGACTGTTCAATCACACCTCTGGCTGGTCTCCCATCTTCCATCTGACATAAACTTGAGTTCTCTGCAGCCCATACCCTGCCTTGCATCAAGTCACGTTCACCCACCATCGCTGACCTACATTGGCTCCCAGTCTGACAACGCCTCAGTTTTAGAATTCTCATCCTTGTTTTCATGTCTCTCCATGGCCTCGCCCTTCTCTATCTCTGTAAACTCCTCCAGCCTTACAACCCTCCGAGGTCTCGGCACTGCTCCAATTCTGCCCTCCAGCACATTCTCCACTTCCATCACTCCACCTTAAGCAGCCAAGGCCCTAAACTCTGGCATTCCCTCCCTAAACCTCTTTGCATCTATGCCCCTTGTCTTCTTTAAGAAGCTCGATAAAACCTAAAAAGAAAAACAAGACTTGAATTTACATAGCTCTATTTGCAACATCAGCATGTCCTAAAGTGCTTTAGAGTACTTTTGTAGACACTGTTGTAATGTAGGAAATGCAGCAGCCAATCTGTATACAGCAAACTCCCACAAACAGTGATGTGATAATGAGCAGATAATGCGTTTTTTGTGATGTTGATTGAAAGATAAATATCGGCTAAGACACCAGGGAGAATTCCTTTACTCTTCTTCGAAATAGTGCCATGGGATCTTTTACGTCCACCTTAGAGGCCTCAATTTAACATCTCATCCACAAGACAGCACCTCCAACAATGCAGTGTCAGCCTAGAGTTTTGTACTCCAGTCTCTGGAGAGGTAGTTGAACCCCTTATCTTCAATTAGAGGCAAGCGTGCTATCAGCTAAGCTACAGCTGACACCTACCACTTTTGATCATCTGACCAAATGCTTCATTTTTGGCCTGGTGTTGATTTTTGTCTGATAACACCCTTGAAAAGGCACCTGGAACAGTTTGCTCTGTTAACGGTGCTTTATAAATGCACTTGTTGTTATTGTTGTGTTTGACAGGCTGTAGAGGGTCAAAATCCATCATTATGCTTCAGGGACATTATAAATTCCATTTTCATGTGGTGGGCGTGATTATGGCATGGGCTTCCCACCTCAGGGGCCAAGGAACATAGCAACTGGGTTTTGGGTTGGTGGGAAATCAGCAGTAGGCCTCTCTGTCCTATTTACTTCACAATCTGCTGCAAAACAAGTGGTGAGCAGGGGCAAAATTTGCCCTAGCAGAGACAAGTGGTGTCACAAAGTTGGAAGTTGAAAATGAAGCGTATATGGGGTAAGAAATTCAGGTCATTATCAAATAGGAGACCAAGATTTTGAACAGACTGTTTCAGCCTAAGGAAATAGCCAGGGAGAGGATGGATTTGGTGGTGAAGGAAAGGAGTTTGTGGTGGGGGTCAGAGACAAAGGCTTCGGTCTTTCCAATATATAATTGGAGCAAATTTCTGTTCATCCAGGACAGGATGCCAGGCAGGCAATCTGAGAATGGAGAGGCAGTGAAGGGGACAAGAGAGGTGGTGAGGTAGATCTGGATATCAGCATATATGTGGAATCTAACCTGTTTTCGGTTGATATCGTTGAGGGGCAGCATGTACGTGATTAAGAGGAGCAGGGAAAGGATAGATCCTTGGAGGACACCAGAGGTAGCTTTGCGAGGGTGGAAAGAGAAGCCATTGCAGGAGATTTTCAGACTATGACTGGATAGATAGGAATGGAACCCAGCTGGACAACGGAGGAGAGGCGTTGAGGAGGATGGTATGGTAAATCATGCCAAAGGCTGCAGACCGTTTGAGAAGGACGAGGAGAGATAGTTTACTTTTGTCATGGTCACATAGAATGTCATTTATGAATTTAATAAGGATTGTTTCAGCGCTGTTATGGCAGCAGAATAATCTGCGTAAAGGGACTCAGATCAACAGTGCAGGAAACTCCCCAGAGTCCAGAGCATTGATCACTCATTGAATTTGCAGGAGGGAGAGGGTGAAGTGCAAAGTTAAATCTCTAAATGCAGTTGAGGAAGTTTGTCTCCTGAACCAATTCCAAACGATCAAATAAGGGCAGATTAAAGCTCCAAAAGCAGCTATGATGCTGTAAAATCTAAACTTCATCCAAGATTTAGATGTTCAGATTGAAAGAGGGCACAGATTTTATGCAAATTGAGTGATCTGTAGTAAATGAGCAGACTGGTGTCACAGTTTCTCTCCCACTTTCTCCCTCTCCTTTCACTGTTTCTTTTTCCCTCTCTCTTATCTGTTCCTCTTTCTCTCTCCTATCTGTTCCTCTCTTTCTCTCTCTCTCTGCTATCACTGGTTGTGACCACACCCTGTATCACCTCTGTCCCAATCGTCTTCTCCCCTCTGTGCTGCTTGGCAGGTTTCCATGGCCTGTGCTGAATCCACCTTATAGCCAGGAGCTCTGTCGTTTTATATAGTTTGGCATCAGCTGGTTTTACTGCTTTCTCTGCTGTATTGCTCTGGTCTTTCAATCTCTCCAGTTGTAGGAACTATCTGAGTGCTTGACAGGATTGTAATTATTGTTAACAAATCATATGTACTGTTACTGTTATCTCAATGTGCTAAACGTACTCGAACCGACACTGCAGCTGAGTTGAGTGCTGCTCGCAATCTCTGTCCATTCCTACAAAGCAGTGATTAATGTTCCTTTCCCTGTCACGGGCTCAGTTCCACTCCAGTCACTAATAAACAGGGTGGAAGAGAAAGAAAAAACTTGCATTTATATAGTGCCTTTCATGACCTCAGGATCCCAAAGTGCTTCACAGCCAATTAATTACTTATGAAGTGTAGTTACTGTTCTAATCTAGGAAACATGGCAGCCAATTTGTGCACAGCAAGCCCCCATAAACAGCAAGTGATAATGATCAGATAATTTGTTTGAGTGATGTTGGTCCTGAGGTTGTGAAAGGTGCTATATAAATACAAGCCCTTTCTTGTTTTCTTTGTGTGTTAAAAGTGGGCAGGCTCTTCACTGAGAGTGTGAATTTGAAAAACTGTCTTCGAAATATCGAACTCACACTTTCTCTCACAGTCTTGCTCTATTTTCTGTCTTGTGCTTTTTAATTTTCTCAAAAAGAATTGCAGCTTGGATATCTGATAGAAAGGAAGATAAAAGAACAAAAATTACTGCTGAAAAACAGCAAAGTGACTTCATATAAAGAGTATGACAACCTCTGAGTAAAAGGTTGGGACAAGTTTAGCATCGCACTCTGGAGTGCCCTGAATGGCACAGCGTATGCTAAAGTGTTTGTTCAAATAAAATGGTCTATTTGAATTCAACGCCAGAGGAATTTAACAACTTTAAAATTAATGCATGTACCATCTGATATAAAGCACACATCTCCTGTGAAAGATAAGAGATAAAACATACAATCAAAATAAAAGTGGGAAATAAACAATATTGTGAGTGCTGGTAATGTTTATCTGGCATTACAACAACAGCAATTTATATTCATATGGCACCTTTATTGCAATAAAACATCCCAAGGTGCTTTATAGGAGCATTATAAAACAAAATATGACACCGAACCACATAAGGAGATATTGGGCTGGATCTTGTTCTCCCCCAGGCGTTGACTTCCATTGAGGGTGGGGGGGGGGGGGGGGGGGGAAATGGAGGGGGGACCTGAAGAGGGGGCCGGATGAGGCCCGCCACGGACCTTGAAGCCGGGAGGGCCCGGCCCAATCCTCCCGGTGGCGGCAAGGCTCCATGGTGACCCTCCCCCACCGCTCGGCAACGGCACCTCAATTAACATATTCAAATCAATAAAATGAATGAATTAACATACACTTACCTGTGATCTTGATGGCCCACCACCATCGTTGGCATGGCAGCTGGCATTCCTGCACCTTCAAATTCCCGTCTGGGGAAAAGTGGCGCCAAATTGCTGGGGAGGGGGGAGGAGGCAAGTTCCCCTCCAAGCCACACACCATCCTGACTTGGAACTATATCACTGTTACTGGTTAAATCCTGGAACTCCCTTCCTAAGAACATAGGAGCAGGAGTAGGCCATTCAGCCTATCGAGCCTGCTCTGCAATTCAATACGATCATCCACCTCAATGCTTTTTTCCCACACTATCCCCATATCCCCTTATGTCATTGATATTTAGAAATCTGTCAATCTCTACTTTAAACATACTCAATGACTGAGCTTCCACAGCCCTCTGGGGTAGAGGATTCCAAAGATTCACAACCCTCTGAGTAAAGAAATTTCTCCTCATCTCGGTCCTGAGTGGCTTCCCCCATGTTTTGAAATTGTGTCCCCTGGTTCTCGATTCCCCAACCAGGAGAAACATTTTAGCTGCATCTACCATGTCTATCCCTTTAATATATTGTAGGTTTCAATGAGATCAACTCTCATTCTTTGAAACTCTAGAGAATACAGGCCCAGATTCCTCAATCTCTCTTCATAGGACAGTCCCGCCATCCCAGGAATAAGTCTGGTGAACCTTCGTTGTACTTCCTCTATGGCAATAATATCCTTCCAAAGGTAAGGAGATCAAAACTGTACATAGTACTCCAAGTGCGATCTAACCAATGTTCTATACAATTGAAGCAAGGCTTCACTACTCCTGTACTCAAATCCTCTTGCGATAAAGGCTAACATACCATTCGCCTTCTTAATTGCTTGCTGTACCTGCAAGTTAGCTTTCAGTGACTTATTGATGAGGACCCGCAGGTCCCTTTTTACATCTACACTTTCTAATCTCTTACCATTTATGAAATACTCTGCACATCTATTCCTCCTACCAAAATGGATAACCTTACATTTTCCCACATTATATTCCACCTGCCACATTCTTGTCCACTCACTAAGTCTGTCCAAATCCATTTGAAGCTGCTTTGCATCTTCCTCACAACACACATTCCCACCTAGTTTTGTGTCATCCGCAAACTTGGAAATATTACATTTGGTCTCCACATCCAAGTCGTTGATACATATTGTGAACAGCTGGGGACTAAGTACTGATCCTTGTGGTACCCCATCAGTTACAGCCTGCCAATGCAAGAATGACCCATTTATTCCTACTCTCTGTTTTTTGCCTGTTAATCAATCTTTTATCCATGCCAGTTTATTACCTCCTATCCCATGTGCTTTAATTTTGCTAACCAACCTCCTGTGGGGGACTTGATCAAAAGCCTTCTGAAAATCCAAGTATACTATGTCCACTGACTTCCCTTTATCAATTCTGTCAGTAACATCCTCAAAAAACTCCAACAAGTTCGTCAAACATGATTTCACATTCATAAATCCATGTTGACTATGTCCAATCAGATCATTATTATCCAAGTATCCATTTATCACATGCTTTAGAATAGATTTTAGCATTTTCCCAATGACTGATGTAAGGCTAACCGGTCTGTAATTCCCTGTTTTCTCTCTCCCTCCCTTCTTAAATAGTGGGGTGACATTTGCTGCCTTCTGATCTACAGGAACCATTTCACAATCTATAGAATTTTTAAAGATGATCACCAATGCATCCACTTTCTCCACAGCTACTCTTTCAACACTCTGGGATGCAGCATATCAGGTCCTGGGGACTTATCAACCTTGAGCCCATTAATTTCACCATTAGGCGTTTCTTACTAATACCAATTTCCTTCAATTCTTCAACTACCTAGTCTATTGGACCTCTAATTTAATGGAGATTTCTTGTATCTTCTCAGTGAAGACAGACACAAAGTAATCATTTAGCTTCCCTACCATTTCTCTATTCCCCATTATAAATTCTCCTGACTCTGCCTGTAATGGACCCACATTTGTCTTAGCCAAACGTTTCCTTTTTATGTACCTATATAAACTTCTACAGTCCGTTTTTATATTTTTTACTAGTTTACACTCATATTCTATTCTCCCTTTCTTTTTCAGTTTCTTCATCTTCCTTTGCTGTATTCTAAAATCCTCCCAATCCTCAGGTTTACTACTATTTCTGGCAACTTGAAAGGCCTTTTCTTTTAATCTAATACAATCCCTAACTTCCTTTGTTATCCACGGTTGACTGCCTTTACTTTTGGGGGTTTTGTGTCTTGAAGGAATGCTGTAAACTATGTAATAAATCTTTGAAGACTATCCATTGTCTATGCACTGTTACACCTTTTAATGTATGTTCCCAATCCACCTCAGCCAATTTGCCCCTCATACCTTCATAATTTCCTTTGTTCAAATTTAACACACTGGCATCAGATTGAACTATCTCACTTTCAAACATAATGTAAAAGTCTAAGATATCATGGTCACTCATCCCTAAAGGTTCTCTTACAACAAGATTATTAATTAGCCCTTTCTCATAAGATAATACTAGATCTAAAATAGCCTGTTCTCCAGTCAGTTCCTCAACATACTGCTCTAGAAAACCATCTCTTATACAGTCCAGAAACTCATCCTCCATAGCATTAGTGCTCATTAGGTTTACCCAGTCTATGCGCAGATTGAAGTAACCCATAATTACTGTATTACATATGCTACATTCTTCTCTAATCTCCTAATTACTACCATGCCCCACACTACCACTACTGTTTGGTGGCCTATAAACAACTCCTACCAATGTTTGCTGCCCCTTGCGGTTTCTTGGTTCTGCCCAAACAGATTCCACATTTTGTTCTTGCGATCTGAGATCCTCCCTTACTAATGTACTGATCCCATCCCTTATTATTAATGTAACACCACCTCCTTTTCCTTTTTTCCTGTCCTTCCTAAGTGTCGAATATCCCTGAATATTCAGTTCCCAGACTTGGCCACCCTGTAGCCATGTTTCCATATGACAATTAGATCAGACCCATTTACCTCTATTTGTGCCTTTGAATCATCTAAATTCTTGCGAATGCTGCATACATTCAGGTAGAGTGCCCTTAACCTTGTCTTTTTGACATTTGTCTGTATTCTAAACCTAGTTGATGCTCACCTTTGTTTCGCCTGCCTTCTAATGTCACTTGCTACTTTTCTACCTCCTGTAACCAGCTTTACATCCTTCCAATTTGAGCTACCCCTCAGGTTCCAATCCCCCTAACAAGGTAGTTTAAACCCTCCCCAACAGCACTAGCAAATCTCCCTGCAAGGATATTAGTTCCAGTCCTGCTAAGGTGTAGCCCGTCCATCTTGTACAGGCCTCACCTGCCCCAGAACCAGTTTGGGCCCAGATTCTAGTTCAGACTAGTTACCCTCCCATCCTGTAACCTCTACAATAGCCACCATAGTTAAACAAGTCATGGGAAAATCTATTAAAGAGATACCAAGTCTGCCATTAAGATGATACTGTGATTGAGGGGGCAACAACACATTTAAGGACTTTGCAGAGGAAAGGGAGTTTGGAGAGGGTCAGAAGTTTGCAAGGATAGAGGGGTCAAAGGTTTTTGATTTGAGGAGAGGAGTGATGAATGCAGATTTGAAGTTGAGGGGGACAGTACTTGAGGAGTTACACAGGAGTCAGGAGGGGAAATTGGGTGATCAGCAGTTCAGTGGGAATAGGATCAAGGGAACAGAAGGTGGGTTTCATGGACAAGGTGATCTCAGAAAGGACATGAGGGGAGACAGGAAAGAAACTAGAGAAAGTTGGGAGTTCAGGGCGGGGGCAAGTGGGCAGTTTTAGAGGACGTTTGGTCCAGTGGGCTAGTGGTAAGGAGGGAAGCAGCAGAGGCAGCTGATTGGATGGTCTCGATCTTAGTGACAAAGAAATTCATTGACTCTGTGCACTTATTTTTGGAGGTGAGGGTGGATGAGACAAGGGTGAGGTGTTTAAGAAGATGGTTTTCAGTAGAGATGAGAAGCTGGGGGTTATCTTTGCATTCCAGGATAATCCTGGAATAGTGAGCAGTTTTGCAGGACCCAGCAGTATCCAAGCAGATCTGGCAGTAAATGACTAAACCAGTCATCTGCTATATCCTATAAGTCTGGGTCCCTTGGACTTAATGGAGTGGAGATAAGGGCCACACCAGGGGGAATGGCCAGAGTGAGAGAGAGTAATGGTTTTACTGGGGACTAGGTTGTCAAACCTGGCGGTGAGGGTGTGGTTTAGGAGACTGGTAGCTGCAGAAATATCTTGGCGAATGGAGGGCCAAAGGCAATTGAGAGTTTGTAATTGCAGCTACAAGTGAAATGGCACAGAGTTGTTTTGCAGGGGCAGATAGTGAAGGAAGTGGGGTTGGGGGAGGTGGGGGAAGGGCAATGTGAGTGGAGAGTGATGGCCTTATCTGTGATTGATATTCTGGGAGTAATGAGGCCACATGAGATGGCAAGGTCAAGCTCATGGCTATGAATAGGGATTGAGGAGTTTACATGGAGGGTAGATTAAGGGAGGATAGGAGGGCAGTGAACTCAGAGGAGAGAGAAAGTATTGAGGCAGAGGTTGAAATCGCTGAGGTTGAAACGTTACTTGGTACAAAGGTTGAGGAAGGAAAGTAGTGAAGACACCTCGATGAGAAAATTTTAATGGTACTTGGGTGGGTGGTAGAGAGATCAATGGTGACTCCCCCAGGATATTGATGGTAGGGGACTCAGTTATCATAAGGCTGTTGAATTACAAGGGGATGTGGTTAGTCATTGCCTGCCACTTGTGTGGCATGAATATTATTTGCCACATATCAGCCCAAACCTGGATGCTGTCCAGGTCTTACTGTGTGCAGGCATGGACTGCTTCATTCTCTGAGGAATTGTGAATGGTACTGAGCACCGTGCAGCAAACATCTCCACTTCTAACCTCACAATGGAGGGAAGGTCATGGATGAAGCAGCTGAAGATGGTTGGACCTAGGACACTACCCTGAGGAACTGCTGCAGTGATGTCTTGGGGCTGAGATGATTGGCCTCCAGCAACCACAACCATCTTCCTTTGTGCTAGGTACGATTCCAACCAGTGGAGAGTTTATTTTAAAGAGAGCCATATTAAATATCTAAAATATTAGAAGTTAAATCCTGAATATTATTTTACAATAGGAGAGGATAATGCAAACAGTGACAGAAATTATAAACCAGTTAAAGGAAATAAAGAATAGTTGGCACAAATAAAAACTTGCATTTCTATAGCACCTGTCACATCCTACAGACATCTCAACATACTTCACAGGCATTGGGATATTTTTGCAGTGCAACCATACGGGGTGTTTAGGCAAACACGCAGTTCAGCAAGATCCCACAAACAGCATTGAGATAAATGTCCAGTAATCTGTTTGATGTACTCAGGAGAGGCTCTGAACCTACAGCCAGAGGCTCAGATGTAACACTGCCAGCATTGAGCCAGAGCTGACATTGCTTCACCTGCTGTCTGCATCCATTGAACCATAGCTCATACGAACATACAAATTAGGAGCAGGAATAGGCCACTTGGCTCTTCGAGCCTGCTCCGCCTTTCAATACATTCATGGCTGAACTGATTACTCAGCATTTCCACCTACCCCCGATAACTTTCCACCCCCTTGAGTATCAAGAATCTATCTACCTCTGCCTTAACAATATTCAAAGACTTTGCTTCCACCGCCTTTTGAGCAAGACTCCGCACGTTTAGAGGGGGAGGTGCATACATTGGGGAAAAAATAGTCCTCGTTTCCTTTCTTGCAGCATCCACAAGCAAAACAATGAACAACATGCTTGCACTACTGCCACTCTGGAGTAGCTGTGAGAGTAACCCAGGGAGCAATGGTTTTTCTGTGGTGCAGGACTTGCAAGAGAATGCCAAATACCTTTTTATGACAAATACTGCCCCTGCCTTCACTGTGCCTTCCTTCACTCAATCACTTACACATAGGGTATGGTTGTGTGATGGTCATATTTCATGGATTAGACATCCAAAAGCCTGGACTAATAATCCAGTGAATTTCAGTTTGATTCATAGAAGTTTGATATTTTTGAATTCAGTTCATAGAGTCATAAAGAGATACAGCACCGAAACAGGCCCTTCGGCCCACCGAGTCCGGGCCGACCACCAACCACCCATTTATACTAATCCTTCATTAATCCCATTTTCCCCTCTCACATCCCCACCTTCCCTCAATTCTCCTACCACCTACCTACACTAGGGGCAATTTTTTTACAATGGCCAATTTACCTATCAACCCGCAAGCCTTTGGCATTTGGGAGGAAACCGGAGCACCCGGAGGAAACCCACGCAGTCACAGGGAGAACTTGCAAACTCCGCACAGGCAGTACCCAGAACCGAACCCGGGTTGCTGGAGCTGTGAGGCTGCGGTGCTAACCACTGCACCAAAATAAACTGAGATTAGTAAAAGTGATTATGAAGCTGTTGGATTATCATTAAAACCCAAAAGGTTCACTAATGTCCTTTAGGAAGGAAACCTACTGTCCTTCCCCAGTCCGGCCTATACATGACTCCAGTCCCACACCAACGTGGTCAACTCTTATTAGCATTCTTGGTGGTCTAGGAAACTACTCAGCAGTCTAGGAAGAAGGCCCATCACCATCTTCTGTGGGCAACTAGGGATGGGCAGTAGGTGCCAGAGATGTCCACCCCCCCAAAGAAGGTGCTTTTAAAAATTCATTGCGGATGGCGATGAGCTGCAATCTTACAAATTGCAATTCTGCTTTTCTTCATGTTGCTCTTTTTATAGGGGGTGGGGACTGTCACTGAATGTGATGAAGGAGGTTGAGCTCACATACATTTTCTCAGCTGGCACAGGACAGCATTGAAGGTGTACAATGAGAACGAGAAAGGTTACGAGGTCTGGGGAGAGGGAGATGAAAAAATGCAGCCCAATATCTGAGAAAGTTTTGGTTCAGGCATTAATCATCTTCCTTGTGTGTAACCTTGAATTGCTCTGTGATATTCCCAGGAGCTACAACAACAAATAATCATGCATCGAAAGATTAAAAAGGACTGAGATTAACAAATCTATAAACAGCACTGGTTACAGAGCTCAAGAAGAGGATTCACCTGAAGGAGAACATGAGCTTTAAATGAATTGTGAGACCTTCAGTGCTAATAGGATTAAACCACCAAATAATTCATCAGGGCACATTTCTCCAATTTCATTCGATTGTAAAATGACATTTTAATCAAATGTGCTCTCACCTGCCTGGCTGCAAGCATGAGCGAAGGGAGAAAGAGTGAGTGAAATGATTGATTTGCTGAATTATTCACGGTGAGAGCCAGTTGCTTTATGTCAAGGAGGTATTCTGGCAGTGTCTCTCTCCAGTAGCTTATGTGCCTCAGCATTTTAGGGGTGTTTATTTTCTCTGAATGAGGTAATTGAGTACAAGCAAGGCAAAGTGACTCTTTTTATCGAATATAAAAACAGTAAATGCTGGAAACATTCAGTAGGTCTGGCAGCATCTGTGGAGAGAGAAACAGAGTTCATGTTTCAGAACCCAGATGAAAGGTCACTGACCTGAAACAGTAACTTAATTTCTCTCTCCACAGATGCTGCCAGACCTACTGAATGTTTCCAGCATTTGCTGTTTTTATTTTAGATTTCCAGCATCTGCAGTATTTTGCTTTTGTGTGACTCTTGTGTGAAACAGCAGGAGGCCTTTCAGCCCCTCAATCCTGCTCCATCATTCAATTAGATCATGATCTGTGGCCTAAGTCAGTCTTAGTTTCAAATCCCTAATTCCCTTATCAAACAAAAATCTATCAATCTCAGCTTTGTAATTTTCAATTGACCTCCAGCCACAACAGCATTTTGGGGGAGAGAGTTCTACATTTTCACAATGCTTTGATCCATCGAGAGTTTATTTTCTGGTCCGCAGCCTTTCGCAGAAGGCAATTGAAGGTTTGTGAAGTCCAGCGATTGGATAACCGCAAACCCATATTGTGCGGGTGGGCCGAGCATTCAGCCTGCTCCCACCCAGCAACATGACAGCTGGCACCACCGGGGGTGGCATTATATTTGGGGCAAGTTGAGGAAAACCAGGTCTGGACCTTACTTAGTATGCAGTACTGCACTAAGGTTGGGTGTCCGAGGCGAGAGTCTAACAGGGTTGTAAATATATCTGCTTCCCTGCAGTCAGTGGTCCTCGTTCACTATAATCCTGCAGTATTAGATCCAGATAGAGCTGAGAGCCATGGGACACACCAAAAGTCCCACCCAAGACCAATTAAAGGCCTAGGAGTGCAAAATCCCAGTCTGGCTTCCCAGGCCTGGTGAAGGCGGGCTTGCCACCGACGTTTTGGCCGGTGAATGGGGCCTCCCACCCAAAATTCCATGAACACAAAATCAGTCTGACACTTAAGTGTAGTACTAAAGGAATGCCGCACTGATTGAGTTGCTGCCTTGTAAATGAAATGTTAAACAGAGACTCTGCCTGCCCTCTTAGGTGGGCATAAAGGATCCCATGGCACTATTTATACTTGGAGTGGGCTACAGAATATGGTTGTACAACCTGTGTGTAAGCATATAAAAGGTGATTTTACACTCAAATTATACAACATGACTTCAAATTGAAGCTTAATCTACTTCTCATTAATGCAGACTGTTAAAGTGTGAGCATAGCTCCATATCCCTGAATATACATACCTGAGGAGGTTTTAACTACTATATGGGCGGCACAGTGGCGCAGTGGTTAGCACCGCAGCCTCACAGCTCCAGGGACCCGGGTTCGATTCCGGGTACTGCCTGTGTGGAGTTTGCAAGTTCTCCCTGTGTCTGCGTGGGTTTTCTCCGGGTGCTCCGGTTTCCTCCCACAAGCCAAAAGAATTGCAGGTTGGTAGGTAAATTGGCCATTATAAAATTGCCCCTAGTATAGGTAGGTGGTAGGGAAATATAGGGACAGGTGGGGATGTTTGGTAGGAATATGGGATTAGTGTAGGATTAGTATAAATGGGTGGTTGATGTTCGGCACAGACTCGGTGGGCCGAAGGGCCTGTTTCAGTGCTGTATCTCTAATCATAATCATATATTTGGATTGGACTTTGCTGAAATTTGTCGAAGATTGTCAGTATTATTTGTGTAGATCGAGTACTGTGCATTGAGAACAATCACCAGCGATTTGCACTTTGAGAAATGGAATATTATCTTTCCAATGAGCTCCTCATACACAGATGGAGGATCCTTTCAATCTTTCAAAGAGACAGTTGACTCACTGAAGAACTTGCTTCGCCCTCTTAACTGTTTTTGAAAGTCTGAAAGCCAGCAGTAGGAAGATTCTCCGTTACCGTGACCTTGCCCTTGTGAGTAAATTAATGCAAATTAGATTAGAGAACACCAAGAAAGTGAGCTCCATAAACTCCTCTGAAATGCTAAGTGTTACTGAGGAGGAATTCAATGTGCTTTTGCAGTGCCAGATAGGGTTCAGGTCCTCCTTCACCTCTGCCCTCCTGTCTTGAGCTGTGCTTCAGTGGAGAAGGTTGTAATGAGTTCTTTATGTTATCTGATGCAACAGAAATGAGATGCGTGGAGTCCACTTATGCTGAAAATCTCAAACAGGTTTATTACAGCTAAACTATTCTATACAGTATAGAGCAAACTATTTACAGAACCTTCTTCTAGGTGTTACAGTTGCAGAGTTACCCTGGCTTGTAGTCATGTGACTGCATCCTGGTACTTAGCTCATTCGCATATTAAGATCTTAAAGGGATATCACTCTTAAAGGCAATCATACAACAAAGGTAATGAGATTCTTACATCCACTAACTGAAGGACAATGTAAAAAAGGAAAAGAAATATGTGAATTTATGTAGCACTTTTCACGTTCTCAAACTTTTTACCCAATTAAGTGCTTTTGAAGTGTAGGAAACACAGCAGCCAATTTGCACATAGCAAAATCCCACAAACAGCAATGAGATAGTGAACAGATCATCTGGTTCAGTGGTGTTGGTTGAGGGACAAACTTGCCTGGATACCAGGAAGAATATGCTCTTATTTGAAATAATGCAATGGGATATTTTACAGCCACCTGATAGGACAGAGAGGACCTCAGCTTAACATGTTATGTGAAATATGACACCTCTGGTATCAACGACATAGGTAGAAAGAGGGATGAGGTCCTGCAATAAGAATTTAGGGAGCTAGGTAGCAGATTAAAAAGCAAGACCTCAAAGGTTATAATCTCTGGATTACTCCCAGTGCCATGTGCTAGCGAGTATAGGAATAGGAGGATAGAGTAGATGAATGCGTGGCTGAGGAGATGGTGCAGGAGGGAGGGCTTTAGTCTCCTGGATCACTGGGACTGTTTCTGGCAAAGGTGGGACCTGTACAATTTGGACGGGTTGCATCTGAACCGGAACGGGACCAATATCCTTGCTGGGAGGTTTGCTGGTGCTGTTGGGGGTGGGTTTAAACTAATTTGGCAGGGGGATGGGATACAGAGTGGAGGTACAGTAAGGGGTGATGCTCAGAGAAACTGAGTCAGTCTGGAAGGCAGAGCAAATATAGATCTGTTAAGGCACAAGTGAAAAATGCAAGGCTGGATTTCATCTATTTTAATGCAAGGAGTCTTACTAGTAAGGCAGATGAATTGAGGGCGATGATTAGCACATGAGATTATGATATTGTTGCTATCACAGAGACATGGTTGAGGGAGGAGCAGGGCTGGCAGCTCAATATTCCAGGGTATAGAATCTTCAGGCGTGATAGGGGAGGGGATAAAAGTGGAGGTGGCATTGCAATGTTGATCAAGGAGTCAATTACTGCAGTGAGGAGGGATGATATCTTAAAAGGTTCCTCAAATGAGGCCATATGGGTAGAACTTAAAAACAAAAAGGGGGCACTCACTTGGCTGGGAGTGTACTACAGGCCTCCAAACAGTCAGGGAGAGATAGAGGAGCAGAAATGTAGGCAAATCTCAGAGAGGTGTAAAAATAATAGGGTAATAATACAGGGGATTTCAACTTCCCTAATATCAACTGGGATAGTCTTAGCGCAAAAGGCTTAAAGGGGGCAGAATTCTTAAAGTGCATACAGGAGAGTTTTTTGAGCCAGTACGTAGAAAGTCCTACAAAAGAAGGGGCAATACTGGACCTAATCCTACAGAATGAAGCTGGACAAGTGGTAGAAGTGTCAGTGGGGGAGCATTTCGGGGATAGTAACCATAATTCTGTAAGATTTAAGGTAGTTATGGAAAAGGACAAAAACGGACCAGAAATAAAGGTACTGAACTGGGGGAAGGCTGATTTCAATATGATAAAACAGGATCTGGCCAAAGTGGACTGGGAGCAGCTACTTGTAGGTAAGTCTACATCAGACCAGTGGGAGTCATTCAAAGAGGAAATAGTGAGAGTTCAGAGCCAACATGTACCCGTTAAGGTGAAGGGTAGGCCCAACATGTCCAGGGAACCCTGGATGTCAAGGGATATAGAGGATTGGATCAGGAAAAAAAGGAGGCTTATGGCAGATTCGGAGCGCTGAAAACAGCGGAGGCACTAGAGGAGTATAGAAAGTGTAGGGGGGTACTTTAAAAAGTAATTAGGAGTGCGAAGAGGGTACATGAGAAAACACTGGCGGGCAAGATAAAGGAAAATCCTAAGGCATTTTATAAGTATATTAAGGTCAAGAGGATAACCAGGGAAAGCGGAGGGTCCATTAAGGACCAAAGTGGCAATCTGTGTGTGGAGCCGGAGGACATAGGTGAGGTTTTAAATGTTTACTTTTCATCTGTGTTCACTATGGAGAAGGACGATGTAGGTGTAGAGATCAGGGAGGGGGATTGTGATGTACTTGAACATATTAGCATTGAAAGGGAGGAAGTATTGGCTGTTTTAGCAGGCTTGAAAGTGGATACATCCCCAGGCCCAGATGAGATGTATCCCAGGCTGTTATGTGAGGCAAGGGAGGTGATAGCAGGGGCTCTGACACAAATTTTCAAATCCTCTCTGGCCACAGGAGAGGTACCAGAGGACTGGAGGACAGCGAATGTGGTAGAATTATTCAAGAAGAGTAGCAAGGATAAACCAGGTAATTACAGGCCGGCGCGCCTAACATCAGTGGTAGGGAAACTATTGGAAAAAATTCTGAGGGACAAGCTTAATCTTCACTTGGAGAGGCAGGGATTAATCAGGGATAGTCAGCATGGCTTTGTCAGGGGGAGATCATGTCTAACTAACTTGATTGAATTTTTCGAGGCAGTGACTAGATGTGTAGATGAGGGTAAAGCAGTTGATGTAGTCTACATGGACTTCAAGGCTTTTGATAAGGTCCCGCATGGGAGATTGGTTAAGAAGATAAGAGCCCATGGGATCCAGGGCAATTTGGCAAATTGGATCCAAAATTGGCTTAGTGGCAGAAGGCAGAGGGTGATGGTCGAGGGATGTTTCTGTGAGTGGAAGCCTGTGACCAGTGGTGTACCACAGGGATCGGTGCAGGGACTCTTGCTGTTTGTAGTGTACATTAATGATTTAGACGTGAATATTGAAGGTATGATCAGTAAGTTCGCAGATGTCACAAAAATTGGTGGTGTCGTAAATAGTGAGGAGGAAAGCCTTAGATTACAGGACGATATAGATGGGCTGGTATGATGGGTGGAGCAGTGGCAAATGGAATTTAATCCTGAGAAGTGTGAGGTGATGCATTTTGGGAGGACTACCAAGGCAAGGGAATATACAATGGATGGTAGGACCCTAGGAAGTACATAAAGTCAGAGGGACCTTGGTATACTTGTCCATAGATCACTGAAGGCAGCAGCACAGGTAGATAAGGTGGTTAGGAAGGCATATGGGATACTTGCCTTTCTTAGCCGAGGCATAGAATATAAGAGCAGGGAGGTTATGATGGAGCTGTATAAAATGCTAGTTAGGCCACAGCTGGAGTACTGTGTACAGTTCTGGTCACCACACTATAGGAAGGATGTGATTGTACTAGAGAGGGTGCAGAGGAGATTCACCAGGATGTTGCCTGGGCTGGAGTATTTCAGCTATGAAGAGAGACTGAAAAGTCTAGGGTTGTTTTCCTTAGAGCAGAGAAGGCTGAGGGGGGACATGATTGAGGTGCACAAAATTATGAGGGGCATTGATAGATTAGATAGGAAGAAATTTTTTCCTTTAGCGGAGAGGTCAATAACCAGGGAGCATAGATTTAAGGTAAGGGGAAGGAGGTTTAGAGGGGATTTGAGGAAAATACTTTTCACTCAGAGGGTGGTTGGAATCTGGAACGCACTGCCTGAAGAGGTAGTAGAGGCAAGAACCATCACAACATTTAAGAAGTATTTAGGTGAGCACTTGAAGCGCCATAGCATACAAGGCAACGGGCCAAGTGCTGGAAAATGGAATTAGAATAGATTGGTGCTTGATGGCTGGCACAGACATGATAGGCCGAAGGGCCTGTTTCTGTGCTGTATGACTCTATGACAGTGCAGCACTCCCTCAGTACTGAACTGGAGTGTCAGCCTAGGTTATGTGCTCAAGTTGACAGGTTAGGACTTGAACCTACACCTTCTGTCTGAGGGGAAAGAGTGCTACCAACTGATCCACAGCTGCTCAGAAAAACAATACAACCTTCTGCCACACTAATGTGATGCTGGGGAGAGTGTTGCACAGTTGGAGGGACCGCCTTTAAAACGACATGCAGGGGGATGTTAAAAATCCCATCACGCTATTAAAAAACAAACAGGAATCTCTCCTGGTGTTATGTCCAACATTCTTCTTTCAACCAGCACCACCAAAAAACAAACTGACAGGCTATTGCTGCTGCCAGAGAAGCATTTCGGGACATCCTGGATTTGTGAAGGACTCGCCTTTTTAGATCGCACTTCTCTCTTTCTTTCAGTGACAGTCTGAGAACTGTCAGGAAGGAAAGGATAATAAAGATGGTGCTGACTGGGAAGCAACAGTGGGTTAGCTAGATGAGGCGATGAAGGATCAGAAATGTTGTTTGATCTCCAGATTATTGAAGGGTCGCTGGAGTCCATGAGTACAATGGAGGAACGCTCTGTGCCTGAGCTTTTTGTATAAGAGGTAATGTACCTGGGTGCAGCCTGAAGCAACAGTAAGAAGGGTTGATGACTTGTGAATTTCATCCTATTACCTGCAGGATGCTCAGAAATATTGATGCAATTATACTGCGAATCTCAAATAAATTATGCGGTATGAGACTCAGCCCCAGCACCAAACAAGCAGTGGGGGGAGTCTTCACGTAGTTGGAGCCTGAGGCACCTCACTTCTGGCAGGAACTGATCAAGATGGCTTCAGTCTTCTTAGCATGGAAGGTTGGAGCTCATCCAAGGTTTGATGCTGGACAGGAAGTCAGATAGTCCAGTGACAATCCAGTGACAGGCCTGAAGCAAGGGCGATGGCAAAGAGATAGAGTTTGGTGTCATTGGCATACCAATGGAAACTAAGGCATACCTTGGATCATGTTATTGAGAGACAATGTATCAATGAGGAAGGGAGCAAAGTTAAGATCAGAGCTCTGGTACATGCAGAGGTTTTATTCAATTTGGGAGTTGAAAGTTAGCCCTCCCTCTAATCTAACACCAAAAGTTATGAGAAGTCTGGTATCATTTCCATATCTTGTTTTTATCCACTCAGTTTGAAGTCAGGTTAGCAAATTATCTTAACAATATTAAAAGTAATACATGAGAATTTAACACAAATAATAAACAGGTGCAGCTAAATGGGATTCTAATAATCTAAGCAGCAGTCAGAAAGTGATCCAAGAATGTCTCGGGAAAGTGTTTGGATTGTCTAAAATCCAAATCCCATTTTGAAGATTCTAGACAAGCTATTACATAAAGCAGGAACAAAACTGAACTGGGATCAAGGACCTTTTGGACTGTTCAGCAACACCTGCCATCTCAGCTACACTTCAAATGAAACACAAAGGCCACACAACAAGGTTCTGTTGCTAAGTTTGGTACTCGGGGGTTGATTTTGATCTTTGGTTAGTTGCCAATTCCAGCAGTGAAACAGTCCAGGTGTAATTTTGAGACCTTGGCCACATTTAAATTTGGCAGTCAAGCTGCAGGGGATCAAATAGGCACCTAAACATGCCTTGCCAGATTGAAGCCTGAAAACTGGACCAGGCCAGCCGACAGCAAGGCAAGTTTTGGGGGCGGAGTGAGGAAGAGGAGGCATCATCACAGAGGGTGGGGCAGTCGCCCAGATTGTATTTTTAGGTCCCAGAGAGGTCTCCTGCTCCTCCGGGGCTGACAATAATAATTCAACACCTTGCTGGGCCTCATCTCTCCTTTCACCAATGGAGCTGATCAGACTGAACATGATGCAGGCTCCAGCCAGATCCCACCTACAATGGCAAGTGGGATTCTATTGACCTCATAGGACCTCAATTTCTATGTTAAAAGGGGCTCATGCATCACCTGAAAAAGCCTGGTGCTTTGGATCCCAGGGGTAGGCATGCAATTCTGTCAGCAAAGACCCTATAATTTTACGATCTATATGTGGCCTGTGAGTTCTGTTAGACTTACCTAAACAGCCTAGAAAGATAACAAACACTTGTATCTCTCTGTCTCTCTCTCTCTGTCTCCCTTTCTCTGCTCTCTCTCTCTCTGCATCTCCCTGCCCCTCTCTCTCTCCCTCTATACCTCTCTTTGTCTCTAAGTCTCTTCTGTTTGGATTGTGAGCTGCTACCACCAGTACAGTAAAAAGTGCACATATCTTACCCACTCATGCTGTCCCTCGAGTTGTATTTATTCTATTTTAATATTGTCTATTTTCCTCATGTCTTGTCACCAGCTTGGAGATCATCTTCTCTACTGATCTGCTCAATAAATTGATCTCAACTCCAAAGCATAGTCAAATGTTTCCTGAAGAACTAGGATATGTTTTAGAAACATAGAAATCATAGAAAGTTTACAGCACAGAAAGAGGCCACTTGGCCCATCGTGTTTGTGTTGGCTGAAAAACAATCCACCCAGTCTAATCCCACTTTACAGCATTTGGTCCATAGCCCTGCAGATTAGGGCACTTGAGGTGCAGATTCAGACTCCTCTTGAATGAGTTCAGGGCTTCTGCCTCAACCGACTTTTCAGACAGTGAGTTCCAGACCCCACCATCCTCTGGGTGAAAAATCTTTTCCTCATCTCCCCTCTAATCTTTCTACCAATCACTTTAAATCTATGCCCCCTGACCTCTCTGCTAAGGTGAATAGACCCTTCACCTCCACTTTATCCAGGCCCCTCAAAATTTTGTACATTTCAATCAGGTCTCCCCTCAGCCTTCTCTGTTCCAGGGAGAACAACCCCAGCCTATCCAATCTTTCCTCATAGCTGTATTTTTCCAGTCCCGGCAACATCCTCATAAATTTCCTCTGTACCCTCTCTATTGCAATTACATCCTTTCTGAAATGAAGTGACCAGAACTGCACACAATACTCAAGTGTGGCCTAACCAATCATTTATACAGCTCCAGCACAACCTCCCTACTCTTATATTCTATACCTTGGCTAATAAAGGAAAGGATTCCATATGCCTTCTTAACCACCTTATCGACCTGTCCTGCTACCTTCAGGGATCTGTGGACATTCACTCCAAGGTCCCTAACTTCCTCTACACCTCTCAGTATTCTTTCATTAATCATGTATTCCTCTGCCTTGTTTGACCTCCCCAAATGCATCACCTCACACTTCTCCGGGTTGAATTCCATTTGCCACTTTTCTGCCCATCTGACCAGTCCATCTGACCAGTCTTCCTGCAGCCTACAGCTATTCTCCTCACTATCTACCACACGGCCAATCTTTGTGTCGTCTGCAAACTTCTTGATCATGCCCCCTACATTTATGTCCAAATCGTTAATATACACCACAAAAATCAGGGGACCTAGTACTGAGGCCCACGGAACGCCACTGGAAACAGCCCTCCAGTCGCTCAAACACCCGTCAACAATTACCTTTTGTTTCTTTCCACCGAGCCAATTTTGTATCCATCTTGCTGCATTTCCCTGGATCCCATGGAAGTTTTGTGTAACTAATGGTCTTTATCAGTTGAAGTGTTGATGAGGTGGTGGGTGGTGAAATTGGATATGGGCCGGGCTGCAAAACAGGGGCAATCCCATTGGCTGCCTGATATTCATTTCCATCAACTTCAATCAAACCAAATTCTGGACGTGTCCTATTACAGGGGTCAACTCTGATTCCACCTACTTTTCATCCCTGCTCAAGTTAATTTTACACACCCCGCTGCCCCCGCCCCACCCACCCTCACCCACCTGGAGTGCAAACAAATCCTGTAGAGTAGTGGCAGATCTGGGAATATTAACAGCATCAGGTGTTCAGTGTTGCTTCTCATTTCTCCTCATTGAGTAATTCGTTTTGATAGCCTATTCCACGGTGATTAAAGAGAGTTACAACTAATAACTGCTATCTTAGGCAGGCTGCTTTTCATGGATTATCCCCACAATTGTTTATCCCTGTCTGACGCAAAAGTAAAGCGGGAAAGGTAGCCAAACCATGGCTTACAAAGGAAATTAGAGACAGCATTAGATCCAAGGAAGAGGCATATAAATTTGCCAGGAAAAACAACAGACCTGAGGATTGGGAGCAGTTTAGAATTCAGCAAAGGAGGACCAAGGGATTGATTAAGAAGGGGAAAATAGAGTACGAGAGCAAGCTTGCGGAGAACATAAAAACTGACTGTAAAAGTTTTTATAGGTATGTGAAGAGAAAAAGATTAGTGAAGAAAAATGTAGGTCCCTTACAGTCAGAAACAGGGGAATTTATTCTGGGGAATAAAGAAATGGCTGACCAACTAAATACATACTTCGGTTCTGTCTTCACAAAGGAGGACACAAATATCATACCAGAAATGGTGGGGAACACAGGGCTTAGTGAGAGAGAGGAACTGAAAGAAATCAGTATTAGTAGAGAAATGGTGTGGGGAAATTGATGGGATTGAAGGCCGATAAATCCTCAGGGCCTGATGGTATGCATCCCAGAGTACTTAAGGAAGTGGCCCTAGAAATAGTGGATGCAATGGTGGTCATCTTCCAAGATTCTATAGACTCTGGAACAGTTCCTACAGATTGGAGGGTAGCTAAGGTAACCCCACTATTTAAAAAGGGAGGTAGAGAGAAAGCAGGGATTATAGACCAGTCAGCCTGACGTCGGTAGTGGGGAAAATTCTACTGTCCATTATCAAAGTTTTATAGCAGAGCACTTGGAGAGCAGTGGTAGAATCGGACAGAGTCAGCATGGATTTACGAAAGGGAAATCATGCTTGACAAATCTACTAGAATTCTTCGGGGATGCAACTAGTAGAGTTGATGAGGGGGAGTCAGTGAATGTGGTTTATTTGGAATTTCAGAAGGCTTTCGACAAAGTCCCACATAAGAGATTAGCATGTAAAATTAAAGCGCATGGGATTGGGGGTAGTGTACTGCGATGGATAGAAAATTGGTTGGCAGTCAGGAAACAAAGAATAGGAATAAATGGGTATTTTTCCGAATGGCAGGCAGTGACTAGTGGGGTACCGCAGGGATCAGTGCTAGGACCCCAGCTATTCACAATACACATTCATGATTTAGATGAAGGAACTAAATGTAATATCTCCAAATTTGCAGATGACACAAAACTGGGTGGGAGGGTGAGTTGTGAGGAGGATGCGGAAAGTCTTCAGGGTGATTTGGACAAGTTGAGTGAGTGGGCTAATGCATGGCAGATACAGTATAATGTGGATAACTGTGAGGTTATCCACTTTGGTAGCAAAAACAGGAAGGCAGATTATTATCTGAATGGCCACAAACTGAGAGAGGGGAATATGCAGCGAGACCTGGGTGTTCTCGTATACCAGTTGCTGAAGTCAGCATGCAGGTGCAACAGGCAGTAAAAAAAGGCAAATGGTATGTTGGCCTTCATAGCGAGAGGATTCGAGTACAGAAGCAGGGATGTCTTGCTGCAATTATACAGGGCCTTGGTGAGACCACACCTGGAATTTTGTGTGCAGTTTTGGTCTCCTTATCTGAGGAAGGATGTTCTTGCTATAGAGGGAGTGCAGCGAAAGTTTACCAGACTGACTCCTGGGATGGCGCGACTGATGTATGAGGAGAGATTGAGTCGGTTAGGATTATATTCGCTGGAGTTCAGAAGAGTGAGGGCGGATCTCATAAAAATCTGTAAAATTCTAACAGGACTTGACAGGGTAGATGCAGGAAGGATGTTCCTGATGGTGGGGGAGTCTGAGTTGCTGTAGGCAACGCTTTCTGGGCTTCAGCCCATTTGACTGACAGCTACAACCTGGGCATGATATGTCTCTGAGGATACTGTGCCATTATTATAAGCAAGTCCTTTGTAAAGATCAGCTGCCAAGATCTCTGGCTGTCCTAGTTTCTATTGCTGACAACGGCTGATATTTACATACATTTGGGTGCAATGCTGCTGAGCAATAGGAGAAATTGGTTCCGAAGAAGGGTCACTGACCCGAAACGTTAACTCTGCTTCTCTTTCCACAGATGCTGCCAGACCTGCTGAGTGATTCCAGCATTTCTTGTTTTTGTTTCAGATTTCCAGCATCCGCAGTATTTTGCTTTTATTATATAGGAGAAATTGCAAATGTTTCTAACATTAAAGTCACCTACAACTGGAAGCAGCTCAATAAACTGAGGTGTTCCTTTGTCTGTGATTTTAAGCCTCTACAGCTGTTCCTTGAGATTTCTGGCTGCCTGCGTCAACCCAAGCGAATTGTGTGAATTTCTTCACATCCTTCATTCTTGAGTTCTTTTTAAACCTGTTACTAAGGGAGTGTTGCACTGTCAGAGGTGCAGTCTTTCAGATGAGCTGTTGAACTAAGGCCTCATCGGCTCTTCCACTATTTTGAAGAAGAGCAGGGGAGTTCTCCCTGGTGTCCTGGGCAACGTTTATCCCTCATCCAACATCATGAAAAACGGGCCATCTGGTCATTATTGCATTGCTGTTTGTGGGAGCTTGCTGTGCATATTTCCTGCATTACAACAGTGACTGCACTTCAAATGTACTTCGTTAGCTGTGAAGCCCTTTGTGACATCCTGAGGTCATAGAAGCAAATTTTAGTCTGGTTAGTTGAGAGAATACCTCCCCCAGGTGTTTCAAGTGTGGTCCTTAATTGTCTCCTGAACACAAGCTGGGAGTCTGTGTGGAGCATGTAAGTTATGCGATGCCAGTTAGGCAATGACCACTGATGATACCTCACCTTCACCCTGTCACAGTGAATGGGAAGCTCACAATTGGGTTACAAGATACTGATACTGAAGTTCCGAAGAAGGGTCACTGACCCGAAACATTAACTCTGCTTCTCTTTCCACAGATGCTGCCAGACCTGCTGAGTATTTCCAGCATTTCTTGTTTTTATTTCAGATTTCCAGCATCCGCACTATTTTGCTTTTATTATACAAGATACTGATTGCTCTTTCAGGATGCTGCATGCTGTGGGTATGGACTACGGTAAGCAGGGACAGGTTAGACGGCAGGTTCAATGCAACAACTAGCTTTCCTGTATGTTTGCATGCCTGCTCATGTTTCAGATGAAGATTGAATCAGTGGCAACTGGGAAATTCCCCTATGGTTGAACAACCTACTGATGCCCATTAACACAACAAAATAGGTGTTGAGGTTGGGTTTAATGATTCTTACTGAGACAGAGACTGCACCCAGTTACTCCTGATCCAACTTGGGAACACTTGATGCTGATGTTGGATAAGCAGTGGACCAGCTTCCCTGTAATATGCATCTGCACTGCACTTTAGGATGTTTTTCTACCTTAAAGGCCCTATACAAGCTGTTGTTGCAATGAGTAGAAGAATTCAGCAGAAGAGAGATATTTCAAAATAAAAAGCCAAATTATGCGACAGAAAATGGGATAAACTACATCTTTAGTTAAATATAAAGTACTTTCACAGAGAAAAGGTCTATTAATTGTGTGTTCCAGGCTAAAAGATATTAATAGGAATGTAAAATGAATGAATCAGCCTCTCTGTGTACAGATCTAATGGAGTTCAGCAAAGTGAATACTTCACAAACAGAATTAAATGCTGCCTCTATGCCAGAGCAACCTGTTAGATGAAATGAGTGACTTTAGAGTGATGGATACCAAAGCCCTCTACCTCATGGACTGAATTTAGTGAGGCGGAACCAGAAATGGGTGCCGTTCCCATTTGACGTGTGGGCGGCCTCCCCACCATGATCACACAGTGGGTGGCCATTTTGCACACTGGAGGTGTGGGATCCCTCCTCGCCTCCAATCATGTTGCAGGGGCATGAGGGGAGACACCAAATATGGCATTGGATGACTCCGGAGCAGGTGCTGATGCCATATTGAAAGGTCTGCCAACACTGCATTCACTCCTGTCTGTTTTGAAAGAGCACCTTCCTGAGTGCCCTCTGCTGTCCCAGGACCTGTTCTGCTGCCTCTGTTGCCTGAGAAGGTTAGCAGCCGTGCGATCACCTCCCATCACCAAACCACCCCACCCCCCCCCCGCCCCCGAACATGGATACAGTGCCGCAGGAAGGTCAACTCCCTCATTCATTCTGCCAAGGTGAATGCTCCATACCTCTCTCCTTTTTGGGGATTGCCTGTGGCAATGCAGGAGGAAGCGGGACATGGGGAGGGAGGCACCATAGAAGTGCTTGCAAGGGGGTTAAGCATCACCTCATCCTGAAATATGCATGGCTACATCTTGGCCACAGGAAACCCTCATTTACAACACTACTAATAGAAATACAACTAAACCCAACATGGTGGTAGTGGTGAAAGTGACGAGCAGAATTTGAAGTTCTCCTTATCTTTGGAAGAAACACCAGGTGAACAACAGAGGAATTTAAAGATAAGTACTTCCCAGTACAGTAAGAAAACGACTTACCTGCAGAAGAGGCTATGAAGAACTCCAGAGCTGTGGTGAGTTACAGCACAGAAATACAGACTGTACCACAGAACTGAAGCATGGCGGTCTGCATGTAGAGTCCGGCGATCGGGTGAGTCACAATACCGACGGTCACTGATGACGTTAAAAGCCTTTGAAAAGCTTGCAGTAATTTTCCTAAGGCATCGTGCTCGGGCAAAAAATTTGGGAAAAACCCTATCCTTCATTAGGGTTGAACATGAAGACGAAGAGCAGGAAACCCCCTGAAAGCCTGGGAACTTTTGAACAGTGTGGGAACACCCCCAAAAAACAGCAGGGATATCTCCATTAAGGCAAGCAAGCTTGAAAAAAACAAAGTGAATTTCTCAAACAAAGGGGAAACCCGATAAAAGCCTATTAAATAAAGCAATATGGATCTAAAATTGGGAATGCCTGAGAGTTTCCAGAATCAAGAGGGACCCAATCAGATTCAAAACTGGCTATTATCGAGAAAAAGGTTCCTAAGGTTTAGAATTTGCAAAGACATAGAAAATCTGAAGTGGAACAAGTGACCACGCTTTTATATTCAGTAGATGTGGTTTCTGACGTTGGAATTACCCGACAAGGGAACAACGAGGCTACCAATAAATTCAAAGAGGTACTCCAAGCCTTTGATAAATGTTTTAATCTCCATACCAATAAAATCTTGGAAAGAGCTAAATTTAATAAGTGGGTGCAGATGATTGGAGAATCTGTAGACTCCTATATTATTGACCTGTATAGATTGGCAGAAGGTTTTGAATACAGCAAATTAAAGGCAGAACTAATCAGAGACAGGATAATCGTCGGCATAACGGATAAATCCTTGTCAGACCTGTTGCAATCCAAGGAAGACCTTACACTAGAAAAGGCCATTCAAATTGTAAGACAGGCTGAAATTCACAAACAGAATAGGGACATCCTATGAGCTGAAGACAAGCTGTGGATGAAAAGGAGTCCAATGCCCATCCAAGTGGTTAAGCCAAAGCCAAGGAAACACTTGGAGGAACAGAAAAAATATACAGGTGAGAAGGTGCATGACATTGGGAAACCTTGCCAACATTGTGCAGCCAAGAAGGCCCACAGACGAGAGCAGTGCCCAGCAAGTGGGTGATCCATTTCAGCCTCCTCCTGAGGTCCCCAGCATCACAGATGCCAGTTTTCAGCCAATCCGATTCACTTCATGTGATATCAAGAAGCAGCTGGAGGCACTGGATACTGCAAAGGCTGTGGGCCCTGACAACATTCCAGCAATAGTACTGAAGATCTGTGCTCCAGAACTTGCTGCTCCCTTAACCAAGCTGTTTCAGTACAGCTAGAGCACTGGCATCTACCCGGCAATGTGGAAAATTGTCCAGGTATGTTCTGTATACAAAACACAGGACAAATCCAACTGGCCAGCTACCGCCCCATCAGTCTACTCTCGAGCAAAGTGATGGAAGGGGTCATCAACAGTGCCATCAAGCGGCACTTGCTCAGTAATAACCTGCTCACTGACGCTCCATTTGGGTTCCGCCAGAGCCACTCAGCTCCTGACCTCATTACATCCTTGCTCCAAACATGAACAAAAGAGCTGAGTTCCAGAGGTGAGATGAGAGTGAATACCCTTGATATCAAGGCAGCATTTAACCAAGTAAAGCACCAAGGAGCCCTAGCAAAACTGAAGTCAATGGGAATCGGGGGTGGGGGGGGGGGGAAACTCTCCGCTGGTTGGAGTCCTACCTAGCACAAAGGAAGATGGTTGTGGTTGTTGGAGGTCAATCTTCTCAGCTCCAGGACATCACTGCAGGAGTTCCTCAGGGTGGTGTCCTTGGCCCAACCATCTTCAGCTGCTTCATCAATGACCTTCCTTCCATCATAAGGTCAGAAGTGGGGATCTTCACTGATGATTGCACAATGTTCAGCAGCATTCACGACTCCTCAGATACTGAAGCAGTCCGTGTCCATATGCAGCAAGGCATGGACAACATAAGGTTTGGGCTGACGTGTGGTGCGAATGTTACTTGCCACTTAAGTGCCAGGAGATGACCATCTCCAACAACAGAAAATCTAAGCATCTCCCCTCCATGTTCAATTGCATTATTATTGCTGAATCCTCCACTATCAACATCCTGGGGGATTACCATTGACCAGAAACTGAACTGGGCCAGCCACTTAAATACTGTGGCTACAAGAGCAGGTCAGAGGCTAGGAATTCTGCGTCAGGTAACTTACCTCCCGTCTCCCCAAAGGTACAAGTCAGGAGTGTGATGGAATACTCTCCACTTACCTGGATGGGTGCAGCTCCAATAGCACTCAAGAAGCTCAAAACCATCGAGGACAAAGCAGTCCACTTGATTGGCATCCACAAACATTCACTTTCCCCCACCACCGACGCACATGGCAGCAGTGTGTACCATCTACAAGAAGCACTGCAGCAACTCACCAAGGGCACGTTTGACAGCACCTTCCTAACCTATGACCTCTACCACCTAGAAGGACAAGGGCAGCAGATGCATGGGAACACCACCACCTTCAGGTTTTGCTCCAAGCCACACACCATCCTGTCTTGGAACTATATCATCGTTCCTTCACTGTCGCTGGGGCAAAATCCTGGAATTCCCTTCCTAACAGCACTGTGGGTGTACCTTCACCCCAAGGACTGCAGCAGTTCAAGAAGGCAGCTCACCACCACCTTCTCAAGGGCAATTAGGGATGGGCAATAAATTCTGGCCTAGGCAGCGATGCCCACATCCCAGGAACTAATAAAAAAAAATAAAACTGAGTGTTTTAATTGTGGATAAACTGGACACTATGGGAAGATGTGCCACAGCAAAATGTCTTCATTGAAAGGTACAAAGCAGAAGACCTTCATGCAAAGAGCAGTGAATCAAGTACAGCAATAACCACAAGAAAAAGAACCAGGAGATTTCTTGGGAGAAATCAGTAATCCAGACCAAGATTTCTGAACAGCAGATATCTATGTGAATGGATAGCTCACAAATTTTAAGCTTGACATAGGGGCTAATGTCATGGTATTGTCTGACCAAGAGTCTTGGGTTCAGAGAAATTACCTGCAACTGACAGATATACCGTTGCATGAGGCAGGCGGAACACAACTGTGAGTAAAAGGCAAACTCCAAGCAACTCTTCAGCATAAAGGAAGACATTATACGTCTTACACAATCAAGAATTTTCTTCACTGAGCAGGAATGCATGCTTCCAACTACAGTTGATTAAAAAGACTGCTGAAGTCAAGCAAACAAAGGTAAACAATTCCTTTCAAACAGAATTCCTGAAACTGTTTAAAGGGCTGAGAACTCTAAAGATGGAGTATAGGATCACTCTGAAGGACCAGACCAGTGTGTATCTTCACACCAAGAAGAATACCTCATCCCTTATTAAACAAAGTCCAAGAACAATTGGAGGAGATGACAAGAATAGGCATTATCTCTCCGGTAGCACAACCAATGGAGTGGTGTTTAGCTGTGGGTCCTGTCCCGAAGCCAAATGGAACTCTACGAATATGCGTGGACTTAACGCAGCTCAACAAAGCAGTAGCACATGAGATATGCCCAATGTCTACGGTAGATGACAGCTCATCAAAACTCTCAGAACACCATGTTTACAAAACTCAATGCCAATAGTGGGTTTTGGCAGGTACCCCTGGATAAGACTTCAAGATTATTGATTACATTCATAACACTTTTGGACAGTTTTGTTTTAATAGGTTACTCTTCGGAATAACCTCTGCACCAGAGATTTTTCAATGATCAATGTCCAATATCTTAGAAGGGCTCACAGGAGTGATATGCCACAGGGACGATATTCTGATACACGGAAAGTCAGTGGAGGAAAACGACCACAAAGTCAGAGAGTTTCTACAGAGACTTCAAGAAGCAGGACTGAATTTAAACAAGAAGCGTGAATTTTTGATTCGTTTTTTTTTGGGCCAAATTGTGAACAGAGAAGGAACGATGGCAGATCTTCAGAAAACAAGGACCATTAAGAAATTTCCTGTCCCTGCAACAGTTCAGCAACTCCAGAAATTTCTCGGAATGGTAAATCAACTAGCAAAGTTTTTATTTCACTGCGAAGCCAACTTTTAAGAAAACAGTAAGCGTGGTAATGGGATGCCCAGTGGGAACAAGCATTCCCGAAAATTGAAGAGACGCTAATTTCTCCAGACGTGTTGGCACACTACAATTCTCCATGGTCTATGATGATCGCAACTGGTGCCTCTTCAGACGGTTTGAGCGCTTTTTTTTTCAGGAGCAACCTGATGATTCCCATAGACCCATATTCCCTGTGTCAATAGCACTGTCAGATACAGAGACACGCTACGCAGTTATCAAAAAAGAAGCTCTAGCTGTCACATGGGCGTGTGCCAAATTTTCAGACAGTCAGGGTCGGTCCGGTAACGCACATAGAGGCTGGTCCTCTTGAACAGGGCATTGGTCACCTCTTTAATGTAGCGGTGGGCTGCTGCCTGGGATTTGCCACACAGGTCACTGTAGGAACCTCGGAAAGATCTAGATCTGGAGAAGTATAGTGCCACAGTGATTTTCAATGCATTGAGTGTCCACCAAATCCCATATGTTAAACAGTCCAGTAGCAGGGTGCATAAGCTAATGTCAGCATGGCTGGAGAGCTCTTAGTCTTCGCTGACAATGTCGCTCAGACATTTGGAGGTAGCTGTCTGGAGTCCAGTCCACTCTCTGGCACAGATTGACTCTTCTTGACATGGCTGGCTGCTGTTGATTTCATCGTGGAACTTCACAGACAGCCACAGCTGCTCCTGGCCCTCCTTCTCTCAAAGGCGTTGCATCATGCCATGGGGGTTCAAAAAGACAGGGGGTATGAGACTCATACCAGGTGATCGGTAGGCCTCCAGATTGCTGTCCTTGCAGAGGTGAACCCGCCTTGGCTGCTTCCCCTTTGCTCCTTCTCCAAGCAGACTGCCTAATGGCTTTCTGTACCCACCCTTGCTGATGCTCTCACCCAGCATTATGAGCACTCAATACTGCCAGCCAAACCCAACCCCCCTTGTACAACAGCTGAGACCCTGCTCACCCTTGCTTAACAGCCGAGATACCATCTACCCAGTCCAGCCACCCGAGACCCTGTGCACCTGGTACTGCCACCCATGCTAACAATGGCTTCCGTTCTCCCCTCAGCCCCTCAGTGTGGGTCATAGCTGCCTACCCATCACGGCACTGAGGCCTCACCTCGGTGCCACCAGCTTTCAATGCCAGGGTGCTGAAGGCACGTGCTGGCTGCCCAGCATCCACTTAATCCCAAGACCCACATTGAATCACATGCAAATGCATTGAAACTACCGGTTGTGCAATTTAAATTACATTCCTGTCGCATTTGGGCAGCCTTGTCGCCTTGGAGCTTTCCCACCGCTGACTAAATCCGGAACTGACATTACGACATCGGATTTCCAGGCGGACTGATCCCATGCTATTCTCGCTCACCCCACCGTTCTCCCCCACTCCTTCAATGTTCAACTGGGTCTGTGCTTACAACAAGAGCTTCCTTCAAGTGTGCGCTCACTTTCCTGGCAGCTGCCATGACTTCTTCATCCTCTGGCAGTCCAGGCTGCCGCAGATCTTCACTCCAACCCCCAAACTCAGTGGATGGATCCTAGGGGACAAGCGATATCCCTTGGCTTTTCACATCTCTACAAGGGCCTGAGACAGAGGCACAGGCACTACAACCGAAGCCATCTACTCACTAAGACAACCATGGAGCAGGTCACTGGGCTTCTGAAGATGCAGTTCCATTGCCTGGACTGGTAGGGTGGCACCCTGCAGTACACTCTTGCAAGAGTCTCACTCATTGTGGTGGTCTGGTGCGCTCTCCATAACATGGCCCTCCATAGAGGAGTGGACCCTGAAGAAGGTGAGACCCTAGAAGGAAACAGCTCATCAGAGGAAGAAGAGGAGCAGGACACAGAAGAGAAGGAGGAATAGGAGACAGAGGGGGAGGATGCATAACACCGAGGTGCTCCAGCTGCACAGAGAGGTGACAGGGGCCAATGTGGGGCTCAAGGATCTCGTTAGGATGCCATTAACGTCAGGGGTTATCTGATTCAGACTCATTTCAACTGAACTCCTCTGACCTGGAACAATAGCATGGTCTGGAACTCACTTGGAGTTGCCTGGGCTAACACTTCCATTGAAGATGCAGCCTGGAAATTGTAAACTGTCACCACCAATGAAGGAATCACCATCACTGTTGACGTAATCTTGCTTGTCTTGACCACCTGGTACGTCTTTTCTTATCCCCCCCATTAATAAAAGGATGCTCACACGTCTGGCTTCATGTTTCAATATTTACATGATGCTCATAAAGACAAACAGTGCAGAGTTACAAATAGAAGACGCCCAATGACCCACTCAGTGCTCTGTCTGATGCGATGGCCTCTGCTCTCGGCCACTGCTCCCCTTGAGGCCTCAGAGGAGGTGGAGGCAGCCTGTTCACTTGTCTCTGTCTGTGGCTGAGATGCCTGTGGTTGTCGTCCTCGTTCTGGAGGTGCCAGTAAGGGCATCTCCAGAGACTGCTGCACCTACATCATTGCCTCAGCCCATGGTTGGTGCTCCAATTGGTCAGAGGGGAGCAGCAGCTGGGGTGCAACTGGCATCCCCTCCAGACATCACAGCACCATTAGCGCCACTGACTGGTCCATGCTGGATAGTGTGGCATACGCTGTGTATGCCAGTGTGCAGTTCCTGAATGCTTTCCAAGTGCTGCCACATATGGATCTCCATGTAGTTGGCCACTCTGTCAGTGGAGGAGCTCATGCACTCAAAGCTCAGAGCATTGTGGCACACATGAGCTGGATGGGCACCTACATTCTCAGCCACGCACTGCCTCAGGGAACTCCAACCTTTGGTAACACATCTGCTGCTGCTGGCCTCGGTGGACTCCTTTCCTATTTCTCATAAGGCCCTGCATCAGTGCCCAGCTAAGCAGGGCTGTATCTGTCCTCCAGCCTCCAAGGAGGACTGCCCACAGCTGCCTCTGCCTCCGGCTCATCCTTCTGCACACTAGGGCTGTCCTCATCACAGAGTGCCTGTCTAACTGCAGGCGAGAACCCACCGAGGTGACTGTATCTGCGTTGGTGGAGGGTGCACTTATAATGTGTGCTGATGCTTGGTCTGAAATCTGGTGAGCCTGTGCTTGGCCAGGTGATGGTGTGGGAGTTGGTCTCCTTGCCTCGACATCTGCACCTGTGGAGACACAAGAAGATTAGTATGTTCTCGGCCCAACTAAAAAAGAGGCATTGCTGGATCTGGTGTTGGGAAATGAGGTGGGCCAAGTGGACCAAGTGTCTTTGGGGGGGCACTTGGGTAAGAATGATCATTGTATCATAACGTTTAGATTAGTAATGGAGAAAAGCAAGGAACAAAATAAGGTAGAATGTCTAGATTGGAAGACGGCTAGTTTTAACGCGATGAGAAGGGATCTAGCCAGGGTAGAATAGAGTCAAAGATTGGCAGGAAGAGCTGTATTGGAACAATGGGTTATCTTTAAGGAAGAGATGCTTCAGATACAGGCTAGGAACATTTCAACAAGGACGAAAGGTAGGGGAACCAAGTACAGGGCTCCTTGGTTGATGAGGGAGATAGAAATGATGATAAAACTAAAAAAAGAGGGTGTATGACGCATGTCAGTTGAATGCATCAAGTGACAACCAGGCTATATATAAGTTGAGAGGAAAGAGGTGAAGAGGAAAGTAAGACAGGCAAAGACAGAATATGAAAATAGAATGGTAGTCAACATAAAAGGGAAGTGAAAGATCTTCTGCTGGCATATAAACAGCAAGCAAGTAGTAAGAGGTGGAGTGGGGCCTATTGGGGACAGACAGAGTAATATATGTTTAGAGGCGCAGGGCAAGGCTAATATACTTAATGAGTACTTTGTATCAGTGTTCTCTAAGGAAGTGAATGCTGACAAAATATTTGTAGAATCAGAGAGAGTGGAGGCAATGGATAGAATAAAAATTGAGAGGGCGGTAGTTCTAAAAAGGTTGTCTATGCTGAGGGTTAAGTCACCTGGTCGGGATGGCTTGTATCCCAGGTTACTAAAGGAAGTGGGGGTGGAGATAGCAGAAGGGCTTGCCATAATCTTCCAATCTTCCCTGGATACAGGGTAGGTGTCAGAGGATTGGACAGTGGCAAATGTGACATCCTTATTCAAGAAAGAGTGTGAGGAAAGTTCGAGCAACTACAGGCCAGTTAGTTTAACATCAGTGGTGAGTAACGTTTAAGAAACAATAATCAGGGAAAAATATCAACAAGACTTAAAGAGGCTCGAGCTAATTAAGGAGAGTTCAGCATGGATTTGTAAAAGGCAGATCAAGTTTGATTAACCTAATTGAATTGTTTGATGAAGCAACAGAGAAGGTTGATGAAGGAAAAGAAATGGATGTTGTTTATATGGATTTTAAGGAAGTGTTTGTGAAGGTACTGCATAAAAAGCTGGTTAACAAAAATTGGATAAAAAAATTGGCTTAAGTACAAAAAATAGTGAGTCAAAGTAAATGGATTCTTTTCAGACTGGAGGATGGTAGACAGTGGGGTTTCCCAAGGGTCAGTAATTGGACCACTGCTTTTTTTGCTTTCTTAAATGACTTGGATCTTGGAATATAGAGCAGAATCTCAAAATTTGCTGACAACACCAAACTTAGAGGTGCAGCAAACAGTGAGGATGATATGAACCTCTTGCAACAGGACATAGATAGGCTAGCAGAAAGGACAGAGAGGTGGCAGATGGAATTCAATACTGACATGTGTGAGGTGATGCATTTTGGTAGAAGGGTTAGGGTGAGGCAATATATACTTAATGGCACAGTTCTAAAGAATGTGCAGGAACAGAGGGACTTGGGGGTGCATGTGCATCGATCTATAAAGGTGGCAGAACATATTAAGAGAGTGGTTAGTAAATCATATGGGATATTGGGCTTTATAAATAGAGTACAAAAGCAGGGAATTTATGCTGAACCTTTATGAAGCTCTGGTTAGGTCCCAACTGGAGTAATGCACCAGCCCTGGTCACCACACTTTAGGAAGGATATGAGGGCGCTTGAGAGGGTGCAGAGGGGATTTACCAGAATGGTTCCAGGGATGGAGAATTTTAGTTACAAAATTAGGTTGCAAAGGAGAATGAGGGGAGATTTAGAGAAAATGTATAGGATTATGACAGGCTTAGAAATGTTAGACAAGGAAATATTGTTCCCATTAACAAATGGTACAAGGACTAGGGACACAGATTAAAGATTTTGGGCGAAAGATGCAGGGGGAATATGAGAAAGCACTTTTTTATGCAGTGGGTGATAATGGCTTGGAATTTGCCGCCCACAAGGGTGGTGGAAGCGGAGACAATCAATGAGTTCAAGAGGAAGTTGGATGGCCATCCGAGAGAAATAGACTTGCAGGGCTATGGGGATTGAGCCGGGGAGTGGGACTGACTGCATAGCTCCATGGAGAGCCGGCATGGACTTGATGGGCCGAATGCCTTCTTCTGTGCCGCAAATGACTCTATGACTCTACTCCATGATTCTAAGAGACCATGAGAACGAGTCTTGGAAACCAGAAGCCTCTGCATTTGCTGAAGCTTTCCAATACAACACAGTATTCGGCATGCTGTTGGACAAGGTGGAGTGCAATGAGTTCCCTTAATTAATGCACTACATTCTCTAATCACCATCTCCACCATGAATGCCCATTTTGCCTTGCCTGACTCCCTCGTCATCCGTGACCCTGGTGATGTCCTTGGCTCCCACCTGCTTGGTTTGATCATTTGAAGGTAGGGAACCCCTCCTCCAGTCTGGGCCCTCTCCTGGGCATTATGAGAACAGTTCTCCTGCAAGGATGAAAGGGAGAGAGAGATAAGCCACTATTGTTCACTATGGCCAATGCCAGCTGCTCCTATTCAGCTGGGTCCTCAGCAGCACCATGGCTTTGAGTCATTCTGAGGGGTCATTAAGTGCCATGTTCAGGAGAAGCATGTGCCCTCAGGCTCCTCAGCTGGTGAGTCTGCTGGAGGGTAAATACCTAGAGGTCTGTCCTGAGGGTTCAGCGTTGCACTCACCTTGCCAGAGAAAATCAGATCATTGAACCTCTTCCTACAGTGGATTCAGTTTCTGCGCACCACAATCCGTCTGCCGACTGTGTCAGCTATCTCCATCCAGGCCTGCTTGTTCTGGGTGGGTGGGCTCCTCCTGCCACCCTCCAGGAAGAGGGCCTCCCTTCTCTCCCTCATGGCCAAAAGGTATGAACAAAGAACAAAGAACAAAGAACCGTACAGCACAGGAACAGGCCATTCGGCCCTCCAAGCCTGCGCCGATCTTGATGCCTGCCTAAACTAAAACCTTCTGCACTTCCAGGGTCCGTATCCCTCTATTCCCATCCTATTCATGTATTTGTCAAGAAGCCTCTTAAACGTCTCTATGGTACCTGCTTCCACCACCTCCCCCGGCAACATGTTCCAGGCACTCACCGCCCTCTGTGTAAAGAACTTGCCTCGCACATCCCCTCTAAACTTTTCCCCTCTCACCTTAAACCTATGTCCCCTAGTAACTGACTCTTCCACCCTGGGAAAAAGCTTCTGACTATCCACTCTGTCCATGCCGCTCATAACTTTGTAAACCTCTATCATGACGCCCCTCCACCTCCGTCGTTCCAGTGAAAACAATCCGAGTTTATCCAACCTCTCCTCATAGCTAATGCCCTCCAGACCAGGCAACATCCTGGTAAACCTCTTCGGTACCCTCTCCAAAGCCTCCACGTCCTTCTGGTAGTGTGGCGACCAGAATTGCATGCAATATTCTAAGTGTGGCCTAACTAAAGTTCTGTACAGCTGCAGCATGACTTGCCTATTTTTATACTCTATGCCCCGACCGATGAAGGCAAGCATGCCGTATGCCTTCTTGACTACCTTATCCACCTGCGTTGCCACTTTCAGTGACCTGTGGACCTGTACGCCCAGATCTCTCTGCCTGTCAATACTCCTAAGGGTTCTGCCATTTACTGTATACTTCCCACCTGCATTAGACCTTCCAAAATGCATTACCTCACATTTGTCCGAATTAAACTCCATCTGCCATTTCTCCACCCAAGTCTCCAACCGATCTATATCCTGCTGTATCCTCTGACAATCCTCATCACTGTCCGCAACTCCACCAACCTTTGTGTCATCCGCAAACTTACTAATCAGACCAGCTACATTTTCCTCCAAATCATTTATATATACTACAAACAGCAAAGGTCCCAGCACTGATCCCTGCGGAACACTACTAGTTACATCCCTCCATTCAGAAAAGCACCCTTCCACTGCTACCCTCTGTCTTCTATGACCGAGCCAGTTCTGTATCCATCTTGCCAGCTCACCTCTGATCCCATGTGACTTCACCTTTTGTATCAGTCTGCCAAGAGGGACCTTGTCAAAGGCTTTACTGAAGTCCATATAGATAACATCCACTGCCCTTCCTTCATCAATTATCTTTGTCACTTCCTCAAAAAACTCAATCAAATTAGTGAGATACGACCTCCCCTTCACAAAACCATGCTGCCTCTCGCTAATAAGTCCATTTGTTTCCAAATGGGAATAAATCCTGTCCCGAAGAATCCTCTCTAATAATTTCCCTACCACTGACGTAAAGCTCACCAGCCTATAATTTCCTGGATTATCCTTGCTATCCTTCTTAAACAAAGGAACAACATTGGCTATTTTCCTGTCCTCTGGGAACTCACCTGTAGCCAATGAGGATGCAAAGATTTCTGTCAAGGCCCCAGCAATTTCTTCCCTTGCCTCCCTCAGTATTCTGGGGTAGATCCCATCAGGCCCTGGGGACTTATCTACCTTAATGCTTTGCAAGACACCCAACACCTCCTCCTTTTTGATAATGAGATGACTGAGACTATCTACACTCCCTTCCCTATGCTCATCATCCACCAAGTCCTTCTCCTTGGTGAATACTGATGCAAAGTACTCATTTAGTACCTCGCCCATTTCCTCTGGCTCCACACATAGATTCCCATCTCTGTCCTTGAGTGGGCCACCCCTTTCCCTGGTTACCCTCTTGCGCTTTATATACGTATAAAAAGCCTTGGGATTTTCCTTAATCCTGTTTGCCAATGACTTCTCATAACTCCTTTTAGCCCTCCTGACTCCTTGCTTAAGTTCCTTCCTACTGTCTTTATATTCCTCAAGGGATTCGTCTGTTCCTAGCTTTCCAGCCCTTACGAATGCTTCCTTTTTCTTTTTGACGAGGCTCACAATATCCCGCGTTATCCAAGGTTCCCGAAACTTGCTAAACTTATCCTTCTTCCTCACAGGAACATGCTGGTCCTGGATGCTAATCAACTGACATTTGAAAGACTCCCACATGTCAGATGTTGATTTACCCTCAAACAGCCGTCCCCAATCTAAATTCTTCAGTAACAAAAACAAGAAATGCTGGAATCACTCAGCAGGTCTGGCAGCATCTGTGGAAAGAGAAGCAGAGTTAACGTTTCGGGTCAGTGACCCTTCTTCGGAACAGCAGTCACTGACCCGAAACGTTAACTCTGCTTCTCTTTCCACAGATGCTGCCAGACCTGCTGAGTGATTCCAGCATTTTTTGTTTTTGTTTCAGATTTCCAGCATCCGCAGTATTTTGCTTTTAAATTCTTCAGTACCTGCCTAATATTGTTATAATTAGCCTTCCCCCAATTTAGCACCTTCACCCGAGGACTACTCTTATCCTTATCCACAAGTACCTTAAAACTTATGGAATTATGGTCACTGTTCCCGAAATGCTCCCCTGCTGAAACTTCGACCGCCTGGCTGGGCTCATTACCCAATACCAGGTCCAGTACGGCCCCATCCCTAGTTGGCCGATCTACGTATTGTTTCAAGAAGCCCTCCTGGATGCTCCTTACAAATTCTGCCCCATCCAAGCCCCTAGCACTAAGTGAGTCCCAGTCAATATAGGGGAAGTTAAAATCACCCACCACTACAACCCTGTTACCTTTACATCTTTCCAAAATCTGTCCACATATCTGCTCCTCTACCTCCCGCTGGCTGTTGGGAGGCCTGTAGTAAACCCCCAACATCGTGACTGCACCCTTCCTATTCCTGAGCTCCACCCATATTGCCTCGCTGCATGACCCCTCCGAACTGTCCTCCCGCAGTACAGCTGTGATATTCTCCTTAACCAGTAATGCAACACCCCCACTCCTTTTACATCCCCCTCTATCCCGCCTGAAGCTTCTAAATCCTGGAACATTTAGCTGCCAATCCTGTCCTTCCCTCAACCAAGTCTCTGTAATAGCAACAACATCATAGTTCCAAGTACTAATCCAAGCTCTAAGTTCATCTTCCTTACCTGCTATACTTCTTGCATTGAAACAAATGCACTTCAGACCACCAGTCCCGCTGTTCTCTGCAACATCTCCCTGCCTGCTCTTCCTCTTAGTCCTATTGGCCTTATTTACTAGTACCCCTTCATTTATTTCACTTGCTGTCCTACTGCTCTGGTTCCCACACCCCTGCCACACTAGTTTCAACCCTCCTGAGTGACGCTAGCAAACCTCGCAGCCAGGATATTTGTGCCCCTCCAGTTTAGATGCAACCCGTCCTTCTTGTACAGGTCCCATCTGTCCCTGAAGAGATCCCAATGGTCCAGATATCTGAAACCCTCCCTTCTACATCAGCTGTTCAGCCACGTGTTTAGCTGCACTATCTTCCTATTTCTAGCCTCACTGGCACGTGGCACAGGGAGTAATCCTGAGATTACAACCCTAGAGGTCCTGTTTTTTAACTTTCTACCTAACTTTCTAAACTCCCCCTGCAGGACCTCATCACTCTTCCTGCCTATGTCATTGGTACTGATGTGTACCACAACCTCTGGCTGTTCACCCTCCCTCTTCAGAATGCCCCCTGTCTGTTCAGAGACATCCTTGACCCTGGCACCAGGGAGGCAACATACCATCCTGGAGTCTCTTTCACGTCCACAGAAGCGCCTATCTGTGCCCCTGACTATAGAGTCCCCTATAACTATTGCTCTTCTGCGCTTTGTCCCTCCCTGCTGAACAACAGTGCCAGCCGTGGTGCCACTGCTCTGGCTGCTGCTGCTGTTTTCCCCTGATAGGCCATCCCCCCCAACAGTATCTAAAATGGTATACTTGTTAGAGAGGGGGATAGCCACAGGAGATTCCTGCACTGACTGCCTGCCCCTTCTAGCGGTCACCTATCTATCTGCCTGCACCTTGGGTGTAACCACGTCTCTAAAACTCCTGTCTATGACACTTTCTGCCACTTGCATGCTCCTAAGTGCATTCAGTTGCCGCTCCAACCGATCCATGCGGTCTGTGAGGAGCTGCAACTGGGTACACTTCCTGCAGATGTCGTCCTCCGGAACGCTGGAAGCGTCACGGACCTCCCACATCTCACAGGTGAAGCACTTCACCCCTCTAACTGACATTTCTATCACTAATTAGTTAATTCATATAAAATAGATAAATACTTATTAAATCCTTACTAAATTGTTATAATTAACTATATGGTCCCTAGTGCTAGATTTCTACTATAAATATTAAATGCGAACTAAATACATTTGCGAATCGAGGGGCTGTCCTGTCCTGGGTTCCAGACCTCTCTCCTGAGAAATCTTTCAAGCTGAAGGTAAAGCAATAAAACATCAGTCATAGTAATGGCTGCTGTGGTCTGTTTAAATCAGGCCTACAATAAACGGCTCCCTCCCCCATGGCTGCTGATTGGCCACCAAACCCTTCTCCAGGACAATTAAGGGGGTGCCCCATGAAAATGGGGGCTAGTGACTGTTTCCCCCCCAGGGGCGAGTTTGGGACCCGGAAATATCATTTAGAGCTGCCACTCATAAATAAACTGTAAGAGACATAAAGGGCAGGATTTTTCTTATGTTTCCCGCCCTAGGAAGAAAAGTCCTGCCCTATATGTCTCTTACAGTTTATTTATGAGTGGCAGCTCTAAATGATATTGAGAGATGTACTTTTAATTTCCTTAGTTTCAGTCGAAAGGATTTGGAAATAGCTTGTCGAAGTCCACCTTTTCCATCTAGGAAAGAGAAGTAGGAAGTTCTGTGGAAGGTTAGCAGCAAACTCTCATGAGGAAGGCACGGTCAAAGAGCTTGTTTCAGGTCTGGTTTAAGTTGAGTTTATTAGTTCTGTCTATTTGTAATTCACTGCCTTTTGCTAAACAATAATTACGTTCTGTATATTACTGCAGACCTGCTGCTTGCCTATTCTGCTCTATTATTGTTAATCATAATTTATAGCCTAAGCCACTGGTTATGTTTTTCAGCGTTCTTCAGTTCAGCATCTCAGTTGACACCAGCAAGCGAGTCTTTATTCTCTATGGTCTGTGGTGTCCACTTCTGGGGTAATTTGTAGTGAGCCAAGGGATTGAACAGAGCGCCCTTGTTACGGTGTTTCAGCTACTGCTATAACACGTGATCTTTCTTAACCTTCAAAGGCAGTAAAACATTACAGTCGACTATGGATTAAACTATAAACTGCCAAACAGATTTGTTAAACAGTAATTGGATAAGTGAACAGAAGCAATGATGCACTGTGGATTTATGGTTTAATTAATCTTCCTCATGTTCAATAGAACAATAGCAGCTCTGTCTGTTGCACCAAAACAGAATGTAAACTGGCCCGGTCACTGACCCCTGAATAATAACCTTTTCTTGGTAGTGTTTTGCTGACTGCCCATTGATTTTGTATTTGGTCTATTTATTGCTGATGGTTTCAGATAGACTACCCACTTTGAAAAAGAAGCCTGAGAAATATTTTTCAGGGCAATGTCAATTTATCTACACGATTCTTAAACTCAAAAAAAATTTGGATCAAGCATATATCAAATAACACCCACACATCGTCCTCAGATAATTTTTCATTATTCATCGAACTGTGTTTCAAGATTATAAATCAGATTTTGGGTTTGGTTATCTTTGTTAATAATTCAGTTGACTGTGGGTTAGGGCTATCAGCATAAACCTATCTTATCAATGTTTTACCGTGTGGTATTGTTAGCAAAGCTACAATTGGAACAGAGAAAACTTGAATTAGAAGACAGGGAAAGAGCAAGAGAGAGATAGGAGAAAGAAAGACAAGAGAGAGAGAAAGAAAGAACTTTTTCAGAAGGAACGTGAAGAAAAAGAGAGAGAAAGAGAGAACCTTCCAGAAGGAAGGCAAAGAGAGAGAGCTGAGGTGGCTTGAGTTAACTAGGGGGTGACAGAATAACCCCAGTGAAAGCATTGCCAGTATGAAGGAGCGTAATTCAGTGCTGGGTACAGAATTGTTAAAACTACTCCAATTGGGTGGCACAGTGGCGCAGTGGCTAGCACCACAGCCTCACAGCTCCAGTAACCTGGGTTCGGTTCTGGGTACTGCCTGTGTGGAGTTTGCAAGTTCTCCCTGTGACTGCGTGGGTTTCTTCTGTGGGTGCTCTGGTTTCCTCCCACATGCTAAAGACTTGTGGGTTGATAGGTAAATTGGCAATTGTAAAAATTGCTCCTAGTGTAGGTAGGAGAATTGAGGGAAGGTGGGGATATGAGAGGGGAAAAATGGGATTAATGTAGGATTGGTATAAATGGCTGATGTACGTTGTCCAGGCCTCGCTGCCGTAGAGCAAGGTACTGAGGACACAGGCTTGATAAACTTGGACTTTTGTGTTCTGTGTCATTTTCCCACACTCTCTTGGCCAGTCTGGACATAGCAGAGGAAGCCTTTCCCATGTGCTTGTTGAATTCTGCATCGAGAGACAGGTTACTGGTGATAGTTGAGCCTAGGTAGGTGAACTCTTGAACCACTTCCAGAGTGTGGTCGCCGTTATTTATGGATGGGGCATTTCTGACGTCCTGTCCCATGATGTTCGTTTTCTTGAGGCTGATGGTTAGGCCAAATTCGGTGCAGGCAGCCGCAATCCTGTCGATGACGTACGGCCTGGACAACGTACGTCAGCCAAGAGCGACGTCTCAATTCATTCCATCTTCGCTGCCTCCGGAGAATCCTTGGCATCAGGTGGCAGGACCGTATCTCCAACACAGAAGTCCTCGAGGCGGCCAACATCCCCAGCATATACACCTTACCGAGCCAGCGGCGCCTGAGATGGCTTGGCCATGTGAGCCGCATGGAAGATGGCAGGATCCCCAAGGACACATTGTACAGCGAGCTCGTCACTGGTATCAGACCCACCGGCCGTCCTTGTCTCCACTTTAAAGATGTCTGCAAATGCGACATGAAGTCCTGTGACATTGATCTCAAGTCGTGGGAGTCAGTTGTCAGCGATCGCCAGAACTGGCGGGCAACCATAAAGGCGGGGCTAAAGCGTGGCGAGTCGAAGAGACTTAACAGTTGGCAGGAAAAAAGACAGACGCACAAGGAGAGAGCCAACTGTGGAACTGCCCCAACAACCAATTTTATCTGCAGCACCTGTGGAAGAGTCTGTCACTCTAGAATTGGCCTTTATAGCCACTCCAGGCGCTGCTTCACAAACCACTGACCACCTCCAGGCGCTTACCCATTGTCTCTCGAGACAAGGAGGCCAAAGAGAGGTATAAATGGGCGGTTGATGGCCAGTACAGACTCGTTGGGCTGAAGGGTCTGTTTCAGTGCTGTATCTTTCTATAACTGTCTATATACTGCACTTATTGGGGTATTCAGCATGAATATGGCCACATGGCTTTGGCAGAAGAGCCACAGAAACCCCAGAAAAATGGGCTTAACACCACTAATGCTTTGTTTCTGGAGTTTCCACAGCTATTTCACCAATGATACATGGATGATCAGGAAATTCACCTCAATAGTATAAAAATAAGCTGGGTCGTTCTCTGTGACAGGATCAGGTTCTTGACCCCATATTTACCTTGACAGAAAGGAAGAAACCAATACATTGATACACCACATTTTGATAGTGTGCTTATTCTACCTCCTTCTGAAATCAAGGAGATCACAAGAAAGTGGATGATGTATCTAGTTAGCTGGCATTAGAGTCATAGAGTCATAAAGGCACAGAAGGAGTCCATTCAGCCAATCGAGTCCATACTGGCTCTCTGCAGAGCAACCCAATTAGTCCCATTTCCCCGCTCTAGCCCTATAACCATGTAAGTCTATTGCCCTAAAGTGTCCATCCAATTTCCTTTTGAAAACTTTCATCATCTCTGCTTCCACTATCCTCATAGGCAGCGAGTTCAGCTCATTACCTCTCGCAATGTAAAAAAGTTCTTCCTCACATCCCCCCGCATCTCTTGCCCAAAACCTTAAATCTGTGTCCCTTAGTCCTTGTACTATCAGTTAATGGGAACAGCTTTTCGTTGTCTACCCTATCCAAACCTCTCATAATCTTATACGTCTCTATCAAATCTCCCCTCAACCTACTTTGCTGCTAAGAGAACAACCCCAGCTTCTCCAAACTAATCTTGTAGCTAATATCCCTCATGCCTGGAACCATTCTGGTAAATGTCCTCTACACCCTCTCAAGGACCTTGATATCCATCCTAAAGTGTGGTGACCAGAACGGGATGTAATACTCTAGTTGTGGCCTAACCAGAGCTTTACAAAGGCTCAGCATAACTTCCCTGTTTTTGTCCTTAATACCTTTGTTTACGAAGCCCAAGATCCCATATGTTTAGCTAACTATTCTCTCAATCTGTCCAGCCACCTTTAAAGATTGATGCACATGAACCCCCAGGTTCCTCTGTCCCTGTACACTCTTTAGAACTGTACCATTAAGTCCCTATTGCCTCTCCCTATCCCTTTTGCCAAAATGCATCACCTCACATTTCTCTGTATAAAATTCCATCTGCCACTTGTCTGCTCATTCTGCTAGCCTGTTTATATGGCAATGGCTCCTGTTCAACTCCTAGGCTTGTTATACTCATCCGGATAGTGGAACAGATCTTGACGTTGTGTGATAGTATAAAATGGGTGATAGTGAGTCGACAGCCTGTTTTACATTGAAGTCAATGGAAATAAATCCCAGGACAAATGTAAGATAAGCTGCTGACGTGCTGTCGCCTGTTTTACACTACCATGTAGAGTCAAGAACTATGACACTGCCTGTAAACTGTAGTTCAGAGAGAATGAGGGCTTGCTTATCGGAGAATGGTCTTTGGCTCAAAACATGAGAAAATAAGTTCAAAAGATGAATTGTTATTAGTGCCATTCTTTTGATGATCATTAAACTAAGGCCCCATCTGCATGTTCATGGTGATGTTCGAACAGCCAATGGCAATTTGGAATTCTTCCAAAGCCCTGGACAATATTCAGCCAACACCACCATAAAACAAATTAACTGATCAATCATTTGATTGCTGTCTGTGGATCTTTGCTTCATACAAAGTGGCTGAACTTCAATGGAATTAATTGTACTTGAAACGCTTCGAGATGTGATAGGTGCTGTACAAATTACAGGCATACTCTCCTTTGCTTTATATCAACCCATTCTCTAAAGTTAGCAGAGAGAGGATGTTCACTTGTTAAATATCCTCCTGTGACTTCATTGCTGTGCTGAAAACAAAAGAGCTCTCCAAAAACCTGCAAAAACCACAGCTCAATTCGCAAAGCTAAGAGCAGCTACGTTATTGGCTTCTGTGCAAGAACTGCTCTTATCTCCCACAAAGTCTCTGAATATCCCGTTGCTTTTGGAGAGTGTGCACAACTCAATGGAGCAGCTGGATCCCAAGTGATTACCTCTTATGTCTACATTAGAGAAAAGAAAAAGAAAAACACTTTTCTGAGCTAATACAGGGCCTAATTGCCAAGTAAAGCGCTGTATCTCTTACAGATATAAGATACTGAGGAGACATGCCTCACTCAGGGTGTCGAGCCACACATTATGGATCCTTGTCTGCTTTCTGGCAGCTTTGAATTTGTGAATTTTATGAAGAGTCCCTGAGAGTTTTATTCTATGTGTAAAATAAGAAGAAATATTCAAACATAACATTGTAACATAATTTAAATCAGCTGGATTTACTACTATTTTAATTTCAATAAATCCATTATTGCATTGCACTGACTGAGAGCTCTCTGGTAAGACATTGTTAAAGGTTCAGGAGAGATAGAGAAGGAAAAAGACATGATCATAACTGTAGAAAGCCAAGGGTTTAATGATGGGAGCATTGAGATAAGAAATAGTATGGGATCTGTTACCATTTGGGAGAACATCATAACACATTCCAGAATGGAAAAGGAATCAAGGACCAAATCTGTCACCAATTTTGAAAGGTTTCCAGTAGTAACAGAGATTTAAGAATTGTTCTCTGGTAGTTTGGGATAAGAGTGAAGTTTGTAGTCAAAATGGGGAAGGTTTACAGAAGAATGGGAGGAGTTATGAGAATGGGAGCAGTTATGAGAATGGAAGGAGTTATGAGAATGCATGGTAGGTTTCTAGAATAGGGAGGGGTTCTTGGAACTAGATGGGGGTTCTGAGAATGCTATCCCCTCCTTTTCAAATCTGTCATCACCACCCCATCCTCAAAAAAAACACTTTTGACCCCTCTATCATTGCATCTCCTTCCTCCCTTTTCTCCCCAAAGTCCTTGACCGTTTTGCCACTTCCCAAACTCATGTCCATTTTGCCTGCCAATCCCACACACTGCAAAAGTACTAAAATGGCCCTAATCAAAGTCACAAATGATTCCTATGTGACTGTCACAAAGGTATACTATCCCCCTTCATCCTTCTTGACCTGTCTACAAGCTTCGACATGGTTGACCATGTCATTATCCTCCAATGCCTCTCCTCTGTTATGCAGTTGGATGGGATTGCCCTCGTCTGCTTCCACTCTATCTATCCAGTTAAAGCCAGAGAATCTCGGCAATGGTTTCTCTTCCTGCAACTGTACAGTTTCCTCTGGAGTTCCATAAGGATCTATCCCTGGCCACCTCTTATCCCTCATCTATGTGCTGCTCCTTGGCACTTCATCTGAAAACACAACTTTTAGTTTCACATGTATGCTAATGTCATCCAGCTCTACCTCACTACCATACTCTTAACCTACCCCACCCCCCCAACCCCCTCACTACCTCTGAGCTGTCAGATTGCTTGTTCAACATCCAGTTTTAGATGAGTCAAAATTGCTTCCAATTAAACAGTGAGAAGACAACAATCATTGTCTTCGGTCTCCACCACAAAGTCCATTCCCTAGCAATTAAAGTCATTCCTCTCCACAGTCTCAGACTGAACTAGATAGTTTGCAGTCTCACTGTCCTAATTGGCTCTGAATTGAGGTTCCAACCTCATATCCTCTCTATCACAATGACTGCCTACTTCCACATCTGTAACATCACCCGTCTCTGCCTCAGCTTATCTGCTGCTGAAACATTCATCCATGCTTTCGTTATCTCCAGATTCAACTATTCAACTATTCCAATGACCTCCTGGCCGGCCTCCCATCTTCCACCCTCTCTGAATTTAGCTCATTCAAAATTCTAGCTGCCAGTATCCTAACTGACCCATCACCCAGTGCTCGCTGGCCTACAGTGGGTCCTGGTCCAGCATCATCTTGATTTTAAAGTAATCATCCTTGGTTTCAAATCACACCATGACCTCATCCCTCCATATCGCTGTAATTTTCGCCAGCTCTACAACCTTACGTGAATTCTGTGTGAATCCCCCACATCCCTCGCCTCACCAATGGCCATGCTTTCAGATGTTTAGTCCCCAAACTCTAGAATTCTCTTGCTAAACTTTCTATCTCTCTACTTCTCTCTCCTCCTTTAAAGTGTCCTTAAAACTTACATCAGGCGACCAGTACGACACTGGAGGAATCAATTTTACTCTACAGGCTATTAAACCAATATAGAGCCTATCAATTTCACACTACAGGCTATGAATTTAACACTGTAGGCTCCCAATCTAACACAATAGCGATTGGTTTAACATTGTAGGCTACCAATCTAATACTTTAGCCTGTCAATTTAACACTGCAAGTTACCAATCTAACACAATGGGTTACCAATCTAAGGTGGTAACGTGCAACAGTAGCCAGGTCCATTAATCAACCTTTCTCTTGAATGAACCTAGAAATAAATAATGCTTTCTGAGCTGTGCTGTGATACCCTTTGAATTCTCCAAGATGTCCTCATACCAAAGCCAAATCCAATTGTGGCAATTTGGTATCACTGGTCAAATTCAGCACATTAATCATAGTTTCAATATAATTGAACATACACCCTCTTCAAGTGAATGGGATTCCTCGATTTCTATGCTTCAGTATGAAGAAAAATTCAATGTCCTGTCATTTCACTACATAGCAACGTCTTATTAAATGATTTTCAAATCAAATTATCTCAGGACGATGCAGACAGTGGGAAACAACTGAGTTAAATGGATTGGGCCAACTTCATGATCCAGCATTCCCACAGGAATGGATTTTGGGAAATCGTGTGCTCAATCCTGTTCATCCTGACTCACAGAAAACCATCAAAATATTAACATGAGCTACCTCCTTGGGCCTCTTCTGGCCCAAATCCTGGCTGCACCCTCACCCCCACCCCCACAACCCCGCCTGGTTTCACTGGCAGCACTAGCACTGGGTGTGACTTCTTCAATTGAACGTTTATGTTGCATGGGGGCCCTAATTCCAAAATGGAACGCAAACATGCACTTATCAGTGAGGCTCCCAAAAAACTGTGCTTTTAAAATGGCAGAAGGTGGGGATGCATTGGTAGCCATAGTTCAAATTGGACCTCGGTATCCTGTAGACTTGGAGTTTGTGCCAGAACTGATCCTATACATCTTGGAATGAAGTTCTCAATTGAAGACAATATTCCACTCCTTTTAGAAATTTCCATGAATGCACGGGTCCCACCATTCCCACAGGTCTTCAGCAGTTCACCAGTTCAAAGGAGGCAAGAGCTGAGCAAAAGGTGAGAGTTGGCTGAAACTTACAGTTGTTCGTTTCTGCTGCATTTACAAGTAGGAAGGCTCAGGGCAGAGATTAGAAGGCAGGGACCTTTAGCAGGATTGCTGTGTGGAAGGCCAGTGTGGAGGGCTGTAACTGAAAGGGTGTCTCCCAGGTCGCCTGTCATAAGGCTGGTGAGAACCATTGTGCCATGAAGACTTCAAAGGGAGATGGGTACTCTGCACTCAGAGTTGACTTGTGTTGTTGGGAGGTGAGTGGGAGAGAGCGACTACACCAGCCGCATGGAGGGGGCAACAGCAGGCAGAACGGCACCTGTGATGCTGAGCTGGGACACGGATGTGGAGGGCGAATAGGGCAGTAAGGCAGTTGAATATTCAAAGAAGGCAGTACCCAGAGCAAAGGTGTACAGGAAGAGGCTAAGCTTCATGGAGATGTCAGAGCACCAGTGTCTGCGAAGACTGCCTCTGTCTTGATAGGTGGTCACTGACCGATGTGACATGGGGAGGAGGAGCTGGGGCCACTGGGGTGTGGTGGACACCCATTGCCTGTGGCAGTGAAGGTGACTGTGGCGCTGAACTTTTTCACCACAGGGTCCTTCCGGGAATTGTCTGGAGACATTTGTGGGATCTCTCAGTCAGTGGCCCGGCACTGCATCAAGCAGGTGATGGATGCCTTGTTCGCGAGGGCTGGGGAATACATGAGGTATTGCACTGATCAGGCCAGTCAGGGCGAGAGGCCGATCGGATTCAGGGCCATGGCAGGCTTTCCTCAGGTCCAGGGGTTTATAGACTGCACACATATGGCCATCAAGGTTCCGTCAGAGAAACAAGTGCGTTTGTGAACAGGAAGGGGTTCCACTCTCTCAATGATCAAATTGTCTGCCACCACCACAAAAGGATCCTCCAGATGTATGCTAGGTTCGTGGGAAGCTACCATGACTAGACTCAGCATGCAATGGCCATGCGCATGAAGGGATGATTGTCACAGCCATTGACGTGTGTAAAGGAAACATGCATCCCCTCATCCACACAACTGAGAATCTCTGTCACCCCATTGGGGATGAGAGAGGCGTCTCCCTGTGGATGCCATGGTGGCCTGTGATGAAACTCCATCACTATGTCAGGGCTGCCATGATGAGACCCTCCCAAGTGCTTCACTCACCATATCTCTCCATTCACTAGCCACCATTTTATGGGTGTTATCTCAACATCTGGTCACAGGCCACCGAGGTAGAAAGAAAGAAACAAGTCATCTAAGTATGGATTTCAACAAATGGAAAGGTGCATAAAGCAAATACGCAGTGTCACCCAGTGAGACTCCATGTCATGTCTTTACATGACAGCTTCAGGGTGCTCCTACATTGTGCTTCCACCGTGGCTGGAGCTGACGTGGGGGCAGACTGCTCACCTTGCTGCTTCGGTGTGTTAGATGATCTCTGGGTTGCGGAGCCCTAGAAGGTCCTGGCACAGGCTGAGCCGCCTGCATCTGTTCTGGGGCAGCCTCTGTCATCGATGCTGGAAGCACCATCAGAGGGACCGAGGGGCTGCTGTCAAATCTGTTCCTCAACCCATTTCATGGCCCATCAGCACTCCCTTGCTTGGCAGGAGCTCCCGCAACCTGGCAATGGATCCATGGTCTCTTGGGCATCACGTCATCCCAGTGCCCTAACTGCTCATGGATGAGGCCATACTGCGGAGGCTAGTGGGCTCCTGTTGCCTCCGCTGGGTGGTCTGCTGCATGTGGCTCTCCATGTGGATCACCACTCTCTCAATGGAGCAGGCCATGAACTCACACACCAGAGACATGGTGACACTCATGGCATGGATGGACACCTCCATCGTTCACGCATAGGAATGAACAGCCTCTGGGAACTCTGACCGATGTCCACACATTTCACATTGTTGCTCCAGCATCTGCCGCTTTGCTGATGACTCCTAGGGCTCGCCATCTGTGTGAAGCTGAGCACAACTAGGCCTTTCATTAATCCTCTGATAGCGACTGGCTGCAACTGTCACTGCCTCTGTTACCTGCTCTGGTGCATCTGTGCTGTGCTCACCAGCTTGTGCCACCCATTATAAATGTGTGTCAATGCCCAGCAATGTGAGTGTAGCTGCACTAATGGAGGGTGCATTGGATTGATGTAACGGTACATCCTCAGATGGCGACTCCTCCTCTGAGGTCGCAGGTGACGTTGATGCCCTCAGCAGCACCTCATCTGCTACTGGCCCTACAAGAACGACAAGAGTGGTGTTAATAATATCCGTGTCCACCCACTTCCTCCTGCCTGTCCACGGAGGCACCACTACCCAGACACATGACAAGGATTTGTGTCTGCTACCATTGCTTTATTCACTCTCTCTCGGCTCCACACATACATCGTCCTCTGCAACAGGCTAGCATACTGCCATCCAACCAACCTCCATTGGTTCCTCTCCACCTACATTATTAGGGCAATGCGAGGCACACTTCCTCGCATGTGTCTCCACTCTCCAGCATTATGAGCTTGCTTCTCCTGCAACAACAGAAATACAGAGTGCCACTCTCCTGACCCAGCTATGCTCTTCACTTTAAATGGCCATCGTTGAACCACTGGGAAGCCTTCTGCAAGATGTTATTTATGTTTGGCACTGCAGTGAGCACCTCTGACTGACTGTGGTTCTCTGGTGTGAGGCTACTCTACAGCTCATTTCACACAGTGGTCCTTGGTGAGTCCTTGTGCATAGGTCAGTCACCTCACCTCACATCTCTTAGCTGCCAAATAAGGCAGGCAGGGCTGTCACTTTGCAATGATGCACATCATTGACCTTGCCAAAATGGATCAGGTCATTGATACGCTTCTAGCACTGCACCCATGTTCATGGAACAAAATTCGGCAGCTGCTGACATCCTTGGCCACCTCCAGCCATGCTTTCTTCATGAGGCTTGCTGGTCTTCCCCTCATGTTCACTCTCCGTTTGCTCACCACCTGCAGTAGCATCTCCAAGGAGAAGTCACTGAAATGTGGAGCCACCCATCCTCTCACTGCAGCAATTCCTCCACAAGTTCCCTTCTTCTGCCTCTCTGTGCGCAGCACGTATGAAGACTGCAGAATAGCCTTTAAAAATGGTGCTGTTACCCTCCCTGCCAGCAGCAGCTCCAGCATGCCACCCATTATTGGCCGGTTGGGTGCTAGTTGGCCGCATTGTGGAAGATTGCCATGTGACCCATAATTGACCCCAGATGGTTGGAGTTAGGATCTGGAGTTGACAAATTTCTTTCATGGGATGTGGGCATCACTGGCAAGACTAGCATTTGTTGCCCATCCCTAATTGCTCATCAGAAGTTTGTGGTAAGCTGTCTTCTTGAACCTGTAGGGATTGTATAGGTCTTAACAAGTCTGGATTCAGACCCTTACTCTAGGTGGCAATCAGGCAAGATGAAATATTCCCGTGAAACCAGTAACCCTTTTATTGATTGCCAAGTATAGTATGGGTACAACAATGTTCTCACCCAAGTCTTTTAAGTTTACCTTTGCGTGGGAGCAGACTCCGTCAGTTAGTCACTCTGCCCACCACCCCATCTCTCCGCGTCTTCTGATGGTTGACTAGGCCACCTGTTCCCGACTGCAGTGCCGATCTCTGGGTTATCCTCCTCTCATGTCGATATTCCCACCTTTCGCCTATCCCTTCTGGCACCTGCTTTGTCCGATGAGACCATTGCTATTTTCTCACTTGATCCGTTATTTGATTGCCCTCATTGATCAATGATGATCAGATTTACAGGATAATCCCTTTTCCTCTGCTCCTGTAGTTGCAGTTCATTGGAACAATCAGTTCCAAAGTACCCGCATGTCTAACAGAGCATTCTTTATCTTGGTCTCAGTCGTCCTGGTCTCGGCTCAGTCTGGCACAGTAGATTGGGCACAGTAGTAGGTTGTAATGTTGTAATGTTGTAAATAAACAAGACAGGCCTTCTGTGACCACATTATTGCGGTTACTCATTAACAACTGAAAAATCTAATCACTTCAACACTCAACCCCTCCCCATTAGCCCAGGAACACTTGTAAAATTGCAGTCTCTCTAAAATCCAATCAATTATGATTAGGTCATTAACTTATATCATAAACAATTGTAAAATAGCAACGTCCTGATAATTGTAAAAATATGAAAAAGTATGGTAGCATTCTGGCTCCGGCCTACAGCCCACTGCAGTCCATCTGGTGCTGCTAGGGCGTTAGTTCCAGGATTTTGATCCAGCTATAGTGAAGGAACAGCGATATAGTTCCAAGTCAGGATGGTGAGTCAGGAGGAGAACTTGCACGTGGTGGTGTTCCCATGCATTTGCTGTCCTTGTCCTTCTAAGTGGAAGAGTCGCAGGTTTGGAGGGTTCTGTCGAAGGAGGTTTAGTGAGTTGTTGCAGTGCATCTGGCATGGGGAATACAGTAATCATGGGTGGCTTCAATCTGCATATAGACTGCGTAAAACTAATGAGCACTAAAGCTATGGAGGACGTGTTTCTGGAGTGTGTTAGGGATGGTTCTTTTAGAGCAGTATATTGAGGAACTGACTAGAGAACAGGCTATTTTAGATCTAGTATTATATAATGAGAAATGGCTAATTAATAATCTTATTGTAAAAGAACTTTTAGGGATGAGTGACCTTAATATGACAGAATTTTACATTATGTTTGAAAGTGAGATAGTTCAATCTACAGCCAGGGTGTTAAATTTGAACAAAGGAAATTATAAACGTAAGAGGGGCAAATTGGCTGAGGTGGATTGGGAAAGTACATGAAAAGGTATGACAGTACACAGGCAATGGATAGTCTTTAAAGAAATATTACATAGTTTACAGCAATTATACATTCCTTCAAGGCACAAAAACCCCAAAAGTAAAGGCAGTCAACTGTGGATAACAAAAGAAGTTAAGGATTGTATAAGATTAAAAGAAAAGGCCTATAAAGTTGCCAGAAATAGTAGTAAACCTGAGGATTGGGAGGATTTTAGAATACAGCAAAGGAGGACGAAAAAACTGAAAAAGAAAGGGAGAATAGAATATGAATGTAAGCTGGCAAAAAATATAAAAAGGGACTTTAAAAGCTTCTGCAGGTATGTAAAAAAGAAACGTTTGGCTAGGACAAATGTCGTTCCATTACAGGCAGTCAGGAGAATTTATAATGGGGAATAGAGAAATGGCAGAGAAGCTAAATGATTACTTTGTGTCAGTCTTCACTGAGAAGATACAAGAAATCTCCCAGAATTAGCGATCCAAGGGATTAGGAGGAATGAGGAATTGAAGGAAATTAGTATTAGCAGGAAGATTGTATTGGAAAAATTAATGAGGCTGAAGGTTGATAAGTCCCCAGGACCTGATATGCTACATCCCAGAGTGTTGAAAGAGGTAGCTATGGAGATAGTGGATGCATTGGTGATCGTCTTCCAAAATTCGAAAGATTCTGGGGCGGTTTCTGCAAATTGGAAGGTTGCAAAAATCACCCCACTATTTAAGAAGGGAAAGAGAGAGAAAACAGGGAATTACATACCTGTTAGCCTTACATCAGTCATTGGGAAAATGCTAGAATCTATTCTAAAGGATGTAATCAATGGACACTTGGATAATAATGATCTGACTGGGCATAGTCAACATGGATTTATGAATGATGAAATGACGAACCTATTGGAGTTTTTTGAGGATGTTACTAACAGAATTGATAAAGGGGAGTCAGTGGATGTGGTATACATGGATTTTCAGAAGGCTTTTGATAAAGCCCCCCACAGGAGGTTGGTTAGCAAAATTAAAGCATATGGGATAGGAGATAATATACTGGCATGGATTAAGGATTGGTTAACAGGCAGAAAGCAGAGAGTAGGAATAAGCAGGTCATTCTCGCGTTGGCAGGCTGTGACTAGTGGGGTACCTCAAGGATCAGTGCTTGGGCTTCAGCTGTTCACAATATATATCAATGATTTGGATGTGGAGATTTCCAAGTTTGCGGATGACACAAAATTAGGTGGGAATGTGTGTTGTGAGGAAGATGCAAAGTGGTTTCAAGTGGATTTGGACAGACTTCGTGAGTGGGCAAGAATATGGCAGATGGAATATAATGTGGAAAAATGTGAGGTTATCCACTTTGGTAGGAGAAACTGATGTGCAGGGTATTTCTTCAATGGTAAGAGATTAGAAAGTGTAAATAGACAAAGGGACCTAGGAGTCCTTGTCCATAAGTCACTGAAAACTAACATGCAGGTGCAGCATGCAATTAGGAAGGCAAATGGTATGTTTGCCTTTATTGCAAGAGGATTTGAGTACAGGAGTAGTGAAGTCTTGCTTCAATTGTATAGAACTGTGGTTAGACTGCACCTGGAGTACTTGTGTGCAGTTTTGGTCCCCTTCCCTTTGGAAGGATATTATTGCCATAGAGGGAGTGCAACGAAGGTTCACCAGACTTGTTCCCGGGATGGCGGGACTGACCTATGAAGACAGATTGAGGAAACTGGGCCTGTATTCTCTAGACTTTCAAAGAATGAGAGGTGATCTCATTGAAACCTACAAAATACTTAAAGGGATAGACAGAGTAGATGCAGCTAAGATGTTTCCCCTGGTTGGGAATCTAGAACCAGGGGACACAATTTCAAAATAAGGGGGAAGCCACTTATGACAGAGATGAGGAAAAATTTCTTTACTCAGAGGGTTGTCAATCTTTGGAATTCTCCACCCCGGAGGGCTGTGGAAGCTTGTTGATTGAGTATGTTTAAAGCAGAGATTGACAGATTTCAAATACAAATGCATAAGGGGATATGAGGATAGTGTGGGAAAATGGCATTGCAATGGATGATCAGCCATGATTATATTGAATGGTGGGGCAGGCTCAGTGGGCTGAATGGCCTACTTGTGCTCCTATATTCCTATGTTTCTATCTTGTAGATGGTACACACTGCTGCCACTTTGCCTCTGTGGTGGAGGGGATGAATGTTTAAGGTGGTGAATAGGGGGTTAATCAAGCAGGCTGCTTCGTCCTGGATGGTATTGAGCCTCTGAGTGTTGGAGCTGCACTCATCCAGGCAAGCGGAGAGTATTCCATCACACTCCTGACTTTTGCCTTGTAAATGGTGGGCAGGTTGGAGTTTTTATTGAGACTTGATCATATGCAGGTCCACACCAGAGAAATTTGTTTTGTTTGGCTGGCTCTTCAATCGACCAGAAAATTTAAATTCCAGAAGTGGCTGCAGAGCATAAAGGAATTCAGAGTTAGCTTCTCCTGCAGCCTTTGTTATGCTCTGAGATTTGTTTCTTTAAATAGTTCGTACAGTGTAATAGTTGATTACAATTTCAATTCAGATAAAGAAGGTCCGTACCCAGCACTTATTGAAAATTTGGAGTACTGCCAAGGTTCAATAGGTGGCACTTTATTTAAATTAGTTGCTGAAGCTGTTTGGCTCTGACTGAAATTTAATTGAAATTGTACAACAAAAAAACTGAACAGTGCTCTCCATCTTGAGAATAGAATGAATCGACAATGTTGAAGTCTCCAGTGATTGTACACAAATATTCTCCAGTATTAGGCACTGGGTTTTATTGGCTGTTGTTACATTTTATTTGTACCACTATTGACAAAACCTCCTTCTTTTGAATTGTGTGGAATATAAACACCAGCACAGACTGGATGGGTCAAATGGCCTGTTTCTGTGCTGTATATTCAATGCCATGAAACTCTATTATGCTGGCAGTTTCTCTGCACTGTTTTATAACCTAATTTGCAAGGATTTTAAGCCCCGGTTGATGCCTTGACTTCAGCATTCTTCCCTCCCCCCACTGCTTGAGATCAGGGAACAGTTCCCAGAAACACAACCCCTACTGCAAGGGGCCATTTATCATGAGCCTAAACAGTGAGATTAGAAGGTTGTATGACTGTGATGGGGCATGGTGGTGGGTTGGGGGAGGGGGGGGAATGGGAGGGGGAAATGGGAGAAGGGGTGAGGGAAATGGTTTGCGGGAATGGGATAGAGATCAGGAAATAGGAGAGGGGTCAAGGTGGTGCAGTAATCCCCTGAATGCATCTTGCCCTCCATCTTGCTTTTCAACAATATTCAGTTCTGAATACTGATGAGAGTGATGGTTCCTCTGGAGAGTGCAGCCAGAGCCAAGGGGTGGCTCAGCTGTACGGGGGTGGTGCAGGAGGAAGATTGGGAAAGCAATAGTGATAGGAGATTCTACAGTTAGGGGGTTCAGACAGGTGTTTCTGCAGCTGCAGACATGAAACTAGGCTGGCATGTTGCCTCTATGGTGCCAGGGTCAATCATGTCACTGAGTGGCTGCAGAACACTCTGAGGAGGGAGGGTGAACAGCCAGAGGTTGTGGTCCATAGCGTTTGCAAGAACATAGGTCAACAGAGGAATGCAGGCAGATTGTAGGAGCTAGGAAAGAAACTAGCAAGCAGGATCTCAAAAGTAGTAATCTTGGGATAGCTTCTGCTGCCACGCGCTAGTGAGTATAGAAATAGGAGGATAGAGGAGATGAATGCGCAGCTGAAGAGATGGTGCAGGAGGGAGGGCTTTACATTCCTGGGACATTGGATCCGGTTCTGTGGGAAGGTAGGATCCATACAGGTTGGACGGGTTGCACTCAACAGAACCAGGCCAAATGCCCTCGCAGGGTGCTTTGATAGTGCTGTTGGGTAGAGTTTAAACGAATTTGGCAGTGGGAAGGGAACCAGGAGGCAGCATTAGAAAGGAGAAGCAAGGTTCACAAAGGATGGGAAGAAACAGATAGCACTAGAATAAGTAATAGTAAAGATTAGGTGGGGTCAGACTAAGAGGGAATGCAATAAGAAAAGAAAGAAAAGCTTGCATTTATATAGCGCCTTACATGACCACCGGAGATACCAAAGCACTTTACTGTCAATGAAGTACTTTTGAAATGTTGTAATGTAGGTAATGCAGCAACCAGTATGTGCACAGCAAAATCTCAAAAACAGCAAAGTGATAATGACCAGAAATCTGTTTTTGTGATGTTGATTGAGGGCTAAACATTGGCCAGGACACTGGGGATAACTCCCCTGCTCTTCTTCAAAATAATGCCATGGGATCTTTTATGTCCATCTGAGGGGGCAGACGGGGTCTAGGTTTAACTTCTCATCCAAAAGACGGCATCTTTGACAGGGCAGCACTTCCTCAGTACTGCCCTGGAGTGTCAATCTAGATTGCTGTGCCAAAATCCTGGAGTGGGTCTCAAACCCACAACCTTCTTACTGAAAGGTGAGAGTGGCAATATTGATTAGGAAGAATATTACAGTGCTGGAGGGGTCAAGGACTGAATCTATTTGATTAGAGTTAAAACACAATCGAGGTACCATTACACTACTGGATATTTTCTATAGTTCACCAACTAGTGTGAAAGATATAGAGGGAAATGTGCAGGGAAATTTAATTATGCTAATTTAGACCGGGATAGTAATAATGTAGTAGTAAAGTGCAGATGGAGAAGAGTTTCTGAAGTGTGTTCAGGAGAATTTTCTTGACCAGTATGTTCCCGGCCCAACCAGGAAGGTGGCATTGCTGGATCTGGTTGTGGGGAATGAGATGGGCCAAGTGGATCAAGTGTCAGTAGAGGAACATTTAGGGAACAGTGATTATAGTTTCATAAGGTTTAGGCTATGGAAAAAGACAAGGAACAATTAGGAGAAAAATACTTAATTGGAGGAGGGCCAATTTTAATGGGGTGAGAATGGATCTGTCCCAGATAAATTGGAATCAAAGATTAGCAGACAAAACTGTAACAGAACAATGGGGCTGCCTTTAAAGAGGAAATGGTTTGGGTACAGTCGAGGTACATTCCCACAAAGAGGAAAAAATGGCCAACCAAAGCTAGAGCTCCCTGGATGATGAAAGCAATAGAGAGTAATATGAAGCAAAAAAGGGCACATATGACAGATGTCAGATTGATAATGCAAGTGAGATCTAGGCTGGATATGGTAAGCCATAAAAGGAAATCCAAAAGTCTCTCTAGGGATATAAATAATAAAAGGGTAGTAAGAGGAGGGTTGGGGCCAATTAGGGACCAAAAAGGGGATTTATGCATGGATACAGAGGGTATGGCTGAGGTATGAAATGAGTACTTTGCATTCGTGTTTACCAAGGAAAAAGATGCTGGCAAAGTAATAGTGAAAGAGGAGGTAGTTGAGATACTAGATGGGCTAAAAATTGATACAGAACAGGTATTAGATAGGCTGGCTGTACTTAAAGTTGATAAGTCTCTAGGACCGGATGGGATGCATCCCAGGATACTGATGCAGGCAAGGGTAGAAAATGTGGAGGCACGAGCCATAATTTTCCAATTCTTCTTAGATTTGGGGGTGGTGCCAGAGGACGGAGGATTGCAAATGTTGCACTATTGTTCAAAAATGGGTGTAAGGATAAACACAGCAACTACAGGCCAGTTTAACCTCGGTGGTGAAAAGCTTTTAGAAATGATAAGCCATGACAAAATTAACAGTCACTTGGACAAATGTGGATTAATTAAGGAAAGCCAACATGGATTTGCTAAAGGAAAATCATGTTTTGATTGAGTTTTTTGATGAGATAACAGAGAGGGTTGATGATGGTAATATGGTTGATGTGATGTACATTGACTTCCAAAAGGCATTTGATAAAGTGCCCCATAATATCCTTGCCAGCAAAGTTGAAGCTCATGAAATAAAATGGACAGTGGCAGAATTGATATGAAGTTGACTGTGTGACAGGAAACAAGAGAGTAATGGTGAATGTTTTTTTCAGACTGGAGGAAGATATTCAGTGGTATTCCCAAGGAGTCAGTGTTAGGAATACTGCTTTTCTTGATCTATATTAATGACCTAGATTTGGGTGTACAGGGCACAATTTCAAAATTTGCAGATGGCACAAAACTTGGAAGTATGAACAGTGAGGAGGATAGTGATAAACTTCAAGACAGGCTGGTGGTAGGGGCAGACCTATGGCAGATGAAATTTAATGGAGGGGAGTGTGAAGTGATACATTTTGGTAGGAAGAATGGGGTGATGCAATATAAAATAAAAGATACAATTCTAATGAGGGTGCAGGAGCAGAGGGACCTGGGGGTATATGTGCATAAATCGTTGAAGGTAGCAGAGCAGGTTGAGAAAGTGGTTAAAAAGGCATATGGGATCCTGGGCTTTATAAATAAGAGGTATAGAGTACAAAAGCAAGGAAGTTGTAATGGACCTTTATAAAACACTGGTTCAGTCTCAACTGGAATATTGGGTTAAATTCTTTGAGGAGCTGGAAGTCCTGTTGCTGGCACCGACAGCGGGAGGCGACACTGGTCCAGCAGGGGTCGGACGTTTCGGTCCCATTTTTCCAGCAGCAACCAATTAACAGGCCGCAACCGAGTTCACCATCCAATTGAGGATGGCAGCCTACCCCTGGAGCTGCCGGCTCAATAAGAGGGTCGGCAGGTCAGTAGCCTTGGCAGTGCCCTCATGAGCAGTAGCCACTGCTGAGGCTGCAACACCAGGGGGAGAATGCCTCAATAGTGAGGCACCCTCAAAGAGCAGGTAGGCTTTGGGGTGGAAGCCAGGGTCAGGTAGGCCCCGGAGATTGGGGGTGGGGGGTGGTTGTGGTGCACTGGCACGTCGTTGCCACAGGGGCAGCATTGCTGCCGGGGAGCCGGTCTGTGCGGCACGGAGTGCCCATCAAGGAGAGCCCTCCCCTCCCTGGTTACGCCTTGGAAGATTCCCAGGATTTACCTGGCAGTCTCCCCACGCAGTGGCAGGCCCTACAGACCTGGGCGAAATGCTAGCCAGGGCAGAAAGTGAACTTTAATTGGGCTTTGAAGTGGTTTAATTGGTCGCCCGGTGAGCAGCCGAGCCACTGAGGTGCCCACCACTGGCGGTATGCTTGGTAGCGGGAAGACGTTGAGCTCCCCTCCTGACCCCTTCCCCCTTCATATTGCCAACCCTCCCACCTCCCAGCCCGTCTCCAATGGGCTAGGAAAATTCAGCCCATTGCATCCAATTGTGGGTATCACACTGTAGGAAGGATGTGAAAGCATTACAGAGGGTGCAGAAGATTCACGAGAATGATTCTGAGGATAAAGAACTTCAGCTATGAGGATAGATTGGAGAAGCTGGGGCTGTTCTATTTGGGGAAGTGTAGATTGAGAGGAGATTTGATAGAGATGTTCTAAATCATGAGGAATATGGACGGAGTAAATAGAGAGAAACTGCTCCCATTGGTAGAAGGGTCGAGAACCAGAGGATACCAATTTAAGGTGGGCGGCGCAGTGGCACAATGGTTAGCACCGCAGCCTCACAGCTCCAGCAACCCAGGTTCGGTTCTGGGTACTACCTGTGTGGAATTTGCAAGTTCTCCCTGTGATGGCGTGGGTTTCTGCCGGGTGCTCCGGTTTCCTCCCACAGCCAAAGACTTGCAAGTTGATAGGTAAAATTGGCCATTGTAAATTGCCCCTAGTGGAGGTAGGTGGTAGGAGAATTGTGGGGATGTGGTAATAATGGGTGGTTTTTGGTCAGCACAGACGCGGTGGGCCGAAGGGCCTGTTTCAGTGCTGTATCTCTCGAAAAAAAGGGGATTGGCAAAAGAACCAAAGGTGACATGAGGACAAACTTTTTCACACAGTGAGTGGTTAGGATCTGGAATGCATTGCCTGAGAGTGTGGTGGAGGCAGGTTCAATGTGCCTTTCAAAAGGGAATTGGATAAGTACCTGAAGGGAATAAAGTTGCAGAGCTATGTGGAAAGGGCTGGGGAGTGGGTCTCGCTAAATCGCTCATGCTGAGAGTTGGCTAGGAAATGCTGGAGTGAATGGCCTCCTTCTGTGCTGTAACCATTCAATGATTCTATGATTCTAGGTTACTGCCCGTCACCTCCACCTGCACTCTGCATTGTAAATGAGCCGAGTCCCCCGACCCATGTATTCCACCACTGCTCATTCACCCTGAGATTCTCATGGACAAGTTCTTCAGAGTTTTCTGTACCGGAATTGTTAACATAGTGAACAACACCACTGAAAAACCAGCAGGAAGTATCTCAGACCAAACAGCTGCCTACGTGTATCCCACAGGGCGATTTCAGTGCCTATCTGTATTCCCTCCGTATCATACCCAATAAATTGTTCCTCCTCACTGATTCCCTTATTCCTACACACAAGTTGTATAAATCCCACATTTTTGTTTTATCTCTTGGATGTCTCATAGAATGTCTAATAGGGCTCTGGCTCCCTCTAATGGAAAATACTGTAAATATGCCCTGCAAATTTGCAGCACTCCTCAGTACTGACTTGCACTAACATGTTGTACCACAGACATTTGACAAAATTATTGACTCAGCCACGGACATGGGGGCAATTAATTTGTATATAACTGTACAGCCAACCTAATGCCATCAAAACATAGCCTGAATTAAAATACTTTTTAGTGAGATACCGGGCATTGTTTTTGCTTGCACAACTAGTCAATGTTTACCTGCACACTTGATGTAGCGATGCGGAGAATTTGGATACATGTCCATCTGTCAGTAGTGATCTGGATCTCTTTCTCTCCCTTCTCTCTCCCCCCTCCTCCTCTGTGTCCCCCTCTCTCTCTCCCCCCACTGTGTACCTTCTTTCTCCCCTAACACTCTCTCTCTCTCCCCGTGTCCATCCCTCTCCTCTGTGTCCATCTCTCTCCCCTCTCTCTCTCCCCGCTTAGTGTCCCCCTCTCACCCACCCTCTCTCTCTCTCTCCCTCTGTGTCCATCTCTTTCCCCTCTCTCTCTCCCTGCTTAGTTCCCCCTCTCACCTACTCTCTCTCTCTCTCCCTCTGTGTCCATATCTCTCGCCCTCTCTCTCTCCCCTTGTTGCGCTCCGCAATCCCCCCTCTGTGCCCCAGTCTCTCTCACCGCTCTGTGTCCTCCTCTGTCCCCCCCCCCTCACTCCCTCTCTCCTCATCACTCTCTCTCTCTCTCTCTCCACCTCTGTGTTCCCCCCTCTCTCACCCTTCGCTCACCATGCACCAGGAGTGGAAATACACTGCCACTCGGCACTGGCCCCGATCTCTCAGAGAAACTAGGGCATTTAGAGAGCTGAGAACATGGGCTTTCTGCCTAAAAAAAAAACAACTTGCTCTGGTTCAAAGAAGTCTTCCCTTTCCAGTTCTACCATTGTTTTCCTGTGCGCTATCCTATCTGTTCGACTGACACCAATACTCTCCATGGCTGATTCCGCAGACTGGACATGGGCAGTGAGCACTTGGTTGACGGCACCAGTCTTCCCAGCGAGTCCCGCCTCTCCCGCACTCCTATTCGACGGAGGTCTGCCCACAGGCAAACAATTTGTTACTTTGATTGGTGGATTGGTGGGCCGGATACAAAACTTCAGTGGGCCTTAGGACCGGCCCTAGCCTGATGCCCCGATGATCCAGATCCTTTGTAATTATGTTTGCTCCTGGTAATTTGAAATGTCTTGCTCCAAGCCTTTAAACATGTGTTATAAAATAACCTAGCCTCTTGGTTATTTCAAAACACAAGTTTAAAGGCTTGGAGCAAGACATTTCAAATTACCACAGACCTCACCATTTTTACCACAGACACTGGTGTCCAACCCCTGGTACTGACACCCTGACAGTGTAGCATTCCCTCATTACTGACACTCTGACATTGTGGCGCTCCCTCAGTACTGACACCCTGACAGTGCCATACGGTCTCTATACTGAACCCCTGACAGTGCAGCACTCTCAGTACTGACCCTGACAGTGCTGCACCCCATCAGTACTGATCCTGACAGTGTGGCGCTCCCTCATTACTGACACCCTGACAGTGCTGCACTCCCTCAGTACTGCCCCTTTGACATTGCCGAACACTCTCTATACTGAACCCCTGACAGTGCAGCACTTCCTCAGTACTGCCCCTCCAGCAGTGCAGCACTCCCTCAATACTGACACCCTGACATTGCAGCCTCCCAGTATTAACTCTCTGACTGCTGTGATTCCTCAGTACTGACCCTCTGACAGTGCAACACTCTCTCGGTACTGTACCTCTGAAAGCACAGTGCTCCTTCAGTATGGACCATCTGACAGTGCAGTTCTCCCTCAGTACAAAGTCTCTGACGGTGCTATGTCCCTTAGTACTCCTCCTCCAAAAGTGCAACGCTGTCTCAGTACTGTGCCTCTGACAATGCAGCACTCCCTCCGTATTGACAGTGAGGTTCTCCTTCAGTACAAAGTCTCCAACAGTGCAGCGATCCCTCAGCTCTGCCCTTCTGAGTGTGTGACGCTCCCTCAGTACTGCCCCTTTGACAGTGCATTCAGTGCATACTACCTCAGAGTTGCTTCTCTGGCAGCACATACTGCCTCAGTACTGTCCCTCTGACAGTGCAAACACCCTCAGTATTGACCCTCCGACAGCGGGGTGCTCCCTCATTACTGCACCAGAGTGTCACATTGGATCTCGGAGTGGAGCTGAACCTATGACCTGATTCAGAAGTGAGACTGCTTCCAGCTGATTGATTGGATCTGGAGGAAGTAGTGTGTGAATTCTGGGTTAACCCTGGAGCAGGACCCTGTCAAATGCAACACCTCACAATGCTGCACTCTACCAATTGGGGATTTGCCCCATATTTATTTCTTCCTGGAGTGTTTCATTGCTCATTGTTGGAAGCAAGTGAGCGAAATGACCACAGTGACCACAGTGTGTGTTAAACAACCTGGAGGAGGTGCAGGAAAGGAGGAAGATTAATAGGAGGAGAGGTAGTGACCACAGGAGCTCCTATTTGTCTGAGTTCTCAGACTTGCTCATTGAGCAGAGCTGATCATTCAGTCCATGTTGGCCAGCATGGACACGATGGGCCTGTTTCTGTGCTGTACAACTCTATGAGTACAGGTGGTTGCACACACAAATAATTCTTATAAGTAAGCTATATGGAGCTTAGGTGCTGCCTGTGTGGATTTCAACTGCTGTGGCTAATCTAAATCCCATGCGCACTTTCAGGCATGGTTGAATTTCTGGACCCTTGAACTTTGAAATAATTTACTGCTGTTTCATGACATTTTTAAATGATGTGATAAAGATGTCTTATAAATGGAGCTGTGGTGGTTCAGGGATATTTCAGCTGTCTCTTCGTGGCCACAGAGGTTTGTGATTGTGAGCACATAAATTTTTTTCTTTCCATTTTATTTTTGAGGAAGTATTGCGGAAAACATTTGTTTCTTTGTTTGCAAGCACATAATTGGATGGCAGATACTGGGTCAAAAGGCATGACATATAGAGTGTGTCTATCGTGTTGAATAAGGGCACCCCCTTTTAAAAACAGGCAGAGATAGTTCTTTTAACTCAAGGTGAAGTGTCTGTTAAGGGTTTAAACTACCCCAACATATCCCCATTTACCCACGACATGGATTAAACTACCCCATCATATGCCCGTTTACCCGTGCCAGGGAGCGGTTACATATTTTAATTCTAATTTTTGTATCGCAAAGTCTCTTCACGTAGCACAATCCACAGAGAGCTGCCAAGGGAGCCATTTGTTTTAGACCACTCACAGTTAATACTGGGAGTCAGCCTGGGGGCAGCATATTGTCGTTACAAGAAAATTGACTGTATTTATTGCTGGAAATTTTCTAAAAAATATGACTCAGGGCACAGACATGAAATGACATTGGGCAGGTCACAGGAGAAAGTACATCCTGAGTAAGAATGAATGGGAGTCTGCAGGCTGGTCATGCTCTGTGTTTGCTTCCCTTGAGGGAGGAAAGCAAGATATAGAATCATGTCTGTACTGCCTCATCCAAAAAAAGAAAACTATATTGTGGATGGGCTGATTATATTCGCATCTTTCTATTCTCCTCACTTACATTGTGTGTCAGGTTAATTTTGCCCGCACCAGCTGAATGTCAGTTCTTTGCTATTTTTACCTCATCTTATTTTCAGTTCTCTCTTCATGCTTGGCTTGCCTTGGATGTTATGTAATGATTTCTAGGTTTCATCCTGTAAGCACTGGTATCTTGTATTGTTTCCATTCATGCCTACAGGCTTTGCAGTGCTTAACAATCCAGTAGAATTCAGCAATCTCTAATAAGACACACATTGTGTAAGCACATCTATAGAATTGTAAGATTTCAACCATATCTTTTCAAAGTCACCTCCAATTTGTCCCAAACTGGTTCACAAAATATTCCTTAGAAAGCGTCTCACTCCTGCCCATATCCCAACATGAACAGCGGCTGCTTGGGTGAAGCACCGAAAAGCTGTCAATCACCACAGAACTATGACCACTCCCAGCATGAGCCAATGCCACCAGGAGTGAGAATCCAGCAGGAGAGGGAACAAGAGAGAGAAAAATTAGAAACCCTTGCACCAGTGAAGATGCGACATCAAATCTACAACACAGAGGCAGGCCATTTGGCCCATTGGTCTACACCAGCATTTATACATCATGTGACCCTCCTCCAACCCGAATTACCTCTCTCACTCTGTTCCCATATCCTATTTCCTTCTCCATCATCTATGCATCAAACATTCCCTTAAATATTCTCTGCTTCAACTACACCTCGTGGCAGCAAGCTCCACATTCTCAACGGCTCTGTTTTGATGATACTTAAAGATGTCTCTTTTGACAAGAGTTTGCCATCAGATTTAACTTAAATTGCTCCCATGGTCCCATTAATAAAGTACCATCTGGGACTAATTGTTTGTTTTCCATCTTGATTGTAGGAAAACATTCACTAATCCGTGGTGGACCAAAGCAGGTTGAAGTGAGCATCATATTGCTTTATCAGTTACCATAACAAAATCAATAATATTCGGAGGGATGTGCAGAAGTTTCATTCTGTCTGTGCACGACTTTTAGTTAAATGGCTGCCATTTTAATGCAGCGACTGACCTGTTTAAAATGAATGGGTGAATGACTGTGTGACATTGTACTGAGAGGAAGTTGACATCAACATATTAGCATGTTGCCACAATAACACACATAGAACATAGAACATAGAACATTACAGGCCCTTCGGCCCTCGATGTTGCGCCGACCTGTGAAACCATCTGACCTACACTATTCCATTTTCATCCATATGTCTATCCAACGACCACTTAAATGCCCTTAAAGTTGGCGAGTCCACCACTGTTGCAGGCAGGGCGTTCCACGCCCCTACTACTCTCTGAGTAAAGAAACTACCTCTCACATCTGTCCTATATCTATCACCCCTCAACTTAAAGCTATGTCCCCTCGTGTTTGCCATCACCATCCGAGGAAAAAGACTCTCACTATCCACCCTATCTAACCCTCTGATTATCTTATATGTCTCTATTAAGTCACCTCTCCTCCTCCTTCTCTCTAACGAAAACAACCTCAAGTCCCTCAGCCTTTCCTCGTAAGACCTTCCCTCCATACCAGGCAACATCTTAGTAAATCTCCTCTGCATCCTTTCCAAAGCTTCCACATCCTTCCTATAATGCGGTGACCAGAACTGCACGCAATACTCCAGGTGCGGCCGCACCAGAGTTTTGTACAGCTGCAGCATGACCTCGTGGCTCCGAAACTCGATCCCCCTACTAATAAAAGCTAACACACCATATGCCTTCTTAACAGCCCTATTAACCTGGGTGGCAACTTTCAGGGATTTATGTACCTGGACACCAAGATCTCTCTGCTCATCTACACTACCAAGAATCTTCCCATTAGCCCAGTACTCTGCATTCCTGTTACTCCTTCCAAAGTGAATCACCTCACACTTTTCCGCATTAAACTCCATTTGCCATCTCTCAGCCCAGCTCTGCAGCCTATCTATGTCCCTCTGTAACCTACAACATCCTTCGGCACTATCCACAACTCCACCGACCTTCGTGTCATCTGCAAATTTACTAACCCACCCTTCTACACCCTCATCCAGGTCATTTATAAAAATGACAAACAGCAGTGGCCCCAAAACAGATCCTTGCGGTACACCACTAGTAACTAAACTCCAGGATGAACATTTGCCATCAACCACCACCCTCTGTCTTCTTTCAGCTAGCCAATTTCTGATCCAAAGCACTAAATCACCTTCAATCCCATACTTCCGTATTTTCTGCAATAGCCTACCGTGGGGAACATTATCAAACGCCTTACTGAAATCCATATACACCACATCCACTGCTTTACCCTCATCCACCTGTTTGGTCACCTTCTCGAAAAACTCAATAAGGTTTGTGAGGCATGACCTACCCTTCACAAAACCGTGCTGACTATCTCTAATGAACTTATTCTTTTCAAGATGATTATAAATCCTATCTCTTATAACCTTTTCCACAATTTTACCCACAACCGAAGTAAGGCTCACAGGTCTATAATTACCAGGGCTGTCTCTACTCCCCTTCTTGAACAAGGGGACAACATTTGCTATCCTCCAGTCTTCCAGCACTATTCCTGTCGACAATGACGACATAAAGATCAAGGACAAAGGCACTGCAATCTCCTCCCTGGCTTCCCAGAGAATCCTAGGATAAATCCCATCTGGCCCAGGGGACTTATCTATTTTCACACTTTCCAAAATTGCTAACACCTCCTCCTTGTGAACCTCAATCCCATCTAGCCTAGTAGTCTGTATCTCAGTATTCTCCTCGACAACATTTTCTTTCTCTACTGTAAATACTGACGACAAATATTCATTTAACGCTTCCCCTATCTCCTCTGATTCCACACACAACTTCCCACTACTATCCTTGATTGGTCCTAATCTAACTCTAGTCATTCTTTTATTCCTGATATACCTATAGAAAGCCTTAGGGTTTTCCTTGATCCTATCCGCCAATGACTTCTCGTGTCCTCTCCTCGCTCTTCTTAGCTCTCCCTTTAGATCCTTCTTGGCTAGCTTGTAACTCTCAAGCGCCCTAACTGAGGCTTCACGTCTCATCCTAACATAAGCCTTCTTCTTCCTCTTGACAAGCGTTTCAACTTCTTTAGTAAACCACGGCTCCCTCGCTCGACAACTTCCTCCCTGCCTGACAGGTACATACTTATCAAGGACACGCAGTAGCTGCTCCCTGAATAAGCTCCACATTTCTATTGTGCCCATGCCCTGCAGTTTCCTTCCCCATCCTACGCATCCTAAATCTTGCCTAATCGCATCATAATTTCCTTTCCCCCAGCTATAATTCTTGCCCTGCGGTATCTACCTGTCCCTGCCCATCGCTAAGGTAAACCTAAACGAATTGTGATCACTATCACCAAAGTGCTCACCTACATCTAAATCTAACACCTGGCCTGGCCCAGTACCAAATCCAATGTGGCATCGCCCCTGGTTGGCCTGTCTACATACTGTGTCAGAAAACCCTCCTGCACACACTGGACAAAAACTGACCCATCTAAAGTACTCGAACTATAGTATTTCCAGTCAATATTTGGAAAGTTAAAGTCCCCCATAACAACTACCCTGTTACTCTCGCTCCTGTCGAGAATCATCTTCGCTATCCTTTCCTCTACATCTCTGGAACTATTTGGAGGTCTATAGAAAACTCCCAACAGGGTGACCTCTCCTCTCCTGTTTCTAACCTCGGCCCATACTACCTCAGTAGACGAGTCCTCAAACGTCCTTTCTGCTGCCGTAATACTCTCCTTGATTAACAATGCCACACCCCCCCCCCCCCCCCCACTCTTTTACCATCTTCTCTGTTCTTACTGAAACATCTAAATCCCGGAACCTGCAACATCCATTCCTGTCCCTGCTCTACCCATGTCTCCGAAATGGCCACAACATCGAGATCCCAGGTACCAACCCATGCTGCAAGCTCACCCACCTTATTCCGGATGCTCCTGGCGTTGAAGTAGACACACTTTAAACCAAGTTCTTGCTTGCCAGTGCCCTCTTGCGTCCTTGTAACCTTATCCCTGACCTCACTACTCTCAACATCCTGTACACTGGAACTACAATTTAGGTTCCCATCCCCCTGCTGAATTAGTTTAAACCCCCCCGAAGAGCACTAGCAAATCTCCCCCCCAGGATATTGGTACCCCTCTGGTTCAGGTGAAGACCATCCTGTTTGTAGAGGTCCCACCTACCCCAGAAAGAGCCCCAATTATCCAGGAAACCAAAACCCCCCCTCCTACACCATCCCTGCAGCCACGTGTTCAACTCCTCTCTCTCCCTATTCCTCGCTTTGCTAGCACGTGACACGGGCAACAACCCAGAGATAACAACTGTTTGTTCTCGCTCTAAGCTTCCACCCTAGCTCCCTGAATTTCTGCCTTAAATCCCCATCTCTCTTCCTACCTATGTCGTTGGTGCCTATGTGGACCACGACTTGGGGCTGCTCCCCCTCCCCCTTAAGGATCCCAAAAACACGATCCGAGACATCACGAACCCTGGCACCTGGGAGGCAACACACCAACCGTGAGTCTCTCTCGTTCCCACAGAACCTCCTATCTGTTCTCCTAACTATGGAGTCCCCAATGACTAATACTCTGCTCCTCTTCCCCCTTCCCTTCTGAGCAACAGGGACAGACTCTGTGCCAGGGAGTTTTCCAGACACAGCACCAGAATACTTTGTGACTTGGGACAGAATTCTTCAAGGAGAACCAGAAGATGGAAAGACTGCAGATGGATAGACAATTTTTATGGCTAATTTAAAGGATGCAGAAATCAAATTCAGACTAAAGTTTTCCTCATCTTCTTGATTTGTTGTTGCATAATTTATGGAGATTATATCATCAAACCATAATTTCTGGAATAATGTTTCTTTGCAAAATGAATTTGAAGAGAATGTTTAAATATTCCAAGCTCACTTCACCCAACATGGGCTAATTAGCACTCACATTGCCTGCAGCTGCACTGGCCTCAAATCACCAACGAATATAATGCACCATTAAACACATTCTTTCTACCTCATTACCTAATTGACTTTATCCAATGCCTTACTGGGTTAATTTTAAAATATGGATTGAACAGAATTAATTATGAAGCACTGTGGATTGTGATTTATATTCCATCCATAAAGAGCCCGGGGGGAAAAGTGAGAGTGAGAGATCACTTAGAGAGTGGGAAACAGCGAGAGAGGAGTGGAGCATAAAGAGCCCGGCGGAGGGAGAGAGAGCGAGCAAGGGCGAGAGAGAGGAAGAGTTCACTCAGAGAGCGGGAAACAGCAGTAGAGGAGCAGAGCCTAAAGAGCCTGGGAGAGAGAGAGAGATCACTCAGAGAACAGGAAATAGCAAGAGAGGAGGGAAACATAAAGAGCCCAGGGGGGGGGGGGGGGGGGAGAGAGAGAGAGAGAGAGAGAGAGAGAGAGAGAGGGCAAGAGAGAGTGAGAGTTCACTCAGATAGCGGGAAACAGCGAGAGCGGAGCTAGCTGCTGCTGCTGCTGCCAGTCTGCCGGCGTTCGGAAAGAAAAATCAAGGCGTGGCATCACAAGGAAGCAGGTAGATGATTGGCTGGTATTTCCTAGTTATCTAAACTAAGAAATAAACTAGCGTGTCTTAGTTTTTTTATGGCAATGTTTATTACTACCAATAAGGTTGATTAAGTATTAATGAGGTTTGTCAGTATTAATAAAGTTTATTAGCATTAGTAAAGTTTATTAATAGTAGTAAAGTTTATTAGTATTGATAAAGTTTATTAGCAGTAGCAAGGTTATTAACTAATACATAAAGGAACAACAGGGCTGCTCCAACCTCTAGATTGCACTTCCTGTGCTATGTGGCAACTCCAGGATGCTTCTTGTAGCCTGGATAATAATATGTGCAGGAAGTGTTGTCAGTTGCAGCAGCTTGAGCTCTGGGTTTCGGAACTTGAGCAGCAGCTGGTGACACTCCGGTGCATCCCCGAAGACAAGAACTTCGTGGATAGCATTTTTATAGATGTGTTCACACCGCAGCTTCAGAGTCTGCAGGGAGAGATGGAATGGGTGACCGCCAGACAGTCAAGAAGAAACAGGCAGGTGGTGCAGGAGATCACTGAGTACATCTCACTTTCCAACAGGTATTCATTTCTGAATACTGAGGAAAGTGATGGTTCATCTGGGGAGTGCTACCAGAACCAAGGCCATGGTTCCACGGGTGGCTCAGCTCCACATGGGGGCACAAGGAAGACTGGAAAAGTGGTAGTGATAGGTGATTCTATGGTCAGGGGAATGGACAGGTGTTTCTGTGGCCACAGGCATGAATCCAGGATGGTGTGTTGCCTCCCTGGTGCCAGGGTCAAATATGTCACTGAACGGCTGCAGAGCATCCTGTGTGGGGAGAATGAACAGCCAGCAGTTGTGGTCCACATTGGTACCAACGACACAGGTAGAAAGAGAGATGTGGTCCTGCAGAAAGAATTTACTGAGCTAGGTAAGAAATTAGTAATCAGGACCTCAAATGTAGTAATCTCTGGATTCCTCTCATTGCCACATGCAAGTGAGTACAGGAATAGAAGGATAAGTTAGATGAATGCTTCGCCGGAAAGATGGTGCAGGGAGGAGGGATTTACATTCTTGGGACATTGGGACTGGCTCTGGGGGAGATGGGGCTTGTACAGGCTGGACGGGTCACACCTGAACAGAGCTGGGACTGAGTTCCTTGTGGGACGTTTTGCTAGTGCTATTGGGGAAGGCTTAAATTAGTTTGGCAGGGGGTTGAGGACCTGTGGGTAGACTCAGCTGGGACAAAATCAAAAATGAAAATGGAAGGCAGAAAATTAACGGATGAGTCTGAAAGACAGAGGACACAAAAGTTAGAAAATTAAAAAAAAAGAGTTTGGCAGTGCTCAAGTGTATCTATTTCAATGCAAGGAGTATAGTAAATAAAGCAGATGAGCTGAGGGCACAGATAGACACGTGGCAGTATGATATCATAGCTATTACAGAAACATGGCTTAAGGAGGGACAGGAATGGCAGCTCGGCATTCCTGGTTACATGGTTTTCAGATGCGATAAGGAGGGGGATAAAAAAGGAGGGGGAGTGGCGATTTTGGTCAAAGAAACAATTACAGCTGTGAGGAGGGATGATATGTTGGAAGGTTCATCAAATGAGGCTATATGGATTGAGCTAAGGAACAAAAAAGGGGAAATCACACTGATCAGTCAGAGGGAGATAGAAGAGCAGATAGGTAGGCAAATCTCTGAGAAGTGCAAAAACAATAGGGCAGTAATATTAGGGGATTTTAACTACCTCAATATTAATTGGGATAGATTTAGTGCGACAGGAGTTGAGGGAGCAGAATTCTTGAGGTGCATTCAGGAGAACTTTTTTTTTGGCCAGTATGTAGCAAGTCTAACAAGAGAGGGAGCAGTTTTAGACTTAGTTTTAGGAAGACGGGCAGGTGGAAGGAGTGGCAGTGGGAGAGCATTTTGGTGGTAGTGATCATAATTCAATCGGTTTTAACATAATTATGGAAAAGGACAGAGATAGAACAGGAGTTAGAGTTCTCAATTGGGGCAAGGCCAATTTTACTAAGCTGAGGAGTGATTTAGCGAAAGTGTACTGGAAATAGCTACTTGAAGGTAAATCAGTGTCAAAACATTGGGAGGCATTCAAAGGGGAGATTCAAGAGGTTCAGAGTAAACATGTTCCCACAAAGAAAACGGGTGGGATGGCCAAATCTGGAAGCTTACAGGGTAAGATAAGGCAGAAAAGGAGAATTCAACACTACAGAAATCCGAGAGGAGTATAGGAAGTGGAGGGGCGAAATCAAAAAGGAAATTAGGAAAGCTAAGAGAGGGCATGAAAGAATATTGGCAAGCAAAATCAAGGTGAACTCAAAGATGTTTAATCAATACATTAAGAGTAAGGGGATAACTAAAGAGAGAGTAGGGCCCATAAAAGATCAAAAAGGTAACCTATGTATAGGGCTGAAGATGTTGGTATTGTTCTTAATGAAAACTTTGTGTCTTCACAAAAGAGGTGGACGATGCAGATATTGTAGTTAAGGAAGAGGGTGTTAAGTATTGGACATGATAAACATAGGGAGAGAGGATGTATTAATGGGATTGCAATACTTGAAAGTTGATAAATCACCAGGGCCGGATGAAATGTACCCCAGGCTGTTAAAAGAAGCAAGAGAGGGAAGAGCAGAAGATCTGACCATCGTTTTCCAATCCTCATTGGATACAGGTGTGGTACCGGAGGATTGGAGAACTGCTAACGTTGTACCTCTGTTCAAAAAGAGGGCAAGGGATAGACCGAGTAATTACAGGCCAGCCAGTCTAACCTCAGTAGAGGGCAAATTATTGGAATCAATTCTGAGAGACAGGATAAACTGTCACTTAGAAAGGCACAGATTAATCAAGGATAGTCAGCATGGATTTGTTAAGGGAAGATCACACCTGACCAACTTGATCAAATTTTTTTGAAGAAGTAACAAGGAAGATAGATGAGGGTAGTGCAGTTGATGTGGTCTACATGGATTTTAGCAAGGCTTTTGACAAGGTCATACATGGCAGACAGGTTTAAAAAAAAAGCTCATGGGAAACAGGGAAATATAGCAAGGTGGATACAAAATTGGCTCAGTGGCAGGAAACAAAGGATAATTGTTGAACGGTGTTTTTGCGACTGGAGGGCTGTTTCCAGTGGCATTCCGCAGGGCTCAGTACTGAGTCCCCTGCTTTTTGTGGTTAATATATACAATTTGGACTTAAATGTAGGGGGCATGATAAAGATGTTTGCAGACAACACAAAGATCGGCCGTGTGGTAGACAGTGAGGAGAATAGCTGTAGGTTGCAGGAAGATATTGATAGTTTGGTCAGGTGGGCAGAAAAGTGGCAAATGGAATTCAACCTGGAGAAGTGTGAGGTGATGCATTTGGGTAGGGCAAACAAGACAAAGGAATACACGATTAATGGGAGAATACTGAGAGGTGTAGAGGTAGTGAGGGACCTTGGAGTGAATGTGTACAGATCCCTGAAGGTAGCAGGACAGTGCGATAAGGTGGTTAAGAAGACATATGGAATCCTTTCCTTTATAAGTCGAGGTATAGAATATAAGAGCAGGGAGGTTATGCTGGAACTGTATAACTCATTGGTTAGGCCACAACTTGAGTACTGTGTGCAGTTCTGGTCACTTCATTACAGAAAGGATATTAATTGCACTAGAGAGGGTACAGAGGATATTTACAAGGATGTTGCCAGGACTGGAAAAATGCAGCTATGTGGAAAGATTGGATAGGCTGGGGTTGTTCTCCTTGGAACAGAGAAGGTTGAGAGGAGATCTGATTGAAATGTACAAAGTTTGAGGGGCCTGGATTGGGTGGAGGTGAAGGGTCTATTTACCTTAGCAGAGACGTCAGTGAGAGGCCAGGGGGCATAGATTTAAAGTGATTGATTGATAGAAAGATTAGAGGGGAGATGAGGAAATATTTTTTCACCCAGAGGGTGTTGAGGTTCTGGAACTCACTGCCTGAAAGGGTTGTAGAGGCAGAAACCCTCAACTCATTTAAAAGGTGTTTGGATATGCACCTCAAGCGCTGTAACATGTAGGGCTACAGACCATATGCTGGAAGTTGGGATTAGACTGGATGGCTCATTTTTTGGCCAGTGCAGACATAATGGGCCAGGTGGCCTCTTTCTGTGCTGTAAACTTTCTATGATTTTATGATTCCATTCCTGGCACCAACCATAGCTCATTTGTGACTTTCTATTTTATGAATTATCAGACTAGGCCAATGGTGGGAAATAAATTGTACCTCAAAGGTCTTCATAATATATATTATTTTAATGTATTTTTAATTTTAATTTTATTTTATTTTAGTCTGTTTCATCATTCAATTTTTTGTACCATGTGCCTGCCCACTGTTTTTTCATGTTTGTGCTTTTGGCTAGGGCTTTCATTATTCTGTCATTTAACACCCTCTCTGCACTAGGGCTTTGTCTTTCGCCACACCATTAACACATTCTTTGCCTTTGCCCCATGACCTCCTTGTCAGTTATTCTCTGTGACCCTATGTCCTATCAACACCTTCCCTTTTGTTCTCTTTTGCCCCACCCCCACTTTATTTGCTTAAAACCTATTACATTTCTAACCTTTGCCAGTTCTGATGAAAGGTCACTGACCTGAAATGTTAACTTTGCTTCTCTCTCCACAGATGCTACCAGACCTGCTGAGTATTTTCCAGCACTTTTTGTTTTTATTTCAGATTTTCAGCATCTGCAGTATTTTACTTTTATCTTCATAATATAGCTTCTGTACATCCCAGGAAAGAACAAAATAATAGCAAGGTCATAATGATAAAAGCTGAATAAGAAAGTGAGAAAATCTGATGAAATATTCCTGAGGTATTTCAGGAGCTCTGAAAAATTAAAGAACCATAACTATCTCCTTTATTCTGACCTTCAAAAATATAGCATGTACTTCAGGACAATGGAAGAACTAAAAGCAGGTGGGGAAATGAATGGAGGAGACACCAGGATGTGATGGCAGTGGAAGGGGGAGGAGGAACCAGAGGAGGCAGTGGGTTGAGTGGGGTTGGAAAGGCAAAAAGCACTGGATGAGGCACTGATTGGAAGGATAGGGGAAGTGGGGAGGGGGAAGACATTACAAGTGATGTGTTTGATAAGTCATATGTTCGTAAAGCACTAAAATCAAGTAATATTGAGCAATGGGTGTCAGTCAGAGCCAAGTGAGAATAAGAAAAATAAGAATTAGAGAGGAAAGACAACATGAACCCCAAAAAGGTGGATTATTGATGACATCAAGGGGGTTCCAAATCCATCTATCAGCTCTGTCAGAATTGGTCAGTGAGTTAATAGCTGATGGGTCCTTAGACGATTGGACTGAAGGGAAATATCCTGAGGATTGGGAAATGGAAGATCTGTTCAATTAATTTTTCAAATAATTCTTTGTAAATGACGAATAGACAATTTGAAGAGAACATACAACTGCTTACTAGTCTCCAAGTTATGTCAAAATAAATAAAGCATGTGTTTGGAAGCTTCTGACAGAATTGAGCATTGATAGGGCACTAAAGCTGACTAGGTTACATTCATGAGTCAAACAGAAGCTGAAGCAAGATTTTGGTAAATTTTTCAGAGCTCCATAACCTTGGAGTTGTATCTGAGAGCTTGGGTTTGGGTCATGTATTCCCAATGTCATCAATAAAAGTAATACGACCACTTTACAGTGGTCAATTAGTCTGATATTGGTGATGGGGACTATGTGACACAATCTTAAAGGATGCTATTAATGTTCATGTACATAGCAACAAGGCCATAAGGGGTGGTCAGCGTGGATTTTGAAGCAAGTCATGCTTCATGAACTAACTTTAATTCTCTGAGGAGGCAACTTAATTAGTGAATGGGAGATATTCAATGAATTGGATCTCTTTGGATTTTAAAAAGGTACTCAATGAGGTTTAACGCGACTTTGAGAGAAGATAATGATGCATGAACTAATAACAAATTAGTAAATTGGATTGGAAATTGGCTTGGTAACATAAAACAGAAGGTGAGGATAAATGGACGAAGCTTTGTCTGGAGACATGGCAGGTGGAGATCAGCAGGGCCTGTTATCGGTCACTGCCTCTGACATGATTCATTTGCAATATGGAGAAGGCCATTTCCAGTGCATACTGTAAATATTAAGTGCCTTAGGATGGTTTACTACATTAAAGGTGCTGTATAAATGTAATTTGTTGTTCTGTATTATACACAAGGATATATGGCCCAGTGAGGGACAATACAATATTCAAATGGAGTTGGACCAAATATATGGTTTGTCTACAGAATGTGGGGAATGGATTTTAACATGAATGAGTATAAGACAATGTTCATTGGAAAAGGACATGTGGTAATGGACAGGTCAACTCTGGCCAAACTGGAAAAGGAAAAGATTACTGTGAATATCAACTTATGGCTGGGATGTGTTGCAAGGGCAGTTGGCCACATATCAAAAAAGACTATTTAAACTGTGTATATCTCGCTTGAGGCCATATTTGGAATAAAGTATGCAAATTTAGCCATTCCATTTTCAAAAGGAAATGGAGGTGGCAGAAATGTCAGAGGATGTCCTGGCAGAGGCAAAGGCTCATGGGATGGAGTGTAAAGACAAAGCTAATCATTGTAAGAGAAGGGAGAGAAGTGAAAAAGGAACATTGAGAGATGGGACAGCCCTTTCTTGACCAGAACAGAGCATGACGGCTGGTCAGAAAGGGAAAATCACCAAAGTACAGGTGATAAAGATAGAAAGGTTAAAAGAGAGGATGGAGCAATTTCAGAAAGATGGAAATCAAAACATTTGTGGGATCTGTGGGCTCTCAATTGGTTTCTGTGGAAAGGTTGCAGCTCATTGCACAGGAAGCTTAAAGGGGAGATGGTGGTGTAGTGGTAATGTCACTGAACTCATAATCCAGGAGCCCAGGCTAATGCCCTGGGGACATAGATTCAAATCCCACCACAGCAACTGATGGGATTTAAATTCAACTAATTAATAAAAGTCTGGAATTGAAAGCTACTTTCAGTAATGGTACCACGAAGCTATCATCGATTGTTATAAAAACCCATCTGGCTCAGTAATGTCCTTTAGGGAAGGAAATCTGCTTCCTTACCTGGTCTGGCCTCCGTGTGACTCCAGACCGACAACAATGTGGTTGACTCTTAAATAGCCGAGCAAGCCACTCAGTTGTCAAGAGCAATTAGGGATTGGCAACAAATGCTGGCCTTACCAGTGATGTCCACGTCCCATGGAAAAATAAGAAAAGCTTGAAATATGTCTAATTGTACAGTAGCTGACCTGAGAAGGATTTTACACCAGAGAGAAGGACAATGATGTCATGTCAACTTTTTTAAAGAAGTGGAGGAATTCTTTAATGTATCTTTGAAAATATTTATAAAAGCACAGTGAAACTGAAAAAGTTGAGGAGGTTGAAAGTGCTGTGTAAACATGTTAACAATACTCAGATCACTGTGAGGTAATTATATGGTGTTGAACCCATCAAACAACAGCTAATTATACAGTCAAGGACAAATGATATCCAAATGGCACCCTCTGCCACTGTGATTTCACAAAAGGTTTTTCACATTTTCCATTGCTTGCCTCATTGCTATAACTATTGTTGTCACACCACCACGTCAGGGTAAGTTTCATCGGAGTTGGGCAATCAACTCTAGATTACACAGTGCATTTCATAAGGAAATAAGTGGTTCAATGATTTAATTAGCATTTAAACAGCCTAAACTGATATCTGTCTATCTATGGACCCGATTTTAACACCGTGCAAGTGGGTGGATCAGCTCTGCATTAGATTTTCTGCCAGGTTCAGCATGAGCTGTCCCTCTTGTAAGAAGACCCCACATCCCTTATGATTAGGACTTCAACTTCACTGCTCATTATCTAGTCATACAATAACGTGACCCAAGCATTTCATAATAATGGTACTCCGTGTTGTGTGTGCTGGATGCCATAATCTCATACATGATCCCCAAGAGCCTTTCCCCTATCTTAGAAAGACAGACACTGTAGTGAGATGAGGCCATTTGCAAAAAACAAGCTGGTTAATTTACATGTAATTTTACACAAAAAGAATTACATTCACAATGATTTCAATTTATTTTATAACTCCTTGTAACACAAAAACAATCCACATTATCCCTATGGGTGAAGGATAAATTTCTGAAACCAGTAGCTGCTGAACTCTCTTGGTGGAATTTTAAAAGGATAGTCCCTGGCCAAATTGTGGGATCATTAGCAGGTCAGGAACCCGTTGGAATCTCCAGAGGGCTTTGGCATTTTTCTTCAACTGAGCCACAATATTAGCATCCCACTTCCGGATTCCCCGATCAATCAGGGAGAGTGGGCAGGAAGAAATGTTGGATCTACCAAAGGAAAGATTTCTAATTAAAGAGACCACGGCATTGGTTAAAATGGCTCACCTGCACATGGACTTTTGAGGCTGCAGTAACCACAGGAATGGAGAGGAGACCTGGGAAGTCTGCTCCCCGGGTCTCTCACTCTTACCTGGAGGTCCTGCTGCAGGATCTGAGAGGCTGCAGTGAGGTTAACTCTCCCAAGGACAGGAGGAAGAGGGCAGTCTCTCTAATCAAGCAGGGGTGAATGGAGGTGACCAAGGAGGTCAACAGTAGGAGTTTGGTTCCCCCCAACATGGAGACAGAGCAACAAGAGGATCCAGAGCCTCAGGAGGGCATGACAGGTGAGGGGCAAAACACTTTCAAATGCCAAGCCCCACACTCTGCCTTGCCCAGCAATCTCCTGCTGCTCCACTCATTCCTGCCTCTCCAGGCACCTCACATCCACATCTGAACAGCCAACACTTAGACTTACCCTCAGCTTATTGCCCTCTCGCACCCATGCCTCACAGTCACCTTCCACAAATGGTGTCCTTCCCTGCCTGTCACACAAATCATTATGGACACTCACACCTCTCTGTTTTCTCTCCTTGCAGAAGAAAGCACACAAACATTGGGACAGACAGAGACATGGAGGGGTGGGGGTGCCCCTCCAGGGACAGGCACCGTGATGGCCATTGGCAATGCATACCCACCTAGCCCACTAGGAAGGAGGTCTTGTTCCAGGAGGCTACAGAAGTCAGCAATGACCTGCCATGAGCCTCCTGAGGCTCTGGTGCCCAGACATGTGGAGAGAGCTGACCCTTTGCCTGTAGACCCTGTTTTGGGGTCTCACCCCCCTTCCAGCTGGATCTCGGTGTCCTTCCCCTCTGCCCCACGGAGCAGCATGTGGTTGAGGAGAAGGCAGCTGGTGTTGCTGGTAGTGCTGCTCCTGCTGCTGCTGGTGCTGTTGGTGTTGCTCCTCCTCTTGTTCTTTAACAGAGGTGCAAGGTAGAGCTGTAAAGGCTGCTCCCATGCTGTGGTGAAGGCTGGTAGCAGGGAAGTGCAGCTGAAGATGAATGAAGTTCTTGACAGGTGAAGTTCTTGACTTCAGGACATTGACAATCACCTGGTAAGCACTGAAAACACTCTCTGAGAAGGAGAGCTGTGAGCAGCAGCCTCTCACCTGGCCATGGCTGCATCCCTTCAGTTTCACTGATTAAAGACTCCCCAGCTTGTCAGTTTCACTGCCACAGAATATTGTCAATGGCTGAAACAGCAATGGCACAGTCTCCCACCAACCAGAGGCGACTGGCCAATTAACGGCCACTTCCCTCCGCACCACCACCCCCTCCCACCCCGCCCCCCACAACCCTGGTGGCATTTTACTAGAGTCGCGGTGAGCCCCTGCCACGTGGGAAGACCGCCAGATAGACCGTGGTGACTTTGCAGCAGATTCCTGGAGGGTAGGTGGCCTTCCTTAATGGCCACTCCATGGCTGAGGGAGGGGACCCGATGGCAATGGTCGTTTCTGCGTCTTCGAATTTGCCGGTGGAGGGTTGACCCCTGCGATCACCAGGCCTGTCTGCCTGGCCCCAGAACATTAAATAAAAATCGTACTTGGAAGTACTCGCTTCTTCCTGCAGTCTCAGCTACAGTAACGTGTAACAGTGACGCTGCTGAGGCCCTCTGATTGGGCCTGCAGCTTTGACAAGCAGGCCGCCATCCTCAATTGGCTGCCGCTGGTAAAATCCCACTGAGAATCCCGCTGCCTGGCAGAAGAATGACTGGCTTTTTGCAAACTTCAGCCTGTTGTGACTGCCTACCACTCCCGATTACTGTGGCACTGAGCTACATTCCAGCTAAACAAGAGCCTAAAGACTGCTGACTCTCTCCGAGTTCTCTATGCCTGGGGACTGGACAGCTGACCTGCTAATTAAACCTGCTACTTCTCCCCTAGGTGTGGGATCCTGCTGGCTCATGTCATTGAAACCACTTGAATATTATGTGTGAATGTGCACTGGGATGTCTTAATAATCTTCCATTGGCTCAAACTGTTGTGGAATGCAGGATGCATCTTTTTGACAGCCTCTTCATTTGGATCTGATCCACGTTCCATTGCTCCAAATCACCCTAACTCCTTCCTAGCGTCAATCGTCAAGATACAACAATCTCACTCTCTCAACACATTCCCTTTTTTTCTTCTCTCTTTCTTTCCCTTTTATCTACCACTTTTCCTCTTCTCTCTTTTTCCTCTCCTGTGTACTTTGCTTCCACTACCTCCCCTTCCTCTCTCCCTTCTTCTCTTTCCTTCTCCCTATCTCCTTTTCCCTTCTCTCTTTCTATCCTCTGCACCTAACTCTTGCATTCTCCTCAGTGCACCTCTGGTTCTTTTGCCAATGTCTTTAAATCTGTGTCCTCTGGTTACCGACCCTCCTGCCAGTGGGAACAGTTCCTCCTCATTATTGTTCATGATTCTGAATGCCTCTATTAAATCTCCCTTTAACATTCTCTTCTTTAAGGAGAACAACTCCAGTTTCTCTAGGCTCTCCACATAACTGAAGGCCCTCATTCCTGGAACCATTCTAGTAAATCTCCTCTGTACCCTCTCCAAGGCCTTGAAATCCTCCCTAAAGTGAGGTGCCCAGAATTGAACACAATACTCCAGCTGAGGCCTAACTAGTATTTCGTACAGTTTTAGTATAATGTCCTTGCTTTTGTATTCTATGCCTCCATTAATAAAGACAGTGATTTCACAGGCCTTTTTAACCGCCTTCTCAACTTGCCTTGCCATATTCAAAGATTTACGTAGATGAACTCCCAGGTCTCTCAGTTCCTGAACCCCACTTAAAGTTACACCATTTCGTTTACATTGCCTCTGCTCAATCTTCCTTCCAAAATGCACCACTTCACATTTCTCTGCATTAAATTTCATCTGCCATGTGCCTGCCTATTTCACCAGTCTATGTCCTCCTGAAATCTGTTACTATCCTCCTCATTGTTTAATACTTTTCTGAGTTTCATGTCATTCGCAATCCATGAAATTATGCCCGGTATACTCAAGTCCAGGTCATTCATATATATCAAAATAAGTAGTAGTACCAAAATCAACTCCTGGTGGACACCACTGCACACTTCACACGAGTCTGAAAAACAACCATTTGCCACTACCCTCTGCTTTCTGTCCCTTAGCTAATTTTGTATCCATGCAGCACTAGCCGGTTAATCCCATTGGCTTCAATTTTGCTATAATCAATAGTTCGTACAAGAGAGATAATTAGTCCACTATTGCGGCAATTTAAAAAAAAAGCTTTGTATCATTTAGAGCAGGATGGTGACAAATGGAACATCTGAAGCTACAGTAATTGGCTAAATTGGTGGGAAAATGCGTTTTGCTCCAGGTTGTTCAGCTTATAAAACCCGATCCTCATGATGATGAGTCAATGGATTAAACAGCCCATAATTTTCAAGGAGAAGGAATTGCTCTGTGGGGAGACTCATTGATTGTGCTTTTAGCTCATGTCTCATTGATTTCAGCTTTAACCCCCTTAATCCTTCTGCATAAGAGAATGCCTATAAATACTGACACTCCCGGGGACCTGCTGTAAATACAGATACACTCTTAGTGACCCCCTGCAAACAGTTACATAATTCCATGGGCCCCTGTACATACTGACACACTCCCAGGAAATCCCTGTACATACTGACACGCTCCCAGGAAATCCCTGTACATACTGACATGCTCCCAGAGAATCCTTGTAAATACTGTCACATTCTCAGGGACATCCTGGGTAGGATTTTTAGGCCCTCACAGGGTTGAGTGCGGAGGCAGGTGTGCGTGAAAATTTCGCCATCTGGTGAGCCAGTTTGACATCGCTGTTCCTGCCACTGGTGATATTGCTCAGGACAAGTGAACGGGAACCTGGCAACCTGCCCAATTTGGAAAAGTGGCCAATTAATCTTGCTAACAAGCTTATGTTAAGGACTGGCTTGGAGGTTTGGTGGGTGTCATGTGGGTTGCAAGCTGGATCAGGGACAGTCCAGGTGCATGGGGTTGGCAAAACAGTGGGGAGCCAGTCATGGCCACACCATGAAATTAGGTGAGCCCAGAAAGGTTGAGAGCAGCACTCAGCCATTGGCACACAGGTACCATTGGGTGTGCAGAGTTTGCCAAGTGAATGGTCAGTGCATGTTCAGACAGTGGAGGTGGTCGTGACCCTCCATGGACCATGGCCCATAACGGGGTTTGGAGGGGTGGGCTCTAGAAATTATTGTGAGTGCAGCTGAGCATGAGCATGGCAACAGCTGAATATGGGATTAAGGTACTCAGATACTGGATCCAGTGGAAATGAGGATCAACATCCTCAGAAGCAGATGCAGAGCCCCAGGCATGAGGCAGACAGAGGAGAGGAACAAAGGGCAGCAATGTAACAGAGGCCATACCCGCAGCATCGTGTGTACTTCCACAGAAGAAGCTACCTGGACATGTGGGAGAATGAGTGCTGCAGGAGACTGCGCCTATCCAGGCAGATGGTCACTGAGATTCGTGCCCTTGTAAATGAAAACCACACACCTCGCAGCACTGCTTGCCATGCCCTGCCAGGAGCTGTGAAAGTCACTGTGGCCTTGAACCTCTTCACCATTGTCTCCTTCCAAGTATCAGCAACAGATCTTGGTGACAACTTTAAGGCGGGATATACTTGCATTGGAGGCAGTTCAGAGAAGGTTCATGAGGCTGATTCCGGGGATGAAGGGGTTGCCTTATGAGGAAAGGTTGAGCAGGTTGGGCCTATACCCATCGGAGTTTAGAAGAATGAGAGGCGATCTTATTGAAACATAAAGATTCTGCGGGGGCTTGACAGGATAGATGCTGAGATGTTCTCCTCGTGGGGAATCTAGAACCAGGGGACACAGTTTTGGAATTAGGGGTCTCCCATTTAAGTCGGGGATGAGGAAGAAGTTCTTCTCTCAGAGGGTTGTTAATCTTTGGAATTCTCTTCACCAGAGTGCACTGGAGTCTGGGTCATTGAATACATTCGAGGCTGAGCTGGACAGATTTTTGATCTACAAGCGAGTAAAGGGTTATGGGGGGTCAGGCAGGAAAGTGGAGTTAAGGCCACAATCAGATCAGCCATGATCATATTGAATTGTTGTGCAGGCTCGAGGGACCAAATGACCTGCTCCTGCTCCTATTTCTTATGCTGTTATGTAAGCGGCTGCACACCGTTGCATCGCACAGGTCACTGGTGCCCTATTTGTGAGATCTAGGCTGTACATACTATTTCAAACAGATGCGGCCTCGTAGGCACAAAGGGCAGTGGGTTTCGCCTCCATCGCTGGATTTCACCTGGTGTAGGGCATCATCGATTGCACCCATGAGGCCATCAAGGCGCTGAGTGAGCTCCCAGTGAGATTCATCAACAGGAAGGGTTTCCACTCCCTCAATATTCAGCTGGTCTGTGACTACAAGGCCTGCATGTGTGCACTCACCCTCCTGGCAGCTGCTATGACTCGTTCATCCTCCGGCAATCCAGGGTGCCACAGCTTTTCATTCCACCACCAACACCCCCCCCACCCCCCGCAAACATTATGGATGGATTCTATGGTACAAGGATTATCCTTTGAACAAATGGCTACTCACCCCTTTACATGACCATGAGTCAGAGCCACAGAGATGCTACAACTGAAGCCATCTACTCACAAGGACCACCATCGAGCAGATCTTCGGGCTTCTGAAGATGTGGTTCTGATGCCTGGACTGGGTGGGTGGCACCCTGTAGTACGCTCCTGCAAGGGTCTCAATCATTGTGGTGGTCTGCTGTGCTCGCCACAGCATTGCCCTCCTAAGTGGAGTGGACCTTGAAGAGGATGTGGCCCTGGAACAACACTGCTCATCAGAGGAAGAGGAGGAGCAAGAGGTGGAAGAGAAGGAGAAGGAAGAGGAAGATGCAGAACACAGAGTTGCCCCAGCTGTGCAGGGAGGTGGCCGAGGCTGGCACAGGACTTGAAGGTCTCATCCAGATTGTGACAATGGCAGAGAACATCTGATCCAGGCTCGTTTCAGCTGAGACCCAGGAGTACTGCAGGCTCTGGAACTCACTTTGATCTGCCCGTGAGAATACTTGCATTGAAGACATAACCGTGAACAAATTCACTCTTACCACCAATGCATGGTGCTCATCTGTCCAGTGTCCCTGTTCAAAGACCATTGCTTCTCTTCACCACTTCATCTCTCTTTTCCAGTTTGGCCACTAAAGAATTGAAGTTCACACTTCTGGAGTCATGTGTCAATAGTTACAGTGTGTACAAAAAGTTACAAAGTGCACAATTCCAAGTGAACCAAGCCCCAGTGAAATACCCAATGAAATACACAGCGAGATACTCCGTGAAATACTCCGTGAAATACTCAGTGAAATACCCAGTGAAATACTCAGTGAAATACCCAATGAAATACTCAGTGAAATACTCAGTGAAATACTCCGTGATATACTCCGTGAAATACTCAGTGAAATACTCCGTGAAATACCCAATGAAATACTCCGTGAAATACTCAGTGAAATACTCAGTGAAATACCCAATGAAATACTCCGTGAAATACTCCGTGAAATACCCAGTGAAATACTCCATGAAATACTCCGTGAAATATCCAATGAAATACTCCATGAAATACTCCATGAAATACTCAGTGAAATACCCAATGAAATACTCCGTGAAATACTCAGTGAAATACTCAGTGAAATGCCCAGTGAAATACCCAGTGAAATACTCAGTGAAATACCCAGTGAAATACGTCAATGAAATACCCAGTGAAATACCCAGTGAAATACTCAGGGAAATACTCAGTGAAATACTCAGGGAAATACTCAGGGAAATACCCAGTGAAATACGTCAATGAAATACCCAGTGAAATACTCAGGGAAATACTTAGGGAAATATGCAGGGAAATACTCAGTGCTCTGACTGATGCGGTGGTTTCTGCTCTCGGCCACTTCTACGCTGTACTCCCCTTGTAGTCTTGGATGAGGTGGAGGCAGCCTGCTTGCAAGCTCATCAAAGTAAACATTCTGACGATTGTGGCATGTCAGTCCATCAAAGAATTTGGTATGAGCTGGTGGAGCTTCATATGGGAACAGCGTCGAAGCTGATTGGTGAATGGCTGTCGATTTTTTAGAGAAGTGTTTAATAAGTCTTTCAGTTATTTCTGTTAAAATTAATTAGTCGAATAAATAGAGGAATGGCAGGGCACCTCAGTTCCACACAATGCACATCCTGTTCCATGTGGGAACTCCAGCACTCTTCTCATGTCCTAGATAACCATACGTACAGGAAATCTCATCAGCTTGAGCAGCTCAAGCTCTGGGTTTCAGAGCTTGACCAGCAGTTGGCATCACTGTGATACATCCACAAGGCTGAGAGCTGCATGGATAGCACATTTCTGGATGTGCTGACCCTTCAGCTTAAGGGTGTGCAGGCACAGAAAGAATAGGTGATTCCAGGCAGTCAAGGAGGACCAGGCTGGTAGTTCAGAAATCTTCTGAGTGTATCATGCTCTCCAACCATTATTCATTTCTGAATACGAGTGAGAGTGATGGTTCCAGTGGGGAGTGCAGCAGAGACAAGTCCATGGCACCACAAGTGGCTCAGCAGTACAGGGGCTGCAGGAGGAAGATTGGGAAAGCAATAGTGATAGGGGATTCTATAGTTAGTGAAATAGACAGGAGTTTCTGCAGCTGCAGACGTGATACTAGGCTGGTATGTTGTCTTCCTGTACCAGGGTCAAGAATGTCACTGAGCAGTTGGTGGCCAGAAGGTGAACAACTAATGGTTGTGATTCATATCAGTACCGATGATATAGGTAGAAAGAGGGATGAAGTCCTGCAGGCGTATTTTATGCAGCAAGGGAGAAGACGAGCAAGGAGGGCCTCAAAGGTAGTAAACCTGGGATTGCTTCTGTTACCATGTGCTAGTGAGTATAGAGATAGGAGAATAGAACAGATGAATACATGGCTATAGAGATGGTGCAGGAAGTAGGGCTTTAGATTCCTGGGACTTTGGGACTGGTTCTGGGGGAAGGGGGACCTATACAGGCTGGATGGTTTGTGTCTGAACAAAGCAGAGACCAATGTCCTTGCAGGACAGTTTGTTAGTGCTATCGGGGAAGGTTTAATCTAACTTGGCAGGGGGATGGGAACCAGGATGCAACATTAGAAAGGGATAACAAGGTTCACAAAGGATTGGGAGGGTCAGGGAACACTAGAATAAGAAATAGTAAGGTATCATGGGCTGGATGCGATGGGCCCCCCCTGAGGTGGGGTTGCACCGAGGAGTGGGGTCCCATAGAATCATGACGGGTGGCGGGGGGTGAAATGCCTGTCATCGCCCCATCCCAAAGCGATTTTACTGGGGTGGGGGTTGGGGGGGGAATAGGCAGATGATGTCCTTCCCACCCAGAGGCTTACTGAGGCTCTTAAGTGGCCCATCAACAGCCAGTTAAGGGCCTCTTACTGCTGTCGGCTGGGATCCAGCCAGCGGCAAGGATGCCTCCACCACATGGGGAGGGCACCTTGTAAAATGAGGCACACTCCCTGTGGGCTTGGGGTGTCTCACCTCCATGGGAAATCTATGGTCGTCAGCAAAACCTCCACCTCAATGGACTGGGGGTCTGAGCTGGCCCCGACTACCCCACCTCACCTGAGGTCCGGGTTTCCAGCTGTTACGAAAGTGCTTCCATTTTTTGTTAAATATTTTTATTCTTTTGAGGACTTGCATTCATAGAGTCCAGGTCATAGAGAGATACAGCACTGAAACAGGCCCTTTGGCCCACCGAGTCTGTGCCGACCAACAACCACCCATTTATACTAATCCTACATTAATCCCATATTCCCTACCACATCCCCACCATTCTCCTACCACCTACCTACACTAGGGGCAATTTACAATGGCCAATTTAACCTATCAAGCTGCAAGTCTTTGGCTGTGGGAGGAAACCGGAGCACCCGGCGGAAACCCACGCGGTCACAGGGAGAACTTGCAAACTCTGCACAGGCAGTACCCAGAACTGAACCCGGGTCACTGGAGCTGTGAGGCTGTGATGCAAACCACTGCTAACTGCGTTAAAACTGAAAAGATTGCATGGATATGTTTTTTTTTACCAAGTTCACCGAAAAGGCACTTGAGATGTTGTTTGAAAACCACCTGTGCAGGAAACCAGCTGTGATTTGAGCTCAGTAAACAACATAACCCTTGGTGACTTGGGGAAAAATGGTTACAGAGAAGCCACATGTCAAGGTTTATGGAAGTCAGGAGGTTGACTCTCTATTTGCGGTTTGGACATTGTTTTCAGTTTAATTGGGGTGTGAACTGTTTGAAGATAGTTGGGGTTTTCCTGCCAAGGAAAAATAGAAACCACCCAGCTCACCTCCTTCTCTACCTCTTTGACAAAATCCTACAAAGATCCAGTATGGGAGAGCTAAAATCCTTGGTGCTGCATAGCTCCTGAGAAGCTGAAAAAATCCTACAATTCAAATGTGTGCTGGCGGAAAACCCTGATGCCACATTTCTACCGGAAAGCCTACTAGAATAATTCTCGACATCTCCAGAATGGACTGCTTCTGAAATGATTCCAGTGACCTGTCTCTGTACACACAGACACTAGACCAAAAAAGGGACAACTGACTTCCTTCCATATCTTCTTTCTTTTCATCAAGAATTAGCAAGTATTTGACCAAAGTAGTCTATTTTTTAATCTTCTTTGTAACAGACCTCTGCAGAGGTAAATTCTGTATCCTTTCAGTGTGTGTGTGAGTGTAATTGTGGAATTTAAAAAGGGAACTTCATATTCCAATCTGTGTGTTAATGCTTTGCTTTGCTCCTGGTTTAAGTTTTGTTTAAAAATAAACTGGTTATTTTGTTGTTTGTTAAGGAAACTTGCTTGGTGTATTTTATTCTGGGATAAAATATTGGCTGTACCGGTAACCGGGTAAACATGTTGTGACCTGTGGAGAAGTAGAAGACAGTGCACTCCTCCTGCCTTGGTCATAACACAGCACCGGGCCTGGGTCCAAGGTCTCTGCAGTACCAGCAGTGACCACTGCTCCCAGTGGTGCTGCTGATACTGCTGAAGTGCTGGCCCTGTGATTGACTGGCAACTCTTGGCAGCGTGATCCCCACCTTTAAAGGGACGGAGATCCCAACACCTGAAACTTCACCTTTGGAACAAAGGAGCATTGAGCCGGTGGAGGGTGGGGGGCGCACAATAGGCCGTGGCAGGCATCCCTCCGCCTTTTTAGCCTGGTGCCGGGAGCCCAGCCACCTCCACAAGCACCTGGCCTACATAGGCTCAGAGTAAGAGTAAGAATGTAATAAGGTCTAAATTAGGTTTACAGTGCATGTATGTAAATAGATGAAGCATGGTAAATATGGTTGCTGAGCTGCAGGCACAAATAACTAGATAGGAAAATTATGATAACTCTTCCTCAAAAGGCAGTGGAAGCAGAGTCTTTGAATAATTTTAAGGCAGAGGTTGATAGATTCTTGATAAGCAAGGGGGTGAAAGGTTATTGGGAATGTAGAGTTGAAGTTACAATCAGATCAGCCATGATCTTGTTGAATTACAGAGCAGGCTCGAGGGGCCGAGTGGCCTACTCCTGCTCCTAATCCATATGTTTGTATGCCTGTATGTATAACGGAGACCTGGCTCAAAAAAAGGGCAGGACTGGCTACTAAATATTTCTCAATACAAGGTGTTCAGGAAAGATATCGAAGGAAAGACAGGACAAGGGGTGGCAGTATTGATTAAGGATAATATTACAGTGCTGGAGAAAGAGGATGTCCTGGAGGGGTGAGGGAGTCAAGGACAAAATCTATTTGGTTAGTGTGAAGAAACAATAGAGGTACCATTGCACTAACGGGTGTATTCTATAGGCCACCAACTAATGGGAAAGATATAGAGGAACAAATTTGCAAAAACTATAGACTAGTGATAATGGGGGACTTTAATTCTCCTAATATAGACTGGGATAAGGTAGGGTGAGGGGGTGAGTTTTTGAAGTGTGTTCAGGGGAATTTTGTTTCCTGCTTAATGAAGAAGGAATCATTGCTGGAACAGGTTCTGAGGAATGAGGTGGGTCAATTAGATCAAATGTCAGTTGGGGAACATTTAGGGAACAGTGACCATAGTAGCATAAGGTTTAAGATAGCTATGGAAAAGGACAAGGAACAATCAGGCGTAAAAATACTTAATTGGAGGAGGGCCAGTTTCAGTGAGGTGAAAAAGGATCTGTCCCAAGTCAATTATAATCACAGATTGGCAGGCCAGCTGTTATGGAACAAATGGCTGCCTTTAAAGAGGAGATGGTTCAGGTACAGTTGAGGTAAATTTCCATGAAAGGAAAAGGTAGGGCAAGCAAAGCCAGAACTCCCTAGATGACAAGAGAGATAGAAAGTAAGATGAATTGGAAAAAGGGGGAGTGTACAGATGTCAGATTGATAATACAAGTGAGAAACAGGCTGAATATTAAAAGTTCAAAGGGGAAGTGAAAAGGAAATAAGAGAAACAAAGAGAGAGTATGTGAAGAGACTGGCAGCTAACATAAAAGGGAGTCTAAAAGTCTTCGATAAGCATATAAGCGGCAAGGGCATAGTAAGAGGAGGGGTGGGACACAAATCATTGAATGTGGCAGGGCAGGGTTGAGATAGTATTAAAAAAGCATATAGGATCTGGGCTTTATAAATAGAGGTATAGAGTACAAAAGTAAGGTAGTTATATTGAACTTTTATAAATCACGAGTTCAGCCTGCACTGGAATATTGTTTGCAATTCTGGGTGCTGCAGTTTAAGAAGGATGTAAAGGTTTTAGAGAGGATGCAGGAAAGATTTACGAGAATGGTTCCTGGGATGAGCGACTTCCCTTACGTGGATAGATTGGAGAAACTGGTGTTGTTCTCCTTAGAGAAGAAAAGGTTGAGATGAGATTTGATAGAGCTGGTCAAAATCATGAGGGCTCTGGACAGAGTAGATAGGGCAAAATTGTTCCCATAGGTCGAAGAGTCGAGAACCAGAGGATACCTTTAGAAGGTGAATGGCAAAAGAAGCAACAGTGACATGAGGAAAAACCTTTTTACGCGGGGAGTGGTTAGGATCTGCAATGCACTTCCTGAGAGTGTGATGAAGGCAGATTCAATGATGGCTTTCAAAAGGGAATTGGATAAGCACCTGAAGATTAAAAAAATGCAGGGATACAGGGAAAGAGCGGGAGAGTAGGACTGCTGAGGCACTTGAGAGCTGCCACAGATACAATGGACCAAGTAGCCTCCTTCTGTGTTGTAATCATTCTATGATTCTTTTCTATGGTTGGTAAATGAGCCCCACTGTTCCTTTTGGGGGCTTTCTAAAATGTTGGTGGAAAAGTCAAATGACTTTCTCTTTCATTTCACTTAAGATCTATTTTGATGAAGACTTGATGCCAATTTTTGTAATTCAGTCTCTCATATTGAGATAGTTGGTCAATTTGGCTCATTAAGACACTGACACATATCTCTGTGTGAGTTATGGTATTTAATGTAGCTTCTGTACTCGGCAAGATTAACAGCAGGAATGTGCTTTGACTAAACATTAAGTCATTCCACATGGCTGCTCTTATCTCGATGATTAAATAACGACCTAATCTTCTTTTTGTTAATTTTGTAATCCCTGACATTGGTTTGACATTTACATAATACAACTCTCATCTACTGGGTCCTATCTGAAGGAAGGGACTTTTATGCAAATTGACAACTGAGGGAATATTCTCTTTGGCACCACTTTCTGAAAGTGCAAGAGTTGACTCCAGTGAACAAGCCAGTCTGTACTCTTAGAGATATGGATGAACATGAATTTCATAATTGATGCATATTTTGAAGACTTCAAAGCCCTTTTTATCTAACATGTCTGTGTAATGGATAAAGACCATGTCAGGCTGTATCTGTTTCCATGGATATATTTATCCAGGAACTGTCATGTCAGTATAAAGGCACTTAGCTTTATCCCAGTTCTGTATTTCATTCAGTAGGAGTGCTCCCACCCCTGAGTAAGCGGGTCCGGGTTCAGGTCTCACTCCAGAGGCTTCAGCACAAAACCTAGGCTGACACTTTAGTGTAGCATTGAGGGAGTGCGGCACTGTCGGAGGTGCCATCTTTTGGTTCAGATGTTAAACCGAGGCCCTGTCTGTCCTCTCAGGTGGATGTAAAAGATCCCATGGCACTATTTTGAAGAAGAGCAAGGGCGTTTTCCCTGAAAAATATTTCTCCCTGAACCGTCACCACAAATGCAGATTGCCATTTGTGGGAGCTTGCTGTGTGCAAATTAGCTACTGCATTTCCTACATTACAGTAGTGACTACACTTCAAAAGTACTTCATTGGCTGTAAGGTGTTTTGAGACATCCCGAGTTTCTGAAAGGCACTATATAAATGTAGGTACTTTCTTTTTTGATTCAGCCTGACTCTGGAGCCAGGGCCTGGATCTGGAGGACGGAGTCTCTGTTCCCTTCACTTCAGAGTCAATCCAGGCCTCAACACCTCTGTGTTTTCTCAGGATCTCCCAACTTATTTTGGGCAGAAATGTTGAACAATTGGCATAAATGAGATTCTCGCCAATCAGTTGCTGAAGTGATGGTGGGAGGTCGACAGAATCCCACCCAGCCCGAGAATTTTACCCCCACAAGTTTAGCATTGGTGTGCTGCTGGCATTGCTTCACAGTAAACCTGTGGTATAATATAACCATCACAGAGGTGGGGCTTATAAGATCACAGAATTTTGGGCGTTAATGAGTTTCTCGCATAACTACAATACACCCACGTCTCTCTCATCATTTGTGTCTGTCCTTCAAACCCTCCACCCGGATGAATCTGCCCTCATAACTGGCCACACGCCCGACTCAAATGTAAGCATCCTCCAGCTGTGCTTGTTCAGGGGTCTCTTGACATTGTGGCTCAGTTTTCTGAAACAGCAAGGAAACCAATTCATTTTTCTGGTCTTTTAATTCCAATTTTTGGAGCATTTTAAAACATTTTTAAATCCTCACTGAGGCCTACTCTGTATTTTCTGTTTCTTTGACTGCACTTTTATGGTATCAGTAAAAGTCCCATTAAGAACTGAAAACCTTTCCCGATTGTCTGTCCTTAATCATGCTGTGCATGAATGATTGCTAAATATGCTAAATCTGAAATTTTCATTCTTAAAAGAGAAATGTACTGGTGTGGGTTCAGTGCTTCCTTTAGCCCTATTGTTTATCCTGATTTATGCCCATTTTAAGTTCAGACGTATTCTAATAAGACTGGGAAGATATTTGGACCTAACTTGATATCGAAAAACAGGGCGATATTGATGGATTTTCAGATCTAATTCCTGCGTTATGCCTATGGAGGAGACTCCAAGCCCCTAAATTCGCTTTTATTCTTGTATATGATCTCCTCTGTTGCAAATGTTTGCATGTGAATCTTTCCCTGTTGCTATGCAACTGGCTCTCCAGCAAACCCATTACCATGGGCCCTTCTCAGAATGTGACTGACTAGATGTGGAGGGGGCGGGTGACCTGTCCCCAGCAACAGCGTCTGGTGTCACTGGGCAGGCGCCGACACCATTTTTAAAGACAGTTTTTACTGACAGTTTAAATTATTAAAGGGACAGTGCATGTGAACTTATTAAAACTAATTGCAGAAATATTCGCAGCCCCTCTCCCATCACCACCACCCCCGCCAATAGCATTACATGTCCTTACCCCCCCTCGAAATGCTTACCTTGAATATATGACCTTTCACCCCGCCCGCAAAGTTCAGAACCTTTTACCTTTACCCCTTCCCATCACCCCCTAGACCAATCAAGTAAGGTTGACCCCACTCCCCGCCTCCCACACTTTTAAAATGATCTCTTACCCCCTCCCCACAGATGTTGTACCTTGTTTTCCCGGACGAGGATCCGAAGACGCGTCAGTGCTGGCTGCCAGGATGACGACCGTGGTGGCACATCAGAAGGCGATGGGAAATTCATTAATGCAAGTTAGTTAATTATTTTACATATTTAAATTGAGGTCCCGTCGTCGAGCAGCAGGGGGGCCACCACAAGGCCTTGCCACCGTCGGCTAGATTGGGATGGGCCCTGCCGGTGTCGAGGTCTGTGGCGGGCCTCATGTGGGGCAATCTTCATCTCCCCAGCCCCACCACATCGAGCCCCCAGTAAAATCCAGCCCTGTATTTCTGCAGTGCCTTTCAGGACATCTCAAAGCACTTTGCAACCAATGAATTTCTGTATTAAATTTTGAGTACACTTTTGAAGTGTAGTCATTGTTGTCGTGCAAGACACGTGTGAGTCAATTTGCAGATAGCAAAGTTTCACAAACAACAATGTGAAAAGAGAAAATAATCTGTTTTAGTGATGTTGATTGAGGGATAAATATTGGCCAGAACACGAGGGAAAACTCCCCTGCTCTTCTTTGAAATGGCCCCATGGGACGTTTTGCATCCACCTCAGATGACAGACAGGGTCTCTGTTTAATGTGTCAACTGAATGATGGTATCTTTGGTAGTGCAGTACTACCTCAGTGTTCCAATGGAGTATAAGCCTACATCTTGTGCTCAAATGTCTGGAATGGGAATTGAACCGACAATATTCTGACTTCAAGTGCTAACAACTGAGCCACAGCTGATGCCTTAGGTTATCTGAGGCCTATTTTAGCAGTCTCTGGAAGGATGAATGAGAATGGACAGAGACTGCTTGAGTTGTGTACCTATCACAACCTCTGCATCACCATCTCGTTCTTTCACACTAAACCCTGTCACCAAGTCTCTTGGAGGCACCCAAGATCACGTCGTTGACACCAGCTGGACCTCATCGTCACAAGGCGAGCCTCTTTAAACAGCGTTCAAATCACACGCAGCTTCCACAGTGCGGACTGCGACACCGACCACTCCCTGGTTTGCAGCAAGGTTAGACTCAAACCAAAGAAGCTGCTTCACTCCAAGCAGAAGGGCTGCCCGCGCATCAACACTAACAGAATTTCTTATCCACAGCTGTTACATAAGTTTCTAAATTCACTTGAAAAAGCCCTTCAAAACACTCCTACAGGGGATGCAGAGACCAAGTGGGCCCACATCAGAGATGCCATCCGTGACTCAGCTATGACCACCTACGGCAAATGTGAGAAGCAGAATGCAGACTGGTTTCAATCTCACTTTGAAGAGCTGGAACCTGTCATAGCCGCTAAGCGCATTGCACTGTTGAACTACAAGAAAGCCCCCAGCGAGTTAACATCCGTAGCACTGAAAGCAGCCAGAAGCACTGCACAAAGAACAGCCAGGCACAGTGCAAATGACTACTGGCAACACCTATGCAGTCATATTCAACTGGCCTCCAACACCGGAAACATCAGAGGAATGTATGATGGCATTAAGAGAGCTTTTGGGCCAATCATCAAGAAGATCGCCCCCCCACCCCCAAATCTAAATCAGGGGACATAATCACTGACCAACGCAAGCAAATGGACCGCTGGGTGGAGCACTACCTAAAACTGTACTCCAGGGAATATGATGTCCCTGATACCGCCTCAATGCAACCCAGTCTCTGCCAGTCATGGATGAGTTGGATGTACAGCCAACAAAATCGGAACTCAGTGATGCCATTGATTCTCTAGCCAGCGGAAAAGCCCCTGGGAAGGACGGCATTACCCCTGAAATCATCAAGAGTGCCAAGCCTGCTATACTTTCAGCACTCTACGAGCTTTGCCTGTGCTGGGACAAGGGAGCAGCACCATAGGACATGCGCGATGCCAATATCATCACCCTCTATAAGAACAAGGGTGACCACGGTGACTGCAACAACTACCGTAGAATCTCCCTGCTCAGCATAGTGGGGAAAGTCTTCGCTCGAGTTGCTTTAAACAGGCTCCAGAAGCTGGCTGAGTGTGTCTACCCTGAGGCACAGTGTGGCCTTCGAGCAGAGAGATCCACTATTGACATGCTGTTCTCCCTTTGCCAGCTACAGGAGAAATGCTGCGAACAACAGATGCCCCTCTACGTTGCTTTCATTGATCTCACCAAAGCCTTTGACCTCGTCAGCAGACGTGGTCTCTTCAGACTACTGGAAAAGATCGGATGTCCACCAAAGCTACTAAGTATCATCACCTCATTCTGTGACAATATGAAAGGCACAATTCAGCATAGCGGCGCCTCATCAGACCCCTTTCCTATCCTGAGTGGCGTGAAACAGGGCTGTGTTCTCGCACCTACACTGTTTGGGATCTTCTTCTCCCTGCTGTTCTCACATGCGTTCAGGTCTTCAGAAGAAGGAATTTTCCTCCACACAAGATCAGGTGGCATGTTGTTCAACTTTGCCCGTATAAGATGGAAGACCAAAGTACGGAAAGTCCTCATCAGAGAACTCCTCTTTGCTGACGATGCTGCGTTAACATCTCACACTGAAGAGTGTTTGCAGAGTCTCATCGACAGGACTGCGGCTGCCTGCAACAAATTTGGCCTAACCATCAGCTTCAAGAAAACGAACATCATGGGACAGGATGTCAGAAATGCTCCATCCATCAATATCGGCGACCACGCTCTGGAAGCGGTTCAAGAGTTCACCTACCTAGGCTCAACTATCACCAGTAACCTGTCTCTCGATGCAGAAATCAACAAGCGCATGGGAAAGGCTTCCACTGCTATGTCCAGACTGGCCAAGAGAGTGTGGGATAATGGCGTACTGACACGGAACACAAAAGTCTGAGTGTATCAAACCTGTGTCCTCAGTACCTTGCTCTACGGCAGCGAGGCCTGGACAACGTATGTCAGCCAAGAGCAACGTCTCAATTCACTCTATCTTCGCTGCCTCCGGAGAATCCTTGGCATCAGGTGGGAGGACCGTATCTCCAACACAGAAGTCCTCGAGGCGGCCAACATCCCCAGCATATACACCCTACTGAGCCAGTGGTGCTTGAGATGGCTTGGCCATGTGAGCCGCATGGAAGATGGCAGGATCCCCAAGGACACATTGTACAGCGAGCTCGTCACTGGTATCAGACCCACCGCCTGTCAATGTCTCCACTTTAAAGACGTCTGCAAACGCGACATGAAGTCCTGTGACATTGATCACAAGTTGTGGGAGTCAGTTGCCAGTGATCGCCAGAGCTGGCGGGCAGCCATAAAGGTGGGGCTAAAGTGTGGCGAGTCGAAGAGACTTCGCAGTTGGCAGGAAAAAAGACAGAAGTGCAAGCGGAGAGCCAACTGTGTAACAGCCCCAACAACCAATTTTATCTGCAGCACCTGTAGAAGAGTCTGTCACTCTAGAATTGGCCTTTATAGCCACTCCAGGCGCTGCTCCACACACCACTGACCCACCTCCAGGCGCTTATCCATTGTCTCTCGAGACAAGGAGGCCAAAGAAGATTTTAGCACCACAGCTGCTGACCCAACTGAGATCAACTAACCCAAGACCTGCTGAGAATTGTGATTGAGTCCTTCCTGGTCTGTGTGTCTCATTTACTCTCTGTTTTAATGAGCTGAGCCATCATATTATATCGAGGAAGATTTAATAGCCAATTGATAACACCAGATGAGAATTACTTCCATTACTGCAATTACTAATCACCAGCTTCAGATATAAATATTTTTTTAAATGCTAGTTTTCTTCTGAGCTGACAGCTTAAATGTGCTGGACAAACAGGACAGGCAATGAAATGACTATTCAGAGTCCCAAATCAATATTCAATAGCCCAGCTCCTTTGCAGTTCAACTAAGCCTTCTGCTAGACAGCAAATCGATTTGTTTCCTAAATGAATTATTCATTGTATTCACATAGCTCATATTGTATTGTGAAATTGAGTGGGAACTTCATCCAGCAAAGTGTTACAGTCTACAGAGTGGAGACCTGCATACACCCTACAAGGTGCTCCAGGAGACATGGAGAATCTTCATTAGTGCATGCCAATCAGGAATGAATAACATTTTAATAGTGTCACTGGTGGCTGAAGTGAGATCTGATCGACCCAATCCCTCCCCAGCTATCTCATTCAGTTGGTTTGAAATGCCTGATGAAGTTTGTGGCATGGCTTCATGTGAAGGTCAGGAGATCTAGGGGAGCCTACATTGCTTTCAAAGGACCATTTTTTGGCAGCTCAGAACATTGGTGACACATTTGTGCCTGACAATGAGGCCTATTTTCATCTTGCTACTGACCCATTTATCAATGGTGATGTAGAAATTAGGAGGAAAAAGTGTTCACTGTACGCTGACATTCCAATTTCTGGCAGACTTTGATTTAGGTGGCTAGCACTCCCCAGTAAAATATCTAGACAGGGGTCAACTGACATTGTTAGGAATCCCCAACACCATATTCCTGTCAATCTCTGCTCTCACCGCTGCTTCCTCAAGCCGTCCATAAACCACGTGTGGTATGGATTGGGAGGGGGCAATTGCAGTGTTATTTAAAGGGATACTCACCTGCTGTAGGTTAAAACACTGCTCGTTTGGCAGACATTTTGCTGGGAGTTAATAGTGGACTCTGGTGACATTGATGATTTCAATGTAATTGTAGTTGGTGTACAATGTTCTGAACTCTGGAAGATGCATTTTACTCATTCTGGGTGTCACACTGTCAATTCTATCCTGGGATGAGGAACAGGATCAGGAATGGCTGTTATTGGAGGAGGACAAAGAGCAAGAGGAGGAAGAAGATGAAGATGAGGAGGAGAAGAAAGAGGAACAGGAGAATCTGTAACAGGAAGAGGAGCAGATGAAGGAGCTGTGGACCCTGAATGTCTGGCCTCTGGCTCCTGCCAGAGGATATCAGTGACATCAGTCAGTGTGCAGTGCATCCTTGTGTTAAGCAGGTGACTGATGCTTTGTTTGCCGCAGCAATCACTTTCATCACTTTCCCCTTGGACATCTGGAAAAGGCAGAAGGGGCCACAGGATTCGTAAAGGTTGCAGACTTACCCCAAGTCAACAGCCTCATTCTACCCATGTCACCTTGCAGCCTCCTTTAGCCTTTCAATCCATTATTGTGTAACTAGTGTGTAATCACCAGCAGATGAAAGCATGGCTGGAAGATGGTACATGTGGGAGGGCTTTAGATTCCTGGGACATTGGGATCGGTTCTACAGGAGGTGGGACCTGTACAAGCCATTCGGGTTGTAGTTAAACAGAGTGGGGGCCAATGTCCTTGCAGCGTGGTTTGTCAGTGCTATTGGGGAGGCCTTAAACTAACTTGGCAGCGGGTTGGGAACAAAGATGTAGCATTAAGAAGGATAAACAAGATGCACAAGTGATTATGAGAAGTGGATAGCACCAGAGTAAGAAACAGTAAGGTATTAGGCAATGTTAGACTAAGAGGTAATGCAATAAAGTCTAAATTAGGTGTACAGTGCAAATATGCAAATACACAACGTTTTCTAAATAAGGTTGGTGAACCGCAGGTGCAAATAGCCACAGGGGAATATGATGTCATGGTGATTACGGAGACCTGGCTTAAAAAAGGGCAGTACTGGGTACTAAATTTTCCTGGATAGAAGGCATTTAGGAAAGATAGGAAAGGAAAAAAAGGGGGAGGGATGCAGTATTGATTAAGGAGAATATTACAGTGCTGGAGAGAGAGAATGTCCTGGAGTGATCAAGGACAGAATCTATTTGGTTCGTGTGAAGAAACAAAAGAGGTGCCATTACACTACTGGATTTATTCCATAGGTCACCAACTAATGGGAAAGATATAGAGAAGCAAATTTGCAGGGAAATTGTAGAGAGGTGCAAGAACTATAGGGTAGTGATATTGGGGTCTTTAGTTATCCTAATACAGATTGGGATAGTAATAATGTCAAGGCCAGAAAGGAGGAAGGGTTTCTGAAGTGTGTTTAGGAGAATTTTCTACATCAGTATGTTCCTGGCCCAATGAGGAAGGAGGCATTGCTGGATCTAGTCCTGGGGAATGAGGTAAATCAAGTGGATCAAGTATTAGTAGGGGAACTTTTAAGGAACAGTGATCATAACATTATAAGGTTCAGGTTATCCATGAAAAAGGACAAAGAGCAATCAGGAGTAAAAATAATAGATTGGAAGAGGCCAATGTCAGTGAAATGAGATTTGTTCCAGGTAAATTAGAATCAAAGATCGACAGGCAAAACTATAAAGGAACGATGGGCTTCCTTTATAGAGGAGATAGTTTGGATACAGTCGAGGTATATTCCCAGGAAGGGGAAAGGTAGGGCAAGCAAAGCCATATCTCCCTGGATGATGAAAGAGATAGAAAGATGATGCTGAAAAGGGTGCATATGACAGATGTTAGGTTGATAATACAAGTGAGAACCAGGCTGAATATAAAAGGTTTAGAGGGGAAATGGAAATTGGAGAAGCAAAGAGGAAGTATGAGAAGAGACTGGCAGCTCTCATAAAAGGGAATCCAAAAGTCTTCTCTAAGCATATAAATAGTAAAAAGGTAGTAAGACAAGGGTTGGAGCTGATTAGGGACCAAAAGGTAGATCGACTCATGGAGGCAGAGGGTATAGCACAGGTCCTAAATGAGTACTTCGCATTTGTCTTTAACAAGGAAGAAGATGCTGCCCAAATCATAGTGAAAGAGGCGATAGTTGAGAATCAGGATGGGCTAACAATTGATCAAGAGAAGACTTTAAAAAGGCTGGCTGTACTTAAAGTTGATAAGTCACCAGGACTATAGCTGTTGGAATACAGCTGAGGATGCTGAGGGAAGTAAGGAGGAAACTGAAAAGGAATTGTCCATAATCTTCCAATCCTCCTTCGATACAGGGGTGATGCCAGAGGACTGGAAAATTGCAGGTGTTACACCCTTGTTTAAAAAAGGGTGTAAGGATAAATCCAGCAACTACAGGCTAGTCAGTTTAATCTCAGTGGTGGGAAAGTTTTTAGGAATGATAATCCCGGACAAAATTAAGTCACTTGGACAAATGCAGTTTAATTAAGGAAAGCCAGCATGGATTTGTTCAAGGCAAAGCGTGTTTAACGAATTTGTTTGCGATTTTGATGAGGTATCAGAGAGGGTTTATGAAGGTAATGCAGTTGATGTGGTGTACATGGACTTCCACTCATAAGGTGCCATATAATAGATTTGGCAGCAGTTTTGAAGCCCATAGAATAAAGGGGGAAGTGGCAGCATGGACAAAAGTTGGTTAAATGTCAGGAAACAAAGTGTCGTTAATAGTTATTTTTTTGGACTTGAGGACGGTATACAGTAGGGTTCCACAGGGGTCAGAACTAGGACCACTGCTCTTTTTTAAATTTCTTTCATGAGTCACTGAAGGTTAGCATGCAGGTGCAGCAAGCAATTAGGAAGATAAATCTTGGCCTTCATCACAAGGGATTTTGAGCACAGGAGTAAAGAAGTCTTGCTGCAATTGTATAGAGCTTTGGTGAGTCTGCATTTGGAGTATTGTGTACAGTTTTGGTCTCCTCATCTCAGGAAGGATATATTTGCTGTAGAGGGAGTACAACGGAGGTTCACTAGACTAATCCCTGGGATGGCGGGATTGTCTTATGAAGAGAGATTGAAGCCTGTATTCTCTAGCATTTCCAAGAATGAGAGGTGATCTCATTGAAACTTACAAAATTCTTACAGGATGTGACAGGGTGAATGTAGATAGGATGTTTCACCTGGCTGGTGAGTCTAGAACCAGGGCCAAAATGTCAGAATAAAATAAGGGACAGGTCATTTGAGACTGAGATGAGGAAGAATTTCTTGACTCAGAGGGTAGTGAATCTTTGGAATTGTCTACCCCAAAAGGCTGTGGAAGCTCAATCATTGAGCATGTTTAAGACAGAAATCAATAGATATCTGGATACTAATGATATCAACGGATATGGGGATAGTGTGGGAAAGTGAAGCATCACTGTCTTTAGTATTCAGAACTGAATACCTGTTGGAGAGTGAGATGCACTCATGGGTCTCCTACACTACCTGCCTGATTCTTTTTGACTGTCTGGTGGTCACCCATTCCCTCTCTCCCTGCATACTCTTAAGCTGTGAGGTGACCACATCTATAAACATGCTATCCACATAGCTCTCATCATCATGAATACACCGCAGTGTCGCCAACTGCCACTCAAGTTCCAAAACCCGGAGCTCAAGCTGTCACAATTGGCAACACTTCCTGCACAAATGGTTCTCCAGGATACGGGAAGCATCCTGGAGCTCCCACATAGCACAGGAAATGCACTCTAGAGGTTGAAGCATCCCTACCATTCCTTTATTTATTAGTTAACTCTTGTTACTGCTAAAAAAAACCTTACCAATACTACTTCACCTTAGAATTATTAATAAAACCTTACTAGCACTGACAAACCATACTAAAAATCAATACAGTTCACTAATTAAAATAAACCTTACTCAAAAAAATACTCACCAGCTACTTACTTGTTCCTTGTTATTAATACTTAATTTATACTCCTTTTTCAGTCTGCCAGTTGTTGAGATGCTATAACCCAGCTATTTACACACGCCCCCTAACAGTAATGTACTAACCCAGCTCTTTACTGATACTCCCAAACAGTAGTTACTCACCAACCAATCACCCTGCAGCTTTCCTGTGATGTTACTGTTCACTTTGTTTTCAGACTCCGGCATGCCTGGACTCCTCTCCACTCTCGCTGTTTCCTGTTCTCTGAGTGAAATTATATCGCTGTTCCTTCACTGTCGCTGTGTCAAAATCTTGAAACTCTTTTCCCAACAGCACTGTGGGTGTACCTACACCCCAAGGACCGCTGCAGTTCAGGAAGGCAGAGCACCACCACCTTCTCCAGGGCAATTACGGATTGGCGACAAATGCTGGCCTTGCCAATGAAACTCACATGCCATGAAAGAAAAACAAATTGGTCTCAGTCAATTTATGACTTCATGTTCAACAACAAACAAATGAAAAGCAGAGTTGGCACTCAATGTACAAGAATGGGGACTTAATAAATCCAAAACACTAACATATTTTCAAAAATAGACATGTGTGTATCTTCAGTGAACTACAAAGCTTTTCTCTTTCTCTGACTGGCACTCCTACATGGTGCAAACTTTATGGCTTCAGCAAAGGTTGCTCAGATCCTTGGTCTGACTGATCAGATGCCCTTGGCTGATGACCTCTGGATGTTGGAGCCCACAAGGGTCCCGCCAAAGACTGTTCCACTAAATCTGTGCAGGGGCAGACTTGGCCACCAGGAGATGGGGCAGCATGTTTGATACTGGTTAGGGGGAAGGGAATGGCAGGGGGCAGTGGGATCGCTATGAGTAGAGTTCACAATTCAATGTGCTTTTTTGCTGCCATGGCTGTCCTGGACCAGTGGCAGGTCACTTCTACCGCTCTCCAGTGTTGTATGATTGCCTTTAAGAGTGATTTCCCTTTAAGATCTTAGTATGTCAACGAGCTAAGTACAGGACATAGTCACGTGACTCCAAGCCAGAGTCACTCTGCAACTGTAACATCCAGAGTAAGTTTCTATAAATAGTGAGCTCTGTACTGTATATAATAATTTAGTTGTAATAAACCTGTTTGGGATCTTCAACCAACTGGACTCCACACATCTCATTTAGGTTGCATCAGACAATATAAAGAACTCATTATATGGTGGAAGCTGTGGTGAGAAGGAAAAGTTTAAGTTGAAGACTACATGTAAAACAGCTTTGAAAATGACCTTCATGCAGCCAAAAGAGAGAAAGTTCTACAGAAATACTGGCCCAAACATTAGCTAGAAAAAAAGAACTTAACTCAAGTTGTAGAAGACAGAGTACAGAACAACAGGCTGCAAGTAAATCAGGTGAGTTATTGTGCTGAAGGTCAAGGGATACTGGTTTAACAGCAAAAACTGTAAAGTTCTTCGAAAGTTGGGTAACTTTTGCAAAGGCTCCATAAAAAAAGGGAAAGATAAGACTCCACCCCAAGCTGATCGAGGTCAGTGCAATTACAGGAGGCGTCTGATTGCAAAAAGGCGGGAAAACCTTGATCACTGTAGAGACTCATCCATGCAGCAAAAGTTTTAAAAAAACTTATTAAATCACTCGTGAAGAAGAGCCTTCATTCACACAGCCACAGCTATAAAAATACTCATAGTAGTTGGAAATGAGGGATTATACAGAATTAACAACCCTGGCTTATCTGAAGACGACCAGAAATAACCTGCAAAAAATATGGAAAGTGCTAGAAGATCAGTTCCAATTAAGAGTGAATTTTAGAATTCACCACCTGGAATTGATGTTCTACAGGCAACGGCCACAGGAATCAATCGACCAGTTCATCAGCAGATGCTGAAGTAAGGGCACGAATGTGATTTTTCAGAAACTGAGCTGTCAGACTGTATAATGGAGCTGGTGTTTGTATCAACACCCATTGAAGCGTTTCAGAAAGACCTCTTGGGGAAAAAGGTCACAACATTGATGCACTGCTAGAAGATGGCAGGAAATGCAAAACCATTGTAACTGGACAACAGTATCTGCAAGCACTAGAAGCAGCAAAGAGTATTGGTACGATAGCCAGGTCGAAAAGAGTGGGTAAGCTGTGTGGTAAGTGTGGTTTGCCCCACTCACCGTGATGTTCTCCTTCATTTCAAGAGCTGTGCAAGGCGTGCAGTGCAAAAGGACACCAGGCCTGCCTATGCAAGAAATATGGCTCCAAAGACACAGCCAGAAATCACAGTAGGGCGCAAACAAACAAATGACAGGCACAGCAACAGGGCAACAACAGCAAGCAGAGCTCCAGAAATCAGCATAAATGCAAGCCGAAACACAAAGTCCACAGAGAAACAGACCCGAGACAAGAATCAGAGAGGAGTAATTCACAGTCAGAAGATGAATAGGCATTTCTCATTGTGAACCTGACACATTGGCTTAGATTTTTCCAACTCGCCACCTGGTGGCGAGCTTCAGAAACAGCGGGGCGCACCCGCGCAAGATCTTCTCTGCGGAGCTGCTGCGATATTTAGTAGTTTAAAAATTAAAGTGAGAAATTTAATAAAGTTTCAATCCCCTCTCCCACCCCCACCCCCTTCCCCCCAAATGACTAAACAATGTATTAATTGCCCTCTCCCCCCAAAAAAACAAACTTTGTGATCCGGACCTTCCCCCCCCCACTAAAGTTTATAACCTTTTACTTTCAACCCCTTCCCACCATCCCACCAGTTTTCTCCACTCCCCACCGCTCCCACTCTGAAAACTTATCTGCTCCCTGCTCACAATCAGTGTACCGCCTCAGCTTTCCGACGGAGATCCGAAGGCGCGGGAGTTCCGGCAACCAGCCAGAATATCGCAACGAGGTAAGCATTCATTCATTAGTTTAAATAGATTGACATATTTTAATTATGTTCCTGGTGCAGACTGGCGGGGGGCTACCACAAAGCCTCGCCGCTGGCGGTAATATGAGGCCGGGCCTTCCTGGCATCGAGGCCTGTGGCAGGCCGCTCTCAGAGGTATTTCCTGGGCCTCCCCACCACGACCCACGACATTGGGGGGTCAGTAAACTCCAGCCCATCATGTTGATGAAGTCAAACAACTGGAAGCTTTTGCCACTATGAAAATCATGTGCCCAATGAAAGCTGGCAAACACAGATTCAGGGTTTAGACTGACACTGGAACCAGTGCGAATATTCTACCAGTCTGAATCCTGAAGGATATATACCAGAGTCGTTAGAAATCAATGATACAACTGACAACTGCCGAGATATCTGCATACAATCCATCCCTTGCAGAGGCACACGAACAATGCAATGCAACTATGGCAAGTTGGCATGGAAACCACAAACATTCTACCTGGTAGACACAAGCAGACCAGCAGTGACAGTACAACCAGAGTATTAGGACCTCAACATCAAAACCATTCACGAGGAAACCAAGGTACCAATTACAACAGAAGAGACCAAGACTGCCTGCATTGAGTCACAGTTCATCCAGGCTCTTAGAGGTCTGGTTTGGAGAGTATCAGCTCCGTCTCAGAGATGCCACACCAAGAGAATGAGGATCCAAACCCAGATGGTGAAAATTCTTTGTCAACAGGTAGTGTTTCCTCATGCTCCAGCGACTCAGAAGAATAGATTGACGTCACTACTGAGAAGCAAAGGCTGGCATTGGGGAGCATTGATAAGGGGAAATATCCAAGGACTGGAACCCACTCGGAGACTCTGGCCAGCATCAAACGGTGCAGTCTGGAAACCCAGCAACAGTATAACTATGCCGCGCCTTCACTTCTACTCTCTAGAGAACTGCCAGCACCACAACAAGCCAGAACAGACAGGTACATCCACGAGGCCAAGTCCTCCTCCTCCAACAAGTCCTCGACCTTGAGCCCAAGACCATCAGATGTCTATCATGTCGCCCCTCCACCTCTGTCGTTCCAGTGAAAACAATCTGAGTTTATCCAACCTCTCCTCATAGCTAATACCCTCCAGACCAGGCAACATCCTGGTAAATCTCTTCTGTACCCTCTTCAAAGCCTCCATATCCTTCTGGTAGTTCGCAATTGTATGCAATATTCCAAGTGTGGTCTAACTAAGGTTCTGTACAGCTGCAGCATGACTTGCCAATTTTTATACTCTATACGCTCTGCAACTGGAACACCCAAAGTAAGATTCTGTAAATAGTTAGCTCGGTACCGTATATAATACTTTGGCTGTAATAAAACTGTCTGATATCTTCAACCAACTGGACTCCACGCATCTCATTTATGTTGCATTAGACAACATGAAGAACTCATTACATCCGGGACAGCAGATTGGAGGAGATCAGTGATGTCTTGAACGTTCATGTCTAATCTATCTGCCAGACTGTGTACGCCGGTAGCAATATTGACATTCATTGTAGCATGGCCACCATCTGGAGCTGCAGGGACACATCTATATGCTGATACATCTTCCATGGAGGTAGCAAGTCTCTCAATGGAAGGTTGTATGTTTGAAAAGCCCTGTGACATCACTACACAAATGTTTGAGCTGGACTCCATCGCAATCTGTGCTATTGTGGACCGTGTGCCTGGTGCAACTGCCAGTACCTCATACATTTGCTTATTCTCAATCATTCTCCTTTTTATTGATGGCCACTGGGGTTCAGCATTTCACCAGGAATCACAGTCTAAGGATAAGGGGTAAGCCGTTTAGGACTGAGATGAAGAGCGATTTCTTCAACCAGTGAGTGGTGAACCTGTGGAATTCTCTACCACGGAAAGCAGTTGAGGCCAAATCATTAAATATATTCAAGAAAGAGGTAGATATAGTTTTTAGGGCTAATGGGATCAAGGGATACGGGGAGAAAGCGGGAACAGGGTACTGAGTTTGGATGATCAGCCATGATCGTATTGAATGGCGGAGTAGGCTCGAAGGACCGAATGGCCTACTCCTGCTCCTATGTTTCTATGTTTCTATTTCTGTTCAGCTGAGCAGAGCTTTGAGTGTTCTGTGCCCTCCGATGTGAGGTCTCCACCACTGCCCCACTCTGTTTGTGCTTACTTGTGAACAGTGATTCACCATGCCAGATCCCAGCTAACTCTCTAATAGCACCCACTTAAGTGCTGATATCTGCGTTGGTGCCTGGAAAACATGTGTCCTGTGATGATGCACCCTCAGAAAGAACCAGCTCCTCTGAGGAAATGTTGTCTGGAAGGACCATGGGCTGTTGCATGATGGAAGACGAGATGGATATGATTCTGTTGTGGAAATATAAAAATTTTGATATATGCATAATTGAGGCTATCATATTTGATTCATTGCTGAAATAAAGTCAAGATGATCTTGTCTTGTGGAATATGTTGATCTGAGGGTTTAATGCTGTCACCTTGCTGCAATGAACTAGCAGCCTCCCCATTTCCAATGCTCAGGGAGGTTTCTTTCTCCCATTGCTGGGGAACAGGTCCTCCATCCTTACCCTTACAGCACCCAGTAATATATCCAGGGATGCCTCATTGAATCTGTGCACAAACCTTTGCCCTAATTTCCTCTGTTTTTCTGTTTCTACTTCAAGTTATAGGAACAAAACTCCAAACATCATCTACTGTGACAACTGGGCCTTTAAATAGTTGAGGTGGAAACATGTCATGTGGATCTGCGCCATGCTGGTTTGTGCACAGTGGAGACGGGAAACATGATATTGGACATTCCCACATGCCCCACCATGCTGCAATTTTGTCGCCCATTGTCACACCCTGCCTCCTGGATCGGATCTTGTCTCCTCGTTAATGTTGAGTCCATGGAGTACAAAAAGAAGGAGGTTATGCTAAACCTTTATAAATCACTGGTGAGGCCTCAGCTGTAGTATTGTGCCCAATTCTGGGCACCACACTTTAGGAAGGTGTCAACACCTCGGAGAGGATGCAGCACAGATTTACTAGGATGAAATCTTGGGAGGGACTTCAGTTATGTGGAAAGACTGTAGAATCTGGAATTGTTTTTCTTAGAGCAGAGAAGATTAAGCAAAAGTTTAATAGAGGTGTTCAGAATTATGAGGAGTTTTGCAAGAGTGGATAGGAAGGAATATTTCAACTAGCAGGAGGGTTGATAACCAGAGCACACAGATTTAAAGTAATTGGCAAAAGATCCGGGGGTAATGAGGAAAAACTTTTGTTGCAGCGAGTTGTTATAATCTGGAATGCACTGTCTGAAGGCGTGGTGGAAGCAGATTTAATAGTAATTTACAAAGGAGAATTGGATATATACATGTAAAGGAGACATTTACAGGGCTATGGGGTAACAGCAGGGGACTTGGACTAATTGCATAGCTCTTTCACAGAGCTGGCACAGTCACGATGGGTTGATTGGCCTCCTTCTGTGCTGTAAGATTCTATGATTCCAAATGCTATTTGCACATTGGCAGGAACATTCAGTTTGGCTGGGTCGAAAGCTGCAGTGACAGTACAAACACATAATTTGTTTGTGATACTCTGACAATACTGAAACAGTAATGAACCGAAAAAAATTATTTCAGACAATTTTGTCTTCAGTAATTTTATAGTGCTGGAAATCACATTGAAAGCCAGTCAAAAAGGATTGAATGCTCCCTGGGGAGATCTTAACAATGTTCTATCTTTGTAAATTACTTTGCACCAATCCATTGGGACTGATTTGAAAATTGAAAAGCCAAATCTATATTTGTTTGTGTTAACCTAGGTTAATATAATCTGAGATAGTAATGAACCCTGCAGGGCGAGCTTAGTGCCAATAATTCAGATTTTCCCAGGGACATATGCCATTGTGGTGGTGCAAAAGAGGAAATTATAGAGTAAGTGAATTACACCATTACTTAAGCCACACCATGTTTTCCTTGGATATTTGCACTGCTTCACCATTCCCTTCACCAAAAGGGGTGAGGGGCACTACAGATGTTCGTCCCACATTGCCAAATGGCCATTCCTGAAGACCCTTCCTTCTTACTCTGTGGACATCAATGGGGACAGTGGTGGAGTTTGGTGGTTGATCTCTGAGCATGGCTCCCAAATCCTCTTTTTTGTCAGCTGTGGCGGTGAGTTTCACTCTTGTCTCTGGGTCGAGGAGGTTGTGGGTTCAAGTCCCACTTCAGAGACTTATGAACAAAATCTAGGCTGATGCTTCAGGGCAGTTTTGAGGGAGTGCTGCACTGTTAAAAATGTCATCTTTCAAATTGGAACATAGGAGCAGGATTAGGCCATTCATCCCATCGAGCTTGCTCCACAATTCAATACGATCATGGCTGATCATCTACCTCAATGCTTTTTTCCCACACTATCCCCATATCCCTTTATGTCATTGGTATTTAGAAATCTGTCAATCTCTACTTTAAACACACTGAATAACTGATCTTCCACAGCCCTCTGGGGTAGAGAATTCCAAAGATTCACAACCCTCTGAGTAAAGAAATTTCTCCTCATCTTGGTTCTAAATGGCTTCCCTCTTATTTTGAAATTGTGTCCCCTGGTTCTAGACTGCCCAACAAGGAGAAAAATCTTATCTGCATCTACCCTGTCTATCCCTTTAAGTATTTTGTAGGTTTCAATGAGATCACCTCTCATTCTTCAAAACTCGAGAGACTACAGGCCCAGTTTCCTAAGTCTCTCTTCATAGGACAGTCCCGCCATCCCGGGAACAAGTCTGGTGAACCTTCGTTGTACTCCCTCTATGGCAATAATATCCTTCCTAAGGTACGGAGAACAAAACTGCACACAGTAGCCCAGGTGCGGTCTAACCAAGGTTCTATACAATTGAAGCAAGATTTCACTACTCCTGTACTCAAATCCTCTTGCAATAAAGACTAATATGCCATTAGCGTTCCTAACTGCTTGCTGCACCTGCATGGTAGCTTTCAGTGACTTATTGACGAAGACCCCAGGTCACTTTGTACATCTACACTTTCTAATCCCTTGCCATTTAAGAAATACTCTGCACATCTATTCCTCCTACCAAATTGAAGACCCTCACATTTTTCCACATTATATTCCATCTGCCACGTTCTTGCCCACTCACTACTAAGTCTGTCCAAATCCCCTTGAAGCTGCTTTGCATCTTCCTCACAACACACATTCCCACCTAGTTTTGTGTCATCTGCGAACTTGGAAATATTACATTGATCCCCACATCCAAATCATTGATATATATTATGAATACCTGGGGACCAAGCACTGATCCTTGCCGTACCCCACTAGTCACAGCCTGCCAACGCGAGAATGACCCGTTTGTTCCTACTCTCTGTTTTCTGCCTGTTAACCAATCCTTAATCCATGCCAGTATATTACCTTCTATCCCATGTGTTTTAATTTTGTTAATCAACCTCCTGTGGAGGACTTTATCAAAAGCCTTCTGAAAATCCAACTATACTACATAAACTGACACCCCTTATCAATTCTGTTAGTAACATCCTCAAAAAACTCCAACAGGTTCGTCAAACCCATTCCCATTCATAAATCCATGTTGACTATGCCCAATCAGATCATTATTATCCAAGTGTCCATTTATCACATCCTTTTGAATAGATTCTAACATATTCCCTACTACTGATGTAAGGCTAACAGATTTATAATTCTATGTTTTTGCTCACCCTCCCTTCTTAAATAGTGGGGTTACATTTGCTACCTTCCAATCTGCTGGTACCATTCCAGAATCTATTAGAATTTTGGAAGATGATCACCAATGCATCCACTATCTCCATAGATACCTCTTTCAACACTCTGGGATGTACAATATCAGGTCTTGGAGACTTATCAACCTTCAGCCCCATTAATTTCTTCAATACAACCTTCTTGTTAATACTAATTTCCTTTAATTCCTCATTCTTCTCCGTCCCTTGGATCTCTAATTCTGAGAGATTTCTTGTATCTTCCTCAAGGAAGACAGACACAGAGTAATCATTTAGCTTCTCTGCCATTTCTCTATTCCCCATCATAAATTCTCCTGACTCTGCCTGTAATGGACCCAGATTTGTTTTTGCCAAAAGTTTCCTTTTTACATACTACAGAAGCTTTTACAGTCCATTTTTATGCTTTTTACTAGTTTACATTCACATTCTATTCTCCCTTTCTTGATCAGCTTCTTGGTCCTCCTTTGCTGGATTCTAAAATCCTTACAGGCCTTTTCTTTTAATCTTATATAATCCTCAACTTCCTTTGTTATCTATGGTTAACTGCCTTTACTTTTATGGTTTTTGTGCTTTGAAGGAATGTATAGTTTCTGTAAACTATGTAATAATTCTTTGAAGACTATCCATTGTCTATGCACTGTCATACCTGTTACGGCCAGGGGCACACGGCTTTCTGAGTTCAAATCCTCTGTTGGAAGTTCAAATTCAAAACCTCCAACAGTCAGTCAGTCATGTGACCAAAACTGGTCTGACCACTTCTTGTGTGTGTTGGGGAAGCAACGACTGGGTCCCCATTGTTCCAACACTGTCGGTTACTATGCAAATGTCTTTTCAGTCAGGGAATTGCAATTTTAAGTTTTAATATTCATGTGGCAAAATAATGTGTGCCTCAGTCTTGGCAGATGGGGGGCTTGCCTGACATACCTTTTAATGTATTTCCCCAATCCACCTCAGCCAATTTGCCTCTCATACCTTCATAATTTCCTTTGTTAAGATTTAACACCCTGGCTTCAGATTGAACTATCTCACTCTCAAACATAATGTAAAATTCTACCCTATTATGGTCACTCATCCCTAAAGGTTCTTTTACAACAAGATTAATAACTGGCCCTTTCTCATTACATAATACTAGATCTAAAATAGCCTGTTCTCTAGTTGGTTCCTCAACATACTGCTCTAGAAACCTATCCCTAACACTCTCCAGAAATTCACCCTCCACAGCATTAGTGCTCATTAGGTTTACCCAGTCTATGTGCAGATTGAAAGCACCCATAATTACTGTTGATGAGATTTATTTAGAGATACAGCACTGAAACAGGTCCTTCGGCCCACTGAGTCTGTGCCGACCATCAACCACCCATTTATACTAATCCTACACTAATCCCATATTCCTAACACATCCCCACCTTCCCTATATTCCCCTACCTATACTAGGGGCAATTTATAATGGCCAATTTACTTATTAACCTGCAAGTCTTTGGCTGTGGGAGGAAACTGGAGCACCCGGCGAAAACCCACACGGTCACAGGGAGAACTTGCAAACTCCGCACAGGCAGTACCCAGAACTGAACCCAGGTCGCTGGAACTGTGAGGCTGCAGTGCTAACCACTGTGCCACTGTGCCACCCAATAGATGAGATGAGATGTTAAACTGTGGATCCATCAATCCTCTCAATGGATGTGAAAGATCCTGTGGCACTATTTCAAAGAGGAGCAGGGGTGTTCTCCCTGGGGTCCTGCCTGATATTTATCCCTCAATCTTGATCACTAAAAACAGATTTTCTGGTCATGATTACATTAATGTCTGTGGAACCTTGCTGTGCACAAATTGACCACCATGTTTCCTACATTACAATGGCAACTACATTTTAAAAATACTTAATTGACCCTGAAGCTTTTTGGGGTGTCTCAAGGTAGTGAAAGGTGCAATAGAAATTCAAACTATCTCTTTTACTTATTTGAACTAAATAGCTTTCTTGCACAGGATAATTATGCATGACAGATATCTGTGATATAAGGAGAGATAGTGGCTAATAAACATACACTGCATTAGAATGTAGCATTGGGGCAACAACCTGAAAGAGCTGGCAGCATGAAACAGTCCTCATAGGACTCCAATACTAAGTCAGTTTCTAATTGCTCCATTCACAATTAATTGCCCTCATCCATGCGTTGGTCACCTCAATATCTCCAATGCTCTCCTGGCCAGCTTCTCATTCTGCACTCTCAGTAAACATCTGTTCATCCAAATCTCTGTGCTGCCTGTATCCTATCCTGTACCGAGTCCCATTCACCCATCACCCCTATACTCACTGACCCCTCCAATTTAAAATCCTTATTCCAGTATGTAAATCCCTCCTGGCCTCTCCCCACCATGTTGCAAATTGTGATTTCTTTATATTATGCTGTTTTATTTTCTTCATGTTTTAACTGGTGTCTCCACCATACATAATGCAAGCTGCTCCTTCAAGAAGCAGAGAGCATGCCACCTGGTGACTTGTCTGTCTCTGCCTGTAAGTAACTACATTTACAAACCTGCCAGTTCTCAAGTTCAGTCCCCAGTTAGTGCTGTGGTGAATGATTGCTACAATTGACCACAGTGCCATTGGCTGAGAAGGGATAAATAAGCTGGCTGTCCCACTCACCCTCACTTCCAGTTACACTGCAGGTGAAAAGAGAAGTGATGTGATCAGGTGAGGACAGGATCAGGCTTGCCCATGAGGCCCTTCAAGTTTGAGAAGCTCTCAGTTTACACATTGAGGAATGTTAACTTTGTTGAGATACTAGTTCCATAGAATGATTGGAATGGTTACCATGGATGATACTGTAAGACTGAGAGACTATTTGCTGTTGGCAAAAAGAGGCTTGACCACATTATCCATCATGCCCTGCAGTCGAGTTGAACTAAAGTCCAGTGTGTATGTACAAAACAAGAAGGTCAGCAAGAACAAACTGAAAACATCTACCAGATCAGAGGAGGTTGAACCAATGACCAAGAGTTGCAAACAAAAGACCTGGGGCATCCTGGAGTGTTGTTAGTGCTGTGGGGTCAGACTCTGAGAGCTGCTGCACATGCATGGAACAATGGTAGATGTGCCAAACAATCATTGGCTGAAGCCCCTTCGTCGCTCTATCTGTTAACTGTCTATAAGCCTAAAGAACCCAGGTAATTTTGCTGCCATTGAAGGGAAGAGTGACCTGGTCAGTCGCTAAGAAGACTACAGTTTGACCACTCGTGGTGATTGTATGTGCACTGTCTGCACATCTGTTTAATGGAGAACAAGTTTGTTCAGTTTCAATATTGTAACTTATAGTCGACGTACATCAAGTCTTGACAGGGTAACTTGTAGTTGAAATATATCCAAATAAATGATTGTGGTTTGACTTCTGTCTGACTGGTTCAGTCATGTTCTGAGCAAATCTTGTGTCTGAACTGAGTAACAAGTAGGAGTTACAATAGCCTAGGAGAGCTATGGAGTAAAAGGAAAGCACTCACATTTATAGGGGTTGATGGGTCTGGTAGCATGGTGGTTATGTTAGTGGACTAATAATCTACAGATGGGCGTTCAAGTCCCACCATAGTAGCTGAGGAATTTAATTTCTTTTAATTAAATGAAACTGGAATAAAAAGCTCGTCTCAGTAATGGTGACCACGAACCTACCATCTTGTCATAAAGACCCATCTGGTTCACCAATGCCCTTTAGGGAAGAAAACCGCTGTCTTTAACCAGTCTGGCCTATATGTGACTCTAGAACCACAGAATTGTTGTTGACTTTTAACTGAAATGGCCCAGCAAGCCACTCAGTTGTGTTCAAGATGGTGGCTCAGCACCATCTCCCGAAGGGCAATTTGAGATGGGCAATAATTACCAGCTTTGCCAGCGACACTCTCCATCCCATGTATGAATTGAAAAACAATTGGCACAAAAGGCAGCATAGTGGCGCGGTGGTTAGCACCGTAGCCTCACAGCTCCAGCAACCCAGGTTCAATTCTGGGTACTGCCTGTGCGGAGTTTGCAAGTTCTCCCTGTGACTGCGTGGGTTTTCGCCGGGTGCTCCAGTTTCCTCCCACAGCCAAAGACTTGCAGGTTAATAAGTAAATTGGCCATTATAAATTGCCCCTAGTATAGGTAGGTGGTAGGGGAATTGTGGGGATGTGGTAGGAATATGGGATTAGTGTAGGATTAGTATAAATGGGTGGTTGATGGTCGGCACAGACTCGGTGGGCCGAAGGGCCTGTTTCAGTGCTGTATCTCTAAATAAAAAAAATAAAACATTCAAATGATGAGAAGGGCCTTGCTATTCCTGGGAGAGAAAGAGTATGTCCAGTACACAGCTCACAACTGCCGATCTCAAACCTAGGCCCAGTGTTGTCCAATAGGAGCCACAGGTTTGGCTATGGTGACACCATTTTAGCCACATGCACTAATTTTAGTAGAAACTCCTTCCACACAATACAGTAAATGAACTTCACATGTGCATATTTAGTTCACATCTACTGCCATTCAGTGTGAGAATAACATTATGGGATACAGTAAGTAGAGATATGATGCTGTCAGTGAAGCAATAGGTTTCTCTAAGGTTTCCAAAGATCTCCACCATTGGGTTTTCCTCATGTCATGTCTGGATCTATTGCAGGCTAATTGATAGAGATTGATCACTGTGGCTAGTCAACATCTTGGTTATCATTGTATCATCCAACTACCAGATGGTAGATGGTGAACTAGATGGATCTTGGTCTATTTTTGTCTTGCAATTGTTTTGTTCCTAACTTTGAAGTCTTTCTCTTTTGCCAAAGTTTGCAATCTGGCATAAATTTATCAGACACAGTGTATCTCAGTGTAGCTTCAAGCTTTTACTCTGCGAGTGATGCTTTAATCTGATCAGAGTGATTGGTGAGAGTGCTGGAGCTGGTCATTACAGGTTCGGCTCAATTTCTTCGCTGGCCTGAGGTGGTTATTCTGATTGGTCAAGCTGTTCACGATGCAACTTCCCTCTCCATGCAATGCTGCTGGGGTTTCCAAAGTGAAGTTGAGAGTTTTAACTTGTGTTACGCATCATTTTAGCAGAAAACCAAGGAAGTAAAGCACAGACACTGCTGAGAAAATACATGCACATTCTGCTTTTCCTTTTACCATTAAACACACAAAAAGTTCAGATGTATACCTTACAAATATGAGCATTGAGTGAGGTCACAGGCGCAACAACTGTGTCCATTACTCAGCTTTTGCTTATTGATCAAAAATGCAATTAGCCACATCTGGATTCTCAATTAGCCACATGTGGTTAGTGGGTAACATATTGGACAACACTCACCAAGGATTTGTTGCGTGTTGATAACTCTATTGAATTATCCATTTGTTAATTAATCTGTCAAATTCTGGAGGCTAAATTAAAATGAAATGAGTTTTCCAGCTTCCTTGAGAAAATTACCCTCAATTCCCAGCTCTCCAAACTTTACGAGCTCATTACCTTGATCCCATAGGACTAATTCCAGCAGATTGTAAATTGCTCTGCAGAGTAAAATGTCTCCATGTGGTCGCAGCTTATTAAATATAGAGCTGTCCCAGAACACTCTTCCGTAGGGATCATATGGAGCTGGCAGGAAACCCTGTGTCTCACAATCTGTTCTTTTACATAATTTTCTTTTCATTCCTTATTGATGCTTAAAGGCACATTGGCATGAGATTACCAGCAGCGCGATGAATACCATTAAACCTCTCACTAGCCTCAGGGTCAAATAGGACAGCAAGGCTGTGAACAACCTGGTTCAGGCCGAAATAGTGGCCAGAGAAGAGGATGCAGTCAGTGTTTGTGCTGGGGTGGAAGACAATGGCTTTGCTCTTCCAAATGTTCAGTTAAAGAGAATTGTGTCTCATCCAGGATTGGATGCCAAACAAGGAGTCTGAGAACAGGCAATGGATGTTCCAGAGAGTTGGCGGTGAGAGGGAGCTAGGTGTCATCAGCATATTTTTTTTAATTCTTTCTGGCGATGTGGGCATCACTGGCAAGGCCAGCATTTATTGCCCATCCCTAATTACCCTTGACAAGGTGGGTGATGAGCTGCCTTCTTGACCGCTGCAGTCCATCAGGTGTAGGTACACTAACAGTGCTGTTAGGGAAGGAGTTCAGGATTTTGACCCAACGACAGTAAAGGAATGACAATATATTTCCAAGTCAGGATGGTGTGTGACTTGTAGGGGAACTTGCAGATGGTTCTGTCCTTGCTCTTTTAGATGGAAGAGCTTGTGGTTTTGGAAGGTGCTGTCAAAGGAGGTGTGGTGAGTTGCTGCAGTGCATCTTGTAGATGGTACACACTGATGCCACTGTGCATCAGTGGTAGAGGGAGTAAATGTTTAAAGTGGTGGATGGGGTGACGACCAAAGAGGCTGCTTTGCTCTGGATGCTTCCTGAGTGTTGTTGGAGCTGCACTCATCCAGGTAAGTGGAAAATATTCCATCACATTCCTGACTTGTGCCTTGCAGATGGTGGACAGGCTTTGGGGAGTCAAGAGATGGGTTACTTGCTGCAGAATTTCCAGTCTCTGATCTGCTCTTGTAGCCACGGTATTTATGTGGCTGGTCCAGTTCAGTTTCTGGTCAATGGTAACCACAGGATGTTGATAGGGGGATTCAGCAATAATATTGCCATTCAATGTCAAGGGGAGATTATTATATTCTGTCTTATTGGCGATGGTCATTGCCTGGAATTTGTATGGCACTAATGTCACTTACCACTTATCAGCCCAAGCCTGGATATTGTCCAGGACTTGCTGCATTTCTACATGGACTTCTTCAGCATCTGAGGAAGTGCGAATGGTGCTGAACATTGTGCAATCATCAGCGAACATCCTCACTTCTGACCTTATGATGGAGGGAAGGTCATTGATGAAGCATCTGAAGATGGTTGGGCCTGGGACACTACCCTGAGGAACTCCTGCTGTCCTGGAGCAGAGATGATAAACCATCTTTTTTTGTGCTAGGTATGACTCCAACTAGTGGAGAGTTTTCCCCCTGATTCCCATTGACTTCAGTTTTGCTAGGGCTCCTTGATGCTACACTTGGTGAAATGTTGCCTTGATTTCCAGGGCAATCACTCTCACCTCACCTCTTGAGTTCAGCTCTATTGCCCATTTTTCGACCAAGATTGTAATCAGGTCAGGAGCTGAGTGACCCTGGTGGAACCCAAACTGAGCATCGGCGATTAGGTTATTGCTGTTTAAGGAGCGCTTGATAGCACTGTCGACGACACCTTCCATCAGTTTGTTGATGATCGAGAGAGACTTCTTCTTTGGCCTCCTTATCTCGAGAGACAATGGGTAAGCGCCTGGAGGTGGTCAGTGGTGTGTGGAACAGCGCCTGGAGTGGCTATAAAGGCCAATTCTAGAGTGACAGGCTCTTCCACAGGTGCTGCAGAAAAATTTGTTTGTCGGGGCTGTTACACAGTTGGCTCTCCCCTTGCGCCTCTGTCTTTTTTCCTGCCAACTGCTAAGTCTCTTCGACTTGCCATACTTTAGCCCCGCCTTTATGGCTGCCCACCAGCTCTGGTGAACGCTGGCAACTGACTCCCACGACTTGTGATCAATGTCGCAGGACTTCATGTCGGGTTTGCAGACGTCTTTAAAGGGGAGACATGGACGGCCGGTGGGTCTGATAACAGTGGCCAGCTCGCTGTACAATGTGTCTTTGGGGATCCTGCCATCTTCCATGCGGCTCACATGGCCAAGCCATCTCAAGCGCCGCTGACTCAGTAGTGTGTATAAGCTGGGGTTGTTGGCCGCCTCGAGGACTTCTGTGTTGGAGATACGGTCCTGCCACCTGATGTCAAGTATTCTCCGGAGGCAGCGAAGATGGAATGAATTGAGAAGTCGCTCTTGGCTGGCATACGTTGTCCAGGCCTCGCTGCCGTAGAGCAAGGTACTGAGGACACAGGCCTGATACACTCGGACTTTTGTGTTCCGTGTCAGTGCGCCATTTTCCCACACTCTCTTGGCCAGTCTGGACATAGCAGTGGAAGCCTTACCCATGCGCTTGTTGATTTCTGCATCTAGAGACAGGTTACTGGTGATAGTTGAGCCTAGGTAGGTGAACTCTTGAACCACTTCCAGAGCGTGGTCGCCAATATTGATGGATGGAGCATTTCTGACATCCTGCCCCATGATGTTCGTTTTCTTGAGGCTGATGGTTAGGCCAAATACGTTGCAGGCAGCCGCAAACCTGTCGATGAGACTCTGCAAACACTCTTCAGTGTGAGATGTTAACGCAGCATCGTCAGCAAAGAGGAGTTCTCTGATGAGGACTTTCCGTACTTTGGACTTCGCTCTTAGACGGGCAAGGTTGAACAACCTGCCCCCTGATCTTGTGTGGAGGAAAATTCCTTCTTCAGAGGACTTGAACGCATGTGAAAGCAGCAGGGAGAAGAAAATCCCAAAAAGTGTGGGTGCGAGAACACAGCCCTATTTCACGCCACTCAGGATAGGAACGAGATGTTGAGGAGCCACCATGTTGAATTGTGCCTTTCATATTGTCATGGAATGAGGTGATGATACTTAGTAGCTTTGGTGGACATCCAATCTTTTCTAGTAGTCTGAAGAGACCCCGTCTGCTGACGAGGTCAAAGGCTTTGGTGAGATCAATGAAAGCAATGTAGAGGGGCATCTGCTGTTCACGACATTTCTCCTGTATCTGACGAAGGGAGAACAGCATGTCAATGGTCGATCTCTCTGCACGAAAGCCACACTGTGCCTCAGGGTAGACACGCTTGGCCAGCTTCTGGAGCCTATTTAGAGCGACTCGAGCAAAGACTTTCCCCACTATGCTGAGCAGGGAGATTCCACGGTAGTTGTTGCAGTCACCGCGGTCACTGATGGGGTGGTAATTGGCTGGATTGGTTTTGTCTTGCTTTTTGTGGACAGGACATACCTGGGCAATTTTCCACATTGTTGGGTAGATGCCAGTGTTACAGCTTAACTTGGGGTGCAGCAAGTTCTGGAGCCCAGGTCTTCAGTACTACAGCCAGGACGTTGTCAGGACCCATACCCTGTGCAGTATTCAGTGCTTTCAACCATTTGTTGATATCACGTGGAGTGAATCAAATTGGCTGAAGACTGACATCTGTGATGCTGGGGACTTCAGAAGGAGGCCGATATAAATCATCCACTTGGCACTTCTGGCTGAAGACTATTACAAATGCTTCAGCCTTTTCTTTTGTACTGATATGCTGGGCTCCCCCATCGTTCAGGATGGGGATAATTGTGGAGCCTCCTCCTCCTGTTAGTTGTTTAATTGTCCACCATTAATGACTGCATGTGGCAGGAGTGTAGAGCTTTGATCTGATCCATTGGTTGTGGGATTTCTTAGCTCTGCCTATTGCATGTTGCTTCTGCTGTTTGGCATGCATGTAGTCCTATGTTGTAGATTCATCGGATTGACATCTAGTTTTTAGGTATGCCTGGTGCTGTTCCTGGCATGCTCTCCTGCACTACTCATTGTACAAGGGTTGATTCCCTGGCTTGATGGTAATGGTAGAATGAAGGATATGCCAGGCCATTAGGTTACAAATTTTGTCTGAATACAATTCTGCTGCTGCTGATGGTCCACAACACCTCATGTATGCTCAGTTTTGAGCTGTCAGATTTGTTCTGAATCTATCCCATTTAACACAATTGTAGTGCCACACAACATTATGGAGGGTTTCATTGTGAAGATGGAACTTCATTTTCACAAGGATTGTGTGGTGGTCACTCCTACCAATACTGACTGTCATGGACAGATACGTCTGCAACAGGTAGATTGGTGAGGACAAGGTCTAGTAGGTTTTTCCCTCTAGTTGGTTCCCTCAACACCTGCTGCTGACCCAGTCTAGCAGCTATGTCCTTTAGGACTTGGCCAACTCAGTCAGTAGTGGTGCTACTGAGCCATTCTTGGTGATGGACATTGAAGTCCCCCACCCAGAGTATATTCTATGCCCTTGTCACCCTTAGTGCCTCTTCCAAGTGGTGTTCAACATGGAGGAGTACTGACTCATCAACTGAGGGAGGGTGGTAGGTGGTAATCAGCAGGGGGTTTCCTTGCCCATGTTTGACCTGATGCCATGAGATTTCATGGGGTCCAGAGTCAATGTTGTGGACTCCCAGAGCATCTCCCTCCTGACTGTATACCACTGTGCTGCCACCATCTCTGCTGGGTCTGTCCTGCCAGTGGGACAAGACATACCCGATGATGGTGGTGTCTGGGACCATTGAATGTAAGGTATGATTCCATGAGTATGACTAAGTCAGGCTGTTGTTTGGCTAGCTGTGAGACAGCTCTCCCAATTTTGGTACACGCCCCCAGATGTTAGTAAGGAGGACTTTGCAGGGTCGACAGGGCTGGGTTTGATGTTGTTGTTTCTGGTGCCTAGGTCGATGCCGGGTGTTCCATCCAGTTTTATTCCTTATCACTTTTGTGTAGCAATTTTGTGCAACTGAGTGACTTGCCAGGCCATTTCAGAGGGCAGTTAAATACCAACCAGATTGCTGTGGGTCTGGAGTCACATGTCAGCCAGACAGCTAAGGATGGTAGATTTTCTTCCTTAAAGGACATTAGTGAACCAGATGGGATGAATATTGCTCCCTAAGTGTTTCGCTCTTCACTGAAACATTGGGATGTGATTGGTGTTACACTGACCATCCAGGTAAAACAGCTGACAAAGCGCAGCCTGCTTTCGACTTGCAGCAACTGCTACAGCTTGTTCATGTGTAACACAGCAAACTATCCACTGCTTTCATGCTCTGTAAGCAGCCACATTGCAATCCCAGGCCTTTGCTACAATGAGATACAACTCGCATGATAAGCTCATATCTTCCCCTACAATCAGAATGGTTTTAACTAGAGTTTGCAGAGGGCCTGTGCAGGCTTTTGGTGTCTGCTTCTCTAGCGGTGGCCTCACTGAGTAGAGTCATAGAGTTGTACAGCGTAGAAAAAGGCCCTTTCTCCCACCGCGTCCATGCCAACCATAATGCCTATCTATACTAATCTCACCTGCCTGCATTAATTCCATATCCCTCTATGCCTTGCTCATTCAAGTACCTGTCCAGATGCCTCTTAAATGTCGCTACTGTTCCTGCCTCCACCACCTCCTCAGGCAGCTCATTCCAGATACCCGCTATTCTTTGTGTGAAAAATTTACCCCTTTGATCCCCTCTAAAGCTCTTCCCTCTCACCTTAAATCTATGCCCTCTAGTTTTAGTCACCCCTACCATGGGAAACAGACTCTGGCTATCTACCCTATCTATGCCTCTCATAATTTTATATACCTCTATCATGTCCGCTCTTAGCCTCCTTCGCTCCAGGGAAAACAGACCCAGCCTATCCAATCTCTCTTTATAACTCAAGCCCTCCAAACCAGGCAACATCCTTGTGAATCTTTTCTGCACCCTCTCTAGCTTAATCACATCTTTCCTGTAGTGCGGCGACCAGAACTGCACACAGTACTCCAAATGCGACCTAACCAACGTTATGTACAACTGTAATATGACGTCCCAACTCTTGTACTCAATGCCTCAGCCGATGAGGGCAAGCATGCCATTCGCCTTCTTCACCACCCTGTCTACCTGTGCTGCCACTTTCAGGGAACTATGTACTTGCACCCCAAGGTCTGTCTGCTCAACAACACTCCCCAGGGCCCTGCCATTCACTGTATCTGTCCTGACCTGGTTTAGCTTCCCAAAATGCATCACTTCACACTTGTCTGCATTAAATTCCATTTGCCACTCGCTTGCCCACTTTCCCAGTTGATCTATATCCTGTTGTATCCTTAGACAACCTTCTTCACTGTCCACTATACCACCAATTTTGGTGTCATCTGCAAACTTACTAATCATGCCCCTTACATTCACATCCAAGTCATTAATATATATGACAAACAACAGAGGGCCCAGCACCGATCCCTGCGGCACACCACTGGCCACTGGCCTCCAATCTGAAAAACAACCCTCCACTACCACCCTCTGCCTCCTATCACCAAGCCAAGTTTGTATCCAATTGGCTAGCTCACCCTGGATCCCATGTGTTCGAATCTTCTGGACCAGCCTACCACGCGGGACCTTGTCAAAGGCCTTGCTAAAGTCCATGTAGACAACGTCCATCGCCTTGCCCTCGTCAATCCTCTTGGTCACCACCTCGAAAAACTCAATCAAATTCGTGAGACATGATTTCCCACGCACAAAGCCATGCTGACTATCCCTAATCAGACCGTGCCTTTCCAAATGCATATAAATCCTGTCTCTCAGAATCCTTTCCAATAACTTTCCCACCACTGATGTAAAGCTCACCGGCCTGTAGTTCCCTGGCTTATCCCTGCTGCCCTTCTTAAATAAAGGCACCTTGTATGACTACCTCATACTAGCTGAATATTTCTGTATCCTGTATTGTTTAGTATTCTATACCCTAGATTTTATAAATTACAGCTTAGTCAGTCAGCAGCTCTCTTGCCTGTGAGTCACAGAACTGTTACAGTGCAGAATTCAGCCCATCGCATCCGCACTGGCTCTCTGAAAGAGCAATTCCTTCAGTTCCATTCCCCCGCCTTCTTCCTTTTTATAGAACTGTCGAATTCCCTTTTGAATGCTTCAATTGAACAGTCAGAGGGTTGTAGGTTTGAGACTTACTCCCGGATTTTGATGCACTATCTGGTCTGACACTTACGTCCAGGAGATGCTGACTTATGGATGAGGTGTTATATCATCACCCTCTCTACTCTGGTGGATGTAAAACATTCCAGTGAACAACTTAAGGATGCTGTCTGATATTAAGGCTTTGGAAAGGGTACACTAGAATAATTCCCAGTTTAAAGCATCTCAGTAATCCAGAAAGATACCCAAAGAGCTCAGGCTATACACTTTGCAGAAGCATAGATTTAGGGGTGATCTGATCGAGGTGTATAAGATGAAGGGAATAGATTGTGTTTGAGTTAATAGCTCAATAATCCAATTAAATAGGTTAAGAATGACCAGGGGTCACAATTGAAAGTTGTATAAGGTCAGATCCAGGTCAGATATTAGGAGGTGGTTCTTTTCCCTGAGAATTGTGGATCTCTGGAACAGGCTGCCTGCTCGTGTGAGAGCTGAACCTGTTTGTGGTTGGGTGGATGTTACCTGTTACAAAAGGGTAGGTACGTTAGGTATTCAAGGCCAGAGTGATCTCCTGAACTAGTTTGATCGCCAACCGAAAGTAATTTCCCAAATTATCCCTCCAAAATTGGCCTGTGTTTTTAATCTGTTTTCAGATCACATGGGTTTTGGTGGGGTGGAGAATGTGTATATTGTATCACAATTGTGTGGGCCAGGCTGGATAGACCAAAGAGGTTTTATCTGTTGATGGTCATTGTTCATCTGTTTGTTAACTAGCACCACCAGAAACAGATGAATTCAGCATTGATCTCAGTTGCTGTCTGTGGGACTTTGCTGTGTGTCAGTTGGTGATGCCTCTATCCACACAGTACCATTGATGACACTTTATTAAATAATCCAATGGCTGGGACCTACTTTGGGGCGACTTGGAGATATGATATGATAGGGTCTCTCTGCATTTGTTGGTTTACGAGTGGTTGTCTTTGATTGTTGTGCAAGTGTTTTCTGCAGTTTCCCCGTGGGTGGCTGACACTATCCCTGCTGTCAGAAGAGGGGTGGTGGTGGGGGAGGGGTGGGGGGATGCCCAGGAACTTCACCAACAGTTATTATTTCCATAGCATCTTTGGAAGTGTCAGTGTTCCTGGGGAAGTCCCTGAGTGTCAATATTTACAGCATTGTTCCTCTAACTTACTAGAATACATGCATGAGTGCATAGGCCCAGACAGTCATTGTGGCAGGATATTCAACTGTGATGTGCTTTACTGGTGAGCCCAATCCTGTCCTTGAGCAGTACACACATGAATTTGAGGACGAACAAGCCGTAATATGATTAAGAGCACGATATCTGATGATTATTCCAACCCCCACCCCGATGACACCCATCCCAAGAACATTGAAGCCAACTCCAGTTCCCCTTACTGCCACCTCAGCACAGCACAGACTGAGGGTCGACACTCCGACCTTCCAGATCTGTCGACTCAGCTCTACACTGGTCATGAACTTACTGAGCTATTGGAAGGAGTTGCTTCAGATTTGCCACACTATCCTCTCATTACAGGTTCTGCTGACTGTTACTAATCTCTTGGTTCTAACAGTGCGTATTATTACAACTGTTCATTGCCAATCCCTTCATTAATAAAGGCAACCCTGTGATTATTCTTACCATCTCCCTGTTCCAGGCCTGTGGTGTCTTGTACAGAATATAAGGTGCCCACTCCTATTTCTGATGAACAGATGAATAAAGCTGAGAGTGCGGCTGAAACTGAATTGTTGAAGTGACTTTGTGAATTAATTTTGAAATAATGACACAGAAATACACACACACAGATAGACACACAGTCAGACATGCACTCATACATAGAAACATGGATATAGGAGTAGGAGTAGGCCTTTCGGCCCTTCGAGTCTTCTCCGCAATTCATTATGATCATGGCTGATCATCCAACTCAGTAACCTGTTCCCGCTTTCGGCCCATACCCTTTGATCTCTTTCACCCCAAGAGCTATATTTAACTCCTTCTTGAAAACATACAATGTTTTGGCTTCAACTGCTTTCTGTAGTAGCGAATTTCACAGGCTCACCACTCTCTGGGTGAAGAAATTTCTTCTCATCTCAGTCACATAGACACACATACACATGCACACAAAAAGACACATACACACTGACTGACACCTTTTCCTTTTTGGCCTCCTTGTCTCGAGAGACAATGGGTAAGCGCCTAGAGATGGTCAGTGGTTTGTGGAGCAGCGCCTGAAGTGGCTCTAAAGGCCAATTCTAGACTGACAGACTCTTCCACAGGCACTGCAGGTAAAGTTGGTTGTCGGGGCTGTTACACAGTTGGCTCTCTCCTTACACTGCTGTCTTTTTTCCTGCCAACTGCTAAGTCTCTTCGACTCACCTCTCTTTAGCCCCGCCTTTATGGTTGCCCGCCAGCTCTGGTGATCACTGGCAACTGACTCCCACGACTTGTGATCAATGTCACAGGACTTCATGTCGCGTTTGCAAACGTCTTTAGAACGGAGACATGGACGGCCGGTAGGTCTGATACCAGTGACGAGCTCGCTGTACAATGTGTCCTTGGGGATCCTGCCATCTTCCATGTGGCTCACATGGCCAAGCCATCTCAAGCGCCGCTGGCTCAGTAGGGTGTATATGCTGGGGATGTTGTCTGCCTCGAGGACTTCTGCGTTGGAGATACGGTCCTCCCATCTGCTGCCAAGGATTCTCCGTAGACAGTGAAGATAGAATGCGTTGAGACGTCGCTCTTGGCTGACATACGTTGTCCAGGCCTCTGCTGTAGAGCAAGGTACTGAGGACACAGGCTTGAAACACTTGGACTTTTGTGTTCCGTGTCAGTGCGCCATTTTGCCACACCCTCTTGGCCAGTCTGGACATAGCAGCGGATGCCTTTCCCAACCGCCTGTTGATTTCTGCGTCGAGTGATGGTTCAGCCCAGATAGGTGAACCACTTCCAGCGAGTCTGATCGCTGATATTGATGGATAGATGGAGCATTTTGGACGTCCTGTCCCATGATGTTCGTTTTCTTGAAACTGATGGTTAGGCCAAATTCATTGCAGGCAGCCGTAAACCTGTCGATGCACATGGTATCTAAAGCTCACGACTCTTAACAGGGCTGTAGCAACAGCAGAAACACACTTCCCTCCCAAAAGGGTTAGTCAGTCTAAGCCCAGCATGGCACATTCTCAGACAGAGACACCACTGATGGTGCTTTTACAGGTTCAGGGGAACTCACAGTCAAATATCCCAGTCCCCATTTCAATTCCCACTTGATGCTAGTTTGCATACGGTAACCTTTTGGAAAAGAAGGAGGGAGAAGAACTCACATTTCTATAGAGCCTTTCACAATCTCAGGACATTCCAAAGCACTGTAATGTTGGTTGTGGCCAGACTCACAGTAGCCTATCCTCAAAGTCACAATACCAGCTCTGGTGCTGCTGTTAAACTGAAGACCAGTTTAGGCCATAGCAGCAATGTATGAGGCGGGACTGCCCTCTGGTGGCGAAGGTGGAATAATTTCGGATTGATCCACAGAATTTCTTATCCACAGCAGTTACAAAAATTTCTATATTCACTTGAAACAGCCCTTCAAAGCACTCCTACAGGGGATGCTGAGACCAAGTGGACCCACATCAGAGACGCCATCTATGAGTCAGCTTTGACCACCTACGGCAAAAGTGCGAAGACAAATGCAGACTGGTTTCAATCTCATAATGAAGAGCTGGAACCTGTCATAGCCGCTAAGCGCATTGCACTGTTGAACGACAAGAAAGCCCCCAGCGAGTTAACATCCGTAGCACTTAAAGCAGCCAGAAGCACTGCACAAAGAACGGCCAGGCGCTGCGCAAACGACTACTGGAAACACCTATGCAGTCATATTCAGCTGGCCTCAGACACCGGAAACATCAGAGGAATGTATGATGGCATTAAGAGAGCTTTTGGGCCGACCATCAAGAAGATCGCCCCCCTCAAATCTAAATCAGGGGACATAATCACTGACCAACGCAAACAAATGGACCGCTGGGTTGAGCACTACCTAGAACTGTACTCCAGGGAGAATGTTGTCACTGAGACCGCCCTCAATGCAGCCCAGCCTCTACCAGTCATGGATGAGCTGGACATACAGCCAACAAAATCGGAACTCAGTGATGCCATTGATTCTCTAGCCAGCGGAAAAGCCCCCGAGAAGGACAGCATTACCCCTGAAATAATCAAGAGTGCCAAGCTTGCTATACTCTCAGCACTACATGAACTGCTTTGCCTGTGCTGGGACGAGGGAGCAGTACCTCAGGACATGCGCGATGCCAATATAAAAACAAAGATGACCGCGGTGACTGCAACAACTACCGTGGAATCTCCCTGCTCAGCATAGTGGGGAAAGTCTTTGTTCGAGTCACTCTAAACAGGCTCCAGAAGCTGGCCGAGCGCGTCTACCCTGAGGCACAGTGTGGCTTTCGTGCAGAGATATCGACCATTGACATGCTGTTTGTCCCTTCGTCAGAAACAGGAGAAATGCCGTGTACAACAGATGCCCCTCTACGTTGCTTTCATTGATCTCACCAAAGCCTTTGACCTCGTCAGCAGACGTGATCTCTTCAGACTACTAGAAAAGATTGGATGTCCACCAAAGCTACTAAGTATCATCACCTCATTCCATGACAATATGAAAGGCACAATTCAACATGATGGCTCCTCATCAGAGCCCTTTCCTATCCTGAGTGGTGTGAAACAGGGCCGTGTTCTCGCACCTACACTGTTTGGGATTTTCTTCTCCCTGCTGCTTTCACATGCGTTCAAGTCTTCAGAAGAAGGAATTTTCCTCCACACAAGATCAGGGGGCAGGTTGTTCAACTTTGCCCATCTAAGAGCGAAGTCCAAAGTACGGAAAGTCCTCATCAGGGAACTCCTCTTTGCTGACGATGCTGCTTTAACATCTCACACTGAAGAGTGCCTGCAGAGTCTCATCGACAGGTTTGCGTCTGCCTGCAATGAATTTGGCCTAACCATCAGCCTCAAGAAAACGAACATCATGGGGCAGGACGTCAGAAATGCTCCATCCATCAATATTGGCGACCACGCTCTGGAAGTGGTTCAAGAGTTCACCTACCTAGGCTCAACTATCACCAGTAACCTGTCTCTAGATGCAGAAATCAACAAGCGCGTGGGAAAGGCTCCAGACTGGCCAAGAGAGTGTGGGAAAATGGCGCACTGACACAGAACACAAAAGTCCGAGTGTATCAAGCCTGTGTCCTCAGTACCTTGCTCCATGGCAGTGAGGCCTGGACAACGTATGTCAGCCAAGAGCGACGTCTCAATTCATTCCATCTTCGCTGCCTCCGGAGAATACTTGGCATCAGGTGGCAGGACCGTATCTCCAACACAGAAGTCCTCGAGGCGGCCAACATCCCCAGCTTATACACACTACTGAGTCAGTGGCGCTTGAGATGGCTTGGCCATGTGAGCCGCATGGAAGATGGCAGGATCCCAAAAGACACATTGTACAGCGAGCTCGCCACTGGTATCAGACCCACCGGCCGTCCATGTCTCCGCTTTAAAGACGTCTGCAAACGCGACATTAAATCCTGCGACATCGATCACAAGTCGTGGGAGTCAGTTGCCAGCGTTCGCCAGAGCTGGCGGGCAGCCATAAAGGCGGGGCTAAAGTGTGGCGAGTCGAAGAGACTTAGCAGTTGGCAGGAAAAAAGACAGAGGCGCAAGGGGAGAGCCAACTGTGCAACAGCCCCAACGAACAAATTTCTCTGCAGCACCTGTGGAAGAGCCTGTCACTCTAGAATTGGCCTTTATAGCCACTCCAGGCGCTGCTCCACACACCACTGACCACCTCCAGGCGCGTATCCATTGTCTCTCGAGATAAGGAGGCCAAAGAGAAGATCCACATATGCAAAAAGCACAGCTTCATATGGGCAGAATTTGACGCCCCCCCAAAGAGTGGGATAGTGATGGGGGGGCGGGGAGTGGGGTGTGGCGTAAAATGGAGCAGGAGTCTCCATGAGCCCTTCCAGACCCGCTATCGCCTCTGCCACCACTTTACACAGGGCGGCAGCAGTGAAAAACAGCCCGCCTGCCCCAGGCCAATCAATGCCCTTAAGTGGCCACTTAACGGTCACTTAAGCAATTCACCCACCTCCATGGGGATTTTACCCATGGCTGGTCGGGCGGCTGAGGACCGAGAGAACCCGCCTGACCCCTGTGCCCGATGGAGGGCCGCCCCTGCTACCCCAACCACTCCCAACACCCAACACGCCCCCCCCGTTCCCCTCTATCGACCACTCTCCGGGCGTAATTGGTCGGTCCCGGCGAGGCAACCTAAACTTCCCTTGGTTCCGGGCTCCGCGACATCTTTTCTTCACGCTGGGCTGTAGTCCCAGCAGTGGTCAGCGCTCCCGCAAAATACTGGTCGGATCCTCAGGGGAGGCAGAAGTGGGTTCGCCGCAGTCTCGGGTAAAATCCTGACCTAAGTCTTTAATAAAAGAAGAAAATATTGGGGATGCTGGAAAACAGAAATAAAAACAGAAAATGCTGGAAATACTCAGCAAGTCAGTGTAATATTTTGATACCTATTAAGGCTTAGTACAGAATATCTAAGAGACTGACAGGTACAGGAACAGGAGTTTATTTATGCACGTCTTGCATCTATGGCTTCCACTTGCAGTCTCCACGAGGTTCTGTACAAGTTCTATTACATCACTTCCTGTGATGATGCTCACAGACTATTTACATATTCTGAGAAGTAAAAACCCTATATTACATTATACTACATCTTCCTCCAAATCTCTGACTTCTCTTTTCAGATTGTTAACTGCTGTGACATTTTTACAAGTCTGCCATAACGTGTTCTTCTTTCTTTCGATGGGGTTTGAGGTTTTCAGTCTTCTGGTTCCTCCTTTTTATCCCTTTGTACTGCAGTAGAACTGTTTGATGACTCAAGTTCTTCACTCGGGTTATCCCCTGGATAGTTGGCTGATTGCAGCATTATTAATTCATCACTTCTTGCGATGATTGGTCCTCTTGTGTTTACTGCTTCTTTGGTATCACCACCTTCTGTTTCTTATCATCCCCTGGTCAGTTTGGACAATGTATGATCATGGATATGGTGATTTCTCTATCACTTCTCCATTCCTTCTCTAGTCTCTAACCCAAAATGATTCTCCAGGTTGAACGTTTGACAAGTTTTTGGTTCTGTGACGTCTGTCAGATTTCTCTGATTGATTAGACCTCTCTCTATCCTCTCTCTCCCTCACTTTTTCCAAATATCCTGCACTCACTTGTGGCTAGAGTGTTCTTGGAAGTACAGAAAGTTTGTCTTCAACCTTCTATGCATCAACAATTCACACGGAACTAAACCATTCTGAAGTGGTTTCGATGGATAACTTAGAAATGATAATTGAAGATCTTGATTCTTTTTTAACAATGTTTTCACATTCATCACAGCTCTCGTTACTTTGCTGTTAGCCTGAGGGTACCTCAGTGAACTAGTGAACTGGTGATATGGATAAAGTCGTATGCTTCTGTAAACTCTCTGAAGCATTCATTCACAAATTGTGGCCCATTGTCAGATATCACAATATCTGGAATTCTGTGCGTAAGCAAAGATTTCTGTCAAGGATGTGATTACATTTGACTTCGTAGTTGCTTTACTTCAATCTACCTTGAATAGTAATTGACTACGATTAAGAACATCCCATTTTTATGCTCGAAAAGATCCATACCTAGATAATCCCATGATGTTGTTATGAATGGTTCCCATGTCTCCTGGCAATTGACAGCACACATGATGTCATCTCTTCAATTTCTTTCGATATACCAGGCCACCAAACTGTCTTGCTCTGGCTCTGCACTTTGTTATTCCTAAATGTCTTTGCTGTAATCTTTCCGAAATTTCTAATCTCAGTATCCTCGGATAACTAATCTCTCATCAATAAATCATCAGCAATGCTTCGATGACCCCTTTGTTCATAATATTGCCTTAACACTGGGTTGTGTGACATGTATGCAGGCAATCCATGTAAACAATATTCTCTAATGGCTTCACATCCTTCATCTTATTGAGCCTTCCGGATTTCGCTCAATTTCTGAGCTGTAGCAGGTAAAGTTGCTGTTGTCATCAGAGAAAACACTTCTATTTCATCAAGAAATAAAATATCACCTTCTTCAGGTCCTGCTGAAGAAATATGTGATAAAGCTTCTGCTGTAATCTGCTGTTTCCCTGGAATGCATTCAGTTTTAGCGTCAAATCTCATCAATCTTAATCTAAACTTCTGTACTCTTGGAGGTAACCTTGCTAGTTCTTTTGTATTTAGGAGAGTAACTAATGGTTTGTGATCTGTTTTAATCTTAAATTGAAGATCTAGCACATAGAAAATTTCTCAGATGCCCAAGTTGCTTCCAACACTTCCTTTTCTATGACTGTGTATCTTTACTCTGTTTCTGTTCAGGAATGAGATGCAAAATATACAGGTCTGTGTCTCCAATCTCTCTGCTATAAGATTGCTTCTCCTCCTGTTGATGATGCATCCGTTGCTAGGATGGTTGATAACCTTGGATCATAATATGCTAATACTTCTGAAGATACCAGCATCTTCTTGATTTTCTCAAATGATTCTTGTTGGGCTTCTCTTCAACGCCAGACATTGTCATTTTTTAACAACTGTCGTAATGGCTAAATTGGGTAGAGTGGTTATAATGGGAGGCATTCATTTTCACATGGACTGGGAGTTGCAAAACAGCTCAGGTCCCAAAGGCAGCAAATTTCTTGAATGTATTCAAGACAGTTTCTGGAACAGTACATTCTTAAAGCAGCAAGAGGAGAGGCCATGGTACATATAGTGATGAGTAATGAGACACAGAAGGAGGCCATTTAATCCATCATGTCTGTGCCGGCCGAAAAAACTAGCACCTGGTCCGTAGCCTTGCCAGTTACAGCGCTTCAGATGCATCTCCAGGTACCTTTTAAATGAGTTGAGGGTTTCTGCCTCCACCACTGATCCGGGCAGTGAATTCCAGACACCTACCACTCTCTGGGTGAAAAAGTTTTTCCCCTCTAATCCTTCTACCAATCACCTTAAATCTGTGTCCCCTGGTAATTGACCTCTCTGCTGGGGGAAACAGGTCCTTCCTGTCTACTCTATCTAGGCCCCTCATAATTTTGTACACTTCAATTAAGTCACCCCTCAGCCTCCTCTGTTCTAAGGAAAACAATCCCAGCCTATCCAATCTTTTCTCATAGCTGCAATTTTCAAGCCCTGGCAACATTCTTGTAAATCTCCTCTGTATTCTCTCCAGAGCAATTATGTTCTTTCTGTAATGTGGTGACCAGAACTGTACGCAATACTCCAACTGTGGCCTAACCGACGTTTTATACAGTTCCAGCATTACATCCCTGCTTTTGTATTCTATACCTTGGTGAATAGAGGAAGCATTCCATATGCCTTCTTCACCACTCTATCTACCTGTCCTGGCACCTTCAGGGACCTGTGGACATGCACTCCAAGGTCTCTCACTTCTTCTACCCCTCTCAATATCCTTCCGTTTATTGTGTATTCCCTCGCCTTGTTTTCCCTCCCCAAATGCATTACCTCACACTTCTCTGGATTGAATTCCATTTGCCACTTTTCTGCCCATTCAACCAAACCATTGAGATCATTCTGGAGTCCACGGCTATCCTCTTCACTATCAACTACACGACCAATTTTTGTGTCATCAGCAAATCTCCTAATCATGCCTCCCACGTTTAAGTCCAAATCATTGATATATACCACAAACAGCAAGGGACCCAACACTGAACCCTGTGGAATGCCAGCTTTCCTGTCACAAAAATATTCGTCGACCACTACCCTTTGTTTCCTGTCCCTGAGCCAATTCTGGATCCAACCTGCCACATTTCCCTGTATCCCATGAACTTTCATTTTACTGACCAGTCTGCCATGCGGGACCTTGTCAAATGCCTTACTAAAATCCATGTAGACCACATCCACTGCACTGCTCTCATTAATCCTCCTTGTTACTTCCTCAAAAAACTCAATTAAGTTAGTAAAGCATGACCTTCCCCTAACTAATTCATGCTGACTATCCCTGATCAATCCATGCCTTTCTAAGTGGCAGTTTATCCTGTTTATTCAGTTTATCCCTTATGATCCTTAAACATAAGGGAACAGCTAGCTAACAATGAGCATAACATGATTGAATTTAAGATTTGATTTAAAAGGGAGACGAGTGAGTCACAATTCAAGATTTTAAATTTAGGTAAGACTGACTTGGAAGCAATGAAGCAGAAATTGACCACAGTAAACCGGGTAGAACTGTTGATGTATTAAACTACAGATGAACTTTGGGAGATAAGTATTTGATACAAAACCTGGACGTACTCTTAAAGGACAAGTGCTCTACTTGATCAACAAAAGAGGTGACAGCACTAAACTAAAAGGAAGAGATTATACAAATGCAAAAAATTAGATTCCACAGGCTGAAAGTAACAAAAAGAACAACAAAAGAATGTAAAGAAAGTATTAAGAGCTACAAAAGGGAATATGAGAAAAGAAACTGAGGAGGGATATCAAGGCAAGGGCAACATTAAATATGTACATTGAGAAAGAGGGTGTCAAAGGATAATGTGGGCCCCTTAAAGACAAATATAGGTGATAATTGTAGTTGAAATAAGGAAATTGCAGACTTTCTAAATAACTTTGTATTGGTCTTCACAGTAGAGGATGTGGATAATGCACCACAGATATAAGAAAAACTAGACTAATCCGAGGAATGATATATTGCTCTTGGATAGAGTGCAGCTCAGATTCATCTGAAAGATACTGGGGCTCAAAGGGTTAAATTATGAGGACAGCTTGCATAAATCAGATTTGTATGAAAAGCAAAATACTGCAGATGCTGGAAATCTGAAATAAAAACAAGAAATGCTGGAAATACTCAGCAGGTCTGGCAGCATCTGAGGGCAGAGTTAATGTTTCAGGTCAGTTCTGATGAAAGGTCACCCACCTGAAATGTTAACTCTGTTTCTCTCACCACAGATGCTGCCAGACCTGCTGAGTATTTCCAGCATTTCTTGTTTCTATTTTAGGTTTGTATTACTTGGGTATAGAAGGGGTGATCGAATTGAGATGTTTAAGACGATTGAAGGATTTCACAAGGTAGATAGAGAGAAACTATTTCCTCCGATGAGGTAGCCCAGCAGAGTGGGGCAGAACCCTGAAAATTAAAGGTTCAAGGGTGATGTCAGGAAGCAGTTCTTCACACAAAGGGTAGTGGAACTCTGGAACTCCCTCCCACAAAAAAACCTTTGAGGTTGGGGTCAATTGAAAATTTCAAAACTGAGATTGCTAGCTGTTGATTAGGTAGGGACATTAAGGAATATGGAACCCAGGTAGGTAAATGGAGTTAACATATAATCAGCCATGATCTAATTAAAAGGTAGAACAAGCTCAAGGGGCTGAATGTCCTTCTCCTGTTCTTCTCTATCTGAGATCTCCATCAGCCTATCTCTGGCTATTTCCTTGTCTTCCTTACCATTCACACTCCCTTCTACTCCCTCCCTTATTTCACTACCCTCACCATTTGCTTCTGAAAAAAAAACTTTTCCCCAACTCCCTCACAAGTCTGGAGTTCCCCAAATCCTCTCATTAGTCCTTTTCCTTGTTGTGACACTTGGACTGATGTTGATCCAATAATCCATTCTCTCACCTCCATCATTGATGAGTTTATTCCACGAAAATCAATGACTGCCTGCCATTCCTATCACAACACAGTTGCTCTATTGGGAAGCTGAAAAGGTGGTTAATATGGGTGACTGCATAGGCAGGTGTTAGGGGCAGGTGATAGGGCTGGTATTGCAGGTTAGTTTGAAGAACCTTCTTCTTCCAACCCATCTTGCAATCTATCTTCGCAAACATTTCTGCAAATTTCTACCCTGTACTCAGCTGAAGATTAAACTCCTTGTTAAAAGTGCTATATAAATGTAAGCATTGTAAAAACACTGCAGCGGGGAAATCCTCAACAAGAGAACTCTGTGAATATGTTCAGCCACAGCCTTTTTAAAGGCGCTTCCCTAGCAATGACTTGGTGAATGCTGAGGTCCCTGGTTAGTGTTGTGAACTTGCTGACAGTAATTGGTGGACTGGACTAGATAACAAAGCTTTAGCCAAACAGTGGGGTGCAGATGATTTTTTAAGCTTCAGATGTTATTGCAGTCTTGTCGTACAGTGCTCAGGCCAGCTATCCCTCTGTACGTGTATAGAACATTAATCAGGAGCTAGTGAGATCGACCTCAAAACACAAGAACCTGCAGTTTTCAAAAGTTTGGTTTGAATGCTGGTGGAGAGTGAAAGTAGTGGATAGTTGGGAGGGAATAAAATCAAACATGTCTGAAGGAACCACAAGCTGTCAAAGTCAAGCTGGGAGGCATTTCTGAATGTCAATGGAGCTTCAAGATTGAATTACATCATTTGACTTGCACTGCAGGCTTAATGAATCTAGCTCTTGTTGCTTATGAGGAGCTTATAGTCATGGTTTGGGAGCCAACCGCCATCCTGTTCCCACATTGTTCTGTGTCATCTCACATTGATACAGATTAAAACCAAAATCGGGAATTTCGTGGTAGCATTGGTAGGTTAGTGTGAGAAGTGGAAGAATTTCACACAGGTAACAGCATCAATTCCTCGGCTGGTAGCTTCAGTCCCCAGTTTGGAACTGAACAATACAGACCAGGAAGATGCCAGGTAATGATTGAGTGGGGTGAAATTGGACTTGGAGGTTGAGCAAATGGATGATAATGAATGGGCCACCCATTTTACACTTGGCCTGAATTTCTTTCCCATTGAACTAAATGACTTCGGTGAAGGAACCGAAGGTATGGTTGCTAAATTTGTTGATGACACAAAGAAAGGTAGGAAAGTAACTTGTGAAGAGGATATAAGGAAGCTACATAGAAGCATAGAAAGTACAAGCAGGAGTAGGCCATTCAGCCCTTCAACCCTGCTCCGCTATTCATTATGAACATTGCTGACCATCCAACTCAGTGACCTGTTCCCGCTTTCCCTCCATATCCTTTGATCCCTTTCGACCCAAGAGCTATATCTAAATCCTTCTTGAAAACATACAATGTTTTGGCCTCAACTGCTTTCTGTGGTAGCGAATCCCACAGGTTCACCACTCTCTGGGTGAAGAAATTTCTCCTCATCTCAGTCCTGAAAGGTTTACCACCTATCCTTAGACTGTGACCCCTGGTTCTGGACTCCCCCACCATCGAGAACATCCTTCCTGCATCTACCCAGTCAAGTCCTGTGAGAATTTTATAGGTTTCAATGAGATTCCCCCCTCACTCTTCTGAACTCCAGTGAATATAATCCTAACCGACTCAACCTCTTCTCACACGTCAGTCCCGCCATCCCAGGGATCAGTCTGGTAAACCTTTGCTGCACTCCCTCTATAGAAAGAACATCCTTCCTCTGATAAGGAGACCAAAACTGCACACAATACTCCAGGTGTGGCCTCACCAAGGCCCTGTATAATTGCAGCAAGACATCCCTGCTCCTGTACTCGAATCCTCTTGCTATGAAGGCCAACATACTGTTTGCCTTTTTTACCGCCTGTTGCACCTGCATGCTTACCTTCAGCGCCTGGTGTACAAGAACACCCAGGTCTCGTGGCATATTCCCCTCTCTCAGTTTATAGCCGTTCAGATAATAATCTGCCTTCCTGTTTTTGGTACCAAAGTGGATAACCTCACATTTATCCACATTATACTGCATCTGCCATGCATTAGCCCACTCACTCAACTTGTCCAAATCACCCTGAAGCCTCTCTGCATCCTCCTCACAACTCACCCTCCCACCCAATTTTGTGTCATCTGCAGATTTTGAGATATTACATTTAGTTCCCTCATCTAAATCATTAATATATATTGGGAAAGCTGGGGTCCTGGCATCGATCCCTGAGGTACCCCACTAGCCAATGCCTACCATTTGGAAAAAGACCCATTTATCCCTCCTCTTTGTTTCCTGTCCGCCAACCAATTTTCTATCCATCGCAATACACTACCCCCAGTCCCATGCGTTTTAATTTTACACGTTAATCTCTTATGTGAGACTTTGTCAAAAGCCTTCTGAAAGTTCAAATAAACCACATCCACTGGCTCCCCCTCATCAACTCTACTAGTTACATCCTCGAAGAATTCTAGTAGATTTGTCAAGCATGATTTCCCTTTCGTAAATCCATGCTGACTCTGCCTGATTCTACCATTGTTCTCTAAGTGCTTGGCTAAAAAATCTTTGAGAATGGACTTTAGAATTTTCCCCACTACCGACGTCAGGCTGACTGGTCTATAATTCCCTGCTTTCTCTCTACCTCCCTTTTTAAATAGTGGGGTTTCATTAGCTACCCTTCAATCTGTAGGAACTGTTCCAGAGTCTATAGAATCTTGGGAGATGACCAACAATGCATCCACTATTTCTAGGGCCATGTCCTTAAGTACTCTGGGATGCATACAATCAGGCCCTGGGGATTTATCAGCCTTCAATCCCATCAATTTCCCCAATACCATTTCTCTACCAATACTGATTTCCTTCAGTTCCTCTCTCTCACTAAGCCCTGTGTTCCCCAACATTTCTGGTCTGATATTTGTGTCCTCCTTTGTGAAGACTAAACCAAAGTATGCATTTAGTTGGTCAGCCATTTCCTTGTTCCCCATAATAAATTCCCCTGTTTCTGACTGTAAGGGACCTACATTTTTCTTCACCAATCTTTTTCTCTTCACATACCTAAAAAACTTTTACAGTCAGTTTTTATGTTCCCCACAAGCTTGCTCTCGTACTCTATTTTCCACTTCTTAATCAATCCCTTGGTCCTTCTTTGCTAAATTCTAAACTGCTCCCAATCCTCATGTCTGTTGTTTTTTTCTGGTGAATTTATATGCCTCTTCCTTGGATCTAATGCTATCTCTAATTTCCCTTGTAAGCCATGTTATGGCTACCTTCCCCGTTTTACTTTTGTGCCATACAGTGATAAACAATTGTTGTAGTTCCTACATGCTCTCTTTAAATGTTTGCCATTGACTTTCCACTGTAATTCCGTTCAGTAATGTTTCCCAATCTGTCATAGCCAACACGCGCCTCATACCTTCGTAGTTTCCTTTACTAAGATTCAGGACCCAAGTCTCAGGATCAACTACGTCACTCTCCATTTTATGAAGAATTCCATCATATTATGGTCGCTCATCCACAAGGGGTCTCGCACCACTAGATTGTCAATTATTCCTCTCTCATTACACAATACCCAGTCTAGGATGGCCAGTTCTCTAGTTGGTTCCTCAACATATTGGTGCAGAAAACCATCCCGTATATACTCCAAGAATTTCTGCTCTACGGTATTGTGACTAATTTGATTTGTCCAATCTATATGCAGATTAAAGTCACCCATAATTACAGTTGTCGAAAGCCATCAACACCCATTGACTTTGAAAGAGCCAATCCCTCCCCCCCTCTCCCCCACCCCTCCACCACCAATTATGTCTGGGCAGCCTGAGGGAAGACCCATGAATTTCAAAGAAAATTCCAGAAGAACCTCATTAAAACACAAAGAGGTGGTCATATCATGTGACTGCTTGTACAACTCAGAGAGATTGTGAGTGGTGATTCAGAAGGCAATAACTGAAAGTGATCATTGCAACAGTTCTCTCTCTCTCCACTTCTCCCCAGAAGATACAGAAAAGCCTCAGCTGCAGCTGGTAAAGCCTCAAACCTACAAACCGGCACAGCCAGCAAATGGGGACAAGGATCAAACCCCTTCTTCTGCCTTCTGGAGACTGAGAAGCCAATCTAAAACCATAGCCCAGCGAGGACTTTAGGACTACAATTTCAACTAATGACTCTGGGACTGAGATTCATTATTTAAATTCCATTTATTTCAGATGCTACTCCAACCACCCAACTTAGTTTTCCTTCTGTAATCTATTTGTGTGCTTGTGTGCGGCTCTTGTGTGAATGTGGGATTGGGTGTTTAGCATATATTATTAATTTTAACTGAATTAGAATGTGATATAATAAACTTACATCTTTCTTGTTTAAACTCAAGAAAACCTGTCTGATTGGTTCATTTGCAATTATTTTAGAGGAACATGAGCAAGTGCTCACTGAGGTGGTAAGTTCAATCAATGTGCTAAACAAGGATAAACCCTGTTGTGGTCAAACCAGAGAAGGGGCAAAAGGGGAGCCTGAGTCCCCCTCCTCAACTGGATATAACACAATAAATATTTAACATTTTTGTTTAGTGTGTTGGAAAAAGAAAAAAACTATCAAACTAAAAACTAGATGCAAATAATATAAATAACTTAGACTAAGATAGGGCAAAGCAGGTTGTGTGTCTGATCTGCAATATGTTGGAGTTTATGGACAGCAAGACTCTGTTTCAAATCTTGCCGGTTCAGTCATTGAACTGGAGTGTGAGTTGGTGACACTCCGACACATAAGGGAGGGGGAGCAGTATCAGGACAGTTTGTTCCAGACTTCATTCACACCTCGTAGAGAGGTACAGGTTCAGAATGATGTTGGTGTGACTGATAGTGTACAGAGCAAGGAGAACCCAGGTGAGATAGAAAAGGGGGATCTACATCAAGTGATCCTATCCAACGGGTACCATGTACTTGTTACCTTTGAGGATAAGGACAAAGACTGCCGGAAGGACTGCCAGTTGTGGACTGAAGCCAGTCCTGCAGCAGGAACACATTTAAGGTAATGTAAACAGACATTAAAGGATCAAGCAGCTGTACTGAGAAGGCAGTTTGTAAATTGACAATCATCAGAAATGGGCCAGGTTTCATATCCCATGGAACTTTTAACTGAACTCCTAAAACAATCATTGTCACGCGTGTGATCTTAGAACCATAAGAAGTGGGCATTTAGGATAGACTGGGCGACTTTCAAGGGTAACCGCATGAGGACTTGATCATCCGCACAGTCAGGAACATACTCCGCTGAGTGAAAGGGAACAGCGAATATGGGTACTGATTGAAATTTTTAGGGAATTGAGAACAGTGTATGAGAGCACTGCTTGAAATGAAAGTGAACAGCGTCCTGACATTGATATGTTATTTGTGGTACAATAAATAGTTAAAAGAATATTGATTTGTACTGAATTTTGAACATTGACCATTTTACACCCCCACGCCCAAATGGGTTCAGACTGGACTCTGGGATTAGAGTATAAGAGGGAAGGTGCGGGTTCACCAACCGAGAGGACCATGGCACCTTGGAGCAGGAGGCTGTCCAAAAGGGGAGGAGGAGGAGGAAGGACAGTGTAATATGGCAGTTGTAGGGGTTTCAATAATTAGGGGAACAGATCGCAACCTTTGTAAGTAGGTTTGAGAGTCCCTTATGGTACGCTGCCCACCTGATACCAGAGTGAGGGGCAATTTGAACTGGCTTGAAAAGATATTGGAGAGGGAAGGGCGGATCCAATGTCGGGATCAACAACGTCGGGAAGATTAAGCAAGAGGCCCTTTTTTGAGAGTGCCAGGAACTAGGAGCTAAATTAAAGAAAAGGAACTCAAGGGTTATAATCTGTGGACTTATTAGATGAACCACATGAAAATTGTCATAGGATAAACAGGTTAAGGAAGTGAACAGATGACTGAAGGAGTGATAGAGGAAAGAGGGGTTCTATTTCCTGGGACACTGACACCTGTACCATTAGGATGTGCTCCACCTGAGCCAGACCGGGATCAGGGTCCCAACGGAAAGGATAAAGTAGGATGATCATAAGGACTTTAAACTAGCAAATGGGTGCAGTGGTGGGGTGGGGTGGTGGGGAGAGGTGTTGGGGTGGTGGGGTGTGGTGGTGGGGTGAGGTGGTGGGGTGGGGTGGTTGGGTGAGGTGGTGGGCTGGGGTGGTGGGGTGAGGTGGTTGGGTGAGGTGGTGGGGTGAGGTGGTGGGGTGAGGTGGTGGGGTGAGGTGGTTGGGTGTTGGTGTGGGGTGAGGTGTTGGTGTGGGGTGGTGGGGTGAGGTGGTGGGGTGGTGGCGGGGTGAGTTGGTGGGGTCAGGTGGTGGGGTGAGGTGGTGGTGTGGTGGTGGGGAGGTGGTGGGGTGGGTTGGTGGGGTGTGGTGTTGGGGAGGGGTGGTGGGGTGTGGTGGTTGGGTGAGGTGGTGGGGTGAGGTGATTGGGTGAGGTGGTGTTGTGAGGGGGTTGGGTGAGGTGGTGGGGTGTGGTGGTGGGGTGAGGTGGTGGGGTGAGGTGGTTGGGTGAGGTGGTGTGGTGAGGGGGTTGGATGAGGTGGTGGGGTGAGGTGGTTGGGTGAGGTCGTAGGGTGAGGTGGTGGTGTGTGGTGGTGGGTGACGTGGTTGGGTGAGGTGGAAGGGTGAGGTGGTGGTGTGGGGTGGTGGGGTGAGGTGGTGGTGGGGTGAGGTGGTGGGGTGAGTTGTTGGGGAGGGGTGGTGGTGTGGGGTGGTGGGGTGAGGTGGTGGTGGGGTGAGGTGGTGGGGTGAGTTGTTGGGGAGGGGTGGTGGGGTGAGGTGGTTGGGCGAGGTGGTAGGGTGAGGTGGTGGTGTGTGGTGGTGGGGTGAGGTGGTTGTGTGAGGTGGTTGTGTGAGGTGGTGGGGTGTGGTGTTTGGGTGTGGTGTTGGGGTGTGGTGGTGGGGTGAGGTGGTGGGGTGAGGTGGTGGGGTATGGTGTTGGGGTGAGGTGGTGGAGTGAGGTGGTGGGGTGAGGTGGTGGGCTGAGCTAGTGGGTTGTAGTGTTGCGGTGTGGTATTGGGCTGAGGTAGTGGGTTGTAGTGTTGGGGTGTGGTGGTGGGTTGTGGTGTTGGGGTGTGGTTTTGGGGTGAGGTGGTGGGGTGAGGTGGTGGGGTGTGGTGTTGGGGTGAGGTGGTGGGCTGAGGTGGTGGGGTGAGGTGTTGGGGTGGGGTGAGGTGGTGGGGTGTGGTGTTGGGGTGAGGTGGTGGGCTGAGGTGGTGGGCTGAGGTGGTGGGGTGAGGTGTTGGGGTGAGGTGGTGGGGTGGGGTGGTTTGATGGGGTGGTGGGGTGAGGTGGTGGGGTGGGGTGGTGGGTTGGGGTGGTGGGTTGAGGTGGTGTGGTGGGGTGTTTGGGTGAGGTGATGTGGTGGGGTGGGGTGGTGGTGGGGTGTGGTGGGGTGTGGTGGTGGGGTGAGGTGATGGTGTGGGGTGGTGCAGTAAGGTGGTGGTGTGGGGTGGTACGGTGGGTGGTTGGGTGAGGTGGTGGGGTGGGGTGGTGGGGTGGGATTGTGGGGTGTGGTGGTGGGGTGAGGTGGTGGTGTGGGGTGGTGGGATGTGGTGGTGGGTTGGGGTGGTGCGGTGGAGTGGTTGGGTGAGGTTGTGGGGCGGGGTCGTGGGCTGGGGTTGTGGGGTGTGGTGGTGGGGTGTGGTGGTGGGGTGAGGTGGTTGGGTGAGGTGGTGGGGTGAGGTTATGGGGTGAGGTGGTTGGGTGAGGTGGTGGGGTGAGGTGGTGGGGGTAGGTGGTTGGGTGAGTGGTTGGTGAGGTGGTGGGGTGAGTTGGTGGGGTGGGGTGTTTGGGTGAGGGGTTGGGTGAGGTGGTGGGGTGGGGTGGTTGGATGGGGTGGTGTGGTGGGGTGGTGGGTTGAGGTGGTGGGGTGGGGTGGTGGGGTGAGGTGGTTGGTTGAGGTGGTGTGGTGGGGTGGTGGGGTGAGGTGGTTGGGTGGGGTGGTGTGGCGTGGTGGTGGGGTGTGGTGTTGGGGTGAGGTGGTGGGGTGAGGTGGTGGGGTGGGGTGGTTTGGTGAGGTGGTTGGGTGAGGTGGTTGGATGGGCTGGTGGGGTGGGGTGGTTGGGTGAGGTGGTTGGGTGGGGTGGTGGGGTGAGGTGGTGGGGTGAGGTGGTGTGGCGTGGTGGTGGGGTGTGGTGTTGGGGTGAGGTGGTGGGGTGAGGTGGTGGGATGAGGTGGTTGGGTGAGGTGGTGAGGTGAGGTGGTTGGGTGAGGTGGTGGGGTGTGGTGTTGGGGTGAGGTGGTTGTGTGAGGTGGTGGGGTGAGGTGGTTGGGTGAGGTGGTGGGGTGGGGTGGTGGGGTGGGTGTTGGGGTGTGGTGTTGGGGTGAGGTGGTGCGGTGACATGGTGGGGTGAGGTGGTTGGGTGAGGTGGTGGGGTGAGGTGGTTGGGTGAGGTGGTGGGGTGTGGTGTTGGGGATTGGTGTTGGGGTGGGGTGGTGGGCTGAGGTGGTGGGGTGAGGTGGTGGGGTGAGCTGGTTGGGTGAGGTGGTGGGGTGAGCTGGTTGGGTGAGGTGGTTGGGTGAGGTGTTGGGGTGTGGTGTTGGGGAGTGGTGTTGGGGTGGGTTGGTGGGGTGAGGTGGTTGGCTGAGGTGGTGGGTGAGCTGGTTGGGTTAGGTGGTTGGGTGAGGTGTTGGGGTGTGATGTTGGGGTGTGGTGTTGGGGTGGGTTGGTGGGGTGAGGTGGTTGGGTGGGGTGGTGGGGTTTGGTGGTGGGGTGTTGTGGTGTTGTGAGGTGGTGGGGTGTGGTGGTGGGGTGTTGTGGTGGGGTGTTGTGGTGGGGTGTGGTGTTGGGGTGAGGTGGTGCGGTGACGTGGTGGGGTGAGGTGGTTGGGTGTGGTGGTGGGGTGAGGTGGTTGGGTGAGGTGGTGGGGTGTGATGTTGGGGATTGGTGTTGGGATGGGGTGGTGGGCTGAGGGGGTGGGCTGAGGTGGTGGGCTGAGGTGGTGGGGTGAGGTGGTTGGGTGAGGTGGTTGGGTGAGCTGGTTGGGTGAGGTGGTTGGGTGAGGTGTTGGGGTGTGGTGTTGGGGAGTGGTGTTGGGGTGGGTTGGTGGGGTGAGGTGGTTGGCTGAGGTGGTGGGGTGAGCTGGTTGGGTGAGGTGGTTGGGTGAGGTGTTAGGGTGTGGTGTTGGGGAGTGGTGTTGGGGTGGGTTGGTGGGGTGAGGTGGTTGGGTGTGGTGGTGGGATTTGGTGGTGGGGTGTTGTGGTGGTGGGGGAGTTCCATATTTGTGTGGGAAACCCAGCAGTAAGCTTAATGCATCAGTTAATGGCTTTTTGACTCAACCGCCTCATTTTATTTCCAAGTTTCTTGTCCACTCAATGTCAGCAGGTGTGATAAGAACTGGAATGATACAATCTCAACTCCAGTATTTAAAGCAACAAATCAAAGATGCAATTTGAAGTTGAAGTTGGAATCATCAGAAGGAAAAGTTAAATAATGTATTGGAGACATTTCAAGGCTGTGCCCCAGTTCACTGTTGTCTCCCTTGGTGTGCTGCTGGGGGCTGTGACGATCTGGAGAGACATACTATTCTCCAGGAATGGGCGGAATAAACCTGTGGCAGAAACAACGACGGTTTGGCCGCGGCTGCCCAGGAGGTGAGCAGCAGGAGCCAAGTGCCACGCTGCTGGATCCAGCGCAGAAAGTGTTTTAATGACCTGATTAGCTCAGGAAAGGTGAGTACAGTTGAACATTCACCTATATTCTGCTGTGTTCATCACCCCATACATCCTATTGTATGTCTCATCACTCCTAACACCCACTTACCTTGTACAGTCCCCCCTTCTTCTCTTTCTTTGCACCTCCTCACATCCCTATCTATCCATCCACCATGACCACCCACCCTAATAATTATGAAATCTTATGCCTCTTTTTGACAGTCACCCTCACCTATTACACTATATCTATCGGTTAGACTCATGCCATTACAATCACTCATAGGTCTGTTCCGTACCTCATTGTAGGAGAAGTGAGCAGAGAACATCAGGCAGAGGTAGAGAACCAGAGGTATCCCAGATCCAGTCATCTCACAATTCACAACTGTCGAGGAGGAGGCATTGGAAATCAGTGGAGTTTCAGATTCTCTGATCATGAGAGATGGGGAGACAAGGAGCTCTCAGTTACTGGGTGACACAATTAAACATCAGCACCAACATGTCAAATAACACTCAATCATGTTGACTTGATTTCAACGGCCAGTGAAATATGATCATCCTTAGAATGGTAATTTGCAACACATTCTTAACTTGCCAATTCATGACTAATTCTAGTCTTTTATTTCCGACAGGACCTTCACGTGTGCAGCAGAAGTCGCTGGGGGTCATGGATGATGATTCCTCAGAGCAGCTGTGCCATTTTGTGGGTGCACTGACAGAGGACTCGTGTAGACCATGCACCAACTTAGATACTCACACTTAGACATATAGTTGGGTTTTAACCTGCTGGCTCACACTTCACGAGTGAGCAAGTGCAGATAGTGGTGGCAGGGACAGTTGTAGAGAGTCAGTGTTGGATGGTGCTGCCCTCTCCAAGCTCTGTTCAAGTGGACACAGATGCTGTACTCTGTGGGATGTCGATCAAGAGGAGATTCGTTGAGTAGCAGCAGAGAAAGTGCAAGGCACTGACAGGTAGCAAGCCCAACAAGAGAAGGGACAGTTCTGGATTTATTCTTAGGGAATGAAGCTAGGCAGGTTGAAGGGGTATCAGTAGAAGAGCATTTTAATGATAGTGATCATAATTCAGTTGGATTTAAAGTAGTTAAGGAAAAGGGTGAAGATAGACCAGGAATAAAAGTTCTCCATTGAGACAATGCCAATTTTACTAAGCTGAGATGTGATTTAGCAAAAGTGGACTGGAAATAGATACTTGAAGGTAAATCAGTGACAGAGCATTGTCAGAAGCATTCAAGGAGGTGATAGCGAAGTTTCAGAGCAAATATGTTCCCTGAAAGAAAAAGGGTGGGACTCCCATACCTTAAAAAGCATAAGGTTAAGATAACACAGAAAAAGGAAGCTAATGTCAGATACCAAGAGCTCAATACTGCAGAAAGCTTAGACGAATATACAAAGCACAGGGGTGAAATTAAAAAGGAAATTAAGAAACCAAAGAGAAGGCATGAAAAACTATTGGTAAGTAAAATCAAGGAAAACCCAAAGTTATTGTATAAATGCAAAAGAGTAAAGGGATAACTAAGTAAAGAGTAGGGCCTATTTGAGACCAAAAAGGTAATCCATGTGTGGAGGTGGAAGACGTGGGCATGGGTGCGAATGAATACTTCCTGTCTGTTTTCTAAAAAGAGGGAGACGATGCAGACATTGTAGTTAATGAGCAGGAGTGTGAAATATTGTATGGGACAGACACAATGACAGAGGAAAAATTAAGGGATTTAGCATTTTTGAAAGTAGACAAATCACCAGGCCCAGATATAATATATCCCAGGCTGTTAAAGGAAGTAAGGGAGAAAATAGCAGAGGCTGTGACCATCATTTTCCAAACCTCTCTGCCGATAGGTGTGATGCCAAAGGACTGGGGAACAGCTAACATTGTATTGTTTAAAAAGGTGAAAGGGATAGACTGAGTAATAGCAGGTCAGTCAGCCTATCTTTAGTAGTAGGCAAATTATTGAAAAAATTCTGAGGGACAATATTAATCATCAGAAAAGGTCACTCTTCATGAATTTGTTCTGGCAAGGTCGTACCTGACTAACTTGAATTATTTTTTTGAGGAGGTAACATGGGTTGATGAGGGCAGCGTTTGATGTCATACACATGGTTTTGACAAGGTCTCATGAGAGAGGTTGGCCAAGAAAGGAAAAGTCCAATGGGATCCAAGGAAAAGTGGCAAAATTGACTTCATGGTAGGAAGAAAAGGATAATGGTCAGTGGGTGTTTTTGTAACCGAAAGATTGTTTCCAGTGGGGTTCCGCAGAGCTCAATACTAGGTCCTTTGCTCTTTGTGGTATCTGTTAATGATTTAGACTTAAATATAGGAGGTATGATTAAGAAGTTTGCAGATTATATGAAAATTGGCCGTGTGGTTGATGGTGAGGAAGAAAGCTGTAGACTGCAGAAAGATATGCATGGACTGATCAGGTGGGCAGAAAAGTGCAAATGGAATTCAATCGGGAGAAGTGTGAGGTAATACATTTGGAGAGGTCAAACAAGGCAAAGGGCGGCACAGTGGTGCAGTGGTTAGCACCGCAGCCTCACAGCTCCAGTGACCCGGGTTCAATTCTGGGTACTGCCTGTGTGGAGTTTGCAAGTTCTCCCTGTGTCTGCGTGGGTTTCCTCCGGGTGCTCTGGTTTCCTCCCACATGCCAAAGACTTGCTGGTTGATAGGTTAATTGGCCATTATAAATTGCCCCTAGTATAGGTAGGTGGTAGGGAAATATAGGGACAGGTGGGGATGTGGTTGGAATATGGAATTAGTGTAGGATTAGTATAAATGGGTGGTTGATGGTCGGCACAGACTCGGTGGGCCAAAGGGCCTGTTTCAGTGCTGTATCTCTAAACGAAACTAAACTAAATACACACTAAATAAGGAGGATTCTGAGAAGTGTAGAGGAACAGAGGGACTTTGGAGTGCATGTCGACATATTCCTGAATGTAGGACAGGTAGATAAAGTGGTTACGGCCTAAGGCATCTTAGCTGAGGCATAGAATATAAAAGCAGGGAGATTGTGCTAGAATTGTATAACTGCTGGTTAGACCAGAGCTACAGTACTGCATATAGTTTTGGTCACTACTTTACTGGAAGGATATGATCGCATTAGAAAGGGTACAAAACAGTTTACAAGGATGTTGCTAAGAATGGAAAATTTTAACTATAAGGAAAGATCTTATAGAATGGCGGAGCAGGCTCGAGGAGCCGAATAGCCTACTCCTGCTCCTAGTTCATATATTCAAATGTAGATGAAGTGTAGGCCCAATTTAAACTCTCGGGGCATCCATTACTGTGGTTGCTGTGTGACTGGTGAAGGATGACAGGGAAGACTGGGCAGCCCCTTGGTTCTCAGACAATGACCTTGAAGTAATGCTGGAGGCCGTGAGGGAGAGGAGGCAAGTCCTCTACCCAATGGGTGGCATGAGGAGGCCACCCTGACAGACAAAACAGGCTTGGGTTGAGATAGCAGCCATGTCAGCTGCAGAAGCATTGTTAAATGATCCTAGATTCAGTGCAGGGAAAGGTTCAATGACCTCATATGCTCTGGCAACGTGAGTGCAACCCCCAACCCTCAGGTCAGGCCTCTGAGCTTGCACCTTCTAGCAGACACACCAGGTGAGGCACCTCAGGGCGCATGCTGCTCCTGGGCTGTGTGCCAACTTACCCAACTCTCAGAATGGCTCACAGCCATAGTGTGCTGAGGAACTGTCACCAGTGAAACATGTAGCTTCTAATGAATTGGGGCTGATGTCATTGGCCACAAAGGACAGCACTGAATTATCTCACTCCTTTTTGTCCTTAGAATCATGGAAAGTATAAGGCACAGAAAGAGGCCACTTGGCCCATCGTGTCTGTGCCAGACAAAAAACGATCCACCTATTCTAATCCCACCTTCCAGCATTTGGTCCGTAGCCCTGCAGCTTACGGCACTTGAGGTGCATATCCAGACTCCTTTTGAATGAGTTTAGGGTCTCTGCCTCAACTACCCTTTTCAGGCAGTGAGTTCCAGACCATCACCACTCTCTGGGTGAAAAAGTTTTTCCTCATCTCCCCTCTAATATTTCTACTAATGACTTTAAATGTCCTTGCAGGAGAAATGGGCATAAAATTCGCGGGAAAGGGTGCTGTTAAGGACAGGTGGGAGACAGTGTGGGTGACATCCACTACTCACCTCCCAACTGACCATAGTCAGAAGCTTTTAAAAAAATAGTGTTTTAGTCTCCGAGTGTTTGGTCAAATAAACAGACAATCAACATGTTTTCTTGTAGGTTGAAAAAGGAAAGATAAATATTTATTTGAACAATACCTAAAATAATATTTACAACCTCACCCACTCACTCACACACACACACAAGAAATGATAGAGATTAGAGGACAGTATGCAATTAAGTCTGGTTGTTGTTTTCTGGTCAGAAATTTTAAATTTTGCAGGCCTGATGTTCCTTTTTTTGATTCACTGATGTACTGCAGATTCCTTTGATTAGACTCAGTCACATTCGATGGTAAGAATCCCATGAGAATTTCTCACATGGAGAGTTTTCCAGGTCCCCTTGTAGTCTCTGCCTCTGTGGGGTAAAGAAATTTTTAAAGATGTTTCAGAGCAGGATCTTCTTCTTGGTTGAAATGGATCTCTCAGTTGCTGACTTTCTCTCTCTCTCTCTCTCTCTCTAACTGTCTTTTGGATAAATCACTTCCTTGACGAAAACAGCTTATCATGTTTGGTTTCGGTCAGGTAACCACAGATGGGGCTGATTTTTACCAGCCCCCCCGATGTTGGGTGTCATGGCAGGGAGGCCTGGAAAATACCTCCGGGAGAGGCCCACCATGGGCCTAGAAGCCGGGTAGGCACCATCGCATTTTACCAGCGGCGGCGACACCTCGGGGCAGCCCCCACCCACCACCCCACCCCGCCGCTCAGTGGCGGAGCCTTCATTTAAATATTTAAATAAATTTAAATAAATACAAAAGCACTTCTCTTGTCCCGATGGCCGCGCCACGCCGATATTCCGGCCAGTGGCTGCAACTCCCGTGCTTTCCGATCTCTGTTCGGAGATCCAAGGCATGACACTGGTGGGGAGGGGGGAGGAGTTAATTTTCCAGGGTGGGAGGTGGCGGGGAGCGGCAAATGGAACTTTTGACAGAGGCTGGCCCTGCAATGATGCAGGTGCAGCACCCTCTGGAGATGCCTCCACAGGCACGTCCACAAAGAAGATGACCAGCATGGGCACCTCAGCCAGAAGCAGAGACAAGTGAGCAGGCTGCCTCCACCTCCTCTGAGGCCACAAGGGAAGTACCACATAGGAGTGACTGCATGGGGAGGCCATAGTGTCACACGGAGCATGGAGTGGGTCACTGGGGTGTCTTCTTACTGACTCTGTGCTCTATTTCCCTTTTTTAACACTGTATAAATAATGACAGTTTAACCCATACATCCCATGTTTTGGGAGAGCACAGCACAGGCTGTGACCCTGGTAGGAGCGTATTGCAGGATGCCTCTGACTGGTCCAGGCACCAGAGGTGCATCTTGAGAAGCTCGATGGACTGCTCAATGGTTGTCCTAATGGGCAGGCGACATTGGTGTAGGGCCTCTGGGCCTCTGTCTAAGGCTTTTTTAGATGGGTGAGGAGCCATCTCTTCAAGGGATATCCCTTGTCCTTTGGGATCCATCCATGTACTTTGGGGGTTAGAGTGAAGATCTGAGGCAGTCTGGACTGGTGGAGGATGAAGGAGTCATGCCAGCTGCCAGGAAAGTGGGCACACGCGTAGAGGAAGCTCTTGTTGTGGTGACAGACCAGATGAATGTTGAGGGAGTGGAAGCCCTTCCCGTTGATGAACCTGATTGGCCGGTCACTTCACACCTTGAAAGCCACATGAGTGCAATCGATGATTCCAGCAATGGAGGTGAAACCCACTGTCCTCTGTGTCTGCGAGGCTGCATCTGTTGTGAAATGAATGTATCGTCCAGCTCTGGCAAATAGGCATCAGTGACCTGCAAGATTCCACCAAGGCCCGCAGCTGATCCTTGGAAAGAGCCAAAAGCGAAGAAGTTCAAGGGCACAATGACTTTGATGACTGCTAGCAGGGCATGGCAACCAGTGCTGTGAGCTGTGAGGTCTTCAACAATGAGGGTAATCATCCGTAACTATCTGCCTGGAGAGTTGCAGTCTCTTGCAGCACTCTATTGTGGTTATCTCCAGATAGCTCCATCTTTGGCGGTAGATCCTATGTAGAGGGTATAGCATTTATATCCTTCCTGTATCTCATTCCTCTCCCTTACGTTCCTGCTGCCTGGGGCTCCACCCTTCCTGTGCCCATCATCATCCTGGGCCCAAAATCTGAGAGTCATAGTCATTTACGGCACAGAAAGTGGCCATTCTGCCCATCAAGCCAATGCTGGCCCTTCGTGGAGCAATCCAGTTCCACTCCCTCGCTCAATTCCCCATAGCCTGCAAGTTTATTTCCTCAAGTGCCCATCCAATTTCCTTTTGAAGTCATTGATTGTTTCCGATTCCATTACTCTCGTGGGCAGAGTTCCAGATCATTACCAGTCGCTGTGTAAAAAAGTTCTTCCTCACATTCCTCCTCCATCACTTGCCCAAAATCTTCAATCTGTGTCCCCTAGTCCTTGTGCCATCAGTTAATGGGAACAGTTTTTCCTTGTCTAACTTATCTAAGCCTGTCAAAATCTTGTAAGCCTCTAACAAATCTCCCGTCAATGTCCTTTACTCCAAGGAGAACAATCCCAGCTTTTCCAACCTCACCTTGTAACTAAACTCCCCCATCTCTGGAGTCATTCAGGTAAATCTTATCAGCACCCTCCCAAGGGCCCTCACATCCTGCCTAAAGTGTGGTGAACAGTACTGCACACAATCGTCAAGTTGGGGCCTAACTAAAGTTTTATAAAGGTTTAGCATAACTTCCCTGCTTTTGTACACTATGGCTCTATTTATGAAGCCCAAGAACCCATGTACTTTCCTCACTACTCTCTCAATTTGTCCTGACATCTTCAAAGATCTATGCACGTGCACCCCAGGTTCCTCAATTCCTGCACACTCTTTAGAACTGCGCCATTAAGTCTATATTGTCTCATCCTATCCCTTTTGCCAAAATGCATCACCTACACTTCTTTGTATTAAATTACACCTGCCACTTGTCATCCCATTCTGCTAGCCTATCCATGTCCTGTTGCAGACGATTTGTATCATTCTCACTGTTTGCCACTCCTCCAAGTTTGTATCATTGGCAAGTTTTGAAAGTCTACTCTGTATTCCAAGATCCATGTCATTTATATATTGTAAAATAATTAGTGATCCACTGTCTACCTCCTCCAGTGTGAAAACAACCATTTACCACATCTTGCTGTTTTCTGTCTTCAGACAATTTTAAAAAATCTAATTGGACACTGACCCTCCTATTCCATGAGCCTCAATTTTGTTAACCAGCCTTTTATGTGGCACTTTGTCAAATGCTTTCTTAAAATCCAGATAAACAACATCCACCACATTCCCTTCATCAACCTTCTCTGTTACTTCATCAAAAAATTCAATTAGATTCGTCAAGCATGATCTGCCTTTTACAAATCTGTGCTGGACATTCTTAGTTAACTTGAACCTCTCCAAGCTCTTGTTGATTTTTTGTCTCTGATAATACCCACCACTGATATTAAACCAGCTGGCCTGTAGTTTCTAGGATTGTCCTCACACCCTTTCTCATAATAAGGGTGTCACATTTGCCATTCTCCAATCCTCTGGCACTTCCCCCATATCTAGGGAAGATTGAAAGATTATGACAAGCCTTTCCGCTATCTCCACCCACACTTTCTTCAACAACCTGGGATGTAAGCCATCCGGACCAGGAGACTTATATACCCTAGTGCCCCTATTGTCAACTGCAGCCTTCCTTGTGCTCAAGGGTGGCTGCCCAATTGTTCTTGGCTGCTTTTCCCCCTGCTCTTCTACCTAGTGATGCTAGGAGGGTGAGGACCCCCCCACCCCCCACCCCGCGCCCAAGCACTTACCGCCCATTCTCCCAAGGGTGCCTTTTTCCCAATGGCCAAGACCCCTCCATGCTCTTTACCCTTTTATGGGTCTAAAGTAATTTCCAGGGTGGACAAGACCAACTCCCCACTTTGTACTCACCTCCCTTCAACTGGTCTAACCCAGGCAACATGTGCAGCTGAAGAACCCTGTGAGAATTTCTACATCCCTTGTTAATGAGCTGTTAATGAGCTCGTTAACCAGCTTAATTGGCCTTAATCGGGGATTGGGCAAGATTGCGACCCTGCCTCCCCCTTGCCCTACTGAACAGTGCTGCATTGCAAAACCGGTATCCCGGCAGCACCAATACTTTCGAGCCCCTTCCGTCTCTGTATTCGCACTGGTGATACCCAAACATTCAGCCTAACTGTTGACCTTGTTTCCTTTGTCGGCCAGAGAGATTGATTGACATTGCATTGACAATTATCACATTGTTGAAAGGGACAGTTACCCTGAACCATGAGTCTTAACTTTCTGGACACGTTTAATGGGCAAATGCAGCAAGATCTTAAAAATAATGAGGAGGTTAAAGGTGAGATGCCATTTGTGCATAGCAAACGGAGGAGCAGTACAAATCAGTTCGAAAATTGCAGAGATTCACATTTCACCAGGTATTGCTGCATTCCCTGTGTGTGTTTGCCAATTTGCACATTAATAACTGTGTGCATAGTTAACACACCATTATTGTTTTGAAGAACTTGGCTCAAGGGGAGAGGAGGGAGGGTGCAAAGGTGAATGAAGTGAAATGAAGTGAATTGGAGGGAGGGGAGTGGAGGAGAGGGAAGGGAGGGAGGTTTCTCCTCCCAAAGTGCTTCATAGTCAATGAATTATTTTTGAAGCGAACTCACTGTTGTAATGTAAGAAACATGGTAGCTAATTTACACACAGCAAGCTCCCAGAACCAGCAATGAGAAAAAATGAGCAGGAGATCTGTTTTTGGCCATCTTGATTGAGGCTAGAACACTGGGAGAACTCTCCTGCTCTCCTTTGAATAGTACAATGGGATCTTTTACATTTGTCTGAGAAAGAAGATGGGGCCTCAGTTTCATCCCTTCTGTCTACTTCACATCAATTGGATTCCCTTCACTCCCTTCCACTGCGTAACTAGTGGGCACTGAGATCACCACAAACAATCAAGGCTAACATCAGAAAACCTGCTCAGTGTGAATTACTATTGCTCAGGGCCATGGCTCTGTTGATTGTGTATCCTCAAGTTACTCTAGTGGAAACACTACATTCCCTCCAGTGCTCCCAGTGGAAAAGCTGCACATACTCCAACAACCCCAGCAGAGCAACGACAGATTCCCAACAATTCCAGTAGAACAACTACAACTTCTACAGTGATCCCAGCAGAATTGCGTTGCCACCTGCAATGATCTCAGTGGAAATATTCCTCATTCTATTTTGAAGAACAGGCGGACCTGGGAGGAGGCGACTCCAGAGCGGGACCTGTGGAAATAAAGAGCAGGGCTCGAGGCCCTCACCTACCTCAGACTGGAGCAGCAGCAGTCGGCGGAGGACCTGTTTGGGTCAGCGCACGCTGGATTGCAAAGGAGGGAAAAAAACTAACAGTGACACCATGGGAAGTCTGTAAGCTGATTAGTTGGGAAGTAACGGTTGTTATTACCTGTAAAATGGCTTAAAAAAATCAGGGAAAAAAGTTATTTTTTTCAAACCCTCAAATAGCTACCTTGTAATTGGTAAGGTTAGTACTACTAAGGTTTTGTTTCAATTAGTGTAATTTATTAATAATTACTATGTAGAATAGTGCTGTTTGGACAGAGTCAGCTGTGAGTTGTGTGTGAGGGATTTTACTGACTCGGGGAAAGAAGTGCTCTTTGCAGTCTTTCTTTTCTTTTCTGACTTTTCAGCCTCCACGGTACGGGGAAGAAGCTGATTGGAAAGTAACTGGTAAGTTATTCCACTTATTACATTAGCAAAAGTTAGTTTGTAAAGCTAAGTAATGGAAGGGCAGCTCAATCAAGCGGAATATGCCTCCAGTGGCATGTGGGAAGTCATGGATGCACCAGGTGTCCTTGACAAACACATCTGCAGCAAATGTCACCAGCTGCAGAAGCTTGAACTCCGGGTTTCGGTATGCGAGCAGCAGTGACTGGAGTCACTGTGGCACATACGCGAGGCAGAGAAAGACGTGGATAGCAAGTTTCAGGAGGTAGTCACCCCGGAGCTTAAGAGAGCACAGGCAGAGAGGGACTCGGTGGCTGCCAGACAGACAAGAATGTCAAGATAGGTAGTACAGGAGTCCTGAGAGGGCATCCCACTTTCTAACCAGTATTCAGTTCTGAGTGCTGATGGGAAGGAGGGTTCCTCTGGAGAGTGCAGTGAGAGTCATGACCAGAGCACCATGGGTGTCTCAGCTGTGAAGGGAGGGAGGAGAAAGGACAAGAGGGCAATGGTGATAGGGGATTCTATAGTTAGGGGAACAGATAGGCATTTCGGTGGTCGCAGACGTGATTCCAGGATGGTATGTTGCCTCCCTGGTGCAAGGGTCATGGATATCACTGAGTGGCTACAGGGCATTCTGGAGGGCCAGGGTGCACAGCCAGTGGTCATGGTCCACATTGATACCAATGATTCAGGAAGACAGAGGGATGAGGTCCTGCAGGCTGAGTTTAGGGAGTTCGGAAATTAGATTAGCAAGCAGGACCTCAAAGATAGTAATCTCCGGATTACTCCCAAGGCCATGTGCTAGTGAGTATAGAAATAGGAAAATACACCAGATGAATGCATGGCTGGAGAGATGGTGCAGAAGGGAGGGCTTCAGATTTCTGGGGCATTGGCCCCAGTTCTGGGCAAGATGGTCGACACGTGACCAGGACTGGGACAAATATCCTTGCAGGAAGATTTGCTAGTGCTGTTGGGGATGGTTTAAACTAACTTGGCAGGGGGATGGGAACTTGAGTGCAGTCTTAGATAGGGCAATTTCAGGGCAGGGAACAGGAGGCAAAAAATTTGCAAGTGACTCTGAAAGACAGAAGAAGCAAAGGTTAAAAAGTGTGCAACACAGGAATTTGGCAGTGTTAAAGGGTATTTATTTAAACTCAAGGAGTATAGTAAATAAAGCCGATGAACTGAGGGCACAGATAGACACATGGCAACATGATATCATTGCTATAACGGTAACTTGGCTTAAGGAGGGGCAAGAATGGCAACTGAACATCCCTGGATATACAGTTTTCAGGCGGGATAGAAAGGGAGATAAAAAAGGAGGGGGTGTAGCATTACTAGTTAAGGAATCAATAACAGCTTTGAGGAGGGATGATATGCTAAATGAATCATCAAATGAGGCCATATGGGTGGAGCTCAGAAATAAAACAGGGGCAACCACACTACGAGGAGCCCAATAGTGTGAGAGAGGTAGAAGAACAAATATGTAGGCAAATTTATGAGTGCAAAAATGATAGGGCAATAATAGTTGGGGATTTCAACTACCCCAATATCAACTGGGATACAAACAGTGTGAAGGGCACAGAGGGGACAAAATTCTTGAACTGTGTTCAAGAGAACTTTTTTAGCCTGCATGTAACAAGCCCAGCGAGAGGGGGTGCAATTCTAGATTTAGACTTCGGTAATGAAGCAGGGCAAGTGAAGGAAATAACAGTGGGTGGCCATTTTGGAGATAGTGACCATAATACAGTAAGCTTTAGCATAATCATGGAAAAGAACAACGATAAAACAGAAGTAAAAGTTCTAAATTGGGGAAGGCAAATTTTAAGAAACTGAGAGGTGACTGAGAAGGTGGACTGGATACAGCTACTTGAAGGAAAATCAGTGGAAAACCAATGGGAGGCATTCAAAAGCGAGATACTACAGGCACAGTGTAGGCATGTCCCCACAAAGGTAAAAGGTGGTACCGCCAAATCTAGAGCTCCCGGTTGTCTGGAAGTTAAAGCAGAGAAAGAAAGTTTATGATGATCACAAAAATCTTAATACGTTAGCAAACCGAGAGGAGTATAGAAAGTGCAGGGGTGAAGTAAAAAAGGAAATTAGTTAAGCAAAGAGAGGACATGAAAAATTATTGGCAAGTAAAATCAAGGAAAACCCAAAGATGTTTTATCAGTATATTAAGAGCAAGAGGATAACTAAGGAAAGGGTAGGGTCTATCAGAGATGTACAGGGGAACTTATACATGGATGCAGAAGATGTGGGCAGGGTTCTTAATGAGTTTTTTGTCGCTGTCTTCACAAAGGAGAGGGTTGATGTAGACATTGTAGTTAAAGAGGAGGTGTGTGAAATATTAGATAAGATAAGCATAATGAGAGAGGAAGTACTAGAGGGTCTGACATCCTTGAAAGTGGATAAATCACCAAGGCCAAATCGATTGCATCCCAGGTTGTTAAAGGAAGCCAGGGAGGAAATAACAGATGCGCTGAGGATCATCTTCAAATCCCCACTAGATACAGCAGAGGTACCAGACGATTGGAGGTCTGCAAACATTGTACCACTGTTTAAAAAGGGTGCGAGGGATAGGCCAAATAATTATAGGCCGGTCAGTCTAACCTCGGTGGTGAGTAAATTGTTAGAATCTATTTTGAGGGACAGGATAAACTGCCACTTAGAAAGGCATGGATTAATCAGGGATAGTCAGGATGGATTTGTTAAGGGAAGGTCATGTCTTACCAAGTTAATAGAGTTTTTTGAGGAAGTAACAAGAAGGATTGATGAGGTAGTGCAGTGGATGTGGTCCACATGGATCTTAGTAAGACATTTGACAAGGTTCCATATGGCAGACTGGTCAGTAAAATGAAAGCACGTGAGATGCAGGGAAATATGGCAGGTTGGATCCAGAATTGGCTCAGGGACAGGAAACAAAGGGTAGTAGTCGACAGATGATTTTGTGAATGGAAAGCTGTTTCCAGTGACGTTCCACAGGGCTCAGTGTTGGGTCCCTTGCTGTTTGTGGTATATATTAATGAAGGCGTGATTGGGAAATTGGCTGATGACACAAAAATTGGCCATTTAGTTGATAGTGAAGAGGATAGCCGTAGACTGCAGAAAGATATCAATGGTTTAGTTGAATGGGTGCAAAAGTGGCAAATGGAATTCAATCCAGAGAAGTGTGAGGTAATGCATTTGAGGAGGGCAAATAAAGTGAGGGAATACACAATAAACAGGAGGATAATGAGAGGGGTATAAGAAGTGAGAGACCTTGGAGTGCATGTCCGCAGATCCCTGAAGGTGGAAGGACAGGTAGATAGAGTGATGAAGAAGGCATATGGAATGCTTTCTTTTATTGGCCGAGGTATAGAATTCAAAAGCAGGGATGTAATGCTGGAACTGAAAAAATGCTGGTTAGGCCACAGCTGGAGGATTGTTTACAGTTCTGGTCACCACATTACAGAAAGGACATAATTGCTCTGGAGAGAGTCCAGAGGAGATTTACAAGAATGTTGCCAGGGCTTGGAAGTTGCAGCTATGAGGAAAGATTGGATCGGCTAGGGTTGTTTTCCTTAGAACACAGGAGGCTGAGGGGTGACTTAATTGAGGTGTACAAAATTATGAGGGGACTAGATAGAGTAGACAAGAAGGATCTATTTCCCCCAGCAGAGAGGTCAATTACCAGGGGGCACAGATTTAAGGTGATTGGTAGAAGGATTAAAGGGGACACGAGGAAAAGCTTTTTCACCCAGAGGGTGGTGGGTGTCTGGAATTCACTGCCCGGATCGGTGGTGGAGGCAGAAACCCTCAAGTCTTTTAAAAGGTACGTGGAGATGTACCTGAAGTGCTGTAACCTGCAAGGCTCTGGACCAGGTGCTGGAAAGTGGGATTAGAATGGGCGGATCGTTTTTTCAGCCAGCACAGACACAATGGGCTGAATGGCCTCCTTCTGTGCCATAATTTTTCTGTGATTCTATGGTTTTAAATCAAAAAAAGGAAATGTGCAGTAAAACTATTACAGTTCTAAGGATTGGAGGAGGAGGCCCTGCCTCCTTGTACTCCTCTTGGTGAGAGTCAGTCACTTTTTATGTGTGTGGTGGGTTGCTGTTGTTGATCTACTGCTTCTACTAGGAGGTGGTCTGGGGGGCTCCCAGATATCAAGCAAACAAATTGTCTCAATACTGAAGCCCACATCACTCCCAATGCAAGTTGAATCATGCTGGGAAACCTTTAATGGCTGAGGTATAGAATACAAAAGCAGGGATGTAATGCTGGAACTGTATAAAACACTGGTTAGGCCACAGCTGGAGTATTGCGTGCAGTTCTGGTCACCGTATTACAGGAAGGACATAATTGCTCTGGAGAGAATACAGAGGAGATTTACAAGAATGTTGCCAGGGCTTGAAAATTACAGCTATGAGGAAAGATTGGATAGGCTAGAATTGCTTTCCTTAGAACAGAGAAGGCTGAGGGGTAAATTAATTGAGGTGTACAAAATTATGAGGGGCTCAGATAGAGTAGACAGGAAGGATCTGTTTCCCCCAGCGGAGAGGTCAATTACCAGGGGCACAGATTTAAGATGATTGGTAGAAGGATTAGAGGGGACATGAGGAAACACTTTTTCACCCAGAGGGTGGTGGATGTCTGGAATTCACTGCCAGAAATGCTGGTGGAGGCAGAAACCCTGAACTCATTTAAAAGGTACCTGGACATGCATCTGAAGTGCTGCAAGCTGCAAGGCTATGGACCAGGTGCTGGAAGGTGGGATCAGATTGGGAGGCTAGTTTTATCATCCGGCGCAGACACGATGGGCTGTATGCCCTCCTTCTGTGCCATAATTTTTCTATGGTTCTATTGAATCAATGTACGCACCCACCTGGACACACTTCATCAAACTGTGCACTGCATTTAGAGAATTTAGGTGTAAATTTGCATCCTAAACATTCAATTAAAAATAACTTGACTGTAAGAAAAGGGAGACTGAATAGTGCAGTGGATTTGGAGCTCAGCTTTCACTTTTGGGACATTTGACTCAAATGCAGCTCAGTCTGATAGGATAGAATGGAAAGCTTCACTCTGTATCGAGCTGTGCTACACCTGACCTGTAAGTATCTGACTCTGACACTGGGAACAGTGCCATTTTCCAGAATTAAATCCATCATCTTAACACGTGTTTAAAATTTATAAAAATAAAAAGTCATAAAAAAATTCCCTCAACCCAGAAAGGAAATGTATAAACAAAAGAATGAAGAAACATGAAAATTTACAGCTTATTGGAAGCCTGCCTTCAGCCAGCTCACTACACTACAGAACCTGAGACAGCTTTTCATTGTTGCTCAATGTTTCATAAATACCTCTCTTTTCACCAAAATGGTGTTTTGAAACAAATTGAAATTGCACACTAATCCTACAGGCTAGACCCTCCAGGTCACACACCATCCTGACTTTTATTTAGATTTAGAGATACAGCACTGAAACAGGCCCTTCAGCCCTCCGAGTCTGTGCTGACCATTAACCACCCATTTATACTAATCCTACACTAATCCCATATTCCTACCACATCCTCACCTGTCCCTATATTCCCCTACCACCTACCTATACTAGGGGCAATTTATAATGGCCAATTTACCTATCAACCTGCAGGTCTTTTTGGCTTGTGGGAGGAAACCGGAGCACCCGGAGGAAACCCACGCAGACACAGGGAGAACTTGCAAACTCCACACAGGCAGTACCCAGAATTGAACCCAGGTCGCTGGAGCTGTGAGGCTGCAGTGCTAACCACTGCGCCACTGTGCCGCCTATATCGCCATTCCTTCACTGTCGCTGGGTCAAAATCCTGGAACTCCCTTCCGAACAGCACTGTGGGTGTACCTACCTCACATGGACTTCAGCGGTTCAAGAAGGCAGCTCACCACCACCTTCTCAAGGCAATTAGGGATGGGCAATAAATGCTGGCCTGGCCAACGACGCCCACATCCCATGAAAGAATTTTTAAAAATCTGATTAATACTGAACAAGCAGATGGAAAGGATAGCTAGATGGGAGAATTGGTAGACGATTGTGAGACTATTTGTTTAAACCTGCCCCATCAATGATTTTGATGTTCTATGTAATATGTGTCTACCCCATGTAGGGACATTGCAACCTGGTTGGTAAGCTTCACAGGGAAGAGACTTGATGCTCCTCAACTCAACTGTCTGCACAGCCACACCAACCAGTCTATTGGATGGAGACAGATGGCTTTCTCCATGTCAGGGTCACTTGCCTATGTAGTGTTTGATGGTCCTGGCTGACCATGACTGGAATGGAATTCAGAGATCTGCGTTTATACCAAGTGCAGCAGCATCTGCACCTGCACATTCTGTGTCACTCCGAAACAATGCAAAGAGAACATTATCAGCAAAGCATCCCATGATACTCACCCTGCCTGTGGGCCTCTCACTCCCAGTCTCCTGTAACTCAAATCCCTCCACACAAGTTCAAACACTGACTTAATCATCGCTTTCTGAACCAGAGCTATCAATAGAATGATCTAGGACTCATGTGCAGACTCCCTGGTACAATTTCTTAATGTCTCTCTGTGCTTCCAGTAGTTAGTGAGGCATCTGCCCTGATTACAATTATGCCCCACCTCACCCTGCTCTTACACTAACTGACCAAAAAAAAATCCGCTGATTCATCCTGTTTCGTTGTCATTCTATCTGTGCTCCTCTGTCACCCTATCTTTCCTTGGCAGCCATATCTTTCCATCTTTGTGTCTACCCCTGTATCTCCTTTTCCTTTGTCTGTCCGTTTCTCGCACTGTCTCTCCCTCTCTATTCCTCTCTTTTCCTTCTGATTTTTATGCCCCTTGCCTAATTCTATTTGTTTATCTGTATGCCCCTTTATCACCTGTAGTTTTGGCCACATCTGTCTGCTGACCTTTCTGTTCCTCGACTTTACCTTTGACATCCTTTTATCCTGTTACATTTATTCCAAGTTAATCCACAGCTAGGGAAACACTGTTTTGATTTACTGGCAGACCTGATAAAGAACTAGCAGTAAATTAATATCGTTATCAAGGGGATCAACAAGCCCCACTCGAGGACTATCAACATTCACACTTCAGGGCAGCATGGAGGGGAGAGCACAATGTGACAATCAGCTGATGGTAACCAGACCCCTACCCTGCAAATCCTTTTCTGAAGGAGAATATGCAATTCTCCTGGTGTCATGGCCACCATTTCTCCCTCAACCATTACCATCGCAAACAGATTAACCTGTCATTTATCTTGTTGCTCTTTGTAGGTCCCTGCTCTATGCAAATTAGCTGATGGATTTATGACCAAAGAACAGCGGCTTCATTCCAGAAGTAATTCATTGGCTGTGAAGTTCTTTGGGATCTCCTGAAGATGTAAAAGGCAGTGCAAAAATAAAATGCTCTCTTTATTTACACATAGAAATGTTTCTGTTACCTGAATCCTCATAACTTGTGAGTAAATTTATGGCACATTAGGAAATGTCTGTGTTTTTTGTGTAAGCAAGAACTGTGACCAAGAATACAAGATGATTGAAATCTTTCCCAAACTGCAACCTGTGCATTTCCTTGCTGATCAAGATTATGTGCTGAATAAAAGAAGCTGTTGTACAATAAATGATCTTTTCAGGGACACATAAAAGGTCACATCTCTTATCTCTGGTTTGACAAATGTCCCCACTATCTACAGAATTTCCTCTTATTGATCAATCTGCCATCAGTGCAGCTGAAATATCAGCATCAGCCCTTATCACCTGATCAGAGCTGTCACAGTAATGGAAGAAGCATCCAACAGAATGTCAACGTTAGACATTGATGACAGGGTTAAAGACCCAGAGATTTGTCACCATCCTTTGCCTGAAACTCTATCTCAGTGAAGACTGGGGTCAAACAAGGCAATGTCATTGTACCAACCCTCTTCTCCATCTTTCTTGCTTCAATTATACACCTCACCTGCAGAAATTTCTCCACAGGAGTGGAGATAATTTACAGGATGGATGGGAAATTATTCAGTCTTTGTCACCGCCACTTCAAAACCTCAGCCATGAGCTTCAGTACACGGATGATGGTTGTGTCTGCGCTCACTTGGAGGCTAAGTTCCAAGTCATTGTTGACTCCTTCACTGAAACATATGAGAGGATGGGCTTTGTTTTAAACGAAGGTCCTCTTCCAACCCACAGACATTATGCAACATCACTCCCCATTGATCAAGATCGATGATGAGATCCTGGAAAATGTGGATCACTTTCTGCTCGACAAGAGCAGACATAGATGAAGAAATTCACCACCAGCCTCTATGTGCCAGCTGAGCCTTTGGCCAACTAAGGAAAAATATTCAAGGTCCAGGACCTCAGACCTGGGACTAAGGTCATGGTTTACCGGGAGCCAGTGATCCTCATGCTCCTTTATGCTTCGGAGACTTGGACAATCTACAGCAGGCATGTCAAGCCACTGGAGAAATACCACCAATGCTGTCTCCGTGAAATCCTGCAATTCATTGGCAGAATAGGCAGTCTAATGTCAGCATCCTCTCCCAAGCCAATATTCCTGGCATCAATATTCCTAATCACCCAAACCCAGCTTCGCTGGGCAGCTCAGGTTGTTCATATGCCCGACGCCAGGCTTCGGAAACAAATAATCTCCTCCGAACTTCATCAGGGCAAGAGACTCCCAGGAGGTCAGAGGAAACTTTTTAGGGATGTTCTCAAAGCGTTCCTGAAGAGATCAAACATCCCACCAAATCATGGGAATCCCTGGCCTGCAACCCCCCAAAATGGACAAGGAGCATTCGGGAAGCCCTGAACAACACAAAAGACTTTGATGGGAGCTCACGGAGGCCAAGTACAGGCAGCAGAAAGAGTCCACAGCCCCCACAAGCAAATTATTTACTCACTCATTCAAACACTACCTGCCCCACATGTGGTAGAGTCTGCGGATGATGCATCGGACTCTTTAGCCATATTAAACAGACTGAACCAGAGTGGGTGCAAGTCATCCTTAATCCAAAGAAGAAAAAGAAGAAAGACCCATGCATTAGCTGAGTTCCTGTTCATTTCCACAGGACAGAGACTCCATTTTCAAAACCTGGAATTGGAAAAGTCATGCCATTCTTCGATTTGTTTTCAAAAATCGTGCCTTAGTTTCGATATGAACAAATCCTTTGGATGGTGCCATGGGTTAAAAAGAGTGTTTTAGTGTGAATGGGTTAGACTCAGTGGAAGAGTCAGTTACTAGGGGACATAGGTTTAAGGTGCAAGGGGCAAAGTTTAGAGGGGATGTGCGAGGCAAGTTTTTTACACAGAGGGTGGTGAGTGCCTGGAACTTGCTGCCAGGGGAGGTGGTGGAAGCAGATACGATAGCGACGTTTAAGAGACATCTTGACAAATACATGAATAGGAAGGGAATAGAGGGATATGGGCCCCGGAAATGCAGAAGGTGTTAGTTTAGGCAGGAATCAAGATCGGCGCAGGCTTGGAGGGCCGAATGGCCCGTTCCTGTGCTGTACTGTTCTTTGTTCTTTGTTCTTTGACTCAACTCAGGAGTTCAGGAGTTCATTGACACCAGGAGAAGCATTGTGAATTGCACAATGAAACCCCAACTATGGTCAAGATTGTAACCTTTCTTTTGAACGCTGAGAACTTTAAGAACAGAAAGTGGGTAGTTGGCCAAATAAACTAATTTCCTTTTTGATCCCTCTTAGCCCCAGCCGCTCACCTTTTTGTAATATCCCTCAATCTCTTCACTATCTGACTGTGTCCCAATTCACTATGCATTGTCTGCCTCAGCGATCTCCATGACCCTTTGTGTAAAATGATCAGATATCTCACTCCCAACATCTGAAACTCTTTATGTCCCTTGGTATTAGAACCCTTCGCCACAGTGAGCAACTTCCCTGAACCAGCTCATAGAAACATAGAAAATAGGAACAGGAGTAGGCCATTCAGCCCTTCGGGCATGCTCCGCCATTCAAAAAGATCATGGCTGATGGTCTAATTCAGTACCCTGTTCCCGCTTTCCCGCCCCATATCCCTTGATCCCTTTGGCATTAAAAAATATATCTATCTCCTTCTTGAATATATTTAATAAGCTCGGTCACTGCCTTCTCACGATTCAAAACTTCTATTGCCTCACCTTGAAACCTTCCATTTTCTAATGGTTACTGTTTGACTCTTTCCTCCAAATTCAGATTGACACCCGATTTTACCTTCAGAATGAAAAGAGGTTGATTTTCCTCTCCCTTGCTTCTGGGACTCACTCTATTCCTAGGCGCAAAGCAGAGGGGAAAGGCATAGGGATCCATGATGCTAGGTCTCTGCTCCTTTTACCTTGCTCGGGGATTCTCTGAGGGGGGACAGAGTGTTTACACTCCAATAAGACACAGCAATGTAAACGAGGTGCGATTCGGTGTGACAAACCTTCCTGTCTCGTTATCCTCCCTCAATGTCAGACAGGTATCTGAGGAGGAACAACCTTAGGCTATGCTGTTTTCGTACATTACAACAGTGACTACACTTCAAAACTACTTCATTGGCTGTAAGTGCTTTGGGATGAGCTGAGGTTGTGACAGGTACTATAGAAATGTGAGATCTTTGATTTTCCTTCTTTTCATTCAGTCCTCAAATCGGAACAGGAAGGTGGAGCTGAAATAAGCTGAATACATTTCATTAACAGGTACCAGACACCAGCTCTCAGCTTGAAGGCCTACTGGCTGCTGCTTTTAGACAGGCCATTACTAGAATATCCATCCCTGTTTCTAGGTATAAGGCCTTGCTGCGTAGTATCAGGCCTCTTCTGGGAGAGCATCTGGCCTAGACTAATGACAGGAACCCAGATATAACATTCGGTTCAAACTCAACAACCCTAGAAAAGAGAAGACTCAGGGGTGACCTATTAGAGGTCTACAAAATGATGAAAGGGTTTGATACGGTATATGTAGAGAAGATGTTTCTACTTGTGAGACGTGGATGGAGGTGGGTGTGGATCCAAAACTAGAGGCCATAAATATAAGATAGTCGTTAATCTTTGAAAAAACAGAAAATGCTGGAAACACACAGCAGGACTGGCTGAATCTGTGGAGAGAGAAACAGAGAGTTAACATTTCAGAAAGATGATCTTTGTTACGACCAGGTGAGAAAGAGGTCTCTGGTTCCCTTTCAGCCTTCACCTGGTCTTACTGCAACAGGGTTTTATTTTTAAACACACTGTGTTTTTAGTTCCCCCTTGGTGAATCCTTGTTCATCGCTTTCCAATTATAAGGCAAAGAAACCAGCATAAACAGACTTTCTTAGGTTTAAAGAAAAAAAGTTGAAACTTATTAAACTTAAACTCTAATTCGGTTAATGCCTATGGATACACAATGCACCCATGCTAGCATGCAGATGTGATACACACATGCAAATAGAGACAGAAAAAGCAGAAGAAAAATAAAATGGAAAGATTTGAGGCAAAATCTGAAGAGTTTTTGTAACGGTTCTTCGAGCTCACTATAAAGTCCTTGATTGTAGGTAGATCTTGCTTTTCGTTGGAGCCCTACTTTCTTCTTAAACCTTGTTCACTGTAGGAGACTTTTCTGTCTTGGGGTTTATGTGCCTTCAGTGGATGAGAAAGAGATGGGAGCAGACAGGAGAGATTTTCTCAGTCCAGGAGCAGACAGACACTCTGAGTTCAAATTGTTTGGACAATTCAGAAAAACCCAGGTTGCCTAGCAGGTTAGCCATGTGACTAACTAGTCTGACCATGTCTTGGATTGTATCACTGTAGCAGTCTCTGGAATGCTCCTCTTACACACAATGCCTTGTGGTCAAGATCGATTGTGGGTTGAATGTGTCAGGGAATGGTCCTTTGTCCTTCCAATCACCGTCTGCTAATATGCAAATGTATTTTCCAGCCATGGCTGATCTGTTCAACAAGTCCTCCCCTCATAAGAACATAAGAAATAGGAGCAGGAGTAGGCCATTCAGCCCATCAAGCCTGCCCCACCATTCAATAAGATCATAGCTGATCTGTCCCAGTCCTCAACTTCTCTTTCGGGCCTGCTCTGCCGAACCCTCGGCTCCCCGAGATTTCAAAAATCTATCTTCCTTCTCCTTAAATACATTTAGTGACCTAGCCGCCACAACTCTCTGAGGCAGAGAATTCCAGAGATTCACCACCCTCTGAGAGAAGAAATTCCTTCGCATCTCAGTTTTAAATGTGTGCCTCCTTATTCTGTAACTATGTCCCCTAGTTCGAGATTCCCCCACTAGTGGAAGCATCTTCTCAACATCTACCCTGTCAAGCCCCCTTAAAATCTTATATGTTTCTATAAGATCACTCCAATGAATAAAGGCCTAGCCTGTTAAGCCGTTCTTGATAAGACAACCCCTTCATCCCAGGATTCAGCCTAGTGAACCTTTTCTGAACGGCCTCCAATGCTAGTATATCCTTCCTTAAATACAGGGACCAAAACTGTACGCAGTACTCCAGGTGTGGCCTCACCAACACCCTGTACAGTTGTAACAGGATTTCCCTATTTTTAAACTCTACCCCCCTAGCAATAAAGGCCAAAATTCCATTCGCCTTTCTAATTACTTGCTGCACCTGCATGGTAACCTTTTGAGTTTCATGTACAAGAACACCCAGATCCCTCTGTACTGCAGTATTTTGTAGTCTTTCTCCATCTAAATAATAATCTGCCTTTTTATTTTTCCTACCAAAGTGGATTACCTCACACTTTCCCACATTGAACGCCATCTGCCAAATGTTTTGCCCACTCACTTAACCTATCTATATCCCTTTACATCTTCTTTATGTCCTCAGCACAACACACCTTTCACCTATTTTTGTATCGTCAGCAAATTTGGATACGCTACACTCTGTCCCTTCTTCTAAGTCATTAATGTAGATAGTAAATAGCTGAGACCCTAGGACCGATCCTTGTGGCACCCCACTAGTTACGGCTTTCCAACCTGATAAAGACCCATTGATCCCGACTCTCTGCCTTCTGTGTGTTAGCCAGTCCTCAATTCATGCCAACACATTACCCCCAATACACTGAGCTCCTATTTTGTGCAATAACCTTTTATGTGGCACCTTATCGAACGCCTTCTGAAAATCCAAATACACTACATCTAATGGTTCCCCTTTATCCAATCTGCTTATTATATCCTCAAAGAACTCTAACAAATTTGTGAAACATGATTTCCCTTTCATAAAACCATGTTGACTCTGTTTGATTGCATTATGTTTTTCTAAATGTCCTGCTATTTCTTCCTTAATAATGTGCTCAAGCATTTTCCCAACAACTGATGTTAAGCTAACTGGTCAAGAGTTTCCTGCTTTCTGTCTCCCTCCTTTTTTGAATAGGGGTGTCACATTAATGGTTGTCCAACCCACTGGTACCCGACTGGAATCCAGTGAGTTTTGGTATATTATGACCAATGCCTCCACTATCTCTGCAGCCACTTCTTTTAAAACCCTTGGATGCAGGTCATCAGGTCCTGGCGACTTGTCTGCCTTTAGTCCCATCAGTTTGTCCAGCACCTTTTCCCTCGTGATAGAGATTGCTACAAGTTCCTCCCTCCCATTTACACCTTGTTCATCTATTATTGTTGGGATGTTTATAGTGTCCTCCACTGTGAAGACTGATGCAAAATATTGGTTTAAATTATCTGCCATTTCCCTGTTCCCTGTTATTAATTCCCCATTCTCATCCTCTAAGAGTCCCACACTTACTTTAGCTACTCTCTTCCTTTTAATATACCCATAGAAGCTCTTCCTGCTCGTTTTTATATTTCTTGCCAATTTACTCTCGTAATCAATTTTCTCCCACTTTATTAGTTTTTTGGTCCACTTAGTCACTCCAGTAACAGTTTAAAATCAATGTTCATGACAAAATTAATGTGCCTCAATCTTGGCAGGTGGGGGTCTAGCATGACACCTTTCATCAGAACTTTTGCTTTTGTACGAAAAAACCTCTGCTGAGAGAGTGGTTGGAATGTGGAACTTCCTATCACATGAAATGATTGATGTGATTCTTTTTTTTTTTTTCTTTTGGGCCTCCTTATCTCGAGAGACAATGGATACGCGCCTGGAGGTGGTCAGTGGTTTGTGAAGCAGCGCCTGGAGTGGCTATAAAGGCCAATTCTGGAGTGACAGGCTCTTCCACAGGTGCTGCAGAGAAATTTGTTTGTTGGGGCTGTTGCACAGTTGGCTCTCCCCTTGCGCCTCTGTCTTTTTTCCTGCCAACTACTAAGTCTCTTCGACTCGCCACAATTTAGCCCTGTCTTTATGGCTGCCCGCCAGCTCTGGCGAATGCTGGCAACTGACTCCCACGACTTGTGATCAATGTCACACGATTTCATGTCGCGTTTGCAGACGTCTTTATAACGGAGACATGGACGGCCGGTGGGTCTGATACCAGTGACGAGCTCGCTGTACAATGTGTCTTTGGGGATCCTGCCATCTTCCATGCGGCTCACATGGCCAAGCCATCTCAAGCGCCGCTGACTCAGTAGTGTGTATAAGCTGGGGATGTTGGCCGCTTCAAGGACTTCTGTGTTGGAGATATAGTCCTGCCACCTGATGCCAAGTATTCTCCGAAGGCAGCGAAGATGGAATGAATTGAGACGTCGCTCTTGGCTGGCATACGTTGTCCAGGCCTCGCTGCCGTAGAGCAAGGTACTGAGGACACAGGCCTGATACACTCGGACTTTTGTGCACATTAATGGTTGTCCAACCCACTGGTACCCGACTGGAATCCAGTGAGTTTTGGTATATTATGACCAATGCCTCCACTATCTCTGCAGCCACTTCTTTTAAAACCCTTGGATGCAGGTCATCAGGTCCTGGCGACTTGTCTGCCTTTAGTCCCATCAGTTTGTCCAGCACCTTTTCCCTCGTGATAGAGATTGCTACAAGTTCCTCCCTCCCATTTACACCTTGTTCATCTATTATTGTTGGGATGTTTATAGTGTCCTCCACTGTGAAGACTGATGCAAAATATTGGTTTAAATTATCTGCCATTTCCCTGTTCCCTGTTATTAATTCCCCATTCTCATCCTCTAAGAGTCCCACACTTACTTTAGCTACTCTCTTCCTTTTAATATACCCATAGAAGCTCTTCCTGCTCGTTTTTATATTTCTTGCCAATTTACTCTCGTAATCAATTTTCTCCCACTTTATTAGTTTTTTGGTCCACTTAGTCACTCCAGTAACAGTTTAAAATCAATGTTCATGACAAAATTAATGTGCCTCAATCTTGGCAGGTGGGGGTCTAGCATGACACCTTTCATCAGAACTTTTGCTTTTGTACGAAAAAACCTCTGCTGAGAGAGTGGTTGGAATGTGGAACTTCCTATCACATGAAATGATTGATGTGATAACACGGATAAATTTAAGGGGAATCGAGATAAATACATGAGTGAGAAAAGCATAGAAGACTATGTTGATAGGGTGAGATGAAGTAATGTGAGAGGATGCTCATGAGGAGCATAAACACAGGCATGGGTTGGTTAGACTGTATGGCCTGGAAAGGGGCAGCACCAACTGTGCAGGTATATTTAAAATCCACTTGCTCATCTATCTAATGACACTAAGACAACCTTTCAGACATTTTCTCCCATCAGGAACAGAACATATCTTTACCGTGTCTCGCAACAAAACATTCGCTTGTTATTTCTGTGGATCGATGTAGCGAGAGATGACATGGTGGGGGTGGTGGTGGGGGCAGAGGTTTGAAGAGTCGGGCAGAGCCTACTCATGTAACCCTGTAACACCTCGAGTGGGAGGGGCTTGGGCTTCCTTATGACATATTTCCAGTCTGCTGTGTGACTGGCTCCTGGCTTCTTTGTGATGTCACCTGGAGACAGGATAATACCCCTGGTTACACACAATCGGTGTGATGTTACTGTGGGAGGAGCCGGAGTGACAGTGGATATTGTGAGTGAGTTTAGTCCTAATAAGTGGGGACAGGAAAGAAAACAACTTTTCTTTTCGTTCATAGGTTGTGAGTATCACTGGCAAGGCCAGCATTTGTTGTCCTTCCCGGTGGTGAGCCGCCTTCTTGAACCGCTGCAGTCCATGTGGGGTAGGTATACCCACAGTGCTGTCAGGAAGGGAGTTCCAGGATTTTGACCCAGCGACAGTGAAGGAACGGCGATATAGTTCCAAGTCAGGATGGTGAGTGGCTTGGAGGGGAACTTGCAGGTGGTGGTGTTCCCATGCGTCTGCTGCCTTTGTCCTTCTAGGTGGTAGAGGTCGTGGGTTTGGAAAGTAAAAAGTAAGTAATTCATTAAATGTCATTAATTACAAGTAAATTCAAAATAAATATAATCATAGTCACAAAAATACACCTTTTTATTTTAATTCATTTTTATTAATTTTTCAATTTTTTATTTTCAAGATATTAAGGATTACAGATATGGTAGCTAAACAGAAACTATTTCTGTTCATTGAGGACTTAAGGATTAGGGGCAATGTCTAAAAATTCGAGCTAGACCTTTCTGGAGTTGTCAGGCAAGCCTCCCACCTGCCAAAAATGAGGAAAATTAATTTCACCACATGAGCATTGATTTTGGACTGTTGTTGGTGAAGAAAGAACTTGCTTTAAAAAACAATTAGAGGCTGTGGCTGGACAGAGATATTAGCATAGCAACAGACAGTACCCCAAATGACAAAGGGGCTATTCCCTGCTCCAATTTAATCCACAATGGACTTTTGATTACCAGACGTTGAAGATGGAAAGGCTAGCATTCCAGGTTAACTGCTAAGATGGCCGACTACACAAACAGAGCTGGTTGGACCGGTTTGGGTCACATGGCTAACTTACTGTTGAAGTTTTCTGAATTTGAACTTCCAATAAGGAATTTGAAATCAGAACGCTGTTTGTTCCTGGACTGGAAAGACCTTTCTCCTGGCTGCTCTCATCTTCCTCTCACCAGCTTCGGAAACCATTGAAGACATATAAACCCCAAGAGAGAAAAGTCTCCTACAGTGAACAAGGTTTAAGAAGAATACTGGGCCCCAACAAAAAGCAAGACTACCTGCAATCCAGGACCCTACAGCAAGCTTGAAGCACAGTAAAAAAAAAACTCTTTGGAGAGTGCCTCAAACCTCTCCATTTTATTTTTCTTCTCTTTCCTGTCCCTATTTGCATGTGTGTGTCACGTGCGCATGCTAGCTTGGGCGCATTGTTTTTCCGTAGGCATTAAATGTATTAGAGTTTAAATTTAAGGTTTAATAAATGTCACTTTCCTTCTTTAAACCTAAGAAAACCTGGTGTGCTCATTTCGTTGCCTTATAATTGGAAAGCTGTGAACAAGGATTCACCAAAGAGGGAGCTCAAAACACAGTCTGTTTAAAATTAATCCCCGTTACAATAAGACCAGGTGAAGACAGTAAAAGGCCCTGAAACACCTTTCTCACCTGGTTGTGCAGGAGTGCAGTTTGGAAATGCTTGTTCACACAAAGGGTGGGAGAAGTTTGGAATTAATACTCAATCAATTGGTAAATTTGAACCTGAGATTGATAGATCTTTGTTAACTATAGTTATTCTGGGAGATAGGGCAGAGGAATATGGAGTTGGGTCACATATCAAACATGAACACTTTGAATGGTGGAACAGGCTCAAGGAGCTAAATGGTATGCTAGAGTTCCTATTTTCCATTGGCTGGAGTCATAACTAGGACCAAGGAAGATGGTTGTGGTTGTTGGAGGCCAAACATTTTCGCCCCAGGACAACACTGCAGGAGTTCCTCAGGGTAGTGTCCCAGGCCCAACAATCTTCAGCTGTTACATCAATGACCTTTCCTCCATCATAAGGTCAGAAGTGGGAATGTCCACTGATGATTGCACAGTACTCAGTGCCATTTGTGACTCCACAGATACTGAAGCAGTCAGTGCCTGCATGCAGCAATACCTGGACAACATTCATGCTTATGCTGTTAATTGGCAAATAACATTTGCGCCACACAAGTGCCAGTCAGTGACCATCTTCAGCAAGAGAGAATCTAACCATCTCCCCTTGATATTCAATGGCATTACCATCGCTGAACTCCCTCACCATCAACATCCTGGGGGATTACCATTGACCAGAAACTTAACTGGACCAGCAATATAAATACTGTGGCTACAAGAGCAGGTCATAGTTTGGGAATTCTGCAGTGAGTAACTCATCTCCTGACTCCCCAAAGTCTGTCCACCATCTGCAAGGCACAAGCTGGGGTTGTTCTCCTTGGAGAAAAGAAGATGGAACATTGAGATTTGATTGAGGTCTACAAGATTATGACAGGTTTAGATAAGGTAGACAAAGAAAATCTATTCCCATTAGATGATTGTGCAAGGACTAGAGGACATAGATTTAAAGTTTTGGGCAAGAGTTGCGAGTGGTAATGAACTAGAAATTGCTGCCTATGAGGGTGGTAGAAGACAAGAAGATGAATGATTTTAAAAGGAAATTGAATGGGTAATTGAAAGAAATAAACTTGCAGGGCTACGGGGTTAGAGCCGGGGAATAGGACTGACTGGATTTCTCTACAGAGAGCCGCCATGATGATGGGATGAATGATCTCTATGGCTCGACTACAATCATCGTTCTTTTTGCCAGGCATGACAACAGCCAGTGGAGAGATTCTCTCCCTATTACCATTGACTTTAATTTTACCAGGGCTCCTTGATACCACACTTGGTTAAATGATGTCTTGATGTCAAGGGCATTCACTTTCAGCTCACCTCTGGAACTTAACTCTTTTGTGCATGTTTGGCCCAAGGCTGTAATGAGGTCTGGAGCTAAATAGTCCTGTGGATCCCAAATTGAGCATCGGTGAGCAGGTTGTTGCTGAGTAAGTGCCGCTTGATAGCACTGTCGACGACACCTTCCATCACTTTGCTGATGATTGAGAGTAGACTGATGGGGCAGCAATTGACCAGATTGGACTTGTCCTGCTTTTTGTGGACAGAACATGCCTGGGCAATTTTTCACTTTGTCAGGTAGATGCCAGTGTTGCATCTGTACTAGAACAGTTTGGCTGGAGCATGGCTAGTTCTGGATCACAGGTCTTCAACAGTACAACCGGGGTGCTGTCAAGGCCCGTAGCCTTGGTTGTATCCATTGTGCTCAACTGTTTCTTGATTTCCCATGGAATTAATTAAATTGGCAGAAGATTGACTTTTATGCTGCTGGGGAACTCAGGAGGAAGGTGAGATGGATCACCCATTTGGCACTTCTGGTTTAAACACTTCAGCCTTGTCTTTTGTACTCACGTGCTGGGTTCCATCATCATTGAGAATGGGGTTGTTCGTGGAACCTCGTCCTCTGATTAGTTGTATAACTGTCCACCATCATTCACTATTGGGCATGGCGGGATTGAAGAGCTTTGATTGTCCATTGGTTAAGTGTATTAAACAATTACAAAGCTATGAAGACAGAGTTGGTTAAAGTAGAACAAGAAAATAGGTTGAAAGGTAAGATGATAGATAAGCAGTTGCAGTCCTTTAAAGAGATATTTCATAACTCTCACCAAAGATATATTCCATTGGGGTAGAAAGACTCTATGAGAAGGATGAACCATCCGGGGTAACTAAGGAAGTTAAGTATGGTACCAAATTGAAAGATAAGGCATACAATGCTGCAAATATCAATTGGAGGACAGAAGATTGGGAAAATTTTAGAAACAAGCAAAGAATGACTAAAAAAAAGTGAGAAATTAGAGTGAGAGTAAACTAGCAAGAAATATTAAAAGAGATAGTCAGAGCTTCTACAAGTATATAAAAAGGAAGAGAGTAGCTAAAGTAAATGTTGGTCCCTTAGAGGATGAGACTGGGGAATTAATAATGGGAAACAAGGAAACGGCAGAGACTTTGAACAAGTATTTTGTATCTATCTTCACAGCAGAAGACACAAAAAGCATCTCAAGAATAGTAGAAAGTCAAGGGACAAAAGGGAGGGAGGAACTTAAAATAATCACCATCACCAGAGAAAAAATACTAGGAAAACTAATGGGACTAATGACTGGCAAGTCCCCTGGACCTGATGCCCTGTATCCTAGGGCCTTAAAATAAGTAGCTACAGAAGTAGTGGATGTAGTGGCAGTGGTAGTGGTTGTAATCTTCCAAAATTCCCTGGATTCTGGAAAGGTGCATCATTTACAGTAATCCATCATTAAGGAAGTTGTAGCAGGGCATTTAGAAAATCATAACACAATCAATCAGAGTCAACATGGTTTTATGAAAAGGAAGTTGTGTTCCACAAATTTATTAGAGTTCTTTGAGGATGTAACAAGCAGGGTGGATAAAGGGGAACCAGTAGGTATAGTGTATTTGGATTTCCAAAAGGCATTCGATAATGTGAGACATAAAAGATTACTGCACAAGGTAATGTTGAGCAGAATATATTAGCATGGATTGAGGATTGGCTAACTAACAGGAAACAGAGAGTCAAGATAAATAGGGCATTTTCAGGTTGGCAAGCTGTAATTGGTGGGATGCCAAAGGGATCAATGCTGGGGTCTCAACAATTTACAATCTATATTAATGACTTGGATGAAGGGACAGAATGCACTGTAGCCAAATTTGCTGTCAATACAAAGATAGGTGGGAAAGGAAGTCATGAAGAGGAGACAGAGAGTCTATAAAGGGATATAGATGGGTTAAGTGAGTGGGCAAAAATTTTACAGATGGAGTATAGTGTGGGAACATGTGAAGTTGTCCACTTTGGAAGGACAAAAAAAGCAGAATATTATTTACATGGAGAGCAACTGTAAAATGCTGCAGTACAGAGGGATCTGGGTGTCCTTGTACATGAATTACAAAAAGTTAGTATGCAGATACAGCAAGTAATTAGGAAGGCAAATGGAATGTTGGCCTCTATTGTAAGGTGGATGGAGTATAAAAGTAGGGACGTCTTGCTACAGCTGTACAGGGCCTGGATGAGACCACACGTAGAGTATTGCTTACAGTTTTGGTCTTCTTATTTAAGGAAAGATATACTTGCATTGGTGGCAGTTCAGAGAAGGTTCACTCGGCAAATTCCTGGGATGAAGGGGTTTCTTTATGAGGAAAGGTTGAGCAGGTTGGGCCTTTACTCATTGGAGTTTAGAAGAATAAGAGGTGATCTGGCAGTGGCAGTTACCTGTCAATTAGCTGAAAGCAGTTGTTTCAGTAAATGTTAATTACTGTAGTAGCTCGCTAGTGACTCACCAGAGGCTCTATAACAGCAGTCAGGTTTTCAAGCCGCACGGAGTGAGGGGCGCATGGAGTGGTGACTTGCCAAAGTGAGATGTAGTTTGAAGGTTGGAATTTGGTTCATGTGGAAATTTGGTGCAGAGGGGGAAAGAGGAATTGACATGTGATGTTGCAGCAAAGAAGGTAAGTGAGCATTTTTTTCTTTTTTTCTCTTATCTAAACTAAGGAATATTAATTGGAGTTAGTGTAACAGTAATTGGAATAATAAGAATAAGAATCTTCTGAGACTCAGGTAATTTATTAGCAAGGATTTATTAGGCGTGGGACTTAGTAGTAATCGGGTTTATTAATTATAAGTTAATTAATCAAATAGTTAATTAAAACACAATAAAGGCCGCAGGGCAGATAATGTGTTGCGGCTGTTACATGTGGGAACTGGTGAACACCCAGTCTAATCCATGGCAACCACATTTGCAGCTCGAGGAGCTTCGGATCAGAGTGGATGAGCTGGAGGCCGAGCAACAGACACTGCGACGCATCGGGGAGAGGGAAAGTTTCCTGATTACTTTGTTCCAGAAAGCAGTCACACCTCATAGGATAGAGTCTTCTGATTTGGTCAGTGGTCAGGGACAGAAGGGTGTGACTGCGGATGAGGTAGGTAAGGGAATTGGGAAGGCAGAAGTGGAGGAGCCTCAGCCCTTGCAATTGTCCAATAGGTTTGAAGTCCTTTCAGCTTGTACAGATGATACTGAGGGCTGCAGGATGGATGAGCAAACTGACTATGGCACCATGGTACAGGAAGCCATTCAAGTGGGGCGGGGGGTGGGGGGGGGGGTGGGGGGTTGGCGGTGGTGGGGGTGTAAATAGGGATGTAGTGTAGTCGGGGACATTATAGTCAGGCGGATAGACACAATTCTCTGCAGCCAAGAGCAAGAGTCCAGAAGTCTGTGTTGCCTGCCCAGTGCCAAGGTTCGGGACATCTGCTCACGGCTGGAGAGGAACTTGCAGTGGGAAGGGGAGGATCCCGTTTTCATGTGGGTACCAACGACATAGATAGGACTAGGAAAGAGGTTCTAAATCGAGAGTATTAACAGCTAGGGGCTAAATTAAAAATCAGAACCTCAAAGCTCATAATCTCTGGGTTATTACCTGAGCCACGGGCAAATTGGCATACGGTAAATAAGATTAGAGAGTTAAATACATGGCTCAAAGATTGGTGCGGGAGAAATGAGTTTTGATGCATGGGGCACTGGCATCAATACTGGGGGAAGTGGGAGCTGGACCGTTGGGACAGTCTTCACCTGAACTGTGCTGAGACAAGAGTTCTGGCGAGTCGTATAACTAGGGCAGTAGAGAGGGGGTCTTGAGCAAGGCCAGTATTTATTGCCTATCCTTAGTTGCCCTGAGACAGTGCTGGTGAGCTGCCTTCTTCCTGAACTTCTGCAGTCCATGTGGTGAAGGTGCTCCCACAGTGCTGTTTGGTGGGGAATTCCAGGATTTTAACTCAGCGATGATGAAGGTATTGAAGTTCTGTCACATTAAATCTAATGAAACTTCCACCTTTGAACTCTTCCATTCCTTGAAAATGCCATGTATTTCCCAATGACAGATTTCCAGGACCAAGAGACAAGCAGAAGATCGACAGATATGAATGGATAGAATGAATGAAGTGGTGAAAGCTTACAGAATGAAAAATCATGTAAAAAGGGTGAAAGTTATGTAGAATGGAAGAAATAATGTTGGGAAAGCAGAGGTCAAGATAAATGGTCAACAGCTGGAACAGATAACATAATTTAAACATCTGGGAAGCATCCCGTCAGAAGATAGTTACTGCATAATGAAATCTGAGCTAGAAAAGCATTGGCAAAGGCTGCATTCACCAAACATGCAGAATTACTCTTTATAGGAATGAATAGCGATCTTAAGAATTATCAAGACTGCAGTTTGGAGTGTCTTGTTGTGCGGGGTGAAATATGGATCTTGAGAAATGCGAACATCTAAAGATTAGAAAGGTGTGAAATGTGGTTCTGGAGAAGGATGGAGCGGGTCACTTGGAGAGACCACAAGAGCAATGAAGAGGTCCTCAGGATGGAGGAGGAGGATGGATTGTTAGTAATATCATCAAGAAAAGGTTGGATTGGCCATAATCTAAGGCATGAGAACTTGCTGAAGGAATTGATTGAAGGAAGATTAGAAGAATGTAGACCAAAAGGGAGAAAGAGATGATGATGTTAGACAACTCTAAATTGAAGATGGAAGGTTCCTACAAGCAACTGAAGAGGAAAGTGCAAGACCGTGAGGAGTAGAGAAATAAACAGAGGACTTACATTTAGGTAGATCACTATCACAAGAGACAAGAGCCAGAGACAAAAAAAAATAGGATATGTTCAGTCGCACTCTTCAATATCCACCTTGCTCATCTATCTAATGGCTCTTTTCCTCAATCAGCAGCAGAACATCTCTTTAATGTCTCCGCACCTAAACATTGTCTTGTCATGCTTTTAGATAGATGAGGACATGATGGCAGGGAGGTTGTGGGTAGACATTGAACTGTCAAATCACACATGAGGAGGCTGGGACAGAGGATTCATGAAGGGTAATTTTGGGAGGCTCTGTTCCATATTGGGGGCATTATTAGATGGGAGTTGGGGTCAGGCACAGGACCATAACACTATCGGACAGAATCTGTAACCTGCACTCATGCCCAGTGGGACTGTACACTCAGATCACAGCCTGGTCATGAGAACCTTTAACACCTTGAATGGGAGGGGCTTGGGCTGCTTTGTGACACAGTTCCAGGCTGCTGTTGTGATTGGCTCTTATTTCTTTGCTTTGTCGCATGGAAACAGCTTTTCACCCCTGGTTACCCAGAGTCATAGAGTGATACAGCCAACATCAACCACCCATTTATACTAATCCTACATTAATCCTATTTTCCCTCTCCCATCCCCACCTTCCCTCAACTCTCCTAACACCTACCTATACACTAGGGACAATTTTTACAATGGCCAATTTACCTATCAACCCACAGTCTTTAGCATGTGGGAGGAAACCCACACAGTCACAGAGAGAACTTCCAAACTCCACACAGGTAATACCCAGAACCGAACCCGGGTCGCTGGAGCTATGAGACTGCGGTGCTAGCCACTGCACCACCCCTGTGCAGTTAATGGATGTAACTATGGGAGGAGCTGGAGTGACAGCAGATATTGTGAGTTTACTTCATATAAGTAAGGGAAAGGAAAGAAAAGATTTATTAATGTTAAAGTAACTGAATCAAATGCAATAATGATGAATATGTTCATATTATGCTGGGGAGGCAGCCAACATCCCCAGCATATACACCCTACTGAGCCTGTGGCGCTTGAGATGGCTTGGCCATGTGAGCCGCATGGAAGATGGCAGGATTCCCAAGGACACATTGTACAGCGAGCTCGTCACTGATATCAGACCCACCAGCCATCCATGTCTCCGCTTTAAAGACGTCTGCAAATGCGACATGAAATCCTGCGACATTGACCACAAGTCGTGGGAGTCAGTTGCCAGTGATCGTCAGAGCTGGCGGACAGCTATGAAGGTGGGGCTAAAGAGAGGCGAGTCGAAGAGACTTAGCAGGAAAAGAGACAGAAGTGCAAGGAGAGAGCCCTGACAATTTTATCTGCAGCGCCTGTGGAAGAGTCTGTCACTCTAGAATGGGCCTTTATAGCCACTCCAGGCGCTGCTTCACAAACCACTGACCACCTCTAGGCATTTACCCATTGTCTCTTGAGACAAGGAGGCCAAAGAAGATTCATATTATAAAATATAAATTTTAATATTATAAAATATGATGTTTTATCAATACAATAAGAGTAAGAGGATAACTTAGGAGAGAGTAGGGCCAATAAAAGACCAAAAAGGTAACCTAAGTTTAGGGGTAGAAGAGGGTGGTAGTCGAGGGTTGTTTTTCAGTTTGGAGGCCGGTGTGCCGCAGGGATCGGTGCTGGGTCCTCTGTTGTTTGTCATGTATATTAATGACTTGGATGTGAATGTAAAGGGGCATGATTAGTAAGTTTGCAGATGACACCAAAATTGGTGGTATAGTGGACAGTGAAGAAGGTTGTCTAAGGTTACAACAGAGGATAGATCAACTGAGTAGGGATGTCATGTTACAGTTGCACATAACGTTGGTTAGGCCGTATTTGGAGTACTGTGTGTAGTTCTGGTCGCCGCACTACAGGAAAGATGTGATTAAGCTGGAGAGGTGCAGAAAAGATTCACAAGGATGTTGCCTGGTTTGGAGGGCTTGAGTTATAAAGAGAGATTAGATAGGCTGGGTCTGTTTTCCCTGGAGCGAAGGAGGCTGAGAGGGGACATGATAGAGGTATATAAAATTATGAGAGGCATAGATAGGGTAGATAGCCAGAGTCTGTTTCCCATGGTAGGGGTGACTAAAACTAGAGGGCATAGATTTAAGGTGAGAGGGAGGAGGTTTAAAGGGGGTCAAAAGGGTAAATTTTTCACACAAAGAATAGTGGGTATCTGGAATGAGCTGCCTGAGGAGGTGGTGGAGGCAGGAACAGTAGCGACATTTAAGAGACATCTGGACAGGTACTTGAATGAGCAAGGCATAGAGGGATATGGAATTAATGCAGGCAGGTGGGATTAGTATAGTTATGGTCGGCATGGACGCGGTGGGCCAAAGGGTCTTCTGAATGTTGAGTGTAAGCCCCATCTTCTCATATGTCTCAATAAATACACTGATGATTCTCTGAAGATCTATTTCTGACACAGCACTTACTGCAGCATCATCAGAGTACTGGAGGTCAATGACTGAAGTCGGAGTGGTCTTAGTTTTTGAATGGAGTCATCAGAAATTAAATAGTTTATCATCCATTTGATAAATAAGCTACACTCCAGCAGAGAGCTTGTCTCTGGTCAGATGGAGCATGGCTGCTAGGAAGATCGAAAAAAGAGTGTGGGCGATGACACAACTTTGTTTGACTCTTGTCTTAACCTCAAAGGGGTCTGTAATGGATCTGTTGCTGAGGATTACTGCTCACATATCATCATGAAGCAGGTGAAGGATGGTGACGAATTTTAGAGGACCTCTATATTTCAACGGTTACCGTGAAGACCTGTTAGGAATCCTAGAAATACACAGCAGACGGGGCTGTGGCAAACAATTCCTCAACGGTAGAACAGGCGGAGGAAGATATGCCATCCAAAATATCTCAATGGCTGTTCTGGTGGACAAAGGCTGCAGCAGAACAACGCTCCGCCCCCCCCCCCACCCCCCAACAGTCGCCTTGGTTTCCTTACCAATGGATCAAGGTGTTGTTCTGTCAAGATACGTGTGGAAGCTGGTGTGCAACAGTTTCTCCACATTAAAAGATGTCACACACAGGTGTCTTCCTTTCCGAGTACATCCTCCAAACCCTTCAGCGACCAGCAAATGGGGACGGAGTAGGATTGTGTTGTCTGGAAGCTTCTAGTCATGATCTGGCACGGAGGTGGCAGTTACAAGCTCAAGGAACATCGAGGCAGCTATAGAATCACAGAATAATACAGTGCAGAAGAGGCCCGACAGCCCATCGAGTCTGCATCGATGCATTAAAAACACCTGACCTGTCTTCGTAATCCCATTTGCCAGCACTTGGCCTATAGCCTTGAATGTTATGACGTGCCAAGTGCTCATCCAGGTACTTTTTAAAGGATGTGAGGCAACCCACCTCTACCACCCTCCCAGGCAGTGCATTCCAGACTGTCATCACCCTCTGGGTAAAATAGTTCTTCCTCAAATCCCCCTTAAACCTGCTGCCCCTCACCTTAAACTTGTGTCCCCTCGTAACTGACCCTTCAACTAAGGGGAACAGCTGCTCCCTATCCACCCTGTCCATGCCCCTCATAATCTTGTACACCTCGATCAGGTCACCCCTCAGTCTTCTCTGCTCCAGTGAAAACAGCCCAAGCCAATCCAACCTCTCTTCATAGCTTAAATATTCCATCCCAGGCACGATCCTGGTGAATCGCCTCTGCACCCCCTCCAGTGCAATCACATCCTTCCTATAATGTGGCGACCAGAATTGCACACAGTACTCCAGCTGTGGCCTTACCAAAGTTCTAGACAACGCCAACATGACCTCCCTGCTTTTAAAATCTATGCCTCGATTGATAAAGGCAAGTGTCCCATATGCCTTTTTCACCACCCTATTAACCTGCCCTTCTGCCTTCAGAGATCTATGGACAAACAGGCTAAGGTCCCTTTGTTCCTCGGAACTTCCCAGTGTCAGGCCATTCACTGAATACTTCCGTGTTACATTACTCCTTCCAAAGTGTATCACCTCACACTTTTCAGCGTTAAATTTCATCTGCCACTTTTCTGTCCATTTGACCATCCCTTCTATATCTTCCTGTAACCCAAGACACTCAACCACACTGTTAACCACTCGGCCAATCTTTGTGTCATCCGCGAACTTACTGATCCTGCCCCCACATAGTCATCTATGTCGTTTATATAAATGACAAACAATAGGGGACCCAGCACAGATCCCTGTGGTACGCCACTGGACACTGGCTTCCAGTCACTAAAACAGCTGTCTGTCATCACTCTCTGTCTCCTACAGCTAAGCCAATTTTGAATCTGCCTTATCAAGTTACCCTGTATCCCATGTGCATTTGCTTTCTTGTGGGACCTTGTCAAAGGCTTTGCTGAAATCCATGTAAACTACATCAACTGCACTACCCTCATCTACACACTTGGTCACATGCTCAAAAAATTCAATCAAATTTGTTAGGCATGACCTCCCTCTGACGAAGCCATGCTGACTATTCCTCATCAAATTTTGCCTCTCCAAGTGGAGATAGATTCTCTCCTTCAGAATTTTCTCCAATAGTTTCCCTACCACTGACGTGAGACTCACTGGTCTACAGTTCCCTAGCTTATCTCTACAACCTTTCTTAAATAGTGGGACCACATTAGCTGTTCTCCAGTCGTCTGGCACCTCCCCCGTGGCCATAGAGGAATTAAAAATTAGGGTCAGAGCCCCTGCAATCTCCACCCTCGCCACCCACAGCATCTTGGGACACAAATCGTCTGGACCAGGAGATTTGTCCACTTTTAAGCCTGCCAAAACCTCCAATACCTTGTCACTCCCGATGACAATTTGCTCAAGAACCTCACAGTCTCTCTCTCTGAGTTCCATATCTACTTCTTCATTCTCTTGGGTGAAGACAGATGTGAAGTATTCATTCAACACCCTACCAATGTCCTCTGGCTCCACCCACAGATTTCCCCCTTGGTCCCTAATGGGTCCTACTCTTTCGCTGGTTATCCTCTTCCCATTGATATACTTATAGAATATCTTGGGATTTTCCCTACTTTTACCAGCCAGAGCTTTCTCCTATCCCCTCTTTGCTCTCCTAATTGCTTTCTTAAGCTCCATCCTACACTTTCTGTACTCCACTAATGCTTCTATTGATTTGCTCTCCTTGTATTTGCTAAAAGCCTCTCTTTTCCTTCTCATCGTACCCTGAATGTTTCTGGTCATCCATGGTTCTCTGGGCTTGTTGCTCCTTCCTGTTACCCTAGAGGGAACATGTTGGGCCTGTACCCTCCCCATTTCCTTTTTGAATGTCCCCCACTGCTCTTCTGTAGATTTCCCGACAAGTAACTATTTCCAGTCTACCTTGGCCAGATCCTGCCTTCTTTTACTAAAATTCGGTCTCTGTCAATCCGAAACCTTTTTTTGCAACTTGTCTATTTCTTTCTCCATAACAAGCTTAAATTGTACCATGTTGTGGTCACTATCACCAAAATGCTCCCCACCAACACATCAACCACCTGTCCGGCTTCATTTCCCAGAATTAGGTCCAGCACTGCACCCTCCCTTGTTGGATCCTCTACATATTGAGCTAAAAAGTTCTCCTGTATACATTTTAAGAACTCCACTCCATCTAAGCCCTTAACACGATGACTATCCCAATTATTGTTGGGAAAGTTGAAATCACCGAATATAATTACCCTATAATTATTTTTACACACCTCTGCGAATTGCGCACATATTTGCTGCTCAATTTCCCGCTGACTATCTGGGGGTCTATAATAAACACCTAGCAATGTGGCTGTCCATTTTTTATTCCTAAACTCTACCCATAAAGCTTCATTTGATGCCCCCTCCAAGATATCATCTCTCCTTACTGTAGTAACTGACTCCTTAACGAATATTGCAATGCCTCCTCCTCTTTTACCCCCTCCTCTGTCTTGCTTGAAGATTCTACATTCCGGGATATTGAGCTGCCAATCCTGCCCCTCCCTCAACCATGTCTCCGTGATGGCTACAATATCACAATTCCATAAACTTTACTTTCTTCTGAAAGGGAAAATCAGAAGAAGAACACAGAATTCACGGAGTTGGATTTGCCATCAAGAATGAACTTGTCAGCCAGCTTCATGACTTCCCTCTTGGAAGTAATGAGCGCCTCATGACTCTTCATTTCAAACTGGCAAGGAGCCAATATGTCACCGTGATCACTGCATATTCCCCATCTCTAGATACTGCTGACGAAACTAAGGAAGATTTCGAAGCCAAATGGGATCAAGCGCTCTGTGGGATTCTGAAGGAGGACAGGTTTATTCTTATCGCAGATTTCAGTGCTAGAGTTGGAAAAGATTCCAATCTCTGTAATGGAACCATTGGCAAGGAAGGAATTGGAAACGGCAACTCCAACAGCATTCTTTTCCTTACCAAATGTGCAGAACATGGGCTCCTCATCACCAATACCTTGCTCCATCAGAAGAACAAATACAGAACGTCATGGCAATACCCACAGTCCGAACACTAACACCTGATCGATTATGTTGTTGCCCGTGCCCGGAATCACAAAGATATTCGCACCACCAGAGCTATGACAGGAGCTGATGACTGCTGTCATCGACTTATTCGTTCAATTGTGTCCATCAAACTGGCTCTCAAACGACGGATGCAACAGAAGAAATGTCCACGAAAGATCAACGTCAAAACTCTGAAGCACCAATCAAAAGAGACCGATTCCAACAATGCCCTTGGAGAAAAACTTGCAAACTTCAATCAAGAACAGAAGAAGAGTGTCCACAGTGCTTGGGATGTCCTTAAGTCCAATATCATCAATGCCTGCAAAGATATACATGGATTTTCTGTCAGGGAACATCAGGACTGGATTTTTTTTTTAGAGATACAGCACTGAAACAGGCCCTTCGGCCCACCGAGTCTGTGCCGACCATCAACCACCCATTTATACTAATCTGACACTAATCCCATATCCCTACCACATCCCCATCTGTCCCTATATTTCCCTACCACGTACCTATACTAGGGACAATTTATAATGGCCAATTTACCTACCAATGTGGATTGATGAAATTGATCAGGGCATCAATGAACTGATTGATCGCAAGCGCAAGATTTTCTGTGCCTGGCACAATGACCCAAACTCAAAGCAAAAGAAGGTTCTGAAGAAGGGTCACTGACCTGAAGCGTTAACTCTGCTTCTCTCTCCACAGATGCTGCCAGACCTGCTGAGTATTTCCAGCATTTCTTGTTTTTATTTCAGATTTCCAGCATCTGCAGTATTTTGTTTTTATCAAAGCAAAAGAATCTGGTTTACCAACAAGCAAAGGCAGAGGTACCCCCAAAATGAAGAACAGGTGGTGGACAGATAAGGCAAAGGAAATTCAGCATCTCGCTGACATGAATGACCCAAGTACTCAAGGACCAGCTTCTTTGAAGCCTAAGGATGAGGGAGATCTGATCAAGGAAATGGAAGCTGTCAACACCCTTTGGAAGGAGCACTTTGAAGACCTTTTCAATCAAGAATCTATTGTTAATGAGAATGTTTTCAACTCCATCCCACAGCAAACAGTTAGAGATGAGCTCGGAACTCCACCAATGCCTAAGGAGGTGATGAAAGCCATCACACAAATGAAGAACAACAAAGTGGCAGGATGTGATGGAATCCCTGCTGAAATCTTTAAGCATGAAGGAGAGGAACTAACATTACAGCTCCACGCCCTCATCCTCCAGATCTGGAATGAAGAGGAAGTCCTGAATGATCTCAAGGATGCGATTATTGTGACAATCGTCAAGAAAGGAGACAAATCCAACTGTGGAAATTACAGAGGCATCTCCCGGCTCTCCACTGCAGGGAAGAATCATTACAGGAACCCTTCTGAACTGATCATTACACTCGCTGAAGATCTACTCCCTGAATCTCACTGTGGGTTTAGGCCATCAAAAGGCATTGCTGACATGGTTTTCACAACTCGCCAACTGCAAGAAAATGTCATGAACAACATCAACCTCTCTACATAACATTTTTTGACTTGACAAAGGCCTTCGACTCTGTAAATCATGAGGCATTCTGGAAGATTTTGTGATCATCCACAATAGGCTCATGGATGGCAATGGCCTTGTTCACAAAGGAACATACATTCTGGTGCGAGTTGTGGAATGGGGCAGTGAGAGCTGATCCACTGGCACAGTCCACAGGACTGGAGCAGGGAAAAAGAGAGGGATGGGAAGGAGGTTGGCGAGATTAGCCCCCAGCAGGCATGCAGGGCAGAAAGGAAGGGAAAAGGGTAGAATGGGGCAATTGGGGTTGCTGCTTGTTAGGGAGGTAGTGACAAGTACCTTGGTAGGCCTTTTGGGGGATGCCAGGCACAGAGCAAAGCTGTAGGATTATTTAAGAATGGGTTCAAGCCTGGGACGGCAGTAGGACAGTCGGAAAGATGATGAATGCTGAATGATTGAGGTTTGTAAGGGTAGAATACTCAAGGGTGCAGAAAAGAGAGGAAGCATGATGGCTGGAGGGGTAAAGAGAAAAGAGGAATAATGGAGAGAAAAAGGAAACAGAAATGATGGGCTCAGGATCACAGTGGCAGCCAAAACATACACAAAATTTGCCACATGCTGTGTGATTCCTTTAGTGTCCAGGCCAGGTTAAACCAGGTGACCGAGGGTCAGATTTATATTGTTGCTCAGTGCCATTCCATATCTTGTATTTAATGTATTGTCCAATCAGGAAGAGGGTAATTTGGATTTTGGCCAGTGATGTGAAACGGGAGCAATTGATTCTGCTGCCCGATTTACATCTCATCAATTTTACACCCATCAAACTCAGTGCAAATGTAAATCAGAAGAGATGTGTACCAGGCAGCTGAATCAATATCACCTGTTATACACCATCACACAAAGTCAAAATTATGTCCAAAATCCTCATGATTTCTCAATCCTGAGGAAATACAATAACTTTCTTCTCATCAGTGCTCATTTTTGCACACCATAAATATTGTTGAAATGGATCCCTATTTTTCTCCCCTCGCCGTTAGTTCACGACAATCACTATATTCTTGCAGGAGGGTGAGTCAGTCCAACCCATTGATATTGCCATGGATCCTGTCAATGCTAATGTGAGAAAAATGAAGTTTTTGTGCCTATACCTTCATTCAGTATTGGCCCCTTTAATTCCAACACAGCAGCCAAGGAGTTTCATTCACAGAAAAACCTGCCTTAGCTTACTTTGATACAAATGTTTTAATCATTTGGTAAAATCCCCAGAAACCACATCTTGGCTGACTTGTGAGGAAGAGCAGTTGAGAGGTAAAGGATGATCTTTCCCTCGACCCCTACACGACCAAGACTAATGAAGTCAGTCTCCAAATGAAGTCTGAGCATGAAGATGGCTCAGAACTGAAATTGGGTCTCCATATGGTGGACACTCACAGAAAAACGTCTCCTAGTTTATGAAGACACACAAATGTACACCTACTAGACTCTTGAGTATTCAAAATGTTGAAAGAAAGAGTTGGAAGGCATGAGCCTGAATATGTTTACATAAAACTCCAGAGCAAACTCTGGCACAAAGCTCTCAATGTGCAATTCTTGCTCAAAGTTCAAGAAGTATTTATTCAAGTCCTCACTTTATTTTTATTAGGGCTGTATCCCCAGCCACAGCACACCGTCTCCTGCCCGTTGAGAGAAATCTGTTCTATTCCAAACTTTCTTGTATTCCAGATGGCAGAGAGGAATAAAAGCAAAATACTGCAGATGTTGGAAATCCAAAATAAAAACAGAAAGTGCTGGAAATGCGAGACATGCTGACAAGGGTGGTGCTGTTGTTGTCCGGCTTACCGACCTCTACCTTGCAGAGGCTCAGCGCCAACTCTCTCACACGTCTTCCTACCTCCCCCGGACCATGATTCCACCACCGAACATCAAGCCACTGTCTCAAGTATCCTCACCGACATAATTTCCTCCGGAGATCTTCCCTCTACAGCTTCCAACCTCATAGTCCCGCAAACCTGGAAAGCCGCTTCTACCTCTTTCGTAAAATCCACAAACAGGACTGTCCTGGCAGACCCATCATTTCAGCCTGTTCCTGCCCCACTGAACTTATTTCTTCCGATCTTGATTCTATCTTTCACCCTCCTTGAATAGAGGCCCAACCAGTCCCCATCCACCATCACCCTCCTCTGCCTGGCTGAACTTGCTCTCACATTGAACAACTTCTCCTTCAACTCCACTCACTTATTCCAAATAAAAGGTGTTGCTATGGGAACCCACATGGGTCCTAGTTATGCCTGTCTTTTTGTGGGTTATATCGAACATTCCTTGTTGCAGTCCTACTCAGACCCCCTGCCTTAATTCTTTTTCCAGTACATTGATGACTGTTTCGGTGCCATTTCCTGCTCTTGCCCCAAACTGGAAAACTTCATCAACTTTGCTTCCAATTTTCACCCTTCTCTCACCTTTACATAGTCCATCTCCAACACTTCCTTTCCCTTTCTCGACTTCTCTGTCTCCACCTCTGGGGATAGGCTGTCCACTAATATTTAATATCAGTCCACCAATGGCTACCTGAACTACACTTCCTCACACTCTGCTTACTGTAAGGATTCCATTCTCCCAGTTTCTCCATCTCTAGTGCATCTGTTCTGATGATACAACCTTCCACAACAGCACTTCTGATATGTCTTCCTTTTTAACTCAACTAAGGATTCCCCCCACTGTGGTTGACAGGGCCCTCAACCGTGTCTGGCCCATTTCCCGCACTTCTACCCTCACCCCTTCCCCTTCCTCCCAGAACCATGACAGGGTTCAATGTAAGCTCGAGGAGCAGCACCTCATTTACCAATTAGGCACTCTACAGCCTTCCGGACTAAACATTGAGTTCAACAATTTCAGAGCATGACTGGCCTTTTTAAAATTATTTTTTATTTTATATTTTATTTTTAACCATGTGCTTGCTTTAAATTTGTTTTTTCATGTTTGTACTTTTGGACAAAGCTGTTTATAGAGTCATAGAGACATAGAGTTGTACAGCACTGAAACAGGTCCTTCGGCCCATCGTGTCTGTGCCGGCTATTAAGCACCTACATATTCTAATCCCATTTTCCAGGACTTGGCCCGTCGCCTTGTATGCTATGGCATTTCAAGTGCTCATCTAAATACTTCTTAAATGTTGTGAGGGTTCCTGCCTTGACCACCCCATCAGGCAGTGTGCTCCAGATTCCAACCACCCTCTGGGTGTAAACATTTTTCCTCAAATTCCCTCTAAACCTCCTGTCCCTTACCTTAAATCTATGCCCCCTGGTTATTGACCCCTCCGCTAAGGGAAAAAGTTTCTTCCTATCTATCCTATCAATGCCCCGCATAATTTTGTATATCTCAATCAGTTCCCCCCTGAGCCTTCTCTGCTCGCAGGAAAACAACCCTAGCCAATCCAGTCTCACTTCATAGCTGAAATGCTACAGCCCAGGCAACATCCTGGTGAATCTCCTCTGCACCCTCTCCAATACAATCACATCCTTCCTATCGTGTGGTGACCAGGACTGTACACAGTACTCCAGCTGTGGCCTAACTAGCGTTTTATACAGCTCCATCATAACCTCCCTGCTCTTATATTCTATGCCTCGGCTAATAAAGGCAAGTATCCCATATGCCTTCCTAACCACCTTATCTACCTGTGCTGCTGCCTTCAGTGATCTATGGACAAGTACACCAAGGTCCCTCTGACCCTCTGTACTTCCTAGGGTCCTCCCATCCATTGTATATTCCCTTGCCTTGTTAGTCCTCCCAAAATACATCACTTCACAGCTCTCAGGATTAAATTCCATTTGCCACTGCTCCGTCCATCTTACCAGCCCATCTATATCGTCCTGTAATCTAAGGCCTTCCACCTCACTACTTATGACACCACCAATTTTAGTGTCATCTGCAAACTTACCGATGATACCTCCTATATTCACGTCTAAATTATTAATGTACACTACAAACAGCAAGGGTCCCAGCACCGATCTTTGTGGTACACCACTGGTCACAGGCTTCCACTCACAAAAACCACCCTTGACCATCACCTTCAGCCTCCTGCCACTAAGCCAATTTTGGATCCAATTTGCCAAATTGCCCTGGATCCCATGGGCTCTTACCTTCTTAACCAATCTCCCATGTGGGACACTATCAAAAGCCTTACTGAAGTCCATGTAGACTACATCAACTGCTTTACCCTCATCTACACATTTAGTCACCTCCCCGAAAAATTCAATCAAGTTTGTTAGATACGATCTCCCCCTGACAAAGCCATGCTGACTATCCTTGATTATTCCCTGCCTCTCCAAGTGGAGTTTAATCCTGTCCCTCAGAATTTTTTCCAATAGTTTCCCTACCACTGATGTTAGACTCACTGGCCTGTAATTACCTGGTTTATCCCTGCTACCCTTCTTGAATAATGGTACCACATTCGCTGTCCTCCAGTCCTCTGGCACCTCTCCAGTGGCCAGAGAGGATTTTAAAATTTGTGTTAGAGCCCCTGCTATCTCCTCCCTTGCCTCACATAACAGCCTGGGATACATCTCATCTGGGCCTGGGGATTTATCCACTTTTAAGCCTGCTAAAACAGCGAATATTTCCTCCCTTTCAAAGCTAATTTATTCAAGTATATCACAATCCTCCTCCCTGATCTCTACACCTACATCGTCCTTCTCCATAGTGAACACCGATGAAAAGTAATCATTTGAAACCTCACCTCTGTCCTCCGGCTCCACACACAGATTGCCATTTTGGTCCCTAATGGGCCTTACTGTTTCCCTGGTTCTCCTCTTGCCCTTAAAATACTTATAAAACGCCTTGGGATTTTCCTTTATCTTGCACACCAGTGCTTTTTCATGTTCCCTCTTCGCTCTCCTAATTACTTTTTAAGTACCCCCCACACTTTCTATATGCCTCTAGGGCCTCCGCTCTTTTCAGCCCTCTGAATCTGTCTCCTTTTTTTTCCTTATCCAATCCTCTATATTCCTTGACATTATTATTCTGCCATTAACACTCTGGATGAATGCTTTGTCGTTCACCACAAATATTAACACTCCCTTTGCCTTTGCCCCATGACATTTTTACAACTTAATCTCTCCTGCCCTCTGCCCTATCACACACCTTCCCTTTAGTTCTCTCCCCCTCACCCCCACTTCACTTGCTTAAAACGTTTTACATTTCTGACCGTTGCCAGTTCTGATGAAAGGTCACAGACCTGAAACGTTAACTCTGCTTCTCTCTCCACAGATGTTGGCAGATAGGAATGCTGTTCAATGATCTTAATAACAGGTCTGAGGAGCAGGTGTAAAGAGAGGAGCAGCAGGAGTCTTCACTTTGGCTCCTCATTTTCAGGTTGTATATAAAACCAATCTACAAAGCACACTATTAAGACTGATAGTGATTAGATGTTGAGTGTCTTTGGAATGGAGCCATACTCAGAACTGGTCTCTCAGGGAAATAGTGTGGCTCCCAGTTAGATCACCAGAGATTGGATACTGTATCTGCCCAATAGACAAAGATCGAACTCTCTCCTACCGGATCTCAAAGGGAAAACAATCACTGACTGCTCCAAAAAAGAAAGACTTGCATTTATATAGCACCTTTCACAACCACCGGACATCTCAAAGTTCTTTACAGCCAACGATGTACTTTTGAAGTGTAGTCACTGATGTAATATAGGAAACCTGGCAAACAATTTGCAAACAGCAAGCTCCCACAAACAGCAATGCGATAATGATCAGATATTGTATTGTGATGTTGACTGAGGGATGAATATTGACCAGGACAGTAGGGATAACTCCCCTGTCCTTCTTCAAAATAGTGCCATGGGATCTTTGACATCCACCTGAGAAAGCAGACAAAGCCTTGCTATGACATCTCATCTAAAAGGCAACACCTGACAGTGCAGCACTCCCTCAGTACTACACTGCAGTGTCATCCTTGATTAGTGTTTAAGTCCTGGAGTGGACTTTAACCCAGAATCTTCTGACTCAGAGAGAGAGCGAGTGTGCTACCAACTGAGCCACATCTGACACATCGGGTTGAATTTTAGGCAGACCCAGGGGACAGGAATGGAGGCATGGGGGGACATAAAATCGCAATGGAACACATCGGGCAGGAAGTCCAATGTCATGATGGCCCATCCCGATTTCGCCGATGGCGGCAATCACAGCAGGCAGGGGTCTGATGGCGATGCAGCGGGCATTTTAAGATAGTCAAGAGACCAATGGAAAGCAATTTTATGGTTGGGATTGAATTTTATAACTGGTGCACAGGTCTCACGGAGCTTCAGAGGCTCGCCACCTTCACGGAGGTGACATAGAGGCAGGAGAGCATGGCTGGCTGCTCGGGGAGGCCATTGAGAGGGCAACCATCAACTACCTGGCAGGGTGATGATTGTGTGAGGATTGAGGGGAAGGATGTCTGAGCTGCCAGGGGTCCGTTGTAAGGGGGCAACAGGCAAGTGCCACCTCCCCAAAGCTCACAAGTGCGGGCAAGAAGGAGGGCAGCTGGCAGTGAAGGAGTTGCATTTAGGGAGAGACCACCTGTCATGGTCCTCATTCATCCAAGCTTTAGGGACCCATTGAAGAGGAGGTGCAGCAGAGCAGGAGGGAAAGCCAGATACCTGCAGCTGCACCGCAATGGCCTGTGAGTGCACAGGAGGGTCAGCAGTGGCCTCCAGATGGTGGAGTAGCACACAGAGAAAACTCTCCAGGGAGGCCATCACTGACCTGTGTGTCATGACGAGGATGAGCTGTGCCCCAGGGGACTGCGTGGAAATCCAATGCCAGTGGTGCTGAAGGTCACTGTGGCACTGAACATCTACACCTCTGGATCTTTCCAGGGACTCACTGGGGACATGTGTGGGACCTCACAGTCAGCAGCCCATCAATGCATCAAGAAGGTCACCAATGCCCTTTCCAGTAGGGCCAGAGACTATGTGCCCTTCCACACAGATCTCAACTCTCAAGCTGAGATGGCCCTCTAGCTCAGAGACATCGCTGGATTCGCCCAGGTTAAGGATGGCATTAACTGCACACACGTGGCCATCCGAGCTCCTGAACACCAGCCAGTGGCCTTGATCAACAGGAAGGGCTTCCACTCCCTCAATGTACAACTGGTCTGTGACAACTGTAAATGGATCCTGCAGGTCTGTACACGTTTCCCGGGAAGTTACCACAATGTTTACATTTTAAGCCAATCCCAGTGCCAGTACTTTTCTGTCACCTTGTGCGTCTTCAGGGATGGGTCCTTGGAGACAAGGACATGGCTACTGATCCCTGTGAGGAGCCCACACACAGATGCAGAGGAGAGGTACAATGCCTGCCACGGGACAACACAAGCTACATAGAGAAGGCAATCGGATTGGTCAAGATGACATTCAGGTGCCCAGATCAAGCTGGTGGAGTCCTTCAGTATGCCCTGTCGAGTGTCTCACGTATTGTGGTGGCCTGCTGTGCCCTGGCGCTGCAGAGAGGTGAGCCAATGTGCAATGAGGAAAGTGAGGACCGGACTGCCGCCTCAAATGATGAGGATGCGGAGGGGGAAGATCAGCATGCCACGCCAGATGAAGGACCCCATGGCCAACAAGAGAATGGCATTGAGATGCATGCAATGGAGGCTCATGATGCCCTTATACATCTGTGATTCCTTTGATCCTTACTGCCAGTTTTAGCTTGACCAATATAGACTTACCTTTATGCAGCCATGTAGTCACCTTCCTTCCTTCAGGATACACTCGCTCATTGAACTTTTGCACAGCACAGAGCTGGCTAGGCTCCAGAGTCGATACCTCGCAGCATGATGTTTCGTCTCCAGCCTCTTCACAGAAACTGGGTTTCAGCGAAGGGCCAAAGGCCTAATGGAAGAGAAGAGAGGTCATCTATGCTTTAGAGAGACAATTTATCCACATTTACATTTGCATGCATAGGGCACAATCACCAGTGATAATCCCATGGTTTTATGTGCACTTCTTTATTCTCTTGGCTGAACTCCTATGTGGTGCTTCCCCGGCAATGTCAGCTGAGTGGAGGCTGGCTGCTGACCTTACTGCCCCTTGGCCATGATAACCTTGGCGGTCGTCCTTTGAAAGGCTTTGGCCTGGATGGCCCTGCCCCAGCATGCTGAGGGTCTCCTGCAAATAAGCAGTACCACCCTCTGTCGGCAGGGCTGAAGGAGGAACTGGCGACATTGGCAGAGGGGCAGAGGAGCAGCTGTCCACGCCAGGAGCATCCTGAGAGGAGCCCTCACCTGCAGGAGGCAGCTGTGCCTCCTCCATAGCAAGGTAGACTTCAAAGTCTGGGAGGGTAGAGGACCTGATGCTGACTCGATGGCCCCTGTCCCCCTCTCACTTGCCACTGCTGCCTTGCGCCCATGGTTAGGACGAGGGTATGGAGGTCTGCACGAATGTCCTGCAGACACTGGGTTCTCTACTGGATATGGCTCATCATCAGAGCTGCCAACCTCTCAATGGAGGACGTCACTCGTGCACCAGTCAGAGACATTGCTGAGCTCAAAGCCTGGATGGATTCCTCCATTGTCTGCTTTTGGACAGCGTTGCCTCTGGCATCTCTGCAACATGGTTCCATCGCTGCAAATGCATCCTTGGGCCCCTGGCGACGTTAATCACTGTCTTAGGAAGTTGCCCCTATCTCTCTGTCCGCGACAGTCCAGCTGTCATGAGGTCCGGTCAACTCCATGGCCTGCTCCTCCTTTTGGGTTACAGCACAGAGAATAAGCAGCCCAAGGCCAGTCTGGCTCTGTCTTCTCCAGTTGTGTGCTATCTTCTCCTGCCGACAGAGGGAAGAAAGTTGTGGATCATACAGTGAGAACTATCCCAAAATATAGTCCAACATAGTGTTAGTCCAGCTGCTACTCATGGCAGCACCAAGATGCCTCCTACATGCCCCCCTTTGCAGGGGCCCACGTAATTCTGCGATGACAAGAGGCCTCCTTTCAAGGCCACTTTGCCATGCCGTAGTCAGTTTGCATACATACCCTGATCCTTTTCTCACGTCTGGGGGATTAATCCCTCCCCTCCCAATGCACCCTCCTGCTTTGCCAGATGCAAGGCCCAAGAGGATGAGGGCATTTAGAGGTACTCACTTTCACTGCCCTGGTGAGGTCATTGATCCATTTGCCAACTGGATCCATGTCCTCTGCTTTCTGAAGCCATGCCTGTTTGGTTAGGATGCCAGGTCTCCTCCTCCCATCTCTCAGGAACAAGATGTCCCACCTCTCCCTTGAAGCTGGCAGAAGCACCTAGAAGGAGGTATCAGGAAAGCTTGGGGCCACCCAGGGTCTCCTGTCAGCCATCTCTATTTTCACTCGATCACCTCCTCCTCTCCCAGGCCTACAGAATGCAGAGTTCATTGCAGGGCTGGCAACCCTTTAAAAATGGTGGCAGCACCTGCCGAGGTGTGAGCCAATGCCGCACTCCCCTCCTCTGGGCCTGACTCTGACCGTACAATTGGCCGGATGTCACGCTTCATTGACCTTAATTGGCTGGCCGACTCTAGATTGCATGCCTTGCACCTGTTTCCGGTCCCAACGGCAGGACCGGTGTCTTCCCAATAAAATTCCCCCCATAGAGTGAGGTATACAGACAGACCCAAAGAGATCTGTATAGCAACAGAGAAACATTCACAGCCATGAGAGAGAGGCAAACTGACAGAGAGAGTCACAAACAGACAAACATAAAGCTACACACACCCAGGAAGGAAGCGTGTATGCACACACACTCAGAGTGGAAAGATGGGCAAATATACACACACTGGCAGATACACACACGAAAGAGATTAACAGACATGTAGACACACACACAAATAAAGAATTACAGACAGCCACACACTTACACAGAGTACGTAGATACCGACTGCAATTAGATTCACTATTTGCCTTTCTAGTTTATTTGTCAATGCTCTTGCTTCACCATTCAATTGAATGCAATCTTAAAATAATGAAAACCCCTATTCACTCAGTCAAAATATTAATTTTAACTGAGCTGTATTTATTTGGAATTTGATTTTTTTTTTTAAATATTGGAAGGGTGCCACATATTGCTGCAGTCATTAGATTGCAGTTTGTCCTGGACTCACTGAACCCAGTCTCCAGAAAGGATGTTGGAAGGCCTGTATTCTGAATGAGTTTTTCCCTCTTTGTTCAGGTGATCTGTGCCATTGATATTTGGGCTCTGCAATTTCTCTCGCCAGTTTATTGTCCTGTACCTGTGTGATACAGTGCATGTGTTAACATACTGGCTCCACACACCCTGCAGTTACAGACCATGAGTAATTGTTCTGTTTCACAGCAAGAGACTCCCGACTTATAGTTCAAACTATAAATGGATTTGATTAATGGCAATCATGAGAATCAAAGTCATTCATTTTTATTGAAGAAACAATTGCAAAAGATTAATTAAAACAAAGAAGTGGCTTTATATATTTACCCAGCTACTCTCACTCACCTACCCAACCATGTACCCATCTACCCACTGTCTCTCTTACGGGAAGTGTGACGATAAAACATTATGGACTAAAACTGAACAATTATCAAAATTGGCTTTGTCTTTTCAAGAAAATGGATTATGCTACAAAAGATGGCCGCATGTGTCTTTAAACATTGCCACACTGTCTGTTTAGAACAAAGAATACCTTCAAAGCTAGGAGGTGTCAATTGCCCCCAGCCTAAACCCATCCTGAAACATTCCTGAATTGAATGGGCTCTACTGAAACAAAAACGGTATGAAGTGAAAACATTATAACTGGGTTATTCTCATCCTGGCCATTGTGTGATCACCATGGAGGGGGGAGACCAGAGTTTTTCCTACCAGAGAATGATGTGACTAACTTAAAAAGGCAGCCCAAGAAAGAGAGAGAGAGAGAGAGACCTAGAAAGAAGCATAATCAAATAGCTTGTCCATCTAAGGGCTGGGAGAAGATCCAGCAAGCCAGAAAGGAGGTGCCCTGCTGTAAAATCCTACATTTTTAACTTAAGCAGCAGTGAACTGGAAGTGATCCTCTGTCTTCAAGCTGAACTTTCAACCAAGCCGGAAACTGACAAAAATCTCAGGCCTAAAACCAGCGAGAACTTGACTTCTGGGAGAATTCAGCAGGTTTACCGTGAATGCCAAAACCCTACGTCACCTGAAAACCATTTGCCCCTTATTCTCTCTATCTGTCTGTTATGTATGTGTGCAAGTGAATGTGCAAATGGATGCAGTTATGACAATTTTGGGATAAGGCATATTGATCAATAAATAACTAATCTTCTGTTTTAAATGTACAAGAAAACCTGTCACTGTCTGTTTATTTGACAAATCAAACACTAAGTAATCAAACCCAAATAACAAAAACACACTTGCTGCGGTCAGGTGGGAGTTGAACAGTAGGCATCACCCACACCCCTTTCCAAGTGACTGTTCCACCACTCACTCACTCACCCACTCATCCACCCAGTATCCACTCACCAATTCATCAACCTAGTCATGTAATCGACACTCTAACCTTTCAATCCAAATATCCACTTACCCAAAATCAGACATGTCAGGAGATGATGATCAGATCACACAGAATTCAAAGGGGGAGAAATTCATTAGCATAGTTTCAAGTGGCACTACTTAGATTAGGTCAATTTTTTGGGGAGCCAGCAGTGTTATTTGTGTTGTGTTGTGTTGTGTTGTCCGCACACATTTCTTCAATTATATCAATGGTTAAAGCGGCGCTACACGAATGAATTTCTCCCCCAAGTTGTATTTAACTGGACAGAGGAACAACTTATGGTTATATCCAGGAGAAGGAATAGACAAGTCACATCAGAATGCAAGAGCTATCCTAGATTATGTAAGGAACAGAAAGCTGAATTGTAGGTCTGCTCATCTGAATTGTAGCTTATGGAATGTGGTACCATTATTCAAGAAGGGTAGCAGGGATAAACTAGGTAATTATAGGCCTGTGAGTCTAACATCAGTGGGAGGGAAACTATTGGAAAACATTCTGAGAGACAGGATTAATCTCCAGTTGGAGAGGCAGGGATTAATCAGGGATATTCAGCATGGCTTTGTCAGGGGGAGATTATGTCTAACTAACTTGATTGAATTTTTCAAGGAGGTGACAAGATGTGTAGATGAGGGTAAAGCAGTTGATGTAGCCTACATGGACTTCAGTAAGGCTTTTGATAAGGTCCCGCATGGGAGATTGGTTAAGAAGGTAAGAGCCCATGGGATTCAGGGCAATTTGGTAAATTGGATCCAAAATTGGCTTAGTAGCAGGAGGCAGAGGATGATGGTTGAGGATTGTTTTTGCGAGTAGAGGCATGTGACCAGTGGTGTACCACAGGACCACAGGGATCGGTGCTGGGACCCTTACTGTTTGTAGTGTACATTAATGATTTAGATGTGTATGATCAGTAAATTCACAGATGGCACGAAAATTGGTGGTGTCGTAAATAGTGAGGAGGAAAGCCTTAGATTGCAGGACGACATAGTTGGGCTGGTAAGATGGGCAGAGAAATGGCAGATGGAATTTAATCCTGATAAGTGTGAGGTGATGCATTTTGGGAGGACTAACAAGGCAAGAGAATATACAATGGATGGTAGGACCCTAGGAAGTACAGAGGGTCAGAGGGACCTTGGTGTACTTGTCCATAGATCACTGAAGGCAGTAGCACAGGTAGATAAGGTGGTTAGGAAGGCATATGGGATACTTGCCTTTCTTAGCCGAGGCATAGAATATAAGAGCAGGGAGGTTATGATGGAGCTGTATAAAACGCACAGTTCTGGTCACCACACTATAGGAAGGATGTGATTGCACTGGAGAGGGTGCAGAGGAGATTCACCAGGATGTTGTCTGGGCTGGAGCATTTCAGCTGTGAAGAGAGACTGGATAAGTTGGGACAAAAACAAGAAATGCTGGAGTCACTCAGCAGGTCTGGCAGCATCTGTGGAAAGAGAAGCAGAGTTAACGTTTCGGGTCAGTGACCCTTCTTCTGGATAAGTTGGGGTTGTTTTCTTTCGAGCAGAGAAGCCTGGGATGGGGGGGGGGGGGGGGGGGGAACCTGATTGAGGTGTACAATCCGCCATTTCCGTCACCTCCAGTGTGATGCCACTACCAAACGCATCTTCCCCTCCCTTCCCCTGTCAGCATTCCGAAGGGATCGTTCCCTCCGCGACACCCTGGTCCACTCCTCCATTACCCCCACCACCTCGTCCCCGTCCCATGGCACCTTCCCCTGCAATCACAGGAGGTGTAACACCTGCCCTTTTACCTCCTCTCTCCTCACTATCCCAGGCCCCAAACACTCCTTTCAGGTGAAGCAGCGATTTACTTGTACTTCTTTCAATGTAGTGTACTGTATTCGCTGCTCACAATGTGGTCTCCTCTACATTTTATTTAGTTTTATTTTTTTATTTTATTTTATTTTTATTTAGAGATACAGCACTGAAACAGGCCCTTCGGCCCACCGAGTCTGTGCCGACCATCAACCACCCATTTATACTAATCCTACACTAATTCCGTATTCCTACCACATCCCCACCTGTCCCTATATTTCCCTACCACCTACCTATACTCGGGGCAATTTAGAATGGCCAATTTACCTATCAACCTGCAAGTCTTTGGCATGTGGGAGGAAACTGGAGCACCCGGAGGAAACCCACGCAGACACAGGGAGCACTTGCAAACTCCACACAGGCAGTACCCAGAATTGAACCCGGGTCGCTGGAGCTGTGAGGCTGCGGTGTTAACCACTGCGCCACTGTGCCGCCCTATTGGGGAGACCAAACGCAGATTGGGTGACCGCTTTGCAGAACACCTCCGCTTAGTCCGGAAGCAGGACCCTGAGTTTCCGGTTGCTTGCCATTTCAACACTCCTCCCTGCTCTCATGCTCACATCACTATCCTGGGATTGCTGCAGTGTTCCACTGAACATCAACACAAGCTCGAGGAACAGCATCTCATTTTCCGGTTAGGCACACTACAGCCTGCCAGACTGAACATTGAGTTCAATAATTTCAGAGCATGACGGGCCCCCCATTTTACTTTTATTTCTGGTTATTTTTTCTTTTTTCTTTTACATTTTTTACAATTTGTTTTCTTTTGTTTCTTTCATTTCATTGTAGTTTGTTCAGTTTGCTTACCCACAGTTTTTTTTCATGTTTGAACTTGCTGCTGTTCAACCTTCAGTTCGTTAACACCCTATCTGTACTAATGCTTTGTCTTTCAACACACCATTAACATATTGTTTGCCTTTGCTCCATGACCTCTTGGTCAGCTATGTGGCCTTGTCCAATCTACACCTTCTCCTTTGTTATCTCTTGCCCCACCCCTGGCTCACTTGCTTATAACCTTTGACATTTCTAATATTTGCTAGTTCCGAAGAAGGGTCACTGACCCGAAACGTTAACTCTGCTTCTCTTTCCACAGATGCTGCCAGACCTGCTGAGTGGTTCCAGCATTTCTTGTTTTTATATCTGAGTATTGTGTGCAGTTTTGGTCTCCATTTCTGCAGAAGGAAGTTCTTGCCATGGAGGAAGTGCAAAGAAGATTTACTAGGCTGATTCCTGTGATGGCAGGATTGACGTATGAGGAGAGATTGGGTCAACTAGGCCTATATTCACTAGAGTTTAGAAGAATGAGAGGGGTTCTCATAGAAACCTATAAAATTCTAACAGGACTAGACAGGCTCGATGCAGGGAGGATGTTCCCGATGGCTGGGGAGACCAGAACCATGAGTCACAGTCTCAGGATACGGGGTATGCCATTTAGAACCAAGATGAGGAGACATTTCTTCACTCAGAGGTGGTGAACCTGTGGAATTCTCTACTGTAGAAGGCAGTGGAGGACAAGTCATTAAATATATTCACGAAGGAGATAGATATATTTCTTAATGCCAAAGGGATCAAGGGATATGGGGAAAAAGCGGGAACAGGGTACTGAATTAGACGATCAGCCATGATCTTTTTTGAATGGCGTAGCAGGCCCGAAGGCTGAATGGCCTACTCCTGCTCCTATTTTGTATATTTCTATGTTTCTAACCACACAGAAACCTTAACTTACAGTAAGGGTCAGCTGAGGATAGGGATCTCAACAATGACATTCAGAGATTTCAGGTAAGTATGTGGAGTGTATGTTTGAAGCTGTTCCTGCACTGGGACATAAGGGGGTTGGTGAAAAGGAAAGAGAGCGAGAGCGCAAGAGAAAAAGATGGAGCCAAGAGAGAGCTTGGTGGGGGGGATGGTGGGGGATAGTGCGAGGGGGATAAAGACAGAGAGTGAGCAACATTGAGAAACTGAGAAACAGACAGAGAGCAAGCAGAAATAAAAATAAGAAATGCTGGAAATACTCAGCAGGTCTGGCAGCATCTGTGGAGAGAGAAGCAGTTAACGTTTCAGGTCAGTGACCTGAAACTGATCAAAACTGGCAAATGTTAGAAATATAAAAGGTTTTAAGCAGATAAAGCGAAGGTGGGGCAAGAGATGACAAAGGGCAAGGTGTTGATAGGACAGAGGGTCACAGAGAATAACTGACCAGAAGGTCATGGAGCAAAGGCAAACAGTATGTTAATGGTGTGTTGAAACACAAAGTGTTAGTGCAGAGAGGGTGTTAATTGACAGAAAACTGAACAGCCCTGGCCCAAAGCACAAACATGAAAAAACAGTGGGTAGGCACATGGTAAAAAAAAGTGAATGATGAAACAAACTAAAATAATAAACAAATAAAAATAATAAATAAGAAAAAAGAAAAAAGAAAAAATAACTGAAAATAAAAAAGGGGCCCGTCATGCTCTGAAATTATTGAACTCAATGTTCAGTCCGGCAGGCAATAAAGGCAATGAAGACCTGTGCTCCAGAACTAGCCACAACCCTAGCCAAGCTATTCCAGTACACCTACAACACTGGCATCTACCTGGAAATATGGAAAATTGCCCAGGTATGTCCTGTACACAAAAAGCAGGATAAGTCCAACCTGGCCAAATACCACCTCATCAGTCTACTCTCAATCATCAGTAAAATGATGGAAGGTGTCATCGACAGTGCTATCAAGCATCACTTGCTTAGCAATAACCTGCTCAGTGACACTCAGTTTGGGTTCCGCCAGGGCCACTTGGCTCCAGACATCATTACAGCCTTGGTTCAAACATGGACAAAAGAGTTGAACTCAAAAGGTAAGGTAAGAGTTACTGCCCTTGACATCAAGGCAGCATTTGACTGAGTATGGCATGAAGGATACCTAGCAAAACTGGAGTCAATGGGAATCAGGGGAAAACTCTCCGCTGGTTGAAGTCATAACTAGCACAAAGCAAAATGGTTGTGGTTGTTGGAGGTCAATCATCTGAGCTCCAGGACATCACTGCAGGAGTTCCTCAGGGTAGTGTCCTAGGCCCAATGATCTTCAGCTGCTTCATCAATGACCTTCCTTCCATCATAAAGTCAGAAGTGGGGATGTTCGCTGATGATTGCACAATGTTCAGCACCATTCGTGACTCCTCAGATACTGAAGCAGTCCATGTAGAAATGCAGCAAGACCAGGACAATATCCAGGCTTGGGCTGATAACTGGCAAGTAACATTCATGCCACACAAGAGCCAGGCAATGACCATCTCCAACAAGAGAGAATCTGACGATCTCCCCTTGACATTCAATGGCATTATCATCGTTGAATCCCCCAGTATCAACATCCTAGGGGCTATCATTGACCAGAAACTGAACTGGAGTAGCCATAGACTACCGTGGCTACAAGAGAAGGTCAGAGGCTAGGAATCCTGAGGCCAGTAACTCACCTCCTGACTCCCCAAAGCCTGTCCTCCATCTATAAGGCATAAGTCAGGTGTGTGATGGAATACTCTCCACTTGCTGGCATGGGTGCAGCTCCAACAACACATAAGAAGCTCGACAACATCCAGGACAAAGCAGCCCACTTGACTGGCACCCCATTCACAACATTCACTCCCTCCACCACCGATGCATAGTGGCAGCAGTGCGATGTGGGAAAATGGCGCACTGACTCGGAACACAAAAGTCCGAATGTTTCAAGCCTGTGTCCTCAGTACCTTGCTCTACGGCAGCGAGGCCTGGACAACAGATGTCAGCCAAGAGCGACGTCTCAACTCATTTCATCTTCTCTGCCTCCAGGGAATCCTTGGCATCAGGTGGCAGGACTGTATCTCCAACGCAGAAGTCTTTGAGGTGGCCAATATCCCCAGCATATACACCCCACTGAGCCAGCGGCGCTTGAGATGGCTTGGCCATGTGAGCCTCATGGAAGATGGCAGAATCCCCAATGGCACATTGTACAGCGAGCTCATCACTGGTATCAGACCCACCGGCCGTCCATGGCTCCGCTTTAAAGCCGTATGAAAATGCGACATGAAGTCCTGTGACATTGATCACAAGTCGTGGGAGTCAATTGCCAGTGATCGCCAGAGCTGGCGGACAAACGTAAAGGCGGGGCTAAAGTGTGGTGAGTCGAAGAGACTTAGTAGTTGGCAGGAAAAAAGACAGAAGTGCAAGGAGACAGCCAACTGTGTAACAGCCCCGACAACCAATTTTATCTGCAGCGCCTGTGGAAGAATCTGTCACTCGAGAATTGGCCTTTATAGCCACTCCAGGCGCTACTCCACAAACCACTGACCACCTCTAGGCACTTACCCATTGTCTCTCGAGACAAGGAGGCCAAAGAGAGAGAAAGAAAAGAGAATCACAAACACTTTAATTCAAAAGGTAACAGAAAGTCTGAATGAGTTAACTTTTTCTACAAAAGGCAAAGCCTTTAGGTCCCAATGATCACTTTTGATAAACAACTTGAAGTCTTGAAGCTGCTAGACTTGCTTGTTGTCTGATTTATGATGCACCTATTTTAAACAAAAGCACAAAAGATACATTTGGCTTGGAGCCAAATGAGTTAATTTATTCTAGCCGTATCTTGTCAATTTAAAAGAAAATTAAAATTCGTACTTTCCACCATATATAAATTCTCAATCAGCAAATTAGATTTGTAATGAATTAAACAGAAAATAGTGAATTCTCTGCCAGTTGGAAAAAAACAGAACAAAAGTTTTCAAATGTTTTTTTTATTCATTCATGGGATGTGGGCGTTGCTGGCCAGGCCAGCATTTATTGCCCATCCCTAATTGTCCTTGAGAAGGGCAATGAATGAATGTAATGACATCATTACTACACCTTTAAAAAACCTAAGGAACAAAAGACCACATGGTCTCCTTAAACAAAGAGCACTGTCATTATTCTTCAAATTCCAAGCTTTAGATCCCTTTTTTTCACAATTTGAACTAAGAGTACCCAGGATTATTCCAAGCTTGTACTGGTTATTTCCAAATTCCAATTTCTATACTATGATTTTTTTTAAATTTTCCATTTACTTTCTGAGGATTGTGTTCAAAGTAACTTCCAAAATGTTGATCATTATTACTCTCTCTCATATATATATATATATATATATATATTTCAGCTCACATCTCTCATTTCAGTTTAAACTTTGTGTTGAAACTAGTATTGCAAAAACCACAATTTAGGGAAAAACATTAAACCTCGAGACGTACAACAAGAAAAATCCACACAAATCCTTTATCAGACACATTCATTCACTCATGGAGGCTTCCATATTCACACATCATCTCTACAGCATTTAATTAAAAGCAAAATACTGCGGATGCTGGAAATCTGAAATAAAAACAAGAAATGCTGGAAATACTCAGCAGGTCTGGCAGCATCTGTGGAGAGAGAAGCAGATTTAATGTTTCAGGTCAGTGATCCTTCTTCAGAACTGGCAAATATTAGAAATGGAAAAGGTTATAAGCAAGTAAAGTGGGGGTGGGGCAAGAGATAACAAAGGAGAAGGTGTAGATAGGTCGAGGTCACAGAATAGACCAGAAGGCCTTGGAGCAAAGATATGTTAATGGTGTGTTGAAAGACAAAGCATTAGTATAGATAAGGTATTAACGGACTGAGAAATTGAACAGCCACAAGTACCAACATGAAAAAAACAGTGGGGAAGCAAACTGAAGAAACTAAGATGAAATAAAATAAAATAAACACAAAACAAATTTTAAAAAAGGAAAAAGGAAAAAAAACTAAAAATAAAAGTAAAATGGAGGGCCCGTCATGTTCTGAAATTATTGGACTCAATGTTCAGTCCAGCAGGATGTAGTGTGCCTAATCGGTAAATGAGATGCTGTTCCTCGAGCTTGCATTGATGTTCACTGGAACACTGCAGCAATCCTAGGACAGATGTGTGAGCATGAGAGCAGGGGGGAGTGTTAAAATGGCAAGCAACCGGAAGCTCAGGGTCCTGCTTGCGGACTGAGCGAAGTTGTTCCGCAAAGCGGTCACCCAGTCTGCGGTCACCCCTTCCCCACCTTCCCAGAACCGTGATAAGGTTCCCCTTGTCCTCACTGTCCACCCCATCAGCCTGCATATCCAAAGGATCATCCTCCGTCATTTCCACCACCTCCAATGTGATGCCACTACCAAACGCATCTTTCCCTCCCTTCCCCTGTCAGCATTCCGAAGGAATCGTTCCCTCCGTGACACCCTGGTCCACTCCTCCATTACCCCCACCACCTCGTCCCCGTCCCATGGCACCTTCCCCTGCAACCGCAGGAGGTGTAATACCTGCCCATTTACCTCCTCTCTCCTCACTATCCCAGTCCCTAAACACCCCTTTCAAGTGAAGCAGAAATTTACTTGTACTTCTTTCAATGTAGTATACTGTATTCACTGCTCACAATGTGGTCTCCTCTACATTGGGGAGACCAAACGCAGAGTGGGTTTAGTGTCGATGTAACCACAGCCCTCATTAACATATGACCTCCCATGGGCACTAGCATGTTTTGTAGCCGGACACAAGTCATAGAACACAAATGGAGAGGAGGTGACAGACTACATGCATTGAGGTGAGTTTTCATTGGTATATCTATGAGTGGTCATCAGGGAGACTGGAAGCGAGTCATTATGAGGTTGTCCCTTGCCTCTTTGGCACACCCCTCAATCTGCTTGGCCTCCGGTGCAATGTCTTCAGCATCCAGTGCTGCTTCCTCCACATCCTCCCGGTTGGTGGAGGTGTGACACTCACGCGTTTCATCGCCATGTAAGGCCTTCCCCCTCTGCAGTGCTGGATTGTGTAGAGAACAGCAGACCACCACAACAGGGCTTTCCCTTACTGGGGCAAACTGCAGGGCTCCACCTGATCGATCTAGGCAATGGAATCTCAACTTCAGCAGCCCAATGGCCTGTCGATAGTAACTCGGGTGGAGCTGTGGCAAGTGCTGTACCTCTACTCTGCTGCAGTAAGAGGGTTCCTCACAGACATGAGTAGCCATGTCTTCAATGGGTATACCTGTCACCGAGAATCCATCCCTGATGGCAAACAGGGGGTCTGAAAAGCTGTGGCACCTGGGACTGTCGAAGTACGTAGGTGTCGTGGCTGCTTCCCAGGAAATGGGCTCACACCTGCAGGAAACGCTTTTGCAGACCAGTTGAACGTTGATCGAAAGGAAGCCCTTCCTGTTGATGAAGGTGGCTGGCTGGTCCATTGAAGCCATGATGGAGACATGCGTGCAACCTATCACACCTTGCGCCTGGGGGAAACGAGCGATGGCCCCAAACCCAATGACCCTCTCGGCCTGACTGTCAGGGTTGGTCCGGTAGCGCACATAGTCACCAGCCTTCTTGAACAGGGCATTGGTCACCTCTTGGATGCAGCAGTGGGCTGCTGCCTGGGAGATCCAACACAAATCGCCGGTGGATCCTTGGAATGATCCAGATGCGTAAAAGTTCAGTGTTACTGTGATCTTTGGAGCCACTGGCATAGGGTGACGCCCCCGACCCCCACCCACACCCCCCCCCCCCCACCCCCCCCCCACCCACAACCCGTCCTGCAGCAGGGTACTTAAGTCAATGACAGCCTTCCTAGAGAGCCGTAGTCTTTGCTGACAATGCCACTGGCAGTTTTGGAAATAGCTGAGTCGAGCCTGCTACATTCTCTGGCACTGGTGGGCCTGCTTGGCATTGCCACCTTTTTTATTTAATTCATTCATGAGATGTGGGCGTCTCTGGCTAGGACAGCATTTATTGCCCATCCCTAATTGCCCTTGAGAAGGTGGTGATGAGCTGCCGTCTTGAACTGCGGTAGGCCATTTGGGGTAGGTACACCCACAGTGCTGTTAGGAAGGGAGTTCCAGGATTTTGACCCAGCAACAGTGAAGGAACGGTGATATAGTTCCAAGTCAAGATGGTGTGTGACTTGGAGGGGAACTTGCAGGTGGTGGTGTTCCCATGTATTTGCTGCCCTTGTCCTTCTAGTTGGTAGAGGTCGCAGGTTTGGAAGGTGCTGTCTAAGGAACCATGGTGCATTTCTGCAGTGCATCTTGTAGATGGTACACACTGCTGCCACTGTGCATCAGTGGTGGAAGGAGTGAATGTTTGTAGATGGGTTGTCAAACAAGCGGGCTGCTTTGTCCTGGATGGTATCGAGCTTCTTGAGTGTTGTTGGAGCTGAACCCATCCAGGCAAGTGGAGAGTATTCCATCACACTCCTGACTTATGCCTTTTAGATGGTGGACAAGCTTTGGGGAGCCAGGAGGTGAGTTACCAGCCTCAGGATTCCTAGCCTCTGACCTGCTCTTGTAGCCATGGTATTTATATGGCTACTCCAGTTCAGTTTCTTGTCAATGCTAGCCCCTAGGATGTTGATAGTGGGGGATTCAGCGATGGTAATGCTGTTGAATGTCAAGGGGAGATGGTTAGATTCTCTCTTGTTGGAGATGGTCATTGCCTGGCACTTGTGTGGCGTGAATGTTACTTGCCACTTATCAGCCCAAGCTTGGATATTGTCCAGGGCTTGCTGCATTTCTACATGGACTACTTCAGTATCTCAGGAGTCACGAATGGTGCAATCATCAGCGAACATCCCCACTTCTGACCTTATGACTGAAGGAAGGTCATTGATGAAGCAGCTGAAGATGGTTGGGCCGAGGACACTATCCTGAGGAGCTCCTGTAGTGACCACAACCATCTTCCTTTGTGCTAGGTATGACTCCAGCCAGCGGAGGGTTTCCCCCCTGATTCCCATTGACCTCAGTTTTGCTAGGGCTCCTTGATACCATACTCGGTCAACTGCTGCCTTGATGTCAAGGGCAGTCACTCTCACCTCACATCTCTTTTGTCCATGTTTCAACCAAGGCTGTCATGAGGTCAGGAGCTGAGTGGCCTGGTGGAACCCAAACTGAGCATCACTGAGCAGGTTTTTGCTAAGCAAGTGCCGCCTGATGGCAATGTTGATGACACCTTCCCATCACTTTACTGATGATTAAGAGTAGGCTGATGGGGCGGTAATTGGCCATGTTGGACTTGTCCTGCTTTTTGTGTACAGGACATATCTGGGCAATTTTCCACATTGCAGGGTAGATGCCAGTGTTGTAGCTGTACTGGAACAGCTTGGCTAGGGGTGCAGCAAGTTCTGGAGCACAGGTCTCCAGTACATTTGCCGGAATATTGTCAGGGCTCATAGCTTTTGCAGTATCCAGTGCCTTCAGTCGTTTCTTGATATCACGCGGAGTGAATCGAATTGGCTGATGTCTGGCATCTGTGATGCTGGGGACTTCAGGACGAGGCAGAGATGGATCATCAACTCGGCACTTCTGGCTGAAGATTGTAGAGCACCTGCTGATGCTCTTGTCATGAACAGACAGGCGTAGCAGCCTCTTGGCCCTCCCTCCATTGTAGATGCCACAGAGGTCCAAAAAGACAGGGTGTATGAGACACATGCCAGGTGATGGGTGGGCCTACAGAGTGTTTTCAATGCAGAGGAGACCCCACTTTTGACACTTCTCCTGGTAGACTCCTTGATGACCCTCTCTGCCCACCCTTGCTGATAGCCAGCTCTCTCAATCAGCAGCACGGGCAACCAAACATCTCACACAGCAGTTCTGTCACCCAATACACCCACCCAAAGCCAAGCCCCCCACCTTACAGAGCAACCGAAACATGACTCCCCTGGGTAGCAATGCCGCCTTGGTGCTTTCCCACCACTGACAAAATCCAGAAACGACATCATGATGCCGGATTTCCAGGTGGATGCTTACCATGCAATTCTCTATCCTGTCACGCCACCATTTCTGTTTAAAAAGCCAAATAAAATTCTACCCAAAGGGTGGTAGAAGTTTGGAACTCTCATCCGCAAACAGCAATTGATGCTTGATTAACTGTTAATTTTAAATTGGATATTGATAGATTTTTGTTCTGCAAAGGTATTAAGGGATATGGGGCAAAGTTGAATATATAGATTTAAGTTACAGATCAGCCATCATTCCATTGAATGGTGGAACAGGCTCAAGGGGTGAAATGATCGACTCCTGCTTCTATGTTCCTTAAAATCCCCAATAGCATGACTTGCTTCATCCAAGCTGACCATGCAATCTTGTAGCTGCTGCAATGAGGAGACAAGAGTGCGGTCGTCTGCAAGGAGAAGATCAAATGCAAGACTACCCATTGATAAAGAAAGGCTTCCGTTTATGGAGCAACTTATCATGTCTCTCAGGACCACCAATTGACTTCAATGAGAAATGTGCTGTGTACATTCTTTTGAATTGTATGTGAAACAAAGAATGTCTCAGAATCAAGTTACATCCACCCCCCCCCCCCCACCCCCAGTTACAAAGTCTCAATGTCCTGCGTATTATCATTGCAGAAAAGGAATTGGGATGGATTTCCTTCAGGGAGGTGAGTGCCAATGTTTCCTTTTAAGCCGAAATATTGCTGAACTCCCACTGGGGTTGGAGTAGGAGAATTTGCAGGTTACTCTGTAATCACTTCCATGTCTCATTGGCATCGTTTATAGAATTCACTCAGTCCCACTGGCTGAATGATTTCAGCTCATATCAGCCATTCTTCAGTGGTAACACTCTCACATCTGTGTCACTTAAGCTCATAAACCTAGGCTGACATTCCTGTTCGTACTGACAGAGTGCTGCACTGTCGGACCTGCCGTCTCATAGTTGTTTCATTAAACTGGGAACACGTCTGCTCTTTCGATGGACGGAAAAATTCCCATGGTATTAATTCAGAGAACAGCAGGAGAATTCTTTCCTGTGTCCTGGCCAATATGTATCCCTCAACTAACATCACGAGAACAGATTATCTAGTCATTATTACATTGCTGTTTGTGGGAGCTTGCTGTGCACATACAGGCTGCCATTTTTCCTACATTACAACAGTGACTCCAATTCAGAAGCACTTTGAGTGTGAAGGACTTTGGGACAAACTGAGATTGTAAAAGGCGCTATATAAAAGCAAGCTCTTTCTTTTTCATTCCCCTACTACAAGGAATATTCTACAGATTGATTATTGAGCTAAAGAACCCTGTCGAGACTCAGGTCCTTCTCATGGCCGCCAGCTGTCCCCCAGTGTGTGTGTCTAAACAGATAGTGATAGCAAGTTTTGTAACTATGAGGCGCATCACTGCTGGACTCATCCTTGCCCGGATTCAGCACACATAGCCCATCACTGAAAAGTGTATCAGTGGCAGAAATCCTGGTTGATTGCTGTAATGGACCCACCACCATTGTATCGGAATCATCTGACAACCCAGACCAGGGATGTCCTGTCCTGCTCCGTGTGTGAATCACTGAGCCTCACTGGGCAGTGCAGTTATTTAATTTGATGTTGGAGAGCTGGATTGTACTGAGTTTTAATTGATTAGATATAGACACACACACAGAGTAATTTAAACACACAGTAACATTTCCTTTTTAAATGCAAATTTATTACTATGATGAAGCAGCAACATTAGCATTTGATTACAATTTCTTTCCAGGCAGATCACAATGTTTGAACGTTACAAATCATGGTGCAATATAAGAAATGAGAAAGACAGAGAGAGAGAGAGAGAGAGAGAGTGAGACAGAGAGCGAGACAGAGAGCAAACAGTAATAATCCCAAATCAGCAGAGTCACAACCCACAACAGAATCAGCTTCTACTAAAGGGACTTTCTTACAATCTGACTGCCCCTCAACACCACACACATGTACATTTGACTATTTTATTTTCTGTCTGTGTGTGTAACAGATTAGAAGGCAGCAAACATCCTCTGTCACCGTTATATGCTGGTGCACCTTGTAACTTGGGATACAGAACTAATTCAGCTGGGATTTTAAAATGGGCACCAGTGGCATTAATGAAGGTGAATGTGTGGATAAAGTAGGTGGACTTGTCTATTCTGAGCAGTTTGTGAGATTCTCTGGACTTTAGTCAAGGGTCAGTATGTAGTGTAACACCCTGGGGATTTACACCAAGCCCAATCCTGTATGCATTGATCTAATTCCCCAGCTCTCCTTCTCCATCTGTCTCTCAGCATATTGATGGAGAATGGCAGTGATTCTTTTATATTGAGTTTGAAACCATCACCCAGATACTGAGGGAGGTGAGAAACCAAAAGGATATCAAGTGAATCATCCCTGAAACAAACAAAATCAGCCCTATGACAAATTCCCCTTTATTTTAGATTAAACTCAACACTTTTGCTGCCTGGTTTGATTTAGATTACAATGTAAAGCAATAATCTAACAATGCAGTTTGGGAATTTCTCCCCTTCAGCGTTTTCCTTCTAATCCTTTAGCCTGTTGTTCACAAAACTGTTCCATTCACAGAATTTTAAACTGTGCAGTCCTGGTTGTCTTCAATCTTCACCTCTCCTATTTTTCCGTACTGTATTGATTCCCAGTTGATGATGTTCCCCCCAAGACCGTGACAACTCTCACTTACAACCTTGATCTCACTGGCAGTTAACACATGGTCCCACAGATTAACATTTGTTATCTCGCCAACAAAACTCTGATCAATGTCAAACGATCCCCCGACTGAGTCCTGCTCCTGACCCAGGATAAATGTACCGTGACCACGCACCACCCGACTCTTATTGCTAACTTTCCTTACACTTCGCTCCCCATTCACCCAGAATGTCACCAACCCCAGCCGAGACTCCCAGGTCACACAGATGTGTCTCAGCAGCCCATTCATTTCCGGGAGGGAAAAGGAAACTATTGTTCTGCTGAGATACAGGGAAAATTCTCCATTTTTTCCTTTCCAGATCATTAATTCGTTGGCGTTATGTGAGGTCGCATAGGAGAATAAACCATAAGAGCGGGTCTCTTCAGAAGCTGCCGTCATGCAAAGCGTAAAGGCCAACAAATCGGGACAACGGATCGGGTACAGTTTGACAGAACTCGTCTTGGTTTTGGTTGGAAATGTCAGTGACTTCCCTGCAAGGCCTGTAAAATATCAAGAGTTTAGATGTTGTTAAGCGATTGTTTAAAATGTTAACAGTAATGAGCAACACACTGGAAAATAGGGATAGAAAGGAGATTTATCATTAAGAATGAAGGAAAGGGCAACTTACATTTATATAGCACCTTTCGCAACTTCAGGACATCCCAAAAGACTTTACAGCCAAGCAAGTATTTCTGAAGTTTGGACATTATTGTAATTTAGGAAACGTGGCAGCCAATTTGTGCACAGTCCACAAACAGCGATGTAATAATGACCAGTTAATCTTCTTGACTGAAGTTGGTTGCTGGATAAATATTGACCAGGACACAGGAGAATCTCCTGCTCTTCTGTGAAATAGTGCCAAGGGATCTTTTAATCCATCTGAAAAGGCAGACGGGGCCTTGCTTTAACATCATACCTGAAGGACAGCACTTTCAAAGTGCAGGGTCCCTCAGTACCACACTAAAATGTCAGCCTGAAATTTGTGCTAAAGTCTCAGCTGACAGAAAGGACAAAACTGGCCTAAAACATGCCTGTAAACTAATGCAGTTCTAGTCCACCAGGTCAGACTGTTTGTTACGGAAACATTTTCTGCCTAGGACACTACTCTGAGGAACTCCTGCAGTGGTGCCTGGGACTGAGATGATTGACCTCCAACAATCACAACCATCTTCCTTTGTGCTCAGTACGACTCCAACCAGCAGAGAGTTTTCCCCCTGATTCCCATTGACTCCAGTTTTGCGAGGGCTGCTTGATTTGATGCCACACTAGGTCAAATGCTGCTTTGATGTCAACAGCAGTCACTCACCTCACCTCTGGAGTTCAGCTCTTTTGTCCATGCTTGGACCAAAGCTGCAACAAGGTCAGGAGCTGAGTGGGTCCTGACGGAACCCAAACTGAGCATCAGTGAGCAGGTTATTGCTGAGCAAGTGCCACTGGATAGCACTGTCAAGGACCCCTTCCATCACATTGCTGATGATCGGAAATATACTGATCGGCTGGTAGTTGGCCGGGTTGGATTTTTCCTGCATTTTGTGCAGCGGACATACCTGGGCAATTTTCCACATTGCCAGTTTGATGCCAGTGTTGTAGTTGTACTGGAACAGTTAGGCTAGGGGAACGGCAAGTTCTGGAGCACAGGCCTTCAGTACTGTTTTCAGAATGTTGTCAGGGCCCATAGCCTTTGTAGTATCCAGTGCCTTCAGTCATTTCTTGATATCACGTGGCGTTAATCAGAATGGCTGAAGACTGGCATCTATGATGCCGGGCACATCAGGAGGAGGCCAAAATGATTCATCCTCTCGGCACTTCTGGCTGAAGATGGTCACAAATGCTTCAGCCATGTATTTTGCACTGATGTACTGGGCTCCCCCATCATTGGGGAAGGGGATGTTTGTGGAGCCTCCTCCTCCGCCTATCAGTTGCTTAATTGTCCTCCACCATTCACGACTGGATGTGGCAGGACTGCAGAGCTTATATCTGATCCGTCGGTTGTGTGTTCGCTTATCTCTGTCTATTGCATGCTGCATCCACTGTTGTAGCTTCACCAGGCTAACAACTCATTTTTAGGTATGCCAGGTGCTGCTTCTGGCATGCCCTCCTACACTCTTTATTGAACCAGGGATGGTTCCCCAGCTTGATGGTAGTGGTAGAGTGGGGAATTTGCTGGGCCATGAGGTTACAGATTGTGGTTGAACACACTTCTGCTGTTGATGACCCACAGTGCCTCATGGATTCCCAAATTTTAGTTGCTAGATCAGTTTGAAATCTATCCCATTTAGCAAGGTGGTAGTGCCACACAACACAATGGCAGGTCCTTCAATGTGAAGACAGGACTTTGGCTCCACAAGGACTGTGCGGTGGTCACTCCTACCAATAGTCCATGGATAGAAGCATCTGCAACAGGTAGGTTGGTGAGGACGAGATCAAGTAGGTTTGTTCCTCTTGTTGGTTCCCTCACCACCTGCTGCAAACCCAGTCTAGCAGCTTTGTCCTTTAGGACCCTGCCAGCTCAGTCAGTAGTGATGCTACCGAGCCCTCTTGGTGATGGACGTTGAAGTCCCCCAGCTAGAGTACATTCTGCACCCTTGCCACCTTCAGTGCTTCCTCCAGGTGGTGTTCAACATGGAGGAGTACTGTTTCATCAGCCAAAGGGGGTGCGGTAGGTGGTAATCGGCAGGAGGTTTCCTTGCCCATGTGTGACCTGATAGCATGAGACGTCAAGGGGACCGCCCGACTGTATACCACTGTGCCGCCACCTCTGCTGTGTCTGTCCTGCTGGTGGGCCAGGACATACCCAGGGATAGTGATGGTAGTGTCTGGGACATTTTCTGCAAGTTATGTTTCTGTGAGTATGACTATGTCAGGCTGTTGCTTAACTAGTCTGTGGGACAGCTGTCCCAGTTTTGGCACGCACACCCAGATGTTGGTAAGGACGACTATACAGGGTCGACAGGGCTAGGTTTTCCATTGTTGTTTCCAGTGCCTAGGTTGATGCCGGGTGGTCCATCCAGTTTCATTCCTTTTATTAGACTTTGTATCGGTTTGATACAACTTAATGGCTTGCTAGGCCATTTCAGAGGGCATTTCAGAGTCAACTAGGGTCTGGAGTGACATGTAGGCCAGAACAGGTAAGGACGGCAGATTTCCTTCCTTGGAGGACATTAATGAACCAGATGAGTTTTTACGACAATCGACAATGTTTTCATGGTCACAATAGATTAGCTTTTAATTCCAGATTTATTAATTGAATTCAAATTCCACCATCTGTTGTAGAGTATTAGCCTGGGGGCTCTGGGTTACTAGTCTAGTGACATTATCACTGCACCACTGCCTCCCCATCATTGGGAATCAGAGGGGAGACTCTCCACTGGTTGGAATCATACCTAACACAAGGGAAGATGGTTGTGGTTGTTGGAGACCAAACCTTAAAGCCCCAGGACATCACTGCAGGAGCTCCTTAGGGTAATGCCCTAGGCCCAACCATCTTCAGCTGCCTCATCAATGACCATCCCTTCATCATAAGGTCAGAAGTGGGGACGGTCGCTGATGATTGCACAATGTTTAACACCATTCGTGACTCCTCAAATACTGAAGCTGCCCATTTCCATATGAAGCAAGACCTGGACAACATTAGTGGTAAGTAACATTCACGCCACACATGTGCCAGGCAATGACTATCTCAAACAGGAGAAAATCTAACCATCTCCCCTTGCTGTTCAATAGCATCACCATCGCTGAATCCCCCACTATCAACATTCTGGGGGTTTTTGTTGACCAGAAACTGAACTGGACCAGCCACATAAATACCATGGCTACAAGAGCAGGTCAGAGGCTGGGAATTCTGTAGCGAGTAACCCACCTCCTGTCCACCACCTACAAGGCACAAGTCAGGAGTGTGATGGAATACTCTCCACTTGCCTGGATGGGTGCAGCTCCAACAACACTCAAGAAGCTCAACACCATCCAGGACAAAACAGCCCGCTTGATTGGCACCCCATCCACCGTCTTCAACATTCACTCCTTTCACCACCAATGCACAGTGGCAGCAGTGTGTACCATTTACAAGATGCACTGCAGCAACGCACCAAGGCTGCTTAAAGAGCACCTTCCAAACCCGTGACCTCTACCGCCTAGAAGGACAAGGGCAGCAGATGCATGGGAATGCCACCACCTGCAAGTTGCCCCTCCAAGCCACACACCATCCTGACTTAGAACTATATCACTGCTTCACTGTCACTGGGTCAAAATCCTGGAACTCCCTTCTAAGCAGCAATGTGGGTGTATCTACACCACAAGGACTGCTGCAGTTCAGGAAAGCAGCTCACCACCACCTGCTCAAGGGCACTTAAGAATGGGCAATAAATGCTGGCCTAGCCAGCGACGTTCACATCCCATGAACGAATAAAAAAAAATTGCTAGGGCTCCTTGATGCTACACTCAGTCAAAAGCTGCCTTGATTTCAAGGGCAGTCACTCTCACCTCATCTTTTTAATTCAGCTCTTTTGTCCATGATTGGTCTGGAGTTGTGTGGCCTGAATGGCTTGCTTTCCCATCTCAGAGGACAGTTAAGAATCAACCAAATTGTTATGGGTCTGGGGTTGCATCCAGGCCAGACTGGGTAAGCATAGCAAATTTCTTCCCGAAAGGGCATTAGTGAATCAGATGGGCTTTTAATAACAATCCAATAGTTACACAGTCATCATTATTGACACCTGCTTTTTATTCCAGATTTAATTAACTAAATGCAAATCCCCAGCTGGCATGGTGAGATTTGAACTCATTGATCCACATCATTCGTACAGGCCTCTGGATTACTAGTCCAGTAACTTGACCACTATACTCCTGTTCCTGACCACCACTGAGAGAGAAACCTCAACAAGCTGGTGACTCAGGAACAGCCCTGTTGTGGAAAAATGAGTTACAGTCTGAGTGGTCAGTCTGCACAAGACTTACACTAGAGCAGTACAAGGCAAGTACTCAAATGTTCAAAGGTGAAATCCAACTCCTTGAAAGTACAGCATTGGTTATATATTTACAGTGCAGGAAGGGAACAAGGAAACACCAACTTTGGATTTCTGTTCAACTTTTACAACAGCTGTATTCTCATTAGTTGTTATATATTTTTTAGAGTTGAAAAATAAATAGGAAAAAGTGACTATTAGACTTTCAATGAAGCTGTTACCCACCAAAGACAAAGTCACTCTCACCTCCCTTTGACAAGTTCCTTCTTTGTTAATCCATACTTGTCCAATTAGTTGTTAATTTTCTTCAGGATTATTGTTTCTACAAGTTTCCCCAACACTGAGGTTAAACTGACTGGCCTGCAGTTGCAGGGTTTATCGCTCTCCCCTGGCTTTGAACAAGGATACAACATTTGCAATCCTTCAGTCCTCTTGCACCACCCCTACATCAAAAGTGGATTGGAAGATTGTGACCAGTGCTTCTGAAATTTCCACCTTTACTTTCTTAAGCAAACAAGGATGCCTCATCAAGACTGGATGACTTATCCACTTTAAAAGCATGCTGCTAGCCTTTCTAGTCCCTCCCCTTTATGTATCTGTTTTTATCTCATTCAGTATCACAGCAACCTCCTTATTCATCATAGTTGAGGTAGAGTCCTGTTTCTCAGTGAAAACTGATGCAAAGTATTTCAAATATGAGAATAAACAGTGAAGATATTCAACTGTAGAGAGGAAGCAATACAGTTGTTGGTCTTCATTTATTAATACTTTGATATTTGCTCAGAAATGACTGAACATTGGTCAGGATCAGGAGCAGACTTGCCCACTTCTTACCCCAGATACTGAGCCTAATTTTAACACCACAACCCCATCTACTCTTTCCTGCTCCTTGTAGTTTAATCTGATCATTACATTTCTGTTTGCTGCGAACAAATTGGCTGCCCCATTTCCTACATTACAACAGTCACTACACTTCAAAAGAACTTCACTGGAGTTAAAGTGCTTTGGGATGTCCTATGGCCATGAAAGGTGCTATAGAAATGCAAAACTGCCTTTCTCTTTTTACCACACCAGGTGAGATTGGCTGAATCCACACAGGCCAAGAATGGAACCTGGGCTCAGTATCACAGCCCTAAAACATATTTTGAATGCTGTTTGCACCTGCAACCTGTGTATTTCAGTACTATTACATACCCTTATTGGCAGATACTGGCAAGTAAATGCACACCACAAGCACAAAGGGAATAAAGGTTTTCATCCTGTGACCAACCTGTAAAACAAATAATCAATAAGTAATTTCATTTTATTTGGCATCATGTACATCCATTTAAAATTAGAACTATTGCCCAGTTTCAGGTGTATTAGCAACACACAAATAGCTCCCTTGGTACTCACGAAAATACTTCACCAAACAAGTCTTGTCCAGAAGTGAATCCAATAACCTAGGTGCACAACCTGCTATAATTTATACTCTGCTGAGCTCAGTGACAGCCTATCAGATTGAAGTAAATAAGGAGGCGGTGCTAACACTGGCGTTCATCCAAACACTCAGACAGCTCACACTGGCATGACTTCCTGACATCACCAATTTTTAGAATTATCACAAAATAATTAGTATGAGGGTGTCCATTCAGCCCATCCTAGTTCATCCGTCCAGAAAGATAGATGATGAATTTCACCCTTCCCTACCTGATTTTTCCTTAATTGATTGGAGCTATTTCCCATCCCCTACTTTATCTGGGAGGCCATTCCACGTATCGAACCCTCCCAATCTCAGTCCGAAATTTCCTGTCACTAGTTTGACAACAGCTTTGCACCAACATAATTCTCAGACGTTCAGAACTCCAGGTGGCAGTTGTGGGGAAAAGCACTCATTTAGACTTGAAAGGCTGGATTGTGTGCAAGAACATTCGACTTTTAAACTGGGCATTTCATTGGTGTTAGCCTGTTACACTTCATTCCAAGTTAATGGGAAGAATGGTAATAATTCCACAATAAAATACAGGCTCAGAAAGAAAGAACTTGTGTTTTTATAGCACCTTTCATGAACTCAGGACATCCCAAATGTGTTCACAGCCAACAAAGTATTTCTGTAATGTGGGGAAACTCGGCAGCCAATTTGCGCACAGCAAAGTACCAGAAACAGCAACGAGATAATGACCAGATAATCTGTTATAGTGATGTTGGTTGAGGGATAAAGTTTCCCCATCTAGCATCTTGGGAATGGGTCACTCTGGAGCAGAGTACAGTCCACAGAACGGGACACTCCCCGCTACAGGGCAGGCTGCACGGCGGGACACTCCCCGCTACAGGGCAGGCTGCACGGCGGGACACTCCCCGCTACAGGGCAGGCTGCACGGCGGGACACTCCCCGCTACAGGGCAGGCTGCACGGCGGGACACTCCCCGCTACAGGGCAGGCTGCACGGCGGGACACTCCCCGCTACAGGGCAGGCTGCACGGCGGGACACTCCCCGCTACAGGGCAGGCTGCACGGCGGGACACTCCCCGCTACAGGGCAGGCTGCACGGCGGGACACTCCCCGCTACAGGGCAGGCTGCACGGCGGGACACTCCCCGCTACAGGGCAGGCTGCACGGCGGGACACTCCCCGCTACAGGGCAGGCTGCACGGCGGGACACTCCCCGCTACAGGGCAAGCTGCACGGCGGGACACTCCCCGCTACAGGGCAAGCTGCACGGCGGGACACTCCCCGCTACAGGGCAAGCTGCACGGCGGGACACTGTCCAGTACAGGGCAAGCTCCAGTTGTTTATACTCTCCTGTACATTGAACAGTCTCTTGTACGGGACCGTCTCAATTACAGGACATTCTCTAGTATGGGTCACTCACCGGTACAGGACACTACGCGGGACAGGACACTCTCAAGTGCAGACGACTCACCAGTAAAGGATAATTTCGAGTACCTGACATCTCAACTAGAGGGCACTATACACTAAGGGACTCACTCCAGTTGAGCTAATCTCTCCAGTACGCGACATTGTACAGTACAGGACACTCTCCAAGACAGGAAACCTTCCAGCCCAGGACAATCTCCAGTATGGCACACTCTCCCTTGCTGTTCACTCTGCAGTTCAGTATACTCTACCACAGGATACACTCCAGTACGAGACACTCTCCAGTACAAAAGACTCTACATTACAGGACAGTCACTAGTAGAGGACATTCTTCTGTATCAGACACTCTCCAGAATGGGATATTGTCCAGTACAGGTCCTCTCTAGTACAGGACACTCTCCATTACGGGACATTCCCCTGTCCCAGTCACTCTTCAGTATGGGACACTCTCCGTTACAGGGCAATCTCCACTGTGGAACACTTTCCAAATAGAACAATCCCCACTGTGGGACACTCTCCGGTACAGGGCAATCTCTAGCGTGGGACACTCTCCGGTACAGGACACTATCGAGTTGAGTAATCTCGCCAGAATGGATCATTCTGCACTCTGGGACTCGCTCCAGTACAGGACACCCGCACATAGAGGACACTCTCCAGTACACAACACTTTACAATTTGGACATTCTGGAGTGCAGGATATCTCCAATATGAGGTACTCTCCTGTTCTGGACGCTCTCCAGTAGTATATACTCTCCTGTATGCTGGACAGTCTCTCATACAGGTCTGTCTCAATTACACAACACTCTCCAGTATGGGGCCCTCACCGGTACAGGACACTATGCAGTCCAGGACCTCTCAAGTGCAGGACACTCACCAGTAAAGGATAATCTCTAGTATGAGACATGCTCAACTACAGGGCACTATAAACTAAGGGAGACACTCCATTAGAGCTAATCTCTCCAGTACGTGACACTGTACAGTACAGGACACTCTCAAATACAGGAAACCTTCCAGTTCTGGACAATCTCCAATATGGCACACTCTCCATTGCAGTTCACGCTCCAGTTCGGCATACTCTACCACAGGAGACACTCCAGTACGAGACACGCTCCAGTACAGGAGACTCTCCAGTACAGGACAGGATAATCTCCAGTATGGGACACTCTCCAGTGTAGGATCTTGTGCAGTATGGGACACCCTCCAGTGCAGGTCACTCTCCAGTATGCCACATTCTGCTGTCCAGTATGGGACATTCTCCAAGATGGAACATTAGTGAACAGTGTCCCATACTGCACACAGAGCACTCTCCAGTAAGGGACATGCTGCACTCGGGTCAATCTGCAGGAGAGGACTTTGGGACTCACAGGTGATCAGTAATCAGTAATTCACCAACAAATGCCAGCGATGCCCACATCCCATGAAGCAAAAACAAAATTGTCTGAATGTTGCCAGAGAGGAAATAGAAAAATGAGGTGAGTTGATTTGTTGCTCCTTCTCGGAAATGAGTTGATGAGCTGCTGTCACTTGGTCTTTGATCCGATAAGTGCTGGTGATGTTTGTTGAGGGTTGAATGTTGGCTAGGAGACTGGGAGAACTTGCTTTTCTTTGAATAGTGACAAGTATTAAAACCATCTGAATAGGCAAATGAGGCTCTGACAGATGACAGATTGATAAAGGCAGTGAAGGAAAATAATGTATGTGTGGAATTTGGCCATTAGCTGAAAACAAACAATCAATATTGAAGCTGTTATTAAAAGAAAGAATTCTAACCTGGTAACCACTTGGACATTTTGATGACAGACTAACCCTGTGTTGAGCACTGGAGAAGGCATGTTAGAACAGCAGTGATAGATTTTAGGCAACTGCTGAATGAGATCAGCTAACTTAACAGAGTGGAGATTAAACCGAGTTTGCTAAACAGTGAGATTAGCTATCTCTCCGAGACAGGACAATCTCCACTGTGGGAAACTCTCCGATACAGGACAATCTCCACTGTGGGACACGCTCCGATGCAGGACAATCTCCAGTCCGTGACGCTCTCCAGTCCGTGACGCTCTCCAGTCCAGAACACTGTCCTGTGCTAAACATTCTCCAATATGGGTGAGGTGAGAGTGACTGCCCTTCACAGCAAGGCAGCATTTGACTGTGTATGGCATCAAAGTGCACGAGTTTAGATTAGATTAGATTAGAGATACAGCACTGAAACAGGCCCTTCGGCCCACCGAGTCTGTGCCGACCATCAGCCACCCATTTATACTAATCCTACACTAATCCCATATTCCTACCAAACATCCCCACCTGTCCCTATATTTCCCTACCACCTACCTATACTAGTTACAATTTATAATGGCCAATTTACCTACCAACCTGCAAGTCTTTTGGCTTGTGGGAGGAAACCAGAGCACCCGGAGAAAACCCACGCAGACACAGGGAGAACTTGCAAACTCCACACAGGCAGTACCCAGAATTGAACCCAGGTCCCTGGAGCTGTGAGGCTGCAGTGCTAACCACTGCGCCACTGTTGTGTTGGAGAAAATCCAGATTGTGCCCAATTGTTGAACAAATTCTCCGGACTCAGACGTTGAGAATCAAACACTTTATTGCATGATATCATGGGGGATCACACCTTACCTAAAGGCGGTCCAGTGCTACTCCAAAGAGCTACAGATCGCCGTGGATTTATAGTATAACAGAGGCAGAGCTAACAATTTCACAATTAGATAAACGCCCACAAGATGATCACAAGACCACCTACTCAACTGTGCACCATGCAGAGTCCGAGGTCAGCAAAACATCAGTTTCAACAATAACAAACTAGTTCCTTAATTCAATGCCCACTCCAGACACCATATCTGACCGTAACGTCAGATTGTGGTTAGCTGCTCTGTCTACATTTTATGACCGTTGGTTAGATTAGCTACAAGCTGTGTCCTGTTTTTCTGTTCCTACAAAGTCAAGTAACAACTAGCAAGCACAGCAAAACTTCAACGAGCAAAACTCAAGTGCATGGAAATCAGTAGGAAAACACTCCACTGGGTGGAATCATACCTGGTGCAAAGGAAGATGGTTGTGGTTGATGAGGTTAAATTATCTCAGTCCCAGGACAGCACTGCAGGAGCTTCTCATGGTAGTGTCCAAGATCCAACCATCTTCAGCTGACCTTCCCTCCATAAGATCAAAATTGGGGAGGTTTGCTGTTGATTTTTGCACAATGTTCAGCACCATTCCCAACTCCACAAATACTGAAGCAGTCCATGTCCAGATGCAGCAAGACCTGGACGAATCCAGGCTTGGGCTGATCAGTGGCAAGTAACATATGCGCCACACAAATGCCAGGCAATGACCATCTCAAACAAGAGAGAATCTAACCACCTCCCCTAATGTACAAAGGCATTACCTTCGCTGAATCCTCCACTGTCAACATCCTGGGGGTTAGCATTGACTAGAAACTGAATTGGACCTGCCATATAAATGCTGTGGCTACAAGAGCAGGTCAGAGGCTCGGAATCCTTAGGTGAGTAACTCACCTCCTGACTCCCCAAAGCCTGTCCATCAGATACAAGGTACAAGTCAGGAGTGTGATAGAATTTCCGAAGAAGGGTCACTGACCCGAAACGTTAACTCTGCTTCTCTTTCCACAGATGCTGCCAGACCTGCTGAGTGGTTCCAGCATTTCTTGTTTTTATTTCAGATTTCCAGCATCTGCAGTATTTTGCTTTTATTTTAGTGTGATAGAATACTCTCAACTTACCTGGATGGGTGCAACTCGATCAACACTCAAGAAGCTCAACACCATCCAGGACAAAGTAGCCTGTTTGATTGGCACCCCATCCACCACCTTCAACATTCAATCCCTCTACCACCGACGCACAGTGCCATTAGTGTTTACCATCTACAAGATGCATTGTAGCAACTCACCAAGGCTCCTTAGACAGCATCTTCCAAACCCATGACCTGTACCACCTAGAAGGAATTGGGCAGCAGATGCATGGGAACACCATCACCTGCAAGTTCCCCTCCAAGCCACACACCATCCTGACTCGGAACTATATCACCATTGCTTTACTGTCACTGGGTCAAAATCTTGGAACTCCCTTCCTAACAGCACTGTGGGTATACCTACCCCACATGGACTGTAGTGGTTCAAGAAGGCAGCTTATCACCACCATCTCAAGGGCAATTAGGGATGGGCAATAAATGCTGGCCTGGCCACAGAACCCGCCCCCGCACCAATACAGGACCTCTCCAATACATAACCCTCTGCATTACGGGGCACTTTCCAGTATGGGCCACGCTCCAGTACGGGTCATCCTCCAAAACGGGACGCTCTCCAGTACGGGATATCCTCCAAAACGGGACAATCTCCAGAATAGGACATTCTCCAGTACGGGGACAGTTTCCAGCACGGGGCACCCTCCAGCACGAGTCACCCTCCAGCACCCACTCTAGATTATCTGCCTCAGTGGTCTGCATTACCCTTTGTGTAAAACTGTCAGTTTTCTCTCTCCTAACTTCTGATAAAAGTCACTGAGACAAGAAACTTCAGAACATTAATTCTGTTTCTCTCTCCAGAGGTGCTGCCAGACCTGCAGCATATTTCCAGCATTTTCTGTGCTTTTTATTATTGTTACTTAACCAGTATGTAGCACAGCTCTCCCAATTTTGATACCAGTCCCCAGATCTTAGAGGAGCATCAATGCACAAGCAGTCTTCACCACACTGACTGCCTACTTGAGCTATGAAAACATGTGCTTGTACAGCCCTCTGCACATACAGAGTAACATCTCAGAACAGTTGACTTGCCAAGGAGCACAGACTGGAGGGGGAAAGGGTAATGAAGGGTGGAGTGGTGAGCACCCAGTAAGAGAGAAGCTTTTTAAGGAGGTTTTTGAAGGCAGGGATGGAGGGGACAAGCTGGGAGAGTGCAATTGCTAAATTCCAGTCCAGCAGCTTGAACATCTGCTGGTGGTGCAGCAGACAGAGTAGTGTCTGAGGAATAACCTGAGTAGCAGAGAGAGGAGGGGAGATAGAAAGGGTGAGAGGAATGGAGGAAGGAGGAGAATGACAGAACCATAGAATTGTTACAGCACAGAAGGAGGCCATGCTGCCCATTGTATCTATGCCGTCACTCTGCAAGTGCAAGTCAGGTCAATTCCACACTCTGTCATTTCAACATAACCCTGCAAATTTTCCCTGTTCAGATAATTATCCAATCCCCTTTTGAAAGCCACAATTGAATCTGCCTCCACCACACTCCCAGGCCATGGGAACAGTTTCTGTCTCTCTCTACTCTCTCCAGAACCCTAATGATTTTGAACAGCTCTTTTAAATCTCTTCTTAATCTCTCTTCTCAAAGGAGAACATCCTAACTTCTCCAATCTATCCATGTAACAGAAGTCCCTCATCCCTGGAACCATTCTTGTAATTTTTTTTTCCTGAACCCTCTCTAATCCCTTAACATCCTTTTGAAGTGTGGTGCCCAGAATTGGACACAATACTCCAGTTGAGGCTGAACCAGTGTTCATCATAACCCCCTTGCATTTGTACTCTGTGCCTTTATTTATAAAGTCCAGGATGCCGTAGGCCTTTTATACCACTGTCTCAACTTACAATGCCACCTTCAATGATTTGTGCACATATACCCCCAGGTTCCTGCTCCCATTGCCAGACCTGCTGAATATTTCCAGAATTTTCTGTTTCTGTTTCAGATGACCAACATCCGGAGTAATTGAATGCTGGAGCAGGCTCGATGGACCATGTGGCCCATTCTTGCTCCCATTTCTTATGTTGTATATCCTTCCACCTTTAAGGATTTGTGTATATGGGCACCAAGGATTCTTTGCTCGTCTGCACTTTCTAAGATCAAGCCATTTATAGTATACTGTCTTTCCAAATTAGTCCTCACAAATTGCTTCACTTCACACTTCTCTGCGCTGAGCTCAATCTGCCATACTTCTGCCCACTTCACCATCCTGACACTCTAACTGGCCTCATCACTATCTACTACTTGTCAAGTTTCATACCATCCATTAACTTTGTAATGCTGCTCCTTACACCCGAGTCCAGGATATTTCTAACAATGGCAAAGCGTTAGGGACCCAAAACTGACCCTTGGGGAACAGCACTGCAAACCACCTGCTGGTCTGCAAAACATCCATCCACCACCACCACACTTTGTTTGCTGTCACGGAGATAATTTTGTATCCATACCAACAATTTCCCCTTAATTCCATGGGCTCCCATCTTCTTAGTAAGCTTCCAGGGTGGCACTTTGACAAATACCTTATAAATATCCTTTTTTTATTTGTTCATGGGATGTTGCCATTGCTGGCAAGGCCAGCATTTTTTGCCCATCCTGAATTGTCCTTCAGAAGGTGGATGGGCTTTCAGCAGTCAGGAGGTGAGTTACTCGCTGCAGAATTCCCAGACTCTGACCTGCTCTTGTAGCCACAGTACATATGTGGCTGGTCCAGTTAAGTTTCTTGGTGATCCCCAGGATATAGATGGTGGGATATTCAGCGATGGTAATACCATTGAAAGTCAAGGGGAGATGGTTAGATTTTCTCTTGTTGGAAATGGTCATTGCCTGGCACTTGTGTAACATGAATGTTACTTGCCACTTATCAACCCAAGCCTGAATATTGTCCAGGTCTTGCTGCATGCTTGCATGGACTGCTTCAGTATCTGAGGAGTTGTGAATGGAACTTGTCAAGAAAACAGCGCTATGCCAAATGAGGATTTTTAATTCATTGGTTGGAAACTGACATTAAACTTTTAAAAAGGAAAGCTGGGATCCGACAGTTAACTTTTCAAAAAGCTGGCAGCAAAGATAGCTACCACAATGTGAATTGAAATACCTCATTCCCAGACATCGAATTGGAGACACATGTTTAACAAGAATCCCATCCAGGACAATGCTTTAGCTAACTGAGTTGATTATCCAATATCACCCTCTTTAGTGAGTCATTCAAAGCCATCTTTGGACAGAGTGGATCGTCAGAAGCTTTTTCCCCAGGGTGGAAGAGTCAGTTACTAGAGGACATGGGTTTAAGGTGCAAGGGGCAAAGTATTGAGGGGATGTGAGAGGCAAGTTCTTTACACAGAGGGTGGTGAGTGCCTGGAACTTGCTGCCAGGGGAGGTGGTGGAAGCAGGTACGATAGCGACATTTAAGATGCATCTTGACAAATACATGAATAGGATGGGAATAGAGGGATACAGACCCCGGAAGTGCAGAAGGTTTTAGTTTAGACAGGCATCAAGATCGGCACAGGCTTGGAGGGCCGAATGGCCTGTTCCTGGGCTGTACTGTTCTTTGTTCATCTTGAAACATTCACGAGTGGAAACGTACCCCCTGGGGGGAAACACTGACAATACCACCTGAGAGAGAATTGGGTTTTACTTCGGACCTCATTGAAAACAAAAGGGATTGAGAGAACCATGTAGCAGTCTCAGCAGGCTCTGCAAAACTTAAAGTTTTGTTACATACAGCAGACAAGTTTCGAGTGCAAACCAGGTAGAACCCCAATGGGGCTGTGTGTCTCACTCTCTCTCTTTCTCCAGAGATACCGCAAGTTTTTGAAAACTGCCTGGGACTGCAGGACATCCTAGTTTACTATTGCAACAGACAGAGACCCCGGGGAAGAAAGCCACTTACATCACTGCCTCCAAGAAAAACCTAAACCAGCCAGAGACTTCAGAACCACAACTACAGCCTGAAGAAAACTGATTTACAAGACACCACAGACTGTATATTATCTTTTCTTGTTCTGGATTCTAATCCAAACCAAACTATCCCTCATCATTCTGTAATCTATTTGTGCGTGCGTGATTCTCATGTGTGTGTATGTGTGAAAGTGCAGCATAATTTATTGTTTATTTAGATCAGGTTCAGATTTTTAAGTACAATAAACTCACCTCTTGTTTAAACTCAAGAAATCCTGCACGACTGGTTCTTTTATGATCACAATAAAGGTAAAAGGTTAAGCACTCACTGAAGTGGTAATCACATCCACTGTTTAAAAAGGAATAAACCCTGTTTCGGTCAAAGGGGAAGGACATGACCCCAACCCACCAGATCGTAGTAAACTGGAAACTGTGAAATTGTCAGCCAACATCCACACTCTGACCTTATGATGCAGAGAAGGTTATTGATGAAGCAGCTGAAGATGGTTGGGCCGAGGACAGTGCCCCGAGGAACTCCTGCAACGATATCCTGGGACTGAGATGATTGGCCTCCAACAACCACAATCATTTTCCTTTGTGCTAGGTGTGAATCCAGCCCAGTGGAGTTTCTCCCTGATTCCCATTGACTTCAATATTATCAGGGCTCCTTGATGCCACACTTGGTCAAATGCTGCTATGATCTCAAGGGCAGTCACTCTCACCTCACTTTTGGAATTCAACACTTTTGTCCATTTTTGCAGCAAGGCTGTAATGAGGTCTGTAGCTGAGTGGCCCTGGCAAAACCCAAACTGAGTATCTGAGCGGCTTATTGCTGAGTGAGTGCCACTTGATAGCACTCTCGATGATACTTTCCATCATATGCTGATGATTGAGAGTAAACCGATGGGCTGGTAATTGGCCAGATTGGAATTGTCCTGTTTTTTGTGGACAGGGCAATTTTCCACTTTGTCGAATAGATTCCAGTTTTGTAGCTAGAGTCATAAAATCATAGTAATTTGCAGCACAGAAGGTGGCCATTCGGCCCATCCTGTCCATACCAGTTGACAAGTACATGTCCAGCCTAATCCCACTTTCCAGTTCTTGGTCAGTAGCCTTGTAGTTTACAGCACTTCAAGTGTATGTCCAAGTACTTTTTAAATGTTATGAGGGTTTCAGCCTCCACCACCCTTTCAGGCAGTGAGTTCCAAATCCCCACCATCCTCTGGGTGAAAAGAGTTCCCTCAAATCCCCTCTAAACCTACGACGTCTTACCCTAACTCTATGCTCCCTGGTGATGGACCCCTCAATGAAGGGGAATAGGGCCTTCCTATCCACTCGATCTAGACCCCTCATAATTTTATACACTTCAAATAGGTCTCCCCTCAGTCTCCCCTGTTCCAAAGAAAGCAACCCCAGCCTATCCAATCTTTCCCCATAACCAAATCCTCCAGTGCAGGCAATATCCGCATACACTCAAATTTTTATCCTACTCGTATTCTCTAGAGTTTCGAAGAATGAGAGGTGATCTCATTGAAACCTACAAAATACTTAAGGGGACAGGCAGGGTAGATGCAGCTAAGATGTTTCCCCTGCTTGGGGAGCCTAGAACCAGGGGACACAATTTCAAAATAAGGGGAAGCCACCTAGGACAGAGAAGAGCAGAAATTTCTTTCCTCACAAGGTTGTCAATCTTTGGAATTCTCTACCCTGGAGGGCTGTGGCAGCTCAATCATTGAGTATGTTTAAAGCAGAGATTGACAGGTTTCTAAATACCAATGACATAAAGGGATATGGGGATGGTGTGGGGAAAAGGCATTGAAGTGGATGATCAGCCAGGATCATATTGAATGGTGGGGCAGGCTCGATGGGCTGAATGGCCGATTCCTGTTCCTATGTTCCTATAAATCTCCTCTGTACCCGTTCTAGTGCAATCACATCTTTCCTAAAGTGTGATGACCAGAACTGCAAGCGGCACTCCAGTTGTGACCTAACTAGTGGTTCATAGAGATCCAGCATAACCTCTTATAAGTTCTTATATTCTATGCCTTGGATAAGAAAGGCAAGTATCTCTTATGCCTTTTTGGCCAACTTATCTACCTATCCAGCCAACTTCAGGGATTGTTGGGCATGCACTCCAACATCCTCTTGTTCCTCTACACTTCTCTGTATCCTACTACTTATTGTGTATTCCCTTGTTAGCTTTCCCCAAATGCATCACCTCACACTTCTCCAGATTGAATTCCATTTGTCACTTTCATCCACGAGTCAGTCCACTGATATCTTCCTGCAATCAACAGCTTCTTCTTCATTATCAACCACATGGCCAATTTTTGTATCATCTGCAAACTTCTTAATCATACCCCCTACATTCAAGTCCAAATCTTTGAAATATACCACAAAAAGCAAGGGACCTAGGACTGAGCCCTGTGGAACCCCACTGGAAACAGTCTTCCAGTCACAAAAGCACCCATCAACTGTTACCCTTTGCTTCCTGCCTTGGAGCCAATTTTGGATCCAAAATGTTACTTTGCCTTGAATCCCATGGGCTTTTACTTTTGTGACCAGTCTGCCATGCGGGACCTTATCAAAAGTCCTTGTTAAAATCCCTATAGACTGCATCAAATGCACTACCCTCATTAACCCTTCTTGTTACCTCCTCAAAAAATTCAATCATGTTAGTTGTACATGACCTTCCCTTAGCAAATTCGTGATGACTGTCTTTGACTAATTCATGTCTTTCTAAATGAAGATTTATCCTATCCCTCAGAATTCTTTCCATAATTTTCCCACCCCCGAGGTTAGGCTGACTGGTCTCTAATTGCTCGGTCAATCCCTTCTCCCTTTTAAACAATGGTACAACATTAGCTGTCCTCCAGATATCTCGCAATACACCTGTAGCCAGAGAGGATTGGAAATGATGGTCAGAACCTCCACTATTTCTTCTTTTCCTTCCCTTAACAGCCTAGGATACATTTCAACTGGACCTGGGGATTTATCCACTTTCAAAGATGTTAAACCCCTTCATACTTCCTCTCTCACTGTGTTAATTTTGTCTAATATTTCACACTCCCCCTTCCTGATTGCAATGTCTGCATCATCCCTCTCTTTTGTAAAGCAAGTACAAAGTTTTCATTAAGAACCATACCAATGTCCTTCACCTTCACACAGATTACCCTGATGAATCCTAATAGGCCCAACTCTTACTTTAGTTATCCTCATGTTCTTCATGTATTCATAAAAGATCTTTGGGTTTTCCTTGATTTTACTTGCCAATATTTTTTCATGCCCTCTCTTTTCTTTCCTAATTACCTTTTTAATTTCACCCCTACACTTCTTATACTCTAGCTTTCTGCAGCATTGAGCCCTCGGGATCTGTCATAAGCTTCCCTTTTGTTTTTTATCCTCTCCTTTTAGCCCCTTGACATCCAAGGGGCTCTGGATTTGTTAGTCTGTACCTTTTTCCTTTAAGGGAACATACTTGCTCTGAAACCTCAGTAACACATCCTTGAATGTCTCCCATTGATTTGGAACTGATTTAACTTCAAGTAGCCGTTTCCAATCCACTTTAGCTAAATCACATTTCAGCTTAGTAAAATTAGCTTTTCCCCAAATGAGAACTTTTATTACTGGTCTATCTTTGTCTTTTCCTTAACTGCCCTAAAACTAATTATGACCACTTACACTAAAGTGCTCCCCAACTGATGCCCCTTCCACCTGTCCAGCTTCATTCCCTAAAATTAAGTCCAGAAACACCCCCTCTCTTGTTGGGCTTGTTACATACCGGTTAAAACAGTTCTCCTGAATGCATTTTACAAATTTGGCTCCCCCTGTGCCTTTCACACTAATTCTATCCCTGTTTAATATTAGAGTAGCTGAAATCCCCCACTATTACTGCCCTTTCTTTTTGCACTTCTCAGGGATGTGCCTACATATTTGCTCTTCTGTCTCCCTCTGGCTGTTTGGGAGTCTATAGTACACATCCATTAGCGTGATTGGCCCTTTTTGGTTCTTCAGTATAACCTATTTGGCCTAACTTGATGATCCTGCGACCATATTATCCATCCTCATAGCAATAATTCTTGAATCAATATTGCAATGCCCTTCCCCTCTCTCATTTGAAAACCCTGCAATCAGGAATGTTGAGTTGCCATTCCTGCCCTTCTTTCAGCTATGTCTCAGTAATAGCTATAATATCATACAAGTGTCAATCTCTGCGCTTGACTTATCTGCCTTGTTCCCCAGACTTTTTGCATTCAAGTATATACTATTTAGCATTGCCAAACTCCCTTGGTGTCTATGTTCTACCCTTTGTTTCCTCTGCCTTCAAAACATCCTTACCAATTTTCTGTCTTTTATCTCCAACTTTTCTTCTCTCCCTTCTGAATCTATTCTCAGGTTCCCATTCCCCTGCCAAGCTAGTTTAAACCCTCCTAAATAACAGTAGCGAAACCCCCTGCGAGGATGTTTGTCTCGTTCCTGTGCAGTGCAACCCATCTGGCTTGTACAGGTCCCACCTCCCCCAGAAATGGTCCCAATGCCTCAGGAATCTAAAGCAGTCCCTCATGCACCATCTCTCCAGGCATGTATTCATCAGCTTGATCTGTACTGGAACAGCTTGGCTAAGGGCACAGCTAGTTCTGGAGCACAATTCTTCAGCGCTACAGCAGGGATATTGTCAGGACCCAGAGCCTTTGCTGTATCCAGAATGCAGAACATCCACTGCACTACCTTGACTAACTTTTGAGCACAACAGGGGTGACAGAAACAAAAAGACAAAAAGAAGAAAAAAGGAGAGTGATGAGAGAATTCGATCAATGGAAAAAAAAGATATAAGATAAAATCAGGCCATCCCAAAGTACTTGCTAAGCAATGAAGTATGTTTGAAGTGTAATCACTGCTGTAATATAGAGAAGCAAAGAGAAATGGTTAATTAATTAATCTAAAGGGGAAGGGACAAATAGAAAGTGATGTGATATGAAGAGACTAAGGGATGGATTTTCATTGTGGGGGTGGGAAACAGGAACCAGGTCTAATTTTGGGTCAGAAACCCACCTCCTCTGGGAAGCTGATTCAGATTGTAATTTTCAAGTGTGTAGGCCTTAGTTAGAATGGTTGCCAGTCCACATAGAGCCAGTGGGATTGAAAATGGCAGTGGGTCAGATTAAGTGTAGGGCTCATGTAGACTCCTACGGCAGCCATCACTGAGGCTGCTGGTTGTTCTGAGGGAGAGATCTGCCTTCCACAGCACCAGAGGGCAGCAAGATGTCACAGGGGAGCTGGAGGTCTGGGACCAAGGTCAGGCCAGACCCTTGCTTCCACAATGCCTACCTGGATCTAATGCTGCCACCCTCCGGGAAGAGGACCTCCCTCCTCTCCTTCATGGCTTGTTCACATCCAGTCATGAATGGTGGTGGACAATTAAGCAACTAATAGAGGAGGAGGCTCCACAAATATCCCCATCCTCAACGATGGAGGAGCCCAGCATATCAATGCAAAAGATAAGGCTGAAGGATTTGCAACAATCTTCAGCCAGATGTGCCGAGTGGATAATCCATCTCGGCCTCCTCCTGAGGTCTCCAGCATCACAGATGACAGTCTTCAGCCAATTCGATTCACTCCACATGATATCAAGATACCGCTAAAGGCACTAGATACTGCAAAGGCTATGGGCCCTGACAACATTCCGGCAATTGTACTGAAGACTTGTGCGCCCCTAGCCAAGCTGTTCCAGTACAGCTACAACACTGGCATCTACCCGACAATGTGGAAAATTGCCCAGGTATGTCCCATATACAAAAAGCAGGACAAATCCAACCTGACCAATTACCACCCCATCAGTCTACTCTCGATCATCAATAATATGATGGAAGGGGTTGTCTACAGTGCCATCAAGTGGCATTTACACAGTAATAATCTGCTCCTGAACTCATTACAGCCTTGTGTCCAAACATGGACAAAGGAGCTGAACTCCAGAGGTGAGGTGAGAATGACTGCTCTTGACATCAAGGCAGCATTTGACCAAGTGTAGCATCAAGGAGCCCTGGGAAAATTGGAGTCAATGGGAATCAGGGTGAAAATTCTCCGCTGGTTGGAGTCGTACCTAGCACAAAGGAAGATGGTTGTGATTGTTGGAGGTTAATCATCTCAGTCCCAGGACATTATTGCAGGAGTTCCTCAGGATAGTGTCCTAGGCCCAACTATCTTCAGCTGTTTCATCCAATGACCTTCCTTCCAGCATAAAGTGAGAAGTCTGGATGGTCACTGATGATTGCACAATGTTCAGCACCAACCATGACTCCTCAGATACAGAATCAGACCGCGTCCATACGGAACAAGACCTGGACAACATTCAGGCTTGGGCTGATCTGTGACAAGTTACATTCATGCCACACAAGTGCCAGGCAATGACCACAAGAGAATCCAACTATCTCCCCTTGACATTCAATGGCATTACAATTGCTGAATCCCCCACTATCGACATCCTGGGGATTACCATTGACTAGAAATTGAACTGGACCTGCCATCTAAGTACTTTGGTTGCAAGAACAGGTTAGAGGCTAGGAATCCTGTGGCGAGTAACTCACCTCCTGTCCACCCAGTGCCTGTCCACCATCTACAAGGTATAAGTCAGGGCGTGATGGAATACTCTCCACTTGCTGGATGAGTGCAGCTCCAACAACACTCAAGCAGCTCGACACCATTCAGGACAAAGCAGCCCGCTTGATTGGCACCCCATCCACAAACATTCGCTCCCTCCACCACTAACACATAGTGGCAGCAGTGTGTACCATATACAAGATGCACTGCAGCAACGCACCAAGGCTTGTTCGACAGCACCTTCCAAACCTGTGACCCCTAGCACCTAGGAGGACAATGACAGCAGACACATGGAAACACCACCACCAGCAAGATCCCCTCCAAGCCGCACACCATCCTGACTTGAAATTATTCCTTCAGAGTCGCTGAGTCAATATATTGGAACTCCCTTCCTACAGCACTGTGGGTGTAGCTACATCACAAGGACTGCAGCAGTTCAAGAAGGCAGCCCACCACCACTTTCTCAAGGGAAATTAGCGATGGGCAATAAATGCTGTCCCAGCCAGCGACGCCCACATCCCGTGAAAGGATAAGGAGGGGTCACCTCTTTGTGCAGCAGGGGCAACTCTCTGTTCACTGTTATTTCCCCTCCCCTCCCTCTTCCTCCTCCTCTTTTACCTCCTGCTGCTCAGCCGATGAGCTATCTCCTTCCAGGAGCTCACTGTCCTCAAGGTCCATACCTCTCTGGTGGGCCATGTTATGGAGGGCACAGCAGACCACCATATTGATTGAGACCCTTGCAGGAGGGTATTGGTGGGTGCCACCTGACTAGTTCAGGCACCAGAATTACATCTACTGAAGTCCAATGAATTGCTCAATGGTTGATCTGCTGAGCAGGTGGCATTGGCTGTTTTGCCTCTGCCTGGGCCTCCCATAGAGAGGTCAGTAGACATCTCTTCAAGGGATTTCCCTTGTCCCCTTAGAGCCAGCCACGCACTATGGGGGATGGAATGAAATCCTGAGACAGCCTGAACTGGCAGATGATAAAAGAATCGTGGCAGCTGCCAGGAAAGCGAATGCAAACATGGAGGAAGCTTGTTGTGGTAGAGGACCATTTGGACATTGAGGGAGTGGAAGCCCTTCCTGCTGATGGATCTCACTGGCCGGTCGCTGGGTGCCTAGATGGCCAGGTGGGTACAAACGATGAAGGCCTGCACCTGGGGGGAATCCAGCGATGGAGGTTGAGCCCAATGCCCTTTGTGCCTGTGCTAGCCCATCTGTGTTAAAGTGGATGTCGTCTCCTGCCCTCCTGAACATGGCATCTGTAACCTGCCTGATAATGTGATGAGCTGCTGATTGCGAGATGTCACCTAGGTCCACACCTGATCCCTGGAACGAACTGGTTGCTTAGCAATTCAGGGTGTCAGTGATCTTGACTGCTGCAGGTAGGGGACTACCATAGGGGCCATGAGGCCTCAGGTCATTGTGGATCAGAGCACACAGGACCGAGACCATCTGCTGGGAAAGGTGCAGGTTCCTACAGCACTGACACTCTGTTATTTGCAGGTAACCGAATTATTGGCTGTGCACCCGATGTTTCCTCTTGCAGCCCCCGCTGTGCTCCTCTGGCCTCTTGCTGTCCAGGAGGTTACATCTGCCGCAGCTCATACTGGCTGCTCGGTCCCATGTCTGTTCCCATCTGAACTCCCTCAACTGGGCTTTGTGCACTCACCAGGCCTTCTCCTGCCAACCCCAGCTGCCCAAGTGATGCCAGCAGCCTCACATCCCTCTCCAGAGTCCTGCCACTCTCCACTGAGTAAAGCAAGTCTTATAGCTGCAGCAATGTCCACCCTGTGTCACTTTTGAAGCAGCTGTGCTTTATTTAATGCCTCTGCAGTATTTTTAATCAGCCCTTCCCATAACCCTCAAGGCCCTCCACACTGTTCACATTTTCACAACCCTGCCATATTCCCCACTTGGCATCGTCCTGTTCCCAGTCATTAAAATTGTGCACGACTACTGACAAGCCTGTCAATGAGCTCTTTAATGAGCTCAACAGGCACTTAACTGGAGGCGAAGACCCAGCCCATTCCCTCACTGCTGGCGTCTCTTTCAAAATAACATTGCATTCCAGAGGCGACGGGACCCAGGGCCAACCTCGGAGAACACGATCTTGAAATAGTGATATCAGCCGTTCCCGTCATCAGCGGCCTTTGAAAATCTGGCCCTAAAAGAGGGAAATTCAGAGAGGAAAACTGATAGAGAAAACGAGTTTGGGAACAAAAATAGTAACTAGGAAATTGAAAGTGGGAGATGAGGAAAAGAAAACAAGATAGAGTTCCTACTTTGAGCACAGTTGCCGAGCAGGGGGAAAATTGTGCTTAAAATTGTACTCGTTTTTGGAAGTGAAGTTAGAGGCTAAATTTAGTGGAGCTGGCAGGGATCCTCAGACCAGGCTGTAAAGCTGTGGGGAACCCTGCCTCAGCCATTTAGAGCTGCCCTCAGCACAATTTAACGGTAATCATGCAATTCAGTGCCTGGCGCCGAGGTTCCCAGCCCTTTACAAATGGGGATCCTGCTTACCAGAGCTGTCAACCAGAGTGAGTGGTGGCCACAGTCAGTGCTGCACCAGGCTTCGGGGGGGCAGAGGGTGGTCGTTGAGGGCAGGGGTGGGTGGGTGATGGAATAGAGTGTGACTTTTGCTACCGGAAACCCTCCATGGGCAATAAATAGCCAACAGAGGAGGCTCCCTTCAAAGTCCTCAGGGAGGCCGGCTTGTTTACTAGGTGACCTCCCACATGGCGGAGGCCAACACCGCCCGCCGCAGGAATTACAACAGTAGTGGCAGGAAGAGGCCCTTAAGTGGATATTAATTGGCCTATTAAGGGCCTTAATTGGCTGATGGGCTGGAAGGCCATCCTTGGCCTTTCCCACCCCCTACTTAATTGCAGGGCGACAGGAAGGAGGTGGGCATTCCGTCCCCGTCCGGTCATCATTATTTTATGGGCCCCCCACATCACATCCCGGCTTCTGGGTGCCCATAAAATTCCGCCTGTGGCACAAGTTTCTGCTCAACACCATTTGCATAATCACAATGGGGGGAGGGGTGGCGTAGTGGTCATGTCACTGGACTAGTAAGCCAGAGCCCAGGTTAATGCACTGGGGCCATGGGTTCGAAACCCACCATGCCAGATGGTGAAATTTGAGTTCAATTAACAAAATCTGGAATTAAAACAGCTAGTCTAATGGTGTCCTGATGTCCTGGTGTGTCCTCAAATGACACACCAGTCTGACTTGAAACTATATCGCCATCCCTTCACTGACACTGGATCAAATTCCTGGAACTCTATCCCTAACATCACTGTTGGTGTACCTACACCCCAAGGACTGCAGCAGTTCAAGAAGGCAGCTCACCACCACCTTCTCAAGGGTAATTAGGGATGGACAATAAATGCTGGCCTTGCCATGATGCCCACATCCCATGAAAGAATAAAAATAAACACGCGCAGCATCGCTGAGACGAATGCCCAGATATGGAAGCAGCTGCACCTCCCCCTTGGCGCAGTGGTTAGCACCGCAGCCTCACAGCTCCAGGGACCCGGGTTCGATTCCGGGTACTGCCTGTGTGGAGTTTGCAAGTTCTCCCTGTGTCTGCGTGGGTTTTCTCCGGGTGCTCCGGTTTCCTCCCACAAGCCAAAAGACTTGCAGGTTGATAGGTAAATTGGCCATTATAAATTGTCACTAGTATAGGTAGGTGGTAGGGAAATATAGGGACAGGTGTGGATGTTTGGTAGGAATATGGGATTAGTGTAGGATTAGTATAAATGGGTGGTTGATGTTCGGCACAGACTCGGTGGGCCGAAGGGCCTGTTTCAGTGCTGTATCTCTAATCTAATCTAATCTTATAAGGCACACTTGCACCTCCCTGCTGACCTGAGAGGGACGAGGATCTGGTGGAAAATCCAGGTGCCTTACCCCCCTCCCTCTCGCTTTGCCACTGCTGAATGGAACTCATGGACAAAGCGACATTGTGCAGGTCTGCGCACATCTCTGGCAGCCACTGATTGGTTAGCTGGATCAGGCTGTCCATGAGAATCGCCCGTTTCTCAGTGGAGGAAGTTAGACACGCAACTGACAAAGAGAGTGCAGCACCCTAGGTCTGGATGGACTCCTCCATCATTTGCACTTTTGTGCACAGAGTTTCTGGCATTTCTGCCGGATGTTGCCTGACCTCTCGCTGCAGATGCAGAATTTCCTGTTTTGCTGCTGACACCAGAGGTATATCATCAGTCTAGGGCTCAGCATGGGCCTGGGCTGTCTCAGTCCCCAGACCGCCAGTGGCCTGGGCTCTCACAGTCTCTGTCAACTACCTGGGCACATCTGTGATGTTCTCTTGTGCCTGAATCTAAATGAGTTTCACTACCCACTGATGTGAGAGTATCTGCACTGGTGAAGGATGCGGGAAATGATGTGACAGTGCACCCTCTGTGGTTGCCTCCTACTCCTCAGAAGTGGCTGACTAACCCCAAACTCTTCAGTTCTTCTCTCTTGTTGTTAATCTTGATCTGCATGAGAAATCAGAGACACTGAAGGATTAGGGTCTGCCCATCGTCACATTCCAACCATCCCAACTGTGCAGATCCATTGATGCAGTGATCACATAACATTCACGCCAAACAAGTGCTAAGCAATGACGATCTCCAATAACAGAGAATCTAACATCCTCCCTTGATATTCAATGGCATTACCATCGCTGAATCCCCCACTATCAACATCCTGGGGGTTACCATTGACCAAAAAACTGAACTGGACCAGCCACATAAATTCTGTGGTTACAAGAGCAGGTCAGAGGCTGGGAATTCTGTGGTGAGTAACTCACCGCCTGTCCACCATCTACAAGGCACAAGTCAGGAGTGTGGTAAAATACTGCTCACTTGTCTGGATGGATGTGACTCCAACAACAATCAGGAAGCTCGTCACCATCCAGGATAAAGCAGCCTGCTTCATCGGCACCCCGTCTACCACCTTAAACATTCACGCCCTCCACCACCGATGCACAGTGGCAGTAGTGTGTACCATCTACAAGATGCACTGCAGCAACTCAGCACACCTCCCTCAACAGCACCTTCCAAACTCACGACCTCTACCACCTAGAACATAAGGACAGCAAATACATGGGAACACCAGCACCTGAAAGTTCCCCTCCAAATGACACACCAGTCTGACTTGAAACTATATCGCCATCCCTTCACTGACACTGGATCAAATTCCTGGAACTCTATCCCTAACAGCACTGTTGGTGTACCTACACCCCAAGGACTGCAGCAGTTCAAGAAGGCAGCTCACCACCACCTTCTCAAGGGTAATTAGGGACTGGCAACAAATGCTGGCCTTGCCGGTGATGCCCACATCCCATGAAAGAATAAAAATAATCACGCGCAGCATCGCTGTTTAGTACCAGATACACCCTTGTGCTCTAGGAGATGTTCACTCACTCTCTTGGGTAGATGCCCCTGTCTCGCCATCAGTTATGGAGCTGCCGTCTTGTTTCCCTGCCTGTTCCATGGCCTCCTCCTCCAACGGGTGAGGACATGGAGGTATGGCACTCCACCATCTGTCTTTTCCATTGTGGGGGGTCTTCTCCTGCAGCCACAATGATGAACCGAGTTAGTCTCCCAATGGCAAAATGCCCCAGATCTCTGATAGTCCAGCAGTCCATAATGGGGGCATACATGTGGACCCTCTTGAGTGACTGTGTATGGTCTAGCAATGACTGATGTGCACCCCTCACTGAGATACAGTCCAGCCACAGGCATCATGTCCTGATAACTTTCCCCAGTGAATGTGACTGTCTGGCCACTTCCTTAAAAAGAACTGTTTCCGCTCACTGAGCCACAGGCAATGCCCAAAGAGTCCAAGGTATTTGGAATTCTCACCTTCGCAGCCCAGATAAGATCATTGTCCCACTTCCTGCACTGAATCCATGTCCTGGAGGTGACCCCACAGCTGCTGACCTCCTCCGCAATCTCTGTCTAGGCTAGCATGGTCAAACAGGCAGTTCTCATCCTCCCACCTTGCCCTTGCAGTCTGGTGGAGGATCTGCAGGGAGGCATCACTAAACCCTCAGACCAGAATCTTCCTTCAGCCATGGCCAGTGCAGATTGCAATCAGCATCTTGCCCAGTATGCAGCAAAGGCAGCAGACAAGGTCCAGGGGCTGTGAAGGCAGAATTTATACCTCTTGCAGTACCAAGCTGTGTAAAGTGCAGCTCCCTCAGTAACATCCCACTGATGGTGTGTAACCAGGGTGTAAAGCTGTCTTCAGGTGACATCACAAAGGAGCTAGGAGCCAATCACAATGGCAGCCTGAAACTATGTCACAAAGCAGCTCAAGCTTCTCCCACTCAAGGCACGAAAGGGTCACATGACCAGACCCTGATCCTGGTGTGCAGTCTCACTGGGCATGAGCACAGGTTACAGATTCTGTCCAATAGTGTTATGGTCCTGTCTCCAACCCCAACTCCCATCTAACAATCCTCATGTGTGATCTGACTATTCAGTTGCCCCCAGCCCCAACGTCAACTTCATTCCTCATCTACTGAAAGACATAACAAGTTGATGTTTAGATGCAGGAGTCATTAAAGAGTCTGATTATTTTATGGCTAGTGACTGACCTCCTAACTCCCCAAAGCCTTTCCACCATGTACAAGGCACAAGTCAGGAGTGTGATGGAATGCTCTCAACGCACTTAGATGAGTGCAGCTCCAACAACATTTAAGAATCTCAACCATTCAGGAAAAAGCAGCCCACTTGATTGGGATAGCATCCGCCACTTTAAACATTCCCTCCCTCTACCACTGATGCAACCTGGCTGCACTGTGTACCATATACAAGATGATATTAAGATGTGGGAGATGTTGAAGAGAAAGCCTGCTGCTTAGTGGGGAAAAGATCCTAGAATGGTGTTGATATCATTAGTTAGATAGGAAGGTGGATCTTGATGAGTGTGACTGAACATGTCCTACATCTTTATGTCTCTCTCTCATTTCTTCTGTACAGTTCTGGTAATTTTCTGTCAATAATTGAGAGATTGCAGAACTCTGAGATGCAGAGGGATCTGGGTGTCCTAGTACACAAAACACAAAAGGTATAGCAAGTGATTAATCAGGTAAATGCAATAATGTTGTTTATTGCAAGGGAAATGGAGTATAAAAGTAGAGACGTTTTGCTACAGTTGTCTAGGGCAGTGGTGAGACCACATCTCGAGTATTGTGTACAATATTGGTCTCCTTACTTAAGAAAAGATATAATTGCATTGGAAGCAGTTCAGAGAAGGTTCACTAGACTGAGTCCAGGCATGAGAGGGTTAGCTTAGGGGGAAAGGTTGGACAGGTTGGGTCTGCATTCAATGGCGTTTAGAAGGACGAGAGGTGATCTTATTGAAGCATAAAATCCTGAGGGGACTTGACAGGGTGGATATTGTAAGGCTGTTTCCCCTTGTGGGAGAGACTAAAACTAGGGAGCACAGTTTAAAATAAGGGGTCTCCCATTTAAGACAGAGATGAGGAGAAATATTTTCTCTCAGAGGGTCGTGAGTCTGTGGAACTCTTTGCCAGAGAGCGGTGGAGGCTGGGTCATTGAATATTTTTAAGGCAAAGGTAGACAGATTCTTGACAAACAAGGGAGTCAAAGGATATCGGGATAGGCAGGAAAATGCGGTCGAGTCCACAAACACATCAGCTATAATATTATAGAATGCCGGAGCAGGCTCAAGGGGCCTAATAGCCTACTCCTGCTCCTAGTTTGTATGTATGTCTGTACGTCTGAAGGACAGTCCTGGTCTTCAAAGATAAGCTACAATGAAATAAGTGAAGAGATTAAAGCTAGAAAGTTCCTCAGGTTTAACAGCTCACACTGGCAATATTCCAAACACAACCTTAGGAAAAATATAAGCCTCGATTTTAACTCACTGAGAGTGCACTGTGGAGGGCTGAAGCAAGCAAAAAGCTTATGTGGTTGCACCAATCGTAGTTGCATTTTTCCAGTCCTGGCCACATCCTCGTAAATCTCCTCTCTACCCTCTTTAGTGTAATTACATCCTTTCTGTAATGAGGTGACCAGAACTGCACACAGTATTCAAGTTGCGGCCTAACCAATGAGTTATACAGTTCCAGCATAACCTCCTTCCTCTTATATTCTATACCTCAGCTAAGAGAAAGGATTCCACAGGCCTTCTTAACCACCTTATCGACCTGTCCTGCTACTTCAGGGATCAGTGGACATTCACTCCAAGGTCCCTCACTTCTTCTACACTTTCTCAGTATTTTCCCATTCATCATGTATTCCTTTGCCTTGTTTGACCTCCCTAAATGCATCACCTCACACTTCTCTAGGTTGAATTCCATTTGCCACAGAATCAGCTCAGCAGTTTAATTGATGGCCCAGTCTCCGATCCAGTTCCCAGCTAACAATGCCCCAGGCAGGGAGCACAGCCTCCCAAAAGATACTCTTCATGAATCCTTATATTCAACCATCTAATGGGAATTGCCACTATTTAATGTTCCCCAGTTCCCAATACCTTCACCTCCATCTTTCATTGTTTAATGTAACATTTAGCATTGTCCTTGCTCTGTTGATCAATATGTAAATGACAGAAAGATAGGCAGCATTGTAAGCAGTATAGATGGGAGCATAAAATTACAAAGATATATTGATAGATTAAGTGAATGGGCTCAACTCGGGCAAATGGATTTCCATGTAAACAAATGTGAGGTCATCAGTTGGACTTAAAAAGGAAAGAACAGGGAATTTTCTAAATGGTGAAAAACTAGAAACAGTGGAGGTCCAAGGTGACTTGAGGGGTCCAGGTACAGAGATCATTAAAATGTCATGAACAAAAAATAATGAAAAAGGCTAATGGAATACTGGCCTTTATATCTAGAGGAATGGAATATAAGGGGATAGAAGTCATGCTTCAGCTATACAAAGTCCTGGTTAAACCACGCCTGGAGTACTGTGAGCAATTCAGGGCACCACACCTTAGGAAGGATGTATTGGCCTTGGAGGGAGTGCAGAATAGATTTATCAGAATAATAACTGGACTCCGAGAGTTAAATTACGAGGAAAAATTACACAAACTAGGTTTGTATTCTCTGGAATTCCGAAGGTTAAGGGGTGATTTGATCAAAGTTTTCAAGATATTATGGGGAACAGATAGGGTAGATAGAGCAAATCTACTTCTGCTAGTTAGGAGATCTAGGACTAGGGGACATAATCTATAAATTAGAGCCAGACCTCTCAGGAATGAAATTAGAAACACTTCTTCTTGCAAAGGGTGGTAGAAGTTTAGAACTATCTTCCACAAATGGCAATTGATGTGCGTGGTAGCAGTTTTGCTGACCTTGGGGTCTACAGCTCTTTGCTTTAGTGACTCGTTTGTCTGCAGCAACCTGCTAAGCAAAACCGCAACCCACACAGACATTATCAACGGGCGAATGTGGTATCTGGAGTCTGCATTGACTGAAGGAAAATAATAGCTTGTTATGTACAGCCTTCTGCGAAGCTGACCTCGGATTCTGCATGGTGTATAGTCACGTAGGCCGTCCTGTGCTTATCTTGTGGTTTTGTAACTAATTGGGAAACTGTCAGCTCGGCATCTGTTGTACTATATAAATCCGTGGAGATCTGGAGCGCTTTGGAGTAGCACCGGACCGTGATTAGGAAAGGTGTGCACCCCATGATATCATGCAATAAAATTTGTTAATGCTCGAGGTCTGAGTCCGGAGAATGTCTTTGACAATCAAATTTCTTCAACAATGTGACATCAATTGGAAATTTTAAAACAGAGAATGATAGACTCTTGTTTCCAGTTATTAAAGGATAGGGGGTAAAGATGGATATATGAAGTGAGGTAGCAGAGCAGTCATGATGTCATTGAATGTGGAACAGGCTTGAGAGGCTCTATGGCCCAGTCCTATTCCTATGTTTCTAATACTTTTTGAAGTCATCAGGATGCATTAACCAGTTTCCACAAGTAGACTAATGACAGTCTCTGCCTCCTCCATTTACCCTAATATGTGTCCACTCTCTCGAACTGTCTATCCAATACTGAGATCTGAATGAAACAACATTTGCTCCAACTAAATGTCGATCAAACTGACTTCATCCTCCTCGTCTCTCAGACACCAACACTCCCCCAACATTGACTCCATCAGAGTCTCGCCACAGTCCAGAGATGTGGAACCTTGTGTCCAGCCCGACCCTGAGCTCAGCTTCCTCCCTGCCCCACCCCCACACACAATCCATTAGCAGCCTGCTTCCTGTTACCTCCAAAACATTGTCTGCTCACCCTCTGCTGCAAAACCCGAAACTTCCCAATATCACCTCAAAGCTCAATCTCTCAAATACTCCCCCTACAAACCTCCACCTCTGCCCTCCACAAACTACAAGGTACCTTGAAAGCACAGAGCAGGTCTTGACCCACTCCACTGGTCCCAGAAGACATCTCATTCACCTTTCCTTCTGTTTCACCATCAGCAGGTGTTCAATCTGGGCACCTGGAACTCCCAATTTCCCATCTTGTTTCCTCCCTGCCTTTAAAAACCTCCTCAATAACCTTCTCTTTCACCGAGCACTTACTGTCCATCCCTCTTTGCCTTTTCTCCCTCCAGTTTCTGCTCCCTGGTTGGTAAAGTATTCCAAGATGTGTCTCTGAACGTGTGGTATACGATACAGCCATAAGTTGTACTGGTCCAAATGGGCCAGGTGCTGGGCGCTCATCCGTTGATGCTCCACATCGTGGGGTGGCAGCTCCCGGATTCACCCACTGCACCCTCCCCATCACAGTGGAAGCTATATTAACCAAGGTGCTTACACAGAGGGAGGGAAACCATCACAGGCCGATTCTCACTGGGCAGCTGTCCCACAAATCCTAGTGCTGTTCAATTCCAGAATATGTCACTGGAAACAATAGGACTACTTTTGTGACTGTGATTATATTTAATTTGAAGATATTTTCCATTAACACATTTTATTCAATTACTTTAAATATGAAATTGTAAGCAGAAAGACTCAAGGCGATTAGATAAATGGGTAAGGTGGATGTCGATGAGTGTAACTGAACATGTCCTACCTCTTTGGTGTCTCTCTCTTGTGTCTTGCACGGTCCAGGAATTGTGCTGTCAGGAAATGCATGACATCTAAAGGACAGTCCTGGTCTTCAAAGATGAGCTGAAATAAAAGAATTGAATAGGTCAACAGTGAAAAATTCTTTAGGTTCAATGTCACAAGCCCGCAATATTCCAATTGCAGCCATAAAAAGATCATAAAGTCGATAGGAGTGGACAGGGACTGATCTCAAGAGGTTGTTTATGTACCTGCAGAGTTACTGCTGCATCTTCCCAGAATTAACTCCTTGGATTACATTGAATTTACAGCACAGAAATACGCCACGTCAGTGTTTATGTTCCACACAAGCCTCCTCACACTCTATTTACTTAATCTCAGCCTATCCACATATCTTTCTATTGCTTTCTCCCTCATGCATTTATCTAGCTTCTTCCTATATATTTATATGCTATTCTCTCATCTAGTCCATGTGGATGCAGGTTCCACATTCTAACCACTCTCTGGGTAAAGAATTTTCTCCTGAATATTCTACTAGGTGACCAAACAGGTGGATGAGGGTAAAGCCGTGGATGTGGTGTATATGGATTTCAGTAAGGCGTTTGATAAGGTTCCCCACGGTAGGCTATTGCAGAAAATACAGAAGTATGGTATTGAAGGTGCTTGAGTGCTTTGGATCAGAAATTGGCTAGCTGAAAGAAGACAGAGGGTGGCGGTTGATGGCAAATGTTCATCCTGGAGTTTAGTTACTAGTGGTGTACCGCAAGGATCTGTTTTGGGGCCACTGCTGTTTGTCATTTTTATAAATGACCTGGATGAGGGTGTAGAAGGGTGGGTTAGTAAATTTGCGGATGACACGAAGGTCGGTGGAGTTGTGGATAGTGCCGAAGGATGTTGTAGGTTGCAGAGGGACATAGATAGGCTGCAGAGCTGGGCTGAGAGATGGCAAATGGAGTTTAATGTGGAAAAGTGTGAGGTGATTCACTTTGGAAGGAGTAACAGGAATGCAGAGTACTGGGCTAATGGGAAGATTCTTGGTAGTGTAGATGAACAGAGATATCTTGGTGTCCAGGTACATAAATCCCTGAAAGTTGCCACCCAGGTTAATAGGGCTGTTAAGAAGGCATATGGTGTGTTAGCTTTTATTAGTAGGGGGATCGAGTTTCGGAGCCACGAGGTTATGCTGCAGCTGTACAAAACTCTGGTGAGACCGCACCTGGAGTATTGTGTGCAGTTCTGGTCACCGCATTATAGGAAGGATGTGGAAGCTTTGGAAAGGGTGCAGAGGAGATTTACTAGGATGTTGCCTGGTATGGAGGGAAGGTCTTACGAGGAAAGGCTGAGGGACTTGAGGTTGTTTTCGTTAGAGGAGGAGGAGGAGAGGTGACTCAATAGAGACACAAGATAATCAGAGGGTTAGATAGGGTGGATAGTGAGAGTCTTTTTCCTCGGATGGTGATGGAAAACACGAGGGGACATAGCTTTAAGTTGAGGGGTGATAGATATAGGACAGATGTCAGAGGTAGTTTCTTTACTCAGAGTAGTAGGGGCGTGGAACGCCCTGCCTGCAACAGTAGTAGACTCGCCAACTTTAAGGGCATTTAAGTGGTCATTGGATAGACATATGGATGAAAATGGAATAGTGTAGGTCAGATGGTTTCACAGGTCGGCGCAACATCGAGGGCCGAAGGGCCTGTACTGCGCTTTAATGTTCTAATGTTCTAAAAAAAAAATCTTCAAACTGTGCCCTGTCCACAGGCCATAGCTCCAATCTTCCGTGCTGTTGAGGAATCTATTTTATGGATGAAAGAAATGTCATTCTCTTTATGTAATGCAGTGTGACTATGGCCACCTGAAGACCACCACTGGCCAGAGATCTTGGAGCACGCTGCCCTGGGCTGTCCCTACCTCTGCACTCTCTACTGCCCTGCACCTCCCCACCCCTCCCACACCCCCACCAACCCCGCTCTGGGTGCAGAAAATCCACTCCTTAATATGCGGCCGGGTTTGAAAGACAGACAAATCGAAGTAAAACAGGCCAGAGACTCTATCATATTCAAATAACATTTACATATATGTTAATGAGGCACATGAAATTCTCCCATATATGATGCCAAGATTTTGCTGCTGCTCATTGATGCCGCTTTAAAATGGCCATTTAATATAACAGGAGGAGGCCATTCAGCCCCTCCCAGCCAGTTACGTAGCAAGAGGAGGAGGCCATTCAACCCCTTCAGCCTACTCCATCATTCAGTTAGGACATGGCTGATCTGGACTGTAATCAATTCCTATGTTATGAGCATGCACAGTGTGTAATGATGTCATTAAACTCATGAATAGGCCATCTTGTTGTCTGTTTTTCTTTGCATGTGCCTCCCAATACATAACAGATTTTGGCTACATGATTGATTCAAAGTACAAAAACACTGGCAGCAAACGGCAGCAAGGACTGTGATGAACAAGGTCAGACAGCTCCCAGTGACCTACCTGCTCTGATGGCGGAGGTTTCAACTGGATTGTGCTGAGCCTCACTGTTCCTGACATTGCTTCGTCACACTCAGTCGAATGGGTTGCTGCAGGGTCCTAGTGTCCATCTGATTCAACAACTGACTCGGCTGGTTTTGGGTGAGTTTGTTCTAACTAAGGTGACTTAGACTGTATTACTGTTAGAGACAGGCACAGTGAAGACTTACTGTGACATTATTGCATTTGAAATAAGACAAAATGGCTGCTTCCGTGGGATACATCGGAAGGCTAGGAACATATGAAAGAGCTTGAGAACCATTCAGTTTGTATATTGAAAGAATGGACATGTTCTTCAGAGCTAATAACATTTTAGAATTTGAGGGTGTAAGTTAAGACATCCAGACTCACAACAAGACAATTCTTGAGCAAAAGAAAGAAGTTTTACTAACAGAGATTGGCCCGGAAGTGTATGGCATGCTGACAAGCCTTCCTGCTTCCAACAAATAAAACCATGTGCCATTTGAAACGTCCATCACCAATTTGGAAGAACATTTTAATCCTAAACCACTGGAGATAGCAGAATGCTACAAATGTGAAACCAGAAGCCAGAAAAGTAGTGAAACAGTTGGTGAGTACATTTTCACCTTGAAGAATTGATTACATTGAAACTTTGGCACATTCTTAGACTGTGCATTATGAGACAGATTTGTGCATGGATTGGTGAATAAAAAAATCCAGTCAAAGTTACTAAACACACAAGATCCCACATTTGAACTAGCTTGGAAGATTCCACTTTCAATGGAGATGTCATCAAAGAATGTTCGGGAATTTTGTCCTATGCCAGTGACTAGTACAGCTTCTGTCCACTGTCAGAAGGCTTCCGCCAGGCCTAAAGGGGAGAGACTTAGTCAGAAGAATGCTGGTGATAGTGGTTTATTGTCTTGTTATCGCTGTAAGGTCAACCACACGGCACAAGCATGTCAATACTGAAATAGCAAATGCTTTAATTGCTAAAAGAAAGGCCAACTGCTGCTGAATGAAGGCCAAAGCAGGAAAGCAACAAATCAACATTATTGGGTAAGGATTGGCTTCGGAAGCTGAAGTTAGACTGAAAGCATGTTTTCTAAGTTGAGACGACCAAGAAGCTTGATCAGCTATTGCATAGTTACAGCAACATTTTCGTGGACAGTTGTAAAGGTATAATTGGTGTGAAATCTCATATCTGAATCAGGCCTGATGCAAAACCAGTATATTGCTCGGCTAAAGCAGTTCCTTATGGTCCTAAAATCCAGGCTGAAGGGAGATAAAGAAACTAAAGAGGAATGGTGTGGTGAAAACTGACCACAGTGAATGGGCAACACCAATTGTAGTAGTGCCCACGTCAGACAAAACCATAAGCCTATGCTGGGACACAATCAACCAGGCAGTGGATGATGATCAGTATCCACGACCAACCTCTCAAGATTTGGATGTGGAGTTAGCAGGATCCAAGCTATTCCCGAAGTTGTATTTTTAGCGACAGAGACAGCAGTATCTCATGAGAAACGTACACATGGGGTTATACTCCTACACGAAGCTGCCCTATGGTGCGAAGAATCTCCAAATATCTTTCAAGCTATAATGGATAAGATTTTGCAAAGAGTGCTGCATTGCTCATGTAATCAGGATGATGTGCTGATCGTGACCACAGTAGAAGAAGAGAATCTTCAAGTGTTGGATGATCTATTAAAAAGGCTCAATGATCACAATGTGAAGTTGAAAAAGAGCGAGTGTGCTTTCATGCAATCCGAGGTAGTGTACCTTGGCCTGAAAATCAATGAAAATCATCGGTCGGGGCAAAGAGTCTCAAAATAGGCAAGTTATGCTGCAGCTGTACAGAACTTTAGTTAGGCCACACTTAGAATATTGCGTGCAATTCTGGTCTCCACACTACCAGAAGGACGTGGAGGCTTTGGAGAGGGTACAGAAGAGGTTTACCAGGATGTTGCCTGGTCTGGAGGGCATTAGCTATGAGGAGAGGTTGGATAAACTCAGATTGTTTTCACTGGAACGACAGGAGGTGGAGGGGCGACATGATAGAGGTTTACAAAGTTATAAGCGGCATGGACAGAGTGGATAGTCAGAAGCTTTTTCCCAGGGTGGAAGAGTCATTTACTAGGGGACATAGGTTTAAAGGTGAGAGGGCAAAGTTTAGAGGGGATGTGCGAGGCAAGTTCTTTACACAGGAGGGTGGTGAGTGCCTGGAACTTGTTGCCGGGGGAGGTGGTGGAAGCAGGTACCATAAAGACACTTAAGAGGCATCTTGACAAATACATGAATAGGATGGGAATAGAGGGATACGGACCCCGGAAGTGCAGAAGGTTTTAGTTTTGGCAGGCATCAAGATTGGCGCAGGCTTGGAGGGCCGAATGGCCTGTTCCTATGCTGTTCTTTGTTCTTTTTTTGAAAATGAGCTACAGCCAGTGAAAGAGAAGATAGAGACTGTCCTTCATTCCCAGTACAATGACAACATTGAATATCACAGTTCGAAGGAGAATGCTATAGCTAACACATTGTTGCATTTGCCACATGAGGACTCAGAAGTCGGCTGTGAAGGTGCAGCCTTCATTGCAGAAAGACTCAGTGCTGAAAATTGTCTACAAACAGATGTTTAATGGTTGGACAGAATTTGACCAGTGTACAGATGAGGAACTAAAACCATTTCTCAGTCTTCGCAATGCGTTGTCATGTGAACAGGGCTGCATTAAGTGGGGCTATAGAGTGGTGGTTCCTAGTTCTTTGAGATGGGATTCTGGCAGAGCTCCATGCTTAACACACAGGAATAGTCAGTATGAAATCTTTAGCAAGAGGATTTTTATTGGCCTGGTCTAGACAATGATCCAGAATCACTGGTTCGCAAATGTACTATCCGTCAAAATTGAAGTAATAAACCGCCAAAAACTCCTTTGCAATCGTGATCATGAATGAGTCGACCATTTCAAAGAATTCATACAGACTTCTGAGAGAAGGAAAATGCCAATTTCTTAGAACTCATCGATAGTAACTCAAAGTGGATCAAAGTAAAGCACATGGGTCAAAACACCAATGCTGAATGAACAATAGACAAATTACGGTCTCTTTTTGCTTGCCATGGTTTACCAGAAGAGCTTGTCTCACATAACGGCCCTCCATTTCATTCTTCTCCATTCCAAAATTTCATGAAACACAATGGTATCAAACCTACCCTCATTCCTCCTTACCATCCGGCATCAAATGGAGAAGCTGAAAGATCCATTAGGATACTTAAAGAAGTATTCAAGGAACAAGTGCTGCATGGATGTTCAAACTTCAGTATGAAAGATTGGCTGGCTAAACTTCTGCTGAAGTGTAGAAACATAGAAACATAGAAAATAGGAGCAGGAGTAGACCATTTGGCCCTGCTCCATCATTCAAAAAAGATCATGGCTGATTGTCTAATTCATTACCCTGTTCCCGCCTTCTCCCCATATCCGTTGATCCCTTTGGCATTAAGAAATATATCTATCTCCTTCTTGAATATATTTTAATGACTTGGCCTCCACTGCCTTCTGCGGTAGAGAATTCCACAGGTTCACCACCCTCTGAGTGAAGAGATTTCTCCTCATCTCGGTTCTAAATGCCGTATCTAAATCCCCATATCCTGAGACTGTGACCCCTGGTTCTGGACTCCCCAGCCATCGGGAACATCCTCTCTGCATCTAGCCTGTCTAGTCCTGTGAGAATTTTATAGGTTTCTATGAGATCCCCTCTCATTCTTACCTCTAGTGATTATAAGCCCAGTCAACCCAATTGCTCCTCATACGTCAATCCTGCCATCCCAGGAATCAGCCTAGTAAATCTTCATTGCACTCCCTCCATGGTAAGAACATCACTCCTCAGATAAGGAGACCAAAACTGCACACAATACTCCAGATGTGGTCTCACCAAGGTCCTGTATAAGTGCAGAAGACATCCTTGCTCCTGTACTCAAATCCTCTTGCAATGAAGGCCAACATACCACTCGCCTTCCTAATTGCTTGCTGCACCTAAATGCTTGCTTTCAGTGACTGGTGTACAAGGACATCCAGGTCTTGTTGCACCACCCCCTTTCCTAATCTATCACTATTAAGATAATAATCTGCCTTTCTGTTTTTACAACCAAAGTGGGATAACCTCACATTTATCCACGTTATACTGCATCTGCCATGCATTTGTCCACTCACCCAACTTGTCCAAATCACATTGGGGCCTCTTTGCATCCTCCTCACAGCTCACTTTCCCCCCCAGCTTTGTATCATCAAAGAAGAACCCCACACTCCACTACAGGGTATACAGCTGCTGAGTGTTTGCTCAGGAGAATGTTAAGGACCTATTTGAGTCTGATCCTACCAAACTTGACTGTTGAACACAAACACTTCAGTCAAAAACATCAAACAGGAGAGAACAGAGTTTCAGGCTAAATTAACATGTTTGTATTTTGAGACCCTTCACAAGTCACACTAGTGCGATGTGGGAAACGTAGAAGTTTGTGGAACCAAAAGATACTTGGTTGAAATTGACAGAAAGATGAGAAATACCCATGTAGATCACATGATCCTGGCAAGGGATGAACCAAAACATGAGCACAATCCATCTGATTAATGGTTCATGCCAGAGTGTGAACCAGTTCGGATTTCACTGGAAGTTTCAATTTATGAGAAAGAAAGAAACAGGATTGTCTTTGATTACTGAACCAAAATAAACGGTCTGAAACCTGAGATCAGGAAGAATTCACAAACCAGTTATGAAAATTGATTTGCAAATTTTAAAAAGTCAGTTGTAATCATGCCAAGTGTGCATATTCACAAAGAGTTGTTTATTTCATTTCTCTGTTAAAGTTGTATAGCTAGTGAACAGGAAATAGTTTATTAAACTTTTTTTTTTAAAGCTGGAAGCAGTGTAATGTATTCCTAGGCTGTGTACCTCAACTACATTTACCCACTTTTACTCTACAGCCCTCGACACCCTAAAAAATCTATCGATCTCAGTGTTTAAAGTCCCAGTTGTCCCCAGCGACACAGCCATTTGGAAAGCGAGTCCAGATTTCTATTCCTCCTTGTTTGAAGGAGTGTTTCCTGATTTCACTCCTGAATGGTCCAGCTGTAATTTCAAGATTGTGCCCCCTTGTTCTGGATTCCCCACACCAGAGGAAATAGTTTCTCTGCATCTATCATAATAGAGTCAGTTTTAGCATCATCATGGAACAGGATAAAGATAAAACAGGAGTAAAATCAGTGACAAACCAGTGGGAGGCATTCAAAAGAGAGATACTACAGGCACACAGTAGACACGTCCCACAAAGATAAAGGGTGGTACGGCCAAATCTAGAGCCCTCTGCTTATCTAGAAGCTTACAGGGCAAGGTAAAGCAGAAAAAGAAAGCTTATGACGATCACAAATATCTTAATACTTTTGAAAGCCGAGAGGAGTATAGAAAGTGAAGTAAAAAAGGAAATTAGAAAAGCAAAGAGAGGACATGAAAAATTGTTGGCAGGTAAAATCAAGGAAAACCCAAAGAAGTTTTATCAGTACATTAAGAGCAAGAGGATAACTAAGGAAAGGGATGTTGCAGATATTGTAGTTAAACAGGAGGAGTGTGAAATATTAGATACAATAAACATAATGAGAGAGGAAGTACTAGAGTGTCTGACATCCTTGAAAGTGGATAAATCGCCAGGGCCGATGGATTGCATCCCAGGTTGTTAAAGGAAGCCAGAAAGGAAATAATGGATGCGCTGAGGATCATCTTCAAATCTTCACTAGATACAGGCGAGGGACCAGACGATTGGAGGACTCTGAACGTTGTATCATTGTTTAAAAAGGGTGCGAGGGACAGGCCAAATAATCATAGCCGGTCAGTCTGATCTCGGTGGTGGGTAAATTGTTAGAATCTATTCTAAGGGACAGGATAAATTGCCACTTAGAAAGGCATGGATTAATCAGGGATAGTCAGCATGGATTTGTTAAGGCAAGGTCCTGTCTTACTAACTTAATTCAGTTTTTAAGGAAGTAACAAGAAGGATTGATGAGGGTAGTGCAATAGATTCGGTCTACATGGATTTTAGTAAGGCATTTGACAAGATCCCGCATGGCAGACTGGTCAGTAAAATGAAAGCCGATGGGATACGAGGGAATCTGGCAGGTTGGATCCAGAATTGGCTCAGGGATAGGAAACAAAGGGTAGTAGTTGATGGATGTTTTTGTGAAAGGAAAGCTGTTTCCAGTGGCGTTGCACAGTGTTGGGTCCCTTGCTGTTTGTGGGATATATTAATGATTTGGACATAAATGTGGGAGGCATGATTGGGGAATTTGCTGATGATACACAAATTGGTTGTGTAGTTGATAGTGATGAGGATAGCCGTAGATTCCAGAAAGATATCAATGGTTTGGTTCAGTGGGTGGAAAAATGGCAAATGGAATTCAATCCAGAGAAGTATGAGGTAATGCATTTGGGGAGGGCAAATAAAACCAGGCAATTATGCAATAAACGGGAGGATATTGAGGGGGGTAGAAGAAGTGAGAGACCTTGGAGTGCAGGTAGATAGAGTGGTGAAGAAGGCATATGGAATGCTTTCCTTTATTGGCCAAGGTATAGAATACAAAAGCAGGATGTCACGCTGGAACTGTATAAAATGCTGGTTAGGCCACAGCTGGAGTATTGCGTGCAGTTCCTGTCACCACATTACACAAAGGACATAATTGCTCTGGAGGGAGTAGAGAGAGATTTACAAGAATGTCGCCAGGGCTCACAGGTTGCAGCAATGAGGAAAGATTGGATAGGCTAGGGTTGTTTTCCTAAGAACAGAAGAGGCTGAGGGGTGACTTAGTTGAGGTGTAAAAAATTATGAGAGTCCCAGATAGAGTAAACAGGAAGGACCTGTTTCCCCTGGCAGAGAGGTCAATTACCAGAGGGCACAGATTGAAGGTGATTGGTAGAAGGATTAGAGGAGACATGAGGAAAAGCATTGCACCCAGAGGGTGGTCGGAGTCTGGAATTCACTGCTTAGATCAGTGGTGGAGGCAGAAGCCCTCAATTCTTTTAAAAGGTACCTGGACATGCACCTGAAGTGCTGTAACCGAAAAGGCTATGGACCAGGTGCTAGAAGGTGGGATTAGATTGGACGGCTAGTTTTTTTGACTAGCATGGACATGGTGGGCTGAATGGCCTCTTTCTGTGCCATAATTTTTCTATGGTTCTATGGTACCCTATCATATGCTTTTATCATTTTTAAAAGCTTAATTAGATCATCCCTTAATCTTCTAAAAATGGAATAAAAGCCAATTGTTATGACCTGGAATGCACTGCCTCAAGCAGATTCAATATTAACTTTCAAAAAGGAATTGGATAAATGCTTAAAAAAGATAAATTTGTAGGGCGATGAAGAACGAACAAGAGAGTGGGACTATTTGATAGTTCATTCAAAGAGCCAGCACAGGAACGATGGGCTGAATGGGCTCCTTCTGTGCCGTATGATTGTGTGATCCCAAGTCCTCATAATTAACCCAGTTAACATTTTGGTAAATCAGCCCTGCTTTTGTTCCAAGCCCAGTATATCCTTCTACAATTCTCCATCTAACTTGCCCCGAGTGCTTTATGAGTGGAAATACAGTTAACTCAGAGCTGCAGTGCCAGTGGCCCTCATCAGAATATATGATAATGAGGTCACATGGGATGTGATATGGGAAGGGAAAATCCAGAGATTGATTCTGAGGCAGAAAACCAGGAAGAAATAGATTCTGCCTCAATTTGCTGCCTAAGAGAAAAGAATGTCCTCATGTTATACAGTGAATCAACTGTGAAGGGTGCGGGATTTCAGGGCTTTATACTTTAATGAATGTTACAAATTCTGTCCTGAATAAAAGAATAAAAAGAGTGTAAGTAGGAAAAAAAAAAGACTTGCAAATGCTGAAAATCTAAATCAGGGATAGAAAGTGTAGGATGCACACAGCAGGTAAAAAGACAGGTGAATATTGCAGATAATCAGCCATAGGCTGCATGTTCATGATGCAGGGGCTAGCTGATTATGGTTGCCAAGCCTCCAGGATTGTCCTGGAGTCTCCAGGAAGTAAAGATGATCCTGGCATTGTGATTAAACGTGCTGACAAGGGTGGTGTTGATGTTGTCTGGCGTACCAACCTCTACCTTGCAGAGGTTGAATGCCAACTCTCAGCCACTTCTTCCTCCCTCCCCCTCCATCATGACTCCACCAACGAGCTTCAAGTCACTGTCTCCAGGGCTGTCACTGACCTCATCTCCTCTGGACTGGTCACAGGCTTCCACTCGTGAGCTGCCTTCTTGAACCGCTGCAGTCCATGTGAAGTAGGTATACCCACAGTGCTGTTAGGAAGGGAGTTCCAGGATTTTGACGCAGCGACAGTGAAGGAACGGCGATATAGTTCCAAGTCAGGATGGTACGTGGCTTGGAGGGAAACTTGCAGTGCAGAGTAGATTTGCCAGAATGTTCTAGGGATGGGGGAATTTTAGCTACAAGATTAGGTTGGAGAAGTTGGGGTTGTTCTCCTTGGAGTAAAGGATATTGAGGGGAAATTATAAGATTATAACAGGTTTAGATAAGGTAGACAAAGAAAAGCAGTTCCCATTAGCTGATCGTACAAGGACTATGGGACACAGATTTAAGGTTTTGGACACGAAATATAGGGGGTTGTGAGGAAGAACTTTTTACACAGCGAGTGGTAATGACCTGGAGTTCACTGCCTGTGAGGATGGTGGAAGTGGAGATGATCGATGATATTGAAAGGTAATTGGATGGGCACTTGAGGGAAATAAACATGCAGGGCTATGGGGATAGAGTGGGAAATAGGACTGACTGCATTGTGCTACAGAGAGCCAGCATGAACCTGATGGGCCAAATGTTCTCCTGTGCCATAATGACTCCATGTTCAGGATTTTCCCCCCACTCCCTTGGGACCAGGCTGGAAGGTGTGGAGGGGGCTGGGTGCGTAAAATCAGGTGGGATGCTGTGGGGGGAGGGGGGGGGGGGGGTTCCGTGCCCATCATCTACTCACCCCCACTGGTATTTTACCAGCGGCAGGGGAGTTGGCAGGCAGCCCACTTGCCCTTAGGCCAGCAGTGGATTGGCATTTCATCACCGCCCAGTTAAACCTGGCATCCTCCTTGTGGGCTGAGTTGTGAGTCAGTCCTGATCAGACACCCTGTGCCCCACGGAGAGCTCCCCCCACCCACGCACCCGCCCACAGTGGCACAGGTCACCCCTGTTGGCACACCCCCACCTCCTCTCCTGTTCAACAACCCCTCCCCTTCACTGGGGCCTGGCTGATTAGCCCCAGTGAGCCTCAACCCCAGTTACCTTTTCCTCTAGTGTCTATAGCTGACTGGGTCAGGGGCTGCTGCAGTTCCAGCAATTGCCACCGCTCCTAGTGAGGCTACTGGCACTGAAGAGCTGACGGCCCTCTGATTGGCTGGCATCCCTTGGATTTGGGACGTCCTGCCTCAAAGTGGCGGAAGCCACGACCTCAGGCAATTGATTGTCTAAGGACCATTAATACGGATGTGGCTTCCAGGGACGGCGAAGGCAGGCTCACCTTTGGCTTTCCAGCTGGTGGGCAGGGTCACTGACCTATCATGAAATCCTGGCCTTTAACTCTATTTTTAGACCACTCGAACCCTTGTATTAGCTTCCAGCCTGTGACTCATTCCCAGATATTTGTTATTCACTTCCCCTTAACCTTCCAAGAAACACAGTTCTGGTAAGGATTTGCAAAAGACATAAAATGATACAGGGAAATGAGATGAAAGCAGGCACTGTTACAAGTGGGATTCGAGCTGGCACTGGTACAGGCAAGGTTAGAGCAGGCAGTGTGACAGGTGGGATTGGAGTGGGCACGAGTTATAGGTAGGGTTAATTTTGTATGCACCTGAGGACATTTAGGTGCTATATAAATGCAAGCTGTTGTCATTGATACAGGTGTAAATTCATTGATAAATCAATATGCATCAATTCAGTATAGATGAGGTATATGGACTGACTCTGAACTAATAAAGCTACAAATTATTACTGGCTATGGTTCATAGTTTTTCACTATCTGACTCGTTTATTTGTTGTGTGAAATGTGGATTGGAATTGTGGAAAGATTAGGGGTAGAATTCATATCTGTAGTATATCTCAGGATCTATCGGTGTGAAATGTGTGCAGTAAATGACTCTGATAGTTTAAATGGAAAAGAAATTCAGTGAAGCTGCTGATAAAATGAATCAAACAGCAGGTCTTACCTGATCAGGGCTACACAGGGAGGGCTGTGCATCAAACTAATCATCAGCCAATGGTTTCAGACTGCTGCTGTGTGAGTGCTGCACTCAACTGTGGGTCTTCCAATTCATTCATATCCTTTACAGAGACTTCTTTACGAATGTGTATCCTTCCACAGTTCTGGTTACACGATTCCTGGAAGACTGCTGAGGACTTTACTTGAATTTCTCTTTGAATGTTACTTTTGATGGGACTTTGTGTGTGAATTTCACATTTTCTCTGTCCATTTGCTGTTTCAGGACAGGAAGAGTACTGGTTCAACACAGAATAAAACTCCCTCTACACTATCCCATCAAACATTCCCAGGACAGGTAAAGCCTGGGATTGGCTGGGCAATTTGTGGAGCACTCCCTGTGTGCAATCAGCTGAAGCAGCTGCACCTGTGGGAGCAGCAGCTGGAATTGAAAAGGAGGGAACTGAGAACTAACAACTGTAACATGAGTGTGGGACTGAGTTTATTTATTGGAACAAAGGACCTGTGAGTTATTTTGGAGAGGTGGGTGTTGGAGCATGGTGAACTGTTTTGTTTGGACTGTTGGGAGAGGGAGGAGATACTGGAAAATCCAGGGGTAGGGCTGAAAGATTCTATAGGGGGTCCCTGTATTTGCTTCTGTGTTTTCCTGCATCTTGCACTCAGGGGCCTCCCTCCCCACCCCAACTGCATAACTCAGGACTGCTGAAGCTACCTGGGTAAAGAAACTTTGTAGCAAGAGCAGAAAGTGGAAAGAACTGGGGGTTCCAGCCGATGTGGGCAATGAACCCTCCCCTGACCAGAAGACTGGACTTTGTGTTCTGTAAAATAAGGTGCTCCAACCACCAATTGAGAAGAAATATCCTCACAGCCTTTCTCTCCCTTCCACCACTCAGCTACCTAGCCTCTACTCTCCCCTGATTTTCCTTTTCACCCCTAAATCCCCCCCCCCCCCCCTTTCATATTGCTTTAGTTAAAAACAAAGCTGTTTTCTTTATTTCTTAGGGGTGGGTGTGGCTCTTTGACCCCATGGCAAGCCCCTCTTTGCCAGTGGCAGGGCCTCCTCATACATATGCTGCAGCTACACCTGTTGCCCCATCGCAGTTTGCACTAATAACATCAAAGTATGGGGTCAAGAGCAACATCCACCCGAACATGACGATAAAGGTATGTGTTAAGGGAATGGTCGAGGTTGTCGGCCATTGTTGCAGCTTGTAAAATTCACGGGAAGGCTGTATTTTTCCTGAAGACCGAGCGGTTGGTGTCCTTGCCTCTGAGCATAGGGTTCACTGTGGGTGAGACCTTTCTGCTTGTGGAGGCCAGCCTCTGGCATGTGTACTCCTGCTGCCAGTTATTTATGCAGTTGGCGTGGGAGGAGGTCACAGAAGGCCAGTTTAATGTTGAGTTCCAGGGGATGGCCTACTGTGTCTTCTGGACCTTGGACAGGATGCGGTGCCATGTCTGTAAGGGGGTGGGGCATGTTAGTAAGAACTGCCCCAACCTCCTGGCTGCCAACTCTACCTTGGTGGCACTGCTGCACCTCCTCCCACTCCCCCTACACCTCCACCAGACACTGTTCAGTTGGTGCAGGAGGCTGTGGTTTTCATGGCCTCTGGTGGGGAGGGGGGTGCCCGTCCAATTGGAAGGAAGGCACAGTGGAAAAATAAACATCAAGAGGCGTGTCCCCTGAATACCGTAGCACAACCTGAGCCTGAACTCAGCCAAAGGCCCACTCCTGGGGAATCCACCTGCCCCGGGGCTGGGTTCAGGCCCAGGGTAACTTCAAAAAAAAAGGAGGGTGCGGAGGTCCCTGATGACATGAAGATCTCTGGGCCTCTGCGTCCCAATGGGAAAAAGAGAAGGCACCCCTCCACAGATAAACTCAGGGCCCTGAGATGCAGGGCCCATCTGTTGGAGGGGAGCTGTCTCCTGGCTCAGGTCCCCAGGTTTCCCCTGCCACGACCAACATCAAGGCTGCAAAGTCTGGGCAGAAGCTCCCTAGCCCACAGGATGGAGGCGATGGGGAGGGGGAGGCCCCTCTACATGCAGCCCCTCCTGTGGGAGGAAGTGGAGCCCTACTTGTGGGGGAGCCTGGGGACATTTCCCGTTCTGCCGCTGGGTCGGGTGCCCGGAACGGACCGGGCCGAAGGGTTGGCACTCTTAGCCAAAATCCACCACCAACCAGGAGATACCCAACCCAGAGAAACATAGAAAATAGGAGCAGGAGTAGGCCATTCGGCCCTTTGAGCCTGCTTCACCATTCATTATGATCACGGTTGATTATCCAACTCAATAGCCTGTTCCCATTTTTGCCCCATACCCTTTGATCCCCTTAGACCCAAGAGCTATATCTAACTCCTTCTTGAAAACATAGAATGTTTTGGCCTCAACTGCTTTCTGTGGTAGCGAATTCCACAGGCTCACCACTCTCTGGGTGAAGAAATTTCTCCTCATCTCATTCCTGAAAGGTTTACCCCGTATCCTGAGACCATGACCCCTGCTACTGGACTCCCCCACCATCGGGAACATCCTTCCTGCATCTACCCTGTCAAGTCCTGTTAGAATTTTATAGGTTTCTATGAGATCCCCCTTCACTCTTCTGAACTCCAGCGAATATAATCCTAACCGACTCAATCTCCCCTCATAACTCAGTCCCACCATCCCAGGAATCAGCCTGGTAAACCTTCGCTGCACTCCCTCTATAGCAAGAACATCCTTCCTCAGATAAGGAGACCAAAACTGCACACAATATTCCAGGCATGGCCTCACCAAGGCCCAGTATAATTGCAGCAAGACATCCCTGCTCCTGTACTCCAATCCTCTCGCTATGAAGGCCAACATACCATTTGCCTTTTTTACTGCCTGTTGAACCTGCATGCTTGCCTTCAGCGACTGGTGTACGAGAACACCCAGGTCTCGCTGCATATTCCCCTCTCAGTTTACAGCTGTTCAGATAATCTGCCTTCCTGTTTTTGCTACCAAAGTGGATAACCTCACATCTACCTACATTATGCTGCATCTGCCATGCATTAGCCCACTCAAATTGTCCAAATCACCCTGAAGCCTCTATGCATCCTCCTCACAACTCCCCCTTCCACCCAGTTTTGTGTCATCTGCAAATTTGGAGATATTACATTTAGTTCCCTTATATAAATCATTAATGTATATTGTGAATAGCTGGGGTCCTAGCACCGATCCCTGTGGTACCCCACTAGTCACTGCCTGCCCTTCGGAAAAAGACCCATTTATCCCTACTTTGTTTCCTGTCCGCCAACCAATTTTCTATCCATCGCCATACACTACCCCCAATCCCATGCGCTTTAATTTTACACGCTAATTTCTTATGCGCGACTTTGTCAAAAGCCTACTGGAAGTCCAAATAAACCACATCCACTGCCTTCCCCCTCACCAATTCTACTAGTTACATCCTTGAAGAATTCCAGTAGATTTGTCAAGCATGATTTCCCATTGGTAAATCCATGCTGACTCTGCCCGATTCTACCACTGTTCTCCAAGTGCTCTGCTATAAAATCTTTGATAATGGACTCTAGAATTTTCCCCACTACCGACGTCAGGCTGACTGGTCTATAATCACCTGCTTTCTCTCTACCTCCTTTTTAATTAGTGGGGGTTACATTAGCTACCCTCCAATCTGTAGGAACTGTTCCAGAGTCTATTGAATCTTGGAAGATGACCACCAATGCATCCACTATTTCTAGGGCCACTTCCTTAAGTACTCTGGGATGCAGACCATCAGGCCCTGGGGATTTATCGGCCTTAAATCCCATCAATTTCCCCAATACCATTTCTCTACTGATACTGATTTCTTTCAGTTCCTCTCTCTCACTAAGCCCTCTCTTCCCCAATATTTCTGGTCTGATATTTGTGTCCTCCTTTGTGAAGACAGAACCAAAGTATGCATTTAGTTCATCAGCCATTTCTTTATTCCCTAAAATAAATTCCCCTGTTTTGACTGTAAAGGACCTACATTTGTCTTCACCAATCTTTTTATCTTCATATACCTATCGAAACTTTTACAGTCAGTTTTTATGTTCCCCGCAAGCTTGCTCTCGTACTCTATTTTCCTCTTCTTAATCAATCCCTTGGTCCTCCTTTGCTGAATTCTAAACTGCTGCCTTCCTTGGATCTAATGCTATCCCTAATTTCCATTGTAAGCCATGGTTTGGCTACCTTTCCAGTTGTACTTTTGTGCCAGACAGGGATAAACAATTGTTGCAGTTCATCCATGCTGTCTTTAAGTGTTTGCCATTGCCTATCCACTGTCATCCCTTTCAGTATCCTTTCTCAATCCATCATGGCCAACTCGCATCTCATATCTTCGTAGTTACCTTTATTAAGATTCAGGACCCCAGTCTCTCAATCAACTTCGTCACTCTCCATCTTGATGAAGAATTCATATTGTGGTTGCTCGTCCCCAAAGGGTCTCTCACCACTAGATTGTCAATTATTCCCCTCTCATTACACAATACCCAGTCTAGGATGGCCTGTTCTCTAGTTGGTTCCTCAACGTATTGGTCCAGAAAACTATCCCGTATACACTCCAAAAATTCCTCCTCTACAGTATTGTGACAAAATTGATTTGCCCAATGGATATGCAGATTAAAATGACCCATAATTACAGATATTCCTTTATTGCATGCATCTCTAATTTCCTGTTTAATGCCATTCCCAACATTACCACTACAGTTTGGGGGTCTATATACAACCCCCACTAATGTTTTTTGCCCCTTAGTGTTTCTCAGCTCTGCCCATACCAATTCCACATCGTCAAAGCTAATATCTTTCCTCACTATTGCGTTAATTTCCACTTTAACCAGTCATGTAACTGCACCGCCTTTTGCTTTTTGTCTGTCCTTCCTAAATACTGAATATCCCTGGTTATTCATTTCCCATCCCTGGTCACCTTGCAGCCATGTCTCCGTAATCCCGACTATATCATACCCGTTTACATCTATTTGCGCGATTAATTCATCCACTTTATTGTGAATGCTCTGTGTGTTAAGGCACAAATCCTTAAGGCTTGTCTTTTTAACATTACTTGTCGTCTTCCCACTATTTTTCACTGTGGCCCTGTTTGATTCTGGCCCTTGATTTCTCTGCCTATCACTTTTCTTTTTCCTCTTACTGTCTTTTGTTCTTGTCTTTGATCCCCCCTTCTCTGACTCCTTGCAAAGGTTCCGATCCCCCTGCCATTTTAGTTTAAACCCTCCCCAACCACTCTAGCAAATACTACCCCTAGGACATCAGTGCCAGTCCTGCCCAGGTGTAACTTGTCCAGTTTGTACTGGTCCCACCTCCCCCAGAACTGGTCCCGATGCCCCAGAAATCTAAAACCCTCCCCTTCACACCATCTCTTCAGCCACGTATTGATCCGAAAAATCCTGCTATTTCTACTCTGACTAGCACGTGGCACTGGTAGTAATCCTGAGATCACTACCTTTGAGGTCCTACTTTTTAACTTACTTCCTAACTCCCTCTATTCTGCTTTTCGGACTTCATTCTTTTTTTTTACCTATGTCGTCCTGTCTCCCGCATCTCGGCGGCTTCCATGCAGTTGGTGCCATGCTCTGACCACCACCTGGTGTGGGCGAAGTACACTCTGCTCCACACGTGCGCGTGATCCACGTACTGGCACTTTAACAACTGGCTGCTGGAGGACGAACGGTTCTGGGACTTGTTCTGTCAATTCTGGGCCAACTGGAGAAGGAAGCAGGGGGCTTCCCCTCCTTGTGGCTATGGTGGGATGTGGGGAAGACTCATCTGTGTCTTCTGTCAGGAGTACATGAAGGGGTCGACCAAGAGGCGGGAAGCTGAGATCGGGTGCCTATAGAGGGAGGTGCTCGACGTGGAGTCCCGCCTTGGTCATGCCGTCGTGGACCTTGCCCTGTGGCAGGCGTACAAAGGGAAGAAGGGCGCGCTGAGAGATCTGCAGCTCATAGGGTCGCGAGGCGCGTACAGAGGTCACGGATCCAGATCCTGGAAGATTTGGACCGTGCCTCACCCTTTTACTACTCGCTGGAAAAATGGCGGAGGGTCCGTAAGCAGCACGGAAGGAATGGACCTCCTTGTCCATACCTATTACAGTGCTTTGTTCTCTCCGGATCTGTCCAGCAAGTACGCGTGCAGAGTTTTGTGGGAGGACCTGCTGAAGGTCAGCCTGGACGGCGCCGAAGGGTTGGAGGCTCCGCTCACATTGGAGGAGCTGACCGGCGCCCTCCACCAGCTCTCGAGGGGAAAATCCCCAGGGCTGGATGGGCTGAACCTGGAGTTCCTCAGGGAATTCTGGGATGTCCTGGGGGACGAATATGTGCGGGTCCTGGGGGAAAGCCTGGCGACCGGGGAGATGCCCCTCTCGTGGTGCAGGGCGGTCATCGTCCTGCTGAAGAGGGGCAATCTCCGTCCACTTACAAACTGATGTCCGGTCTCCCTCCTCAGCATGGATTATAAGATCTTTGCCTGGGCTATGTCTACCCGCCTGGGTTCCATGCTGGCTCACATGATCCACCCCAACCAGTCCTACCCGGTCCCGGGTCAGTCCATCCAGGACTGGTCCGGGACCTGATCCATCGTTCCCAGAGGACTGGTTCTGTCTATTGCCTTTCTCTCCCTCGATCAGGAGAAGGCGTTCGTCAGGATGGATAATGAATACCTTTTTGAGACTCTGCGTGCATTCAGACTCTGTCCGCAGCAGAGTGTCTGGTCAAAGTTCACGGGTCCTTGACTGAGGTCCTTCGCTTTGGGAGAGGAGTCCGTCAGGAATGCCCCATGTCCGGCCAATTGTATACCATCTGCGTGGAGCCATTCCTGTGCCTGCTTTGCAGGAGGTTGATGGGATTGGCTCTGCGCGAGCCGGCCATGCAGTTCATCCTCTCAGCTTACGCTGATGACGTGCTCCTCGCGGTCACAAATCCCGTTGACTGGTGGATGCATGACTGCCAGCAGACCTTTTCTGCTGCGTCCTCCACAAAGATCAATTGGGAGAAATGTTCCGGTCTCCTGGTGGGTCAGTGGCAGGTGGACTCCCTGCCGGAGGAGTTGAAACCTTTTGCATGGAGCACCACGCACCTCCTCTATCTGGGAGTCCACCTTAGCCCCGTTGAGGAAGCCTGGCCGGCAAACTGGCAGGAGTTGGAGGCAAAGGTCACCACTCGGCTGGGGCGCTGGACAGGACTGCTCCAAATGCTTTCCTACAGGGGCTGAACGCTGGTCATAAACCAATTAATTGTTGACCTCAATGCTGTGGTACCGGTTGGTCAATTTGGCCCCGCCTCCTGCATTTGCCACCAAGATCCAGAAGAAACTCGTCAATTTTATTTTTTTTTTCTCGGGCAAGAGCAACCACTGAGTCTCTCGATCGAGGAGGGCAGCCAGATGTTGGCGTGCGTCCGCACCCAGACTGTGACTCTCCGCCTTTGGACCCTGCAGAGGTACCAGAACTTAAAGCATCCTCCCAGATGGTGTGCGCTGGCGACGTATTTTTTCCGCCAGTGTCACTGCCTTCAAGACGACACGCAGCTCCTGGCAGAGATCGTTAGCCGCGCCTCTCTGAGGGAGATGTCTGTTTTTTACCGGGATCGATTCCAAGTCTGGAACATGGTCGCCTCCAGTCAGGGCGCTCCCCTGCCGGGCGACGACAGCTCCTCGACTATCCGGGCGGTCAACTCCAGGGACAGCCCGGCGGGCGGAGGTGTAGCCGGAACCCCCGGGATGCCCCTCGCTGCGGATGGCAAGAGGGCTCGGGAGTGTGGAGCGCTCCCGGCCAAGCTGACCGCCGCTTGGCCGGAACTGCTCATCGGACCAAGGGCCCGAAACCCTCCTTGGGAGCCGGTCCTGCACAATCCGAGCCGCCTCTCGGAAATGCCCTCTGCCATTCTAATTGGCACGACGGGGTTTCCTGTACGGGCTGCTCCTGCACATCTCCACTTCCTCAAACTCGTCAGCCAGCTGGACACGCCCTGGCTGTCCATGTTGCCATCTGATGGTGAGGGGAAACCCCGATGGAGGTCTCTCTACATGGGAGTCCTCCCCCTTTACATTGGGGACCGGGGTGGAGGGAGCTGCACAGGGCAGTCCCATGCAATAGACTTTTAAGTAGGTTCACGGACTCCCAGGTCACCTGTAATTTCTGCGGCCTGAACAAGTCCATGTTCCATGTATATTTGGAGTGTGCGAGTTTGCAGCCCCTGCTTGAGTATTTGAAGGGCTTCTCCTCAAGTTTTGGCTGCACTTCAGTCCCACGCTCCTGATCTTTGGGCACCTGGTGCGGAGGGTTGAGGGCCGGGAGGAGGATCTCCTCGTCTGTCTGTTCCTGGGCCTGACCAAGGTGGCAATTCACGGGTCCAGGCTGCGGGCCGTCAGGGCATCCATCCTCCCTGATTGCCTGCCCCTCTTCCGAGGTTACATTCACGCCCGGGTATCCCTGGAGAAGGAGCATGCGGCGTCTGCCGATACGCGTCTGTAGGGACTGGAGTGCATAATTGATGCTGAGAATGGCATTTTAATTTGAGTTTTGTTTTACTTTCTGTTTTTAATAGTTATTTTTCTAAAATGTATATAAAGGGGGCCTGAGGAATAAAGGCCCCCTCGACCAAAATAAATAAAAGTGGCCTGGGGCATAAAGGCCACCTTCAAAATAAAAAAGGTGTTAAATACAGAGAAAAGCTCCCTCTACACTATCCCATCAAACAGTCTCCGGGCAGGTACACCTTGGTTTAGATGCAGAGTAAAGCTCCCTCTACACTTGTAAGGGGAACTTATTTTTATGCAATGTTTTTATTGGTAACTTGTAACAGTTTATGAAATTGTGAAATGTGCTTTTTACAGATGTAAACTGGGACTTGGTGATTTTGTGTACAGAGTTTGACAAAGGGTGGTAGAGACAGAGTGCGGAGGATATCTGGATGAAGGGAGAAGAATTCTAACTGAAGACATTATCGCTGAGGCTCGTATTGAACTTTTTAAAAAATAAAGGCAGTTGTATCTGAGCAGGAACACACACACACACACACACACACACACACACACACACACACACTCAGACACATACCGATACACACAAACACCTTCAGACGCACGCACGCACCCCATCAGACACTCTGTCCACAACTCTCGTAGACAGTGGCCTCTCAGAGTATGTATCAATGGCTTTCTTCCTGCCTTATCAAGATGCAGTTATCACATCCATTTCTGGTATGCACCGAAGACACCCTCTGCCGAGAGCAGGAAATGACCTGCAGGTCGTCTTGCCATGGTGGGATTGATAAGGCGCTGAAACCCAATTAGAGAAAGTACCTGGTGTTACATGGCTGTGACTCAGGTTTAGAAAGGCAATGAGAGGTAGCCACAATCAGTTTAATTTCTCTTTAACTTCACACCAACTGCAGTATAACTAGAGCTTTAAAATACCCCCAGTTATATTTAGCATAATGCTGGCTGTCCTCTTGGATCTTTGATGTCATTGAAATTTAAATAATTGACCACTGCAAACTTGTGCAGAACTGACAGACACGACAGGCTGAATGGCCTCCTTCTGTACTGTAACCATTCCATGATTTTTCTGGAGAGTGATTCACAGCCACTGTATAATCCCATGTTGCTGCCTTGTATCAATTTAAGCAGGTATGACCCTCAACCCTGCACTCATGCAACACCACCACTTGCATAGACAGGCTGAAATATAGCTGAGGAGTTACTAGTTGAACCTGAAACTGGAACTCTCTCTGCATGCCCCTCACTGATGGGTTCTTTGTCTGGTTTGAGTCACTAGATGGCAGCCTCAGACTGTCATTGCCTGGGACTCCAGCCTCTCCACACAGCCCTAGTACAGAGATAACAGCTTTGTGGTTGGCACCAGCATTCAGGAATCATGTGGTAAGGATTTGCAAGGAATCTGTATATGTGCCAAGTGATTATTGGAGAAATGATTAAGTCCGCAGTCATTATGGAGCTGGTAGCTGTCTAACAAACCTTTAGGCAAAGGATTCTGGTTTTTGTAGAATATCACTCATTAGTCTTGAGTCCAGTGTATAGTGTCCAGAGTACAGTGTTGAGAGTGCAGAGTTCAACAACAACACTAACTTGTATGTATATTACACCTTTCACATCAAAAAATATCCCCAAATATGACACCGAGCCGCGTAAAGATATTAGCAAAGATGACTAAAAACTTGGCAAGAAAGCTAGCTTTTAAGGAGTGCCTTAAAGGAGGAAAGTGAATTAGAGAGGCGGAGAGGTGTAGGGAGTGAATTCTTAGTGCCTTGGTAGTAAACATACATGGTGGAGAGATTAAAATCAGGGTTGCTCAAGAGGCCACAATTAGATGAGCGGAGATATTTCAGAGGGTTGTGAGGGTGGAGGAGATTAAAGAGATAGGGAGGGGTGAGGCTCGGGGGACTTGAAAACAAGGATGAGCATTTTTAAATCGTGGCGTCACTTAACCTGTAGGTAGTTTCGGTCAGTGAGCACAGGGGTGATGGCTAAATAGGATGTGGTACAAGTTAGGACAGCAGTTTTGGATGACCTCAAGTTTATGAAGGGTCGAATGACAAGGAATGCATTGGCATAGTCACGTCTAGAAGGATCAAGGCATTGGTGAGGGTTTCAGCAGCAGGTGAGCTGAAATGTGCTTGAAAGCTCACTGTAGGGACAAATATGACATGGAGGTTACAAACAGCCCGGTTCAGTTTCAGACTGTTGCCAGGAAGAGGAGTCGGTTGCTAGGGAATGGATTTTGGAGAGGGGAGCGAAGACAATGGTTTCAGTCTTCCCAAAATTTAATTGGAGGAAATTTCTGCTCATCTAGTACGGGATGTCAGATAAGCAGTCTGATAATTTAGAGACAATGGAGATGTCGAGAGATGTGGTGCTCAGGTAGAGCTGCATGTCATCAGCCTACATGTGTTTTCAGATGATATCGCCGAAGGGCAGTGTGTGGATGAAAAATAGGAGGAGCCCAAGGATAAATGCTTGGGGGACACCAGAGGTAACTGTGCAGGAATGGGAAGAGAAGCCTTGATGGTGACTGTCTAGCTTTGATTAGGTAGATAAGGATGGAACCACGCCAGTGCAGTTCCACCTAGCTGGACGACAGTGGAGAGGTGTTGGAGGATGATGGTGTGGACAACTGTGTCAAAGGCTGCAGGCAGGTCGAGAGAGGAGGGATAGTTCAGATTAAGACAGTGTTCCAAATGGAACTCTCGGATTGAGTACCTGGATACACTAAGTTAATGATGGTATTGCAGGACTACAGCTCAACACATCACATAGAGTTATAGAGTCATAGAATAGTACAGCATAGAAACAGACCCTTTGGCCCACTGTGTCCATGCTGACCATAATGCCTATCTATACTAATCCCACCTGCCTGCATTAATTCCATATTCCTCTATGCCTGGCTCATTCAAGTACCTGTCCAGATGCCTCTTAAACGTTGCTACTGTTACTCCCTCCACCACCTCCTCAAGCAGTTCATTCCAGATACCCACTATTCTTTGTGTGAAAAATTTACCCCTTTGATCCCCTTTAAACCTCCTCCCTCTCATTTTAAATCTATGCCCTCTAGTTTTAGTCACCCCTATCATGGGAAACAGACTCTGGCTATCTACCCTATCTATGTGTCTCATAATTTTATATACCTCTATCATATCCCCTCTCAGCCTCCTTCGCTCCAGGGAAAACAGACCCAGCCTATCCAAGCCTATCCAACCTCTCTTTATAACTCAAGCCCTCCAAACCAGGCAACATCCTTGTGAATCTTTTCTGCACCCTCTCTCGCTTAATCACATCTTTCCTGTAGTGCGGCGACCAGAACTGCACACAGTACTCCAAATGGAGCCTAACCAATGTTATGTACAACTGTAACATGACGTCCCAACTCTTGTACTCAATGCCTCGGCCGATGATGGCAAGCATGCCGTCCGCCTTTTTCACCACCCTGTCTACCTGTGTTGCGACTTTCAGGGAACTATGTACTTGCACCCCAAGGTCTCTCTGGCCCAGGGCCCTGCCATTCACTGTATATGTCCTGACCTGGTTTAACTTCCCAAAATGCATCACTTCACACTTGTCTGCATTAAATTCAATTTGCCAATCCCTTGCCCACTTTCCCAGTTGATCTATATCCTGTTGTAACCTTAGACAACCTTCTTCACTGTCCACTATACCACCAATTTTGGTGTCATCTGCAAACTTATTAATCATGCCCCTTACATTCACATCCAAGTCATTAATATATATGACAAACAACAGAGGGCCCAGCACCGATCCCTGCAGCACACCACTGGTCACCGGCCTCAAATCTGAAAAACAACCCTCCACTACCACCCTCTGCCTCCTATTATCAAGCCAATTTTGTATCCAATTTGCTAGCTCACCCTGGATCCCATCTGTTCGAACCTTCTGGACCAGCCTACCATGCGGGACCTTGTCAAAGGCCTTGCCAAAGTCCATGTAGACAAGGTCCATCGCCCTGCCCTCCTCAATCCTCTTGGTCACCTCCTCGAAATACTCAATCAAATTCGTGAGACATGATTTCCCACGCACAAAGCCATGCTGACTATCCCCAATCAGACCGTGCCTTTCCAGATGCATATAAATCCTGTCTCTCAGAATCCCTTCCAATAGTTTTCCCACCACTGATATAAGGCTCACCGGTCTGTAGTTCCCTGGCTTATCCCTGCTGTCCTTCTTAAATAAAGGCATAACATTAGCTATCCTCCAGTCTTCCGGTACCTCACCTGCGGCTAACGATAATACAAAAATCTCTGCCAGAGCCCCAGCAATCTCCTCCCTTGCTTCCTATAGCATCCTAGGATACACCTGGTCAGGCCCTGGGGATTTATCCACCTTAATGTGCTTCAATACCTCCAACACCTCCTCCTTTGCAATGTTGATATGCTCCAGGATATCTGTGTTCCCTCCCTGAACTCACTAGCTTCCATGACCTTCTCCACGGTAAATATGGACGAGAAATATTCATTTAAGACCTCATCTATTTCCCATGGCTCCACACATAGATTGCCACACTGATCTTTAAGGGGACCTACTCTCTCCCTAGTTCCCTTTTACTCTTAATATACTTCTAGAATCTTTTCGGATTCTCCTTTTATCTTATCTGCCAAGGAAATCTCATGGCCCCTTTACGCCCTCCTAATTTCCTTTTTAAGTATAGTCTGACATCCCCTATACTCCTCGAGGGACTCTCGATCCTAGCTGCCTATACCTGACATATGCCTCCTTCTTTGTCCTGATCAGACCCTCAATATCCCTCGTCAACCAAGGTTCCCTAAACTTGCCAGCCTTGCCCTTTCATCTAACAGGAACATGCCAGCCCTGAACTCTTCCTATCTCACTTTTAAAAGCCTCCCACTTGCCAGACATCCCTTTACCTGTAAACAGCCTCTCCCATTCAACTTTTGAGAGTTCCTGTCTGATGCCATCGAAATTAGCCTTCCCTCAATTTAGGACTTCAACCTGAGGACCAGTCCTATCCTTTTCCATAACTATCTTGAAGCTAATAGAGTTATGGTCACGGTCCCAAAGTGCTCCCCCACTGACACATAACACTGTGAGTTATCCTGAAAGAAGACACGTGTGAGTTATTCTAACATATCTCATTGGTCTTATCCTGATACTGAGCACTGTGTGTTATCCTGAGATCAAATACTGTGGGTTACTCTGTTGAACACTGTATTATCCTGATATTCAACACTGTGGGTTACTCTGATATTGAGCATTGTGGGTTACTGTAGAATCATTGAATCAGAGCAAGTTTAAGGCACAGAAAGAGGCCACTTGGCCTATCGTGTTTGTGCTGGCTGAAAAACGATCCACTTATTCTAATCCCACTTTCCAGCATTTGGTCCGTAGCCCTGCAGATTACAGCACTTGCGGTGCATATCCAGACTCCTTTTTAAATGGGTTGAGGGTTTCTGCCTTCAGCTAGCCTTTCAGGCAGTGAGTTCCAGACCCCCACCACCCTCTGGGTGAAAAAGATTTTCCTTATCACACTTCTAATTTTCCTACCAATCCCTTTAAATCCCCTCGTCATTGACCTCTCTGCTATGGTGAATAGACCCTTCACCTCCACTCTATCCAGGCCTCTGATAATTTTGTACATTTCAATCAGATCTCCCCTCAGCCTTCTCTGTTCCAAGGAGAACAACCCCAGCCTATCCAATCTTTCCTAGTAGCTGCATTTTCCAGTCCTGGCAACATATTCGTAAATCTCCTCTGTACCCTCCTCAGTGCAATTACATCCTTTCTGTAATAAGGTGACCAGTACTGCACACATTACTCAAGCTGTGGCCTAACCAATGAGATATACAATTCTAGCATAGAACCATAGTAAAGAACAGCACAGAAGGAGGCCATTCAGTCCATCGTGTCTGCGCTGGCAGAATAAACTAGCCACCCAAACTAACCCCACCTTCCAGTACCTGGTCCATAGCCTTGCAGGTTACAGCACTTCAGGTGCATGTCCAGGTAACTTTTAGAAGAATTGAGGGTTTCTGCCTCCACCACCATTCCGGGCAGTGAATTCCAGACACCCACCACCCTCTGGGTGAAAAAGTTTCCCCTCATGTCCCCTCTAATCCTTCTACCAATCACCTTAAATCTGTGCCCCTGGGAACTGACCTCCCTGCCAGGGGAAACAGGTCTTTCCTGTCTACTCTACCTAGGCCCCTCAAAATTTTGTGCACCTCAATCAAGTCACCCCTCAGCCTCCTCAGTTCCAGGGAAAACAACCCTAGCCTATCAAATCTTTCCTCATAGCTGCAACTTTCGAGCCCTGGCAACATTCTTGTAAATCTCCTCTGTACTCTCTCTGGAGCAATTATGTCCTTCCTGTAATGTGGTGACCAGAACTGTACGCAATACTCCAGCTGTGGCCTAACTAGCATTTTATACAGTTCCAGCATTACATCCCTGCTTTTGTACGCGATACCTTGGCCAATAAAGGAAAGCAACCCATATGTCTTCTTCACCACTCTATCCACCTGTCCTGCCACCTTCAGGACCAGTGGACATGCACTCCGAGGTCTCTCACTTCTTTTACCCCTCTCAATATCCTCCCATTTGTTATGTATTCCCTCGTTTTATTTGCCCTCCCTAAATGCAATACCTCACACTTCTCTGGATTGAATTCCATTTGCCACTTTTCTGCCCACTGAACCAAACCATTGGTATCATTCTGGAGTCCATGGCTTTCCTCCTCACTATTAACTAAACGGCCAATTTTTGTGTCATCAGCAAATTTCCCAATCATACCTCCCACATTTCTGTCCAAATCATTAACATATACCACAAACAGCAAGGGAGCCAACACTGAGCCCTGTGGAACACCACTGGAAACAGTTTTCCATTCACAAAAACATCTGTCAACTACTACCCTTTGTTTCCTGTCCCTGAGCCAATTCTGGATCCAACCTGCCAGATTCCCCTGTATACCATGGACTTTCATTTTACTGATCAGTCTGCCATGTGGGACCTTATCCAATATCCATGTGAACCACATCCACTGCACTACCCTCATCAATCATCCTTGTTACTTCCTCAAAAAACTCATTAACTTAGTAAGACATGACCTTCCCCTAACAAATCTATGCTGATCTCCCTGATTAATCCGTGCCTTTCTAAGTGACAGTTTATCCTGTCCCTTAGAATAGATTCTAACAATTTACCCACCACTGATGTCAGACTGACCAGCCTATGATTATTTGGTCTATCCCTCACACAGTTTTTAAACAATGGTACAACGTTTGCAGACCTCCAATCGTCTGGTCCCTCGCCTGTATCTAGTGAGGATTTGAAGATGATCCTGAGCACATCCGCTATTTCCTTGTTGTCTTCCTTTAACAATCTGGGATGCGATCCATCCGGCCCTGGCGATTTAACCACTTTCAAGGATGTCAGACCCTCTAGTACTTCCTCTCCTATAGTCCCTACCCTTTCCTTAGTTACCCTCTTTCTCCTATTGTACTGACAAAACATCTTTGGGTTTTCCTTGATTTTACCTGCCAATAATTTTCCATGTCCTCTCTTTGCTTTTCTAATTTCCTTTTTTATTTCACTCCTGCACTTTCTATACCCCTCTCGGCTTTCAAAAGTATTAAGATATTTGTGATCGTCATAAGCTCTCTTTTTCTGCTTTACCTTACCCTGTAAGCTTCTAGATAACCAGGGGGGCTCTAGATTTGGCAGTACCACCCTTAATCTTTGTGGGGACCTGTCTAAACTGTGTCCATAGTATCTCACTGTTGAATGCCTCCCACTGGTTTGCCACTGATTTTTCTTCAAGTAGCTGTATCCAGTCCACTTTCGCCAGGTCACCTCTCAGTTTCTTAAAATTTGCCCTCCCCCAATTTAGAACCTCTGCTCCTGTTTTATCTTTGTCCTTTTCCATGATTATACTAAAACTAACTGTATTATGGTCACTGTCTCCAAATGGTCACCCACTGTTACTTCATCCACTTGCCCTGCTTCATTGCTGAAGACTAAATCTAGAATTGTGCCCCACTTGTTGGGCTTGTTACATGCTGGCTAAAAAAGTTCTCTTGAACACAGTTCAAGAATTTTGTCCCTTCTGTGCCCTTCACACTGTTTGTATCCCAGCTGATATCGAAGTAGTTGAAATCCTCAACTGTTATTGTCCTAAAGTTTTTCACTCAGAAATCTGCCTACATATTATTCTATCTCCTCCTCATTATTTGTGGGTCTATAGTACACTCCCAGTAATGTGGCTGCCCCCTTTTTATTTCTGAGCTCCACCCATATGCATTTAACGTATCATCCCTCCTCAAAGTTGCTATTGATTGCTTAACTAATACTGCTGTCCCTCACTATCCCACCTGAAAACTGTATATCCAGGAATGTTGCGCCCCATTAAGCCAAGTTTCCTCTTTTGCAATGATATTTTGTTGCCATGTGTCTATCTGTGCCCTCAACTCATCGGCTTTATTTACTATACTCCTTGCATTTAAATAAATACCCTTTAACACTGCCAAATTCCTGTGTTGCACACTTTTTAACCGTTGCTTCTTCTGTCTTTCAGAGTCACTGGCTAATTTTGCTAATTTTTTGCCTCCTGCTCCCGGCACTGAAATCTGACCAGACCATCAATATCTTCCTGCAGCACTACAGCTACCCTCCTCGCTATCTACCACACGGCCAATCTTTGTGTCATCAGCAAGCTTCTTGAGCATGCCCCCCTACATTTACGTCCAAATCATTAATATATGCCACAAAAAACAGGGGACCCAGTACTGAGCCCTGCGGAATGCCACTGGAAACCACCCTCCAGTCACTAAAACACCTGTCATTAATAACCCTTTGTTTCCTGCCACTGAGCCAATGCTGCATCCACCTTGCTGCATTACCCAGGATCCTCTGGGATTTCATTTATTTTTTTAACCAGTCTGCCATGTGGGACTTTGTCAAAAGCTGTACTAAAATCAATGTAGATCACATCAACTACACTACACTCATCTATTTTCCTTGTTACTTCAAAAAATTCGATCAAGTTGGTCAAATAAGATCCTCCCTGAACAAATCCATGCTGACTATCCTTGATTAATCTGTGCCTTTCTAAGTGGCAGTTTATCCTGTCTCTCAGAATAGATTCCAATAATTTGCCCACTACTGAGGTTAGACTGACTGGTCTGTAATTATTCGGTCTATCCTTCACTCCCTTTTTAAACAGAGGTACAACGTTAGCAGTTCTTAAATCCTCCAGCACCGCACTTGTATCTAGTAAGGACTGGAAAATGATGGTCAGTCCTTCTGCTATTTCCTCTCTTGCTTCTTTTAATATCCTAGAGGACATTTCATCTGGCCCTGGTGATTTATCACCTTTCAAAGATGCTAATCCCATTAATACTTCCTCTCTCCCTTTGTTTAACACATTCAAGACTTCACAGTCCTCCTCCTTAACTATAATATATGCATTGTCCCCTCTTTGGTGAAGACAGGTGCAAAGTATTCATTAAGAACCATACCAACATCTTCCGCCTCTAAACATAGGTTACCTTTTTGGTATTTTATGAGCCCTACTCTCTCCTTAGTTATCCTCTTATTCTTAATGTATTGATAAAACATCTTTGATTTTGCTTGCCAATATTCTGTAATGCCCTCTCTTTGCTTCTTTAATTTCCTTTTTGATTTCACCCCCCACTTTCTAAAGTCCTCTCGGCTTTCTGTAGTATTGAGTTCTCGGTGTCGGACATAAGCTTTCCTTTTCTGCCTTATCTTATCTTGTAGGCTCCTTGACATCCATGGGGCTCTAGATTTGGCTGTCTCACCCTTTTTCTTTGTGGGAACATGTTTATTCTGAATCCCTTGAATCTCTCCTTTGAATGCTGTTCTGACACTGATTTTCCTTCAAGTAGCTGTTTCCAGTCCACTTTTGCTAAATCACTCCTCAGTTTAGTAAAATTGGCCTTGCCCCAATTGAGAACTCTAACTCCTGTTCTATCTCTGTCCTTTTCCATAATTATGTTAAAACTGACTGAATTATGATCACTACCACCAAAATGCTCTCCCACTGCCACTCCTTCCACCTTCCCAGCTTCATTACCTAAAACTAAGTCTAAAACTGTGCCCTCTCTTGGACTTGCTACATACTGGCCAAAAAAGTTCTCCTGAATGCACCTCAAAAATTCTGCTTCCTCAGTTCCTTTCACACTAAAACTATTTCAGTTAATATTGGGGTAGTTAAATCCCCTACCATAACTGCCCTATTGATGGTGCACTTCACAGAGATTTGCCTACATATCTGTTCTTCTATCTCCCTCTGATTGTTTGGAGGTCTATAATAAACTCTGAGCAGCGTGATTGCCCCTTTTTTGTTCTTCAGCTCAATACATATGGCCTCAGTTGATGAACCTTCCAAAATATCCTCGCTCCTCACAACTGTAATAATTTCCTTGACCAAAATTGTCACTTCCCCTCCTTTCTTATTCCCCCCACATCGCATCTGAAAACCCTGTAACCAGGAACGTTGAGCAGCCATTCCTGTCCCTCCTTGAGCATGTTCCTGTATTAGCTATGATATTATATTGTTATGTGTCTATCTGTGCCCTCAGGTCAACTGCTTTATTTCCTATACTCTTTGCATTGAAATAGATACCCTTGATCCCAGCCAAAAACTCCTTGTAAGTTTTCTAACACTTGTTTCCTCTGTCTTCAAAACTCGTCCACTGATTTTCTGGCCTCCATTTTCATTTCTGATTTTGTCCCAACTGAGTCTACACTTAGGTGCCCATGCCCCAGCCAAACTAGATGTACTCTGAGATGGAAGCCTGTGGGCCACTCTGAGATGGAAGCCTGTGGGCCACTCTGAGATGGAAGCCTGTGATAGTCTGACATCCGACAGTGTGGGTTACTCTGATATAAAACAGAGTTACTTTAATAATGAAACCGGTGGGCTACTCTGATACTAAATACTGTGAGATACTTGAATATTGAAGTCTGTGGATTGCTCCGATATTAAGCACTGTTACTCTGATAATAAACACTGAGTTACTTGAATATTGAACATGGTGGGATACACTGATATTAAACATTGTTGTTACTCTGCTTTGAAACATTGTGCGTTACTCTGCTTTGAAACATTGTGCGTTACTCTGCTTTGAAACATTGTGCGTTACTCTGCTTTGAAACATTGTGGGTTTCCCTGATATGGAACATTGTGGGTTTCCCTGATATGGAGCATTGTGGGTTACTCCTTCATTAAACATTGCGGGTTACTCCGTCATTAAACATTGCGGGTTTCTCCGTCATTAAACATTGCGGGTTACTCCGTCATTAAACATTGCGGGTTACTCCGTCATTAAACATTGCGGGTTACTCTGACATGAAATATTGCGGGTTACTCTGACATGAAATATTGTGGGTTACTCCTTCATTAAACATTGCGTGTTACTCTGGACATTAAACATTGTGGGTTACTCTGATATTTATCATTGTGGATTATTATGATAGTAAATATTGTGGGTTACACTGATATTGAACATTGTGGGTTATTCTGGTATTAAACATTGTGGGTTATTCTGGTATTAAACATTGTGGGTTATTCTGGTATTAAACATTGTGTTATTCTGGTATTAAGCATTGTGAGTTACTCTGATATTAAACATTGTGAGTTACTCTGATATTAAACATTGTGTTATTCTGGTATTAAGCATTGTGAGTTACTCTGGTATTAAACATTGTGTTACTCTGGTATTAAACATTGTGTGTTTCCCTGATATTAAACATTGTGTGTTTCCCTGATATTAAACATTGTGTGTTACTCTGGTATTAAACATTGTGGGTTATTCTGGTATGAAACATTGTGGGTTATTCTGGTATGAAACATTGTGGGTTATTCTGGTATTAAACATTGTGGGTTATTCTGGTATTAAACATTGTGTTATTCTGGTATTAAGCATTGTGAGTTACTCTGATATTAAACATTGTGTTATTCTGGTATTAAGCATTGTGGGTTATTCTGGTATTAAGCATTGTGGGTTATTCTGGTATTAAGCATTGTGGGTTATTCTGGTATTAAACATTGTGGGTTATTCTGGTATTAAACATTGTGGGTTATTCTGGTATTAAGCATTGTGGGTTATTCTGGTATTAAGCATTGTGGGTTATTCTGGTATTAAACATTTTGGGTTATTCTGGTATTAAACATTGTGGGTTATTCTGGTATTAAGCATTGTGGGTTATTCTGGTATTAAACATTGTGTGTTATTCTGGTATTAAGCATTGTGGGTTATTCTGGTATTAAACATTGTGAGTTACTCTGGTATTTAGCATTGTGGGTTATTCTGGTATTAAACATTGTGTTATTCTGATATTAAACATTGTGTTATTCTGGTATTAAGCATTGTGAGTTACTCTGGTATTAAACATTGTGGGTTATTCTGGTATTAAGCATTGTGAGTTACTCTGGTATTTAGCATTGTGGGTTATTCTGGTATTAAACATTGTGGGTTATTCTGGTATTAAACATTGTGAGTTACTCTGGTATTAAACATTGTGGGTTATTCTGGTATTAAACATTGTGAGTTACTCTGGTATTAAACATTGTGGGTTATTCTGGTATTAAACATTGTGGGTTATTCTGGTATTAAACATTGTGAGTTACTCTGGTATTAAACATTGTGGGTTATTCTGGTATTAAACATTGTGAGTTACTCTGGTATTAAACATTTTGGGTTATTCTGGTATTAAACATTGTGGGTTATTCTGGTATTAAACATTGTGGGTTATTCTGGTATTAAACATTGTGGGTTATTCTGGTATTAAACATTGTGTGTTATTCTGGTATTAAACATTGTGGGTTATTCTGGTATTAAGCATTGTGGGTTATTCTGGTATTAAGCATTGTGGGTTATTCTGGTATTAAGCATTGTGGGTTATTCTGGTATTAAGCATTGTGGGTTATTCTGGTATTAAGCATTGTGGGTTATTCTGGTATTAAGCATTGTGAGTTACTCTGATATTAAACATTGTGAGTTACTCTGATATCAAACATTGTGTTATTCTGGTATTAAACATTGTGGGTTATTCTGGTATTAAGCATTGTGGGTTATTCTGGTATTAAACATTGTGGGTTATTCTGGTATTAAACATTGTGTTATTCTGGTATTAAACATTGTGGGTTATTCTGGTATTAAGCATTGTGGGTTATTCTGGTATTAAGCATTGTGGGTTATTCTGGTATTAAGCATTGTGGGTTATTCTGGTATGAAGCATTGTGGGTTATTCTGGTATTAAGCATTGTGAGTTACTCTGATATTAAACATTGTGAGTTACTCTGATATCAAACATTGTGTTATTCTGGTATTAAGCATTGTGAGTTACTCTGGTATTAAGCATTGTGAGTTACTCTGGTATTAAACATTGTGGGTTATTCTGGTATTAAACATTGTGTTATTCTGGTATTAAGCATTGTGGGTTATTCTGGTATTAAACATTGTGGGTTATTCTGGTATTAAACATTGTGTTATTCTGGTATTAAACATTGTGTTATTCTGGTATTAAGCATTGTGAGTTACTCTGGTATTAAACATTGTGGGTTATTCTGGTATTAAACATTGTGGGTTATTCTGGTATTAAACATTGTGTTATTCTGATATTAAACATTGTGTTATTCTGGTATTAAGCATTGTGTGTTACTCTGGTATTAAACATTGTGAGTTACTCTGGTATTAAACATTGTGAGTTACTCTGGTATTAAACATTGTGGGTTACTCTGGTATTAAACATTGTGTTATTCTGGTATTAAACATTGTGTGTTACTCTGGTATTAAGCATTGTGGGTTACTCTGGTATTAAGCATTGTGGGTTACTCTGGTATTAAGCATTGTGGGTTATTCTGGTGTTAAACATTGTGGGTTATTCTGGTATTAAACATTGTGGGTTATTCTGGTATTAAACATTGTGGGTTATTCTGGTATTAAGCATTGTGAGTTACTCTGGTATTAAACATTGTGTGTTACTCTGGTATTAAGCATTGTGGGTTACTCTGGTATTAAGCATTGTGGGTTACTCTGGTATTAAGCATTGTGGGTTATTCTGGTATTAAGCATTGTGGGTTATTCTGGTGTTAAACATTGTGTGTTACTCTGGTATTAAGCATTGTGGGTTATTCTGGTATTAAGCATTGTGAGTTACTCTGGTATTAAACATTGTGTGTTACTCTGGTATTAAGCATTGTGGGTTACTCTGGTATTAAGCATTGTGGGTTACTCTGGTATTAAGCATTGTGGGTTATTCTGGTGTTAAACATTGTGGGTTATTCTGGTATTAAACATTGTGGGTTATTCTGGTATTAAACATTGTGGGTTATTCTGGTATTAAGCATTGTGGGTTATTCTGGTATTAAACATTGTGGGTTATTCTGGTATTAAGCATTGTGAGTTACTCTGGTATTAAACATTGTGTTATTCTGGTATTAAACATTGTGGGTTACACTGATATTAAACATTGTGTGTTACTCTGGTATTAAGCATTGTGGGTTACTCTGGTATTAAGCATTGTGGGTTACTCTGGTATTAAACATTGTGGGTTATTCTGGTATTAAACATTGTGGGTTATTCTGGTATTAAGCATTGTGGGTTATTCTGGTATTAAACATTGTGGGTTATTCTGGTATTAAGCATTGTGGGTTATTCTGGTATTAAGCATTGTGAGTTACTCTGGTATTAAACATTGTGTTATTCTGATATTAAACATTGTGTTATTCTGGTATTAAACATTGTGGGTTTCCCTGATATTAAACATTGTGTTATTCTGGTATTAAGCATTGTGTGTTACTCTGGTATTAAACATTGTGAGTTACTCTGGTATTAAACATTGTGAGTTACTCTGGTATTAAACATTGTGTTATTCTGGTATTAAGCATTGTGGGTTACACTGATATTAGACATTGTGTGTTACTCTGGTATTAAGCATTGTGGGTTACTCTGGTATTAAGCATTGTGGGTTATTCTGGTATTAAACATTGTGGGTTATTCTGGTATTAAACATTGTGGGTTATTCTGGTATTAAACATTGTGTTATTCTGATATTAAACATTGTGTTATTCTGGTATTAAACATTGTGGGTTTCCCTGATATTAAACATTGTGTTATTCTGGTATTAAGCATTGTGTGTTACTCTGGTATTAAACATTGTGAGTTACTCTGGTATTAAACATTGTGGGTTATTCTGGTATTAAACATTGTGGGTTACTCTGGTATTAAACATTGTGTTATTCTGGTATTAAACATTGTGTGTTACTCTGGTATTAAACATTGTGTTATTCTGGTATTAAGCATTGTGAGTTACTCTGGTATTAAACATTGTGAGTTACTCTGGTATTAAACATTGTGAGTTACTCTGGTATTAAACATTGTGAGTTACTCTGGTATTAAACATTGTGAGTTATTCTGGTATTAAACATTGTGGGTTATTCTGGTATTAAACATTGTGTTATTCTGATATTAAACATTGTGTGTTACTCTGATATTAAACATTGTGGGTTTCCCTCATATTAAGCATTGTGGGTTACACTGATATTGAATATTGTGGGGTGGGTTACTCTCCTATTGAGCATTTTGAGTTACTCTAATATAAACCACTCTAGGTTTCTTTGATATTGAAAACTGTGTGTTATTTTGATTAACAATGGTGGTTACTCTGATATTGAACATTGTGTGTTATTCTGATATTAAACTTCGGGAGTTACTCTGATCTTTAACACTGTTATTCGAATCTTGAAAACTGTGGGTTACACTGAAATTAAACACTATGTTACTCTGTTATTGATCACTGTGAGTTCCTCTAATATTGAACGTTGTAGGTTACTCTGATATTAATCACTGTGGGTTACTCTGATAACAAATACTATGGCCGGAATTTTACCGTTAGCACTGCTTCTGGGGCGGATGCGGCTTAAGCGGATGAGGGCTCCGGTTCCGCTCTGCGTCTGCTGACCACCGGCAACACACGTGGGGTGGCCATTTAGCGGCCCCGTGACGTATCTGTGAAATGAAAGGGCGTGTGCGGGTGGGATGATAATCAGCCTTGGGGGTGGGTCCACATCTGGGAAAGGCTGATGTTAGCCCTTGAAAATGGTTTACTGCAATGAAATCGAACAGCTTGTTCTTACCTGGATTTGCATTAAGACATCAGTGGCATTAGTTCTGGAGAATTAAAAGGCTCTACACCTGCAAGGAGAGAAGGACTGGCAGAGTACAGGAGAAGTACAAGAAGTGATGGAGGGGAGAAGCATTCGCTCAGCCCCCCGATTTTCGGATGAATCACTGCAGGTCCTCCTTCAGGCGGTTGAGCAGAGGCGGGAGATCCTCTTCAATCCAAATGGCAGAAGGCGACTTTCCCAAGTGACCAAGACGGCCTAGTTGGAGGTCGCGGAGGAGGTCAGCAGCCATGGCGTTGTAAGGCGAATGTGGATCCAGTGCTGCAAACGCCTCAATGACCCGTTTCGCTCTGCCCGGGTAAGGGACATTCCTCATTCATCTAATGGTTAATGTGTCAAGGGAGGGTCTCTGTGTACTCATGATGCAATGTGGAAGCCCTGTGTGATCATTGCTTGGCGACTGCCTTGCATTGGGATGCAAGATGGGCACGTCTGAGATGGACGGTGATGTGGAAGTGTTCAAGTCACACTCAGCACTGACACAGCAGTGAAATGCAACATCAACCCCTTTGGAGTGCGTGAGATGCCAACAAATATGTTTAAACTAAGTATTTTTGTTTAATTAGGAAAAGTGGGCACACAATGCCCGAGAGAAGTCCCGGACAGGTGGTGGCGTGGCCAGTCAGGCAACCTGACAGGGTTAATCTGATTTTGAACATTGCGAGTTACGCTGATATTAAATATTGTGGGTTACTCTGATATTAAACTGAGTTACTCTAATAAACTCTGAGCTACTTTAATATTAAACTCTGTGTGTCACTCTGATATTGAACACTATGAGGAACTCTCATATTGCCAATGTGATTGACTCTGATACTAAACACTCTGGGTTATTCTGATGTTAAACACTGTGAGTTATTTTAAAATTGAACACTATGGTTACTCCAATACTAAAAACTGTGAGTTACACTAATAGTGAAAACTATGAGTTATCCTGATTTGAAAAACTGTTGGTTACTCTGATGCTAAACACTGTGGCTTACTCTGGTATTAAACACTGTGCGTTACTCTGCTATGAAACACTGTGCGTTACTCTGCTATGAAACACTGTGCGTTACTCTGCTATGAAACACTGTGCGTTACTCTGCTATGAAACACTGTGCGTTACTCTGCTATGAAACACTGTGCGTTACTCTGCTATGAAACACTGTGCGTTACTCTGCTATGAAACACTGTGCGTTACCCTGGTATGAAACACTGTGCGTTACCCTGGTATTAAACACTGTGGCTTACTCTGGTATTAAACACTGTGCGTTACCCTGGTATTCAACACTGTGGCTTACTCTGGTATTCAACACTGTGGCTTACCCTGGTATTAAACACTGTGCGTTACCCTGGTATTCAACACTGTGCGTTACTCTGGTATTCAACACTGTGCGTTACCCTGGTATTAAACACTGTGGCTTATTCTGGTATTAAACACTGTGGCTTACTCTGGTATTAAACACTGTGGCTTACTCTGGTATTAAACACTGTGCGTTACTCTGGTATTAAGCACTGTGGCTTACTCTGGTATTAAGCACTGTGGCTTACTCTGGTATTAAGCACTGTGGCTTACTCTGGTATTAAGCACTGTGGCTTACTCTGGTATTAAACACTGTGGCTTACTCTGGTATTAAACACTGTGCGTTACTCTGGTATTAAGCACTGTGGCTTACTCTGGTATTAAGCACTGTGGCTTACTCTGGTATTAAGCACTGTGGCTTACTCTGGTATTAAGCACTGTGGCTTACTCTGGTATTAAAGACTGTGGCTTACTCTGGTATTAAACACTGTGGCTTACCCTGGTATTAAACACTGTGGCTTACCCTGGTATTAAACACTGTGGCTTACCCTGGTATTAAACACTGTGGCTTACTCTGGTATTAAACACTGTGCGTTACTCTGGTATTAAACACTGTGCGTTACCCTGGTATTAAACACTGTGGCTTATTCTGGTATTAAACACTGTGGCTTATTCTGGTATTAAACACTGTGGCTTACTCTGGTATTAAGCACTGTGGCTTACTCTGGTATTAAGCACTGTGGCTTACTCTGGTATTAAACACTGTGCGTTACTCTGGTATTAAACACTGTGGCTTACTCTGGTATTAAACACTGCGTTACTCTGGTATTAAACACTGGCTTACTCTGGTATTAAACACTGTGCATTACACGCATGTTTAACACTGTATTACTATGATATTTAACACTGTTTTATTCTTGAAATTTAACACTGTTGGTTGCTCTGATACTAAACACTGAGTTACTGTGATATTAAAAAGTGTGGGATTCTCTGATATTGAACATTTTAGGTTTCTCTGATATTAAGTACTGTGAATTATCGGGATGTTGAACGCTGTGGGTTACTCTAATATTAAACATTATGAGTTACTCAGATCGTAAACACTGTGGGTTACTCTGATATTAAACATTGTGGGTTGTCTGGCATTAAACACCATGGGTTACTCTGATATTAAACACTGTTGGTTACTCTGATATTAAACACTGAGTTACTGTAATATTGAACAGCGAGTGTTACTCCAATATTGAACTCTGTGTTACTCTGATATGAAACAATGTGAGTGACTTTAATATTGAACATTGTGGGTTACACTGATAAATTATGTGGGTTACTGTAATATTGAACACTGTGGGTTACTCTGATAGAACTGTGGGTTCATCTGCAATTAAACAATAAGAGTTACCCGGATGTTGAAAGCTGCGGGTTACACCGATTTGAAAAACTGTGGGATTTACTGATATCGAACACTGTGAGTTACTCTGATATCGAACACTGTGGGTTACTATTGTATTGAACACTATGAGTACCTCGAGTATTGAACACTGAGTTACTCTGATATGAAATACTGTGAGTTACTCTGATATGAAATACTGTGAGTTACTCTGATATGAAATACTGTGAGTTACTCTGATATGAAATATTGTGAGTTACACTGATATGAAATACTGTGAGTTACACTGATATGAAATACTGTGAGTTACTCTGATATGAAATACTGTGAGTTACTCTGATATGAAATACTGTGAGTTACACTGATATGAAATACTGTGAGTTACTCTGATATGAAATACTGTGAGTTACACTGATATGAAATACTGTGAGTTACACTGATATGAAATACTGTGAGTTACTCTGATATGAAATACTGTGAGTTACGCTGATATGAAATACTGTGAGTTACTCTGATATGAAATACTGTGAGTTACTCTGATATGAAATACTGTGAGTTACTCTGATATGAAATACTGTGAGTTACTCTGATATGAAATACTGTGAGTTACTCTGATATGAAATACTGTGAGTTACTCTGATATGAAATACTGTGAGTTACGCTGATATGAAATACTGTGAGTTACTCTGATATGAAATACTGTGAGTTACTCTGATATGAAATACTGTGAGTTACTCTGATATGAAATACTGTGAGTTACGCTGATATGAAATGCTGTGAAGTAAACTCATATGAAACTCTGAGTTGCTCTGATATTGAAGACTGTGAGTTAAACATTAGAGACAGTCGGCATGGCTTTGCGAGGGGCAGGTCATGCCTCACAAGCCTTATTGAATTCTTTGAAGATGTGACAAAACACATTGATGAAGGAAGAGCAGTGGATGTGGTGTATGTGGATTTTAGCAAGGCGTTTGATAAGGTACCCCATGGTAGGCTCATTCAGAAAGTGAGGGGGCATGGGATACAGGGGAAGTTGGCTGTCTGGATACAAAATTAGCGGTACCATAGAAGACAGAGGGTGGTAGTAGATGGAAAGTATTCAGCCTGGAGCTCGGTGACCAGTGGTGTTCCACAAGGATCTGTTCTGGGACCTCTGCTCTTTGTGATTTTTATAAATGACTTGGATGAGGAAGTGGAAGGCTGGGTTAGCAAGTTTGCCGATGACACGAAGGTTGCTGGAGTTGTGGATAGTGTGGAAGGCTGTTGTAGGTTACAACGGGACATTGACAGGATGCAGAGCTGGGCTGAGATGTGGCAGATGGAGTTCAACCTGGAAAAGTGTGAAGTGATTCATTTTGGAAGGTCGAATTTGAATGCGGAATACAGGCTTAAAGACAGGATTCTTGGTAGTGTGGAGGAACAGAGGGATCTTGGGGTCCATGTCCATAGATCGCTCAAAGTTGCCACCCAAGTTGATAGGGTTGTTAAGAAGGCGTATGGTGTGTTGGCTTTCATTAACAGGGGGATTGAGTTTAAGAGCCGCGAGGTTATGCTGAAGCTCTATAAGGCCCTGGTTCGACCACACTTGGAATATTGTGTTCAGTTCTGGTCGTCTCATTATAGGAAGGATGTGGAAGCTTTAGAGAGGGTGCTGAGGAGATTTACCAGGATGCTGCCTGGACTGGAGGGCATGTCTTACGAAGAAAGATTGAGGGAGCTAGGGCTTTTCTCATTGGAGCGAAGAAGGATGAGAGGTGACTTGATAGAGGGGTACAAGATGATGAGAGGCATAGATAGAGTAGATAGCCAGAGACGTTTTCCCAGGGTGGAAAGGGCTATCACCAGGGGGCATAATTTTCAGGTGATTGGAGGAAGGTTTCGGAGAGATGTCAGAGGTAGGTTCTTTACACAGAGTGGTGGGTGCGTGGAATGCGCTGCCAGCGGTGGTAGTAGAAGCAGATACATTAGGGACATTTAAGCGACTCTTGGATAGGTACATGGATGATAGTAGAATGAAGGGTAGGTAGTTAGTTTGAACTTGGAGTAGGTTAAAGGTTCTGCACAACATCGTGGGCCAAAGGGCCTGTACTGTGCGGTACTGTTTTATGTTCTATGTTCTATACTGATATGAAATAATGTGAGTTACACTGATATTGAACACTGTGAGTTAAATTGATATGAAGCGGGAGTTAGAGGAGCAGATATGTAGACAGATTTTGGAAAGATGTAAAGGTAACAGGGTTGTAGTGGTGGGTGATTTTAACTTCCCCTATATTGACTGGGACTCACTTAGTGCCAGGGGCTTGGATGGGGCAGAATTTGTGAGGAGCATCCAGGAGGGCTTCTTGAAACAGGATGTCGATAGTCCAATTAGGGATGGGGCCATTCTGGACCTGGTATTGGGGAATGAGCCCGGCCAGGTGGTCAAAGTTTCAGTGGGGGAGCATTTCGGAGCAGTGACCATAATTCCATAAGTTTTAAGGTACTTGTGGATGAGGATATGAGTAGGCCTCGGGTGAAGGTGCTAAATTGGAGGAAGGCTAATTATAACAATATTAGGCAGGAACTGAAGAATTTAGATTGGGGGCGGCTGTTTGAGGGTAAATCAACATCTGACATGTGGGAGTCTTTCAAACGTCAGCTGATTAGAATCCAGGACCAGCATGTTTCAGTGAGGAAGAAAGAAAGGTTTGGCAAGTTTCGGAAAGCTTGGATAACACGGGGCAAAGTTTAGAGGGGATGAGCGAGGCAAGTTCTTTACACAGAGGGTGGTGAGTGCCTGGAACTTGCTGCCAGGGGAGGAGGTGGAAGCAGATACGATAGCGACGTTTAAGAGACATCTTGACAAGTCTATGAATAGGAAGGGAAAAGATGGATATAGGCCCCGTAAGTGCAGAAGGTGCTAGTTTAGGCAGGCATCAGGATCGGCGCAGGCTTGGAGGGTCGAATGGCCTGTTCCTGTGCTGTACTGTTCTTTGTTCTTGAAATACTGGGAGTATAACTGACATGCAATACTGTGAGTTACTCTGATATTGAACAATGTGAGTTACTCTGATATTGAACAATGTGAGTTACTCTGATATTGAACAATGTGAGTTACTCTGATATTGAACAATGTGAGTTACTCTGATATTGAACACTGAGTTACTCTGATATTGAACACTGAGTTACTCTGATATTGAACACTGAGTTACTCTGATATTGAACAATGTGAGTTACTCTGATATTGAACAATGTGAGTTACTCTGATATTGAACACTGTGAGTTACTCTAATATTGAACACTGAGTTACTCTGATATTGAACACTGTGAGTTACTCTGATATTGAACACTGTGAGTTACTCTGATATTGAACACTGTGAGTTACCTTTGATATGAAATAGTGAGTTACTCTGATGAGAAATAGTGAGTTACTCTGATATGAAGAAGTGTGAGTAACCCTGATATGAAACACTGTCAGCTACTCTGATATGGAACGCTGTCAGCTACTCTGATATGGAACGCTGTCAGCTACTCTGATATGGAACGCTGTCAGCTACTCTGATATGGAACGCTGTCAGCTACTCTGATATGGAACGCTGTCAGCTACTCTGATATGGAACGCTGTCAGCTACTCTGATATGGAACGCTGTCAGCTACTCTGATATGGAACGCTGTCAGCTACTCTGATATGGAACGCTGTCAGCTACTCTGATATGGAACGCTGTCAGCTACTCTGATATGGAACGCTGTCAGCTACTCTGATATGGAACGCTGTCAGCTACTCTGATATGGAACGCTGTCAGCTACTCTGATATGGAACGCTGTCAGCTACTCTGATATGGAACGCTGTCAGCTACTCTGATATGGAACGCTGTCAGCTACTCTGATATGGAACGCTGTCAGCTACTCTGATATGGAACGCTGTCAGCTACTCTGATATGGAACGCTGTCAGCTACTCTGATATGGAACGCTGTCAGCTACTCTGATATGGAACGCTGTCAGCTACTCTGATATTTTAGAATTAGAACATTACAGCGCAGTACAGGCCCTTTGGCCCTCGATGTTGCGCCGACCTGTGAAACCATCTGACCTACACTATTCCATTTTCATCCATATGTCTATCCAATGACCACTTAAATGCCCTTAAAGTTGGCGAGTCTACTACTGCTGCAGGAAGGGCGTTCCACACCCCTACTACTCTCTGAGTAAAGAAACTACCTCTGACATCTGTCCCATATCTATCACCCCTCAACTTAAAGCTATGTCCCCTCGTGTTTGCCATCACCATCCGAGGAAAAAGACTCTCACTATCCACCCTATCTCACCCTCTGATTATCTTATATGTCTCTATTAAGTCACCTCTCCTCCTCCTTCTCTCCAATGAAAACAACCTCAAGTCCCTCAGCCTTTCCTCGTAAGACCTTCCCTCCATACCAGGCAACATCCTAGTAAATCTCCTCTGCACCCTTTCCATAGCTTCCACATCCTTCCTATAATGCGGTGACCAGAACTGCACGCAATACTCCAGGTGCGGTCTCACCAGAGTTTTGTACAGCTGCAGCATGACATCGTGGCTCCGAAACTCGATCCCCCTACTAATAAAAGCTAACACACCATATGCCTTCTTAACAGCCCTATTAACCTGGTTAGCAACCTTCAGGGATTTATGCACCTGGACACCAAGATCTCTCTGTTCATCTACACTACCAAGAATCTTCCCATTAGCCCAGTACTCTGCATTCCTGTTACTCCTTCCAAAGTGAATCACCTCGCACTTTTCCGCATTAAACTCCATTTGCCATCTCTCAGCCCAGCTCTGCAGCCTATCTATGTCCCTCTGTACCCTACAACATCCTTCGGCACTATCCACAACTCCACCGACCTTAGTGTCATCCGCAAATTTACTAACCCACCCTTCTACACCCTCTTCCAGGTCATTTATAAAAATGACAAACAGCAGTGGCCCCAAAACAGATCCTTGCGGTACACCACTAGTAACTAAACTCCAGGATGAACATTTGCCATCAACCACCACCCTCTGTCTTCTTTCAGCTAGCCAATTTCTGATCCAAAGCTCTAAATCACATTCAACCCCATACTTCCGTATTTTCTGCAATAGCCTACCATGGGGAACCTTATCAAACGCCTTACTGAAATCCATATACACCACATCCACTGCTTTACCCTCATCCACCTGTTTGGTCACCTTCTCGAAAAACTCAATAAGGTTTGTGAGGCACGACCTACCCGTCACAAAACCGTGCTGACTATCGCTAATGAACTTATTCTTTTCAAGATGATTATACATCCTGTCTCTTATAACCTTTTCCAACATTTTACCCACAACCGAAGTAAGGCTCACAGGTCTATAATTACCAGGGCTGTCTCTACTCCCCTTCTTGAACAAGGGGACAACATTTGCTATCCTCCAGTCTTCCGGCACTATTCCTGTCGACAATGACGACATAAAGATCAAGGACAAAGGCTCTGCAATCTCCTCCCTCGCTTCCCAGAGAATCCAAGGATAAATCCCATCTGGCCCAGGGGACTTATCTATTTTCACACTTTCCAAAATTGATAACACCTCCTCCTTGTGAACCTCAATCCCATCTAGCCTAGTAGTCTGAATCTCAGTATTCTCCTCAACAACATTTTCTTTCTCTACTGTAAATACTGACGCAAAATATTCATTTAACACTTTCCCTACCTCCTCTGATTCCACACACAACTTCCCACTACTATCCTTGATTGGCCCTAATCTAACTCTAGTCATTCTTTTTTTCCTGATATACCTATAGAAAGCCTTAGGGTTTTCTTTGATCCTATCCGCCAATGACTTCTCGTGTCCTCTCCTTGCTCTTCTTAGCTCTCCCTTCAGATCCTTCCTGGCTAGCTTGTAACTCTCAAGCGCCCTAACTGAGCCTTCACGTCTCATCCTAACAGAAGCCTCCTTCTTCCTCTTGACAAGCGCTTCAACTTCTTTAGTAAACCACGGCTCCCTCGCTCGACAACTTCCTCCCTGACTGACAGGTACATACATATCAAGGACACGCAGTAGCTGCTCCTTGAATAAGCTCCACATTTCGATTGTGCCCATCCCCTGCAGTTTCCTTCCCCATCCTACGCATCCTAAATCTTGCCTAATCGCATCATAATTTCCTTTCCCCCAGCTATAATTCTTGCCCTGCGGTATATACCTGTCCCTGCCCATCGCTAAGGTAAACCTAACCGAATTGTGATCACCATCACAAGTTATTAAACGAATATGAAATACTGTGAGTTACCCTGATATTAGAATTAGAATATTACAGCGCAGTACAGGCCCTTCGGCCCTCGATGTTGCGCCGAACTGTGAAACCATCTGACCTACACTATTCCATTTTCATCCATATGTCTATCCAATGACCACTTAAATGCCCTTAAAGTTGGCGAGTCTACTACTGTTGCAGGCAGGGCGTTCCACGCCCCTACTACTCTCTGAGTAAAGAAACACAATGAAACACTGAGTTACCTTGATATGAAATACTGAGTTACACTGATATGAAATACTGTGAGTTACACTGATATGAAATACTGTGAGTTACACTGATATGAAATACTGTGAGTTACACTGATATGAAATACTGTGAGTTACCCTGATATGAAATACTGTGAGTTACGCAGAAATGAAATACTGTGAGTTAACCTGAAATGAAATACTGTGAGTTACACTGATATGAAATACTGTGAGTTACCCTGATATGAAATACTGTGAGTTACGGAGAAATGAAATACTGTGAGTTACGGAGAAATGAAATACTGTGAGTTACCCTGAAATGAAATACTGTGAGTTACCCTGAAATGAAATACTGTGAGTTACCCTGATATGAAATACTGTGAGTTACCCAGAAATGAAATACTGTGAGTTACCCTGATATGAAATACTGTGAGTTACACTGATATGAAATACTGTGAGTTACCCAGAAATGAAATACTGTGAGTTACCCAGAAATGAAATACTGTGAGTTACCCAGAAATGAAATACTGTGAGTTACCCAGAAATGAAATACTGTGAGTTACACTGATATGAAATACTGTGAGTTACCCAGAAATGAAATACTGTGAGTTACCCAGAAATGAAATACTGTGAGTTACCCTGAAATGAAATACTGTGAGTTACACTGATATGAAATACTGTGAGTTACACTGATATGAAATACTGTGAGTTACACTGATATGAAATACTGTGAGTTACTCTGATATGAAATACTGTGAGTTACACTGATATGAAATACTGTGAGTTACACTGATATGAAATACTGTGAGTTACTCTGATATGAAATACTGTGAGTTACACTGATATGAAATACTGTGAGTTACTCTGATATGAAATACTGTGAGTTACACTGATATGAAATACTGTGAGTTACACTGATATGAAATACTGTGAGTTACTCTGATATGAAATACTGTGAGTTACACTGATATGAAATACTGTGAGTTACTCTGATATGAAATACTGTGAGTTACTCTGATATGAAATACTGTGAGTTACACTGATATGAAATACTGTGAGTTACTCTGATATGAAATACTGTGAGTTACTCTGATATGAAATACTGTGAGTTACACTGATATGAAATACTGTGAGTTACTCTGATATGAAATACTGTGAGTTACGCTGATATAAAATACTGTGAGTTACTCTGATATGAAATACTGTGAGTTACACTGATATGAAATACTGTGAGTTACTCTGATATGAAATACTGTGAGTTACTCTGATATGAAATACTGTGAGTTACTCTGATATGAAATACTGTGAGTTACACTGATATGAAATACTGTGAGTTACTCTGATATGAAATACTGTGAGTTACGCTGATATGAAATACTGTGAGTTACTCTGATATGAAATACTGTGAGTTACTCTGATATGAAATACTGTGAGTTACTCTGATATGAAATACTGTGAGTTACGCTGATATGAAATACTGTGAGTTACGCTGATATGAAATACTGTGAGTTACGCTGATATGAAATACTGTGAGTTACGCTGATATGAAATACTGTGAGTTACGCTGATATGAAATACTGTGAAGTAAACTCATATGAAACTCTGAGTTGCTCTGATATTGAAGACTGTGAGTTAAACATTAGAGACAGTCGGCATGGATTTGCGAGGGGCAGGTCAAGCCTCACAAGCCTTATTGAATTCTTTGAAGATGTGACAAAACACATTGATGAAGGAAGAGCAGTGGATGTGGTGTATGTGGATTTTAGCAAGGCGTTTGATAAGGTACCCCATGGTAGGCTCATTCAGAAAGTGAGGGGGCATGGGTTACAGGGGAAGTTGGCTGTCTGGATACAAAATTAGCGGTACCATAGAAGACAGAGGGTGGTAGTAGATGGAAAGTATTCAGCCTGGAGCTCGGTGACCAGTGGTGTTCCACAAGGATCTGTTCTGGGACCTCTGCTCTTTGTGATTTTTATAAATGACTTGGATGAGGAAGTGGAAGGCTGGGTTAGCAAGTTTGCCGATGACATGAAGGTTGCTGGAGTTGTGGATAGTGTGGAAGGCTGTTGTAGGTTACAACGGGACATTGACAGGATGCAGAGCTGGGCTGAGATGTGGCAGATGGAGTTCAACCTGGAAAAGTGTGAAGTGATTCATTTTGGAAGGTCGAATTTGAATGCGGAATACAGGCTTAAAGACAGGATTCTTGGTAGTGTGGAGGAACAGAGGGATCTTGGGGTCCATGTCCATAGATCGCTCAAAGTTGCCACCCAAGTTGATAGGGTTGTTAAGAAGGCGTATGGTGTGTTGGCTTTCATTAACAGGGGGATTGAGTTTAAGAGCCGCGAGGTTATGCTGAAGCTCTATAAGGCCCTGGTTCGACCACACTTGGAATATTGTGTTCAGTTCTGGTCGTCTCATTATAGGAAGGATGTGGAAGCTTTAGAGAGGGTGCTGAGGAGATTTACCAGGATGCTGCCTGGACTGGAGGGCATGTCTTACGAAGAAAGATTGAGGGAGCTAGGGCTTTTCTCATTGGAGCGAAGAAGGATGAGAGGTGACTTGATAGAGGGGTACAAGATGATGAGAGGCATAGATAGAGTAGATAGCCAGAGACGTTTTCCCAGGGTGGAAAGGGCTATCACCAGGGGGCATAATTTTCAGGTGATTGGAGGAAGGTTTCGGAGAGATGTCAGAGGTAGGTTCTTTACACAGAGAGTGGTGGGTGCGTGGAATGCGCTGCCAGCGGTGGTAGTAGAAGCAGATACATTAGGGACATTTAAGCGACTCTTGGATAGGTACATGGATGATAGTAGAATGAAGGGTAGGTAGTTAGTTTGAACTTGGAGTAGGTTAAAGGTTCTGCACAACATCGTGGGCCAAAGGGCCTGTACTGTGCGGTACTGTTTTATGTTCTATGTTCTATACTGATATGAAATAATGTGAGTTACACTGATATTGAACACTGTGAGTTAAATTGATATGAAGCGGGAGTTAGAGGAGCAGATATGTAGACAGATTTTGGAAAGATGTAAAGGTAACAGGGTTGTAGTGGTGGGTGATTTTAACTTCCCCTATATTGACTGGGACTCACTTAGTGCCAGGGGCTTGGATGGGGCAGAATTTGTGAGGAGCATCCAGGAGGGCTTCTTGAAACAGGATGTCGATAGTCCAATTAGGGATGGGGCCATTCTGGACCTGGTATTGGGGAATGAGCCCGGCCAGGTGGTCAAAGTTTCAGTGGGGGAGCATTTCGGAGCAGTGACCATAATTCCATAAGTTTTAAGGTACTTGTGGATGAGGATATGAGTAGTCCTCGGGTGAAGGTGCTAAATTGGGGGAAGGCTAATTATAACAATATTAGGCAGGAACTGAAGAATTTAGATTGGGGGCGGCTGTTTGAGGGTAAATCAACATCTGACATGTGGGAGTCTTTCAAACGTCAGCTGATTAGAATCCAGGACCAGCATGTTTCAGTGAGGAAGAAAGAAAGGTTTGGCAAGTTTCGGAAAGCTTGGATAACACGGGGCAAAGTTTAGAGGGGATGAGCGAGGCAAGTTCTTTACACAGAGGGTGGTGAGTGCCTGGAACTTGCTGCCAGGGGAGGAGGTGGAAGCAGATACGATAGCGACGTTTAAGAGACATCTTGACAAGTCTATGAATAGGAAGGGAAAAGATGGATATAGGCCCCGTAAGTGCAGAAGGTGCTAGTTTAGGCAGGCATCAGGATCGGCGCAGGCTTGGAGGGTCGAATGGCCTGTTCCTGTGCTGTACTGTTCTTTGTTCTTGAAATACTGGGAGTATAACTGACATGCAATACTGTGAGTTACTCTGATATTGAACAATGTGAGTTACTCTGATATTGAACAATGTGAGTTACTCTGATATTGAACAATGTGAGTTACTCTGATATTGAACACTGAGTTACTCTGATATTGAACACTGTGAGTTACTCTAATATTGAACACTGTGAGTTACTCTAATATTGAACAATGTGTGTTACTCTGATATTGAACACTGAGTTACTCTGATATTGAACACTGAGTTACTCTGATATTGAACACTGTGAGTTACTCTGATATTGAACAATGTGAGTTACTCTAATATTGAACACTGTGAGTTACTCTAATATTGAACAATGTGTGTTACTCTGATATTGAACACTGAGTTACTCTGATATTGAACACTGTGAGTTACTCTAATATTGAACACTGTGAGTTACTCTAATATTGAACACTGTGAGTTACTCTAATATTGAACACTGAGTTACTCTGATATTGAACACTGTGAGTTACTCTGATATTGAACAATGTGAGTTACTCTGATATTGAACACTGAGTTACTCTGATATTGAACAATGTGAGTTACTCTGATATTGAAAAATGTGAGTTACTCTAATATTGAACACTGTGAGTTACTCTAATATTGAACACTGTGAGTTACTCTAATATTGAACACTGTGAGTTACTCTAATATTGAACACTGTGAGTTACTCTGATATTGAACACTGTGAGTTACTCTGATATTGAACACTGAGTTACTCTGATATTGAACAATGTGAGTTACTCTGATATTGAACAATGTGAGTTACTCTAATATTGAACACTGTGAGTTACTCTAATATTGAACACTGTGAGTTACTCTGATATTGAACACTGTGAGTTACTCTGATATTGAACACTGAGTTACTCTGATATTGAACAATGTGAGTTACTCTAATATTGAACACTGTGAGTTACTCTGATATTGAACACTGTGAGTTACTCTGATATTGAACACTGAGTTACTCTGATATTGAACAATGTGAGTTACTCTAATATTGAACACTGTGAGTTACTCTGATATTGAACACTGAGTTACTCTGATATTGAACACTGAGTTACTCTGATATTGAACACTGAGTTACTCTGATATTGAACACTGAGTTACTCTGATATTGAACAATGTGAGTTACTCTGATATTGAACACTGTGAGTTACTCTGATATTGAACACTGTGAGTTACTCTGATATTGAACACTGTGAGTTACTCTGATATTGAACACTGTGAGTTACTCTGATATTGAACAATGTGAGTTACTCTGATATTGAACACTGTGAGTTACTCTGATATTGAACAATGTGAGTTACTCTGATATTGAACACTGTGAGTTACTCTGATATTGAACAATGTGAGTTACTCTGATATTGAACAATGTGAGTTACTCTAATATTGAACACTGTGAGTTACTCTGATATTGAACAATGTGAGTTACTCTGATATTGAACAATGTGAGTTACTCTGATATTGAACACTGAGTTACTCTGATATTGAACAATGTGAGTTACTCTGATATTGAACACTGTGAGTTACTCTAATATTGAACACTGAGTTACTCTGATATTGAACACTGTGAGTTACTCTGATATTGAACACTGAGTTACTCTGATATTGAACAATGTGAGTTACTCTGATATTGAACACTGTGAGTTACTCTGATATTGAACACTGTGAGTTACTCTGATATTGAACACTGTGAGTTACTCTGATATTGAACACTGTGAGTTACTCTGATATTGAACACTGTGAGTTACTCTGATATTGAACAATGTGAGTTACTCTGATATTGAACACTGAGTTACTCTGATATTGAACACTGAGTTACTCTGATATTGAACACTGAGTTACTCTGATATTGAACACTGAGTTACTCTGATATTGAACACTGTGAGTTACTCTGATATTGAACACTGTGAGTTACTCTGATATTGAACACTGAGTTACTCTGATATTGAACAATGTGAGTTACTCTGATATTGAACAATGTGAGTTACTCTGATATTGAACAATGTGAGTTACTCTGATATTGAACAATGTGAGTTACTCTAATATGAAATAGGGAGTTACTCTGATATGAAATAGGGAGTTACTCTGATATGAAGCAGTGTGAGCAACCCTGATATTGAACACTTTGAATTAAACGGACAAAAAATACTGTGAGTTACTCTGATATGAAACGGTGTGAGTAAACCTGATACTGAACACTGTGAGTTACTCTGATATTGAACACTGAGTTACTCTGATATTGAACACTGTGAGTTACCTTTGATATGAAATAGTGAGTTACTCTGATGAGAAATAGTGAGTTACTCTGATATGAAGAAGTGTGAGTAACCCTGATATGAAACACTGTCAGCTACTCTGATATGGAACGCTGTCAGCTACTCTGATATGGAACGCTGTCAGCTACTCTGATATGGAACGCTGTCAGCTACTCTGATATGGAACGCTGTCAGCTACTCTGATATGGAACGCTGTCAGCTACTCTGATATGGAACGCTGTCAGCTACTCTGATATGGAACGCTGTCAGCTACTCTGATATGGAACGCTGTCAGCTACTCTGATATGGAACGCTGTCAGCTACTCTGATATGGAACGCTGTCAGCTACTCTGATATGGAACGCTGTCAGCTACTCTGATATGGAACGCTGTCAGCTACTCTGATATGGAACGCTGTCAGCTACTCTGATATGGAACGCTGTCAGCTACTCTGATATGGAACGCTGTCAGCTACTCTGATATGGAACGCTGTCAGCTACTCTGATATGGAACGCTGTCAGCTACTCTGATATGGAACGCTGTCAGCTACTCTGATATGGAACGCTGTCAGCTACTCTGATATTTTAGAATTAGAACATTACAGCGCAGTACAGGCCCTTTGGCCCTCGATGTTGCGCCGACCTGTGAAACCAACTGACCTACACTATTCCATTTTCATCCATATGTCTATCCAATGACCACTTAAATGCCCTTAAAGTTGGCGAGTCTACTACTGCTGCAGGAAGGGCGTTCCACACCCCTACTACTCTCTGAGTAAAGAAACTACCTCTGACATCTGTCCCATATCTATCACCCCTCAACTTAAAGCTATGTCCCCTCGTGTTTGCCATCACCATCCGAGGAAAAAGACTCTCACTATCCACCCTATCTCACCCTCTGATTATCTTATATGTCTCTATTAAGTCACCTCTCCTCCTCCTTCTCTCCAATGAAAACAACCTCAAGTCCCTCAGCCTTTCCTCGTAAGAACTTCCCTCCATACCAGGCAACATCCTAGTAAATCTCCTCTGCACCCTTTCCATAGCTTCCACATCCTTCCTATAATGCGGTGACCAGAACTGCACGCAATACTCCAGGTGCGGTCTCACCAGAGTTTTGTACAGCTGCAGCATGACATCGTGGCTCCGAAACTCGATCCCCCTACTAATAAAAGCTAACACACCATATGCCTTCTTAACTGCCCTATTAACCTGGTTAGCAACCTTCAGGGATTTATGCACCTGGACACCAAGATCTCTCTGTTCATCTACACTACCAAGAATCTTCCCATTAGCCCAGTACTCTGCATTCCTGTTACTCCTTCCAAAGTGAATCACCTCGCACTTTTCCGCATTAAACTCCATTTGCCATCTCTCAGCCCAGCTCTGCAGCCTATCTATGTCCCTCTGTACCCTACAACATCCTTCGGCACTATCCACAACTCCACCGACCTTAGTGTCATCCGCAAATTTACTAACCCACCCTTCTACACCCTCTTCCAGGTCATTTATAAAAATGACAAACAGCAGTGGCCCCAAAACAGATCCTTGCGGTACACCACTAGTAACTAAACTCCAGGATGAACATTTGCCATCAACCACCACCCTCTGTCTTCTTTCAGCTAGCCAATTTCTGATCCAAAGCTCTAAATCACATTCAACCCCATACTTCCGTATTTTCTGCAATAGCCTACCATGGGGAACCTTATCAAACGCCTTACTGAAATCCATATACACCACATCCACTGCTTTACCCTCATCCACCTGTTTGGTCACCTTCTCGAAAAACTCAATAAGGTTTGTGAGGCACGACCTACCCGTCACAAAACCGTGCTGACTATCGCTAATGAACTTATTCTTTTCAAGATGATTATACATCCTGTCTCTTATAACCTTTTCCAACATTTTACCCACAACCGAAGTAAGGCTCACAGGTCTATAATTACCAGGGCTGTCTCTACTCCCCTTCTTGAACAAGGGGACAACATTTGCTATCCTCCAGTCTTCCGGCACTATTCCTGTCGACAATGACGACATAAAGATCAAGGACAAAGGCTCTGCAATCTCCTCCCTCGCTTCCCAGAGAATCCAAGGATAAATCCCATCTGGCCCAGGGGACTTATCTATTTTCACACTTTCCAAAATTGATAACACCTCCTCCTTGTGAACCTCAATCCCATCTAGCCTAGTAGTCTGAATCTCAGTATTCTCCTCAACAACATTTTCTTTCTCTACTGTAAATACTGACGCAAAATATTCATTTAACACTTTCCCTACCTCCTCTGATTCCACACACAACTTCCCACTACTATCCTTGATTGGCCCTAATCTAACTCTAGTCATTCTTTTATTCCTGATATACCTATAGAAAGCCTTAGGGTTTTCCCTGATCCTATCCGCCAATGACTTCTCGTGTCCTCTCCTTGCTCTTCTTAGCTCTCCCTTCAGATCCTTCCTGGCTAGCTTGTAACTCTCAAGCGCCCTAACTGAGCCTTCACGTCTCATCCTAACAGAAGCCTCCTTCTTCCTCTTGACAAGCGCTTCAACTTCTTTAGTAAACCACGGCTCCCTCGCTCGACAACTTCCTCCCTGACTGACAGGTACATACATATCAAGGACACGCAGTAGCTGCTCCTTGAATAAGCTCCACATTTCGATTGTGCCCATCCCCTGCAGTTTCCTTCCCCATCCTACGCATCCTAAATCTTGCCTAATCGCATCATAATTTCCTTTCCCCCAGCTATAATTCTTGCCCTGCGGTATATACCTGTCCCTGCCCATCGCTAAGGTAAACCTAACCGAATTGTGATCACCATCACAAGTTATTAAACGAATATGAAATACTGTGAGTTACCCTGATATTAGAATTAGAATATTACAGCGCAGTACAGGCCCTTCGGCCCTCGATGTTGCGCCGACCTGTGAAACCATCTGACCTACACTATTCCATTTTCATCCATATGTCTATCCAATGACCACTTAAATGCCCTTAAAGTTGGCGAGTCTACTACTGTTGCAGGCAGGGCGTTCCACGCCCCTACTACTCTCTGAGTAAAGAAACACAATGAAACACTGAGTTACACTGATATGAAATACTGTGAGTTACACTGATATGAAATACTGTGAGTTACCCTGATATGAAATACTGTGAGTTACCCTGATATGAAATACTGTGAGTTACGCAGAAATGAAATACTGTGAGTTAACCTGAAATGAAATACTGTGAGTTACACTGATATGAAATACTGTGAGTTACCCTGATATGAAATACTGTGAGTTACCCTGATATGAAATACTGTGAGTTACGGAGAAATGAAATACTGTGAGTTACCCTGAAATGAAATACTGTGAGTTACCCTGAAATGAAATACTGTGAGTTACACTGATATGAAATACTGTGAGTTCCCCTGATATGAAATACTGTGAGTTACCCTGAAATGAAATACTGAGTTACCCTGAAATGAAATACTGAGTTACCCTGAAATGAAATACTGTGAGTTACCCAGAAATGAAATACTGTGAGTTACCCAGAAATGAAATACTGTGAGTTACCCAGAAATGAAATACTGTGAGTTACCCAGAAATGAAATACTGTGAGTTACACTGATATGAAATACTGTGAGTTACCCAGAAATGAAATACTGTGAGTTACCCAGAAATGAAATACTGTGAGTTACCCAGAAATGAAATACTGTGAGTTACACTGATATGAAATACTGTGAGTTACCCTGATATGAAATACTGTGAGTTACCCTGATATGAAATACTGTGAGTTACCTTGACATGAAATACTGTGAGTTACCCTGATATGAAATACTGTGAGTTACCCTGATATGAAATACTGTGAGTTACCCTGAAATGAAATACTGTGAGTTACCCAGAAATGAAATACTGTGAGTTACCCAGAAATGAAATACTGTGAGTTACCCAGAAATGAAATACTGTGAGTTACACTGATATGAAATACTGTGAGTTACACTGATATGAAATACTGAGAGTTACACTGATATGAAATACTGTGAGTTACACTGATATGAAATACTGAGAGTTACACTGATATGAAATACTGTGAGTTACCCTGATATGAAATACTGTGAGTGACCCTGATATGAAATACTGTGAGTGACCCTGATATGAAATACTGTGAGTGACCCTGATATGAAATACTGTGAGTGACCCTGATATGAAATACTGAGAGTTACACTGATATGAAATACTGTGAGTTACACTGATATGAAATACTGTGAGTTACCCAGAAATGAAATACTGTGAGTTACCCAGAAATGAAATACTGTGAGTTACACTGATATGAAATACTGTGAGTTACACTGATATGAAATACTGTGAGTTACACTGATATGAAATACTGTGAGTTACACTGATATGAAATACTGAGAGTTACACTGATATGAAATACTGAGAGTTACACTGATATGAAATACTGAGAGTTACACTGATATGAAATACTGTGAGTTACCCTGATATGAAATACTGTGAGTGACCCTGATATGAAATACTGTGTGTGACCCTGATATGAAATACTGTGAGTTATCCTGATACTGGAACCTGTGAGATACCATGATATGAAATACTGTGAGTTACCCTGATACTGGAACCTGTGAGAGACCATGATATGAAATACTGTGAATTACCCTGATATGAAACACTGTGAGCTTCCCTGATATGAAACAATGCGAATTCCCCTGCTATTGAACGCTGTGAGTTAGCCTGATATCAAATACTGTGAGTTACCCTGATATTGAACACTGTGGGCTGCATTTTATTAGGCCGCGGCACCCTTTCAACTCAGCGGCGCACCTTCATTCGCTGGCTGTCGCTGATCCCCTTGATAGTAATCACAGGGGCTCATTAAAATCACGGTACCGAGCCGCCCTCTCCATATTACATGCGGAGAGGCGGGACATTCGGCGCAATGAGAAAGTTTTTGACAGCTGTGCATCAGGTACTGGGGCCCTATTTTAAGCGCCCCAGCACCTGCTTCTTGACAGCTGTCAAAAAAATACTTACCTGACTGCTGACGTGTGGGGCTGCTGTCAATCTGACAGCAAAGTCGGAAGTCCTGCAGAAATTAGCAGGTCAGGCAGCATCTGTGTAGAGAGAAGCAGCGTTAACTTGTCCAAGCTCACTGACCTGAAAGTTAACTCTGCTTCTCTTTCCACAGATGCTGCCTGACCTGCTGAGTGTCCCCAGCACTTTCCACTTTGCTGCCACATACTTACCCTGCTGTGTCCTGTGAAGTTACGATCCTCTTCATGCACTCAAGTGCAGCATTCCTCCTTGTAGGCGTGCCGCACCTGGGTGAATAATCTTAAACTTGCACATTCCAGGACGTGATACTTCAGTAGACCATAAAAGTTATTGCAGAGCTTTACAGAGAACACACTGACACAAATGGGAATGCAGCAAATTAAATACACCTTTCACTAAATGTTCCTCACCAACATGAGTGTCCTTTTCTGTGTGAATGATGTGTGCCAGCATGTAACGCCAATGTTACATCCGTTTGCACCATTGGCCCTTCAGGAAAGCCAACGTATGCAATAACATCATTGCCATGCCACCATTACCCATGAGCTTCTCCACGGATGCAGTGTCATGGACATTGGCTCAGCCCGCTGCTGCCTCTAATGGTTTACACAGGGCTGCTGCAGATGTGGACTGGTGCAAAGCAGGTGTGGAGGGTGATGTGTGGCTTGCAGAGCTCATGTCAGTTCCTATGAAGCAGACAGCCTTTGTCTGATAAGCCACTGCTGTGCATCCCTCCATCACTGCTAGTCCTGCGTGCAGAGCCTGGGTGCCATTTGCCTTCCTTTATGTCTTTCATGTTGTAGTTCCGCAGTGTCCTCATATTCCGAGGAGGAATCCTGTTGACGTCCCTCCTCATCATGCCAGGCCTATTGTGTGCGTAGTTATGTAGAGCAGCAAAGAAAGGAGCTGGCCTTCTCGGCCCGTAGTACAGGGTATCACCCTATCCATACAGGCATCGTTGACGCTCTTTCAGCATGCTGATCTCCTGCTCAATGGTGGCTCATGTAGCTCAGTGGCTGGCGTTCTATCTCTCCTCCTCAGCAGTGGTGGGGTCTCTCACTGGTGTCGGGAGCCATGTCAGCAAAGGATAGCCCTTATCTCCAAGAAGCACTCCTCCATCTGAGCCAGTTCAGTGAACAGCCGGGACTGGCGCAAGACCCAGGTGTCATGGCAGCTGCCTGAGTAGCGGTCACACATTCGCTGCAAGCATCTGCAGTGTTCACATACCAGCTTCACCTAGATTGAGAGGGCTCCTTTAATAGTGATGTCTGAGGGTGGTACCCTGTCAGTAGGGCTGATGGCTACATGAGTGCAGTGTATGAACATTACAACCTATGGTTCTCCAGCAATGGTGCCAGAACCAATGGCCCTCTGGGCCTGGCTGTGAGAGTCCGTCCTGAAGCGGACATACTCGCTGGCCCTCGGGTGCAGGGCATTGGTGACCTCCCTGATGCAGCGGTGCATTGCTGACTGCGTGACCCCACAAAGGTCTCTGGTGGGCCCCTAAAAGGCTGCAGAGGTGTTAGGCTTGAGAACCGCTGCCACTATGAGGATCAAAGGAATGGGATGTCCACCAGAGCCCATGGGTTGCTGGTCATCCTTCAGCAGAGCACAGAGATGTCTCACCACCCTCTCTCTATATGCACAATCGCCTCTGACACTGGTGCTCTGACATCCGATGGCATGTCATGTGGGGCCTGTAGATGCAGGGCAACCGTAATGGTGAGCTCCCCTTGGGGGCTGCTGCTCATGACCGGGGGCCTCTACGTGGATCGCACCTGCCTGTTGGTATTTCCTCTGGCACATACGGATCCTCACATGCAGAGGCTCACACAATATCGGATGAGCCATACCTATTTCCATGTGATAAATAAAGTTGAACTCTGCATGTATTCGAAGGTTCCTAACAGGGTATGGATTGGTGTTGACTGGTACATCAGCTGCTTTCCTGGATCAACTATGTGGCGTGCCAGGATATTGCCCATCTTGGCCAACACTCAGAGTGGCACAGCATGGCCAAATCAAGATCCTATCAGCTGAATCAATTGCCCCCACCTTCCATAAAACCTTCATGTTCCTGCTCTTTCTGGCACCCTCCCCACACACAGGGTGCCTAGTGTGCCATTGCCCCCTCACAAACACAGAGCGTACACTGTTAACGGAGGGATGGTACACGGTACCTCCCTTCATGCCAGCAGTTTTCCCTCCAGTAATCCCAGACCCCCTTCCTTTCAGAATGCAGAGTGTGACATCTGCATCTCCCCCTCATCCCTCACTTCCAGAATGCACAATTAGACCCCTGCATATCCCCCCTTCTCTAAGAATGCAGAGTTAGACCCCTGTGTATTCCCCCTCCCTCTTTCCCTTTAAGAATGCAGAGTTCGACCCCTGTGCAGGGGGAGTTCAGTGAGTTAAAAAAACAGGACCTCTAGGGTTGTAACCTTGGGATTACTCCCTGTGCCACATGCCAGTGAGGCTAGAAATAGGAAGATAGTGTAGCTAAACAACTGGTGTAGGCGGGAGGGTTTCGGATATCTGGATCATTAGGATCTCTTCCAGGACAGGTGGGACCTGTACAAGAAGGAAGGGTTGCATCTAAACCGGAGGGGTACAAATATCCTGGCTGCAAGGTTTGCTAGCGTCACTCGGGAGGGTTTAAACTAGTGTGGCAGGGGGGTGGGAACCAGAGCAGTCGGTCAGCAGGTGACATAACTGAGGGGGAACTAGTGCATAAAGCCAGTAAGACCAAGAGGAAGAACAGGCAGGGAGATGTTGCGGAGCACAGCGGGACTGGTGGTCTGAAGTGCATTTGTTTCAATGTGAGAAGTATAACAGGTAAGGCAGATGAACTTAGAGCTTGGATTAGTACTTGGAACTATGATGTTGTTGCTATTACAGAGACTTGGTTGAGGGAAATACAGGATTGGCAGCTAAACGTTCCGGGATTTAGATGCTTCAGGCAGGATAGAGGGGGATGCAAAAGGGGTGGGGGAGTTGCATTACTGGTTGAGGAGAATATCACAGCTGTACTGCGGGAGGACACCTCAGAGGGGTCATGCAGAGAGGCAATATGGGTAGAGCTCAAGAATAGAAAGGGTGCAGTCACGATGTTGGGGGTTTACTGCAGGCCTCCCAACAGCCAGCGGGAGGTAGAGGAGCAGATATGTAAACAGATTTTGGAAAGATATAAAGGTAACAGGGTTGTAGTGGTGGGTGGTTTTAACTTCCCCTATATTGACCGGGATTCACTTGGTGCTCGGGGCTTGGATGGGGCAGAATTTGTAAGGAGCATCCAGGAGGGCTTCTTGAAACAATATGTAGATAATTCAACTGGGGAAGGGGCCGTACTGAACCTGGTATTGGGGAATGAGCCCGGCCAAGTGGTTGAAGTTTCAGTAGGGAAGCATTTCGGGAACAGTAACCATAATTCCGTAAGTTTTAAGGTACTTGTGGATAAGGATGAGTAGTCCTCGGAGGAAGGTACTAAATTGGGAGAAGGCTAATTATAACAATATTAGGCAGGAACTGAAGAATTTAGATTGGGGGCGGCTGTTTGAGGGTAAATCAACATCTGACATGTGAGAGTCTTTCAAACGTCAGTTGATTAGAATCCAGGACTGGCATATTCCTGTGAGGATGAAGGACAAGTTTGGCAAGTTTTGGGAACCTTGGATAACGAGGGATATTGTGAGTCTAGTCAAAAAGAAAGCATTCGTAAGGGCTAGAAGGCTGGCAACAGACGAAGCACTTGAGTAATATACAGAAACTAGGAAAGAACTTGAGTAAGGAGTCAGGAGGGCTAAAAGGGGTCATGAAAAGTCATTGGCAAACAGGATTAAGGAAAATCCCAAGGCTTTTTATAGGTACATAAAGAGCAAGAGGGTAGCCAGGGAAAGGGTTGGCCCACTCAAGGACAGAGGAGGGAATCTATGCGTGGAATCAGAGGAAATGGGCGAGGTACTAAATGAGTACTTTGCATCAGTATTCACCGAAGAGAAGGACTTGATGGATGATGAGTCTAAGGAACGGAGTGTGGATCGTCTGGGTCATGTCGATATTGAAAAGGAGGAGGTGTTGGGCGTCTTGAAAAACATTAAGGTAGATAAGTCTCCAGGGCCTGATGGGATCTACACCAGAATACTGAGGGAGGCAAGGGAGGAAATTGCTGGGGCCTTGACAGAAATCTTTGTATCCTCTGGCTACAGGTGAGGTCCCAGAGGACTGGAGAATAGCCAATGTTGTTCCTTTGTTTAAGAAGGGTAGCAAGGATAATCCAGGAAATTACAGGCCGGTGAGTCTTACGTCAGTGGTAGGGAAATTATTGGAGAGGATTCTTTGGGACAGAATTTACTCCCATTTGGAAACAAATGGACTTATTAACGAGAGGCAGCAATGTTTTGTAAAGGGGAGGTCGTGTCTCACTAACTTGATCCAGTTTTTTGAGGAAGTGACGAAGATGATTGATGAAGGAAGGGCAGTGGATGTTGTCTACATGGACTTCAGTAAAGCCTTTGACAAGGTCCCTCATAGCAGACGGTACAAAAGGTGAAGTCACATGGGATCAGAGGTGAGCTGGCAAGATGGATACAGAACGGGCTCGGTTTCAGAAGACAGAGGGTAGCAGTGGGAGGTGCTTTTCTGAACGGAGGGATGTGACTAGTGGTGTTCCGCAGGGATCAGTGCTGGGACCTTTGCTGTTTGTAGTATATATAAATGATTTGGAAGAAAATGTATCTGGTCTGATTAGTAAGTTTGCGGACGACACAAAGGTTTGTGGAGTTGCAGATAGTGATGAGGATTGTCAGAGGAATACAGCAGGATATAGATTGGTTGGAGACTTGGGTGGAGAAATGGCAGATGGAATTTAATCCAGACAAATGTGAGGTAATGCATTTTGGAAGGTCCAATACAGGTGGGAAGTATACAGTAAATGGCAGAAACCTCGAGTTTTGACAGGCAGAAAGATCTGGGCATACAGGTCCACAGATCACTGAAGGTGGCCACGCAGGTGGATAAGGTAGTCAAGAAGGCATACGGCATGCTTGCCTTCATCGGTAGGGGCATAGAGTATAAAAATTGGCAAGTCATGCTGCAGCTGTACAGAACCTTAGTTAGACCACACTTGGAATATTGCGTACAATTCTGGTCGCCACACTACCAGAAGGATGTGGAGGCTTTGGAGAGGGTACAGAAGAGGTTTACCAGGATGTTGCCTGGTCTGGAGGGTATTAGCTATGAGGAGAGGTTGGATAAACTCTGATTGTTTTCACTGGAATGACGGAGGTGGAGGGGCGACATGATTGAGGTTTACAAAGTTATGAGTGGCATGGACAGAGTGGATAGTCAGAAGCTTTTTCCCAGGATGGAAGAGTCAGTTACTAGGCGACATAGGTTTAAGGTGCAAGGGGCAAAGTTTAGAGGGGATGTGCGAGGCAAGTTCTTTACACAGAGGGTGGTGAGTGCCTGGAACTTGCTGCCGGGGGAGGTGTTGGAAGCAGATATGATAGAGACGTTTAAGAGGCATCTTGACAAATACATGAATAGGATGGGAATAGAGGGATACGGGCCCCGGAAGTGCAGACGGTTTTAGTTTAGGCATCAAGATCGGCACAGGCTTGGAGGGAAGAATGGCCTGTTCCTGTGCTGTACTGTTCTTTGTTCTTTGTTCTCTGGGACAATCCTACCTACAGGTATTTGTGCTGACGTAACTGCATTCCCCTGTGACACTGTCCCCTAGAGGTCTTCGCAGGTTCCTGTAAATGCTGTTAGCAACTCTGCTGGGGTGCTTCTGGAGTCTACATTTACCGAGGTGGATGTGGCGTCTAACTTTTCACATTTTTCGGGTTTGGTTGCCCAGGCAGTAAGGGTTTTCATCCTGGATTCTTCCTGGAGTTCCTTTAACCTGCCCTCTGCATCACTTTTTCCCCTTCTCTTTCTAAACTTTTGCCAGCTGTGTGCTTGCCTGTCCCCTTTTGTTCTCGGTGGGGGTCCTTTACAGTTCACCAGCCCTCTGCTGGAGGGTCCTCCTAACAAAAGTACAGGACATAGGGGTGCAGATTTCACTGTAGGTTGGGGTTTCCCCTCAACCTGGCACATGTGGCAACTCCTGCAGTACTCCACCACATCTTTGTGGAGTTTTGGCCAGTCAAATTGCTGTCTTATGCGGGCTGTGGTCTTTCGTATACCGACATGTACAGCTCCTGTAGTCTTGTGGGCCCTTCTTAATATTTGTCCCTGGTACCTCTATGGCACCACTAACTGGTGAACCACTGTCCACTCCTTGCTCTCAGGTCTGTGAGGAGAACTCCATTTCCTCATCAATACCTCATTCTTTAAATAGTCACGGTCAGGGACTCCCTCTGCTTCACTTTCAGACTGGGCAGCCTGTGCTAACTCTCTCAATACTGGGTCAGCTCACTGAGCCTCAGTGAGGGAAAATCCATTTAATTCATTCCCTGGGTCTCCTAACTTCCCAAGGAAAGTCTCAGACAGACAGACCTGGTCATCTGCCTGCAGTGCCAATTCAGTCTCCTCTGGGGGTACTGGTTTGATCATGGCCTGATCCACTACACATTCAGGGAAACTGTAGGGATCCATCTCCTGCCACCACCCTGTCTCTCTAACCTCCTGTGGTCTTTCTTTCACTACTGGGGGGGCTACCACCTTTACCCCCAGCAGATCATTATCTAGGAGCAGGTCAACCCCGTCCACAGACAAACTAGGGACAATCCCCACAGTCACCAGTCCTGAATCTAGGTCGCACTCCAGGTGCACCTGGTGTACAGGTACAGGCATACACTGCCCTCCAATACCATTCACCACCATACAGGTGTTCATTGCACTCTCTGGGGGAAAGGTCAGGCCTTTTCCCAGTAAAAGGGATCTGGTGGCTGCTGTGTCCCTAAGAATCACTAGGGGCTCACTTGCCCCACTCAAGGGGTATGGGGTTACTTTCCCTTCAAATGCAAAACCCTGATAGCCTTCAGGAATCTTATTAACTTTTCCTGCACTGGCCGTAGTAAGCTTCCTGGGTTGCACTTTTACTTCAGTTAAAGCCACAGCTTGTTCTGTGTTTTCCATCAGATCCCCATCTTCATTGAGCGGGTGTGCTCTGATTAACCCTACCAATTTCCCCTAGAGTTTCCAGCAGTCAGCTTTTAAATGCCCTGCCTTATTACAATGGAAGCACACAGGTCTCCAGGTCTCACTCTAGCTCGCAGCACCTTCCTTTTTGGCTGGAGGAGTTCCCCTGTGTCTCCTGCTTTCCTTTCTCTTCCCACCCTCTGTCCTTTTCGGATTGGTGGGGCTGATCAGGAAAGGTTCTTCCCCAGGAAACAGACTTGTAAATTCATCGGCCAGAATGGCTGCTTGCAGGCCCCCCGAATGAACTGTTCCTGTACATGTGTCTTTATTGAGAATGGGAGAGAGTTTTGAAATTCCTCTGACAGGATTACTTCTCTGAGAGTCTCAAAAGCTAAGTTGTATTTTTAAAGCCCTCAGCCACTGGTCAAAGCCAGCTGCTTACTTCTTTCAAACTTCAGATAGGTTTGATTGGCTTGCTATTTGAGGATTCTAAACTTCTAACGACAGGCTTCGGTTACTAATTCATATGCCCCGAGCATAGCATTTTTGGTCAGCTCATAGTTTGATGAACTCTCATCTGGCAACAAGGAATAAACCTCATGGGCTTTTCCCGTTAGTTTGCTTTACAGTAAAAGAGACCAGGTCTCAGCTGGCCATTTTAGTTGCCTTGACAGTTTCTCAAAAGACACAAAAAAAAGCTTCCACATCTTCCTCATTGAATTTTGGAATCAATTGGGCGAGTTTTAGCAATCTTATACCCAAGCCTGAATTCTGAAGCTCCATATTGGCCATGCTTTCACTGGGGTTACTTTGTCGCCCCCCTAGCTAACTCAAGCCGCCAAAACTCTCTTTCTTAACATTCCTTCCAGAATATTCTTTCTCTCTCCTTTCTCTTTCCTTCTCCTGTCTTTCTTTTTCTTCACATTCCTTTTGGAAGGCTCTGTCTTTTTCCCTCTCCTGCCTTTCTCTCTCTTTTTCCCTTTCCTCTGTTCCAATTGTATGTTTGCTAACAATACCCTGTCGAATTCTGCTTCTAACCCTGTTTCTACTTATTCAGATTCAAGGAAAAAATGGTTGGCCACCAGCCTTCGGAGTTCAGACTTTCTAGCCTTGCCGTATACAGTGATCCCACACTGCTCAGCCATTTTTCTCAACTCCTCCATAGACAGTGCTTTTAATTTATCCCAAGTTACTTCACCCTGGCTTGGAGAGCTACTCACTTTTTAGTTGCGCTCATATTATTCAATCATACACAACCAGACGAAAACCTGTATTGATTTGCTCTGTTTGATTGGGAACAATTTGGTTCCCACTTCCAATTTCACTCATTTGTCTGTGTGTACATTCCTGGACGCTAGCACCCAATTTCTGTTACGACCAGGTCAGAAAGGTGTCTGGGGGTCTTTGCCTGGTCTCATTGCAACAGGGTTTAATTTTAAACACTGTGTTTTGAGCTCCTCCTTTGTGAATCCTTGTTCACAACTTTCCAATTAGGAGGCAAAGAAATGAGCACAAACCGGTTTTCTGTGGTTTAAAGAAGAAAGATGAAGTTTATTAAACCTTAAACTTAAACTTTAATATGGTTAAGGCCTACAGATATATGACACGCACACACTAGCATGCACACGCAATACACACATGCAAATAGGCACTGAAAAGAGCAGAAGAAAAGATCAGCAATATCTTGTAACTCTTTCTCAAGCTCGCTGTAGTCCTTGATTGAAGATATGTTCTTGTGTTTCGTTGGAGCCCAATATTCTTAGTAAACCTTTTTTTCACGTAGGAAACTTTTTTCTCTTTTTAAGGTTCACGTGTTTTCACAAGATTCAGTTCCATGGGAAAGAGATGGAGACAGGCAGACAAGTGAGGGTTCTGCTTCAGTTCCAGTAGCACAGCCTTCACTCCATGAGCACACGGCTTTGTCTGATTTCAAAATCTGCTTTTCCAATTTAAAACTCTCCTAGTTGGCCAGCAGGTGGTCATGTGACCAACTGGTTTGACCAGGTCTCCTCTTTGTATTGGGGCAGCAACTACTGGGTCCCCATTGTTTCAACATTGTCTGGTACTATGCAAATATCTTTCCAATCAGGGGGCTTGCAATTTTAAGTTTTAATGTTCATGTGGTGAAATCATGTGTGCCTCAGTCTTGGCAGGTTGGGGGGGGGCGGGCAGGTTGCCTGACAGTATTGAGACTGTAATGAGGAAAGATGTTCCATGCAGTTTACCCTGATCCACAGCATGGGCACCTGGAACACCTACACATTCCTGCTGTGCCTAGTGTATATTCCAGCAAGTCTGAGTTCACTGTGAATACAGGCATGAGCGCTAAAAGAAATTGCATTTATATCGCACCTTTCACAACTTCAAGAACACTCAATATGCTTTGCAGACAATGAAGTACTTTTGAAGTGTAGTCACTGTTGCAATGTAGGAAATGCAGCAGCCAATTTGTGCACAGCAAGATCCCACAAAGGCAATGTGATAGTGGCCAAATAATCTGTGCCAGCAATGTTGGTTGAGGGATAAATATTGGCCAGTCCACCAGGGAGAACTCCCATGCTCACCTTTGAAATCGTGCGATGCAAACCATTTGAGAGGGTAAACATTGTTGAACATCTCATCAAAAGACGGCACCCCTGACAAGGCAGCACTCCCTCAATATTACAGCTTAGTTTATGTGCTCATGTCTCTTGCAGGACTGGAACCCACACCTTCTATTTCAGGGCTCAAGCACCACCCCATCGAGAATGACACTATGGGGGAAGGATTTCCAGAGACAGGAGCAGCTCTCGGTGAAGCTGCAGCTTCATGCTGAGATTGTCAATTGTTGTGGAATGTGAAGATGCAGCTGCAGTATCTCTTATGTTCCTGAAATAACATGGAGGGCCCATTTATCTCTATCATGTGTCACGTTGAGAACAAGATTTCTCAGTCATGTTCACTCCCAATGTTTGAAAGGCTATTTTTCTCTTCTACTGAGACAGAGGGAAAAGCCTGCTCCTGGTGACAAAAGCCTGATTTATACGTGTGCTTCTGGAGCTGGGCAGCAGTCTAATGTGTTTTCCTCCTTGTAAATTAGAAACATTTGCCTTTCAGTAAGCTGAAAGCCAGTCATGTTTTCCAATCTCAGACTGTGCTGACATCATTTCCTTTCAGTCCAGTTGCTGCACTCTGCATGACAGTCTAACACTGAATGTGAACACAGCTTGGGACGTCAGGATCCTGCAAAGAATCCAGAGTGGCCAGTGCCATAATAGACCTCCCTGTTTCTGGGTTAGAGATAAGAAAGCATGCAGGATTCCTCCTCTTGATTTGTTATAAAGTGACCTCTCTCCCCATCTTCTCCCAGCACCAACATCAACCACAAAAACTGCAAGTATGTGAATATCTGATATGAGCAAGATTCACTCCATTGTGATACCCCCACAGTCAAATAGCCTGCCAGCACATTGTGCAGGCTCACAGCTGAAGAATGCACACTTGTAAGCTCACAGAGGATTACCAGTATGCATGAATCATCCCCTTCGGGGTGGGGGTGAAAAGGAGTAATGAGGAAAAAAAAATTAAAACTTAAATATTTTGTCACTTCTTGTGCAACATTCCTGTTCTCAGGCCTCTGCCAATTGTCCTCGGTCATGATTCCCCAGGAGGTGTCAGAATGGCACAGAATGACCCAATGCCAGTCCCTCTGGTTTTGGTGAATGTCTCATCGGCACATTACTGCAGGCAGTCTGACGTGCTTCAGCTGAGGTTGAATGAAGCTACATCACCAACTTGCTCATTATAAAGTTTCAGTGTAACAAGGGAAAGTGAAAGTACCATTTTGGAGAGCTCAACAGATGCGGGATCAGCCCTCAAACAGTGCAACGTTAACTGGCAGCTTTGCTGAAACAGATAATATGGAGACCTGGCATGGCAGGTTGGGGCAAAGGTCACATTGACCTACCCTTAAACTGAAATACATAGGGCTTTGAAGAAAAGTAAAGGGTTGGGCTGGCAAAGAGGTTGAAAGGTGAGTTTCTCAGCATATGGAATTGATGGAACACAGAAACAGGAGTAGGCCACTCGGCCGCTCAAACCTGTCCTGCCTTTCAATGAGATCATGGCTGATCTGCATCCTAACTCCTTGACTTTTGGCCCCATAACCCTTAATGCCCTTGACTAACAAAAATATATCAGTCTCAGATGAAGCATTATTAATTGAACAGCTTTTTGTGGGAGAGTTCCATACTTCCACTACTCTTGGCAGGAAGAGTTTCCGAACTTCGAAGGCTTTGATTTTAGCTTTGTCCTAGACTGCCCTATCAGCAGAAGAATGGAAATGCACTTTAAACCTGATGACAAAACAGGTTTTTTAATTTGTTTCATGGGAATGTGGGCATCACTGGCAAGGCCAGCATTTGTTGCCCATCCCTAATTGCCCTTGAGAAGGTAGTGGTAAGATGCCTTCTTGAACCGCTGCAGTCCATATGAGGTAGGTACACCCACAGTGTTGTTAGGAAAGGACTTCCAGGATTTTGACCCAGCGACAGTGAAGGAACGGTGATATAGTTCCAATTCAGGATGGCATGTGGCTTGGAGGGGAACTTGCAGGTGGTGGTGTTCCCACATGTGTGCTGCCCTTGTCCTTCTAGGTGGTAGAGGTCACAGGCTTGGAAGGTGCTGTCAATGGAGGTGTGGTGCGTTGCTGCAGTGTATCTTGTATATAGTACACACTGCTGCCACTGTTCGTCAGTGGCGGAGGGAATGAACATTTTTTAAGGTGATGGATGGTGTGCTGATCAAGCAGGCTGCTTTGTCCTGGATGGCGTTGAGGTTCCTGAGTGTTGCTGGAGCTGCACTCATCCAGGCAAGTGGACTGTATTCCATCAAACTCCAGAGTTGTGCCTTGTAGATGGTGGACCAGCATTGGGGAGTCAGGAGGTGGATTACTCACCACAGAGTTCCCAGCCTCTGACCTGCTCTTGTATTTATGTGGCTGCTCCATTTTAGTTTCTAGTCAATGGCAAACCCAGGATGATGTTAGTGGGGAATTCAGCAATGGTAATGCCATTGAATGGCAAGGGGGAATGGTTAAATTTTCTCTTACTGGAGATCGTCATTGCTTAGCACTTGTGTGATGTGAATGTTACTTGCCACTTATCAGCCCAAGCCTGAATCTTGCTGCATATGGACACAGACTGCTTCAGTATCTGAGAAATAGCGAATGGTACTAAACATCATACAATCATCAGTGAACATCCCCACTTCTGATCTTATGATGGAGGAAAGGTCATTGATGAAGCAAATGAAGATGGTTGGGCCTAGGACACTACCCTGAGGAACTCCTGCAGAAATGTCCTGGGGCTGAGTTGGGGACCTCAGGGGAAGGTCAGAGGCTGAGTATTCTGCAATGGGTGACTCACCTCCAAATTGCCCAAAGCCTTTCCACAACCTGCAAGATGCTCTGCAACTACGTGTCAAGACTTCTTCAACAACCATTTCCCAAATCTGCAACCTCTAACACCTAGAAGAACAATGGCAGGAGGTGCATGGGAACGCCATCACGTGCAAGTGCCCCTCCAAGTCACCAGCATGACTTGGAACTACACACCACTGCTTCTTAATCATTGGGACAAAATACCAGAACTCCCTCCCTAACAGCCCTTTGGACTGCAAATGTTCAAGAAAATTGGCTCAGCAACACCTTCTGAAGAGCAATTAGTGGTGGATAATAAATGCTGGCCCTGCCAGAGTTGCCTGTATCATGTGAATAAATAAATTAAAAATATAAAAGTGCAAGTCTTTCTTTAATTGCGAGTTGGAAGAGCATGATAGGATAGAGAAGATACCAGAAGTAGGGCAGGACCCAGGAGGGATCATGCTCTATGTTGCTTCCAATGGGAGACATTTCAAATGGCCCTGTTGAAAGGTGCTCTCTTGTAGTTACTGTTTCTGGCTGGAATTCTCCGATAACTAAAGGCATTTTCGAAACTGTATCTATTGAACACATTCTGAACACTGTACAATCAAGGCAGCTAAACTCTCCCAGACAGCTCTGCTCTGGATTAATAGAATCCGGACTCACGAACCTGATCAATGATATGAAACTGGCTGCTTTGCAATTGCTGAAACATTGCAATATAGTTTGTGCCCATTTTCATCAATAGTTTGAGGTGTGATGTTGAGTTATCAAACAGAGGGGGAATGAAAAACATTTCCTGTTTTAGAATCTGTGACCTCATCAACCACTCCCAAGGCCAAACTGAGAATAAAACTCTGCATTTTACCTCATCTGTGTACGTTAGCAACCAACATCAGAAGATTATCCCATTGTACCTTTACCTCGCATACCAGCCCTCCATGTAACCTGAGACTGCCACTGACAGCACCAGCTAGGGCGGTTTTGTGCACGAGAATCATGGCCATTTAGCACTGGGTGAACAAATCCAAAGGCATCTCATTTAAGCTTCCTGCAGCTAACACAGGTGAAATATAGTCCATTAGCCTGAGTCACATTTTAATCCAAGTCCCTGAGATGAAACAACTCACATTTATAAAGCCCCTCAGATTTAGTCAAACTTCCCTGATCATGTGATCGGGGTTAGCTGGGTACTGAGCAGGAAATGGAGATGACTGCAAGCAGAGTTAAAGAAGTGAGTCGAAGAGGCTTTTGAAGCAGAAGAGATGGGTAGCCAGGCAACATAATACGGCCAGAGATGCTGGAGTGTGGGGGCATCAGGGAGTCAAAATCCAGCATAGGTCAGAGCTATGGGAGGGAGGGGATTGCAGAAGGTGAGGGGAGGGTGGGGATTGCAGAGGGGGGATGGATGGAGCGGATTGCAGAAGGTGAGGTGAAGGGAGGGAGGGGATTGCAGAAGGTGAGGGGAGGGTGGGGATTGCAGAGGGGGGATGGATGGAGGGGATTGCAGAAGGTGAGGGAGGGAGGGGAGTGCAGAAGGTGAGGGGAGGGAGGGGGTTGCAGAGTGTGATGGAAGGGAGGGGATTGCAGAGGGTGAGAGGAGGGAGGGGGTTGCAGAGTGTGATGGAAGGGAGGGGATTGCAGAGGGTGAGAGGAGGGAGGGGGTTGCAGAGTGTGATGGAAGGGAGGGGAGTGCAGAGGGTGAGAGGAGGGAGGGGGTTGCAGAGTGTGATGGAAGGGAGGGGAGTGCAGAGGGTGAGAGGAGGGAGGGGGTTGCAGAGTGTGATGGAAGGGAGGGGATTGCAGAGGGAGATAGAGGGAGGGGATTGCAGAGGGTGAGGGGAGGGGATGGGATGGAGGGGATTGCAGAGTGTGATGGAAGGGAGGGGATTGCAGAGTGTGATGGAAGGGAGGGGATTGCAGAGGGTGGTAGAGGGAGGGGATTGCAGAGGGTGAGGGGAGGGAGGGGATTGCAGAGTGTGATGGAAGGGAGGGGATTGCAGAGGGCGATAGGGGGAGGGGATTGCAGAGGGCGATAGAGGGAGGGGGTTGCAGAGTGTGATGGAAGGGAGGGGATTGCAGAGGGCGGTAGAGGGAGGGGATTGCAGAGGGCGATAGAGGAAGGGGGTTGCAGAGGGTGAGGGGAGGGAGGGGATTGCAGAGTGCGATGGAAGGGAGGGGATTGCAGAGGGCGATAGAGGGAGGGGGTTGGAGAGTGTGAGGGAAGGGAGGGGATTGCAGAGGGTGCGGAGAGGGAGGGAATTCCGAAGGTGCGGGGATTGCAGAGGGCAACGGATGGAGGGGATGAGGATGGAAGGAAGCCATGTATGGATCTGAAGACAAAGCTGAGTTTGGTAGGACAATGATGCAACGAATTACCTCAGGCAGTGACATGTTGACACTATGTTATTTGAAGAATCTGTATGAGACACAATACAGGAATAAAGAACACTCGGGATTTGTGTCAACCTGGTTATTTCAAATTGAGATTTTCCCAAGGTGACTCAGACCTTTGGATATTTACTGGACACCAGATTGAAATAGTTGGTGGCCATTTCCAACACAGCCAGGATGGTATCTGTAGATTGTATAAGCTCAGTCCTGGTGGTCACCTTGGTCAACATCTGCCTGGCAGGAGTGGCCAAACAATTGGGGACAACGGAGACCTCAATACTGGCAACTAAGAAAGGACATGTCTGCACTAAAGACCATCTTACTTCAATATCCCATTGCCTGCACTGATCCAGTCAAAAGCATCCCGCCTCCTTACAAAGTATTTCTATTTTACAATGTCCCGCCAACTCAATCCTTAAACCAGATGTGAGTTTGAAGTCAGCATCGATCGTCAGTTGATGTCTGAACATCCGCAGTCAAACGTCTGGCTCTAAAAGAAAAGCAAGTTTGTGCAGAGTTTCTAACTTTTTCCACGTTTGTTTTTGGTTAAGTATTGTTGCGGGTTGCTCTTGGATCGGGAGCGGGTTTACATTCCTGCACGTCCCAGAGTTGTGCCATTCCCATTCGGGACCCCTTCTGAACTCGTCTGCAGCTCCTGTCTGGGCAAGTCTGAGTGGGGGGGAAGAGAGAGAGAGGAAGCGGGGGCTCGGTATATCTTCCATCCAGGAGCCCAGGTGATTATCAGGAACACAGTGAGGACAGCCCAGGAAAACTTTCACTGAATGATTTAGGGGGATCCAATTCTAAAAGGGAAAACTAACTCGCTGTGTGAGAGAGAGAGAGGGAGAACGAGAGGTCCCAGACATACCTTCAAACCCACTCAACCTGCCCTCAGGGGATTTACTCAGAAGACTCGCTTGTACAAAGGGTAAGTTTGGAAACTTCTTGACTGTCTCTGTAAACTTCTCCGGTGATCTGAGTGTGTTTGTGTTTTATAAGGAGTCTGTCCCTTCACTGGACATGTTTTCAGAGTTTGACTGTGGTTCTGCTGTGGGAGTGAGGGTTTTGTGAATCAGCCTCTTCTGTGCATTGTCTGCTTACTGACATTTGCCTTTGTAAAGGAAGCGGGGCTGCGGTGCGTTCCCGGGGACTGGACTGGCTGGGAGTCCCATTAAAGCGGAATGTGATACCTGGGAGCCCCAATACAGAGCGTGATGGAGAACAGGGGAGTCCTGGAGAAACTGGGTAGATCAGGGCATAAATTAGGGGGTTTGCCAATCGTGTTTTTGAGGAGAGATTCAGCTACTGTGAGCTGTAGTCCAGGCTGCTAAATTAAGGCGTTTTAAAATGGTTTATTAATGAAACCACAATTCAGACTGACTCCCAAGTTCATACTCATTGTCCCCTCGCCTGCTTCATACTGACTCTCCCTCCAAAGGTTATGTAGAAGAGTGTGAACTTTGTACAGCAATCCCTGGAGCGTGTCAGTATGTGCAGGAAGTTCGCTGCATTGTGTTAGGAGTATCAGCAGTCCCTGGAATTGTCATTATTAATACAGGACTCTGGAATTGTGTCAATATCAATACAGAGCCCTGGAATAGTGTCAATATCAATACAGAGCCCTGGAATAGTGTCAATATCAATACAGAGCCCTGGAATTGTGTCAATATTTATACAGGGCTCTGGAATTGTGTCACTATCAATACAGAGCCCTGGAATTGTGTCAATATTTATACAGGGCTCTGGAATTGTGTCAATATCAATACAGAGCCCTGGAATTGTGTCAATATTTATACAGGACTCTGGAATTGTGTCAATATCAATACAGAGCCCTGGAATTGTGTCAATATTTATACAGGGCTCTGGAATTGTGTCAATATCAATACAGAGCCCTGGAATTGTGTCAATATTTATACAGGGCTCTGGAATTGTGTCAATATCAGTACAGAGCCCTGGAATTGTGTCAAAATTTATACAGGGCTCTGGAATTGTGTCAATATCAATACAGAGCCCTGGAATTGTGTCAATATTTATACAGGGCTCTGGAATTGTGTCAATATCAATACAGAGCCCTGGAATTGTGTCAATATTTATACAGAGCCCTGGAATTGTGTCAATATTTATACAGGGCTCTGGAATTGTGTCAATATCAATACAGGGCCCTGGAATAGTGTCACTATCAATACAGAGCCCTGGAATTGTGTCAATATTTATACAGGACTCTGGAATTGTGTCAATATCAATACAGAGCCCTGGAATTGTGTCAATATTTATACAGGGCTCTGGAATTGTGTCAATATCAATACAGAGCCCTGGAATTGTGTCAATATTTATACAGGGCTCTGGAATTGTGTCAATATCAGTACAGAGCCCTGGAATTGTGTCAATATTTATACAGGGCTCTGGAATTGTGTCAATATCAATACAGAGCCCTGGAATTGTGTCAATATTTATACAGGGCTCTGGAATTGTGTCAATATCAATACAGGGCCCTGGAATAGTGTCACTATCAATACAGAGCCCTGGAATTGTGTCAATATTTATACAGGGCTCTGGAATTGTGTCAATATCAATACAGGGCTCTGGAATAGTGTCACTATCAATACAGAGCCCTGGAATAGTGTCAATATTTATACAGGGCTCTGGAATTGTGTCAATATCAATACAGGGCCCTGGAATAGTGTCAATATCAATACAGGGCCCTGGAATAGTGTCACTATCAATACAGAGCCCTGGAATTGTGTCAATATTTATACAGGGCTCCGGAATTGTGTCAATATCAATACAGGACTCTGGAATTGTGTCAATATCAATACAGGGCCCTGGAATAGTGTCACTATCAATACAGAGCCCTGGAATTGTGTCAATATTTATACAGGGCCCTGGAATAGTGTCAATATCAATACAGGGCCCTGGAATAGTGTCAATATCAATACAGAGCCCTGGAATAGTGTCAATATCAATACAGAGCCCTGGAATAGTGTCAATATCAATACAGGGCCCTGGAATTGTGTCAATATTTATACAGAGCCCTGGAATTGTGTCAATATTTATACAGGGCTCTGGAATTGTGTCAATATCAATACAGGACTCTGGAATTGTGTCAATTTCAATACAGGGCCCTGGAATAGTGTCACTATCAATACAGAGCCCTGGAATTGTGTCAATATTTATACAGGGCTCTGGAATTGTGTCAATATCAATACAGGGCCCTGGAATAGTGTCAATATCAATACAGAGCCCTGGAATAGTGTCAATATCAATACAGGGCCCTGGAATAGTGTCACTATCAATACAGAGCCCTGGAATTGTGTCAATATTTATACAGGGCTCTGGAATTGTGTCAATATCAATACAGGACTCTGGAATTGTGTCAATATCAATACAGGGCCCTGGAATAGTGTCACTATCAATACAGAGCCCTGGAATAGTGTCAATATCAATACAGGGCCCTGGAATAGTGTCAATATCAATACAGAGCCCTGGAATAGTGTCAATATCAATACAGGGCCCTGGAATAGTGTCACTATCAATACAGAGCCCTGGAATTGTGTCAATATTTATACAGGGCTCTGGAATTGTGTCAATATCAATACAGGACTCTGGAATTGTGTCAATATCAATACAGGGCCCTGGAATAGTGTCACTATCAATACAGAGCCCTGGAATAGTGTCAATATCAATACAGGGCCCTGGAATTGTGTCAATATTTCTACAGGGCTCTGGAATTGTGTCAATATTTATACAGGGCTCTGGAATTGTGTCAATATCAATACAGGGCTCTGGAATAGTGTCAATATTTATACAGGGCTCTGGAATTGTGTCAATATCAATACAGGACTCTGGAATTGTGTCAATATCAATACAGGGCCCTGGAATAGTGTCACTATCAATACAGAGCCCTGGAATAGTGTCAATATTTATACAGGGCTCTGGAATTGTGTCAATATCAATACAGAGCCCTGGAATAGTGTCAATATCAATACAGAGCCCTGGAATAGTGTCAATATTTATACAGGGCTCTGGAATTGTGTCAATATCAATACAGAGCCCTGGAATAGTGTCAATATCAATACAGGGCCCTGGAATTGTGTCAAAATTAATACAGGGCCCTGGAATTGTGTCAAAATTAATACAGGGCCCTGGAATTGTGTCAATATTTATACAGGGCCCTGGAATTGTCAATATTTATACAGGGCCCTGGAATTGTGTCAATATTTATACAGGGCTCTGGGAGTGTGAGAGTATTTATACAGGGCCCTGGGTGTGTCAGAATTTATACAGGGCCCTGGGAGTGTGTCAGAATTTATACAGGGCCCTGGGAGTGTCAGTATTTATACAAGGCCCTGGGAGTGTGTCAGTATATTTATACAGGGCCCTGGGAGTGTGTCAGTATTGATACAGGGCCCTGGAATTGTGTCAATATTTATACAGGGCTCTGGGAGTGTGTCAGAATGTATACAGGGCCCTGGGAGTGTGTCAGAATTTATACAGGGCTCTGGGTGTATGTTAGTATATTGATACAGGGCCCTGGGAGTGTGTCAGTATTGATACAGGGCCCTGGGAGTGTGTCAGTATTGATACAGGGCCCTGGGAGTGTGTCAGTATTTATACAGGGCCCTGGGAGTGTGTCAGTATTTATACAGGGCCCTGGGAGTGTGTCAGAATTCATACAGGACCCTGGGAGTGTGTCAGAATTTATACAGGGCCCTGGGAGTGTGTCGGTATTTATACAGGGTCCTGGGAGTGTGTCGGTATTGATACAGGGCCCTGGGAGTGTGTCAGTATATTTATACAGGGTCCTGGGAGTGTGTCAGTATATTTATACAGGGCCCTGGGAGTGTGTCAGTATATTTATACAGGGCCCTGGGAGTGTGTCGGTATTTATACAGGGTCCTGGGAGTGTGTCAGTATATTTATACAGGGCCCTGGGAGTGTGTCGGTATTAATACAGGGTCCTGGGAGTGTGTCGGTATTTATACGCGGCCCTGGGAGGTTTTCGGTCATTACATGGACGATTCTGTCAATATTTGGAGCAAGTCGCAGGATTCATTGAAGCACGTAATCATACAGAATGGAAGGAAGCCATTCAGCACATCATGTCTGTACCAGCTCTTTGGAAAAAGTTGCAGCTGCAGCTCCTGGAAGCCCGGGTTTCAGAGCTGGAGCGGCAGCTGGGGACACTGTGGAGCATCCACGAGGCGGACAGTATTGTGGATGGCACGTAGAGAGGTGGTCACACAGCAAGCTCAGACCCCACAGGCAGGAGGGGAATGGGTGACCACCAGGTAGAGCAAGAGGACCAGGCAGACAGTGCAGGAATCGCCTGCGGCTATTCCCCTGCAAAACAAGGTATACTGCTTTGGATACTGTTGGGGGGAATGGCCTCTCGGGGGAAAGCAGCAACAGCCCATTTCATTGCACAGAGGAGGAGTAAAAAGTGTGGCAATGCAATAGTTATCGGGGATTCAATTGTAAGGGGAATAGATAGGCGTTTCTGTGGCCGCAAAAGAGACTCCAGGATGGTATGTTGCCTCCCTGGTGCTAGGGTCAAGGATGGCTCAGAGTGGTTAGATGACATTCTGGAGAGGGACAGTGAACAGCCAGTGGTCGTGGTACACATTGGTACAAACGACGTAGGTTAAAAAAAGGATGAGGTCATAAAAGCAGAATATAGGGAGCTGGGAAGTAAGTTGAAATGTGGGACCTCAAAGGTAGTGATCTCAGGATTACTACCAGTACCACGTGCTAGTCAGAGTAGAAATAGCAGGATATATTGGATGACGACAAAGAACAAAGAACAGTACAGCACAGGAACAGGCCATTCGGCCCTCCAAGCATGCGCCGATCTTGATGCCTGCCTAAACTAACACCTTCTGCACATCTGGGGCCCATATCCCTCTATTCCCTTCCTATTCATGTATTTGTCGCTGTCGTATCTGCTTCCACCACCTCCCCTGGCAGCAAGTTCCAGGCACTCACCACCCTCTGTGTAAAAAAAAAAAACCTGCCTCGCACATCCCCTCTAAACTTTGCCCCTCGCACCTTAAACCTATGTCCCCTGGTAACTGACTCTACCACCCTGGGAAAAAGCTTCTGACTATCCACTCTGTCCATGCTGCTCATAACTTTGTAAACCTCTATCATGTCGCCCCTCCACCTCCGTCGTTCCAGTGAAAACAATCCGAGTTTTTCCAACCTCTCCTCATAGCTAATGCCCTCCAGTCCAGGCAACATCCTGGTAAACCTCTTCTGTACCCTCTCCAAAGCCTCCACGTCCTTCTGGTAGTGTGGCGACCAGAATTGCATGCAATATTCTAAGTGTGGCCTAACTAAGGTTCTGTACAGCTGCAACATGACTTGCCAATTTTTATACTCTATGCCCCGACCGATGAAGGCAAGCATGCCGTATGCCTTCTTGACTACCTTATCCACCTGCGTTGCCACTTTCAGTGACCTGTGGACCTGTACGCCAAGATCTCTCTGCCTGTCAATACTCCGAAGGGTTCTGCCATTTACTGTATACCTCCCGCCTGCATTAGACCTTCCAAAATGCATTACCTCACATTTGTCCGGATTAAACTCCATCGCCATTTCTCCGCCCAAGTCTCCAACCGATCTATATCCTGCTGCATCCTCTGACAATCCTCATCCTTATCCGCAACTCCACCAACCTTTGTGTCGTCCGCAAACTTACTAATAAGACCAGCTACATTTTCCTCCAAATCATTTATATATACTACAAACAGCAAATGTCCCAGCACTGATCCCTGCGGAACACCACTAGTTGCATCCCTCCATTCAGAAAAACACCCATCCACTGATACCCTCTGTCTTCTATGACCGAGCCAATTCTGTATCCATCTTGCCAGCACCCCTCTGATCCCGTGTGACTTCACCTTTTGTACCAGTCTGCCATGTGGGACCTTGTGAAAGGCTTTATTAAAGTCCATATAGATAACATCCACCGCCCTTCCTTCATCAATCATCTTGGTCACTTCCTCAAAAAACTCAATCAAATTAGTAAGACACGACCTACCCTTCACAAAACCATGCTGTCTCTCGCTAATAAGTTCGTTTGTTTCCAAATGGGAGTAAATCCTGTCCCGAAGAATCCTCTCCAATAATTTCCCTACCACTGACGTAAGGCTCACCGGCCTATAATTTCCTGGATTATCCCTGCCACCCTTCTTAAAGAAAGGAACAACATTGGCTATTCTCCAGTCCTCTGGGACCTCACCTGTAGCCAATGAGAATGCAAAGATTTCTGTCAAGGCCCCAGCAATTTCCTCCCTTGCCTCCCTCAGTATTCTAGGGTAGATCCCATCAGGCCCTGGAGACTTATCTACCTTTAATGCTTTGCAAGACACCCAACACCACCTGCTTTTTGATAATGAGATGACTGACACTATCTACACTCCCTTCCCTAGGCTCATCATCCACCAAGTCCTTCTCTTTGGTGGATACTGATGCAAAGTACTCATTTAGCACCTCGCCCATTTCTTCTGGCTCCACACGTAGATTCCCATCTCTGTCCTTGAGTGGGCCCACCCTTTCCCTGGTTACCCTCTTGCTCTTTATATACGTATAAAAAGCCTTGGGATTTTCCTTAATCCTGTTTGCCAATGAATTTTCATGACCCCTTTTAGCCCTCCTAACTCCTTGCTTAAGTTCCTTCCTACTGTCTTTATATTCCTCAGGTGCTTCGTCTGTTCCTAGCCTTCCAGCCCTTACAAATGCTTCCTTTTTCTTTTTGACTAGGCTCACAATATCCCGCGTTATCCAAGCTTCCCGAAACTTGCCAAACTTGTCTTTCTTCCTCACAGGAACATGCTGGTCCTGGATTCTAATCAGCTGATGTTTGAAAGACTCCCACATGTCAGATGTTGAAGTCACCACGTGGCTGAACAGATGGTGTGAGGCGGAGGGTTATACCATCCTGGGGCATTGGGACCAGTTCTGGGGGAGGTGGGACCAGTACAAACTGGACAGGTTACACCTGGGCAGGACTGGGACTGATGTCCTAGGGGGAGTATTTTCTAGACTGATTGGGGAGGGTTTAAACTAAAATGGCAGGGGGATGGGAACCTTTGCAAGGAGTCAGAGGAGGGGGGATCAAAGACGAGAACAAAAGACAGTAAGGGGAATAAGAAAAGTGATAGGCAGAGAAATCAAGGGCCAGAATCAAACCGGGTCACAGTGAAAAATAGTGGGAAGGGGACAAGTAATGTTCAAAAGACAAGCCTTAAGGCTTTGTACCTTAATGCGCGGAGCATTCGCAATAAAGTGGATGAATTAATCACGCAAATAGATGTAAACGGGTATGATATAGTCGGGATTACGGAGAGATAGCTGCAAGGTGACCAGGGATGGGAAATGAACATCCAGGGAAATTCAGTATTTAGGAAGGACAGATAAAAAACAAAAGGCGGTGGAATTGCATTGCTGGTTAAAGAGGAAATTAACACAATAATGAGGAAAGATATTAGCTCTGATGATGTGGAATCGGTATGGGAAGAGCTGAGAAACACTAAGGGGCAAAAAACGTTCATGATCGGTTGTATATAGACCCCCAAACTGTAATGGTGATGTTGGGAATGGCAATAAACAGGAGATTAGAGATGCATGCGATAAAGGAACATCTGTAATTATGGGTGAATTTAATTTGCATACAGATTGGACAAATCAAATTAGTCCCAATACCGTAGAGGAGGAATTCTTGGAATGTATATGGGATGGTTTTCTGGACCAATACGTTGAGGAAACAACTAGAGAACAGGCCATCCTAGACTGGGTATTGTGTAATGAGAGAGGAATAATTGACAATCTAGTTGTGCGAGACCCCTTGGGGGCGAGCGACCATAATATGATAGAATTCTTCATCAAGATGGAGAGTGGCGTAGTTGATTCTGAGACAAGGGTCCTGAATCTTAGTAAAGGAAACTACGAAGGTATGAGGCGCGAGTTGGCCATGACGGATTGGGAAACGTTACTTAAAGGGATGACGGTGGATAGGCAATGGCAAACATTTAAAGAGTGCATGGATGAACTGCAACAATTGTTTATCCCTGTCTGGAGCAAAAGAAAACTGGAAAGGTAGCCAAACCGTGGCTTACAAGGGAAATTAGAGACAGCATTAGATCCAAGGAAGAGGCATATAAATTTGCCAGAAAAAACAACATAGCTGAGGATTGGGAACAGTTTAGAATTCAGCAAAGGAGGACCAAGGGATTGATTAAGAAGGGGAAAACAGAGTAAGAGAGCAAGCTTGCGGGGAACATAAAAACTGACTGTAAAAGTTTCAATAGGTATGTGAAGAGAAAAAGATTGGTGAAGACAAATGTAGGTACCTTACAGTCAGAAACAGGGGAATTTATTATGGGGAACAAAGAAATGGCTGACCAACTAAATGCATACTTTGGTTCTGTCTTCACAAAGGAGGACACAAATATCAGACCAGAAATGTTGGGGAACACAGGGCTTAGTGAGAGAGAGAGGAACTGAAGGAAATCAGTATTAGTAGAGAAATGGTGTTGGGGAAATTGATGGGATTGAAAGCCGATAAATCCCAAGGGCCTGATGGTATGCATCCCAGAGTACTTAAGGAAGTGGCCCTAGAAATAGTGGATGCATTGTTGGTCATCTCCCAAGATTCTATAGACTCTGGAACAGTTCCTACAGATTGGAGGTTAGCTAATGTAACCCCACTATTTAAAAAGGGAGGTAGAGAGAAAGCAGGGAATTATAGACCAGTCAGCCTGACGTCTGTAGTGGGGAACATTCTAGAGTCCATTATCAAAGATTTTATAGCAGAGCACTTGGAGAGCAGTGGTAGAATCAGGCAGAGTCAGCATGGATTTACAAAAGGGAAATAATGCTTGACAAATCTACTAGAATTCTTCGAGGATGTAACTAGTAGAGTTGATGAGGGGGAGTGAGTGGATGCGGTTTATTTGGACTTTCGGAAGGCTTTCGACAAAGTCCCACAGAAGAGATTATCATGTAAAATTAAAGCGTATGGGATTGGGGGTAGTGTATTGCGATAGATAGAAAATTGGGTGGCGGACAGGAAACAAAGAGTAGGGATAAATGGGTCTTTTTCCGAATGGCAGGCAGTGACTAGTGGGGTACCGCAAGGATCGGTGCTTGGACCCCAGCTATTCACAATATACATTCATGATTTAAATGAGGGAACTAAATGTAATATCTCCAAATTTGCAGATGACATAAAACTGGGTGGGAGGGTGAGTTGTGAGGAGGATGCAGAGAGGGTTCAGGGGGTGATTTGGACAAGTTGAGTGAGTGGGCTAATGCATGGCAGATGCAGTATAATGTGGATAAATGTGAGGTTATCCACTTTGGTAGCAAAAACAGGAAGGTAGATTATTATCTGAACAGCTGTAAACTGAGAGAGGGGAATGTGCAGCGAGACCTGGATGTTCTCGTACACCAGTCGCTGAAGGAAAGCATGCAGGTGCAACAGGCGGTAAAAAAGGCAAATGGTATGTTGGCCTTCATAATGAGAGGTTTTGAGTACAGGAGCAGGGATGTCTTGCTGCAATTATACAGGGCCTTGGTGAGGCCACATCTGGAATATTGTGTGCAGTTTTGCTCTCCTTATCTGAGGAAGGATGTTCTTGCTATAGAGAGTGCAGCGAAGGTTTACCAGACTGATTCCTGGGATGGCGGGACTGATGTATGAGGAGAGATTGAGTCTGTTAGGATTATATTCGCTGGAGTTCAGAAGAATGAGGGAGGATCTCATAGAAACCTACAAAATTCTAACAGGACTTGACAGGGTAGATGCAGGAAGGATGTTCCCGATGGTGGGGGGAGTCCAGAACCAGAGGTCATAGTCTAAGGACTAAGATGAGGAGAAATTTCTTCACCCAGAGAGTGGTGAGCCTGGCATCATTCTAGTAAATCTCCTTGCACCCTCATCAAGGTCTTGATATTCTTCCTAAAGTGTGGTGGATGGAATTGGGCACAGTTCTCTAGCTGAGGCCTAACCAGTGTTCTATAAAGGTTTAGCATAACTTCCTTGCTTTTGTACTCTATTCCTGTATTCAGAAAGCCAAGAATCCCGTATCCTTTTGCAAAAGCCTCATCAACTTGTCCTCCCACCTTCAAAGATTTGTGCACACACACCCCAGGTCTTTCTATTCCTCTACCTCATCATTGCCCCATTCTTCCTTCCAATGCCTGTTTGGCATTTTTTTAACCCAATGTTTTTTCCAGGTGACCATTAATTTTGTCCCCATTTATTGTTCCTAGATGTTTTCCCAACAAGTTGGTGAGGCTGACTAACCTGGGGTTACCTCTCCCCTTTTTTAAACAGGGGTGTAACATCTGAAACTTTCCAGTTGCTGCCATATCTAAGGAGGATTGAAAGATTTTGGCCCAAGCCTCCATTATTTCCACCGTTACTTCCCTCAGCAACTGAGGATGCATCACATCTGGACAGAGTAACCTTTCTATTTAGAGAACTGCTAATATTTTAAGTGTCTTTGTCTATTTTTCCCATCTGATATCCCCTTTACTACTTCATTGGCAGTATATTCTTCATAAGGATAATTATGTTTTCGTCCCGAATCAGCATGACCATTCTTTTTGTTTTTCCTTTTATTCTTTATATGTTTTAAAAAGACTGAAGTCCCCCATTATCAGTACTCTATTGTTATACATCTTTTTGAAATGTGCTTGCAGATTTGTTCCTCTATCTTCTTTCCACTATTTGGTGGTCTACAGTATTCACCCAACTGTGCACCAGATCAAGAAGTGTCTAGGAATGTTATTTATATGGATTTCCAATGGGATTCAATAAGATTCCACAAGGGGACTGGGAACAAAAGTGAGGGTCCCCAGCAACGGTGTCTGGTGCCAACACACAGGGGCTGGCACCATGTTTAAAGGGCTGCAAGCCCTTAGGAGAGATTTTAATTTTTAAAGGAATATTGTCAAAGGTTATTTAATAAAAATTAAATGCATGATGGAGGTCCTTACCCATCAATGCCCCCCCCCCCCCAAAAATGTTTTTTTACAGGACATTCGCAGAAAAGAAACTTTATTACCAACCCTCACTTTCCCCCCCAACCTCTTTACATCTGCCCTTCAACCCCTTCCCACCATCCCCACATCCAATCAAAAGTGTTTCCCCCACTCCTCCACCCCTCCCGCCCTGAAAATTCTATTCCTCGCACTCCCCACCAGGTTTTCGCCTTGGAACTCCGTGTGGAGTTTCAAAAGTGCGTGGAGCACGAACGGCGGCCATAATGTTGGTATGGGATGGCCACCGCCTACAGGTAAGTTTATTTACATATGATTAATGTTAATTTCCATATGCTGATGAAGGGCCTGCTGCCAGGCGGCGGTGGGGGGTGGGGGGCCGCACCGAGGTCCTCCTGCTGCCGCTAATATGTGGTGGGCCCTTTGCGACGTGGCGGGTCGAGGCGGGCCTCTTCCCGCAGAATTTTACCGGCCCCCGCACCGCGACTCGCGGCATCGAAGGGCTAGTAAAATTCAGCCCAGTATTGCAGATGTGGTCTCACCAAAACCCTGTACAATTGCAGCAAGATTTCCTTATTCCTGTACTCCAATCCCCTCGCAAAAAGGCCAACATGCCATTTGCCTTGCTAATTGCTTGCTGTACCTGCATGTTAACTTTCTGCGTTCCTTGTACATGCACATCCAAGTCTCTTTGAACATCGACACTTACAAGTTGCACACCTTTTAAAAAATATTCTGCTTTCCTGTTCTTATAACCAAAGTGCATAACTTCACTCTTCCCTACATTATACTCCATCTGCCATCTCACTTAACCTGTCAACATCTCTTTGCAGTCTCTCTGTGTCCTCCCCTTACCTTTCCACCTACTTTTGTATCATCAGCAAACTTCGATACATTATTCTCTCTGTCTCTTCATCTAAGTCATTAATATAGACCGTAAAAAGTTGAGGCCCCAGCACTGATCCTTGCAGCACTCCACTATTTACTGCCTGCCAACTTGGAAATGCACTGTTTATGCCCACTCATTGCTTCTTGTACGTTAACCAAGCCTCTATATCCATGCTAATATATTACCCCCAACTCCTTAAGCCCTTATCTTGCCTATTAACCTTTCGTGTGGCATCTTATCGAATGCCTTTTGGAAATCTAGGTATACTATATCTTCTGGTTCCCCTTTATCTCCCCTATTAGTTCCATCCTCAAAAAGCTCTAATAAATTTGTCAAACTGGATTTCCCTTTAATAAAACCATGTTGACTTGTTATAATCATACTGTGCTTTTGCATTGTTAAGACTTACTCAATAATAGATTCCAGCATTTTCCCAATGACTGACGTTAGGCTAACTGGTCTGTAGTTCACCGTTTTCTCTTTCCCTCCTTTCTTGAAAAGCAGTGTAGCATTTGCCAACTTCCAATCTGATGGGACCATTCCCGAATCTAAGGAATTTTGGAAAATCGTAGCTAGCACCTCCACTAAATCTGCAGCTATCTCTTTTTAGAACCCTAGGATGTAGGCCATCAGGTCCTGGGGATTTGTCAGATTTTAGTCCCTTAATTTTCTCTAATACCTTTTCTCTGCTGATATGAATTTCCTTAATTTTCTCACTCTCTTTAGCTCCTAAGTTACTGTCTATTTTTGGATTGAAACTGATGTCTTCTACTGTGAAGTTTCTAAATTGGGGGAAGGCAAATTTTACAAAAGTGAGGGGTGTGACCTGGCGAAGGTGGACTGGATACAGTTACTAGAAGGAAAATCAGTGGCAAACCAGTGGGAGGCATTCAAAAGCGAGATACTACAGGCACAGTGTAGGCATGTCCCCACAAAGATAAAGGGTGGTACTGCCAAATCTGGAGCCCCCAGGTTATCTAGAAGCTTCCAGGAGAAGTTAAAGCAGAAAAAGAAAGGTTATGACGATCACAAATATCTTAATACTTTCAAAAGCCTAGAGGAGTGTAGAAAGTGCAAGAGTGAAGTAAAAAAGGAAATCCGAAAAGCAAAGAGATGACATGAAAGTTGATAGGTAGGTAAAATCAAGGAAAACTCAAAAATGTTTTATGAGTATATTAAGAGCAAGAGGATAACTAAGGAAAGGGTGGGCCTTTCAGAGGTGAACTTGTATGTGGATGCAGAAGGTGTAGGGAGGGTTCTTAATGAGTTTTTTGTCTTTCCAAAGGAGAGGGTTGATGTAGAATTTGTAGTTAAAGAGGAGGTGTGAAATATTAGATACAATAAGCATAATGAGCGAGAAAGTACTAGAGAGTCTGACCTTGGTGGTGGGTAAATTGTTAGAATCAATTCTGAGGGACAGGATGAACTGCCACTTAGAAAGGTATGGATTAATCAGGGTTAGTCAGGATGGATTTGTTAGGGGAAGGTTGTGTTTTACCAACTTAATTGAGTTTTTTGAGGAAGTGACAGGAGGATTGATGAGGGTAATGCAGTGGATGTTGTCTAAATGGATTTTAGTAAGGCATTTGACAAAGTCCCACATGGCAGACTGGTCAGTAAAATGAAAGCCCATGGGATACAGGGGAATGTGGCAGGATCCAGAACTGGTTCAGGGCCAGGAAACAAAGGGTAGTAGTCGACAAATGTTTTTGCGAATGGAAAGCAGTTTCCAGTGACGTTCCACAGGGCTCAGTGTTGGGTCCCTTGCTGTTTGTGGTATATATTAATGATTTGGACTTAAATATAGGAGGCATGATTGGGAAATTTGCTGATGACACGAAAATTGGCCGTGTAGTTAATAGTGAAGAAAATAGTTGTAGACTCCAGAATAATATCACTGGTTTGGTTGAGTGGGTGGGAAAGTGACAAATGGAATTCAATCCAGAGAAGTGTGAGGTAATGCATTTGGGCAGGACAAATGAAGCGAGGGAATACACAATAAACGGGAGGATATTGAGAGGAGTAGAAGAGGTGAGTGATCTTGGAGTGCATGTCCACAGGTCCCTGAAGGTGGCGGGACAGGTCGATAGAGTGGTAAAGAAAGCATATGGATTGCTTTCCTTTATTGGCTGAGGTATAGAATGCAAAAGCAGTGATGTGATGCTGAAACTGTATAAAACACAGGTTAGGCCACAGCTGGAGTACTGCGTACAGTTCTGGTCACCACATTACATAAAGGACATAATTTTTCTGGAGAGAGTACAGAGGAGATTTACAAGAATGTTGCTCGGGCTTGAAAGTTGCAGCTATGAGGAAAGATTGGATAGGCTAGGGTTGTTTTCCCTGGAACTGAGGAGGCCGAGGGGAGACTTAATTGAGGTGTACAAAATTATGAGGGGCCTAGATAGAGTAGACAGGAAGAACTTATTTTCCCTGGCGGGGAGGTCAGTTTCCGGGGGACACAGATTTAAGGTGATTGGTAGATGGATTAGAGGGGACATGAGGAGCAACTTCTTCACCCAGATGGTGCTGGAATTCACTGCCACCAATGGTATTGGAGGCAGAAACCCTCAATTCTTTTAAAAGATACCTGGACATGTACCTGAAGTGCTGTAACCTGCAAGGCTGTGGACAGGTGCTGGAAGGTGGGATTAGAATGGGCTGCTAGTTTTATCAGCCAGCATGGACATGATGGGCTGAATGGCTTCCTTCTGTGCCTTAATTGTTCTCTGGTTTTATGGTTCGAAGACAGACACAAGGTATTTGTTCAATGCCTCTGCCATTTCCTCATTCCCCATGATAATTTCTCCTGTCTCTGCTTCTAAGCGACCAACATTTACTTCAGCTACTCTCTTCCATTTTATATACTTATAAAAGCTTTTACAATTGGTTTTTATACTACTGGTTAGTTTACTCATATCCTATTGTTACATTTTTTATCAACTTTTTGGTGGCCCTTTGCTGGTTTCTAAAACACTCCCAATCCTCAGACTTGTTAGTCTTTTTTGCAACATTGTAAGCCTCTTCTTTTAATCTAATACTATCCTTAACAGTGTTCAAATCACACGCAGCTTCCACAGTGCAGACTGCAACACCGACCACTCCCTGGTGTGCAGCAAGGTTAGACCAAAGAAGTTGCATCATTCCAAGCAGAAGGGCCACCCGCGCATCAACGCTAGCAGAATTTCTCATCCACAGCTGTTACAAAAATTTCTAAATTCACTTGTAACAGCCCTTCAAAACACTCCCACAGGGGATGCTGAGACCAAGTGGGCCCACATCAGAGACGCCATCTATGAGTCAGCTTTGACCACCGACGGCAAAAGTGCGAAGAGAAATGCAGACTGGTTTCAATCTCATAATGAAGAGCTGGAACCTGTCATAGCCGCTAAGCGCATTGCACTGTTGAACTACAAGAAAGCCCCCAGCGATTTAACATCCGCAGCACTTAAAGCAGCCAGAAGCACTGCACAAAGAACAGCCAGGCGCTGCGCAAACGACTACTGGCAGCACCTATGCAGTCACATTAAGCTGGCCTCAGACACCGGAAACATCAGGGGAATGTATGATGGCATGAAGAGAGCTCTTGGGCCAACCATCAAGAAGATCGCCCCCCTCAAATCTAAATCAGGGGACATAATCACTGACCAACACAAACAAATGGACCGCTGGGTTGAGCACTACCTAGAACTGTACTCCAGGGAGAATGCTGTCACTGAGACTGCCCTCAATGCAGCCCAGCCTCTACCAGTCATGGATGAGCTGGACATACAGCCAACCAAATCAGAACTCAGTGATGCCATTGATTCTCTAGCCAGTGGAAAAGCCCCTGGGAAGGACAGCATTACCCCTGAAATAATCAAGAGTGCCAAGCCTGCTATACTCTCAGCACTACATGAACTGCTATGCCTGTGCTGGGACGAGGGAGCAGTACCCCAGGACATGCGCGATGCCAATATCATCACCCTCTATAAAAACAAAGGTGACCGCGGTGACTGCAACAACTACCGTGGAATCTCCCTGCTCAGCATAGTGGGGAAAGTCTTTGCTCGAGTCGCTCTGAACAGGCTCCAGAAGCTGGCCGAGCGCGTCTACCCTGAGGCACAGTGTGGCTTTCGTGCAGAGAGATCGACTGTTGACATGCTGTTCTCCCTTCGTCAGATACAGGAGAAATGCCGTGAACAACAGATGCCCCTCTACATTGCTTTCATTGATCTCACCAAAGCCTTTGACCTCGTCAGCAGACGTGGTCTCTTCAGACTACTAGAAAAGATTGGATGCCCACCAAAGCTACTAAGTATCATCACCTCATTCCATGACAATATGAAAGGCTTTCACATGCGTTCAAGTCCTCTGAAGAAGGAATTTTCCTCCACACAAGATCAGGGGGCAGGTTGTTCAACCTTGCCCGTCTAAGAGCGAAGTCCAAAGTACGGAAAGTCCTCATCAGAGAACTCCTCTTTGCTGACGATGCTGCTTTAACATCTCACACTGAAGAATGCCTGCAGAGTCTCATCGACAGGTTTGCGTCTGCCTGCAATGAATTTGGCCTAACCATCAGCCTCAAGAAAACAAACATCATGGGGCAGGATGTCAGAAATGCTCCATCCATCAATATTGGCGACCACGCTCTGGAAGTGGTTCAAGAGTTCACCTACCTAGGCTCAACTATCACCAGTAACCTGTCTCTAGATGCAGAAATCAACAAGCGCATGGGAAAGGCTTCCACTGCTATGTCCAGACTGGCCAAGAGAGTGTGGGAAAATGGCGCACTGACACGGAACACAAAAGTCCGAGTGTATCAGGCCTGTGTCCTCAGTACCTTGCTCTACGGCAGCGAGGCCTGGACAACATATGTCAGCCAAGAGCGACGTCTCAATTCATTCCATCTTTGCTGCCTCCGGACAATACTTGGCATCAGGTGGCAGGACCGTATCTCCAACACAGAAGTCCTCGAGGCGGCCAACATCCCCAGCTTGTACACACTACTGAGTCAGCGGAGCTTGAGATGGCTTGGCCATGTGAGCCGCATGGAAGATGGCAGGATCCCCAAAGACACATTGTACAGCGAGCTCGCCACTGGTATCAGACCCACCGGCCGTCCATGTCTCCGCTTTAAAGACGTCTGCAAACGCAACATGAAATCCTGTGACATTTATCACAAGTCGTGGGAGTCAGTTGCCAGCGTTCGCCAGAGCTGGCGGGCAACCATAAAGACAGGGCTAAAATGTGGCGAGTCGAAGAGACTTAGTAGTTGGCAGGAAAAAAGACAGAGGCGCAAGGGGAGAGCCAACTGTGCAACAGCCCCGACAAACAAATTTCTCTGCAGCACCTGTGGAAAAGCCTGTCACTCTAGAATTGGCCTTTCTCGCCACTCCAGGCGCTGCTTCACAAACCACTGACCACCTCCAGGCGCGTATCCATTGTCTCTCGGGATAAGGAGGCCCAAAAGAATACTATCCTTAACTTCCTGAGTGTGCCACGGGTGGGTCTTTCTGGCTGAGGTTTTGTTTTTCAAAGGAATGTATTTTTCTTGAACATTTTAAATTGTTTCTTTAAAGGTTTCCCACTGTTCATTCACCACCATACCTTTTAGTCTATTTACCCAATTAACCTTAGCCAGTTCTCCCCTCATGCCCACCTAATTGGTTTTGTTTAAGATTAAGATTCTTGTTTGTGATTGGAGCATGTCACTTTCAAACTTAACATGGAATTCAGTTGTATTGTGATCACTGTTTCCCAATGAATCTTTTACTATGACATTGCTTATTAACCCTGCTTCCTTACACAATACTAGATCTAAGATAGCTTTATCCCTAGTTGGCTCCACAATGTATTGCTGCAAGAAACAGTCCCAAAAACATTCAACAAATGCATCTTCTAGACCAATCCTGCCAATTTCATTATCCCTGTCTATATGAAGATTAAAATCCCCCACATTTATTACATTACCTTTGTTACAAGCTACAATAATTTGTGTTTAATGCTCTGTTGAATGGTAGAACTACTGTTAGGGAGCCTATAAACTACTCCCACCAGTGTCTTCTGATTCTTGCTATTCCTTATTTCCACCCAGACTGATTCTACTTTATGATCTTCTGAGGCCAGATCCTTTTTCACAAATGCCCTCATGTCATCCTTTACCATCAGTGCTACCCCTCCTCCTTTGCTATTCTCTTTTTCTGAAATATTGTGTACCCAGGAATGTTTATTTCCCAACCTTGATCACCATGTACCCATGTCTCTGTAATGGCGATTAGATCTAAGTCATGTACCCCTATTTGTGCCATTAGTTCATCTATCCTATTGCAGGTGCTTTGCGCATTCAGATATTGAAACTTTATTTTCATTTTTTTTGCTTCTATTCCCTTCAATTACCTTATTTGCTGATGTACAATTTCTGTCCCTTCTTGTCTATATGTACCTACATGTTAAATTTCTGTGATTCATGTAAAAGGACATCCAGGTCTCTCTGAATGCAAACATTTTCTAGTCTCACCATTCAAAAAACATTCTGCTTTTTTTTATTTTTTTCTACCAAAGTGGATAATTTCACACTAAGTCACATTGTATTCTTGCCCACTCACTCAACATGGCTATGTCCCTCTGCAGCATCTTTGTGTCCCCTCAACACTTATCTTCCAACCTAACTTTGTTTTGTCAGCAAACGTGAATATATTACACTCAGCTGCCTCATCTAAGCCATTAATATAGATTGTAAGTAGCTGAGGCCCATGTACTGATCCTTGCGATACCCTGCTAGTTACAACCACGAACTGGAAAATGTCCTGTTTATTCCTACTCTCTGTTTTCTGTCCATTAACCAATTCTCAATTCATACTCATATATTATCACCATCCTGTGACTTCTAATTTTGAGTAATAACATCTTGAATGGCACCTTTGGCCTTTTGAAAATCCAAATACACGACATTCATTGGTTTCGTCTTGCCCATCTTTAACGGAATACAGCGTTCAAAGGTGCTTCACGGGCATTATAAAAGAAATTATAACACCAAGGAGATATTGGGCTGGATTTTACAGCACCCCCCCACTGACATCGGGGGTCATGGCTGGGGGGTGGATGGAAAATCTCTGAGAGAAGCCTGCCATGGCCTCGACGTCGGGAAGGCCTGGCTTGATATTGCTGGTGGCGGTGAGGCTTCTTGGCGGTGCCCCTCCGCACCCCCACCCCCACCCCCCCCCCCCCCGCCGCTCGGCGACGGGAGCAGCATTAACACAGTCAAAAAAATGAAAATGAAATCATTTAAATACTTCTCCACTCCCACCCTCCATTCTGTTTGGAGATCCAATGCAGGACATTGGTGGGGAGGGAGGAGCAGTTAAGTGTTTCAGTATGGTGGTTGGGGGAGTGGGGTCAAACTGTTCTAATTGGTGGAGGTGAAGGGGTTGAAGTTAAATGTTTATGAATTTTGGGGGAGAAGGTCAGGTAAACAAGGTAAGTATTTGGGGGGGGGGGTGGTGAGAGGCAAGGAATTAACTGAATGAATATTGGGGGGAGATGGGAGAAGTGGTAGAAAATGTTTTTAATTTTTTAAATTAAATCAAAAATGCCGATTCCTTTAAATATTTAAATGAAATGTGAGGGCTGGAAGCCCTTTAAAAATGGCGTTGGTGCCGGACGCTGTTGCCGGAGATGGACCGCCCGCCCCCTCCACGTCATCTGGGGGAGCGGTCCGCCATGGCCATTTAATTGAGCCACCGCGTTTAATATCACAGCGGCTCCGCGACGAACGGTCCATGCGTAAACCATAGTTTACGGCTGGCGGCGGCAATGTAAAATCCAGGCCATCATGCCAGATGACCAAAAGCTTGGTCAGAGGTAGGTTTTAAGGAGTGTCTTAAAGGAAGAAAGGGAGGTGGAGAGGTGTAGGGAGGGAATTCCAGAGCTTAGTGTCACCAAAGGTGATGCGATTAAAATCGGGAATGCTCAAGAGGTCAGCATTAAATGTGCACAGATATCACGGAGGGTTGTAGGGCTGGATGAGATTACAGAGATAGGGAGGGGTGAGGCCGTGGAGGGGTTTGAAAAGAAGGATGAGAATTTTAAAAGCAAGATGTTGCTTGACCAGGAGACAGTGTAATTCTGGAGGACCTCAAGTTTTCATGGGATGTGAGCGTCACTGGCCAGGCCAGCATTAATCACCCATCCCTAATTGCCCTTGAGAAGGTGCTGGTGAGCTGCCTTTTTGAACCACTGCAGTCCATGTGAGGTAGGTACACCCACAGTGCTGTTAGGAAGGGAGTTCCAGGTTCTTGACACAGTGACAGTGAAGGGACGGCGACATAGTTCCAACTCAGGATGGTGTGTGGCTTGGAGGGGAACTTGCAGGTGGTGGTGTTCCCATGCATCTGCTGCCCTTGTCCTTCTAGGTGGTAGAGGTCGGGGGTTTGGGAGGTGCTGTCTAAGGAGCCTTGGTGAGTTGCTGCAGTGCATCTTGTAGATGGTACACACTGCTGCCACTGTGCGTCGGTGGTGGAGGGAGTGAATGTTTGTAGATGGGGTGCCAATCAAGAGGGCTGCTTTGTCCTTGATGGTGTCGAGCTTCTTGAGTGTTGTTGGAGCTGCACCCATCCAGGTAAGTGAAGAGTATTCCATCACACGCCTGACTTGTGCCTTGTAGATACTGGACAGGCTTTGGGGAGTCAGGAGGTGAGTTACTCACTGCAGGATTCCCAGCTTCTGACCTGCCGTTGTAGCCACAGTACTTATATGGCTACTCCAGTTCAGTTTCTGGTCAATGGTAACCTCCCAGGATGTTGATAGTGGGGGATTCAGCAATCGTAATGTCGTTGAATGTTAGGGGGAGATGGTTACATTCTCTCTTGTTGGAGATGGTCATTGCCTGGTATTTGTGTGGCACAATGTTACTTGTCACTTATGAGCCCAAGCCTGGATGTTGTCCAGGTGTGGCTGCATTTCCACACGGACTGCTTCAGTATCTGAGGAGTCACGAATGATGCTGAACATTGTGTAATCATCAGCGAACATCCCCACTTCTGACCTTATAATGGAGAGAAGGTCATGGATGAAGCAGCTGAAGATGGTTGGGCCTAGGACACTACCCTGAGGAACTCCTGCAGTGATGTCCTGGAGCTGAGATGATTGACCTCCAACAACCACAACCATCTTCCTTTGCACTTGGTATGATTCCAACCAGTGAGCGCTAGTTCACTGCAGTCTAGAGATAAGAAAGCACAAATGAGGGTTTCAGCAGCAGATGAGCTGAGGCAGGGCAAAGTCGGGTAATGTTACAGAGGTGGAAATAGGTGGTCTTAATGATGGTGCAAATTTGTGGTCAGAATCTTGATATCAACTATTACACATGGGTTGAGAACAGACAGTTGCTAGGGAGAAGGATGGAGTTGGTAGCTATGGAACACAGTTCAGAGTCAGGACCAAAGACAATGGCTTATTTTTCCCAATATGTAATTGGAGCAAATTTCTGCTCATCCAGTACTGGAAGTCAGATAATCTGTCACTAATTTAGCAACAGTGGTAGAGTTGAGAAAGCTGGTGGTGAGGTAGAGCTGGGTACATGTGGAAATTAACAATGTGCTTTCAGATGATGTCACAGAGGGGCAGCCTGTATCGAATCATAGAATGGTTACAGCACAGAAGGAGACCATTTGGCCCATCAAATCTGTGCCAGCTCTCTGCAAGAGCAATTCAGCTAGTCCCACTCCCCTGCCCTTGCTCCATAATCCTGCAATTTTTTTATCTTCAAGTTCTTATCCTATTCTATTTTGAAAGCTGCAATTGAACCTGCCTCCACCACACTCTCAGGTAGTGCATTCCAGATCCTAACCATGTGCTGTGTAAAAAAATGTTTTCTCTTGTCGTCTTTGGTTCTTTTGCCAATCACCTTAAATCAGTATCCTCTGGCTCTTGACCCTTCTGCCAAAGGGAACAGTTTCTCCCTGTCTGCACGGAATAGACCCCTCATAATTTTGAACACCTCGATCAAATCTCCTCTCAACCTTCTCTTCTCTAAGGAGAACAGCCCCAGCTTCTCCAAACTCTCCTAGTAACTGAAATCCCTCAACACTGGAACCAGTCTCGTAGATCTTTTCTGCATCTTCTCCAAAGCCTTCACATCCTTCCTAAAGTATGGTGCCCAGAATTGGACACAATACCTCCAGTTGAAGCCAAACCAATGTTTTCCAAACATTCATCATACCTTCCTTGTTTTTGTACTTTATGCCACTGTTTATAAAACCCAGGATCCTGTAGCCCTTTTTTAAGCACTTTCTCAACCTACTCTGCCACCTTCAACAATTTATGCACATATACCCCCAGGTCTTTCTGTTCCTGCACCCCTTTTAGAATTGCATCCTTTATTTTATACTGCTTCTCCTAATTCCTCCGAACAAAATGTATCACTTCACACTTCTTTGCATTAAATTTCGCCTGCCCACTCCACCAGCCTGTCTATGTCCTCTTGAGGTCTATCACTATCCTCACAGTTCATGATACTTCCAAGTTTTGTGTCCTCTGCAAATTTTGAAATTGTGCCCTACAAACCCAAGTCTAAGAAATGAATATCGATCAAGAAAAGCAGTGGTCCTAGGGAACTCCACTTTAATAAAAGCAAAATACTGCAGATGCTAGAAATCTTAAATAAAAACAGAAAGAGCTGGAAATACTCATAGGTCTGGCAGCACCTGTGAAGGGAGAAGCAGAGTTAACGTTTCAGGTCTATGACCCTTCATCAGAACTGACAAAGGTTAGAAATGTAATAGATTTTAAGCAAGTAAAGCAGGGGGAGGAAGAGAACAAAAGGGAAGGTGTGTGATTGGACAGAGAGCCGAAGAGATTAACTGACAAGGAGGTCATGGGGCAAAGGCAAAGAGAGTGTGCTCATGGTGTGGTGAAAGACAAAGCATTAGTGCAGAGGGAGTGAAGATCATAATAAGAACTAGGAGCAGGAGTAGGCCGTCCGGCCCCTCGAGCCTGCTCCGCCATTCAATAAGATCTTGGCTGATCTTTTCGTGGACTCAGATCCCCTTACCCGCGCTTAAAGACGGAATAATGTACAGCCCTAGTCAAAAGCACAAACATGAAAAATCCAGTTTAAGGCAGGCACATGGTAAAAAAAGATAAAATAAAATAATAATACAAAGGGGCCAGTCATGCTCTGAAATTATTGAACTCTATGTTCAGTCCGGAAGGCCTGAGTGCCTAATCGGTAAATGAGGTGCTGTTCCTCGAGCTTACATTGATGTTCACTGGAACACTGCAGCAGGCCAAGGACAGACATGTGGGAATGAGAGCAGGGGCGTGTGTTGAAATGGCAAACAACCGGAAGCTCGGGGTCATGCTTGCGGACTGAGTGGAGGTGTTCCGCAAAGTGGTCACCCAATCTGCGATTGGTCCCCCCAGTGTAGAGGCGACCACATTGTGAGCAGTGAATACAGTATACTAAATTGAAAGAAGTACCAAGTAAATCACTGCTTCACCTGGGAGGAGTGTTTGGGGCCTTTGATGGTGAGGAGAGAGGAGGTAAATGGGCATCATGTTGGAGATGGCGGAAATGGTGCAGGATGATCCTTTGGATGTGTAGGCTGGTGGGGTGGAAAGTGAGGACATGGGGAGCCCTGTCATGGTTCTGGGAGGGAGGGGAAGGGGTGAGGAAAGAAGTGCGGGAAATGAGTCAGACATGGTTGAGGGCCCTGTCAACCACAGTGGGGTGGCGGGGGGCGTGGAATCCTCGGTTGAGGAAAAAGAAAGACGTTTCAGGAGCGCTGTTGTGGAAGGTTGCTTCATCAAAATAGATGCGCGGAGATGGAGAAATTGGGAGAATGGAATGGAGTCCTTCCAGGAAGTAGGGTGTGAGGAAGTGTATTCGAGCTGGCTGTGGGAGTCACTTGGCTTAAAATAATATTAGTGGGCAGTCTATTCCCAGAGATAGAGACAGAGAAGTCAAGGAAGGGAAGGGAAGTGTTGGAGATGGACCATGTGAAGGTGAGAGAAGGGTGGAAATTAGAAGCAAAGTTGAAGAAGTTTTCCAGTTCAGGGCAAGAGCAGAAAAATACGGTCATTAATGTAACAGATAAAGGGGGAGGGGACCTGAGTTGGACTGGAACAAGGAAAGTTCGACATCCTCCACAAAAAAGACAGGTATAATTGGGGCCCATGGGGGTACCCATAGCAACTGGGTGTCAAACATGATTTCCCTTTCATAAATCCATGTTGACTCTACTTATATGATTTTCTAAGTGCCCTGTTATCACATCCTTACTAATAGATTTTTGCCTACCACTGATAAGCGAATTGGCCAATAATTCCCCATTTTCTCGCTTCCTCCTCCCTTAAATAGCAGGGTTATGTTTGTTATCTTCCAGTCCTTGGGAACTATTCTAGAATTTAATTAATTCTGGAAGATCAAAAGCAATGCATCCACTATCTCGGCAGCCACCTCTTTTAAAAACCTAGAATGCAGGTTGTCAAGTCCAGGAGACTTATTACGTCTTAGTGACATGGTGGTGTAGTGGTAAAGTTACATGATTTAAATACTCTAGATAGGCCAGGTTAATTTCCTGGGGATATGGGTTCAAATCCTACCATAGCAGTTGGTGAAATTCAATTAATTAAAAAATCTAGAATTAAAAGGTAATCTCATTGATTTTTTAAAAAAATCCGTCTGGTTCAGGAATGTTCTTTACGGAAGGAAATCTGCCATCATTACCTAACATCATGGCCTAACAAGCCACTCAGTTCAAGGGCAATTCGGGATGGGCAACAAATGCTGGCCTTGCCAGGGAAGCCAACATACCATGAAAGAATTTTTTTTTTAAAGTCCCATTAATTTCTCCAGTAATATTTCTTTACTAACACTGATTTATTTAAGTTCCTCATTCTCGCTAGACCCTTGGTTCCCATTATTTTTGGAATGCTTTTTGCTTCTTCTACCATGAAGACAAAGTATTTGTTTAATGTCTCTACCATTTCCTTATTCCCCATTCTAATTTCACCTGTCTCTGCCTTTAATGGGCCCATATTTACTTTCACTAATCTATATATATACCTGTAGAAACATTTACAATCTGTTTTTATGTCTCTTGCTATTCTGTTCTTATATTGTCGTTCCTCTTTCCTGACAATTGTTTGGTCCTCCTTTGCTTAATATTAAATTCCTTGCAATCCATAGGCCTACTACCCCCTTTTGGAAACATTATAAGCCTCTTCCTTTGATTTAGTACTATTTTTAAATCTTCCTGTTAGCGACAGTTGGACCATATTTTCTGTGGAGTTTTTTTGCCTTAAAAGAATGTATATTTGTTGCAAAATGTATATTAATTATTTAAATGTTTACCATTGCTTGTCTACCATCATATTTTTAATGTAGTTTCCCAATTTATTAAAAACCAACTTGCCCTTCATTCCTACATAGTTTTCGTGTTTAGATTTGAGTCCCTAATTTCAGATTTAACTAAATCACTTTCAAACTCAACATAAAATTCTATCATATTTTGGTCATTCTTTCCTAGAGGCCCTTTACTATCAGGTTATTAATTAACTCCTTTTCACGGCATAATACTAGATCCAAAATAGCCTGTTCCCTAGTTGGTTCATAGAATCATAGAATGGTTACAGTACGGAAGGAGGCCATTCGGCCCGTCGAGTCCATACAGGCTCTCTGTGAGACTAATTTACCTAGTCCTCCTCTACAGTCCTTTCCTGTAGCCCTGCGACTTTATTCCCTTCAGGTGCTTGTTCAATTCTCTTTTGAAAGCCATGATTGAATCTGCCTTCATCATGCTCTCAGGCGGTGCATTCCAGATCCTAACCACTTGCTGTGTAAAAACGTTTTCCCTCGTTTCTGTTTTGGTTCTTTTGCCAATCACCTTAAGTCGGTGTCCTCTGGTTCTTGACCTTTTGCTATTGGTAGCAGTTTCCCTCATCAATCTGTCTGGATCTTGTCATGATTTTGAACACCTGTATCAAATCTCCTCTTGACCTTCCCTTCCTGAAGGACAGCAACCCCAGTTTCTCCAATTTATCAGCAGTAACTGAAGTTCCTCATCCCTGGGACCATTCTCGTGAATCTTTTCTGCTTCTTTCTCTAAAACCTTCATATCCTTCCTAATGTGTGATGCTCAGAAATGGACACAACATTCCAGTTAAAGCCTAACTATTGTTTTATAAAGGTTCATTGTAACTTCTTTGCTTTTGTACACTATGCCTCTATTTATAAAGCCCAGGATCCTATATGCATTTTAATCACAACCTGTCCTGCCACCTTCAACAGTTTTTTTTTACATTCACCCCCAAGTCTTTTTGTTCCTTGACACACTGATCCAGCAACCTATCTTGTATACATTCCATGAAGTAATTCTCCGCACTATTACTGCAAATTTGGTTTGCCCAGTCTATATGAAGATTGAAGTCCCCCATGATTACTGTGTTACCCTTGTTACGTGTGCCTCTAATTTCCTGATTTTATACTCTGCCCTACACTACAACTATTGTTCTTTTGGGCCTCCTTATCTCGAGAGACAATGGATACGCGCCTGGAGGTGGTCAGTGGTTTGTGAAGCAGCGCCTGGAGTGGCTATAAAGGCCAATTCTGGAGTGACAGGCTCTTCCACAGGTGCTGCAGAGAAATTTGTTTGTTGGGGCTGTTGCACAGTTGGCTCTCCCCTTGCGCCTCTGTCTTTTTTCCTGCCAACTACTAAGTCTCTTCGACTCGCCACAATTTAGCCCTGTCTTTATGGTTGCCCGCCAGCTCTGGCGAATGCTGGCAACTGACTCCCACGACTTGTGATCAATGTCACACGATTTCATGTCGCGTTTGCAGACGTCTTTATAACGGAGACATGGACGGCCGGTGGGTCTGATACCAGTGGCGAGCTCGCTGTACAATGTGTCTTTGGGGATCCTGCCATCTTCCACGCGGCTCACATGGCCAAGCCATCTCAAGCGCCGCTGACTCAGTAGTGTGTATAAGCTGGGGATGTTGGCCGCTTCAAGGACTTCTGTGTTGGAGATATAGTCCTGCCACCTGATGCCAAGTATTCTCCGAAGGCAGCGAAGATGGAATGAATTGAGACGTCGCTCTTGGCTGGCATACGTTGTCCAGGCCTCGCTGCCGTAGAGCAAGGTACTGAGGACACAGGCCTGATACACTCGGACTTTTGTGTTCCGTGTCAGTGCGCCATTTTCCCACACTCTCTTGGCCAGTCTGAACATAGCAGTGGAAGCCTTACCCATGCGCTTGTTGATTTCTGCATCTAGAGACAGGTTACTGGTGATAGTTGAGCCTAGGTAGGTGAACTCTTGAACCACTTCCAGAGCGTGGTCGCCAATATTGATGGATGGAGCATTTCTGACATCCTGCCCCATGATGTTCGTTTTCTTGAGGCTGATGGTTAGGCCAAATTCATTGCAGGCAGACGCAAACCTGTCGATGAGACTCTGCAGGCATTCTTCAGTGTGAGATGTTAAAGCAGCATCGTCAGCAAAGAGGAGTTCTCTGATGAGGACTTTCCGTACTTTGGACTTCGCTCTTAGACGGGCAAGGTTGAACAACCTGCCCCCTGATCTTGTGTGGAGGAAAATTCCTTCTTCAGAGGATTTGAACGCATGTGAAAGCAGCAGGGAGAAGAAAATCCCAAAAAGTGTGGGTGCGAGAACACAGCCCTGTTTCACACCACTCAGGATAGGAAAGGGCTCTGATGAGGAGCCACCATGTTGAATTGTGCCTTTCATATTGTCATGGAATGAGGTGATGATACTTAGTAGCTTTGGTGGACATCCGATCTTTTCTAGTAGTCTGAAGAGACCACGTCTGCTGACGAGGTCAAAGGCTTTGGTGAGATCAATGAAAGCAATGTAGAGGGGCATCTGTTGTTCACGGCATTTCTCCTGTATCTGACGAAGGGAGAACAGCATGTCAATAGTCGATCTCTCTGCACGAAAGCCACACTGTGCCTCAGGGTAGACGCGCTCGGCCAGCTTCTGGAGCCTGTTCAGAGCGACTCGAGCAAAGACTTTCCCCACTATGCTGAGCAGGGAGATTCCACGGTAGTTGTTGCAGTCACCGCGGTCACCTTTGTTTTTATAGAGGGTGATGATGTTGGCATCGCGCATGTCCTGGGGTACTGCTCCCTCGTCCCAGCACAGGCATAGCAGTTCATGTAGTGCTGAGAGTATAGCAGGCTTGGCACTCTTGATTATTTCAGGGGTAATGCTGTCCTTCCCAGGGGCTTTTCCGCTGGCTAGGGAATCAATGGCATCACTGAGTTCCGATTTGGTTGGCTGTATGTCCAGCTCATCCATGACTGGTAGAGGCTGGGCTGCATTGAGGGCAGTCTCAGTGACAGCATTCTCCCTGGAGTACAGTTCTAGGTAGTGCTCAACCCAGCGGTCCATCTGTTTGCGTTGGTCAGTGATTATGTCCCCCGATTTAGATTTGAGGGGGGTGATCTTCTTGATGGTTGGCCCAAGAGCTCTCTTCATGCCATCATACATTCCTCTGATGTTTCCGGTGTCTGAGGCCAGCTGAATATGGCTGCATAGGTGTTGCCAGTAGTCGTTTGCGCAACGCCTAGCTGTTCTTTGTGCAGTACTTCTGGCTGCTTTAAGTGCTGCGGATGTTAAATCGCTGGGGGCTTTCTTGTAGTTCAAAAGTGCAATGCGCTTAGCGGCTATGACAGGTTCCAGCTCTTCATTATGAGATTGAAACCAGTCTGCATTTCTCTTCGCACTTTTGCCGTAGGTGGTCAAAGCTGACTCATAGATGGCGTCTCTGATGTGGGCCCACTTGGTCTCAGCATCCCCTGTGGGAGTGTTTTGAAGGGCTGTTACAAGTGAATTTAGAAATTTTTGTAACAGCTGTGGGTGAGAAATTCTGCTCGTGTTGATGCGCGGGTGGCCCTTCTGCTTGGAACGATGCAACTTCTTTGGTCTGAGTCTAACCTTGCTGCACACCAGGGAGTGGTCGGTGTCGCAGTCCGCACTGTGGAAGCTGCGTGTGATTTGAACACTGTTTAAGGCGGCTCGCCTTGTGACAATGAGGTCTAGCTGGTGCCAACGACGTGATCTTGGGTGCCTCCATGAAACCTGGTGACAGGGTTTAGTGTGAAAGAACGAGTTGGTGATGCAGAGGTTATGATAGGTACACAACTCAAGCAGTCTCTGCCCGTTCTCATTCATCCTTCCAACGCCATAGCGCCCAAGGCAGGAGGGCCATGAGTCATGGTCGGCCCCAACCCTGGCATTAAAGTCCCCCAGCAGGAATAGGTGTTCGGTGTTGGGGATGCTGCTAATGATGTTATGGAGTTGTTCATAGAACTGGTCTTTAGCTTCAGGTGCGGAACAGAGTGTTGGAGCATAGATGCTGTGTCGGTGTACTGGACCAGAGGTGGTGAGCAGTCGGATGGACAGTATGCGTTCCGAGCCATTTGAGGGAGGCTCTATCATGCTGAGCAAGGAGTTTCTGATGGCGAAGCCCACTCCATGCTGTCTTGGTTCAGAGGACCTATAAACAACTCCCACCAATGTTTTCTGCCACCCAAACTGCTTCTACTTTTTGATTTTCTGAGTAAAGATCCTTTCTCACTACTGTCTTTATCCCATCCTTTATCAAGGATACCCCTCCTGCTTTTCCATTTTTCTTACCTCTTCTCACAATTAAATATCCTGGAATATTTAGTTCCCAGCCTTGGTCACTTTGCAACCACGTCTCCGTAATGGCTATTTGATCAAACCTATTAATTTCTATCTGTGCTTTCAATTCATCTAATTTGTTGTGAATGCCTTTAGCTTTGGAATCTAAACATTTTTCCTGAGGTCACCTTAGTCACTAATACCCTCTCTCTCCATCTTTTCCTGACCCACTCTGCTGCTTCTGATCCAAAATGCTCTACAGCCTTAACATTTTCCCTTGCTGCTTTTAAATTTATAATTTCCTCAATTCCCCCACCCCTCCTTTTATCAGGTTAAAGCCCTGTCTTTTTTATTCGATTGTGCGATGTGGGCGTCACTGGCATTTATCGCCCATTCATAATTGCCCTTGAGAAGATGGTGGTAAGCTGCCTTTTTGAACCGCTGCAGTCCTTGGGATGTAGGTACACAAACAACGCTGTTAGGAAAGGAGTTCCAGGATATGAGTTCCAGCGGCAGTGAAGGGATGGTGATATAGTTCCAAATCAGGATAGTGTGTGGCTTTGAAGGAAACTTGCAGGTGGTGGTGTTCCCATGTATCTGCTGCCCTTGTCCTTCTAGGTGGTAGTGCTCATGGGTTTGGTAGGTGCTGTCGAAGGAGCCTTGGTGAGTTCCTGCAGTGCATATTGTAGAAGGTACACACTGCTAGCACTGTGCATCAGTGGTAGAAGGAGTGAATATTGAAGGTGGTGGATGGGGTGCCAATCAAGTGGGCTGCTTTATCCTGGATGCTGTTGAGCTTCGTTAGTGTTGATGGAGCTGCATCCATTCAGGCAAGTGGAGAGTATTCCATCACACACCTGACTTATGTCTTGTAGATGGTGGACAGGCATTTGGGGAAACAGGAGGTGAATTACTCACCACAGAATTCCTAGCGTCTGACCAGCTCTTGTAGCCATAGCATTTATGTGGTTGGTCCAGTTCAGTTTCTGGTCAATGCTCATCTCCAGGATGTTGATAGTGGGGGATTCAGTAATGGTGATGCCATTGAATATCAAGGAGAGATGGTTAATATATCTCTTGTTTGAGATGGTCATTGCCTGGCACTTGTGTGGTGTGAATGTTATTTGCCACTTATCAGCCCAAGCCTGGATGTTGTCCTGGTCTTGCTGCATCTGGACATGGGCTGGTTCAGTATCTGAGGAGTCGCGAATGGTGCTGAACATTGTGCAATCATCAGTGAACATCCCCACTTCTGACCTTATGATAGAGGGAAGGTCATTAATGAAGCAGCTGAAGATACTTGGGCCTAGGACACTACCCTGAGGAACTCCTGCAGTGATGTCCCGGGACTGAGATGATTGACCTCAACCGTCTTCCTTTGAGTTAGGTATGAAATTGGCCAGTGGAGAATTTTCCCCCAATTCCCATTGACTCCAGTTTTGTTTTGGCTCCTTGATGCCATACTCAGTCAAATGCTGCCCTAGTTGTTTGATTTGGCAGAACACTGGTCCCAGCCTGGTTTAAATGGAGCCGTCCCAACGGAACAGCTCCCTCTTACCCCAGTATTGGTGCCAGTGGCCCATGAAGCAAAAACCCTGCATCCTGCACCACTCCTTCAGTCACACACTTAACCTTCTAATCTGTTTATCCCTACGTCAATTGGTGTGTGGGTCAGGTAACAATCCAAAGATTATTACTTCTGAAGTTCTGCTTTTTATCTTGGGCCCTAACTGCTCAAACGCCCTCAGCTGAACATCATTCCTAGTTCTACCTATGTCATTGGTTCCAACACGGACCACAACGACTGGATCCTCCTCCTCCCTCACCAGGTTGTTCTCCAGTTGCAAGGACATGTCTTTAACTCTGAAACGAGGCAGGCAATACAACCTTTGTAGTCACTGGTCTTGGCTGCAGAGAACAGTATCTATTCCCCTGGCTATACTGTCCCTAATCACTGCCACAGTCCTTTTCACTCCCCCCCCCACTTGAATGGTTTCTTGCACCATGGTGTTCTGGTCAGTTTTCCCATCCACCCTGCAGTTCTTGTTCTCGTTCGCACAGGCAGGAAATGCCTCGAGAGTATTGGTCAAAGTCAAGGACCAAAGTTCAACCGTCACTACATCTTTGATCCCAATACCTGTCTGACTCGCAGTCATACCCTCCTGTTCCTGACCACTGACCAACACTAAAGTTTGGCTTAACCTAAGGAGTGTGACTGCCTCCTGGATCAAAGTGTCCAGGTAATTATCCAGTTCCCTGATCCTCCAAAAATGTCTGCAGCTCGAACTCCAGCTCAGAGCTGAATTTTCTTAAGCCACACACACTTGCCTCAGGTATGGTTGTCCAGGATTGCAATGCTCTCCACAAACGGCCACATGTAGAATTACAGCAAACCACGTGTCTTGTATGTCTAACCTTTATTTATTTATCTGATTGGTTAATTAGTTCCTAATTTAGTAAAGTAATGTAATAGCAAGTTACAGTTTCCTAGTTTAAAGACAAAGGAAAAACACTCACCAGCTGCTGGAGTAAAAAAATAGTAGCATCTCCTTTCACCTCTGCACTGAATTCCTACTTCCACCAGATTTCCGACTTTCGCACTCTGTTAACAAAGCACTCCTTTCTATGACCACTCTGTGCTCTACACAGAAATGCCTGTCTACGCCCCAACAATCAAATGCCTGTAACTAGCCAGAGGCACTTCCTGTACTGGAGTGATTGTCCAGAGCACATGAAATGTCCTGGAATGTGTCGATAGATACAAGGGAATTCCAATATTGTGTATTTTCTGGGAGTTCACAGGGGTGTGTTTTTTGTTATTCGTTCCTTGGATGTGGGCGTCACTGGCTAGGCCAGCATTTATTGCCCATCCCTAATTGCCCTTGAGAAGGCAGTGGTGAGCTGCCTTCTTGAACCACTGCAATCCATGTGGAGTAGGTAAACCCACAGTGCTGTTAGGAAGGGAGTTCCAGGATTTTGTCCCATCAACAGTGAAGGAACGATGATCTAGTTCCAAGTCAGGATGGTGTGTGGCTTGGAGGGGAACTTGCTGTGAACTAGTATTTGCTGTGATCCCCACGTGTGTGTTAATATTTGCTGGGGATCTATGAATGTGTATTAATAATTTAACAGAGTCCCATGGAGTGTGTCAGTATTGGCAGGGACTCCCCTGGAGTGTGTCAGTATTTGCTGGGAGTCACCATCAGAGTATCATTAATTGAAAGGAGTTTTCAGGAATGTGTCAGTATTTACAAGGAAACCCACTGAAATATATTAATATTTCCAGTGAATTTCAGGAAGTCATAGAGTCATAGATGCATATATGGCATAAAAGGAGGCCATTTGGCCCATCATGTGCACAACAGCTCTCCACAGAGCTATGCAGCCAGTCCCACTCCCCAGCTTGATCCCTGCAGCCCTGCAAGCCTATTTCTCTCAGGTGGCCATCCAGCTTCCTCTTGAATCACAGAATCACAGATTTGTTCCAGTGCAGTAGGAGGCCATTTGGCCCATCGTGTCTGCACTAGCTCTCTGAATGAGCAATTCACTGAATGCCATTCCCCTGACTTCTCCCTGTAATCCTGCACATTCTTCCTTTTCAGATAACCGTCTAATTCCCTTTTGAATGCTTCAGATTGAACCTGCCTCCACCACTACACACTCAAGCAGCACATTCCAGACCTTAACCACTTGCTGTATGAAAAAGATTTTCCGTATGTCTCTTTTGCTTCTTTTACCAATTACTTTAAATCTGTGCTCTCTTATTCCAATTTGTGAAAGGATTGAGAACAGTTTCTCCCTATCTATTCTATCCAGACCCCTTATGATTGTGAATACCTCTATCAAATCTCCTCTCAGCCTTCTTTTCTCCAAACTACCTTCATAACTGAAGTTCCTCATCCCTGGAACCATATTCATGAACCTTCTCTGCACTCTCCCCAATGCATTCCCATCCTTCCTAAAGTGTTGTGCCCGGAACACTCCAGCTGAGGCCAAACTAGTGACTTGTACAAGTTCAACATAATTTCCTTGCTCTTGTACTCAATGCCCCTATTAATAAAGCCCAGGATACTGTATGCTTTAACAACTACTCTCTCAACCTGTCCTGCCACTATCAATGATTTATGCACATTTTCACCATTTATTTTATATTGTCTCTCCATGTTCTTCCTACCAAAATGAATCACTTCACAATTCCTCTCATTGTACTTCATCCCCCACTTGTCTGCCCATTCCACCAACCTGTCTCTGTCCTTTTGAAGTTCTGCACCATCTTCCTCACAGTTCACAACACTTGCAAGTTTCATATAACCTGCAAACTTTGAAATTGTGCCCTGTACACCAAGGTCTAGGTCATGATATATATTTGGAAAAGTAAGGGTCCCAACACTGATCCCTGGGGAACTCCACTACAAACCATCCTCCAGCCGAAAAACACCCATTAACCAATGCTCTTTGTTTCCTGTCACTCAACCAATTTCATATCCATGTTGTCACGGCTCCTTTTATTCCATGAGCTACAAGTTTGCTCACAAGTCTGTTGTGTGACACTGTATCAAATGCCTTTTCAAAGTCCATGTATACCACATCAACTGCATTACCCTAGTCAACCCTCTCTGTTACCTCCTCAAAAAACTCCAGCAAGTTAGTTGAATATGATTTTCCCTTAAGAAATCCATGCTGGCTTTCTTTAATTAACTCACATTTGTCCATGTGACTATTAATTTTGTCCTGAATTTATTCTTTCGAGATGTTTCCCCACCACTGAAGTTAAACTGACTGGCCTGTAGTTGCTGGGCTTATCTTAACACCCTATTTTGTACAAGGGTGTAACATTTGCAATTCTCCATTCCTCTGACACCACCCCCGAGTCTAAGGAAGATTAGAAAATTATGGCCAGGGCCTCTGCAATTTCCACTCTCACTTCCCCCAGTATCCTTGGATGCATCTCATACATCCAGCACAGATGCTGCCAGACCTGCTGAGTATTTCCAGCATTTCTTGTTTTTATTTCAGATTTCCAGCATCCGCAGTATTTTGCTTTTATCATACATCCTGGTGCCTTAACCACTTTAAGTACAGACAGCCTAATCAATATCTTCTTTTTCAATTTTAAATACTTCTAGTGTCTGAATTACCTCCTCTTTCACCATTGCCTGGGTTACACCTTCTTCCTTGGTAAAGACAGATGCAAAGTATTCATTTAATACCTCAGCTCTTCCTGCTGCCTCCATGCATAAATCCCCTTTTTGGTTCTTAATAGGTCCCACTCCTCCTTTTACCACTATTTTACTATTTATATGTCCAGAGAAGACTTTGCGATTCCCTCTTGTGTTAGCTGCCAATCTGTTTTCATACTCTGTCTTTGCTTCTCTTATTTGTATTTTCACTTCCCCTCATTGTCATGGATAGTCACCACTTCCACCACCCTTGTGGACAGTGAGGGTCATTACCATCCACTGCATAAAAAAGTGTTTCGTCACATTCCCCCTGCATCTTTTTCCCAAAACCTTCAATCTGTCTCCACTAGTCCTTGTACCATTTGTTAATAGGAACAGTTTTTTCTTGTCTAACTTATCAAAGCCTGTCATAATCTCATACATTTCTATTAAATCTCCTCACAATCCCCTCTGTTCTAAGGAGAACAAATCCAGCTTTTCCAACCTAATCTTGTAACTAAAATCCTCCATCCCTGGAACAATTCTGGTAAATCTCCTCTGCACCCTCTCAAGGACCCTCACCTCCTTCCTGGAGTGTGGTGACCAGAATTGGACATAATAGTCCAGTTGTGGCCTTACCGGAACTTTATAAAGGTTCAGCATAACTTCCCTGATTTTATACTCAATGCCTCTATATTTATGAAGCCCAAGATCCTATATGTTTTACCAACCACTCTCTCGATGGGCTGCATTTTGTGGAGGAGGTGGGGCTCCTGACACTTGGCCTAAAAGGTTGGGAGGAACCAGCCTTGGCCTTTTTGTGCCCCCCGAGCGATCCTCTGGTATTTTCCAGCCTGAGTGCCCCGCACTGGGTTCCCTGTCCATTTAAAGATGGGGAACCTGCCTCCAACAGCTGCCGACCAATCACAGGGCCAGCAGCTCAGCAGTATTGACAGCGCTACCAGGAGTGGTGGCCACTGCCGATACTGAAGAGTCCTTGGACCCAGGCAGAGCACTGGAACCCCAGACCTCAGGAAAGTGAAATCTGGGGTGGGCGGAGGTCCATGGAGGTGGATGTTTTGCTGACGGGGGTCCTCCGTGGGCCACAGATTGCCCACGGCGTAGGGACCACCGCCCCCAAGCCCACAGGGAGTGCACCTTGTTTTACAAGGCGTCCTTCCAATGTGGCAGAGGCACCCTGCCCCCCCCCACCCCCCCCCCCACCCCCGCTGCTGGTTAGATCCCAGCGGTGGCGGGAAGAGGCCCTTAAGTGACAGTTAATAAGCCACTTAAGGGCCTCAATTGACCTCTGGGCAGGAAGGCCATGGGCGGCTTATCCTTCCCCTGGCAAAATTGCTTGGCAGCAGGACAGCAATGGACCCTCCACCTCCCCCACCCGTTGTGATTCTATGGGACCCCCCCCCCCACCCCACCAGCCTTAGGGGGGGGGCCCGTAGAATCCAGCCCAATATGTCCTGCCACCTTCAAAGATCTGTGCACGTACACCCCCAGGTCCCTCCATCCCTGCACACACTGTGCCATTAAGTATATATTGCCTCTCCCTATTCCTTCTGCCAAAATGCATCACCTCACATTGTCAATATTAAATTCATCTGCCACTTCTCTGCCCATTCTGCTAGCCGATCTATGTCCTGTTACAGGTGGTTCATAGCATTCTCACTATTTGCTGCTCCTCCAAGTTTGGTGTCATCAACAAATTTTGAGATTCTACTCTGTATTCCAAGATCCAAGTCATTTATATATAGCGAAAAAAGCAGTGGTCCCAGTACTGACCCCTGGGGAACATCACTGTCTACCATCCACCAGTCTGAAAAGCAACCATTTACTATGATTCACTGTTTTCTGTCATTAAGCCAATTATTTAGTTTAGTTTAGTTTAGAGATACAGCACTGAAACAGGCCCTTCGGCCCACCGAGTCTGTGCTGACCATCAACCACCCATTTATACTAATCCTACACTAATCCCATATTCCTACCACATCCCCACCTGTTCCTATATTCCCCTACCACCTACCTATACTAGGGGCAATTTATAATGGCCAATTTACCTATCAACCTGCAAGTCTTTTGGCTGTGGGAGGAAACCGGAGCACCCGGAGAAAACCCACGCAGACACAGAGAGAACTTGCAAACTCCACACAGGCAGTACCCGGAATTGAACCCGAGTCGCTGGAGCTGTGAGGCTGCGGTGCTAACCACTGCACCACTGTGCTGCCTGACTCTCCTATTCCATGAGCCTCAGTTTTGCCAACCAGCCTTTTATGTGGTACCATATCAAACGCTTTCTTAAAATCCACACGAACAACTTCCACCGCATTCCCTTCATCAATCTTTTCTGTTACATCATCAAAAACTTCAGTTAGATTAGTCGCGCGTGATCTGCCTTTTACAGATCAATGCTGGCTATCTTTAATTAACTCAAACCTCTCTAAGTATCTGTTGATATTTTCCCTGATTATTGTTTCTAAAACTTTACCCACCATTGATGTTAAACTAACCAGCCTGTAGTCGCTAGGACTGTCCTTACTCCCTTTCTTGAATAAGGGTATCACATTTGCCAGTGTCCAATCCTTTGACACCTACCCTGTATCCAGGGAAGATTGGAAGATTATAGCAAACCCTTCCACTATCTCCACCCTCACTTCCTTTAGCAACCTGGGGTACAAGCCATCCGGGCCAGGTGACTTATCTTTTTAGTACTTCCCCTCTCTCAATCTTTACCCTGGTCATTGCCTCTACTCTTTCCGCTCTACCTGTATTTTGTCAGATTCCAGTTCCTTAGTGAACACTGATACATAGTACTTAATCAGTATATTAGCTATGCCCTGTGCCTCTAAGCATATGTTATCCTCTTTTTCCTAAATCGGCCCCATCCCACCTCTTACTACTTGCTTACTATTTACATGCTGGTAGAAGATCTTTGGGTTCCTTTTTATGTTGACTACCATTCTATTTTCAGATTCTGTCTTTGCCAGAACTTATTGTACATGGCCTGGTTTTCACTTGATGAATTCACCTGACATGCGTCATGCACCCTCTTTTTTTTTTTGTTTCATCATAATCTCTATCTCCCTCATCAACCAAGGAGCCCTGTTCTTGGTTCTCCTACCTTTCGCCCTTGTTGGAATGTTCCTAGCCTGTACCTGCAGCATCTCTTCCTTAAAGATAATCCATTCTTCCAAAATAGCTCTTCCTGCCAGTTTTTGGTTCCATTCTACTCTGGATAGATCCCTTCTCATCACGTTGAAATTCTACCTTATTTTGTTCCTTGCTTTTCTGCATTCCTAGTCAAACCCTTATGATATGATGATCACTCTTATCCAAGTGCTCCCCCACAGACACTTGGTCTGCTTGGCCCAGCTCATGTCCCAGCAATGCCTCCTTTCTAGTTGGGCTGAGAACATACTGATCAAGGAAGTTCTCCTGAACATGTTTTATAAATTCCTCTCCCTCCTTACCCTTTACTCTAAAGTTAGCCCAATTGATATTTGGGTAATTAAAGTCTCCCAATATCACCACTCTATATTTCTTGCACATCTTGGTGATTTCCCTGCAGATTTGCCCCTCTCACTATTTGGAGGCCTCTAGAATACCCCCAGTAGTGTGACCATACCCTTTTCGCTCCTCAACTCTAACCAAATGGATTCTGTCCTTGTCCCTTCAAGGACATCCATCCTTTCCAGCGCTGTAAAGTCTTTCCTAATCAGGACTGCTATCCCACATCCCTTTTTCCCTTCTCTATCTTTTCTGAACACTTTTCTTTTGGGCCTCCTTATCTCGAGAGACAATGGATACGCGCCTGGAGGTGGTCAGTGGTTTGTGAAGCAGCGCCTGGAGTGGCTATAAAGGCCAATTCTGGAGTGACAGGCTCTTCCACAGGTGCTGCAGAGAAATTTGTTTGTTGGGGCTGTTGCACAGTTGGCTCTCCCCTTGCGCCTCTGTCTTTTTTCCCGCCAACTACTAAGTCTCTTCGACTCGCCTGAACACTTCGACTGAACACTTTACATCCTTGAATATTAAGCACGCAGGCCTCACCATTTTAAAGCCTCATTTCTGTTATTGCCACTCCACCATATTCACATACTGCTCTGTATGCTCGTAGCTCACCAACCTTATTCACGACACTTTGTGCATTTGCACACATGCACTGTAATCCTGTCTTTTCATTCCTTGTAGTCCTTCTCAGTCCACTCCCATCTAATACGGAATTATTCCCTTCTCTAGTACTGTCGAACATTCTCACTCTGACCCCACCTAATATTTTGCTATTTCTTACTCTAGTGCTATCTGTCTCTTCCAATTCTCTGTGCATCTTGCTGTTCCTCTTTTGTATTATCTGCTGTTACCATATCCCTGTCAAGTTAGTTTACACCGTCCCCAATAACACAAATTCCCTTGCAGGGCAATTTGCTGGTATCGGCTCTGCTCAGGTGCAACCAGTCTGGCCTGTACAGGTCCCACATTCTCCAGAACTGGGTCCAGTGTCCCAGGAATCTAAGCCCTCCCTCCTGCACCATCTTTCCGGCCATGCATTCATCTGCACTATCCTCCTATTTCTAGACTGACTTGCGCGTGGTACTGGGAATAATCTGGAGATTATTACTTTTGAGGTCCTTCTTGCTAATTTCTTACCTAGCTCACTAAATTCGTTCAGCAGGACCACATGCATCTTCCTACCAATGTCGTTGGTACCAATGTGGACCATGCCAGCTGGCTGTTCACCCTCCACGCTCAGGCTGCTCTGTAGCCGTTGAGTGAAATCCTTGACCCTGGCACCAGGGAGGCAACACCCCATCCTGGATTCACATCCGGAGCCACCAGAACACTGTGCGGGTGGCACAGTGGTTAGCACTGCAGCCTCACAGCTCCAGGGACCTGGGTTCGATTCTGGGTACTGTCTGTGTGGAGCTTGCAAGTTCTCCCTGTGTCTGCGTGGGTTTTCTCCGGGTGCTCCGGTTTCCTCCCACAAGCCAAAAGACTTGCAGGTTGGTAGGTACATTGGCCATTATAAATTGTCACGAGTATAGGTAGGTGGTAGGGAAATATAGGGACAGATGGGGATGTTTGGTAGGAATATGGGATTAGTGTAGGATTAGTATAAATGGGTGGTTGATGGTCGGCACAGACTCGGTGGACCGAAGGGCCTGTTTCAGTGCTGTATCTCTAATCTAATCTAATCAGAACACTTGTCTGTTCCCCTGACTATTGAATCTCCTACCACTATTGCTTTTCCAGTCTTCCTTGTACCCCACTGTACAGCTGAGCCACCTGTGGTGCCATGTCCTTGGCTCTGGCTGCATTCCCCAGATGAACCATCACTTTCCTCAGTATTCATAACTGAATACCTGTTGGAGAGTAGGATGCACTCAGGGGTCTTCTGCAGTATCTGCCTGTTTCTTCTTGACTGGCGGTCAACCATTCCCTCATTCCCTGCCTACTCTTAAACTGTGGGGTGACCACATCTATAACGTGCTATCCACAAAGTTCTCCACCTCACAGACACTCCAAAGCGACACCAGCAGTTGCTGAAGTTCCGATACTCGGAGCTTGAGCTGCTGTAACTGACGACACTTCCTGCACATATGGTTATCCAGGACGCAGGAAGAATCCTGGAGTTCCCACATAGCACATGCTGTGTATTAATATGCAGATGGAGTCTCTGAAAGTGTGTTAATATTAATCTAGTTTCTAATTTTACTGGATGTCCCTGGGAGTGTGTCAGTATTTGTTGCAGGTTTCCTATGCTGTTCTAATCCAGTGGGTTACAGAGTGAAGCTTCAACTAATTGTGCTATTGACAGAACCGTGGGGTTGCTCCACTGACGGGTATCAATTACTGTTTAGACTGTGTGCATTATGGAAAGTTACTGGTTACTGTCAGTGCAATGAGCAGACCTGATGGATATGTCTGAATTTGAAAATGCTTGTGGGAGAGGTCCACCACAACCCAAGACGCCGAGAAGGCCCCACTGCATATTATCGGCAGCGGCAAGGCCTCGGTGCAGCCCCCTCCCCACCCCCCCCACTGCCAAGTAGAGTTCAAGGAAAAAGAAAGAACTTACATTTATAAAGTACCTTTCATAACCTCAGACTATCCCAGAACACTTTATAGCCAATGAAGTATTTTTAGCAGAGAATTTGTGCAAAGGAGGTCCACGGTTTAACATCTCATCTAAAAGATGGCACCTCCTGCAGTGCAGCACTCCCTCAGTCTTGCATTGAATTGTCATCCTCCATTATGTGCTTGAGTCTCTGGAATGAGACACAATATTCTAGCTCAGCAAGGGGAGATTAATCTTTAGCTCCTGCAGACTTCAGGGAAAAACCTTACATGGGGCTTTGTTTCCTACTTGCATTGCCAGGCTCATTCACCTGTAAAGTCTGCCAGACCTGACTCTGCGCAGTGTGCCTCAAACATAATGCGAGCCAAAGCAGTGTTATAAATAACATTAACGGCTGTGGTAATAGAGGCAAATGGAAACCATCTGCTGTGGAAGGCAGTTTATTAGTACTTGGACACCAGGAAATAGCTAATAGAGTCTTTATTTAGTTGGAGAAACTCACAGGAATATTCAGGACTCATAGCACAAGAGCCAATTGTGCCAAGAACTCACATTTCCAATGCACCAGAGTGCAGTAGAATTCAAATAAAACTCTATTTGTTCTTGGGATGTGGGTGGTAGCATTTATTGCTCACCCTTAGTTGTCTTGATGAGGGTTGCTTTTACAATTGAGTAGCTGCTACGAATTGGTAAGGCATGTTGGAAGGTGCTAAAGGATAAATCCTCCTGGGTCTGTGCTTGTGTGCAGTGAATGTTGGGTGAGACTAATTTCATACTTACGTGACGTGCAGGGATTGCATATACAGAACTCAAACTGAAGAGTTATAAAAATTGACTTTTCCTTTAAAAAGTGGACAGTGTGCTGGAAACCAGACCTGGGCTTGTATATTCAAACTCTCCTATTGTTTGGTAAGAACAAAAGAATATATTTCAAGCTAAGAAGTGTCAATTACACCCATCGTGAACCCATCAAGACATTTTTGAATTGCATGGGTTCTTCTGAAACAAAGAAGGTGTGAAGTAGCCATATCCTGAGCTAATATGGGTCACCACAGAAGGGGTAGGAGGTCTACATCTCCCAACAGAGGCAAAATGTAAGAGATTTTTGACTTTAAAAAAGTAGCTTCCTGGAGAGAGAAAAAGAACTAGGACAAACATCATGAAAGCCTATCCAGCTAAGGGTTGGGAGAAATCCAGCAAAAGCCAAAGGAGGTGAGTTCTACACTTCAGCTTGTGCAGCAGAGAACTGCAAGTGATTACCCGTCTCCAGATTGAAGACACAACTGCCAAAGAAATCTACAAACAACCCAGGCCTGCAACCTTAAAAAAGAAATTGACCCCTGAGAAGATTCAAAATGTTTACCATGAACCCTGAAAACCCACCTCACTTCAACCGCTTACTCCTTTTCCTCTCTATCTCTTGTTTGTGTGTGTGCACAAATGAGTGTGTGTGCACGGATGAATGTGTGTGTGTGTGTGTGGTTATGACCATTTCGGGAAGGAATATTGCTCAATAAATACTAAATCTTCGGTTTTAAACCTACAAGAAAACCTGTCACATCTGTTTATTTGACAAAATAATACAAAAGAGGTTAAAACTCTAGTAACAAAAACACTTCCTGCAGTCAGTTGGGAGTTGAACAGTGGGAACCACCCATACCCCTCACCACGTGGCCGTAACACTGAGCACAGGTCTCTTAAGGAACCTGTACAATTCTCTTTTCACTTAAAGACAGAAAGGATTCACATTTCTATAGTGTTATGAACGCTGGTCTTTGTAGCATTATTGTTTTAAAAACTGTGTTTTTTAACGTACTGTAAGATGGAGTCAGAGATATCAGGTGACCTCACACCAACTCTGTTTAAAGACATGACAACAAGGAGCCCAGATCAAAGACTCTTTTGAAAAGCAGAGAATGCAGGGTTATAACACCTGACGGACAATGGGTTTCACTTTCCCGGACTCTCAGATTGTAAACAAGGAGCCAGTGGCTCTGAAAAAGGAAATGCAAATTGCAATTGCTAACACCTAGAAACAAAAGTGCTGTGGTCAGACTGGTGGGCTCTACATATTGAAAAAAAACAAATGACTATTGACCTTCTGTTTCTGGATAAATTCTGCAGACTTTGCGAAATCTGCAGGCTGTAAGGAAGACCGGAAAAGAATGACTAGCGGTGGGAGCTTCAAGGAAGAGAGAGAGTGGAGACCTGCTCTCGGAACACTGATATGGCGAAAGGCTGTGAAAGCTTGAACCTGATTTGAAAGTTGAGGTTTGTGGAGGAGGAAAAGACCGACAGGATTATCAGTGGTCACCTTATTCATGGAAGTCCCAGTCGAAAGTGCTCAGAAGAAGTGAGCAAAGAGGACATTGACTTTGAGAAGGTCTTGGAGATCCAACCCAATGCAACTGGGAGGAGTTTGGGACTTACAGCTGCAAAGCGTTTGCTTCAGGGAGGACTGTGTAACATAGAAATGTGGTGTGAAGTTTTCAAGTGTTTTAATGTCAAGAAAATGCATTTCTTTGTAATTTGGAATATTAGCAACTTACAAAGTATTATTTAGTTAATGGTGATCTTCAATTTAGTTGTTACAATAAAAGTGTTAAAACATGAAATCTTATCATGTAATTCTTTAAATTGGTCTGGCACATTTATATCTTGTGATTTAATATTAACGGTCTCACTGTGGTCATAACAATTGCTTATTTCACAACCTCAGAACATCTCAAAGCACTTTACAGCCAATGAAGTACTTTTGAAATGTAGTCACTGTTGTATCAGGCCCTTTACAGGTGAGCACTTTGTCCCACCCAATATTCAATGCTGCAGGCAATCAAGAAAATTCCTTCATGAAGAGTGGACTGAAGTCACATGAAGTCTAGTTTCAGGAATGGTGGAAGGTTCCTTTCTCAGAAGGGCTCCTTATGACAATTCAGCAGTTTTCATAGCCATTTTTAGTTGGATTTATTGGATTAACATCACAATTTGTCAAGGTCGGATTTGAGTTTAAGACTGCTGCTTGTTCAATCCAATAACCTCTCAATACCTATACAAATGTTGGAAACTCACAGTGGGTCATGCAGCATCCAAAGGAGAATGGAACAGGTTAATGTTGTAGATGAGATCCTATTTCAGAACTAAATACACAACACTGGGTTAAAAACAAGAAATGCTGGAAACACTCAGCAGGTCTGGCAGCATCTGTGGAAAGAGAAGCAGAGTTAACGTTTCGGGTCAGTGACCCTTCATCGGAACTGACAAATATTAGAAAAGTCACAGGTTATAAGCAAGTGAGGTGGGGGTGGGGCAAGAGATAACAAAGTAGGGCTAGATTGGACCAGGCCACATAGCTGACCAAAAGGTCACGGAGAAAAGGCAAACAATATGTTAATGGTGTGTTGAAAGACAAAGCATTAGTACAGATTAGGTGTAAATACACTGAATATTGAACAGCAGCAAGTGCAAACCTGAAAAAAAACAGTGGGTAAGCAAACTGAACAAACTAAGATGAAATTAAATAAATGCAAAAAAAGATTGTAAAGAATGTAAAAAAAAAAGGGAAGAAAAATTAACTAAAAATGAAAGTAAACTGGGGGACTGTCATGCTCTGAAATTATTGAACTCAATGTTCAGTCCGGCAGGCTGTAGTGTGCCTAATCGGTAAACGAGATGCTGTTCCTCGAGCTTGCGTTGATGTTCACTGGAACACTGCAGCAATCCCAGGACAGAGATGAGAGCAGGGGGGAGTGTTGAAATGGCAAGCAACCGGAAGCTCAGGGTCCTGCTTGCGGACTGAGCGGAGATGTTCCGCGAAGCGGTCACCCAGTCTCCGCTTGGTCTCCCCAATGTAGAGGAGATCACACTGTGACCAGCGAATACTGTATACTACATTGAAAGAAGTACAAGTAAATCGCTGCTTCACCTGAAAGGAGTGTTTGGGGAACCTGTGACTTTTCTAATATTTGTCAGTTCCGATGAAGGGTCACTGACCCGAAACGTTAACTCTGCTTCTCTTTCCACAGATGCTGCCAGACCTGCTGAGTGGTTCCAGCATTTCTTGTTTTTATTTCAGATTTCCAGCATCCGCAGTATTTTGCTTTTACACAACACTGGGTCTCCACTTGAAATGTGAACACAACTTTTTCTTCTCTGGATGCTGATGGTTTGTCATGGATTTCTGACATTACTGTATTGGTTATTTTACACTTCAGAGCCCATCTCATCAGTGTGCGCCCCAGAGCGCCAAGCCTTCACGATTGCTGATTTGTATTATGTAATCATCGGCATGCTCCTCACCATTTTCAGGTTCAGGATATTATGAGGAGTGCCTGTGATTTACCAGTGTACATTCCTGGTGAGTGAGTCTCCCCTCTGGGGCTATGATTGTTAAATCGACCCAGAGGGCTTCCATTTCCTGGGACACTGATACCAGTGCTGGAATAGAAGCAGCTGCTCTGCTGGGACGCACTGCACCTGAACCGAGCTGCGAAGTGTGAGGTCATCTGCTTTGCATAAATTACCTAGCACTGACAGCATAGAAAGAGGTCATTCAGCCCAACTGACCTATGCTGGTGTTTATGCTCCACACAAGCCTCCTCCAACCCTATTTCATTCAACCCTATCAGCACAAGCTTCCATTTCTTTCTCCCTTTTATGTTTTTATCGAGGTTCCCTTTAAATGCAACCAAGCTATTCACCTCAACTACTCCTTGTGGTAGCGAGTTCCACATTCCAACCACTATCTGGGTAAAGACGATTCTCTTGAAATCAGTATTAGATTTAGCAGTGACAATCATCTTTATAGCCTTTAGCTCTGGTCTACCCTACTAGAGTCAAAGAGGCATGGAAGGAGGACATTCAGCCCATCGAGTCCATGCCAGCTCTCTGTAGAGCAATCCAATCAGTCCAATTCCCTCCACAGCCACGTCAGCTTATTTCTCAAGTGCCCATCCAATTTCCTTTTGAAATCATTCATCAACTCTGCTTCTACCACCCTTGTAAGCAGCAAGTTCCAGGTCATTACCACTCTCTGCAAAAAAAGGTTTTTCCTCACATCCCCACTGCATCATTTGCCCAAGACCTTAAATCTGTATCTCCTAATGGTGTGTGTCAGCTAATGGGAACAGCTTTTCTTTGTCTAATCTATCCAAACCTGTCATAATTTTGGACACCATCAAACCTCCCACAATCTCCTTTGCTTCAAGGAGAACAACCCCAGCTTCTCCAACCTAACTTTGGAGCTAAAATCCTTCATCCTGGAACCATTCTGGTAAATCTCTTCTGCACCCTCTCAACGACCCTCACATTCTTCCTAAAGTGTGGTGCAGAACTGGATGTAGTACTCTAGTTGTGGCCTAATCAGAGCGTTATTAAGGTTCAGCATAACTTCCCTGCTTTTGTACTCAATACCTCTATTTATGAAGCCCAAGATCTCATATGCTTTGCTAACTACTCGCTCAATATGTCCTGCCACCTTCAAAAATCTATGCACTTGAAACCCCGGGTCCCTCTGTCCCTGTACACACTTTAGTACAGGCCCCATGCTAGTTAGTCTATATTGCCCCTTCCTTTCCCTTTTGCCAAAATGCATCACCTTACATTTCTCTGTATTAAACTTCATCTGCCACTTGTCTGCCCATTCTGCTAGCCTATATATATCCTGTTGCAGTCGACTGGTATCACCCTCACTATCTGTAACACCTCCAAGTTTGGTATCATCGGTACAAGTGGAAACAACTTCTCCATGTCTACCATATCAAACCCATTCTTAATCCTTAACACCTCTATCAGGTCCTCTACAGACTTCTTTATTCTACCAAAAAGAGCCCAAACCTGTTCAATCTTTCCTGATAGATATAACCTTCCCATTCTGGTACCATCCTTGTGAATGTATTTTGTATCATCATTCGCACCTCTATATCCTTTTTATAACATGGAGACCAGAACTGTTCACAATATTCCAATTGTGGTCTAAAGAAGTTTGATACAAATTAAACGTAACTTCTTTGCCTTCAATTTTACCCCTCTGGAACCAAACCCAGGGCTTTGTTTGCTTTTTTTTTTAATGGCCTTATTAAGCTGCGTTGCTACTTTTGGGGATTTGTGTATCTGTACTCCCAGAATGTACATTATCCCATGATGAATCATTAGCTACATGACATTAAATAGGTATACTATCTTCATTGCACCCATGTATAGAAACACATTTAAAATAGACAAATAGAATCCCATATCCACTGTCTCCACAGGAGCCAGTGTTTCAGCAGCTAAAGTACTTTCAACAACCCTTTTTATTTTCTTAGCTTCCCAAAGGACAACATTTCTCATTTTCACTGATCAGGAATATGCTGAAACCAGCTGCACTCGAATACCCATCTGGAAGATTAGCATGTAAGCATTGCTAAAAATGACTGGTTTCATGTTCTTTAGATCACTTAAAGATAGGAACTTAAGTTAGCATTGGGAATATACCCTCCAACCATCTGAAGCAAATTCTTTGCATGAACTGTGAAGATGGAAATGGTGTGCAGATCGCAAGCTGAGTGTGGAGATTTGAGTTTGGTGAGTGGGGATTTTATGTGTTATCTTTATAAAAGTTCAGTCTGCAGTTAGCATTTACCTGGGATTTACTCTCTAGATAAAGTAGGGTTAAGGAAATAAAGCAGGGTTAAGAAAGTAAAGTAAGTTTCTTACAGTCTTGGGCAGGGATTAACAGGCTCTACTGTAGAGTAGCTGATTAGTTATGTAACTGACCAGTCAAATCTGGTTGCTGCAGTTTCAGCTTCAAAAGGTATAAATACAGAGATCTGTGTGCAGCCTGCAAACGATGTGCAGAATGCAAGCTGAATGTGGAGATTTGAGTTTGGTGAGTGGTGAGTTCGGTGAAGGGGGCAGCGGTGCTCCATTTATCTACTTTTTTTCATACTTTTTTAACCCTCCAGTATTTGGTTCCTGCTTTGGTGCAGTGGAAGGAGCTGTTTGGTGAGTGCCTGGTAAGCTATTCTACTTATAATAAATAGTCTGTAAAGTTAAGGTATGGCAGGACAGCTCTGCAGAGTGGAATGTAGAGCCTGCAGTATGTGGGAAGACTTGAATGCACCACTGTCCTAGACAGACACATCTGCAGGAAGTGTCACCGGCTGCAGAAGCTTGCGCTCCGGGTTTCGAAACTCGAGCAGCAGCTGGAGTCACTGTTGTGCATCCACAAGGCGGAGGACTATGTGGATAGCATGTTAAGGGAGGTGGTGACACCGCAGGCTAGAAATATGTAGACAAATAGGGAATGGGTGACTGCCAGGCAGTCTAAGAGAACCAGGCAGGTAGTGCAGGAGTCCCCTGAGATGATCTCGCTCGCTAATCAGGTTTCCATTTTGGAGGGAGATGGTTCCTCAGAGGAGTGCAGTCAGAGCCAAGTTTGTGGCACCACAGGTGACTCAACTGCACAGGAGGGGAGGAAGAAGAGTGGAAGAGCAATAGTGATAGGGGATTCGTTAGTTAGGGGAACAGATCGGCATTTCTGCGGCAGTAAACGTGACTCCAGGATGGTGTATTGCCTCTCTGGTGCCAGTTTCAAGGATGTTATGGAGCAGCTACAGGTCATTCTTCTGGGGGAGGGTGAACAGCCAGAGGTCGTGGTCCACATTGGTATCAATGACATAGGTAAGAATGGGGATGGGGTCCTGAAAGCAGATTTTAGGAAGGAGATAAAAAGCTGGACCTCAAAAGCAGTACTCCCAGTCCCAAGTGCCAGTGAGCATAAGAATAGGAGAATTAAGCGATTGAACACGTGGTTGGAGAACCTGGTGTAGGAGGAAGGGCATCATATTTCTGAGGCATTGGTGGGTGGGACCTGTACAAGATGGACGGATTGCATCTTAACAGAACTGGGGTGAATATCCTGGCAGGGAGATTTGCAAGTGCTGTTGGGGAGTGTTTAAACAAAATTGTAAGGGAGATGGGAACCTAAGAGGGAGCTCAGATTGGAGGGAAGCAAAACTGGTAACTTGTCGGGGGTGTGTGAGCCAGGAGAAAGTATTAGAGAGGAATACTGGAGGAGATAGATAGCAAGAGAGTCGGGAATAATACATTATGAGGTGGGGTCGGAGGGTTAATGTGCATGTATGTGAATGCACGGAGCGTGGTTATTGGCGAGGTACAGGTGCAGATTGCCATGTGGAAATATGATGTGGCTATAACAGAGACCTGGCACAAAGAGCAGGACATGGTGTTAAATATTCCTGGATTCAAGGTGTTCAGGAAAGATAGGAAAGGGAAAAAAGTGGGTGGGGGGGTGGGTGGTGGTGGCAGTATTGATTAAGGAAAGCATTGCAGTGCTGGAGAAAAAGGATGTCCCAGAGGGGTCAAGGGCAGAATCAAGAACAAAAAAGATGCGATTACATTGCTCAGTGTTGTCAAAAGGCCACCAGCTAGTAGGAAGGACATGGAGTAACAAATGTGCAAGGAAATTACAGAAAGGTGCAAACATTATAGGGTAGTTCTAATGGGGGACTTAATTATCCAAATATAGGTTGGGATAATAGCAGTGTAAAGGGCAGTGAGGGGCAAGAGTTCCGAGAGTATGTTCAGGAAAATTTTCTGCAACAGTATGTTGCTAGTCCAATGCCACTGGAGGCACTGCTAGACCTGGTTCTTGGGACTGAGGTGGGCCAAGTGGATCAAGTATCAGTAGGAGAGCATTTTGGAGATAGTGATCATTGTATCATAAGGTTTAGGCTGACTATGGAAAAGGTAAAAGAGCAATCCAGGGTAAGAATAATTAACTGGGGGAAAGCCAACTTCAATGGGGTAAGAATGGAGCTGGACGAATAAATTGGAGTCAAAAGTTGGCAGGAAAACTGGTAGCTGAACAATGGGCTACCTTCAAAGAAGAGATAGTTCGGGCACAGTCAAGGTATATTCCCTTGAAGGGGAAAAGGAAGGCAAACAAATCCAGAGCTCCCTGGATGGAAAAAGAGTTGGAGATTATGATAAGGAAGAAAAAACGTGCTCATGACAGATGCAAGATAGAAAATACTATTGAGAACCAGGCTGAATATAGAAGGTCCAGAGGGGAAGTGTAAAAGCAAATAAGAGAAGCAAAGAGAGAGCATGAGAACAGACTGGCTGCTAGCATTAAAGGAAATCCCAAAGTTTTCTGTAGACATTTTAATAGTAATAGGGTGGTAACAGGAGGATTGGGGCTGAATAGGGACCATTAAGGGGATTTACACATGCAGGCAGAGGGCATAGCTGAGGTATTAAATGAATACTTTGCATCTGTCTTTGCCTGGGTTGCATCTTCTTCCTTGGTAATGTTGAAAGAGGAGGTAAGTAAGACACAAGAGGGGTTTAACATTGATAAAGAAGAAGTGTTAGATTGTCTGTCTGTACTTAAAGTGGATAAAACACCAGGGCCGGATGAGTTACATCGAAGGATACTGAGGGAAGTGAGGGTGGAAATCACAGAGGCACTGGCCATAATTTTTCAGTCTTCGTTGGACTCGGGGTGGTCCAGAGGACTGGCGAATTGCAAACGTTACACTCTTGTTCAAAAAAGGGTGTAAAGATAAGCCCAGCAACTATAGGCCAGTCAGTTTAACTTTGGTTGTGAGAAAACTTCTAGCAAAAATAATTAGAGACAAAATCAATAGTCCCATGGGCAAATGTGAGTTAATTAAGGAAAGCCAGCATGGATTTCCTGAGGGAAAATCATGTTTAACTAACTTGCTGGAGTTTTTTGAGGAGGTAACAGAGAGGGTTGATGAGGACAATGCTGTTGATGTGGTGTACATGAACTTTCAAAAGATGTTTGATACAGTGTCACACAACAGACTTGTGTGCAAACTTGTAGCTCATGGAATAAAAGGGACGGTAGCAACATGGATACAAAATTGGCTGAGTGACAGGAAACAAGGTGTAGTGGTTAATGAATGTTTCTCGGGTTGAAGGAAGGTTTGTAGTGGAGTTCCCAAGGGATCAGTGTTGGGACCCTTGCTTTTCCTGATATATATTAATGGCCAAGTGTACAGGGCACAATTTCAAAGTTTGCAGCTGATATGAAACTTGGAAGCATTGTGAACTGTGAGGAGGATAGTGTGGAACTCCAAAAGGACATAGACAAGTTGGTGGAATGGGTAGACAGGTGGCAGATGAAGTTCAATGCAGAGAAATGTGAAGTGTTTCATTTTGGTAGGAAGAACATGGAGAGACCATATAAAATAAAGGGTACAATTCTAAAGGGGGTGCAGGAGCAGAGGGACCTGGGCGTATCTGTGCATAAGTCATTGAAGATGGCAGGACAGGTTGAGAGAGCAGTTAATAAAGCATACAGTATTCTGGGCTTTATTATTTATTATTATTTATTTATTTATTTATTTAGAGATACAGCACTGAAACAGGCCCTTCAGCCCAGCGAGTCTGTGCGACCAACAACCACCCATTTATACTAACCCTACAGTAATCTCATATTCCCTATCACCTCCCTACACTAGGGGCAATTTACAATGGCCAATTTATCTATCGCCTGCAAGTCTTTTGGGGTATAGAGTACAAGAGCAAGGAAGTTATGTTGAACTTGTATGAGACACTAGTTTGGCCTCAGCTGGAGTATTGCATCCACTTCTGGGCACCGCACTTGAGGAAAAACGTGAAGGCATTGGAGAGAGTACAGAAAAGATTCATGAGAATGGTTCCAGGGATGAGGAATTTCAATTATGAAGATAGATTGGAGAAGTTAGGACTGTTTTTCTTGGAGAAGGGAAGGCTGAGAGGTGATTTGATCGAGATATTCACAATCATGAGGAGTCTGGACAGAGCAGATGGAGAGAAACTGTTCCAACTCATGAAATGATCGAGAATGAGAGGGAACAGAGTTAAAGTAATTGGTAAGAGAAGCAAAAGTGACATGAGGAAAAACTTTTACATGCAGTGAGTGGTTAAGGTCTGGAATGCACTGCCTGAGAACGTCGTGGAGGCAGGTTCAATTGACGCATTCAAAAGGAAATTGGACAGTTATATGAAAAGGAAGAATGTGCAGGGTTATGGGGAGATGGCAGGGGAATGGAACTGAGGGAGTTATTCTTTCAGAGAGCCAGTGCGGTCATGATGGGCCGAATGGCGGCCTTCTGTGCTGTAATGATTCTGTGATTTTATGCAGCATTTCATTGATCCATTGCTGAAAGGACTTTCAGCTGTGGGAGTCATGATCAGGATGTTCATCTTTCCACACATATCTCCGAACTTGTTATTGGCAAATTCCCCTCCATTATCAGTCAGAAACATCACTGGTTCCCCAAGTCCAGTCGTATCCATTTCTCCATAATTTTGTTTATAATTACCTTTTTGTCCTCACTATATATTATTGTAGAAAGACTAAATCAGATTGCCAGGTCTGTAAAATGTAGAATGAAAATATTTCTGTCTTTGTCTCATACCTTTAGATCCATGGAACTACCTGCCAATGGAAGGCATACAATAGGACGTGGCTGCATTCTCCAATACTTTTTACAAATTTCACACTTCTCACGAATCTCTTCTATTAGCCTTGTATATCATTCATCAACCACACCTGCATCCTTTAGCAGGATTTTTCATCTTTGACGAGCAAATTGCCGAAGTAACTTGAAGAAATCAGGTTTTGTTTAGTGGATACAATAATGTCCTGATTGGGTAAACTGCAGATCTACTGACTTCCCAAATATAATTGACTCATTTCGAGTTTCATTTGTGCCTTTTTCATCAAAGGTTTACTCAACAGCAAAGTTATCTCAATAGAGACAACATCAGTACTAATAAAATGGCTTCCTCCAGCTATTTTACATGGAATTATAAATCACTTTAGTGTCTTCAATGTGTTGTCATCACCAAACCTAAAGCAAGTAGTACTTAAATATTTCTTAATGCTGCGTCAATCCTCACTACTGAAGAATCTAGATATAACATTTTAACCAATCTGTTCCACATACTGTAGAAGTGCAAGCACTATCTAGCAGAGCACTGTTGAACGAGTCTACAACTGACGTCACAGGACTAAAACTCCTTGTGACAAAAGCAATTCATTCAGATTCATCATTATCGTTATTTGCCTCAGAATTCTTTGTGTCATGTGTTAGTTCAAGGATCGTGCCTCTGTGCTTTAGCCAGTTCATTGCATACTGAAACTTTGATTCATACCTGAAGCACCTATTAACTGTTCCTTGGGCATTCCTGGGATTCATTTGCCAATTATTGCAATTCTAATTCTGGCTTCTGCTGAAATAGCTAGATCTGCCAAAGGTGCTTTAATTCTCATTCCTCCTGTCTGCAACTCTTCCATCGTACTGACACCTGTATCTAGTATCTGGATCATTTTGAAATCTGGAAATCATTGAGTCCTCTTCTTTGTGCCACCGCAGAATTTCCCATTTGCAGGAAATTACTCATTCCCCAGGACTTTTCTTAAGGCAACAGACATCTGATCCAACAGGGAGTCTCTCTCTTAGAACCAAACACCAGTCAGAACCAGGAGCCTGACCATATGCGACACCCTAGCACAATCCAGCAATTTAAATGCTGATTCTGAACTAGGGATCTCTAAATTTAATTTCCTCAATCTTTTATACTGTATATCCGTTAAAGTTCATGATATATTCCTCCATTGAATAACCACCTTTTTTTCTGAAATCTATCAAATTCTGACCATGCCTTGTAGGCATTTAATAGATTATCATTCTTGTAAATTTTATCCAAGAATTCTAACAGAAGATCTAAACTTTCATCAGTATCAACTGACAGGCATCCAGCTCACAAAATAATTTATTTCTTCTTTTACTTCTGTTACGAAGCAATAATGCCAAGGGCATGCCTTGTTTCCTCTTTGGTGGGGTCGTAACCCATGTCCACTTATCCACTTCATTCTTCCATTGGTCATATGGTTCCGATTCCAAGAACAGAATGTTGGAGTGTTATCATACCCAAACAATTTACACATGCTTGCTTCTATTTCACACAATGGACACAAGGATTATAGACTTCTTTCTAATTTTTTTCTTTGTTTCCAACCATTACCGTCAGGCAACAATTCTTTATTACCATATTATTTTCCAGAAAGCCAGCTGGTAAAGCACTGGAGCCAATCTTTACTCAATTCAGCATTTATTTACAGAGTGAAACAGTACAAGCATACACCTCCTAACTGAACCTTACCAAAATCTCACTAAGTGTCTCTTTGGATATGCTCAAGTGAAACTCTAATTAATGCCCTCCACCTGCATATAACTGAACACAATTGAAATACACTTAACAATCTCATTCCCTCCCTTATCCCCTCCTTGTCCCTCATCCCCTCCCCGTCCCGAATCCCCATTTGATTTTGGACTGAGCACAAACTGCCGACTGTAAGAGCCAAAGGAAACAACAGAGCCTGCCAAATCATTTTGCGTTGATCTGTCTGTAGAGATTGGCTCCTCTGTGTTTTACTTCAAGTTCGTCTGAAGTCCTTTGCCTGCTCTCAAAAGGCTTGCTATGAACAAAAAGCACCTTTCTTGTGGTAAAAGCCAAGAGCTTTGCCAAGCTGCCCACAAGTCACTGTGGTTAACCGTAAACTAGGCACAGTACCCTTAACATGTTAAAGGGGCTGTGAGCTTCAGCTTGGGGCTGAGGCTCTTCACTTTAGCAATCTCTGGAATGTTTACTCTTTGTGACTCACATCAATGGGAAGCATTTTTTTTAACCTTAAACTAAATAGTTTATTTTTTATTAAATAAAAACAGAAGTGAATGCATGCTGGGATAGTGTGGAGAGAATTCCTTTGGCTCACAGTCAGATGTATTTGAAATAATGACTGAGACTGATATCTGGGCTGAGTTAGCTATTCTCAGTCAGGGTGGGGGTTAGACTCAATGCCCTGGGCAATACTTTATTCTGCTTTCTTACTTTACGGTGCATTTCTCCTCAAACAATGCAACAAAATGCTTTGTTTCACTTCATTCTCGGGATATGGGCAGCACTGACAGGTCGACACTTATTCCACAGTCCTAGTTATGATAAAACTTTTCAGGTCAGTTGAGAAGAGAGTTATGAGTCAATCACATTGGTGTGGGACTGGAGTCACATATAGGCTGGGTAAGGATAGCAGTTTCCTTGCCGAAAGAACCAACTGGGTTTATATGATAGTCCAACAGTTTTACTGATACTAGCTTTGTATTTGCAGATCATTTTGAACCTGAATTCAAAATGTCAAAGAGAAAGAAAGACTTGCACTTATACAAATATTTCATGCCCTCAGGAAATCCCAAAGCACATTATAGCCAATGAAGTAGCATTTTGAAGTGTAGTCACAGTTATAATGTTTGAAACGTGGCAGCCATTTTGTGCATAGCAAGCTCCCACGAACAGCAATTAGATAATAGTTTCAGTGATTTTCGTTGAGGGATAAATATTCTCCAGGACACTGGGGAGAACTCCCCTGATCACCTTTGAAAAGTGCCATGGGGTTTTTTCCATCAGTCTCTGTGACTGATTCTGCTCTAATAGTCAGGGGGACAGGTTTTACAATGTTACAATACTAACTCTCTCCTAGGTGGGTCTTGTTACCCTCCTGTCCCAAGGAGAGGTAGAATTAACTGCAGCTCTCGCTCTGCATCACTATCTGATGACACAGTGATGGAAAGTGTGAAAGGGAACAGGATTAGGCTTAGCTGTGATCTGTGCTACTGAACCACACAGCCTAGAAAATCACAGCTGCCTCCCCTGCCCTGTGCTGAACTAACTAATTTTCTCTGGCTGTGTTGGGGGACAGGCCATCTTGGGCCTTTTCTCCAAATTGTTATCGGGACAGTCCTGCTGGAAAGTGTATATGTGTGCATGGGTATTGGATGACCACATGATCAGGCTTGGCTAGGATGCCAAGCTCACTTACTGCCTGGAGTGGCCAATATCTGCTGAGGGTGCAGGATTGCCAACCCTCTAGGATTGTTCTGGAGTCTCCAGGAATTAAAGTTTGATTTCCTGGACACTGCTGTGAGCAAACTCGAGGGAGAAAATTCATATGGCATTAAAGAAAGTGGGCTGAATTTTTATAGCTCGCTGCTGAAATCGCGGAGGCTCGTTAACATGGAGGGGCGGGGCTGGACCGCCCGCCCCCTCCATGTCATTGGGAGTGGGTGCACTGTCCCCGGCAACGGCATCTGGTGCCACCACACAGGCGCCAACGCCATTTTTAAAGGACTTCACGCCCTTATGAGTCATCACAATTTTTAAAGAGGAATGGATGTGTGTGTTTCCTCTCATTTTTGTTGAATATTTTCATTTAGAGTTTGTTATTAGTGATGATAAAAATCGGAGCCCCTCTCCCATACCCCCGATGACCACATAATTTATTTATGGCCCTCTCCCGACAAATAAAACGTTTCTTCCCAAGCTGAACTTTCCCCCTCGAACTTCATCACCTTTGCCGTTCAACCCCTTCCCACCATCACCTCAGCCAATAGTAAGGGTTCTCCGCGCACCCTGAAACTTACACTCCTCCCCTTCCCCACCAGCATTACGCCTCAGATTTCCGAATGGAGATCCAAAGGCACGGGACATCAGGCCACCAGCCGGAATATTGGCGTGAGACGGCCGTTGCTGCAAGGTAAATAATTATTCATTCATTAAACTTTATTAACATATTTAAATTAAGGTTTTTGCACTACACAGCAAGGGGGCTGCCCCGAGGCCTCGTCACCACTGGTAAAATGGAGCGGGGCCTTCCCAGCCTCGAGGCCGTGGCGGGCCTTTCCCAGCAGAATTTTCCAGACCCCCCCCCCACCATGACCCCCGACGTCAGGGGCCTAATCCTCTCATTTTTGTTGAATATTTTCATTTAGAGTTTGTTATTAGTAGTGATAAAAATAGAGATGGAAAAAGACTGATTGGGCGGAGCAGTTGGAGGCATGAGGTTATGTGATGAAACCTGCAGGATATTCTTGGTGGTATTTTTCTGAACCAGTGAGGAAGGAGGCATTGCTGGATCGGGAATGAGGTGGGTCAGGTGGATCAAATGTCAGTAGGGGAACATTCAGGGAACAGTCATAATAGTATAAGGTTTAGATTAGTTATGTAAAATTACAAGAAGCAATCTATAGTTAAAATACTTAATTGGAGGAAGGCCAATTTCAATGGGTTGAGAACAGACCTGTCCCGAGTAAATTGGAATGAAAGATTTGCAGGCAAAACTTTAAGGGAACACTGGGGCCGCCTTTAAAAGGAGATGGTTCAGGTATAGTCGACGGGCATTCCCATGATGGGGAAAGGGAGACCAATCAAAGCCAGAGCTCCCTGGATGACGAGAGAGAGAGTAAGATGAAGCAGAAAAAGTCGACATTTGACACCTGCACGGCCATCCTGATAGAACCCTGTTTCATTTATTTAAAAAGTTAGTCTGTGTATTTAATCAACATAACATATAATTTTTAGCCTTTTAACTAATTACTGGTGGTTAGATTCTGTCTTGTTGGAGATGGTCATTGCCTGGCATTTGTGTGGCATTATTAGCCCAAGCCTGGATATTGTCCAGGTCTTGCTGCATTTCTACACGGACTGTTTCAGTATCTGAGGAGTCACGAATGGTGCTGAACATTGTGCAATCATCAGCGAACATCCCCACTTCTGACCTTATGATTGAAGGAAGGTCATTGATGAAGCAGCTGAAGATGGTTGGGTCTAGGACATAATCCTGAGGAACTCCTGCAGTGATGTCCTGGAGCTCAGATGCTTGACCTCCAACAACCACAACCGTCTTCCTATGCGCAAGGTATTGTCCAACCAGCTGAGAATTTTCCCTCTGATTCCCATTGACCTCAGTTTTGCTAGGGCTCCTTGATGCCACACTTGGTCAAATGCTGCCTTGATGTCAAGGGCAGTCACTCTCACCTCATCTCTTGAGTTCAGCTCTTTTGTCCATGGTTGAACCAAGGCTGTAATCAGGTCAGGAACTGAGAGGCCCTAGCAGAACTCAAACTGAGCATCACTGAGCAGGTTATTGCGAAGCAAGTGCTGCTTGATAGCACTGTCGACGACAACCTCCATCACTTTACTGATGATTGAGAGTAGACTGGTGGGGCGGTAATTAGTTGGGTTGGACCTGTCCTGCTTTTTGTGTAAAGGACATACCTGGGCAATTTTCCACATTGCCGGGTAGATGCCAGTGTTGTCGCTGTACTGGAACAGCTTGGCTCGGGGCAAGTTCAGGAACACAGGTCTTCAGTACTACTGCCGGAATATTGTCAGGGTCCATAGCCTTTGCAGTATCCAGTGCCTTCAGTCGTTTCTTGATATCACGCGGAGTGAATTGAATTGGCTGAAGTCTGGCATCTTTGATGCTGGGGACTTCAGGAGGAGGCCGAGATGGATCATCGACTCGGCACTTCTGGCTGAAGATTGTTGCAAGTGCTTCAGCCTTTCTTTTGTATTGATGTGCTGGTTTTCCCCATCATTGAGGATGGGGATATTTGTGGAGCCTCCTCCTCCAGTTAGTTGTTTAATTGTCCACCACCATTCATGAATGGATGTGGAAGGACTGCAGAGCTTGGTTCTGATCCGTTGGTTATGGGATCACTTAGCTCTGTCTATCGCATGCTGCTTACGCTGATTGGCCTGTGAGAAATTGAACTCAGAAATACCGGCACCGTCTTTGAACTGAAGTATTAACTGCCTGGAGACTTTAGCAACCCAGCAAGAGCAAGGTAACCAGCAAAAAAGGCCTGCAACTTTAATACTTACCTTCTAAGAGGATCCCACAGGTTTTCCTGAAAATTGCAGTCTTTCACATCTTGAACTATTAAAGCCTCTTTTTTTGAGTGAGTAAATGTGAGCATGGTTGGTATTGCGAACATTTCTTCAATAAATATTTAATCTTCTGTTTAAACTCACGAGAAAACCTGTCACTCTCTGTTTATTTGGATCAAAAAACACAGGGACTGAAACACCACTTGAAACAAAAACATGACCTGTGGTCAGTTAGGAGGTGACCAGTGGAAACCAGCCATGCCATTTGCCACCTGTCTATAACAGCTTGCAGAAGAGTCGGTAGCTGGGGACAGGTTTAAGGCCATCAGCAATAGAACCAGAAAGGAGAGGAGAACTTGTTTTACGCAGTGAGTTGCTGGGATCTGCAATGCACTGCCTGAAATGGCAGTGGAACCAGATTTAATAATAACTTTCAGAAGAGAATTGGATAAATTCTCGAAAAGGAAAAGTTTACGGGGCTATGGGGAAAGAGTAGGGGAATGGGATTAATTGTCACAGGCATGATAGGCCAAGTGGCCTGTTTCCATGTTGTTTGATTTGAGGCTCCCAGTAACATGTCTTTCTCTTCACCCTGCTACTCTTCCCAGGTAATGATTAATCATTGTTGACAGATAGTGGTGCAGAATGTGGACTGTTTGGATCAGCATCCTGTTGGTGTCCATCCGAGCTCAGCTATCCAGTGGAGGGGTGCTGGCAGCACACAGAGGTAAGGATTTATATTCTGAAATGAGATTGGGCACCACCTTTCTGCTCTCCAGTTCCCTCAGGATGTCTTAGGAGTAGGGGTCAGTGTCTGGGGAGCAGGGGTCAGTGTCCAGAGAGCAGAGGTCAGTGATCAGGGAGCAAGGGTCATTGTCTGGGGAACACCATCGGTGTCCAGCGATCAGGGATCAGTGTCTTGGGAGCAGGGGTCAGAGTCTGGGGAGCAGCAGTTCAGTGATCAGACCAGGAGTTAGTTATCAGCGATCTTGAACAAGGGTCAGTAACTTGGACCAAGGGTCACTGACCGGTGAATGGGTTCAGATCTAGTGACCAATGAATGTGATCAGGGGTCACTGACCAGTGATTGGAATCAGGGGTCACTGACCAGTGATTGGGATCAGGGTCACTGACCAGTGATTGGGATCAGGGTCACTGACCAGTGATTGGAATCGGGGGTCACTGACCAGTGATTGGAATCGGGGGTCACTGACCAGTGATTGGAATCGGGGGTCACTGACCAGTGATTGGGATCAGGGGTCACTGACCAGTGATTGGGATCAGGGGTCACTGGCCAGTGATTGGGATCAGGGGTCACTGGCTAGTGATTGGGATCAGGGGTCACTGACCAGTGAAAGGGATCAGGGCCTCCCACAACACTCAGACCATTAATGGAGATAATAAAAATCAATGTCCCTAACATCCATCCTGTGGAGTTTCACTGGTAACCAGTCTCCAAGCAGATCCTCAACCGTTAATAACCATTTACTGTAAATGAAGAATGTAGCCAGTTCTTAAACCACTGGAAACTCTTCCTACCAATTCATAGGAACATAGGAAGATAGGAACAGGAGTAGGCCATTCAGCCCCTCGAGCCTGTCCTGCCATTCAATGAGATCATGGCTGATCCGCAGCCTAACTCCATATACCTGCCTTTGGCCCATATCCCTTAATATCTTTGCTTCCCAAAAATCTATCTATCTCAGATTTAAAATTAACAACTGTTCCAGCTTCAACTGCTGTTTGTGGGAGAGAGTTCCAAACCTCTACCACCATTTGCGTGAAGAAGTGCTTCCTAACATCTCTCCTGAATGGTCTGGCCCTAATTTTTAGACTATGCCCCCTAGTTTTAGAATCTCCAACCAGTGGAAATAGTTTATCTTTATCTAGCCTGTCTTTTCCTGTTAATATCTTGAAGACTTCGATCAGATCACCCCTTAACCTTCTAAATTCTAGCAAAAACAGGCCTAATTTGTGTAATCTCTCCTCGTAACTTAACCCCTGTAATCCAGGTATCATTCTTGTAAACCTACGTTGCACTCCCTCCAAGGCCAATATATCCTTCCTAAGGTGTGGTGCCCAGAACTGCTCACAGTACTCCAAGTGGGGTCTAACCAGGGTTTTGTACAGCTGCAGCATAACCTCTGTGTGTTTATACTCCATTCCTCTAGATATAAAGGCTAGCATTCCATTAGCCTTTTTGATTGCTCGTGGCATTTTAAAGATCTATGCACCTGAACCCCCAAGTCTCTTTGGACATCCACTGTACTTAACCTCTTCCCATTTAGACAGTACCCTGCTCTATCCTTTTATGGTCCAAAATGGATAATCTTACACTTGCCCACATTGAAATCCATCTCCCACAGTATCTCTTTGCAATTTTATGCTATCATCTAGACTGTCTACAATGCCACCTAACTTTGTATCATCAACAAATTTGGATATATGGCTTACTATGGCCATCATCCAAGTCGTTAATGAATAATGTGAATAATTGAGGCCCCAACACAGATCCCTGCAGGACACCACTAGTCACATCCTGCCAATTGGAGTACTTACCCATTATCCCCACTCTCTGTCGCCTACCACTCAACCAACCTCCTAACCATGTCAATAATTTTCCCTCAACTCCATGGGCTTCTACCTTAGTTAACAGTCTCTTATGTGGGACTTTATCAAATGCCTTCTGGAGGTCCATATAAATAACATCCATAGACATTCCCCTGTCCACTACCTTAGCCACCTCTTCAAAAAATTCAATGAGATTTGTCAGGCATGACCTTCCCGTCATGAATCCATGCTGGCTATCCCTGATTAACTGAAATTTTTCTAAGTGTTCAGTCACCCTATCCTTGATTATAGACTCCAGCAACTTGCCCACCACAGATGTCAGGCTAACTGGTCTGTAACTTCCTTGGTTCACCCTTTCACCCTTCTTAAAAAGTGGAGTGACATGTGAAACTTTCAATGAGACAGACCATTTAAACATGGGGTAGTAATGGTGCTGACCATTTAAATATGGGGTGGGAATGGGACAGACCATCTAAGCGTGGGGTGAGAATGGTACAGACCATCTAAACATGGGGTGAGAATGGGACAGAACATCTAACAGCACTGTGGGAGTACCTTCACCACATGGTCTGCGGCGGTTCAAGATGGTGGCTCACCACCACCTTCTCTTGGGACCCCGGGATGGACAATACATACCGGCATTGCTAATGACGCCCATATACATAGAATGAATAAAATGGCACTCTTGTCACTAGTTCTGTGGGAGTGCTGTAGAAGGCTGAGGAATTAAAGGAAGATCATATGTGATGGGTCTGGCTTTCTCTGTCAGTTTCTGTGCTGCAGCATTCCTGACCTTGAGTGTTCTGTGCACTGAGGTGACAGCATCTTGGGGTAAGTTTTCGGTCAGCATTCAGAGTTAGATTAAATGATTCAGAATAAACGGTGGATTTAAACCAGAGATCAGCAAGCAAGTTCTAACTGGCAAAGAAGTTAGCAAACTATTTTGTTAGCCACACAGAAACCTTAACTTATAGTGAGGATCAGTTGAGGGTAGGGATCTCAACCTTAACATTCAGAGATTGTAGGTAAACATGTGGAGTGTACGTTTGAAGCTGTTCCTATACTGGGACATAAGAGGATTGGCGAGAAGGGGAGAGAGAGAAAGAAGTGGGAGAGCCAGATAGAGAGAGCAAGACAAAGAGGGAAACTGAGAGAGAGTTTATGGGGGATGGGGGGTGCAGAGAGGGGATAATGGCAGAGAGCGAGAGACAGTGGGAGACTGAGAAACAGACAGAGCAAGCAGAGATCCACAGAGACATAGAGGGAAACAGAGATTGAGAAAGAGACAGGCAAAGACAGAAAATGTGAGAAAGAGAGAGAGGGGGAAAGTGACAGAAAAAGAGAGACAGTGGGAGATAGATGGCAAGGAGTTTGTATGGGGACAGAGTGGGAGATGGAGGGAGAGCTCCTGGTGAGGGGGTGGAGAAGAAATGATGAAAAAGGAAGCCTTGTATTTAAACAACTCCTTATCCTATTCTCGAGAAACATTACGCAGAAAGTCACATCAAACAAATAACTTTGAGGTGCAGCATATGTTATGAGGGTAAATAGGGAAATGAAAGCAGGCCTTTGTATATTTAAAGAGCCAAACACCTGTATCAGGTGTGGGTTCTGGATGCCTTTTTTTTTACCTATTCCAATATGGAGGATGACGCAATCCAAGCTCCTAATGAGCATGTCCTTCCTGTTGGCCATATATTGAAGGCTTAGGCAGCTATTTTAGCTTATACACCCTACTGAGCCAGCGGCGATTGAGATGGCTTGGCCATATGAGCCGCATGGAAGATGACAGGATCCCCAAGGACACATTGTACAGCGAGCTTGTCACTGGTATCAGGCCCACCGGTCGTCCATGTCTCTGCTTTAAAGACGTCTGCAAACGTGTACGAAGTCCTGTGACATTGATCACAAGTCATGGGAATCAGTTGCCAGTGATCGCCAGAGCTGGTGGACAGCCATAAAGGTGGGGCTAAAGAGAGGTGAGTTGAAGAGACTTAGCAGTTGGCAGGAAAAAAGACAAGCACAAGGAGAGAGCCAACTGTGTAACAGCCTCGACAACCAATTTTATCTGCATCACCTGTGGAAGAGTCTGTCACTCTAGAATTGGCCTTTATAGCCACTCCAGGCGCTGCTTCACAAACCACTGACCACTTCCAGGCGCGTATCCATTGTCTCTCGAGATAAGGAGGCCCAAAAGAAAGAAAACCTGTGGAGGAGTCTGTCACTCTAGAATTGGCCTTTATAGCCACTCCAGGCGCTGCTTCACAAACCACTGACCACCTCCAGGTGCTTACCCATTGTCTCTCGAGACAAGGAGGCCAAAGAAGAAGAAGGCAGCTATTTAGTGCCCGATAAACACATGCATCATCTTGGAATTTCTTGCCATTGTATTTTGTCTGTTACATTTTAGGAATGCAGGATCCTTGAGTCAGTACTTTGCATCCTAGTCATAATAGATTTTTACTCTCTCTTTCCATTTCACAAGCTCATTGTTGGGTTAGGCACAGTTCCAGTCCAGTCAGAAAAACTGCTGCAAATTTATTTCAACACAGGGATGATCCATCCTTAATTGTAAAGCACCGTTTGTACAAGGTTTATCAGAAGATCCTCAACTAAAACACTGCGCTCAGTTAGCTTAGCCAAAGCCTGGCATGATCTTGGGATGTCGAAGCATACCTCCCAGTCCATATTGTGGATAACAACCCAAAGGCTATCCATGGAGAGCACAATAACCTCCTCAGTAATTACTCATTCCCAGTTAGGGTCACCAACGTTCCAGGATTAGTCCTGGTGTCTCCAGAAGGTAACAATTAATCTCCTAAGCACTGCCTCCAGAAAAATCAAAAGGGCACTTCAAAAATGTGAAATAAAAACAGAAAGTGCTGGAAATACTCATCAGGTCAAGCAGCATCTGTGGAGAGAGAAACAGAATGAACGTTTCAGGCCTTTGACCTTTCATCAGAATTTTCCACCCCACCAGCCTTCACATCCAAAGGATCATCCTCTGCCATCTCCAGCAAGCTGCCACCACCAAACACATCTTCCCTCCCCTCCCCTATCAGCATTCCGAGGGGATTGTTCCCTCCGCGACACCCTTGACCACCCCTCCATCACCCCCAACACCTCGTCCCCTTCCCACAGCACCTTCCTATGCAATCGCAGGAGGTGTAATACCTGCCCTTTTACCTCCTCTCTCCTCACCATCCATAGCCCCAAACAATCCTTTCAGGTGAAGCAGTGATTTACTTGTACTTCTTTCAATGTAGTATACTGTATTCACTGCTCACAATGCAGTCGCCTCTACATTGGGGAGACCAAACGCTGACTGTGTGACCTCTTTGCGGAACACCTCCGCTCAGTCCGAAAGCATGACCCAAGCTTCCAGTCGCTTGCCATTTCAACACCTCCCTCCCCCCGCCCGCTCTCGTGCCCACATTTCTGTCTCTGACCTGCTCCAGTGTTCCAGTGAACATCAACGCAAGGAGCAGCACCTGATCTTGCGATCAGGCACTCTACAGCCTTGCAGACTGAACATTGAGTTCAATAACTTCAGAGCATGACTGGCCTTTTTTGTATTTTCATTTTATTTTATGTTATTTTTTAACTATGTGCCTGTTTTACATGTAGACAGAGCTACTCATTACTCTGCCATTAACACTATCTCTGGACTAATGCTTTATCTTTCACCACAAGTATTAAACTCTCTTCGCCTTTGTCCAAGGACAGCTTTGTTATTTAATCTCTCCTATCCTCTGCCCTATAACACACCTTCCCTTTTGTTCTCTTCCCCACCATCACCCCCCCCCCCCCCCCCACTTCGCTTGCTTAAAACCTAATTCTTTTTTAACCTTTGTCAGTTCTGATGAAAGGTCACAGACCTGAAACATTAACTCTGCTTCCCCTCTCTACAGATGCTGCCTGACCTGCTGAGCATTTCCGGCACTTTCTGTTTTTATTTCAGATTTCCAGTATCTGCAGTATTTTGCCATTTACTTTGACCACTTTTGCTATTAGTTATAAAAATATTGGAGATGGAACAAAAGTTGCTTGACTGAGTCAAGAGTCACTCAATCAGGTAAAAAAGAGTTTGTTTGCTTTCCATGTGATGCAGGAAGATGTGTCAGGCAACCAATGGCAGCAGCATGGGGACAGGATGGTTGAAAGTAGCAGGGTCATGTGGTGACACCTCCAGGAATAAGTCCAACAAGAGTTGGTAACCCTAGTTCCCAGCCGGAGCCTCCGACCTGAACTTCCCGGCAGCAGATTGTGATTTCAGATGGTGTCGAGTGTGATCACTTGGGCAGTTCAGAGTGACAGCAATTCAAGCTGACAAGGGTTTCTGTTTGATCTTTGGGCTTATTACATTACCAGATATTATTTGATAAGGAAAACTCTGGTTTATAGGGAGCAGGGGATTAGTAATGGGAATGCTCGATGGCACTGAGCAGAACCAAACCTAAACATTACCTGTATTGAGAGCTGTGCTTATTGCCGTATTTGGCCTTTTATCTCCAGACGATACTGATACCTGCTGGGTTACAGTTCCAAAGCTCCATTCTTCGTATGTAAGCCTAGGCATCAGGTGCTTGGCAGACTATTCGATTGCAAGGACATCACTGTTTACTCAGGTCCTGTCATTTATCTCAGCCAATTTGTGTGAAGCAAGCTTGCACAAACAGCAATCACATTTTCCGACATTTCAAAAGTATTTCATTGGCTGTGAAACAGTTTGAGATATCCTGTGGTTTTGAAAGACACAATGTGAGTTGTTCCCTTCTATATGTAAGTGTAGATGGATGCAATAACAGTGCTTAGAGTCATTCATGGATCTTTCTTCTGCAGATATTCCGTGCCCTCGTGTACATGGCGATGGATGGAAGTTACAGAACCAGGAGCAATATGTTAATGTTTCAGGTAGAGTGCCTCACTTCAGAATCACTCACTAATTGTCAGCGTGGGCCACAATAACCCCTGACTTTTGCTGAAGGCCCATTCGCTTGAATCCTGTACCACACTGACATGACATGAGTTGGCAGCTGACACTGCCCACAGTGACCTCCTTGATTTCAGTCATCCCAGATTGGTACCTGCCTCTCAGATTTGCTGCATCACTCCCTAACTTCTGTCTTTGATGCCCTTGTACCCATTAAAACCATACCCCTCTCTCACCCAGGCCATTCCCCTTGTCATGACCCAAAGCTTCACTCCTTTAAGTCCTACAGACACAGATTGAAAGTTTATGACAGACAACTGGTTTAGCCATTCACTGCCAGATCTGACTGGACCACATCAAGTGTTATCAGGCCCTGCGGCTCAAACTGTTCACTATTCCAGGATCATGCTGGAACACAAAGAAAACCCCAGGCTTCTTTCTCTATTGTAAACTGTCTTCTTATACCCCTTGCCACTGCTCCCTCTGCACTCATTTCCAACAAGTGTGAGGAGCTCATGAACCTTTTTGTCTCTAAGATTGAAGCCATCCATTTAACTGCCTCTGTTGCTTCCCTCCCTGCCCCTAGCCCATCGAGTCAAACTTCCCCCAGCTTCCCCCTGCCCTAATCCTGAACTTGTATCTTTCTTTGCTTTCTCTCCTATTTTCCACCATTCCCTGTTCAAACTCAACTTGTCTTTGCAACCCACCTGCTCCTCCTTTGACCCGATTCCCACTAAACTGCTGACTACCCAACTTCCCTTCCTGACCCCACATTGCCTCATACTGTCAATGACTCTCTCTTCAGGTACTGTTCCCCTCCCTTTCAACCCAGCCATCATCACCGACTCCTCAGAAAACCACCCTTCACCCCTTTGTCCTTGGAGAATTTCACCCCATCTCCAACCTCCTTTTCCTCTTCAAAATCCTTGAATGGTTATCCTCCTTCCAAATGCATATGCATCTTTTCTGGAACTCCAAGTTTGAATCTCTCCAATCAGGTTTCTGCCCCCGCCAAAGTACCAAAACAGCATTTATCTAAAGCACAAAATGACATCCTGTGTGACTCTGATTGGAGTAAACTATCCCTCCTTATCATTCTCACCATGTCTGCTACCTTTGACCTCCTGCATTGTCCAACTCACTGGATTGCCCTGGCTCCACACTTATTTATCCAGTCATACCATTGAATGTTCAGTGATGACTTCTCTTCCCACTCCTGCATCGTTACCTCTGGAGCTCCCAAGGATCTGCATGTTTTTGGTATCTCTCTAGACTTGACTATTCCAATGCTCGCCTGCCCAGTGTCTCATTTTTCACCCTCCATAAATTTGAGCTCATCCAAAACTCTTCACCTGCATCCTAACTTATACCAAGTCCAGCAATGCCTCGATTTTAAAATTATCATTCTTGTGTTCAAATCCCTCTATGGCCTCGCCCTTGCTCCCACCTCTGTAACCTCCTCCAGTCCTACAACCCTCCAAAAACTCTGCATTCCTCCAACTCTAGCCTCTTATGCATCCTCACTTCCTTCACCCAATCATTGGCAGCTGTGCCTATGCCCTAAACTCTGGAATTCCCTCCCGAAACCTCTCTGTATCTCCACCTCTCTCCTCCTTTAACATGCTCCTTAAAGCCCTTGGACCAAGCCTTTAGGCCACTTCCTAATATCTCCTATGCTCCCATAATGCTCCTTGGGGCATTTTAATATTTTAAAGGAGCTCTATAAATGCAAATTGTTTTGCTTACTTTTCATTTTCCCAAAATTCACAATTCTACACAAGGGAAGTGGCCATATCTGAGGACCACTGAAATACAGAAGCATTTCAGGCTAAGTTCAAAAAGTTGCAACTCCCCTCCCCCTGCAGTTCCCAATGTCATGAATCATGTCGGTCAGTGAGAAAGGTGTTTACAGGAGTGTGTGCACTGCAGCACCCTCACACTAAAGTCATTGACAACTTCGACTGTGAGGCTCTCTCTTGGTAGAGGGGACATCAGTCTGTTCCGCAGCGCAGCTGTTTCACAAGACCATATCTTCCTGTTTCCTCTTCTGATGCACTGGGCTCAGAGTCAGGCCTACACCTGGACTGGAGGCAGCCCTGAGCCTCATGGCCGAGGCTTAGTTGTGATCCACATCTAAATTTCGGATGACAGCAGCTCCTTGATGATGTGTTAGTGATGGAGGCTGCAGTGGTCTATTGAACCCTCCAGATAGGATTGAAGGGGAGAAAGTAGGAAATTGTGGAAATCTGCAAAGCCCTGATGTCAGGACAGTTAACATTTATTAAAGCTCTGTCTTTCCTTTCAGGCTTTAATTTGCTGAGGAGGTTCTCCCTCTTTAAGACACCAGCGGTGAAGAAAATCCGGAATCCAACAGGATCTTTAGTTGTGAGATTAGGAAGATTATCACTCGTCAGACCTACTGAGTAAGTCCCAGTTTGTGTGATGATGGAAGCCGTGACTATACATCGTGAGTTGACAGCAGGGTTAGTCAAGTGCTGTGCTGGGGGCAAGTCTTAATGGAATGGCAGTTCAAAGTGACACAGTCCCCTTGAAAGGACTCTGGTGAAGTTGGGTTATTAGGGGAGAATTATAGTGGTGAATGTCCCCAGTGCGGGGAAAGGGGTGGTTGATTGTCGTAACTTTGATGCAAGAACTGTAGAAAATCTACAGCACGTTACAGCAGCTTCCCCCATAACCCCTCCGAGCAATACCAGGCTTTAGCCATGCCCTGAACCCTCACTAGGCCATTTTCATGAGGGGTCCCCAGATCGTTCCAAAGACCCCTGAAGTGATCAATCACATGACTCCCCAGTGACCCTGCAACATTGGAGGGGTCGGTAAAGGAGGCTAAGGAGCAGCACTTGCACCATGACGTGCCACGCCATGCATTTCCGGCCAGTGCTTTTACACGTGAACTTATAGCATTGTGCCATGTATTTGTACGAAATCTTGAAGGGCTCGCCCTGCTAACGGTCAGATTTCTGTCTCTCTTTCACACAGTGCTTTAGAGTAGCTGGTGGTAACAATGGAAACTGGCCTCCATTATGGAGTTTGACAGTGGGGATTGTCTATCGAAATCAGGCCAGTTAATTGATTAGGAAATTAGTCAGGACACTGAGCTTTCAGATTATCAAGGCACCAGCAGGTATCTGACTGTCTCGCAATGTGTGACAAACTGTCTAAAAGCATTTCATACAAACCACCCTACCTGCTGTGTGCTTTGATGGAGCAGTTGATGACACTGATTCCTGTGTGTGACCCACGCTCACACTCCTTTATCTGGGGAAATGCTTCTCTCTCACTCTGCATCTAGGGAGACCCCTCTCTCGCACTCTGTACCTGGGGAGATCCCTCTAACCCTTCAGGATCTCTTGAAGTGAAGAACTGTGAAATTCTCCTTTAATCATTAGTTATTGCAAAAGATCTGAATTCTGGATGAACTATAATAAATATCATCTTTACGCAATGTTTCATCTTCCATGTCTACAGCAGAGAGTTTCATCTTGTAGTCCTGTTGTTCCTTACACTCAGTTAGAATAGTCTTTTAAAAGATGTGGACTGCCTTCAGTTTTATTCTTTCTGTGTAGTTTTCTTAAGGAACAGACTTCTGTTCATTTCTTAACCTGTAATAAATCTAACTCAGTAGTTTAGCCTGTATACAATGGTATTTCTCACCTTTCAAATGAGAAAGAAGAATGTTCTTTAGGCATCATTTGTCGTCTCCAGTGAGCATCATTTTGTGATTAGGGTATAATTGTTAAGTGGGCTATGTTTCTCTGTACACAGCATATACAAGGGCCAGGTTTTAGTTCATAAAAAACTCAATTGCTTACAGAACCCATAAACATACAAATGTGGTTGAAACAATTCTTGATTCAGGAATCGCTCCTTTAGAATGGACAATTGCACGAGTCATTCTGCTAGTTAAAAAAGGTGAGAGAGGTAAACCAGAGAATTGTAGACCAGTTAGCTTAGCATCTGTTGTCAGAATCAATAATTAAAGATAGTGTGACAGAACGTCTTGAAATTTTTCAGCTGATCAGAGAGAGCCAACATGGACGAACCTGATTTAATATTTTTGAAGAGGTAACTGAAGTAGTGGACAGGGTAATGTCTATGGATGTTATTTATATGGACCTCCAGAAGGCATTTTATAAAGTCCCTCTTTAAGACACTCTTAGCTAAAGTAGAATCTCATGGAATTGAAGGCAAATTAATGATCTGGTTGTGAAATCGGCTAAGCGGCAGGAGAAAGAGAGTCGAAAAGAGGAATAAGGTGCAGAAAAGAGCGAGTGTTGGATAGTACTAGAGAAGGAACTTGTACCTTATTAGAAAGGAGCAGACTAAGTAGAACTACGAGGAAGATGAAGACTGGCTTAGAATGCATGTATGTAAATGCACAAAGTGTGGTGAATAAGGTTGGTGAGCTACAAGCACAAATAACTGTGTGACAATATGATGTCATGGCAACAATGGAAACATGGCTTAAAGATGGTGAGGTATTGGTGCTTAATATTCAAGCGTGTAAAATGTTTAGAAAAGATAGGGAAGGAAAAAAAGGAGGTGGGGTGGTGGCACTGATCAGAAAAGACATTGTAGCGTTGGAAAAAAGGAATGTCCTTGAAGGAGCAAAGACAGAATCTATTTGGCTAGAGTTGAGAAGCAAAAAGGGTGCGATCACCCTACTGGGGATATACTTTAGGCCTTAAAATAATGAGAGAGGGACAGAGGAGCAAATCTGCGGGGAAATCACAGCAATGTGCAAGATCTATATAGTAGTGATATTGGGGGACTTTAATTACCCAAATATCGACTGGGATAATGTTAGAATAAAGGGAAAGGAAGGGGAGGAATTTCCGAAATGTGTTCAGGAGAACCTCTTTGACCAGCATGTTCTCGGAGGGAGGCATTGTTGGATCTGGTGCTGGAGAATGAGGTGGGCCAAGTGGACCAAGTGTTTGTGGAGGAAACTTGGGAAGGAGTGATAACTGTATCATAAGGTTTAGATTAGCAATGAAGAAGAGCAAGGAACAATCTGAAATAGAACGTCGAAATAGCCAGGATAAAATGGAACAAAATGTTGACAGAAAAAACTATAACGGAACAATGGGTGCTCTTTAAGAAGGAGAAGTTTCAGCTACAGGCTGAGTCCATTCCAACAAGGGTGACAGGAGAACCAAAGTCAGGGCTTCTTGGATGACGAGGGAAATAGGGAATATGATGAAATAAAAAAGAGGATGTATGATGCACGTCAGCTGAATTCTTCAAGCGAGGTCCAGACCAAATGCAATAAGTTGAGGGGGGAAGTGAAGAGGAAAATAAGACAGTCTCTCTTTGTCAATGTGTATAGAATGGCAGTTAACATTAAAAGGAACCCAAAAATCTTCTACTGGCTTGTAAATAGTAAGCGGGTTGTAAGAGGTGGGGTGCGGCCTATTTGGGACAAATATATATATAAATGACTTGGATATTGGAATAAAAAATAAAATATCAACATTTGCTGATATCAAACTTGAGCAGGCAGTGAGGATGATACCAATCGACTGCAACAGGACGTCGATAAGCTGGCAGAATAGGGAAAAGCAATATAGACTTAATGGCTAATGACATGGTTCTAAAGTGTATACAAGGGCAGAGGGTTCATGTGCATTGTCATGAACACGTGCTGTGCAGAATGATGATTCTTAATCCATCGGTTGGAAACCTGAATGAAACGTTTTTTTTTAAAGGAGATAAAGAACTGATAAGGTGATTGCTAGCAGCTAAAATGGCCACCACAATTTGCATCAAAATACCCTACGTACCAAGGTATTGAAGTGGAGATGCATGTCTGAATATCTTTCATCCCGAACAATGAATTGAGCATTTTGAATGAGCTACCTGCCTCACTTCCATTAGCAAGACAGTCAGAGCCACCTTGGAACATTAACACTAGTGGAGATGAACTCCTCAAGGGGTAAACACTGAAACAATGAGACCCAAGAGAGATTGGATTTCTTAGACTTGGATCTCATTAAAGTGCAAATGAGAGAATACGCTGGAGCAGCATGTGACTGACACCACCCCCCCCCACCCCCTTCCAATATCTGGGTGAAAACTTGCAGTTTCGTCTTGCTACAGGTGACAAGTTCCTGAGTTTTTGCCCAGTGCAGGACCCAAGGAGGGGTCTCTCTCTCTCTGTCCAAGTGACCTTGGATGTTCCAGCCCTGTCTGCTGGCTGCAAAACCTCCAAGTCTACCATTGCTTCAGACGGAGACTCCAGGAAGAATACCAGCTCATCGCTGTCGCCAAGAAACCCCCAAACCAGTGTGGCTACATATACCAGCCAGGAACTTTAGGACCACGACTTCAGCTGGAAGACAACTGGATTACCAGACTTCACAGACTATATTTTTTTTATTTAATCTGGACTCTAATCCAACCAATCTATTCTCCACTCTGTAACCTATTTGTGTGTGTGTGTGTTCGCATGTGTGAGAGAGAAAGTGAAAGTTGGAGTATAGCTTATTAATTTTACTTAGATAAGATTTTGGTTTTAAGTACAATAAACTAACCTATTTCTTGCTTAAACTCAAGAAAACCTGTCTGGTTCTTTTATGATCATAGCACAAAAAGGGTGAAACACTCACTGAATTGGTGAGCATAATTGTTTAAAAGAAATAAATCCTGGTGTGATCAAACAAGGAGAGGGACAAGAGGGGAGCCTTTTGACCCCTGCTCATCTGATCGTAACAGAAATTTGGGGCCTCGCGTCTGGGATCAAAAGCCAAAGACAAACGAGAAATTGGAAGTGGGGAACTAAATTGATCCCCAGCAAAATTTTAAAAACTTCGATCACAGGTTATCTTGTGGTTTTCAGTGCTAGAGTACTAAAATGTCCACATTCGAGGCCAGTACCTTCCTAGACCAGAGCGAAGTAACTTGGAGAAGGTTAAAAGTCCGATCTGCTGAAGAGTTAAGGAATGTAGCTGGGCAGCTACAGATTACTATCTATCCAAAAGCTAGGAAACCTGAAATCCTAAAACTTGTAGCCAACCATTTTGCACTTGACACTGAGGAATCAGAGACTGGTTTAGAGTTGGAAACAAAGTAACATTAGCTAAGATACAGCTGGAATCGAGGAGACTAGAATTAGAATTCCAGAAGGAGAGAGAGGAGAGAGAATATCAGGAAAGGGAAAAAGAAAGAGCTTTCCAAAGGGAGGTAAGGAAGCTCAAACTAATTAGGGAACTAACTAGGACTTAATGCACCCAGTGAAGGCACCACTAGTGAGGGAATTACCCCTAGCTCAGGACTGAGTGCTGAACTCATAACATTCTCCCAATTGATGCCAAAGTTCAATGAGGGGGATGTGGAAGCATTTTTCATCTCTTTTGAAAAGCTTGCAAAACAGCTGAAGTGGCCAGCAGACAGCTGGACCCTGTTATTGCGGAACAAACAAACAGAAAAAGCCCATGAGGTTTATTCACTGTTGCCTGATGAGAGTTCATCAGACTGATATGTCCAAAAATGTTATCATGAGTGCATACAAGCTGATACTGGAGGTGTACCACCAAAAATTCCAAACCCTCCAAAAGCAGCCCGAACAAACTTAGCTCGAGTTTGAAAGAGTGTAATCAACTCGATTTTGACCAATGGATATGGGCACTCAAAGATACAGCCCACACATAAAACCACAGAGAAGTGATCCTTCTCCAGGGTTTCTCACTTCCCCTGTCCATTAAAACCCACGTGGAGGAACAAAAGGTTCCAAGAGCCAGGCAGGCAGCACACCCGGCTGATGAATTTATGCTTGTCCACAAGTACTTACCCCAAGGGAAACCTTTCCCTAGTCACCCCCAAAAACCCGAAAAGGATAAAAGGTGGGAGGGTGACAGGCGTCTGAACAGTCATGGGTAAGAAGGGAAAGCTGGACACACAGGGGGCCTTGCTCAGGCCAAAAAGGACAATGCTGAGAGCAGGAGTGATGCCTCAAAGCCTGTGTGTTTGCATTGTAACTAGGCAGGTCACTTTCGAGCTGACTGCTGCAAGTCACGGGGAAAACCTGTCAGATTAATCGGGGCACACTAGATCAGTGCAGGAAAAGGGGCCCTGATGGAAAGCACAGCAGACCAGGGTATTGCTTTAACTGTGGCAGTCAGACCCAGTAAACATGTCATGAGAAAACTTAAACATAGACATAGAGAGTTACCAGGATTTTGTGTCCAAGGAAAAGTGACCCCATACTCGTCAAGTGAGGCGAGTAAGCCCATTGTCATACTTAGAGATTCAGGACCATCCAATCCCTTCTACTGGGAAAAGGCATGAATGCTTGAGTGCTAGTAAACGGTATTGGAGGAAGGTATATGTCCATACCCTTACACCGGGTGCACCTGGAGTGTGGCCTTGTTTCAGGACTAATAACCGTAAGGATTGTTCCTAGTTTACCTGTGGATGGTTTCAACCTGCTCCTGGGTAATGATCTGGTGGGGGGGGGCGAAGGTGGTAGCTTACCCAGTGGTTTTAGAGAGACCAAACAAAGTCAGGGAGACAAAGCACTTACAGGAGAAGGTCCCTGGCATTTCCCTGACTATGGCCAAACAGGCTCTGTCAGAGGAGGCTGAACTGGCACTGTAGACAGATGACCCTGTTGTCTGGTTATCCAAAACCTCCTTTGGGAAGTTAGAGGATCCAAAGGATGTGTTAAAAGGGTCTTTTTTGGTTGAGGCTCAGCAAGCCGACCCAATGTCAAAAGAGTTAGGACAGACTGCCCAAACTGAAGCTGAAAGGGAGTCCCAGAGTGCTCCTATTTAAAGAATGAGATGCGGATGAGGAAGTGGCGATATCCTGACAGACCTGCGGACAAAGAGTGGGCAGTGGTCCAGCAGTTAGCGGTGTCACCAAGTTACCGTAAGGAAATACTAAGAATTGCCCATGAACTTCCGATGGTTGGACATGGTATACGAGAAACCCAAGCCCACATAAGACAGCATGGGAACTTGCAGGTGGTGGTGTTCCCATGCATCTGCTGCCCTCGTCCTTCTAGATGATAGAGGTCGTGGGTTTGGAAGGTGCTGTTGAAGGACCCTTGTTGAGTTGCTGCAGTGCATCTTGTAGATGGTACACACTGCTGCCACTGCACCAGGTAAATGTTAAAGGCAGTGGATGAGGTGTCGATCAATCAGGCTTCTTTGGCCTGGATGGTGTTGAGCTTTTTGAGTGCTGTTGGAGCACTACTCATCCAGGCAAGTGGGGAGTATTCCATTACACTCCTGACTTGTGGATAGGCTTTGGGGAGTCAGGAGGTGAGATACTCACTGTAGAATTCCCAGCCTCTGACCTGTTCTTACAGCCACAGTATTTATGTGGCTGGTCCAGTTAAGTTTTTGGTCAATGGCAACCCCAAGAATGTTGATGGTGGGATATTCAATGATGGTAATTCTGTTAAACTTCAAGGGGAGATAGTTAGAATTCCCCTTGTTGGAAATGGTCATTGCCTGACACTAAATGCCATTTATCAGCCCAAACCTGAATGATGTCCAGGTCTTGCTGCATTTCTACGTGTACTGCTTAAGTATCTGAGGAGTTGCAAATGGAACTGAATATTGTGCAATCATCAGCGAACATCCTCGCTTTTGACCTTATGATGGAGGGAAGGTCATTAATAAAGCAGCTGACGATGGTTGGACCTAGGACACTACCCTAAGGAACTCCTATAGCGATGTCTTGTGGCTGAGATGATTGGTCTCCAACAACCACAAGCATCTTCCTTTGTGCTAGGTATGACTTCAACCAGTGGAGAGTTTTCCCCCTGATGCCCATTGACTTAAATTTTGCTAGGGCTCCTTGTTGCCACATTTGGCCAAGTGCTGCCTTGATGTTCAGGGCAGTTACTCTCACCTCACCTCTGGAATTCAGCTCGTTCAATGGCCGTGGCATTGAACAAATATTTTGTGTCTGCCTTCACAGTAGAAGACGTAAGTTTCATACCAGAAATAAACAGTAACCTAGGGGTAAAAAGAGTAAAGAAATTAAGGAAATTAATATCAGCAGAGAAAAAGTATTGGAGAAACTTAAGGGACTAAAATCCGACAAATCCCTGGGACCTGATGGCCTACATCCTAGAGTTCTAAAAGAGGTAGCTGCAAAGATAGAGGATGCACTAGCCATGATTTTTGAAAATTCCTCAGATTCAGGAACAGTCCCATCAGATTGGAAGTTGTCAAATGTTACACTACATTTCAAGAAAGGAGGGAGAGAGAAAACAGGGAACTACAAGCCCTATCAGTCTACTCTCAATCATCAGTAAACTGATGGAAAGTGTCATCGACAGTGCAATCAAGTAGCACTCAATTTGGGTTCCGCCAGGGCCACTCAGCTCCTGACCTCATTACAGCCTTGGTTCAAACATGGATAAAAGAGTTGAACTCAAGAGGTGAGGTGAAAGTAGTGCCTTTGACATCAAGGCAGCATTTGACCGAGTATGGCATCAAGGAGCCCTAGCAAAACTGAAGTCAATGGGAATCAGGGGGAAAACTCTCCGCTGGCTGGAGTCATACCTAGCACAAAGGAAGATGGTTGTGGTTGTTGGAGGTCAATGATCTGAGCTCCAGGACATCACTGCAGGAGTTCCTCAGGGTAGTGTCCTAGGTCCAACCATCTTCAGCTGCTTCATCAATGACCTTCCTTCAATCATTAGGTCAGAAGTGGGGATGTTCGCTGATGATTGCACAATGTTCAGCACCATTCATGACTCCTCAGATACTGAAGCAGTCCATGTAGAAATGCAGCAAGACCTGGACAAAATCCAGGCTTGGGCTGATAAGTGGCAAGTAACATTCATGCCACAGAAGTGCCAGGCAATGACCATCTCCAACAAGAGAGAATCTAACCACCTCTCCTTGACATTCATTGGCATTACGATTGCTGAATTCCCCCACTATCAACATCCTGGGGGTTACCATTGACCCGAAACTAATCTGGAGTAGCCATAAAAATACCATGGCTACAAGAGCAGGTCAGAGGCCAGGAATCCTGCAGCGAATAACTCAACTCCTGACTCCCCAAAGCCTGTCCACCATCTACAAGGCACAAGTCAGCAGCATGATGGAATACTCTCCACTTTCCTGGATGGGTGCAGCTCCAACAACACTCAAGAAACTCGACACCATCCAGGACAAAGCAGCCCTCTTGATTGGCACCCCATCTACAAACATTCACTATCTTCACCACCGTCGCACAGTGGCCGCAGTATGTACCATCTACAAGATGCATTGCAGCAACGCATCAAGGCTCCTTAGACAGCACCTTCCACGACTAGAAGGGCAAGGGCAACAAATGTTTGTGAATACCACCACCTGCAAGTTCCTCTCCAAGCCACACACCATCCTGGCTTGGAACTATATCGCTGTTCCTTCACTGTCGCTGTGTCAAAATCCTGGAACTCCCTTCCTAACAGCACTGTGGGTGTACCTACCTCACATGGACTGCTGTGGTTCAAGAAGGCAGCTCACCACCACCTTCTCAAGGGCAGTTAGGCATGGGCAATAAATGCTGGCCTGGCCAGCGACGCCCACATCCCATGAATAAATTAAGAAAAATCTAAGTTTGCTGATGATACAAGGGTAGGAGGAAAGGTAAGCTGTGAGGAGGACAGAGAGACTGCAAAGAGATGTAGACAGCTTAAGTGAGATGGCAGATGGAATATTATGTAGGGAAGCACGCAGTTATTCACTTTGGTTATAACAACAGAGAAGCAGAATAATTTTTAAAAGTGGTGAAATTTGTAAGTGTTGATCAGATAGACTTGGGTGTGCTCGTACAAGGAATGCAAAAAGTTGGCGTGCAGGTACAGCAAGCCATTCGGAAGGAAACTGGCACGTTGGCCTTTATTGCAGGGCGATTGGAGTACAGGAATAAAGAAGTCTTGCTGCAATTGTACAGGGTTTTAGTGAGACAACATCTGGTGATTGTGTGCAGTTTTGGTGCCCACATTTAAGAAAGGATATACTTGCATTGGAGGCAGTACAGCATAGTTTCACTAAATTGGTTCCTGGGATGAGGGGGTTGTCGTATGATGAGAGGCTGAGTAAATTGGGCCTATATTCTCTGTAGTTTAAAAGAATGAGAGGTAATCTCATTGAAATCATATAAGATTCTAAAGGGGCTCGATTGGGTAGACATGGAGAAATTGTTTCTGCTGGTCGGTGAATCTAAAACACTGGGGCACAGTTTCAGGATAAGGGGCTGATCATTTTACTCGAAAGGTTGTGAATCTTCAAATTCTCTATCCCAGAGGTTGTGGGTGCTCCATCATTGAACACATTTAAGGTTGGGATAGACAGATATTTGGTCTCTCAGGGAATCCAGGGATATGGATAGACAGGAAGGACCTGTTTCATCTCGTGGAGAGGTCAATTACCAGGGGTACAGATTTAAGGTAATTGGTAGGATGTTTAGAGTGGACATGAGAAAAATCTTTTTCACCCAGAGGATGGTGGGTGTCTGGAATTCACTGCCAGGAATGGTGGTGGAGGCTGGACTCATTTATAAGGTATCTGGACATGCACCTCAAGTGCTGTAACCCAAAAGGCTACGGACCAGGTGCTGGAAGGTGGGATTAGAATGGGCGGCTAGTTTTTTTTCATCCGGCTCAGACATGATGGGTTGAATGGCCTCTTTCTGTACCATAACTTTTCTATGGTTCTATATGGCGAGTGGCCGGGAAAGTGGAGTTGAAGCCTAAGATCAGTCATGCTCGTTTTGAGTGGCAGGACAGACTCGACAGACCATATGATCTACTCCTGTTCCTAATTCTTGTGCTCTTTTGTCCATGTTTGGACCAAGATTGTATTGTGGTCTGGAGTAGAGTGGCCCTGGAGGAAACCAAACTAAGCATGATTGAGCAGGTTATTGCTGAGTAAGTGTGTTTGATAGCACTTTTGATGACACCTTCCATCACTTTGCTGATAATTGAAAGTAGATTGATCGGGTGATAATTGGCTGGATTGGATTTGCCCTGCCTTTTGTTGACAGGATGTACCTGGGCAATGTTCCACATGGCTGGGTAGAGTCAATGTTGCAGCTGTACTGGAACAGCTTGCCTAGGAGCACAGTTAGTTCTGGAGCATAAGTCTTCAGTACTACAGACGGAAAGTTGTCGGGGGCCCATAGCCTTTGTTGTATCCAGTGCCTTCAGCTGTTTCTTGGTATCGCATGGCGTGAATCAAAGTTAATTTTTAGAGAATGCTGAGAGCAGTTAGTAACATCACTGCTTCAGTTGTGTCTCACAGACTGACCAGCACGGGTTCATGTTAATAAGTGTGCCACAGGTTTGTGCTAATACTCTGTTTAATTCTGCATGTGTGTGTTTGGGTGGAGGAGCGAGCGCTAGGACCTGGGTTCTGGTCTGGCTCAGATCAGTAGATATTGTTTTAATTTGCTTTTAAGAGACCTCTAGTTGTACACTTGGATTGATATCAATTTATTCTGAAACTTATATCTTTGAAAAGCTTTGGCATAAAAATCCATACATACCAACTGGCAAACAGCTGCGAAAAATCTGACAACTCAAAAAAACAATGTTAAATGTCTTCTTCCTTGAACTCAACCTTTCAGCAGCTCAGAATCCTCTTCACTTTGCTGTTTGTGCCTTCTCCCTCTCTCCAGGACACCCACCTCTCCTGTTCCCCTTGATCATCTGGTCAGGAAGGGGCAACTGATTGCCACATGGATAGGGTCATGTTTCATTGTATTAATCCCTGGTGTTGGCTGCAACCAGGCACTGTTACACTCAGCCAACTGTACCCCTTCACCCTGCCAACTGTACCCCAAACTCTGTCAGCTGTGCCCCTTCACTTTTCCAACTATACCACTCCACTCTTCCAGCTGTACCCCAAACTCTGTCAGCTGTGCCCCTTCACCTTGCCAACTGTACCCTACACTCTGGCAACTATTCCGTTACACTATACCCTAACCCTAACACTGTAAGCCTGCCAACTGTACACATACACTTTGCCAAATGTCCCCCAAACTCTGCCAACTGTACCCCCACACTCTGCCAGCTATACCCTTAGTGTGCTAATTGTAACCAGTCACACTGCCAACTGTAAACCTGGTCAACTGTACCCCCACACTCTACCAATAGTGCCCCTTCATTCTGCCAACTGTACACCTACACTTTGTGGACTCTACCTCTATAAGCTGTCAACTGTGCCCCTTTTATAGAATCATAGAAATTTACAATATGGAAAGATGTCATTCGGCCCATCGTGTCCGTGCTGGCCAGCAAGTAGCCAAGTACCTCTACACTCTGCCAACTGTTTCCCTACACTGTGTCAGCTCTACCCCTCCCCATTTGTCCATCCCACTCATTCACTGTCAGTGGAAATTAAAATGGGGCAAGATGTGTAATGGGTGGTTGAATGGCTATCACCTGTTTGATGATCACCAAAAGTCATATTTTCTCCCAATCAGTCTTGGTGAGCTTGCTGGGGACTAAAAGGATGATCACAAGAGAGACAAGACCTCCCCACACCAATCCAACATCCGGTCTGCGTTTCACAGGCTGCCGTTGCTATGGCTTCATGAGATTTACCCACTCACTGTACAAACTGAGACTGCTGGCATCACTGCTGGGTCAAAGGGGCAATGCCAGGTAGCACTGCTGGGCAGGTTGGGTGAGGTTTCCTCAGGAATCAATGCTGGGCATCAGTGCAGGGCAATTCGGTTCCCCAGTGCTGAGATTTCCTCAGCTGACTCTACAGGACTCCATTTGGCTTTGTAGAATTTTCTATGCAAATGATCTGTCACAGCCTGCCAGCTGTGATTTTCCAGATGGCGGAGAATCCCAATTGACATCATTCTTATGTCTTAACAATTTATCTATTTCAACAATAAATAGCAATATAAAATAAGGAAAGACACTGAGATTTCAGATTGGGTATAAAAACAAGAACTGCTGGAAATACTGAGCAGGTCTGGCAGCATCTGTGGAGAGAGGAGCAGGGTTAGCATTTCAGATCAGTGACCTTTCATCAGATTGGGTAGTTCAGTAATCTATCTTGTACCTCGGTCCAGAGGAACCTGAATTGTGGTGAGAACTGGGGTCCGGCCTCAGGTATCTTTAGGTTGTGGCGATGTTGGAGATCAAGTTTGAGATGCAGCAAACAAATGCATTATGTATAAAAAGAATTCATCAATTTTCTATCAAGCTCTATAGTTCAAACATAAAACTGAAAACCTGCTAACGTAACTGGCAGGTGATATGTGAGGCTGTAACTGTCGTCTAATAAAATAGCCTTGGATAGATTTAATTGTCTCATGGATACATCCCTATGTTTATTTGTTTATCTACATGCAAGGAGATAAGGCATTTTTTATTCGACTGCAAGATTGTGCTGTGGATCCTTTTTCAATTTTTGGCACGTTGAGGTCACAATACATAGTGTAAGACCAAGAGTGCTGACGGTGGAGGAAGTGCGGTAGTAGCCTTTTAACCCAGCTGACAAAGTGTGACTAGTGTAATCTGAGGTTGGAAGAAATTGGAGGGGAGAGAAGAGAGGAGAGGGGGAGGGGGGAACTGGGAGAGGAGAGAGAGGAAGAGGGGGGAGGAGAGAGAGGAAGAGGGGGGAGGAGATTGTGCTCTTCTGCAAAGAATCTCGTGATCTTGGTATTGGCTGAGAGAATATTTGTTCATTTAACCGTTAATAAATCGGCAAGTGTTTGACTCATTGTTTCAATCTCACTCTTGGCACATTAAACTGCAGCCTCTGATTATTTTATTTCAAAAAATTCATTTCCAACAGTCACAAGGCAACAGAAATGATTTTGAAATGTAGATCCGGAGAAAGGCTAGCTCTGCAGTGTGAGAGTTCTGCTCCCATTTCCCAAAACAGCCATTCCTGTGGTCTGTCTGAATGGGATTGCCAATTCAGTGGCAACAGTGCCCTATGAGGGAATTTTTTTAAAATCATGGATGCATGCCCAATCGGAAATTTGGTGGGACCGCCTCAAACTCATTTAGGATGGAGCCAGCAGAACAGAAAGAAATAAAGATTTGTGTCTTATCATGTCTCACAGAAAATGCTTCAGAAGGAATGAATTAGTGTGGGTGAATGTGACGGCCTTTTCAGAGGTCCACAAAAACAAAATAAATCCAACTCAGCCAATTTCTGATTTGGAAATAACGCTTACTTAGCAAAACCTGCTCACCAATGCTCAGTTCAGGTTCCACCCCTCATTCTAGCCTGGGTCCAAACATGGAGTCAAGAGCTGAATTCCAGAGGTGAGATAAAAGTGACTGCCTTTGACATCAAGGCAGTGTGGTACCAAGCGAGAGTGGCATCATGGGGTCATGGATTATTTAATTATCTCCTTTTTATCTATTTTTATCCTCTCCAATTTCTCCACCACCTCCTCCTCCTTTACTGCTACATTAGGAGCACCCTGTTCTGTGAAGACAGATGTAAAGTGCTCATTTAGTACCTCAGCCATACCCTCTGCCTCCCACAAGAAGATTCTCCTTTTTGGTCCCTAATTGGTCCAAACCTTCCTTTCACAATCTTTTTACAATTTATATGTTCAGAAAAGAATTTCGAATTCCTTTTTGTTAGTCGCAAATCTATTCACATACCCATCAGTCTGACTGGATTTGGACTCAGGGCCCTGGAGTGAAAGGGCAGTGTTTACAATTACCACATAAGGAAATCTTCAGGAGCTCTATCGCTGCAACTAATGAGTATCTTCCAATTCTTCCTACATACAACAGTGACTACACCTGCAAAGTGCTTTTGGACATCCTGAGGTCATGAAAAGTGTTACATCATTACAAATTCTTTCCTTCTCCACACACATTCTATGGGATGAGAGAGACTGGAAAGGGCTGAGAGTACAAACACCCTCCCAATGTGCTGCTTATGACTCCAGAAAGGAAAGGCATGTTGGTTTTCTCAATCCATAAATCTGGGTGAGGACTGGTCCGTAGAGATTTCGAGCAAAACAACTGGACTAGCTGGGGTTTGTGTGTGTGCAGTTGTGGGCCAGGGTGAGAATATGCACTTCATAGATATTGACACAGAATAATAGCATTAACTCACCCCCAGGCATCCCCCCCCTCAAGAACTTAGTGCATGCTCCAGTCAGCATATTCCTGCTCCCCCCACCCCTCTCTCCTGCATTAATTGTCCTCCTGCCCCTCTGTTAACTCCTTCTGTCTCTCGCTTTTGTGCTTGTACTGCAGTCAGTGTCTTCTTGCTACAGTCTGACTGAGATCAGCAATTTTCCCTCATGGACTCATGGCCATTAAATTTGTGCCCTTGCTCCATGCACTTTGATATTGTAAAGCTCCTGCCCACCACACCAGCCCATAGCAAATAGGAAGAAAATTAGAGATGAGATTGCTGCCATATTGGCTCATTGTCCCTTTAATATGTGTCCTGTCATCTGCTCCCTGTTGGAAGACAGAGGTGTAGTATTGGTTCAAAAACAAGAAATGCTGGATTCACTCAGCAGGTCTGGCAGCATCTGTGGAGCAAAATACTGCGGATGCTGGAAATCTGAAACAAAAACAAGAAATGCTGGATTCACTCAGCAGGTCTGGCAGCATCTGTGGAACTGCCAGACCTGCTGAGTGAATCCAGCATTTCTTGTTTTTGTTTCAGATTTCCAGCATCCGCAGTATTTTGCTTTTAGTGTAGTATTGGTTATTATCTAATAGTCGTTTGATACTCAGTGAGAAACATATGAATTAAATACTATTAGTCACATTAGGGAGAGTTTAAACATTGAGCTTGGAAGCAAATCTCTGCATGTTTTCCATAGTTATGAAATACTAAATTGATTTTCCAGCTGCTGCTAATATCTTCTACTTCTTGTTTATCAGCCTGACACTAACAGTAGATGTTATTGTGTAAAGCACTGACTTCAGTCACATTATTTTTCCGTTTCACTATTTTAACACGGCCATTAGCCAAGTTCAAATAGATTGACCTGTACATCTTAAAACAGCAGTAAGAGGAATTTCACTAATGTCCTTCAAAGAAGGAAATCCCCTGTGCTTACCTGGTGTGGCCTAGAAGTGTCTTCAGACCCACACAACATGACTCGCAACCATCTCTAAATGACCTAACGAAACATTCCGTTGTATCTAAACTACTCAATGTTTCGTGAAGAAAGCCCACCACCACCTTCGCTGGGCAACTCGGGATGGGCAATAAATGCCAGCCTTGCAAGTGATGTTTTAGTTTTTAGTTTAGTTTAGAGATACAGCACTGAAACAGGCCCTTCGGCCCGAGTCTGTGCTGACCATTAACCACCCATTTATACTAATCCTACACTAATCCCATATTCCTACCACATCCCCACCTATCCCTATATTTCCCTACCACCTACCTACACTCGGGGCAATTTATAATGGCTAATTTACCTACCAACCTGCAAGTCTTTTGGCTTGTGGGAGGAAAATGGAGCACCCGGAGTAAACCCACGCAGACACAGAGAGAACTTGCAAACTTCACACAGACAGTACCCAGAATTGAACCCGGGTCGCTGGAGCTGTGAGGCTGCGGTGCTAACCAGTGCACCGCCCCTTTGGCGTCCTGTAAATGAAAAAAAAAAGTATCTGGGGTTCAGACCCTGTCATAACCCAGAACTGCAATTCAGAGCCTATCATAACCCAAACCTGGGGTCCAGACCCTGTCATAAACCACACCTGGGATTTAGATCCTGGCATCGAAGAATGAGAGGTGATCTCATTGAAATTTACAAAATACTTAAAGGGTTAGACAGGGTAGATGCAGCTAAGATATTTCCTCTGGTTGGGGAGTCTAGAACCATGGGACACAATTTCAAAATAAGGGGGAAACCACTTAGGATAACATGTGCTGTATCTGCCCTGGGAGTGTTTGATGGGATGGTGTAGAGGGAGCTTTACTTTGTATCTAACCCATTTTTTTCTTTTTTTTTTGTCGAGGGGGCCTTTATTTTCCAGGCATTTTTATAGACATTTTAAAATAACTTTTATTAAAGAACAGATAAATAAAAAACTCAAATTAAAATGCCATTCTCAGTGTCGATGATGCACTCCAGTCCCTGCGGTGTCCACTGGTCGCGAAAGACCTCAAGTGCGCTGGCAGACGCCGCATGCTCCTTCTCCAGGGACACCTGGGCACGAATGTAACCTCAGAAGAGGGGCAGGCAATCAGGGCGGTCGGAACCCCGATGACCCATAGCCTGGACCTGTGAATTGCCACCTTGGCCAGGCCCAGGAGCAGACCTGATGAGGAGATCCTGCTCACAGCCCACGCCCCTCCACTCTCAGTACCCAAAGATCAGGAGCGTGGGGCTGAAATGCAACCAAAACCTGAGGAGCAGCCCCTTCAAATACTCAAACAGGGGCTGCAACCTCGCACACTCCACATATACATGGAACACAGACTCATCCAGGCCGCAGAAATTACTGGCAGCCTGGGAGTCCATGAACCTACATAATGTCTATTGCATGGACTGCCCTGTGCAACACCCTCTACCCCAGGTCCCCGATGTAAAGGGGGAGGACTTCCACATAGAGAGACCCCCACCGGGGTTTCCCCTCGCCGCCAGAAGGCGACATGAGGCCGGCTGATGAGGGCGAGGAAATGGAGAGTGTGCAGGAGCAGCCTGTTCAGGAAACCCTTCCACACCGATCGGAACGGAGGGCATTTCGAGAGGCGGCTCAGGTTGTGTGGGATCAGTGCCTGAGAAGGGTTTCGGGGCCTGGGTCCGATGAGCAGTTCAGGCCGAGCTGACCCCCGCTCGGCCGGGAGCGCTCTGCAGTCCCGAACCCCCTCATCACCCACAGTGAGGGGTGTCCCAGGGGCTTTGGCGGCTACTCCGCCCGCCGGTCCATCCCCGGAGTCGGTCGCCCGGACAGCCGAGGCACTCTCCTCCGCCGGCGGGGGAGCGCCCTGACTGGAGGCGGCCATATTCCAGACTCTGAATAGATCCCGGTAAAAGACAAGCAACTCCCTCAGAGAGGCACAGCTAACAGACTCCGCCGGGGACTGAGTGTCGTCTTGAAGGCAGTGACACTGGCGGAAAAAATATGTCACTAGCGCACACCACCTGGGAGGACGCTTGACGTACGGATATCTCTGCAGGTTCCGAAGGCGGAAAGTCGCAGCCTGGGTGCAGACGCACACCAGCGACTGGCCGCCCTCCTCGATCAGGAGACTCAGGACCGTGGCAAAGACCCAGAAGAAATCGACAAGCTTCTTCTGGATCTTGGTGGTGAAAGCAGGGGGTGGAGCCAAAGTGACCAACCTGTACCACAGCATCGAGGCCACCAGTTGTTTTGTGACCAGCGTTCAGCCCCTGTAGGAAAGCACTTGGAGCAGTCCTGTCCAGCGCCCCAGCTGAGTGGTGACTTTAGCCTCCAACACCTGCCAGTTTGCCGGCCAGGCTTCCTCGGCGGGGCTCAGGTGGACTCCCAGATAGAGGAGGTGCCTGGTGCTCCACGCAAAAGGTGTTAAATCCTCTGGTAGGGAGTCCACCCGCCACTGACCCACCAGGAGTCCGGAACATTTCTCGCAATTGATCGTTGCAGAGGACGTGGCAGAAAAGGTCTGCTGGCAGTCGCGCATCCTCTGTGACGGGATCTGTGACCGCGAGGAGCACGACATAGGCGTAAGCCAAGAGGACGACCCACATGGCTAGCCCATGCACAGCCTATCCCGTCAACCTCCCGCGAAGTAGGCACAAGAACAGCTCCACGCAGATGGTACAAAATTGGCCGGACATGGAGCATCCCTGACGCACTCCTCTCCCAAAGCGAAGGGGTGCAGTCAAGGACCCGTTAACATAGACCAGACACTCTGTGGCGGCATATCAAAGTCAGACCCGGGCCACAAAATGCGGCCCCAGTCCAAATGCGTGCAAAGTCCCGAAAAGGTATTCGTGATACACCCTGTCTAAAGCCTTCTCCTGATGAAGGGAGAGAAAGGCAACCGACAGACCAGTCCTCTGGTAAAGATGGATCAGGTCCCAGACCAGGTGGATGTTATCCTAGATGGACCGGCCTAGGACTGGTCTGCGTGGATCATGTAGGCCAGCACGGAGCCCAGGCGGGTAGACATACTCCGGGTAAAGAGGAGGGAGATCGGACGCCAGTTTTTAAGCAGGTGGAGATTGCCCCTCTTCGGCACCAAGACGATGATCACCCTGCGCCATGAGAGGGGCATCTCCCCGGTCGCCAGGCTTTCCCCCAGGACCAGCGCATAATCGTCCCTCAGGATGTCCCAGAACGCCCTGAGGAACTCCACGGTCAGCCCATCTAGACCCGGGGATTTTCCCCTTGAGAGCCGATGGAGAGTGCCAGTCAGCTCCGCCAACGTGAGCAGAGCCTCCAATCCTTTGGCGCCCTCCTGGCTGACCTTTAGCAGGTTCTCCCACAAAACTCTGTGCGCGTTTTCGCTGGATGGATCCGGAGAGAACAACGCTCTATAGTAGTTATGGACGAGGAGGCCCATTCCCTCCAGATCCGTGATGGAGGATGCGCCGTCGGAGAGCAGCTCGATGAGCTGCTTACGGGCCCCCCACCATTTTTCCAGCAAGTAGAAAAGGGTGAGGAGCGTTCCAAATCTTCCAGGATCTGGATCCGCGACCTCACGTAATGGCCTCTGGACCGTATGAGCTGCAGGTCCCTCAGTGCGCCCTTCTCTTTGTACGCCTGCCACGACGGCATGACCGAGGCGGAACTCCAAGTCGTGCACCTCCCTCTCTAGGTGCCCGATCTCAGCTTCCCGCCTCTTGGTCGACCCCATGCGTACTCCTAACAGAAGACATGGATATGAGTCTCGCCCACATCCCACCATAGCCTCAAGGAGGGGAAGCCCCCCCTGCTTCCTCCTCCAGTCGGCCCAGAATCGACGGAACGAGTCCCAGAATCACTTGTCCTTCAGCAACCGGTTGTTAAAGTGCCAGTAGTGGACTCCACCCACATCAGGTGGTGGTCCGAGCATGGCACCAGCCGCACGGAGGCGGTTGAGACGCGGGAGACATACGCCTGCGAAAAGTAGGCGCTCGAGTCGGGATGGCGATTCCACCAGACATCCACCAAATTGAGGGAACTGATCAGTTCCCTCTACTTTTCCACCGACACTTGGGGACCAGAGCGATCCTCCACCTCGAGGGTATAGTTAAAATCCCCCACCCCAAGGATGATGCACTCGCCGCTATCAATGGAGCTCAAGAGAGCGGACACTTCTTCAAAGAACTGCGCTTGCAATGCGCCAGGCCTGGGCGCATATACGTTCACAAAGTGGAGCGGCACGCTACCCAGGCAAACGGCGAGGTGGAGCAAGCGGCCCGGCATGAGCTCCTTGACCCCCAAAATCTCCAGCTGAACAGTTGGGCCAACAAGATAGCCACCCCAAGAGAAATAGGGGTGAGGTGGCTCATGTAGACCCCATCCTGCCACTCGAGGAGCCAGGTGGCTTTGTCTTCCGGAACGGTGTGGTTTTCCTGCAGAAAGCTCACCACATATCTCCCTTTCCTCAGAATTGAGAGATTGTGAAATCTGTGGTGAGTCCCCCTACTGCCATTGATGGTGAGGATGGCTATGGTTATCTTTATGCCAAAAGTACTCTGAAACCTGTCACCAACACCTCACTGTGAGAAGGGAGTGGAAGTGCACCTGGCCTTCCACTCCTCCAGCAACCCATTAAGGAATGCGTTAAACCGGCGCCTCTCAACCAGTTTCACGGCCGCGCCTTTCCCTGCTTTCTTGAGGGCGGCACGGATGGACCGGATGATCAACGCCAGATTCGACCAACAGCCGAGGGCCAGTTGAACTTTATTGCGGCAACCCCTGTATGCTGCGAGGAAATCCCGGAGTTCCGCCGTGGGGTTGAGAGGAGGCTCGGTGGGAGGCATGAGAGTCTCCACTTCCTCACTAGCGACGGAATCAAGATCGTCCTCCATGCCCCACATTGAGTCCCCGTCCTCATCCAAGCCAGCGGCCGACATACCCACTGCACACTGTGGGGCGGACGTCGCGGCCGCGCCAGCTGATCCCACTTGAGTCACGATTCCACCCCCAGGATCGATGGCGGAGGAGTCCTCTCTGGGTTCTCCTGTGGAACTAGAACCTATGGGCGCAAGCAGTTCAGGACCCTCCTGCACCTCCGTCCCCAGGCCAATGAGCGCTCCAGGAGAGAAGGAAGTTCCCGACTCCAGAAATCCAGCTGGAGCCGAGACCGGAGGCGGAGAGAGGTGGCCATCTCCTGCCCCGACAGCGCAGCATTTTCAATTATAACTGGGTCGGGTGCATCCTGGTGGGGAGTGGATTCTGGCTGGGAGGGCCGACCCTTTGGGGCCTCGCCCTCCCCTCCAGTCAGGCCACCCGACCCAGCGGCAGGAAGGGAGTGGTCCTCGGGCTTCCCACCACAAGCAGGGCTCCACTTGCTCCTTCAGGAGGGGCTGCGTGCACAGGAGTCTCCCCCTCTCCTCCATCCTTAGGGGTAGGGAGCTCCTGCCCAGACTTTGCAGCCTTGATGGTGGTGGTGGCAGAGGGAACCTGATGACCCGAACCAGGAGACAGCTCCCCTCCAACAGATGGGCCCTGCACCTCAGGGCCCCGTGTTACCTCTGTGAAGGGGTGCCTTCTCTTTTTCGCAATTGGGCATGTAGGTTCAGAGACCTGCATGTCATCAGAGGCCTCCACACCCTCCTTTTTATTTCAGTTACCCTGGGCCTGAGCCCAGCCCTGGGGCAGGTGGGTACCCCGAGAGCGAGCCTTGGGCTGAGCTCAGGCTCGGGTTGTGCCATGGTATCCAAGAGACATGCCGCTCAGTTTATATTTTTCCCCATGCCTTCCTTCCACTCAGACGGGCACTTCCCTTCCCTTCCCGCTGGAGGGCATGAAAACCACAGCCTCCAGAACCGACTGAGCGGTGTCTGTCGGAGGTATAGGGGAGTGGGAGGAGGTGCAGTGGCGCCACCCTGGGCTGCCGAGGTGGAGTTGACGGCCGGGAGGTTGGGGCAGTTCTTAAGAACATGCCCCACCCCCTTGCAGACATGGCAACGTGCCCCGTCCGAGGTCCAGAAGACGCAGTAGGCCATCGCCTGGATCTCCACACTGAAGTTGCCTTCCAAGACCTCCTCCCACGCCAGCTGCATAAATAGCTGGCGGCGGAGGAAGTAGGCATGTCGAAGGCTGTGCTCCCGAAGACCGAGCGAGATTGGGGTGATCCCTGACCTCACCACCTCCAGTTGGTGCAGGTGGGGGTTGTGGAGGTCATCAGGAATGAAGGGCGGGATGTTTGATAATATTATCCGCTGCGCACTGGCCCCCAGAGGGTTCACTGGCAGGAAGGTCCCACCCACTGTGAGCCCCTTACTCAGGGCAGGGGCCAGCGCCCACTTGGTCTTCAGGAAGAACACAGCCTTCCCGGACATCTTTGAGGCTGCCACAATGGCCGAGGGGCCAACAACCTCGGCCATTGCCTTAACGCAACCCTCAATAGTCATGGTTGGTTGGGTGTAACTCTTCATCCCATGCTTTGATGTCAAGATTTTAAAAGGCGACGGGGCCACAAGAGCGCCTGCCACAGCTGCTGCAGCATCAGAAGGCCCCGCCACAGGAGAAGGCTGAGAAACCATGCGGTAGGAGAGTTAGAGTTACACGGACTGTGTGTTGAGAGAGCAAAAAAAAAGTAAATACAATAATAAATGGAAAATGCAAACACTTAAAGGATTATAGCAAAGGGGGAAGAGGCTGAGGGGGAGGAAGGCCAGGAGGAATCAGTTTTGTTGGTATTTACAACAAGTATTTTAGCTGGTCTTCGAGTTGGGAGGGTGGGGGCGATGTCTTCACCTGGGTCAGCTGTAAGCTGCCCAGGCAAATGGCGCTTTAGATGTTGAGATAAAAAGTCTTTTCACCTGGGCAGCTCCAGCTGTCCCAGGCTTGGTGGTTGGGGTGGGGAGGGGAGGGAGCTTCCTATCCAAAGGTGTTAAACACAGGGGCTCCCTATTGAACAATCGAGCCCCAGCCAAGGTCTTCAGGTCTCTTCTCCCCCCACCCCCAACAATCAATGAAAAAGACTTCAACGTGAAACAAACTCACAGAAGAGCGACCAGTTCTCTGCCTTCCTTTGTTGCCAATGTGGAAAAACCTTTCATTCAATCTCAGTCTCTCCCTCTTGCAGCAGGCACACAGCTTCCAGCCTCTGCTCACAGCCACAGTCAGCTGAACCTTGTTTACCACTCAGTACCTCCAATTAGGCAGCAGCAAACCCTGTTTTTTTTTAAAAACATAACTTTATTAAAACCAGATAAATAAACAAAAAACTCAAATTAAAATGCCACTCTCGGCGTCAACAATGCACTCCAGTCCCTGCGGTGCCCACCGGTCGCGGAAGGCCTCAAGCGTACCGGCGGACACCGCATGCTCCTTTTCCAGGGACACCCGGGCGCGAACGTAACCGCGGAAGAGGGGCAGGCAATCGGGGAGGACGGACCCCCCGACGGCCCGCAACCTGGACCTGTGAATTGCCACCTTGGCCAGGCCCAGGAGCAGACCGACGAGGAGATCCTCCTCCCGGCCCAAGCCCCTCCGCACCGGGTGCCCAAAGATCAGGAGCGTGGGACTGAAGTGCAGCCAGAATTTGAGGAGCAGCCCCTTCAGATACTCAAATAGGGGCTGCAACCTCGCACACTCCGTATAAATGTGGAACACGGACTCGTCCAGGCCGCAGAAAGTACAGGTGGCCTGAGAGTCCGTGAACCTACTTAAAAGCCTATTGCACGGGACTGCTCTGTGCAGCACCCTCCACCCCAGGTCCCCGATGTAAAGGGGGAAGACTCCCGCGTAGAGAGACCTCCATCGGGGTTTCCCCTCGCCGCCAGATGGCAACGCGGACCGCCAGGGCGTGTCCGGCCGGCTGACGAGGGCGAGGAAGTGGAGAGTGTGCAGGAGCAGCCCGTACAGGAAACCCCTCCGCGCCGATTGGATTGGCACGGAGGGCATTTCCGAGAGGCGGCTCGGGTTGTGTGGGACCGGCTCCCGAGGAGGATTTCAGGGCCTGGGTCCGATGAGCAGTTCCGGCCGAGCAGGGGTCAGCTCGGCCGGGATCGCTCCACACTCCCGAGCCCCCTCGCCACCCACAGTGAGGGGCGTCGGCTACTCCTCCGCCCGCCGGACCGTCCCCGGAGTCGGCCGCCCTGACAGCCGAGGCGCTCACCTCCGCCGGCGGGGGAGCGCCCTGACTGGAGGCGACCATGTTCCAGACTCGGAAAAGATCCCGGTAAAAGACAGGCAACTCCCTCAGAGAGGCGCGGCTAACGGACTCCACCGGGAGCTGCGTGTCGTCTTGAAGGCAGTGACACTGGCGGAAAAAATACGTCGCCAGCGCACACCATCTGGGAGGACGCTCGACGTACAGGTATCTCTGCAGGGTCCGAAGGCGGAGAGTCGCAGCCTGGGTGCGGACGCACACCAGCGACTGACCACCCTCCTCGATCGGGAGACTCAGGACCGCGGCAGAGACCCAGTGTTTCCTCTTGCCCCAGAAGAAATCGACGAGTTTCTTCTGGATCTTGGTGGCAAATACAGGGGGCGGGGCCAAAGTGACCAACCGGTACCACAACATGGAGGCCACCAGTTGGTTTATGACCAATGCTCGGCCCCTGTAAGAAAGCACTCGGAGCAGTCCTGTCCAGCGCCCCAGCCGAGCGGTGACTTTCGCCTCCAACTCCTGCCAGTTTGCCGGCCAGGCTTCCTCAGCGGGGCTAAGGTGGACTCCCAGATAGAGGAGGTGCGTGGTGCTCCACGCAAAAGGTGTCATCTCCTCCGGCAGGGAGTCCACCCGCCACTGTCCAACCAGGAGTCCGGAACATTTCTCCCAATTGATCCTCGCGGAGGACGCGGCAGAAAAGGTCTGCTGGCAGTCACGCATCCTCCGCAAGTCAACGGGATCTGTGATTGCGAGGAGCACGTCGTCGGCGTAAGCCGAGAGGACGACCCGCATGGCCGGCTCACGCAGAGCCAATCCCGTCAACCTCCTGCGAAGCAGGCACAGGAAGGGCTCCACGCAGATAGTGGCGCAGTGGTTAGCACTGCAGCCTCACAGCTCCAGGGACCCGGGTTCGATTCTGGGTACTGCCTGTGTGGAGTTTGCAAGTTCTCCCTGTGTCTGCGTGGGTTTTCTCCGGGTGCTCCGGTTTCCTCCCACAAGCCAAAAGACTTGCAGGTTGGTAGGTAAATTGGCCGTTATAAATTGTCACTAGTATAGGTAGGTGGTAGGAAAATATAGGGACAGATGGGGATGTTTGGTAGGAATATGGGATTAGTGTAGGATTAGTATAAAACGGGTGGTTGATGGTCGGCACAGACTCGGTGGGCCGAAGGGCCTGTTTCAGTGCTGTATCTCTAAAAAAAAAAAATGGTATACAATTGGCCGGACATGGGGCACCCCTGACGCACTCCTCTCCCAAATCGAAGGGGCGCCGTCAAGGACCCGTTAACTTTGACTAGACACTCTGCGGCGGCGTATAAAAGTCGGACCCGGGCCACAAAATGCGGCCCGAGTCCGAAAGCGCGCAGAGTCCCGAAAAGGTAATCGTGATCCACCCTGTCGAACGCCTTCTCCTGATCGAGGGAGAGAAAGGCGTCCGACTGACCAGTCCTCTGGGAAAGATGGATCAGGTCCCGGACCAGGTGGATGTTGTCCTGGATGGACCGGCCCGGGACCGTGTAGGACTGGTCGGGGTGGATCATGTGGGCCAGCACGGAGCCCAGGCGGGTAGACATCGCCTGGGCAAAGATCTTATAATCCGTGCTGAGGAGGGAGACCGGACGCCAGTTTTTAAGCAGGCGGAGATCGCCCCTCTTCGGCAGCAGGACGATGACCGCCCTGCGCCACGAGAGGGGCATCTCCCCGATCGCCAGGCTTTCCCCCAGGACCCGCGCGTAATCGTCCCCCAGGACGTCCCAGAATGCCCTGAGGAACTCCACGGTCAACCCATCCAGCCCTGGGGATTTGCCCCTTGAGAGCTGGTGGAGGGCGCCAGTCAGCTCCGCCAACGTGAGCGGAGCCTCCAATCCTTCGGCGCCCTCCGGGTTGACCTGCGGCAGGTCCTCCCACAAAACTCTGCGCGCATCCTCGCTGGACGGATCCGGAGAGAACAACGCACTGTAATACGTCCGGACCAGGAGGCCCATTCCCTCCGGATCCGTGATGGAGGATCCGTCGTCGGCCAGCAGCTCGACGAGCTGCTTACGGACCCCCCGCCATTTTTCCAGCGAGTAGAAGAAGGGTGAGGCGCGGTCCAAATCTTCCAGGATCTGGATCCGCGACCTCACGTACGCGCCTCGGGACCCTATGAGCTGCATGTTCCTCAGCGCGCCCTTCTTCTCTTTGTACGCCTGCCACAGGGCCGGGTCCACGACGGCATGACCGAGGCGGGATTCCAAGTCGAGCACCTCCCTCTCAAGGCGCCCGATCTCGGCTTCCCGCCTCTTGGTCGACCCCTTTGCGTACTCCTGACAGAAGACGCGGATGTGAGTCTTGCCCACATCCCACCATAGCCTCAAGGAGGGGAAGCCCCCCTTGCTTCCTTCTCCAGTCGGCCCAGAATCGACAGAACGAGTCCCGAAATCGCACGTCCTCCAGCAGCCGGTTGTTAAAGTGCCAGTACGCGGACCCCGCCCGCGTGCGGAGCGGAGTAAACTCCGCCCACACCAGGTGGTGGTCCGAGCACGGCACCAGCCGCATGGAGGCCGCCGAAACGCGGGAGACGTACGCCTGCGAAAAGTAGAGGCGGTCGATTCGTGACCCCCCTCCTCCAGACCTCCACGTGAAGGCGCTGGAGTCGGGATGGAGATTCCGCCAGACGTCCACCAAGTTAAGGGAGCTGATCAGTCCCCTCAACTTCTCCACCGACGCTTGGCCGCGCTGGGGACCGGAGCGATCCCCCACCTCGAGGGTGCAGTTAAAATCCCCCCCGAGGATGATGCACTCGCCGCTATCGATGGAGCTCAAGAGAGCGGACACTTCTTCAAAGAAGCGCGCTTGCAACGCGCCGGGCCTGGGCGCGTACACGTTCACAAAGTGGAGCGGCACGCTACCCAGGCGAACGGCGAGGTGGAGCAAACGGCCCGGCACTAGCTCCTTGACCCCCAAGATCTCCGGCTGAAAAGTCGGGGCCAGCAAGATAGCCACCCCACTAGAAATAGGGGTGAGGTGACTCATGTAGACCCCACCCTGCCACTCCAGGAGCCAGGTGGCTTCGTCTCCCGGAACGGTGTGGGTTTCCTGCAGAAAGCTCACCGCGTATCTCCCTTCCCTAAGGACTGAGAGATTGTGAAATCTGCGGTGAGCCCCTCTGCTGCCGTTGATGTTGAGGCTGGCTATGGTTATCTTCATGTCAAAGGTAATTAAAAACCCGTCACAAACACCTCACTGTGAGGAGGGAGTGGAAGTGCACCTGGCCCTCCATTCCCCCAGCAACCCATTGAGGAACACATTATAACGGCGCCTCTCAACCAGTTTCACGTCCGCGCGCTTGCCCGCTATCTTAAGGGCGGCACGGACGGACTGTATGATCAGCGCCAGATTCGACCAACGGTCGAGGGCCAGCTGAACTTTATTGCGGCAACCTCTGCAAGCCGCGAGGAAATCCCGGAGTTCCGCCGTGGGGATGAGAGGAGATTCGGTGGGAGGCACGAGGGACTCCACCACCTCACTGGCGATGGAATCAAGATCATCCTCCGTGCCCCGCACCGAATCCCCATCCTCCTCCGGGTCGTCACCGCCAGCGGTCGACACATCCACCACACACTGTGGGGCGGACGTCCCGGCCGCGCCAGCTGGTCCCGCCTCCGTCACGATCCCACCCCCAGGATCGATGGCGGAGTCCTCCTCTCTGGGTTCTATTGTGAAACTGGAGCCTGTAGGCACCAGCGGTTCAGGACCCCCCTCCACCTCCATCCCCAGGCCAATGAGTGGTCCAGGGGAGACAGAAGTTCCGGACTCTGGGAAACCAGCCGGAGCCGAGACTGGAGGCAGCGAGAGGAGGCCATCTCCCGCTCCGCCAGCACCCACAGGCCCAGCAGATGGGGCAGCATTCTCAGTTATAACTGGGTCGGGTGTCTCCTGGTTGGTGGTGGACTCCGGCTGGGAGGCCCGACCCTCTGGGGCCTCGCCCTCCCCTTCATTCAGGGCACCCGGCCCAGTAGCAGTGGCGGAATGGGCGGCTTCCCCAGGCTCCCCCACCACAAGCAGGGCCCCACTTACTCCTTCAGGAGGGGCCTCAAGTACCGGGGCCTTCCCCTCCCCTTCATCCTGAGGAATAGAGTGCGCCTGCCCGGACTTTGCAGCCTTGGTGGTGGCAGTAGGGGGAACTCGAGGACCAGAAACAGGAGGCAGCTCCCCTCCAACAGATGGGCCCTGCACCTCAGGGCCCTGTGTTATTTCTGTGGAGGGGTCCCTTCTCCTCTTTTTCGCACTTGGGCGCGGAGACTCAGAGACCTCCATGTCATCAGAGGCCTCCGCCTCCGCACCCTTTTTTCCCTTTTTAGTCACCCTGGGCCTGAGCCCAGCCCTGGGACAGGTGGATTCCATGGGAATGGGCTTTGGGCTGAGCTCAGGCTCGGGTCGAGTCAAAGTGTCCAGGGGACGCGCCTCATGATGTTTCTTTTTTCCCCGCGTCTTCCTTCCGCTCGGACGGACGCTCCCCTCCCCGCCAGAGGCTGTGAAAACCACAGCCTCTGGAACCGACTGAGCGGTGTCTGTTGGATGTCCGGGGGGAGTGGGAGGAGGTGCTGTGGAACCACTCTGGGCCGCCGAGGTGGAGCTGGCGGCCGGGAGGTTGGGGCAGTTCTTACGAACATGCCCCACCCCCTTGCAGACGTGGCACCGCGCCCCATCCGAGGTCCAGAAGACGCGGTAGGCCGTCCCCTGGAACTCCACATAAAATTGGCCCTCCGTGTCCTCCTCCCGCGCCAGCTGCATAAATAACTGGCGGCGGAAGGAGTAGACATGTTGGAGGCTGTGCTCCCGAAGACCAAGCCGGACTGGGGTGATCCCCGACCTCACCTCCCCCAGATGGTGCAGGTGGGGGAGGAGGAGCTCACTGGGAATGAAGGGTGGGACGTTGGACAACATTATCCGATGCGCAGTGGCCCCCAGAGGGTCCACTGGCAGGAAGGTCCCCCCCACAGTGAGCCCTTTACTCAGGGCCAGGGACACCGCCCGCTTGGTCTTCAAAAAGAACACAGCCTTCCCATACATCTTTGAGGCCGCAACAATGGCCGAGGGGCCGACAACCACGGCCATTGCCTTAACGCAGGCCTCAATAGACATGTTGGGGTGGGGATAGCTCTTCACCCCATGGCTGCATGTCAATAATTTAAAGGGTGACGGGGCCACGTGGGCAGCCACAGAAGCTGCAGCTGCGTAGGTAGTAGAGGGCCCCGCCACCGGTGATGAAGGGCTTGCCATGGGTCTAACAGCTAAACCCACCCCAAATTGTGGACTTGCACACTAAATATCAGAGATTCACAGAAAAAAAAAAATTGAATATGTATTAAAGACAAACAAACAAACAACAGATTAGTGGAGAGGCTGAGGTAAGAGAGGAGAGGTAAAGACAGGCTGGAAGGGATGACTTGCTTTCTGGAGGTGGTGCTCACAGTACACTTAAAACAAACAGTCTTTGAAGTTGGTCTTCTGGTTGGGGGAGTCGTCTTCACCTGGGTCAGCTGAAGCTGCCCAGGCACTATCTATCCCCTTCCGTCTGTTTAGCTGGGCAGCTTCAGCTGACCCAGGTTTGGAAATTGGGGTGGGGAGGGAGCTTCCCTGTGTGCTTGTGCAGTAGCACAGACTCCTGTTGAATTGGCAGCCCCACCCCTTGTTGTTCCAGCCACTTGTTCCTCCCCCAACAGTCCAAAGTAAATTACTGGTGTTCAGCACCCACCTCCAGACAAAGCCTTGTTTCCAAAAAATGTCTCTTTCTTCTCTTTAATGGAGACTGTTGTTGGAGTTTTCCTCTGCTTGTTTGTAGCTGCTCTCCTTTGCTCAGTGCAGCTCCTCTCTCCACCTCTGCAACCTCCAACTGCCACCAGCACTGTCAGCTGCACCTCGTTGAGGCACTCAACACTCAGGCTTCCCAATCAGAGAACAGCCAACCCCGTTTTTTTTTTTTTAGTTTTAGTTTTAAAATAACTTTATTAAAACAGATAAATAAACAAAAAACTCAAATTAAAATGCCATTCTCGGCGTCGACGATGCACTCCAGTCCCTGCGGTGCCCACCGGTCGCGGAAGGCCTCAAGCGTACCGGCTGACACCGCATGCTCCTTTTCCAGGGACACCCGGGCGCGAACGTAACCGCGGAAGAGGGGCAGGCAATCGGGGAGGACGGAACCCCCGACGGCCCGCAACCTGGACCTGTGAATTGCCACCTTGGCCAGGCCCAGGAGCAGACCGACGAGGAGATCCTCCTCCCGGCCCAAGCCCCTCCGCACCGGGTGCCCAAAGATCAGGAGCGTGGGACTGAAGTGCAGCCAGAATTTGAGGAGCAGCCCCTTCAGATACTCAAATAGGGGCTGCAACCTCGCACACTCCGTATAAATGTGGAACACGGACTCGTCCAGGCCGCAGAAAGTACAGCTGGCCTGGGAGTCCGTGAACCTACTTAAAAGCCTATTGCACGGGACTGCTCTGTGCAGCACCCTCCACCCCAGGTCCCCGATGTAAAGGGGGAAGACTCCCGCGTAGAGAGACCTCCATCGGGGTTTCCCCTCGCCGCCAGTTGGCAACGCGGACCGCCAGGGCGTGTCCGGCCGGCTGACGAGGGCGAGGAAGTGGAAAGTGTGCAGGAGCAGCCCGTACAGGAAACCCCTCCGCGCCGATTGGAATGGCACGGAGGGCATTCCCGAGAGGCGGCTCGGGTTGTGCGGGACCGGCTCCCGAGGAGGGTTTCGGGGCCTGGGTCCGATGAGCAGTTCCGGCCCAGCGGGGGTCAGCTCGGCCGGGATCGCTCCGCACTCCCGAGCCCCCTCGCCACCCGCAGTGAGGGGCGTCCCGGGGGTTTCGGCTACTCCTCCGCCCGCCGGACCGTCCCCGGAGCCGGCCGCCCGGACAGCCAAGGCGCTCTCCTCCGCCGGCGGGGGAGCGCCCTGACTGGAGGCGACCATGTTCCAGACTCGGAAAAGATCCCGGTAAAAGACAGGCAACTCCCTCAGAGAGGCGCGGCTAACGGACTCCACCGGGAGCTGCGTGAAGTCTTGAAGGCAGTGACACTGGCGGAAAAAATACGTCGCCAGCGCACACCATCTGGGAGGACGCTCGACGTACAGGTATCTCTGCAGGGTCCGAAGGTGGAGAGTCGCAGACTGGGTGCGGACGCACACCAGCGACTGACCGCCCTCCTCGATCGGGAGACTCAGGACCGCGGCAGAGACCCAGTGTTTCCTCTTGCCCCAGAAGAAATCGACGAGTTTCTTCTGGATCTTGGTGGCAAATACTGGGGGCGGGGCCAAAGTGACCAACCGGTACCACAGCATGGAGGCCACCAGTTGGTTTATGACCAACGCTCGGCCCCTGTAGGAAAGCACTCGGAGCAGTCCTGTCCAGCGCCCCAGCCGAGCGGTGACTTTCGCCTCCAACTCCTGCCAGTTTGCCGGCCAGGCTTCCTCAGCGGGGCTAAGGTGGACTCCCAGATAGAGGAGGTGCGTGGTGCTCCACGCAAAAGGTGTCATCTCCTCCGGCAGGGAGTCCACCCGCCACTGACCAACCAGGAGTCCGGAACATTTCTCCCAATTGATCCTCGTGGAGGACGCGGCAGAAAAGGTCTGCTGGCAGTCGCGCATCCTCCGCAAGTCAACGGGATCTGTGATTGCGAGGAGCACGTCGTCGGCGTAAGCCGAGAGGACGACCCGCATGGCCGGCTCGCGCAGAGCCAATCCCGTCAACCTCCTGCGAAGCAGGCACAGGAAGGGCTCCACGCAGATGGTATACAATTGGCCGGACATGGGGCACCCCTGACGCACTCCTCTCCCAAATCGAAGGGGCGCCGTCAAGGACCCGTTAACTTTGACTAGACACTCTGCGGCGGCGTATAAAAGTCGGACCCGGGCCACGAAATGCGGCCCGAGTCCGAAAGCGCGCAGAGTCCCGAAAAGGTAATCGTGATCCACCCTGTCGAACGCCTTCTCCTGATCGAGGGAGAGAAAGGCGACCGACTGACCAGTCCTCTGGGAAAGATGGATCAGGTCCCGGACCAGGTGGATGTTGTCCTGGATGGACCGGCCCGGGACCGTGTAGGACTGGTCGGGGTGGATCATGTGGGCCAGCACGGAGCCCAGGCGGGTAGACATCGCCTGGGCAAAGATCTTATAATCCGTGCTGAGGAGGGAGACCGGACGCCAGTTTTTAAGCAGGCGGAGATCGCCCCTCTTCGGCAGCAGGACGATGACCGCCCTGCGCCACGAGAGGGGCATCTCCCCGGTCGCCAGGCTTTCCCCCAGGACCCGCGCGTAATCGTCCCCCAGGACGTCCCAGAACGCCCTGAGGAACTCCACGGTCAACCCATCCAGCCCTGGGGATTTGCCCCTCGAGAGCTGGTGGAGGGCGCCAGTCAGCTCCGCCAACGTGAGCGGAGCCTCCAATCCTTCGGCGACCTCCGGGCTGACCTGCGGCAGGTCCTCCCACAAAACTCTGCGCGCATCCTCACTGGACGGATCCGGAGAGAACAACGCACTGTAATACGTCCGGACCAGGAGGCCCATTCCCTCCGGATCCGTGATGGAGGATCCGTCGTCGGCCAGCAGCTCGACGAGCTGCTTACGGACCCCCCGCCATTTTTCCAGCGATTAGAAGAAGGGTGAGGCGCGGTCCAAATCTTCCAGGATCTGGATCCGCGACCTCACGTACGCGCCTCGGGACCCTATGAGCTGCAGGTTCCTCAGCGCGCCCTTCTTCTCTTTGTACGCCTGCCACAGGGCCGGGTCCGCGACGGCATGACCGAGGCGGGATTCCAAGTCGAGCACCTCCCTCTCAAGGCGCCCGATCTCGGCTTCCCGCCTCTTGGTCGACCCCTTTGCGTACTCCTGACAGAAGACGCGGATGTGAGTCTTGCCCACATCCCACCATAGCCTCAAGGAGGGGAAGCCCCCCTGCTTCCTTCTCCAGTCGGCCCAGAATCGACAGAACGAGTCCCGAAATCGCACGTCCTCCAGCAGCCGGTTGTTAAAGTGCCAGTACGCGGACCCCGCCCGCGTGCGGAGCGGAGTGAACTCCGCCCACACCAGGCGGTGGTCCGAGCACGGCACCAGCCGCATGGAGGCCGCCGAGACACGGGAGACGTACGCCTGCGAAATGTAGAGGCGGTCGATTCGTGACCCCCCTCCTCCAGACCTCCACGTGAAGGCGCTGGAGTCGGGATGGAGATTCCGCCAGACGTCCACCAAGTTAAGGGAGCTGATCAGTCCCCTCAACTTCTCCACCGACGCTTGGCCGCGCTGGGGACCGGAGCGATCCCCCACCTCGAGGGTGCAGTTAAAATCCCCCCCGAGGATGATGCACTCGCCGCTATCGATGGAGCTCAAGAGAGCGGACACTTCTTCAAAGAAGCGCACTTGCAACGCGCCGGGCCTGGGCGCGTACACGTTCACAAAGTGGAGCGGCACGCTACCCAGGCGAACGGCGAGGTGGAGCAAGCGGCCCGGCACTAGCTCCTTGACCCCCAAGATCTCCGGCTGAAAAGTCGGGGCCAACAAGATAGCCACCCCACTGGAAATAGGGGTGAGGTGACTCATGTAGACCCCACCCTGCCACTCCAGGAGCCAGGTGGCTTCGTCTCCCGGAACGGTGTGGGTTTCCTGCAGAAAGCTCACCGCGTATCTCCCTTCCCTAAGGACTGAGAGATTGTGAAATCTGCGGTGAGCCCCTCTGCTGCCGTTGATGTTGAGGCTGGCTATGGTTATCTTCATGTCAAAGGTACGTAAAACCCGTCACCAACAGCTCACTGTGAGGAGGGAGTGGAAGTGCACCTGGCCCTCCACTCCCCCAGCAACCCATTGAGGAACACATTAAAACGGCGCCTCTCAACCAGTTTCACGTCCGCGCGCTTGCCCGCTATCTTAAGGGCGGCACGGACGGACTGTATGATCAGCGCCAGATTCGACCAACGGTCGAGGGCCAGCTGAACTTTATTGCGGCAACCTCTGCAAGCCGCGAGGAACTCCCGGAGTTCCGCCGTGGGGATGAGAGGAGATTCGGTGGGAGGCACGAGGGACTCCACCACCTCACTGGCGATGGAATCAAGATCATCCTCCGTGCCCCGCACCGAATCCCCATCCTCCTCCAGGTCGTCACCGCCAGCGGCCGACACATCCACCACACACTGTGGGGCGGACGTCCCGGCCGCGCCAGCTGGTCCCGCCTCCGTCACGATCCCACCCCCAGGATCGATGGCGGAGGAGTCCTCTCTGGGTTCTATTGTGAAACTGGAGCCTGTAGGCACCAGCGGCTCAGGACCCCCCTCCACCTCCGTCCCCAGGGCAATGAGTGGTCCAGGGGAGACAGAAGTTCCCGACTCCGGGAAACCAGCCGGAGCCGAGATTGGAGGCGGAGGGAGGAGGCTATCTCCCGCTCCGCCAGCACCCACAGGCCCAGCAGGTGGGGCAGCATTCTCAGTTATAACTGGGTCGGGTGTCTCCTGGTTGGTGGTGGACTCCGGCTGGGAGGCCCGACCCTCTGGGGCCTCGCCCTCCCCTTCATTCAGGACACCCGACCCAGTAGCAGTGGCAGAATGGGCGGCTTCCCCAGGCTCCCCCACCACAAGCAGGGCCCCACTTACTCCTTCAGGAGGGGCCTCATGTACCGGGGCCATCCCCTCCCCTCCATCCTGAGGAATAGGGAGCACCTGCCCGGACTTTGCAGCCTTGGTGGTGGCGGTAGGGGAAACCTGGGGACCCGAAACAGGAGACAGCTCCCCTCCAACAGATGGGCCCTGCGCCTCAGGGCCCCTTGTTACCTCTGTGGAGGGGTGCCTTCTCCTCTTTTTCCCAGTTGTGTGCGGAGGCTCAGAGACCTCCATATCATCAGAGGCCTCCACCTCCACACTCTCCTTTTTTTTATTCACCCTGGGCCTGAGCCCAGCCCTGGGGCAAGTTGACTTCCCGAGATCGGGCCTTGGGCTGAGCTCAGGCTCGGGTAGTATCACGATATCCAGGGGACGCACCTCTCGATGTTTATTTCTCCTCCGCGCCTTCCTTCCACTTGGACGGTCACCCCCCTCCCTGCCGGAGGCCGTGAAAACCACAGCCTCCGGTACCGACTGAATGGTATCTGGTGGTGGTGTAGTGGGGGTGGGAGGAGGTGCAGTGTCGCCACCCTGGGCCGCTGAGTTGGAGTTGGCAGCCGGGAGGTTAGGGCAGTTCTTACGAACATGCCCCACCCCCTTACAGACATGGCACCGCACCCCGTCCAAGGTCCAGAAGACGCGGTAGGCCGTCCCCTGGAATTCTACATTGAAGTGGCCCTCTGTCACCTCCTCCCGCGCCAGCCGCATGAATAACTGGCGGCGGAAGGAGTAGACGTGTCGGAGGCTGTTCTCCCGAAGACCGAGCGGGACTGGGGTGAGCCCCGTCTTTACCTCCCCCAGATGGTGCAGGTGGGGAAGGAGGAGCTCACCAGGGATGAAGGGTGGGACATTGGATAAAATGAGCCTTTGCGCAGTGGCTTCCAGGGGGTCCACTGGCAGAAAGGTCCCGCCCACGGTAAGCCCCTTGCTCAGAGCCAGGGACACCGCCCGCTCGGTCTTCAGGAAAAACACTGTCTTCCCGTACATTTTAGAGGCTGCAACAATGGCCGAAGGGCCGACAACCTCGGCCATTGCTTTCACGCATGCCTCTATAGTCATGTTCGGGTGGACGTAGCTCTTGACCCCATGCTTCGTTGTTAATAAAGCAAACGGTGACGGGGCAACAGGTGCAGCTGCAGCAGCCGCAGCAGCATATGAACGGGAAGGCCCCGCCACCGGCGAAGAGGGGCTTGCCATGGGGTCTAAGAGCTACGTCCACCCCCAAGAAACAAAACAAATTTACACAATTTTTTTTTAAAAAAGCAAACTTTAAACAAGGTGGAGTGGGAGTAGAGGAGGATGGCGTAGGATGGTAAAGGAAAAGGGGAGGATAGGTGATTGAGGCGACTGAGTGGAGGAAGGGAGAGAAAGGCTGAAAAGGATGTTTGTTTCAACTGCCAGTTGGAGCACCTTTATCACAATTAGTCCAAAACTGTATGTTGTCTTCCAGTTGGGGGAGGCTTCTTCGCCCGGGACAGCTGGAGCCGCCCGGTACTCTCCTCTTCTGATTTTAATAAGACAGTCTTCACCCGGGCAACTCCAGCAGGCAGTTGGGGTGGGGAGGGAGCTCCCTGTGTGCAAACACCAATACAAACACAGGGGCCCTTACTGGATTTGGCTGCCCCACCCCTGAGTCTTCAGGCCTCTTCTCCCTCCCCCAAACAGTTTAAACTTAATAGTCTTTCAGGTGCCCTGACACCCACCTCTCCAGAAAAATTGCAGCCTTCCTTGATGGTTTCCCTCCACTCTGTATTGACCTTTCTCCAGTCTCTCTCTCCAGTTGCTGCAGTTTCCACTCTGTCTTCAACTTTCTCCAGTTGCTGCAGTCTCCACTCTCCTCTCTGCAATTGCTGCAACACAGGTGCAGCTGCTCCCCCTGATTGCTGGCAGGAAGTGCTCCAAATTGACCAGCCAATCCCAGTGCTGTACCTGTCCTGGGAGTGTTTGAAAGGACAGTGAAGAGGAAGCTTTACTCTGTGTCTAATGAGAAATTTCTTTACTCAGAGGATTGTGAATCTTTGGAATTCTCTACCCCAGAGGGCTGTGGAAGCTCAGTTATTGAGAATGTTTAAAGCAGAGATTGACAGATTTCTAAATACCAATGACAAAAGGGGATAGGAGATTAGTGTGGGGAAAAAGACACTGAAGTGGATGATCAGCCATGATCTTATTGAATGGCAGGGCAGGCTCAATGGGCTGAATGGCCTACTCCTGTTCCTATAACCCACACTTGAGGTTGGATCCTGTCATGAGGAGGAGGGATGGCAGTATTAGAAAGGCTGGCTGTACTTAAAGTAGATGTCATCAGGACTGGACAGGATGCATCTGTGGATATTGAGGGGAGGAAACTGCGGATGTACTGGCCATATCTTCCAATCCTCCTTAGATATGGGGGTGGTGCCAGAGGACTGGAGAATTTAAATGCTACAACCTTGTTCAAAAAAATGTGTAAGGATAAACCCAGCAACTACAGGACAGTCAGTTTAACCTCAGTGGTGGGAATGCTTTTAGAAATGATAATCCAGGACAAAAATTTCACAGTCACTTGAACAAATGTGGATTAATGAATGAAAGTTGGCATGGATTTGTTAAGAGGAAATTGTGTTGAATGAATTTGATTGAGTTTTTCAATGAGGTAACAAAGAGGGTTGATGAGGGTAATGCGGTTGATGTGGTGTACGTGGACTTCCAAAAGGTGTTTGATAAAGTGCCACATAACAGGCTTGTAAGCACAGTTGAAGCCCATGGAATAAAAGGTTCAGTGGCAGCATGGATACGAAGTTGGCTGCATGACAGGAAATGGAGAGTAGTGGTAAATGGTTGTTTTTCAGACTGGAGGCAGGTATATGGTGGGGTTCCCCAGGGGTCAGTGTTAGGACCACTGCTTTTCTTCATATATATGAATGACGTGGGTGTACAGCGCACAATTTCAAAATTTGCAGATGACACTAAACTTGCAAGTATTGTAAACTGTGACGAAGATAGTGATGGACTTCAAGAGGACAGAGACAGGCTGGTGGAATGGGTGGGCACATGGCAGATGAAATTTAATGCAGAGAAGTGTGAAGTGATACATTTTGGTGGGAAGAACAAAAGAAACTGAAGGGTACAATTCGAAAAGGGGTGCAGAAACAGAGACACCGAGGGGGCCATTTGTGCGCAAATCGTTGAAGGTTGAGGAAGTGGTTCTTAATTCATATGGGATCCTGAGTTTTATATATACAGGCACAGAGTACAAAAGCAAGGGGGTTATGATCAACATTTATGAAACATCGGCTCGGCCTGAACTGAAGTATTGTGTCCAATTATTGCTATCATACTTTAGGAAGGATGTCAAGGCTTTGGAGCAGTGGCTCTCAAACATTTTTTGTCTGTCGGCCACTTAGGCGGGGCAAAAGACCCCACAGACCACCTACCAGTCCTACCCCACCTGTTTTCACTTGCCACCGTAAAAAACTTATCAGAATTAATGGGAACTTAAGGAAACAAATATTTTTCTGCTTTTTCCCTACTAAATAAAATAAATTTACATGCATTTGTTAAAAATTAAATACAAGTAAATTAATAATTCATGGCAGGAAAGTATAGACATTTTCATATTATAAACATTAATACTACAATAAAACATGTTTATTTGAAAGTTTCTATGTGTTATAAAATCATCACAATAGGCTTCTTCTGAGAAACTAATACTTAACTGACATCTGTATTAATCAAACAAAATCACCAGTAAGTTAAATCTTGCTTACAGAACCAGTGGACACTGATTTAAGGTGAATGGGAAAAGAACCAACGGTGACATAAGGAAAAGCTTTTTCCCACAGCCAGTGGTTAGGATTTGGAATGCAATGCCTGGAAGGGTGACTTTCAGAGAAACATAGAAAATAGGAGCAGGAAGAGGCCTTTCTCCAGCATCGGCAAAATCGGCAGCAAGCAGGACAAAACTTACTCCAAAATTCTGTTCGGTTTGGTCAACAAGCACCTGCACAATTCTCCAGACAGAATGTACATCGTGTTCCAAGACCTGGATGCTGCTAATGTTGGCTGGAATAGCACCACCTTCTGATCCAGAGGATTCCTAAATGACCACTGTAATAAAAAATGTTCAAGCCTGCTCCGCCATTTATTATGATCATGGCTGATCATCCAACTCAGTAACTTGTTCCCGCTTTCACCCCATATCCTTTGATCCCTTTAAACCCAAGAGCTATATCTAACTCCTTCTTGAAAACATACAATGTTTTGGCCTCAACTGCTTTCTGTGGTAGCGAATTCCACAGGCTCACCACTCTCTGGGTGACAAAATTTCTCCTCATCTCAGTCCTGAAAGGTTTACCCCGTATCCTTAGACTATGACCCCTGGTTCTGGACTCCCCTACCATCGGGAACATCCTTCCTGCATCTACCCTGTCAAGTCCTGTTAGAATTTTATAGGTTTCTATGAGATCCCCCCTCACTCATCTGAACTCCAGCGAATATAATCCTAACCGACTCAATGTGTCCTCATACGTCAGTCCCGCCATCCCAGGAATCAGTCTGGTAAAACTTCGCTGCACTCCCTCTATAGCAAGAACATTCTTTCTCAGATAAGGAGACCAAAACTGCACACAATATTCCAGATGTGGCCTCACCAAGGCCCTGTATAATTGCAACAAGACATCCCTGCTCCTGTACTCGAATCCTTTCGAATCAAGGCCAACATACCATTTGTTTTTTTTATTGCCTGTTGGACCTGCTGCTTACCTTCAGCGACTGGTGTACGAGAACACCCAGGTCACGTTGCATATTCCCCTCTTTCAGTTTATCGCCGTTCAGATAATAATCTGCCTTCCTTTTTTTGTTACCAAAGTGGATAACCTCACATTTATCCACATTATACTGGATCTGCCATGCATTAGCGCACTCACTGAAGTTGTCCAAATCACCCTGAAGCCTCTCTGCATCCTCCTCACAACTCACCCTCCCACCCATTTTGTGTCATCAGCACATTTGGAGATATTACATTTAGTTCCCTCATCTAAATCATTAATGTATATTGTGAATAGCTGGGGTCCTAGCACCGATCCCTGCGGTACCCCACTAGTCACTGCCTGCCATCAGAAAAAGACCCATTTATCCCTAATCTTTGTTTCCTGTCCGCCAACCAATTTTCTATCCATCACAATACACTACCCCCAATCCCATGCGCTTGAATTTTACATGTTAATCTCTATGTGGGACTTTGTCAAAAGCCTTCTGAAAGTCCAAATAAACCACATCCACTCGCTCCCCCTCATCAACTCTACTAGTTACATCCTCGAAGAATTCTAGTAGATTTGTCAAGCATGATTTCCCTTTCGTAAATCCATGCTGACTCTGCCCGGTTTTACCACTGTTCTCTAAGTGCTCTGCTATAAAATCTTTGATAATGGACTCCAGAATTTTCCCCACTACCAACGTCAGGCTGACTGGTCGAGAATTCCCTGCTTTTAAATAGTGGGGTTACATTAGCTACCCTCCAATCTGTAGGAACTGTTCCAGAGTCTATAGAATCTTGAAAGATGACCACCAATGCATCTACTATTTCTAGGGCCACTTCCTTAAGTACTCTGGGATGTAGATTATCAGGCCCTGGGGATTTATCGACCTTCAATCCCATCAATTTCCCCAACACCATTTCTCTACTAATACTGATTTCCTTCAGTTCCTCTCTCTCTCACTAAGCCCTGTGTTCCCCAACATTCCTGGTATGATATTTGTGTCGTCCTTTGTGAAGACAAAACCAAAGTATGCATTTAGTTGGTCAGCCATTTCTTTATTCCCCATAATAAATTCCCCTGTTTCTGACTGTAAGGTACCTACATTTGTCTTCACCAATCTTTTTCTCTTCATATACCGATAGAAACTTTTACAGTCAGTTTTTATGTTCCCCGCAAGCTTGCTCTCGTACTCTATTTTCCCCTTCTTAATCCCTTGGTCCTCCTTTGCTGAATTCTAAACTGCTCCCAATCCTCAGGTCTGTTGTTTTTCCTAGCAAATTTATATGCCTCTTCCTTGGATCTACTGCTATCTCTAATTTCCTTGTAAGCCATGGTTTGACTACCTTTCCAGTTTTACTTTTGCGCCAGACTGGGATAAACAATTGTTGCAGTTCATCCATGCGCTCTTTAAATGTTTGCCATTGCCTATCCACCATCATCCCTTTACACAATGTTTCCCAATCCGTCATGGCCAACTCGTACTTCATACCTTCGTAGTTTCCTTTACTAAGATTCAGGACCCTCGTCTCAGAATCAACTACATCACTCTCCATCTTGATGAAGAATTCTATCATATTATGGTCGCTTATCCCCAATTATTCCTCTCACATTACACAATACCCAGTCTAGGATGACCTGGTCTCCTGTTACTTCCTCAACGTATTAGTCCAGAAAACCATCCCGTATACACTCTAAGAATTCTTCCTCTACTGTATTGTGACTAATTTGATTTGCCCAATCTATATGCAGATTAATGTCACCCATAATTAGAGATGTTCCTTTCACGCCTGCGTCTCTAATTTCCTGTTTAATGCCATTTCCAATATCACCACTATAGCTTGGGGGTCTATATACAACCCCCACCAACGTTTTTGCCCCTTAGTGTTTCTCAGTTCTACCCACACAGTTTCCACATCGTCAGACCTAATATCTTTCCTCACTATTGCATTAATTTCCTCTTTAACTAGCAATGCACTCCACCGCCTTTTGCTTTTTGTCTGTCCTTCCTAAATACTGAATATCCCTGGATGTTCATTTCCCATCCCTGGTCACCTTGCAGCCATGTCTCCGTAATCCCGACTATATCATACCCGTTTACATCTATTTGCGCGATTAATTCATCCACTTTATTGCGAAAGCTCTGCGCGTTAAGGCATAAAGCCTTCAGGCTTGTCTTTTTAACATTACTTGTCCCCTTCCTGCTATTTTTCACTGTGGCCCTGTTTGATTCTGGCCCTTGATTTCTCTGCCTATCACTTTTCTTATTCCTCTTGTTCTGGTCATTGATCCCCCCCTCCTCTGACTCCTTGCAAAGGTTCCCATCCCCCTGCCATTTTACTTCAAACCCTCCCCAACCACTCTAGCAAATACTCCCCCTAGGACATCAGTCCCAGTCCTGACCAGGTATAACCCGTCCAGTTTGTACTGGTCCCACCTCCCCCAGAACTGGTCCCAATGCCCCAGGAATCTAAAACCCTCCCCCTCACACCATCTCTTCAGCCACGTATTCATCCGATATATCCTGCTATTTCTACTCTGACTAGCACGTGGCACTGGTAGTAATCCTGAGATCACTACCTTTGAGGTCCTACTTTTCAACTTACTTCCTAACTCCCTATATTCTGCTTTTAGGACCCCATCCGTTTTTTTACCTATGTCGTTTGTACCAATGTGTACCACGACCATTGGCTGTTCACCCTCCCCCTTCAGAATGTCCTGTAACCGCTCTGAGACATCCTTGACCCAGGGAGGCAACATACCATCCTGGAGTCTCTCTTGTGGTCACAGAAATGCCTATCTATTCTCCTTACAATTAAATCCCTATAACTTTTGCAATCCCATACTTTTTACTCCTCCCCTGTGCAGCAGAGCCAACCGTGGTGCAACGAATTGGGCTGTTGCTGCTTTCCCCTGAGAGGCCATTCCCCCCAACAGTATCCAAAGCAGTATACCTGGTTTGCAGGGGAATAGCCACAGGAGATTCCTGAACAGCCTGTCTAGTCTTCTTGCTCTGCCTGGTGGTCACCCATTCCCCTCCTGCCTGTGGTCTCTGAGCTTGCTGTGTGACCACCTCTCTATACATGCTATCCACGATACTCTCCGCCTCGTGGATACTCCACAGTGTCCCCAGTTGCTGCTCCAGCTCTGAAACCCGGGCTTCCAGGAGCTGCAGCTGGATACATTTCCTGCAACATGCTGGTCCCGGGCACTGGAATTGTTCCCGGCTTCCGACATTGAGCACGAGGAGCACACCATGGCTTTGCGCTCTCCTGCCATGACTTAACCCTTTAAATTAAATTAAACCTTCTGGAAGATTTTAATGTCCAATAATATTAGTTGCTTTAGGGCCCTTCTTCCCTGCTCCTCGTTACTACAGAACTCCCTAAAAAAAAAAACTACTTACTATATTTGAAATAAACTTTAAACTTTTCTTACCTGAGATACTTACCCAGCTATTTAGAGCTATTCCCTAACAGCATTGACTCACCAACCAATCACATGGCAGCTCTCCTGTGACGTCACTGTTGGCTTTTTTTTTTCAAAACTTCGGCATGCTGCCGCTGCACTTTTAAACTCTGCCGGTCTCACTCAGTCTCGCTCCTTCCCGCTGCCGCTGCACCTTTAAACTCTGCCAGTCTCACTCAGTCTCGCTCCTTCCCGCTGCCGCTGCATTTTTAAACTCTGCTGGTCTCACTCAGTCTCGCTCCTTCCCGCTGCCGCTGCACCTTTAAACTCTGCCAGTCTCACTCAGTCTTTCAAAATAGAGTTGGATGATAAAGCAGGAAAAACTTGCAAGGCCAGCTGAGCCACTCTTGCAGAGGGGCAGCACAGATACAATGGGCCAAATGGCCTCCTTCTGTGTTATCACAATTCTATGATTCCATGTTGCAAAAGGACATGTGATTTTATTTGCTCCGTTTTCGCTACAGGAAATCTGGAAATCGGCTTTATGTTCTGACTTTGTCACTGTTGGGAGGGTGACCCTGTTCCCCGTAGCAGTCATGGGCCTGACTGTGCCATCAGGTTACTTAACAATGGAGATACCATCATTATCCTGGGAAGTGTGGGAGCAATAGAGGAGCCATCAACTTAAACTCTATCTGTTGATTTGGATATCAGCAGATCCATCACCTGAAGAAAATAAAATACCTGTCGCCAAACACATCTTCCATAAAATTACAAGTCCAATAGATATTATTGGAGTTTCCAGAAGCATTACCACCAAGGGTTTCCATGCCAATCAGTGATGAACATCAGATTCTGGTACATAGCTAGAGATTTCCTCAGAACCATTCAAGATGGGTCACATGATGCCTGGCATGCTTTTATACATTATTTGTCGAGGAGGCCTTTATTCCCCAGGACCCCTTTATTATACATTTTATAAATAAATAACTTTATTTGGTTTTAAGAAATAAAACAAAAACTCAAATTAAAATTGCATTTTCAGCATCGATGATGCACTCCAGCCTCTGCGGTGCCCACCAGTCATGGAAGGCCTCAAGCAAACCACTGGATACTGCATGCTCCTTCTCCAGGAATCCTCAGTTATGAACGTAACCACGGAAGAGGGGCAGGCAATCAGAATGGACAGAATCCCCGATGGCCTGCAGCCTGGACCTGTGAATTGCCACCTTGGCCAGGCCCAGGAGCAGTTCGGCGAGGAGATCCTCCTCCCCCCCCCCCCAACCCCTCTGCTTCGGGTGCCCAAAGATCAGGAGCGTGGGGTTGAAGTGCAGCCAAAACCTGAGGAGCAGCCCCTTTAAATATGCAAACAGGGACTGCAACCTCGCATATTCCATATAAACATGGAACACGGACTCGTCCAGGCTGCAGATATTACAGGCGGCCTGAGAGTTTGTGTACCTGCTTAAAAGTCTATTGCACAAGACTGCCCTGTGCAGCACCCTCCACCCCAGGTCCCAGATGTAAAGGGGGAGGACTCCTGTGTAGAGTGACTTCCATCGGGGTTCCTCCTTGCCTCCTGATGGCAACACGGACCACCAGGGTGTGTCCAGCTGGCTGACAAGGGCGAGGAAGTGGAAAGTGTGCAGAAGCAGCCTGTGCAGCAAACCGCTCCGCGCCAATTGGAATGGCACAGAGGGCATTTCCGAGAGGCGGCTCGGGTTGTGCGGGACCAGCTGACGAGGAGGGTTTCGGGGCCCGGTTCCCATAAGCAGTTACGGTGGGTCAGTTCGGCCAGGAGCGCCCCGCACGCCCAAGCCCCCTCGTCACCCGCAGTGAGGGGTGTCCCAGGGGCTTCGGCTACTCCTCCGCCGGTCGGTCCGTCTTCGGAGCCGGCTGCCCGGACAGCCGAGGTGCTCTCCTTTGCCGGCGGGGGAGCCCCCTGACCGGAGGTGACCGTGTTCCAGACTCTGAATCGATTCCAGTCCAAGATGTTCTCCGTTGGCAGCTGCGTGTCATCTTGAAGGCAGTGCCCCAGTAGAATAAATACGCCACCAGCGCACACCATCTGGGAGGACGCTCGACGTACAGGTATATCTGTAGGGTCCGAAGGTGGAGAGTCGCAGCCTGGGTTCAGATGCACACCAGCGACTGGCCGCCCTCCTCAATCAGGAGACTCGGGACTGCGGCAGAGACCCAGTGTTTCCTCTTGCCCCAGAAGAAATCGACAAGCTTCTTCTGGATCTCGGTGGCAAATGCAGGGGCCTACATGACCAACTAGTACCACAGCATTGAGGCAACCAGTTGGTTTATGAACAGCGCTCGGCTCCTGTAGGAAAGCATCCGGAGCAGTCCTGTCCAGCGTCCCAGCCGAGTGGTGACTTTCGACTCCAACTCCTGCCAGTTTTGCCGGCCAGACTTCCTCAGCGGGGCTAAGGTGAACTCCCAGATAGAGGAGGTGTGTAATGCTCCACGCAAAAGGTGTCAACTCCTCCAGCAGGGAGTCCACCCACCACAGACCCACCAGGAGTCTGGAACATTTCTCCCAATTGATCCTTGCGGAGGACGCGGCAGAAAAGGTCTGCTGGCAGTCGCGCATCCTCTGCAAGTCAACGGGATCTGTGACCGCGAGGAGCACGTCATCAGCGTAAGCCAGAGGATGACCCTCATGGCCAGCCCATGCAGAACCAATCCAGTCAACCTCCTGCAAATCAGGCACAGGAATGGCTCCACACAGATGGTATACAATTGGCCGGACGTGGGGCATCCCTGACGCACTCCTCTCCCAAAGCGAAGGAGCACCGTCAAGGACCCGTGAATTTTGACCAGTCACTCTGCGGTGGCATATAAAAGTCGGACCTGAGTCCAAATGCACGCAGACTCCCAAAAAGGTATTCGTGATCCACCCTATCGAACGCCTTCTCCTGATCGAGGAAGAGAAAGGCAACCGACTGACCAGACCTCTGGGAAAGATGAATCAGGTCCCGGACCAGGTGGATGTTGTCCTGGTTGGACCAGCCCAGGACCGTGTAGGACTGGTCAGGGTGGATCGTGTGGGCCAACATGGAGCCCAGGCAGGTAGACAGAGCCCGAACAACGATCTTATAATCCGTGCTGAGGAGGGAGAGTGGACGCCAGTTTTTAAGCAGGTGAAAATCGCCCCTCTTCGGCAGCAGGACGATGACCGCCCTGCACCACGAGAGGGGCATCTCCCCGGTCGCCAGCCTTTCCCCCAGAACCCGCGCGTAATTGGGCTCCAGGACGCCCCAGAACACACTGAGGTACTCCACGGTCAGCCCATCCAGACCTGGGGATTTACTCCTCGAGAGCTGGTGGAGGGTGCCGGGCAGCTCCAGCAATGTGAGTGGAGCCTCCAAACCTTCGGCACCCTCCATCCTGACCTTCAGCAGGCCCTCCCACAAAACTCTGTGCGTGTCCTCGCTGGATGGATCCGGAGAGAACAACGCACTGTAATAGGTATGGACCAGGAGGCCCATTCCCTCTGGATCTGTGATGGAGGATTCATCGTTGGCCAGCATGCTCATTGAGCTGCTTACGGACCCCCTGCCATTTTCCCAGCGAGTAGAAGAAGGGTGAGGCGCAGTCCAAATCTTCCAGGATCTAGATCCGTGACCTCACGTACGTGCCACGGGACCCAATGAGCTGCAGGTCCCTCAACGCACCCTTCTTCTCTTTGTAAGCCTACCACAGGGCCAGGCCTGACCGAGGCGGGGTACCAAGTCAAGCACCTCCCTCTCTCAGCACCCGATCTCTGCTTCCCACCTCTTGTTTGGCCCCTTTGCGTACTCCTGACAGAAGACACGGATGTGGGTGTAGCCCGCATACCACCATAGCCTCAGGGAGGGGAAGCTCCCCTGATTCCTTCTCCAGTTGGCCCAGAATCGACGAAATGTGTCCTGGAATCACTCGTCCTCCAGCAGCCGGTTGTTAAAGGGCAAGTACGCGAACTCCGCCCACGTGCGGAGCAGAGTGAACTCCGCCCACACCAGATGGTGGTCCAAGCATGGCACCAGCCGCATGGAAGCTGTCAAGACGCAGGAGACGTACGCCTGCGTAAAGTTCAGGCAGTCGTTTTGGGACCCTTCTCCTCCAGACCTCCACGTGAAGGCGCTGGAGTTGGGATGGAGATTCCGCCAGATGTCCACCAAGTTGAGGGAGCTGATGAGTTCCCTCAACTTCTCCACCGACGCTTGGCCACGCTGGGGACCGGAGCGATCCCCCACCTCGAGGATGATGCACTCGCCGCTATCGATGGAGCTCAAGAGAGCGCTCACCTCTTCAAAGAAGCGCGCTTGCAACGCGCCGGGCCTGGGCGTGTAGACATTCACAAAGTGGAGCGGCACGCTACCCAGGCGAACGGCAAGGTGGAGCAAGCGGCCTGGCACAAGCTCCTTGTCCCCCAATATCTCTGGCTGAAAAGTCGGGTCCAACAAGATAGCCACCCTACTAGAAATAGGGGTGAGGTGACTCATGTAGACCCCACCCTGCAGCTCCAGGAGCCAGGTGGCTTTGTCTCCCGGAACGGTGTGGGTTTCCTGCAGAAAGCTCACCACATATCTCCCTTCCCTGAGGACTGAGAGATTGTGAAATCTGCGGTGAGACCCCCTGCTGCCGTTGATGTTGAGGCTGGCTATGGTTATCTTCATGTCAAAGGTGCTGAAAAACCGTCACCAACACCTCACTGAGAGGACAGAGCAGAAGTGCACCTGGCCTTCCACTCCCACAACAACCCACTGAGGAACACTTTAAACCGGCGCCTCTCTACCAGTTTCACGCCCACATCCTTCCCGCTTTCTTGAGGGTGTCATGGAAAGACTGGACGATCAGCGCCAGATTCGACCAATGGCCGAGGGCCAGCTGAACTTTATTGCGGCAACCCGCAAGGGAGGTGGGGGGGGAGGGGATGGCCAACAGTTGTAATCTATCTGAGAAAACACGAGGCTGGGAATTAACGGCTCTCCATATCTTCCCCCTCCCCCCACACACAAAAAAAAAGCAACCGAAAGGAGGAGGTTAGACCTCGAAACAAGATGAAGACTCGTGTCACTGGTTGCAAGAACTGGGACCTCCGTAGCCGCTAAACCGGCCTCGGGAGTAGCCATCATTCCGGTAATAACCATCGCCCCTCGATTCGTACTGCCGAGAGCTGTAACCGCCACCGCCTCGTCCACGTCCGTAGCGGCCGCCTCGGCCTCCTCCGTAGCCGCCGCCCGATTTTTTTCTCTGCCTGGTCCACACGGATCTGCCGCCCGTCGATGGATTTTCCGTTCATCGCGTGCATCGCGTCTTTGGCGTCACCGCCAGCAGCCAACACACCCACTGCACACTGTGGGGCGGACATCCCGACCATGCCAGCCGGTCCCACCTCCATCACTATCCCACCCCCAGGATCGATGGCGGAGGAGTCCTCTCTGGGTTCTACTGTGGAACTGGAGCCTATGGGCACCAACGGTTCAGGATCCCCCTCCACCTCCGTCCACAGGCCAATGAGCAGTCCAAGGGAGATGGAAGTTCCCAACTCTGGAAATCCGAGACCGGAGGTGGAGAGAGGAGGCCATCTCCTGCCCCGCCAGCAGACGGGGCATTATTTTCAACTGTAACTGGATCAGGTACATCATTGTCAGGCGTGGATTTTGGCTGGAAGGGCTGACCCTTTGGGGCCTCGTCCTCCCCTCCACTCAGGGCACCCGACCCAGTGGCAGAATGGGAGGCTTCTGCAGGAACATCCCCAGGCTCCCCCACCACAAGCAGGGCTTCACCTGCTCCTTCAGGAAGGGCCACTTGTCTCCCCCCTCCTCTCCATCCTGAGGGCGAGGGAGCTCCTGCCCAGACTTTACAGCCTTTATGGTGGTGGTGGCAGGGGGAACCTGGGGACCCGACCCAGGAGACAGCTCCCCTCCAACAGATGGGCCCTGCACCTAATGGCCCTGAATTACCTCCGTGGAGGGTTGCCTTGTCCTCTTTTTCCCACTAGGGCACGGAGGCTCAGAGACCTCCATGTCATCAGAGGCCTCTGCCTCTGCACCCTCCTTTTTTTTTAAGCTACCCTGGGCCTGATCCAGCCCTGGGGCATGTGGGGGCCCCGGGATTGAGCCTTGGGCTGAGCTCAGGCTCAGGTTGTGCCACAGTGTCCAGGATGTTTATTTTTCCTCCGCACCATCCTTCCACTCGGACGGGCACCCCCTCCCTGCCGGAGGCCGTGAAAACCACAGCCTCTGGAACCGATGGAGTGGTGTCTGTTGGAGGTTTAGGGGGGAGTGGGAGGAGGTGTAGTGGCGCAACCCTGGGTCACCAAGGTGCAGTTGGCAGCCAGGAGGTTGGGGCACTTCTTACGAACATGCCCCACCCCCCTGCAGACATGGCACCACGCCCCATCCGAGGTCCAGAAGACACAGTAGGCTGTCCCATGGAACTCCACATTCAAGTGACCCTCCATGACCTCCTCCCGCGCCAGCTGCATAAATAGCTGGTGCGGAAGGAGTAGACATGCTGGAGGCTGTTTTCCCGAAGACCGAGTGGGACTGGCGTGATCGCCGACCTCCCCTCCCCCAGATGGTACAGGTGGGGGAGGTGCAGCCCACTGGGAATGAAGGGTGGGATGTTCGACAATATTATCTGCCGTGCAGTGGTCCTCAGAGGGTCCACCGGCAGGAAGGTTTCCTCCCTTCCCCCCCCCACAGTGAGCCCCTTACTCAGGGCGAGGGATACTGCCCGCTTGGTGCTCAGGAAGAACACAGCCTTCCCGTACATCTTCAAGGCCGCAACAATGGCCGAGGGGCCGACAACCTCGGCCATTGTCTTCACACATGCCTCAATAGACATGTTGGGGTGGGCATAGCTCTTCACCCCATGGTGAGAAGTGATAAACTTGAATGGTGAAGGGGCCACATGGGCAGCCGCAGAGGCTACAGCCGCATAGGTATGAGAGGGCCCGCCACCGGTGATGATGGGCTTGCCGTGGGTTCAGGAGCCAAACCTATCCTGAGTTGCAGGCTTGCAAAATAAAAAACAAACAAAAGTTCACAAGAAACAATGTCTAATCAACAAGTAGATTTGGGGAGAGGCTGAGGGTATACAGGAAAGGGGAAAGACAGGCTGCACGCAATGACTCCGCTTTAAGGATGGTACAGAGAGCACTCTAAACAGTCCAGAGTACCACTCCTAGTCTTCTGGTCTTCCAGTCTTCTGGTTGTGGGAGGGGTCTTCACCTGGGTCAGCTGAAAGCTGTCCAGGCCCTAACTATATCCTTCTGTCTCTTTAGCCAGGCAGCTTCAGCTGACCCAGCCTGGGCAATTAGGGTGGGGAGGGAGCTTTCTTGTATATTAAATGCAGTTGCACAGCCCCCTGTAGAATAGTACATCCCCCGCCCCTTGTTGTTCCGGCCTCTTCCACCTCCCACAACAGTCCAAATCAAATAAAGATCTGGTGCTCGACCACCCACCTCCAAATACAGCCTTATTCCAAAGTCTTTTCCTCCTCTGCAGCAAAAGTTGTTGGAAGTGTTGCAGCTCTCACCTCAGCTCTCCCTCTCCAGCAGCACCTCCAGCAACTGACTGCAGCACTGTCAGCTGCACCTCGTTGCCCAATCAGAGAGCAGCCAACTCCGTGCTGTACCTGTCCTGGGAGTGTTTGATGGGACAATTTAGAGGGAGCTTTACTCTGTATCTAAGTGATTTGAGTAGGTTGTGGTGAGGTTGGGCTTCCTTTGTAGTTGTGTAATGGTAGTTGGAGGCAGAATATTCCAGTTCTTGCACCACTGATGCCAGTTCTCAAGAGCAGTTAATCCCTCAGCTCATTTTACAATAACAAACTCCAGATGAGCTCAGTTTGATTTCTGGTTCTTAGATTCTGAAAAGTTTTGGACAGCAATGACCTAATATTTCATATTTTGCTGCTGATGAGGATTTTTCTCATATTTTGATCCTAAATGGGCCAATAACAAAAGGGTCAGTGATAAAATGGCTGTAAAATTGGCTACAGGACAGAAACAGAGAGTAATGGTAAAGGGTTGCTTTTCAGACTGGAGGAACGTACGCAGTGATGGCCTCCAGGCGTCGATATTGGGACCATTGCCCTTTCTGATTTATATTAATGATGTGGGCTTTGGTATAGGAGGCAAATTTTCAAAATTTGCAGATGAAGCAAAACATGGAAATGTAGTTAACAGTGAGGAGGATCGAAAAGTCTTCAGGAGAACATAGACATAGTCAATAGTAATTTTCAAAAGGGAAATGATATATACTTGCAAAGGAAAAGATTGCAGGGCTGTAAGAAAAAACAGGCGAGTGGGGATAATTGGATAGCTTTTTTGAAGGGCCAGCACAGGTGCGATGGGCCGAATGACCTCTTTCTGTACTGTAAAATTTTGCGATTCAATAGGAAGGTAGACTGCAGTGGTCTGAGCTCCGACAACTTTCGAAAGCCTGGCCAAGCCTCCTTCTGCAGGTCACTGAACTAGATTTCTCTCGATGGAATGACCCCAGCCCGGTGATGTCAGACTGTCGGGCGTTTCTCGATTTATAATGATGATGGAGTTTAGACGTTGTCATGCTCACGAGGAGTGTAGCGCTGAAAATACAAACTGAAAAGTTATAAAACTAAAAACAAATTTCAAAAGATTGGGACATTAGTTGTCAACAAAGTGGAGGCCAAGACACATGTTCATACCACCTCCCGCCCTGTAATACGCATCCAATGTCTACTAAGACTGAAAACCAATCAACACTGTGTGAAAATAAGACAAATAATCACACATGGATGTGAGCTTTACTCAAACAAACTAAGACAAAGGTCTTCTCCAGACTTTGTATCTCCAACTAACCTTCACTACAATGGAGTGTGAACAGCCCTCATATCCTCAAAATGGAGCCATCAAAAGGCCATTGTGCAGCCCAGCAAGAACTGAAGCATAAAGTCACATGGATAGAACTAACACTAAGTTCACCTTAAAAGTTAATCATTTTGAGGAACAAAGGTGGGGTCTGACCAGTACAGAACTTCAGACATCAAGGTCAGGCTGGTCTCTCCTCAGCCACAAGCCAAAAGACTTGCAGGTTGGTAGGTAAATTGGCCATTATAAATTGCCCCTAGTATAGGTAGGTGGTAGGGAAATATAGGGACAGGTGGGGATGTGGTAGGATTAGTATAAATGGGTGGTTGATGGTCGGCACAGACCCGGTGGGCCGAAGGGCCTGTTCCAGTGCTGTATCTCCAAACTAAACTAAACTAAACTACACAGAAAAACAAAAAGCCATCTTGAATCCAGCAAGGCTGAGAGAGAGAGAAAGAGAGAGAGAAAGATCACAGTAACATCACGGAGAAGGCAATCCAAGGGCTGCAGAAAGATCTAGCCTAAAACAAGTGGAATCCCTGCTGCTAATTATACACTTCAACTTGATGCAGCAGAGAAATGAAAGTAGCCGCCACCTCCAATCTGAAATCTTAACCACCAGAAATCTACATCTCAACAAGTTCAAGACTACAAACAACCCCGGCCTGCAGCTTTAAAAAGAGACTCTCCCACTTCGAAAATTCACACCATGAGCACCTACCACACCTTGAACTCTTACCCTTTACCTTCTATCTATCTTCTCTTGAGAGTGCCTGTGCGGGTGAATGCGTGCATGAATGGTGTTGCAAATATTTCAAGGAATGAATATTGTTCAATAAATAGTTAATCTTCTATTTTAAACTTACAAGAAAACCTGTCATTTGTCTGTTTATTTGACCCTAAAAAACACTCAGGGGCTGGCTCATCATTTTAAACTAAGCACGATTACGGTCAGTTGGGAGGTAAACAGTGGGAGCCACATTCCTGAGGTCCTGTCCATAACAATGTCGAACCCCTCAGTCTTCTGTTCAACTTCTCTTCCCTATAAACTCACAGGGTTGAAATTAATTTGTAAATTTGATGATGCCATATGCCAAGCTGGTTGAAGACTAGGTCAGAGTATTCCCATCTCCATCTGTCATTCCCTTTAAGCATAGCTCCCTTTTGGGATAGCGGGACTGTTGAATTTATCCTCAAGCCGTAACCGTTCTTGTCTCTCTCTCTCTCTCTCTCTCTCCCTCTCTCACTTTTATTCGTACAATATGATCAGTGCTCCTCAGGACTGCTCTTGTTCTTCAACATGCTGTCCTGGGATTCCTTCTGCCCTTCTGTTAAAATCAGAATTCGCCACACCATTTTCTTCTCCAGCTCATTCTGTCCTGAGACTTCAAAGCTGTGGAACTCTTCACCTTCTCCCACTCTTCCCTTCCTCATTCAATTGGCAGCTTCATAAAACCCAATCTTGGTGTCACCTAACCAGTGCCATTTGCCTCATTGTCACTCCCATTCTTCTCAAGCTTGATGGCATCCTGCATTACTGCCTTTGGCCTTTCCCTTGGGTTACTCAACAGAGCAATTCTTGGTACAAGATTTTGAAGCTGTAGTGATGTCAAGTGTTCGTGAATAAATTCAAGTCTCACCATTTGCCAGTACTCATAGCAGGTTGGTTGGGATGATCTTCCCAATAGCAGATAGGTAAAGAAAGAAGAAAGAGTTTGCATTTCTATAGCTCCCCACAAACAGCAATGTGATAATGAGCAGATCATTTACTTTAGTGATATTGATTGCGGGATACTTATTGACCAGGACATCGGGAATAACTCCTCTGCTCTTCAGAATTGTGTCATGGGATCTTGTGTATCCACCTGAGCGGGCAGATGGTTTAACGTCTCATCTGAAAGTTGGCACTTCCAACAGTGTAGCACTCCCTCAGTATTGCACTGGAGTGCCATCCTAAATTTTTGTGCTCAAGTCTCTAGAGTGGGTCTCAATCCCACAATCTTCTTACCCAGATGTGAGAGTGCCACTACTGAGACTAAGCCACAGGTAGGACCTGCATGGTAGTAATGGGGGAGTTGGCACTATTGCAATGGATGTCCCTTGATCTGGGAATAGTGGGAGGCAGTGTTGGAATTTGGGAGCAGTGTAATGGAGAACGGGGTGCTAATGTTTGAAAATATTATGTTGTGGCCTCCAAAGACAGGGAAGCAATTGGGAATGTTATGGGGTGCCGTGAGCTGGATGTGGTGGGGATGGGGTGTGCTTGTATTGGTGGAAGTTGAGTATTGGAGACTTGGAGTACTGAGAGAGGCAAGTTAAGTGTTTGTGTATTAGGGAGGGGTCTCAGAGAATCTGGCATTATTAGACACAGTGCAAGGACTGCTGTGCTTAGGGAACTGTACCGGAATGTTGTGGCAGGGGATTCAGGATCAGTATGGATATGGCAGGGTCTAGGAATGTTTGGTACAAGTGTCATGGGATTTGAGATGGGGGATAGTGGGGAGGATGATGAGAGAGTCTAGGAGGATTGAGGAGGGGAGTCTCAGTTTTTGCGTGGATTGGGATGGTGGTCTGCCATTTTGGAGGGGTTGGGGTCTGGGAGTGAGAGAAGTGATAGGACCAGGGGGAGATGGTGTATAGAGTGGAGGCTATGATTGTTGAGACCCATGTCCCTCGATAGACAATGCATTGTTAACAACTGGTCTATCTCAGCACTGAGCCAGGCATCGGCTGTTGATTAAAGAGTTTAACACGGCCAAGTGAATGAAAATAATTGGGTTATTGGCAACTAGCATTGTTCCAAAAGGAAGAGATCTTGACTCAGTAAATTCCTTGACTTCTTTAAAGTGGCGTCCTAATTGGATGATGGGAAGCTGTAATGTCCAGAGTGCCTAGACTTCCATAAAAACTTTGGTGCCATCGTACATGAAAGGCTGCTACAAACTTAAAATCGTGATTATGCTGGGTAAAACTTAGAGGTGGACATGGCATCAGCTGAATAGGAAGAAGCAATGGGTGATGCTAGGCTGAGAATATGCACTGAATGTAGTGTCTTCTAATGTCTGCAGATGGTAAGATGGTGGGTTCTGATCACAACTGAGTGCTCCTTAGCCATGGAGGACAGAAATGATACCTTTTAGTTTCTACAATTAATACCATTTTAAAGGGTAAATAGGAGTAAAGACACCTGGGGTTGTTTGTACACAAATCTTAGAAGGTGGCAGGACAAGCTGAGAAGGCTGTTAAAAAGTATATGGGATCCTGGGCTTTATAAATAGAGGATAGAGTTCAAAATCAAGGAAGTTTTGCTAAATCTTTATAAATCACTGGTTCAATCTCAGCTGGAGTATTATGTTCAATTCTGGCACCACAGTTTCGGAAGATGTCAAGGTCTCAGAGAGGGTGCAGAGGTGATTTACTAGAATGGGTCCAGGGGTGAGGGGTTTTAGTTATGTGGGGACACTGGAGAAGTTGGGTTGTTCTCTTTGGAGCAGAGAGGATAAATGGAGATTTAATAGTGGTGATTAAAATTAGGAGAAGTTTTGATGGAGTGAATAAGGAGAAACCAAGTGACAGGAGGGACATTACTAGAGGACACTGGTGCATGTTAATTGGCAAAAGAAAACAGAAGGGAGATGAGTGGGCACTTTTTTTATGCAAAAGTTGTTGTGAATGGGCACTTGAATAAATACTTGAAAAGGAAATATTTGTAGGACTGTGGGAAAAGAGCAGGGCTGTGGGATTAATTAGATAGCTCTTTGAAAGAGCTGGCACTGGCATGATGGGTAGAATGGTCTCCTACTGTGCTGCATTATTCTATGATTCTATGGTGAACAATGAACTGAATTTGGTTCTTATTTCACATCTCCAATAACTTGTTGACATTCCAGCTCTGAAATTTCTGGTCCTGGAAAGATGCCAGGACATGGATCCACCAGATCGCCACACCTTGGGCTGCATGTGCGGGCTGCAGGCCAAAGAGCCACCGCGATCTCCAGCACAGCAGCTCATTTAAATAGCCGCAGTGGCCCACGGCTATTTAAATCACGTGGAGGAGGGGGGGGGCTGTCCGTCCCCAGCAATGGTGTCAGCTGTCTGCGCACAGGCACTGGCGCCATTTTTAAAGGGCAACCAGCCCTACGGCCCAATAAAATTTTTTAAAGACATACCCACCAAAATTAAATATATAAATTCCTAACGCCCCTTCCCCCCCCCCACCCCCCACCATTACAATAATTATTTTCCCTTTCCCCTGGTCCCAAACACTTAACTTTTAAATGTGACCTTCCCCCCCATCCTCCCAGGCTGCACAAAGTTTAAAGTTCACCCCTTCCCACCATCCCCTACACCCATCATGTTTATTTAACCCTGTCTCCCCCCACTCCCCCGCACTGAAAATATTACCTCCTCCCCCCTCCCCACCAGTGTGGCACCACCTTTCCCCGGACAGGGAATTGAAGGCGCGGGATTGCCGACCGCCATGCCAAAGATCACGGCAGGCGCTCAAGATTGCAGGGAAGTCGATGTAAATGTATTCCTTTATTCATTTGAATATTGTAATTGAGGTCCCGTTGTCCAGTGGCGGGGGGGTGGGGGGCATCACGGAGCCTCGCCACTGCCGGGAGGATCAGGCCGGGCCGTGCCGTCGTCGAGGTCCGTGGTGGGCCTAATTCGGACCCATTTTCAGGCCCCCCCCCTCCCCTGCCATGGAGCCCGACATCGAGGGCTTGGTAAAATCCAGCCCCTTGTGTCAATTCTGAAGGAGATTAGGGAAGGGGTATCACCCTGTTCCCCCAAAAACGGCACAATGCAGATGTATTTGCTATGACAGGATAACATCTGGGCCCACAATGTCTTCGTAACTGGCGACCTTTAACTGGAGATTTTGATTCTGAAACTCTGAGCTCTTGCAACAGAAGAGTCTGTTCCTGCCAACTTAGGCAAGGGGCTGGTGCCCTTTGAACTCCACAGTGCTTTTAGTTCTTTCACGGAGTTGTGTCAGTCCCAATCAACTACACGAGGGTTGCCAACTCGCCTGGATTGTTATGCAGCCTTCAGAAATTAAAGCTTCAAATATCATAAAGAATTCCCAGTCAGAAACTCCAACATAGTACATACCAACCATTTACAAAAGAATATTCTGCCATCTGGGTGAACTTAGAATTCTTTCCGGGATGGTTGTATATTAACACAGGGCGGGCAGACTGCTCACTCCATTACATTATCGAATTATGTTTAACCAGAGCTGGAGGTCCAAATGAGATTGCGGGCTGATTCCCAATCCTCTGTGTGTAGGAGAATCAGGCTGACTGTGCTGCACAATTTCAGGAAGAGCAGAGGAGTTCTTCCCAATATCCTGCCCAATATTTATCGCTAATTTGTCCAGATATCATGAAAAAGTGATTATCTGGTCATTATCACATTGTCGTTTGTGGGATCCTGCTGTCTGCAAATTGGCTGCTGTGTTTCCAACATTACAACAGTGAGTACACTTTAAAAGTACTTCATTGGCTGTAAAGCATGAGGGAATTCTGAGGGTCTGAAATCCTCTATTTAAATCCAAGTTCTTTCTTTTCATTCTTTCAATTCTTAGCCCAGAGCTTATGAGCGATCAGTACCCAGGAATGATGCTGGGTTTCATAACAGGCACAACCGCCCAAGGCAACTCATATAAACAATCCCTCTGCCCAATCCTGACATCTACTCTCGTCTTTAAATAGCTGGTGGGTTTCCCTCTGCTCTTTGGTTTATAACTCTGGAAGAAATATATCTCCTCCCAGAACTCCCCCATTCTTGGGCAGCAACCCACAGAATGCGCAATCCTGACTCATAAAAGCCACTACTGGATAATTGGCAGTATTACAGAACGATTCATTCATCATGTCACTGTGTGCTGCAGTGAAAAGTTATGATCCCTGCAAAGGGACATTGTGTATGGATCTGCTGACACTGTTATTTCCTGTGCTCCAGTATTGGTTGCCGTGCTTCAGCTGTCCGGGCCCTAAGCTCTGGGATTTCCACCTCTCTCCGATAAGAGGTTGTTTAAAACCTCCCTCTTTGACCAAGCCTTTGGACATCTGTCCGAATGTCTCCTTGTGGTTCCATGTCAAATTTTGTGTGATTACACTGATGCAAAGCACCATAGACATTTTACGACATTAGACGTGCTACAAAATTGTTTTTGTGGTTGGGCAAATGTGTTGCACAATGAGCAGCAGTGACACAGTGAAAGATTTACAACACACAGAAATTAGTGCTGTTAACTGTTTGGTAATTAGAAAAGGGATCATAATTTATAATATCTCCAACACTTATTGTAAAGCTACCAGTGAGAGTCAGCACCTTCAGGAACTGTAACAGGGGTACAGTTCCTGATGGTGCTGACTCTCACTGGGGTAAAATTCCTGAAGGTGCTGACTCTCACTGCTGTAAAGTTCCTGAAGGTGCTGACTCTCACTGGGGTACAGTTCCTGAAGGTGCTGACTCTCACTGGGGGAAAGTTCCTGAAGGTGCTGACTCCCACTGGGGTACAGATCCTGAAGGTGCTGACTCTCACTGGGGTAAAATTCCTGAAGGTGCTGACTCCCACTGGGGTACAGTTCCTGAAGGTGCTGACTCTCACTGGGGGAAAGTTCCTGAAGGTGCTGACTCCCACTGGGGTACAGATCCTGAAGGTGCTGACTCTCACTGGGGTACAGTTCCTGAAGGTGCTGACTCTCACTGGGGTACAGATCCTGAAGGTGCTGACTCTCACTGGGGGAAAGTTCCTGAAGGTGCTGACTCCCACTGGGGTACAGATCCTGAAGGTGCTCACTCTCACTGGGGTACAGTTCCTGAAGGTGCTGACTCTCACTGGGGTACAGATCCTGAAGGTGCTGACTCTCACTGGGGTAAAATTCCTGAAGGTGCTGACTCCCACTGGGGTACAGTTCCTGAAGGAGCTGACTCTCTGGGGGAAAGTTCCTGAAGGTGCTGACTCCCACTGGGGTACAGATCCTTAAGGTGCTGACTCTCACTGGGGTACAGTTCCTGAAGGTGCTGACTCTCACTGGGGTACAGATCCTGAAGGTGCTGACTCTCACTGGGGTACAGTTCCTGAAGGTGCTGACTCTCACTGGGGTACAGTTCCTGAAGGTGCTGGCTCTCACTGGGGTACAGTTCCTGAAGGTGCTGACTCTCACTGGGGTAAAGTTCCTGAAGGTGCTGACTCTCACTGGGGTAAAGTTTCTGAAAGTGCTGACTCTCACCGGGGTACAGTTCATGAAGGTGCTGACTCTCACTGGGGTAAAGTTCCTGAAGGTGCTGACTCTCACTGGGGTAAAGTTTCTGAAAGTGCTGACTCTCACTGGGGTACAGTTCCTGAAGGTGCTGACTCTCACTGGGGGAAAGTTCCTGAAGGTGCTGACTCCCACTGGGGTACAGATCCTGAAGGTGCTGACTCTCACTGGGGTAAAATTCCTGAAGGTGCTGACTCCCACTGGGGTACAGTTCCTGAAGGTGCTGACTCTCACTGGGGGAAAGTTCCTGAAGGTGCTGACTCCCACTGGGGTACAGATCCTGAAGGTGCTGACTCTCACTGGGGTACAGTTCCTGAAGGTGCTGACTCTCACTGGGGTACAGATCCTGAAGGTGCTGACTCTCACTGGGGTACAGATCCTGAAGGTGCTGACTCTCACTGGGGTACAGTTCCTGAAGGTGCTGACTCTCACTGGGGTAAAATTCCTGAAGGTGCTGGCTCTCACTGGGGTAAAGTTCCTGAAGGTGCTGACTCTCACTGGGGTAAAGTTTCTGAAAGTGCTGACTCTCACCGGGGTACAGTTCATGAAGGTGCTGACTCTCACTGGGGTAAAGTTCCTGAAGGTGCTGACTCTCACTGGGGTAAAGTTTCTGAAAGTGCTGACTCTCACTGGGGTACAGTTCATGAAGGTGCTGACTCTCACTGGGGTACAGTTCCTGAAGGTGCTGACTCTCACTGGGGTAAAGTTCCTGAAGGTGCTGATCTCACTGGGGTACAGTTCCTGAAGGTGCTGACTCTCACTGGGGTACAGTTCCTTAAGGTGCTGACTCTGACTGGGGTAAAGTTCCTGAAGGTGCTGACTCTGACTGGGGTAAAGTTCCTGAAGGTGCTGACTCTCACTGGGGTAAAGTTCCTGAAGGTGCTGCCTCTCACTGGGGTAAAGTTTCTGAAAGTGCTGACTCTCACTGGGGTACAGCTCTGAAGGTGCAGACTTTCACTGGGGAACAGTTCCTGAAGGTGCAGACTTTCACTGGGGAACAGTTCCTGAAGGTGCTGACTCTCACTGGGGTACAGCTCTGAAGGTGCAGACTTTCACTGGGGTACAGATCCTGAAGGTGCTGACTCTCACTGGGGTACAGTCCTGAAGGTGCAGACTTTCACTGGGGAACAGTTCCTGAAGGTGCTGACTCTCACTGGGGTACAGTCCTGAAGGTGCAGACTTTCACTGGGGAACAGTTCCTGAAGGTGCTGACTCTCACTGGGGTACAGTTCCTGAAGGTGCTGACTCTCACTGGGGTAAAATTCCTGCAGGTGCTGACTCTCACTGGGGTACAGTTCCTGCAGGTGCTGACTCTCACTGGGGTACAGTTCCTGAAGGTGCTGACTCTCACTGGGATACAGTTCCCGAAGGTGCTGACTCTCACTGGGATATAGATCCTGAAGGTGCTGACTCCCACTGGGGTACAGTTCCTGAAGGTGCTGACTCTCACTGGGGTACAGTTCCTGAAGGTGCTGACTCTCACTGGGGGAAAGTTCCTGAAGGTGCTGACTCTCACTGGGATACAGTTCCTGAAGGTACTGACTCTCACTGGGATACAGTTCCCGAAGGTGCTGACTCTCACTGGGGTACAGTTCCTGAAGGTGCTGACTCTCACTGGGGAAAGTTCCTGAAGGTGCTGACTCTCACTGGGATACAGTTCCTGAAGGTACTGACTCTCACTGGGATACAGTTCCCGAAGGTGCTGACTCTCACTGGGGTACAGTTCCTGAAGGTGCTGACTCTCACTGGGGTACAGTTCCTGCAGGTGCTGACTCTCACTGGGGGAAAGTTCCTGAAGGTGCTGACTCTCACTGGGGTACAGTTCCTGAAGGTGCTGACTCTCACTGGGATACAGTTCCCGAAGGTGCTGACTCTCACTGGGATACAGATCCTGAAGGTGCTGACTCCCACTGGGGTACAGTTCCTGAAGGTGCTGACTCTCACTGGGGTACAGTTCCTGAAGGTGCTGACTCTCACTGGGGGAAAGTTCCTGAAGGTGCTGACTCTCACTGGGATACAGTTCCTGAAGGTACTGACTCTCACTGGGATACAGTTCCCGAAGGTGCTGACTCTCACTGGGGTACAGTTCCTGAAGGTGCTGACTCTCACTGGGGGAAAGTTCCCGAAGGTGCTGACTCTCATTGGGGCACAGATCCACAGCTGTTTGCACAATCCTGATGCGTTGAATGGCCTCCTTCTACTGTATGATTGTATGTGCATTTTGAAATATTCATGGTCTGACAGGATGTGGAGATTTACCGCTTCTGTTGATTACATGCCCGAGGACCTGTTATTGTAGATTTAAATAACAGCCTTGTTTGGATAGTTTGCAGATCACAGATATTACCTCAGGAATCTGGTATGCAGATGAGGTATTCATTTTTCACAGACTTCTTTTCTGGGTCAGATCAACAGCCCGATCAATTCTACATTGGATTATCGAACCAACTCCACCCAGATGCTGGCACATTTGAAAATACAAAATGTCAAAGTAATAAACATCCTGTCAACATCTGAGCATTTGATATGTCGAGTTAGCCTTTCATCTGTTGCAGCTTTGTTTATCTGTTCAACTACTCAGATGTGTCTGCAATGTCAGAAGTTCCTGCAAAGAACTTTGATAAGATCAGGACGAAGCAATTCAGCATCTCAAGCCTTTGCCAACATTCTGATCTGTATGTTAACTCCATTTTCCCACCTTGTTTCCTTAACCTTTAAAACCTTAACAAAAATCACATTGTGAAATTTTCAGTTGATCCCCAGCCTTAGCAGCTTTGTGGGGGAGAGACTTCTCGAATTTCACTAACCTATCAGTGAAGAATTGTTCCTGACATCACCCTTGAATGGCTTGTCTCTAAATTTACGGTTATGCTGCCAGCAACATTTAAAACTCCATGTTTGGAGGTTCACGGGCACAGAGGAGCTGTGAAGGGACTCGTGCGCTGACTCAGCATTGCTGTCGATGTATTGAGTTTGTGCTGCGGCCACTTCCCAATACTCCGTACCCGCAGAGCTCAATATCGTCAGGCCCAATCCAGTCTGCGCTCAGGGCAGCAGCACTGACCAGCAGTCAGCCCAGGGTGAGCCTGTGCAACTACCAGGGCATTCTCAAGACCCACCGGCCCCGTCCTGCCAACAGATTTGGTGCCTGGGGGGTGGGAGGGGTTTCCTGCCCATTGGCGGGCGGTTGAGGAGGAAGGTTAATCAGCAGTCCCTAAGACCCAATTGAGCCCCCATGGCTGTCTATTCAAGGGACCGATGCAGTTTTTAAACTTTGTTTTGGGTCCAGCCACTGAGCTGGTGGGGCCACCTACGCCCACCCGGAGATTGGCAGATCTCACCTCACTTGGAATAATAAAGCAGATTGCAGCTGAGCTGGGGAAGCAGGAAGTGCAGCGTAGGGAGTCCCCACAACGCCCCCCCCCCCACCCCCCCATCACTAGGCACTAGGGCTTCCATCTGTCATCATTGGCCTAAGAAATTCCGGCACAGGATCAGCCTCTCAGAAGACCACCTGAGAAAGCCCAGCACTGGCTGCTGGCACAGCTTGTCCCTGCCATTTTCTGATAGTTCCACCAGATTCCTGATGGGGTTCAGAGGAAATCTGGGACTCTTTTATCATCCAGTAGGTAAAATAAAGAAAGATCTCAAATGTGGGAATTGGTCTGAGTTTTTAATGCACACACTGGGCCGGGATTTGAACCCCTGCCTCCCTCACCTGGCCCAGTGAGCAGGGTGCAGGGGAGGGGAGGGGAGGTCAGACCGAGGCTTTAGGTTGATCTGTCTCCACCCAGCGCCATTTCACTTTCACCGACCTTCAAGTTGTCCGAGGCTTCCAGCAGTTAGTGGAATGGCTGGGTCCGGGCAGCACTTTGGGAACTGGTACGTTCATGAGGCCCTGCGTTAAGATCGGCTGAGCCTCCACACCCCCAGATTCTCCAGTGCTGCACTGGCTTTGGGGCTCACGCAAACTGATCCCACCCCCATTTAAAGGTTGGAAATACTCCGTTTTTAATGTGCTGGCGAAGTGTTACTGGGACAGAACTGTTGATAAAGTACAAACTGAACCAATCACAAAGTTGACATATATCCTGTAACCAGGGAGACCATAGCAACAAGCGAAGCAGCATTGCTTCAGGATAAACCTGGGACAAGACTGCCTAAAAACTGTTCCTTTAAATTTAACAAAAATTTAACATCACAAAAAGAACAAAGGCTGCGATTTGGAAGTTTTAGGATGATAGAAGCAGAGTCCATCACAGCCTTTAAAAGGGAAGAGGATAAGTATTAAGATAATTTTAAAAATTAAAGGTATTGGGGGGTAAGAGATAGGTAAATAAGAAGGAAAGACCTGCATTTATATCGCATTTTCTATAAGCTCAGGCTGTCCCATACTGGTTTACATACAATAAAGTACTTTTGAAGTGTAGTCACTGTTGTAATGTAAGGAGTAAATGTGCAGCTCAGAGAGCCAGCACAGGCATGATGGACCAAGTGGTCTCCTGTCTTGTAAAAGTCTATAATTCTGTGACACTAAGGGCCTGGAATGGGTGGCATGTCTGTAGCTCGCAAGTTATTAACATTTGTGCGAGCTGTGACACCTGCTGAGCCTGTACGGGCAGCTAGCTGATAAAGATAAATATCAAACTGCGTGCCTCAATGGGCAGAGGAGACCTGGAGGTGGGGGAGAGCTCATGCCAGCAATGGCCCTTGGGAACACACTCCTGCTCCATGTCAAGCTTGAAAAGAAATTGCTTACCTCATCAACATCTGGAAAAGCTGAGTAGAGCAGGCTCGAAGCATCAGAGCATTTTCCCTGAGGGGTCCGACAACAATTGTTAGGCCCCTCATTAGCATATGCTGAGATGGCTGAAAAACGGCTCGACCTAATATCAGGTCAGACATTTTTCAGCCACGCCTGGGGCCCGTGACATTGCTCCCCAAAAACTGAACCTCATTGGAACAGTCTCGTGGCCTATAAAACAGGCACAAGGAGATCCAGTTTCTACCCAGAAATCGAAAGTTATCCGCCATTTTTACCACAATGAATTGGAGTGCGAGGAATCTTGCTAATGGAATTGGAGAATGAGGCAACTGGTTATTTGCTGGAAGTTGATTGAGAGTTTACTGCCTCAGCTTTCATTTCTATTGTGAATCTACCCCTGATCCAGAATAAATTCCAGGGAGCATTCACCATAACTTGTGCTGACGAGTATTCAGCACTGTGGCCAGTAGGTTGCAGGTGTGAGCTGCTATTGGACAGAAATCTACATGTATATAGTGCCTTTAAAGTAATGAACTGTCCCAAAGCATTTCACAGGAGAGTAAAATTGGCTGAGCCACATCAGGAGATAGCAGGACAGGTGACCAAATGCTTGGTCAACGAGGGAGGCTGTAAGTAGCATCTTAAATGAGGAGAGCGACATCGAGAGGCAGAGACACTCAGGGAGGGAATTCCAGTGTTTAGGGCCTCGGCAGCTGAAGGCATGGCAGCCAATGTTGGGGTGAGGGAAGTGGGGGTGGACAAGAGGCCAGAATTGGAGAAGTGCAGAAATCTTAATGGGTTGTGGGGCTGGAGGAGGTTACAAAGATGAGGAGCTGTGAGGCCATGGAGAGATGGTAACACAAAGATAAGAGTTTTAAAATCAAGGAGTTGTTGGACTGGGAGCCAATGTTGGTCAGTAAACACAGGGGTGGTGGGGGAACGGGACTTGGTGGGCCATTGGTCATTCAATTAAATCCTTGTTTTTCTAATATTTCAGACTGGTGTTCCCTCATGGCCTGCCACATGACTTCACCTTTCTCACTACACTGCTGCTGAAAAAGAAGAAATTGAAGGAGAACTGGTACATGATAAAAATCACTGACCAGCAGGGCCTGACTCAGGTAACATGAAGATAGCATGTTTCAGCCATGCCAGTCCCATATTTACACAGTGTTCTGACCACCGAGACAAACCCAATCGTGCTGGGCTGGAAGTCACTGAGTCCGGAGAAGCTGGACTGGACATTAGCTGTCGTTAAGCTCACTGGAGTCAATTTTGACTTTCAGTCAGCTGTGCATTCTGATGGTGAAAAGGCCTCAGTCTCATTTCAATTCAGCAGCTGGAGGCCAAACAGGAGTTGTGGTACAGTTCGCTCGACTGAAACTGAAGATACCCCCGTGGTGTCTGCCAGCAAGGCATTAGAGGGTGGTGGGGTAGTGACCGTGGAGGGTATGGGTCCCAGGTGACAGCAGCCTAGATTAATTTTGTAAAGCCCAGAGGATTCCTCAAAGTTATTTGGCAGCTACCTTTGGTGGGCCTCGACTCATCTATCATCTATAGAACCAGTCACATGATACATGGCACAGCTCTGACCAGAGCTAAACAAAATTGCAAGTTTCCCTCATGTCCCAGCCAATATCTCTCAATCAATCCCTCAAAGCAGATGGTCTGGTTATCACAGAGCTGTTTGTGGGACCTTGCTGTGCGCTAATTGGCTACCACATTTCCTTCAGTGCCATCATGTCAAAGGAACTTCCTGCAGATCCTGAAGTCATGAAAGGCACTATATAAATGCAAGTTATTTCTTTGTCTTGAAAGGGGGAGGTTCCTCTCTCAGTTTAAGCTGTTTTTGGGGTTTGGAGGGGAGGAACCCACCAGTTAGATCACTCTGACACAAACATGAACAGCTGGAATTTCCACAATAGTTCTCCCATCTCCAGCCATTCCAATCTCCGTTAAAACCGTTTGTCTGGGAATTTTACCCAAGAGATTAAAATCAAAGTGAAATCATGGGCTAGATTTCAGCAGACCGTTGGGGATGAGCTGGAAGGCGGAAAAGCTGACAAGATGGTACGGGAAGGTGACGGGTAGTGTGCCCACCATCTTCCTGCTGCCATGCCATCTTGCCAGCAATGGGAAAGGTGGCAGCCAGCCCTCCCCCTCAGAGCTCAATTAAGCCACTGAAATGGCCAACTAAGGGCCTCTTCTGTCCTCTGCTGGCATTTTACCAGTGGTGGGGGGACCTCCATCATGTGGGGATATCATTCGCAGCCTCCCGGTGTGCTCTTTGCGGGGGAGGGGGTGCATGGTGGCGTCCTTTGTGGCACTCTTTGGCCCTTGGAGGGGCCCTTGGCAGCAATGGCTGCCCCCCGCCATAATGGCGCCACCTGCCCTCACCAAACACATTCCCCCTCACCGGGGCCTGTTTAACTTGCCCCTGCGCCCCCAGATCCCACTTAACTGGTTGTGAGGGCGCAGGTCCATTGATGCACACTCCTCCTCCAGGTGTAGCCCCAGCAGTGGCCACTACCCCTGGTGGTGCTGCTGTGCTGCTGACCCTCTGATTGGCCATCAGCTTTTGGAGGCAGGCAACTGTCCTTAATATTAATTTGCTGCCACTGACAAGATATGTTCCTGGGTCCCTCTGACCTCACTCCCTGCTTTCGGGCCTGGCGATGGGACCCCTGCCGCAGCATTAAATCCAGCTCCATGGTTTTTTTTTGCTGTTGATGCTTTGTACTGATGTTTGGATCTTGTTGTCTGATTTCTTTTCTCTGTCATTTTTAGTTTTCAGTTCGCATTGATGGAAGGGACAAAGCGGTGGAATACAAAGCCAAAGGTCGTTTCCAAGACTATGTGCACTGGGTGTTTGGCAGCGAGGGGGTGGCTGCCCTGTTCGACCTGCGGTGGCATAAGCTGGCAATCAGCGTGCAGGCGAACGTGGCTTCCCTCTACATCGACTGCCACCTGATCGAGATCAAATCCGTGGAAGAGAGGGCTAACATTGACATCAAGGGTCAGACGGTCATGAGCAGACTTGTCGGGGAGAACAAGCCAGCTGAGGTTTGTGTCATTGTCACACCACAACCCACAGCGCATATCATGCCCTCTCTGGCTCCCATGGCAATACTGAACACTGGGGTGGAGTTGGGGGTGGGGGGAGAGCAGCCATCTCTGGCGTCCAGCAATGACATGGTGACAATGATGGGATATGTCAGATAATGCGGTTCCCCCAATTGTATATTGTTTTATGATGCTTACTCATATATGGCCCAATGCTACTGGAGAACCTCCTCGTTTCCAGTGGGAAATCCCAGAATGGGGGAAAGGCAGCTGATTGATTCCCACTGCATGTCCCCACCCAAGCTAATAGGAACGTAAGAAAAGGAGGAGGCCATTCAGCCCCTCGAGACTGTTCCGCCATTCAATTAGATTATGGTTGATCTGCACCTCAACTCAGTTTACCCACCTTGCTTCCATAATCTGTAATACCCTTATCCAATAAATGTCTTTCTATATCAGTTTTGAAATTTTCAATTGACTCCCAGACTCAACTGCATTTTGGAGGAGAGAATTCCAGATTTCCATCACCCTTTGCCTCCTGACCTCACCCCTGAACAGCCTAACTTTAATTTTAAGGTTCTGTCCTCTTGTTCTCGACTCTTCCATCAAAAAAAATAGTTTCTCTCGATTTACCCTATCAAATCCTTTAATCGTCCGAAACACTTCAATAAGATCACCCCTTAAACTTCTCTGCTCAAGTGCTCACCAAGGTTATACCAGAAAAATGCCGTTCCCACTGCCAAGCATGTACCCAGAAATACTGGAGTCTAGGGCAGAGGAGGTGCTGAGTGAGGGACACTACTGGGGACCTGCATGCATCCAGAACCAGCCACAGTCTCGTGAGGAGAGAGAAGAATGGCTCAAATCCAAGGAATTTTCATTGTAACAGACTTAGTTCTTTACATCAAGCTTCAATGAGTTGAATGGGTTCACTGATGGTTGGAGTTTGCCCCTTCGTATTTGCTGAAGGAATGCTGGTTTAGAAAGAGCTTTGCAGATGAACCTTCAAATAGGTGATTTTTAAGAGTCATTGTTGAGGCTTTCTCAATGATTCAGGGTATCAAAATGCTTCCTGACCTGATACTCAGACATACAGACCAGGATGGGGCCCTACAATTGGTCTCTATTACTCTGAACTAGGAAGGAGGGAGGGAGGAGTCAATAGATTGAGTCCCATTACAGGTACCAAGGGATTCTTTTATATTTGTTAGTGGGATGTGGGCATTGCTGGCTAGGCAATGTCCATCCCTAATTGCCTTTGAACTGAGTGGCTTGCTAGGCCACTTCAGTGGGCAGTTTCGAGTCAACCACATTGTTGTGGGTCTAGAGTCATATGTAGACCAGATAAGGACAGTAGATTTCCTTCCCTAAAGGGCATTTATAAACCAGATGGGTTTTTACAACAATTGACAATGGTTTTATGGCCATCATTCGACAAACTTTTTAATTTCAGATTTATTAATTTAATTCAAATTTCACCATCTGCCATGGTGTGATTCAAACCTGTGATACCAGTGCATTAGTCTGGACTCTAGATTACTAGTCCAGTGACATTACCACTAGACCAACATCTCCCCCACTTCTGATTGCTGTCCAATAACTCTTGAGAAGGTGATGTGTATGACATTGGGTAAGGGCATGGTCATGCTTTTCTTATGATTCCTTTCCTGGTACAAGAGGTTGCCAACATCCATTGTGCACACTGATGCAATAAGAATGGTGACTTGTGTGATGGAGGACTTCCAGTGCCCCTGACAACATGACCCTCTCAACACCGCTCCCCCCCACCCCTGAATTTATACGAACATCAGTCACCACCTCAGGACAGGAGACAATTGGAAAGGTGCGAGTGGAAACCACTCTGTACAATTCAGGCTCTCACTCCACTGTCCATATACTCAAAGGCCAATGGCAACACTGACTGAGCAAAGCCAGCTGATATTGGTCAATCACATGGAAAGATCTGAGCTCTCCTCTTCTAAATTTATTGCCCTGTCTCTCTTTACAGGTCGACCTACAGCAGATGATTCTGTTCTGTGACCCTCTCATGGCAGAGAAAGTGATGTGCTGCGAAATTCCAGGGATCAGGGTAAGTGACAGAATCTCAGCAACTTCCGAATCCCACCAGAAACCTGTCATCGACCTGAGCGTCTGACGGCATTCCTGGAATCCAGGAATCACCTCCTGCTGAAGTATCCCATGGTTTCTGTAAGATCAGAGATGGTCATCAGCTGCTTCCTCAGCACTGGAGTTACATCTGATGGCCGAGAGAAAGAGACTGTCCAGTGAGCTGTCCAGTTGGATTCAGCCAACTGTCCACTGATGTCCATATCTATCTATCTATATCTATCTATATTTATCTATCTATCTATCTATCTATCTATTCAGTGAGCGAGTGGTCTATCTTTGGAATCTTGAGCGATGCTGGGAGCACTTAGTGTCAATTACTTGAAATGCAAAGAAGATAGATTTCTTTCAGAAAATAACATTTTGGGAAACAGAGTATGAGCAATTAGCAATGTAACAAATGATAAGTGTAGCTTGGGAGGCACAGGTAAGTTTGGATCTATCCCAAAGCTCTCCACCACTGGGATTTTCCTCACCTTGTGTCTGGATCTGTTGCAGACTATCTATAGAGATTGATTGCTGTGATTAGTCAAGATTCCCATTATTGTTGTATTATGTGATTGCCAGGATAGCAGAAGGTGCACTTTGGTCTTTGTTCGTCCAGCAATCCCTAAGTTTCTAACTATTCTCCATCTCTCTATCCATATTCTTCTTCAGATACTGGTACAATAGTGTACAGATTTCAATGTCACATTCATGATTTACTCCAACATCAGTGTCACACCTTTTGATTCAAATCTCACATTCAACAAATGATGAGACAGTAGGTAAGAACACAACAAAAAAACTCAAAATCTTTTCCACCATAACCAGTCAGAACTCATTAACTACAAGATTGAGCAAATAAAAAAATATAACTTCATATGTAAGTAATATGTAAAAACAGAAAACATTACAAAAATATTTTCACTTGCCCTTAAAAAGAGACCAGTGAATGTATTAAATGTCACATCAAGACCTAGGGCTTGTACATTAGACACACTCAACCTAGCATGGTGAGTTCCTGACCCATCATAGGCAATTCTTTATAAACCCTTAAGTATATACACAAAGGTTTGGGACATGTCCATCATTTCACACTATCACACTGCCACACAGACATCCCATTACACCATCACACTGCCACACAGTCACACTGTAACCCCATTACACCATCACACTGCCACACAGTCACACTGTAACCCCATTACACCATCACACTGCCACACAGTCATACTATCACATTGCCATACTGTGCACCATCATACTGTCACGCCATTACACCATCACATGTTCAGATTTTTATGTCACATTTAAAACAAAACCTGAGAGAATAGTGAAGGAGACAATCATTTCCAATACACAGAGAAGCTTCCTGGGCGGTAAAAATTGTTTACTAATTAACATCAGGGCTCACGTATAAAAATAGCTCTTTGACTGTTCTGGGCCTGAAGGAGGCCCAGCAATAACACTTTGTGGCCTTACAGTGAGTCAGAAAGTTAGGCACAAGTGCACTTTACCAGTGGAGTACTGCATTGTGCAACACATGTCAAAACTCCTTGCGTATAAGACAGTGTATTTATCTGACTTACTATGGGCCTTGGCACAGTAGATAAGTATTGCATCAAAAATACAAATTGCTGCAATAATGTTGTTCAGTTCTGATGAAAGGTCACAGACCTGAAACATTTACTCGGTTTCTCTCTCCACAGCTGCTGCCAGACCTGCTGTGTATTTCCAGCACTTTCTGTTTTTCTTTCATCCACTCAGTTCGGGCTGGATTCAGATCGAGGATGTAGAGGTCCTGGGATGGTGTCCCAATCTCCTATATCATCCGGTCCCTTCAAACGTACTACATCTACTGAAAATATTATGAAGCAGTCACAGATTTTAAAACATTGTCTTTCAACTTTCCCTGGGAACAATTGCTGATGGGTATCTGATGGGTTTTCCCAGCTGTGAGCAGGGTGGGTGGATGTGATGTTATCTACAATGATGGAGCATTCTACCTGGGGGAGATCGCCCTTCCCTATAGTGTACACTTCCTTGCTTACTCAGTGCTGCTGAATGCTTCATTGAAGCATTGAACCTCTGGAATACCCTGTCCCCCCAATAGGCTTCCTGGATCTCCATGGGTAAAACAACTCCCACCTCTCTGCACAGTTGCCACAAAGATGTTCCTGGGCTCCCAGGTGGTTATCAGCTCCTTTTCTCCCCAGTTCTTCACCTCCCTTTGTTTATCCTTCACCTAAACACAACATCCTGGACTACCTCATCCACTTTCCTCTCTTCACCCTTGGTCTATCCTATGCTGTGAGCCTCACACAAGGTTTCCCAGTTAAAAAGCTAAAAAGCAGTGTGGGAGCACAGGGCTGAACATATGGGCATCTTAGGTGAGGGGAAATTGAATTACATTATGGTTAGAATTAAAAGTTTCTCTCTCAGTTGAGTTTTTGCGGTCAAATAAATGTCAGGTGTGCATCGCTAATTAGTTGCCATTGACTGTCCTCCCTTGCAGTGTGCAACGGAGTCACTCATTCTGAAGAATCGGCGGAATGCTGAGGTGGAGAAGAAGTTGATTACAGCACTACCTCAGATGAGCGGGAAGGTGCACACCAAGTGTTTCTGCGTCGAGGAAGATGCAAAGACAAAGGTAAGCCAGGGCAGTTCGCCTGCCAGTTCTGTGTTGCACATTGTGGAGAACATTAAGCCCAGTGTTCTGATCTGCTGTACTACCCAGACTGTATATCAGGGGCAGCTTTAACAAACAATGCCAACCTTTGTATGGGCTGTGAGCACAGCGAATTTGTACAATGACTGTGTGTCCTTCAGCTGAATTCTCCAGTAAACAAAGTGCACCTTAATTTGACATTTCACAACTGAACTGAAGTAATGTTGACATTACTGGGTGGCAGTGGGGATATTTTTTCAATACTAGTTTTAACACTTGAGACAAGCTCGCATCTTGTTTTGAAATGTTTCAGTGAAAATCTTAAAATATCCTGTTTTGCAGAATCTTGTATGAAAAGTTCTTGAACTCTCCAACAACCTGTGCATTTTAAAGTGTTAGTTGTGGCTCAGTGGTTGCATTTTTATCTCTACATCAGAAGGTCAGGGGTTCAAGCCCCACTCCAAAGTCTTGAGTACAAAATATAGATTGATACTTGAGTATGATACTGAGGGAGTGCAGCACTGTCAGAGGTGTTGTCTTCTGGTCGAGACATTAAACCCAGGCTCCATCTGTCCTCCTCAGGTGGATGTCAAAGATCCCACGGCACTATCTGAGGAAGCGCAGAGGAGTTCTCCCTGGTGACCTGGCCAATATTTATCTTTCAACCAGCATGACTAAAATACATTACCTGGTCATTATTTTATTGTTGTATGTGGGATCTTGCTGTGCACAAATTGGCTGCTGTGTTTCCTATGTTACAGCAGTGATTACACTTCAGAAACTCTTCATTGGCTATAAAACCGTATTGGTCTCCTTATTTAAGGAAGGATGTAATGCGTTAGAAGTAGTTCAGAGAAGTTTTACCAGATGAATACCTGGAATGGGCGGGTTGTCTTAAATGGAAGAGGGTGGGAAATTGGTGCAATCACTGTGTGTATTGACATTGTCAACATATTTCAAAACAATTTGCTTCATTACACGCATTGGTGGAGACAAGTTATTTATGGGGAGATGTTTGGATGGGAACTTGTCAAAATAAAAGGTCTCTTTTTCAAATCAGAATTTCACAATGAGGTTCAAATAGAAACATTGGTTCCAGTAATCTCACAATTTGAATAAAGCTAAACGACCTTGTCAAGTAAAAACTCAAGAACACACATTCCAAGCCCCAGTGATGTGTTGCTGGGCTGTCAATACTTTTGCTCCTATTCACGACAATATCCCAGTGAACATTTAGATTGTGAGTTCTATGGAAAGGAGTGGTCAGATTAAAAAAATAATAAAAATTTCGGGGACCACAACGCCATTTCTCCGCTATATGATCCAACGAACTGTGCTCGGCTCCCCCACCACCCCCTCGTGTGTTGATCTTATCTGTCTGCAAATTTTCTCAGGTTCCTACGTTCATAGCAACATCAATAACTTGCATTTATATAGCACCATTAACATAGGAAAATGTCCCGAGGCGCTTCAGAGAATCGAGAAACAAATAAAATTTGACAGCAAACCACAAAAGTAGATATTTGGACAGGTGACCAAAAGCTTGGTCAAAGAGGAAGGTTTCAAGGAGCGTCTCAAAGGAGGAGAGAGAAATAGAGAGGTGGAGAAGTTTAGGGAGAGAATTCCAGAGCTTAGGACCAAGGCAGCTGAAGGCATGGCTACAAATGGTGGAGTGATGAATTATCAAGGATGCACAGCAACCCAGAATTGTAGGAGCATAGCTATCTTTCAGAGGGTTTTAGTGCTGTAAGAGGTTACAGAGATAGGGAAAGGCTGGGTTTGAATACAAATCCTGTTGCTGGATCCAGACCCAATGTAGGTCAATGAGCAGAGGGGTGAGACAGAATACTGATAGCAGAGTTTTGGATGAGCTTAAGTCTATGAAGAGTGGAAAATGGGAGACTGGCTAGGAGAGCATTGGAATAGTCAAGTCTAGAGGTAACAAAGGTGTGGATGAGGGATTCAGCAGCAAATGAACTGAGGCAGGGTTGGTGCTGGTCAATGTTACAGAGGTCAAAGTTTTGGTGACGGAGTGGATATGTGGTCAGACACTCATCACAGGGTCAAATCGGACAACATGATTGTGAACAGTCTGGTTTGATCTCAGACAATGGCGAGGGAGAGGGATGAAGTTGGTAGCTAGTGAATGGAGTTCAGAGCAGGGACCAAAGGGCTTTGGTCTTCCCAATATTTAGTTGGAGGAAATTTCTGCTCAAAGAGTATTGGATGTTGGACAAGAAGTGTGACAAATCAGAGACAGTGGAAGTGTCGGGAGAGGTGGTGATGAGGCAGAACGGGGTGTCATCAGTGAAGATGTTGAGTTTTTGGTTGATATTATTGAGGGGCAGCATGTAGATGAGAGATATGAGGGGGCCGAGGATAGGTCCCTGGGGGCTTCCAGAGGTAATGGTGCGGGAGTGGGAAGAGAAACCACTGGAGGTGAGTCTCAGACTATGATTGGAGAGATAAGAGTGGAACCAGGCAAGTGCAGTTCCCACCCAGCCAGACGATGGGCTAAGGGCTTTGGAGGAGGATGGTGTAGTCAACCATGTCAAAGGTTGCAGACAAGTTGAGAAGGATGAAGAGGAGTTTACCATGGTCACAGTCACATAGGTTGTTATTTGTGACTTTGATAAGGGCCATTTTGGTATTGTGACAGAAACTGATTGAAAAGTTTCAAACATGGAGTTGTTGGAAAGATATGCTGAGATTTGGGAAGTGACAGCACGTTCAAGGACTTTAGAGAGGAATGGGAGGTTGGAGATGACATGGTAGTTTGCAAGGACAGAGGGATCAAGGGTAGTTTTTTGAGGAGTGGGCAGTAATGATGGTAGATGAGAAGGAGACAGTACCTGAGAAGAGATCAAAAGGTTAACAATATCAGCTAACAAGGGGCCAGGAACAGAAGTTGGGTGATCAATGGTTTAGTGAGAATAGGTCAAGGGAGAAGGCAAGATGAGCTCAGAGACAGCATCAGGGGAGATAGGAGAGAAACCAGAGAAAGATGTAAGCTCAGGGGTAGCCTTAGGGAAAGTTTAGCTGGTAGGCGAGGGAAAGAAAGGGAAACAGTAGGGGCAGCTAATCAGATGTCCTTGGTCTCACTGACAAAGAAGTCCATGAGCTCCTTGCAGGTGTTGAGGTGGGAGGAGGCAGGGGAGACAGGTTTAAAACGACAGTTTGTAGTGGAGAAGAGAAGCCTAAATGCAACTCAGCCTAACCATGGTCAGCTAGCCATCCCCACCAGTTTTGTTTTGGAGTTTGACTTTGAATATTGAAAGCTTCCTGTCTTCCTGATGCAGGAGGAGGGGCCAAGTGATTTGCCTCCCTCACACCGCACACCCAAACTTACATCAGCACGTTCAGATTAAGTGACACCAAACTTGAAGTTTAAAAGCATGCGGGATGTAGGAAAATGCCAGAAGATGATCAGAGGTTGCACAGCCAGAGAGATAGGACTTAAATCCAGGAGCAATTGTGCACTTCACTTCAATTTCTTTTCTTCATTTATGGGATGTGAGCGTCACTGGCTAGGCCAGCATTTGTGCCCATCCCCAATTGCCCTTGAGAAGGTGGTGGTGTGCTGCCTTCTTGAACCACTGCAATCCATGTGGTGTAGGTACATCCACAGTGCTGTTAGGGAGGGAGTTCCAGGATGTTAGCCCAACGACAGCGAAGGAACAGTGATATAGTTCCAAGTCAGGATGGTGTGTGACTTGGAGTGAAACTTGCAGGTTGTGGTGTTCCCCATGCATTTGTTGCCCTTATTGTCCGAGGTGGTAGAGGTCGCGGGTTTGGAAGGTGCTGTTAAATGAGCCTTGACGAGTTTTTGCAGTGCATCTTGTAGATGGTACACACTGCTGCCACTGTGCACCACTGGTGGAAGGAATGAATGTTTAATGTGCTGAATGGAGTGCTGATCAAATGGGCTGCTTTATCCTGGATGGTGTTGAGCTCCTTGAGTATTATTGGAGTCACACTCATCCAGGCAAGTGGAGAGTATTCCATCATACTCCTGACTTGTGCCTTGTAGATGGTGGGCGGACTTTGGGGTGTCAGGAGGTGAGTCACTCACTGCAGAATCTCCAGCCTCTGACCTGCTCTTGTAGCCACAGTATTTATATGGCTGATGCAGTTACGTTTGTGGCCAATGGTAACTCCCAGGATGTTGATAGTGGGGGATTCAGTGATGGTATTGCCATTAAGCATCAAGGGGAGATGGTTAGATTCTCTCTTGTTGGAGGTGGTCATTGCCTGGAACTTCTGTGACATGCATGTTATTTGCCATTTACTTCAGCCTATACCTGGATGTTGTCCATGTCTTGCTGCATGTAGACAAGGACTGCTTCAGTATCTGAGGAGTTGCGAATGGTACTGAACACTGCATAATCATTTGTGAACATTCTGACTTCTGACCTTATGATGAAGGGAAGATCATTGCTGAAGCAGCTGAAGATGGTTGGGTGGAGGACACTACCCTGAGGAACTTCTGCAGTGATTTCCTAGGGCTGAGATGACTGACCTCCAACAACAACAACCATCTTCCTTTGTTTTAGGTATGACTCCAAGCAGCAGAGCATTTTCCCCTGATTCCCATTAACTTCAATTTTGCTAGGGCTCCTTGATGCTGCACTCTGTCAAGTGCTGCCTTGAGTCATAGAGTCATTTATGGCACAGAAGAAGGCCATTCAGGCCATCGAGCCCATGCCAGCTATCTGCAGAGCAATCCAGTCAGTCCCACTCCCCACTCGATCCCCGTAGCCCTGTAAGTTTATTTCCTGCAAGTGCCCATCCAATTTCCTTTCAAAATCATTGATCACTTCCGCCACCCTCATGGACAGTGAGTTCCAGGTCATTACCACTCACTGTGTAAAAAATGTTCTTCCTCACATTCCCCCTGCACCTCTTTCCCAAAATCTTCAATCTATGTCCCCTCGCCCTTGTACCATCGGTAATGGGAACAATTTTTCCTTATCCAACTTATTTAAGCCTGTCATAATCTTGTACACATCTATTAAATCTCCCCTCAATCTCCTTTGTTCTCAGGAGAACAGCCCCAGCTTTTCCAACCTAACCTTGTAACTAAAATTCCCCCAGACCTGGGACCATTCTGGTAAACCTCCTCTGCACCCTCTCAAGCACATTCACATCCTTCCTAAGGTGTGGTGCAGAACTGGATGCAATAATCTAGTTGTGGCCTAACCAGAGCTTTCTAACGGTTCAACATAACTTCCCGGCTTTTCTACTCTATGGGCTGAATTTTACGAGTGCGCTGCAGTTTGCAGCGCCGCACTCTGATGGTGGCATGCATCCCGCGTGGATGCGCCGTCCCTGCGCCCCCGCGGTATTATGTGCGGGGGCTCATTTAAATGGATGGGGTGGAACGGCTTTCCCCGATGACGTAGAGGGGGCAGCCACTGCATCCCCGACAACGGTGTCCAATGCCACCGTGCAGGCACCGGCACCCTTTTTAAAGGGCTGCAAGCCCTTAGGAAAAATTTTAATATTTAAAGTAATATTGTGCAGCATTGTGTCTAAAAGATTAAATAAATACTGGAGGCCCTTTCCCACCTTTTCAGGGCAGTATCATCAAAAGGAACTTTATTCCCAACCCGAACTTTCCCCCCCACCCTCTTAACATTTGCCCTTCAACCCCTTCCCACCATCCCCAGAGCCAATAAGATGTGTTATTCCCGCTCCCTTCCCTCCCACCCTGATAATTTCACTCCTCCTCACTCCCCACCAGTGACTCGCCTCGGAACTCCAAATGGAGTTCTAAAGGCGCACGAGTTGTGGCTGGTGCCCGTAATATAGGCGTGGGACAGCCGCCGGGACTAGGTGGGCTCCTCTGCATGTTTATTTAACTCATTGTAATATGTAAATGAAGGCCCCGCCGCTCGGCGGTGGGAGGGGGAGCGCTGCACCAAGGCCTCGCCTCCGTCGGTAATAAGCATTGTGGATCATGGCGGGCCTCTCCCGCAAGTATTTTACGGGCTCCCCCGCGACGACCCACCAAGTCGAGGGGCTGGTAAAATTCAGTCCTATGTCTCTATTTATGAAGTCGAAGATCCCATTTGTTTTACTAACTACTCTCTCAAAATGTCTTGCCACTTTCAAAGATCAATGCACATGCTCCCCAAGGTCCCTCTCTTCCTGCACGCTCTTTAGAATTGTGCTGTTAAGTCTATGTTGCCTCACCCTATTCTTTCTGCCAAAATGCATCTCCTCACACTTTTCTGTATTAAATTCCACCTCCCACTTGTCTGCCCATTCCGCTAGCCTATCTATAGATGTCCATGGCAGTCACTGTCACCTCATCTCTCGAATTAAGCTCACCTGTCCATGTTTGGATCCAGGTTATAATGAGGTCTGGATCTGAGTGGCTCTGGTGGAACCCAAATGAGCAACAGTGAGCAGGTTGTTGCTGAGTAAGTGCTGCTTGATAGTTTTTTTTATTCTTTCATGGGATGTGTGCGTCGCTGGCAAGGCCAACATTTGTTGCCCATCCCCAATTGCCCTTGACAACTGAGTGGTTTGCTAAACCATTTCAGAGGGCAGTTAAAGAGTCAACCACATTGCTGGGGGTCTGGAATCACATGCAGGCCAGACCTACTTCCCAAATGGTCATTAGTGAACCAGATGGGTTTTTAATGACAATTGATAGTTTCATGGTACCATTACTGAGTCTAGCTTTCAATTCCAGATTTTTATTAATTAATTGAATTTAAATTCCACCTGCTGCCATGGTGGGATTTGAACTCTTGTCCACAGGGTATTAGTCTGGGCCCTTGGATTACTAGTTCAATGACATTACCACTACACCACCATCTCCCCAACTGGCGACCACACTTTCTATCTCTTTGCTGATGATTGAGAGTAGACTGATCGGGCGGTAATTGGCCAGATTGGATTTGCCCTGCTTTTTATGGACAGGACTTACCTGGGCAATTTTCCACATTGTCAAGTAGATACCAGTGTCTGTATTGGAACAGCTTGGCTAGGGGTGCGGCTAATTCTGGAGCACAAGTCTTCAGCTGAGGTGTTGTCAGGGCCCACAGCCTTTGCAGTATCCAGTGCCTTCAGCCATTTCTTGATACAATGTGGTGTGAATCAAATTGTCTGAAGACTGGCATCTATGATGCTGGGGACCTCAGGCAGGGGCCGAAATGGATCATCAGCTCAGCACTTTTGGTAGACGATGCTTGCAAATGCTTCACTCTTATTTTTTGCACTGACATGCTGGGCTCCCCCATCATTGAAATGGGGCTGTTTGTGGAGCTTCCTCCTCCAGTTAGTTGTTGAATTGTCCACCACCTTTTTGGACTGAATGTGGCCGTTCTTTCTGCAGGCCTTTGATGTGATCCAACGGCTGTGGGATCGCTTTGCTCTATCACATGTTGCTTCTGTGTTTAGAATGCATGTAGTCCTGCATTCTAGCTTCACCAGGATGGTACCTCATTTTTAGGTATGCCTGGTGCTGCTGCTGGCATGCTCACCCGCACTCCTGATTGAACCAGGAGCCATGCGTAGAGTTTGGGCCGTCGGGGACATCCTGTGTTTGGAAAAGGGATAGAGGAGGGAAACTAAACTCATGTAGACATGAGGGAGAGGGAATGGAAGGATACCAGGTGAGGGGCAGGGTGGGAAGAGGTAATTAGAGTGGGAGGAGGCATATGACGAGCATTGAGCAGTTGGGCCGAATGGCCTGTTTTTGTGCCATAGATTCTATCAATATCTGAAATAGCAGAAGGGGCAAGGGAATCTTTACATTGGATTAAAGAACACTCAGGAGAGCTTTTTGAGTTTGTACAGGTAGTGCACTGAATGCACTGAATCTTAATAAGTTGTTTGACTGTGAGCAAGCTGGGCAGGTGCAGACCTAAACTCAGAAGAGGGCAGGTGAATAGACAGTTGCAATTACTGCACGGACCATGTGTGTAGTAAGCTGTCTGCAGAGAAAGCAGAGGAGATTCTAGAGGAATCAGGATAATTTCTTGAAGTGGCTGTGAAGTATAAAAGATTTGGGCCAAGATTTCAAGTTGGTGCTGGACCTGAGCGTGAGCCAGAGAGAGGAGTGATATATCTCAACTCAGAGCTCGCTTTTAGCAAGGCTGGTGGGCAATAAAGTGAGGCAGTTTCTGAACACCTGCCCCAACCAGATGTGGTACATATGTTTCCCTTGATCCTGATGCTGATTTAAACAGAAACAGTCTGTTCCATTTATAGTTTTTCCTGGTGAATTCCATTATTAAACTTTTTGTTGGATCCGTGCCTCTTCCAACTTCGACCCAGAGCTGAAAGGTGAAAGTTCAGCTCTGGGCTGTCTGCCTGTTGGGAGCTGTTTTATTTTTACAGCCTCTGCCTGTGATTCAGATCTTGGTGAGTTTGCAAGCCCTGGCAAACTGCTTTTTTCTTACAGATTCCCCTGAATGGGCCATGTTTCTGCTCGTCCTGCTTGTGGGAGGAGACTAGAGAGGGGGTTAGAGGTGCAGCCAGGAGCAGTGTTCTATGGAGATCTGATTTTCACACATTCAAAACCCATCAATATACACAGAGTTAAAATCGAGCCCCAGGTTCAGAATTCAACTCCAATGCCATTCTGGTGTCTGTCTACAGTGACTCTGGTTTCATTCAAGCCACAATAAGAGGGGGGTGGAATTAAGTAAAAGTTGCATTTATATATTGTCTTACACAACCTCAGAACTATAGCCAATGAAGTAGTTTTGAAGTGCAGTAACTGTTGTAATGTAGGAAATGCAGCAACCAATTTGCACACAGCAAGCTCCCACAAACGGCAAAGTGATAACTAGATTGTCCATTTCAATGATGTTGGTTGAGGGATCAATAGTGGCCACGACACTGAGGAGAACATCCCTGCTCTTCAAATAATGCCATGGAATCTTTCACAGCCATCTGAGAGGGCTAACGAGGCCTTATCTCAACGTCTTAATGTCTTATCTCAAAGACGGCACCTCTGAGAATGCACTGGAAAGTCAGCCTAGATTAAATGCTCAAGTCTTTAGAGGGGCATTTCAACCCACAACCTTCTGACTCAGAGGCAGCAGTCAACTGAGTCATGGCTGACACTTAATTACTACCAACCGCTGACTAGACTTTGTGTTGCCTCCATAATCACCCATTTCCACAATAATGTTTGAACCATCTCTCTGTAAATCTGTTTGCAGTAAGAGAGCCGACAATTCCCTTAGACAGGCCGTCGACGTGGATCTGCTGTGTGTCAGCTGGGCTCGGTTGGTGATGCACTGGGTTAGAAGGTTGGAAACTTGAACACATTCGTTGGTCTGACACACCAGTGTCTTGTGCATTGAGGAACAGCTGCTAGATCTGTCCCTCAGGATAAACCATTAAATTGATGTATCACCTGCCCATTCCAGTCATCGCTCCAGCCTTCGGGACAGATTTGTGCATTGGCAAAACCTGACTAGAGTTCAACAATTAAAATGAGGCATCTGCCAATCATTCAGTAGATTACAGCAACCCATTATATGACACTGAGCAATTTACAAAGATCTCAGGTTTAATATCTGCTTTGTGCTGAGTTAGCTGATATCAGTTGTTAGGAATTAAAATTTGTCCTAAGTACCTGAAGACAAAGAGGGACAGGAGGAGGCCATTTAACCCCTCGAACCTTTTTCACTATTCAGTTAGATCATGACTGATCTGTACCTGAAATCCATTTATCCACCTTTGATAATCATGTGTCAGGGTTTGGATGTTGATGAGAACACCCTGGTGATAGCTAGGGATGTCCTTGTTGGTTGATTGGTATCCTGACCCTCACTGTCTAGGTTGCAATGCAAAGAATGGCCACTCGGGGAACTGTGGAGCTGTGGGCTGCAGCTATCTGTTGAGATGTAACCCACTACATGTCAGCAACTTTAGAAGGGGAGAAAAGTAAATTGGAGAAGGAAGGAAAGGCAGTGAGATGGCCAAATCACGCCTGGTGCTGTGCTACGAAACAGGCCCAGGCGTCAGGTTTCCCCGTTAAGTCCTAAATCACTTGTCACAGGATGGGAGGAGGAACAGATAAGAGGGATGAATCAATTCAGACACTTGTACATCTTGAAGAACCTCCTCTCAGGACAGAGTGACAGCAGTTTGACTGCAGGTCCTTTTCTCTAAGGATGTTCTTGGCTGAGGTGAAGAATAGAATCAGCTAGGGAAACCTATTTGAATCAGGAAATTTAGTATGTTTGAATTTGAACAAATGGTTTGCCCAGTGACTCTGAATGAATACAGCTTATAGCTTTACCACTCAGAGCAGGAGTACCAGATTCAATCTCAGCCTGTGCTAAGTTAGCTGAGCTGAGCCAGTGGCCAGTGTATTACAATTGGCCTCAGTGTCCTGGGTTAGGGGTGGGAAAATGCAGCCACATTTGTTCATTATCCAGTTACTTGTCTGGGAAACATCGGAACCGCAAATGTCCTGAGGGTAGGACCCAGCTCGACCAATGACTCTCATGGTTGAATAGATGACTATGTTCGTTGTCTTAGCTCATAAAGTCAAGAATGTTTTGGGATGTTACTCATTGCGATCAAGTCCGTCTACACTGTCCCATCAAACACTCCCAGGACAGGTACAGCAAGGGGTTAGCTGCAGAGTAAAGCTCCCTCTACACTGTCAAAAAAACAAAAAATGGGTTAGATACAGAGTAAAGCTCCCTCTACTTGTCCCCATCAAACACTCCCAGGACAGGTATGGCACGGGGTTAGATACAAAAAAAAGAGGGAAAAAATGGGGTGAGATACAGAGTAAAGCTCCCTCTACACTGAGTAGATAGTGAGGGGCAGTCACAGCCAGAGAGAGAAATGGAGACAGAAAGAGGGAGAAAGACAAACAGAGCAAAAAGAAAGGGAGGGAGATAGACATGTCAGAGAGAAGGAGAGGGATAGATAGAGAGGCAGTGCTGCTAGGTATACTGATAGATAGGAGAATATGGGGCAGCAGAGGGAAGGAGGGATCTTTGACTGTGGGAGGTTAATTGTGATGAGATGAGGAAAGTGCAGCTGGAAATGCTGATCAGGGAATGAAGTGGAGATGCTGTTTGCACGTGGGCCGTGGGCTAGAGGAAGAGCCAAAGAGTAATTCTAGCCCGGCTAGTTCAACATTTGTGACTAATTGAAGTATTAAGCTTATCGAGCAATTAGGTGGAAGGAGCAACATGTGACAGTGTTCTGTTAAGCATTCAAGACACGAGTTGAATTTCTGTTCCAGCTGTGCAATTAAAGATATTCCCCTGATAAAGCCTAATAATGTGTGAAAATAAAAGCTGACCGTCTCTGTTGATTTCCACAATCTGGGACCGAAGGGCTGATGTCAAATTTAACTCCCAGCATGCCTTGCTGCTGCTCTGAAACTGCTGGACTTCACTGATGCAGTGTCATGGGCAAAATGGGCAACCGCGAGCACCAAAACTCAAACCAAAACTGAACATGTCAGAAACAGATAACAGTTCAATCAGAATTTCTTTGTTCTCAGAGAAACGTGGCCCTGTAGTCTATCCTTGAACCCCTGATAATGGACACACCCAGAGTGTCCTGGAGGTTTCATCATATGACCACCTGCCTCCAACCATCCAGGCTCCACCTTCCCACCATTGGTCACCCATGTCATCCTTGCAGAGCCCTGCCTTCCCAAACCAATTGGAAAGCAAAAAGATTCTTCATTATTCAAGTGAATGATTCTTGACTATCAGTTAAACAGCCTTTCTTCTCCAATCTCCAATATTTTTAAAATAATAACTAAAGTGTTCAAACAAATGGAAAAAGCACACCATTTATTTATGCCTCCAATGATCTTTCTCTGGGTTGCACGTAGCAACGCCTTCAATTCCTGGTCACTCCTGGACAATCCTGGAGAGTTGGCTGTTATATGATTGCCTTTAAGAGTGATGTCCCTTTAAGATCTTAGTATACTAATGAACTAAGTACCAGGATGCAGTCATGTGACTCAGAGCCAGAGTCACTGTCCAACTATAACAGCCAGATTAAGGTTCTGTAAATAGTTAGCTCTGTACTGTATATAATAGTGTAGCTGTAAATAAACCTGTTTTGAGATCTTCAACATAACTGAACTCCACACATCTCATTTACATTGCATCAGACAACATAAAAGAACCCATTAAATGGTGGCAACGGTGGTGAGAAAAAAAAAAGTCTAAGTTGAAGACCACAGGTAAAACTGTTCTGAAAAAGATCTTCCCTACAGCCACTGGAGAGAAAGTTCAGAAAATATTGGCACAAATGGTTAAAAAAAGAACTTACCTAAAGGTGTAAAAGACAGAGCACAGAACGACAGGCTGCAAGGGAATAGGATGAGTCATTGTGCTAACAGTCAAGGGATACTGTTTTTAAAAGAATCAACCCTTGAAGTGCTAAAAGATTGATCTTTTTCTGAAGCTCTGTGTAAAAAAAACAAGGAAGACCCAACTCCCCTCCCGGGCTGATCAAGGTCAGTGCCATTGCAACAGGAGTCCGTCAGAAAAATCACAGGAAAACCCGATCACTGCAGAGCCTTCATCCACGCAGCCAAAGTTTTAAAAAAAATTAAAACCACTCAAGCATGAATAAGAGCTTCCATTCACGAAGCCACAGTAAAAAAAACTCATAAAACCTTAAAGATTATTAAAAGGGAAATGGTGCAGAGTCCTAGAACAGGTCTTAAAGCAAGTCTTAAGCAAAACAACAGCAGGAAGATGGATAGCAAAATTTCCAGCATGAACACGAAGGCCATGGATATCCTATCCAAGTTCCAACTGTTCAAACAAAGAATGTAGTTATCCTTCACAGACCAAGTAATTGTAGAACCAGAAAAACAGGCTGTGCAAATATTAATAGCAGTTGGAAATGAGGGGTTACACAGAATCAACTGTGTAATCAACTCTGTGACTTAACTGAAGAGGACAGAAAGATCCCGCAAAGATATGGAAGTTGCTGGAAGATCAACTCCGATTACGAGTGAATTTTAGAATTCATCTCCTGGAATTGATGTCCAAAAGGCAACAGCCACAGGAATCAATAGACCAATTCATTAGTAGATGCCGTTGTGAGAGCAATGAATGGGACTTCTCAGAAACTGAGCTGTCAGACTGAATAATGGAGCTGGTGATTGTATCAACATCTATTGAAGTGTTTCAGAAAGACCTCTTGGAGAAAAAGAAAGATCACAGCAATGATCTGCTGCTGGAAGATGGCAGGAAATGCAAAGCCATTGTAACTGGACAACAGCACCTGCAAGCACTAGGTGCAGCCAACAGTATTGGTACAGTAACCAATTTGAAAAGAGCAAACAAGCTGTTAAGTGTGGTTAGTCCCACTCACTGCGAAGTTGTCCTGCATTTTGAGACCTGTGCAAGGTGTACAATGCAAAATGACACTGAGCCCGCTTATGCAAACAATCTGGCTCCAAAGATATGGCCAGAAGTCACAGTCGGACACAAACAAACAGATGACAGGAGTGGCAACAGCAGCAAAGAAAGTGCCAGAGATCTGCATAAACGCAAGCCGATACACAAAGTCCACAGCAAAGCAGACCTGAGACAAGACTCAGAGAGAACTAATTCTCAGCGAGAAGACAAACTAGTGATATTGATTGAGGGATAAATATTGGCCAGAATGCCAGAGGTAACTCCCCTGCTCTTCTAATAGTGTCATGGAATCTTAAAGTAAGGCCCTAAAGAGGAAGGTGGGGCCTCAGTTTAATGCCTCACCCGATCGATGGCACCTCCCTCAACATTGCACAAAAGTGACAGCTGGATTTTGTGTTCAGGTCTGTTGAGTGGGACTTGAACCCATGATCTTCTGTCAGACGCAAGAGTGAGCCAAGGCTGCCACCTAAGAGACTGAAGTGAAGCAGCATAAATTAGCATGTGGTTTGCAAACTGTGTGGGATCAGTATTAGCACACACCAGCACAGGCTGATAGAAGGTGTTTGTACAACAGTGACACCCAGACTCAGTGTGAGTATTGTCTGGGAGGTGCCAGTAACCCTACTGTTTGATGGCTTTCTCTCCATCTTCAGCACCGCGTTTGTATCTTTGACTAACAGGCTCACCTGAAAGATTCTCAAACTGTCCGGGTGCCCATGTTGATCAAATGATAAACTGGAAGCCACAGGAAATGAATTGATGGCTAAGGGTTGTAACATCAATTCATATCTGAAAGCTCATTTTACCTGTATTTTTTCTCTGCAGGTTGGTAAAGCTGGGCAAGAAGAAGAGAATGATGGAGAGGTGAGCCTATTTTGATTTGAAGCTCCTGTGTTGTTTAATTGATGAGACAGGACAGATCTGAAGGTTTTTGTTCCTCAGGGTTCTTTAACTTGTTACTAGTTATCCTGCACTCCCTCGGCCCAGGCAGCTGAAAACAACTTCCATTTACCAGGCATTCTCCAACCTTGGGAAACACATCCTGACTGCGGTGATTGCTCCCCACTTGTTTCTATATATTGCATTTCAATAAATAATAGTCAGTAACAGAACCAATTCAGCCACAGGGAAATCAGCTTTGAGATGAGCTCAGTCTGAAGATTCTGATTCAGAAATTCATTGCAGTTGAATCCAGACTTGACTATTCCAAAGCTCGCCTGCCCTGTCTCCCATCTTCCACCCTCCAAAACATTGAGCTCATCCAAAACTCTGCTGTCTGTATCCTAACATATACCTAGTCCTGTATACCCGTCACCACTGTGCTTACTGACCCATATTCATCCCCAGTTCCCACATGCCTCCATTTAAAAATCTGCAGTCTTATGTTCAAATCCCTCCATGGCTTCACCCTTCTCTCTCTCTCTAACCTCCTCCAGCCTTACAACCCTCTGAGAACTCTGCCTCCCTCCAACTCTGGCCTCTTGTACAGCCCTGACTTCCTTCATCCCAGCATTGGTTACCATGCCTTCAACTGTCTGGGCCCTGAGCTCTGGATTTCCCTCTCCAAACCTTTCTACCTCTCTAATTCGCACCAAGTCCTGTTCACCCATCACTCCTGTACTTGCTACTTAACATTGGTTTTCGGTCCAACAATGCTTCATTTTTAAAATTCTCACCTTAATTTTCAAGTCCCTGCATGGCCTCGCCCCTCACTATCTCTGTATCCTCCTGCAGCCCTACAACACTCCACGCTCCTCCAATTCTGGCCTCTTACACATCCCCAATTTTAATTGCTCCACTGTTGGTGGCTGTGCCTTTAGCTACCTAGATCCTAAGCTCCAGAATTCCCTCTCTAAACCTCTCTGCCTCTCTATCTCTCTCTGCTCCTTTAAGATGCTTCTTAAAACCTACCTCTTTAACCAAGCTTTTGGTTATCTTTCCTACTATTTCCTTTTGTGCCTCAGTGTCAAATTTTGTTTAATAATGCTTCTGTGAAGCACCATGGGACATTTCGCTATGTTAAATGTGCTATAGAAATATGAGTTCTTGTTTAATCTTTTGCTGTGGTGACGCCTTCAGTCTCCTCTCCATTCAAACCACACCTCAACGTCTGTCCCTTTGTTTAATTTATTTTTCTATTTATTCCCACTCCATAAATCACATTGGGAACGTTATCAACATTAAAGGCCCTAATCCAATGCAAGTTATGACTGTTTAACTAGCAGGAGGTAGACATTGAATTGGGGCAGTTAGGAGTGAGAATGGTAATAGAGTTAGGGAATGAGTTACCAGGGAAGGAGGTTGAACAGATAGGGGCCAAGATACGATTAGATACACTTCGAGAGAGTGAAGGAATTGAAGAACATGGTGAGAAGGTGAAGAGGGGGGACTGAGGTATATACTTATCGAGAAAGTCGGAACAGACTGGGGCTGTTTTCTCTAGAAAGAGAGGGCTGAGGGGTGACCTGATAGAGACCTTTAAGATAATGAATGTGTTCAATAGGGTGGACATAGAGAAAAAGTTTCGAGCTATGGGGGTGTCCAAACTAGAGGTCATAATAGAAGATGGTCACTTATAAATCCAGTAGGAAATTCATGAAAAACTTAATTGCCCAGAGAGTGGTGCAAATGTGACACTTGACATCACAACATAGATGCATTTAAGGAGAAGTTTGATGAGAAAAGAATAGGAGGGTATGCTGATAGAGTGAGATGAAGTAAGGTGGAAGGAAGCTCATGTGGATGATGGCATGGATGTATTGGGCCGAATGTCCTGTTTCTGTGCAATAGGTTCAATGGAATTCTATGTAAGGTGAGGAATTGGGGCTTTGAGAGATGGTGAGAAGGCAAATGGGTGGGATTGAGGGATATGGTGAGATGGTTGTGTAAGTGCATGCGTGCATGTGTTTAAGTGTTTCTATATCAATGAATCTGTGCCACTGGAAGAAATTCTCCACCAAATTGTCTTATAACTTTTAACTGTCCAGCATTTGGCCCTGCATTCACCATGGAATGTAAAGATAACCCCTGGCTCCTTTACTCCACAACCAACTGTCTCCTAGTCGGGATGCTGTGTTGCTTGGAGGGGAACTTGCAGGTGGTGGTGTTCCCGTGCATCTGCTGCCCTCATCCTTCCAAGTGGTATAGGTCACGGGTTTGGAAGGTGCTGCCGAAGGAGCCTTGGTGAGTTGCTGCAGTGCATCTTGTAGATGGTACACACTGCTGCCACTGTGTGCCAGTGGTGAACGGAGTGAATGTTTAAGGTGGTGGATGGGGTGCCGATCAAGTGAGCTACTTTGTCCTGGATGGTTTTTTCTATTCATTCATAGGATGTGGGCATCGCTAGCTAGGCCAGCATTTGTTGCCAATCCTTAATTGCCCTTGGGAAGGTGGTGGTGAGCTGCCTTCTTGAACCGCTGCAGTCTATGTGAGGTAGGTACACCCACAGTGCTGTTAGGAAGGGAATTCCAAGATTTTGACCCAGCGACAGTGAAGGAACGGCGAGATAGTTCCAAGTCAGGATGGTGTGTGGCTTGGAGGGGAACTTGCAGGTGGTGGTGTTCCCATACATTTGCTACCCTTGTCCTTCTAGGTGGTAGAGGTTGCGGGTTTGGAAGGTGCTGTCTAAGGAGCCTTGGTGCGTTGCTACAGTGCATCTTGTAGATGGTACACACTGCTGCCACTGTGCGTCGGCGATGGAAGGAGTGAATGTTTGTAGATGGGATGCTTTCCTGGGTGGTGTCAAGCTTCTTGAGTGTTGTTGGAGCTGCACTCCTCCAGGCAAGTGGAGAGTATTCCATCACACTCCTGACTTATGCCTTGTAGATGGTGGACAGGCTTTGGGGAGTCAGGAGGTGAGTTACTAACCACAGGATTCCTGGCCTCTGACCTGCTCTTGTAGCCACAGTACTTATATAGCTACTCCAGTTCAGTTTCTGGTCAATGGTAACCCCCAGGATGTTGATCGTGGAGGATTCAGCAATCGTAACGCCATTGAATGTCAAGGGGAGATGGTTAGATTCTCTCTGGAGATGGTCATTGCCTGGCATTTGTGTGGTGCAAATGTTACTTTCCACTTATCAGCCCAAGCCTGGATATTGTCCAGGTCTTGCTGCATTTCTACACGGACTACTTCAGTATTTGGGAATTGCAAATGGTGCTGAACATTGTGCAATCATCAGCGAACATCCCCACTTCTGACCTTATGATTGAAGGAAGGTCATTGATGAAGCAGCTGAAGATGGTTGGGCCTGGGACACTACCCTGAGGAACTCCTGCAGTGATGTCCTGGAGCTCAGATGATTGACCTCCAACAACCACAACCATCTTCCTTTGTGCTAGGTATGACTTCAGCCAGCGGAGGGTTTTCCCCCTGATTCCCATTGACCTCAGTTTTGCTAGGGCTCCTTGATGCCATACTCGGTCAAATGCTGCCTTGATGTCAAGGGCAGTCACTCTCACCTCATCTCTGGATTTCAGCTCTTTTGTCCATGTTTGAACCAAGGCTGTAATGAAGTCAGGAGCTGAGAGGCCTTGGCGGAACCCAAACTGAGCATCACTGAACAGGTTATTGCTAAGCAAGTGGACGACACCTTCCATCACTTTACTAGTGATTGAGAGTAGACTGAAGGGACAGTAATTGGCCTGGTTGGACTTGTCCTGCCTTTTGTGTACAGGACATACCGGGGCAATTTTCCACTTTGCCGGGTAGATGCCAGTGTTGTAGCTGTACTGGAACAGCTTGGCTAGGGACGCGGCAAGTTCTGGAGCACAGGTCTTCAGTACTATTGCCGGAATTTTGTCAGAGCCCATAGCTTTTGCAGTATCCAGTGCCTTCAGTCGTTTCTTGATATCACGTGGAGTGAATCGAATTGGTTGAAGACTGGCATGTGTGATGCTGGGGACTTCAGGAGGAGGCAGAGATGGATCATCCAATCGGCACTTCTAGCTGAAGATTGTTGCAAATGCTTCTGGCTTTTCTTCTTGTTGAGCTTCTTGAGTGTTGTTGGAGCTGCTCTCGTCCAAGTCAGTGGAGAGTATTCCTATGACTGTGAAGAATTACCCCGTCTCATGCATTATACAGACCTTTACAGCCCAGCCTTGGTGCATCCTGATTTATCTCCTCTTCATGTCTTCACATCCTCTACCATGCTGCTGACTTCACCTGGGAGAATCCCAGACTGATCTGGCCTGAGGTGATTTTAATTAATAATTGTCTGCAGAATGGATACCTGATTGATCTACCTGTTCATCCTATTGATTCTGTGTCACTTGCTTCAGTTATTAATTTGCAATGAAGGCTGTGAGGTTTTGTTTCCCTCTGTCTGTAAAAACCCAAGATTTCTGTAAGCCTCAGTTTGATTGATGGAATGGACTTGCATCATTGCCTTGAGGGGTGGGGGGGTGGGGCAGCATTACTATTTTGAACATAAAGATGGATGGGGCCCCAAGAGGGACTAAACCAATAATAACTGGCATTAACATGAAGCCATCGTCAAAGTGGTCCCAAAACACTCACTGTTGAGGTGTGGAGAATTTCATTTCAATGATCACATTTCAAACCTAGATTTTGTTTTCTTTCCATGACGAGCATTTTGATCAACAATCCCCTGTTCAGAATTGCAGATCCTACAGATGTAAGCTCCTGATGTGTCTGGCATTTTCACAGAGGTTGTAACAGAATTTAACTAATTCCCATCCAGTGGTTTAAAACAGGAACTCGCAACCACGCTTTTTATGTCCCGAATGTGAATTTTAATCCTTTCTTATCTCTCAGTTTTCACCACACAATTATGAACATTATTTCTCAGACGTTTCTTCGCAGGTTCCGTCAATGCTTCAAATACAAATGCACTATTCATGCCCCAAACACCCTCTCAGCGTTCAAAGGAATACGCATTGCATCATCTCCTAATTTGGCAGGTGGGCTGTTCAACTGACCAGGTGATGTAATCCTCACCCTGTACTGTGTGGCTCTCACCATCTTCCATTGAAACTGCTCTTGGGTGCAGGCAACAAAGCCACCTTCCTAAAGCAGCGGAGTGCCTCTTTATTGGGCTCTGACCTTAGCTATGACCTGTCTGGGGAAATCGCTGCAGCTTTTCCCACCAGATAGAGAACAACAGTGGGAGCACAAGAGGCCACTTGAAGTCAGGTTTCTTACTTACCTCTGAGGGGCCAGGGGTGCTCCTATGAACGCCACAAAGAAAATTTAGGCCTTCACTTTCCCTGGACTTCTCTTGCCTTCCAACCTATGAGTCCCCAACCCAGAACCCTCTCTGAGTCCCAGCAGCTGGACAGGGACTGCCGAGATCTCCGCACTCCGTCAGTGTACAGCCCCAATTTCGATCGCTCCACTATTGGTGGCTATGTCTTTAGCTGCCTGGGCCCGAAGCTCTGGAATTCCCTCCACAAACCGCTTCACCTCTCCATCTCTCTTCCTTTAAGATGCTCTTTGAAACCTACTTCTTTTGGTCACCTGTTCTAGTATCTCCTTATGATACTTGGTGTCATTCATATAAAGCCTTCAACATAGTAAATCTTGTAGTCTATACAAACCAAAATGTTTTCTTTCAGTGGCTTCACCTGCACTTGTACTTTCAAGGAATTGCCTCACATTACTCTTCATACTCGCATACCCAAGGACCTTCTGTATGGTGAGGTAGCTGGGGCCAGACGACCAGTGGGACGCCCAAAGCTCTGCTTCAAGGATGCTTGCAAGCGTGACATGAAGTCTCTAAATGTCAACTATCTGTTGCACTAGCTGGTGAAAGAGGGAAATGATGACACAGTCTGTGCATTGGTCTGCACTACCATGACGACCAGTGGCTGCAGCATCTTGGCAACTGACACCAACGTCAAAAACAACAATTCACAGCGTCACTTGGCAGCTTCACGTGCAGCAAATATGGCAGAACCAGCCTCTCAATGGCCGATGGATGTTTTTGCAAATGGAAAGTGGTTTCCAGTGCCGTTCCACAGGACTCAGTGTTGGGGCCCTTGCTGTTTGTGGTATATATTAATGATTTGGACTTAAATGTAGGAGGCATGATTGGGAAGTTTGCTGATGACACAATAATTGGTTGTGTAGTTAATAGTGAAGAGGAAAGCTGTAGACACCAGAATGATATCAGTGGTTTGGTTGAGTGGGCGGAAAAGTGGCAAATGGAATTCAATCCGGAGAAGTGTGAGGTAAAGCATTTCGGGAGGGCAAACAAAGCGAGGGAATACACAATAAACGGGAGGATAGTGAGAGGGGCAGAGGAAGTGAGAGACCTTGGAGTGCATGTCCACAGGTCCCTGAAGGTGGCAGGGCAGGTAGATAGAGTGATGAAGAAGGCTTATGGGATGCTTTTTGTTATTGGCCGAGGTATAGAATACAAAAGCAGGGATGTAATGCTGGAACTGTATAAAACGCTGGTTAGGCCACAGCTGGAGTGTTGCGTGCAGTTCCTGTCACCATATTACAGGAAGGACATAATTGCTCTGGAGAGAGTTCAGAGAAGATTTACAAGAATGTTGCCAGGGCTTGAAAATTGCAGCTATGAGGAAAGATTGGATAGACTAGCGTTTGCCTTCGAGCAGAGGCGGCTGAGGAGTGACTTAATTGAGGTGTACAAAATTATGAGGGGCGTCGATAAAGTAGACAGGAAGGACCTGTTTCCCCTAGTGGAGAGGTCAATTACCAGGGGGCACAGATGATTGGTAGAAGGATTAGAGGGGACATGAGGAAAGACTTTTTCACCCAGATGGTGGAGGGTGTCTGGAATTCACTGCCAGGAATGGTGGTGGAGGCAGAAACCCTCAATTCTTTTAAAAGGTACCTGGACATGCACCTGAAGTGCAGTAACGTGCAAGGCTATGGACCAGGTGCTGGAAGGTGGGATTAGATTGGGCAGCTAGTTTTTTTCTGCCAGCGCAGACATGCTGGGCTGAATGGCCTCTTTCTGTGCTGTAAATTTTCTATGGTTCTACGGTTCAAGGATTGGCCTTCACAGCCATCAGCAAACGTGCACCAAGAGAAGACACCCCACCTAAATGGATTGTTTTCTGCGTGTCCATCATCTTTCAAGTTCAAATTGTCCATACTTAATGTGGACAAAAGTGGACCCAGCACTGACCCCTAGGGCACATCAGCAGTAGCAGCAGCAGTAGACTGTACAGCTCCTCGAGCCAGCTCCACCATTCAGTGTGATCAGGGCTGATCTTCGATAATAACTCTACTTTCCTGCCTGCTCCGCCTGTCCCTTGGTTCCCTGAGAGACCAAAAATCTATCTCAGCCTTGAATGTACTCGACAATGGAGCATCTACCATCCTCTGGGGTAGAACATTCCAAAGATTCACAAACCTCCAAGTGAAGAAATGTCTCCTCATCGCAGTGCTAAATGATCAACCCCTTAACCTGAGACTGTGCCCCCGTGTTCTAAATTCCCCAGCCAGGGGAAAGAACCTTCACCCTGTTAAGCCCCTTCAGAATCTTGTATGTTTCAGTGAAATCACCTCTCATTCTTCTGAACTTCAGAGAGTTTCAGCCCAGTTTACTCAGCCTCTGATCATTGGCTATCCCTCTCATCCCAGGAACCAATCTACTGAACCTTTGTTGTACTGTGTCCAAGGAATACACTCCTTAGATGTGGAGACCAAAACTATGCACAATTTTCCAGGTTCAACATCTCTGCATTTCCTCAATTCCCATGATAATTTCTCCTGGCTCTGCCTCTAAAGGAGCTTCATTCACTTTAGCTAATCTTTTAATATACTTATAAAAGCTTAAAATCCGTTTTTCTATTTCTGGCTAGTTTATTCTCATTCTATTTTTTTCCCTTTTTGTCAACTTTTTGGTCACCCTTTGCTAGTTTCTAGAAGTCTCCCAATCCTTAGGCTTACGACCATTCTTCACAATATTATAAACCTCTTCTTTTAATCCAACATTATCGTTAACTTCCTTAGAAAGCTGCAGATGCATCTTTCTGGCTGAGTTCTTGCTTTTTAATGGAATGTATTTTTGGTGAACATTTTGAATCAATTCTTTAGATGTTTCCCACTGTTTATTTACCAGTCTATCTTCTACTCTATTTACCCAATCAACCTTTGCCAGCTCTCCCAACATGCCTATCTAATTGGCTTTGTTTAAGTTTAAGATTCTTGTTTTGGGCTCGAATGTGTCATTCACAAATTTAATACGAAAATCAACTGTATTATGATCACTTTTTCCCAGAGGATCTTTTACTCTGAGATTACTAATTAACCCTTCTTCATGACACAATACTAGATCTAAAATAATTTTGTCCCTAGTTGTTTCCACAAAGTATTGTTCTAGGAAACTGTCATGAAAGCATTCTACAAACTCATCTTCCAGACTACCTTTGCACATTTGATTTGTCCAGTCTACATGAAGATTAAAACTCGCACGATTTTTACATTGTCTTTGTTACAAGTTCTGATTATTTCTTACTTAATGTTCTTACTATTGTTAGGGGGCCTATAAACTACTCCCACCAGCTTTTTCTGACTCTTGCTATTCCTAATCTCTAACCATACTGACTCTACTTCCTGATCTTCTGTGTCAAGATACTTTCTCACTACTGTCCTTATGTCATCCTTTACTATGAGGGATACTCCCCTTCCTTTTCTATTCTGCTTGTCTTTTCGAAATGTTGTGTACCCTGAAATATTTATCTCCCAACCTTAGTCACCTTGCAACCATGTCTCTGTCATGGTGATTAGATCTAAATCATTTATCTGTTTGTGCCACTGGTTCATCTATTTTATTGCAGATGCTTCACATATTCAGATAAGAGCCTTTAAGTAAATTTTTTTACCGCTATTCTTTGCATGACCCTTATTCGCTAATGTACTGTTGCCGTTAAACTCTCTGTCCCTTCTTGTCCCACTCTGCTTGTCTTTACCCAAATCGCTACAGTGCTCTATTGCCTCAACTTTTTACATTTCTAAATCTCTCTTCACCTGAACACCTTTTCCCTCTCTTTTAGCTTAAAGCCTCATCCACACCCCAGTTATACAATTCGCCAGGACACTGATCCCAGCCCAGTTTAAGTGGAGCCCATCCCAATGGAACAGCTTCCTCTTTCCCCAGTACTGGTGCCAGTGCCCCATGAATTGAAACCCCATCTTCCCACATCACTCATTGAGCCATGTGCTTAATTCTCTAATTTACTTGACCCTAGGCCAATTGCTGTGTGGCTCAGCTAACAATCCAGAGATTATTACCTATGAGGTTCTTTGCTTTAATTTGGACCTGAACTCCTGAAACTCGCTCAGCAGAACATAGTTCTATCTATGTCACTAGTTCCTATATGGACCATAACAACATAGAGTCATAGAGTTATAAAGCACAGAAACAGGCCCTTCGGCCCATCGTGTCTGTGCCGGCCATCAAGCACCTATCTATTCCAATCCCACTTTCCAGCATTTGGCCCGTAGCCTTGTATGCCAAGGCATTTCAAATGCTCATCTAAATAGTTCTTAAATGTTATGAGGGTTCCTTCCTCTACCACCCCTTCAGGCAGTGCGTTCCAGATTCCAACCACCCTCTGGGTGAAAATTTTTTTCCTCAAATCCCTCCTGAACCTCCTGCCCCTTACCTTGAATCTATGCCCCCTGCTTATTGACCCCTCTGCTAAGGGAAAATGTTTCTTCCTATCTATCCTATCAATGCCCGTCACAATTTTGTATACCTCAATCAGGTCCCCCCTCAGCCTTCTCTGCTGTAAGGAAAACAACCCTAGCCTATCCAGTCTCTCTTCATAGCTGAAATTCTCCAGCCCAGGCAACATCCTGGTGAATCTCCTCTGCACCCTCTCCAGTGCAATCACATCCTTCCTATAGTGTGATGCCTAGAACTGTACTCAGTACTCCAGCTGTGGCCTAATGAGCATTTTATACAGCTCCTTTATAACCTCCCTGCTCTTATATTCTATGCCTCAGCTGATAAAGGCAAGTATCCCAGATGCCTTCCTAACCACCTTATCTCCCTGTGCTGCTGCCTTCAGTGATCTATGGACAAGTACACCAAGGTCCCTCTGACCCTCTGTACTTCCTAGGGTCCTACCATCAATTGTATATTCCCTTGCCTTGTTCGCCCTACCAAAATGCATCACCTCACTCTTCTCAGGATTAAATTCCATTTGCCAATGTTCCACCCATCTTAGCAGCCCATCTATATCATCCTGGAATCTAAGGCTTTCCTCCTCACTATTTACGACACAACCAATATTCATGTCATGTCCGAACTTACTGATCAAACCTCCTATAATCAAGTCCAAATCATTAATGTACACTACAAACAGCACCGATCCCTGCTGGTCACAGGCTTCCACTCGCAAAAACAACCCTTGACCATCACCCTCTGCCTCCTGCCAGTAAGCCAATTTTGGATCCAGTTTGTCAAATTGCCCTGGATCCCATGGGCCCTTATCTTCTTCACCAATCTCCCATGCAGAATCTTATCAAAAGCCTTACTGAAGTCCATGCAGACTATATCAACTGCTTTACCCTCATCTACACATCTAGTCACCTCCTCGAAAAATTCAATCAAGTTAGTTAGACACGATCTCCCCCGACAAAGCCATGCTGACTATCCCTGATTAATCCCTGCCTCTTCAAGTGGAAATTAATCCTGTTCCTCAGAATTTTTTCCAATAGTTTCCCTACCACTGATGCCTGTAATTACCTGGTTTATCCCTGCTACCCTTCTTGAATAATGGTACCACATTCGCTGTCCTCCAGTCCTCTGGTACCTCTCCTGTGGCCAGAGAGGATTTGAAAATTTGTGTCGGAGTCCCTGCTATCTCCTCCCTTGCCTCATATAACAGCCTGGGATACATCTCATCTGGGCCTGGGGATTTATCCACTTTTAAGCCCGCTAAAACAGCTAATACTTCCTCCCTTTCAATGCTAATATGTTCAAGTATATCACAATTCTCCTCCCTGATCTCTACACCTACATCGTCCTTCTCCATAGTGAACACAGATGAGAAGTAATCATTTAAAACCTCACCTATGTCTTCCGGCTCCACACACAGATTGCCACTAAGGTCCCTAATGGACCCTACTCTTTCCCTGGTTATCCTCTTGCCCTTAATATACTTATAAAACGCCTTGGAATTTTCCTTTATCTTCCCCGCCAGTGTTTTTTCATGTCCCCTCTTCGCTCTTCTAATTACTTTTTTAAATACCCCCCTACACTTTCTATACTCCTCAAGGGCCTCCGCTGTTTTCAGTGCTCTGAATCTGCCATAAGCCTCCTTTTTTTTTCCTTATCCAATCCTCTATATCCCTTGACATCCAGGGTTCCCTGGACTTGTTGGTCCTACCCTTCACCTTTACGGGAACATGTTGGCCCTGAACTGTCACTGTTTCCTTTTTGAATGACTCCCACTGGTCTGATGTAGACATTCCTCCAAGTAGCTGCTCCCAGTCCACTTTGGCCAGATCTTGTTTTATCATATTGAAATTGGCCTGCCCCCAATTCAGTACCTTTATTTCTGGTCCGTTTTTGTCCTTTTCCATAACTACCTTAAATCTTACAGAGTTATGGTCACTATCCCCGAAATGTTCCCCCACTGACACTTCTACCACTTTTCCGGCTTCATTCCCTAGGATTAGGTCCAGTACTGCCCCTTCTCTTGTAGGACTTTCTACCTGCTGGCTCAAAAAGCTCTCCTGTATTCACTTTAAGAATTCCGCCCCCTTTAAACCTTTTGCACTAAGACTGTCCCAGTTGATATTGGGGAAGTTGAAATCCCCTACTATTATTACCCTATTATTTTTGCACCTCTATGAGATTTGCCTCCATTTCTGCTCCTCTATCTCTCCCTGACTGTTTGGAGGTCTGTAGTTCACTCCCAGCCAAGTGATTGCTCCTTTTTTGTTTTTAAGTTTTACCCATATGGCCTCGTTTGAGGAACCTTCGAAGATATCATCCCTCCTTACTGCAGTAATTGACTCCTTGATCAACAGTGCAATGCCACCTCCTCTTTTACCCCCTCCCCTGTCATGCTTGAAAGTTCTATACCCTGGAATATTGAGCTGCTAGTCCTTCTGTTCCCTCAACCATGTCTCTGTGATAGCAATAATACCATATTCCCATTTGTTAATCGATGCCCCCAATTCATCTGCCTTACTCGTCAGACTCCTTGCCTTAAAATAGATGCAATCCAGCCTTGCATTATTCGCTTGTGCCTTCACAGGTCTTCATTTGCTCTGCCTTCCAGACTGACTCAGTTTCTCTTCAATATTTGACTGTGCATCACCCCCTACTGCACCTCCACTCTGTATTCCATCCGCCTGCCAAATTAGTTTAACCCCCCTGCCCCCCAACAGCACTAGCAAACCTCCCAGCAAGGATGTTGGTCCCTTTCTGGTCCAACTTGTACAGGTCCCACCTTTGCCAGAAACAGACCCAGTGATCCAGAAAACTAAAACCCTCCCTCCTGCACCATTTCCTCAGGATCCTCCCCAACACTCCAAGTTCATCTCCGCAAGGAGATGTCTTTAACCCTAGCACTGAGCAGGTGACACAATCTTTAAAACATCCAGTCGCAGCTGCAGAGAACAGTATCTATCCCCTGACTATTCTGTCCCTCTACACTTCTGCATTCCTTTTCACTGCCCCCACTTAAATAGCTTCCTGCACCATGTTCCAATGATCAGTTTGCACATCCATCCTGCAGTCCTTGTTTTCATCCACACAGACAAGTACCTTAGTACCTGTTGGTCAAGGTCAAGGGCCGAGGCTCCTCCATCACTACATCCTGGATTCCCATCGTAGCCTGATGTGCAGTCACACCCTCCTGTCCCTGACTATTAACCAACTCTAAGGTTTTGCTTAACCTAAGGGTGTAACTGTCTCCTGCAACAAAGTGTTCAGGTAATTCTCCCACATCATGATGCCCGGCAGTGTGTGCATCTTGGACTCCAGCTCTGAATTGAAGATGCTTGAGCTGCAGACAGTTACTGCAGATATGGTTGTCCACACCCACGTGTCTCATCTTATTTACTTTTTTATTTGATTAGTTCATTATTTACTAATTTAGTAAAGTAAAGTAACAGTTAGTTACAGTTTCCTAGCTTTGAAACAAGGGAAGAACACTAACCAGATACTGGAGGTAAAGCACAAGGAATAAAAAAAGGACCATCTCCTTCCCCCACTTCACTGAATTCCCAGCTTCAGCACTCTGTTTACCGAGCACTCAGTTCCCTGATCACTCTGTGCTCCACACACACTGTCAAGGCTGATAGATGCACTGTCAAGGCTGACACATACATTGCTGAGACTGGACATGCACACTGTCATGGCTGAGTGTGTGAAGCTTTAGTCTTATCAATGGCTGAGCAATGGATCCATTTGCTTCAATGACATTGGCTTTTTGTGTCTTTCTTTTCCAGTGCAAGTCATGCATCGAAAGGGCACCTGGACAAAATGTGAGTACTGCATGGATTCCTTTCCAGTTATTAAGAACTGTACATTTCCTTTACTAAATGGTATATTACCTTGGCATTACTGGAATCTCAGGATATCCTGGCATTGGATTCCCAGTGGAGAGAGCAGTGAGATTAGATTGCAGTGATGGCAACCTATGAACACAGCTCTGGCCATGGGACTGAGGCCAGAATGTTATGAAATAGCTTCGTCTCTGACTGAGTTACAGTTCTCATGTCACCAAGTGATGTTGGACTCAGCTCATTACATATTATCCTTCGGTGTTCTTCACCTGTTCTTTATAATCGGTCAGTGTCAGTGTCAGTGTCAGTTTCAATGCCTGAACTCCGTGGAACCTGCTGCTTTGCGCTCATTGGTTCAATCTTGTGTATCAGTAACACCGTCATGTTGCATCACAAATTGGTCACACTGCTGGGGTGGTATAGGCCCATGCAAACCAGGTTCAATCCCCAGTCTGTGCTCCATTTCCCCACACTGCTTCTGGATGAGAGCAGAATACAACTATAGGCAGGGTTGCCTCTCCAGTTAACTACCCAGTGCTAGAAAGTGAGTGTGTATGCACGTTGGGTGAGGGACATTCAGCATGATTGGCCCAATGTTGAATATCCCGCGCTGCCTACGCTGGGTGCCAAACGCAATTTGCATGGTGGCTTTGATCATGGTGGGCAACTGATATGGGTCCTATTGAGCAGAAGTTATTTCGATTCACATTGGCACGCATTCTGACTGTTTGTTTGGATGTCAAATGTGTTCAATGTAAACAAATTTCCAAACGTGGGATCCTGCACCTAATCTGTGCTGTCAGCATGGCAATTACCATATTGATCCTCATTGCTTTTAGGCATCCGTGCTGAATAGCTGGGTCTGCACTGGATTGTAGGTGTGTCCATCTTAATGCCCAAAGGAACTCAACTTTCATTCCCATGGTCGGTGACCTACTCATTCTCCCTCCCTAGGAGCACAACAGGAACAGGAAGAGGCTATTTAGCCCCTTGAGCCTGTTCCACCATTCAATGAGATCATGGCTGATCTGTGACATAACTCCATATTTTCACCTTTGATATATTATTGATATTATCATTTAATATCTTTGGTTAACAGAAATCTATCAATCTCCGTTTTAAAATTAACAATTGTTCTAGGATCAATTGCTGTTTGGGGAAGAATTCCACATTTCCACCACCCTTTGTGTGTTTTCTAACTTCACCACTGAAAGATCTGATTTTAATTTTTAGACTATGCCCCCTAGTTCCAGACTCCCCAACCAGTGGAAATAGTTTCTTTCTATTTACCCTATCTATTCCCCTTAACATCTTGAATACTTTGATCAAATCACCCCTTAACCTTCTAATTTCTAGGCAATACAATCCTGATTTGTGTAATGTCTCCTCATAAGTTAATCCTTCGAATCCAAGTATCATTCTGAACAATCTATTTCCTCCAATGCCATATATCCTTCCTAAAGTGTGGTGCCCAGAACTGTTCACAATACTGCAGGTGTGGTTTAACTAGGACTTTGTATAGCTGAAGCATGACGTCTACCTCTCTGTATTCTTATCTAGTTCTCTAGATATAAAGGCCAGCGTTCTATTAGCCTTTTTTGGTTATTTTCTGTCCCTGTTCATGGCATTTTAATGATCTATGTGCCTGGACCTTCACTGTTTCTAGATTTTCACCATTTAGAAAATACCCTGTTCTATTCATTTTTAGGTCCAAAGTAGATGACCTTAGTGAATAGTTGAGGCCCCAACACGGATCCTTTCAGAGCACCGCTAGTCATATTCTACCAATTAGAGTACCTGCTCATTATCCCTACTCTCTCGCTGCTGCTACTCAGCCATTTTCCTAACCAGGTCATTAAGTTCCATTCAATTCCATGAGCTTCAACTTTAGCTAACAATCTCTTACGAGGAACTTCATCAAATGCCTTATGAAAGTCCATATAAATAACATCGATAGACATTCACCTGTCCACTACTTTAGTCACCTCTTCAAAAAATTCTATCAGATTCATCTGGCGTGATCTATCTTTTTGAAATCCATGCTGGCTCTCTCTGATCAGCTGAAAATTTGCAAGGTGTTCAGTCACTATCTTTAATTATAGACTCTAGTAATTTCCCAACAACAGATGTTAGGTTGGTTGGCATCCTTCCATCTATGAAAGATGATGGACATGCAGTAAACAATCCATTTCGGTGGGGTGTCTTCTCTTGGTGCATCTTTGTTGATGGCTGTGAAGGCCAATCTTAGGTAGTCAGGTTCTGCCACTAGTGTTGCATGTGAAGCTGCCAGGTGATGCTGTGAGTTGTTGTTTTTGATGTTGGTGCCTGTTGCCAAGCTGCTGTAGCAACCGGTCATCATGGTAGTGCACACCAGTCCACAGGATGTGTCACCTTTTCCCTCTTTCACCAGCTAGTTACTCCCAGGTGCAATTTAGGGCCTTTAGCGCCTTGATGTCACGCTTACAAGCACCCTTGAAGCAAACCTTTAGGCACCCCGCTGGTCGTCTGGCCGCGGCTCCCTCACCATACAGAAGGTCCTTGGGTTTGCGACGGCCTTCCATCCTGCGGACATATCCGATCTACCGAAGCCGCCTCTGTTTGATTGGTGCCAACATACTTGGGAGCTCTGCCTTTGAGAGGACTGCAGCATTTGTGATTTTGTCCTGCCAGGATATATCCATCATGTGCCACAGACAGCGAAGATAGAAATTATTGAGCTTCTTTTCCTGGTAGCTGTAAGTCACCATGTTTCACAGCCATACAGCAAGGTGCTGAGAACACAGACGTAACCATGGGCGTAAAGGTCAGCTTGGTGTTATCCCATGAGCGATTCGCAAGTCGGCCGAAGGTGGTTGTTGCTTTCCCAATGTGTGTCGCGATGTTAACTGGTCCATAATTCCCTGGTTTCCTTCTCATCTGTCTTAAATAGCAGTTACATGTGCAGTTTTTTAATCTAAATGTACAGTTCCCGAATCATGAGAATTTTGGAAAATTATAGTTAAAACATCTACAATATTCTCACTGACTCCCTTTAAAATCCTAGGATGGAAACCATCAGGTCCTGTGGCTTTATCACTCTTTAGTGCCATTATTTTCTTCATTACTATTATTTTGCTTATGTTAATTTTGTTCAGTCCCTGTCTCTGATTTGATATACATATTCTTGGTATTTTCGGCATGCTAACCTCTTCCTCTACTGTAAGTACTGCAAAGAAATGATTCAATATGTCCACCGTTTCCTTATTTTCACTGCCAATATCATTGTTATCTGTTTTCTAGGGACCCACATTGCTCCTGACCATGCTCTTTTTCCTAATATAATTCGAAAAGTTTTTTGTGTTGATTTTGATATCTCTTGCAAATTTCTTTTCATACTGCCTTTTTGTAACTCTTATTATCTGCTCTGTCACTCTTTGGTGTTCTTTGTACCATTCGCATTCACCAGAATCTGTGCTGCTTTTTGCATTTTTATATGCATTTTATTTTAGTTTTATGTTGTCTCTGTATTTGTCCACGGCTAATTTTTTGGCAAGTAGAGCTCTTGTCCCTTAGGGGTATAAACTGTGTCACATTAAATTCTTTTTTGAACCCTGCCCCAGCTGTTCACAATATATGTTTATATATATATATATATATATATAATATATTAATGACTTGAGTGAGGGAACTAAATGTAACATTTCCAAGTTTGCAGATGACACAAAGCTGGGGGGGAAAGTGAGCTGTGAGGAGGATGCAAAGAGGCTCCAATATGATTTGGACAAGTTGGGTGAGTGGGCAAATGCATGGCAGGTTCAGTATAACGTGGATAAATGTGAGGTTATCCCACTTTGGTTGTAAAAACAGAAAGGCAGATTATTATCTGAATGGTGATAGATTGGGAAAGAGGGTGGTGCAACGAGACCTGGGTGCCCTTGTACACCAGTCGCTGAAAGCAAGCATTCAGGTGCAGCAAGCAATTAGGAAAGCAAATGGTATGTTGGCCTTCATTGCAAGAGGATTTGAGTACAGGAGCAAGGATGTCTTACTGCAGTTATACAGGGCCTTGGTGAGACCACATCTGGAGTATTGTGTGCAGTTTTGGTCTCCTTATCTGAAGAAGGATGTTCTTGCCATGGAGGGAGTGCAAACAAGATTTACTAGGCTGATTCCTGGGATGGCAGGATTGATGTATGAGGAGAGATTGGGTTGACTAGGCCTATATTCACTAGAATTTAGAAGAATGAGAGGGGATTTCATAGAAACTTATAAAATTCTAACAAGATTAGACAGGTTAGATACAGGGAGGATGTTCCCGATGGCTGGGGAGTCCAGAAACCAGCGGTTACAGTCTCAGGATACGGGGTATGTCATTTAGAACCGAGATGAGGAGAAATTTCTTCACTCAGAGGGTGGTGAACCTGTGGAATTCTCTACCGCAGAAGGCAGTGGAGGCCAAGTCATTAAATATATTCAAGAAGGAGATAGATATATTTCTTAATGCCAAAGGGCGCAAGGGATATGGGGAGAAAGCGGGAACAGGGTACTGAATTAGACGATCGGCCATGATCGTTTTTGAATGGCGGAGCAGGCCCAAAGGGCCGAATGGCCTACTCCTGCTCCTATTTTTTATGTTTCTATGTTTCTTCTGTTGTTTTATCCATAAACAGATTTGCCCAGTTTACTGTGGAAAGGTTTTGCCTTATTGCATTGAAGTCAGCATTACCCAAATCTAGAGTCCTAGTAGCTATATTGTGCTTCTCCCTTTCAAACACTTCATTAAATTTGTTCATAGTAGGAGTGCTATTAGATAAATGTTCATACACTGTTAGGTTGTGAACTAAATCTGGCTCATTACTCATGACTAAATGTAAATGTTGGTTCTAGGACATATTGTTGCAGAAAGCTATCCCAGACACACTCGAGATATCCATTACCTTTCTGACCTGTGCTAATCTGCGTATCCCAATCTATATGGAAGTTAAGATCCTCCACCCCCCCCACCCCCCCATTAAAACCACACTGCCTTTGCTACATGCTTGACTAATCTCTGCATTTATTCAATCTACCACTTCATAGCTGCTATTTGGGGATCTATGCACGATTCCCACTACAGTCTGAAATCCTTTTCTATTCCTCAATTCTACCCATAAAGTTTCCACTGCCTGCTTAGCTCTCATTATATCCTTTCTTATCATTGAATCACAGAATCACAGAATAATACAGTGCAGAAGAGGCCCTTCGGCCTATCGAGTCTGCACCGATGCATTAAAGACACCTGACCTGTCTACCTAATCCCATTTGCCAGCACTTGGCCCATAGCCTTGAATGTTATGACGTGCCAAGTGCTCATCCAGGTACTTTTTAAAGGATGTGAGGCAACCTGCTTCTACCACCCTCCCAGGCAGTGCATTCCAGACCGTCACCACCCTCTGGGTAAAAAAGTTCTTCCTCAAATCCCCCTTAAACGGCACAGTGGTGCAGTAGTTAGCACCACAGCCTCACAGCTCCAGGGACCCGGGTTCGATTCTGGGTACTGCCTGTGCGGAGTTTGCAGGTTCTCCCTGTGACCACATGCGTTTTCCCCGGGTGCTCCGGTTTCCTCCCACAGCCAAAGACTTGCAGGTGATAGGTAAATTGACCATTGTAAATTGCCCCTAGTGTAGGTTGGTAGGGAATATGGGATTACTGTAGGGTTAGTATAAATGGGTGGTTGTTGGTCGGCAGAGACTCGGTGGGCCGAAGGGCCTGTTTCTGTGCTGTATCTCTTTAAAAAAAAAACCTCCTGCCCCTCACCTTAAACTTGTGTCCCCTCGTAATTGACCCTTCAACTAAGGGGAACAGCTGCTCCCTATCCACCCTGTCCATGCCCCTCATAATCTTGTACACCTCAATTAGGTCACCCCTCAGTCTTCTCTGCTCCAGCAAAAACAACACAAGCCTATCCAACCTCTCGTCATAGCTTAAATGTTCCATCCCAGACAACATCCTGGTGAATTGCCTCTGCATCCCCTCCAGTGCAATCACATCCTTCCTATAATGTGGCGACCAGAATTGCACACAGTACTCCAGCTATGGCCTTACCAAAGTTCTATACAACTCCAACATGACCTCCCTGCTTTTGTAATCTATGCCTCGATTGATAAAGGCAAGTGTCCCATATGCCTTTTTCACCACCTTATTAACCTGCCCTTCTGCCTTCAGAGATCTATGGACAAACACGCCAAGGTCCCTTTGTTCCTCGGAACTTCCCAGTGTCAGGCCATTCATGGAATACTTCCGTGTCACATTACTACTTCCAAAGTGTATCACCTCACACTTTCCAGGGTTAAATTCCATCTGCCACTTTTCTGCCCATTTGACCGTCCTGTCTATATCCTCACTGTTAACCACTCGGCCAATCTTTGTGTCTTCCACGAACTTACTGATCCTACCCACCACATAGTCATCTATGTTGTTTATATAAATGACAAACAATAGGTGACCCAGCACAGATCCCTGTGGTACGCCATTGGACACTGGCTTCCAGTCACTAAAACAGCCGTCTGTCATCACTCTCTGTCTCCTCCAGCTAAGCCAATTTTGAATCCACCTTATCAAGTTACCCTGTATCCCATGTGCATTTGCTTTCTTGATAAGTCTCCCATGTGGGACCTTGTCAAAGGCTTTGCTGAAATCCATGTAAACTACATCAACTGCACTACCCTCATCTACACACCTGTCACATGCTCAAAAAATTCAATCAAATTTGTTAGGTATGACCTCCCTCTGACAAAGCCATGCTGACTATTCCTAATCAAATTTTGCCTCTCCAAGTGGAGATAGATTCTCTCCTTCAGAATTGATGTGATTTCATCCTTAATCACAAAGACTATTCTCCCCCTCAACCGATTTCTGTATCTTCCTGACGGTCTTGCAGCCATGTCTGATTAATGGCTACCAAGTCATAACCTTCAAGTTGAATTTTTGCTTGCAATTCATTCAATTTGTTCCTTATATCCTGTGCATTTGTATAAAGACACTGATTTGAGCCAAACACCCGTACCTGTCCTTCTGCTGTGGTGTTTTACTCACACTTTTCTTATTTCTTGTTCCAGGTTTAATTACTTTACATATTTTAGTTTTCCCTTTACCTTCAGTGCCTAAAATGAAATTTCTGACTGATACTCTACCCTCTTCCCTTTTGTTTATTTTTGAACTATCATCTATACTACCTTTTCCACTTGAGCCCTCCCCCAATTTAGTCATCCTTGTGAACACTCTATTTATCCTTTCCACTAGGACCCTGGTCCCAGCCTGGTTAAGGTGGAGCCCGTCCCAGTGGTACAGTTCCTTCCTGTTCCAGTACTGGTGCCAGTGTCCCATGAAATGGAACTCCTCATTCCCACACCAGTCCTTCAGCCACATGTTCTCTTCCCGAATGTGCTTATCCCGATTCCAATTTGATATATGTCTTGCGTAATAATCCAGAGATTATAACCCTTGAGGTCCTGTTCTTTAATATAGCTCCTAGTTCCTGGTACTCTTCCCTATGTTCTTGGTTCCAACACTAGATCCTCCCCCTCCCTCTCCAATATCCTTTCAAGGCAGTTCAAGATGCCCCTCACCTTAGTACCAGGTAGGCAGTATACCATTTGGGACTCTCAAACCTGATAACAAAGGTTGCTATCTGTTCCCCCTAATTATTGAAACCCCTACAACTAGCACATTATACTTCCCTTCTTCCTCTTTCTCCCTTTAGATATCCTCCTGCTCCAAGGTGCTGGGGTCTACATTCTGGCTGTCCTTCCGACATTGTACCTGTTAAATAGGATCATTCTGCTGTTCCTCATTCTCTATCTCGCCTGTACCCTTACCCTGTATGCTAATGGTCACACCAACACCATTCTGAGCCTGCACCTCCCTATGAGGTGTAACCAAAGTCTGAAGCAAACTATCCAGATACTGCTCCCCTCGCTTGTGTTTCGGAGTGTCTCCAACTCTTGCAGAAGCTCAATGACTCTGAGTCAGAGAGATTCAAGGTGGAGACCTACACTGCAGATGTATTCACTTGGGACAGTCTCACAGTCCACAAACCCCCACATACTGCAGTCCAGACACACAACCTGCTCTCCAATTAGTCAAAATTATTTATACTATTTATATCTGGCTGTGTTTGTTGACAACACAACCACTAGGTGGTGCAGTACTGGTACATGCTCAAATGCAGCCACATCCACTGAAACGTCACTGTCTGCGACATCTCAGGCAGCTGCTAGTAATAGATATGGCACTGCTCAATTTGTCACAATTTGTTGGGGTGGGAGACAGCACTACACCCCCCACTGAGAGCTTTGGAATCCACAAACGCAGGAATGGTTGAGCGAGCTGGTCACATGACTAACGGGCTGGTCCAGGCTTTTGAACTAGGCACAGGACACTTTGAAGTCAGACTGCAGATTGTAACTGAACTTGGTTCCCTCCTGGCTGGTTCTCTCTCACTTTCTCACAAGCCCCCAGACCCATTGAAGTCACTTAAACGCAAGAGAGAGAAGACGCCTGCATCGAAACAAGTTAAAGCATGCACTGGGCCCCAACGAACAGCAAGACTTACCGGCAACCAAAGACTCCACATTGAACTTAAAGGACCATAAATAACTACCAGATATTGCCTCAAGCTTTTCCCCTTTATTCCTTCTACTTTTTCTGTCTCTATCTGTGTGTGTTTATCGCGTAGGCATGCTAGCGTGGTCACATTGCATCCTCTTAGTCGTTAACCGAATTAAAGTTTAAGATGAATAAACTTCCACCTTTCTTGATTAAATCTAAGAAGACCTGTCTGATTTCTTTGCCTTGCAATTGGAAAACAGTGAACAAGGATTCACTGAGAGGGAGATAAAAACATGGTGTTTTAAAAAATTAAACCCTGTTACGGTTAGACCAGGCAAAGGCTGAGAGGGAACCCCTAGACCCCCATCTCACCTGAACATAACAGAAATTTGGGGGCTAACGTCCGGGATTTGACCCACAGACAAACGAAAAATTGGACGTGGGAAGTCAAATTGTTCCCAATCAAAAAAAATAAAAGATTTCAATATAGGTTTTCTTGTTGTGTGATTGAATATTAACATGTCTGCAACTGAAGCTCTCCAAGCCAGGGTGAAGTAACTTGGGATAAGTTAAAAGCACTGTCTATGGAGGAGTTGAGAAAATGGCTGAGCAGTGTGGGATCACTGTATGTGGCAAGGCTAGGAAGTCTGAACTCCTAAGACTAGTGGCCAATCATTTTTCCCTTGAATCTGAAGAAGCAGAAACAGAGTTAGAAGTAGATCCTGACAGGGTATTATCAGCACAGATACAATTGGAACAGAGGAAACTTGAATGAGAAGACAGGGGAAGAGAAAGAGAGAGACAGGAGCGAGAAAGAGAAAGAATCTTCCAGAAAGAATGTGAAGAGAGAGAGCTGAGGCAACTTGAGTTAACTAGGGGGTGACAGAGTAACCCCAGTGAAAGCTGGTCAATATGGAGGAGCATAATTCAGTGCTGGGTACAGAATTGTAAAACTTTCCAAACTGATACCGAAATTCAATGAGGGAGACGTGGAAGTGTTGTTTGTGTCCTTTGAAAAACTGGCAAGGCTGTTAAATTGGCCAGCTGAGGTTTGGACTCTGCTGTTACAGAGAAGATTAATAGAAAAAACCCATGAGTTTTAATCCATGTTGCCAGATGAAAGCTCATCAGATTATGAACTGACAAAAATCCTATCCTCGGAGCATATGAGTTACTACCGGAAGCCTATCACCAAAAGTTTAGAACCCTCAAGAAGCAAGCTGATCAAACTTACCTGGAGTTTGAGAGAAATAAGCAGCTGGCTTTTGACCTGTGGCTGAAGATTCTTAAAGTACAGCTCAGCTATGAAAATCTCAGAGAAGTAATTTTGCACATGAAGTGGAACAGAAGGTTCATAGAGCCCGGCCAGCAGCAGTTCTGGCCGATGAGTTTGCTCTCATTAATAAGTCGGTTGCCCAGGGGAAAATCTTTCCTAATCACCCCCACAAATCTGAAAAGAACAAAGGGTGGGAAGGTGATAGAAGACCAAGCAGTCCTGGGAGGGAAAGAAAATCAGGAGACAGAGGAGGCCCTCCTCCAGCCAAAGATGAAAGTGCTATAAGTAGGAGTGAGACCCGGAGACCTGTGTGCTTCCATTGTAATAAAGCAGGGCATTTAAGAGCTGACTGCTGGAACCTAAAGGGAAAACCTGTAGGGTTAATCAGGGCATACCCACTCAGTGAAGGAGAAGAGACCCTGATGGAAAACACAGCAAAACAAGCAAAAACAAGAAATACTGGAATCACTCAGCAGGTCTGGCAGCATCTGTGGAAAGAGAAGCAGAGTTAACGTTTCAGGTCAGTGACCCTTCTTCGGAACTGACAAATATTAGAAAAGTCACAGATTATAAGCAAGTGAGGTGGAGGTGGGGCAAGAGATAACAAAGGAGAAGGTGCAGATTGGACCTGGCCACATAGTTGACCAAAAGGTCACGGAGCAAAGGCAAACAATATGTTAATGGTGTGTTGAAAGACAAAGCATTAGTACAGATTAGGTGTGAATACACTGAATATTGAACAGCAGCAAGTGCAAACCTGAAAGAAAACCTGAAAAAAACAGTGGGTAAGCAAACTGAACAAACTAAGATGAAATCAAATAAATGCAAAAAAAGATAGTAAAAAATGTAAAAAAGAATGTAAAAAAAAGGAAGAAAAAATAACTAAAAATGAAAGTAAAATGGGGGGCTGTCATGTTCTGAAATTATTGAACTCAATGTTCAGTCCGGCAGGCTGTAGTGTGCCTAATCGGTAGATGAGATGCTGTTCCTCGAGCTTGCGTTGATGTTCACTGGAACACTGCAGCAATCCCAGGACAGAGATGTGAGCATGAGAGCAGGGGAGAGTGTTGAAATGGCAAGCAACCGGAAGCTCAGGGTCCTGCTGGCGGACTGAGCGGAGATGTTCCGCAAAGCGGTCACCCAGTCTGCGCTTGGTCTCCCCAATGTAGAGGAGACCACACTGTGAGCAGCGAATACAGTATACTCTTTCTTCTTTTTCTTTTGGGCCTCCTTATCTCGAGAGACAATGGATACGCGCCTGGAGGTGGTCAGTGGTTTGTGAAGCAGCGCCTGGAGTGGCTATAAAGGCCAATTCTGGAGTGACAGGCTCTTCCACAGGTGCTGCAGAGAAATTTGTTTGTTGGGGCTGTTGCACAGTTGGCTCTCCCCTTGCGCCTCTGTCTTTTTTCCTGCCAACTACTAAGTCTCTTCGACTCGCCACAATTTAGCCCCGTCTTTATGGCTGCCCGCCAGCTCTGGCGAATGCTGGCAACTGACTCCCACGACTTGTGATCAATGTCACACGATTTCATGTCACGTTTGCAGACGTCTTTATAACGGAGACATGGACGGCCGGTGGGTCTGATACCAGTGGCGAGCTCGCTGTACAATGTGTCTTTGGGGATCCTGCCATCTTCCATGCGGCTCACATGGCCAAGCCATCTCAAGCGCCGCTGACTCAGTAGTGTGTATAAGCTGGGGGTGTTGGCCGCTTCAAGGACTTCTGTGTTGGAGATATAGTCCTGCCACCTGATGCCAAGTATTCTCCGAAGGCAGCGAAGATGGAATGAATTGAGACGTCGCTCTTGGCTGGCATACGTTGTCCAGGCCTCGCTGCCATAGAGCAAGGTACTGAGGACACAGGCCTGATACACTCGGACTTTTGTGTTCCGTGTCAGTGCGCCATTTTCCCACACTCTCTTGGCCAGTCTGGACATAGCAGTGGAAGCCTTACCCATGCGCTTATTGATTTCAGCATCGAGAGACAGGTTACTGGTGATAGTTGAGCCTAGGTAGGTGAACTCTTGAACCACTTCCAGAGCGTGGTCGCCAATATTGATGGATGGAGCATTTCTGACATCCTGCCCCATGATGTTCGTTTTCTTGAGGCTGATGGTTAGGCCAAATTCATTGCAGGCAGACGCAAACCTGTCGATGAGACTCTGCAGGCATTCTTCAGTGTGAGATGTTAAAGCAGCATCGTCAGCAAAGAGGAGTTCTCTGATGAGGACTTTCCGTACTTTGGACTTCGCTCTTAGACGGGCAAGGTTGAACAACCTGCCCCCTGATCTTGTGTGGAGGAAAATTCCTTCTTCAGAGGATTTGAACGCATGTGAAAGCAGCAGGGAGAAGAAAATCCCAAAAAGTGTGGGTGCGAGAACACAGCCCTGTTTCACACCACTCGGGATAGGAAAGGGCTCTGATGAGGAGCCACCATGTTGAATTGTGCCTTTCATATTGTCATGGAATGAGGTGATGATACTTAGTAGCTTTGGTGGACATCCGATCTTTTCTAGTAGTCTGAAGAGACCACGTCTGCTGACGAGGTCAAAGGCTTTGGTGAGATCAATGAAAGCAATGTAGAGGGGCATCTGTTGTTCACGGCATTTCTCCTGTATCTGACGAAGGGAGAACAGCATGTCAATAGTCGATCTCTCTGCACGAAAGCCACACTGTGCCTCAGGGTAGACGCGCTCGGCCAGCTTCTGGAGCCTGTTCAGAGCGACTCGAGCAAAGACTTTCCCCACTATGCTGAGCAGGGAGATTCCACGGTAGTTGTTGCAGTCACCGCGGTCACCTTTGTTTTTATAGAGGGTGATGATGTTGGCATCGCGCATGTCCTGGGGTACTGCTCCCTCGTCCCATTGAAAGAAGTACAAGTAAATCGCTGATTCACCTGAAAGGAGTGTTTGGGGCCTGGGATCGTGAGGAGAGAGGAGGTAAATGGGCAGGTATTACACCTCCTGCGATTGCAGGGGAAGGTGCCCTGGGACGGGGACGAGGTGGTGGAGGTAATGGAGGAGTGGACCAGGGTGTCGCGGAGGGAACGATCCCTTCGGAATGCTGACAGGGGAAGGGAGGGGAAGATGCGACTGGTAGTGGCATCACGCTGGAGGTGGCGAAAATGGCGGAGGATGATCCTTTGGATATGGAGGCTGGTGGGATGAAAAGTGAGGACAAGGGGAACCCTGTCACGGTTCTGGGAGGGAGGGGAAGGGGTGAGGGTAGAGGTGCGGGGAATGGGTTGGACACGGTTGAGGGCCCTGTCAACCACAGTGGGGGGAAATCCTCGGTTGAGGAAAAAGGAGGTCATATCAGAAGCACCGTCATGGAAGGTAGCATCATCAGAGCAGATGCGTCGGAGACGGAGAAACTGGGAGAATGGAATGGAGTCCTTACAGGAGGTAGGGTGTGAAGAAGTGTAGTCGAGGTAGCTGTGGGAGTCGGTGGGCTTATAATGGATATTGGTAAACAACCTATCCCCAGAGATGGAGACAGAGAAGTCGAGGAAGGGAAGGGAAGTGTCAGAGATGGACCATGTAAAGGTGAGAGAAGGGTGGAAATTGGAAGCAAAGTTGATAAAGTTTTCCAGTTCGGGGCGGGAGCAGGAAACAGCACCGATACAGTCATCAATGTACCGGAAAAAGAGTTGGGGGAGGGGGCCTGAGTAGGACTGGAACAAAGAATGCTCGACATATCCCACAAAAAGACAGGCATAACTAGGACCCATGCGGGTACCCATAACGACACCTTTTACTTGAAGCAAAACAAGCTGTGGCTTTAACTACAGTAAGAGTGAGACCCAGGAAGCTTACGGCTGCAAGTGCCAGAACATTTAACAGGATTCAGGGTTTTGTGTTTGAAGGGAAAGTAACCCCATACCACTCAAGTGGGGCAGGCAAGCCCAGAGTAATTGTTAGGGACACGGGCCACTATTTCCCTTTTACTGGGAAAAGGCCTGACCTTTCCCCCAGAGAGTGCAGAAAACACCAGAATGGTGATGAATGGTATTGGAGGGCAGTGTATGCCTGTACCTGTACACTGGGTGCACTTGGAGTGCAACCTAGTTTCAGGACCGGTGACCATAGGGTTTGTCCCTAGTTTGCCTGTGGACGGGGTTGGCCTGCTCCTCGGTAACGATCTGGCGGGCACGAAGGTGGTAGCTTCCCCAGTAGAGAAAGAGAGCCGCAGGAGGCCAGAGAGACAGGGCAGTGGCAGGACACAGTCCCCTGCAGTTTCCCTGAATGTGTAGTGAATGAGGCCATGATCAAACCAGCTCCCCCAGAGGATACTGAACTGGCACTGCAGGCAAATGACCATGAGTTCCGTCTGTCTGAGACATCCTTTGGAAAGTTAGAATACCCAGGGAATGAATTAAATGGATCTTTCCTAGCTGAGGCTCAGTGAGCTGACCCAGTATTGAGTTAACACAGGCTGCCCAGTCTGAAAATGAAGCAGAGGGAGTCTCAGATTGTTACTATTTAAAGAATGAGGTATTGATGAGGAAATAGAGTTCTCCTCACAGACCTGAGAGCAAGGAGTGGGCAGTAGTTCACAAGTTAGTGGTGCCGCAGAGAGACTGGAGAGAAATAGTAAGAATGGTCCATGAGATTACAGTGACTGTACATGTCGGTGTATGAAAAACTAAAGCCCGCATAGGACAGCAGTTTGACTGGCCAAAACTCCACAAAGATGTGGTAGAGTACTGTAGGAGTTACCACATGTGTCAGGTTGAGGGGAAACCCCAACCTACAGTGAAATCTGCACCCCTAAGTCCATTATCAGTGATTGGAGGACCCTCTAGCAGAGGGCTGGTGAACTGTAAGGGACCCCTGCAGAGAACAAAAGGGGACAGGCAGGCACAAGGCTGGCAAAAGTTTAGAAAAGAAAGGGGAAAAAGGGACCAAGAGGGCAGGTTAAAGGAAGCCTGAGAGGAATCCCTACTGTCCAGTCAGCCAACCACGAAATATTTGAAAAGTTAGACCCCACATCCTCCTATGTAAATGCAGAAACTAGAAACACCCCACCAGAGTTGCTAATAGCATCTACTGGAACCTGAAGAGACAAAGAAAGTCCTCAAGAATGCAGAGAAACTGTGAGGATGATGCCTCACCTCGTCGAAGTGCTGCAGGGGAGTGCAGTAGAATCTGGACAAATACCTGCGACCAGGAGTGTCCCAGAGGAGAAGGAAGATGAGCAAAGAATCTTCCCCCACATTCAGGAAAAAAAGGAACCAGCCATCCCCTAAGGTGAAAAGCTCTTGCATGACTCATCAAAGCACTGAAAAAGAGTTCAGAGTGGAACTGCCCACTGCCACTGCCCCTGAGCAGAACTCCAACCTCGGACTAATTAAATCTAACCTCCCCCCTGCAGATCTCAACAAGAAGAAAGACACCCTAGGCAGTCATTGAAATGTGCAAACTGAAAAACTTCCCCAGAAACCACATGTTTATTGAGATGCCAAAAAAGGGCAGTTTAAAGCAACACTGCTACCAAAAAAAGACAGGCTGTAACAACTGTTAGGATTTCTGAATGAATAAGAGAGATGCATGTGTGTTTTCCTGTATTTACCTTCTCTCTAGTCTCTTTTAATGAAATGCTCATTTTAAAAAAAATTACATTTCATGCCGCTAGGTGTGGAGGTGTCATGAAGAGCCCCACCTGCCAAGAATGAGGCATATTAATTTCGTAATATGAACATTAATTTCAAACTGTTGCTGGAGTCAAAAAATGACTTGTTGATAAAGAGATCACCAGACACTTGGCTGGAGGACATTTGCATACTAAAAGACAGTGCTTGGAGAGACAAAAGAATTGCTCACTGATTCAATTAACAGAGATTGGGCTGAGCAATGATGATCCACATCTTGTCTGGCTGGGAGACAGCACTACACCCCCCCCGCCCCACCTCCCCCAACGAGAGCTTTGCAATCCACAAACGTAGGAGTGGTTAAGCCAGCTGGTCACATGACTAACCAGCTAGTCCAGGCTTTTTGAACTAGACCCAGGGCAGTTTGAACAGACTGCAGATTGTAACTGAACCTGGATCAAGACAGCCTCTCTCCTGGCTGGCTCGCTCTCACTTTCTCACAAAGCTCTGGACCCAGTGAAGACGCTTAAACCTCAAGAGAGAAAAAACTCCTGTATCGAAACAAATTGAAGTGTGCATTGGGCCCCAACGAACAGCAAGACTTACCATCAACCAAAGACTCCACACTGAACTTAAAGAACTGTAAATAACTACCAGATATTGACTCAAACTTTTCCCCTTTATTCCTTCTACTTTTTCTGTCTCTATCTGAGTGTGTGTTTATCGTGTATGTATTCTAGCATGGTCGCGTCTCATATTCGTAACCGTTACCTGAATTAGAGTTTAAGATTAATAAACCTCCACCTTTAATGTTTAAATCCAAGAAAACCTGTCTGATTTCTTTGCCTTGCAATTGGAAAGCAGTGAACAAGGATTCACTGAGGGGAGCCAAAAACAGTGTTTTTATAAGTTAAACCCTGTTACGGTTGAACCAGGCAAAGACTGAGAGGGAACCCCTAGGCCCCTATCTCACCTGGTCAGAACACAAACACAGCCTAAATCCCCACAGTGACTGTGATCTCCATCTCCATCCCATCCCCAACAGTAAGTACCCTGCTCCCTCCTGCCACACACTGCGGCACAGTGGTGCAGTGGTTAGCACCGCAGCCTCACAGCTCCAGCGACCCGGGTTCAATTCTGGGTACTGCCTGTGTGGAGTTTGCAAGTTCTCCCAGTGTCTGCGTGGGTTTTCTCCGGGTGCTCCGGTTTCCTCCCACATGCCAAAGACTTGCAGGTTGATAGGTTAATTGGCCATTATAAATTGCCCCGAATATAGGTAGGTGGTAGGGGAATATAAGAACAGGTGGGGATGTGGTAGGAATATGGGATTAGTGTAGGATTAGTATAAATGGGTGGTTGTTGGTTGGCACAGACTCGGTGGGCTGAAGGGCCTGTTTCAGTGCTGTATATCTCAATCTAAAATCTAAAAATCACCGCTTCTCTTCGCCACTCCCTCCCACACCCGTCTACTCGCCGATCGCTCCATGCCTCGCCGCTTCTTCCCCCTCGGCCACTCGCTCCCTGTCTTCCCACTGCTTTTCCTCAGCCACTTACTCCCCTCTGCGCCGCTTCCCCAACTTGGCCGCTCACTTCCCTCTCCCCTCCACCCAACCCCGGCCGCTCGCTCCAGGCATCTTCACTCCCCTTGTCTTCGCCACTGGCTCCCGTGACGCCCCGTCACCCCTCAGCCTCTCGCTCCCCACCTTGCCGCTTCGGCGGCTCGTTCCCCGCTCCCTCCAGCTTCTTCGGCTGCGGCAGCGGGGAGCAATCTGCCGAAGGGGGAAAAGATGAAGCTGGGAGTCAGTGGCTGAGGGGAGGAACGACGAGGGCAGGAGTGGGGAGTGGAGTGGGAAGCAAGCGGCCAAAGGCGAAAGAGACAAGGCCGTTAGTGAGCGGTCGAGAGGGGGGAAGGGCGATGTGGGGAGCGGGTGGCTGCAGGGGAAAGCGGCGAGGCTTGCAGCAAGCGGCCGGGTGGGAGGGGAAGCGACAAGGGCGGGAGCGAGTGGCTGAGGGAAGGCAGTGGTGAAGCAGGATGGAGCTGGAAACTGAATGCAGCGATTGAAGTGGGATGGTGGGGTATTGTTTGGTGGGGTATTGTTTGGGGGAAAGGCGATCGTGGCTATTGAGCGGTGATGACGTCAGTGCGTGGTGACATCAGCACACATGTGCGCACATTCACACTGGCAAGCTGTTGTCAGGAGTCACTTTGTTTATATCTAGTCATTAGTTTGTTGCAAGTTTGCATTTTTTCTTTTCCTACAGAATAACTTGCGCTAAGCACTAACTCTACACACTTTTAAAGCCTATTTTTATTAGCCTACTATCTTAACTTACTAGAAATAAACTTCGGACTTATTCCTGATCTGATCTGGGAAAAAATACCCACCACAAGTGTATGATAGATGTCAGGTTGATAATACAAGTGAGAACCAGGCTGAATATAAAAAGTTCAGAGAGGAAGTGCAAAAGCATATCAGAGAGGCAAGAAGAGAGTATGAGAAGAGACTGGCAGCCGACATAGAAGGGAATCCAAAAGTTTTCTATAAGCATATAAATAGTAAAAAGGTATTAAGAGGTGTTGTGGGCCAATTAGGGACCAAAAAGGGGATGTACAAATGGAGGTAGAGGGCATGGCTGAGGTACTAAATTAGTACTCTGCATCTGTCTTTACCAAGCGGAAGATGCTGCCAAAGTCATAGTGGAATAGGAGCTAATTGAGACATTGGATTGGCTAAAAATTGATAAAGAAGAGGTATTAGAAAGGCTGGTTGTACTTAAACTTGATAAGTCACCAGGAGCGGATGGAATGCATCTGAGAATACTCCGGGAAGTAAGGGTGGAAATTGTGGAGGTACTGACCATCACCTTCCAAAACTCCTTCGATACAGGAGGAGCGGTGGTGATGGAGTGGGGGGGGGGGAGGGGGTGAGGGGAAGGGGTTGGTGGGGAGGTGGTGGTGATGGAGTCGGCGGGGGGGGTGGTGGAGATGGGGGAAGGGGTTGGTGGGGAGGCAGCGGTGATGGTGGAGATGATGCCAGAGGACTGGAGAATTGCAAATGTTACACCCTTATTCAAAAAAGGGTGTAAGAATAAACCCAACAACTACAGGCCAGTCAGTTTAACCTTGGTAGTTTGAAAGCTTTTGGAGACGATAATCTGGGACAAAATTAACAGTCACTCTGACAAGTGCTGATTAATTAGGGAAAGCCAGCATGGATTTGTTAAAGGCAAATCATGTTTCACTAACTTGATTGAGTTTTTCAATGAGGTAACAGAGAGGGTTGATGAGGGTAATGGGGTTGATACATGGACTTCTAAAAGGCGTTTGATAAAATGCCACATAATAGGCTCCGGGCGGCACAGTGGCGCAGTGGTTAGCACCACAGCCTCACAGCTCCAGGGACCCGGGTTCGATTCTGGGTACTGCCTGTGTGGAGTTTGCAAGTTCTCTCTGTGTCTGCGTGGGATTTCGCCGGGTGCTCCGGTTTCCTCCCACATCCAAAGACTTGCAGGTGATAGGTAAATTGGCCGTTGTAAATTGCCCCCAGTGTAGTTAGGTGATAGGGAATATGGGATTACTGTAGGGTTAGTATAAATGGGTGGTTGTTGGTCAGCACAGACTCGGTGGGCCGAAGGGCCTGTTTCAGTGCTGTATCTCTAAATAAATAAATAAAATAGGCTTGTCAGCAAACATGAAGCCCACGGAATAAAAGGGACAGTGGCAGCATGGATACGAAGTTGGCTGAGTGACAGGAAACAGACAGAAGTGGTAAACAGTTGTTTCTCAGACTGGAGGAAGGTCCCCAGGGATCGGAACTAGGATCACTCTTTTTCTTCATATATATTAATGGCCTAGACTTGGGTGTACATGGCACAATTTCAGAATTTGCAGATGACACGAAACTTGGAAATATTGTGAACTGTGAGGAGGATTGTGATCGAGTTCAAGAGGACATAGGCTGGTGGAATGGGCGGACACATGGCAGATAAAATTTAACAGAGAGAAGTATGAAGCGATACATTGTCGTAGGAAGAATGAGGAAAGACAATATAAAATAAATGGCACATTTCTAAAGGGGGTGCAGGAGCAGAATTGTTGAAGGTGGCAAGGTAAAGCCTGGCTCGGGTGTAAAATTAAAACCCAACCCGTGCCCAACCCGACAACAGCCAACCCGAACCCAACCTGGGCCCGAGTCCTTTAATTTTTTTAAATGCCTGACCCAACCCGAAAATAACAGACAGGAGATTCTGTGGTCACGAGCGAGACTCCCGGATGGTATGTTGCCTCCCGGGTGCCAGGGTCAGGGATGTCTCGGATCGAGTCTACAGGATTCTTAAGGGGGAGGGGGAGCAGCCAGAGGTCGTGGTACCAATGACATAGCGAGGAAAAGGGATAAGGACCTGAAAAGCGAATATAGGGAGTTAGGTTGGAAGCTGAAAGGCAGGATGAGCAGGATAGTATTCTCAGGATTGGTACCGGTGCCACATGCGAGTGAGGCTAGAAACAGGGAGCGAGTGCAGCTTAACACGTGGCTACAGAACTGGTGCAGGAGGGAGGGATTCAGATATGTGGATCATTGGGATACCTTCTGGGGAAGGTGGGACCTGTACAAGAAGGACGGGTTGCATCTGAACTGGAGGGGCACCAATATCCTGGGCGGGAGGTTTGCTAGAGCTCTTCGGGAGGGTTTAAACTAGTTTGGCAGGGGGATAGGAACCAGAGCTACGGATCAGTGGATGGGGTAGCTGTTGAACAGGCAGATACCGAGTGCAGAGAGTCTGTGAGGAAGGTTAGACAGTTGACAAGGCAAAGTTGCAGCCAGTATAATGGGTTGAAGTGTGTCTATTTTAACGCAAGAAGTGTCAGGAATAAGGGTGATGAACTTAGAGCATGGATCAGTACTTGGAGCTATGATGTTGTGGCCATTACAGAGACGTGGATATCACAGGGGCAGGAATGGATGTTGGATGTTCCGGGGTTTAGATGTTTCAAAAGGAATAGGGAGGGAGGTAAAAGAGGTGGGGGAGTGGCATTGCTAATCAGGGATAGTATCACAGCTGCAGAAAGGGAGGTCATCGAGGAGGGTTTGTCTACTGAGTCATTATGGGTGGAAGTCAGAAACAGGAAAGGAGCAGTCACTTTGTTGGGAGTTTTCTATAGACCCCCCAATAGCAACAGAGACATGGAGGAACAGATTGGGAGGCAGATTTTGGAAAGGTGCAGAAGTAACAGGGTTGTTGTCATGGGTGACTTCAACTTCCCTAATATTGATTGGAACCTCCTTAGTGCAAATAGTTTGGATAGAGCAGTTTTTGTCAGGTGTGTCCAGGAAGGTTTCCTGACTCGATATGTAGATAGGCCGACTAGAGGGGAGACTATGTTGGACTTGGCGCTTGGCAACGAACCAGGCCAGGTGGCAGATCTCTCGGTGGGAGAGCATTTCGGTGATAGTGATCACAACTCCCTGACCTTTACTATAGTCATGGAGAGGGACAGGAGCAGACGGAATGGGAAAATATTTAAATGGGGGAGGGGGAATTACAATGCTATTAGGCAGGAACTGGGGAACATAAATTGGGAACAGATGTTCTCAGGGAAATGCACGACAGAAATGTGGAGGTTGTTTAGGGAGCACTTGCTGCGACTGCTGGATAGGTTTGTCCCGATGAGGCAGGGAAGGGATGGTAGGGTGAAGGAACCTTGGATGACGAGATGTGGAACAGCTAGTCAAGAGGAAGAAGGAAGCTTACTTAAAGTTGAGGAAGCAAGGATCAGACAGGGCTCTACAGGGTTACAAGGTAGCCAGGAAGGAACTGAAGAATGGACTTAGGAGAGCGAGAAGGGAACATGAAAAAGTCTTGGCGGGTAGGATTAAGGAAAATCCCAAGGCGTTCTACACTTATGTGAGGAACAAGAGGATGGCCAGAGTGAGGGTAGGGCTGATCAGGGATAGTGGAGGGAATTTGTGCCTGGAGTCGGAAGAGGTAGGGGAGGTCCTAAATGAATACTTTGCTTCAGTATTCACTAGTGAGAGGGACCTGGTCGTTTGTGAGGACAGCGTGGAACAGGCTGATATGCTCGAACAGGTTGAAGTTAAGAGGGGGGATGTGCTGGAAATTTTGAATGATATGAGGACAGATAAGTCCCCAGGGCCAGACGGGATATACCCAAGGATATTACGGGAAGCTAGGGAAGAGATTGCTGCGCGTTTGGCGATGATCTTTGCGTCTTCACTGTCCACTGGAGTAGTGCTGGATGATTGGAGGGTGGCAAATGTTGTTCCCTTGTTCAAGAAAGGGAATAGGGATAACCCTGGGAATTATAGACCAGTCAGTCTACGTCGGTAGTGGGCAAATTATTGGAGAGGATTCTGAGAGACAGGATTTATGATTATTTGGAAAAGCATGGTTTGATTAGAGACAGTCAGCATGGCTTTGTAAGGGGCAGGTCATGCCTCACAAGCCTTATTGAATTCTTTGAAGATGTGACAAAACACATTGATGAAGTAAGAGCAGTGGATGTGGTGTATATGGATTTTAGCAAGGTGTTTGATAAGGTTTCCCATGGTAGGCTCATTCAGAAAGTAAGGAGGCATGGGATTCAGGGAAAGTTGGTTGTCTAGATACAAAATTGGCTGGCCCATAGAAGTCAGAGGATGATAGTAGATGAAAAGTATTCAGCATGGAGCTCAGTGACCAGTGGTGTTCCACAAGGATCTGTTCTGGGACCTCTGCTCTTTGTGATTTTTATAAATGACTTGGATGAGGCAGTGGAAGGCTGAGTTAGCAGGTTTGACGATGACACAAAGATTGCTGGGGTTGTGGATAGTGTGGAAGGCTGTTGTAGGTTGCAACGGGACATTAACAGGATGCAGAGCTGGGCTGAGAAGTGGCAGATGGAGTTCAACCTGGAAAAGTGTGAAGTGATTCATTTTGGAAGGTCGAATTTGAATGCGGAATACAGGCTTAAAGACAGGATTCTTGGTAGTGTGGAGGAACAGAGGGATCTTGGGGTCCATGTCCATAGATCGTTCAAAGTTGCCACCCAAGTTGATAGGGTTGTTAAGAAGGCGTATGGTGTGTTGGCTTTCATTAACAGGGGGATTGAGTTTAAGAGCCGCGAGGTTATGCTGAAGCTCTATAAGGCCCTGGTTCGACCACACTTGGAATATTGTGTTCAGTTCTGGTCGCCTCATTATAGGAGGGATGTGGAAGCTTTAGAGAGGGTGCAGAGGAGATTTACCAGGATGCTGCCTGGACTGGAGGGCATGTCCTATGAAGAAAGTTTGAGGGAGCTGGGGCTTTTCTCATTGGAGCGAAGAAGGATGAGAGGTGACTTGATAGAGGGGTACAAGATGATGAGAGGCATAGATAGAGTGGATAGCCAGAGACTTTTTCCCAGGGTGGAAAGGGCTATCACCAGGGGGCATAATTTTAAGGTGATTGGAGGAAGGTTTCGGGGAGATGTCAGAGGTAGGTTCTTTACACAGAGAGTGGTGGGTATGTGGAATGCACTGCCAACGGTGGTAGTAGAAGCAGATACATTAGGGGCATTTAAGCGACTCTTGGATAGGTACATGGATGATAGTAGAATGAAGGATAGGTAGTTAGTTTTGATCTTAGAGTGTGTAAAGAACCTACCTCTGACATCAGATGGTGGCATAGTGGTAATGTCACTGGACTAGTAATCCAGAGGCCCAGGCTAAAGTCCTAGGGATATGGGTTCAAATCCCACCATTGCAGCTGGTAGAATTTATAGGGAGGCACAGTGGTTAGCACCGCAGCCTCACAGCTCCAGCGACCCGGGTTCAATTCTGAGTACTGCCTGTGTGGAGTTTGCAAGTTCTCCCTGTGTCTGCGTGGGTTTCCTCCGGGTGCTCCGGTTTCCTCCCACATGCCAAAAAGACTTGCAGGTTGGTAGGTAAATTGGCCATTATAAATTGCCCCTAGTATAGGTAGGTGGTAGGGAAATATAGGGACAGGTGGGGATGTGGTAGGAATATGTAATTAGTGTAGGATTAGTATAAATGGGTGGTTGATGGTCGGCACAGACTCGGTGGGCCGAAGGGCCTGTTTCAGTGCTGTATCTCTAAAAACTAAAAACTAAAGGTTCGGCACAACATCGTGGGCCGAAGGGCCTGTACTGTGCTGTACTGTTCTATGTTCTATAACAAACATATTTTTGAAAGAGTAAAAGATCATGGACTAAAACAAAAACAATACGAAACAAAATAGTACAGTCCAGCCCGAGCCGACCCAAACCCGAATGCTGGACGCCGAATATAGACCTGACCCCACCTGAACCCTACACGTAGTTGGGTTTGGTTGGGTTCGGGGCGGGTAGCCAGGCTTTATGGCGGCTTTATGGCAAGACAGGTTGAGAAAATGATTAAACAGGTATATGTGATCCTGGGCTTTATAAATAGAGTACAAAAGCATGGACGTTACGATGAAACAAAACACTGGTTCAGTCTCAACTGGAGTATAGGGCAGGATTTTAAGCAGCTGGTGGGAGTCCTGATGCCAGGCCAAAAAGGAGGGGAATCCTGCCTCAACCATTTGGGGGATGCCTGGCTGCATCTTACTGCACTCGGGCAATTCACATCCTGGCGCCGAGGCCCCGTCCCTTTAAAGGGGATTCCACCTCCAAGAGCTCCCGGCCAATCAGACGGCCGGCAGCTCAGCAGTCCCAGCAGCTCCACTGAGAGCGGTGGCCACTGCTGGAACTGCAGCAGTCACTGCACAAGGAGGAGCCACGGAGCCCCGAACCGCAGGTCAGTGGAGGTGGGCTCACAGGGCATCAGGAAGGCGGTGAGCGTTCCACCCTGCCGTCCTTCACAATTTTATGAACCCGCCTTCGCCATCCTTCCTGTCCTTCGAGGGCTCATAAAATTCAGCCCATTGTGTCCAATTCTGGGCACCAAACTTTAGAAAGGATGTGAAGGCTTTAGGGAGGATGCAGAAAGGATTTACAAAAATGATTCTGAGGATGAGGGACTTCAGTTATGCGGATAGATTGGAGACGCTGGACCTATTTTCCTTAGAGAAGGAAAGGTTAAGGGGAGATTTGATGGAAGTGTTCAAAATCATGAGGAGCCTGACCAGAGTAGATAGGGAAAAACTGTTCCCGTTGTCAGAAGAATCAAGAACCAGCGGACACAAATTTAGGGTGTTTGCCAAAAAGAACGAACAGTGACATGAGGAAAAAGTTTTTTTTACACAGAGAGTGGTTAGGATCTGGAATGTTCTGCCTGAGTATGTGGTGGCTCCCCTCCAAACCCCACACCATCCTGACTTGGAACTATATCGCCGTTCCTTCACTGTCGCTGGGTCAAAATCCTGAAACTCCCTTCCTGACAGCACTGTGCACGTACCCACACCACATGGACTGCAGCAGTTGAAGAAGGCATAAGAGCTTTCAAAAGGAATTGGATAAGCACCTGAAGAAAAAAAAACTTGCAGGGCTACAGGGAAAGGTGAGGGAGTGGGACTAACAGATTTGCTCTTCCAGAGAGCCACACAGACATGATGGGCTGAATGGCCTCTTTCTGTGCCGTAACTTTTCTATGGTTCTAAATATTCTATATGCAAGTAAATAGATATTTCACTTATATACTTGCCGTAAACACTTTGATTCTGCTTTTTAAAAAAATCTTTCATGGGATGTGGGCATCGCTGGCTAGACCAGCATTTGTTGCCCATCCCTAATTGCCCTTGAGACGGTGGTGGTGAGCTGCCTTCTTAAACCGCTGCAGTCCATGTGATGCAGGTACATGCACAGTGCTGTAATGAAGGGAGTTCCAGGATTTTGACCCATCAACAGTGAAGGAACACCGCTAGAGTTCCGAGTCAGGATGGTGTGTGGCTTGGAGGGGAACTTGTAAGTGGTGGTGTTCCAATGCATTTGCTGCCCTTGTCTTTCTAGGTGGTAGAGGTCACGGGTTTGGAAGGTGCTGTCAAAGGAGGCTTGGGAGTTGCTGCAGTGCATCTTGTAGATGTTGCACACTGCTGCCACTGTGCATCAGTGGTGGAGGGAGTGAACGTTGAAAGTGGTGGATGGGGTAAATGTTTGGAGATGGGATGCCAATCGAGCGGGCTGCTTTGTCCTGGCTGGTGTTGAGCTTCCTGAGTGTTGTTGGAGCTGCACTCATCCAGGCAAATGGAGAGTATTCCATCACACTCCTGACTTGTGCCTTGTAGATGGTGGACAGGCTTTGGGGAATCAGGAGTTGAGTTACTCATCACAATAGTCCCAGTCTCTGACCTGCCCTTGTATTTATGCGGCTGGTCAATGGTAAGCCCTCAGGATGTTGATCGTGGGGGATTTAGCGATCATAATGATATTGAATGTCAAGGCGAGATGGTTATATTCTATCTTATTGGGGAGCATCATTGCCTAGTATGTGTGTGGCGCGAATGTAACTTGCCACTTATCAGCCCAAGCCTGAATGTTGTCCAGGTCTTGCTGCATATGGACATGGACTGCTTCAGTATCTGAGGAGTTGTGAATGGTATCCTGACTTGGAATTATAATCACCGTTCCTTCACTGTCGCTGGGTCAAAATCCTGGAAATCCCTCCCTAACAGCGCTGTGCGTGTATCTACACCAGGTGGACTGCTGCAGTTTAAGAAGGCAGCTCACCACCACCTTCTCAAGGATAATTAGGGATGGGCACTAATTCTGGCCTAGCCAGTGATGCCCTCATCCCAAGAATGAATAAATAGATGTTTGCCACAAAGCGGTGATTAGATGATTTCACATGATGCCCACTTTTAGGCAAAGTAGGAAATGTTCAGAAACAGAGGGGAAGGATCAAATTACACTTGGATTTAAGTTCTCTCAATGGCCTAGTGGGTAAAGAAGCCACAATGGGAAGGTCCCAGGTTTGATTCCTACATCCTATTGAGTTAGTTGACCTCAACCAGGGTGACAGGTGGGTGACAGACCTGGTCTCAATACATTGAGGGTAAGCAGAGCAAAACCAGCCAGGAGTTCATTCCTGATCATGATCCAGTACTGATGCATGTTGGGCAAGGTGAAACATAGAAACATCGAAAATAGGAGCAGGAGTAGGCCATTCAGCCTTTCGAGCCTGCTCCACCATTCATTATGATCATGGCCGATCATCCAACTCAGTAACCTGTTCCTGCTTTCATCCCATACCCTTTGATCCCTTTCACCCCAAGAGCTATATCTAACTCCTTCTTGAAAACATACAATGTTTTGGCCTCAACTGCTTTCTGTGGTAGTGAATTCCACAGGCTCGCCGCTCTCTGGGTGAAGAAATTTCTCCTCATCTCAGTCCTGAAAGATTTACCCCATATCCTTAGACTATGACCCCTGGTTCTGGACTCCCCCAACATCGGGAATATCCTTCCTACATCTACCCTGTCAAGTCCTATTAGAATTTATAGGTTTCTATGAGATCCCCTTCTCACTCTTTTGAACTCCAGCGAATATAATCCTAACCGACTCAATCTGTCCTCATACGTCAGTCCCACCATCCCAGGAATCAGTCTGGTAAACCTTCGCTGCACTCTCTCTATAGCAAGAACATCCTTTTTTAGATAAGGAGACCAAAACTACACACCATATTCCAGGTGTGGCCTCACCAAGGCCCTGTATAATTGCAGCAAGACATCCCTGCTGCTGTACTCGAATCCTCTCGCTATGAAGGCCAACATACCATTTGCATTTTTTACCGCCTGTTGGACCTGGGTTTAGATTCTGCTGTGCTGCTTCCTTGGTGGAATACGTTGCTGACAACTATCCTACCAGGTGAATGAGCAAGGTGCTGGCTGGAGGAACTGAACCCCAGAGAGAGACACCATCTTCAGCAGAGGAGCTGGAGGAGGTGGAAACTGGCCAAATATTATTTGGAAATGGAATTAATTCAGCTCTTTTCTATCAATCTCTTGCAGGAAGCCAGTGGAGTGGCCAGACAGAAGGTAATTAACAGTAATCACTGAGTTTCAAGCTCTAGGTATTTACAGTAACGCTTCAGTAATGAACTCCAGTGGGCATGAATTGGAGCTTCTGTGAATCTGCGAGTAGAATGTAAATGCATCAAAGGCTAATGGAGATTAGTCAGTGACTGATTCTAAACATAACCATCATAAACACTGGGCTTACTAACACTGCAGTGGCTCAGACTGCTTCATTTTTCACTGTGCGAGAGAGGAGAGGTGTAATTTGCATATTTATTAGTAATAAGCTTCCAAATCTCTCTCCATTCAGGAATTGTGCCAGCAGATTGAAAAATTGCAAATGTTTCTTCATTATTTAAGAAGGCTGGGGGAGAGGTGCCCAGGCTAGAATTTTATGCCTCCAAAGCAGATGGTAGTGGAGGTGGGGTGGGCCATAAAATTGCGTGAGTTAGAACAAGTCGGACCTCTGACATCATCACGCCGGGGCTGCAATTTACCGGTGGTGGACAGGAACCCGCATGGGGACGCACTAGTGTTTTCAAAAGGAGCAAATTAGAGATAATTAACATTGTCAAGAAGCCAATAGTTTGCGATTTTATGGGCCCCTCTGGATTTTGCGATGAGAGCGCGGGGGACACAGGGCACCGGAGACTCTGCAGGTTTTAAAGGGCAGCAATGGGGCAGCAGCTGAGGTCAGAGCTGTAATCAGCAGCACTTTTTCTTCATTGGTAGGAAGGTCCAGTGTAGGCATAACATTTATCATGCAGGCGAGGTAGTTAGGAAGTCATTGATCTGAGGTCGAGCCTCCATCAATGCCATTGAGGACCTGGCAGGGGAAACAATTGAGAGGGGCCTGAGACAAGAGGTGGGGCGACGAGTGTTGCAGCAGCTGCGGGCAGGCTGACACTTCAGACTGGCAGTGCCCAAGTGCCATGGGCATCGTTCTTTCAGGAGGAGGGTCCTCCAGTGAGGAGGAGAACCTGAGAGGACGATGTGGGCAAACAACAGCAGCAGCTGCAACCTCATGGCCCACCTGCCGTGCCAGCCTTGTGATGGGGAAGCAGTAGAAGGCCGCTGAGGGGACTGTGAGCAGGTGCCAATGCAGAGGTGAAGGTACCTTGCAGCAAGGGTATACAGAGAGAGGATGAACTAGCTCCAGAAGTTGGGGACGCAGTGTCACCACAGACTGTGCCTCTCCCAAGAGTCCATGACTGATCTTTGTGCCATGTTGGTGGAGGAGGTGAGCTCTGATTACAGTGGTGGTCACCCAAAGCCAGTGGCCATTAAGGTCACCACGGCCCTACATTTCTAAGCCTCCGGTTCATTCCAAGGGCCCACTGGAAATGCCTGGCATCTTCCAATCAGCCACACATCACTGCATCAAGGTGGTGACAGATGCCCTCTGCAGGAAGGCCAGCCAATACATACAGTTCCGAATAGATGCAGACAGTCAGGCCGAGAGAGCCAGAGGATTTGCACCATCACTGGATTCCTTCAGGTATGAAGTCTCATAGACTGCATGCATGTGGCCATCAAGACTCACACACTTCAGCCAGCGACTTCAGTAACTGTAAGGTATTTCATTCCCTCAATGTGCAACTGGTCTATGACCACACACAGTGGTGTGTGCTCGTTACCCTGGCAGCAGTCATGATGTTTATATATTCCAGCACTTCCAGGAGCCACAGCTTTTCACCACCACCCACCAACCTCACGTACCTGCGAGGATGGATTCTTGTTGACCAGGGATATGCACTGAATACCTGCGAGAAATCCCAGAACAGAGGCTGAGGAACGTTACAACGTGAGCCACATGGTAACCCGAGCGACCATCGAACAGGCCATCTGGGATCCATAGGCGGAGAGTTGCAGCCTGGGCACAGACACGCACGAGCAACTGACTGCCCTCCTCAATCAGAAGATTCAGGTCTGCAGCAGAGACCCAGTGCTTCCTCTTGCCCCAGAAGAAATCGATGAACTTCTTCTGGATCTTGGTGGCAAATGCAGGGGGCGGGATCAAAGTGACCAACTGGTACCACAGCATCGAGGCAATCAGTTGGTTTATGACCTGAGCTCGGCCCCTGTAGGAAAGCACTCAGAGCAGTTCTGTCCAGCGCCCCAGCTGAGTGGTGACTATCAGACAACTCTTGTCAGTTTGCCGGCCAGGCTTTCTCAGCGGGGCTCAGGTGGACTCCCAGATAGAGGAGGTGCGTGGTGCTCCACACAAAAGGTGTTAACTCCTCCGGTAGGGAGTCCACCCGCCACTAACCCACCAGGAGTCCTGAACATTTCTCCCAATTGATCCTTGCGGAGAACACGGCAGAAAAGATCTGCTGCCACTCGCGAATCCTCTCTAAGTCAAGGGGATCTGTGACCATGAAGAGTACGTCATCGGTTTCAGCCGAGAGGCTGCCCAGCCCGCACAGAGACAAACCCACCAACCTCCTGTAAAGCAGGCACAGGAATGGCTCCACACAGATGGTATACAATTGGCCAGACATGGGGCATCCCTGACACACTGCTCTCCCAAAGCAAAGGGGTGCCGTCAAGGACCCGTTAACTTTGATGAGAACTCTGCGGCAGTGTACAAAAGTTGGACCCGGGCCACAAAATGCAGCCCGAGTCTTAACACATGCAGTGTGCCGAAAATATATTTGTGATCCAGCTGGTTAAACGCCTTCACCATATTGAGGGAGAGAAAGGCGACCGAAAGACCAGTCCTCTGGGAAAGATGGATCAGGTCATAGAATTTTAGAATCATAGAAAGTTTAAGGCACAGAAAGAGGCCACTTGACCCATTGTGTGTGTGCCAGCCGAAAAATGATCCACCCAGCCTAATCCCACCTTCCAGCATTTGGTCCGTAGCCCTGCAGCTGACAGCACTTGAGGTGCATATCCAGACTCCTTTTGAATGAGTTTAGAGTCTCTGCCTCAACTATCCTTTCGGGCAGTGAGTTCCAGACCATCACCACCCTCTGAGTGAAAAAGTTTTTCCTCATCTCGCCTCTAATTTTTCTACCAATCGCTTTCAATCTATGCCCCCTCATCACTGACCCCCCACCCCCCCAGCCCCCGCTAAGGTGAATAGACCCTTCACCTCCACTCTCTCCAGGCCCCTCAAAATTTTGCATATTTCAATCAGATCTCCCCTCAGTCTTCTCTGTTCCAAGGACAACAACCCCAGCCTATCCAATCTTTCCTCATAGCTGCATTTTTCCAGTCCTGGCAACATCCTCGTAAATCTCCTCTGTACCTCTCCAGTGCAATTACATCCTTTCTGTAATGAGGTGACATTGAGCACACAGTACTCAACTTATGGTCGAACCAATGAGTTATACAGTTTAGTTTAGTTTAGAGATACAGCACTGAAACAGGCCCTTCGGCCCACCGAGTCTGTGCCGACCATCAACCACCCATTTATAGTAATCCTACACTAATTCCATATTCCTACCACATCCCTACCTGTCCCGATAGTTCCCTACCACCTACCTATACTAGGGGCAATTGTTAATGGCCAATTTACCTATCAACCTGCAAGTCTTTGGCATGTGAGAGGAAACCGGAGCACCCGGAGGAAACCCACGCATACACAGGGAGAACTTGCAAACTTCACACAGGCAGTACCCAGAACTGAACCCGGGTCGCTGGAGCTGTGAGGCTGCGGTGCTAACCACTGCGCCACTGTGCCGCCCCAGCATAACCTCCCTGCTCTTATATTCTATACCTCAGCTAATAAAGGAAAGGATTCCATATGCCTTCTTAACCACCTCATCGACCTGTCCTGCCACCTTCAGGGATCTGTGGACATTCACTCCAAGGTCCCTTCCTCTACATTCTCAGTATTTTCCCATTAATCGTGTATTCCCTTGCCTTGTTTGACCTCCCCAAATGCATCACCTCACACTTCTCCAGGTTGAATTCCATTTGCCACTTTTCTGCCCACCTGACCAGACCATCAATATCTTCCTGCAGCCTACAGCTATCCTCCTCGTTATCTACCACACGGCCAATCTTTGTGTCATCCGCAAACTTCTTGATCATGCCCCCTACATTTACATCCAAATCGTTAATATACACCACAAAAAGCAGGGGACCCAGTACTGAGCCCTGCAGAATGCCACTGGAAACAGCCCTCCAGTCGCCATCAACAATTACTCTTTGTTTCCTGCCACTGAGCCAATTTTGAATCCACCTTGCTGCATTTCTCTGGATCCCAATGGATTTAATTTTTTTAACCAGTCTGCCATGTGGGACCTTGTCAAAAGCCTTGCTAAAATCCATGTAGACCACATCAACTGCACTACCCTCATCTATCTTCCTTGTTACTATTTCAAAAAATTCGATCAAGTTGGTCAAACAAGATCTTCCCTTAACAAATCATGCTGACTATCCTTGATTAACCTGTGCCTTTCTAAGTGACAGTTTATCTTGTCTCTCAGAATAGATTCCAATAATTTTCCCACTACTGAGGTTAGACTGGGTAATGATTCGGTCTATCCTTCGCTTTTTAAACAGAGGTTCAACATTAGCAATCCTCCGGCACCACACCTGTATCCAGTGAGGACTGGAAAATGATGGTCAGACCCTTTGCTATTTCCTCTCTTGCAGCTTTTAACAGCCTAGGATACATTTCATCTGGCCCTGGTGATTTATCAACTTTCAAGGATATTAATCCCTTTCCTTTCTCCCTATATTTATCACATCCAATACTTCACACTTCCTCCTTAACTACAATATCTGCATCGTCCCCCTCTTTTGTGAAGACAGATGCAAACTATTCATTAAGAACCACAGCAATATCTTCCACACCTACACATTGGTTACCTTTTTGGTCTTTTATGGGCCCTACTCTCTCCTTAGTTATCCTCTTACTCCTAATGTATTGATAAAACATCTTTTGGTTCACCTTGATTTTGCTTGCCAATATTCTTTCATGCCCTCTCTTTGCTTTCCTAATTTCCTTTTTGATTTCACCCCCCACTTTCGATACTCCTCTTGGCTTTCTGTAGTATTGAGTTCTCGGTGTCAGAAGCTTTCCTTTTCTGCCTTATCTTACTCTGTAGGCTCCTTGACATCCAAGGGGCTCTAGATTTTGCTGGCTCACTCTTTTTCTTTATGGGAACATGTTTACCCTGAATCCCTTGAATCTCCCCTTTGAATGCCTCCCACTGCTCTGACACTGATTTTCCTTCAAGTAGCTGTTTCCAGTCCACTTTCGCTAAATCACTCCTCAGTTTTGTAAAATTGGCCTTGCCCCAATTGAGAACTCTAACTCCTGTTCTATCTCTGTCCTTTTCTATAATTATGTTAAAACTGACTGAATTATGATCACTATCGCCAAAATGCTCTCCCACCGCCACCCCTTCCATCTGCCAATCTTCATTTCCTAAAACTAAGTCTAAAACTGCACCCTCTATTGTTGGACTTATTACATACTGGCCAAAAAGGTTCTCCTGAATGCACCTCAAGAATTCTTCTCCGTCAATTCCTTTCACACTCAAACTATCCCAGTTAATATTGGAGTAATTAAAATCCCCTACTATCACTGCCCTATTGTTATTGCACTTCTCAGAGATTTGCCTACTTATCTGCTCTTTTATCTCCCTCTGACTGTTTGGGGGTCTATAGTGCACTCCCAACAGTGTGATTGCCCCTTTTTTGTTCCTTAGCTCAATTCATATGGTCTCAGTTGATGAACCTTCCAACATATCAGCCCTCCTCACAACTGTAATAATTTCCTTGACCAAAATTGACACTCCTTCTCCTTTCTTATCCCTCTCCTTATCGCGTCTGAAAACCCTGTAACCATGAATGTTGAGCTGCCATTCCTGTCACTCCTTAAGCCATGTTTCTGTAATAGCTATGATATCATACTGCCACGTGTCTATCTGTGCCCTCAGCTCATCTGCTGTATTTGCTATACTCCTTGCATTGAAATGGATTCCCTTGAACACTGCCGAACTCTTTTTCTTAATTTTCCTTTTTTTTATTTTCTATTTTCTTATCCCGACTAGCTGTATGTTGTCCTGGATGGACTGGCCCGTGACCGTGTCGGACTGTTCGGGATGGATCATGTGGGCCAGCACAGAGCCCAGGCGGGTAGAGATAGCCTGTGCAAGGATCTTATAATCTGTGCTGAGGAGGGAGACTGGATGCCGGCTCTTAAGCAAATGGCAATCACCCCTCTTCAAAAACAGGACAATGACTGTCCTGTGCTGTGAGAGGGGCAGCTCCCTAGTCACTAGGATTTTCCCCAGGACCCACATGTAATCAGCCCCAGAATGCTCTGAGGAACTCCCCAGTCAACCCGTCCAGCCCCAGGGATTTTCCCCTCGAGAGCTGGTGACGGTGCCGGGTCAGCTCCGCCAGCGTTAACGGAGCCTCCAGTCCTTCGCCACCCTCCGGGCTGACCTTTGGCAGGTCCTCCCACAAAACTCCATGCACATCCTTGCTGGATGGATCCGGAAAGCACAATGTGCCGTAATAGGTACAGACCAAGAGGCCCATTCCCTCCTGATCCGTGACAAGGAATCCGCCGTTGGCCTGCAGCTCGATGAGCTGCTTATGGAACCCCCCCACCCCGTCATTTATCCAGCGAGTAGAAGAAGTCCAAATCTTCCAGGATCTGGATCCGTGACCTCATATAGGTGCCTCAGGACCCTACGAGCTGCAGATCCCTCAGCGTGCCCTTCTTCTCTTTGTAAGCCTGCCACAGGGCCGGGTCCGCGACGGCCTGACCGAGATGAGACTCCAACTCTTGAACCTCCCTCTCCACGAGCTCGATCTCGGCCTCCCATCTCTTGGTCCACCCCTTCGTATACTCCTGACAGAAGACACGGATATGAGTCTTGCCCACATCCCACCACAGCCTTAAGGAGAAGAATCCCCCGCTTCCTTCTCCAGTCGGCCCAGAATCGACGGAACGAGTCCTGGAAGTGCCAGTCCTCCAGCAGCCAGTTATTAAAGTGCCAGTACGTGGACCGCGCCCATGTGTGGAGCAGAGTGAGCTCCACCCACACCAGATGGCAGTCCGAGCATGGCTGCATGGAGGCTGCTGGGACGCAGGAAACATACGCCTGCGAAATGGCGAGGTGGTTGATTCAGGACCCTCCTCCTCCAGACTTCTGGGTGAAGGCACAGGAGTCGAGAAGAAGATTCCGCCAGACGTCCACCAAGTCAAGGGAGCTGATCAATTCCCTCAACCTCTCCACCGACGATTAGCCACGCTGGGGACTGGAGCGATCCCCCACCTCAAGGGTACAGTTAAAATCCCCCCCACCCCACCCGAGGATAATGCACTCGCCATTATCGATAGAGCTCAAGAGAATGGACACTTCTTTAAAGAAGCGCACTTGCAACGCACTGGGGCCAGGTCCGTGCACGTTCACAAAGTGGACCGGCACGCTACCCAGGCGAAAGGTAAGGTGGAGCAAACAGCCCAGCCCATGATCTCCAGCTGAAAAGTCGGGGCAAACAAAATAATCACCCCACGAGAAATAAGGGTGAGGTGACTCGTGTAGACCCCACCCTGCCACTCCAGGAGCCAGGTGGCTTCGTCTCCCAGACAGTGTGGGTTTCCTGCAGAAAGCTCACTGCATACCTCCCTTCCCTGAGGACGGAGAGATGGTGAAATCTACGGACAGACCCCCTGCTGCTGTTGATGTTGAGGCTGCCTATTGATACCTTCGTGTCAAAAGTACTTTGATCCTATCACCGAAACCTCACTGTGAGGAGGGAGCGTGTTTGTCGCCTGCCACTCGCCCCACAACCCAGAGAGGAACGCATTAAAACCCCGCCTCTCAACCAGTTTCACTTTCTTGAGGGTGGCATGGATGGATCGGATGATCAGCACCAAATTCAACCACTGGTTGAGGGCCAGCTGAATTTTATTATGGCAACCCTCCAGACAGCAAGGAAGTCCCGGAGTTCTGCAGTGGGGATGGTTGGAGACTGTGGGAGGCACGAGGGATTCCGCTGCCTCACTGGCGATGGATTCAACACTGAGTCCCCATCTCCTCTGGGTAGTCATCACAGCGGCCGACACACGCACCCCCCCCCCCCTCACACACTGTGGGGCAGATGTCCCAGCTGCGCCAGCTGTTCCCACCTCTCCTTCACGATCTCACCTCCAGGGTTGATGGCAGAGGAGACCTCCCTGGGTGCTTCTAGGGAACCTGACCCTATGGGCACCAGCGGTTCAGGAGCCCCCCACCCCCCCATCCCCAGCTCTGGGTCAGGTACATCCCGGGCGGCAGTAACAGGTGGTTGGAAGTGTTGACCCTCAAGTCTCACCCCCCGTCCAGGACCTGACCCAGTGGCAGATGTTGCAGTGTTGCAGATGAAGGGAGAGTAGGGGGAGGTACAGCGGCGTCACCCTGGGCCGCCGAGGTGGAGCTAGCAGCCCGGAGGTTGGGGCAGCTCTGCCAAACATGCCCCACCCCCTTGCAGGCATGGCGCTGTGCCCCGTCCGAGGTCCAGAAGACATGGTAGGCCGCCCTCCGAGCTCGACATCGAAGTGGCCCTCCAAGGCATCCTCCTGCACCAGCTGTATAAAGAGCTGGTGGCAGAAGGAGTAGACATGCCGGGGGTTGCTTTCCCAAAGACGGATCAGGACTGAGGTGATCCCCAACCTCACCTCTCCCAGAAGATGTAGATGGGGGAGGAGGAGCTCACCTGGAATAAAGAGCAGGACGTTGGATAGCATTATGCGCTGCACAGTGCCCCAAGGGGTTCACTGGCAGGAAAGTCCCATCCAATGTAAGCTCCCTACTCAATGCCAGGGACACTGCCCACTCAGTCTTCAGGAAAAACACTGCCTTTCTGTACATCTTCGAAGCGACAACAATGGCCTAGGGGCCAACAATCTCAGCCATTGCCTTTACACAGGCTTCAATGGACATGTTGGGGTTGGGATAGCTGTTCATCCAATGGCTGGAAGTGATTAGTTTGATATATGACAGGGCCTCATGGGTGGCCACAGAGGCTGCAGCCGCACAGGTGTCAGAGGGCCCTGCTCCTGCGCAGCTGGATTCGCCATGGGTTCAAGAGCTAAACCCACTCCAATTGTAGGTCTGCAGATTTCAAAAAAGTTTACAAGAATATAAATAACAAACTAACAAACAAGTTATGAGGGAGGCAGAGGGTACACTGAAAAAGGAAAAGACAGGTTGAGAGCAATGACTTTGCTTTCTGGAGGTGGTGCACGCAGCACACTTAAAACAATCTTTGCCAACACATTTGCTCTTCCGGGATCTGGTTTGGGGAGGCGTCGTCACTTGGGTCAGCTGAAAGCTGTCCAGACACTACTTGTCTCCTTCTGGCTCTTTAGCCAGGCAGCTTCAGTTGGCCCAGGCTGGGTAAATGGGGTGGGGAGGGAGCTTCCCTGTGTGCTTAATGAAAGTGCACAGCTCCCTTCAGAGTTGACAGCTCCACTCCTTGCTATTCCGGCCACTTCTTCCTCTCCCAACAATTCAAAGCAAAGAAACCCTCTGAATTAGAAGTTATCAGTGGATGGGTGCTTTTCTGAATGGAGGGATGTGACTAGTGGTGTTCCGCAGGGATCAGTGCTGGGACCTTTGCTGTTTGTACTATATATAAATGATTTGGAGGAAAATGTAGCTGGTCTGATTAGCAAGTTTGCGGACGACACAAAGGTTGGTGGAGTTGCGGATAATGATGAGGATTGTCAGAGGATACAGCAGGATATAGATCGGTTGGAGACTTGGGCGGAGAAATGGCAGATGGTGTTTAATCCGGACAAATGTGAGGTAATGCATTTTGGAAGGTCTAATGCAGATGGGAAGTATACAGTAAATGGCAGAACCCTTAGGAGTATTGACAGGCAGAGAGATCTGGGTGTACAGGTCCACAGGTCACTGAAAGTGGCAACGCAGGTGGATAAGGTAGTCAAGAAGGCATACGGCATGCTTGCCTTCATTGGTCGAGGCATAGAGTATAAAAATTGGCAAGTCATGTTGCAGCTGTACAGATCCTTAGTTAGGCCACACTTGGAATATTGCGTGCAATTCTGGTCGCCACACTACCAGATGGACGTGGAGGCTTTGGAGAGGGTACAGAGGAGGTTTACCAGGATGTTGCCTGGTCTGGAGGGCATTAGCTATGAGGAGAGGTTGGAAAAACTTGGATTGTTTTCACTGGAACGACGGAGGTGGAGGGGCGACATGATAGAGGTTTACAAAGTTATGAGCGGCATGGACAGAGTGGATAGTCAGAAGCTTTTCCCAGGGTGGAAGAGTCAGTTACTAGGGGACATAGGTTTAAGGTGCGAGGGGCAAAGTTTAGAGGGGATGTGCAAGGCAAGTTTTTTACACAGAGGGTTGTGAATGCCTGGAACATGCTGCCAGGGGAGGTGGTGGAAGCAGGTACGATAGCGACGTTTAAGAGACATCTTGACAAAAACATGAATAGGAAGGGAATAGAGGGATATGGGCCCCGGAAGTGCAGAAGGTGTTAGTTTAGGTAGGCATCAAGATCGGCGCAGGCTTGGAGGGCCGAATGGCCTGTTCCTGTGCTGTATTGTTCTTTGTTCTTTGTTCAGCACCCACCTTCAAACAAAAGTTTGGAAAAGTCTCTCCCTTCACTGTAAAGGTCGTTATTCAAGCTCTCCCTCTGCTCAGTGTAGCTCCTCTCTCCACGTCTGCAACCATCACCTGCTACCAGCACTGTCAGCTAAGGCTCGTTGCTGTACTCAGCACCTCCAATTAAGCAACAGCCAGCCTTGTGCTGTACCTGTCCTGGGAGCTATCACAGGGGTCAGTTCCACCGTGAGAACACCCTCCAGTCTGTATTGAAACTGTTTTACCAGTAATGGGTTTCATACATTATCTCATTGCTAGAATATGTTAATTTGGTTGAAAATCCCTCTTTACTAACCCTGATAACCCCATGCCCTAAGCATACACCCAACACCAGCCCCAAACCGACTTGCCCCACCAGCCCAAGATCTGATTTTACGGTAAGTAATTAATGGTGATATTCTGAGTTTGTGATTCTGCAGGGCACCTGTTGCACAGGGGAGGTGTTTCTGAAGATTGTGATGGACATACCCTGACTGGTACATGGCCTCTTGACTGTCCATCTATTGGATTATTCCGGCCTATTGTGCAGTCTGACACTTTGTGCCATGAGCTGACCATTCTAATCTTTTATACTTTCTGCAAAGGAATGTGCAAGTGAGCCTCAGCCACTCCTTGGCTCCTAGGCTTGAAGCTGCATGCAGATCTGCAGGCCTCTGTGGGCTAGCTCTAATCATTCCTGGTCCCTCCTTCCCTAACAACTCAGGCAAGTTCTGTATTGCCTCCACTAGAATCAGCACAATATGTCACACACACGGCCATTTTATTTCCAGATTACTCAACCATTGAGGGTCTCATGGCTGTGCCCAAACCACCCCTTAACAGGACATTATTGTGAGGTGCTGGAACCCCAGTTTTCTTTCCCTTTCTGCTTCTCCAGGAGGCCAATTGTATCACCCGCTTATTACTGCTCTGCCTCAGAACAGCTACCTCTGCAGAGATCAAGGGTCAAGCTTGGGATCTTGCTACTCTTTAAAGGTCAGCACTACAGGAAGTGGTGCCTTTGATCTTTGAGAATTCAGTGATCTCGTGCGTCTGCTTGTATACAGCCTGCATTCTGCTGCCTTGCCAAACCACAGTAGTGACTGCACTGTGCTCATCCCTTTTGTCTTCACTCCCTTCACTTCCTTTTTCCAGTCTCTCCTCACCAACATCTGCAGTGCATAATTCATAACATTTTTCTTAATACCCTTTTAACTTCATGTTTATCAAAATCAAAAGAAATCGCCTGACTGCGATGGCCAAGCCCTGTTGCTATGTTCGTGACATGTAGGCCTGAGGCTCCCTAGCAAGGCCTCACAACAGCCCTGATTACAATAAACTATTTGATTTAGACACATAACAGGGATTGGCAGTAAACCCAGAGCTTTATATTATGACACGTGTCCACGTAGAGCAGTGTGCTTGCTGGAGACTTTGCAGCAAAGAGATGAGTTTCTAACCCAAGCAGTTTGTGGGTTGGAGACGTTGGGCATTCAGCCAAAGCTCAATGTGGTAACCATTAAACAAAACGGCCGACTGCCAACTCCAACAGCTGCTTTTTTTCAGGCTATGGATTCCCAAAGCAGAGTGAGGGAAGAACAGCCCAACCTGGGGCCCTTCTTGTGAGGTGGAGGCAGAGACCATAATATCATTGAAACAGGAATTGAAGAAGTATTTGACACTGAAAGTCTAAAACAATTCGAACTAGAGTTGCCAACCTAACCATTGTCCTGGAGTCTCCGGGAATTAAATATGAATCTTTCAAACAGTGAGCAACTCAGGCAAAAAATCACACGGTTTAAAAACCTTTACTTGGAACACTTTAGGTAATTCATTATAAACATATTGGAGATGGGATAAAGAGGATGTTTGACTAACAGTCAAGAATTATTCAGTCAGGTAGCAAAGAGTATGTTCGTTCTCATGGCATGGAAATTCCTGGAGGTGTCATCATGGCTTCCTGCCTCCGACTGCCCGTCCCCACTCTCCCGCCATTTCTGGAAAGGGAGTGCACTAGAAGGTTGGACGTGTTGTGCAGCCAATGGCGGGATTGTGGGGGCAGGGTGGTTGCAGCCAGGAGGTTGTGGCGAGATCCAGGAAGATGTTCAACCAGAGTTGAAAACTCTAATTAGTGTAGAAGAGCTCACACGAGCACAGGCATGATAGGCCAAATGGCCTCCCTTTGTACTGTAATGTCTAAAATTCTATATCCACCATTTTTTTTAGGTTTTTTTATCACTAGCTGTTATTGTCACCATTCGCAACAAGTCATAGAGTTATACAGCACAGAAACAGGCCCTTCGGCCCACCGTGTCCGTGCCGGCCAACAAGTCTATCTATTCTAATCCCATTTTGCAGCACTTGGCCCGTAGCCTTGTATGATCTGGCATTTCAAGTATTGATCTAAAAACTTCTTAAATGTTGTGAGGGTTCCTGCCTCTACCACCCCTTCAGGCAGTGCGTTCCAGATTTCAACTACCCTCTGGGTGAAAAAATATTTCCTCAAATCCCCTCTAAACCTTAAATTGATGCCCCCTGGTTATTGACCCCTCCGCTAAGGGAAAATGTTTCTTCCTATCTAGGCCCCTCATAATTTTGTATACCTCAATCAGGTCGCCCCTCAACCTTCTCTGCTCTAAACAAAATAACCCTAGCCTATCCAGTCTCTCTTCACAGCTGAAATGCTCCAGCTCAGGCAACATCCTGATGAATCTCCTCTGCACCCTCTCCAGTGCAATCACATCTCAACTGTAATTTAACTGTAGTCTTCACTTGTCCATTGTCCCTTTCTGTCCTAAATATAATCCATTCCTTTTCACCTCAGGCCTCCGAGTGACTGATTTAGACCCTAGCACAGTGATGTCAGTGACTTTTTCTTTTCAAAATGTAGCTTTGTTATTTAAGGTTTGTTCCTTCAGAGAAACACGGAATTGCCTGAGCACCTGAGTGAGGAAAGTTCTTGCAGTAACAATAAATGTGGAACTTGAAACAGGTTTTCAAACATACATTTAGTGGATGAAGGAAATCCCTGCCTGGCGGGAGCTGAAGGTCCTGGAGTAGCTGGTAGAGTTAAGCTCAGCTCAGGTCTTGGCCAGATTGCTCCACAGGGCAGATAGAATTTACCCCAACCCTGCATTACCGACACATGCTGACAAGTGGTGCCACAACCGTTCATGGTGGAATATAGAGGGCATCAGCAGCCACTTTGGTGAGAAGGAGCAGGGACAGGAGGGGCAGTACTTCACCTCCTAACTCAATACATCCTTCGGCAGAAGCTTGGAGTTCTGATGGGACTAGCACAGTCCTGACGGCGAGCATTACTCACAGTGTGCCTGGAAACAGGCCCAGCTCTAGACGAATTTATCTTGATGAAGATACAGAGTCTATGACATATTTTACAATTGGGCTGTGTATCAGGCCCGATTTTATAGGCCATTACTTCCTGGCATTAGATTTTTGGTACAATAAAAATACTAGCTGGGTTAGATGTGGACTATCCTGTGAGGACTGATAAAATACAGCCTATAAATATTCCAGCAACCTATCAGATGCTTCAGCCTCCATCCGTAGAATAAACATTATTGTTATTCATTGTTTTTAATTAAGGAAGCAAATGTAAGCCCAAGCGAATGTGTGCTTTGCTATTGTAAGGAACATTAAAGAAGAATATTCAAAAAAAAAAGTTGGTCTTTTTTTCTTGGAGAAAGCATTTGAAGTTTTGAGGATTGTGAAGGGTTTTGTCAGAGCAGGTTCAGTGTGATTTGGGACTTTTGCCAAACTGTTCTACTGTTTAAGAAACGGAGGTCTTCATTGCAGTGACGTCATATTCCATGATCTGCGAATATGACTTTCTGATCTCATGCCAAATGTGCTAGAGTTAGAAGAAACAGATGAGCAGCCCTTTAAAACATCTTCAATTAATTTAACTAAAACTGGGTGGGAGGGTGAGTTGAGAGGAGGATGCAGGGAGGCTTCAGGGTGATTTGTACAAGTTGAGCGAGTGGGCAAATGCATGGCAGATGCAGTAAAATGTGGATAAATGTGAGATTATCCACTTTGGTAGCAAAAACAGGAAGGCAGATTATTATCTGAACGGCTATAAATTGAGAGAGGGGAATGTGCAGCGAGACCTGGGTGTTCTCGTACACCAGTCGCTGAAGGTAAGCATGCAGGTGCAACAGGCAGTAAAAGGGCAAATGGTATGTTGACCTTCATAGTGAGAGGATTCAAGTACAGGAGCAGGGATGTCTTGCTGCAATTATACAGGGCCCTGGTGAGGCCACACCTGGAATATTGCGTGCAGTTTTGGTCTCCTTATCTGAGGAAGGAAGTTCTTGCTATAGAGGGAGTGCAGCGAAGGTTTACCAGACTGATTCCTGGGATGGCAGGACTGACGAATGAGGAGAGATTGAGTCGGTTAGGATTATATTCGCTGGAGTTCAGAAGAGTGAGGGGGGATCTCATAGAAACCTATAAAATTCTAAGAGGACTTGACAGGGGAGATGCAGGAAGGATGTTCCCGAGGGTGGGGGAGTCCAGAACCAGGGGTCATAGTCTAAGGATACGGGGTAAACCTTTCAGGACTGAGATGAGGAGAAATTTCTTCACCCAGAGAGTGGTTAACCTGTGGAATTTGCTACCACAGAAAGCAGTTGAGGACAAAACATTGTATGTTTTCAATAAGTAGTTAGATATATCTCTTGGGTTTAAAGGGATCAAAGGATATGGGGTGAAAGTGGGAACAGGTTACTGAGTTGGATGATCAGCCCTGATCATAATGAATGGCGGAGCAGTCTCGAAGGGCCGAATGGCCTTCTCCTGCTCCTATTTTCTATGTTTCTATATTGATTCCCTTGGTGAAAGGTCTTGGTGTTTTTTTTTACTAATTCAGACAGCTGCAAATTATGGGCATGTACTATTGATTCTGCTTTGACCCTGAGGTAAAGCACTGACCACATACCCTCTCCAGCACCAAGACCATCTACCTCCACCTCCACCCCGCCTCAACTCATCTGCTGCTGGAGCCTAATCCATGTTTTTCTTACCTCTAGACTTGACTGTTCCAATGCTCTCCTGGCCAGCCTCGTATCTTCCACCGTCTATAAACTTGAGCTTGTTAGAAACCCCACTGCCCGTCTAATAAGTCGCATCAAGTTCCATTCACCCATTACCCCGGTGCTCACTGGCCTACAGTGGCTTCTGGTTAAGCAATGCCTCAGTTCTAAAATTTTCATCCTTGTTTTCAAATCTCTCCATGACGTCACTCTTCTCTATTTCTGTAACTTCCTTCAGCCCACAACCATCCAAGATCTCTGCACTCCTTCAACTCTGGCCCCTTGTGCATCCCTAATTTTCATCACTCCACCATTGGCGGCTGTGCAATCAGCTGCCTAGGCCCTAAAATATCGAATCTCCTCCTTAAACCTCTCCCTCCTCCTTTCAGATGCTTCTTAAAACCTTCCTCTTTGACCAGGCTTTTGGTCACCTATGCTAATATCTCCTTACGTGGCTTGGTTTCAAATTATATGAATCACCTTGGGCCATTTTACGACAGTGAAGGCACGAGATAAGTGCAAATTATTGTTGTTACCTAATGAAAATACATTGTGGGACAGGCTGAGTAATGTGATTGTCTGTTGATGATTCAGTAAAGGACGACAATGACGCTGACTCAATTCACTGGTTTTATTGATGTGACTCTGCAAGAGGGAAATTTGAGATTAATTTACAGGGCTGGATTTTATGCACCTGCCGCTGAGAGTGGCAGCGGGCGGAAAAATGGCAGCCCGCGTGTGTGGGCCATGAGCCACCATGACCTTCCTCGCGGCAGCTCACAATAATATGGCGGTTGGGCCGCCCCTGCCCCCACAATCATGTGGAGGGGGATGGGCTCTCCGATACGAATAATGGTATCAGCTGCCTGTGCATTGGCGCTAGCACAATATTTAAAGCCCGGCCGGCTAATTAAATTTTTTTAATTTATAGCAACCACCCCCCCCCACCCCCCCAACTGTACTGATTAAAAATCTGCCGCCCCTTTCCCATCCCCCAACAACAATAAAATTCATTATTTGCCCTCTCTTCCCCCCCACTCCCCCCCCCCCACCCCACCACAAAACACGTACCTTCCACACTTGACCTTGCCCCCACCAAACTGAACAAAGTTCACAGGTCATTCCTTCCCACCATCCCCTATACTAATGACGAAAGTTTGACCCCGTTTCCCCCCCCCCCCACCCCTCACAGCGCTAAAAATCTCATGTTCCCCCCTTCCCCACCACTGCGGCACCTGCTTTCCCCACGGGAAAGTGAAGGTACGCAAGTGCCAGCCGCCACTCTGAAGATTGCGGCCCAACAGTAAGATTGGAGTCAATTTTATTTATATGTATGCATTCTGCTAATTTGAATATTTTAATCCGGATCCCGTCGCCCAGCGGCGGGGAGGCTGCCACAGAGCCTAGCCGCCACCGGGAAGATCGGGCCCGGCCCTCCCGGCGCGGGTTTTGTGGCGGGACAACGTTCCAGACCCCCGCCATGGAGCCCGATGTTGGGAGCTTTGTAAAATCCCAGCCATTGTGTGACAGTCAATCTGCGTTTGAATAATTTCTTTATATAAAATTTGCAGGACAGTATCTAATTGAATAATCCTTTTCTTGTGTGTCTATGTGTGTGCAATACTCTTCTCTCAACCTTATGCTCTATCACTTTTTTAATTGTTTTATGGGATGTGGGTGTCACTCGCAAGGCCAGCATTTGTTGCCCAATTGCCCTTGGCAACTGAATGGCTTACTATGCCATTTCAGAGGGCAGTAAAGAGCCAACCACTTTGCTGTGAGTCTGGAGTCACTAGATGGGTTTTTACAACAATCGATAGTTTCCTGGCACCATTCCAATGGTTTCAATTCCAGATTTTTATGAATTAATTGAATTTAAATTCTACCAGCTGTCGTTGTGGGTCTTGAACTCATGTCCCCAGGGCATTAGCCTGGGCCCCCGCATTACCAGTTCAGTGACATTACCACTGCGCCACTGTCTCCCCTATTTCCACCCATCAATCTCATCGCTGTCTCTCTCTTTCCAGTTCCTATGTGGCGGTAATTAGAACTGCTGCCTCACAGTTATGTGATTAATGTTCCATGTGGTGTATAAAATGGTTCTTGCCAAAAGCCTTTATTTTACTTATCATGACATCAGAGGTCACGTGTACGGCAAGCCAAAGTGTACAAAAGTATTTCTGCAAATGTCCCTGTTTTCATAAAAAATGTCTGTTCTTTCTTGTCCTTTCAAATTTGTCTGAGCCGACACACACAATTCACAAGTAGGGCTGGATTTTACGGACCCTCTGACGTGGGTTTTGTGGTGGGGTGGCCTGAAAATGCCTGCAGGAGAGGACCGCCACGCACCTTGACACTGGGAGGGCCTGGCTCGATATTGCTGGCGGTGGCGAGGCCTCATGGCAGCACTCATTCCCACCCCCCTGCCGCCCAGCGACAGGACCCCTATTTGCATATTCAAATAAATGTAAATGAATGAATTAATTATACCTGCGACCCCGCCTGGAGTTCTCACTCTGATCTTTGGCCCAGTAGCCGGCACTCCCATGCCTTCAGATCCCCGTCCAGGGAAACGAGGCGGACCAATTGTGGGCATGGGGGAGGAGGTAAGTTTCTCAGTGCAGTTGGTGGGCAAATGGGGTCAAAGTAACATCATTGGTGCAGGGGATGATGGGAAGGGTTTGAGGTTACAGTTTATGCACTTTGGAGGGGCAAGGTCATGTGGACATGGTAAGTTTTTTGGCGGGGTGAGGGCAAATAATTAATTTAATTTTCTTATTTGGGGGTGAGAGAGAGGCAGAAGAAAAGTTTTTATTTTTATTTCCTTGCGCTTTAAATATTTAAATTTAATCATTTGGTTTGAAACCCTTTAGAAATGGCGTCAGCGCCTGCGCACAGGCAGCTGACGCCATTGCCGGGGACATACAGCCCGCCCCCTCCATATGATCAGGACGGCTATTTAAATGAGCCACCGCACTTAGGATCGTTGCGGCTCCATGACGTGCAGCGCCTCACCCGTATTGTTCTTACCCACTGCTGAAATCAGCAGCAGGCTTATAAAATTCAGCTCATAATCTTTAAAGCATTCAGGTACCATCGCTGAATCCTCCACTATCAACATCCTGGAGGTGACCATTGACCAGAAACTGAACTGGAGCAGCCACATGAATACTGTGGTTACAAGAGCAGGTCAGAGGCTGGGAATTCTGCAGCAAGTAACACCTCCTGACTCCCCAAAGCCTGTCCACCATCTACAAGGTACAAGTCAGGAGTGTGATGGAATACTCTCCACTTGCCTGGATGGGTGCAGCTCAAACAACACTCAAGAAGCTCGACTACATCCAGGACAAAGCAGCCTGCTTGATTGGCATCCCATCTGCAAACATTCACTCCCTCCACCACCAATGCACAGTGGCAACAGTGTGTACCATCTACAAGATGCACTTCAGCAACTCACCGAGGCTCCTTCGACAGCACCTTCCAAACCAATGACTTCTACCACCTAGAAGGACAAGGGCAGCAGATGCATGGGAACATCACCACCTACAAGTTCCCCTGCAAGCCACACACCATCCTGACTTGGATCTTATCGCCGTTCCTTCACTGTCGCTGGGTCAAAACCCTGAAACTCTCTTCCTAACAGCACTGTGGGCGTACCTACTCCCCAAGGACTGCAGCGGTTTAAGAAGGCAGCTCACCAGCACCTTGTCAAGGAAAACTAGGGATGGGCAATAAATGCTGGCTTTGCCAGCGATGTCCAGCTGCCATGAATGAATAAAAAAAAAGGTTGTTTCATGGTTCGCGTGTGAGTTGTTATTGGCTGTTTGTCTGGCGTCTGCTGGTCCCTTGGGTGATGTTGCTGGTGTACTTCCTCTGGGGAACGTTGTTGCTATGGTGATTGTTGCTGCTGATCTATTGCTCTGGTTGGAGTACAGTTGACCATTGGGACTGATGGTCATTCAGTTCCTTGCTCAGTTGGCGAACGCAGTTCCCATTAACAGCAATGAAATAAATGACCTGATATTCTGTTGTAGTGATGTTGCTCTAGGGATGAATATTTGTCCAGACACCAGGAAGTATTCTCCTCTTCTATCTGAAATCATGCCGTGGCATTTTTTATATCCACCTGAGAGTGCCTCCATTTAATGTATCATCTGAAAGTCAGCTCCTCTGACAGTGCAGCACTCACACAGCATTGCACTGGAGGGTTCAGCCTAGATTGTGTAGTCAAGTGTCTGGAGTGGGATTTAAACTGACAACCTTCCAACGCAGAAGCAGAATAGCTCCACTGTTGCTGAGCTAACACTTAGGCATCACAACCATCATCAGAAGAGCAGCCAGTAGCAGCCCAGCCTGGTGTTTCTCCATAGCCCACTCCAGTGGTCCTGTGAGTAAGATTGCCAACTAGCACCAGATTAGAGGAACTGCCATAAACTGGACTGAAACTGCCCAACCCAATCCATTTTTGGACTCTTACGACTAAGTAAGGGGGAAATTTCATCACATTGGTGTAGGCTGATATTCCAAAGCTCAATGTGCTTTCCCTTCCAACCCATTCCACCTCCTTTGCTGCTCTGCCTGTCTTGGTCAGACGCAGTGTGTTTGTGCCATGTGAAAAGTAAATATGTTCCAGGCAATAAATGAAAGGCAGTATCATTTTGGCGGTGTGTCTACCAGTATTGATGGGAGTGCAAACCTGGTCCCATCTTCACACATGCACTTTCCAGCAATTGTCACTGGGCAATAATCAAGAGCAGGAACCCTGACTTATTTTATTGTTGCACAGCCCAGGGCACTGAGGCCAGTTGGAGTGGCTGCTCCTGCTGTCCTGGCTGATGTTGCATGTTCTTTGAGATAGGCGGCACAGTGGCGCAGTGGTTAGCACTGCAGTCTCACAGCTCCAGGGACCCGGGTTCAATTCTGGGTACTGCCTGTGTGGAGTTTGCAAGTTCTCCCTGTGTCTGCGTGGGTTTTCGCCGGGTGCTCCGGTTTCCTCCCACAGTCAAAATCTTGCAGGTGATAGGTAAATTGGCCATTGTAAATTGCCCCTAGTGTAGTCCTAGTGTAGGTAGGTGGTAGGGAATATGGGATTACTGTAGGGTTAGTATAAATGGGTGGTTGTTGGTCGGCACAGACTCGGTGGGCCGAAGGGCCTGTTTCAGTGCTGTATTTCTAAATAAAAATAAATGTTATTTGGTTGCTCGTCCTCAAGTTCCTGCATTCCAGCCCATTGTTACGGTCCAATCTCTGGTCAATCGTATGGACATGTGATCTGTTCAGAGGTCTATTCTCATATCATTCTGATGCTAGCTATTAAGATGTGTATAAGAGTAGCATGAGTTAATTGAGGAGGTGCCTTTCCTCTGTTGGGTGCGCCTTGTAGATGTCAGCTGAGATCAGAATCTGCCCATATGGGAACCACTGAAGATGTTCTAGATTTGTACAATGTCAATGGTAAAAGTTACAGTTTTGATCTGTATTTGTACATTTTTAATTTTTTTTTTATTTTCCCTCCAGGCTGAAGGCTGTGTAATGGTAAGTAACTATCAATCTCCTATAATAACAAAAAGTGCTGGAAATACTCAGCAGGTCTGGCAGTTCTGTGCATAGAGAAGCAGAGTTAACATTTGAAGTCAGTGACATTTCATCAGAACTAGCAAAGGTAGGAATGTAATAGATTTTAAACAAATAAAGTGGGGTCTGGGAAAAGAGAACAAAAGAGAGGACAGAGGCTCAGAGAGATCAACTGACAAGGAGGTCATGGGGCAAAGGCGAAAAGTGTGCTAATGGTGTGGTGAAAGACAAAGCATTGGCACAGAGAAGGTGTTAAATGACAGAATAATGAACAGCCATAGCCAAAAGCACAAACATGAAAAAAAATGGGCAAGCACATGTAAAAAAAAAATGGATGATGAAATAAACTAAAATAAAATAAAAATGAAAAATAAAAATAAAAAGGGCCAGTCATGCTCTGAAATTATTGAACTCTGTTCAGTCCGGTAGGCTGTAGCGTAAATGAGATCCTGTTCCTCGAGCTTACGTTGATGTTCACTGGAACACTGCAGCAAGCCCAGGACAGAGATGTGGACATGAGAATGGTGGGGTGGGGGGGCGGGGTGGGGTGGGTCGGTGTTGAAATGGAAAGGACAGGAAGCTTGGGGCCATGTTTTCGGACTGAGTGGAGGTGTTCGCAAAGCTGTCACCCAATCTGCGTTTGATATCCCCGGCGTAGAGGAGACCGCATTCCCCCACCCCTGCTTTATTTATTTTAAATCTATTACATTCTTACCTTTGCCAGTTCTGATGAAAGGTCACAGATCTGAAACGTTAACTCTGCTTCTCTCCACACAGACCTGCCAGACCTGCTGAGTATTTCCAGCACTTTTTGTTTTTATTTCAGATTTCCAGCGTCTCCAGTATTTTGCTTTTATATCAATCTCCTATATTCGTGATTAAAAGGACACTTTAATTGATATTGAAGAACCTTGGAAGTAACACTTATCACCACACAGATTTGCGATGCTCCAGAACAAAGCATAGGAAAAGTCAATCGCCCCTTCCCATTGTATAGAATTCCAATTCATCAAACTCTCTTCCATTCACTCTCAATGTATAGCATCCCAATGGATCAAACCCCTTTCCATTCATTCATATTGTGTAGAATCCCAATGGATCAAACTCCTTCCCATTCACACACATTGTATAGAATCCCAATGGATCAAACTCCTTCCCATTCACTCTCATTGTATAGAATCCCAATGGATCAAACTCCTTTCCATTCATGCTCATTGTATAGAATCCCAATGGATCAAACTCCTTCCCATTCACACACATTGTATAGAATCCCAATGGATCAAACTCCTTCCCATTCACTCTCATTGTATAGAATCCCAATGGATCAAACTCCTTCCCATTCACACACATTGTATAGAATCCCAATGGATCAAACTCCTTCCCATTCACTCTCGTTATATAGAATCCCAATGGATCAAACTCCTTTCCATTCATGCTCATTGTATAGAATCCCAATGGATCAAACTCCTTCCCATTCACTCTCATTGTATAGAATCCCAATGGATCAAACTCCTTCCAATTCACTCTCATTGTATAGAATCCCAATGGATCAAACTCCTTCCCATTCACACACATTGTATAGAATCCCAATGGATCAAACTCCTTTCGATTCATGCTCATTGTATAGAATCCCAATGGATTAAACTCCTTCCCATTCACTCCCATTGTATACAATCCCAAAGGATCAAACCCCTTCCAATTCACTCACATTGTATAGAATCCCAATGGATCAAACTCCTTCCCATTCACTCTCGTTATATAGAATCCCAATGGATCAAACTCCTTTCCATTCATGCTCATTGTATAGAATCCCAATGGATCAAACTCCTTCCCATTCACTCTCATTGTATAGAATCCCAATGGATCAAACCCCTTCCCATTCACTCCCATTGTATAGAATCCCAAAGGATCAAACCCCTTCCAATTCACTCTCATTATATAGAATCCCAATGGATCAAACTCCTTCCCATTCACTCTCATTGTGTAGAATCCCAATGGATAAAACTCCTTTCCATTCACTCTCATTATATAGAATCTCAATGGATCAAACTCCTTCCCATTCACTCTCATTGTATAGAATCCCAATGGATCAAACTCCTTTCCATTCATGCCCATTGTATAGAATCCCAATGGAACAAACTCCTTTCCATTCACTCACATTGTGTAGAATCCCAATGGATCAAACTCCTTTCCATTCACTCTCATTACATAGAATCCCAATGGATCAAACTCCTTTCCATTCACTCATATTGTGTAGAATCCCAAAGGATCAAACCCCTTCCCATTCACACTCATTATATAGAATCCCAATGGATCAAACTCCTTTCCATTCACTCTCATTGTATAGAATCCCAATGGATCAAACTCCTTTCCATTCATGCCCATTGTGCAGAATCCCAATGGATCAAACCCCTTCCCATTCACTCATATTGTGTAGAATCCCAAAGGATCAAACCCCTTCCCATTCACACTCATTATATAGAATCCCAATGGATCAAACTCCTTTCCATTCATGCCCATTGTATAGAATCCCAATGGATCAAACCCCTTCCCATTCACTCATATTGTGTAGAATCCCAAAGGATCAAACCCCTTCCCATTCACACTCATTATATAGAATCCCAATGGATCAAACTCCTTTCCATTCACTCTCATTGTATAGAATCCCAATGGATCAAACTCCTTTCCATTCATGCCCATTGTGCAGAATCCCAATGGATCAAACCCATTCCCATTCAGACTCATTGTATATAATCCCAATGGATCAAACTCCTTTCCATTCACACTCATTATATAGAATCCCAATGGATCAAACTCCTTTCCATTCACTCTCATTGTATAGAATCCCAATGGATCAAACTCCTTTCCATTCACACTCATTATATAGAATCCCAATGGATCAAACTCCTTTCCATTCACACTCATTATATAGAATCCCAATGGATCAAACTCCTTTCCATTCACACTCATTATATAGAATCCCAATGGATGAAACTCCTTTCCATTCATGCCCATTGTGCAGAATCCCAATGGATCAAACCCATTCCCATTCACACTCATTATATAGAATCCCAATGGATCAAACTCCTTTCCATTCACTCTCATTGTATAGAATCCCAATGGATCAAACTCCTTTCCATTCATGCCCATTGTGCAGAATCCCAATGGATCAAACCCATTCCCATTCAGACTCATTGTATATAATCCCAATGGATCAAACTCCTTTCCATTCACACTCATTATATAGAATCCCAATGGATCAAACTCCTTTCCATTCACTCTCATTGTATAGAATCCCAATGGATCAAACTCCTTTCCATTCACTCTCATTATATAGAATCCCAATGGATCAAACTCCTTTCCATTCACACTCATTATATAGAATCCCAATGGATCAAACTCCTTTCCATTCACACTCATTATATAGAATCCCAATGGATCAAACTCCTTTCCATTCACTCTCATTGTATAGAATCCCAATGGATCAAACTCCTTTCCATTCACTCTCATTATATAGAATCCCAATGGATCAAACTCCTTTCCATTCACACTCATTATATATAATCCCAATGGATCAAACTCCTTTCCATTCACACTCATTATATAGAATCCCAATGGATCAAACTCCTTTCCATTCACACTCATTATATATAATCCCAATGGATCAAACTCCTTTCCATTCACACTCATTATATAGAATCCCAATGGATGAAACTCCTTTCCATTCATGCCCATTGTGCAGAATCCCAATGGATCAAACCCATTCCCATTCAGACTCATTGTATATAATCCCAATGGATCAAACTCCTTTCCATTCACACTCATTATATAGAATCCCAAAGGATCAAACTCCTTTCCATTCATGCCCATTGTGCAGAATCCCAATGGATCAAACCCCTTCCCATTCACTCTCATTGTATAGAATCCCAATGGATCAAACCCCTTCCCATTCACTCCCATTGTATAGAATCCCAAAGGATCAAACCCCTTCCAATTCACTCACATTGTATAGAATCCCAAAGGATCAAACCCCTTCCAATTCACTCACATTGTATAGAATCCCAATGGATCAAACTCCTTTCCATTCATGCCCATTGTATAGAATCCCAATGGATCAAACTCCTTTCCATTCATGCCCATTGTATAGAATCCCAATGGAACAAACTCCTTTCCATTCACTCACATTGTGTAGAATCCCAATGGATCAAACCCCTTCCCATTCACTCTCATTATATAGAATCCCAATGGATCAAACTCCTTCCCATTCACTCTCATTGTATAGAATCTCAATGGATCAAACTCCTTCCCATTCACTCTCATTGTATAGAATCCCAATGGATCAAACTCCTTCCCATTCACTCTCATTGTATAGAATCTCAATGGATCAAACTCCTTCCCATTCACTCTCATTGTATAGAATCTCAATGGATCAAACTCCTTCCCATTCACTCTCATTGTATAGAATCCCAATGGATCAAACCCCTTCCCATTCACTCTCATTATATAGAATCCCAATGGATCAAACTTCTTCCCATTCACTCTCATTGTATATAATCCCAATGGATCAAACTCCTTTCCATTCACACTCATTATATAGAATCCCAATGGATCAAACTCCTTTCCATTCACACTCATTATATAGAATCCCAATGGATCAAACCCATTCCCATTCACTCTCATTGTATAGAATCCCAATGGATCAAACCCCTTCCCATTCACTCCCATTGTATAGAATCCCAAAGGATCAAACCCCTTCCAATTCACTCACATTGTATAGAATCCCAATGGATCAAACTCCTTTCCATTCATGCCCATTGTATAGAATCCCAATGGAACAAACTCCTTTCCATTCACTCACATTGTGTAGAATCCCAATGGATCAAACCCCTTCCCATTCACTCTCATTATATAGAATCCCAATGGATCAAACTCCTTCCCATTCACTCTCATTGTATAGAATCTCAATGGATCAAACTCCTTCCCATTCACTCTCATTGTATAGAATCTCAATGGATCAAACTCCTTCCCATTCACTCTCATTGTATAGAATCTCAATGGATCAAACTCCTTTCCATTCACTCTCATTATATAGAATCTCAATGGATCAAACTCCTTCCCATTCACTCTCATTGTATAGAATCCCAATGGATCAAACTCCTTTCCATTCATGCCCATTGTATAGAATCCCAATGGATCAAACTCCTTTCCATTCATGCCCATTGTATAGAATCCCAATGGAACAAACTCCTTTCCATTCACTCACATTGTGTAGAATCCCAATGGATCAAACCCCTTCCCATTCACTCATATTGTGTAGAATCCCAAAGGATCAAACCCCTTCCCATTCACACTCATTATATAGAATCCCAATGGATCAAACTCCTTTCCATTCATGCTTATTGTATAGAATCCCAATGGATCAAACTCCTTCCCATTCACTCCCATTGTATAGAATCCCAATGGAACAAACTCCTTTCCATTCATGCTCATTGTATAGAATCCCAATGGATCAAACTCCTTTCCATTCACTCTCATTATATAGAATCTCAATGGATCAAACTCCTTTCCATTCATGCCCATTGTATAGAATCCCAATGGAACAAACTCCTTTCCATTCATGCCCATTGTATAGAATCCCAATGGATCAAACTCCTTTCCATTCACTCACATTGTGCAGAATCCCAATGGAACAAACTCCTTTCCATTCACTCTCATTATATAGAATCCCAATGGATCAAACTCCTTTCCATTCACTCACATTGTGCAGAATCCCAATGGATCAAACTCCTTTCCATTCAGACTCATTATATAGAATCCCAATGGATCAAACCCCTTCCCATTCCCACTCATTATATGGAATCCCAATGGCTCAAACTCCTTTCCATTCACTCACATTGTGCAGAATCCCAATGGATCAAACTGCTTTCCATTCACTCACATTGTGCAGAATCCCAATGGATCAAACTCCTTTCCATTCAGACTCATTATATAGAATCCCAATGGATCAAACCCCTTCCCATTCCCACTCATTATATAGAATCCCAATGGCTCAAACTCCTTTCCATTCACTCACATTGTGCAGAATCCCAATGGATCAAACTCCTTCCCATTCACTCACATTGTGTAGATTCCCAATGGATCAAACTCCTTCCCATTCACTCTCATTATATAGAATCCCAATGGATCAAACTCCTTTCCATTCACTCACATTGTGTAGATTCCCAATGGATCAAACTCCTTTCCATTCACTCACATTGTGTAGAATCCCAATGGATCAAACTCCTTTCCATTCATGCCCATTGTATAGAATCCCAATGGATAAATCCCTTTCCATTCACTCCCATTTTATATCTCTTTTGGACCAATGGGAGGTTGTTAATAAAGAGGAACTAAGTGCCCCTTCTGCAAGGGGCACCACTAATATACTGCAACAAAAAACCCAAAAATTTTAAAGGAAACTTGGCTTATCAAACTAAAGTGACATTCCCAGGGAAGATCATGCACTCCAGTACTTCCCCACCCCTCCCCCCCACAACACCACCAGTTGCAGAAGGCCTCAAGAGTACTGGCGAACAACGCATGCTCCATCTCCAGGGACATCCAGGCATGAACGCAGACACAGAAAAGAGGCAGACAGTCGGCTGGCCGACCCCCCTCAACCACCCACTGCCTGGACCTGTTGATGACCACCTTGACCAGGCCCAGGAGCAGTCCCATGAAGAGGTTCCCTGATCTGCCCACTCCCCTCTGCACTGGTGGCCAAAGGTCAGGAGCATGCAGCCAACAATTGAGGAGCAGCCCCCTCAAATAATGCAAGAGGTGCTGCAACCTGTCACACACTCTCTCTATATATATATACACACACACACATATATATATATTCCAGGTGGCCGGGAACTTGACTCCACAGCCTTCTGACTCAGATGCAAGAGTGTTACCAACTAAGCTGACAGTAGCCACTCCCATTTTATCGACTCCCAATGGAAAAACCTTCCCCTTGACACTCATTCAGATTTTATACAGTGCGAGTGAATTGAAATTATTTAATCCAGTAGAATTCTGTACAGTGGAAGGGAATAATAGGGGCTCTGCTTGGATTAATTAGACTTTCATTGGATAGGTTCGGATTTACCAGGAGTGGGTTGCAAATGAAAAAAAAGATTGAGCATTTGGGAGTCAGATTCCAGGTCGAGCAGCTGCAGAAGAAGCACTGATCATTCCTGATTTTAATAATCCATTGAGGAGGAGTCTGCAGACCTGGTGAAAAGTGTATAAATTGCCAAGTGCGAGCTTGCATCTCCCTCACAAATCAGAATACAGGCAAATTTACGGAATTCTTATGAATTTAAGTTAAGATTATTTTTTTATATTTTCATGTGGAGTCAAGTTGTGCTCCTGCCAGCTCCACAGTCCTTCTGCCCGATGCGGGCTGTGATTCCAATACCCCCAGGTCAGCCACCTTGCTGTCCTCCCTCCCCAACATCCTCCCCCCCATTCACTGAGGCCACTGCAGCCAAGGTGGGTGGCCTGAAATCCAATGGTGCAGAAGAGCCTGTCGAGGCACAGTTAGTGCTTGTAGCTAGCCCACATTATTTAGATAAAGCCTGAGGCCCTATTCTGGGCCAGCCTCGGGCCTCCTGGTTTGCGCAGGAGTTGATGCCTCACTTTGCCTGCATGCTCAAAACCAGACACCCATGAATTTGTACCCCATAAATTCTCCCTGAAGGATAACCTGACTGAACCTTTCTCATTTACTTCCAGTGTCCACAAGGGCAGAAAGGAGAGAAGGGAGAGCCGGTGAGTATTAACCTTCCTCACTGTTAACAAGTCAGTGCTTCTGAGTCTGTAAAGTGAAACTCACTCTCATCCCTGAAGAATAAAAGATTATTTCTGCTTTTTAATGCTGTTGCTGCTCTTTCTAGAACATCTCAGCCCCTTTCCTCTGTTAATGATTACTCTCAGCCATTCTCTCTCACCCACATGTGCTTCTCATGGTTACCAGTCGGATACACATAAAGGATGCAAGGCCTGGTTGCACTTAACTGACTGCCCAGTGTGCTACTGAGTCATCCAAATCAGGAAGCACCCGGGTTTGATCCCGAGTCCATACTGATCTCAGCCTGGCCCCTGGTAGAGGTTCCTGGGATAGGAATGGGCAGAAATCAGGTAGTGTTCCACTCAGGATTGTTGGATAAATCCTCCACCCAGTAAGCAGATTCATACAACTAGAGACAGCAATCCATGGGATAATTCACTTCATTTATTATTGGCAAAACGTTAATCTTAAACACCCGAACCAACCATGCAGAGCATTGCACATCAGCATCGCACCCAGACCTTACTGAGCATGGATTTAATGAGGACCTGTGAAGGTGGCTTCTCCGAATCCGTTTACGCTGTTGGGTCTCGATGGAAGCAAAGATCTTTCTTTACTTCTCATTAAAAGCATGGCATTTCTTATAACCATTTTCTTTTATGGTCTATTTCCCGTTGGATACGACCCTATCTAATGTTTTATCACCATCCAGTTGATTAAACTGATTGCCAAGTAGATGAGAGGACCCATGCCTTTTCATACTGCACTAATACTTCCTATCAATGCTTTCCTGTTCACCTATCACCCTTGTGCTCACTGACCTACATTGACTCCCAGTTAAGCCATGCCTCGATTTAAAAATTCTCATCCTTGTTTTGAAATCCCTCCATGGCCTCACCCCTCTCTATCTCTGTAACCTCCTCCAGCCCCACAATCCCTCTGAGATATCTGTAATCCTCTAATTCTGGCCTCTTGAGCATCTCGATTTTAATCGCTCCACCATTGGTGGCCAGGCCTTCAGCTGCCTCAGACTAAGCTCTAGAATTTCCTCCCCAAATATCTCCACCTCGCTCCTTGCTTTCCTCCTTTAAGAGGTCGCTTAAAACCTTCGACCAAGCTATTGGCCTTCTGTTGTTATATCTTATGTGGTTTGGCGTCAAATTATTTTGATAATGCTCCTATCTTAACGATGCTATACAGATACAAGTTGTTGTTTTCCCTGAGCCGTAGCTTTGCTGAAAATAACCTTTAATGTTCTTACACTACCTGCTGCTGTGACGAAAAGCCAGGATTTTCAAGAAGACAATTTAAACCAATTGTATCTACATTACTGATCGGTCTTTGTTATAAACAAAAGTAATGTAAAACGTATCAATATTGTTACAATGATTTCTAGAAATATGGATGTCAAATAGAGTGCCCTCCTACATCCTTAGCACTAGGGCCCTCGCAGGAAGTGTGGCCACTTTGGTAAGGTAAGGGCTGCACCCATGAGACCAAAGCTTCACAAGAACTAGGACCTTCAGTAGAGGAGAACAAATATAAAAAGAAAATAGAAAAACAATGTATGGGTACAGCAGTCAAGCTTGTGTCTCAGTGGCTAGCTCAATAGCTTAGTTACCTTCTCAAGAGGCCAATTTATATGTAATTATTCTATGCATGGGCAAACCCAACCGTCCCTACCCCATGTACCTCTTAAAGCTGATTAACAATGGCAGTGCCAAGGAGATTCACACAGTGCTGAAGACAGAGCCAGTTAGAAATGGTACATTGCCAGCTACCAGTCACTACAAAAACATTCTAACCTCCTGTGCCAAGGGCACCCTCACACTCAAGTACTACAGTGTGTAGACAAATCACAGTCTTTTGAAGCTGAGGGTCGAGGAGTGCTTTGTGACTTTATTGGTTCTGTGCTAGCCCGCACTGGCACTCGGTTCTGCATGTGGTGGAAATTATACCCTTGTTTGGGTTTCAGTATGTAATGAGCCTGTAATTAGCCCCGCTGGGCAGACATGACTTTTGTTAAGAGACTAGCTCCAACCAATTTATTTTCTTGACTGTGCCAAGAAATGTTTCTTAGATTGCAAATTAGGCAAATACTGGATCTGGCCCTGGATGATTTGTTCTGTATTTAGTCTCATTCAACTGTAAACTAGGTCACACATCATACTAGTCAGTCCCCCACCCTCAGGCCTCATTTACATCAGGGCTCACACTGATATTTTCACTCTAAATTGGTGGCTGAGTGAAATGTACAGGGGTGAACACTTTCCCAGCTGAAGTGAGCCTGCAACCACTGTTAGGAATGAAGAAAAAAATATTTGTGTCATCAATCCCATTTTCTCCAACAGAGCTTTCCTCAGTTTTATTTCATCTCCTAAGTGAGTAGGTATAACATCTCATACGGTGAATCAAACAGGATTTGCTCAGATCAGAAGGTTTGTGGAGGGATCCATTGAAAGTTATCCTTGTAAGAGTTTTCAGTCTCCCAGTGACTCAATGTAAATACCCTGTCAGATATAACTGAACCAGAAATAAAAACAGAAAGTGCTGGAAATACTAAGCAGGTCAGTCAGCATCTGTGGAGAGAGAAGCACAATTAATGGAAATATTAAATCAGCTGAATATTTCCAGCTTTTGCTTTTATTTCAGATTTCCAGCGCCTGCAGTATTTTGCTTTTATTTAACTGAACCAAAAAGGCCAGTCAGGTAGTAGGTCTGGTTTGTGTTGTATTATCTCAGTTGGCGTGGTACTTAGGGTTGGGGAACTGGCCTCTCCATTGCTTTCAATCTCAAGCTGTTCACACAGACGGACTGATTCAAGTCTGATTTACTTTTGTATATTTGTTCCTGCTACGTTCAACCTTGTTTGTAACCAGCTACCTAACCTGATAATCTCTCTATTTGAATAAAAGTCCTGAAAACGTCACTCACGTTCCAGACACCAGACTCCAGACATTGTGCACAAGACATCACACTCCAGACTCCAGACACCATACACAGGTTATCATCCTCCAGGCATCATGCACAGGAAATCACACACCAGACTCCAGACACCAGACATTGTGCACTAGACATCACACTCCAGACACCATGAACAAGACATCACACTCCAGACACCATGAACAAGACATCACACTCCAGACCCCAGACATTGTGCACAAGAAATCACACTACAGACTCCAGACACCATGCACAGCACATCACACTCCAGACACCATGCACTGGACATCACACTCCAGACCCCAGACATCGTGCACAAGAAATCACACTACAGCCTCCAGACTCCAGACACCATGCACAAGACATCACACTCAGACCCCAGACACCATGCACAGCACATCACACTCCAGACACCATGCACTGGACATCACACTCCAGACACCATGCACTGGACATCACACTCCAGACACCAGACATCATGCACAAGACATTACACTCCAGACCCCAGACACCATGCACAGGACATCACACTCCAGACTCCAGACACCAGACATTGTGCACAGGACATCACACTCCAGACACCAGACATCATGCACAGCACATCACACTCCAGACTCCAGACACCATGCACAGGACATCACACTCTGGACACCAGACTCCAGACGATAGACATCAGACACCATGCATAGGACATCTCACTCCAGACTCCAGACACCATGCACTGGACACCAGACTCCAGATACCAGACATCAGACACCATGCACTGGACATCATACTCCAGACACCAGTCACCATGCACAAGACATCACACTCCAGACTCCAGACACCATGCACAGGAAAACACACTTCAGACATCCAGACACCATGCACAGGACATCATACTCCAGACTCCAGACACCATGCACACGACATCACACTCCAGTCTCCAGACACCAGATACCATGCACTGGACATCAGACATAAGACATCAGACAGCACGCATAGGACATCACACTCCAGACTCCAGACACCATGCACAGGACATCACACTCCAGACACCAGACACCATGCACTGGACATCAGACATCAGACATAAGACATCAGACAGCACGCATAGGACATCACATTCCAGACTCCAGACACAATGCACAGGACATCACACTCCAGACTCCAGACACCAGACACCATGCACTGGACATCACACTCCAGACACCTGACACCAGACATCATGCACTGGACATCACACTCCAGACACCATGCACTGGACATCACACTCCAGACACCATGAACAAGACATCACACTCCAGACACCATGCACTGGACATCACACTCCAGACACCATGAACAAGACATCACACTCCAGACACCATGCACTGGACATCACACTCCAGACACCATGCACTGGACATCACACTCCAGACACCATGAACAAGACATCACACTCCAGACACCATGAACAAGACATCACACTCCAGACACCATGCACCGGACATCACACTCCAGACTCCAGACACCATGCACTGGACATCACACTCCAGACTCCAGACACAATGCACAGGACATCACACTCCAGACTCCAGACACCAGACACCATGCACTGGACATCACACTCCAGACTCCAGACACAATGCACAGGACATCACACTCCAGACTCCAGACACCAGACACCATGCACTGGACATCACACTCCAGACTCCAGACACCATGCACTGGACATCACACTCCAGACTCCAGACACCAGACACCATGCACTGGACATCACACTCCAGACTCCAGACACCATGCACTGGACATCAGACTCCAGACTCCAGACACCAGACACCATGCACTGGACATCACACTCCAGACTCCAGACACCATGCACAGGACATCACACTCCAGACTCCAGACACCAGACACCATGCACTGGACATCACACTCCAGACTCCAGACACCATGCACTGGACATCACACTCCAGACTCCAGACACCAGACACCATGCACTGGACATCACACTCCAGACTCCAGACACCATGCACAGGACATCACACTCCAGACACCATGCACTGAACATCACACTCCAGACTCCAGACACCATGCACAGGACATCACACTCCAGACACCGTGCACTGGACATCACACTCCAGACACCATGCACTGGACATCACACTCCAGACACCATGCACTGGACATCACACTCCAGACACCATGAACAAGACATCACACTCCAGACACCATGAACAAGACATTACACTCCAGACACCATGAACAAGACATCACACTCCAGACACCATGCACTGGACATCACACTCCAGACACCATGCACTGGACATCACACTCCAGACACAATGAACAAGACATCAACCTCCAGACACCATGAACAAGACATCACACTCTGGACACAATGCACTGCACATCACACTCCAGACTCCAGACACCATGCACTGGACATCAGACATCAGACAGCACGCATAGGACATCACATTCCAGACTCCAGACACAATGCACAGGACATCACACTCCAGACTCCAGACACCAGACACCATGCACTGGACATCACACTCCAGACTCCAGACACCATGCACTGGACATCACACTCCAGACACTATGCACTGGACATCACACTCCAGACACCATGAACAAGACATCACACTCCAGACACCATGAACAAGACATCACACTCCAGACACCATGCACTGGACATCACACTCCAGACTCCAGACACCATGCACTGGACATCACACTCCAGACTCCAGACACAATGCACAGGACATCACACTCCAGACTCCAGACACCAGACACCATGCACTGGACATCACACTCCAGACTCCAGACACAATGCACAGGACATCACACTCCAGACTCCAGACACCAGACACCATGCACTGGACATCACACTCCAGACTCCAGACACCATGCACTGGACATCACACTCCAGACACCTGACACCAGACACCATGCACTGGACATCACACTCCAGACTCCAGACACCAGACACCATGCACTGGACATCACACTCCAGACTCCAGACACCATGCACTGGACATCACACTCCAGACTCCAGACACCAGACACCATGCACTGGACATCACACTCCAGACTCCAGACACCATGCACAGGACATCACACTCCAGACTCCAGACACCAGACACCATGCACTGGACATCACACTCCAGACTCCAGACACCATGCACTGGACATCACACTCCAGACTCCAGACACCAGACACCATGCACTGGACATCACACTCCAGACTCCAGACACCATGCACTGAACATCACACTCCAGACTCCAGACACCATGCACTGGACATCACACTCCAGACACCATGCACTGGACATCACACTCCAGACACCATGCACTGGACATTACACTCCAGACACCATGCACTGGACATCACACTCCAGACACCATGAACAAGACATCACACTCCAGACACCATGAACAAGACATCACACTCCAGACACCATGCACTGGACATCACACTCCAGACTCCAGACACCATGCACTGGACATCACACTCCAGACACCATGAACAAGACATCACACTCCAGACACCATGAACAAGACATCAACCTCCAGACACCATGAACAAGACATCACACTCTGGACACAATGCACTGGACATCACACTCCAGACTCCAGACACCATGCACTGGACATCACACTCCAGACACCATGAACAAGACATCACACTCCAGACACAATGAACAAGACATCAACCTCCAGACACCATGAACAAGACATCACACTCCAGACACAATGAACAAGACATCAACCTCCAGACACCATGCACAGGACATCACACTCTGGACACCAGACTCCAGACGATAGACATCAGACACCATGCATAGGACATCTCACTCCAGACTCCAGACACCATGCACTGGACACCAGACTCCAGATACCAGACATCAGACACCATGCACTGGACATCATACTCCAGACACCAGTCACCATGCACAAGACATCACACTCCAGACTCCAGACACCATGCACAGGAAAACACACTTCAGACATCCAGACATCATACTTCAGACTCCAGAGACCATGCACACGACATCACACTCCAGTCTTCAGACACCAGATACCATGCACTGGACATCAGACATAAGACATCAGACAGCACGCATAGGACATCACACTCCAGACTCCAGACACCATGCACAGGACATCACACTCCAGACACCAGACACCAGACACCATGCACTGGACATCACACTCCAGACTCCAGACACCATGCACAGGACATCACACTCCAGACACCATGCACTGAACATCACACTCCAGACTCCAGACACCATGCACTGGACATCACACTCCAGACACCATGCACTGGACATCACACTCCAGACACCATGCACTGGACATCACACTCCAGACACCATGAACAAGACATCACACTCCAGACACCATGAACAAGACATCACACTCCAGACACCATGAACAAGACATCACACTCCAGACACCATGAACAAGACATCACACTCCAGACACCATGCACTGGACATCACACTCCAGACTCCAGACACCATGCACTGGACATCACACTCCAGACACAATGAACAAGACATCAACCTCCAGACACCATGAACAAGACATCACACTCTGGACACAATGCACTGCACATCACTTTCCAGACTCCAGACACAATGCACTGGACATCACATTCCAGACTCCAGACACCATGCACTGGACATCACACACCAGACTCCAGACACCATGTACTGGACATCACACTCCAGACACCATGAACAAGACATCTCACTCCAGACACAATGCACTGGACATCACACTCCAGACTCCAGACACCATGAACAAGACATCACACTCCAGACACCATGCACTGGACATCACACTCCAGACTCCAGACACCATGCACTGGACATCACACTCCAGACACAATGAACAAGACATCAACCTCCAGACACCATGAACAAGACATCACACTCTGGACACAATGCACTGCACATCACTTTCCAGACTCCAGACACAATGCACTGGACATCACATTCCAGACTCCAGACACCATGCACTGGACATCACACACCAGACTCCAGACACCATGTACTGGACATCACACTCCAGACACCATGAACAAGACATCTCACTCCAGACACAATGCACTGGACATCACACTCCAGACTCCAGACACCATGAACAAGACATCACACTCCAGACACAATGCACTGGACATCACACTCCAGACACCATGCACTGGACATCACACTCCAGACACCATGCACTGGACATCAAACTCCAGACACCATGAACAAGACATCACACTCCAGACACTATGCACTGGACATCACACTCCAGACTCCAGACACCATGAAAAATACATCACACTCCAGACACAATGCACTGGACATCACACTCCAGACTCCAGACACCATGCACAAGACATCACACTCCAGACACCATGCACATGACATCACACTCCAGACACCATGAACAAGACATCTCACTCCAGACACAATGCACTGGACATCACACTCCAGACTCCAGACACCATGCACATGACATCACACTCCAGACACCATGAACCAGACATCTCACTCCAGACACCATGCACTGGACATCACACTCCAGACACCATGAACAAGACATCTCACTCCAGACACGATGCACTGGACATCACACTCCAGACTCCAGACACCATGCACTGGACATCACACTCCAGACACCATGCACAAGACATCACACTCCAGACTCCAGACACCATGCACTGGACATCACAGTCCAGACACCATGCACAAGACATCACACTCCAGACTCCAGACACCATGAACAAGACATCACACTCCAGACACAATGCACTGGACATCACACTCCAGACACCATGCACTGGACATCAAACTCCAGACACCATGAACAAGACATCACACTCCAGACACAATGCACTGGACATCACACTCCAGACTCCAGACACCATGCACAAGACATCACACTCCAGACACCATGAACAAGACATCTCACTCCAGACACAATGCACTGGAAATCACACTCCAGACTCCAGACACCATGAACAAGACATCACACTCCAGACACAATGCACTGGACATCACACTCCAGACTCCAGACACCATGCACAAGACATCACACTCCAGACACCATGCACATGACATCACACTCCAGACACCATGAACAAGACATCTCACTCCAGACACCATGCACAAGACATCTCACTCCAGACACAATGCACTGGACATCACACTCCAGACTCCAGACACCATGCACTGGACATCACACTCCAGACACCATGCACAAGACATCACACTCCAGACTCCAGACACCAAGCACTGGACATCACAGTCCAGACACCATGCACAAGACATCACATTCCAGACTCCAGACACCATGCACTGGACATCACACTCCAGACACCATGCACAAGACATCACACTCCAGACACCATGCACTGGACATCACACTCCAGACTCCAGACACCATGAACAAGACATCACACTCCAGACACCATGCACATGACATCACACTCCAGACACCATGCACATGACATCACACTCCAGACACCATGCATATGACATCACACTCCAGACACCATGAACAAGACATCACACTCCAGACACCATGCTGTGGACATCACACTCCAGACACCATGCACATGACATCACACTCCAGACACCATGAACAAGACATCACACTCCAGACACCATGCTGTGGACATCACACTCCAGACACCATGAACAAGACATCACACTCCAGACACCATGAACAAGACATCACACTCCAGACACCATGAACAAGACATCACACTCCAGACACCATGAACAAGACATCGCACTCCAGACACCATGAACAAGACATCACACTCCAGACACCATGAACAAGACATCACACTCCAGACACCATGAACAAGACATCACACTCCAGACACCATGAACAAGACATCACACTCCAGACACCATGAACAAGACATCGCACTCCAGACACCATGAACAAGACATCGCACTCCAGACACCATGAACAAGACATCACACTCCAGACACCATGAACAAGACATCACACTCCAGACACCATGAACAAGACATCGCACTCCAGACACCATGAACAAGATATCACACTCCAGACTCCAGACACCATGAACAAGACATCACACTCCAGACACCATGAACAAGACATCGCACTCCAGACACCATGAGCAAGACATCACACTCCAGACACCATGAACAAGACATCACACTCCAGACACCATGAACAAGACATCACACTCCAGACACCATGAACAAGACATCGCACTCCAGACACCATGCACAAGACATCACACTCCAGACACCATGAACAAGACATCACACTCCAGACACCATGCACAAGACATCACACTCCAGACACCATGAACAAGACATCACACTCCAGACACCATGCACAAGACATCACACTCCAGACACCATGAACAAGACATCACACTCCAGACACCATGCACAAGACATCACACTCCAGACACCATGCACAAGACGTCACACTCCAGACACCATGAACAAGACATCACACTCCAGACACCATGCACAAGACATCACACTCCAGACACCATGCACAAGACATCACACTCCAGACACCATGCACAAGACGTCACACTCCAGACACCATGAACAAGACATCGCACTCCAGACACCATGAACAAGACATCACACTCCAGACTCCAGACACCATGAACAAGACATCACACTCCAGACACCATGAACAAGACATCGCACTCCAGACACCATGAACAAGACATCGCACTCCAGACACCATGAACAAGACATCACACTCCAGACACCATGAACAAGACATCACACTCCAGACACCATGAACAAGACATCACACTCCAGACACCATGAACAAGACATCGCACTCCAGACACCATGAACAAGACATCACACTCCAGACACCATGAACAAGACATCACACTCCAGACACCATGAACAAGACATCACACTCCAGACACCATGCACAAGACGTCACACTCCAGACACCATGCACAAGACATCACACTCCAGACACCATGCACAAGACGTCACACTCCAGACACCATGCACTGGACATCACACTCCAGACACCATGCACAAGACGTCACACTCCAGACACCATGCACAAGACATCACACTCCAGACACCATGCACAAGACGTCACACTCCAGACACCATGCACAAGACATCACACTCCAGACACCATGAACAAGACATCACACTCCAGACACCATGAACAAGACATCACACTCCAGACACCATGAACAAGACATCACACTCCAGACACCATGAACAAGACGTCACACTCCAGACACCATGCACTGGACATCACACTCCAGACACCATGCACAAGACGTCACACTCCAGACACCATGCACAAGACATCACACTCCAGACACCATGCACAAGACGTCACACTCCAGACACCATGCACTGGACATCACACTCCAGACACCATGCACAAGACGTCACACTCCAGACACCATGCACAAGACATCACACTCCAGACACCATGCACAAGACGTCACACTCCAGACACCATGCACAAGACATCACACTCCAGACACCATGAACAAGACATCACACTCCAGACACCATGAACAAGACATCACACTCCAGACACCATGGACAAGACATCACACTCCAGACACCATGCACAAGACGTCACACTCCAGACACCATGCACTGGACATCACACTCCAGACACCATGCACAAGACGTCACACTCCAGACACCATGCACAAGACATCACACTCCAGACACCATGCACAAGACGTCACACTCCAGACACCATGCACTGGACATCACACTCCAGACACCATGCACAAGACGTCACACTCCAGACACCATGCACAAGACATCACACTCCAGACATCATGCACTGGACATCACACTCCAGACACCATGAACAAGACATCACACTCCAGACACCATGAACAAGACATCGCACTCCAGACACCGTGAACAAGACATCACACTCCAGACACCATGAACAAGACATCACACTCCAGACACCATGAACAAGACATCACAGTCCAGACTCCAGACACCATGTACTGGACATCACACTCCAGACACCAGACGCCATGCACTGGACACCAGACTCCAGACCCCAGACATCAGACACCAAGCACAGGACATCACACTCCAGACACCATGCCCTGGACACCAGACTCTTGACACCAGATGCCATTCACAGCACATCACACTCTAGACACCAGACACCATGCATTGGGCATCATACTCCAGACACCAGACACCATGCACTGGACACCAGACTCCAGATACCAGACATCAAACACCATGCACAGGACATCACATTCCAGACTCCAGACACCATGCACAGGATATCACACTCCACACTCCAGGCACCATGCACAGGCCTCCAGACTCCAGACATCATGCACAAGACATCAGACTTCAGACTCCAGACACCATGCACAGGACATCACACTCCAGACACCAGACACCATGCACAGGACATCACATTCCAGACTCCAGACGCCATGCACAGGACATCACACTCCAGACACCATGAACAAGACATCACACTCCAGACACCATGAACAAGACATCACACTCCAGACACCATGAACAAGACATCGCACTCCAGACACCATGAACAAGACATCACACTCCAGACACCATGAACAAGACATCACACTCCAGACACCATGAACAAGACATCACACTCCAGACACCATGCACAAGACGTCACACTCCAGACACCATGCACAAGACATCACACTCCAGACACCATGCACAAGACGTCACACTCCAGACACCATGCACTGGACATCACACTCCAGACACCATGCACAAGACGTCACACTCCAGACACCATGCACAAGACATCACACTCCAGACACCATGCACAAGACGTCACACTCCAGACACCATGCACAAGACATCACACTCCAGACACCATGAACAAGACATCACACTCCAGACACCATGAACAAGACATCACACTCCAGACACCATGAACAAGACATCACACTCCAGACACCATGAACAAGACATCACACTCCAGACACCATGAACAAGACATCGCACTCCAGACACCATGAACAAGACATCACACTCCAGACACCATGAACAAGACATCACACTCCAGACACCATGAACAAGACATCACACTCCAGACACCATGCACAAGACGTCACACTCCAGACACCATGCACAAGACATCACACTCCAGACACCATGCACAAGACGTCACACTCCAGACACCATGCACTGGACATCACACTCCAGACACCATGCACAAGACGTCACACTCCAGACACCATGCACAAGACATCACACTCCAGACACCATGCACAAGACGTCACACTCCAGACACCATGCACAAGACATCACACTCCAGACACCATGAACAAGACATCACACTCCAGACACCATGAACAAGACATCACACTCCAGACACCATGAACAAGACATCACACTCCAGACACCATGAACAAGACGTCACACTCCAGACACCATGCACTGGACATCACACTCCAGACACCATGCACAAGACGTCACACTCCAGACACCATGCACAAGACATCACACTCCAGACACCATGCACAAGACGTCACACTCCAGACACCATGCACTGGACATCACACTCCAGACACCATGCACAAGACGTCACACTCCAGACACCATGCACAAGACATCACACTCCAGACACCATGCACAAGACGTCACACTCCAGACACCATGCACAAGACATCACACTCCAGACACCATGAACAAGACATCACACTCCAGACACCATGAACAAGACATCACACTCCAGACACCATGGACAAGACATCACACTCCAGACACCATGCACAAGACGTCACACTCCAGACACCATGCACTGGACATCACACTCCAGACACCATGCACAAGACGTCACACTCCAGACACCATGCACAAGACATCACACTCCAGACACCATGCACAAGACGTCACACTCCAGACACCATGCACTGGACATCACACTCCAGACACCATGCACAAGACGTCACACTCCAGACACCATGCACAAGACATCACACTCCAGACATCATGCACTGGACATCACACTCCAGACACCATGAACAAGACATCACACTCCAGACACCATGAACAAGACATCGCACTCCAGACACCGTGAACAAGACATCACACTCCAGACACCATGAACAAGACATCACACTCCAGACACCATGAACAAGACATCACAGTCCAGACACAATGAACAAGACATCACACTCCAGACACCATGAACAAGACATCACACTCCAGACACCATGAACAAGACATCACAGTCCAGACTCCAGACACCATGTACTGGACATCACACTCCAGACACCAGACGCCATGCACTGGACACCAGACTCCAGACCCCAGACATCAGACACCAAGCACAGGACATCACACTCCAGACACCATGCCCTGGACACCAGACTCTTGACACCAGATGCCATTCACAGCACATCACACTCTAGACACCAGACACCATGCATTGGGCATCATACTCCAGACACCAGACACCATGCACTGGACACCAGACTCCAGATACCAGACATCAAACACCATGCACAGGACATCACATTCCAGACTCCAGACACCATGCACAGGATATCACACTCCACACTCCAGGCACCATGCACAGGCCTCCAGACTCCAGACATCATGCACAAGACATCAGACTTCAGACTCCAGACACCATGCACAGGACATCACACTCCAGACACCAGACACCATGCACAGGACATCACATTCCAGACTCCAGACGCCATGCACAGGACATCACACTCCAGACACCATGCACAGGACATCACACTCCAGACACCAGACGCCATGCACAGGACATCACACTCCAGACTCCAGACTCCATGCACAGGACATCACACTCCAGACACCATGCACAGGACATCACACTCCAGACACCAGACACCATGCACAGGACATCACACTCCAGACACCATGCACAAGACATTACACTCCTGACTCCAGACACCAGTCACCATGCACCGGGCATCACACTCCAGACTCCAGACACCATGCACCGGGCATCACACTCCAGACTCCAGACTCCAGACACCATGCACAGGATATCACACTCCACACATGACAAATTGTATAAAACAGCAGCAACCTATGACTGAACAATCCTGGAACAGTTATACGGAAAGAGAAGGAAAGCCAGTCATTCTTGTTGCTTTGTCCTGATCTTCATATTAATTGGTGGTTTGGAAAAGGAAATAAATGGAAGTGGTGACAAACTGCTGCAAGTCTGGAGAAACATACTGCAACATCAGAAATGAGTCTCTGATAATTATTAGCACAGACTGAGACCACACTATCTGGAGGAATACCTAAGCGGTGGTGTTAATGGCATAGGCCAGGTTAGGAGTTAAACATTACAGTCAGGCTCCAGGCCCTAGACCAATGATGAGCAATGTCATGAGAGGTCAAATCATTTATAAAGCAACTGCAAGCAACTACATATTAAATGATCCTCTCATTACTCCCACAAACACCTTTGCAGTTCCCTATAATTTTCAAGTCTTGCTGTTTGTCTACCAGTGTTTAAATTAGGCAAACTGGCTTTGCCTACAATTTCGATGCCATTGAGCAGTTTGAAACACCTCCACACTCATCTCCAATTAAAATGAACCAAAACAAAGCTATGGACATGCTTTCCTGCTGTGCGGAGATACTGGTGCTTGATGCACCTCATAGATACAAGTGACAGAAAGAAAGCTAAAGTGTTTCACTTCAACCTCTGTGCTCAGAGAGTTTGAGATTCAAAGTAAAGCAGCGGTGGATGGCGAGAGTAGCAGAATTAACCAGTGCCGTTTTTCCCCATAAGATTAACGCCATTAAGTAGTTCTATTTCTTCCCAGTAAGGTTAACATTATTGACTAATATTATTTCTACCCCTCTATCAAAAGACTATAACTAGTGCTATTTCTCCAGCCCCTACCAGATCCTGTAGTGCTCCCCCAATCACACTGACTGATGTGTCCACCCTTCTTGTTATGAGCAGGCTATTTGACTCTGGGAGGGCAACATTGCCAAGCCCAATCTTGTCTGACACACATTGACACATACCATTTGTCAGATGCTCATGAACAGGTATCCAAGCTACTATTTTCCACCTTACTAGCCCAGGGGTAGCCAAAATCTTTCATAGTGCCCCAAGTACCTCTTCAAGTGTGAGGCTAACACATTAAAGCTATAACTTTCTTGGTCTAACTCATTTTTATATTGGGCCTATCATCCTACAGGGTTGACCTCCTAGTCTTTTTTTTTTTATTCATCCATGGGATGTGGGTGACGCTGGCCAGGCCAGTATTTATTGCCCATCCCTAATTGCCCTTGAGAAGGTGGTTGTGAGCTGCCTTCTTGAACCGCTGCAGTCCATTTGGGGTAGGTACACCCACAGTGCTGTTAGGAAGGGAGTTCCAGGATTTTGACCCAGCGACAGTGAAGGAACGGCGATATAGTTCCAAGTCAGGATGGTGTGTGACTTGGACGGGAACTTGCAGGTGGTGGTTTTCCCATGTATTTGCTGCCCTTGTCCTTCTAGTTGGTGGAGGTCGCTGGTTTGGAAGGTGCTGTCTAAGGAGCCTTGGTACATTGCTGCAGTGCATCTTGTAGATGGTACACACTGCTGCCACTGTGCGTCAGTGGTGGAGGGAGTGAATGTTTGTAGATGGGGTGCCAATCAAACGGGCTGCTTTGTCCTGGATGGTGTCAAGCTTCTTGAGTGTTGTTGGAGCTGCACCCATCCAGGCAAGTGGAGAGTATTCCGTCACACTCCTGACTTATGCCTTGTAGATGGTGGACAGGCTTTGGGGAGTCAGGAGGTGAGTTACTCGCCTCAGGATTCCTAGCCTCTGACCTGCTCTTGTAGCCACAGTATTTATATGGCTGCTCCAGTTCAGTTTCTGGTCAATGGTGACCCCTAGGATGTTGATAGTGGGGGATTCAGCGATGGTAATGCTGTTGAATGTCAAGGGGAGATGGTTAGATTCTCTCTTGTTGGAGATGGTCATTGCCTGGCACTTGTGTGGCGCGAATGTTACTTGCCACTTATCAGCCCAAGCCTGGATATTGTTCAGGTCTTGCTGCATTTCTACACGGATTGCTTTAGTATCTGAGGAGTCACAAATGGTGCTGAACATTGTGCAATCATCTGGGAACATCCCCACTTCTGACCTTATGAAGGAAGGTCATTGATGAAGCAGCTGAAGATGGCTGGGCCTCGGACACTACCCTGAGGAATTCCTGTAGTGATGTTCTGGAGCTCAGATGATTGACCTCTAACAACCACAACCATCTTCCTTTGCACTAGGTATGACTCCAGCCAGCGGAGGATTTTCCCCCTGATTCCCATTGACCTCAGTTTTGCTAGGGCTCCTTGATGCCATACTCGGTCAAATGCTGCCTTGATGTCAAGGGCAGTCACTCTCACCTCTTGAGTTCAGCTCCTTTGTCCATGTTTGAACCAAGGCTGTAATGAGGTCAGGAGCTGAGTGGCCCTGGCGGAACCCAAACTGAGCGTCACTGAGCAGGTTATTGCTAAACAAGTGCCGCTTGATGACACTGTCGATGACACCTTCCATCACTTTACTGATGATAGAAAGTAGGCTGATGGGGTGGCAATTGGCCGGGTTGGATTTGTCCTGCTTTTTGTGTACAGGACATACCTGGCCCCACTTTGCAGGGTAGATGCCAGTGTTGTAGCTGCACTGGAACAGCTTGGCTAGGGGCGCAGCAAGTTCCGGAGCACAGGTCTTCAGTACTATTGCTGGAATATTGTCAGGACCCATAGCCTTTGCAGTGTCCAGTGCCTTCAGTCTTTTCTTGATATCACGCGGAGTGAATCGAATTGGCTGAAGTCTGGCATCTGTGATGCTGGGGACTTCAGGAGGAGGCCGAGATCGATCATCAACTCGGCACATCTGGCTGAAGATTGTTGCAAATGCTTCAGCCTTATCTTTCGCACTGATGTGCTGGGCTCCCCCATCATTGAGGATGGGGATATTTGTGGAGCCACCTCCTCCAGTTAGTTGTTTAATTGTCCATTCACGGCTGGATGTGGCAGGACTGCAGAGCTTAGATCTGATCCGTTGGTTATGGGATCGCTTAGCTCTGTCTATTGCATGCTGCTTATGCAGTTTGACACGCAGATAGTCCTGTGTTGTAGCTTCACCAGATTCACACCTCATTTTGAGGTATGCCTGGTGCTGCTTCTGGCATGCCCTCCTGCACTCTTCATTGAACCAGGGTTGGTCTCCTGACTTGATGATAATGGTAGAGTGGGGGATATGCTGGGCCTTGAGGTTACAGATTGTGGTTGAGTACAATTCTGCAGCTGCTGATGGCCCACAGCGCCTCATGGATGCCCAATTTTGCACTGCTAGATTTGTTCGAAATCTATCCCATTTAGCACGGTGATCGTGCCACACAACACGATGGAGGGTATCCTCAATGTGAAGGCGGGACTTCGTCTCCACAAGGATTGTGCGGTGGTCACTCCTACCAACACAGTCATGGACAGAAGCATCTGCAGCAGGCAGATTGGTGAGGACGAGATCAAGTATGTTTTTCCCTCGTGTTGGTTCCCCCACCACCTGCCGCAGACCCAGTCGAGCAGCCAAGTCCTTTCGGACTCGTCCAGCTCGGTCAGTAGTGGTGTTACCGAGCCACTCTTGGTGATGGACATTGAAGTCCCCCACCCAGAGTACATTTTGTGCCCTTGCCACCCTCAGTGCTTTCTCCAAGTGGTGTTCAACATGGTGGAGTACTGAGACATCAGCTGAGCGAGGGCGGTAGGTGGTAATCAGTAGGAGGTTACCTTGCCCATGTTTGACCTGATGCCATGAGATTTCATGGGGTCCGGAGTCGATGTTGAGGACACCCAGGGCAACTCCCTCCCTACTGTATACCACTGTGCCACCACCTCTGCTGGGTCTGTCCTGCCGGTGGGACAGTGGGACTTAGTGGGAAAGAGCCCAGGATAGACTTTCACTAACCTCTGACCTCAGCTAGACCTGGCACAACAGCTAGAGGGACAGTAGCAAGGCTACTCTTCACTGCCAAATCCCAGGAAAATCCTGCAATGCACTGACAGGAAGTACCAGTGCCACCTCAGCTGGGCAGTGTCACTCTGAATGGTGGCCAGGACCAAGCTTTGGCCACCCAACATCATCATACAAATTAAACTCTCATGTTTCTGTACATGTGTGGGCACCTCCTAGACAGAAAAACTGAGGGACTGAACAGAGGCCTAAAAGTGACAGAAGCCTGGTGGCACAGTAGTGGAGGGCCAGGGCTGACAGAGGCCTGATCACTGCCTACCTCTTGGTTGCAAAACAGGGAAAACAAATTCTGTAAAAGAAAATATCACGAAGAAAAGACGAGCAATATAACTTGGAAAGCCTGACCGACAGGCGTTCACTGATGTCGGATCATAAAATCATCAGAAATAGGAGGAGATGTCAGCCGTTTGGCCCCTTGAGCCTGCTCTGCCATTCAATAAGATCATGCACGATCTGATTTTGGCCTTAACTTCACTTTCCTGCCAGTCCCCCATCACCTTGACTCCCTTGTCGATCAAAAATCTGTCTAACTCAGCTTTGAATATATTCATTGACCCAGCCTCCACTGCTCTTGCTAGTTTATGAGTTCAGAGAACCTCATTCATTTCCTGCACTCACAGATCTGTGAAAAAAAACCCTGTTTTGGGCGGGAATCTCCTGGAATTAGTCATTGGTCTCGGCGTGCTGCTACTGGCAGCTCAGGAGAAACGTTCCCTGTTAATGCAGTTTGCGTATGTGCAGTACCCTGGCTGTTGTGACTTACAAGCAAACCATGATGTCTCGGCCTGCTGAGTCACCCCACTATTCAGAAACATCACTTCATTGTCGGTTGTGAGGATGACAACAAGAAACACTAAATCTATGTGTTCTCAGAGAGAAACTGGGGAAGGGAGAGAGAAACTGGGGAAGGGAGAAAAAAACACAAACTGGGGAGAGAGAGAGAGAGAAACAAACTGGGGAGGGAGGGAGAGAGAAAAAAACTGGGGATGGAGAGGGAGAGAGAGAAACACAAACTGGGGATGGCGAGAGAGAGAGAAACACAAACTGGGGAGGGAGAGAGAGAGATAAATACAAACTGGGGAGGGAGAGAGAGAGAGAGAGAAACACAAACTGAGGAGTGAGAGAGAAAGGGAAACACAAACTGGGGAGGGAGAGAGAGAGAGAAACACAAACTGGGGAGGGAGAGAGAGAGAAACACAAACTGGGGAGGGAGAGAGAGAGAAACACAAACTGGGGAGGGAGAGAGAGAGAGAAATACAATCTGGGGAGGGAGGGAGAGAGAGAGAGAAACACAAACTGAGGAGTGAGAGAGAAAGGGAAACACAAACTGGGGAGGGAGAGAGAGAGAGAAACACAAACTGGGGAGGGAGAGAGAGAGAGAGAGAAACACAAACTTGGGAGGGAGGGAGAGAGAGAGAAACAAACTTGGGAGGGAGAGAGAGAGAGAAACAAACTTGGGAGGGAGAGAGGGAGAGAAACACAAACTTGGGAGGGAGAGAGAGAGAGAGAGAAACACAAACTTGGGAGGGAGAGAGAGAGAGAGAGAGAGAAACACAAACTGGGGAGGGAGAGAGAGAGAAACACAAGCTGGGGAAGGAGGGAAAGAGAAACACAAATTGGGTAGGGAGAGAGAGAGAAAAACACAAACTGGGGAGGGAGGGAGAGAGAGAGAAACATAAACTGGCAAGGGAGAGAGATAGAAACACAAACTGGGGAGGGAGGGAGAGAGAGAGAGAAACACAAACTGGGGAGGGAGAGAGAGAGAGAAAAACACAAACTGGGGAGGGAGGGAGAGAGAGAAACACAAATTGGGTAGGGAGAGAGAGAGAGAAAAACACAAACTGGGGAGGGAGGGAGAGAGAGAGAAACATAAACTGGCAAGGGAGAGAGAGAGAAACACAAACTGGGGAGGGAGACAAACTTCCCAAATAATTTGAGTTTATTCTGTTGTTAAACAGGGAATTCTAGGAGGACCCATGGGGCCTCGGGTAAGTGTTTCTGCAAACTTTCAGTCATGATACATGTTGAAAAGAAGTCTGCCTCTATTGGTTCAGTAGGATCTCTTTTGAACCGTATTCTCATTGTATTTCTCCCAACTGTCTCACTCATTGTCATATCAGTATTATTGAGATTCTGCAGCAGAGTTTCTGAATTGGATGCAATCAGCTATTCTGGCACAAACTGTGCCCAAAATTGAATCCGTTTTGACAAGCGTTTGTTTCCTTGGGTTTCTGCTCAAACTCATTTGCATACCAACAAACATCAAACCTGCCATGAACCGTCACAATTGACAGCGTTTTAAAATGGTTTTTATTTTGCGTTAAAAAAAATGTTCTTCGTTATTTTTAAGAGAGGCTGTTTGGTGCAGATTGATGAATGCAGCTGAAAATGGGTTTATCACAAATAATAAACATTTTAAATTACAGTATCAAGCTACAACGTCTGAGTAACTAGATTTCAAATCACTGAAAATTACTTTAAAAATTACACAGAAGCATATTGGAGTACTTATAAATCAGTTCCTTATGAAATGAAAAAATGTGCCCAAAATAACCAGCTTAATTTTTGGAGTCTCCTTGAAGGACTGCAACCAAGAGCAATTAATGGAAACTTTCAATGGTGATTAATTTGAACTGGCCCTCTTGTGGGCGGAGTCTGCATCTAGCACAATGGTATTAAAACTAGCTCAAAAGATCACAAAATTCAAATTGTGCTGCATGCAATTTACTTTTAAAATTCCATGATGTTTGGCATGGTTATGGTAATATTGGGGGAATCGCGCCAAAAAAAACAGCACAATCAAGGAGAAACTCTAGGCCTTCATGTTTTTATGTCTTTTTATTTACCGCATAATCTATGATGAAATTGAACGGCCTCTGGCCACAGAGGAGCCTGCACAGGGTGAACATTGCACCGACCTCAGAATTAAAATGAACCAGCTCTCCGATTCTCTCCTCATCATGTCCTTGCTCCTTTTCTGCCTCGCCATGGGACTCACTCCTCTTTGCATTGGCTCTTCAGTTTAGTTTAGAGATACAGCACTGAAACAGGCCCTTCGGCCCACTGAGTCTGTGCCGACCATCAACCACCCATTTATACTAATCCTACACGAATCCCATATTCCAATAACATCCCCACCTGTCCCTATATATTTCCCTACCACCTACCTATACTAGGGTCAATTTATAATGGCCAATTAACCTATCAACCTGCAAGTCTTTGGCATGTGGGAGGAAACCGGAGCACCCGGAGGAAACCCACGCAGACACAGGGAGAACTTGCAAACTCCGCACAGGCAGTACCCAGAATCGAACCCGGGTCCCTGGAGCTGTGAGGCTGCAGTGCTAACCACTGTGCCACTGGCTCTCCTGCCAGTCATGTGCCAGCTTGAGTCAGTTGGTAGTAGTCATGGATTTGAATCAAATTCTGCACCAGGATTTACACACACAATCTAGGCTGGCACTCCAGTGCAGTGCTGAGGGAGTGCGGCACTGTCAGAGATGCCATCCTTCAGGTGAGATATTAGACTGATGCCAACCTGCCCATTAGGCTTGGAGTTCTCAAAGAATGGGATACAATGGCTGCCTTCAGCTAAATATTAATCCTTTAGGCTGACAAATAAACCCAGGACCCTGTCTGATGTATTGGTACAGTTTAGGCCACTAGTTGCTGTGCCCATTTCTAGTTAGCTGACTCCCAGTAAGCAGAGTGTGGAGACACTAACTGATGGCATTCGTATCAATTGTTCTTGGTCTCAGTTGCTCCCAGAGGTGTGCCACCCTTTCCATTGACTTCTTTCTTTCTAATTTTGTGTTGGAACGTGAGCAGGTTTTTGAGTTGGAGCCTGCATTTATTCGTGTCTAACTTGAGAACATTCTGTTTGCCTCTGCAGTCTGAAAAAGGTCAGAAGGGTGAGCCAGGATTGCAGGGATCAGCTGGTTTCCCAGGCAGAGATGTGAGTATTCTGCGTATTCTGATTAAACTTTCTTATTATGTTAGAAAACTTGACACAAATTCACTCCAATCAGTGATGGGATACTGGATTCATGGGAAGGAATAAATTTAAGACCTGGATGTTATGACAGGAAGAGAGTAGGGTTGATGTTCTGGAAGGTGGAGCTCATCTTCTGCTTCCCAACCAACCTTGTGATATTTAACAGATGCAACACCAGGAAAGGTGGATATGCAGTGGCTTTAAGATTAATGGAGAGACCCAAATGATGACTGCATGATTTTTATCTATTCATTTATGGGATGTGGACCTGAGAGGTAGTGATGAGCCTTCTTATTGAAACACTTTAACACAACTGAGTGGCATGCTGGGCCACTTCAGAGACCAGAAACAAGCACATGGGACTGGAGTCACCTCACAGGCTAGACTGGATAAGAACGGTAGAAATCCTTCCCTAAAAGGTATTAGTGAAGCAGTTGGATTTTTACAACACTCCAACAGTTTTTTTTAAATCTCTAGTTCTGGTCACCACACTATAGGAAGGATGTGATTGCACTGGAGAGGGTGCAGAGGAGATTCACTAGGATGTTGCCTGGGCTGGAGCATTTCAGCTATGAAAAGGCTAGGGTTGTTTTCCTTAGAGCAGAGAAGGCTGAGGGGGGACCTGATTGAGGTATACAAAATTATGAGGGGCATAGATAGGGTAGATAGGAAGAAACTTTTTCCCTTAGCAGAAGTGTCAATAACCAGGGGGCATAGATTTAAGGTAAGGGGCAGGAGGTTCAGGGGGGATTTGAGGAAAAAATGTTTCACCCAGTGGGTGGTTGGAATCTAGAACGCACTGCCTGAAGGGGTGGTAGAGGCAGGAACCCTCACAACATTTAATAAGTATTTAGATCAGCAATTGAAACTCATACAAGGCTACGGGCCAAGTGCTGGAAAACGGGGTTAGAATAGATAGGCTTGATGGCCGGCGGAGACATGGTGGGCCGAAGGGCCTGTTTCTGTGCTGTATGACTCTGTGACTCAGACCTTTTAAAATGACCTCAAAATGCCACATTGGGATTTGAACTGACATTCTTCAATTACCAGTCCAGGCATCTGGGTAACGAGTCCAGGCCTTGGAATTCCTAGTCCAGTCCTCTGGGTAACCACCACACGGACATACCCTGTGAATGAAAGTTGTGTGCTTTTGCAAAATATGTTTTTTCTGAGACCTGGGTTTGAATCCAGCCTGGACTGTTAGGATGAAATTCTGTTCTATCTTCCAACATGGCCTATTTGAAATGCATCTAGCAGATTTTGGGATGTGGCTATCTGTCAAGGCAGTATTTGTTATCCATTCCTAGTCACCCTGAGGACATTGAGAACCAACCACACAGCATGAGACTGGAGATACCCATAGAGCAGACTCAGTTAAGGAAGGCAGGTTTCCTTCCCTGAAGGACATTGACCAACCAGTTGGGTTTCTACAGCAATTTGATCACTGGCCTACAAATGGCCAGATTTATAAAATTCAATCTCACTACATGCTGTGGGTAGACATCCAGAGTGTGAAACTGAAACAGTGTTAGATTCTTTCATCATTTGAAAATTATCATATGCAAATCACAGGGTGGTTCAAATGTGGATTGTTGTTGAAGCAGAATTCAAAAATAATTTTAAAAGTAAGTTAGACAGTGCATGGAAAAGAATAATAATAAAGGGAATGGGGAGCAAGTAGGGGATTTGGATTGGGCTGTGTGGGATATTAAAGTGCATGGGGAATGAGCAAGAGAATGGGATCATATTAGGAGAGCTCGTATGGAGAAAACCACTGGTGGATTTGATGGACTGAATGGACTGTTCCTGTGCTACAACGTTGTATGATTGTATCAGGAGGTAATTTCAGTTGCCACTGAAGAGTCAGAACCCAGTGGGTTGCTCCAGTAAGAATGGGATACCTGAAGGTGGGCTTCTTGGCCACTAGGGGCAGGATGACATCACTGCACCAATCTCCCTCCAATTTGATGCTTTAAATGAAGCACTGATTCTGCGAAACAGGAGTCACTATCCAATAACTAGATTTAAATTGTTTTAGAACTGATCGTCCATGTTTGGTTTCATTGTTCTATTCTTCATCGCCATTCTAACTGTTCTTTCTCCTGTATTTTTCTCTTATTAGGGAAAACCAGGAGAGTTGTGTGTGGCTGGACCAAAGGGTGCAAAGGTTTGCCAATAATCTCTCATAGCTTCTCAATGTGTTGTGTTGTGTTTGAAAAGTACAAGTTGCTGGGACTGTGGTATGAGGCTACAACAACTGGAGGGAGTGGGGATGATATCAGGAAATGGGAGTCTGACCTTTAACCCCTGAGGCATGTGGAATAGCTTTCGACTCTGTTGAAAAAAATGTTCAGAGGAAGCTGATCCCTGAATTCAGAGGAATGGGAAAGACTGGGAGACATCTTTAACCTTAAAGGGAGGTGAGTGATGGGAGATATCTTTAACAATGCTTATTGAGCTATCAAAGATATTAAATGGTAGTTTCTTTATTCATTCATGGGATGTGGGCATCACTGGCAAGGCCAGTATTTATTGCCCAGCCCTAATTGCCCTTGACAAAGTGGTAGTGAACCGCCTTTAGGCTGAAATGTGACTGACTCTTTGGGAAAGGGGTCAGGGACCCATTCTGCCAGCTCACTGCCTGTTTGCTGCCTTCCTGTGTCCTGCCTACAGTGGCAAACCTGTCCACATATATTTAAATGACAACAATACATTACCTGACCCGTTTTCCATCACTTGTGGCATAGCAACCCCAGATGGTTGGGATACCTGTTCATCTGCCATGTCGCTATGGCAGCAGAAGGATGGTAATTAAAATTCACAATAATTGATTGTGCGGGGATGGAGGGATGCTGGTTAGGCAGCACCATCTCCACACCTGCCCCTCCAGGATGGAGACTGTGGGAGTCCACCTCATTTATTGGAATGACTCACAGGCCAGGAAATTGGTCTTGGGTCAGAGCAAATCGTAGACCTTCCACTCTAACAGTGCATTCCCTTCAGCTCTGCAACAGCAGCATGATCTAGCCCTCACTGTGCAGTAGGTTAGTTTCTCAATTCTTCAGATCACGTTAAGCTGCAACCATCTTATTCCGAGGCCTGGGATTCGGAGTCCTTTGGCAATGCCTGCAGTGTCCAACATATGATTGGGGAGGTGGAAGGAGGAAGAGAGGCAAAGGGCAGGAGTAGGGCGGAGAGGGGGTGGTTAGGAGGTTGGCAGTGTGAGGAAACAACACCATCTTCAGGCAAACCCCCCCCCCCCCCCTTACAGGACAGGTAGTGCACACGAGTGTTTTAAAGGGGCATGGCCAGGGTTCCCAGGAGGTACAAACGGCCCACATCATTTTTGAAACATGAAAGTGACGCTCTGGTTTTTCATGGTTAAAAGTGAATTAAATGGGGAAAAATTTTATTTGTAAGAATTTGCAAATACAAATTCACATATGTATGACATGTGGCCTAGAAATTTGGGCACCCTGGAGATCACGTGGGTGGGGATGGAGAGTTATGGGCAGCATCAGCTCGTGTGGTTCCAATCTAGGGTCACGAGGACAACTCCTACATCTCCTGGCTCCACATTCCGATAAGTATATTTTAAACACTTACCCTGTTAGTTACGGCCTTCAAAAGTCCCTTTGAGAGCTTTTAGGCTGCATGTTTTTTTATTATTCATTCTTGGGATCCAAGGTCACTGGCAAAGCTAGCGTTTATCACCCATCCCTAATTGCCCTTGAGGAGGTGGTGGTGAGCTGCCTTCTTGAACCGCTACAGTCCATGTTGGGTAGGTACACCCACAGTGCTGTTAGGAAGAGAGTTCCAGGATTTTGACCCAGCGACAATGAAGGAATGGTGATATAGTTCCAAGTCAGGATGGTGCGTGACTTGGAGGGGAACTTGCAGGTGGTGGTGTTCCCATGCAACTGCTGCCCTTGTCCTTCTAGGTGGTAGAGGTAGTGGGTTTGGAAGATGCTGCCTGAGTAGCCTTGGTGCATTGCTGCAGTTCATCTTGTAGATGGTACACACTGCTGCCACTGTGCTTTGCTGAATGGTGAAGGGAGTGAATGTTGAAGGGGCGCTGATCAAGTGGGCTGCTTTGTCCTGGATGGTGTTGAGCTTCTTAAGTGTTGTTGAAGCTGCACCCATCCAGGCAAGTGGAAAGTATTCCATCACACTCCTGACCTATGCCTTTCATATGGTGGACAGGCTTTGCGGACTCAGGAGATGAGTTACACGCTGCAGAATTCCCAGCCTCTGATGTGTTCTTGTAACCACTGTACTTATATGGCTGCTCCAGTTCAGTTTCTGGTCAATGATAACCCCATGAATGTTGATAGTGGGAGATTCACCAATGGTAATGCCATTGAACGTCAAGGGGAGATGGTTAGATTCTCTCTTGTTTGAGTTGGTCATTGCCTGGTACTTGTCTGACATGAATGTGACTTGCCATTTATCAGCCCAAGCCTGGATTTTGTCCAGGTCTTGCTTCATATGGATATGGACTGCTTCAGTATCTGAGGAGTTGTGAATGGTACTGAACACTCTGCAATCATCAGAGAACATCTCCATTCCGACCTTATGTTGGAGAGTAGGCCATTGATGAAGCAGTTGAAGATGGTTTGGCCCAGGACGCTGCCCTGAGGAACTCCTGCAGGCCTGATTTCCCTGAGTGCCAGCTGCCTTAGGGTAAACTAATCTTGCAACTGGGGCCTCACACGGGCATTTGGCTCTTTATTTGCCGATGCCTAAAGTTTTAATGCCTATTTCAGGCATATGCACTGCAAGCTAATGTTTCAGCTTTTAGCAACTTTGTGAGTGGCACACTTCCAGCTCATAGAGTGTGTGGGCCTCCTACCCACCATGTTGGATACTTAGGAAGCTGTTTAGCACCTGAAAATTAGGCACTGTGTGGCCAGGTCACTGGGCCATTGTCCCTTTGGCATGCTATTGATTCAGAAATCCTGCAGTTAATGCTGACCAGCACCATGGCAACTGAGTGTCTACCAGCCTGGGATTTGCCAGTTGCTTGGTTCTGATTTTTAGCGTACATCCGTTCACCAAAATGTTCTCGCGAGAATGAGACTGTCTCGTTCGGATTTAGATTCTGTTTGTTCTGTTAATTAGGGAGATCCAGGACCAGTTGGGCCAGAGGGACTGGCCGGTGAGCCAGGATCCCCAGGACCCCCAGGACCCCCAGGAATAGGAGTTCCAGGAAAACCGGTGAGTGTCCCAACAGTTCCCTGTTGCAGGCTAGACAGCAGAAGGAGTAAGCAAGGGAGTGCAGCCCACAGTGTTACTGCAGCACAGGATGACAAGGTCAAGCTGGGCGAGGAGCCTAGACCGCCCTCAGTGTGACCATCCCCTTCCCTGCGTTTCCCAGTGGAGTAATCTTCCTTTCATTGAGGTGCAGTATATTCCCTGAAGGCATGATAGTCAGTTAGAACCAGAAACATGTGGTGATCGCACTCTGGGTGAGGATCACACATTCCTCCTCATCACACATCACCTTCCTCCTCCCCCTCACTGCACCATCCCCCACCCCTCACCATCCCCCACCCCTCACCATACCATCCCCCACCCCTCACCATACCATCCCCCACCCCTCACCATCCCCCACCCCTCACCATCACCCACCCCTCACCATCACCCACCCCTCACCATTCCCCACCCCTCACCATCCCCCACCCCTCACTATCCCCCACCCCTCACCATACCATCCCCCAACCCTCACCATCCTCCACCCCTCATCATACCATCCCCCCTCTAACTCACCATCCCCTTCCCCTCCCCCTTGCCATTCCCATCTTCACTCCCTCTCCGCACCGTACTGTCACCTTCTAACTCCCCTTCACCGCACCATCCCCCTCACCTTCGTCCTCCCCCTCCCCATCATTCTCCCCCTCCCCTCCTCTCTTGCCTGTCAGTCACACAGCCTTTTTCCCATTTCCAGTATATCTTAGAAACTAATCAATTAAAGTGTTGAAAGAAAATGTAAATGTAAAGTATCATTTTGTTTCCTGTCTCTGTGATCCTTCTCCTGGGTGTTGCTCACAGCAATGTGCTGGAAATTAATCTTCAATTCCCGGCAACCCAGGACAATCCTGGAGATTTGGAAACTATACCTCCCTCCCTGCTTTGTTTACTCTTCCCATCGGGCTCCCTGATTCCAGTTTCCTGAAAGGTTATACCTGAAACATATAGTGTTTTTCTCTGTTCCCCTGGATCTTGTGTATTTCCAGTGTTTTCTGTTGTTGTAGCTGTAAGTTTTGCCTCTTTGCTGATCTCTGCTCCTCTGTGTTCAAAAGGGCATCGAGCTCGATCTCCTTTGTTTATTCCTATCGCCCTGTTACAAACAGCTTGATCATCTCTGGTTAGTACAGTTCTAACGTTTACTTTTATTTCCGAAAGGGAAAACCCGGAGGCCCACCTGGACCAAAAGGAGACAGGGTAAGTTCTTTTCAGAAATAGGCCTTCTCCAGCTCAAACCTCCTGACCAGGAAGTGCTGCTCAGTCCCTCCATTTTAAGCCACTCAAGTCCTGGCTAATCTCAACCTCATGTCCCTTGATCATTGCTGCTGGATACTCCCCCTTCACTGCCCTGGTCTATGTCACTAGTTAGCTGTTGCAAATGGGTAAATTCAATCTTACAGGAGTGCTGCAGTCTCCAGGAATGAAAGATTAATCACCCAGACAATGCTGCAAGCAGTTGGGGAGTAAAATCACTGAGGCATTAAAACACAACTGTGTGTTTTTGTTTTCTTTGAACAGTTTCTAGGGTCGGGTGCTGCTCAGGGCCCAGTATTTACAGAGAGGCGAGGAGGATGCATGGGCGGGCAAAACACACCAGGGAACTGTCAAATTGACAGACTGGCCGACTGCTGGGCAGGAAGCCACAACCAGGACCCTTAGAGACAGCCCTGGGTAATCTGGGAGGGGTGTAGACCAGAGATCAAGGCCTTGAGGAGTGGTGGGGAGTTGGTCGTGATCACAGTCAGGAATGAGCAACCGAGAGAGCAAATCTGCGGTTGACAGAGGGGATACCAAATGCTTCCTTGAGGGGCTGGTAGGGTGGGGTGGGGTGGGGGGGTGCAGTTCTGCTCTTCCTGCACACCAGGAATTCTGGGAAAAGTATTACCCTGTGAAGCCAACAGCTTCTGCCTCCATTTCACTCTCAGGTTTCCCTGAGCCCTGGGAAGCCCAGCCAGCGTCAAATTTAAATCAGGCTCCCAGATGGACTGTGGGGGGCCCTATTTAAATATGTTAATGAGGCACCCTGCCTCTCCACAGGAGGATACACATATGGCAGGAAACTCATGCTGATTTGGGAGGGGGCACGTTAATAAGAAGACTTGCATTTATATCGCGCCTTTCATGACCAGAGGACGTGCCAAAGTGCTTTACAGACAATGAAGTACTTTTAAAGTGCAGTCACTGTTGTAAGAAACGTGGCAGCCATTTTGCGCACAGCGAGCTCCCACAAACAGCAATATGATAATGATCCGATAATCTGTTTAGTGATGTTGATTGAGGGATAAATATTGGCCAGGAATCTGGGCAGAACTCCCCTGCATTTCTTCATAATAGTGCTATGGGTTCTTTTACATCCACTTGAGAGGGCAGATAGAGGCTCAGGTTAACGGCTCATCCAAAAGACAGTACCTGTGACAGTGCAGCACTCCCTCAGTACTGCACTGGAGTGTCAGCCTTGATGTTGGTGTTCAAGTCTCTGGAGTGGGACTTGAACCACAACCTTCTGCCCCACTGGTGAGAATGCCACCAACTGAACCATGGCTGAGACTTTCTCTATTTTTGTTAATGGCCCCCACCCTCTCCCAACTTTTGTGGGGGCGTGAATATTGAGCTCAGTGTCTCAGTAAAGTCACCGTCCAATGCTTAAGTGTTTGCTTCAGTTACACAGAACCGAAATGACATGTCGAATGGTGCTCCTGGTATCTGACTATTACTACCATTTACAAGTAACAGTTTGAGTTATGAATTGCTCGACCCTGAAGGGTTGGGTCTTGGAACTTGTCTGCAAGCTAGTTCCTGGAAATCTGCAATAAAAACAGAAAATACTGGAAATACTCAGCAGGTCAGTCAGCATCTGTGGAGACGTTTCAGATTGATGATCTTTCATCAGAACCGGAGAAAGATTATCAACATGATATTTTAACCCTACCTTTCTCTCGCCATCGATGCTGCCTGACCTGCTGAGTATTTACAGCATTTAAAGTTTAATTCACTGTTCTAAATCTGAATTGGAACCTCGTTGTTAAATTTACATTGCTCCCCCTTCTCCTTCCCAACACTGCTTCTGTTGGACTCTTCCATCCAGTGGGTCGAACAGTAGAAGGAGATTCCACCAATCTTTAGGGAAGGGGGAACTGATTTAAAATGTTGTTGGATTATCATGAAATGTGGGGGCTGGACAAGGTGAGCTGAAGGATGAGGTCATAGGTCAAGTGATTCTGACCTCTTTGTGGTTAAACAGCAGCAAGCAGCTCCTGACGGGGCATTTTGTCTTCAGTGCCTTCACCTGTCCTTGTGTTCTGTAGGGAGACGACGGCGATCCTGGCCAGGACGGCATCCGGGGAAAACCTGTGAGTATCACTTTTGCGTGGCTTTGAAGGAGAAGTTATTTTTGCCCACTGATTCCAGCAGTCAGGTGCATTTCAGGATCAACTCAACTCCTAATGGGTGTGAACACACCAGCGAATTGTTTAATCCTGCAATCCGAATCTTAGTCAGAGTGGCCAAGGGGCTAGCAAGTGAGAAAGAGTTTGCAGTAAGTGATTTCATGTAACATCACCAATTAAAGCCCAAAATTGGGGCTGTGCAGAGGGAGCTTTATATTTATAGGGAAAAGATAGCAAAATGTAATTACATTACAGGGCTCCAGCTGAAGCTGGCTTTTCTCTATGCTGTAATTTAGCTTTATTATCTTTCCAATATTTAGTTCAGTGTAAACGAGCTTTACTCTGTACCTAAGCTGTTTTTTTAAAATTTATTTATTTATTTTTTTATTTTTTTTTGTATCTAACTCCGTGCTGTACCTGTCCTGGGAATGTTTGATGTGGACAGTGTAGAGGGAACTTTACTCTGTATCTAACCCCGTGCTGTACCTGTCCTGGGAGTGTTTTATGGGGACAGTGTAGAGGGACATTTACTCTATATCTAACCTGTGCTATACCTGTCTAGGGAGCATTTGATGGGACAGTGTAGAGGGACATTTACTCTGTATCTAACTCATTCTGTACTTGCCTTGGGAGTGTTTGATGGGACAGTGTAGAGGGACATTTACTCTGTATCTAACTCATTCTGTACTTGCCTTGGGAGTGTTTGATGGGACAGTGTAGAGGGAGCTTTAAGTTCCTGCTTTATTTTAATGAATGAAAGCAACTTGTCAAAACAGATACCTCAACCAGTTCCATCACTGTGGTCTGGAGTATAATAGGTTGATTGCTGATATCAATGCTTAACACAAATAGCTCTTCAATAAATAACTTTTGAGAACTTGTGGGACTTCAGTCAAGTTGAACAAGTGAGTTCCCACCCACACCCATTCTTCCACCACCCCAGCCCCCCAGTGAACAAGAGAGCCAGTCGGAGCTCTCTCTCTGCTCCCTAACAAGGGTTACCCCTGCCCTGGCCGACTGGTGTTCCTGCTTCAGTGTCAAGAATTACACAGGGCCCTTAAATCTGGCGTTTACAATCAGCATTTTTCTGTAAGTCTTAAAGTAATGTTGAGTGAAAAGTCTAGGCCTTAGCATGTGTATATTATGTGACCACGTTACCCGCCCCCCATCCACCCACCACCACTCCCTCTGGTGGTCTGTCCTGCTGGTGAGACAGTACATACCCAGGGATGGTGATGGAGGAGTCTGGGACATTGGCTCATAGATATGTTTTCATGAGTTTGACCATGTCAGGCTGTTGCTCAACTCATCAGTGGGGCAAAGCTGCCCACTTTAACTCTGGTCCCCATCAGGGTGCCTTTGTGGGATTGCTCAAGTTTTGTCCCCATACAGTGCCTGGGCCATTGGCATTTCAGTTGTTCTGTTTTGTAGCAATTATATTTAACAATTGAGTGGTTTCTACGGTCACATCAGAGGGCATTATGAATTCAACATGTAATGTGGAACTGGAGTTACATTTAATATAGAATCATAGGATGGTTACCACACAGAAGGAGGCCAATTGGCCCATCATATCTGTACTGGCTCTCTGAAGGAACAATTTACCTAGTGCCACTCCCCCGCCTTCTCCCCGCAGCCCTGCACATTCTTCCTTTTCAAATAACAATCCAATTCCCTCTTGAATGCATCAATTGAACTTGCCTCCACCATCCTGTCAGGCAGTGCATTCCAGGTCCTGACCACTCACTGCATGAAAAAGTTTGTCCATATGTCATTATTGCTTCTTTTGCTGATTGCCTTAAATCTGTGTCCTCTGGTTCGCAACGCTTCCACCAATGGGAACAGTTTCTATCTACTCTGTCCAGACCCCTCATGATTTTGAATAACCCTGTCAAATCTCATCTCAACCTTCTCTTCTCCAAGGAAAACTGTCCCAACTTCTCCAATCTATCGACATAACTAAAATTCCTTATCACTGGAACCATTCTCGTGAATCTTTTCTGCCCCCTTTCTAACACCTTCATATCCTTCCTAAAGTGCAGTGCCGAGAATTGGACTCAGTATTCCAGTTGAGGCCGAACCAGTGTTTTATACAAGTTCAACATAACTTCCTTGCTTTTGTACTCTATGCCCCTATTAATAAAGCCTGGGATGCTGTAGGTTTTATTAACTGCTCTCTCTACCTGTCCTGCCACCTTCAATGATTTGTGCACATATACACCTTGGTCCCTCTGCTCCTGCACCTCCTTTAGAATTGTAGCCTTTATTCTATATTGTCTTTCCATGTTCTTCCTACCAAAATGAATCACTTCACATTTCTCTGCATTGAACTTCATCTGCCACCTGTCCGCCCATTCCACCAACTTGTCTATGTCCTTTTGAAGGTCTACACTATCCTCCTCACAGTTCACAATGCTTCCAAGTTTCATATCGCCCGCATATTTTGAAATTGTGCCCTGTACACCAAGGTCTAGATCATTAATATATATCAGGAAAAGCAAGGGTCCCAACACTGATCCCTGGGAAACTCCACTACAAACCTTCCTCCAGCTCAAAAAACATCCATTCACCACTATTAGTTTCCTGTCACTCAACCAATTCCGTACCCGTGTTGCTACTGTCCCTTTTATTCCATGAGCTATAACTTTGCTCAAAGTTCTGTCGTGTGGTATTGTATCAAACGCCTTTTGAAAGTCCAAGTATTTGAATGTCCATCAACTGCATTGCCCTCATCAAACCTCTCTATTACCTCTTCAAAAAACTCCACCCTAACTTATCCTCCATTTCACCAACCTATGCCCTTTTGAAGATCTACACCATCCTCACAGTTTGCTATCCTTCCAAGTTTTGCATTGCCTACAAACTTTGAAATTGTGCCCCGTACACCAAGGTCTAAGTCATTCATACATATCAGGAAGAGCAGGAGTCTGAACACTGGCCCCTGGGATCTCCACTACAAACCTTACTCCAGTCCAAAAAACATCCATTAACCACCGCTCTCTGTTTTCTGTCACTCAGCCAATTCTTGTTGCTACTGTCCCTTTTATTCCATGAAATCTAACTTTGCTCACAAGTCTGTTGTGCGGCACTGTATCAAACACCTTTTGAAATTCCATGTACACCATATCAACAACATCACATCAACAATACCCTTACCAACCCTTTCTGTTAACTCTTCAAAATACTCCAGCAAGATAGTTAAACATGATTTGCCCTGCACAAATGCATGCTGGCTTTCCTTAATTAACTCGCATTTGTTCAAGTGGCTATTAATTTTGTCCCGAATTATCGTTTCTAGAAGTTTCCCCACCACTGAGTTTAAATTGACTGACCTGTAGCTGTTGGGCTTCCTTTACACCCTTTTTTGAACAAGGGTGTTACATTTGAGATTCTCCAGTCCTCTGAGTCAAAGGAAGATTGGAAAATTATGGCCAGTGTCTCTACAACTTCCACTTTCACTTTCCTCAGTATCTTTGGATGCATCTCATCCGGTCCTGGTGTCTTATCAACTTTAAGTACAGACAACATATCCAATACCACCTCCTTGTCAATTTTAAACCCTTCAGATGTCTAAACTACCTCTTCTTTCACCGTAATTTGTGTAGCATCATCTTCCTTAGTAAAGACAAATGCAAAGTATTTATTTAATACCTCAACCATGCTCTCTGCCTCCATGTGTAAATGCCCTTTTGGTCCCTAATCAGCCCCACTCCTCCTTTTACCATCCTTTTACTATTTATATGCCTATAGAAGACTTTTGAATTCCCTTGTATGTTAACTGCCAGTGTCTTCTCATACCCTGTCTTTGCTTCTCTTATTTGCTTTGTCAATTCCCATGTGAACCTTCTATATTCAGCCTGGTTCTTGGTTGTATTATCCACCTGGCATCTGTCATAAGTATTCTTTTTCTTCTTTATCTTAATCTCTATCTCTTTTGTCATGCAGGGAGCTCTGGATTTCTTTGCCCTACCTTTCCCCTTTGTGGACTATGCCTTGACCTTGCCTGAACTATCTCTTTTTTAAAGGCAGCGCATTGTTCAGTTACCGTTTTGCCTGCCGACCTTTGATTCCAGTTTATCTAGATTAGATCCATTCTTACCCCATTGACGTTGGCTTTCCCCAGTTAATTATTCTTACTTTGGATTGTTCCGTGTCCTTTCCCATAGCCATCCTAAACCTTATGATACAATGATCACTGTCCCCTAAATGCTCTCCTACTGACACTTGATCCACTTGGCCCACCTCATTCCCAAGAACCAGGACTAGCAGTGCCTCCTTTCTCATTGAACTGGAAACATACTGCGATAGAAAATTCTCCTGAACACCCTCTGGAAACTCTTGCCCCTCTCTGCCCTTTACACTACCACTATCCCACTCTAAATTTGGATAAAGTCCCCCATTATAACTACTCTATAATTCTTGTACCTTTCTGTAATTTCCTTGCAAATTTGTTCCTCTGCATCTTTCCCACTAGTTGGTGGCCGAAAGACAACACCGTGCAATGTAATTACAGCTTTTTTTCTTCCTTAGCTCTAGCCAAATAGAATCTGTCCTTGACCCCTCTGGGACATTCTCTCTCTACAGTACTGCAATACTCTCATTAATAAATACTGCCACACTCCTCCTTTTGTTAAGACCTTGTATCTAGGAGTATCTAATACCCAGTCCTGCCCTTCTTTGAGCCAGGTCTCAAAGGAATCCATGAATTAGTTGAAGTTATAGCTTCAACATCATATTTCCACATGGCTATCTGTGCCTGCAGCTTCCCAATCTTATTTACCACACTCTCTACATCCACATACATGCACAGTAAACCTAATTTGGACGTTATTACTTTCATCTTACACTAACCTCACTTAATGCCTTACTATTACCTACTCTGGTGCTATTTGTCTCTCCCATTATTCAGTGCACCTTGGTATTCTTCTCTAGTATTATCTCCTGGTTCCCACAGCCCTGTCCCTGCCAAATTAGAGTAAACCCTCCCCAATAGCACTAGTAAATTGCCCCGCAAGGAAATTGGTCCTGGCTCTGTTTAGGTGCAACCCATCTGGCCTGTACAGGTCCCATCTCCCCCAGAGCTGCACCCACTGTCCCAGGAATCTAAAGCCCTCCATCCTGCACCTTCTTTCCAGCCACAGATTCATCTGCTTTATCCTCCTATTTTTACACTCACTTGCACATGGTACAGGGAGTAATCCAGAGATTACTACTTTAGAGGTCCTGCTTGCTCATTCCCGATTTAGCTCTCTAAATTCTGACTGCCGGACCACATCCCTCTTTCTGCCTATGTCATTGATACCAATGTGGACCATGACTGCTAGCTGTTCACCCTCCTCCCTCAGGATGTAGGCCAGACCAGGACAGGCATCGTGAATTAGTTGGACTTTTTATGGATGTTTTTGCTGGTACCAGCCCACAAATTATCAGATTTATTGGCTTCAATTTCACAATTTTCCCTGGTGAGATTTGAACTCATGACCTCAGGGTTGCTAGTCCAGCACCATAACTGTACTCACTGTCTGTCAGTGCAGTATAATGTACAGAGCTGCTGGCAGTGTGTCCTGCAGCAATCTGACTAAGTAATTCTGTATACGCAATATTATAAAATGATTTGATTTATGGATCTGATCACTGTTATTGCTTCTGACAGTAGGAAACGGATGTTGCTGTTTGTAATTAAAGTTTCATCAGCTCCTCTGACACTCTGAGATTCATCAAATCATGGCCTTTTTTTCCCCACATTTTAGGGTAAAGCTGGATTGTCGGGGCCAAAGGGAGAAAAGGTGAGTCACTGCGACTCTAAGCAGCTGACAGCTTCAGCTGTAATTCCGCCAGTTCCTGTCGATGTAGAATTGGTCACCATGAGGTAGAATCAGCCCAGCCTGAAGAACATAAAATGATTGAGCAAAGCTCCACTCATAGCTGACTCAATAAATATACAGCCCAGTGCATTACAGAGCAGAGAGGCTCCAGGATTTATCTGGGGCCTGAGCTGACCATGCTCATCTCAGCCTGGTGTGGATTTGGAGCTGTTACAGCAGGTTCTCAGTGTCTCTGGGCTATGAAGGGGACATTCTGGGTGGTGGTGGTGGGGTGGGGGTCCTGTTCCTGATCCTGAATCACTGACTCCTGCTGGAAGTGTATGTACTTGGGTTTGTGTGAAGAATCCTGCTCAGCTAGAGTGACCCTTAGGGTCAAGCAGCTTACCAGTAATCACTGTCGACGCTGATAAAAACTAATCACTTGGGTGAGATATAGAACTTGGATTTGGTGGGTATAAAATTAGGAGGAAAACCACTTTTAGGATAAAAAAATAAGGCCACTAGGCCCAGAAAGCTTTCACCATTCTGGCTGATCACAGTCCCAAATTCTCACCATATCCTTCAGTGCCTTATCTCTCTAGAATTTTATCCAGATCCCTCTTGAACCCATTTTCCTCAATGAGATGGGGATTGCATTCGAATCCAGAAAGCCACTTGGTGAGGGATAGAACTGGATCCATCTTTGCACACTTTTAGCTTTTTTTCTAGAGTTACACATTATAAGCATACACCTCCTAATCTAACAACCACAGTTTCAGTCTATGTCTATTAAAAGGGGCTCAAATGAATTACCAGTTTGTGTATATGCAAGACCACCACTTGCACACAATTAAACACAATTAATATACAATTAATTGGTTGTTCCCCAGCCTTCCACTAGGGGTCACATGTAAATATGCCCCCGCCCCATCAAGGATCATGTGTAAATATGGCCCCTGCTATTGGTATGGGCTTCTGCTAAGGGTCATGTGCAAATATGAGGCCCCAGTAGAGGTCACACGTAAATTCAGCCCCCCCTCCCCCACCATCACCAAGGGTGACGTGCAAATATGGGGCCACATTAAGGGTCATGTGTAAATGTGGAACCCCTGGTAAAACATGGTTGTGTTTTAATGGATTGAGAGAGGGGGGATTGTGTGGGGAGAAGGATAGGATGTTGGGGGAAGCAGGAGGAGGGTAAAAGGGTTCTGAATACACTTGGTTCCCCAGGGCCAAAAGAATTCTTAGTCAGACTCTGTTTGTTCGTACTTTTCCTCGCAACTTATTCCGTGCATCCAGCGCCCACTCAGCAAAGATGTCCCACCATCTTCCCTCGACACTCTGAATTTCCAACTTTTGAACTCATCACTTCTGGAATGTGAGCTGTTCAGCACAATTTCTTAATTTTCTTTACTGGTTTTGAAGAGCTGAGATTTCTGAAGCTGATTTGCAGTCCGCTGGTAATGAAGCCCATGTTATTGTCCACAGGGAGATCAATGCGGGGTTTGTCCTACACACCTGGAGGGAGGTGGAGGTGATGCTAAACTCACAGGAAGCCACAGTAAAGGAGCGGAGCCTGGAGAGGCTGGGAAACCGGTGAGTGTTGGTCCCTGGATCTGGGAGTGCACTTGTCAGAGGATGGGAGTTCTTACAAGTTACTCCACAAAATAGTAGTCTACATACCATTGAATGTAGATGTTCACAGAATTATTAAGAATTTTGGTAATACTTATTATTGACAATAACTAAACATCGAACCCGGGTCACAGCTCCAGGGACCCGGGTTCGATTCCTGGTACTGCCTGTGTGGAGTTTGCAAGTTCTCCCTGTGTCTGCGTGGGTTTTCTCCGGGTGCTCCGGTTTCCTCCCACAAGCCAAAAGACTTGCAGGTTGATAGGTAAATTGCCCCTAGTATAGGTAGGTGGTAGGGAAATATAGGAACAGGTGGGGATGTTTGGTAGGAATATGGGATTAGTGTAGGATTAGTATAAATGGGTGGTTGATGTTCGGCACAGACTCGGTGGGCCGAAGGGCCTGTTTCAGTGCTGTATCTCTAATCTAATCCAATTAACAGAAACATGACAAAACCTTGCAAGTTTTAGCCAGGAAATCCAAAACATGTTAACGTTCCAAATGCAAAGCAGGCTCGGAGGGCCGAGTGGCCTACTCCTGCTCCTAATTCTTATGGTCGTATAATGTACTTGTTGATCAAATGTTTGAATTCCAACATATTGGCCAGCACAGACACGATGGGCCAAGTGGTCTCTTTCTGTGCCTTAAACTTTCTATGATTCTATGTCCACTCTTTGTATCCATTTTCACAACCAGATTCTGACAATCAATATGTTCCACAACATTATCTGAAGCTAGTTATCATTCAACACGGATTTGCTTGTCATGTCCTTGTAGCCATTGATTGTACTCCTAACTTGGCTCACACTCTCTAACTTTTCAGATCGATAGTCTTTCTCAGGCAAGTGCTTCTGCAAGGCTCTTTTAAAAAAGGGAGCATTCCTGCCTGTTCTGTGTCTGATAACTTTAGTTTTAACAAGTTATTTTCCTTTATCAATACCCTGCTTCTGAAAAGGATGATGTATTTGCAAATATATCCTCCGGCAAAACTTATCAACTAATTACTGGAATGTCTTTTAATTGGGTTTACTGTTCAAACTAACAATTACCCTTCATTGAATTCTGTGTTAATAAAGTAAAACAAACTTGTTTTATGATTACACTTTCATTCCTTTAACAGAAACTCACTTAATGGACAAAGGCTGAAAGTTAATATTCCTACAATATAAAAGACGGTTGATTTAACCCTTCCTTTACGCACTCTATTTCAAATGCTTCTCGTCTCTCACATCCTCCTCCAGTTAAAGGGGCAGGATGGCCAGACAGTACTAGTCTGTGATTGGCAGTCTGTGCTGTAGCTAGGTTGGAAGTTACTGTCCCTTCTGTGCCCCTCTGCTGATGATGAAAGATCACTTGTACCAAGAGGTGTAAGGTCACTAAAGGTTCAAACACTCAGAGCGAAGGATGACAGGTGTGAGCGACGGGATGAAGAGCCCTGGGCTCCCTCGACTTATTTTGGAAATAAAAAAAAAACAGAGTTGGATGTTGGGCAGCCATTCAACTCACCTAACTGAAGGCATGCAGTCTGAGTGGATAGGGAATGCAAAGACTGTACGTCAGATGTGTCAGAGGTCTCGCTCTCTGTCCCTCTGTCTCTGTCTTTCTCTCCTAATCTCTGTTTCTCTCTCTCTCTCTCTCTCTCTGTTTGTCTCTCTGTCTCTATCCCTCACTGCCTCTCTCTCTTTCTCTGTTTCTCTCTCTCTCTATTTGTGTCTCTGCAGGCCAGTGACAGAGCAGGGGAGGACCTGAGCCCCTGGCTGCTGAAGCTGAGGTGGTTTGGCAGGAGGTGGTCACAGGGTGGATTGTCCTCTGTACCAGTTCATTTCTCCATCCCAGTGAGCCAAACTGCAGCATTGCTGGGAGAAGTTGGAGAGAGGCCAGAGGCAGCAGTAGGCCAGCAGTGGCTTTGGATGTTGCGGCCCCAAGCTGCATGTGGGCAGCAGGAGTTCTTACAGCAGACAACACCCCACATCTGGCTCTCAGCTGACCCAGAGCTTGCAAAGATAGCTCCACACAGTTATTGCCAGGTCTGTGCGACAATTCCTGAAAATGTAGGTGACATCTTGGCATAATGGGCCATTAGGCTTTGCTGGGTGACAATCTCCCTGTCTGCTATACCATATGAAGCAAGACATGCGATGATTCATGGCTGATTAGGGATGTTGTAACTCTTTTTGCTGTGTTTTTTGTTGTTCCTGCTGTTGCTGTCACTGTTCTCAATGGCCCAACATGGTTTTATGAAAGGGAAATTGTGTTTGGTAAATCTATAACGAGTAAGATAGATAAGGGGGAACCGTGGATGGAGTTTATTTGGATTTTCAAAAAACATTTCATAAGGTGCCACGCATGAAATTATTACACAAAATTAGGATCATTGGAATTGGGGGTAATATATTAGCATGTATTGAGGATTGGTTAACAGCAGAAAACAGAATAGGAATAAACGGGACATTTTTGGGTTGCTGGGCTGTAACTAGTGGGGTACCACAAGAATCGGTGCTTGGGCTTCAGCTATTTACATTCTATGTTACTGACTTAGATGAGGGAACCATGTGTAATGTATCCAAGTTTGCTGATGATACAAAGTTAGGCGGGAAAGTAAGCTGCAAGGAGGACGCAAAGAGGCTTCAATGTAATATAGACAGGTTAAGTGATTTGGCAAGAGCTTGGCAGATGGAATGTAATGTGGAGAAATGTGAAGTTATCCACTTTAGAAGTAAAAATAAAAATGCAGTATATTTTTAAACCGTGAGAGACTGGGAAATTTTTGCATTCAGGGGGACCTGGGTGTCCCTGAACATGAATCACTGACAGTTAACATGCAGGTACAGCACCAATTAGGAAAGCAAATGGTATGTTAGCCTTCATTAGAAAAAGATTAGAGTATGGGCCTCAGTGAGACCACACTGTGTATAGGATATGTTTACCTTAGAGGGAATGCAACAAAGTTTCACTAAACTGATTTGTGGGAATGAGGGGGTTGTCTACGAGCAGAGATTGAGTAGACTAGACCTTTACTCTCAAAGGTTTAGAAGAATGAGAGGTGATCTAATTGAAACATAAAATTCTTAGGGGACTTGATCAGGCAGATGCTGGGAGGATAATTCTCCTTGCTGGGGAGTCTAGAATCGGGATCACAGTCTCAGAAAAAGGGTCAGCCATTTAGGACTGAGATGAGGAGAAACTTCTTCACTCAAAAGGCTTTAGATCTTTGGAATTCTCTACCCCAGAGGGCTATTAATGCTCATTCATTGAGTATATTCAAGATAGATGTCAATATATTTCTGGATACTAAGGGAATTAAGGGATCTGGAGATTAAGGGATATTGCGGGAAGGTGAAATTGAGGTAGAAGATCAGCCATAATTTTATTGAATGGTGGAGCAGGCTTGAAGGGCTGAATGGCCGACTCCTGCTATTTCCTATGTTCTCATGACCCTTTAAACTGACTGCTCTGTACCTGTTGATTGCCCAGCAGCCATAGATATTACTCACAGAGAAGTGACCTGGACGTGTAATAAACACAAAGGTCAGAAAAGGATATGGGAGGTATCATAATGGCCCTCCAATTGCATATCATAAAGTAATTCTGGATTGAAGGAAGAAGCTGCCTCCTTCTGCATTCAGGCCCATTGAAAATGCATGTGCAGAATAATCACATATTAACAGTAGACTCCATTTTACAATGGTCCAGGAAGCAAAAGATGGTTTGGAGTACACCTTGTCTATGCAGTTGTTTGATTAGATGTGGAAAAAACAAACCTGGAATCTTTATCCCTAGGTCAGGAGATTCAGGTAGAAGATCAGACATAATTGAATTAAATGGTGGAGAAGGTTTGAAAGGCCAAATAGTCGACACCTGCTCCTATTTCTCACGTAATTATGACCCTTTAAACTTATTGCACTGTACTGTTGAGTGCCCAGTAAATTGTTCTATTAAATATGAAAAACTCTAAACCCATCATCGTGAATCCTTTACTCAGTCTGAAGTTGACATATCTACCTGTATTTCACATCACACTCTGCACAGTGGGAGTGAATGCAATAGGGTTTGGTCAATAGGATTCGATACATTGGAATTGAATGGGAAGGGGTTTGTTCAATAGATTTCTATATGGTGGAAGTGAATGGGAAGGAGTTTGGTCAATGTGATTCTATACGGTGGAAATGAATGGGAAGGGGTTTGGTCACTGTGATTCTATACAGTGGAAATGAATGGCAAGGGGTTTGGTCAATGTCATTCTACACAGTGGAAGGAAATAGGAAGGGGGATGGTCAATAGAATTCTATACAGAGAAAGTGAATGGGAAGGGGTTTGGTCAACGTCATTCCATACAGTGGAAGTGAATGGGAAGGTGTTTGGTCTATAGGATTCCATACATTGGAAGTGAATGGGAAGGGGTTTGGTCAATGTGATTCTATGCAGTGGAAGTGAATGGGAAGGGGTTTGGTCAATAGGATTCTACACAGTGGAAGGAAATAGGAAGGGGGATGGTCAATAGAATTCTATACAGAGAAAGTGAATGGGAAGGGGTTTGGTCAACGTCATTCCATACAGTGGAAGTGAATGGGAAGGTGTTTGGTCTATAGGATTCCATACATTGGAAGTGAATGGGAAGGGGTTTGGTCAATGTGATTCTATACAATGCAAGTGATTGGGAAGGGGTTTGTTCAATAGATTTCTAAATGGTGGAAGTGAATGGGAAGGGGTTTGGTCAATGTGATTCTATGCAGTGGAAGTGAATGGGAAGGGGTTTGGTCAATAGGATTCTACACAGTGGACGGAAATAGGAAGGGGGATGGTCAATAGAATTCTATACAGAGAAAGTGAATGGGAAGGGGTTTGGTCAATGCCATTCCATACAGTGGAAGTGAATGGGAAGGTGTTTGGTCAATAGGATTCCATACATTGGAAGTGAATGGGAAGGGGTTTGGTCAATGTGATTCTATACAATGCAAGTGATTGGGAAGGGGTTTGTTCAATAGATTTCTAAATGGTGGAAGTGAATGGGAAGGGGTTTGGTCAATGTGATTCTATGCAGTGGAAGTGAATGGGATGGGGTTTGGTCAATGTCATTCTACACAGTGGAAGTGAATGGGAAGGGGTTTGGTCAATGTGATTCTATACAGTGGAAATGAATGGGAAGGGGTTTGGTCTCTGTGATTCTACACACTGGAAGTGAATGGGAAGGGGTTTGGTCAATAGGATTCTACACAGTGGAAGTGAATGGGAAGGGGTTTGGTCAATAGGATTCTATACAGTGGAAGTGAAGGGAAGGGGTTTGGTCAATGTGATTCGACACAGTGGAAGTGAATGGGAAGGGGTTTGGTCAATGTGATACTATACAGTGGCAGTAAATGGGAAGGGGTATGGTCAATAGGATTCTATACAGTGGAACTGAATGCAAAGGGGTTTGGTCAATAGGATTCTATGCAGTGGAAGTGAATGGGATTGGGTTTGGTTAATGTGATTCTAAACAGTGGAAGTGAATGGGAAGGGGTTCGGACAATAGATTTCTATACAGTGGATGTGAATGGGAAGGGGTTTGGTCAATGTGATTCTTTACAGTGGAAGTGAATGGGAAGGGGTTTGGTCAATGTGATTCTATACAGTGGAAGTGAATGGGAAGGGGTTTGGTCAATGTGATTCTATACAGTGGAAATGAATGGGAAGGGGTTTGGTCAATGGATTTCTATACAGTGGAAGTGAATGGGAAGGGGTTTGGTCAATGTGATTCTACACAGTGGAAGTGAATGGGAAGGGGTTTGGTCAATGTGATTCTACAAAGTGGAAGTGAATGGGAAGCGGATTGATCAGTGTAATTCTATACATTGGAAGTGAATGGGAAGGGGTTTGGTCAATAGACTTCCATACATTGGAAGTGAATGGGAAGGGGTTTGGTCAATGTGATTCGATGCAGTTGAATTGAATGGGAAGGGGTATGGTCAATCTTCGACTGCAGAGTGGAAGTGAATGGGAAGGGGTTTCGGCAATGTGATTCTACACATTGGATGTGAATGGGAAGGGGTTTGGTCAATAGGAATCTATACAGTGGAAGTGAATGGGAAGGGGTTTGGTCAATGTGATTCTATACAGTGGAACTGAATACGAAGGGGTTTGGTCAATGTGATTCTGCACAGTGGAAGTGAATGGGAAGGGGATTGGTCAATGTGATTCTATACAGTGGAAGTGAATGGGAAGGGGTTTGGTCAATGTGATTCTATACAGTGGAACTGAATACGAAGGGGTTTGGTCAATGTGATTCTGCACAGTGGAAGTGAATGGGAAGGGGTTTGGTCAATGTGATTCGAGACAGCGGATGTGAATGGGAAGGGATTTGGTCAATGTGATTCTACACATTGGATGTGAATGGGAAGGGGCTTGGTCAATAGGATTCTACACAGTGAAAGTGAATGGGAAAGGGTTTGGTCAATGTGATTCTACACAGTGGAAGTGAATGGGAAGGGGTATGGTCAATGTGATTCGATACAGTGGAAGTGAATGGGAAGGGGTATGGTCAATGTGATTCGATACAGTGGAAGTGAATGGGATGGGGCTTGGTCAGTGTGATTCGAGACAGCGGATGTGAATGGTAAGGGATTTGGTCAATGTGATTCTACACATTGGATGTGAATGGGAAGGGGCTTGGTCAATAGGATTCTACACAGTGAAAGTGAATGGGAAGGGGTTTGGTCAACGTGATTCTATACAGTGGAAGTGAATGGGAAGGGGTTTGGTCAATGTGATTCTATACAGTGGAAATGAATAGGAAGGGGTTTGGTCAATGGATTTCTATACAGTGGAAGTGAATGGGAAGGGGTTTGGTCAATGTGATTCTATGTAGTGGTAGTGAATGGGAAGGGGTTTGGTCACTGTGATTCTACACAGTGCAAGTGATTTGGGAAGGGGTTTGGTCAATGTGATTCTACACAGTGGAAGTGAATGGGAAGCGGTTTGATCAGTGTGATTCTATACATTGGAAGTGAATGGGAAGGGGTTTGGTCAATAGATTTCCATACATTGGAAGTGAATGGGAAGGGGTTTGGTCAATGTGATTCTATGTAGTGGTAGTGAATGGGAAGGGGTTTGGTCACTGTGATTCTACACAGTGCAAGTGAATGGGAAGGGGTTTGGTCAATGTGATTCTATGCAGTTGAAGTGAATGGGAAGGGGTTTGGTCAATGTGATTCTATGCAGTTGAAGTGAATGGGAAGGGGTTTGGTCAATGTGAGTCCACAGAGTGGAAGTGAATGGGAAGGGGTTTCGTCAATGTGATTCTACACATTGGATGTGAATGGGAAGAGTTTTGGTCAATAGGATTCTATACAGTGGAAGTGAATGGGAAGTGGTTTGGTCAATGTGATTATATACAGTGGAACTGAATACGAAGGGGTTCGGTCAATGTGATTCTACACATTGGATGTGAATGGGAAGGTGCTTGGTCAATAGGATTCGACAAAGTGAAAGTGAATGGGAAGGAGTTTGGTCAATAGATTTCTGTACAGTGGAAGTGAATGGGAAGGAGTTTGGTCAATGTGATTCTATCGAGTGGAAGTGAATGGGAAGGGGTTTGGTCAATGTGATTCTATATAGTGGAAGTGAAAGGGAAGGGGTTTGAACAATGTGATTCTATACAGTGGAAGTGAATGGGAAGGGGTTTGGTCAATAGATTTCTATATGGTGGAAGTGAATGGGAAGGGGTTTGGTCAATGTGATGCTATACAGTGGAAGTGAATGGGAAAGGGTTTGGTCAATGTGATTATACACATTGGAAGTGAATGGGAAGGGGTTTGGTCAATAGGATTCTACACAGTGGAAGTGAATGGGAAGGGGTTGGTCAATAGGATTCTACACAGTGGAAGTGAATGGGAAGGGGTTTGGTCAATGTGATTCCATACAGTGGAAGTGAATGGGAAGGGGTTTGGTCAACATGATTCTATACAGTGGAAGTGAATGGGAAGGGGTTTGGTCAATGTGATTCTATACAGTGGAAGTGAATGGGAAGGGGTTTGGTCAATAGAGTTTTATACAGTGGAAGTGAATGGGAAGCGGTTTGGTTCATGTGATTCTATGCAGTGGAAGGGAATGGGACGGTATTTGGTCAATGTGTTTCTGCACAGTGGAAGTGAATGGGAAGCGGTTTGGTTAATGTGATTCTGTGCAGTGGAAGGGAATGGGAAGCGGTTTGGTCAATGTTATTCTACATAGTAGAAGTGAATGGGAAGGGGTTTGGTCCATGTGATTCTATACATTGGAAGTGAATGGGACGGAATTTGGTCAATGTGATTCTGTACAGTCAAATTGAATGGCAAGGGTTTTGGTCAATGTGATTCTGCGCAGTGGAAGTGAATGGGAAGGGGTTTGGTCAATCGTTTTCTATATGGTGGAAGTGAATGGGATGGGGTTTGGTCAGTGTGATTCGAGACAGCGGAGGTGAATGGGAAGGGGTTTGGTCAATTGGATTCTCCACAGTGAAAGTGAATGGGAAGGGGTTTGGTCCATGTGATTCTATACATTGGAAGTGAATGGGACGGGATTTGGTCAATGTGATTCTGTACAGTCGAAGTGAATGGCAAGGGTTTTGGTCAATGTGATTCTGCGCCAGTGGAAGTGAATGGGAAGGGGTTTGGTCAATCGTTTTCTATATGGTGGAAGTGAATGGGATGGGGTTTGGTCAGTGTGATTCGAGACAGCGGAGGTGAATGGGAAGGGGTTTGGTCAATTGGATTCTACACAGTGAAAGTGAATGGGAAGGGGTTTGGTCCATGTGATTCTATACATTGGAAGTGAATGGGACGGGATTTGGTCAATGTGATTCTGTACAGTCGAAGTGAATGGCAAGGGTTTTGGTCAATGTGATTCTGCGCAGTGGAAGTGAATGGGAAGGGGTTTGGTCAATCGTTTTCTATATGGTGGAAGTGAATGGGATGGGGTTTGGTCAGTGTGATTCGAGACAGCGGAGGTGAATGGGAAGGGGTTTGGTCAATTGGATTCTACACAGTGAAAGTGAATGGGAAGGGGTTTGGTCCATGTGATTCTATACATTGGAAGTGAATGGGACGGGATTTGGTCAATGTGATTCTGTACAGTCGAAGTGAATGGCAAGGGTTTTGGTCAATGTGATTCTGCGCAGTGGAAGTGAATGGGATGGGGTTTGGTCAGTGTGATTCGAGACAGCGGAGGTGAATGGGAAGTGGTTTGGTCAATGTGATTCTATACAGTGGAAGTGAATGGGAAGGGGTTTGGTCAATGTGATTCTACACATTGGATGTGAATGGGAAGGTGCTTGGTCAATAGGATTCTACACAGTGAAAGTGAATGGGAGGGAGTTTGGTCAATAGATTTCTGTACAGTGGAAGTGAATGGGAAGGAGTTTGGTCAATGTGATTCTATCGAGTGGAAGTGAATGGGAAGGGGTTTGGTCAATGTGATTCTGTATAGTGGAAGTGAAAGGGAAGGGGTTTGAACAATGTGATTCTATACAGTGGAAGTGAATGGGAAGGGGTTTGGTCAATAGATTCCTATATGGTGGAAGTGAATGGGAAGGGGTTTGGTCAATGTGATTATACACATTGGAAGTGAATGGGAAGGGGTTTGGTCAATAGGATTCTACACAGTGGAAGTGAGTGGGAAGGGGTTGGTCAATAGGATTCGACACAGTGGAAGTGAATGGGAAGGGGTTTGGTCAATGTGATTCCATACAGTGGAAGTGAATGGGAAGGGGTTTGGTCAATAGAGTTTTATACAGTGGAAGTGAATGGGAAGGGATTTGGTCAATGTGATTCTGCACAGTGGAAGTGAATGGGAAGCGGTTTGGTTCATGTGATTCTATGCAGTGGAAGGGAATGGGACGGTATTTGGTCAATGTGTTTCTGCACAGTGGAAGTGAATGGGAAGCGGTTTGGTTAATGTGATTCTATGCAGTGGAAGGGAATGGGAAGCGGTTTGGTCAATGTTATTCTACACAGTAGAAGTGAATGGGAAGGGGTTTGGTCCATGTGATTCTATACATTGGAAGTGAATGGGACGGAATTTGGTCAATGTGATTCTGTACAGTCAAAGTGAATGGGACGGGATTTGGTCAATGTGATTCTGTACAGTCGAAGTGAATGGCAAGGGTTTTGGTCAATGTGATTCTGCGCAGTGGAAGTGAATGGGAAGGGGTTTGGTCAATCGTTTTCTATATGGTGGAAGTGAATGGGATGGGGTTTGGTCAGTGTGATTCGAGACAGCGGAGGTGAATGGGAAGGGGTTTGGTCAATTGGATTCTACACAGTGAAAGTGAATGGGAAGGGGTTTGGTCCATGTGATTCTATACATTGGAAGTGAATGGGACGGGATTTGGTCAATGTGATTCTGTACAGTCGAAGTGAATGGCAAGGGTTTTGGTCAATGTGATTCTGCGCAGTGGAAGTGAATGGGATGGGGTTTGGTCAGTGTGATTCGAGACAGCGGAGGTGAATGGGAAGTGGTTTGGTCAATGTGATTCTACACATTGGATGTGAAAGGGAAGGGGTATGGTCAATGTGATTCTATACAGTGGAAGTGAATGGGAAGGGGTTTGGTCAATGTGATTCTACACAGTGGAAGTGAATGGGAAGGGGTATGGTCAATGTGATTCTATACAGTGGAAGTGAATGGGAAGGGGTTTGGGCAATGTGATTCTACACAGTGGAAGTGAATGGGAAGGGGTTTGGTCAATGTGATTCTATACAGTGGATGTGAATGGGAAGGGGTTTGGTCAATGTGATTCCATACAGTGGAAATGAATGGGAAGGGGTTTGGTCAATGTGATTCTATGCAGTTGAAGTGAATGGGAAGGGGTATGGTCAATGTGAGTCTACAGAGTGGAAGTGAATGGGAAGGGGTTTGTTCAATGTGATTCCACACAGTGGAAGTGAATGGGAAGGGATTTCGTCAATGTGATTCTACACATTGGATGTGAATGGGAAGGGGTTTGGTCAATAGGATTCTATGCAGTGGAAGTGAATGGGAAGGGGTTTGTTCAATAGATTTCTATATGGTGGAAGTGAATGGGATGGGGTTTGGTCAGTGTGATTCGAGACAACGGATGTGAATGGGAAGGGGTTTGGTCAATGTGATTCTACACATTGGATGTGAATGGGAAAGGGTGTGGTCAATGTGATTCTACACAGTGGAAGTGAATGGGACGGGATTTGGGCAATGTGATTCTATACAGTGGAAGTGAATGGGAAGGGGTTTGGTCAATGTGATTCTACACAGTGGAAGTGAATGGGAAGCGGTTTGATCAGTGTGATGCTCTACAGTGGAAGTGAATGGGAAGGGGTTTGGTCAACGTGATTCTATACTGTGGAAGTGAATGTGAAGGGGTTTGGTCAATGTGATTCTATACAGTGGAAGTGAATGGGAAGGGGTTTGGTCAGTGTGATTCGACACAGTGGGAGTGAATGGGAAGGGATTTCGTCAATGTGATGCTTTCCAGTGGAAGTGAATGGGAATGGGTTTGGTCAATGTGATTCTATACAGTGGAAATGAATGGGAAGTGATTTGGTCAATGTGATTCTATGCAGTGGAACTGAATACGAAGGGGTTTGGTCAATGTGATTCTACACAGTGGAAGTGAATCGGAAGGGGTTTGGTCAATGTGATTCTAGACAGTGGAAGTGAATGGGAAGGGGTTTGGTCAATAGATTTCTATATGGTGGAAGTGAATCGGAAGGGGTTTGGTCAATGTGATTCTAGACAGTGGAAGTGAATCGGAATGGGTTTGGTCAATGTGATTCTAGACAGTGGAAGTGAATGGGATGGGGTTTGGTCAGTGTGATTCGAGACAGCGGATGTGAATGGGAAGGGGTTTGGTCAATGTGATTCTACACATTGATGTGAGTGGGAAGGGGCTTGGTCAATAGGATTCGACACAGTGAAAATGAATGGGAAAGGGTTTGGTCAATGTGATTCTACACAGTGGAAGTGAATGGGAAGAGGTTTGGTCAATGTGATTCTGTACAGTGGAAGTGAATGGGACGGGGTTTGGTCAATGTGATTCTATCCAGTGGAAGTGAATGGCAATGGGTTTGGTCAATGTGATTCTGCTCAGTGGAAGTGAATGGGAAGGGGTTTGGTCAATAGGATTCTATACAGTGCAAGTGAATGGCAAGGGGTTTGGTCAATGTGATTCTACACAGTGGAAGTGAATGTGATGGGGTTTGGTCAATGTGATTCTACAAAGTCGAAGTGAATGGGCAAGGGGTTTGGTCAATGTGATTCTATACAGTGGAAGTGAATGGGAAGGGGTTTGTTCAATAGATTTCTATATGGTGGAAGTGAATGGGATGGGGTTTGGTCAGTGTGATTCGAGACAACGGATGTGAATGGGAAAGGGTGTGGTCAATGTGATTCTACACAGTGGAAGTGAATGGGACGGGGTTTGGGCAATGTGATTCTATACAGTGGAAGTGAATGGGAAGGGGTTTGGTCAATGTGATTCTACACAGTGGAAGTGAATGGGAAGCGGTTTGATCAGTGTGATGCTCTACAGTGGAAGTGAATGGGAAGGGGTTTGGTCAACGTGATTCTATACTGTGGAAGTGAATGTGAAGGGGTTTGGTCAATGTGATTCTATACAGTGGAAGTGAATGGGAAGGGGTTTGGTCAGTGTGATTCGACACAGTGGGAGTGAATGGGAAGGGATTTCGTCAATGTGATGCTTTCCAGTGGAAGTGAATGGGAATGGGTTTGGTCAATGTGATTCTATACAGTGGAAATGAATGGGAAGTGGTTTGGTCAATGTGATTCTATGCAGTGGAACTGAATACGAAGGGGTTTGGTCAATGTGATTCTACACAGTGGAAGTGAATCGGAAGGGGTTTGGTCAATGTGATTCTAGACAGTGGAAGTGAATGGGAAGGGGTTTGGTCAATAGATTTCTATATGGTGGAAGTGAATCGGAAGGGGTTTGGTCAATGTGATTCTAGACAGTGGAAGTGAATCGGAAGGGGTTTGGTCAATGTGATTCTAGACAGTGGAAGTGAATGGGATGGGGTTTGGTCAGTGTGATTCGAGACAGCGGATGTGAATGGGAAGGGGTTTGGTCAATGTGATTCTACACATTGATGTGAGTGGGAAGGGGCTTGGTCAATAGGATTCGACACAGTGAAAATGAATGGGAAAGGGTTTGGTCAATGTGATTCTACACAGTGGAAGTGAATGGGAAGAGGTTTGGTCAATGTGATTCTGTACAGTGGAAGTGAATGGGACGGGGTTTGGTCAATGTGATTCTATCCAGTGGAAGTGAATGGCAATGGGTTTGGTCAATGTGATTCTGCTCAGTGGAAGTGAATGGGAAGGGGTTTGGTCAATAGGATTCTATACAGTGCAAGTGAATGGCAAGGGGTTTGGTCAATGTGATTCTACACAGTGGAAGTGAATGTGATGGAGTTTGGTCAATGTGATTCTACAAAGTCGAAGTGAATGGGCAAGGGGTTTGGTCAATGTGATTCTATACAGTGGAAGTGAATGGGAAGGGGTTTGGTTCATAGGGTTCTATACAGTGGAAGTGAATGGGAAGGGGTTTGGACAATGTGATTCTATGCAGTAGAAGTGAATGGGATGGGGTTTGGTCAATGTGATTTTTCAGTGGATTTGAATGGGAAGTGTTTTGGACAATGTGATTCTATACAGTGGAAGTTAATGAGAAAGGGTTTGGTCAATGTGATTCTACACAGTGGAAGTGAATGGGAAGGGGTTTGGTCAATAGGATTCTATACAGTGGAAGTGAATGGGAAGGGGTTTGGTCAATGTGATTCTATACAGTGGACGAGAATGGCAAGGGGTTTGGTCAATAGTGATTCTATGCAGTGGAAGTGAATTGGAAGGGGTTTGGTCAATGTGATTCTATCCGGTGGAAGTGAATGGGAAAGGGTTTGGTCAATGTGATTCTACACAGTGGAAGTGAATGGGCAGGGGTTTGGTCAATGTGATTCTATGCAGTGGAAGTGAATGGGAAGGGGTTTGGTCAATAGGATTGTATACATTGGAAGTGAATGGGAAGGGGTTTGGTCAATGTGATTCTGCTCAGTGGAAGTGAATGGGAAGGGGTTTGGTCAATAGATTTCTATATGGTGGAAATGAATGGGCAGGGGTTTGGTCAATGTGATTCTATGCAGTGCAAGTGAATGGGAAGGGGTTTGGTCAATAGGATTGTATACATTGGAAGTGAATGGGAAGGGGTTTGGTCAATGTGATTCTGTACAGTGGAAGTGAATGGGAAGCGGTTTGTTCAATAGATTTCTATATGGTGGAAATGAATGGGAAGGGTTTTGGACAATGTGATTCTATCCAATGGAAGTGAATGGGAATGGGTTTGGTCAATGTGATTCTACACAGTGGAAGTGAATGGGAAGGGGTTTGGTCAATAGGATTGTATACATTGGAAGTGAATGGGAAGGGGTTTGGTCAATGTGATTCTACACAGTGGAAGTGAATGGGCAGGGGTTTGGTCAATGTGATTCTATGCAGTGGAAGTGAATGGGAAGGGGTTTGGTCAATGTGATTTTATACAGTGGAAGTGAATGGGAAGGGTTTTGGACAATGTGATTCTATCCAATGGAAGTGAATGGGAATGGGTTTGGTCAATGTGATTCTACACAGTGGAAGTGAATGGGTAGGGGTTTGGTCAATAGGATTGTATACATTGGAAGTGAATGGGAAGGGGTTTGGTCAATGTGATTCTGTACAGTGGAAGTGAATGGGAAGCGGTTTGTTCAATAGATTTCTATATGGTGGAAATGAATGGGAAGGGGTTTGGTCAATGTGATTCTTTGCAGTGGAAGTGAATGGGAAGGGGTTTGGTCAATGTGATTCTATACAGTTTAAGTGAATGGGAAGGGGTTTGTTCAATGTGATTTTACACTGTGGAAGTGAATGGCAAGGGGTTTGGTCAATGTGATTCTATACCGTGGAAGTGAATTGGAAGGGGTTTGGTCAATGTGATTCTATACAGTCGAAGTGAAAGGGAAGGGGTTTGTTCAATGCGATTATATACAGTGGAAGTGAATGGGAAGGGGTTTGGTCAATAGGATTCTACACAGTGGAAGTGAATGGGTAGGGGTTTCATCAATCTGATTCTTTGCAGTGGAAGTGAATGGGATAGGGTTTGGTCAATAGGAATCTATACAGTGGAAGTGAATGGGAAGGGGTTTTGTCAATGTGATTCTAAACAGTGGAAGTGAATGGGAAGGGGTTTGGTCAATGTGATTCTATACAGTGGAAGTGAATGGGATGGGGTTTGGTCAATGTGATTCTATACAGTGGAAGTGAATGGGAAGGGGTTTGGTCAATGTGATTCTGTACAGTGGAAGTGAATGGGAAGCGGTTTGTTCAATAGATTTCTATATGGTGGAAATGAATGGGAAGGGGTTTGGTCAATGTGATTCTATCCAGTGGAAGTGAATGGGAAGGGGTTTGGTCAGTGTGATTCTATACATTGGAAGTGAATGGGAAGGGGTTTGGTCCATGTGATTATGTACAGTGGAAGTGAATGGGAAGGTTTTTGGTCACTGTGATTCTACACAGTGGAAGTGAATGGGAAGTGGTTTGGTCACTGTGATTCTGCACAGTGCAAGTGAATGGGAAGGGGTTTGTTCAATGTGATTCTATACAGTGGAAGTGATTGGGAAGGGGTTTGGTCAATGTGATTCTTTGCATTACCAATTATTTGATCCACTTAAATATGTTCAGAAGAACGGTGAGGTTTCCTGGAGTCAACCATTATGAAGATGAGTTCAAGCTTGCGGGAAACAGAAAACCTGTCTGTAAAAGTTTCTTTAGGTATGTGAAGAGAAAAAGATTAGTTAAGGCAATTTTTTTTTAAAGAGATACAGCACCAAAACAGGCCCAACAAGTCTGCACTGACCATCAAGCACACATTTATACTAATCCTACATTAATCCCATTTTTTCCTCTCTCAGCCCCACCTTCCCTCAATTCTCCTACCACCTACCTACACTCGGGGCAATTTTTTTTTAACAATGGCCAATTTACCTATGCAACCCACCCTATCCAACCCACAAGTCTTTTGGCATGTGGGAGAAAAGTAGAGCACCCAGAAGAAACCCATGCAGTCACAGGAAGAACTTGCAAACTCTGCACAGGCAGTACCCAGAACCAAACCCGGGTCGCTGGAGCTATAAGGCTGTGGTGCTAGCCACTGCACACTGTGTCACCCTTAGGGCCCTTACAGTTAGATACAGGGTAATTTATTATGCGGAACAAAGAAATTTCTGACCAACGGTCTTAACAAAGGAGGGCACAAATATCATACCAGAAATGTTGGGGAACACAGGGTTTAGTGAGATAGAGGAACTGAAGGAAATCGGAATTAGTAGAGAAATGGTGTTGGGGAAATTGATGGGATCCCAGAGTACTTAAGGAAGTGGCCCTAGAAATAGTGGATGCATTGTTGGTCATCTTCCAAGATTCTATAGACTCTGGAACAGTTCCTACAGATTGGAGGGTAGCTAATGTAACCCCACTATTTAAAAAGGGAGGTAGAGAGAAAGCAGGGAATTGTAGGCCAGTCAGCTTGACATCGGTAGTGGGGAAAATTCTAGAGTCCATTATCAAAGATTTTATAGCAGAGCACTCAGAACAGTGGTAGAATCGGGCAGAGTCAGCATGGATTTACAAAAGGGAAATCATGCTTGGCAAATCTACTAGAATTCTTCAAGGATGTAACTAGTAGAGTTGATGAGGGGGAGCCAGTGGATGTGGTTTATTTGGACTTTCAGAAGGCTTTCGGCAAAGTACCACATAAGAGATTAGCGTGTAAAATTAAAGCGCATGGGTTTGGGGGTAGTGTATTGCAATGGATTGAAAATTGGTTGGCAGACACGAAACAAAGAGTAGGGATAAATGGCCGGCAGTGACTAGTGCGGTACCGCAGGGATCGGTGCTAGGACCCCAGCTAATCACAATATATATTAATGATTTAGATGAGGGAGCTCAATGTAATATCTCCAAATTTTCAGATGGCACAAAACTGGGTGGGAGGGTGAGTTGTGAGGAGGATGCAGAGAGGCTTCAGGGTGATTTGGACAAGTTGAGTGAGTGGGCAAATGCATGGCAGATGCAGTATAATGTGGATAAATGTGAGGTTATCCACTTTGGTAGCAAAAACAGGAAGGCAGATTATTAACTGAACGGCTATAAACTGAGACAGGGGAATATGCCACGAGACCTGGGTCTTCGCGTACACCAGTCGCTGAAGGTAAGAATGCGGGTGCAAAAGGCGGTTAAAAAAAGGGCAAATGGTATGTTGGCCTTCATAGCGAGAGGATTAGAGTACAGGAGCAGGGATGTCACCTATAAAATTCTAACAGGACTTGACAGGGTAGATGCAGGAAGGATGTTCCCGACGGTGGGGGAGTCCAGAACCAGGGGTCATAGTCTATGGATACGGGGTAAACCTTTCAGGACTGAGATGAGGAGAAATCTCTTCACCCAGAGAGTGGTGAGCCTGTGGAATTCGCTACCACAGAAAGCAGTTGAGGCCAAAACATTTTATGTTTTCAAAAAGGAGTTAGATATAGCTGCTGGGTCTAAAGGGATCAAAGGGTATGGGGAGAAAGCGGGAACAGTTTACTGAATTGGATGATCAGCCATGATCATAATGAATGGCGGAGCAGGCTTGAAGGGCCGAATGGCCTACTCCTACTCCTATTTTCTATGTTTCTATGGTTCTATGAGTTTCACAGTAAACAGACTGAGACTGTGCAAAGACCTGCAACATACCTGCCTAGTCTGTATTTGGAAATTAAATGTTTGACAGTGACTGAAATCCTATGTATTCAGCAATTCCCAAAACTTATAGCAAGTGAATGTGCCAAATAGGTGAACTTGAATTACTGGAGCAGTTGAAATAAAGACTGGAAGCTCCTGGCGGATGTCACAACTTGATTAGGTTCATATGTTCAAGTAATTCTCAGTGTAAGAGTACTTCAAGTGCCTGCTGCCTGGCACATGTAACTATTGCAGATGGAAACTAGGAGAGAAAAGGGTGAACACACAGAGCAGGAAGCCAGTCAGGCAGCGCACGTTTGCTGAGTCTTCCTCTCACCTGAGCCTACTTTGCTGGGCGTTATACCTCATCAGCATCTGATTGTCAAATACACGCTCCTCTTCCATGTGGGATATGCAACTTACTCAACTTACATAGAATTATATAGTATTTACTGCACAGAAACAGGCCATTCGGCCCAACAGGTCCATTCCAGTGTTTATGCTCCAAACAAACCTCCTCCCACCCCTCTTTATCTCACCCCTTATCAGCATATCCTTTCTCCCTCACGTGTTTATCTAGCTTCCCCTTGCATGCATCTATGCTATTCACTGAAACTGATCCTCATGGTAATGAGTTCCACAATCTACCTATTCTCTGTGTAAAGAAATTTCTCGTGAAATCCATTTTGGATTTATTTGCAATGACCTTTTATTTACTTAGATAATTATAGAAATCAACAAGCGCATGGGTAAGGCTTCCACTGCTATGTTCAGACTGGCCAAGAGAGTGTGGGAAAATGGCGCACTGACACGGAACACAAAAGTCCGAGTGTATCAGGCCTGTGTCCTCAGTACCTTGCTCTACGGCAGCGAGGCCTGGACAATGTATGCCAGCCAAGAGCGACGTCTCAATTCATTCCATCTTCGCTGCCTTCGGAGAATACTTGGCATCAGGTGGCAGGACTATATCTCCAACACAGAAGTCCTTGAAGCGGCCAACATCCCCAGCTTATACACACTACTGAGTCAGCGGCGCTTGAGATGGCTTGGCCATGTGAGCCGCATGGAAGATGGCAGGATCCCCAAAGACACATTGTACAGCGAGCTCGCCACTGGTATCAGACCCACCGGCCGTCCATGTCTCCGTTATAAAGACGTCTGCAAACGCGACATGAAATCGTGTGACATTGATCACAAGTCGTGGGAGTCAGTTGCCAGCATTCGCCAGAGCTGGCGGGCAGCCATAAAGACAGGGCTAAATTGTGGCGAGTCGAAGAGACTTAGTAGTTGGCAGGAAAAAAGACAGAGGCGCAAGGGGAGAGCCAACTGTGCAACAGCCCCAACAAACAAATTTCTCTGCAGCACCTGTGGAAGAGCCTGTCACTCCAGAATTGGCCTTTATAGCCACTCCAGGCGCTGCTTCACAAACCACTGACCACCTCCAAGCGCGTATCCATTGTCTCTCGAGATAAGGAGGCCCAAAAGAAAGAAAGAAAAAAAGAAAATTATACTTACAGCATAAGAGTGACACTGAAACATACATGAACCATAAATTATACGTCAGAAGAACCCAACATGAAGTGACTGGCTTTCTTCCTATTTTTATTCAAAGATTTGTAATAAAGTATGACAGCTGGAGTAGTCGACAGAAGAGATATAATAACAATGACCTAATTTCATACAATCCCTTTAATATAGACCAGTGTCTCAGGATGCTTTGCAGAGACATAATGGGAAATAACCAGACACTGACTGAGGTTTTATTCACCCCACCTCACATCTTCTTGGCTCAAAGAGGTGACTTTTAAGGACAGTCTTTGGCTTTGCATTCACCATAACATTTCTGCGACTGATTTGCTCAATTCTCACTTCCACCTTTGATGCTCTAATCCTGAATAAAACCATTCCTCTCTCTCACCCTGGCTATTCCTCCTGTTACAGCCCTCATCTCCACTCTCTAAGCCCAAGGGGTGCAGACTTTCTGCCTTTAAGACACTCCTTAAAACCTAATTCTTTTACCAAGCTTTTGGCCACCTCGCTTATTGTCACCTTATGTGGCTCGATGTCATATTTTGCTTTATAATTCTCCTGTGAAGTGCCTTGGGATGTTTTATGACATTAAAGGTGCTATATAAATAAAAGTTGTTGTTGTAAAGGAGGAGTGGGACATTGAGAGGTAGAGGTGCTTAGGGAGGGAATTCCAGAACATTGAACCTGGACAGCAAAGGCTTATCCATCAGTGAGGGGACAATGGACTAAAGGTTAGAGTTGGAATGAATGCACAGTTCTCTGAGGGTTGTAGGGCTGGAGCAGATTACAAGGTAGGGAAGGGTGAAGCTATGGAGAAGTTTAAACTTGTGGATCAGAATTTTAAATTGGTGGTGTTGAGGGTCTAGGAACCAGTGTAGGTCAGCAAGCATAGAGTAATGGGTGAACAAGACTTGCTATAAGTTAGGATACAGTCAGCAGACTTATGGATGAACTCAGGTTTTTGGAGGGTGCAAAGCATTGGAATACACGATTCTAGAGATAGCAAAAGCATGGATAAGGGTTTCAGCAGGAGATGAGCTGAGGCAGGGAGGAAGAACAAGATCAGATCCTTGTGAACTCCAGAAGTAACAGTGCTGAAATGCAAAGAGAATCCATTTCAGGAGATGCTCTGGCTATGACCAGATCGGTAAAAAGGATACCAAGTGAGAGCACATCCACTGCAGTTCCAGAGGAAAAGGTTGACCATGTTAAAAGTTGTAGATAGGTCGAGATGGTTGTGGTTGAAGGAAGATGGTTGTGATGGTTGGAGGTCAATCATCTGAGCTCCAGGACATCACTGCAGGGGTTCCTCAGGGTTGTGTCCTAGACCGAACCATCTTCAGCTGCTTCATCAATGACCTTCCTTCAATCATAAGGTCAGAAGTGGGGATGTTCGCTGTTGATTGCACAATGTTCAGCACCATTCGCGACTCCTCAGATATTGAAGCAGTCCGTGTAGAAATGCAGCAAGACCTGGACAATATCCAGGCTCGGGCTGATAAGTAGCAAGTAACATTCACACCACACAAGTGCCAGGCAATGGCCATCTCCAACAAGAGGCATAGTGGCGCAGTGGTTAGCACCGTAGCCTCACAGCTCCAGCGACCCGGGTTCAATTCTGGGTACTGCATGTGTGGAGTTTGCAAGTTCTCCCTGTGTCTGCGTGGGTTTCCGCCGGGTGCTCTGGTTTCCTCCCATGGCCAAAGACTTGCAGGTTGATAGGTAAATTGGCCATTGTAAATTGCCCCTAGAGTAGGTAGGAGAATGGTGGGGATGTGGTAGAGAATATGGGGTTAATGTAGGGTTAGTATAAATGGGTAGTTGTTGGTCGGCACAGACTCGGTGGGCCGAAGGGCCTGTTTCAGTGCTGTATCTCCAAATAAAAATAAATAAAAAACCATCTCCCCTTGACATTCAATGGCATTGCCATCGCTGAATCCCCCACTATCAACATTCTAGGGGCTACCATTGACAAGAAACTCAACTGGAGTAGCCATATAAATACTATGGCTACAACAGCAGGTCAGAGGCTAGGAATCTTGCGGTGAGTAACTCATCCCCTCACTTCCCATAGCCTGTCCACCATCTACAAGGCACAAGTCAGGAGTGTGATGGAATACTCTCCACTTGCCTGGATGGGTGCAGCTCCAACAACACTCAGGAAGCTTGACACCATCCAGGACAAAGCAGCCCACTTGATTGGCACCCCATCTACAAACATTCACTCCCTCCACCACCGATGCACAGTGGCAGCAGTGTGTACCATCTACAAGATGCACTGCAGCAATGCACCAAGGCTCCTCAGACAGCACCTTCCAAACCCGCGACCTCTACCAACTAGAAGGACAAGGGCAGCAAACACATGAGAACACCACCACCTGAAAGTTTCCCTCCAAGTCACACACCATCCTGACTTGGAACTATATCGCCGTTCCTTCACTGTCGCTGGGTCAAAATCCTGGAACTCCCTTCCTAACAGCACTGTGGGTATACCTACCCCAAATGGACTGCAGCGGTTCAAGAAGGCAGCTCACCACCACCTTCTTCAGGGCAATTAGGGATGGGCAATAAATGCTGGCCTGGCCAGCGACGCCAACATCCCATGAATGAATTTTAAAAAAACAGAAGAGGGGGAATAATGCGTCATGGCCATAATAATGTGGCCTACACCAAAACCCACATGCAATCACAATCAAATGCTGATAGAATACACCTGGCCACCCCTCCCCCAACTCATCCGGACATTCCATGTGTAGAGTTACATTGAATTTTATAGCATAATAACAGGCCATTCAACCCCTCAGTTCCATGCTGGTGTTTATTTAGAGATACAGCACTGAAACAGGCCCTTCGGCCCACCGAGTCTGTGCCGACCATCAACCACCCATTTATACTAATCCCATATTCCTACCACATCCCCACCTGCCCCTATATTCTCCTACCACCTATCTACACTAGGGGCAATTTATAATGGCCAATTTACCTATCAACCTGCAAGTCTTTGGCTGTGGGAGGAAACCGGAGCACCCGGCGAAAACCCACGCAGACACAGGGAGAACTTGCAAACTCCACACAGGCAGTACCCAGAATTGAACCCGGGACGCTGGAGCTGTGAGGCTGCGGTGCTAACCACTGCGCCACTGTGCCGCACGCTCCACACCAGCCTCCTCCCACCCTACTTCAACCAACCCTATTACCAATCCTCTATTCATTTCACGCTCACGTGCTTATCTAGCTTCCCCTTAAATGCAGCTGTACTATGTGCTTCAATTTCTCACTGTGGTAGTGAGTTCCACATTCTCACCACTCTCTGGGTATAGAAGTGGCCCCTGAATTCCTTGCTGGACTTATTAGTGGCCCCCACAGTAAAGATTTGATCTCACCTGAGCCATTGGGAGTAATGAATAAGCACGAACAAGATACTTATCAAGTGGGAGGGAAATAAGTTCCTTTTTAAGTGTGTCTCTGTTTATATCCATATCAATCTATCACTGGAGGGGGTCTTCAATTGGGTAGTAAACCAGTCCTCTGATATTGGCTCTGATGTGCATGCTGGTGTGGAGAGGCCAGTGAGTTGGAAGAACATATCAAATAGAAAAGTAGGAAAGTGACAGGATTGTTGAATGTAACATAAAACAAGCCTGAGCTGGAAATTTTCCCAAAGTTATTTTTATCTGCTCAGTCGGGAGTTTCTGATGCAATGGTTTTGGCCAGCACAAACTTGCTGCATTGATGTGAAGCAAAAATCACCCATGAGGCCAGCAAGTTTCCTTTTGCTTATTCTTCATTGTTTTTATTCCAAGTTTAGCTGAATGCTGATCCAAGAAAAATCTTCCGAGTGAAAGAGATCCCAAAGATCTCACGGAATTACAGGTTCTTGTCAGCCAGTCTGTTCAGGTCATTCACTCAATGTTCGCTTTGCATTAATCTTTGGCTGTTCTGAACTTGCTTGCTCTAGACTTTATTACGTTCAGAGGGAGGTTGACAGCTTTGTAAATCACAGAAACGTTACAGCACTGAAGGAGGCCATTCAGCCCGTCATGTCTGTGCTGGCTCTCTGAAAACAATTCGCTCAGTACCACTCCCCAACCTTCTCCCTGTAGCCCTGCAGATTCTTCCTTTTCAGATAACAATTAAATTCTCTTTTCAATGCCTTGATTGAACCTGCCTCTGAAGTGATTTATGACTTTAACCCCTTATAGGGACTAAACCAAATCAGGAGTACATCCCTGTTAATCACTTTCAATTAAGTTCAAACCAGACAGATTCTCACAGATACTTGTGTGGGTCCAAAGAATTGAACTCGCTCGCCTTTAAAGAAAGAAATTCACAGAGAATATTACCATCCTTCGGATAGCCTATTTTAATAATTTAGAGCGACGCAGAAATATCCCAGATGTATGGGTCTGGGAAATTCTCTTCAATGCAAGGCCCCACTTAAGGAGACACAGAGAGGGGGTTCTTGCAGTTGTATACAGCATGCTACATGAGACGATTTATTAACTTTTATAAATATATTAAAGAATTGAACGTGCAATACACTTTAAGTGGCTAAGTATACTACATCAAAGATTACTAAACGATGTAAAACATAATCTTATTTCTAAAATAGAATCCAGAAGTTTAACCTTGACAATGGGCGGCACAGTGGCGCAGTGGTTAAGACCGCAGCCTCACAGCTCCAGCAAACCGGATTTGATTCTGGGTACTGCCTGTGTGGAGTTTGCAAGTTCTTCCTGTGACCGCGTGGGTTTCTGCAGGTGCCCTGGTTTCCTCCCACAGCCAAAGGCTTTCAGGTTGATAGGTAAATTGGCCATTATAAATTGCCCCTAGTATAGGTAGGTGGTAGGGGAATTGAGGGAAGGTGGGGATGTGGTAGGAATATGGGATTAATGTCGGAAAAGTATAAATGGGTGGTTGATGGTCGGCACAGACTCGATGGGACGAAGGGCCTGTTTCAGTGCTGTATCTCTAAATAAATAAATATTACAGCAGTGTCTTAGAATATCCATCAAAATTCAGAGTAAACTGTTACCTTAAACTCCCCAAGTAGACTTCCTGCTTCACAATACAAAACAGTCTCCGTTAAGAGTAGAGTTCTCTTGCCACACAGTCGGCCACCATTACCATAGGTTGAGAAGCATTATTGAGGAACTCAATACTTATGATTTTTCAATTCAAAACTCTCATGTTTATATTGTTTCTAATCAATTAACTCGTCCTTGGCAAATGTGAGTTTACATTTCTGTAAATGTTCCTCCCCCTTTCATTATCCATATATGGTTGTATCATTCCCAATGAATTTAATTGCTGAGAATTCACTTATCATTTAGTTGTGAGCTTTTATCTGGTCAAAATGTCTGTGGTGTTTTATAGTCAAACTGTTACTTTGTTTTATAAATGTGTTCTTTTCTAAAACGCTGTTTTTTAAAACGAACTTTGTGCAGTAACTGATTTTCTCTTAAATTAAATTGGAGTTGCATGGCATCTGAAATTCTTACGTAATGTGCTATTTTTGTGATTGGTCATTCGTAATGATTCTTTGGTGATATTATTGTCTATGTTTTTATATTATTATTAGAAATGTGAAGTGATTCATTTTGGTAGGAAGAACATGGAGAGACAATATAGAATAAAGGGTACAATTCCAAAGCGGGTACATGAGCAGAGGGACCTGGGTGTAAATGTGCATAAATCATTGAAAGTGGTAGGACAAGTTGAGAGCAGTTAATAAAGTATACAGTATCCTGGGCTTTATTCATAGGGGCATAGAGTACAAGAGCAAGGAAGTTATGCTGAACTTGTATAAGACACTAGTTTGGCCTCAGCTGGAATATTACGTCTAATTCCGGGCGCCACAATTGAGGAAAGATGTGAGGGCATTGGAGAAAGTACAGAAAAAATTCACGAGAATGGTTCCAGGGATGAGGAATTTCAGTTCTGAAGATAGATTGGAGAAGTTAGGGCTGTTTTCCTTGGAGAAGAGAAGGCTAAGAGGTGATTTGATGGAGGTATTCAAAATCATGAGGGGTCTGGACAGAGTAGATAGAGAGAAACTATTCCCATTGGTGAAAGGATCGAGAACGAGAAGGCAAAGATTTAAAGTAATTGCTAAGAGAAGCAAAAGTGATATGAGGCAAAACTTTTTGACGCAGCGAGTGGTTAAGGTCTGGAATGGGCTGCCTGAGAATTGAAACATTCAAAACGGAATTAGACTGTCATATGAAAAGGAAGAATGTGCAGGGTCACGGGGAGAAGGTGGGGGAATGGCACTAGGTGAATTTCACTTTTGGAGAGCCGGTGCAGACACAGTGGGCCGAATGGCCTCCTTCTGCGCTGTGACAATTCTGTGATTCTGTGAATTCTGGAAACCCAGAAGTGTTGGCTACAGTTTTGGAGCTATGCTAATTAGCAGCAGAGGGTTTTGGGGGTGGTCTTGTAGAATCACAGAGAGAAAGGATTGTATCTCAGGGAAGGGGAGCTATCAATATCCCAGAGGAGCTGCTTGTGGAAGGGCTACCTATATCCTGGGAAGGGGGGAGTGGAGATGGGGGAGGGAGGGGGGGGCTCTATCCCTGGGAGAGTTGAAGCTATTTATATCTCCGAGGAGCTGTGGAGGGGAAGACTTGTATCCTTGGGTGAGGGGCTGCATTAGCTTTAATGTGAACCTCAGTTTCAGACCCGCCCGGGAACTGTTCCAAAGTGACTCAACCTGGGAAAGCGCATACTCCTGACAGTGCTCGCTGTGCACTGTTATTAGATAATGCCGATTACATGTTAGGGCATTCTCCCCCAGTCTTCCCTTCTCCCTTATGAAATATCAGCAATACTTTTTGTTTCTGTTGTTTTGCTAACACTTGAAAAATGCCATTATTAATCAGCCTTCAGTCACAGCCTTAGACTGAGGTTATCGCAGCTCGACCGATTTGACTGTATAAAATATTAGGGAGAGGAGTGGTGTTATTTGTCACCACATGTTTCCATCTGGATGGCAATGATCTCGGGAATGTAAATGAAGATGTTAGCTGTCAAAGGATTCTGACTAACAGGCTGCCTTGTCTGTGAGTCATCTCTACTGAAAGATATTATATGATATCTAATTATCTTTTTCTATTCAATCCTAGGGCATGTCTGGACCTCCAGGAACACAGGGTGAGAAGGTACGTTATAAGAACCAAGCGAACTAGATCTGTATCCCTGCATTAGTAGGATTGTGGGGTATTTATTGGGATCAGAGGTTGGGTGGTGTGGGATATTTATTAGGATTAGAGGCACGTGCTATTCAGCACTCCAAATTGCCTGTCTAACTTCATAACCTGCTTTGTCCAGTTGGTTTTTCTGACATGTTTCCATTATTCCCTTATTCCACAACATGGACAGGACATGACATCAACTCAGAGGTTTGAGGTTTTAACAAGCTGCTGACTTGGAGATTTGCCAGTTTAAAAAAAATGTGGTGGGATACTTGGACGTTTGATTGTTATTAATTTGGATTGTGTCCCAGACGGCGTAATGTTATAAAAGAACATTAATTGTTTTATCTGATGAATCTTTGTTTAAATTCCACTCAGGGAGATACAGGAGATCCTGGTCTGAAGGGAGAGAAGGTGAGTTCACTAACTGTTGAAAGCCAAGAATTCCTATTCATAAGTCCATCGTCATAAAAGTTAATTGCCTTTACGTGAACAGAAACATATGCTTCCTCTGTCCTCTGCCTCATATCTAAGGGCCACAAATGGGAGACCAAGATAATTGGCAGAAGTACCATAGGGGCGATGAGGGGAATTATTTTTACACAGTGAGTTTTGTGATCTGGAATGTGCTGCCTGAAAGGCTGAAGGAAGCAGATTCAATGGTAGCTTTCAAAAGAGAACTGGATAAATATTTGAATAGGAAACTTTTTCAGGGCTATGGGAAGGGGCAGGGAAGTGGCACTAATTGGACTAATTCATGGAGCTGGCACAGGCACATTGGGCTGAATGGCCTCTTTCTGTGCTGCATCATTCTTCGATTCTAAAGTCTAAATCTAGGGCTCAGGTACATTCTGCTGAACCATACATAGTCGGAGTTTCTACACTTCTGGCTTTTTGAAGTAGCATTTACTCATTCAAACAGCCTGAAAACAGATTCAGTGGGTGGACGACACCCCTTGTGATCTGAAATGAGCTCATGTAGAGCCAAGGTAACCCCAATCTGTCCAATAACCCTGATTTTCATTAAATGTAGATTCTCACTGTGGCTTAAGGCGATCAGACACTAAGGATGATAGATGACCTGCTAAACTACTAAGCAACTAACCTCATGTATTTACTCTAAAATAATTGACAGTAGCAAGGATATCCGGGAAGGACAGTACAATCTGAGTAGTAATTTGCAATACACATGCCAAGATTATATTCTCAAGAATTAGTTACATTGACAGTTTTTCTTGGCATGACTCAGTGTATTATCACATGACTCTGGGAGAAAGTTGGCAGCTGGTACATAAACCAGCTGCTCACCCAGTTCTAAGTTTGAATCAGGTTTCAACAATCGGAGAGGAATCCTTTTAAGGATAGGGCTGTCATTACCATAGATACCAAGTTACTTTGTCATGTGAGGATATGTGTAGAATCATTCTGCTGTTGTTTTGTTGGGAAGGCTGGGGAGGGGATTACTCACCAAGATGACATATCTCATCCCTGTTCCATATCATAGGGCGAGTCGTGCAAGATCTGTCCACAACTTCCTGATGAACTTGGAAACATTGTGGGACTTCCAGGACCACCAGGAGCTAAAGGTGACCCAGGGCCCCCAGGAGTTCAAGAACCTGGCCCACCTGTGAGTACCCAAAATGAAGGGGGTTCAAGAGTCAAAGGGAAATAAGTCTCTCCTGCATGGAAATCACCTCACACTTCATATCTTTGCATTGATTCTGCTCAGTTGTCATGGGAGGATTTGGAAAAACAGCGACATCTCTTGATCCATATCACTGCCCCACATTAAAGCAAACCTCGTGGCTTCACTAGTGTCACCTCAATGGACCTGCCAAACTCTCAAAATAAGCAAGTCTGCTTGGAAAACCAGTTGGAGGCTCGGGAAAGTTGAGTTCAAATTTCCTTTGCCTCCTTTGTCTGGAATTGCTTCAGAGCTGGAGGTAAACTAGCTCCAGGTACAAATGCCCTCACTGAATAGAAAGCCCCTTTTCTCTGAGCAGTTTGCTGTTCGCCTGTGTTGGTTAGTTCAGGATCAATCTCACCTTCTCAGTGTATTGGAGGTGTGTTTGATTGACCCCAGGACCTGCTCTGTGATGTAATTTTCTGTAAACACTGTTAATCTTAGTTTGGGTTTACGCTGAATGATCTTCAATGGTCAGAATAAGGCAATTGTTCAAATCTGTCAACCAAAAGCAAGATGGCTACTGGTGTTTGCACACACTCTGAATCATGGTAATTAGTTGCTTGAGCAGCCATGTGATTCAATCCCTGGCACAGATTAGCTGTTTGGTGATAATCACTTGGGACATAAGAGTTGCCAACTGTGGTTGGACTTATTCCGGGAGACTTCATCACATGACTATCTGCCTCCAACTGTCCCTCCCCCAAGCTCCCACTAATATGTCCATCCTTGTGCACCCCGTCTTGCCACGCCAATTGGTAGCCAAATTGGGTGATTATTGGCTCTCAATCAAACAGCTTCTTTCCCATCTCTGATGTTTTTATAACTAATAAAAGTATTCAAAGAAAATATGAAAAAGACACTTTTATTTATTGCCGCTGTGAATTTTCTCCTGAGCCATTCGCATCAGTGTCCTGGGGATTATGGGGGGGAGGCAGTCATGGTAATGTCACTGGACTAGTAATGCAGAGGTCAAGCTACTGCTCTGGGGACATGGGTTCAAATCGTGCCACAGCAGATGGCAAAATTAATAAATTATTATTCAATTAATAAATCTGTAATTTAAAAAAACTGGTTTAATGGTGACCATAAAACCATTGTCAGTTGTTGTAAAAACTCATCTAGTTCACTAATGTCCTATAGGGAAGGAAATCTGCTGTCCTTACCTGGTCTGGCCTACATGTGACTCCAGACACACAGCAATATGGCTAACTCTGAAATGGTCTAGCAAGCCACTCAGTTCAAGGGCAAATAGGGATGGGCAATAAATGCCCACATCCCTATATTATGAAAATATTTTTAAAAGATTCTCCAATTCCTGGAGAATCCTGGGAAGAGCAACTGATTTTCATCTGCGCAATGTTCCATAAAATTATGGACTGTCTGCATTTGATTGGCAAACATGAATTTGAAGCTAAAATAAAAGCAAAATACTGCAGGTACTGGAAATATGAAATAAAAACAAAAAGTGCTGGAAATACTCAGCAGGACTGGAGCATCTGTAGAGAGAGAAGCAGGGTTTGCCTATTACATTTCTAACCTTTGTCAGTTCTGATGAAGGGTCACTGACCTGAAACGTTAACTCTGCTTCTCACTCCACAGATGCTGCCAAAGCTGCTGAGTATTTCCAGCACTTTTTGTTTTTATTTGTGAATTTGAACCTTTTTGACAAGGAAATGAGTCCTGTGGAATTAGTTCTGAACAAATCAGTGCTGAATAACGCTGACCAATACCTCCTGGTTATGTTAGTGGTTCTGACTGCCCTCCGTGCCTCTGTCTGTTAGAATTCAGGTTCCTGATCAGTCAGATATGCACCAGCATGAAATTTCTGTTCGGGAGCAAACAGCAGCTCCCCCTGATGGCTCAGTTACTAAATACACCATTCAGTTCAGGAGTGATCCACACAGAAAGGAAGCTCCCAGGGTCAATTCTTAGTCTTTGTCAAGTTTACTGATCTCAACTGGGATTGTGGTGGGACTTCAGAATTGGGCTCAATGCCAGTGGGATATAGGATAGGTGACGAATCAGAACCAAACTGCATTGACCAGATCCACAGATTAGAGAGATATTTATACTTTGTTTTATAATGCTCCTGTAAAATGCCCTGACACATTTTATTATGTTAAAAGCACGATACAAGTGTAAGTTGTTGTTGTTGACTAATGCAACAACATGGATTGAGAATTGGTTGACAGACAGGAAACAGAGAGTAGGGATAAATAGATCTTTTTCTGGGTGGCAGGCAGTGACTAGTGGGATACTGCAGGGATCAGGGCTTGGGCCCCAGCTATTCACAATATATATTAATGACTTGGGTGAGGGAACTAAATATAGCATTTCCAAGTTTGCAGACGACACAAAGCTGAGGGGGAAAGTGAGCTGTGAGGAGGATGCAAAGAGGATCCAATGTGATTTGAACAAGTTGGGTGACTTGTCAAATGCATGACAGATGCAGTATAACATGGATAAATCCACAGATGCTGCCAGACCTGCTGAGTGGTTCCAGCATTTCTTGTTTTTATTTCAGATTTCCAGCATCCGCAGTATTTTGCTTTTATTTTAGTGGATAAATGTGAGGTTATCCACTTTGGTTGTAAAAACAGAAAGGCAGATTATTATCTGAATGGCAATACATTGGGATAGGGGGAGGTGCAATGAGACTTGGGTGTCCTTGTACACCAGTCGCTGAAAGTAAGCATTCAGGTGCAGCAAGCAATTAGGAAGGCGAATGGTATTTTGGCCTTCATTGCAAGAGGATTTGAGTACAGGAGCAAGGATGTCTTACTGCAGTTATACAGGGCCTTGGTGAGACCACATCTGGAGTATCATGTGCAGTTTTGGTCCCCTTACTTGAAGAAGGAAATACTTGCCATGGAGGGAGTGCAAAGAAGATTTACTAGGCTGATTCCTGGGATGGTAGGATTGACGTATGAGGAGAGATTGGGTCGACTCGGCATATATTGACTAGAGTTTAGAAGAATGAGAGGGGATCTTATAGAAACCTATAAAATTCTAACAGGACTAGACAGGCTATATGCAGGGCGGATGTTCCTGATGGCTGGGGTGTCCAGAACCAGGAGTCACAGTCTCAGGATATGGGGTCTGCCATTTAGAACCAAGATGAGGAGAAATGTCTTCACTCAGAGGGTGGTGAACCTGTGGAATTCTCTACCGCAGAAGGCAGTGGAGGCCAAGTCATTAAATATATTCAAGAAGGAGAGAGATATATTTCTTAATGCCAAAGGGATCAAGGGATATGGGGAGAAAGCGGGAACTTTTTTTTATTCATTCATGGGATGTGGGTGTCACTGGCTATGCCAGCATTTATTGCCCATCCCTAATTGCCCTTGAGAAGGTGGTGGTGAGCTTCCTTCTTGAACTGCTGCAGTCCATGTGGGGTAGGTACACCCACAGTGCTGTTAGGAAGGGAGTTCCAGGATTTTAACACAGCAACAGTGAAGGAACGGTGATATAGTTCCAAGTCAGGATGGTGTGTGACTTGGAGGGGAACTTGCAGGTAGTGATGTTCCCATGCATCTGCTCCCCTTGTCCTTTGAGGTGGTAGAGGTCACGGGTTTGGAAGGTGCTGTCTAAGGAGCCTTGGTGCATTGCTGCAGTGCATCTTGTAGATGGTACACACTGCTGCCACTGTGCGTCGGTGGTGGAGGGTTTGAATGTTTGTGGATGGTGTGCCAATCAAGCGGGCTGCTTTGTCCTGGATGGTGTCGAGCTTCTTGAGTGTTGTTGGAGCTGCACTCATCCAGGCAAATGGAGAGTATTCCATCACACTCCTGACTTGTGCCTTGTAGATGGTGGACAGGCTTTGGGGAGTCAGGAGGTGAGTTACTCGCCACAGGATTCCTAGCCTTTGACCTGCTCTTGTAACCATGGTATTTATATGGCTACTCCAGTTCCGTTTTTGGTCAATGGTCGCCCCTAGGATGTTGTTAGTGGGGGATTCAGTGATGGTAATGCCATTGAATGTCAAGGGGAGATGGTTAGATTCTCTCTTGTTGGAGATGGTCATTGCCTGGCACTTGTGTGGTGCAAATGTTACTTGCCACTTATCAGCCCAAGCCTGGATGTTGTCCAGGTCTTGCTACATTTCTACACGGACTGCTTCAGTATTTGAGGAGTTGTGAATGATACTGAACATTATGCAATCATCAGCGAACATCCCCACTTCTGACCTTATGATTGATGAAGCAGCTGAAGATGGTTGGGCCTAGGACACTACCCTGAGGAACTCCTGCAGTGATGTCCTGGAGCTCAGATGATTGACCTCCAACAACCACAGCCATCTTCCTTTGCGCTAGGTATGACTCCAACCAGCGGAGAGTTTATCCCTGATTCCCATTGACCTCAGTTTTGCTAGGGCTCCTTGATGCCATACTCGGTCAAATGCTGCCTTGATGTCAAGCGCAGTCACTCTCCCCTCACCTCTTGAGTTCAGCCCTTTTGTCCATGTTTGAACAAAGGCTGTAATGAGGTCAGGAGCTGAGTGGCCCTGACGGAACCCAAATTGAGCGTCACTGAGCAGGTTATTGCTAAGCAGGTGCTGCTTGATGGCACTGTTGATGACATCTTCCATCACTTTACTGATGATTGAGAGTAGACTGATGGGGCAGTAATTGGCCGGGTTGGACTTGTCCTGCTTTTTGTGTACAGGACATACCTGGGCAATTTTCCACATTGCCGAGTAGATGCCAGTGTTGTAGCTGCACTGGAACAGCTTGGCTAGGGATACGGCAAGTTCTGGAGCACAGGTCTTCAGTACTATTGCTGGAATATTGTCAGGACCCATAGCCTTTGCAGTATCCAGTGCCTTCAGTCTTTTCTTGATATTACGCAGAGTGAATTCAATTGGCTGAAGTCGGGCATCTGTAATGCTGGGAACTTCAGGAGGAGGCCGAGATGGATCATCAACTTGGCACTTCCGGCTGAAGTTTGTTGCAAATGCTTCAGCCTTATCTTTCGCACTGATGTGTTGGGCTCCCCCATCATTGAGGATGGGGATATTTGTGGAGCCACCTCCTCCAGTTAGTTGTTTAATTGTCCATTCACAACTGGATGTGGCAGGACTGCAGAGCTTAAATCTCATCCGTTGGTTATGGGATCGCTTAGCTCTGTCTATTGCATGCTGCTTATGCAGTTTGGCATGCAAGTAGTCCTGGGTTGTAGCTTCACCAGGTTGGCACCTCATTTTGAGGTATGCCTGGTGCTGCTCCTGTCATGCCCTCCTGCACTCTTCATTGAACCAGGGTTGGTCTCCTAGCTTGATGGTAATGGTAGAGTGGGGAATATGTCGGGCCATGAGGTTACAGATTGTGGTTGAGTCCAATTCTGTTGCTGCTGATGGCCCGCAGCACCTCATGGATGCCCAATTTTGCATTTCTAGATCTGTTCAAAATCTATCCCATTTAGCACAGTGATAGTGCCACACAACACGATGGAGGGTCTCCTCAATGTGAAGGCAGGACTTCATCTCCACAAGGACTGTGCTGTGGTCACTCCTACCAATACAGTCATGGACAGAAGCATCTGTGGCAGGCAGATTGGTGAGGACAAGGTCAAGTATGTTTTTCCCTTTTGTTGGTTCCCTCACCACCTGCCACAGACCCAGTCTAGCAGCTATGTCCTTTAGTACTCGGCTAGCTTGGTCAGTAGTGGTGCTACTGAGCCACTCTTGGTGATGGACATTGAAGTTCCCCACCCAGAGTACATTTTGTGCCGTTGCCACCTTCAGTGCTTCCTCCAAATGGTCTTTAACATGGAGGAGAACTGAGTCATCAGCTGAGGGAGGACACAGTAGGTGGGAATCAGTAGGAGGTTACCTTGCCCATGTTTGACCTGATGCCATGAGACTTCATGGGGTCCGGAGTCGATGTTGAGGACTCCCAAGGCACCTCCTGCCCTACTTTATCAAAGTAGAGTGGGAGAGTTAAGGCCAATATTTACCCTCTATCAACATCACAAAAACATTATCTGGTCATTATCATGTTGCTGCTTGTGGGAGCTTGCTGTATGTACATTGGCTGCTGCATTTCCTACATCACAACAGTGACTATGTTTCAGAAGTCCTTTGTTGGCTGTAATGTGTTTTGGAATTCTATATAAATGCAAGTCTTGTTTTTTTCTTTTTAGTTGATGTCTCTCAGAGGAGATGCTAAACCAATTTCCTATCTGCCTGTTGATGTAGATATTAGTTTCCCATGGCCTGAATTTCCCTTCTCTATTCTGGCCCAATCAATGGGGGTGGGTGGGGGGGGGGGTGGAATAATGGGAGACATGGCAGGGAAGATCGAGTGCTGAGGTCCCCAGCCCCCCTCCCAATTAATTATTTTTCCCCTGCCCAAGTCAGAACCACCTGCATTTCCACCCTCCACAACCCCACTCCCCCATCCATGCCCAATGCATCCAAACACTAGCCGGGAGGTGGGGCTTGAGTTCCCTGCCATATGCCCCTCTTCTTGCTGCTGTTCGGCACTATCAGGTGAACTCTGAGTGATTGCCGTGGAGTCAGGATGGGAAAGCCCCAACATGTGGGAATGGAGAGAGGGGGATTTGGTGTGGCTTCCTGTCCCTCCAGATTGGCCTTCAGACAGCTGCCTTAGTTTTGGGTAAGGCCAACAAAACCTTGAGCTGACTGTTTCTGTGAAGCGCTGCAGGCCTCTGCAGTGCCCTCTCCCACACTGGGTGTTGTAGAGGTCTTCCTACTGCAAGACCTACAAGAGGTTCAGAAGGAGACGTGATGGTGTGAAGTGGGTATACTTTATAAATAGATTTAAAAGAACGCACAGCAGTCACAAAGTTAACGAGCTGACATAATCCTTACATTCAAGAACTGCCTAGTAGTTCAACAAGTTACGAGTAATGCAGACATGATATTACCCAGTCCTGCTGGGAGGATCATTGACTTCAGGGCACACTTCCTTCTCTGTCTCCACATGTGGAACTTCTTGTGCTATTTCACACTTTGCCATATCTTGTTATTTGCAGCTCATCAGTCAGGGTGTTGTGGGAGATCAAGAATGGCTACATCTAATCAAGCACCCCTGACCTGCTGAAATGTATTCTGGGATACTTAGCCATTTTAGATTGTATCTTATAGATCGGTTCAGTATTTCAGGCTTGTGCTTCCAGTTGGTGATCCTGCTGGGTGTCCACCATAAATACATCAAGGGGTCTGTGTGGCATGTGGATTGTCGTTCCTCCCCTTGCCCATAGGAGCAGATTAAGGAAAATGCAGACCAATACCTTTATTTAAAGAGGAGCAGGGTATAGTGTTGTGCTGTGTTCTTAAGCCTTCATTAAGTGATAGCCACAGGCTTTTTCTTCAGATTCAGCACAAACATTATTTATTGTCTTACTTCATTGCATGATCTCAGACCAGTGAGGAAAATACCTGGACCTGTTTGTGTGTGCTCTGCAAGCCATGTGCTGAGTGTGTCTCTCAAAATGGTGTCTCTTAATATATGCATGATGATGTCATCAGTAGCCTGGGGGGTCTCTTAAAGGGATGGTTTCCTAAAGTTGAAGTCACCACATTACATAGGGAGTTCTTCCAGTATCCTGGCCAGCATTCCTCCCTTGGCCAACAACACCAATTAAAAACAGATTAATGGTCATTCATTTGCTGTTTTGTGGAATCTTGCTTTGCATAAGTTGGTTGCCACCTTTACCTAAATAAGAACAATGATTGCATTTCAAGAAGTAATTCATAAGCTATGATGTTCTTTGGGACATCCTAAGGAAGTGATGAGCTGCCATATCAATACATGTTGTCTCTTTATAGGGCCAACCGGGGCCTCCAGGCCTACCTGGCTTAAATGGAGAAAAGGTAAGTCACTGAGTCAACAATATCTAAAAAAACTGCACTTCAACAAACAAATTGCCTGGTTCAAGTCATGTTGAACAGTACTGTAGTGTAGTGGTTATCTTCGTTGACTAATAATCCAGAACTAAACTCAATCCAGAGAACCTGACTTCAAATCCCACTCTGGCCATTTGAGAATATTTCAGACAGATAGATGCCACAGTGGAAGTATACTGTGTATATAATATTGGCAAAGATTCCTCATTTGGTCCTTCTCATGATCTGCTTGTGATCAGGATCAAGGTACAAAACCCTTCTACCTCTTCCCCAGGCCCTGAGTCAAAAATGATCAAATGTAATGCTGATTGTTGCTTGAGTTTTGTGACAGTCTGAATGGGATCAAGGTTTGCCTGCAGTCCACCTCTTCTTCACCTGTGGACCTCTGCAGATCAGCATTTTCCTCTGAACCTCTATACACCACCCTGTAGTGCCAGGATACCACGAGTCACATTCTGCCAGTTTGGGTACAATACCCATTTTGCCTGCTCTCTGTGTCCTTCTTTCTAACCAGTTCCATTTTTGTTCTGTGTCTTATCTGGAGACTTGTGGATTGCCTTCTGGAGATCCTATAATAACATCCATTGATATATTCCATTATCTGTTAGTTACCTCCTCAAATAATTCAGCTAGGTTAGTTACACATGACTTAGTCTTTACAAATCCATGCTCATATTTGTCCAAGTGCTCAGTCACTCTCCCTCCAACAACAGATTCCAGTACCATCCCCACAACTGATGTTAGACGAATAGGTCTATAGTTTCCTGCTCGATCTCTCTGACCTTCTTAAATAATTGAGTGACATTGGCAATTTTCCAATCCAAGGGAACAATTTCTGAATCAAGAGAGCTTTGGAAGATCATGACTAGCGCCTCAACAATTTCCTCCCTTACGTCCCTTAATACCCTGGGGTGAAAGCCATTGGCTCCTGAAGGTTTGTCTGCTTTAATCTCATGAACTTTCCCATCAACATTTTTTTTTTACTTATATTGAATCTAGTTAGTTCCTTCCCTTAATTAATTTTTTTAATTTTCCTTGTATTTCTGGTATTTTATCCCCCATCTCTACTGTGAAGATCAATACAAAGTAGTGTTTTAGGAAGTCTGCCATTTCCTGATTTCCAATTACATTATCACCTGTGTCTGTTATTAAGCTGCCCACAATCCTCTTAGCTACCCTGTTTCTCTTAATATAATTGCAAAAATCTTTAGTGTTGCCCCTGATATCCCTTGCAAGCTTTGTAACATATTCCTTTTTGCAGATTAGTTAGTGAAAGGTTGGTAAAAAGCATCAGGTTAGTTTAAATATTGTGTAAACGTGAATCCTGTGACTCATCAAGTTAAGCCAACGTCTGGAGAACTGAGTGTGTAAAAAAATGAGTCCCTTTAAACAGACTGGAATTCCTGGCTGTTGTACACTGTTCAAGTGACAAGTCTCCATTTCACAGGGTAACATCGGCAAGCCAGGAGCCACTGGGAAAACCGTGAGTACAGTGACCATTTCTCGCTTACTTTACAACCTCCTGTCTCACATCAGTTACAATAGGACTAACACAGAACATAAAACCGAGCCTTCATACAGAGTGGAATGAAGTGCTCGTACCAGAGACAAGGATTCAACTGCAAGAAACAGTGAACCTGCTCACTCCGTTGTGCACTCTGGCTTTTCCTTTGGGGCCCCAGTTTTCAATCCAGCTCAACCTAAAGGGTTGAAATTCTCATCTCTTCACTGGTTGTTAGGATCCTAAATGCAATGAGGTTAAATCCTGAACACAGAAACACTTATTTTGCAATAACCTTTGATGCACTTGCCCTGGGAACAGAAGAATAGGAAGCCAGTTCGCCCCTCGGGCTTGTTCCACCACTCAGTGAGATCATGGCTGATCTGTGACCTAACTCTATATGCCCATCTTTGACCTGTATTTTTCCCATTTACTTGGATCTGTGCTATTTGTTTGCACTTTTATATGCTACTTTGTTTAGTTTTATGTTCTCTTACCTCTTTGGCCATCCAAAGAAAGAACAAAGAACAGTACAGCACAGGAACAGGCCATTCGGCCCTCCAAGCCTGCGCCGATCTTGATGCCTGCCTAAACTAACACCTTCTGCACTTCCGGGGCCCATATCCCTCTATTCCCTTCCTATTCATGTATTTGTCAAGATGTCTTTTTTTTTGGCCAGTAGAGTTCTTGCCCTTTTGGAGCGTAAACTGGTTCTGTATCGTATTAAATTCATTTTTGAACACCTCCCACTGATCTTGTCATTTTGCCCATAAACAGATTTGTCTAGTTTACTGTGGACAGTCTCTGTCTTGTCCCATTGAAGTCAGCCTTACCTAAATCTAGAATCTTAGCAGCTGTTTCATGTTTCTCCCTTTCAAACACTATTTTGAATTTGATCATGTTATGATTGCTATTAGATAAATGTTCATGTACCGTTAGACCTGGCTCATTACTCATTATTAAATTTAATAAGGCATGCCCCCTTATTGGTTCTCAGATATATTGTTGCAGAAAACTATCCAGAACATACTCAAGAAATTCACTGGCTTTCTGACATGTGCTAGTCTGCCTGCCCCAATCTATATGGAAGTTAAAATCCCCTCTATTAAAAGCATTCTGCCTTTGCTACATGCTTGTCTAATATCTGCATTTATGCAATCTACCACTATACAGCTGCTACCAAGAGGTCTTTCACTACAGTCTTAAATCTTTTCCTATTTTTAATACTACCCATAATGTCTCCACTGCCTGCTTACCTCTCATCATTGAAGTGATTTCATCTTTAATCACGAAGACTACTCCTCTTCCACTTTCCATTTTCCTGAAAATTCCTGTAGACATTACAAGCTGGTATATTTAGTTCTTAATATTTAGTTTAGGAGTGTTTGATGGGACAGTGTAGAGGGAGCTTTACTCTGCATCTAACCCGTGCAGGACCTTCCCTGGGAGTGTTTGAAGGGACAGCATAGGAGGAGCCTAATCTATATATAATCCATGTTTTTCCTGCGCTGGGAGTGTTTAATGGAATACAGTTCAGGGAGATTTACTCTGTGACCAACAGGATACAGACACTCTTCAAAATTGTTTATTTCACATGAATAACTGCAAATAAAAAACAAGAAAGATAAATCAGTGTCAGAACAGTGGGAGGCATTCAAAGGGGAGATTCAAGGGGTTCAGGGTAAACATGTTCCCACAAAGAAAAAAGGTGAGGCAGCCAAATCTAGAGCCCCATGGATGTCAATGAGCCTACAGGGTAAGATAAGGCAGAAAAGGAAAGCTTATGTCCGACACCAAGAACTCAATACTACAGAAAGCCGAGATGAGTACAGAAAGTGGAGGGGTAAAATCAAAAAGGTAATTAGGAAAGCAAAGAGAGGGCATGAGAGAATATTGGCAAGCAAAATAAAGGTGAACCCAAAGATGTTTTATCTAGACATTAAGAGTAAGAGGATAACTAAGGAGAGAGTAGGGCTCATAAAAGACCAAAAAGGTAACCTATGTGTAGGAGCGGAAGACATTGGCATTGTTCTTATTGAAACATTTGCGTCTGTCTTCACAAAAGTGGGGGATGATGCAGATATTGTAGTTAAGGAGGAGTGTGAAGTATTAGATGTGATAAACATAGGGAAAGAGGAAGTATTAATGGGATTAGCAACCTTGAAAGTTCATAAATTACCAGGGCCAGATGAAATGTATCCTAGACTGTTAGAAGAAGCAAGAGAGGAAATAGCAAAGGGTCTGACCATCATTTTCCAGTCCTTACTGGATACAGGTGTGGTGCCGAAGGATTGAAAAATTGCTAACGTTGAACATCTGTTTAAAAAGGGAGTGAAGGATAGACTGAATAATTATAGGCCAGTCAGTCTAATCTCAGTCGTGGGCAAATTATTGGAATCTATTCTGAGAGACAGGATAAAATGTCACTTAGAAAGGCGCAGGTTAATCAAGGATAGTCAGCATGGATTTGTTAAGAGAAGATCTTTTTTGACCAACTTGATCGAATTTTTTGAAGTAACAAGGAAGATAGATGAAGGTAGTGCAGTTGATGTGGTCTTCATGGATTTTAGCAAGGCTTTTGACAAGGTCCCACATGGCAGACTGGTTAAAAAAATAAAATCCATTGGGATCCAGAGAAATGCAGAAAGGTGGATACAAAATTGACTCAGTGGCAGGAAACAAAGGGTAATTGTTGACGGCTGTTTTAGTGACTGGAGGGCTGTTTCCAGTGGGGTTTTGCAGGGCTCAGTACTGGGTCCCCTGGTTTTTCTGGTGTATATTAACGATTTGGACAGAAATGTAGGGGGCATGATCAAGAAGTTTGCGGACGACACAAAGATTGGCTGTGTGGTAGATAGTGAAGAGGATAGCTGTAGGCTGCAAGAAGATATTGATGGTCTGGTCAGATGGGCAGAAAAGTGGCAAATGGAATTCAACTTGGAGAAGTGTGAGGTGATGCATTTGGGGAGGTCAAACAAGGCAAAGGAATACACAATTAATGGGAAAATACTGAGAAGAGTAGAGGAAGTAAGGGAGTTTGGAGTGAATGTCCACAGATCCCTGAAGATAGCAGGGCAGGTCGATCAAGTGGTTAAGAAGTCATATGGAATCCTTTCCTTTATTAGCCGAGGTATAGAATATAAGAGTAGTGAGGTTATGCTGGAACTGTATAAATCATTGGTTAGGCCACAACTTGAGTACTGTGTGCAGTTCTGGTCACCTCATTACAGAAAGGATGTAATTGCACTAGAGAGGGTACAGAGGAGATTTACGAGGATGTTGCCAGGACTGGAAAAATACAGCTATGAGGAAAGATTGGATAGGCTGGGGTTGTTCTCCCTGGAACAGAGAAGGTTGAGGGGAGATCTGATTGAAATGTACAAAATTTGAGGGGCCTGGATAGAATGGAGGTGAAGGGTCTATTCACCTTAGCAGAGAGGTCAGTGACTAGGGGGTCATAGAATTAAAGTGATTGGTAGAAAAATTAGATGGAAGATGAGGAAAAACTTTTTCACCCAGAGGGTGGTGGGGGTCTGGAACTCACTGCCTGAAAGGGTAGTTGAGGCAGAGACCCTCAACTCATTCAAAAGGAGTCTGGATATGCACCTCAAGCGCTGTAATCTGCAGGGCTATGGACCATATGCTGGAAGGTGGGATTAGAATAGGTGGATCGTTCTGCAGTTGGCACAGACACAATGGGCCAAGTGGCCTCTTTCTGTGCCTTAAACTTTCTACAATTCTATACACATTTTCAATCATTGATCATTTATAACAGGGTTATTTTTCTGAAAGCAACTGCCCAGTGTCAGTGAGGAGGCAGCTGCTCCAATTGATTCTCCTCTGAGCTCATTCATATATCGCAGGCAGATTGCATCCTTAGCCAGGGTGTTCACCTGTAAATCAGTAAGAACATTGCAGTTGAGTTGTAGACCTTGCAGTGACTTCAAGGTTTGAAGCCTTGTGACTGCTGCTGGAAAGCTAATTGTCCCAAGGAGGAGGGAAGGTTAGGTGAAATGAAAGCTGTGAAAAGTCACCTTGAAGTCTGTAGTCCACTGGCAGGACACCCTCACCCTTGCCCCCGAGACCCCTCAGTCCATGGTAATCTAATGGTGGGCTTTGCCTGGTTTTCACAGGTGGCCCTCTGTTGTGTCGACTGGGTGAAAGTGCAAGGTAACAGGTTGTCTCTCTTCCCTCATTGTAATAGATAGTCTGGGCCTGGGGCCTGCGACAGGCCCAATTATCCTGGCAGGGAAGGCCCCAGGATATCCTGGGGTGGGTAGGGGCAGGCAAGGAGAGACCTGAGGAAACATAACTGCTCAGCCAATTCCCGAGATCCAAGGGAGAAGGAAATCTCCCTCAATTTTATCTTGTGAGCAATTTTTGACTATGATTAGAAGGTGAAGATTGGAGAATCTTCCCACAGTGAAGGATCCTTCCCGCTGGCATCAGCAAGGCTCTGCAACTGCAGATTTCCCTCGGGACCCCTCGTCCCTGATCCTTCTCAAAGCAGACATGTCATCAGCAAAATAAGTGGCGGTTACCAATGTTTGTTCGGTGTCCGCCGTGGCTCAACTGGTAGCACTCTCACCTCTAAGCAGAAAGTTGTGGATTCAAGTCCCACTCCAAAGACTAGACAACAAAATCTAGGCTGACACTCCCAGTACAGTACTGAAGGAATGCTGCACTGTTGGAGGTGCCGGCTTTCGGATGAGATGTTAAACCGAGTTCCTGCCTGTCCTCTCAGCTGGATATAAAAGACGCCATGGAGTAGGGGAATCCTTCCAGCATACTGGGCCAATATTTACCCCCCAATCAACATGACTAAAAGAGATGATCTATTCATGATCATATTTCCATTTGTCGGAGCTTGCTGTACACAAATATACCACAGCATTTCCTACATTACAGCGGTGACTACACTTCAAAAGTATTTAATTGGCTGTAAAGTGCTTTAGAATAGCCTGGAATTGTGAAAGGCACTATAGAAATACAAGCCTTTCTTTCTTTAATCTCTATATCTTTGCCATCCTTGACCAAAGCTGTGTTTTCTTTTGTTTCTTAAAGGGCAAGCGTGGTAATCAGGGGATCCCTGGGCATGACGCTGAAAGGGGTGACAAGGTAAGTGCTTGTATCTCTAAACATTACTTTGCAACTTTTCCCTGCTTCTACAGTTCAGCTTCCAGAGATGGGAAGATTTGTGCACGAAACGTTATTCTTACAAAGTATCTGGAGTGGGATATCTAGCCCGCAGCCTCCAGCTGCATATACCTCCTGATCCCCCAACCGAACCTCGGGGGGCAGCAAACGAAATCTGAATTAAACTACTCCACAAAATGCAATGGTTTCATCAGCTGAGGCCTGATGAATGGTTACTGGTAAAATGATTACCTGTGGAACTGTATCCCAGTCAGAATTTTGTTTTTAGGAAACTGGTGTACTCTCGGTTTAAATCTATCACTGTGTTACACTTGGGGTTGAATTTTCCATCTACACTCTTGTCTGTTCTATAGGGTGATCGCGGAGATCGAGGGATTGCTGGAGCTCCTGGGTCCAAAGGAGAAAAGGTTTGCATTACATTTTGTTGCAAAAAAATAGTAAGATTTCTTGTCTGCCAGTACCTCGCGAGTTTATCTCCATTTTGTTCCTCCCTATTTATCAGTGACAATCATGGCTGGGAGGTAGCACTCTCACTGTGGCTCAGAAGATTGTGAGTTCAAGTTCATTCCAGATTCCTGAGCATGTAATTCAAGCTAATGTTGCAATGCAGTACTGAGGGAGTGTTGCACTGTCAGAGATGTTGTCTTTTGCAGGAGAGGTTAAACCAATGATCTGTCTGTCTTCTCAGGTGGACATCCAAGATCCTATCACTATATTTGAAGAGCAGTGGAGTTCTCTCTGGTGTCCAGGCCAATATTTTTCTCTGCGCTATCATCAATATAACAGATTATCTGATCAGTTAACTCATTACTGTTAACATAACTGTGTGCAAATTCACTGCCATGATTCCTAATCAGAAGACCTCAAATATACTTCATTGGCTATAAGTCAGCATCCTGAGATTGTGAAAGGCACTGTGTAATGCAAATTGTCCCTTAGAATTAGACTGTCTCTTTATATCAAATGCAAACAATAAGAAATTGCATTTGTCTCAGTGCTACAACAGTCCAATGTACTTCACAGAGGCTTAATAAGAAATGAATTGATGCTGAGGCAAAAGGGGTAGACTTGGGGCCAGGAAGGGCATTAGGGTGGTCAACAATCAGCAAGTCTCTTTGGTGAGTAAAGCTTGGAGAGGGCATAGTCGCAAGATAAGAGAATAACTAGACAAGGATGTGGGGTCAGGGTTAGATCAGGGGATCCCTTAAGGGAATAAAAGCAAAATTCTGCAGATGCTGGAAATCTGAAATAAAAATAAGAAAGGCTGGAAATACTCAGCAGGTCTGGCAGCATCTGTGGAGGGAGAAACAGAGTTAATGTTTCAGGTCTGAGACCTTTCATGAGAACGGTGGGGAGGTGGTTCCCTTGGGGAGATTCCCTTGGGGGAAGTTTGGCTTGTTGGTGAAGGGGAGAAACAGCAGTGGCAGCTGAACAAATAGTCTAGGCCTTAGTGAAACAAGAGTCCATGCACTCCTGGCACTTGTCGATGAAGATGGAGGAGGAAGGGGAGAGGGGTTTAAGAAGATGGTTGATAATGGAGAGAAGAAGTTAAGGGTTAACATTGTGTTCCAAGATGATTCTGGACAGTTTTCTAAAAGGACAGCAAGGCCAACCAGATCTGGTGATTGATGGCCAAACCTGTTCTGCACTTGATACTCACAAGTCTGCACCTTTTGGGCTTGAGGGAGTGATGATGAAGGGGCATGATGACCTGGATGGCAGTGAGTAAAGATTTTACTCAGGGCAAGGGCTTTGAAAATGGAGGTGAGAGAGGGGTTGAGTAGATTGATGGCTGCAGATGTTTTATGGTGACTGGAGATTGGTAAAATTATCCCTCGATGGATGCATTGCGTGGAAGATCAAGAGAAGAGAGGAGGTTGGATTTGTTGCTCTTAAGGAGATAGCCACGGGTGTCCTGATGGGCCCTTCGGAGAATGGCAAGAATGCAGTGGGTTTATCTAAAGGTTATTCAAACCTGGAGCAGCGACAGAAGATTTGTAAGGCAGAGGACTGGTTGAGATAGAGACTGGTGGGGTGGGGGGCAAAGTTACAAAGTACCCAAGAACAGAGAAATCAAAAGTGGCTTGACTGGGTGGCAGGAGTCATACTGGGCTGGATTTTTAAAGCACACTGGGGGCAGGAGCGGGTGTGCTTACAAATTAAAAATTGCATGCTTGGAGGTTGGCAATAGGTCCCATAAGCTGCGGAACACAAAACTATTTTTAAAGGGATGCCGGGAAGGAGGAAACAGCAACCTCCAATTGAGTGCTTGTTGAGCTCATTGCGGACTTCATTAACAGCCTTGTCAGTAGCAGTTTACAATTTTTAAAGGAAGGGAATGGGGAGAACGTCATGTCTGGGACACAGCACTGTGTACAAGTTGTGAACAATGCAATGGCCATGAGGGCTATGGGAAGGGCTGATTAAAATAATGCAGAGGCACGAAACAAAACTCAGCTGCTCCAAGAGTGCTACAGAGTGGTCACTGCTGGAATTGTAAGACTTGTTTTTCTCAGTGGTGAATTCAGAGAAGGACATGAGGCCTCTGACATCACTTGGGCAGCTGGGGTGGGCAGGGGAAGGCTTGGTGAATGCACAAACCCCAGCTGAGGGATTTCAGATAGGAACAGATTACTCTGACATTGGGCACGTCAGCCAGGAGATGCAACCTCCTGGACAGCAGGAGGCCAGAGGAGCACAGCAAGGGGGGCTGCAAGGAGATGAAGGTGCTACCCAAGACATCAGGTGTACCACCCAAGATTCAGCTACCTGCAAATGATAGAGCACCAGTGCTGCAGGAGCCTGTGCCTATCCATGCAGATGGTCTTGGACCTGCGTGCTCTGATCCACAATGGCCTGCATGGCGGTTCCTTACTGAAGCCATCAAGGTTATCAATGCCCTAAACTTCTCTTCAACCGAGGTCTTTCCAGGGATTAGCTGCAGACCTAGGTGTGCAATCAGCAGCTCATTACACCATCAGGCAGGTGGCAAATTTCACATTCAGGAAGGTAGGGGACTACATCCACTTTGACACAGATGGGCCATTGCAGGAACAGAGGACTTTGGGCTTTGCTGGAAATGATGGATCCCCTCAGGTCCAAGGGCTCATTGATTGTACCCACATAGCCACAAAGGCACTGACACACCAGCTAGTCAGATTCCTGAACAGAAAGGGTTACCATTCAATGAATGTTTAACTGGTCTGTGACCACAGGAAGCGAATCTTGCATGTCTGCACACAGTTCCTGGGCAGCTGTCATGACTCCTTTATCCTGCAAGAGTCCCAAGTGCTGCACCTCTCCAGATTCCATGGCTTTCTGCTGGGGGATAAGAGTTAGATCCCCTAAGGAGATGGGTCCTGGTGCCCGTCCGAAACCGATACGCAGGTGGGGAGAGGTGCTACAACCAGAGCCGCCACCTAACATAGACCTGCATTGAACAGACCATTAGCCTCTTGAAGATGTGCTTCCGTTGGCTTGACCAGTCAGGGGTGGTGCTCTCCAGTACGAGCCAGCCAGAGTGTCTCAGAGTGTCATATCACAACATGACACTGGCGGTGGATGACGACGAGGAGCTGGAACACCACTCCACTTCAGAGAAGGGCTGGAAGGAGGAGGAAGGGATCGATCAAGAGGTGGCCGGCGCCCAGGCAGTGGAGGATGCCTGTCAACGCTGTCCGAGACCTCAGGTCGAACTGCAAGCTGACATGGCAGCAAGGGCCACACTGATTTAGCAGCGCTTCACCTGATCACCCTTAACCCCTTATGGCTGATGACATCACAACTCACCTTCCAGCATACAGAGCTATTTCACCACCATGACCCTTAACTGCGAGGTCTCATTGGCAGCCATGCAGACTGAGGGTTCCTCTGCCAACATTGGCCAACATCACAAGGCATGGGCACAGAATATTCTCAGGGCCCCACATCCCTGTCACCCACCCCACAATATTACGTCCCCCTTCTGAGATGAGACATCAAAAGCACACCTGTCAGAGTGATGACTAAAGAAGTTATATTGTGATGCCAACAAAGTAACACAGATGTAGACAATAGCACCCATGTGATGCATTAAGTGAATTCAATAGTGTGGTGCCTTCCTCTCCCTACCACTTCTATGGGGTGCTCCCCTGTGGCAGAAGATGAGGTGAATGCAGACTTCTCCCTACGCTCTGCCTCCAGCTGAAATGCCTATGGCTTCCTTCCTTGTTTTGGAGTTGCCCGTGGAGGCTCCTTCACAGGCTGCCGGGCCTGCATCATTGCATGGGTTGCCTCTGTCACAGTGCCCTGGCACATAGATGGCTCCTGAATCGGAGTGGGCGAGGGGCTGAAGGGTGATGCCGGTGCCCCCTGAGGCACAGATCCTTTGTCTGCTGCCACCGACTGGGATGCAACTGGCATCCACTCTGAGCACCTTTGCGCCATCAGTGACACTGAACGGTCAGTGCTACAGAGAGTCTCACTCTTTCTGTGCATGTCAGCACGCTGCTCCTGCAGGGTGAGGTAAAGTCACCCATGGGCAGTCCCCCTTTGGAGGACAGAGGACAGACACAGTGATGCTTCACTGAGCCAAGATGCTGGGCCTCAGATGTCACAGACAAGGAGGGCCTTCCTCGAGAATCAGAGTCAAATAAGTTCCCAATTGTTAGAGTTCCTTGAGGCCTTAAGGAGCCATGGCCAATCCATGCAGTGCATGTGCTCTGCCATGACTCAGGGATTCGATTGCATGTGCTCCTCCATTGGGAGACTGGGCATTCTTGGAGAGCAAAATGTTGCACCACACTGTGTGAGTGTTTGCACTGCTGTGAGGTTCACCCAGCACTCCCCTTTCTATGCTAATCCATCAAATGAAAAATCAGCCCATAGAGTCATAAAAGCACAGAAGGAGGCCATTCGGCCCATCAAGTTCATGCCAGCTGTCTGGAGAGCAATCTGGTCAGTCCCAGTCCTCGGCTCTATACTCGTAACCCTGCAAGTTTATTTTTCTCAAGTGTCCATCCAATTTCCTTTTGAAATTATTTACCATCCCCACTTCCACCACCCTCGTGGTCAGTGAGTTCCAGGTCATTACCACTCACTGCATAAAAAATTTCTTCCTCACATCCCCCCTGCATCTCCTGCCCAAAACCTTAAATCTGTGCCCCCTGGTCCCAATGGGAACAGCTTTTCTTCGTCTACCTTATCTGAACCTATCATAATCTTGCCCACCTCTATCAAATCGCCCCTCAATCTCATTTACTCCAAGGAGAACAACCCCAGCTTATCCAACCTAACCTTGTAGTTAAAATCCCTCGTTCCTGGAACCATTCTGGTAAATCTCCCCTGCACCCTTTCAAGGACCCTCACATCCTTCCTAAAGTGTGGTGACCAGAACTGGGTGCAATACTCTAGTTGTGGCATCAACAGAGCTCTATAAAGGTTCAGTATAACTTCCCTGCTTTTGTACTCAACACTTCTATATATGAAGCCCAAGACCCCATATAGTTTGCTAACTACTCTCTCAATATGTCCTTACAGCTTTCAAAATCTATGCACATGCACCCCCAGGTCCCTCTGTTCCTGCACATTCTTTAGAACTGTGCCATTAAGTCTATATTGCCTCTCCCTATTCCTTCTGCCAAAATGCATCACCTCGCATTTCTCTGTATAAAATTCTATCTGAAACTTGTCTGCCCATTCTGCTAGCCTAACTATGCCCTATTGCAGTTGATTGGTATTATCCTCACTGTTTGCCACACTTCCAAGTTTCATATCATTGGCAAATTTTGAAATGTTACTCTGTATTCCAATATCCAGGTCATTTATATCTATATATATTTATATCCTAGCACTGACTCTTGGGGAACTCTACTGTCCACTATCCTCCAGTCTGAAAAATAATCATTTACCCTGACTTAAAAAGAAAAAGTGCTGGAAATACTCAGCAGGTCTGGCAGCATCTGTGGAGAGAGAAGCAGAGTTAACGTTTCAGGTCAGTGAGATCAGGAGATCTGATGAAAGGTCACTGACCTGACCCCTCTCCACAGATGCTGCCAGACCTGCTGAGTATTTCCAGCACTTTTTCTTTTTATTTCAGATTTCCAGCAGCTGCAGTATTTTGTTTTTAATTTTCCATGACTTGTTGTTTTCTGTCCTAAAGCCATTTTTTTAATCCAAGCTGACACTGAACTTCCTATTCCATGAACCTTAATTTTGTTAACCAGCCTTTGTTCCAACCCCAGCTTCTCCAACCTAACCTTGTAGCTAAAAGGAAGGTGGAGAGACCGGAGAGAAGGATCAAGAGAAAACAAAAAGGAGGTAGAAATAATGTGCTTGAGTCTGGAAAGGCAACCGAACTTCACACACAAATGGACAGGAAGTGGGAATTCAGGTTACATAGGCCTGGTCATAAACAAAGCACAGGGAGGAAATTGAATGAGAGATCCAAAATTAAAGTCTGCCTGGGACTAAGTTGACTCATAGATAAGATGGAGTCAATTTGGAGTGTGCATGGGGCAATGTCCAGTTATGGAGGTAGTGGTGAAGAAGGAATGGAGGGTAGAGTGACTCACTGAGAAACTGCAAGCCTGTCACCGCAGTGTGATGAGCCCACTTGGCCACTGTTGAATTATTTGCGTGTGAGTTCCAGGCTGTCAGAGGGCATGTTATTGCCAGTGTGGGTTGCTAGAGAGTTGGCAATCTGCACCGCGACTCACATCTTTCTCTTTACAATTTAGGGCGATGGATGTGGGCTCTGCTTGACTGCTCAACCTGGTCATCTTCAAGCAATTGATGGAAACAGGAGCAACACAGGAACACAACCTGCATCCCAAATTCAGCCTGGCAAACAGGTGAGAAATTCCAGATCACCTGAAGGATCCTGACTTTTCCTCTCTCGTGTCCTCAAATTTGGAAACAAATCAGTTGTCATGTGTTGTGGAATGTTGTGTGTGATGGGAACTATTGATATTTTTCTTCTGATTTAGATGGAGTAAGGCCCTTTGAATAGTTTCTTGGTGAGGAATATGCTCATGACGCCAGATGCTTGACTGGAAAATCATTACTACCTATTCCCATGACCCTGGTTTGTGCAGGGTTGATATGACTCTAATACCCACTTCATCTTTATGTGTATGTGAAAAGCCATTTTGTTGGTTTAAGAACCACTGCAGGATTTAGTTGCACCTCAGCAGAATGTCAGCAACTGGTCATTAGCGTGGGAGAGCGAGCTTTCCCTGATGGATGAAAGACGCATCTCCATTGCCCTTCCTTGGGCAAGAGGATCAGTTAAGGCCTACTCCACTTTAAAGCTAAGAAAGATAGATCAGAGTATTGTTTAAATGGTGTAAAGCTAGAAACTATGAAGAGATTTAGGAGTCCAAGTACAGAAATCACTAAAAACTAGTGGACAGGAACAAAAAATAGTTAGAAAGACTAATGGAATATTGGCCTTTATCTGAAGAGGGTGGAGATTATGTTACAACTGCATAGAGCCCATTTCTAGTACAGTGCTCAGCTCTGGACACCGCAAATCAGGAAGGATGTATTGGCCTTGGAGTGGGTGAGGGCAGATTCACCAGAATTATACTGGGGCTAAAAGGTTTAAAATATGAGGGCAGGTTGCATAGACTTGGTTTGTATTCCTTTGCGTATAGAAGATTAAGGAATGATCTTAATGAGGAGTTCAAGATGATTAAAGGATTTGATAGGATAGATAGAGAAAAACTAGTTCCTCTGCTGGAAAATTCCAGAACAAGTTGGCAGAACCTTAAAACTAGAGCTAGGCCATTTGGGGGTGATGTCACACAAGGAGTAGTAGAAATCTGAAACACTCTCCCCCATAGCTGTTGGGGCTCCGGGTCAATTGAGCTTTGGAGCTTTATTAGGCAAGGATATTAAGGGTTATGGAACCAAGGTGGGGAGATGGAGTGAAGATGCAGGTCAGCCATGATTTAATTGAATTGCGGAACAGGCTCGAGGGACTGAATAGCCTCCTCCTGTACCTAAGTTCCTAGTGGCCTTATCAAATAATGTTCTGTGTCAGTAGCTAATGGGGACAGATGGTACCGTTTCCCTAGAGACCCACTAGCTCCATTCAGCACCTCTCTAAAATGGTGAGGCTCAGGCCAGTGGGGAGATAGTGAGTGGAAACTGGTAGGTTTCCTATGAGGGAAGGAAGGAAACCCTGGGACCTACTGTCCACTGACCTCCCCTAACACACCGATAACCTACAGCATCCTGTAGGATTTTTATCCAGACGGTCTGATGTGATGAGGGTTGCTCACTCTGGTTGGACAGATTCCTGGCGATTTGATCATGTGACACCTGATCATAAGCAAGGAACAGCAATGATTGGTCAAAGCTACCAATTATTTTATGGAAATGAGCTCCCTGATTCCTCACTCGATCATCAGACTACCCAACCTGTTATATCCCAGTGAGAGTCAGTGCCAGGAACCAGATCCCAGCCACAATCTCTGGAGCACGGCTCAGGCACTGTGTTCACAACCCCTCTGGTCCCTCCAGTGCTATCAGCCATCTCAATTCACCCTCAGTAAGTGCTTACAAGTATCAAACACAGGAGTGGGAGATGTGCTGAGGTGCTGCAATGAACTCAAGTTTGAACCCTAAAGGTGTCAGCTGTGACTCAGTGATAGCATTCTCACCTCTGAGTCAGAAGTACAAGTCCCACTGCAGGGATCTAAGAACATAGAAATAGGAGCAGGAGTAGACCACATGGCCCATTGAGCCTGCTCCGCCATTCAATATGAATACGGCTGATCATCAGCTTCAACTCCACCTTCCTGCCTACTGTCCATATTCTTTGACTCCCTGAGAGATCACAAATCTATCGATCTCAACCTTAAATATGCTCAACTATCAACCATCTGTAACCCTCTGCGGTAGATAATTCCAAAAATTTACAACATTCGGAGATAAGAAATTTCTCCTCATCTCAGTCCTAAATGATTGACCCCTTATCTTGAGGCTTTGCCCCCATGTTCTAGATTCTTCAGCCAGGAGGAACAACCTCTAAGTGTCTACCCTGTCAAGTCCCTTCAGAATCTTTTATATTTCAATGAGATAACCTCTCAGTCTTCAAAACTCCAGAGAGTATAGGCCCAATCTACTCAGCCTTTCATCATAGGACAACCCTTTCATCCAGTAAAGCAATCTAATGAACCTTCGCTGTACTAACTCCAAGGCATGTATATACTTCCTCAGAAATGAAGGCAAAAACTGTGCATAGGTGCTCCAGGTGTGGTCTCACCAAAACCCTATACAATTGTGGAAAGACTTTGTGATTCTTGTACTCCAACCCCCCTTGCAATGAAGGCCAACATGCTATTTGATTTCCTAATTGCTTGCTTTATCTGTATGTTAACTTTGTGTTACTTGTATGACTACACCCAAGTCTCTGTGAACATCAACATTTAGACATTTCACACCTTTTAAAAAATATTCTGTTTTTCTATTCTTACTATCAAAGTGAATAACCTCACACTTCCCACATTATGCTCCATCTGGCATCCTGTTGTTCTTTCACTTAACGTATCTATATCTCTTTGCAGCCTCTTTGTGTCCTCCTCACAATTGCATTCCCACCCAACCTTGTATTGTCAGCAAATCTGGATACATTACTCTCTGTCACTTCGTCAAAGCCATCAATATAGATTGTAAATAGCTGAGGCCCCAGCACTGAACCACTAGTTATAAATTCCTGCCAACTTGAAAATGCCCCATTTTTCCCTACTATCTGCTTCCTCTCCACTGACCAATCCTCCATCCATGCTAATATATTGCCCCCAACTATATGAGCCCATATCTGCTTAATAACCTTTTGTATGGCACTTTATCGAATGCCTTTTTGAAATCTATGTATACTACATCTGCTGAGTCCTCTTTATCTATACTACTAGTTACATCCTCAAAAAACTAATACATTTTTTAAACATGATTTCCCTTTCATAAAATCATGTTGACTTTGACTGATCATCTTATGATTTTCTAAGTGCATTGTTAAGACTTCCTTAATAATAGATTCCAGCATCTTCCCGGTGACTGATGTCAGGCTAGCTGGCTTGTCGTTGGCTATTTTTTCTCTCCCTCCTTTCTTGAACAACAGTGCTACATTTGCTAACTCCCAATCTGCTGGGGCCATTCTAGAATCTAGGGAAAATTGGAAAATCATAACCAGTGCACCCACTATCTCTGCAGCTACCTCTTTTAGAACCCTAGGATGTAGACAATCAGGTCCTGGGGTTTTAGCAGCTTTTAGTCCCTTCAATTTCTTCAATACTTTTTCTTTGCTGATATTAATTAACTGATATTCCTCACTATTATTAGCCCATTGGTTACCCTCTATTTCTGGTACGTAATTTGTGTCTTCTACAGTGAAGACAGACACAAAATATTTGTTCAACGTCTCTGTCATTTCCTCATCCCCCATGATAATTTCTCCTTTCTCTGCCTCTAAGGGACCGATGTTTATTTCTTTTTATATACTTGTAAAAGCTCTTACAATCGATTCCTGGATAGTTTACTCTCCATTTTTTTCCTTTTTATCAACTTTTCGGTCACCCTTTGCTGGTTTCTAAAACATTCCCAATCTACAGGCTTACTAGTATTCTTTGCAACATTATAAGCCTCTTCTTTTCATCCAATACTCTCCTTAACTTCCCTCGTAAATTATAGATGGATCTTTCTTGCTGAATTTTTTGATTTTTAATGGAATGTATTTTTCTTGAACATTTTGAATCATTTCTTTAAATGTTTCCCACATTTTACTCTATTTACACAATAAACTTTAGCCAGCTCTCCTCACATACCTATGTAATTGACTTTGTTTAGGTTTAAGATTCTTGTTTGGGACTGGCATATGTCACTTTCAAACTTAATATGGAATTCAATTGTATTATGATCATTTTTCTCCCCAAAGGATCTTCTACTGAGATTACAAATTAAACCTGCCTCATTGCACAATACTAGATATAAAATAGCTTTATCCCTAGTTGGTTCTGCTAACTATTGTTCCAGGAAACTGTCATGAAAGCATTCTACCAAGTCATTTTCCAGACCAACTTTGCCAATTTGAATTGTCCAGTCTACATGAAGATTAAAGTCCCCACATTTATTACATTGTCTTTGTTACAAGCTCCAATAATTTCTTGCTTAATGCTCTGTACAACAGTATAGCTCCTGAAAGGGGCCTTTAAACTACTCCCACCAGTGTTTCTGGCTCTTGTTATTCCTAATCTTCACTACTTCCTGATCTTCTGAGCCAGGATCCTTTCTCACTCCTGTTCTTGTGTCATCCTTTACTATCAGGGCTACTCCTTTGCCATTCTGTCTGGCTTTTCAAAATGTTGCGTACCCTGGAATATTTATTTCCCAACCTTGATCACCATGTAACCATATCTCTGTAATTGTGATTAGATTTAAACCATTTACCTCTATTTGTGCCATTGATTCATCCAACTTATTTCAAATGTTTTGTGCATTCAGATAAAGAACCTTTTTTTTTACTGCTATCCTATGCATGAACCTTATTCAATGATAAACTATTACCGTTAAACTCTCCGTCCCTTCCTGTTCCACTCTGATTCTCTTTACCCATATCACTTCACTGCTCTGTTAGCTTGTCTTTTCTCTTCCACCCCTACCACCTGCGCAACTCCCACACCCCACCCCCAGTATAACCCCTATCTAGCGCCCTCGTTATATGATTCACGAGGACACCAATCCTAGCCCAGTTTAAGTACAGTCCATCTCAACAGAACAGCTCCCTCTTTCCCCACTACTGCTGCCAAAGCCCCATGAATTGAAATGCCTTCTTCCCACACCACTCTTTGAGCCACACATTTAAATTCTCTAATTAGCCTGACCTGAGTATATAAGCTATACTGACACACCAGTGCAGTTCTGACGGAGGTATCCTCTTTCAGATAAGATATTAAACCAAGTCCCCATCTGCCATCTCAGGTAGATTTTTTTATTTTTTATAGATACAGCACTGAAACAGGCCCTTCGGCGCACCAAGTCTGTGCCGACCAGCAACCACTCATTTGTACTAACCCTGCAGTAATCCCATATTCCCTACCACCTACCTACACTAGGGGCAATTTACAATTGCCAATTTACCTATCAACCTGTAAGTCTTTGGCTGTGGGAGGAAACCGGAGCACCCGGCGAAAACCCACGCTGTCACAGAGTGAACTTGCAAACTCCGCACAGGTAGTACCCAGAATCGAACCCGGGTCCCTGGAGCTGTGAGGCTGCAGTGCTAACCACTGCGCCACCCTAGATGTAAAAGATCCCATGGCATTAATTAAATAAGAGCAGGGAAACTCTCCCTGGCATCCTGTTCAATATTTGTCCCTCAACCAACATCACCAGAAATAGATTTCTGGCCATTATTTCATTGCTGTCTGTGGGATCTTGCAAGGAACAATTTGGCTATTGCATTTCCTACAACAGTGACCACACTTCAAAAATACTTCGTTAGCTGTAAAGACTTTGAGATATCCTGAACTTGTAAAAGGTGCAATGTAAATGCAAGGCCTTGAGTTACTTTCCTATAATGTGTGCCTATATATAAAAAAAAAGTGTTGCCTCCAATGTGTGTGTCACTGCATCTCATTGATTCAAATATGCCTTGTAAAACAGCAACAACTGACAGCTGAGTGGAGAAGAAGCCCATCGAACTGACAAGTGTCAATTTAAAGAGAGAGACTGAAGGCAATTTACCTCTAATTGGCTTCAGGATGGGCAATTCACAGCAATTAATCTTTGTGTCCTAAAGGGACATCCAAGCTGCTCCAGCTCTGCCAAAGCAGAATATCACATACATAAAAGTTCAAACATGGAGTCCGTCCATTCAGCCAATGTTGGTGTTAACCCTCAAAATAGCAAACCGTTCAAATCACATTGACCTGGCCTGTTCCCATATTGTTTCATCCACCTATCCAAATTTACCTTGAATATTGACATAGTTTTTGCCCCAACCACTCGCCCTGAAAGTAAATTGCACAGCCTCACAACTCTCTGTGTGGAGTTTCTCTTATATTTAACATTGTATTAATGATCCATTATTCATGACACCTCAACTACTGGAAACAGTCTGCTTCTATCTACCCTGTCCTAAAATGTCATAATTTTAAGCACTCCGATTATGTTCCTCCATAGTTTTTTTCACGTCTTTCTTTATATTTGCATTTCCTCATACCAGGCAGCATCATGGAGACTCTATTATACCCTATCTAAAGCATTGATATCCTTCCCGTAGTGTGAAGCCCAATTCTGCACACTCGAACTGAGGTCTTATTATACTTTAATATTGTTCATCATTATCCCTTGGTGTTTATATCCAGTAAATTCTTTGATTAGATCTGAAAATTACATTAGCATTTTTAATGGCCTTATCAACCTGAGGTGCTACCTTTAGGAACATAGGAATCAGGATGGTCTTCACCTGAACCAGAGGGGTACCAATATCCTGGGGGGGAGATTTGCTAGTGCTCTTCGGGGGGGTTTAAACTAATTCAGCAGGGGAATGGGAACCTAAAATGTAGTGCCAGTGTACAGGATGTTGAGAGTAGTGAGGTCAGGGATAAGGTTACAAGGACGCAAGAGGGCACTGGCAAGCAAGAACCTGGCTTAAAGTGTGTCTACTTCAACGCCAGGAGCATCCAGAATAAGGTGGGTGAGCTTGCAGCATGGGTTGGTACCTGGGATCTTGATGTAGTGGCCATTTCGGAGACATGGGTAGAGCAGGGGCAGGAATGGATGTTGCAGGTTCCGGGATTTAGATGTTTCAGTAAGAACAGAGAAGATGGTAAAAGGGGGGGGGGGGGTGTGGCATTGTTAATCAAGGAGAGTATTACAGCGACAGAAAGGACGTTTGAGGACTCGTCTACTGAGGTAGTATGGGCCGAGGTTAGAAACAGGAGAGGTGAGGTCACCCTGTTGGGAGTCTTTTATAGACCTCCAAATAGTTCCAGAGATGTAGAGGAAAGGATAGCGAAGATGATTCTCGACAGGGGCGAGAGTAACAGGGTAGTTGTTATGGGGGACTTTAACTTTCCAAATATCGACTGGAAATACTATAGTTCGAGTACTTTAGATGGGTCAGTTTTTGTCCAGTGTGTGCAGGAGGGTTTTCTGACACAGTATGTAGACAGGCCAACCAGGGGCGATGCCACATTGGATTTGGTACTGGGTAATGAACCCGGCCAGGTGTTAGATTTAGATGTAGGTGAGCACTTTGGTGATAGTGATCACAATTCGTTTAGGTTTACCTTAGCGATGGGCAGGGACAGGTATATACCGCAGGGCAAAAATTATAGCTGGGGGAAAGGAAATTATGATGCGATTAGGCAAGATTTAGGATGCGTAGGATGGGGAAGGAAACTGCAGGGGATGGGAACAATCGAAATGTGGAGCTTATTCAAGGAGCAGCTACTGCGTGTCCTTGATAAGTATGTACCTGTGAGGCAGGGAGGAAGTTGTCGAGCGAGGGAGCCGTGGTTTACTAAAGAAGTTGAAGCGCTTGTCAAGAGGAAGAAGAAGGCTTATGTTAGGATGAGACGTGAAGGCTCAGTTAGGGCACTTGAGAGTTACAAGCTAGCCAGGAAGGATCTAAAGGGAGAGCTAAGAAGAGCAAGGAGAGGACACGAGAAGTCATTGGCGGATAGGATCAGGGAAAACCCTAAGGCTTTCTATAGGTATATCAGGAATAAAAGAATGACTAGAGTTAGATTAGGGCCAATCAAGGATAGTAGTGGGAAGTTGTGTGTGGAATCAGAGGAGGTAGGGGAAGTGTTAAATGAATATTTTGCGTCAGTATTTACAGTAGAGAAAGAAAATGTTGTCGAGGAGAATACTGAGATTCAGGCTACTAGGCTAGATGGGATTGAAGTTCACAAGGAGGAGGTGTTATCAATTTTGGAAAGTGTGAAAATAGATAAGTCCCCTGGGCCAGATGGGATTTATCCTAGGATTCTCAGGGAAGCTAGGGAGGAGATTGCAGAGCCTTTGTCCTTGATCTTTATGTCGTTGTCGACAGGAATAGTGCCGGAAGACTGGAGGATAGCAAATGTTGTCCCCTTGTTCAAGAAGGGGAGTAGAGACAGCCCTGGTAATTATAGACCTGTGAGCCTTACTTCGGTTGTGGGTAACATGTTGGAAAAGGTTATAAGAGACAGGATGTATAATCATCTTGAAAAGAATAAGTTCATTAGCAATAGTCAGCACGGTTTTGTGACGGGTAGGTCGTGCCTCACAAACCTTATTGAGTTTTTCGAGAAGGTGACCAAACAGGTGGATGAGGGTAAAGCAGTGGATGTGGTGTATATGGATTTCAGTAAGGCGTTTGATAAGGTTCCCCATGGTAGGCTATTGCAGAAAATACGGAAGTATGGGGTTGAAGGTGATTTAGAGCTTTGGATCAGAAATTGGCTAGCTGAAAGAAGACAGAGGGTGGTGGCTGATGGCAAATGTTCATCCTGGAGTTTCGTTACTAGTGGTGTACCGCAAGGATCTGTTTTGGGGCCACTGCTGTTTGTCATTTTTATAAATGACCTGGAAGAGGGTGTAGAAGGGTGGGTTAGTAAATTTGCGGATGACACTAAGGTCGGTGGAGTTGTGGATAGTGCCGAAGGATGTTGTAGGGTACAGAGGGACATAGATAGGCTGCAGAGCTGGGCTGAGAGATGGAGTTTAATGCGGAAAAGTGTGAGGTGATTCACTTTGGAAGGAGTAACAGGAATGCAGAGTACTGGGCTAATGGGAAGATTCTTGGTAGTGTAGATGAACAGAGAGATCTTGGTGTCCAGGTGCATAAATCCCTGAAGGTTGCTACCCAGGTTAATAGGGCTGTTAAGAAGGCATATGGTGTGTTAGCTTTTATTAGTAGGGGGATCGAGTTTCGGAGCCACGAGGTCATGCTGCAGCTGTACAAAACTCTGGTGAGACCGCACCTGGAGTATTGCGTGCAGTTCTGGTCACCGCATTATAGGAAGGATGTGGAAGCTATGGAAAGGGTGCAGAGGAGATTTACTAGGATGTTGCCTGGTATGGAGGGAAGGTCTTACGAGGAAAGGCTGAGGGACTTGAGGTTGTTTTCGTTGGAGAGAAGGAGGAGGAGAGGTGACTTAATAGAGACATATAAGATAATCAGAGGGTTAGATAGGGTGGATAGTGAGAGTCTTTTTCCTCGGATGGTGATGGCAAACACGAGGGGACATAGCTTTAAGTTGAGGGGTGATAGATATAGGACAGATGTCAGAGGTTGTTTCTTTACTCAGAGAGTAGTAAGGACGTGGAACGCCCTGCCTGCAACAGTAGTAGACTCGCCAACTTTAAGGGCATTTAAGTGGTCATTGGATAGACATATGGATGAAAATGGAATAGTGTAGGTCAGATGGTTTCACAGGTCGGCGCAACATCGAGGGCCGAAGGGCCTGTACTGCGCTGTAATGTTCTAATGATCTAAAGGAGGCCATTCAACCCCATGAGCCGTTTCTGCTATTCAATTAGATCATGGCTGATCTGTAACCGATCTGCATTTACCCATTGTAGTTCCATAATCCTTCAACCCCGAAATAACAAAAATCTAACAAACTCAATTTTGAAATTTTCATTTGACTTCCCCCACCAGTCTCAACAGCTTTTTGAGGAGACAGTTCCAGATTTTCACTACCCTTTCTGTGAAGAACTGCTTCCTGACAACACCCTGAACCCCTGAGCTCTAATTTGAAGATTCTGCCCCCTTGTTCTGGACTCTTCCACCAGAGAAAATAGTTCTATTTATCCTATTAATTCCCTTAATGATCTTAAACGCCTCAATTAGATCATTCCTTAATCTTCCATTCTGAAAGGGATACAAGTCCAGTCTATGCAACCTGTCCTCATAATTTAACCCTTTTAGCCCCTTTTTAAAATTTGTTCATGGGATGTGGGCATCACTGGCATGGCTAGAATTTATTGCCCATCCCAAACTGCCCTTGAGATGGTGGTGGTGAATCGCCTTCTTGAACCACTGCAGTCCATATGGTGTTGGTACAGCCACAGAGCTGTTAGGAAAGGAGTTCCAGGATCTTGACCCAGTGACAGTGAAGGAACGGTGATATAGTTCCAAGTCAGGATGGTGTGTGACTTGGAGGGGAACTTGCAGGCGGTGGTGTTCCCATGCATCAGCTGCCCTTGTTCTTCTAGGTGGTAGAGGTCGTGAGTTTGGAAGGTGCTGTCAAAGGAGCCTTGGTGAGTTTTTGCAGCACATACGAACGTATAAATTAGGAGCAGGAGTAGGCCACTCAGCACTTCGAGCCTGCTCCACCATTCAATAAGTTCATGGCTGAACTGATTACTCCACATTTCCACCTACCCCCGATAACCTTCCATCCCCTTGCTTATCAAGAATCTATCTACCTCTGCCTCAAAAATATTCAAAGACTCTGCTTCCACCACCTTTTGAGGAAGAGAGTTCCAAAGACTCACGACCCTCTGAGAGAAAAAATTTCTCCTCATCTCTGTCTTAAATGGGCGACCCCTTATTTTTAAACAGTGACCCCCAGTTCAAGATTCTCCCAAAAGGGAAAACATCCTTTTCACATCCACCCTGTCAAGATCCCTCAGGATCTTATATGTTTCAATCAAGTTGCCTCTTACTCTTCTAAATTCCAGCAGATACAAGCCTAACCTGTCCAATCTTTCCTCGTAAGACAGCCCGCCCATTCCAGGTATTAGTCTGGTAAACTTTCTCTGTACTGCCTCCAGCGCATTTACATCCTTGTTTAAATAAGGAGACCAGTACTGTACACAGCACTCCAGATGTGTTCTCACCAATGCCCTGTATAGCTGAAGTATAACTCCCTACTTTTATATTCAATTCCCCTTGTGGTAAATGATAACATTTTATTCGCTTTCCTAATTACGTGCTGGACCTGCATACTAACCTTTTGTGATTCATGCACTCGGACACCCAGATCCCTCTGCATCTCAGAGCTCTGCAATCTCTCACCATTTAGATAATATGCTTCTTTTTTATTCTTCCTGCCAAAGTGGACAATTTCCCACTTTCCCACATTGTACTCCATTTGCCAGGTCTTTGCCCATTCACTTAACCTATCTATATCCCTTTGTAGCCTCCTTATATCCTCTTCATAAGTTACTTTTATACCTATCTTTGTGTCATCAGCAAATTTAGCAACCACACCTTCGGTCCCTTCATCTAAGTTATTTATATAAATTGTAAAAAGTTGAGGCCCCAGCACAGATCCCTGTGGCACAGCACTCGTTACATCTTACCAATCAGAAAATGACCCATTTATGTCTATTCTGTTTCCTGTTAGCTAGCCAATCTTCTATCCATGCTAAAATGTTAACCCCTACACCATGAGCTTTGATTTTCTGCAATAACCTTTGATGTGGTACATTATCAAATGCCTTCTGGAAATCTAAGTACAATACATCCACTGGTTCCCCTTTATCCACAGCACATGTAACTCCCTCAAAGAACTCCAATAAATTGGTTGAACATGATTTCACTTTCACAAAACCATGTTGACTCTGTATAACGTCTTTAATAATAGCTTCTTCCATTTTCCCTAAGACAGATGTTAAGCTAACTGGCCTTTAATTTCCTGCTTTCTGTCTCCCTCTCTTTTTGAACAAAGGAGTTATATTCACTATTTTCCAATCTAACGGAACCTTTCCCGAATTTAGGGAATTTTGGAAAATTAAAAGTAACGCATCAACTATCTCACTAGCCACTTTTAACACCCTAGGATGAAGTCAATCAGGACCCAGAACTTGTCAGCCCACATCTCCAACAATTTGTTCAGGACCATTTCCCTGGTGATTGTAATTTTCTTGAGATCCTCCCTCCCTTCCATTTCCTGACTTACAGCTGATACTGGGATGTTACTTATATCCTCAATAATGAAGACCGATGCAAAATATCTGTTCAATTTATCTGCCATCTCCTTTTATCCATTATTAATTCCTCAGACTCACTTTCTACAGCACCAATGCTCACTTTGTTAACTCTCTTTTTAAAATATCTATAGAAACGCTTACTATCTGTTTTTATATTTCTCACTAGCTTTCTCTCGTACTCTAATTTTAGCTTCCTTATCAATCTTTTCGTCATTCTTTTCTGTTTTTTATGTTCTGTCCAATCTTCTGACCCGCTTCCCATCTTTGTGCAATTATAGGCTTTTTCTTTAAGTTTGATACTATCTTTAACTGTTTTAGTTAACCACGGATGGCGGGTCCTCCCTTGGAACTTTTCTTTCTTGTTGAAATGTATCTATTCTGTGTATTCTGAAATATCCCCTTAAATGTCTGCCATTTCATCTCTACTGGCCTTTACCTTAACTTTATTTGCCAGTTCACTTTAGCTAGCTCTGCTTTCATGCCCTCATAATTGCCCTTATTTAAGTTTAAAATATTAGTCTTGGACCCACTCTTCCCTCCCTCAAACTGAATGTAAAATTCAATCATATTGTGAACGCTGCTACCTAGGGCTGCCTTAACTATGAGTCATTAATTAATCCTATCTTGTTGCACAATACCAGGTCTAGTACAGCCTGCTCTCTGATTGGCTCCAGAATGTATTATTCCAAGAAATTATCCTGAAAACATTCTCTGTACTCCTCATCTAGGCTACCTCTGCCCATCTGATTTTTCCAGTCTATATGTAGATTAAAATCCCCCATAATTATCACTGTACCTTTCTGACAATCTGCCATTATTTCTTCCTATATACCCCGTCCTGGAGTGTGGTTAATGTTAGCTGGCCTCTACACCACACCCACAAGTGACTTCTTGCCTTTATGATTTCTCATCTCTACCCAAACTGCTTCTACATCCTGGTGTCCTGAACTTAGGTCATCCCTCTCTATTGCGCTTATATTATTAATTAACAGAGTTACCTCTCCACCTTTTCCTCGCTTCCTGTCCTTCCTAAATGCCATGTACCCTTCAACAGTCAGGTCCCAATCTATGTTGTCCTGTAGCCATATCTCTGTAATAGCTATCAGATCATACTTATTTATTTCTGTCTGAGCTCTCAGTTCATCTGTTTTGTTTTGAATGCTACGTGCATTCAGAGACAGAGCCTTTAGTTTTGTCTTTTTATTACTTTTGTAACTTCTAGCCTTATCTGTTGATTTACACTTAGATTTGTGCGCTCTGTCCCTTCCTGTCAGTCTATCATTTCCCAAATTACTACCTTTCTCTCTTGCCTTGTCTCTACTCCTTGATTTACCATATCTTCCCAAATTTGATCCCTTGCCCCCACTATTCAGTTTAACACCTTCTCTACTTCCCTAGTTATGCGGCTCGCTAGAACACTGACCCCAGCACGGTTCAGGTGAAGACCATCCCAACGGTACAGCCACCACTTTCCCCAGTTCTGGTGCCGGTGCCCCACGAACTGGAACCCACTTCTACCACACCAGTCTTTGAGCCACGCATTAATTTCTCGAATCTTATTTGCCCTATGCCAATTTTCATGTGGCTCAGGTAATAAAGATCAAAGAACAAAGAACAGTACAGCACAGGAACAGGCCATTCGGCCCTCCAAGCCTGCGCCGATCTTGATGCCTGCCTAAACTAAAACCTTCTGTACTTCCGGGGTCCGTATCCCTCTATTCCCATCCTATTCATGTATTTGTCAAGATGCCTCTTAAACATCGCTATCGTACCTGCTTCCACCACCTCCCCCGGCAGCAAGTTCCAGGCACTCACCACCCTCTGTGTAAAAAACTTGCCTCGCACATCCCCTCTAAACTTTGCCCCTCGCACCTTAAACCTATGTCCCCTAGTAACTGACTCCTCCACCCTGGGAAAAAGCTTCTGACTATCCAGAGATTATTACCTTTGAGGTTCTGCTTCTTAATTTGGTGCCTAGTTACTCATACTGACTATGCAGAACCTCTCTCCTTGTCCTGCCTGTGTCATTGGTACCTGCATGGACCGTGCTGACTGGATCCTCCCCCTCCCACTGTAAGTTTCTTCCAGCCCTGAGCAGATGTCCCGAACCCTGGCACCGGGCAGGCAACACAGTCGTCTGGACTCTCACTCTTTGCTGCAGTGAACAGTGTCAATCCCCCTAACTATACTGAACCCTACTACCACTACATTCATTTTTTCTCCCTCCACTTGAATGGCTTCCTGTACCATGGTGCCATGGTCAGGTTGCTCATCCACCCTGCAGCCCCCACTCTCATCCAAACAAGCTGACAAAACCTCCAACCTGTTGGGCAATCACAAAGGCTGAGGCTCCTGCACTCCTGCCCTCTGGGTCCCCTTACCTGCCTCAGCTGCAACCACACTCTCCTGTCCCTGACCACTGACCGAATCAGAAGACCCTATCCTAAGGGGTGTGACCACCTCTTGGTACAAAATGTCCAAGTAACTTTCCCCCTCCCTGATGTGTCGCAGTGTCTGCAACTCAGACTCCAGTTCAATGACTCTGAGCCAAAGCTCTTCGAGCTGCAAACACTTATTGCAGACGTGTTTGCCCTGGATCACACTGGCATCCAGGAGCTCCCACATGCTGCAGCCATGACACTTCGCCTGTCCTGCCATCCTTAATGTGTTTCAATTAACTACTTAATTATTTTATTCAATTATTTATTTCATTTTCCTTAGTTTATATGTTTTATTAAGCTTACCACTTGTTCCTTTACTATTTTGAACGTTAGGATTAGAATGGACCTTAATCACTTAACAGATACTCACCAAACAGGTAGCTTCTTCCCAAACCAATCACCTACCTGCTTGCCTGTGATGTTTGATGCTATGTTTGATTGAAATTAAGTTAAATTAAAAGCTTACTGTATACTCACCTCGGCGGCTCTCCGTTCCCCTGCTCTCACTGTTGATTGTGACATCACTTTTCGATTTTTCCCTAATCCGCTCGAGCTCCTCCTTCTCTCTCTGCTCCCGGCATGCTCCTCTGTCTCCGCTTCCGCCGTGCTCCTCGCTCTCTCTGCTCCCGCCGTGCTCCTCGCTCTCTCTGCTCCCGCCGTGCTCCTCTCTCTCTCTGCTCCCGCCGTGCTCCTCTCTCTCTCTGCTCCCGCCGTGCTCCTCTCTCTCTCTGCTCCCGCCATGCTCCTCTCTCTCTCTCTCCGCTCCCACCGTGCTCCTCGCTCTCTCTGCTCCCGCCATGCTCCTCTCTCTCTCTGCTCCCGCCGTGCTCCTCTCGCTCTCTGCTCCCACCGTGCTCCTCTCTCTCTCTGCTCCCGCCATGCTCCTCTCTCTCTCTGCTCCTGCCATGCTCCTCTCTCTCTCTGCTCCCGCTGTGCTCCGCTGTCTCCGCTTCCGCCGTGCTCCTCTCTCTCTCTGCTCCCGCCTTGCTCCTCTCTCTCTCTGCTCCCACCGTGCTCCTCACTCTCTCTGCTCCCGCCATGCTCCTCTCTCTCTCTGCTCCCGCCGTGCTCCTCTCTCTCTCTCTCTGCTCCCGCCATGCTCCTCTCTCTCTCTGCTCCCACCGTGCTACTCTGTCTCTACTCCCGCCGTGCTCCTGTCTCCGCTCCCACCGTGCTCCTCTCTCTCTCTGTTCCCGCCGTGCTCCTCTGTCTCCACTCCCACCATGCTCCTCCTCCTTGCTCTGCTCCCGCTGTGCTCCTCTCTCCGTCTCCGCTCCCACCGTGCTCTTTTCTCTCTCTCTCTGCTCCCACCTTGCTCCTTTCTCTCTCTCTCCGCTCCCACCATGCTCCTCTCCCTCTCTCCGCTCCCACCATGCTCCTCTCCCTCTCTCTGCTCCCACCATGCTCCTCCTTCTTGCTCCGCTCCCGCTGTGCTCCTCCTTCTTGCTCCGCTCCCGCTGTGCTCCTCTCCCTCTCTCCGCTCCCACCGTGCTCCTTTCTCTCTCTCTCCGCTCCCACCGTGCTCCTTTCTCTCTCTCTCCATTCCCGCCGTGCTCCTCTCTCTCTCTCCGCTCCCGCCGTGCTCCTATCTCTGTTTCCACTCCCATCATGCTCCTCTCTCTCTCTCTCCACTCCCACTGTGCTCCTTTCTCTCTCTCTCCGCTCCCACCATGCTCCTTTCTCTCTCTCTCCGCTCCCACTGTGCTCCTTTCTCTCTCTCTCCGCTCCCGCTGTGCTCCTTTCTCTCTCTCTCCGCTCCTGCTGTGCTCCTCTCTCTCTCTCTCACTCTGTCTCCGGTCACCGACTCTGGACTTTTGATGTGCTTTTTAAACCTCCTCTCCCACCGTGCTCCTCTCTCTCGCTCTATCTTCAGTCTGTAGATGGTACACACTGCTGCCACTGTGTGTTATTGGTGGAAGGAGTGAATGTTTAAGGTCGTGGATGAGGTGCCAGCCAAGTGAACTGTTTTATCCTGGATGGTGTCAAGATTCTTGAGTGTTGTTGGAGCTGTGCCCATCCAGTCAAGTGGAGTGTATTCCATCACATACCTGACTTTGCCTTCTAGATGGTGGACAGGTTTGAGGGAAGTCAGAAGATGAGTTACTCTGCAGAATTCCTGACCTGCTCTTTGTAGCCACAGTATTTATATGGCTGGTTCAGTTAAGTTTCTGGTCAATGGTAACCCCCAGGATGTTAATGGTTGGGGATTCAGTGATGGTAATGCTGTTGAATGCCTTGGGGAGATGACTAGATTCTCTCTTGTTGAAGATGCTCGTTGTCTGCCAGTTGTGGTGTGCGAATGTTACCTTTCTGCCCAAACCTCCAGGTTTTGCTGCATTTGGGATTTTAATGTCCTGTGAACCTCTATCCCCAAATCCCTCTGTTTCTCCATGTTATGTTACATCTTGTAACCCCTTGTCATAACCTGTATTATCCAATGTACTGTTAACAGTACCATGGGAGAGGGAGCCAGCAAGTCATCCTCGGGCAGTACAGGGTCCAATCAGAGATGGATCGGCACCTTCTCTGCCTTAGACTTGTGGAACAGCAGTTCACCCAGTGGTTTGGAGACACTGCAGAAGCAGTCTAGCTTATCCAAGTGCCTGTGTGTGCTAGGGGAGTGGGAGAGAATATCCCGACAGAAGGGGCCTACCCCAATTGCACTAAAGCAATTTGTGTCCAGCTCCACTCTCCTACCTCTCTCTGCCGAATCGCCCCACCAAGTGGAGACGAGATGAATTCCTGCAGCTCCCTGCCCTTACCTCAGGTTTTTCTTTTCCTTTTGCCACTGTGAGGAGCCTTGGGATATTTCTCTATGTTCTAGGTGTAATATAAATGCAAGTTGTTGTTGCTGCTGACACTTGGTGGCAGGGTGGGTGTGCAGTGGGGAGCTTGGATTTAAATTTTAAATGGGACATGCATGTAACTCGTGACTTTCTGACGTTATCCCCTTGATTTAGGATGAACCTGGTCCAAAGGGTGACACAGGAGAGCCGGGTCCAAGAGGAATTCCAGGTATACCTGGGATTCCAGGGCTGCAGGGCCACCATGGACTGAAAGGTGAAAAGGTAAGTCAGCAAATTATCATTGGCCTTTATCTCAAGGGGTCTGGAATACAAAGGGGGGGAAATAATTATGCTTCAGATGTACAGAGCCTTTGGTAGATCCCATCTGGAGTAACTGCATTCAGTTCTGGGCACCGTACCTCAGGAAGGAGGTATTGGCCTTGGAGGGGATGCAGCACAGATTCACCAAAATTATACCAGGGCTAAAAGGGTTAAATTACAATGGCAGGTTGCACAGACTTGGCTTATATCCCCTCGAGCATAAAATATTGAGGGGCAATCTGATCGCTATCTTTAAAATGATAAAAGGATTGAGAGAGAAGCTGTTTCCTCTGATGGGGTGTCCAGAATAAGTGGGTGTAATCTTAAAATGTGATCATTCAGGAGTGAAATCAGGGAGCACTTGTTCACACAAAGGGTGGTGGAAATATTGAATTCGCTTTCCCAAACAGCTGTGGATGCTCAGGGTCAAATGGAGCTTTCAAGACTGATATTGACAGACCTTTGTTGGGTAAGGGTATCAAGGGTCATGAGTAAAGGTGGGAAACTGTAGCTGAGGTACAGGTCAGCCATGATTGGACTGTATGATGCCTGTGGCTACAAGACTGTTGAGGTAGGGAGAGGTCGTTCGTGTTAATTGTATACCAGTTGGTGCTTAATAGCATTCAGGAGTGGGTATTAATTAGGGACTAACCTGTGCTCTATATATGCATGATATGCAATGTGTGTCTTTGTAAATGAAAGCTTCTAAGTATCTAAAGACTAAGCTCCAGTTCTATCTGGCTATCTGAGTTGTAACACTCCAGGATTCCCTAAGTTAGGTGGCCCTGTATCCAGCCCTGAATTGGGATGTAGCATTGGCAGGTAAATCGAATTTCACTTCTGCTGGTTTCGGCAAGGTGCATCTAGTCTCAGCAGACAAACCCTGCTGAAACTGGTCCCCCAAAGATGATTTGTTAAAGTCGCCTTCTGAAACAGTTCAGAAGTGGGTCCCTAAATGATCTATACTCCACTTCTACCTCTTCTTTTTCTACATGTTGCTCCATTGTGGTCTTTAGTAGAAGTCAAACTCTATTGACACAATGGCCATGTCAGCTGAAGTGTTCACCCCCTGCCAGGTTAATAATGAGCTGTAGAGAATTATTTATTATTTTTATTTATTCATTATTTAGAGATACAGCACTGAAACAGGCCCTTCGGCCCATCGAGTCTGTGCTGACCAACAACCACCCATTTATACGAACCCTACAGTAATCCCATATTCCCTATCACCTACCTACACTAGGGGCAATTTACAATGGGCAATTTACCTATCACCTGCAAGTCTTTGGATGTGGGAGGAAACCGGAGCACCCGGCGAAAACCCATGCAGACACAGGGAGAACTTGCAAACTCCGCACAGGCAGTACCCAGAATCGAACCCGGGTCCCTGGAGCTGTGAGACTGCGGTGCTAACCACTGCGCCACCCAATTACTAGACACTAATTCAAATCTCACCTCTGCTCTGTTCGAAAGCAGTCATTAATTACCTCTTTCGTTCTTAGAAGGTGGGCATTTCTGGGAAGGCCAATATTTATTGTCCGGGTGTTGAAGGGGTATTAACCCTGGTCCATCCACTTTGCTACTGGTTTCCGCACTCATTAGGCAGCCTCCAAACACCCACCCATCCAGCTTGAGTCAATGCTTGCTATCACTTCCAATTACTGCCTCCTTGCCCTGATAGCATGTCAAATTTCTACCCAAACTTACTTCAACTCTCTCTTTACTGTTACATTCACCCTTCAATAATTCATCTAATTCCTCTCCAATAATCCCACTGTTTTAATGAGCTGCCAAACCCCCTGACTCAAAAGTCCTGATTCTGGCAGGTTTTGTTTGATTAATTCAGTTTGTACTGAGGTCTCGTTGTGTTGTGCAGGGGGATCAGTGTGAAATTTGCCCCACCATTCCGGAAGACTTCAAAGACGTAATAGGACTTCCAGGGAAACCAGGCCCTCAAGGGGACCCCGGACCGCCTGGGACAGGAGAACCTGGAAAACATGTGAGGCCAAGTCACTAAAACCAGACTTTGATGTGTATGTGTACCAGATGGAGTATTGCATTGGAAAAAGAGCTTGGGACAACAAGCTGTATAAGTCACTCACTTGTAAATTACACCAGCGTGTTTGTCTTTCAATATCCAACCTCTCAGTCTCTGACTCTCGCTCTGTCTCTCTCAGTCTCTGGTCTCTCGCTCTCTCGCTCTGTCTCTCTCAGTCTCTGATCTCTCGCTCTATCTCTCTCAGTCTCTGGTCTCGCTTTGTCTCTCTCAGTCTCTGATCTCTCGCTGTATCTCTCTCAGTCTCTGGCCTCGCTCTGTCTCTCTCAGTCTCTGATCTCTCGCGCTGTCTCTTTCTCAATCTCTGATCTCTGGCTCTATTTCCCTCTCTCGGTCTCTGATCTCTCGCTCTGTCTCTCTCTCTCAGTCTCTGATCTCTCGCTCTGTCTCTCTCTCTCTCTCAGTCTCTGATCTCTCGCTCTGTCTCTCTCTCTCTCTTTCTGATTCTTGCTGTCTCTCTCTCAGTCTATGATCTCTTGCTCTGAATCTCTCTCTCTCTCCTGGCCTCTGATCTCTCGTTCTGTCTCTCTCTGTCTCTGATCTCTCGCTCTGTCTCTCTCTCTCTCCTGGCCTCTGATCTCTCGTTCTGTTTCTCTCTCCTGATCTCTGATCTCTCGCTCTGTCTCTCTCAGTCTCTGATCTCTCGCTCTGTCTCTCTCGCTTTGTCTCTGATCTCTCGCTCTGTCTCTGATCTCTCGCTCTGTCTCTCTCTCTCTCTCTCTCTGATTCTTGCTCTGTCTCTCTCTCTTTCTCTTGGCCTCTGATCTCTTGCTCTGTCTCTCTCCTGGTCTCTGATCTGTCGCTCTGTCTCTCTCTCTCTCTCTCCTGGCCTCTGATCTCTCGCTCTGTCTCTCTCTGTCTCTGATCTCTTGCTCTGTCTCTCTCCTGGTCTCTGATCTCTCGCTCTGTCTCTCTCTCTCTCTCCTGGCCTCTGATCTCTCGCTCTGTCTCTTTCTCTCTCTGTCTCTGATCTCTCGCTCTGTCTCTCTCTGTCACTGATCTTTCGCTCTGTTTCTCTCTCCTGGCCTCTGATCTCTTGCTTTGTCTGTCTGTCTGTCGGATCTCTCACTCTGTTTGACCAATTGTTTCTTGCAACTGATGTGTCGCTTCCCATTTGACAAGTTTGTATTGGGTTTGTATTGCCAGGAGGATGTCACAGCTGCTGACCTTGCAGATCAGTTATCGGGGTCGTGGCCTGAGCACACTCCCGGTGTATCACTCGATCACCACCTCAGTACAGTCCAAAAAATGGCGCCAGTGGAGATCTGGGAGCTGGACTTTATTGTAATTGTATGGGTCACAGGATGGTATGTGAAGTGACAAGTGGGGAAGGAGAAGGAGCAAAGACTGAGAGCAAAGGAGGAAATAAAATTATTGTAAAGATTCCTCCCAACAGGCACAGCAATACCAATATGGGGATGGTTAGTGCCCAAAGCTTGCCAAGCCATGCTCAGGAGCTGAGATATGGGCCGGAATTTTACGCTGGACGGACGGGAGCCAGACTCCGACATAAATGTCGGTGCCGAACCCGCTTCTGCCCAGCCTGGGGATCCGTCCCGTATTTTACGGATCCCCAGCCTTTAATTGGCCCGAGGCGGGACTTCCACCCACTTGAGGGAGGAGGTCCTGCCTCAGTGAGCTGCCGGCCAATCAGCGGGCCAGCAGCTCTTAGTCTCAGCAGCGCCACTGGGAGCAGTGGCTGCTGCTGGGACTGCAGCCCAGCCGATGGAGGAGGACGCAATGGAAGTGGGACAGAAGGTAGGTTTGGGCAGCCTCACCAGGGGAATCGGTCATGCCCTGGTGAGGCTAGGGTGGTCGTTTGAGGGGAGGGAGGTGTCTTGGATCCTGGGGTTGGGTTGTGAGGCAGGGCTGGCCGTCAATCGGGCACCCTCTGCCCGATTGCCAGGCAACCCTCCCCGGGGTGCGGAAAGGCTGGCAGCTATAGCTGGGCGGCTTTTCACATCCCCGGCACACCTGCTTGCCACGGGTAAAATAACCGTGGAGGCGGACGAGGACCCTTCAGTGGCCACTTAAGGGTCTTGATTGGCCTCGGGCGGGTGGGCCGCTTATCGCCCCCCGGACCCCTGACGGACCTCCGTAAACTTGGTCGGAGTCGGAATCGGGGCGGTTAGGCCACCCGGAGCCTGCCGCTCAATTTTACGCCGCCCCCATGCCACCACCTTTCCTGGGGAGAGGTGGAAGAGGGATGATGCCACAGAGATACAAAGAACCATGCTCATCTGTCCGCTGTGGCCAGCAGAGAGCCTGACTGGCAAAGAACTGGGGACAGGTCACGACGTACTCTCCTGACTGGAGACAGAGCAAAACCAGGGTACGAAAGCTATGTTTTTGCTGCATGAAAGATACTTCAAAGCTCCCCAAAGCTTCTGTTGCAGTGTCTCACATGGTAAAGAACCCTTATGATCCAGGAATTTCCAAATTGGAGCCCTGGTCTGCGCTGTGTTTGCGGATCTCTCCCAGAGTTGCTGGAATGGTGGTACAATTGGCCTCAGCACTTGGTTGATGAGATGAAGATCATTCTGACTTCCTGCTTCCTGCAGCTACTCGGTAGTGTGTGTGTTTTTTTCATTTATTTGTTCTTGGGATGTGGGCGTCACTGGCTAGGCCAGCATTTATTGCCCATCCTTAATTGCCTTTGAGACGGTGGTGGTGAGCTGCCTTCTTGAACTGCTGCAGTCTATTTGGGGTAGGTATACCCACAGTGCTGTTAGGAAGGGAATTCCAGGATTTTGACCCAGCAACAGTGAAGGAACGGCGATATAGTTCCAAGTCAGGATGGTGTGTGGCTTGGAGGAGAACTTGCAGGTGGTGGTGTTCCCAGGCTTCTGCTGCCCTTGTCCTTCTAGGTGGTAGAGGTCGCGGGTTTGGAAGGTGCTGTCTAAGGAGCCTTGGTGAGTTGCTGCAGTGCATCTTGTAGATGGTACACACTGCTGCCACTGTGCGTCGGTGGCAGAGGGGGTGAATGTTGAAGGTGGTGAATGGGGTGCCAGTCAAGCGGGCTGCTTTGTCCTGGATGGTGTTGAGCTTGAGGCAAGTGGAGAATATTCCATCACACTTCTGACTTGTGTGTGCCTATAAGTGTGTGTGTGTGTGTGTCTCTCTGCCTGGCTCACAGCTGAAAAATGGAGCCTTGGGTGAGCTCTGGGAGGGGAGGGAAAGGGAGGAGACTGCAGAACACTTGGAATTGTCTCCAACAAGCTTTGGTGCCTTCAGGGAAAGAAAGGAGATGATTAAACATAAACAACATATATGTGTGCTAAAAACGCAATGTTTTAATAACTTGTAAATGTTGGATTAATTTAGGGTCAACCCGGACTGCAGGGATTGACGGGGTCTCCTGGTATGAAGGGTGAAAAGGTAAGTGTGAAGTCTCCACACTTGTGCTCAATGGTCCTTTCTGCTCGATGCAGCTTCATGTGATTAGTGTGTTAATGATTGATCCTTTTACCTCTTACAGGGACAGGCAGGACTCCCAGGAAAAGGACTGTCCGGATTGCCAGTGAGTTAATAACTTGCATTTGTTTAGCATTATTAATGTAGTAAAATGTCCCAAAGCACTTCCCAGGAGTGTTTACTAACAAATTTGGCACCAAGCCACATAAGGAGATATTAGAGCGGGTGGCCAACAGCTTGGTCAAAAAGGTAGGTTTAAAGGAGGGTTTTAAAGGAGGGAAGAGAGGTAGAGTGGTCAAGAGGTTTAGGGGAGGTATTCCAGAGCTTAGGGCTAGGCAACTGAAGGCATGGCCACCAATGATGGAGCGATTAAAATCGGGGATGCACTACAGGCCAGAAGAGCCAGCACAGAGTTCTTGATGGGTTGTGGGGCTGGAGGAAATACTGAGATAGGGAGGGGCGAGGCCATGGAGGGGTTTCAGAACAAGGATAAGAATTTTAAAATTGAGGCATTGTCTGATCAGGAGCCAATATAGGTCAGCGAGCATTGGGGTGATAGGGGAACAGGACTTGGTGTGAGTTAAGATACAGCAGCAGAGTTTGGATGTCCTCAAGTTTACGAAGGGTAGAATGTGGGAGACCAGCCAGGAGTGCATTGGAATAGTCAAGTCTAGAGGTAAAAATAAAAAAGCATGAATGAAGATTTCAGCAGCAGTTGAGCTGAGGCAGGGGCAGAAACAGGACATATTACGGAGGAGAATTAGGCGGTCTTGGTGATGAAGAGGATATGGTATCAGAAGGGTTAAATATGACTCTCAGGTTGTGAACAGTCTGGTTCAACCTCCAACAGTTACCAAGGAGAGGGATGGGGTCAGTAGTCGTGGAATGGAGGGACCAAAGCAATGGCTTCAGTCGTCCCAATATTTAGTTGGAGGAAATTTCTGCTCATCCAGTACTGGATGTCAGACAAGCGGCCTTATAATTTAGCAATAGTGGAGGAGTCGAGAGAGGCAGTGATGAGGTAGAGCTGAGTGTTGTCAGTGTACATGTGAAAATGAACATGTTTTCAGATGATGTCACTGAGCAACAGCATCTGGTGAGAAATAGTAGGGGGTCATGGATAGATCCTCGGGGGACACCAGAGGTAACATAGTGGGAGTGGGAAAAAAAGCAATTGAAGGACATTCTCTGGATAGATTGGAATGGAACCAGGTGAGAGCACAACTGGACAATGGAGGAGGATGGTGAGGTCAAGGACTGCAGACAGGTCGAGCAGATGAGGAGGGATAGTTACCATGGTCAGATTCACATAGGATGTCATTTTTAACTTTGAGTAGAGCCGTTTCAGTGTTGTGCTAGGGGCGGAAACCTGATTGGAACAGATCCCTTTGAACCCAGCCCCATTCCCCTTTTCTCCTGCCTATTTCATGATAACTCCCTGCTTTGTATCCTGTTTTATTTTATCTTGGCACTCCATATTCCAGGCACCATTCATTATCCAGTTGGGCCTGGATAGATTTTTGACAAACTACCAGACGGCTGCTAACAGTTTCTTTCAAATACTTCTCTTAATCTCTGACAATTTCCTCCTTTCCTGTTTCCCATCTCAGTTGCTGCAGAAACTGTGGGTGGCTCGGGTATAAAATTAAAACCCAACCCGGGCCCGACCCGACAACAGCCAACCTGAACCCAACCCGAGCCCAAGTCCTTTTATTTTTTTAAATGCACAACCCGACCCGAACCCAACACGTAGTCGGGTTTGGTCGGGTAGCCAGGCCGAGTGCAGAGTCCGGACTGTCATTTCCCACCTTGATGTCCTGAATGTTCGTTTGAAGATTACTTCCCGGAGCAAGGCAGCACTGTCCACATCCAAACCAACCCGACCCGAGCCCGAATGCTGGACCCGGAAGAGAGACACGGCCCGACCCGAACCCGACACATGTCGTTGGGTCTGGTCGGGTTCGGGTCGGGTAGCCACGCTTTACTCCAGTCAGCTATTGGAGAGAGGGCAGGCAGAGGCTGCCAATTCCCATCAGATGTGAGACTGCAAGACCTTGTTTCAGTGTGAGGTTAGTGTGTACCCTTGCACTCTGCTTATCTCTCACTCTTTGCTGTTCTGTCACTTGCTCTCTGTCTCCCTCTCTCGCTCTTGTTCTCTCTGTCTCTCACTGTCTCTCACTATGATGCTCTTTGTGGGTGGAATCTTACCGTTTTTGAAATTTTTCTGCTGTCGGGAACAAATGTGGGTCCCAACCCCAATGGTAAGAAGTAAGGAGTCCAGCTCGATGGAGTACTGCTTTGACAGAGTACTTAATTTGGGAAATTTGGTGAGTGAGTGAGGGAATTTGGCACAGTGAGGGAAGAGGTGCTGTCCTGGTCTTCTACAAAACAAGGAGTGGTCCGTGTGAGGGAGTTGGGGACAGTGAGACCTGAAGTCTAGAGGCATTAATTAGGTGAGCAGGGAGGAGCTCATCTGTATTACAGAGAGACTCAGTGGCAGCAGCAGTAGTGGCAGACCTGGGTGGACACTGAGCACAGCAACCGAGGAGTTAAAGAAGGAGAGAGAAATTCCAGTGAAATCTCCAACAACAAAAGCAGCATCTGCAAAACAACGAGAGTGACGTCCCAACCAGGGATGGTGCCAACTGGTGAGTAGCTGACAAGTGTTTCCAGATAATAGACTAGAAAGTAAAGGCATGGCAAGGAACCTCAGCCCCGGGGAATGCACATCCTGTGCCATGAGGGAAATACTGGACACTTCTCGTGACCTGGACGACCACACTGTGTGTGTTGCCAACTACAGCAACTCAAGTATTTGTTTTCAAACCTTGAGCAGCAGCTGGAGTCACTACAGGACATCGCAAGGCTGAGAGTACTATGAAAAGCACGTTTCTGGAGTTGACCACCAGGCAGGCGGGGATACCATGAGTGCAGCTCGCTCTCCAACAAGTATTCAGTTCTGAATACAGGTGAGAGTGATGGCTCTGCCTGCACTCCTCAGAGAAACCAAGTCCACAACACCATGGGTGGCTCAGCTGCACAGGTGGGGGGTGCGGAACTAAGAAGAGTGGAACAGCAATAGTGGTAGGGAATATGATATTGAGGTCAACGGACAGGCGCTTCTGCAGCCGCAGATGTGACTCCCAGATGGTTATGTTGCCTCCCTGATGCCAGGGTCAAGAATTACACTGAGCGACAACAGGACATTCTGAGGAGGAGGGGGAGCAGCCAGAGGTCGTGGTCCATATCGGCACCAATGGTGTAGGCAGAAAGAGTGCTGTTGGGGAGGGTTTAAACTAGCTTGGCAGGGGGATGGGAACCTAAGATACAGATTTGGAAAGAAAAAAGAAAGACTTGCATTTATATAACGCCTTTCACGACCACCAGACTCAAAGCTTGACAACCCATGAAGTATTTTTTGAAGTGTAGTCACTGTTGTAATTCAGGAATGGAGAGAAGAAAAGTTGGAAATGGAAGGCAGAAAATTAGTAAACATCTTTGGAAGGCAGACGAAACGAAGGCTAGAAAATAGACACTAAGGGACTTTAGCAGTGCAGTATGGTATATACTTCAATGCAAGAAGTCTAAGGAAGAAGGCAGATGAGCTGAGAGCATAGATTGACACATGGGAGTATAATATTATAACTATTACTGAGACATGACTGAAAGAAGGGCAGCAATGGCAGCTCAGCAAGATAAAAAAGGACAGAGGTGTCACAATATTGATTAAAGGAACAATTATAGCGGCGAGGAGGGATTTTATGGTAGAAGATTCATTAAATTAGGCTGTATGGATTGAACTGAAATCCAAAAAGGGGCACTCACACTACTGGGAGTGTTCTATAGACCCCCAAACAGAGCGAGATAGAGGTTGGAATAGAGGTGCTCCCAGTGGTCCTGTTGGGACTGAGGAGCTCCCAGCTCTCTGGCTGGCAGCTCTTGGAGGCAGGACCAAGGCTTATTAAGGGCCTAGGCAACGTCAAATTGCTGTGTGACTTCCAGGCCTGGCGGAGGAGGGCTGTCCTCCGACTTTTCAGCTGATGGGCTGGACCATCCCCTCAACGTAAAATTCTGGACAGAAGAGCAAATATGCAGGCAAATCTCTGAGAAGTTGCAAATACAATAGGGCAGTAATAGTGGGGGATTTCAACTACTCTAATATTAACTGGGATCGAATTAGTGTGAAAGGCTCAGAGGGAGCAGAATTCTTAAAATGCATTCAGGAGAAATCTTTGGCCAATACATTGCAAGCCCAACAAGAGAGGGGGCGGTTCTGGACTTAGTTATAGGGAATGAAGCTGGACAGGTGGAAGGGGTATCAGTTGGGGAGCACTTTGGTGTAAGTGGTCATAATTAGATTTAGGGCAGTTATGGAAAAGGACAAAGATAGACCAGGAAAAAAAACTCTCAACTGGGGAAAAGCTCATTTTACTAAGCTGAGATGTGATTTAGCTAAAGTGAATTGGAAACAGCTACTTGAAGGTAAATCAGTGTCAGATCAGAGGGAGGCATTTACGGGAGAGATACTGAGGGTTCAGAGCAAGTATGTTCCTTCAAAGAAAAAGTGTGGGACTAACAAATCCAGAGCTCCCTGGATATCAAGGGGCTTAAAGGAGAGGATAAATAAACAAAAGGGAAGCTGATGACAGATTCTGAGGGCTCAATACTGCAGAAAACCTAGAAGAGTATAATAAGTGTAGGGATTAAATTAAAAAGGAAATTAGGAAAGCAAAGAGAGGGCATGAAAAACATAGGCAAGTAAAATCAAGGAAAACCCAAAGATTTTTTTATCAATACATAAAGAGCAAGAGGATAACTAAAGAAAGAGTAGGGCCTAGTAGGGACCATCAGGGCAACCTATGTGTGGAGGTGGAAGATGTGGGTATGGTTCTTAATAAATATTTTGTGTCTGTTTTCACAAAAGAGAGGGACGATGAAGACATTGCAATTGGGGAGGAGGAGTGTGAAATATTAGATGAAATTAACATAGTGAGAGAGGAATTATTAAGGAGTTTAACATCTTTGAAAGTCGATAAATCTCAAGCTCTGGATGAAATGTATCCTAGGCTGTTAAGGGAATCAAGAGAAGAAATAGCACAGGCTTTGACCATCATCTTCCAATCACCAGTTCCGATGAAGGGTCACTGACCCGAAACGTTAACTCTGCTTCTCTTTCCACAGATGCTGCCAGACCTGCTGAGTGATTCCAGCATTTCTTGTTTTTATCTTCCAATCTTCTCTGGCTACAGGCATGGTGCCAGAGGACTGGAGTGCAGCTAATGTTGTACCATTGTTTAAAAAGGGAGAAGGGGATAGATCGAGTAGCTACAGGCTAGTCAGCCTAACCTCAATGGTAGGAAAAGTATTGGAAGAAATTCTGAAGAACAGGATAAATCTTCATTTAGAAAGACATGGATTAATCAAAGACAGGCAGCATGGATTTGTTAAGGGAAGGTGGTGTCTAACTAACATGATTGAATTTTTTAAGGGTGTAACAAGGAGGGTGGAGCATTTGATGTTGTTTATATGTATTTTAGCAAGACTTTTGATAAGGTCCCACATTGGCAGGTCACGAAGGTAAAAGCCCATGGAATCCAAGGCAAAGTGACAAGTTGGATCCAAAATTGGCTCAGAGGCAGGAAGCAAAGGGGAATGGTCGATGGGTGTTTTTGTGACTGGAAGGCTGTTTCCAAAGGGATTCCACAGGGCTCAGTACTAGGTCCCTTGCTTTTTGTAATATACATCAAAGATTTGGACTTGAATGTAGGGGGTATGATTAAGAAATTTGCCGACGATATAAAAATTGGCCATGTGGTTGATAATGAAGAAGAAAGCTATAGACTGCAGAAAGATATCAGTGGACTAGTCAGTTGGGCAGAACAGTGGTAAATGGAGTTCAATCCGGAGAAGTGTGAGGTAATTCATTTCGGGAAGACTAATAAGGCAAGGGAATACACAATAAATGGTAGAATACTGGGAAATATAGAAGAACAGAGAGACCTTGGAGTTCATGTCCACAGATCCCTGAAGGTATAGAACAGGTAGAGAAAGTGGTTAAGAAGGCATATGGGATATTTACCTTTAATAGCTGAGGCATAGAATATTATGTTGTACTATTCTGTGATTATTCTATGATAAGAGCTGGGAGGTTATGCTGGAACTGTATAAATCACTAGTTAGGTCCACAGCTTGAATACTGTGTGAAGTTCTGGTCACTGCACTATAGGAATGATGTGATTTTACTAGAGAGGGTACAGAGGAGATTTATGAGAATATTACCTGGACTGGAGAATTTTAGTTATGAGGTAAGATTGGATAGGCTGGGGTTGCTTTCTTTGGAACAGGGGAGGCTGAGGGGAGACCTAATTGAAGTGTATAAAATTATGAGGGGTCTAGATATAGTGGATAGAAAAGCCCTATTCCCCTTGGTTGAGGGGTCCATAACCAGGGGCGTAGATTTAGGGTAAGAGGTAGAAGGTTTAGAGGGGATTCAAGGGGAATTTCTTTCCCCCAGAGGGTGGTGGGTTTCTGGAACTCACTGCCTGAAAGGATGGTAGAGGCAGAAACCCTGATAACATTGAAAAAGTATTTCGATCTGTACCTGAAGTATCGTATTCTACAAGGCTACAGACCAGGAGCTGGAAAGTGGAATTAAGCTGGATGTCACCTCATTGGCCAGCGTGGACATAATGGGCCGAATGGCCTCCTTTCATGCTGGAAATTTCTATCATCCTTTTTATGATTCTATGGTGTCGGCTGACCACATGGCCTTACAATCTTACAGGAAGCGGCCAATTAAGATGCCGGCTCCGCATTCGCCGTCCAATTAAGAATGATGGGCAGGTTCCCAGGGAGGGAGGCCCAATCAGAGGGTGCAAAGCTGTGGACGGCTGGCAGCCCCACCGGGACAGGTGGGCAATGCTGAAACCTGTAGGGGACCTCAAGGGCACCTCAAACTGGGGGCGCTCTCTGAAGCCTTATGAAAATATAAGACTCATTCAGCGCCATAGCTAACAGGCCATCAGTGTGAAAGCGGATCTGCTACACAGGTTGGTTTGTGGCCGTGGCTCTGGTCATCTCATCCCAGAGGCTCTGTGCTGGGATGATTACGAGGAAGTGCCGATGGCTCTGCGACCTGCTGCCAGAGGCTGCCTCCTTTCACTTGCCATATCCAGCCTGAGCGGAGGGGGCACATCTGTCATCACAAAGATCCTGGTAAACTTCCCCAAGTTGCTCCCTTAAAGGGCCTAATTGGCTACCCACACTGCTGGGAGGGGAGCTGCCGCATTAACCCTGTCTCCGGCAAGATCGCTCAGAGGCGATCAGGGAACCGAACCAATGTGCTAATTTCCAAGTTTTTCCTGGTCCCACCTCCAAGTCCACCTCCGCGGTTCTGGGAAGATTCCATCCTGCGTGTCTTTCTCTCTCAAGACAGGACTTTTCCTGCGGGCTTCAGGACTCCGATTTCAGGGTCAAATGAGGGTCAGAACCCTGCACTGTGTGGGGAAGTCACCCGACAGTGATTTTCCCCAAATTGGCCAATTAGTGGCCAGAGGGCAGGCTCATTGTCCATTTAAGGGTGGTAGGTGGGCTGTTGAAACTGGAGGGCCAATAGGAGGCCCTCCAGCACGGAAGAAGCTACAGGCAGCCTTTTCATGTGAGAGAGGGCGAGGGGGCACCTGAAGATGGAAGCACCCTCGCTCCAACTTTCTAAAGTTTTAAATAAAAAATAGGCTGAGCAGCTGGGCGACAATTGTGGAGGAACCCCTTCACGGGGTGGCACTGCTGAGGCCAGGCAGGCAGGTTAGAGGGTTCAAAGCCTGCCTGGAGCCTTGCCCCCTCACCCACCCCCACTCCTCCTGATCTGCTGCCAGGAGGCTCCAGGCATCTGATCTCTGCTCCAACATCTCCTTAATTGGCCTTTAATTATCATTAAGTGGCTACTGACCGCTTGCTAGGAAAATGGCCCAGGGGTGGGACGGAACCAGCAAACTGGCACGCCAGCTGGCAGCGTAAATTGTCACGCCCACCCGCCTGCCTCTGTGCAATCCCCATTGGGGGCTAGAAATCCTCCCCTTTATTTCTTTTTTTCTTTCCCCCTAGCTTTCTGTCTGTGTCTCTGTCTCTTTCTCTGTCCTGTTCTGTCCCTCTCTCTCTACCACCCCCACGACCCTCCGCTCCCTCCCTCTGTGTGTCTGTCACTCAGAGACAGCACTTGGTCAGATTTTGCGAATTTGTAACAGTTTTGTATGGAGATAATCCCACCGGTTCAGTGCAAATACACATTTTGTAAATATTTAAGTTTAATCTTATTTATTTTTAGGGAAAGGATGGCATGATGGGAAAACCAGGAAACCCGGTGAGTAAATCCTTGGAATGTTTCAACATTTGCTGGAACTAGATTATATTCTGATGCTCACAGGCAAGCGAGTGACTGTTGACTCGAGCTTTTTACCTTTTGGCATTGAAGAATGGTGTCTCACCTGTGCCAGTGAAGCTGCAGTCTGTTGTCAGCCCAGGAACCTAGGGCCAGATCTTGTGCTCATTTGGAAGGTGGGTCTCTTGGCGGGAGGGGCCGGAGAATCAGAGCAGAATTGCCCGCCACAGAACCTGATGCCAGAATTCCCGGTTCCGATCTTCCAGGCGGCGGGATAGGCCGATGACGACGTTGCCACACAGAGGCCAATTGAGGCAGGGGCCGGGCCTCTGCTGCACGGGCAGGACACTTTGTAAAACGAGGTGCCCTCCCTATAGCCTTGGGGGGGATCTCTGCTTCGTGGGTAATTTGTGGCCCACAGTGAAACCCCCCCACCCCTCCCTCAGTCTGGAAGGCCCCAAAGACCCCACCTCACCGACCTGACCTCAGGTAGGTCTGGGCTTCCAGCACTGGATCTGTGTCTGAGGCCTCTGTAGTACTGGCAGTGACCACCTCTTCCTGTAGCGCTGCTGAGCTGCCAGCCCTGTGATTGGCCAGCAGCTGTTGGAGGCGGGATCCCTGTCTCTATAAAGTTTTTAGCTCCAAAAGACCAGAGGATCACTCCGGGGGGCTGCAAAATTCTGAGGTGGGAATCCCCCTGCCTTTTTGGCCTGGTGCCGGGAGCCCTGCCTCCTGCACAAAATCCAGCCCCAGAGTGTCAGACTGTATTCGTGAGCCTGTGTATGGAGTGCTGAATCTTCCAGTATCAGTGTGGGTAAGCAGCTATCACCCAGCTCCAGACACAATGCAGCCACTGCCTGGAACATGGACTGCACAACAGCTTGGAAAGTGGTCAGCTTGTATCTGGTAAATGTTGGTGGTTCCCCTGCGTTTCGGTACTTGGGTCACCATTGTCATTGGCAGATGTTCGACCAGAGCCAGCACAGTGTCAACATCACAAGGAAACTGTTTCCAATGGCAGGAGTGTCATTAACCAGAGGACACAGATTTAAGGTAATAGGCAAAAGAACCAGAGGGGAGATGAGAATTTTTTTATGCAGCAAGTTGTTGTGATCTGGAATGTTCCGCCTGACAGGGTAGTGAAAGCACATTGAATAATAACTTTCAGAAGGGAATTGGATAAATACTTAAAATGAAATATTTGCAGGGCAATGGGGAAAGAGCAGGGGAGTGGGACCAATTGGATAGGTCTTTCAAAGACCTGGCACAGGCAAGATGGGCCGAATGGCAGTAAGATTCTAAGATTAGTTTTGAATTTACCTCTGTTGACCATGCGATGCTCATGAACCTCTGCAGAGCCATCGGAGACTGATCCAGAGGTCGGTGGGGGCAGGGTTCGGAGGCTGGTGGACAAATTCGAAGGGCTACTGCCCTAAGGTGCAGTGAGGGGGTGAATTACAGCTAACGTGTGGTGCTCTGCCTCCCACCCATGCCTGCTTTAAGCATGGCCTGACTGCTGAGAGCACAGGTCGTAGACAACACCCTCAGCTCTTTAGGCAATGAGTTCACTCATCCGTAGCCAGCAGAGAGGTGACCCTAAGAAGCCATTGTACAGTCATCTCCAGGAGCAGAGAGACTGAGCTGGCCCAGTTCTTCACAGAGGATCGTAGGAATAGGAGGAGGCCATTCAGCCCCTCAAGCCTGTTCCAACTTTCTGTTAGATAATGGTAGATCGATATTTAACTTAATTTATCTGGCTTGGTTTTGTAACCCCTATTACTCTTACCTAATCGATCTCAGTTTTGAAAGTTTCAACTAATGCCCAGCCTTGGGGAAAGAGTTCCAGATTTCCAGTAGTGTGTGTTAAGAAGTACTTCCTGACATTATCCTTGAATGGCTTAGCTCTAATTTTAAGGTTATGCCCCTAGTTCTAGACTCCCCTCACCAGAGGTGATAGTTCCTTTCTATCTACTCTATCAATTCCTTTAATCATCTTAAACACCTCAATTAGAACACCCCTTAATCTAAATTTGAGGGAGTACAAGTCTAGTCTAGGCAACCAGTCCTCATAATTTAACCCTTTTGGCCCCAGTATCATTCTGGTGAAGCTGTACAGCTCCTCCTCGTGCTCTTTCTGCCAGGCTCTAGAGACTGAAATGTTTCAGGTGAGCTCCTGGTGCCAGCTTTGATGCAACATACAAGCCTGCACTTGGCTCCTCTGCAGGGGGTTGGAGAGCAGAGAGCCAGGGAGAGGCAGCGTGCATTGTGCTGAGGTTTGGGTGTGTTGTGTGCAGTGGGATTAGGGAAGAACTGTCAGGCTGGGTCATTTAGAACCATCTTCGTAGATAGGACTAGCTGTGGATATCAGAGTGAGTTCAGTTCTGAGATGAGTGCAGAAATGGTCCTCCAGGCCCATCTCCTTTCACTGATTAATCTGTTCAAAGTGGGAGAGGTGACCATTAACCTCCCCCGCCTCCCCTCCTCTCGTAATTCTCAATCCACCCTGAGATCTCACCTCCATCCCTGAAATCACTCCATCGCCCCTGAAACCCCTTCCCAACCTGAGGGTGTTTGCCAATGGCATGAAACTCAGAAATGTAGTTTACAGTGAGGAGGATAGTAACAGAATTCAGGAGGACACAGGGAGACTGTGAAATGGACAGATACATGGCAGATGAAATTTAACACAGAAAAGTGAGAAGTAACATATTTTGAAAGGAAGAATGAGAGGCAATATAAGCTAAATGATACAATTATAAAGAGGGTGCAGGAACAGAGAGACCTGGGGTATATGTACACAAATCTTTAAAGGTGATAGGACAAGTCGAGAAGGCTGTTCAAAGGCATACAGGATCTTGGCTTTATAAATAGAGATAGAGTACGAAAACCAGGAAGTAATGCGAAACTCTTATAAAACACTGGTTAAGTCCCTGCTGGAGTATTGTGTTCAATTCTTGGCACCAGACTTTAGGATGGATGTCAAGGCCTTAGAGATGGTGCTGATTTACTAGAATGGTACCATTGATGAGAGACGTCAGTTATGTGGCAAGACTGGAGAAGCTGGGGTTGTTCTCCTTAGAGCAGAAAAGGTTAAGGGAGATTTAATCGAGGTGTTCAACATTGTGAAGGATTTGGTAGAGTAAATAAGGAGAAACTGTTTCCAGTGGCAGAAAGGTCAGTAACCAAAGGATACAGATTTAAAATAATTGGTGAAAGAACCAGCAGGGAGATAAGGAGACTTAATTTTAGACAGTGAGTTATTGTGATCAGGAATGCATTGCCTGAAAGGGTGGCGCAAACAGATTCAATAGTAACATTGAAAAGGGAATTGATTTAGTAGTTGAAGGGGGAAAATTTACAGGGCTATGGGGAAAGAGCAGGGGAGTGGGATGAATTGAATAGCTCTTTCAAAGGGCCAGCATAGGCACAGTGGGCCAAGTGGCATCTTTGGATTCAACAGTTAGGGGGAGTGGTAGCATCCTTTGTAAGTGGGGTTGAGAATCCCACATGGTATGTTGCCTACCTGGTGCCAAAGTGAGGAACATCTCGAATCAGCTTGAAAAGATATCGCAGAGAGAGAGGGAGCATCCAGTGGTGTGATCCATGCTGGGACCAACAACATAGGGAAGAGTAGGCAAGAGGTCCTGTTTGGAAAGTACCGGGAACTAGGAGCTAGATTAAAGAACAGGACCTCAAGAGTTATAATCTTCGGATTATTACCCAAGCAGGGTGCAATTTGGTATTAAGGATAAACAGATTAGTTTAGTTTAGTTTAGTTTAGTTTAGAAATACAGCACTGAAACAGGCCCTTCGGCCCACCGAGTCTGTGCCGACCATCAACCACCCATTTATACTAATCCTACACTAATCCCATATTCCTACCAATCATCCCCACCTGTCCCTATATTTCCCTACCACCTACCTATACTCGTGGCAATTTATAATGGCCAATTTACCTACCAACCTGCAAGTCTTTTGGCTTGTGGGAGGAAACCGGAGCACCCGGAGAAAACCCACGCAGACACAGGGAGAACTTGCAAACTCCACACAGGCAGTACCCAGAATTGAACCCGGGTCGCTGGAGCTGTGAGGCTGCAGTGCTAACCACTGTGCCACTGTGCCGCCCCTTTGAGAGGTGAACAAATGGCTGAAGGACTGGTTTGGGAATGAGGGGTTCCATTTCATGAGACATTGGTACCAGTATTGGGACCAGAAGGAACTGTGCATTGGGACGGGCTCCACCAGAACCAGGCTGGGACCATGGTCCCAATGGAAGGGATGAAAAGAGTGGTCACAAAGACTTTAAAGTAGTAAATTAAGTTTGAAAACAAACAAAAGGGAAGAAAGTAGAGTAACAGTCAAATTGTGCTTTAGGCACCATGCGTACAGGGAATACTAAAAGATGTTTAGTGATTAAACCAAGAGAGAGAAATAAGAAACATGTGAGTCTAGAACTAGAACAGGACAGATTATCAGGAGTGGCCCAAATAAGGATTCTTTATGCAAACACATGGAGTATAAGAAACAAATTGAATAAATTGGAGGCACAAATTCAACTTGGAGGGTACAACTTGGTAGTCATTACTGAGACATGGTTGCAAGATACGCTGGACTGGGAAGTAAATCTACCAAGTTATAAGGTCTACAGGAAAGATAGGGAAAATAGTAGAAGGGGAGAGTAGTCTTAGTGATTAAAGATAAAATCACTTCACTGATGAGAGGGGATATAAGAAAAGATAAACTGTAATGGAGACTTTATGGATAGTATTAAAAAATAGTGAAGGATTTAAGACTGTAGCGGGAGTTCTGTATACGCCCCCTGGTAACAGCTGTGAAGTGGCAGATTGTATAAATACAGAGATTTGACAAACATGTAGCAAAGGCAGAGTGGTTTTAAAATGGGGGATTTAACTTTACAAGGGGGTAGAAGTCATGCTTCAGCTATAAAAAGCCCTGGTTAGACCAGACCTGGAGTTACTGTAAACAGCTCTGGGCATCACACCCTAGGAAGAATATCTTGGTCTTGGAGGGAGTGCAGAGTAGATTTACCAGAATAACTGGACTCCAAGGGTTACATTATGGGGAGAGATTACACAAAAAAGGGCTGTATTCCATGGAATTTAGAAGATTAAGGGGTGATTTGATCAAAGTTTTCAAGACATTAAAGGGAGCAGAAAAGGGTAGATAGAGAGATAATATTTCTGCTGATTGGTGAGTCTAGGACAGATGGTATAATCTAAAAATTAGAGCCAGACCTTTTAGGAGTGAAATTAGGAAACACTTCTACATACAAAGGGTGGTAGAAGTTGGAACTCTTCTGCCCAAATGATAATTGATAGTTTTAAAATCTGAGATTGATAGATTTTTGTGAATCAAATGTATTAAGATTATGGGGCAAGGGTGGGTATATGGAGTTTGGTTGCAGATCAATCATGATCTCATTGAATGGCGAAATGGGCTTGAGGGGCTAAATGGCCAATTCCTCTTACGTTCTGTGCTGTATTGCAAAGGTATTGCAAAGGAAAAGCAAGACTGCAATACCAAAGAGCCGCCAGCAGGTGAGGATGCTGTGCTTTGGAAAGCTTTGCCCTTCAGGACAGAAGCTTTGAACATTTTTTTCACAATGTTCCCTGGGCTGCCACAAAGGTTGCCAACTCTGGTTGGACATAGTCATGGAGGATTCATCCCGTAACCTCCTGTGTCCAACTGGCCAGCCCAGTCAAACAGCTTTTTCCCAACTCTAATATTTTTATATCTAAAAAAATTAAAGTGATGCTTCAATGATTTTTGTCCGAGGTGTTACATGCAGCAGAGTCCTGAAGATTAATTTTCACTTCCTGGAGGGTTGGCAACCCAACTCGCAATTCAACAAACTAGTTGTTGCTGAAGTCGTTCCAATCTACCTGTCCTGGGAGTGTTTGATGGGACATGTGGAGGGAGCTTTACTCTGTATCTAACCCTGTGCTGTACCTGTCCTGGAAGTGTGTGATGCTGACACCAGGCACAAATTAATGAACTGAAGGTGTTGATGGGCTGTTAATGAAGCAGACCAGGGTGACGAGCCAGGATTAACCCATGCCTGCACCATCCACAGTCCAGAAACTTCCACTATTCACCCTGATGTCAGTAAAACAGGCACTGGAGCCGTCGTTGTACAATAACTTCCCTTCCACCTCGAGGACAGCTCAGCAGCCAGACCCTGTCCTTTGTACCGACTCTTTCTAATATATGTGCTTCTCTGCAGGGTGCAGCAGGAATCCCTGGGACACCAGGAGCTGGAGGACCAAAGGGCAGCAAAGTAAGTATCTACCATTCATTGCACCTTTTATAAAGAATTCCCATTCCTCACCCCCAGTCTCACATTTAGTTTGGCATTTCTGACCATGAAAATAAGTAATTACTTCCTCATCACTGGTCAAAGACCCCCAGAACCGGACCCACTCCCATCCCCCAGTCAGATTGGAACCCTCTCCCCAGTCAGAGTGGGAACCCCAGGTCAGGGCAGGACTTCCAGTGCAGACACCCTGCACACAGTTAATGGAGGATGTGAACACCATCCCAGATGGTGGAAATGGAATAGTTTAAATAGCCAGGGCTAACAGCTGGCGCTTTCACTGGTGCAAAGGAGGTACCCGTGGGACTACAAGAAGTGATTTATGACTTTAACCCCTTGTAGGGACTAAACCAAATCAGGAGTACATCCCCACGAATCTCCTTTAATCAAGTTCAAACCAGAAAAATTCTCAGACACTTATTTGGGTCCAAAGAATTGTACTAGCTTTCCCTCAAAGAAAGAAAACCAATAGAGAATTTTACCATCGTTCGGATAGCCTATTTCTAATATTTTTATGACTAAGTCATAAATATCCCAGATATTATAAGAGTCTGGGAAACTCTCTTCAATATGTATCTCTCATCTTAAAGAGACACAGAGAAGGGGGTTCTTGTGGTTGTATACAGAATACTACATGAGACAATTTATAAACTTTTATATATTTATTAAAGAATTTAACATGCAATAAACTTCTTAAGTGGATAAGTAGATCACAATATCAAACATTATTGAGATATGTATCACATATTCTTACTTCTAACATAGAATCCAAAAGTTTAACCTTGCTAATGTTACAGCAAAATTATCTTAGAATATCCAGAATATCCATCAAAATTTAAAGTAAACTTGTACCTTAAATCCCAGAATAAGGCCTGGGATGAGAAGTGTTGTTCGAGGATTCAACACCCCTAAGTGTTTGCTGCAGAACCTTGTATTTTTATGCTATTTCTAAGGTGTCATATGACTTTTGCATTAAATGTGTTCCCTTTTAAAATCTATATCTTTAATTTAATGTTTTACTGGAATTTGAAGTTTGTGAGCTTTTATCTGGTCAAAATATTCATAATTGTGTTTACCTGACCTCTCTTGTTCCTGTGAGTACATTCCATTTATTGTTAATTACCCTTTCCACGGTCCCCACAGCAACCTCCGGAGCCGACCTGTCTGAACAACAACCCCATAAACCAATTAAGTTTTATTGCTACCTCTTACTGAAGTCACACAGGATATTTCAATGTATGTGTTTATCTCCCAAGTCTGTGGTAACAGCAATTCTATTCTAACAGAGACCCCCTGGTAACAGAGATTCTATTCTAACAGACACCTTGAAATGTTTAACTCTTCCATCTTAAATGGAAACTTCAGTGAGCTCTGAAAGCTAACCATTTATTCAATCTTTAACTCTAAAGGCATAATACGCTAACTATTTCCAAATTCTACTTAATCAAGCCTATTATACCGATATTCCTTCACATACCCAGAAGAGGATCAGCATGTCACGATCCTGCCCCCTTAAGCCAGGAAGGGCTGAGAGCCAGTCCCACAAACTACTGACTTTCCCAAAAGGAAACAAATGCCTCAGTTTTGAGCTAATCTATCCCACCCTGGGATCTGGTCCTTTGATGGGGCCTTTGCAAGGCCTGTTGTTGAAACACACCTGGCTTCTGCTGGGCTATTGCAGGCAAATGCAGGCTTGAGAATACCCCTTGTTATCCCTCCAAAGCTGCACTCTGGAGTTCCTGTGGCAATAAAAACTTTCTCACTAGACGTAGCCAGAGCATCTCCAGCCCTGGCTTCTCTTCCCAACCCCACACTGCCACCTCTAAGCTCCTGCAAGGACCTATCCCAGACTCCCTCCTTTTCCTCATCTACATGCTAACCCTCAGCAACGTCATTCTGAAATATGGGACCAACCTCTTACATAAATCCCAATGGCCTACAGTTCTACATCAGCATCACCTCTCTTGACCTCTCCACTGTCTCTGTGTTCTCAGACTGCTTGTCCAACATCCAGTTTGAGACGAGCTGCAATTTCCTCCAATTAAGCATTGAAAAGACCAAAGTCATCATCCTAGACTCCCTTCACAAACTCTATACCCTCACCACTGATTCCATTCGTCTCTTTCAGGCTGACCCAGACAGTTCGCAACCTCTGTATCCTATTTGACCCCAAGTTCAACTTCCGACCCCATACCCTTTCCATCGCAAAGCCTATTTCTACTTGTGTAATATCATGTGTCTCTGCCCCTGCTTCAGCTCATCTTCTGCTGAGACTCTCATTCAAGCTCTTGTTAACATTAAAACTTGACTGTTCCAATGTTCCCGTGGCCAGCCTCCCAACTTGCACCTTCCAAAAACTTTAGCTGATCCAAAACTCTGCTGCTCATATCCTGACTTGCACAACGTCCAGCTCATCTGTCACTCCTGAGCTCACTGACCTACGTTGGCTCATGGTCCCCAATATCTCCAATTTAAAATTCTCATCCTCATGTTTATATCCCTCCTTGTTCTCACCCCTCCCTGTCTCTGTAACTTCCTCCAGTCCTACAACCCTTCAAGAACTCTAATTTTCTGATTTGTTGCATCCCCTACCTCCTTTGTTCCTCCATTGATGGTGTAACTTCAGCCACCTAGACCCCATGTTCTGGAATTTCCTCCCTAAACTGTCTGCTTCTCTACCTGTCTATCTTTAATGCCTTCATTTTAAACCCATCTCTTGGACCAAGCTTTTGATGGCTCCTGCTAATATCTCCTTCTTTGACATGACATCCATTTTTATCTAATTACACTTCTGTGAAGGGCTTTTTTCTATGTTAAAGGCGCTGTATAAATGCAAGTTGTTGTTGATCTGAGAGTATTTGGTAGGATAGCATAAATGGAACTTTACTCCAATAATAAAAGCAAAATGTGCCAGACCTTGTTTTTATTTACTCTAATAATGTTTGATACTGACACTGGGGGTGTCAAAACATGGAATACATTCCATTCTCCAGTCACTTGGCTGACACAAAATTCATGCACCACAAAACCTGTGCTTGAACTGCACATTAGCAGCAAAGTTCTGAGAAAGGGCTGTGTAATTTTCAGTGCACTTTCAGCATTGTAAAACTGCGGAATAATGCAAGAGGTTTTGAAACGTCACAGGGAGTTGGTTTGCTCCACAATCCACTCCCAGATTGAATTCCTGAGTTGAGTGCGAACTTCCCATTGGAAATGGAAGGGAAGGGAAGAATAGCAATTGTTGAGTTTTGGGGTAAGTTAGTGTAATGTAGTGTTTATGTTATTGGACTAGTGATCCAGAGAACGTGAATTCAAATCCACCCTGGCAGTTTGAGAATTTGAATTCAGTTTTGACAAACTGGAAATAAGAGGCTGATGTCAGTGAAAGTGATCATGAAGCTATCGAATTGTTGTAAGAACCCAACTAGTTCACTAATGTCCTTACCCATTCTGACCTATATGTGACTCGTTCCACACCAATGTGGTTGACTCTTAACTGCCCACTAAAGTGGTCAAGTAAGACACATGGTTAGCAACAAGGGGTAGGCAATTAATGCAGCCTTGCCACTGATACCAACCTCCCATTAATGTTTGCCCCTACAGGGGCTTTTACACAGGCTTAGTGGGCATGCTACCCAGGCCATCAGTAGTGGGAGCCAAATTTATAAGAAATACTAGAGGCAAAATGTGACTGATTTTCAAACAATCGTATTTCTAATTTTATCTTGTGTTTTAGGGACAAGCTGGAGAGCATGGGATCCCAGGCCACCCGGGGTCCCCTGGTGTGGGGTTACCTGGAATGCGGGTAAGCACAATCTACTCAATTAAACCTCGTTAGCTCTGAGCTGCCCCTTCATCCAAGGGTGAACTCCTATGACTGGGCAGTGTGACAATGCCTTGGCGATTCAAAGAGATTCTCCACCTGCCCTCCACAAAGGTGCCATGAGTAATGTGGGGAACTTTAACGATAAAATGCCTGAAAGAAATGGAGTAAAAACAGAAAATGCTGGAAATACTGAGCAGGGCAAGAAGCATCTGTGAAGAGAGAAACAGAGTTAATGTTTCAAATCGATGACCTTTCATCAGAACTCAGGATGATATAGATGGGCTGGTAAGATGGGCAGAGCAGTGGCAAATGGAATTTAATCCTGAGAATTCTGAGGTGATGCATTTTGGGAGGACTAACAAGGCAAGGGAATATGCAATGGATGGTTGGACCCTAGGGAGTACAGAGGGTCAGAGGGACCTTGGTGTACTTGTCCATGGATCACTGAAGGCAGCAGCACAGGTAGATAAGGTGGTTAGGAAGGCATATGGGATACTTGCCTTTATCAGCTGAGGCATAGAATATAAGAGCAGGGAGGTTATAATAGAGCCACAGCTGGAGTACTGTGTACAGTTCTGGGAACCACACTACAGGAAGGATGTGATTGCACTGGAGAGGGTGCAGAGGAGATTCACCAGGATGTTGCCTGGGCTGGAGCATTTCAGCTTTGAAGAGAGACTGAAAAGGCAAGGGTTGTTTTCCTTAGAGCAGAGAAAGCTGAGGGGGGACATGATTGAGGTGTACAAAATTATGAGGGGCATAGTTAGATTAGATAGGAAGAAACTTTTTCCCTTAGCGGAGAGGTCAATAACTAGGGGACATAGGTTTAAGGTAAAGGGCAGGAGGTTTAGAGGGGATTTGAGGAAATATATTTTGACTCAGAGGGTGGTTGGAATCTGGAACGCACTGCCTGAAGAGGTGGTAGAGGCAGGAGCCCTCACAACATTTAGGAAGTATTTAGATGAGCGCTTGAAATGCCATAGCATACAAGGCTGCGGGCGAAGTGCTGGAAAATGGGATTAGAATAGTTAGGTGCTTGATGGCCGGCACACACACGATGGGCTGAAGGGCCTGTTTCTGTGCTGTATAACTATGACTCAACAGGATCCCAAGGAAATGGAGGCCTGGGACTGGGGAATATCAGGCCACCCTCCTGGGGTCAAACACATTGGATAAAAATCTCTTCTATCTGCTGGCTGTATGGAGTGCAGAGTGAAATGAATTTGTCACAGACTAAGTCAAGCACCTGGAGGCAAGAACTGTGCAAGGAAATAGCACATGATACCAGCCTGATTCAGAACGCTGCTCTGAGAAAAGAAAGACGTAAGACAAAAAATGCATTTTGTTGCGTTAGGGGCATTTTTCTGAGGGCTGGGACTGAGGTAAGTTGTTAAGGCAATGCTAACGGGAGCTTATTTCTACATATACGTACCTGCCCTGGGAACATTTGATGGGGATAATATAGAGGAAGCTTTACTCTGTATCTAATCCATGCTGTATTTGCCCTGGGAGTTTTTGATGGGACAGCGTAGAGCAGGGTTGTCCAACAGATGGCCCACGGGCCAGGATCGGACCTGCCAAAGGTTTCAAATGGTCCGCGGATGTAAACTGTACCTGGGGCCGTTCCTCATCCTCACCAGGGGATCCGTGACTGGAGAAGGGATATTTCCTTTTGTCTTCCTCTTGTAGACCGGTCTTTTATAAAAACATCGCACTGTCAGTTTCACAGATGACAGCTACTGAAGCAGGAATGCACTTCCCAACTTCAGACAGATTCGGGGTTTTCCAACTTTTTTTAAAAGCCCGCTGGAAAACCCATATCTATCTGAAGTTGTGAAGTGCATTCCTGTTTCAGTAGCTGTCAGCTGTGAAACTGTTAGTGCTATGTTTTTAAAAGGGGGGACAGAGAGAGAGGAGGGAAACAAAGAGACAGAGAGGGGGGAAACAACGAGGGGGAGGAAACAAATAGAGAGGTGGATACCAAAGAAAGAGAGTGGGAGAAACAAAGAAAGAGGGGGGAGCAAATAAAGAGAGAGATGGAGGAAACTAAGAAAGAGAGAAGGGGGAAACAGAGAGAGAGGGGAGAAACAAAGAGGAGAGGACAGAGAGAGAGGGGGAACCGAGAGAGAGAGAAACAGAGAGAGAAAGGGAGGGGAAACAAAGAGAGAGGGGGAGAAACAGAGCGAGAGAGGGTGAACCAAGCGAGGGGGTGAAGTAAAGATAGGGGGGAACAGAGAGAGAGGGGGAGAAACAGAGCGAGAGAGGGGGTGAAGTAAAGATAGGGGGGAACAGAGAGAGGGGGCAGCGGAGAGAGAAAGAAGGTTTGGACAGAGAGAGGGGCGGACAGAGAGAGAGAGGGGAGCCGGACAGAGATAGGGAGCTAGAGACACAAAGAGAGCTAGGAGGGGACAGAGCGAGAGAGAGGGGGTCACAAAGAGTGGGCATGACACAGAGGGGGGGAAACAACACAGAGAGGGGGAAACTCAGGGAGAGAGAGACCGTGCGAGAGATCAAGATCACTCCTGACAGATGGCTATCTATCCGGAATACAAGAAGTGTGTGGGCATACATTGACTACTTGTGCAAGCAAAAAAATACCAGGTATCGCACTAAATTAGTGTCCAACATAGTGATGAGAAAGTAAGTCAATAAATTAATTTTCTCATTTAAAGCTTGTTCACAAAAATGTACATTTGCTGTTGTTTTGATCAAAAGTAAAATAACTTTTTAATACCTTTATCTTTATGATATTGTTTCACTGGCCCCCCATGAAAAACAAAAGTTGTAATGTGGCTCCCCACGTGAAAAGGTTGGACGACCCTAGTGCAGAGAGAGCTTTACAGCATGTGCTGTACCTGCCCTGGGCATGTTTGATGGGACAGTGTAGAGGGAGCTTTACTCTGTATCGAGCATGCTGTATCTGTCTTGGGAGTGTTTGATGGGACAGTTTTGCTTTTTGAAAGGTGCAGAATCCCCTTCGAATGTTTGAATCTTCAAAGCAAAATACTAAGAAATCCCCACAGAGTCTGTAATCTCTGTAGGAATGCACTCCCTATCTGTGACAGATAGAATTCCGGTCACAATGCTAGGTATAGCTGCACAGGACTCAGTAATGATCCTGAAATACTGCTCCATCATTATCCATACCCTGCGATACTGCAGAGAACCCAGTGCAGGTATTGGATTACTGGCTGTGCCGCAAAGCTGTTCCAATCTTCTCAAGTCTGTTGGAGATGTGGACCCCATACAATGGCACTAATGGTGGGGGAGGGGGCACGATCCTACCCAACAGACCCCATGGTACTGAGCAAATTCATGACAATGGAACTATGAAAATTAAAAAGTAGGACCTCAAAGATAGTAATCTTCAGATTACTCCCAGTGCCATGGACTAGTGAATACAGAAATTGGAGGATAGAGCAGCTGAATGTGTTGCTGGAGAGATGGCGCATGAGGGCAGGCTTCAGATTCCTGGAGCATTGGGACCAGTTTGGTGGAAGGTGGAACCTGTACAGGCTGGATGCTTTCACCTCAACACGACTGGAAGCAATGTCATGGCAGGGAAGTTTGCCAGTGCTGTTGGGAAGGGTTTGAATGAGCTTGGCAGGGGAGGGGGAACCTGAGCATAGATTCAGGAGGAAGCTGGAACTCGAAGGCAGAAAGTTAATAAGCGAGTATGGAAGACAGAGGAAACAAAGAAAAAAGCTGAGAGTGCAGATGGGCACTTGGAAGTCTGATATCATGGCTATTACTGAAACCTGGCTTAAGAAGGACAGAAATGGCAGCTCATTCCAGGTGACAGGGTTTTCAGGCAGGATGGTGGGGTGCGGAGGTGAAAAAAGGAGTGGGACTGGTCGCAATATTGGTTAAGGAAATGATTATAGCTGTGAGGAGGGAAGCTATGGTAGAAGGAGCATCAAATGAAGCCATATGGGTTGAATTGAAGAGCCAAAAAGGTGCAATCACACTACTTGGAGTGTACCATAGACCCCCAGTCAGCGGGTGATAGAAGAGCAAATATGTAAGCAAATTGCTGAAATTGCAGAAACAAAAGGGCAGTTATAGTAGGGGATGTCAACAACCCTAAGATTAACTGGGATGAGTTTATTGTAAAAGCTACAGAGGATGCAGAATTCTTAAAATGCATTCTGGAGAAACCTTTTAGCCAGTATGTAGCAAGCCTATCAAAAGAAGGGGTGGTTCTGGTCTTAGTTTTAGGGAATGAAGCTGGGCAGGTAGAAGGGGTATCAGTGGGACAACATTTTGGTGATAATGATCATAATTCATAATTTAGCATAGTTATGGAAAAGAATAAAGGTAGATTAAGAGTAAAAGTTTTAAATTGGAGAAAAGGCCAATTTTTACTTAGCTGAGAGGTGATTTAGTAAAAGTGGACTGGAAACAGCTACTTGAAGGGAAATCAATGATAGGGCAGTGGGAGGTATTCAAGGAGATATAGAGGGTTCAGAACAACTATGTTCCCACCAAGAAAAAGTGTGGAACACCTAAATCTAGAGCCCCCTGGATGTCAAAGAGCATACTGAATGGGATAAGACAAAAAAGGGAAGATTATGTCAGATACCAAGAGCTCAAAACAGCAGAAAGTCTAGAGGAGTATAGAAAGTGTAGGGGTGAAATTCAAAAGGAAATTAGGAAAGCAAAGAGAGGGCATGCAAAAATGGTAAATAAAATAAAGGAAAATCCAAGGATGTGTTATAAATACATAAAGAACAAGAGGGTAACGAGGAAAGAGGAGGGCCAATTAGAGACCAAAACGGTAACTTGTGTGTGGAGGCACAAGACGTGGGCATGGTTCTTAATGAATAATTTGCTTCTGTTTTCACAAAAGAGAGGGATGAAGCAGACAATGAAGGAGGAGTGTGAAATATTGGATGGGATAAACATGGTGAAGGAGGAAATATTAAGGTGTTTAGCATCCTTGTAAGTAGATAAGTCACTACTTCCCAATGAAATGTATCCCAGGCTGTTAACGGAGTCTGACCATCATTATCCAATTGTCTCTGGCTACAGGTGTGATGCCAGAGGACTGGAGGCTGCTAACATTGTACAATTGTTTAAAAGGGAAGGAAGGGTGAGATGGAGTAATTACAGGCCAGTCAGTCTAACTTCAGTGGTGGGCAAATTATTGGACAAATTTCCGAGAGGCTGTATAAATCATTTAAAGAAGCATGGATTAATCAAGGACAGTCAGCATGGATTTGTGGAGGGAAGGTCATGTCTGACTAACTGGATTGATTGAAGTTTTTGAGGAAGTAACAAGGAGGATGAATGAGGGTAGCACGTTTGATGTAGTCTACATGGATTTTGGCAAGGTTGCACATGGCAGATTGATCAGTAAATTAAAAGCTCATGGGATCCAAGAGAAAATAGCAAGTTGGATCCAAAGTTGACTCAGTGGCAGGAAGCAAAGGGTGTTTTTGTGAATAGAAGGCTGTTTCCAGTGGGTTCCACAGGGCTCAGTACTGGGTCCCATGGTATATATTAATGATTTAGACTTAAATGCAGGGGCATGATTAAGAGGCTCGCAGATGATAAGAAATTAGTCATGTGGTTGATAGGAAGAAAGTTGTAGACAGCAGCAAGATATCAATGGACTGGTCAGGTGAGCAGAAAAGCGGCAAATAGAATTCAATCTGAAGAAGTGTGAGGTAATGCATTTGGGGAGGACAAGCAAGGTGAGGGAATACACAATAAATGGTCGAATTCTGAAAAGTGTCGAGGAACAGAAGGATCTTAGAGTGTATGTCCATAGATTCCTGAAGGTAGCAGGACATGTAGATAGGATAGTTGAGAAGGCATACTGGATACTCTCCTTTATTGGCCGAGGCCTGGGGTAAAAGAGCAGGGAGGTTATGCTAGAACTGGATAAAACGCTAGTTAGACCACAGCTAGAATACCGTGTAAAGTTCTGACACCACATTGCAGGAAGGATGTGATCACACTAGAAAGGGTACAGAGGAGATTTATGAGGATGTTGTCAAGAATGGAGAATTTTAGCTATGAGAAAAGATTGGAAAGGCTGGGTTTGTTTTCTTTGGAAGAGAGGAGGCTGAGGGGAGATTTAATTGAGGTGTATAAGATTATGAGGGGCCTGGAGTGGATAGGAAGGACCTATTTCCATTAGCAGAGAGGTCAATAACCAGGGGGCATAGATTAAAAATAATTGGTGAAAGGATTAGAGGGGATTTGAGGAGAAGTTTCTTCCCCCAGAAGGTGGTAGGAGGCTGGAACTCACTGCCTGAAAGGGTGGTACAGGCAGAAGCCCTCATCACATTTAACAAAATGCTTGAAAATTCATTTGAAGCCATAAACTTGCAGGGCTGCAGACCAAGAGCTGGAAAGTGGAATTAGGCTGGCACAGACATGATGGATTGAATGGCTTTCTGTGCTACAAATCTTTGTGTTGCTATGCTGTTAAACAAACTAAAGAGGAATACTTTGAATCAACACCCAGTTACCCGCAATTGGGCGTCATCATGTAATAAATGGGAAAGTCTCTCTGACCCTCAATGGACTGACTCCTGTTTGTATTTACCAGGGAAAGGATGGAGAGATCGGAGATTCAGGGTTACCAGGGAAACGAGGCCTGCCTGTAAGTGCTGTTCAATCTATTACTGATGGTCCCTCATTCACTTTTGCCATGGTAGATTCGTTAGCCAGCTCCAACTGTCTAGGGGCAGACATGATGGGTGAGGGGGGAGTCTGGTGCAAGAGCCGCATCCCAGGGAGCACCTCAGGACAGGAGCAGAGATATAAGAAGGAAACTAAAGGAGAAAGGGAGTAAGGCAAAGAGAACCATCAGCAGGACAGGGGTGTCTGTCCCAGGATTTCCAGAAACACTATAAATTATACCATTTCATGTCCTGATCTCCCCGCCATGAACTTACTCCACAATTTCCAGAAGAAGTAATTTGAATCTGCCACAGTGAGCGTAATGGTGAATCAGGGTCCTCAGGATTGGCCCAGACAAACACCTTACTGTGCTGAATTTCATCACTAGCAAAAGATTAGTTGGGTTCTGGACTCTCTCGGCTGCTGTGTTTACTTTTCAGGAACATTCCAAATCACAGATTTATCTTTTTTTACTATTAATTTAGAAAATGGCATCATAGTAATTTAAACGACCAGAGAAGGTTCCACAAGATGGTGCTGCACAAAGATGGATGTGTTGAGCGATCAACGGCAGAAGTTTGAGGTTGAGGTTATTGGAGATGGGAGGTCATGTGATGAAATTTCCAGGAATACATGTAATCAAAGTTGGTAACCCTAGGTCTCCAATATTAGGCAAATATTGAGTGAAAGGTCAGACAATTGTCTAGATTATCGAGAAAACCTTGAATGAATGAGCGTGCTATCAGCGAGGCAATGCTCAAAGTGTCTATGTACCTCTCTTCAAAGGGTTAAATTATGACAACAAGTTGGGTAAACCTGGCTGGTGTTCCTTTGAAGATTGTGGGCTAATCTGATCAAGGTGTTTAAAATGATTAAAGGATTTGATAGGGTAAATAGGGAGAAACTATTTCCTCTGGTGGGAGCGTTCAGACAAAGGGTCACAATCCCAAAATTAGAGCTAGGCTGTTCAGGGGTGAAATCAAGAAGCAATTTTGCCATACATCTGAAATCTGGAACCCTCTCCTGCAAAAGGCTGGGATCCTGGGGGACAATGGGAGCATTCAAGCCTCAGATTGATAGATTATTTTTGGGTGAGGTTAGCAAGTAATATGGAGCAAAGGGAGGTGAATGAGATTGATGATACAGATCACCAATGATCTAACTAAATGGTGCAGCAGGCCTGTGGAGCTCTTCCAAAGTTCCTCTGTCCACCAGTTTAATCGAGATGTTTGCCTGTTTAATATAAAGAGGGTAGATATATTATTATGGGCAATGGGATGCCCCACAAGCATGTTAAGCATCTGTTCACCACAGGAAAGTTCTCAGCTTTGAACTCTCCCAGTTACTGAACAAACTTCTTTCATGTCTTTCTTTTTTTTAGGGTATGCCAGGAATCAAAGGTGAAAAGGTATGCCCGTGTGAAGAGGTTTATGCATTTATTGTAAAATGCCAAAACAAAGTCTTGTGGATTGCGGAGTTTCCCAAGAGAGAGTCAGCAGGTGGAGTGGCAGTTTAATTGGTGCTAAGCATTAAAGTGGAAGGTCTCACTTGGAACAGCAACCCCTCTGCTGACACGAACAGTCCCAACAGCCCTTGTATCATTTCATTTACTGGGATTGTCCTGTCTCTATCAGAATGATACAGCAGAGAATCCATTCAGCCCATTGTACCTGTGCTCCTTCTGCCTCGACTCCACACAAACCCAACAGCTGGAAGCTGCAATAAAACCCCAAAGCTCATCCGGCACAGACTCAATGGGCTGGATGTTCCCACGGGTGTCGGGACCTCAATGTCGAGACCACATGCTGGTCCTGAGCGCGAGCATGGCCTCAGCACACCTGCTGCAGCAACTTTACATGAGGGGGCTTCCTAAATGTCCTCCTCCACATTCGGTGTCCAAATAAGGACGGTGGGTACACCCGGGAAGCGGGAGGCCCAATAGGAGGGCCCGTGGCAACGCCTGGACAACAGCCCCAGCTGGAGAGCTGCGCACTGCTGGAGAAGAGGGAAACCGGGGGTGGGGGGGGGGGGGGGGGGTGCGGGGAGCGAAGGGGAAGGGGAAAGGGGGGGGGGGGGGGTAGGTACCTCAAAATGGAGACTCTCAGGAAGGCTTCTTTCTCCAGTGATGAAAAAGATGACAAAGTACAGTGAGGGGCCTCAGGGTGGAGGGTTGACCCCTCCAGAAGGGTGCCTGCGGCCTACTCCTGGATCCCTGTGAGCTTTGCGGCTCCCTGATACTGCAAATTAATTCAGCCACCCAGGGCCCACCGAGCTCCCAATGAGGGGCATCCTCTACAGCATTGTCGAGCTCTCGACGCAGTGTGGGCGGGGGGGGCCTATATGACACTGGGAAAGTTGCAGCGCTATGAGAAACTTGCCCTTAATTGGGGCTTTAATTGGCTTCATTGCCCCTGCCCACCTCCATGGAGCCCCCTGGGAAACACACCTGAGGCAGGACAGCCTCGGGGAGCTGTCCTGACTGGGTTTTCCGCTACTTTCCTGGTCGCCCACCCACCCCACCTCCAAACCCATTTCCAGGAGGCTGGGAATATTCAGCCCATTGTCTCAACAGATTTGGCAGCATTATTTAATGGCATGAAAGTGCACTATGAGATTTCAGCCATATCAGTGGTGCTGAAGGGAATGATACCTCACATTCTCCAGTGTTAAATTCCTCAAAATAGCGATGGTGGTAACAGCTACTCTGAAGGGAATGCAGCCCGACTTCAAACTTATATGTAAATTGAAGTGCTCAATCAGACAGTGTGGAGGGAGCTTTATTCTGTATTGAACTCATGCTGTACCTGTCCTGGGAGTGTTTGATGGGACGGTGTCGAGGAACCACTCACTATAATATTTACTCTAGCTCCCTTCTGTAGTATAATGGTCTGAAAGGGTTAATGTTGAGAGAGTGTAAAGAATACCTCCTATCATGATGATGTAAGAGAGACTTGAAGATAGATGCAGCATGGCTTTAGAGGAGTCTCACGGACTGGTGTGAAGCTATACATAATTACAATGTAATAAAGGTTAATGTTCCAATTACTCCAGACTAAGGAATCTCTCTATGGTAGACTAACTAAACAAATATATAACAAGGTAATCAGCAGTGAGATCAAAAACAACAGTGGTTCTTATCATTCTACATCCAGAAGAAGATTTTAAAGAAAATGGAAGAGGGCTGACCTGGGAAAAGTGCAAAAACTGCAGAACTTGATAAGAGGCTGTGGAGAAGTTTCAGAGCTCCAGACACGGATCGTCGGGCAATCAGCAGTAGAAATCTGGTCCAGCGATAGAAGGCTTCGAGTTGGCAAACCAAGCAACGATCAAGGATCCGATGAGCAACCCTGAAAGAGGATCAAAATCTTACTCGGCAGGCAGCACCAGAAAAGTCCTTGACGGGGTTGATCTGAGGTCAGAACCATTGCACATGGTGACCAAAGCAAAGAGAGAAAATAAAACAAGGTTACAAATATTTGATTCTCCGCAAGAAGGGAGTTAAAGGATTATAGCAGTAACTCTATAAAACAGAGTTTAATACAAGGAGCAAATTAATCCTAAGTCTTGCAGCAAGATTTCAAAAACAGAAACATTGGCCATAGCGGAAGTCAGCGTGGGGCTGAAAAAGCACAGGCAAAATCCAATACTGGAGGGGAAAAAACCCCAAAAGTGAAAGTAAAACAAATTGAAGTATGGAGCTTAAATTCACAATACCAGAGAGGATTTTGGAGAGACAAAACTGCTTCCAAATTAGACAGCCGTTTGAAACAGAGCAAGTTAACACATTGTTGTATTCCATTGGGGCTAGAGCAGATGATATTGCAAGACAAGGCATTAATGAAACATCTGCCAAATTCGAGGAAGTTTTAAAAGCTTTTGATTCTAATTTCAACTGGCAGAGCAATGAGATTTTAGAAAGAGCAAGATTCAACAGAAAGGTCCAGAAATCAGGCACAACAGCTGATGCTTTTATCAATGACCATTATAGGCTAGCTGAAGGATGTGAATATGGAGATCTTAAAGAAGAATTAATGAATCCCTATCAGATTTATTGCAGTCTAAAGAAGACCTAACCCTGGACAAAGCTATTCAGATAATGAGACAAGCAGAGGTCCGCAAGAACAACAGAGCAATCTGAAAGGTGAAGAAAGACCTTGGTTCAGGAAACCTCCAGCAACCATACAGTTTCTTAACCAGAGGACTGTAAATGAAGCAACAGAAAAAAGGTACACTGTGGGAGGCGGGTGGGAGGAAAAGACGCCATTAAATCCCACCAGCGATGTGGCGGCAAAAGTACGCACAGTCACGAACAGTGTCCTGTAAACAAAGCAGAATGCTTCCACTCTCACAAAATAGGGCATTTTGGTAAAATGTGCCAAAGTAAAATCTCTACTCCCACAAGTTCAAAAGAAAAGCATTCAAACATAGACTGGTTACCGAAGTTAAACAACCTCCTTCAGGAGAGCACCCAAAACACTTTCTTGGTGAGATCAATGATCCTAATTAGGCATTTTGATCTGCAGATATACATGTCAACAGACATGTCACTAATTTTAAACTCGACACCAGAGCAAGTGTAACGGTCTTGGATAAAAAGCCATGGTTATCTACCCATTTTCTGCAACTGATAGAAACTCAGTTACATGGCCCAGGAGGGGTTGAACTCGAAGTAAAGGGGAAGTTTCAGGCAACACTCCAGTGCAAGGGAAAGCAAATATTAGAAACATTGTATGTTCTAAGGAATCAGGAATTCTCTCTCTTAGTAGAAGAGCTTGTATTGATCTTCATTTTATAAAGAAAATGGAAGAAGTGAAGCAACAAGAAGCCAGGAATCACTTCCAAGAGGAATTTCCAAAATTGTTTACTGGTCTAGAGAGACTGAAGACCGAATATAGTATTGATTTGCGAAAAGATGCTAAGCCAGTATGTCTTTTCACACCTAGGAAGATTACACACCCACTAATGAGGCTGTGACACGGGAAGTTGATCTGATGTCCTCAGCGGCCAAAAGCTTGGTAAAGTTATCCTAAAGTACTGTCTTCAGGAAGCTTGACGACAATAGTGGCTTTTGGCAAGTTCCATTGGATAAGAAGTCAAGGTTATTGACAACCTTCATTACACCGTTTGGAAGATTTTTGTTTTAATGTCTACCATTGATATCATGTCAGAACCGGAAATATTCTAGAGAACTATGTCGAATATTCTGCAGGGTTTTGAAGGTGTAACATGCCATATAGATGACATCTTAGTTCATCGTGAGTCCATTGAAGAACATAATCTGAGGGTTAGAGCGGTTTTGAATTGTCTGCAGGATGAAGGCCTAACACGTAATGAGAAGTGTGAATTTTCAAAAATATCCATTCATTTTTTTCGGACACAGTGTCAGCAGTAGCGCTCTCATGGCAGACCCACAAAAATTGAGAGCCATTAGCGAATTTCTACTTATTTCGGTCCAACAAATTGATCAAGGGTAGATGCAAGATGAAGAATGCATCTCTGTCCACCAATATTGCAAGCACGGTTAGCTGCAACAGAGTCCCAGTGGTACGAGGATGAAAATCATCTTCAAACTCAGACAATTTACCATAGATTTACTGGTATATGATGAGAGACTGGTGATTCCAGAGTCACTCCGGGTAGATATCTTGGAGAAAATACACCAGGGTCGTATGGGCATAACTAAATGTAGAGCACGGGCTCAGGTGTCCACGTGGTGGCCAAGATTACCGAAGGTTATCAAAGAAATTATTTCAAATTGCCACGTATGTGCAGTTCACAGACAGGATCAGAGAGAACCTCTTATCTCGACGCAATTCCCAACCAGACCGTGGGAACGTTTAGCGGTGGATCTGTTCATCTTTAATGGAAAATCCTATCTGATTGTAGTCGATTACTTTTCTAGGCGGATCAAGGTTAAATGTATGTACACAACAACAACTGAAGCAGTCATTCGAGTGTTACAAGAAATCCTCACAGCACATGGTATACCTGATGAGATAGTGTCTGATAATGGACCAATTTGCAAACAATTACTTCACGCACTTTGCAGAAAACTGTGGATTTGTAAATCTAACAAGTTCCCCTAGATATCCCAATCTAATGGAGAAGCTGAGCGAGCAGTCAGAACCATTAAAGCACTGTAAAAGAAAAATCAAGAATTCCAAACAGCACTTCTGAACTACAGAACGACTCCATTGTTATGTGGATTAGCACCATCCGAAATGTTAATGGGAAAAAAACTTAGAACACAACTTCCAATCCTACCCAAGAAGTTACCTCCAGGGCTACAAGTCCATGATGATCAGAAATTTCAAAACAGAAAAAAAGTCTTACTGAAAGCAACAAGCCTATAATTATAACAAGGAACCTACCAAAGTTGTCAGAAGGGTAAAAGGTATGGGTACGAGACCAAAGCAAAGGAGTAATTGTCCAGAGAGAGAGAATCAACAGCAATCTTATTTAGTAAGAACTTCAGAAGGTACTATATGAAGAAACAGAGGAATCTTATTCCTGTACATCAAAGACGCCAATCAGTCATTCATTTGAACGAATCAGAGGTTGAACCTGAAATTCAGAAAGCACCGGATACTACAGACCTCAATGAAGGCTGTCCAAGTCAATAAACAAGAGTTCAGAAAAAAGACTACCAATCTTCCTCATCTGACAACAACAAGATCAGGGAGAGTTGTGAAGCCTCCTAACAGATTGTTGTCAGAGACTTGGGGGGAGATAGGGTAGTATGTAAATAAAAAGTGAATGTATGTAATTATATATTTGGAGAAAGACTTGGGGGGAGATATCGTATAAGGTTCTGAAAGGGTTAATGTAGAGAGAGTGTAAAGAATAATGATGATGTAAGAGATCACACGTGAGAGAGATTTGAAGATAGATGTCGTGTGGCTTTGGAGGAGTCACACAGACTGGTGTGAAGCTGTATATAGTTGTAATGTAATAATAGTTAATGTTCTAATTACTCTAGATTAAGGAATCTCTCTAAGATCGATTAACTAAGCATATTAAGGTGGCAGCATACCAAATGAACACACAACACCTTCCTGCCACTCTGTTGCACGTTGTTACAGTATTTTTTGATAAATCACTGAAGCTGTACTTTGTGCTGTGCAGGGAGCAGCTGCTGAGCCTTGTATCTGTGTCAATGGGCCCCCAATGCAGCCAGGGGAAGGGCGATACCCAGGAGCTTCTGTAAGTATCTACAAAATGTGTGGCGATAACTAACTGGAGGCTTGTGTCCACGTACATATGCTCTGCATGGGGATCCTCCTGGTGATGGCAATGTTTTGGTTGTGTAGTATCTGAAGTCTGCAGGTTTCTCACCAATGTTAAAAATACAGTCAATCCAATATCCTTGCATTAATTTCAATGGAAATAAACCCGAGGTGGTGTGTAAGCCTGAGTAATCCTCCTGGCACAGATTACTTTTTGCTCCTCTCACCCACCCTCTCGGGGAAGGACTGAGCATCCCACAGGCTCTTGGCATGATCTTCTGTCCAGTCAATGAGTGTGGAATGGACAATGACTATCTCAGCCAGCACCTCTAGCCCCTAATGATGGTTTACCCCCGTCACTGCAGCATGATGCAGCGGAAGATTGACCTCACCTTCTCTGTGACTGTCACAGTCTCTCCTGTGCATGGTCTATATTTTGTGACATTGCGACTGTGCTCACGCTAACAGCCTGGTAACAACAAGGAGTCAGATGGAGCTTGTGCCCTGTGACATTAAGGTTACTCAAAGCTACCAAGAAATCAGCAGCTCAATTTTAACCTCATAGGTTCAGAGTTTGAAGCATTGTATCCAAACTGGATTATGTTGGGCTTGCTGATGTAGAAATTTAATGAACAGGGTTGAGTCCATGATCAGGCAGAGTGTATGTGAGCTGTGGGAGGAGACTAAATGGGTGGGAAGAATGTACATGGGTTGTGGAGTGACTGGGTTTGATTTTGCTCCCCTTGATTGTTGGGTTCAGTAATTCCTGTCAATAAGTTCTCTCAATTACATTCAGAGTATTTACTCTTCCCAAAATCAACCAAATAGACAGAAAATCATCAGCAAATAATATTATACACAATTCCATGTACATGTTTGACCTTTGAGTGGGTTACCTAATGGTGGCATTCCTTCTTTTTATGGACTCTTATGAGAGACATCCAACAAACATTGCTGCAAGAATCTGTGCAGATTGGTTTTCATGATAAGTTGCTGACCTGTATCACGTTGACCTGTTTTCATTGACTTAGCACCTTGCTCTTTGATTTACTGAAGGGAGAACAAGGCCATCCAGGTGCCCCGGGCGAGCGAATGACATGGGCTCTGGGTCCTCTGGTAAGTGTGACTTTCTGCACAATTGGCTTCTTGCCTTTAACTGCCCGTTTACCTTAACCTTCTACCGTTAGACAAAGACACAGCAAACATGTAAAACTTCAGCAGTTAAATTTCAATCTTTATTTTCAGTTGACAAAATCATTTTTTCAATTGATTTTCGCCAGGGCCCACCTGGACCACCTGGACCACCTGGGCCTCCAGGACCAGCAGGATTACCTGGAGGAAATGGCCGGCAGGTAAGATTTGTAGAAGAAACAAATCACACAGAGGGAAAAAAGTCAATTCAGCTCAACGCGTGCTGCTTGGAAATGGTTATCCACTGTAATACTCTGATCTACCCACACCCCCTCACTTTAATACTGTGATAAACCCAACACCCCTCAATATTACACTCTGATATACCCCACACCCCTCACTAACATTCTGATATGCCCCACAACCCTACTGTAATACACAGACATACCCCACACCCCTCACTAAAAAACTCTGACATATCCCGCACCCTCACAGTTACCCTCTGATATACCCCACAACCCTCACTGTAACACTGATATACCCCACGCCCCTCAATATTACACTCTGTTATATCCCACACCCCTCACCGTAACTCTCTGATATACCCACACCCCTTCCTGTAACACTCAATATACCCCACACCCCTCACTGTAACACTCTGATATACCCCACACCCCTCACTGTAACACTCTGATATACCCCACACCCCTCACTGTAACACTCTGATATACCCCACACCCCTCACTGTAACACTCTGATATACCCCACACCCCTCACTGTAACACACTGATGTAGCCCACACCTAATTTTCCTGCTACGTTGGCTGCAAATAAATCACTAAAAGCCACTTGAAAATTATTTCACATCATGACAATAAGTCATTCTAAACTGAAAACGAGTAACCTGGGCAGTAACACACATGAACTCTTGGCTCTGTCACTGATCCAGAGGCCCAGGGACAGATCCCTGACTCTCTTACTGATCCAGAGGCCCAGGCACCTGAACTGGAACGGGACCAGCAACCTTGCTGGGAGGTCTGCTAGTGCTGTTGGGGTGGGCGGGGGCATTTAAACTATATTGGCAGGGGGATGGGATACAGAGTGGAAGCACAGTAGGGGTGTTGTACAATCAAATATAAATGAGAAGCTAAATCAGTCTGGAGGGCAGAGTAAATATAGACCTGTTAAGGCTCAAGCAAATAATGCAAGGCTGGATTGTATCTATTTTAATGCAAGGAGTCTTACTAGTAAGGCAGATGAAAAGAGGGCGTTGATTAACACCTGGGAATATGATATTATTGCTATCACAGAGACATGGCTGAGGAAAGGGCAGGACTGGCAGCTTAATATCCCAGGGTATAGAATCTTCAGACATGTTAGGGGAGGGGGTAAAAGAGGCGGTGGCATTGCACTGTTGATTAAAGAGTCAATTACTGCAGCAAGGAGGACATAGGTGAGCTTTTAAATGATTACTTTTCATCTGTGTTCACTATGGAGAAGGACGATGTAGGTGTAGAGATCAGGGAGGGGGATTGTGATATACTTGAACATTTTAGCATTGAAAGGGAGGAAGTATTAGCTGTATTAGCGGGCTTAAAAGTGGATAAATCCCCAGGCCCAGATGAGATGTATCCCAGGCTGTTATGTGAGGCAAGGGAGGAGATAGCAGGGGGCTCTGACACAAATTTTCAGATCCTCTCTGGCCACAGTAGAGGTACCAGAGTATTGGAGGACAGCGAATGTGGTATCATTATTCAAGAAGGGTAGCAGGGATAAACCAGGTAATTACAGGCCAGTAAGTCTAACATCAGTGGTAGGGAAACTATTGGAAAAAATTCTGAGAGACAGGATTAATCTCCACTTGGAGAGGCAGGGATCAATCAGGGATAGTCAGCATGGCTTTGTCAGGGGGAGATCTTATCTAACTAACTTGATTGAATTTTTCGAGGATGTGACTAGATGTGTAGATGAGGGTAAAGCAGTTGATGTAATCTACATGGACTTCAGTAAGGCTTTTGATAAGGTCCTGCATGGGAGATTGGTTAAGAAAGTAAAAGCCCCTGGGATCCAGGGCAATTTGGCAAATTGGATTCAAATTTGGCTTAGTGGCAGGAGGCAGAGGGTGATGGTCGAGGGTTGTTTTTGTGAATGGAGGCCTGTGACCAGTGGTGTACCGTAGGGATCAGTGTTGGGACCCTTGCTGTTTGTAGTGTACATTAATAATTTAGACGTGAATATAGGAGGTTTGATCAGTAAGTTTGCAGATGACACGAAAATTGGTGGTGTCATAAAGAGTGAGGAGGAAAGCCTTAGATTACAGGAAGATATAGATGGGCTGGTAAGATGGGTGGAGCAGTGGCAAATGGAATTTAATCCTGAGAACTGTGAGGTGATGCACTTTGGGAGGACTAACAAGGCAAGGGAATATACAATGGATGGTAGGACCCTAGGGAGTACAGAGGGACCTTGGTGTACTTGTCCATAGATCACAGAAGAAAGCAGCACAGGTAGATAAGGTGGTTAGGAAGGCATATGGAATACTTGCCTTTATTAGCCGAGGCATAGAATATAAGAGCAGGGAGGTTATGATGGAGCTGTATAAAACGCTGGTTAGGCCACAGCTGGAGTACTGAGTACAGTTCTGGTCACCTCACAATAGGAAGGATGTGATTGCACTGGAGAAGGTGCAGAAGAGATTCACCAGAATGTTGCCTGGGCTGGAGCATTTCAGCTATGAAGAGAGACTGGATAGGCTAGGGTTGTTTTCCTTCGAGCAGAGAAGGCTGAGGGGGGACCTGATTGAGGTATACAAAATTATGCGGGGCATTGATAGGATAGATAGGAAGAAACTTTTTCCCTTCGGGGAGGGGTCAATAACCAGGGGGCATAGGTTTAAGGTACGGAGCAGGAGGTTTACAGGGGAGGGGAGTTGAGGAAAAATGTTTTCACCCAGAGGGTGGTTGGAATCTGGAACACACTGCCTGAAGAGGTGGTAGAGGCAGGAACACTCACGACATTTAAGAAGTATTTAGATGAGCATTTGATATGCCATAGCAAACAAGGCTATGGGCCAAGTGCGGGGAAGTGGGATTAGTTTTGGACGGATGCTTGATGGTCGGCGCAGGCGAGTTGGGCCGAAGGGCATGTTTTTGTGCTGTAAAACTCTATGACTCTATGACAGACCCCTGACTAAAACAAGACACCTCCCGACAACACTGACTTAATCCATTGCTTCTGCTTCCTTCACGAACAACAACAGTGCCCAAAGTGCCTTCCTCACCCTGTGACAGTACACTCTTGCTGGGGTGAAGCTTGCATCTAACACTATTTTTATTTTTCAGGGAATTCCAGGGAATGATGGGATGCCTGGTGCCCCTGGACTTCCAGGAATGGTGGTGTGTACATTAGTATCTGTAGATTGTTTGGGATGTGGAGAGAGTAAGATGAATGTCTTCTAATGTTGTCTATAACTGACAGGCCCCAACCCCTTGCCCCATTCGCTCGATTTCCAACCACATACCCCAGCACCTCTGCTGGAGTGTTTGGTAAATTTTAGTCATTTCCAACACTGAGGGTCGATTTTTCACTGCGCTCAGCTGGTGTTACCAGGGCAGTAACGGCCTCAGGATGGTCTCAGTAACCTTGCCATCCCAATAATACCAGCAATGCCATGTTAAAAGGGGCTTCCTAACGGGTGTCCAAATCACTCGCCTGTTTCAGGCATGGCCCCATTTAATATGGAAATCAGGATCCTATGGCATCCCTTTTTGGTAGGATCTGGTTGGAGCCTGGGCCATGCTTATCCTCATCAGTTCCTTGGGCAATGAAATAGAAGAGGTTCAGCAAAGATACAATTTGAATTATTTTTATGTATCGAGAGAAGTAGAAATGCTCCTCTGGAACCTATATAAAAAAAACTGGGGTGTTCCCCTCGCCACCCGCCCTGCCATCCCATTCCAGGTCCCCACCCTCAGCGATTGCAACCTCTCTCCCTGCATCTTTCCTCACTAATGGTTGTCCAGATTGACAGTACTCGAGCAAGCGAGCTGTGTCTGGACTCCAGTTTGGCACCTGCCAGTGGAAATCAGGCCAGAGCCTCAATATACAAATCTTGATATTCACCAGCAGCATGGTCAGTCAACCAAAAGTCAAAATCTACCCCCTGGAGTTTATATTCTTACAGAAAAGAAACATCAAACACCCTCTGTCCCCCACAAGGACAGCAATACTGCCGGAGGAGGGCTCAGTTATGTTTTGATATTCCTTCACTGGATAAACCACTTGGGCTCAGTGTTGATGACCACTCCTGTAAGTGGGCTTTGCATCCCCTATGTATCGGAGTGTGACTTTATCTCCCTAATATGTAGTGGGCCTGGGGATCGAACAGAGACTCCTTCCTCCCATGTTCCAGTTCTTGGAATATCTCACTATCATCCACGTGATGCTGCCTTCAGTGGGAGACTGAAGAATGCACTCCATCAGACCAAGGGTAAAGCTACAAACCACCAGGCATGTTTATTTAGGATTGGTCAATGAGCATTACTCAGTACAAACAAAATATTTACAGTCATTCCAAACGATACTATTTTTCACAAGTTGTCGAAACAATATAAACGTTTCTCCTGTGAAAACCCTCTACATAAAATTCATCCTTTAAACATAATTCATTGTATTTAATCAGCATAATGTCAGACCTGGCTTCAGACTGACTGAGGATCCATCTTGACATTGTGCATGAGTGTAAAATGGATATTAGTGAGTCTGTAGCCTGTTTTACATCTCTCCTGATTTTGATTAACATTAAAGTCAATGGGAATAAAGTCTGTTTTTCACTATTGTTTAAAGTCAACGTTTCCCCCACTGACTTTATAGGAGAACCAATGTTGCAAAAAAAAATGAAAGATAAAAATCCATGGCTTGGAATTTCCTCAAAGCTGCTCTCAGTGTAACCTCACCGTAACCTCAGCATAATATCACTAACTTCACCATAACTTCACCATAACTTCACCATAACTTCACCATAACTTCACCATAACTTCACCATAACTTCACCATAACTTCACCGTAACTTCACCGTAACTTCACCGTAACTTCACCGTAACCTCACCGTAACTTCAATGTAACCTCACCATAATATTGCTGTAACCTCACCATAACTTCACCGTAACCTCACCATAATATTGCTGTAACCTCACCGTAACTTCACCATAACCTCACCATAATATTGCTGTAACCTCACCGTAACTTCACCGTAACCTCACCATAATATTGCTGTAACCTCACCGTAACTTCACCGTAACCTCACCATAATATTGCTGTAACCTCACCATAACTTCACCGTAACCTTGCCATAATATCGCTGTAACTTCATCAAAACTTCACCTGTAACCTTGCCTTAACCTACTTGTGACGGCACCATTAACTTGCTGTAACCTCACCGTAGCTTTAGCATAACATGCCATAGTGTTACGATGACCTCACTGTAACCTCACCATAAGTTTCCCATTACCAAGTTATATTGTCAATATAACCTCACAGTTTGATGTGTAAATGGGCTAAACACATCCAACATGATTACGGCCGCGGAATGGGGGCAGGTCTGAGAAAATTCCCAATCCACAGCTCTCAACATTAAATCAACCATTCACAGGCTCTCAGTTCCATGCAGCATTAATCCACACAAGTTTAGCTACCACTTCCAGGAAGATCTGCCTGTCTCCCTGTCTGTGTCCTAACCAAACACCTAAGCAGACAGGGGACAAGACGAGGCTGTTTGAATGGCCATGTCCAATACTTCCAATTACCTGCAAGAAAGGTTCGCATTCAGGCACTAATTGAAGATCCATACCAAGGGATTACTGCCTTGCACTGAGCTGCAAGTATTTGCCAGTCTGCAGTACCAGTTGTCACCAGCCAGCAAGAACTGTCCTCAAGTCCGTGCGTGCACTGGAGCCAAGAATAAAAATAGAGTTGATATTTAAATCAAGTTGAAATGCCAATTAATGTAGTGGGTCAGGCATCTGTAATAGAACCCACTCCCTTTGGAAAATCAGGATCTTTCCATACTGTATGCAATCCCGGTTTTACACTCCAGTGTTAAGGTGAGGATTACCTGCTTCACTTCCTCCTCTTCTTTCAGGGGAGGGGTCGCTGTCACACTCGCTCCCAGAGCTTTTTGCTCCCCCCCCCCCAAGAGCCTCTCCCACTCTCCCACCCAAAGCCTCCTTCTCCCCCTCTCTAACCTGTTCTTTCTCCCAGACCCTCTTCCTTCTCCTTGTCAGACCTACTCCCCTCTCTTTCACCCAGACCCTCTCTCTCTCCCTTCCAGATGAGCTTGCTCTTTTCCTCTCAGATGCTTTCCCAGTTACCCCCCCCCCCCCCTCAAAGGCCTCTCACTCCCCCTCCAGGACTCCCCTCCTCTCTCCCTCCGAGAGCCTCATCCCTCCCTTTCTCAGACCTTCTGACAGTCCCCCTTCAAGAGCCAAACCCTTCCCCTCCCATACGCTCTCTGCACCCTCTCCCAGAGCCTCTCACTCCCCCTCCTAGACCCCTCAGCCCTCTCCCTACCAGACCCACTCCCACGTCCCTTCCCATAGTCACAGTGACAGAGGCTGATGGATATATTCACTGTGGTGCATGGGGATGTTACAGATAACATGAAACAGGACAAAGTTGCCTAGTATAAGATGGGGTGGGGGATAGTATTCTTTGTGCTCTGACTCGCTGGGAGCTCCTCGCAGAGATTCAGTCACAGACTACTGGTGATTTCCGGAGTGTGCGCAGGTGAATGAATAACGAAGTTCAGTTTGATTCAGATATGCTGAGTGTTCTTCTGTTCACCAAGGGAGCCAACCACGGCCTAAAAACCTGCCCGATTTCCCTCAGAATTGTAGCTGCCCTGACCAAGAAAGAAAGACTTCCGTTTATATAGTGCCTTTCACAACCTAAGTATGTCCCAAAGCACTTTACAGCCAATTAATTGTTTTTGAAGTGTAGTCACTGTTGTAATGTAGAGAAATGTGGCTGCTAATGTGTGCACAGCAAGATCCCATAATTGGCAAGGTAATCTGTTTTAATGATGTTGTTTGAAGGATAAATATTGGCCAGGAAACCAGGAGAATTTCCCTCTCTTCAAATAGTGTCATGGGATCTTTTCTATCTACACGAGTGGGCAGACGAGAGATTCAGTGCAGCACTCCTCAGTACTGCATTGGGAGTGTTAGCCCAAATCTTGTGCTCAGCTCTCTGGAATGGGACTTGAATCTACATCCTTCTAACTCAGAGGTGAGAGTGCTACCACTGAGCCACAGCGATTGTTCCTAGTGTTACGACCAGGTGAAAAAGGGGTCTAGGGTTCCCTCTCAGCCTTCACCTGGTCTTACCGTAACAGGGTTTTATTTTTAAACACATCGTGTTTTTAGCTCCCCCTTGGTGAATCCTTGTTCACCGCTTTCCAATGATAAGGCAAAGCAACCAGCACAAACAGGTTTTCTTAGGTTTAAAGAAGAAAGGTTGAAATTTATTAATCTTAAACTTAAAGTCTAATTCGGTTAACGCCTATGGATACATGACGTGCCCACGCTAGCATGCATACGCAATACACACATGCAGATAGAGACAGAAAAGAGCAGAAGAAAATAAAATGGAAAAGTTTGAGGCCATCGCTGAAGAGGGTTTTTGTTACGGTTCTTCGAGCTCACTGTAGAGTCCTTGATGGTAGGTAGAGTCTGCTTTTCGTTGGGGCCCAGTATTCTTCTTAAACCTTGTTCACTGTCGAAGACTTTACTCTCTTGGGGTTCATGTGTCTTCAGTGGATTTGGAGTTCCATGAGAAAGAGATAGGAGCAGACAGGAGAGGCTGTGGCGAGCCAGTCAGGAGAGGTCTTTTTAGTTCAGGAGCAAACAGACACTCTGAGTTCAAACTATTTGTACAATTGAGAAAAAAACAGGTTGCCAAGCAGGCTAGTCACGTGACCAGTTGGTCTGACCACGTCTGTTTGTGGATTCTCTGGTCTTAGCCGACCCTGGAATGTCTCTTCTGACACACAATACCTGGTGCTCAAAGTCCATTGTGGGTTAAATTGGAGTAGGGAAGTAACCCCTTTGTCTCCACAAGCACTGTCTGTTAATATGCAAATGTATTTCAGCTGGCAGCCCTTGTAACAGGCCTTCTCTTCTTCCCAGCAAGTTTTAAAATCAGTGTTCATACGACACAATTAATATGCCTCATTCTTGTCAGGTGGGGGCCTGCATGACACTTAGAGTTAGGATTTTTTCCCACTTTCAATGAACTCATTATTTTAAAAGCTCTACTTTGTATTTCAGCCTCCGCTATCAATGGTTGCTGACAGGAACGATTCATTATTCAAGGTAGGCAGCAGACTCCTGGAGACTGACCTTAAAGAGAATTGCAAATACACTTGAAACAGAAACATTCACAGGCCTGTGGGAAAGAGCAGGAGAGTGGGGCTAATTGGATGGTTCATTTAGAGAGTCAGCACAGGCACATGGGTTGAATGACCTCTCTGTTGGAAAATGAACCTGTGCACTTATTAGCACACGGATAATGTGTTTAAATGAAAGCCCTTATTCATTGGTATAACAGCACTATTTACCAATTTATTTTAAAAGGATTTGCACCTTTTTAAATAAAAATGGTAATCAAAGGAATTTCATACAAACTGTGAAGCATTTAAACACTGTGTCATTATCAGGCATTTTGCGTTTATCTACACAAACGTTTGTCACTACATTCAGGCCTTTTACCACACTTTGCTCCCAGATAAGCAGCTGGACAGTCCATTGCCAATGTCAGGTTGCCAACCCTCCAGGATTAACTTGGAGTCTTGAAGAATTAAAAATTAATTTCCTAGTCACTGCTTTGAGTGACCCAGGAGGAAAATCATTCAAAAATTCAAAAAAAATGTTTTTAATAAAAAATTTTATTGGTTATAAGAACACTGAAAATGGGAAAAATGTTTTTTGACTGACGCTCAAGAATCATCCAATCAGCTTTCAGATAGGCATGGATAGGTGGTGCCCTGTGAGGATGCATGTGTTGGGTAGCCAATGGCATAAGCATGGGGGCAGGTCAAGTGAAGACTGGAGGCCATAAGATGAAACCGGTAGGACCACATGCAACCAGAGTTGACAATCAGGCAGTTAATCCAAGCTGTCTCTTGCTTGGTCTGGCTTCCGACCGTTATTTACCATGTGAGAGTAACACTTTGATGGGACACCTGTGCAAACAGTGGTGTGGATTTTAATTCAGTTTCCTGCCAGCTTCTGGCACTCGTGTTTAGTTTCTGGATAATTGAGTGACAATATTGTTTTCCTGAGCCTCCCCTAGATATAGACTTTTTTTAAATTCATTCATGGGATGTAGGAGTCACTGGCTAGGCCAGCATGTATTGCCCATCCCTAATTGCCCTTGAGAAGGTGGTGGTGAACTGCTTTCTTGAACTGCTGCAGTCCTTGGGGTGTAGGTACATCCACAGTGCTGTTAAGGAGGGAGTTCCAGGATTTTGACCCAGCGACAGTGAAGGAACAGCAATATAGTTCCAAGCCAGGATGGTGTGTCACTTGGAGGGCAACTTGCAGTTGGTGGTGTTCCCATGCATTCGCTGCCCTTGTCCTTCTAGGTGGTAGAGGTCAGGGGTTTGGTGTGGGGCTGAAATAGCTCAGTTGGGAGAGTGTTAGACTGAAGAGCGAAAGGTCCCTGGTTCAATCCCAGGTTTCAGCAATTTTAAGGCGGCACAGTGGCCACAGTGAACACAAAAGTCCGAGTGTATCAGGCCTGTGTCCTCAGTACCTTGCTCTACGGCAGCGAGGCCTGGACAACATATGCCAGCCAAGAGCGACGTCTCAATTCATTCCATCTTCGCTGCCTTCGGAGAATACTTGGCATCAGGTGGCAGGACTATATCTCCAACACAGAAGTCCTTGAAGCGGCCAACATCCCCAGCTTATACACACTACTGAGTCAGCGGCGCTTGAGATGGCTTGGCCATGTGAGCCGCATGGAAGATGGCAGGATCCCCAAGGACACATTGTACAGCGAGCTCGCCACTGGTATCAGACCCACCGGCCGTCCATGTCTCCGTTATAAAGACGTCTGCAAACGCGACATGAAATCGTGTGACATTGATCACAAGTCGTGGGAGTCAGTTGCCAGCATTCGCCAGAGCTGGCGGGCAGCCATAAAGACGGGGCTAAATTGTGGCGAGTCGAAGAGACTTAGTAGTTGGCAGGAAAAAAGACAGAGGCGCAAGGGGAGAGCCAACTGTGCAACAGCCCCAACAAACAAATTTCTCTGCAGCACCTGTGGAAGAGCCTGTCACTCCAGAATTGGCCTTTATAGCCACTCCAGGCGCTGCTTCACAAACCACTGACCACCTCCAGGCGCGTATCCATTGTCTCTCGAGATAAGGAGGCCCAAAAGAAAAAAAAGACAGTGGCGCAGTGGTTAGCACTGCAGCCTCACAGCTCCAGCGACCCGGGTTCAGTTCTGGGTACTGCCTGTGCGGAGTTTGTAAGTTCTCCCTGTGGCCGCGTGGGTTTCCTCCCCAATGCCAAAGGCTTGCAGGTTGATAGGTAAATTGGCCATTGTAAATTGCCCCTAGTGTAGGTAGTAGGAGAGTTGAGGGAAGGTGGGGATGTGAGAGGGAAAATGGAATTAATGTAGGGTTAGTATAAATGGGTGGTTGATGGTTGGCACAGATTCGGTGGGCCGAAGGGCCTGTTTCAGTGCTGTATGACTCTATGCTGTCGAAGGAGATTTGGTGAGTTGCTTCAGTGCATTTATGTGGCTGGTCCAGTTCAGTTTCTGGTCAGTGGTGACGCCTAGAATGTTGATGGTGAGGAATTCAGCGATTGTAATGCCATTGAATGTCAAGGGGAGATGGTTAGATTCTCTCTTGTTTGAAATGGTCATTGCCTGGCACTTGTGTGGCATGAATGTTACTTGCCGCTTCGCATCCCAAGCCTGGATGTTGTCCAGGTCTTGCTGCATCTGGACATGGACTGCTTCAGTATCTGAGGAGTTGCAAATGGCACTAAACAATCATTAGCCAACGTCCCCACTTCTGACCTTATGATAGAGGGAAGGTCGTTGATGAAGCAGCTGAAGATGGTTGGGCCTAGGATGCTATCCTGAGGAACTCCTGTAGTGTAGTCATGGGACTGAGAGGATTGACCTCCAACAACCACAACCATCTTCCTTTGTGCTAGATATGACTCCAACCAGCGGAGAGTTTTTCCCTTGATTCCCATTGACTCCAGTTTTGCTTGGGCTCCTTGATGCCATACTGGGTCAAATACTGCCTTGATGATAAGGGCAGTCACTCTCACCTCATTTCTGGAGTGCAGCTCTTTTGTCTTTGTTTGGACCAAGGCTGTAATGAGGTCAGGAGATGAATGGTGTGGGCGGAACCCAAGCTGAGCGGCAGTGAGCAGATTATTGCGAAGCAAGTGCCGCTTAACAACACTGTCAACAACTCTTTCCATCACTTTGGAATTGATCGAGAGTAGACTGATGGGGCGGTAATTAGTCAGGTTGGACTTATCCTGCTTTTTGTGTACAGGACATACCTGGACAATTTTCCACATTGCAGGGTAGATGTCAGTGTTGTAGCTGTACTGGAACAGCTTGGCTAGGGGCGCGGCAAGTTCTGGTCTTCAGTACTATTGCCGGAATGTTGTCAAGGCCGTTAGTCTTTGCAGTATCCAGTGCCTTCAGCCTTTTCTTGGTATCACATGGAGTGAATCGGATTGGCTGAAGACTGGCATCTGTGATGCTGGGGACTTCAGAATGAGGCTGAGATGGATCATCCACTCGGCACTTCTGGCTGAAGATGGATGCAAATGCTTCATCATTGTCTTATGCACTGATGTGCTGGGGTCCCCCAACATTGAGGATGGGAATATATGTAGAGATTCCTTCTCCTGTTAGTTGTTTGATTATCCACCACCATTCACAACTGTGCAGGACTGGAGAGCTTATATCAGATCCCTTGGTTATGGGATCACTTAGCTCTGTCTATTGCATGCTGCTTCTGCTGTTTGGCATGCAAGTAGTCCTGTGTTGTAGCTTCAGCAGGCTAACACCTCATTTTGAGGTAAGCCTGGTGCAGCTCCTGGCATGCCCTCCTGTACTCTTCATTGAACCAGGGTTGATCCCCCGGCTTGATGGTAATGGTAGAGTGGGGGATATGCCGGGCCATGAGGTTAAAGATCCATAGAATCATCGAAAGTTTAAGGCACAGAAAGAGGCCACTTGGCCCATCGTGTCTGTGCCGGCTGCAAAATGATCCACCTATTCTAATCATAAGATCATAAGATCATAAGAACTAGGAGCAGGAGTAGGCCGTCCAGCCCCTCGAGCCTGCTCCACCATTCAATAAGATCATGGCTGATCTTTTCGTGGACTCAGATCCACTTACCCGCGCTCCCACCGTATCCCTTAATTCCTTTATTGTTCAAAAAGATATCTACCTTAGCTTTAAAGACGTTTACTGAAGAAGCATCAACTACTTCACTGGGCAAGGAATTCCATAGATTAACAACCCTCTGGGTGAAGAAGTTCCTTCTTAATTCAGTCCTAAATCTGCTCCCTCTAATCTTGAGGCTATGCCCTCTTGTTCTAGCTTCACCTGCCAGTGGAAACATCCTCTCTATTTGTATCTTATCTATTCCCTTAATGATTTTATATGTTTCTGTAAGATCCCCCCTCATTCTTCTGAACTCCAATGAATATAATCCCAATCTACTCAGTCTCTCCTCATAAGCCAACCCCCTCAACTCCGGAATCAACCTAGTGAACCTCCTCTGCACCCTCTCCAGTGCCAGTACATCCTTTCTCAAGTAAGGAGACCAAAACTGCACACAGTACTCCAGGTGCAGCCTCACCAGTACCTTATACAGCTGCAACATAACCTCTCTGCTTTTTAAACTCAATCCCTTTAGCAATGAAGGACAAAATTCCATTTGCGTTCCTAATTACTTGCTGTACCTGCAGACCAACCTTCTGTGATTCATGCACAAGGACACCCAGGTCCCTCTGCATAGCAGCATGCTGCAACTTTTTACCATTCAAGTAATAATCCTTTTTACTGTTACTCCTACTGAATGACTTCACATTTATTAACATTGTATTCCATCTGCCAGACCTTTGCCCACTCACTCAATGTATCTATGTTACTCTGCAAAGTTTCACAGTCATCTGCACACTTTGCTCTGCCACTCATCTTAGTGTCATCTGCAAACTTTGACACCCTACACGTGGTCCCCAACTCCAAATCATCTGTATAAATTGTAAATAATTGCGGTCCCAACACCGATCCCTGAGGCACACCACTAGTGACTGATTGCCAGCCAGAATAGCACACTTTCCAGCATTTGGTCCGTAGCCCTGCAGCTTACAGCGCTTGAGGTGAATATACAAACTCCTTTTGAATGAGTAGAGGGTCTCGACTTCAACTACCCTTTCAGGCAATGAGTTCCAGACCATCATCACCCTCTGGGTGAAAAAGGTTTTCCTCATCTCCCCTCTAATTTTTCTACCAATCACTTTAAATTTATGCCCCCTCATCACTGACCTCTCTGTTAAGGTGAATAGACCCTTCACCTCCACTCTATCCAGGCCCCTCAAAATGTTATGCATTTCAATCAGATCTCCCCTCAGCCTTCTCTGATCCAAGGAGAACAACCCCAGTCTATCCAATCTTTCCCCATAGCTGCATTTTTTCCAGTCCTGGCAACATCCTCATAATCTCCTCTGTACCCTCTCTAGTGCAATTACATCCTTTCTGTAATGAGGTGACCAGAACTGCACACAATACTCAAGTTGTGGCCTAACCAATGAGTTATACAGTTCCAGCATAACCTCCCTGCTCTTGTATTCTACACCTCGGCTAATAAAGGAAAGGATTCCATATGCCTTCTTAACCACCTTATCGACCTGTCCTGCTACCTTCAGGGATCTGTGGACATTCACTCCAAGGTCCCTCACTTACTCTAGACTTTCACAGTATTTGTCTATTTATCGTGTATTCCTTTGCCTTGTTTGACCTCCCCAAATGCATCACCTCACACTTCTCCAAGTTGAATTCCATTTGCCACTTTTCTGCCCATCTGACCAGACCATCAATATCTTCTTGCAGCCTACAGCTATCCTCTTCACTATCTACCACACGGCCAATCTTTGTGTCGTCCGCAAACTTCTTGATCATGCCCCCTGCATTTATGTCCAAATCGTTTAGATATTCCACAAAAAGTAGGGGACCCAGTACTGAGCCCTGCGGAACGCCACTGGAAACAGCCCTCCAGTCGCTAAAACAGCCATCAATAATTACCCTTTGTTTCCTGCCACTGAGCCAATTTTGTGTCCACTTTGCTGCATTTCCCTTGATCCCACGGGATTTTATTTTTTTAAGCAGTCTGCCATGTGGGACCTTGTTAAAAGATTGTGGTTGAATACAATTCTGCTGCTACTGATGGCCCACAGTGCTTCATGGATGCCCAGTTTTAAATTGCTAGATCTGTTCGAAATCTATCCCATTGAGCACATTGGCAGTGCCACACATCACAATGGTGGGTACCCTCATTGTGACAACGAGACGTCATCTACACAAGGACTGTGCGGTGGTCACTCCGACCAATACTGTCATGGACAGATGCATCTCCGATAGGTAGCTTGGTGAGGATGAGGCCAAGTAGGTTTTTCCCCCTTGTTGGTTCCCTCACCACCTGCCGCAGACCCAGTCTAGCAGCTATGTTCTTTAGGACTCGGCCAGCTTGGTCAGTAGTGGTGCTACCGAGCCACTCTTGATGATGAACATTGAAGTCCCCCACCCAGAGTGCATTCTGTGCCCTTGCTACCCTCAGTGATTCTTCCAGTTGGTGTTCAACATGGAGAAGCACTGATTCATCAGCCGAGGCGAGGTGTGGTGGGGGCGGGGGGGCAGTAGGTGGTAATCAGTAGGAGGTTTCCTTGCCATATTTGACCTGATGCCATGAGACCTCATGGGGTCTGGAGTCAATGTTGAGGGCTCCCAGGGTAACTCCCTCCTGATGGTTTACCACGGTGCCGCCACCTCTGGTGGGTCTGCCCTGCCGGTGGGACAGGACATACCCATGGATGGTGATGGTAGTGTCTGGGATTAGATTAGATTAGAGATACAGCACTGAAACAGGCCCTTCGGCCCACCGAGTCTGTGCCGAACATCAACCACCCATTTATACTAATCCTACACTAATCCCATATTCCTACCACATCCCCACCTGTCCCTATATTTCCCTACCACCTACCTATACTAGTGACAATTTGTAATGGCCAATTTACCTATCAACCTGCAAGTCTTTTGGCTTGTGGGAGGAAACCGGAGCACCCGGAGGAAACCCACGCAGACACAGGGAGAACTTGCAAACTCCACACAGGCAGTACCCGGAATCGAACCCGGGTCCCTGGAGCTGTGAGGCTGCGGTGCTAACCACTGCGCCACTGTGCCGCCAGATATTCTCTGTGAGGATGTATATGCACACATCCCCAATTAAAGTTTCCAAGATTGTGAAGAAATGTGATCATATCAGATTGGAGTAGGCCATTCAACCCCTCAAGCATGTTCTGCCATTAAATTAGATCACAGCTGATCTGTATCTTCTCTCCATTTACCCGCCTTGGTAGCCTATTCCTTGTTAAATCTTGTTTTATCTCAAGAGGGCTGGACAACAAAGGATGGAAGTTATGTAACAGTTGTATAGAGCTCTGTTCTGCAACTCTCTCTCTCAAAAAGCTGTTGAGCTGGGGGTCAATTGAAAGTTTCAAAACTGAGATTGACAGGTTTTTGTTAGGTAAGGGTATGAAGGAATATGAAGCCATGGCAGGTAAATGGAGTTGAGATACTAATCAGCCGTGATCTTATTGAATGGTGGATCAGGCTCGAGGGCATGAATAGCCCTTCCTATATTTTGTTCATGACAGTCAAAAATTTGAAAGTAGGAATAGGATTTGCACAGGGCATCTTACATGAAAGGGAGTTAGATTTGGGCAAAAAAATAACAGAGAGGATCACTGAAGTTTAAATGGGCTCAATTTGCAGCTGAAAATCTTTCTGGAGAGGGAAGTGCTGTATCTCTGTACTTACGATATTTACATGCAGCTTTATCTGTATTGATAATATACACACGGTGCTATATGTGTATTGATAATATACAGACGGTGCTATACGTGTATTGATAATATACAGACGGTGCTATACGTGTATTGATAATATACAGACGGTGCTATACGTGTATTGATAATATACAGACGGTGCTATACGTGTATTGATAATATACACACGGTGCTATACGTGTATTGATAATATACACACGGTGCTATACGTGTATTGATGATATACAGACGGTGCTATACGTGTATTGATGATATACACACGGTGCTATACGTGTATTGATAATATACACACGGTGCTATACGTGTATTGATAATATACACACGGTGCTATACGTGTATTGATAATATACAGACGGTGCTATACGTGTATTGATAATATACAGACGGTGCTATATGTGTATTGATAATATACAGACGGTGCTATACGTGTATTGATAATATACAGACGGTGCTATACGTGTATTGATAATATACACACGGTGCTATACGTGTATTGATAATATACACGGTAGCTTTTCCTTTTATATTTATTGTACGGCTGCGTTTGCTGACGATGCAACCATTAGGTGTCGCAATACTGGCACATGCGCAAATGCAGCCTCATCCACTGAAACGTCACAGCCTGCGACATCTCAGGCAGCTTCCAGGAATCAAGATGGCGCTGCTCAATTTATCACAAAAGACAATTTGAGCCCAAGTCCCCTCAATGGCTGCGATCGCCGCCTGCATCCCACCCCAAACAGTACCCTGCTTCCTCCCGCCATCGCACTTCTCTTCACTGCTCACTCCTGCGCCCGTCTGTTTGCCACTCGCTCCCTGCCTTGTGCATTGGCGACTCGTTCCCCACCACTTCGGGCGGCGCAGAAGGGAGCAATCGGCCGAGGGGAGCACGTGGTGAGGCCTGGGGCAAGCGGCCAGGATTGGTGGTGGGGGGGGGGGGTAAAGTGGGGTGAGCGGGAAGCGGCAAGGCCAGGAGTGAGTGGTTGAGGGGAGGCAGTGGGGAGGTCAGGAGTGAGTGGTTGAGGGGAGGCAGTGGGGAGGTCGGGAGTGAGTGGTTGAGGGGAGACAGTGGCGAGGTCGGGAGTGAGTGGTTGAGGGGAGACAGTGGCGAGGCCGGGAGTGAGTGGCTGAGGGGAGGCAGTGGCGAGGTCGGGAGTGAGTGGCTGAGGAGAGGCAGTGGCGAGGCTGGGAGTGAGTGGCTGAGGAGAGACAGTGATGAGATCAGGAGTGAGTGGCTGAGGGGAGGTAGTGACGAGGTCGGGAGTGAGTGGCTGAGGGGAGACAGTGGCGAGGCCGGGAGTGAGTGGTTGAGGGGAGATAGTGGCGAGGCCGGGAGTGAGTGGTTGAGGGGAGGCAGTGGCGAGGCCGGGAGTGAGTGGCTGAGGGGAGGCAGTGGCGAGGTCGGGAGTGAGTGGCTGAGGGCAGACAGTGGCAAGGCCGGGAGTGAGTGGCTGAGGGGAGGCAGTGGCGAGGTCGGGAGTGAGTGGCTGAGGGGAGACAGTGGCGAGGTCGGGAGTGAGTGGCTGAGGGGAGGCAGTGGCGAGGTCGGGAGTGAGTGGCTGAGGAGAGGCAGTGGCGAGGTCGGGAGTGAGTGGCTGAGGGAAGGTAGTGGCGAGGCTGGGAGTGAGTGGCTGAGGGAAGGTAGTGGCGAGGCTGGGAGTGAGTGGCTGAGGGAAGGTAGTGGCGAGGCTGGGAGTGAATGGCTGAGGGGAGGCAGTGGCGAGGCCGGGAGTGAGTGGCTGAGGGGAGGCAGTGGCGAGGCTGGGAGTGAGTGGCTGAGAGAAGGTAGTGGCGAGGCTGGTAGTGAGTGGCTGAGGGGAGGCAGTGGCGAGGCTGGGAGTGAGTGGCTGAGGGAAGGTAGTGGCGAGGCTGGGAGTGAGTGGCTGAGGGAAGGTAGTGGCGAGGCTGGGAGTGAATGGCTGAGGGGCGGCAGTGGCGAGGCTGGTAGTGAGTGGCTGAGGGGAGGCAGTGGCGAGGCTGGGAGTGAGTGGCTGAGAGAAGGTAGTGGCGAGGCTGGTAGTGAGTGGCTGAGGGGAGGCAGTGGCGAGGCTGGGAGTGAGTGGCTGAGGGGAGGTAGTGGCGAGGCTGGGACTGAGTGGCTGAGGGGAGGCAGTGGTGAGGTCGGGAGTGAGTGGCTGAGGGGAGGCAGAGGCGAGGCTGGGACTGAGTGGCTGAGGGGAGGCAGTGGTGAGGTCGGGAGTGAGTGGCTGAGGGGAGGCAGTGGCGAGGTCAGGAGTTAGTGGCTGAGGGAAGGTAGTGGCGAGGCTGGGAGTGAGTGGCTAAGGGAAGGTAGTGGCGAGGCGGGGAGTGAGTGGCTGAGGGGAAGAAGTGGCGAGGCCGGGAGTGAATGGCTGAGGGGAGGCAGTGGCGAGGCTGGGAGTGAGTGGCTGAGGGAAGGTAGTGGCGAGGCTGGGAGTGAGTGGCTGAGGGAAGGTAGTGGTGAGGTCGGGAGTGAGTGGCTGAGGGGAGGCAGTGGTGAGGCTGGGATGAGTGGCTGAGGGGAGGCAGTGGTGAGGTCAGGAGTTAGTGGCTGAGGGAAGGTAGTGGCGAGGCTGGGTGTGAGTGGCTGAGGGGAGGCAGTGGCGAGGCTGGGTGTGAGTGGCTGAGGGGAGGCAGTGGCGAGGTTGGGGAGTGAGTGGCTGAGGGGAGGCAGTGGCGAGGTATGGAGTTAGTGGCTGAGGGGATGTAGTGGTGAGGCTGGGAGTGAGTGGCTGAGGAGAGGCAGAGGGTAGGTAGTGGCGAGGCCGGGAGTGAGTGGCTGAGGGGAGGCTGAGGGGAGGTAGTGGCGAGGCTGGGAGTGAGAGGCTGAGGGGATGTAGTGGCGAGGCTGGGAGTGAGTGGCTGAGTGGAGGTAGGGGCGAGGCCGGGAGTGAGTGGCTGAGGAGAGGCAGAGGGTAGGTCGTGGCGAGGCCGGGAGTGAGTGGCTGAGGGGAGGCTGAGGGGAGGTAGTGGCGAGGCTGGGAGTGAGTGGCTGAGTGGAGGTAGGGGCGAGGCTGGGAGTGAGTGGCTGAGGGGAGGTAGTGGCGAGGCTGGGAGTGAGTGGCTGAGGGGAGGTAGTGGCGAGGCCGGGAGTGAGTGGCTGTGGAGGTAGGGGCGAGGCTGGGAGTGAGTGGCTGAGGGGAGGTAGTGGCGAGGCTGGGAGTGAGTGGCTGAGGGGAGGTAGTGACGAGGCCGGGAGTGAGTGGCTGAGGGGAGGTAGTGACGAGGCCGGGAGAGAGTGGCTGAGGGGAGGTAGTGGCGAGGCTGGGAGTGAGTGGCTGAGGGGAGGCTGAGGGGAGGTAGAGGCGAGGCCGGGAGTGAGTGGCTGAGGGGAGGTAGTGACGAGGCCGGGAGTGAGTGGCTGAGGGGAGGTAGTGGCGAGGCTGGGAGTGAGTGGCTGAGGGGAGGCAGTGGCGAGGCCGGGAGTGAATGGCTGAGGGGAGGCAGTGGCGAGGCTGGGAGTGAGTGGCTGAGGGAAGGTAGTGGCGAGGCTGGGAGTGAGTGGCTGAGGGGAGGCAGTGGTGAGGCTGGGAATGAATGGCTGAGGGGAGGCAGTGGCGAGTCTGGGAGTGAGTGGCTGAGGGAAGGTAGTGGCGAGGCTGGGAGTGAGTGGCTGAGGGGAGGCAGTGGCGAGGCTGGGAGTGAATGGCTGAGGGGAGGCAGTGGCGAGGCTGGTAGTGAGTGGCTGAGGGGAGGCAGTGGCGAGGCTGGGAGTGAGTGGCTGAGGGAAGGTAGTGGCGAGGCTGGGAGTGAGTGGCTGAGGGGAGGTAGTGGCGAGGCTGGGAGTGAGTGGCTGAGGGGAGGCAGTGGCGAGGCCGGGAGTGAATGGCTGAGGGGAGGCAGTGGCGAGGCTGGGAGTGAGTGGCTGAGGGAAGGTAGTGGCGAGGCTGGGAGTGAGTGGCTGAGGGGAGGCAGTGGTGAGGCTGGGAATGAATGGCTGAGGGGAGGCAGTGGCGAGTCTGGGAGTGAGTGGCTGAGGGAAGGTAGTGGCGAGGCTGGGAGTGAGTGGCTGAGGGGAGGCAGTGGCGAGGCTGGGAGTGAATGGCTGAGGGGAGGTAGTGGCGAGGCTGGTAGTGAGTGGCTGAGGGAAGCTGGTGGCGAGGCTGGGAGTGAATGGCTGAGGGGAGGCAGTGGCGAGGCCGGGAGTGAATGGCTGAGGGGAGGCAGTGGCGAGGCTGGTAGTGAGTGGCTGAGGGGAGGCAGTGGCGAGGCTGGGAGTGAGTGGCTGAGGGAAGGTAGTGGCGAGGCTGGGAGTGAGTGGCTGAGGGGAGGTAGTGGCGAGGCTGGGACTGAGTGGCTGAGGGGAGGCAGTGGTGAGGTCGGGAGTGAGTGGCTGAGGGGAGGCAGAGGCGAGGCTGGGACTGAGTGGCTGAGGGGAGGCAGTGGCGAGGTCAGGAGTTAGTGGCTGAGGGAAGGTAGTGGCGAGGCGGGGAGTGAGTGGCTGAGGGGAGGAAGTGGCGAGGCCGGGAGTGAATGGCTGAGGGGAGGCAGTGGCGAGGCGGGGAGTGAGTGGCTGAGGGGAGGCAGTGGCGAGGCCGGGAGTGAATGGCTGAGGGGAGGCAGTGGCGAGGCTGGGAGTGAGTGGCTGAGGGAAGGTAGTGGCGAGGCTGGGAGTGAGTGGCTGAGGGAAGGCAGTGGCGAGGTCAGGAGTGAGTGGCTGAGGGAAGGTAGTGGCGAGGCTGGGAGTGAGTGGCTGAGGGAAGGTAGTGGCGAGGCTGGGAGTGAATGGCTGTGGGAAGGTAGTGGCGAGGCTGGGAGTGAGTGGCTGAGGGAAGGTAGTGGCGACGCTGGGAGTGAGTGGCTGAGGGAAGGTAGTGGCGACGCTGGGAGTGAGTGGCTGAGGGAAGGTAGTGGCGACGCTGGGAGTGAGTGGCTGAGGGGAGGCAGTGGCGAGGTTGGGGAGTGAGTGGCTGAGGGGAGGTAGTGGCGAGGCTGGGAGTGAGTGGCTGAGGGGAGGCAGTGGCGAGGTTGGGGAGTGAGTGGCTGAGGGGAGGTAGTGGCGAGGCTGGGAGTGAGTGGCTGAGGGAAGGTAGTGGCGAGGCTGGGAGTGAGTGGCTGAGGGGAGGCAGTGGCGAGGCTGGGAGTGAGTGGCTGAGGGAAGGTAGTGGCGAGGCTGGGAGTGAATGGCTGAGGGGAGGCAGTGGCGAGGCCGGGAGTGAATGGCTGAGGGGAGGCAGTGGCGAGGCTGGGAGTGAGTGGCTGAGAGAAGGTAGTGGCGAGGCTGGTAGTGAGTGGCTGAGGGGAGGCAGTGGCGAGGCTGGGAGTGAGTGGCTGAGGGAAGGTAGTGGCGAGGCTGGGAGTGAGTGGCTGAGGGAAGGTAGTGTCGAGGCTGGGACTGAGTGGCTGAGGAGAGGCAGTGGTGAGGTCGGGAGTGAGTGGCTGAGGGGAGGTAGTGGCGAGGCTGGGACTGAGTGGCTGAGGGGAGGCAGTGGTGAGGTCGGGAGTGAGTGGCTGAGGGGAGGCAGTGGCGAGGCTGGGACTGAGTGGCTGAGGGGAGGCAGTGGCGAGGTCGGGTGTGACTGGCTGAGGGAAGGTAGTGGCGAGGCTGGGAGTGAATGGCTGTGGGAAGGTAGTGGTGAGGTCGGGAGTGAGTGGCTGAGGGAAGGTAGTGGCGAGGCTGGGAGTGAATGGCTGTGGGAAGGTAGTGGTGAGGTCGGGAGTGAGTGGCTGAGGGAAGGTAGTGGCGAGGTCGGGAGTGAGTGGCTGAGGGAAGGTAGTGGCGACGCTGGGAGTGAGTGGCTGAGGGAAGGTAGTGGCGACGCTGGGAGTGAGTGGCTGAGGTGAGTGGCTGAGGGGAGGCAGTGGCGAGGCTGGGAGTGAGTGGCTGAGGGGAGGCAGTGGTGAGGCTGGGAGTGAGTGGCTGAGGGGAGGCAGTGGCGAGGTTGGGGAGTGAGTGGCTGAGGGGAGGCAGTGGCGAGGTATGGAGTTAGTGGCTGAGGGGATGTAGTTGAGGCTGGGAGTGAGTGGTTGAGGGGAGGTAGTGGCAAGGCCGGGAGTGAGTGGCTGAGGAGAGGCAGAGGGTAGGTAGTGGCGAGGCCGGGAGTGAGTGGCTGAGGGGAGGCTGAGGGGAGGTAGTGGCGAGGCTGGGAGTGAGAGGCTGATGGGATGTAGTGGCGAGGCTGGGAGTGAGTGGCTGAGGGGAGACAGTGGCGAGGTCGGGAGTGAGTGGCTGAGGAGAGACAGTGGCGAGGTCGGGTGTGTGTGGCTGAGGGGAGACAGTGGCAAGGTCGGGAGTGAGTGGTTGAGGGGAGACAGTGGCGAGGTCTGGAGGGAGTGGTTGAGGAGAGACGGTGGCGAGGCTGGGAGTGAGTGGCTGAGGGGAGGTAGTGGCGAGGCTGGGAGTGAGTGGCTGAGGGGGGACAATGGCGAGGTCGGGAGTGAGTGGTTGAGGAGAGACGGTGGCGAGGTCTGGAGAGAGTGGCCCAATTCCAGCACAGAATGACGTTTTAGAGCACATTGTGGATTACTCCTGACGAGCCGTGTGCTGATGCAGGCTGTGCATGCACAGCACTATACTGGCAGGAAGAAACCGTTCTGCTCATCTGTGCAGCTGGAAAAGCTCTGCTGACGTCTGCACTTGGCTGCATTATCAGGAGTCACTTTGTTATTGTACAATCAGCACTTACCTTCCAATGACTGGTGACTGGATATCAGATTCAGAATTCCAGTGTTGCAGTGTCACAAGTGGTGCAGGTGTTGACACAACAGTGTCACTTGTTCCTTCCTTTTGATTTGTTATTTTTCCCATTCTTTGTTCTGTCTGTTGTAGAGTTTTTGTGGTAACTGCACTTCTGGATTCCCTGGAGCACAGGCATTCACAGCGATGAAGGTGGAGCAGATCGAACATGGCACTCCCGGGGCAGCTGGTGTGGACCATTGTGAAAAGGTCAGTGTGCCCTCTTGGTCCAGTCTTTATTTTACAGTCTTGCCATGAGCAGGCGCTCATGCTCTTGCCAGGAGTCCACTGTCTGGACCTCTTCAGTGTCTGCATTTCAGAAGGTATACCACCAAGGTCCCTGTTTTCAAACACCCATTTTCAAAAGCTGACCAAACACAAGAATCTGCCATCTCAGGCCTTCCCTCAGTCTCCGTTGGCAGATGACAACTCTGTTTAGATTAGATTAGATTAGATTAGAGATACAGCACTGAAACAGGCCCTTCGGCCCACCGAGTCTGTGCCGAACATCAACCACCCATTTATACTAATCCTACACTAATCCCATATTCCTACCAAACATCCCCACCTGTCCCTATATTTCCCTACCACCTACCTATACTAGTGACAATTTATAATGGCCAATTTACCTATCAACCTGCAAGTCTTTTGGCTTGTGGGAGGAAACCGGAGCACCCGGAGAAAACCCACGCAGACACAGGGAGAACCTGCAAACTCCACACAGGCAGTACCCGGAATCGAACCCGGGTTCCTGGAGCTGTGAGGCTGCGGTGCTAACCACAGCGCCACTGTGCCGCCCTGTTCTATGAGAGGGTTCTCCGAAGTGCAAGCCCCTCGTCTCCCGAGAGAATTGTCCCCACATGTGAGTGTCAAGGGCAGGGTTCATCTCAAGGAAAGGAGGATGAATGTTAAAAAATTTAGAAACAGTGGAGGTTCGAAGAGATTTAGGGGTCTCTGCACACAGATCGTTAAAGTGTAACAGTGGGATACAAAAAACAATCAAATAGGCTAATGAAATGTTCGTCTTTATATGTAGGGGACTAGAATATAAAGGGGAAGGAAATTTATCTACACCTGTACAAAGCCCTGGTTGGACCACATCTAGAGTATTGTGTATAATTTTAGCACCTCAGCTTAGGAAGCATATATTGGTCTTGAAAGAAGTGCAGTGCAGATTTACCATCATGTTACCAGTGCTCCAACGTTAGATTATTTGGCAAGATTGCATAAACTCGATTTGTATTCCCTGGAATATACATAGAATTAGAGAATATTCAGAGCAGAAACAGGCCATTCAGCCCAACTAGTCTATGCTGACGTCAGTACTCCTCCCATTCCATCTACCTTGCCTCAGCGTTTTTCACCTTTTTATCCCCTTTTCTCTCATGTACTCACCTAGTTTGCTTCTACATGCATCTCATTTGCCTCAACCATTTCCTGTGGTAAGTTGCACATGCTAACCGCTTTCTCAGTAAAGAAATTTCACCTTATTTCCCGATTTGATTTATTACTAACCACTTTGCATTTATGGCCCTGAGTTTTGTATTCTCCCACAGCTGGAAACATTCTTTCCACATCTACCCAATCAACCTGTTCAAAATTCGAAAGACTTCTATCAAGTCACCTCTAAGTCATCTTCTTTTCTAAAGAATATATTATGTTAAGCTCATCCTGATCACGTTGTACTAAGTGACAGAAATTTGTCGGAATAAATCCCAGTGCTTTGCCCTGGATATAGAGTTTTCAGGCGGGATAGAGAGGGGGATAAAAAAGGAGGGGGTGTAGCATTATTAGTTAAGGAATCAATAACAGCTTTGAGGAGGGATGACATGCGAAATGAATCATCAAATGAGACCATAGTATTTATACCTAGAGGGCTGGAATATAAGGGGAAGGAAATTTATCTACTACTATACAAAGCCATGGTTGGACCCCATCTAGAGTACTGTGTATACTCTCAGAAATAAAAAAAAACGGGCAGCCACACTACCAGGTGTGTACTATAGACCCCCAAATAGTGAGTGGGAGATAGAAGAACAAATATGTAGGCAAATTTCTGAGTGCAAAAAGTATAGGGCAATAATAATTGAGGATTTCAACTATCTGAATATCAACTGGGATACAAACAGTGTGAAAGGCACAGAGGGAACAAAACTCTTGAACTATGTTCAAGAGAACTTTTTTAGCCAGCATGTGAAAAGCCCAACGAGAGGGAGCACAATTCTAGATTTAGTCTTCAGTAATGAAGCTGGGCAAGTTACAGTGGGTGAAGTTACAGTGGGTGACCATTTTGGAGATAGTGACCATAATACAGCACGTTTTAGCATAATCATGGAAAAGGACCAAGATAAAGCTGGAGTAAAAGTTCTAAATTGGGGCAAGGCAAATTTTAAGAAATGAGATGTGACCTGGCGAAAGTGGACTGGATACAGCTACTTGAAGGAACATTAATGGCAAACCAGTGGGAGGCATTCAAAAGCGAGATACTACAGGTACAGTGTAGTCATGTCCCCACAAAGATAAAAGGTGGTACTGCCAAATCTAGAGCCTTCTGGTTATTTAGAAGCTTACGGGTTAAGTTAAAGCAGAAAAAGAAAGCTTATGATGATCACAAAAATTTTAATACTTTCGAAAGCCTCAAGGAGTATAGAAAGTGCAGCGGTGAAGTAAACAGGAAATTAGAAAAGCAAAGAGAGGACATGAAAAATTATTGTCAAGGAAAACCCGAAGATGTTTTATCAGTACATTCAGAGCAAGAGGATAACTAAGGAAAGGGTAGGGCCTATCAGAGATGTACAAGGGAATTTATGTGTGGATGCAGAAGATGTGGGCAGGTCAGCAGTGGTCAGCATTTTCATTGCTTTGCTAACCTGCTTTTAATGTTTGTTCACCTGCATCCCAAAATCCCTTTGCTCTTCTACCCCATTCAATTTCTTATTTTTGAAGGTGCAGGTGATGTTTCTATTTTTCTTACCAAAGTGCATCACCTCACATTTACTTCTGTTAAAGTTAATTTGCCACTTAACTGCCCAGTTTGCAAGTTTCCTTATGTCTTCTTGTAACATGTTGCATTCTTCCTCAGTGTTAGCTGTACCTGACTCCCCCAGTTCGGTATCAACTGCACATTTCAATATTGAGTTACTTGTTAAATCCAAATCATTAATATAAATTATGAATAACAGTGGTCCCAGCACGGATCCTTGTGGAACACAACTTTCCACCTTCCTTCAATCTGAATCACTGCCCTTTACTACCTCGAGCAGGTGAAAGGGTGAGTTCATTGAGTTTTTAGGATTTTAATAGGAATTGATCGGGTAGATGCTGTGAGTGTCAGGACAAGGGGACATAAACTTAAAATAAGAGCCAGGCTATTCATGAGAGAAGTTAGGAAACACTTCTTCATGCAAAGTGTGGTGGAAGTTTGGAACAAAAAGTAGTTAAAAACCTGCTCAATTAATAATTATAGAATAATAGTCATTTATGGCGTAGAAGGAGGCCATTCGCCCTCTTGCGTCCGTGCCAGCTCTCCGTTGAGCAATACAGTCAGTCCTATTCCCCCGCTTGATCCCCATAGTCTGCAAGTTTATTTCTTTCAAGTGCCCATCCAATTTCCTTTTGAAATCATTGATTGTCTCTGCTTCTACCACCCTCATGGGCAGCGACTTCCAGGTCATTACCACTCGCTGCATAAAAAATGTTCATCCTCACATTTCCCCTGCATCTTTTGCCCAAAACATTCAATCTGTGTCCCCTCGTCATTGTACCATCAGTTAATGGGAACAGATTTTCCTTGTCTAATATATCTAAGTCTGGCATAATCTTGTACACCTCTATCAATTCTCCCCTCAATCTCCTTTTCTCCAGGGAGAACACCACCAGCATTTCCAACCTAACCTTGTAACTAAAATCCCCCATCTCTGGAACCAGTCTGGTAAATCTCCTCTGCACCCTCTCAAGGACCCACACTCAGCATAACTTCCCTGCTTTTGTACTCAATGCCTCTATTTATGAAGCCCAAGCTCCCATATGCTTTGTTAATCACTATCTCATTCTGTTCCGCCACCTTCACAGATCGATGCACATGCACCCCCAGGTCTCTCTGTTCCTGCACATTCTTTCGAACTGTGCCATTAAGTCTACATTGCTTCACTCTATCCCTTTTGCCAAAACGCATTACCTCACACCTGTCTGTATTAAATGTCATCTGCCACTTACCTGCCCATTCTGCTCGTCTATCTATGTCCTATTGCAGGCAGTTCGTATCATCCTCACTGTTTGCCACACCTCCAAGTTTGGTATCATCAGAAAATTTTGAAATTCTACTCTGTATTCCGAGATCCAAGTCATTTATAGAAAGCAAAAAAAGCAGTGGTCCCACCACTGACCCTTGGGGAACACCATTGCCTGCAATCCTCCAGTCTAAAAAACTACCATTTACCATGATTTGATGTTTTCTGTCCTTGAACAATAGAACATAAGAACTAGGAGCAGGATTAGACAATTCAGCCCCTCGAGCCTGCTCCGCCATTCAATACAATCATGGCTGATCTCATCTTGGCTTCAACTCCACTTTCCTGCCCGTTCTCCATAACCCTTCAACCCTTTACTAATTAAAAATCTGTCTATCTCCTCCTTAAATTTACTCAATGTCCCATCATCCACTGCATTCTGGGGTAGTGAATTCCACAGACTCACGACCTTTTGAGAGAAGTAATTTCTCCTCATCTCTGTTTTAAATCTGCCAACCCTTATCCTAAAACTATGACCTCTCATTCTAGATTGCCCCACAAGAGGAAACATCCTCTCTACGTTTACTTTGTCAATGCCCTTCATCATTTTATACACCTAATTTAGATCTCCTCTCATTCTTCTAAACTCTAGAGAGTAAAGGCCTAAACTGCTCAATCTCTCTTCATAAGACAAACCCCTCATCTCTGGAATCCATCTAGTGAACCTCCTCTGAACTGCCTCCAATGCAACTACATCCTTCCTCAAGTAAGGGGACCAAAACTGTACGCAATACTCCAGGTGCGGTCTCACTAATGCCTTGTACAGTTGCAGCAACACTTCCCTACTTTTATACTCTATTCCTTTAGCAACAAATGCCTAAATTCCATTTGCCTTCCTTATGACCTGCTGTACCTGCAGACTAGTTTTCAGCGATTCATGCACGAGGACACCCAGATCCCTCTGCACTGAAGTTTCTCTCTAGTTAGATAATTTGCCTTTCTATTCTTCCGACCAAAATGGATAACCTCACACTTATCCACGTTAAACTCCATCTGGCAAATTTTGGCCCATTCACCTAACCTATCCATATCCATTTGTAAATTTCTTATTTCTTTATTTCAACTTACTTTTTTTTTGTTAGTTAGAGATACAGCACTGAAACAGGCCCTTCGGCCCACTGAGTCTGTGCCGACTATCAACCACCCATTTATACTAATCCTACACTAATCCCATATTCCTACCACATCCCCACCTGTCCCTATATTTTCCCTACCACCTACCTATACTAGGAGCAATTTATAATGGCCAATTTACCTATCAACCTGCAAGTCTTTTGGCATGTGGGAGGAAACCGGAGCACCCGGAGGAAACCCACGCAGACACAGGGAGAACTTGCAAACTCCACACAGGCAGTACCCAGAATTGAACCCAGGTCGCTGGAGCTGTGAGGCTGCAGTGCTAACCACTGCGCCACTGTGCCGCCCTTTTAAAAAGGCCCTTTGGCCCACCGAGTCTGTGCCGACCATTAACCACCCATTTATACTAATCCTACACTAATCCCATATTCCTACCACATCCTCACCTGTCCCTCAATTCCCCTACCACCTACCTATACTAGGGGCAATTTATAATGGCCAATTTACCTATCAACCTGCAAGTCTTTTGGCTTGTGGGAGGAAATGGGAGGAAACCGGAGCACCCAGAGGAAACCCACGCAGACACAGGGAGAACTTGCAAACTCCACACAGGCAGTACGCAGAATTGAACCCGGGTCGCTGGAGTTGTGAGGCTGCGGTGCTAACCACTGCGCCACTTATCCCACCTATTTTAGTGTCATCTGCAAATTTGGCTATAATACCTTCTATCCCTGCATCTAAGCCATTGATCTAGATTGTAAATAGTTGAGGCCCGAGGACCGAACCCTGTGGCACCCCATTAGTTACATCTTGCCAACCAGAAAAAGACCCATTTATCCCAACTCTCTGTTTTCTGTTGGTTAGCCAATCCTCTATCCAAGCTAATAAATTGCCCCTAACCCCATGTATTAACCTTTTGTGTGGCACCTTATCAAATGCCTTCTGGAAGTCCAGATAAACTACATCTACAGGATCCCCATTATCCACTTTGCTTGTTACATCTTCGAAGAACTCTAGCAAATTAGTCAAACACGATTTACCCTTCATAAAACCATGCTGACTCTGATGGATTGCGTTTTGACTTCTTAAATGTCCTGTTATTACTTCCTTAATAATGGATTCTGATAATTTCCCAACGACAGATGTTAAACTAACTGATCTATAGTTTCTGCCTCCCTCCTTTTTTGAATAAGGGCGTTACATTAACTTTTTTCCAATCCACTGGAACCTTTCCTGCATCCAGGGAATTTTGGAATATTATAATCAATGGATCCACTATCTCCACTGCCACTTTCTTTAAGACCCTAGGATGTCAGCCATCGGGCCCTGGGGACTTGTCTGCCTTCAATCCCAATAGTTTGCTCAGTACTTTTTCCCTAGTGATGATGATTGTTCTAAGTTCCTCCCTTTCTATAACCTCTGCATTACCTGTTACTATTGGGATGGTACTAGTGTCCTCCACCGTGAAAACTGAGGCAAAATACTGATTTAGTGTCTCCGCCATTTCTGTGTTCCCCACTATTAACTCCCCAGTCTCATCCTCCAAAGGACCAACATTCACTTTAGCTACTCTCTTCCCTTTTATATACTAAGAGAAGCTTTTGCTATCCGTTTTTATATTTTGCACTAGTTTTCTTAATTTACCTTTGCTCTTTTTATTACTTTTTTAGTAATCCCTTATTGATCTTTAAAAGTTGCCCAATCTTTCAGTCTGCCACTGACCTTTGCAATATGGTATGCCATAGTTTTTGTCTTTATGTTATCCTTAACTGCCTTGCTTAGCCATGGATGTTTTTCCCCCTCTTTTTTTATCCAATTGGACACTGACCCTCCTATTCCATGAGCCTCAGTTTTGTTAACCAGCCTTTTATGTGGTACTTTATCAAACACTTTCTTAAAATCCATATAAACAACATCCACTGCATTCCCTTCATCAACCTTTTCTGTTACTTCATCAAAAAATTTAATTAGATTTGTCAAGCATGATCTGACTTTTGCTGGCTATCCTCAATTAACTCAAACCACTCCAAGTGCCTTTTAATTTTGTTTTCCTGATTATTGTTTCTGAAACCATATGTTAAACTAACTGGCCTGTAGTTGCGAGGACTGCCCTTACACCCTTTCTTGAATAAGGTGTCACATTTGCCACTCTCCAATCCTCTTACAGCTCCCCGTATCTAGGAGAGATTAGAAGATTATGGCAAGCCCTTTCATTATTTCCATCCTCACTTCCTTTAGCACCCTGGGATGCAAGCCATCTGGACCTTGTGGCTTATCAAACCTAAGCAAACCAAGCCGTTCCATTACCTACTCATTCTCAATTTCTACCCTATCCATTGCCTCGACTCGCTACGCTTCTACCGATATTTTGTCAGATTCCTCTTCCTTAGTAAATACTGATACAAAATACTCATTAAGTATATGGCCTTGTCCTGTGCCTCTAAGCATATAGAGTCATAGAGTCGTAGGCCCCGCTCCACCTCTTACTATCCACTTACTATTTACATGCTGATAAAAGTTTTTTTGGGTTCCCTTTTATGTTGACTGTCTTCACCTCCCATCTCAACTTATGGTATATGGCCTGGTTCTCACTCGAAGAATTCACCTGACATGCATCAGGCACCCTCTTTTTTTGTTTCATCATAATCTCTATCTCATCCAAGGAGCCCTGTTTTTCATTCCCCTACCTTTTGCCCTTGTTGGAATGTACCTATCCTGACCTGAAGCAACTCTTCCTTAAAGGTAACCCATTGTTCTGTTACAGTTTGCCTGTCAGTCTTTGGTTCCATGTTACCCTGGCTAGATCCCTTCATACTGCATTGAAATTAGGCCTCTTCCAAACTAGCCCTTCTACCTTATATTGTTCCTAGCATTTCTGCATTACTAGGCTAAACCTTATGACACAATGATCATTCTTACTCAAATGCTCCCTCACGGACACTCAGACCATTTGACTCACCTCATTTCCCAGCACCAAATCCAGCAATGCCTCCTTTTCTTGTTGGGCCGAGAACATACTGATCAAGGAATTTCTCCTGAACAGAATCCAGAAATTCTGCCCCCTCCTTTCTCTTTACTCTAAAATTACCCCAATTGATATTTGGGTAATTAAAGTCCTCCAATATCACCACTCTATAGTTCTTGCACATCTCTGTGATTTCCCTGCAGATTTGTTCTATATCTCTCTCTCAATATTTGGAGGCCTATGGAATATCCTTAATAGCATGATCAGACCCTTTTTGCTTCTCAACTTAATAGATTCTTTCCTTGCTCCCTCAAGGACATCCTTTCTTTCCAACACTACAATGTCTTCCCTAATCAGGACTGCCACCCCCCCCCCCTCCTCAATGTTATCCTTCTCTATCCTTTCTGAACACTTTATATCCTTGTATATTAAGTGCCCAGTCCTCACCCTTTTTAAGCCACATTTCTGTTATTGCCACTACATCATATTCCCACACAGCTATTTGTGTTTGTAGCTCACCAATCGTATTCACCACACTTTGTGCATTTAGGCCCTTCCCAGTTTGCTCCTATCCAATATAGAACTATTTCCTTCTCTGGTACTGTCTAACACTCTCACATTATGCATCTTATTCCTCTTTTCTACTTCTATATGCTGGTGCCCACCCCCCCTGTCAATTTAGTTTAAACTCTCCCCAACCACACTAGTGAATATCCCCGTGAGGACATTGGTCCCAGTCCTGTTGAGGTGCAAACTGTCCCTTTTGAATAGGTGCCTCTTGCCCCAGAACTGGTCCTATATATGGGATATGAGGATAGTGTGGGAAAAAAGGCCACAAGAATCTGAAGCCATCTCTGCACCATGCTTCAAGCCATGCATTGATCCTCCCTAGCCTCCTATTTCTACTCTCGCTAGTATGTGGAATTGAGTAATCCAGAGATTACTACCCTCGAGGCCCTACTCCTTAACTTCCTCCCTAGCTCCTGACAATCTGACCATAGGACCTCAATACCTGCCCTTACTATGTCATTGGTACCAATGTGTCACAACTTCTGGTTCACTCACTTCCCCCTGCAGAATATCCTGCACCCTTTCCGTGATGTCCTTAACCCTGGCACCAGGGAGGCAACATTTCATGTGGGACTCACGATGATGGTTACAGAAATGCCTATCTGTCCCCCTAGCTGTGGAATCTCCCATAACAACTGCATTTCTACACTTTGCTGCTTCCTCCTGTACAGTCCCTTGTCCATTGGTACCATGGTCTGGACTACACACCTTGACGGTCTCATCACTCCCAGCAGTCTCCAATGCTGAGTACCTGTTTGAGAGTGGTACACACCCCAAAGACTCCTGCACCTCCTGTCTCTTCCTAGTCTTTCAGTTGGGCACCCACCTGGTACCCTGAACCCCTACTGCTTGTGGGATGCCCACCTCCTGTAAAGTACGATCCAGGAAACTCTCCTGCTGCTTGATGCTCCGCAGTGACTCCAGCTGATGCTCATATTTGGAAATCCTGAGCTTGAGCTGAAGCAGCTGGAGTCACTTCCTACACATGTGGTTCCCCAAGACACGCAAAGTGTCCTGGAGTTCCCACATGGTGCAGGAATTGCAAGCAACAGGTCGCAGCTACCCATCTATGATCTAAAAAAAAAAACATCTTTTAGAATCTAGTTGGTACCTTATTTAGGAACATAGGAGCAGGGGTAGGCCATTCAGCTCATCGAGCCTGCCCTGCCATTCAATACGATCATGGCTGATCTTCCACACTTAACTCATATCCCATATAGTTATCATATTTGCATTTAGAAATCTGTCAATCTCTGCTTTAAACATACTCAATGACTGAGCTTCCACAGCCCTCTGGGGTGGAGAATTCCCAAGATTCACAACCCTCTGAGTCAAGAAATTTCTCCTCATCTCTGTCCTAAGTGGCTTCCCCCTTATTTTGAAATTGTGTCCCCTGGTTCTAGACTCCCAAACCAGGGGAAACATCTTACCTGCATCTACCCTGTCTATCCCTTTAAGTATTTTGTAGGTTTCAATAAACTATTAATTTTAATTAATACCTCTAGACCTGCGCTGTCTAATACTTGTATTAATTCACTCACTGTTATACTCACCCTGATAGAGATTATTAATTTCTCGGCTCCTAATTTGAAAAATGGCCCTAATTCAGAGAAAGAAAAAGGGAAATACTCACCAACCGGTTACTTACCTACTTTCCTGTGACATCACTCTGATTTTTTCTTTCCCCCTGGTTTCCTCTCACAGTGTGCTCTCCCTCACTCTCTCTCTCTCTCTCTCTCTCTCTCTGCTGCTGCTTTATCCCCGCTGTGTTCTCAGTCCTTCCCCGCTCTTCTCGCTGTGCTCTCTGTCTACCGCTACTTTATCCAGGCTGTGCTCTCAGACCTTCCATACTGTTATCGCAGTGCTCTCTCTCTCACTCTCTCTGCCGTTGTCAGATCCCCGCTGTGCTGTCAGACCTTCCACACTGTTTTCTCTCTCTCTCTCTCTCTCTCACTCTCTAAGATTGATCTGAGATTGATAGATTTTTGCTAGCCAAGGGTATTAAAGGAAAAACAATCAAAGCAGGTGGGTAGAATTTGGATACAGATCAACCATGACCCCGATAAATCGAAGACAGGTTCAAGGGGCTGAATGGCCTCCTGTTCTTAGGATGTCCCTAAAACCTCCAAGAGTGAACTGCCCTCTTCTTCAAGGATTGTCTCTCTGTAGGTCCATGAGGGAAGATCTGTGTTCAGCCCTGGAAATAAATGTCAATTCAAATGTGATTGGTAGTGGCTTGGCCTAAATGTGGGTGAAACTCTGTATCTATCTGAGCAATGATTAAAGTTCCACAACCATGGCAATTCCTTTGTTGGGTCCAGGGAATTCTGAAAGGTTCCCAGTTTTACATATAATTAAGGACATGAAAAGACCTTTCAACCAATCAAGACCATCCCATCAGACATAGTGTAGTCTCCATCCCAGTATATCTCCTTCCACCCACTTCCCCTCCTGTCCCAGTATCACATTCCTTTGGGAAAGGCAAAAAGCAGAGGAAAATACTTGTCAGCAATTGAGGAAATAACTGGGAAATTCCTTTCTGACCTAAATCCTTCAGGTAAGGTGATTGGAATAACTTCTCAACCACTTCAATTGGTAGCTACAAAGGGGAGTGTCTTCTCTGCAGAACAAGGCAAGCTATCTCTTCAAGAAAAGCAAGGAGACCATATTTGGTCCTGTTCCTTTACACTGCTTGTGTAACCCCTCTAATTCTTTCCTCCACAGTGCAAGCTGCAGCAGCGTGAAATTCCTAGATCAGAGGAGCATATGGTATGTACCATAAAACACCAAACCATTACTATTACAATGACAGTCCTTGTTCCCATGGTTTTTGTGCTGAGATGCTGGATGGTTAGGGCACATGATGCAGCAGCCCTTATAGCTGCTCCCAGTCCTGTAAATTTCATTAGCCAGAGAGTGGTTAGAATGTGGAACTCGTTACCACAAGGAGAAGTTGAGGTGAATAACATTAATGCATTCCATGGGAAACTAAATAAACACATGAAGGAGAAAGGAATCGAAGGATATGTTGATATGAAGTGATTTATGACTTTAACCCCTCATAGGGACCAAACCAAATCAAGCGTACATCCCTATAAGTCTCCTTTAATTAAGTTCAGACCAGACAGATTCCTACAGACACTTGATTGGGTCTGAAGAACTGAGCAATTCTTCCCTCAAAGGAAGAAAGCTAACAGAGAATATTACTATCTTTCAGATAGCCTATTTTTAAATAATTATAGCTAAGTCATAAATATCCCAAATATTATAAGGGTCTGGGAAACTCTCTTCAATAAGTATCTCCCCACTTAAGGAGAGGGGATTCTTGTAGTCATATACAGAATGCTACTTGAGATGATTTATTAATTTTTATATATTTATTAAAGAATTGAACATGCAATACACTTTAAGTGGCTAAGTATAATACAATGTCAAAGATTACTAAGAGATATAAAATATAATCTTATGTCTAAAATAGAATTCAAAAGTTCAACCTTGACAATGTTTCAGCAAAATATCTTAGAATCTTACCTTAAATTCCCCAAGTACCTTAGGTTGAGAAGCATTGATGAGGATTTCAAGACTTCTGTTTTTTTTGGTTCAAAATTCTCATGTTTATACTATTTTTAATCTTTCATCTCATCTTTTAGAATGTAGGTGTTACCTTCCTGTGTGTTTTTCCTGCTTTTGAGATCCATATATGTTAATATCATTAGCTACCATTCCCACTTAATGTATTTGCTGGAAATTCCCTTCTCTTGAAGTTGAGAGCTTTTATCTGGTCAAAGTGTTTGTAATTGAGTTTACTTGTTTTTGTAAGTTGAAAACTGATCATTTATTCAATCTTTAATTCTAAAAGGTATAATGTATTAATTATATCTGAATTCTACCTAATTAAGCCTATTATACCTATGTTTTATCATACCCCCCCCCCCTTCTTGATCAGTATAAAGGCGAACAGCGAAGATAGGTTGTTTTAACTAAGGATTGTCTAAAATGTAAACATGCAATAAAGTGTTACTACCTATTTTTTTTAAACAATGCAATAATACAAAAGACTACATCCACAACAATCATAGTTCGCCTTCTTACATGGATTATCTAAAGTTTCCAAAAATTAATCTTTTATCACTGAGTTCAGAATAATACTATGCGAAGTGTCAGTGATCTGAGGTCGCGAAATGTTTAATGAGATGATTGTATCTTGTCATGTCGAACATCAATGATCAATCAATAAAACCCATGTGATGAGTTAAAGAAGTCTGATGAAGCGAAGTAGACACGTCTTTGATGAGATGGACAATAAAACCGCTCAACGCTGGTCCGAGATTCTATTTGCGGAGCTAAAAAAACTTACAGCAGCAAAAGAGAAAAAAAGAAAAAACCCTGCAACGACTACAGTATTGAACATAATTTGAAAAGGAGGAGAAAGAACAATCTCTATTACAGTGAATGAAGATAACAATCTCTATTACAGTGAGCACTGAAACGTGATATGAGAATATACCAGAAGTACATCCAAACACTCCTGTGACAGCATCAGTAAGACATCCAATGGCAGATTTAGCAGCAGAGGTCAATCCCAGTATTGCCTCTACAACCCCTTGACCAATAGCCTGTAGCCAATTTGGTGCTTGCCAAATATTAGTCAATTTAACCTGTGACAGCAAGTGTTGTGCCCTTTTAATAGTTTCCTCAACTAAATAATCGGTATAGGTAAGAATCAAATCTATGCCCTGTAAATGGCTAAGTACGGTACTAAGCTTACTAAGTTTAACAGGCATATAAATAACACAAGGAGCATAGGAATTTCTAGATCTAGAGGATTTAATATGTTGGAAAGTGTGAGCACAGCAAGTAACATCTTCAGAGGGTGTGTTTGTAGAGAAGTAAGGTTCCGTAGCTGCCTCTCGATCTTGAATCGATAAAGTCCTGTTGGCATAAACTAAATGTGCTTTAGTCTATTTTTAGTCACATTCCAGCCAACATCCTCACACCAGGAATAAAGTGAATAGACCTTAACATCAGGGAATTCTGATGTTTCCTGGATAGAAGTGTTATTCGGAACTTGCTTATCTTTTATAACAGATGTACACTCCATCAGAAGCTAACTTGGCGATACAAAGAGAAACCTTTCCACCATGTATTCCTTTGTGCCATCGCACTCTTCCAATGTGATAATGAATGGGACCATTACATGCATTACCTCCCCTCCAAATGTCACTCAGGTCAAATGCAGTAAAATGTTTCATTTCTGCTTCTCTGCAGGAAATCGTATAGTGTGAGGTGTTCAAGTAGGAAGACATTTCTGCCATGTCACATGCACTGCTTGCATCCAGAAGACCTTTAACTAAGAATTTACCAGTACCTTAATCCTTTCTTTACGTCAGAGCAAGTCCCATCACTGAGAGTCTTTGATGCTTTGTTCCTTTCCCGCAGTATTTCTGTCTTCTGATATTGTGACTTGACTATCACTCGTTGCGTCGGATGTGGTTCCCAGTGAAACCAGCCTTTGAGGCGCTGTGAGGTCCTGCATGGGGGAGGAACAGTTATTGACGCAGTTCGATTAACGTTGTTTCTGATGCCATCCTCCAGACTATGTCCTGAAAGACAGTGTACGACTGCACCTTGTACTGTTCCTCCATTCCTGTACCCTTCAAGACACCTCTTCAGGTTGTCTACAGAGACAATTTTAAGAGATTGCTTGCCATTCAGCTGGTTAACAAATATTTTGACAGTTGTTTCATTAATAACAGAATGTATTTGAACACTTAGGTCTCAAACCAGGTTGCTGTTCAAACTTTCTCTCCTGAACCCACTCCCCAGTTACAGGTTTCCAAGCTTTGTTAGTTGTCTGTTTTTGTCCAGCCTTCTCTCTGATTTTCTGATCAATTTTATGAATTTGATCGGTTATTTCTTGTTTCAAATCTAATTGTTGCTGTCGGGTCAAGGAGTCAGAAAGCATAGAGGCAAAAAAAGAACCGCATTTCAACGCCAAATATTAAATAATACGGTGTTCTAGGGAACACTGTCCCTGATGCACACATGGGTACATTATTTAGTGATAACTGTACTTCCGGAATGATGGCGGCCCACTTATTCCCTCTGATTCTCAACAGTTTGGTCAATAGCTTTTTTACTTCCTGGTTTTTACGTTCCACCAGTCCCGCTGACTGCGGATGATGTGGTGCGCTTTGCTCTAACCCAATACCCCTTTGCACACAACAGTCTTTGAAAATCTTGGAAACAAAGGCTCTGCCTTGATCAGAGTGTAGGATTTTGGGTGTACCAGCTACAGTAATAATGTCAGTTATAGCATTGACAAGTGCAGTTTCTGAAACAGTTTTTATGGCGACCAGCCAGCAGAAAGAAGTGCAGCCAGAAATACAAACGAGAATATGTTTATACCCCATTGATGCGGGTAGTGGTCCAATGAAATCAATAAAAAATTTCTCCATTGATTTATTAGGCTTCACAGGAGCCAATGGTGGTGGTTTAATAAGTGATGATTTGTTGATCAAATTACAGGGCTCACAATTTGCCACATACATTTTACAGGTTTTAAGCATGCCTGGCCACTAATATAAAGGAGTCAATTTACAGAATGTTGTTCAGGCACCACTATGTGCCTGACATATACCCTCGTGAGCTTCTTTTATAAGCTATCCTCGTCTGTGAGTCGGGGGTACGTCCCGGACACCCTTGGGCAACTTAACCAGTACAATACCAGTCAGGGTCTCCGAACAGAGGTACTTTGATGGATATTCATTTGGATTCTCTTTCATCGGGTCTAATAGCTGAATCAGTTCCCCATCCTGAAAGGGGAGGGTGAACAGTCAGAGGTTGTGGTACACATTGGTACCAATGACATAGGTAGAAAGAGGGATGAGGTCCGGCAACAAGAATTTAGGGAGCTAGGTAGCAGATTAAAAAGCAGGACCTCAAAGGTTGTAATCTCTGGATTACTCCCAGTGCCACGTGCTAGTGAGTATAGGAATAGGAGGATAGTACAGATAAATGCGTGGCTGAAGACATGGTGCAGGAGGGAGGGCTTTAGTTTCCTGGATCACTGGGTCTGTTTCTGGAGAAGGTGGGACCTGTACAATTTGGACGGATTGCACCTGAACCGGAATAGGACCAACATCCTTGCTGGGAGGTTTGCAAGTGCTGTTGGGAGGGGGTTTAAACTAATTTGGCAGGGGTGGGGGGGAGTGGGATACAGAGTGGAGGTACAGTAGGGAGTGATGCACAGTCAAATATAGAAGAGAGACTGAGTCAGTCTGGAAGGCAGATCAAATATAGACCAGTTAAGGCACAAGCGAATAATGCAAGGCTGGATTGCATCTATTTTAACACAAGGCGCCTTACTAGTGAGGTAGATGAATTGAGGGTGTTGATTAACACATGGGAATATAATGTTATTGCTATCACAGAAACATGGTTGAGGGAACGGCAGGACTGGCAGCTCAATATTCCAGGGTATAGAATCTTCAGGTGTGCCAGTGGAGGGGGTAAAAGAGGAGGTGGCATTGCACTGTTGATCAAGGAGTCAATTACTGCAGTAAGGAGGGATGATATCTTAGAAGGTTCCTCAAATGAGGCCATATGGGTAAAACTTAAAAACAAAAAGGGTGCAATCACTTGGCTGGGAGTGTACTACAGGCCTCCAAACAGTCAGGGAGAGATAGAGGAGAAGATATGTAGACAAATCTCAGAGAGATGTAAAAATAATAGGGTAATAATAGTAGGGGATTTCAACTTCCCCAATATCAACTGGGACAGTCTTAGTGCAAAAGGCTTAAAGGGGGCGGAATTCTTAAAGTGCATACAGGAGAGCTTTTTGAGCCAGCATGTAGAAAGTCCTACAAGAGAAGGGGCAGTACTGGACCTAATCCTAGGGAATGAAGTCAGACAAGTGGTAGAAGTGTCAGCGAGCATTTTGGGGATAGTGACCTTAACTCTGTAAGATTTAAGGTAGTTATGGAAAAGGACAAAGAGGGACCGGAAATAAAGGTACTGAATTGGGGGAAGGCCAATTTCAATATGATGAAACAGGATCTGGCCAAAGTGAATTGGGAGTAGCTACTTGTAGGAAAGTCTACATCAGACCAGTGGGAGTCACTCTAAAAGGAAATAGTGAGAGTTCAGGGCCAACATGTTCCCGCAAGGTGAAGGGTAGGTCCAGCAAGTCCAGGAAACCCTGGGTGTCAAGGGATATAGAGGATTGGATAAGGAAAAAAAAGGAGGCTTATGGCAGATTCAAAATGCTGAAAACAGCGGAGGTCCTAGAGGAGTATAGAAAGTGTCGGGGGGTACTTAAAAAAGTAATTAGGAGAGCGAAGAGGGGACATGAAAAAACACTGGCGGGCAAGATAAAGGAAAATACCAAGGCATTGTATAAGTATATTAAGGGCAAGAGGATAACCAGGGAAAGGGTAGGGCCCATTAGGGACCAAAGTGGCAATCTGTGTGTGGAGCCCGAGGACATAGGTGAGGTTTTAAATGATTACTTTTCATCTGTGTTCACTATGGAGAAGGACGATGTAGGTGTAGAGATCAGGGAGGAGGATTGTGATATACTTGAACAAATTAGCATTGAAAGGGAGGAAGTATTAGCTGTTTTAGCGGGCTTAAAAGTGGATAAATCCCCAGGCCCAGATGAAATGTATCCCAGGCTGTTATGTGAGGCAAGGGAGGAGATAGCAGGGGCTCTGACACAAATTTTCAAATCCTCTCTGGCCACAGGAGAGGTACAGAGGACTGGAGGACAGCGAATGTGGTACCATTATTCAAGAAGGGTAGTAGGGATAAACCAGGTAATTACAGGCCTGTGAGTCTAACATCAGTGATGGAGAAACTGTTGGAAAACATTCTGAGAGACAGGATTAATCTCCACTTGGAGAGGCAGAGATTAATTAAGGATAGTCAGCATGGCTTTGTCAGAGGGAGATTGTGTCTAACAAACTTGATTGAATTTTACGATGCAGTGACTAGATGTGTAGATGAGGGTAAAGAAGTTGATGTAGTCTCCATGGACTTCAGTAAGGCTTTTGATAAGGTCCCACATGGGAGATTGGTTAAGAAGGTAAGAGCCCATGGGATCCAGGGTAATTTAGCAAATTGGATCCAAAATTGTCTTTGTGGCAGGAGGCAGAGGGTAATGGTTGAGGGTTGTTTTTGCGAGTGGAAGCCTGTGACCAGTGGTGTACCGCAGGGATCGGTGCTGGGACACTTGCTGTTTGTAGTGTACATTAATGATTTAGACGTGAATATAGGAGGTTTGATCAGTAGGTTCGCAGATGACACGAAAATTAGTTGTGTCGTAAATAGTGAGGAGGAAAGCCATAGATTCCAGGACGATATAGATGGGCTGGTAAGATGGATGGAGCAATGGCAAATAGAATTTAATCCTGAGAAGTGTGAGGCGATGCATTTTGGGAAGACTAACAAGGCAAGGGAATATACAGTGGATGGTAGGACCTTAGGAAGTACAGAGGAACAGAGGGACCTTGGTGTACTTGTCCATAGATCACCGAAGGCAGCAGCACAGGTAGATAAGGTGGTTAGGAAGGCATATGGGATACTTGCATTTATTAGCCGAGGCATAGAATGTAAGAGCAGGGAAGTTATGATGGAGCTGTATAAAATGCTAGTTAGGCCACAGCTGGAGTACTGAGTACAGTTCTGGTCACCACACTATAGGAAGGATGTGATTGCACTGGAGAAGGTGCAGAGGAGATTCACCAGGATGTTGTCTGGGCTGGAGCATTTCAGCTATGAAGAGAGACTGGATAGGCTATGGTTGTTTTCCTTGTTTTTTAAGGTTTTAGTTTAGACAGGCATCAAGATCGGCACAGGCTTGCAGGGCCGAATGGCCTGTTCCTGTGCTGTACTGTTCTTTGTTCTTTGTTCTTTAAAGCAGAGAAGGCTGAAGGGGGACCTGATTGAGGTATACAAAATTATGAGGGGCATTGATAGGATAGATAGAAAGAAACTTTTTCTCTTTGCGGAGAGATCAATAACCAGGAGGCATAGATTTAAGGCAAGGGGCAGGAGGTTTAGAGGGGATTTGAGGAAAAAAATTTCACCCAGAGGGTGGTTGGAATCTGGAACACACTACCTGAAGGGACGGTAGAAGCAAGAACCCTTACAACATTTAAGAAGTATTTAGATGAGCGCTTGAAACGCCATCGCATACAAGGCGATGGGCCAAGTGCTGGAAAATGGGCTGAAGAGCCTGTTTCTGTGCTGTATAACTCTATGACTATGATTCCTGATTAGCTATGCGTTCTGCCCTAGTGATTACATTAACTATGGCAGGCGCCTTTCGAGGGGGTGTCATGCAGAATGAATGTTTTGCCTGTCCATCTGCAAGACAGTTGCCCTTTGAATGTACTGAACCAATGGTATGCCAGGGTATATGAATTACTTGACAATTATGTTTCTCCTTTCATAAATGGACAATATGTTCCCACAATGATTTGTGTTTTATTGGTTTACCTTTGTGATTGGTAAAGCCTGTTCGCTTCCAGAACACAGTCTCGGTTGTAGGCCCATTTACAATAGTCACTATCTGTCCAAATTAATGAGGGCTTAACAGTGTCTGCCTTTTCTAAAGCATACCCTAATGCTGCAGTTTCAGCATACTGTGCTGTCCATTGGCCAAGGGGTATGGACAGCAATTCTTCTGAATAGAAAGAATAAGAATCCCGAAAGATACCTATTAATATCCCCATCCCAGCTGAGGATTGTTAGGATGTCCCTTTTTTAATAATCTTATCTTTCAGAATGTGTTACCTTTCTGTGTGTGTGTGTGTGTGTTTCCTGCTTTTGAGATCCATATATGGTAATATCAATAGCTACCATTCCCACGTAATGTATTTGCTGGAAATTCCCTTCTCTTGAAGTTGTGAGCTTTTATCTGGTTAAAACTTTTGTAATTGGGTTTGCTTGGCATCTGTTTTTGTACGTACCATTTCATTTTATAATTTTCCATCTGTTGTTGTCTTTTTATGGTACCTTGTACTATCCTCTTGAGTCAGTCTGTCTATATCACTAATACTATCAACTAATTAAGTTTATAGTTATCAGTACTGACCTCACATAAATTGTCCCGTGTGCTTCATCTTCTAATTCCATTGTAGCAGAGACCTTGGTGCAAACTGACCATTTTTTCAATCTTCAATTCTAAAAGGTATAATGTATTAATGATATCTAAATTCGACCTAATTAAGCATATTATACCTATGTTTCATCACAGATAGAGTTAGATGAAAAAGGGCGAGAGGAAGTTCGTGTAGAACAGAATGACCAGCATGGATCAGTTGGGCTGAATGACCTGTTTCTGTGCTGTAAATATTATGTAATTTTAATATTAAGTACATTGTTCAGCATCCATCTGCATATTAAGGGAAATTTAATAATTTTTTGCCCTTTGCATACAGCAACACCCCGCTGGAGCACATGTTGGGAACTCTAGAGCATGAGCCCATGATATTGCACAAAAGAGCAAACATTCTCAAGAAGTACATCTCCAAATTGCTGACATGCACTCCCAACAGGCAAGGTTCTGTGCCAGGGCTGGGAGTTTGCAAAGTTACCCCGAAGTGCTAGTTCATGTGATAAAACTTGCATGGATTCATTCAAATGAAGAGCAAATGATATTGGGACCTTGTGGTTTGTATTTGTATGTTGTTATGGACAGGAGAGAGATGATAGGGATGGCTCCCCCTTTTCACCTCTTGACTGACTGAAGACAACGTGTTTAAAAAAAGTGTTTTAACTCCTGAGTGTTTTAATTGTCAGGAATGGTCAAATGAAAGGTTTTCTCATAAGTTTTAAAAGAAAGATAAATGTTTACTGCTCAACACTCAAATATACACAGCTACACTCAAGAAAAGATGGCAATGTTAAAAGTAGTATGCAGTTAGGTCTCATGATTTCATGAGTTCTCTGTTACACTTGTTTTTCCCTGGGTTGAGGTCTTGAAACGATGCAGGTCTGTAATCCCTTTTTTGTCCACTGAAGAAAAGCTCTGTAGGTTTAGGAGGATGGATTTGCTCATGTTTTATTTTTGCAGCAGAAGATTTCTCTTGTTATACTCCAGTCAAGGTTCAATGGTAAAGCCCTGGTGCAGAGTTCAGGGCCAACTAGAATCTCTGTCTTGTTTCGACCGACCGCTCCTGTCAAAGCCCCCCAATCAAAATATACGATTCTGATTGTGGTGGCATCAACACACTGTTGATTCAATCCCGTCACTCCACAGATCCCGTCACTCCACAGATATCATTTGAAACTTTCCAAATTAAATAAAGGCCCAGCCAAATTGTACCATCTATTAACCTCCAAATGAGGCTAACCAAACCAGGTGTCTTTAAATCAATAAACTAACTCTTTAATTAGAAGAACTAAATTCTTAAATACTATGAAGATATAAACCACATTTAAAATAGAAAAAATTAGAGTCCTTGCAAACTTACAGTCCAATGTTGCTTGAAGTTCTCACAGGATGTTGCTCGAAGTCCTCACAGGATGTTGCTTTCCTTCTCCAGTGAATTTCAACAATTAATGACTTGCAAATACTTTCAACAGAATCAGTCTGACTTTAGAGTTTTTGAGGGAAAAATGTTTGTCACAGTCTAACTTCCCTTTCTTCTCTGTTTTGGCTTGACTTTTTCTTAGAATTTTGAGAGATAATAATAAACAAAGAACAAAGAACAGTACAGCACAGGAACAGGCCATTCGGCCTTCCAAGCCTGCGCCGATCTTGATGCCTGCCGTAACGAGCACCTTCTGCACTTCCGGGGCCCATATCCCTCTATTCCCTTCCTATTCATATATTTGTCAAGATGTCTCTTAAACGTCGCTATCATATCTGCTTCCACCACCTCCCCCGGCAGCAAGTTCCAGGCACTCACCACCCTCTGTGTAAAAAACCTGCCTCGCACATCCCCTCTAAACTTTGCCCCTCGCACCTTAAACCTATGTCTCCTAGTAACTGACTCTTCCACCCTGGGAAAAAGCTTCTGACTATCCACTCTGTCCATGCCGCTCATAAATTTGTAAACCTCTATCATGTCGCCCCTCCACCTCCGTCTTTCCAGTGAAAACAATCCGAGTTTTTCCAACCTCTCCTCATAACTAATGCCCTCCAGACCAGGCAACATCCTGGTAAACCTCTTCTGTACCCTCTCCAAAGCCTCTGCGTCCTTCTGGTAGTGTGGCGACCAGAATTGCACACAATATTCTAAGTGTGATCTAACTGAGGTTCTGTACAGCTGCAACATGACTTGCCAATTTTTATATTCTATGCCACGACCAATGAAGGCAAGCATGACGTATGCCTTCTTGACTACCTTATCCACCTGCGTTGCCACTTTCAGTGACCTGTGGACCTGTACGCCCAGATCTCTCTGCCTGTCAATACTCCTAAGGGTTCTGCCATTTACTGTATACCTCCCACCTGCATTAGACCTTCCAAAATGCATTACCTCACATTTGTCCGGATTAAACTCCATCTGCCATTTCTCCAACCCAAGTCTCCAACCGATCTATATCCTGCTGGATCGTCTGACAATCCTCATCATTATCCGCAACTCCACCAACCTTTGTGTCGTCCGCAAACTTACTAATCAGACCAGCTACATTTTCCTCCAAATCATTTATATATACTACAAACAGCAAAGGTCCCAGCACTGATCCCTGCGGAACACCACTAGTCACATCCCTCCATTCAGAAAAACACCCATCCACTGTTACCCTCTGTCTTCTATGACCAAGTCAGTTCTGTATCCATCTTGCCAGCTCACCTCTGATCCCGTGTGACTTCACCTTTTGTACCAGTCTGCCATGAGGGATCTTGTCAAAGGCTTTAATGAAGTCCATGTAGACAACATCCACTGCCCTTCCTTCATCAATCATCTTCGTCACTTCCTCAAAAAACTCAATCAAATTAGTAAGACACGACCTCCCCTTCACAAAACCATGCTGCCTCTCGCTAATAAGTTTGTTAAACAAACTAAATTCCTATTCCTTCAGTTTAAATGGTAGAGAGCTCTTTTTCCAGATGCTACCACCAGCTGTCCTCTGTGTCTATCTGTTAGAACAAATTGTCTTCCCTAACAGCCAATTCAAAACTGAATTGAAACAAATGTATCGCATCAGACTCACTCCCAAAGGCTATATCTATGGTAACGAGAATGCACCATTTGAATCGCAGTCGCCAAATGGCTGTTTCTAAGGCAACGAAAATGCACATTCCTGTAACCCCTAGGGCTTGCCGGCTCTTAAAGCAATACTGATCCTCTGCAAACCTTAGAGGCAAACTGCATATCCCGAAAAAAACTACAGGACCATGACAGCCTACATGTGGTCTAAAGCTGGTGGTCTTAGTCAGGGTCTGTACTCTTCATTGGCATAGATGTTTTTCTGCTTCTGTCTGCCCAGAATGTGTCTAGTTTCTGTCATGTGACCAGAGTATCTCTTTCCATTGTCCTCATAAATAGTGTCTGATGGTTAGGCCATTGTCAGACAATGGAGTCTGTATAACTCATCCACCTACCGTCTTGATAAAATAGAGATTTTTCACACCCATTTTCTGGATTTCAAGTTTGGAGTCGAAGGGTCTGCAACAGTATTGTGAACTTGAAGAAATACAGCCATTACCTCAGCAAGTGTCGTTTGCATTTTAATGAATTCTCAAAGATATGTCCAGACATGACAATTAACTTGTGCTTCTTGCAGTTCCATGTGTATTGGAAAGAAAAGGTCATCTGACCGTCCAACTCCATTGCAGGAAAATGTGTGTTTTGTGTTCACTTCATAAGTTGATAATTATATTTCATTAAGTTCATTTTAGACGATGTCTAATAAAATCTGTCCCAAGAGCCTGTTTCTGTGCTGTATATCGCTCTGACTCTATGACTCTAAGAGGATATATCTGTATGTAAACCCCTAATCAATAACAACAAAAGAACATAAGAAATAGGAGCAAAAGGAGATCACGTGACCCATCAAGCCTGTCCGCCATTTAGTATGATCATGCCTCATCTTCGGCTTCAACTTCACTTTCCCGTCTGCTTCCCATATACCTTGATTCCCTGAGAGACCAAAAATCGATGTATCTTAGTCTTAAGGTACAATGTCAGTAATAGAGTTGGAAAGGGAGCTGTGTAATACACTGAGGTAGACTTTGGCCTTTCAACTTTGGGACAAGGATTTTAAATCTCATCTGCATTAATGGGTTGGAAGCAATGCTCGCTTTAAGCTACGCGGGTGTGCAGCCACACAGCAATCCGAATGTACCGCGCAGGGAACAAACAGGCCATGCATAACCAACGTTCCCTTTAAGATGCAAGCATGCACAGTCATGCAAAATCTTAAAGAGACAGTACATTGCAACAAGCAGGCCACGCAGAAGAAAGAAAAATTAGAAGGAACATCAGTTCGAAGGGTCTTGTCTTTGTGAGTGGGGTTCCTACTTTCAATAAATTTGGTAGTCTGGGTTCAGTTCCTAGTTTCGGGCTCTCACAACGTAAAACTGTTCTCAGTTTGGTAAACGTTCTCATCGAGGACACAGGGTGGGAAAAGGAAAATTAACACACTGGAGAACTCCTCTATAGATTTTATGAATAGTGTGGAAGGGTTTTACTCTGCATCCCACCCATACCATACCTGCCCTGGGAGTGTTTGACACAACAGTGTAGAGGGAGCTTTACTCTGTATCTAACCCGTTTTTTTTTGTTGAGGGGGCCTTTATTCCTCAGGCCCCCTTTATATACACACTTATATTTTTAAAATAACTTTATTAAAAACAGAAATAAACAAAAACTCAAATTAAAATGCCATTCTCGGCGTCGACAATGCACTCCAGTCCCTGCAGTGCCCACCGGTCGCGGAAGGCCTCAAGCGTACCGCATGCTCCTTCTCCAGGGACACCCGGGCGTGAACTAACCCTGCTAGTGTCCATCACTTCCTAGTCTCTGAGTTATTCGCCATGCTCTCAGCATCCCATAAATTCTGCTCTTGGGATTTCTCCCTTCCTTAAGTATTGTTTCCTCTTTGTGGTTAGGTGTGTGTCTAAGTGACTCAGCCTCTCCTTTAAACCACCATGTAAGGATACAGTAAGAAAACAGCAAATGTGTGTCTCGTCACCCTGTGACATTGCACCTTTCTGCGATGGATTGTTGATGTTCTGTTCTTTGCTCCTTGCTGTTCCTGAAGCGAATGGCGGCTGAGCCAGGAACAGTCCCATTCCATCCGGGAGTGTGTTGGCAGAGGAACGCGATTGAAAAATGCTGGTAATCAGAATCATATGTTTTGGTTTTCTCTAGCCAAACCATAGAGACTGCGGATATCCAGGGCTTCCTGGGATGCCTGGACCTCCAGGTGAAACAGGAGTGAAAGGAGAACAGGTGAGGATATTGGGATACAAAGAACAATTGCTGAAATTACAAAGGAGATGAGCTGAGGGAAGGACAGAGGAACATTAAGTAACAAAGGAGGGAGAAAAAAAGTGGGAATGAGAAGTCTGAAAGGAAATGTGTCTCATTGTTGAAACCAGCACTCATTGAGTCATGTGTTTGTTGACCTTGGTTATAGTCTAGCAAGCACAGACGAAAACCTTTTGCCGTTCAGTGGACAATTCTTTCACCTCTAGACTCTCTCCTCTGAAGCTGCTTGGAACATTCTTGTCTTCTCCATCTTTCACTTCCGCTACTCTCTCTTCTTCTCCTTCCTGCATAAGAGTACAGTCACAGGAGTAGGCCATTCAGCCCCTCAAGCCTGACTGCTATTCAGTGGCTGATCTGTATCCTAACTCCATACACCCACTTTGGCTCCAAATCCCTTCATACCCTTGCTAGTAAAAATCTATCGATCTCAGGTGATATTGAACTAGCATCTATTGCTTTTTGTGGGAGAGAGTTCCACACTCCCACTAAGCTTTGCACAAAGTGTTTCCTAACTACTGTCCTGAACGGCCCTGCACTGATTTTAAGATTATCCCCTCTTGTCCTGAACTCCTCCAGCAGTGAAAAATGTTTCTCTGTCCAGCCTATGAATTCCTTTCAAAACCCTAAAAACTTCAACCAAAGCACCCCTTAACTTTCTATATCTCACGGAATACAAACCTAGTTTATGTAATCCCTCCTCATCATCCTCACTGCGCTGAAGTTAAATTCTTCCTTCCATCTCCAACTCCAACTCATTTCTCTACAGAATCTCCACATGGTAGAACTCAGTAACCCTAAAAATTCACAGACCTTTGCCACCACGACTTGTTACGTTATCTCAACTTCTTTCCTACTTATTTCATCCTGGCTCTATCCTGGTTTCTCCGCAATATCATTTTAAAAAAGCAGTGATGCAAGTGCCAAGGAACAAGGGAGGCATTCAGTCACTGTGAGCTGCGCAGGGACGAGCCACAAGGCCGATCCCAGTGTCAGGTCAGAGTGACAAGGAGAGACGACAGAGATTTGGGCTTTTCATCCAGGAAAGGAGGCGACTGAGAGACCATTTTAAAGAGGGATAGAAGATTGTTGAGGGCATGGAAAAAGTTAACCCGGAATATTATTTCAATTAAACTGCAGAGTTTCAAACGAGAGAAAACTAATGTTAGCACTGATATCGGTAAGCTCTTCACACAGAGGGAGCAGGTTATAGGATCTCTCTGGAGAGAGAAATTAAGATGGGCCAAATGGCCTTCCTCATCTGTAATTATCTTGTAGTTACATGGAGATGCAGACCTGTTTTGCTGTCTAATTTACATTAAAAAGAAACCATTTTCTTTCTCCAGGGTCCTCCAGGTCTCCGAGGATATGCTGGGCCCCCGGGGCCACCAGTGAGTATTGCTTTAACCCACTCAGGCCGGACTGGAACAGCTCATATAAAAGGAAATCCATCTATCCAGCAGTAAATTCCTCCCTCAGAACATGTTCTCCAACCAGTCAGTGGCTGAATACATGGACTGTCACATAGACCATAAATGTCATCTCCCCCAATATGGACTATTCCACTGAGTGATAGAATTATGAAAGGTTTTGATAAAGTAAATAAGGAGAAGCTACTTTCAATGGCAAGAGGGTCAATAACCAGAGGACACAGATTTAAGATAGTTGACAAAAGAACCAGAGGGGGAGCTGAGAATGTTTTTACGCAGTGAGTTGTTGTGATCTGGAAGGCACTGCCTGAAAGGGTAGGGGAGGAAATTCTAACCAGGCCAGCAGGAGCTCGCAGGTAGGAGGCCACAGCTGGGATCAGTGCACAGCGGTCAGGGAATTGATAAGGGAAGAGCCGCTGGGTGCGAAGGCAATGGGGAGAAGTGGAGGGAACCCGGAGAAAGGGAGCTCCAGGGTTTCCTTGTAAAGCCTGTAGTGGTGCTGCTACTCCTTCTGGTGCTGCAGAATGTTTAAACCTCACCTGCCTGGACCTCTTCTGCCCCTTGACCCCCTTTGGGTGGGGGAGGGGAGGTGGGCAAGCCGTCACTGCTCCCTCACATCACATCCCAATGATGCCATCAGGCTCTTATCTGCAAAGTCTCAATGCCACTAGGCTAGGCAGAGGAAAGAACAGCCAAGGTCTCTCCTCGTAATCACAGGCCACCTTATGTGGACAGGATCAGAGTCGGCTGTGATGCCTCTCATGCATGAATAGCCTTCCCACTCTGGCTTAGACGTGAAGGCTGGTTACTGTCTTCAGGGTTCTAGAGCTGCTGGGATTTATGGAATTTATAACAAGATTCAGCATCTTCGGCAGAGAGAGGAGAGAAAATGGGAGGAAAAAATAGAAGGAAACATTGGGAGAAAGGTCAGAGGTGTACAGAAGAGTTTTGAAATCTTAGAAAGTCAGCAAGTCACAGGGATCACAGGGTTCATAGGTCAAGAGATCACAGGCTCACAACACGTCAGTTTCCATCTATTACCTTGATGAATTTATCCCCTGTTCTCCTTCACTTTCTGCAGTTTAGCACTAATTGAATATTGTTTTGCCTTTAGGGACCCTCTGGATTCCCTGGTTCTCCCGGAACCTCTGGTTTACCTGTAAGTACCCAGTGGGCAAAGTATCCCATCACTTTTCATCTTGGACTGTGTGAGAGATGGACAGGGATGAGGCAGGGAGCTGAGCTGCTTCACCCAGCGTAGTTACAGCAGCCATATAAGGAATGTCAAGCAGCAAAGACCAAGCTAGGAACAGGCACCAAAAAGAATAATGTTTGATTAAAACACCCAGACATCCCTCCTTGACACTCCACATTTATCGTAGGATCCACTGGTATCTGCCAGACACTTGGAGAAATTCCCTAATTGAGGAGGAAATGAAACTGGAATGTCTGTGATGAGTTTTTAGGAGTGAATCTCTCACCTGACAACACATGCTGTCCGTGGACCTTCCACACAGTAGCAAGCAGAAAAGATTCACGAGAATGGTTCCAGGGACAAGGGCCTTTAGTGGGTGGAGGTGGCATAGTGGTAATGTCGCTGGACGAGTAACCCAGAGCCCAGGCTAATGCTTTGGGGTCATGGGTTTGAATCCCACCATGGCAGAAGGTGGAATTTGAATTCAATTAATAAATCTGGAATTAAAAGCTAGTCTAATGATGGCCATGAAACCATTGTCGATTGTTGTAAAAACCCATCTGGTTCACTAATGTCCTTTAGGGATGGAAATCTGGCCTACATGTGACTACAGCAATGTGGTTGACTCTAAAATGCCCTCTGAAATGGCCTAGCAAGCCGCTCAGTTATATCACACCAGTACCTACACCCCAAGGACCGCAGTGGTTCGAGAAGGCAGCTCGTCATCACCTTCCCAAGGGCAATTAGGGATGGGCAGTAAATGCTGGCCTGGCCAGCGATGCCCACAACGCATGAGTGAATTTTTAAAAAAAGATAGATTGGAGAAGTTGGGATTGTTTCCCTTAGAGAAGAGAAGGCTGAGAGGAGATTTGATAGACATGTTCAAAATCATGAGGGGTCTGGACAGAGTAGAAAGGGGAAAAACTGTTCCCACTCGTGAAAGAATCAAGAAAAAGAGGGCACAGATTTAAAGTAATTGGCAAAAGGAGTAATGATGACATGAATTTTCACACAGCGAGTGGTTAAGGTCTGGAATGCACTGACTGAGAGTATGGTGGAGGCAGGTTCAATTGAGGCATTCAAAATGGAATTAGACAGTTATCTGAAAAGGAAGAATGTGCAAGGTAACTTGAAGAAGGCAGGACAATGGCACTAGGTGAATTGCTCAATCGGAGAGCTGGTGTAGACATGATGGGCCGAATGGTCTCCTTCTATGCTGTAACAATTCTGTGATTTTGTCTTAATCTCGAAATTCCAGCCCCTTCTAAATAGGAATATGGGACAGGATTCAGATCTGCCTGGATTCTGCCCCACTTCAATCCAGCATTCTGACTCAGAGTGAATGCTTTTCTGCCCACACACCGCCTCCACTTCCCTCCCTTCCCCTTCCCTCCCCTCCCCTTCACTCTCGTCCCCTCCCCTTCGCTCTCCTCCCCATCATATGGACCAGTTTGCCTATGTATCTGAGGGCTGCAGAGAGCAGCTGCAAAAGGAAAGATTGGATAACGCCTATTTCTCTCGGACCTTTCACCACCTTCAGACATCCCAAAGTGATTTATAGCCAATGAAGTACTAGTGAAGAGTGGTCACTCTTGTAATACCTGAAACATAGCAGCTAATCTGCGCACAGCAAGCTCCCACAGACGGCCATGTAATAAGGAACAGATAATCTATGTTAGTGATGTTGAAGGATAAATATTGGCCAGGACACAGATCTCCCCCCACCCCCACTGTTCTTCAAATAGTGCCATGTGACCATTTAGATCCATCTGAGAGAGCCAACAGGGCCACTGTTTCACATCGCATCTGTAAGACAGCACTATGAATGTCAGCCTAGATTTTTGTGCCCAAACCTCTGGAGTGGGACTTGAACCCATGAGCTTTGGGCTCAGGAGTAAGAGTGCTCCCACTGAGCTGCAGGTTATGATGCAGATCTACAAAGGAGATGTGAGGAAATAGATCACAGGGAAATGATGCACCATTGTTGCGCCTTTCATTCACGGGAGGGATGTTACTTTGTTTGGTTTCAAACAAAGGCCCAATGAGGTCCTTGAGTTGGCTCTCTTGGGATGGCGAGACAGTTGTTCTGGGTTCGCGCTGGCATTGCTGGGCAAACATCTCCCCAGACACAGGACGCCTGCCCCGATTAGTCAATGACAGGAACTCTGTGATTTGAGACAGAGTCTGGGCGAGGCCAAAGTGATGGAGTGAGGACTGATCCCTTCACTCAGTGTCAAGGTCCTGCAACCTCTGTGTTACGGTATCTTTGTGTTCTCTGAGTAACAGGGCAGTAAGTTATACACAGGCAGGGCTCAAAGGTGATTGTACAATGGAGGAGCAACTTATACCTGGGCACGGATTATACATTGTATCAACAACCAGTTGAGAAGCCTGCCAGGCAAAACTTGGAGCACAATCTCCCAGGAGCCTATCAGAGAATACAATCCAATATCAGATTCTCACTTTGACAAGAGTCATTGCTGAAAGAAGTTAATGACTGCACTGAAAATCTTTTAAGAAATATATTTTTCACTAACAGGGCCTTCAAGGAGAGCGGGGTTTGCCAGGACTGTCTGGACATAAAGGAGAGCAGGTGAGTCCAGGCCCTCGGGGCTCTGTAGCTATAACAAAACAGTGTTTGATGTGTTCCGATTAATGTTTGATATGCAGCTACGTGGCTGGAAATTACTGCCAGCATTAGGGAGATGTACCTCTGGCCAAGAGAGTGTGGGAAAATGGCGCACTGACACGGAACACAAAAGTCCGAGTGTATCAAGCCTGTGTCCTCAGTACCTTGCTCTATGGCAGCGAGGCCTGGACAACGTATGTCAGCCAAGAGCGATGTCTCAATTCATTCCATCTTCGCTGCCTCTGGAGAATACTTGGCATCAGGTGGCAGGACCGTATCTCCAACACAGAAGTCCTCGAGGCGGCCAACATCCCCAGCTTGTACACACTACTGAGTCAGCGGCGCTTGAGATGGCTTGGCCATGTGAGCCGCATGGAAGATGGCAGGATCCCCAAAGACACATTGTACAGCGAGCTCGCCACTGGTATCAGACCCACCGGCCGTCCATGTCTCCGCTTTAAAGACGGCTGCAAACGCGACATGAAATCCTGTGACATTGATCACAAGTCGTGGGAGTCAGTTGCCAGCGTTCGCCAGAGCTGGCGGGCAGCCATAAAGACGGGGCTAAAGTGTGGCGAGTCGAAGAGACTTAGTAGTTGGCAGGAAAAAAGACAGAGGCGCAAGGGGAGAGCCAACTTTGTAACAGCCCCGACAAACAAATTTCTCTGCAGCACCTGTGGAAGAGCCTGTCACTCTAGAATTGGCCTTTATAGCCACTCCAGGCGCTGTTTCACAAACCACTGACCACCTCCAGGCTCTTACCCATTGTCTCTCGAGATAAGGAGGCCAAAGAAGAAGAAGAAGAACCACTGGAGAGTGAAAGAGCACTTGTATCAGGAGCAACGTGTATCAGCAGGAGTGGGACATAGCATCAGGACATGGGCTAGCATCAGGATTGAGGTGTAGATGCAGTACCTACCTGTTTATCGCATGCAGTATTTTGCAGAGGCAACAATTTCCTCACTCTCACCACTGACTAAAATTGAGTTTTGCCATCTTTCCCAGAATACAGGGAGTCATTGCTTGACTCCGTCATGTTATTTGGGCCCCGCAATGAACCAAACGGGGTTTTATTATCTCTGTGCCCAATTCGTATACCAGCACGGAGTGCTGCCCTGGGAGGAGTCACAATGTCACCATCCCAAGGCCATCATTTTGTCATCTGTATCTGAAGGGGTTTGAGAAGGGAGAGAGACCAGCTCTCATGATGGCCTTGTGCCAACAAACAACAGGAAGCAAAGTGGCGCAGTGGTTAGCACCGCAGCCTCACAGCTCCAGCGACCCGGGTTCAATTCTGGGTACTGCCTGTGTGGAGTTTGCAAGTTCTCCCTGTGTTTGCGTGGGTTTCCTCCGGGTGCTCCGGTTTCCTCCCACATGCCAAAAGACTTGCAGGTTGATAGGTAAATTGGCCATTATAAATTGCCCCTAGGTGATAGGGACAGGTGGGGATGTGGTAGGAATATGGAATTAGTGTAGGATTAGTACAAATGGGTGGTTGTTGGTCAGCACAGACTCTGTGGGCCGAAAGGCCTGTTTCAGTGCTGTATCTCTAAATAAATAAATAAACAAAGCACAGAGACAATGGGATCTTTGGCTTTATTAATAGAGGCATGGATTGCAAAAGCAAGGAAGTTATTCCTTACCCTTTATAAATCATTGGTCAGACCCCAGCTGGAGTTTTGTGTTCAATTCTGGCAGCTAGACTTCAGGAAGGATGTCAAGGCCATGGATAGGGTGGAGAGGAGATCTATTAGAATGAGATGAGGGATGAAGGAGTTGAGTTATGTGGACAACTTGAAGAAACTGGGATTGTTCTCTTTAGAGTAGAGAAGGTTAAGGGGAGCTTTGATAAAATCACGAAGGATTTTGCTGAATAAGGGTTTGAATAAGAAGAAACTATTTCCAGTTTCCAGTGGTAAAGAGAGGAGACAGATTTAAGGCGATTGGCAAAAAAAAAAACAGAGGCAACATCAGGAAAAAAGGAGGCACAGTGAATTGTTATGATGCGGAACACATTGCCTGAAAGGGTGGTGGAAGCAGATTCAGTAACATCTTTCTAAAGGGAAACCATTTGCAGGGCTATGGGAATATAACAGGGAATGAGATTAATTGGATAGCTCATTCAAAGAGCACAATGGGCTGAATAGACTCTTCCTCTGCTCTATCAATCTGTGGTTCTTGCAAGGCTCATACTGCAACCAGAATGAGAATCAAACATACTGCAGGGGACCTGAAGGAGCCTTTCAAGTCCACCCCTGGGGTGGACTAGCCCAACAGGCTCTCATTAGTAACCATTATCTGTTGCCTGCTCCGTAGATTTGCTTTATTTGCAATGTGGCTGCAGGAACACTGAAGCTGCCCAGTGAACCCCTCAGAATAAGCTGCTCTCTTTATGAAGTTAGACCAGTCAGCTGGAGTAATCATGCTGTGATGTGTTTGCATCCTAGGGTCCTATCGGCCAGTCCGGATACCCAGGATCAGCAGGACTGCCCGGTCTCCCGGTAGGTCTCATGTGAGAAGCTTCTGTGAAATGATCGCGGTTACCGGGTTACAGTCTGGGACGGACCGGGGCAGCAGCATGTTCTCTACACAATTAGCACCTGCTTCGTGTATTACCTGCCCTGGCTCTGTTAGAAAATATCCTTCCTGCGGGAACCATCTGAATCCAGAAGGTCCCAGGTTCAAACCCTAACTTTTATTGAGTTAGCTCATCACAATCTCAATGCCACTGCTCCAAATCACTGTCCAGTGTCCCTGCTCCAAATCACTGTCCAGTGTCCCTGCTCCAGGTCACTGTCCAGTGTCCCTGCTCCAAATCACTGTCCAGTGTCCCTGCTGCACGTCACTGTCCAGTGTCCCTGCTCTAGGTCATTGTCCAGTGTCCCTGCTCCACATCACTGTCCAGTGTCCCTGCTCCATGTCATTGTCCAGTGTCCCTGCTCCAGGCCACTGTCCAGTGTCCCTGCTCCACATCACTATCCAGTGTCCCTGCTCCACGTCACTGTCCAGTGTGCCTGCTCCACATCACTGTCCAGTGTCCCTGCTCCACATCACTGTCCAGTGTCCGTGCTCCACGTCACTGTCCAGTGTCCCTGCTCCACATCACTGTCCAGTGTCCCTGCTCCAGGTCATTGTCCAGTGTCCCTGCTCCACATCACTGTCCAGTGTCCCTGCTCCACATCACTGTCCAGTGTCCCTGCTCCACGTCACTGTCCAGTGTCCCTGCTCCAGGTCATTGTCCAGTGTCCCTGCTCCACGTCACTGTCCAGTGTCCCTGCTCCACATCACTGTCCAGTGTCCCTGCTCTAGGTCATTGTCCAGTGTCCCTGCTCCACATCACTGTCCAGTGTCCCTGCTGCAGGTCACTGTCCAGTGTCCCTGCTCTAGGTAATTGTCCAGTGTCCCTTCTCCAGGTCATTGTCCAGTGTCCCTGCTCCACATCACTGTCCAGTGTCCCTGCTCCAGGTCACTGTCCAGTGTCCCTTCTCCAGGTCACTGTCCAGTGTCCCTGCTCCACATCACCGTCCAGTGTCCCTGCTCCACGTCACCGTCCAGTGTCCCTGCTCCACGTCACCGTCCAGTGTCCCTGCTCCACGTCATTGTCCAGTGTCCCTGCTCCACGTCATTGTCCAGTGTCCCTGCTCCACGTCACTGTCCAGTGTCCCTTCTCCAGGTCACTGTCCAGTGTCCCTGCTCCACGTCACTGTCCAGTGTCCCTGCTCCAGGTCATTGTCCAGTGTCCCTGCTCCACATCACTGTCCTGTGTCCCTGCTCCAGGTCATTGTCCAGTGTCCCTGCTCCACATCACTGTCCAGTGCCTCTGCTCCACATCACTGTCCAGTGCCTCTGCTCCATGTCACCGTCCAGTGTCCCTGCTCCAAGTCACTGCCCAGTGCCACTGCTCCACGTCACTGTCCAGTGTCCCTGCTCCACGTCACCGTCCAGTGTCCCTGCTCCAAGTCACTGTCCAGTGTCCCTGCTCCACATCACTGTCCAGTGCCTCTGCTCCAGGTCACTGTCCAGTGCCCCAGCTCCTCCTCACTATCCAGTGCCACTGCTCCATGTCACTGTCCAGTGTCCCTGCTCCACATCACTGTCCAGTGCCTCTGCTCCAGGTCACTGTCCAGTGCCCCAGCTCCTCCTCACTATCCAGTGCCACTGCTCCATGTCACTGTCCAGTGTCCCTGCTCCTCCTCACTGTCCAGTGCCACAGCTCCACGTCACTGTCCAGTGCCCCTGCTCCTCCTCACTGTCCAGTGTCCCTGCTCCTCCTCTCTGTCCAGTGTCCCTGTTCCACGTCAATGTCCAGTGCCCCTGCTCCTCCTCACTGTCCAGTGTCCCTGCTCCACATTACTGTCCAGTGTCCCTGCTCCTCCTCACTGTCCAGTGCCCCAGCTCCTCCTCACTATCCAGTGCCACAGCTCCACGTCACTGTCCAGTGTCCCTGCTCTAGGTCACTGTCCAGTGTCCCTGCTCCTCATCACTGTCCAGTGCCAATGCTCCTCATCACTGTCCAGTGCCAATGCTCCTCGTCACTGTCCAGTGCCACTGCTCCACATCACTGTCCAGTGCCCTTGCTCCTCATCACTGTCCAGTGCCCCTGCTCCTCGTCACTGTCCAGCATCCCTGCTTCACGTCACTGTCCAGTGTCACTGCTCCTCGTCACCGTACAGTGCCCTGCTCTTCATCAATGTCCAGTGCCCCTGCTCCTCATCACCGTCCAGTGCCCCTGCTCCTCGTCACTGTCCAGCGTCCCTGCTTCACGTCACTGTCCAGTGTCACTGCTCCTGGTCACCGTACAGTGCCCTGCTCTTCGTCAATGTCCAGTGTCTCTGCTCCCTGTCACTGTCCAGTGCCCCTGCACGCCGTCACTGTACAGAGTCGCAGCTCCTCATCAATGTCCAATGTCCCTGCTCTGGGTCACTATCCCATGCCCTGCTCCTCATCACTGTCCAGTGCCTCTGTTCCTTATCACTGTCCAGTCCCTCTGTTCCTTATCACTGTCCAGTCCCTCTGCTCCTTGCTGGAGAATGTCGGTGTGAGCGTCACGGGAAAATAGAAATAGGCGTGGCCTGTGATGCCCCCATGCTTCAAGAGCTTGCCAACACCGCTGTCTCTCAGTCACACACAAACAACAGGGTATTGGGTGAGACATTGGAGGCAGTGGACATTCATGAAACCATCAGCCTCCAGGAGAGGAGGGTTTCCATTTCACAAGGCTCTGTGCGTTTAAGTGGTGCCTTGAGTTTGTTTTGCACTCAGACTTTGTTTGAACCAAAGTATTGATTGGCCACTCTTCATACTTGATTCAGACTGAGCCACGTCCCATCGGGCAGAGTTAGCAAATACAGCTCTACATTGGGCACAAGTTGGCACTAAATTGAATAAGAGTGACCTGACGATGGAATGGTATAACGAATAGTGATAGGTCAGAGCTGCAGTTGGCCGCTGATGTACAACTGGGGCTGACTTACATTTATAGCAAAGTGCAGAGGGAGCTTTACTCTGTATCTAACCCACACTGTACCTGCCCTGGGACTGTTTGATGGGTCAGTGTAGAGGGAGCTTTACTCTGTATCTAACCCACACTGTACCTGCCCTGGGACTGTTTGATGGGTCAGTGTAGAGGGAGCTTTACTCTGTATCTAATCCTTTTTTTTTTAACCTGTTTATTTTTCTTTTTTTAGGTGGCCTTTATACCTTAAGCCCTATTATTTTGTCAAGGGGGGGCCTTTATTCCCAGGCCCCCTTTATACACATATTAAATAAATAACTTTATTTTAAAACAGATAAATAAAACAGATCTCAAATTAAAATGCAATTCTCTGCATCTACGATGCACTCCAGCCCCTGCAGTGCCCACCGATCGTGAAATGCCTCAAGCAAACTGTTGGATACCACGTGCTCCCTCTCCAGGGACACCCTGGTGCGAGCATAATTTTGGAAGAGGGGCAGGCAATCTGGGCAGATGGACCCCCTAATGGTCTGCTGCCTCAATCTGTGACTAGCCACCTTGGCCAGGCCCGGGAGCAGGCCAACGAGGAGATCCTCCTCCCAGCCCACGCCCCTCCGCACCGGGTGCCCAAAGATCAGGAGCGTGGAGCTGAAGTGCAGCCAAAACCTGAGAGCAGCCCCCTCAACTACTGAAAGAGGGACTGCAATCTCGCGCATTCCACATACACATGGTATACGGACTCATCCAGGCCGCAGAAATTACCGGTAGCCTGGGAGTCCGGGAGTCCATGACCCTGCTTAAGGGTGTATTGCATGGGACTGCCCTGTGCAGCACCCTCCACCCCAGGTCCCCCATGTAAAGGGGGAGGACTGCCGCATAGAGAGACCTCCACTGGGGATTCCCCTCGCCGCCAGATGGCAACACGGACCGTCACGGCGTGTCTGGGCAGCAGACGAGGGCGAGGAAGTGGAGAGTGTGCAGGAGCAGCCCGTACAGGAAACCCCTCCACACAGTGGGGAATGGCATCAAGGGCATTTCCGCGAGGCTGCTCGGGTTGTGTGGGACAAGCTCCCGAAGAGAGTTTTGGGGCCTGAGTCCGATGGGCAGTTCCAGCCGAGCGGGGGTCAGCTCAGCCAGTGAGGCGCGTCCCGGAGGCTTCAGCTACTCCTCCATTTGTTGGTCCGTCCCCAGATCCGGCTGCCCGGACAGCCAGAACCCTCTCCTGTGCCGGCGGGGGAGCACCCAGACTGGACGCAACCATTTCTTTTTTTCTTCTTTTGTTTTTCTAAGCTGGCCTTTATACCCCAGGCCCCTTTTATATTTTTCATGTCGAGGGGGCCTTTATTCCTCAGGCCCCCTTTATATACATATTTACAAAAATAACTTTATTAAAAACAGATAAATAAGCCTCACAGCTCCAGGGACCCGGGTTCGAATCTGGGTACTGCCTGTGTGGAGTTTGCAAGTATTGATTGGCCACTCTTCCTGTGTCTGCGTGGGTTTTCTCCGGGTGCTCCGGTTTCCTCCCACAAGCCAAAAGACTTGCAGGTTGATAGGTAAATTGGCCATTATAAATTGTCACTAGTATAGGTAGGTGGTAGGGAAATATAGGAACAGGTGGGGATGTTTGGTAGGAATATGGGATTAGTGTAGGATTAGTATAAATGGGTGGCTGATGGTCGGCACAGACTCGGTGGGCCGAAGGGCCTGTTTCAGTGCTGTATCTCTAATCTAATCTAATCTAATCTAAAAAAAACTCAAATTAAAATGCCATTCTCGGCCTCGATGATGCACTCCAGTCCCTGCCGTGCCCACCAGTCGCGGAAGGCCTCGAGCGTACCGGCAGACACCGCATGCTCCCTCTCCAGGGACACTCGGGCGCGAACATAACCACAGAAGAGGGGCAGGCAATCGGAGAGGACGGACCCCCCGATGGCCCGCAGCCTGGACCTGTGAATTGCCAACTTGGCCAGGCCCAGGAGCAGACCAACGAGGAGATCCCCCTCCCGGCCCATGCCCCTCCGCACCGGGTGTCCAAAGATCAGGAGCGTGGGACTGAATTGCAGCCAGAACTTGAGGAGCAGCCCCTTCAAATACTTGAACAGGGGCTGCAACCCCGCACACTCCATATATACATGGAACACGGACTCGTCCAGGCTGCAGAAAGTACAGGCGGCCTGGGAGTCCGTGAACCTACTTAAAAGCCTATTGCACGGGACTGCCCTGTGCAACACCCTCCACCCCAGGTCCCCGATGTAAAGGGGGAGGACTCCCGCACAGAGAGACCTCCATCGGGGTTTCCCCTCGCCGCCAGATGGTAACGCGGACCGCCAGGGCGTGTCCAGCCGGCTGACGAGGGTGGAGAAGTGGAAAGTGTGCAGGAACAGCCCGTACAGGAAACCCCTCCGCGCCAATTGAAATGGCACAGAGGGCATTTCCAAGAGGCGGCTCGGGTTGTGCGGGACCGGCTCCCGAGGAGGGTTTCAGGGCCTGGGTCCGATGAGCAGTTCCAGCCGAGCGGGGATCAGCTCGGCCGGGAGCGCTCTGCGCTCCCGAGCCCACTTGCCACCCGCAGTGAGGGGCGTCTCGGGGGCTTCAGCTACTCCTCTGCCCACCGGTCCATCCCCGGAGTCGGTCGCCCGGACAGCTGAGACACTCTCCTCCGCCGGCGCGGGAGCGCCCTGACTGGAGGGGACCAGACTCGGAATAGATCCCGGTAAAAGACAGGCAACTCCCTCAGAGAGGCGCGGCTAACGGTCTCCGCCGGGAGCTGCGTGTCGTCTTGAAGGCAGTGACACTGGTGGAAAAAATACGTCGCCAGCGCACACCATCTGGGAGGACGTTTGACGTACAGGTATCTCTGCAGGGTCCGAAGGCGGAGAGTCGCAGCCTGGTGCACACCAGACTAGAACCGCGGCCTACCCCCTGTGTTTCTTCTTGACCCAGAAGAAATTGATGGCTTCTTATGGATCTTGATGGCTGTTATGACAAGGTGAGAAGGGGTCTAGGGGTTCCCTCTCAGCCTTTGCCTGATTTAACCATAACAGGGTTTAATTTTAAAAACCATGTTTGTACTCCCCCTTAGTGAACCCTTGTTCACTGTTCCAATTGTAAGGCAAAAAATCAAACAGGTTTCCTTAGATTTAAACAAGTAATGTAGACGTTTATTAATCTTAAACTCTAATCCAGTTAACAAACTATGAATATGCGACGCGACCACACTAGCATGCATACGCGATAAACATACACGCAGATAGAGACAGAAAAAGTAGAAGAGAAGAAAGGGGAAAAGTTTGAAACAATATCTGGTCGTTACAGTCCTTTAATTTCAATGTGGAGTCTTTGGTTTCCGGTAAATCTTGCAATTCGTTGGGGCCCAGTTCACACTTCAACTTGTTTCGATGTCGGAGTCTTTTCTGTCTTGAGGCTTATGTGTCTTCTGTGGGTCGGGAGGGTTCGGTGGCTTGGGAGAAAATGAGAGAGAGAGAGAGAGCTTCCTTGTTCCAGCTTCAAATGCACACTGACTTCTAAATTCCAACTGTCCTGTGGCTAGTTCAAAAAACCTGGACCAGCCACTTAGTGATGTGACCATCCTGGTTCTGTGGACTGTATCATCTTAGCAGTCTCTGGAGTGCGCTTCCTTACACCTTCAATATCTGGTGATCAAAATCCATTTGGGTTAATTGGAGCAGGGAATAGTCCTTTGTCTCCACAAGCAGCGTCTCTTAGTATGTAAATGTCCTTCCAGCCCAGTGTCTGGTGATCTTCAAACAAGTCATTTCTTTACTCCAGCAGCAGTTTGAAATCAATGTTCATATAACAAAATTAATATGCCTCATTCTTGGCAGGTGGAGGTCTGCATGGCAATGGCAAATGCAGGGGGCGAGACCAAAGTGACCAACCGGTACCACAGTATCGAGGCACCAGTTGGTTTATGACCAGCGCTCAGCAGCTGTAGGAAAGCACTCGGAGCAGTCCTGTCCAGTGCCCCAGCCGAGAGGCGACTTTCATCTGCAACTCCTGCCAGTTTGCCGGCCAGGCGTCTTCAACGGGGCTCAGGCTCTGGAAGACACTCCCAGATAGAGAAGTGCGTGGTGCTCCACGCAAAAGGTGTTAATTCCTCCAGCTGGGAGTCCACCCGCCACTGACCCACCAGGAGCCCGAAACATTTATCCCACTTGATCCTCATGAAGGATGTTAGCGGGAATGAATCTAGAAGAATCACTCGACACTCAGGTCTGCTCCAATGTCAAACAGTTTATTTAAGTTACGCCAGCGGGGAGCAGGTCACTGGTCTGTCCAGATGCCTCTCCACTGAACAAAGGAAAATCCACAACAGATAAACAGTTACTCAGCCCATCCCGGCTGGACATAATCCAATCATAACGGTTATTGATTACATACATTATATTCATTACCAATAAAATTATTAATTATGCATCATGTGGTTGTGGGGATAGCTCATGGTATGCCCCTGACCATCTCAGCTTGTTTACAAAACCCCCCTTATCAACTATCCTTGAGTCTTCACAATGAATCCTTCTACCTCTATCAGGCCTGCATTCCTAGTTGCTTTGTGCAGTCCGCAATTAGACAGAGCAGCTGTCTTTTGAGGGGCCCTCCTTGGTCAGGCTAATTGCCTGTGCTAAGCAGTACCATTCTCAAGGCTGCAAGCTAACTAACTTGTCCCACAATGCCTTGGGTAAATATCCCATTTTGTAACAATATGTGGCTACACTTTCATCTTATATATATATATGTGTATTTATTTAGCTGCATCGGCCACAATTTTTCCCTCTACAATCCCCCCTTTCGGTAAAGGACTACCCCTAGTCCTGTTAACCGACATACCTACTTTATTATCCCCGTTTTACCCCTGTCCGGTATTCCCTGCCTCTATGTACTGGCCAGTCACGTGATTTCAGGAATCCCGGTCACTTAAATCAAATCAATATGACCCAAATTATCGTGTCCCTTTGAGGTTAACCTCCTGTGTTGTTCCTTTACCAAAGCCTTTGCTTTCATTCGCATAGTATATTGTCCGCATGATCTGTATTCCCTAGGTGAGAGCCAGTACCAATTGCACTCCCACCAACACGTGTGATATTATCCTGATCCAAGGGTGAATATTGATGTTCATCCCCCAATACCAAACTCTTCCCCGCCAGCTTGTACTTTGAAGTTCCTGTTCAGTATTTTCCTTGAGAACCTTTAACTTTCTTTTTAACTGATGGTAAAGCTTCACTGAGTGACCTACTTTGTCCCGTAATCCGCTCAATTTCTCATCTACGTGTGGGATTGGGGCTTGCTCTGACTCTTTATAATGCTGGAGGTGATCGTGGAGCTGATCAGTTGCATTAATGGTTTCCAGCCCCCGCTGTTGGATATAAACTATCCAGGCTAGTCCTATAGTGACTGGTTGTTGAGGGGTAAAACAGAAGTCTGGGTATGGTATGGGACAGCGTCAACTTCCATAGCAGTATGATGTTTCGATGGTGGAAACGCAGGACTTTCCATTTCCCTGGTACCCCGACCTTGCAAAATCTCTGTCAGATAATATCGGAGGGAGGTATTGCCCTGTCGATCCAATCTGGTACCTCCCCCGTTTGGAGCTGATCGAGGTTGTGTTTCATTTGTTCCACCATCCACAGCCCATAAGTGTGGCACAATTGTCCCTGCCGGGTACAGCATCCAAAGTGATTAATAGTCTTGGCATGGGCCTCCAGCACTGCTATTCCATCTAATTGTATTTCCATTGTTCTCTGCCCCAGACCTGTTTGATTGGGCCCCCTCAGCTTGAATTATGAGCTCCCTTATAACCCTCCAGAGTCGTTCCACATTCTCGTTTACCGCTTGTGTATGTAAAGAATTGATTAAAGAAGTCCCAATATTGATCCCTGTTACTTCATCATTTAATATTTTTTTCCTCTTGTATCTATGAAATGGGTTACGCCCCCTTATCCTTGTGGCCCCTGTGGCGTCAGCAGCTTGTCGCACTATTACAGTGGCTAACATACTATACATATTCTTAGCCTGTTCTGAACAATACTCCGGCATCCGGATACCTGAGACATTGATCAACACAGGCACAATTTCATGTTTTACATTATCACACAACGCTTCCCCTGGGCTCGATGTACCCACACACATCCATGTTCCTTTCAAATTTCCTTATCATCTGTTGCCCAATGGGAGAGGCACAAACAATTCCAAAGACACAGCTCTCAGTTACCCCTTCCCCTTTCTGTCTGGTCACGCAGTTAGCACGGTCATCTGTGGAACACCGTACACATACTGCATCTTTGCCCGGATTCACCGTAAACCATGCATTCAAGTAGGTTTACTCGCCGTTATACACTTCCCATCCAACATGTTGTGCAATGCCCCATAGTTCATATAGTCCAAATTAATACTCCTTTCATTAATCTGTTGTGCATCCATTACCGGGTCTTTGTTCTTCCTCTCCGGATATTAGCATCAGGCCCCACAGCCACTGCAGTCCAGTTCCTTCCCATTTTCCACTAGTGGTTATATCTGTAATTTAAACACACTGCCCTGGTGGTCACCAGGTGTTAGTACTTGTCCATGTTATGAGTATTCCCTGATGAGGGATACATGTCTACCTGTGGGGACCGAACATGTCCTGGGGAATCCAGGAGTTAATTTATATTCTTATCATCTCTACTCTTTTGAAATTATCTATATGGTCCCATCACGCTCGGGCTTCGTTCCCCACAATCCTTGCCCAGTTAGTAGCCCATCTAATAATAATCCAAATGCCCATCAATAATACCATTATTCCCAGTCCCCCGAGTAGTCCATTCTCAAGTGTATTCTTCCATTCCCGGTATCTCTTTGTGTACCAGGTGGTGTTTATTTCGGAGTCTATCATTTGCTGTTGTCTTTATATACCTTCATTTGGGACCTTTGTTTCCATCGGCCCTTCCCTTTACCATTACTTTGTCACCCACAACAGGCACCTTTGTCAGTTCCTCTTTCATGTTTCTATAGAACCTCCTGCCTCACCTTGTGCAATTGTCTGCACAACTCCTTCAAAAATCTTTTAACCATTTCTCTTGCGGGTCCTATTTCCTCACTACCTGCTATGACATCCCCTGGCAACCTCATTGCCCTTCCTGTCGTTATTAAGGTGTTTAATTTATCCTGATTATTATAAAGTCATTTTCTCTATGTGAGTTGTCTCACTGCACTGGCTGCATTAAACATTTCATGCCATGCTGTTTCTCAAGTCAGTAAACATGTTTGAGACCCGTTCGTCAGGTGATCTTATCAAAAGATCAAAAATGGCCAGACTTTCAAATGTAGCTCTCTTAAAAACTCATATCTCCAAGAGAAAACTATCAATTGCCAGTCTTATCTACACTTTCCTGACTTTCACTGGAAAATTCTAGACTTCTTGGAAATTTCACACTTCATTAATTTAACTGTTTGAATTCTAATTTCACCATTTGTTTATCCCCAGAATTCCTTTATTAGCTCTTGCATCCGCCAGATCTAATTGCCAATTCCTATTAATTATAATTCTATTTCATTGTGAGCCCTGGAGAACCTTTACAATCAATATTCATAATTCCTTAAAACAGAAATCAAACATTTCCATTTGATTACTATATATTGTTTGTTTTTTTTTACCTTAGATGACATTTTAATTCCTTAAATAACTTGCCAGATTAAACCTGGATTTTTGACATCTCAGATGATTCCAAATTCAAATAATAGTAAATTTCCCTTTGAATGCTTTAAATCACCACTCATATCAATTTAATTTTGTTTATCGATTCCAATTTCTTATGCCCAGACTTGGTGATATTGCATTTTTTTTTACTAAAGACAGAAGTGCTTGCAACTATTTCTCCTTCTCAAGCACTTTGTCTCATTGATAAAGATAGCTGCAGCAAGGTTAATTTCTTTGCTTGTCTCCAAGGGGGCGGAGCAAAGCATTCTCAACTGTGTCGCTTCAGGTAACCTTTTTATTTCCTTTTCGAAAAGAACTAAACTCCACTTTCAACGTTTTTTTGGTATCCTTAGGATTTTCAAACAACAAAATCTTTAGTAACATTATCAACTTCAAAGGAAACCATCTCCATCAGGAAAGACAGCATTTTAGATTGAACTCCAATTGTTTCCAAACTTTTAGCATCTTTTGTAAGAGATTTCTAGTCCAAGGATTTTATACGGCCGAGATGATTCCAAATTCCGGTTCACGTCAATAAACATTTAAAAGTTTTCCTCAACTTAACAGGTTACTTTGTGTAGTCCGCAATTAGACAGAGCAGCTGTCTTATGCACTGATATGGGGGGCCCTCCTTGGTCAGGCTAATTGCCTGTGCTAAGCAGTTCCATGCTCAAGGCTGCAAGCTAACTAACTTGTCCCACAATGCCTTGGGTAAATATCCCATTTTGTAACAATATGTGGCTACACTTTCATCTTATATATATGTGTGTATTTATTTAGCTGCATCGGCCACAATTTTTCCCTCTACAAAGGACGCAGCAGAAAAGATCTGTTGGCACTCGCGCATCCTCCGCCTGTCAGTGGCATCTGTGACGGTGAGGAACACGTCATCGGCGTAAGACTAGAGGATGATCCGCATGCCCAGCCCATGCAGAGCCAAACCCACCAACCTCCTGTGAAGCAGGCACAAGAATGGGCTCCACACAGATGTTATATAATTGGCCGGACATAGGGCATCCCTGACGAACTCCTCTCCCAAAGCGAAGAGGCTCTGTCAAGGACCCGTGAACTTTGACCAAACACTCTGTGGCAGCATACAAGTCGGACCCAGGCCACACAATGCAGCCCGGGTCCAAATGCGTACAAAGCCTCGAAAAGATACTCATGATCCACCCTGTCGAGCACCTTCGCCTGATCGGGGGAAAGAAAGGCGACCGACAGACCAGTCCTCTGGGAAAGATGGAACAGGTCCCAGACCAAGTGATAAAAGCAAAATACTGCGGATGCTGGAAATCTGAAATAAAAACAAGAAATGCTGGAACCACTCAGCAGGTCTGGCAGCATCTGTGGAAAGAGAAGCAGAGTTAACGTTTCGGGTCAGTGACCCTTCTTCGAAGAAGGGTCACTGACCCGAAACGTTAACTCTGCTTCTCTTTTCACAGATGCTGCCAGACCAAGTGATGTTGTCCTGGATGGACTGGCCCTGGACCGTGTAGGACTGGTCAGGGTGGATCCTGTGGGCCAGCATGGAGCCCAATTGGGTAGTCATAGCCTGGGCTAAAATCTTATAATCTGTGCTGAGCAGGGAGACCGGACTTTAGTTCTTAAGCAAGTGGAGGATGCCCCTCTTTGGCAGCATGACAGTGACTGCCCTGCGTCATGAGAGGGGCATCTACCCGGTTGCCAGGCTTTCCCTCAGGACCTGCATGTAATCGCACCACCCTCATCCCCCAGGACGTCCCAGAACACCTTGAGGAACTCCGTGGTCAGCCCATCCAGCCCCGTGAATTTGCTCTCGAGAGCTGGTAGAGGGCGCCGGTCAGCTCCGCCAACATGAACAGAGCCTCCAATCCTTTGACACCCTCCCAGCTGACCATCAGCAGGTCCTCCCACAAAACTCTGCGCGCATCCTCGCTGGACGGATCCAGAGAGAACAACGCACAGTAATAGGTACAGACCAAAGGGTCCTTTCCCTCTGGATCTGTGACAGAGGATCGGTCATCAGCCAGCAGCTCAACGAGCTGCTTACGGACCTCCCACCATTTTTCCAGTGTGTAAAAGAAGGGTGAGGTTCGGTCCAAATCTTCCAGGATCTGGATCTGCGACCTCACATAGATATCGCCTCGGGATCCTCAAGCTGCAGGTCCCTCAGCGCCCCTTCTTCTCTTTGTACACCTGCCACAGAGCCGGGTCCGTGACGGCATGACCGAGGCGGGACTCCAAGTCGAGCACCTCCCTCTCTAGGAACCCTATCTCATCTTCCCGCCTCTTGGTTGACCCCTTCGTGTACTCCTGACAGAAGACACAGATGTGAGTCTTGCCCACAGCCCACCATCGCCTCAAAGAAGGGAAGCCCCCTGCTGCCTTCTCCAGTCGGCCCAGAATCGACGGTATGAGTCCTGGAGTCACTCGTCCTCCAGCAGCCTGTTGTTAAAGTGCCAGTGCGTAGACCCCGCCCGTGTGCAGAGTGGAGTGAGCTTCGCCCACACCAGGTGGTGGTCCGAGCACAGCACCAGCCACATGGAGGCGGCCGAGATGCAGGAGACATAAGCCTGCGAAATGTAGAGGCAGTCAATTCGGGACCGTGACCTCCATGTGAAGGCTCTGGAGTCAGGTTGGAGACTCTGCCAGACTTCCACCAAGTCGAGGGAGCTGATCAGTTCCCTCAACTTCTCTACCAATGCTTCGCCGCGCTGGGGACCAGAGCGATTCCTCACCTCAAGGGTACAGGTAACAACCCCCCCCCACTCAAGGATGAAGCACTCACCGCGATCGATGGAGCTCAAGAGAGCAGAAACTTCTTTAAAGAAGCGCGCTTGCAACGTGCTGGGCCTGGGCGCGTACACATTCACAAACTGAAGCGGCATACCACCCAGGCAAATGGCGAGGTGGAGCAAGCAGCCCGGCACAAGCTTCTTGACCCCCAAGATCTCCGGCTGAAAAGTGGGACCAACAAGATAGCCACCCGACAAGAAATAGGGGTGAGGTGACTCATGTAGACCCCACCCTGCCATTTCAGGAGCCAGGTGACTTTGTCTCCTGGAACGGTGTGGGTTTCCTACAGAAAGCTCACCACATAGTTCCCTTCCCTGAGGACTGAGAGATTGTGAAATCTGCGGCAAGACCCCCTGCTGCCGTTGATGTTGAGGCTGACTATGGTTATCTTCATGTCAAATGTACACTGAAATCCGTCACCAGCACCTCGCCTTCCACTCCCCCAGCAATCCTTTGAGGAACGTTTTAAACCGATGCCTCTCAACCTGTTTTACGCCTGCACCCTTCCCTGCCTTCTTGAGGGTGGCATGGACGGTCTGGATGATCAGTGCTAGACTTGTCCACTGGCCAAGGGACAGCTGACCATTATTGCGGCAACCCCTGCAGGCTGCAAGGAAGTCCTGGAGTTCCGCGGTAGTGATGAGAGGAGACTCGGTAGGAGGCACGAGGGAGTCCACCACCTCACTGGCGATGGATTCAAGATCATCCTCTATGCCCAACACCAAGTCCCCATCCTCCTCCGGGTAGTCACCGCCAGCGGCCGACATACCCACTACACGCTGTGGGCTGGGTGTCCTGGCCACTCCAGTTGGTCCTGCTTCCATCACGATCCCACCCCCAGGATCAAAGGCGGAGGAGTCCTCTCTGGGTCTTGAATGGAACTGGAGCCCATGGGTGCCAGTGGTTCAGGAAGCCCCCCTCCCCACCCCCAACCTCGTCTCCAGGCCAATGAGTGGCTCAGGGGAGATGGTCGTTCCCGACTCCAGAAATCCAGACAGAGCCAGGATCGGAGGCCGAGAGAGAAGGTCATCTTCTGCCCCTCCAGTGCCCACAGGCCCAGCAGATGGAGAACTATGCAAATTGGCCTCAGGGTCGGTTATATCCTGGGCGGCAGCATCAGGTTGTTGGGAGGGTTGACCCTCACATGTCTCACTCCCACCCAGGACACCGACCCATCGGCCAAAGAAGTGATTTCTCCCATGGGGTCTAAAGGCTCCCCCACCACATTCGGGCCTTCTCCCCCTCATCCGGAGTTCTCAAAGCTATTGGGGCATCTCTCCCCCCCTTCATCCTGAGGGACAGAGGTTTCCCACCCAGGGCTCGAGGCCCTAATGGTGCTGGTAGTGGGGGGAGCCCGAGGACCCATGCCAAGAGATGGGCCCTGCAACTCAAGGCCCTCTTCAGAGGAGGGGCGCCTCCTCCTCTTATTCCGGGAGGGGTGCGGAGGCTGAGAGACCTCCATTTCAATCGAGGCCTTTGATTCTACCCCTGCACTCCCCTGCTCAGATTCCTCGGGCCTGTGCTCAGCTGTGGGGCAGGTGGGCTCCCCTGGATTGGGCCGAGGGCTAAGCTCATGCTCAGGTTGTTGTGTTGTATGCAGGGGGCGGGCCTTTGGGTGTCTTGACTTGCGCTGTGCCTTCCTTCCACCTGGATGAGTCTCCCCCTCCCCACCAGAGGCGGTGAAAACCATGGCCTCCGGAATGGCCTGAGCGGTGTCTGATGCAGGTTTAAGGGGAGGTCAGCGGTATCACCCTGGGCCGCCTAGGTGGAGTTGGCAGCCCGGACGTTGGGGCAGCTCTTACGAACATGCCTCACCCCCTTGCAGGCATGGCAGCATGCTCCATCTGAGGTCCAGAAGACACAGTAGGTCGTCCCCTGGCACTCGACATTAAATTTGCCCTCCGTGACCTCCCCCCCCCCCCCCCCCCCGCAGCAGCTGCATAAAGAGCTGGCGGTGGGCGGAAGGAGTACATATGCCAGAGGGCTGTTCTGCCGAAGACCGAGCAAGATTGGAGTGAGCCCTGTCTTTACCTCCGCCAGATGGTGTAGGTGCTGGAGGAGGAGCTCACCAGGAATGAAGGGCGGGACATTTGACAAAGTGACCCGCTGCGCAGGGGCCTCCAGGGGGTCCACTTGCAGAAAGGTCCCGCCCACAGTGAGCCCGTTGCTCAGGGCCAGGGACAACCGCCCGCTCGGTCTTCAGGAAAAAGACTGCCTTCCCATTCATTTTAGAGGCAGCAACAATGAGGCCGACAACCTCAGCCATTGCTTTTACACATGTCTCTATTGACATGTTGGGGTGGATGTAGCTCTTGACCCCATGCTTAGATGTATTCAGCGCAAACGGTGACAGGGCAACAGGTGCAGCTGCAGCAGCCGCTGTAAGAAGGCCCCGCCACCATGGGGGTCGAAGAACTACGCCCACCCCTCAGGAAAAAAAGCAAATAACAGTTTTGTTTTAGACTTTAAGCGATATGATGGGGTGGGTGGGAGTAGAGCAGGATAGGGGTGGAAAGGAAAAGAAGAGGACAGGTGGCCCAGTGGTGGAAGGGAGAGAAAGGCTGTGAGGATGTTGCTGTATGATTGGTGGTCGGAGCACCTTCCTGCAGAGTCCAAAATCCAGACTTCCAGTCAGGGGAGGGTTCTTCTCCCAGGTCGGCCGGAACTGCCCGGTTCTCTCCTTTTCCTTCTGTTGTATAAAAACTTACTTCAGCCGGGCGGCTCCAGCTGTCCCGAACCACGCAGTTGGAGGTGGGGAGGGAGATCTCTTTGTGCAGGATAGAAGAAAAACACAAGAGCAAATACAGGAGCTCCCTATAGAATTTGGCAGCCCCACCCCTGGATCTTCCGGTACCTCCTCCCTCCCCCAACAGTTCAAACTAAAAAACAGTTCTCTGGTGCTCCAACAAACACTTGTAGGTCTTCTTTGTTCTCACAAAATAGAAACAGTTCCACAGTTGATGTTGTAAATCTGTCAGCTCTCTGATCTCTCCTGTCCAGTTGCAGCTCCCACCAGCCTGCACGGGTGCTGCTGTTTCACCTAATTGCACACAGGAAGTACTCCAAACTCTCCAGCCAATCCCATGCTGCACCTGCCCTGGGAGTGTTTGATGGGGACAGTGTAGAGGGAGCTTTACTCTGTATCTAACCCCGTGCTGTACCTGTCCTGGGAGTGTTTGATGTTGATATTTGATAGCTAAAATCATGAGCAGAAATACTCTCTACCCTGATCTAAATGTGATGATCACAAGAGGTGAATTGAGTGAGTGTGGCGTGGTCAAGAAAATTGCTGGGAATTTCCTCAGGACTGTTTCCGCTGTGCTGGTGGTCCTTTGCTGGAAGTGTGGCAGGAATTCCAAGCGCATGCTTAACTGGGGCTTCCACTGAAAAACCAAATTAGGAAAAGCTCCGAGGACTTTTGCAACCAATAACTTCTGCTGTGATTGGCTGTTGTGAAGTGCACATGGATGGTGCAGGTTTTCACCATCCTCCCTGCACCGCTTCCACAGAGAATTGGCATCTGACTGACATTCTCTTCCCCTCCAGGGAGAGTGCTGCAATGAAACTGGGTCACTGATCCTGCCACTGGGCAGACCAGGGCTTTCCAAAGATCCACCTTGTCGGATCACCTTGTAGATTTATTTTACTGACCGTCCGTATCACCAGCAGCACGCTCCTGGCTTAGTTCTACCGGGACTGCAGTGGAGTGACTGGAGATTTGGCCTAGAGCTGACATGTTAAGTCCGAGCCTCCACTGCTTATTTTTGGGGGCGGAGGAGGAGGCACCTGTTTGGAATGGACCATCTGATGTGCCCTTGCTGCTGGGTTGGGGAAGAAGGAATTCCACATCTCTAACCTGACAAGCACTCGCCAAGGTGTACAGGCCCTCTACGTGGAGAAGGTGGGGCCCACCAGGGGGATCCAGGCCACTGTGTGACAAGATGACTGTCCCCACCCCGATCTGCAGGAACCACTGTCAGAAGACCTTGCTGCTGCCCACTGCTGCATTACACACCCGCACCCCTTCTACTAACACCCTCTCCCTTCTCCGTCGTCCCACCTCTCTTTCAGCTCTTAAAATGCTCCTTCAAACCTACTTCTTTCACCAAGCTTTTCGTGATCTTTCCTAATATCTCCTTTGCCTCAGTTCAATTCTTATGTGATAATGCTCCTGTAAAGCATCCTGGGACATTTTACTACATTAAAGGCACTGTGTAAATGCAAGTTGTTGTTGTTGTTGTTGGGGATAAATGGGAATTAATGGGCACAGGAGTTCAAGCTGTATATTTATATAATGCCCCATGGTGCTGACCTATATGACGCAGGAGGACGAGAAACTGAGATGCCCTCTGTACCTATAACCCTCCCTGCTTTGTTGTTACATCTCTGCTTCTCCAAGTTCTATTGGGGTGATCCCAGCCTTATGATTGGAGAATGGGATGTAAGTGATGTAGCACTGGAATCCTAAAATGTTTTATGACAGATGGTCTTAAGTGACGGCTGCTGGAAAATTACTGAAAAGTAGTCAGGTCGGAACAAAATTGGAAGCACGTCATGCATGGGTGAAATGTGTCACTGATTGGCTGAGGGTGGATGATGTCATAGCATTGGATGCCGCATGGAGTCGGGCTGAGGGGCGCGGTTTATAACGAACTGCCTTAATGGGGAAAGTCAGAACAGGAGCAAAGACCAAAGGCATGAATAGTTTCAACACATGATCACCTGTTCTGTACAGGTTTGGGAAATGTCCATCTTTTGTACTTAACTGTCTTGTTACTGTCGGTAACTAGTTGTTCTATAATCATTAAAATTACTGATGCTAATGTGTTGGTTGTATTACCAAACTGACCTACAGCACTATCTCAGCCCACACTCTCTTAGAGCAATCTAAAAAGCTTATGCAGCAAAATAATGTTGCCAAGTACCCCTTAGTTACATGGATGTGTCCTTGTGATGGGACCTGTGCTGTCAGGCCGTCAATTTATGCAGAAAATTCCATTCATTCCTGAATGCCGGAGAGTGACAGATATCCCCATAAATTTATTTTTTAATGTTTTTTCAGGGACTGAAAGGAGAGCGGGGCTATGCTGGTTCTGCTGGAGAGAAAGGCGAGCCGGTAAGAACAAAATGATAAGTAAAGACAGAGAATCTGTATTGACTAGCTCAGCACCTGTGGCATTGCGCAGGCCAATTTCTTTTTAAATTGTAGTTCTCTTTCTGTCACTTCGACCTCTCATAATCTCTATTGCTTTCTCTCTTTCTCTGGTTTTGTTTTACAGGGCCCAGGAGAAACACTTCTGGTCCTTGTTGAAAGTGAAAAAGAAACTTTGGCCATTTTCTGGGTGGCCTCCAGTGGTACATTTAAGACCTGTTGGTCAGGCTGCTTATTGCCTGCTACAAATGGGCAGAGAATACACAGAGAACACTCCACCCATTGGTACCTCATTATTACAAATGGGGTCCCATAAACATCATAAAACCCTGATTTACATATTACAGGTGGCCTCTTGCCTGAAACAGGCAGTTGCTTTGGTCACCCAAATCAGGACCCTATCTAAGAATGCAGCAATCAGAGTTTCAGTGTAAATGGGGCAATAATTGACCTCCACCAGCTTGGGGCCCTTCACATCTTCCCTACTATGTCCAATCCATTTGGTGCCTGATATGGGAGTGTTTGATGCTGATAGTGTCTCGGGTTCAAACAGACGATTTGAGCCTGAGCTGAGCTTCCAACCCCATAATCCTGCCCGCCACCACGACCGCCTACTTCCAGCCCTGTACAGTAAGTACTTCACATCCTAGCTCCTCCATTCTGACAGAATGCTTCTCATTGGTGTCCTTCTCTCCTGCAGGGTCCACCTGGTATCCCTGGTTCCCAAGGCCCAGCAGGCCCAGTGGTGAGTATGCTATGTTCTGAAATAAATGACTATTGATAGATCGATAAGAAAAGCTAGATTATTAGAAACCACAAACTAGATCTAGCTTATATGTGTGAGCCAACTGTGTGGTCAAAGGGGAAGCCACAACACTCCAAAGGTCTGTTAAATTAAACTAACTGTACAGATGATGGAGTCAAAGGGACTGACTGTAGAGCAGAGTGGAAGGCAGTTTAGAGCAGGCCTTTAGGAAACATTTCACAAGTCGTATGTCTCATCCCAAGGCAGGTTTTCTGCTATTGACTGTCAGTCGGATGGGAAATTTAACCCAGCCTCCTGGGTATTGAGGTGACGGTTGCTCTCAGCAGTGTGTAATGTTCATCCCCGTTACTGGTACAGGAGCAGATGTGACAAAAGTTCAATTGTGAATCAACTTTATTGAAAGAAAGCCAGAACAAATTTATTCAGTTTTATGCAAACTAAAGCAATAAACCTGGGCAGCGATCGACAGTCTAACGCATGTTATATACTTCCTGCATTAGTGCTGGACGGGGAGTGCGAGTCTTCTCTTGCAGCTTTTGGTCTTCAAACTTATTTTCTCTTTGTCTTCTTGTTTCTGGTTCTCTCCATCTTGCAGACCCGACCAGGAGGGTCTCTTTTATCCTGGCTGTTATCCAATTAACACCTCCCAGTGCCCAATCATGCTCATCCCCACGGTGATCATGCCCTGTGCATGATAGATCATGTGAACTACACTCGCCTGAGCATAATCTCGTAAGGTTTTCCCGTTCTGTTTCCCCTTATCTCGACCTGCTACATCCTGTGGTTTCTTATCTGAGAGAGTCTCCATCACTTCTGCTCTTTTAGCTTACACAAGCAATTTGAAGTTTCTGCAAGGACTTAGCTTTTAGCTGCTGCAAGTGTTTTACAGCTTGACATTAGTTTCCATAATTCCTCTACTTTGATATGATTTAATAGTATGACCTGCTTCTGTATACTGTCCTAAATTTCCTGTTAACACATTAGGAATCTGCCGGCGACTGCGGAGTCTCATCCCAACCTGGGTCACTGACTTTAAAAAAGGAAGAATGAACTTGTACTTATTGAGCCCCTGATATTATCCTTAGGATGTCCCAAAGTGTTTCACAACCAACAAATTACTTCTGAAGTGATATTGCTGATATTAGATAGGGAAAAGCTGCACAACTTACACAAAATAACCAATGATTGGTTAACCTATTTATGGGGATATTTTACCCAGGATGGCAGAAGTACTCCCTGCCCCTCTTCAAATAGCACTATGGGATTTTCAACATATGTTCCTGTTTAACATCTTAGGCAGCACTGCATTCCCTTGGGACTGCACTGTAGTGTCGGCCTGGACTTTCGGAGAAAATAGAAGAAAAGCATCATCAGCTGACCCACATCAAACATCTTCCTGACTGTGTGATAGGACAGGTAGCGTGTGGACCACGTCTAACCTTCTAGCATGCTTCCCACAAGTGTAGCTGAAAGTACACACGTTGAGAGGATTTAGGGCTTGTTGGAAATCTATTGTCATTAAATATCCAAGCGACATTCTTGTGTCCCACACTTCAGCTTATTTACTAATTTAATGTGTGCAGGCTCCATGTATAATTCTGGATATTTTATGACAATTCCAGTCCTCATGAGCACATAGACTGCCAGATCATTTAGTTATTGGGTAATGATTCACTGATGTGGACATGGATTATATTCATCCACAAGAACACTTATCATCTTCATGAAGGCCCCACAGGTAAAGAGCTTAGGTGTGCTGTCCTAGTCCAGTTGAGCAGTGCCTAACTAACACGTGACCAGTTGAATCCTGGTTAATGATCTGTAGGGTTGGAGATGAAATGGTAATTTATAGGAGCAACTGCTGTCCACTCTTCACACTAGTAAGTTGGTAAAGAAAATTCAAAGGAGTCATAAAAGATTGGCAATAATAGGTGTCACGAGAGGAGCTACACTGTTGTTGGGCTGTTCCTCCACAGGGAGCTGTTGCTATTGCCGTACCAGTCTGGGTATAACTATGGGGCTAATATTATGGTCTGGACATGGTGAAGCATTGGGCACTGGCCATGGGGTCCCAACTGACACAGGGTCAGATAGTTAAAATATTTCAGTGGTGGTCCGAGGGAAAAACATGTGTGGAACTGAGAACATGCTGAGGTCCTGGGGCAAATAATCAGGTGGCAACAGCTGTTAAAGGGCTGCTGGTTGCCCTTAAAGATTCACTGGCTTTGTTTTTGGAAAAATATGGCTTCCACTCGCAACACCATAATCATTGACAGGGTGTTGGAGGCAGTGGAACAAGACGCTGTGCAGTACAGGGTGGCCCGAGGTGGAGGAGAGAGGCATCCATCAGAGTGATGTCCTTGTTGCAAACTGCACTTAGCATATGTAGCACTGTACATATCCTTTCCCTACATAGAATGGGCCCTAGAATGAGCCTCTGGCACAACAGTTGACTCCCACTCAACATGAGCTGGCATGTCCAGGCTTAGTGCCAGGACCTTGTAGCTTTATTGGCCCTCTATGTATCTGTAATAACGTGTGTGGTTATACAGTTTCCCAGTGCAGGGCTTCATTGGACAGCAGTGCAAGTAAGAAGTTTTTTTTTCTTTCACAGGATGTGGGCATCATTGGCTAGGCCAGCATTTATTGCCCATACCTAATTACCCTGGAGAAGATGGTGGTGAGCTGCCTTCTCGAACCACTGCAGTCTATGGGGTGTAGCTACACCCACACTGTTGTTAGGAAGGGAGTTCAAGGATTTTGACCCAGCAACAGCGAAGGAACGGTGATATAGTTCCAAGTCAAGGTGGTGTGTGGCTTGGAGGGAGCCTTGCAGGTGGTGGTGTTCCCAGGTGTCTGCTGCCCTTGTCCTTCTAGGTGGTAGAGGTTGCTGGTTTGGAAGGTGCTGTCGAAGGAACCTTAGTGAGTTGCTGCAGTGTATCTTGTAGATAGTACCCACTGCTGCCACTGTGCGTCGGTGGTGAAGACACTGAATGTTGAAGGTGGTGGATGGGGTGCCAATCAAGCAGGCTGCTTTGTCCTGGACGGTGTCGAGCTTCTTACGTGTTGTGGAGCGGCATTCATCCAGACAAGTGGAGAGTATTCCATCACACTCCTGACTTGTGCCTTGTAGATGGGGGACAGGCTTTGGGGAGACAGGAGGTGAGTTCCTCGCTGCAGAATTCCCATCCTCTGACCTGCTGTTGTAGCCACAGTATTTATATGGCTGATCCAGTTATGCTTCTGGTCAATGGTAACCCCCAGGATGTTGATAGTGGGGGATTCAATGATGGTAATGCCATTGAACATTAAGGGGAGATGGTTGGATTCTCTCTTGTTGATGATAGTTATTGCCTGGCACTTAGTGGTGCAAATGTAACTTGCCACTTATCAGGCCAAGCCTGAATGTTGTCCAGGTCTTGTTGCATATGTACACAGACTGCTTCAGTATCTGAGGAGTTGCGAATGGTGCTGAACATTGTGCAATCATTAGTGAACATCCCACTTCTGACCATATGATGGATGGAAGGTCATTGATGAAGCAACAGAATATGATTGGGCCTGAGGAACTCCTGCAGTGATGTCTTGGAGCTGAGATGATTGACTACCAACAACCAACAACCACAATCATTTGCCTTTGCGCTAGGTATGACTCCAACCAGTGGAGAGTTTTTCCCCTGATTCCCATTGACTCCAGTTTTGCTAGGGCTCCTTGACGCCATCTTCAGTCAAATGCTGCCTTGATGTCATGGGCAGTCAATCTCACCTCATCTCTTGAGTTCAGCTCTTTTGTTCATGTTTGGACTAAGGCTGGCCAAGTAGGACTATAACACTGAAGGCCAGTTCTCAGATCTGAACCTCCCTCTAGTGAAGCTTCACGCTGGAATCTTGAGTCACTCTGTTCATCCCTTGGCGTTAGTCTATTGGTGAGACTGAGCACCAATAACAAAACCAAATCTCCCAACCTCCGCTGGTGAGAACAGAATGGAAACTGGCTCACTGCTCCTTGTGTCTTTATGCTGCTGTGTCATATCTGTTACCAAAACAGCTGATTTTCTGTTAAAAGAACGAATTCACTTTTATGTAGCACCTTTCACAATCTCAGGACATCCCAGAATGCTCTTGCAGTGTATTCACTGCTGGATTGTAGGAGCCATGACTGCCAAATTGCACACATCAAGATCCCATGAACAGCAATGAGCTAATGATCAGACAATCTGTTTTAGTTACCTTAGTTGAGAGATAAATATTGACCAGGACACTGGGAAAACTTCTCTGCTCTTGTGGTGGTGGTGGTGGTGGTGGGTGATTTTAACTTCCCCTATATTGACTGGGACTCACTTAGTGCTAGGGGCTTGGATGGGGCAGAATTTGTGAGGAGCATCCAGGAGGGTTTCTTGAAACAGTATGTAGATAGTCCAACTAGGGATGGGACCATTCTGGACCTGGTATTGGGGAATGAGCCCGGCCAGGTGGTCGAAGTTTCAGTGGGGGAGCATTTCGGGAGCAGTGACCATAATTCCATAAGTTTAAAGGTACTTGTGGATAAGGATAAGAGTAGTCCTCGGGTGAAGGTGCTAAATTGGGGGAAGGCTAATTATAACAATATTAGGCAGGAACTGCAGAATTTAGATTGGGGGCGGCTGTTTGAGGGTAAATCAACATCTGACATGTGGGAGTCTTTCAAAGGTCAGCTGATTAGAATCCAGGACCAGCATGTTCCAGTGAGGAAGAAAGACAAGTTTGGCAAGTTTCGGGAAGCTTGGATAACACGGGATATTGTGAGCCTAGTCAAAAAGAAAAAGGAAGCATTTGTAAGGGCTGGAAGGCTAGGAACAGATGAAGCACTTGAGGAATATAAAGACAGTAGGAAGGAAATTAAGCAAGGAGTCAGGAGGGCTAAAAGGGGTCATGAAAAATCATTGGCAAACAGGATTAAGGAAAATCCCAAGGCTTCTTATACATATAGAAAGAGCAAGAGGGTAACCAGGGAAAGGGTTGGCCCACTCAAGGACAGAGATGGGAATCTACGTGTGGAGCCAGAGGAAATGGGCGAGGTGCTAAATGAGTACTTTGCATCAGTATTCACCAAGGAGAAGGACTTGGTGGATGATGAGCCTAGGGAAGGGAGTGCAGATAGTCTCAGTCATCTCATTATCAAAAAGGAAGAGGTGTTGGGTGTCTTGCAAAGCATTAAGGTAGATAATTCCCCAGGGCCTGATGGGATCTACCCTAGAATACTGAGGGAGGCAAGGGAGGAAATTGCTGGGGCCTTGACAGAAATCTTTGCATCCTCATTGGCTACAGGTGAAGTCCCAGAGGACTGGAGAATAGCCAATGTTGTGCATTTGTTTAAGAAGGGTGGCAAGGATAATCCAGGAAATTATAGGCCGGTGAGCCTTACGTCAGTGGTAGGGAAACTATTAGAGAGGATTCTTCGGGACAGGATTTACTCCCATTTGGAAACAAACGAACTTATTAGCGAGAGACAGCAGCATGGTTTTGTGAAGGGGAGGTCGTGTCTTACTAATTTGATTGAGTTTTTTGAGGAAGTGACGAAGATGATTGATGAAGGAAGGGCAGTGGATGTTATCTGTATGGACTTTAGTAAAGCCTTTGACAAGGTCCCTCATGGCAGACTGGTACAAAAGGTGAAGTCACACGGGATCAGAGGTGAGCTGGCAAGACGCATACAGAACTGGCTCTGTAATGGAAGACAGAGGGTATCAGTGGATGGGTGTTTCTCTGAATGGACAGATGTGACTAGTGGTGTTCCGCAGGGATCAGTGCTGGGACCTTTGCTGTTTGTAGTATATATAAATGATTTGGAGGAAAATGCGTCTGGTCTGATTAGTAAGTTTGCAGACAACACAAAGGTTGGTGGAGTTGCGGATAATGATGAGGATTGTCAGAGGATACAGCAGGATATAGATCGGTTGGAGACTTGGGCGGAGAAATGGCAGATGGAGTTTAATCCGGATAAATGTGAGGTAATGCATTATGGAAGGTCTAGTGCAGGTGGGAGGTATACAGTAAATGGCAGAACCCTTAGGAGTATTGACAGGCAGAGAGATCTGGGCGTACAGGTCCTCAGGTCACTGAAAGTGGCAACGCAGGTGGATAAGGTAGTCAAGAAGGCATTCGGCATGCTTGCCTTCATCGGTCGGGGCATAGAGTATAAAAATTGGCAAGTCATGTTGCAGCTGTACAGAACCTTAGTTAGGCCACACTTAGAATATTGCGTGCAATTCTGGTCGCCACACTACCAGAAGGACGTGGAGGCTTTGGAGAGGGTACAGAGGAGGTTTACCAGGATGTTGCCTGGTCTGGAGGGCATTAGCTATGAGGAGAGGTTGGAAAAACTCGGATTGTTTTCACTTGAACGACGGAAGTGGAGGGGTGACATGATAGAGGTTTACAAAGTTATGAGCGGCATGGACAGAGTGGATAGTCAGAAGCTTTTTCCCAGGGTGGAAGAGTCAGTTACCAGGGGACATAGGTTTAAGGTGCGAGGGGCAAAGTTTCGAGGGGATGTGCGAGGCAAGTTTTTTACACAGAGGGTGGTGAGTGCCTGGAACTTGCTGCCAGGGGAGGTGGTGGAAGCAGATACGATAGCGACGTTTAAGAGCCATCTTGACAAATACATGAATAGGAAGGGAATAGAGGGATATGGGCCCCGGAAGTGCAGAAGGTGTTAGTTTAGGCAGGCATCAAGATCGGCGCAGGCTTGGAGGGCCGAATGGCCTGTTCCTGTGCTGTACTGTTCTTTGTTCTTCAAATATCAGCACGGATCTTTTAGTTTGACCTAAAAGGGCAGACTAGGCCACAGTTTAACATCTCACTGGAAAGACAACACCTCCGACAGTGCAACACTCCATCAGTACTGCAATGAGTGCCAGCCTAGATCTCGTGCTCAAGTTTCTGTGCTGGCCTTAAATCCCTGACCCTCTTACTCAGAGGTGAGGGTACTACCATTGAGCTACAGTTGACATCTCAACTGTTATACTGTCTTCTATGATGTTGAACCCTCCTGCTTTTTTTTTCCTGACAGGGCCTCAAAGGTAGCAGAGGAGTACCTGGTGCTCGAGGAGAGAAGGGAGATCAAGTAAGTGTGCTTTTGATTGTAGTTTTGACCTATAATTAATGCCCATAGTCCTTTGGGTAAATTCTTCCATCCAAAATCCTGGTGGACAACCAATTCCGAAATTGTTGGTCAGGGAATCACAATTACAGCATTGTACACTGCCTCTGACCCACGACCCCGCCATGCAGGCCCCACCCTGCTGGAGGTCTGGCTCACAGAGTGTATATTTTTGAGGTTGCCTCTCCATCCTAGGCTGCACATCTCTGTTAGAGCTTCGGACTATCATAGGTGAGAGCGCAGTCTTTCATCAGTGGAACTCGTGCCTGGTTATAGCCCAGATTCACAATGGTAAGCCTCCCCATGACAGGGATTCAAAGACACTCTGCATTAGAGCGCTGTTCTTTCCTCTTGAAACTGAATGTGTCCCAGATCAAAGGGATGTTCACTCTGATGAACAGCCCAGGCCTGTGGTGAGTTCGAACAAGGGGCATCATCTTAAAGTTGGAACCAGGCCATTCATGGGTGATGTGGGGGTGCACTTTTTCACAGAAAAAGTATTGCAAATCTGAAACACTGTCCCACAAAAGGCTGTGGAACCTGGGGGTAATTGAAAGTTTTAAAACTGATATTGATAGATTTTTGTTAGGCAAGGGTACTAAGAGATATGGAACAAAGGTAGGTAAATGGAGTTGAGGTACAGATCAGCCAAGATCTAACTGAGTAGCAGAACAGATTCAATGGGCTGAATGGTCTCCTGCTATTCCTAAGTTCCTAACATTGGTCTTTTACTTCTGGAACCAGGCGTGAGATTGGGGTAAGTGAACCTGGGCACCATCCAACTGATGTTGGTCCAGCTTGGCATTATTGAGGAACGGGGGGCAGAATTGCTGCCTGGGAGTCGTGGGGAATTGGAATCTAAAGGGGCTGGGTGAGGGTGGCTCTGTTTCAATGATGATGCTGAAGGTGAGAAACAACATGGTAGAAATTCCAGATCTAGGTCTCATTTCCCAGTATTCTTTTCCAGGGATTTCAAGGACAGCCTGGATTTCCTGGACAGCAGGTGAGAGAGACTTGACTGTAAGGAAGTTGAATGGTTGAACAATGCTTTGGGAGTTAACATGTTCAGATGGACAGACAAGACTATTTTTAAGCTGGACTCCAAGCTTAGAATTAGAGGATTTGAGGGCAACATTAGGAAAATGAGATTAGATTCCCTCTCCACCGCCTCCCCCCACCCCCCTCGGGTGTGGAGATGTGGAACAGAATCCCAATAAATTATAGTTAATACTTTTTTACAAAGAGGTGTCTGAATATCTGCTTAGAAGAAAGACTTTCATTATCCAGCACCTGTCACATCCTCAGGAAATCCCAAAGCTCTTCACAACCAAAGATGTACTTTTGGAGTGTAGTCAAATTCTTCTGTCAGCAGACACAGTGCCCAATTTATGTAGAGGAAGAAGCCACAAACAGCGTTGAGATAAATTGACAATTCATCTGTTTTTAGTGAGTTGATTGAGGGGCAAATATTGGCCGGGACACTGGGAGATCTCCCCTGCTCTTTAAATAGTTTCATGGATCTTTTATCAAAGAGCAGATGGGGCCGCAGTTTAAATTTCAGCAGGGTCCTCCCTGCACCACCATCCCACCTGATTTCATGCTCTCCCCGCCTTCAAACCGCCCCAGAGGAGAGCATAAAATTCCACCCTTAGTTTCCATCCTGTGAAGAGCAGGAAGTTTGCAGAGGCCCTTCCTCAGGGTGTGAGATAGTTGGGGAAAGTTTATGACAGCCAATTGTCTCTTTGTATTTTCCCAAGACCAATTTGCAAGCAGGAGATAGTTACCACTTTTCATAAATGTTTACGGAAAAATAATGTTGAACATACTGACCAGTGTAGCCAGGATACAGTGAAGAGTCGACGCTATACTGTCTCAGGATGTGTGAGATTCACAAGACAGCTTTCAAAGCAAAGGTTTAGGGACCAAACTGAACCTTTTGGGAACTTGCCGAACCCCCATCATTTAACACCAAACATCATTAGGAAATGACACCCAATGAAAGAGTAGCTTCTTAAGATTTTATTCTCAGACTGAACCTACTGTCCACTGTATCTTGTGTTGCTGTGTTGTACTGATATTCAGTGCTGGGCTGTACAGGTGTTCAGTACTGTGTTATATGGATGTTCAATCTCACCTTGTACAGTGATGTAGAGATGTCCAGTGCAGTTCTGTAGAGATGTGCAATACTGTGTTGTATAAATGTGCGGTTGTGTGATGTAAAAATGTGTAATGCTCTGCTTTGTGCTGTGTTGTGCTGATATTTGAATGGAGGTTTTCAAATTATGAAAGTGAATACTGAGATGATATTTCTCTGATTGAGGGGTCAGTGATGAGGGGTTATTAATCTATAATGGTCATTAGGAGTGTGCCAGAGAGGTTGGGTGAAATGTCTTTCTGGAGAAAAACATAAAGAATCTTGGAGGTAGAGGCCATTCAGTTTTTTAAGATAAAACTGATAAACTTTTCAAGAACAGGAAGATACAGGGCTGTGGGGAGTTTTGGAATACTGTAGGAAAGAGCTGGCAGATGGGCTGAATGGCCTCCTTTTGTGATGTAAATTTCTTTGGTTCTCTATAATTTATGGGATTATTATTTGCAGAAACACAATGATTGTGGCAGTAAATAATCTACATTCTTAACCCTGCCTTTACTGTGTGTTTGCTAGGGGCCTATAGGTTTCCCAGGAAAGTCTGGCCCACCCGGATCCCCAGGACCTTCCGGTGAAAAAGTAAGTCCAATCTGATGAAAATTGGTTAAATTGGGAGTGATGAAGTGAGCAGATGTCAGCAAGACTGAGATGGATAGATTTTTGTTGGGTAAGTGTGTCAGGGCATGGAGCAAAGGTGGGAAAATGGAGTTCCAGTGCAGATCAGCCATGATCTAATTGAATGGTGGAACAGACTTAAGGGCTGAATGTTCCTGTAATTCAAAGCTGTGGAGGGTACTACACCATATACTCATGTGAACCCATGGATACAGTGTTACGGACAGTGAGGAGATGGTGTGGATGGCTTCCACTCTTCACCTCTCAACATTGTTCTTAAAAATATTTTTTTAGTCCCTGAGTGTTTTAGTGGTCAAACAAACAGACGAATGACAAGTTTTCTTGTAGGATTAACAGAAAGATAAATCATTTATTAAACAATACCTTAAAATATTCACAACCTCATCCACTCTCACATGCACACACACAAGAAGCGATAGCGATTAGAAAATAGCATGTATTTAAGTCCGATTGTTGTAAAAAGAGTTCACTTTGAAACCTTCTTGGCTTTCTAGGAGGATTTTTATTTTAACAGTGGTGCAGGCCTGGTGATCCTTTTCTTGGTTCACTGATATATTGCAGACTCCTCTGCTAAAGAGTCAGTCTAAGTCATTGGCGAGAAGCCTGTTACAATTTCTCAGTTTTCAAGGTCACTTTGCAGTGTCTCTACCTTTGTGGTTTAAAGATGTTGAAGCAGGGATGGATATTCTGCTTCCTGGCTGGCTGGTTTTCTCTCCTGTCTTTCAGAGAAGTCTATTTTTTAAGGAAAAACTTATGTTTGGTTTTGGTCAGATGACCATAGATGCTCTCTCCTGGTGTTCATACAATATCTTTGAACATGTGGCCATTGCTACACAATGAGGTTTGAATGTGGCTTAGCTTGATAAAGTGGTGTTATGTCCCACCTGTTATCTTGGCTTTGAATCTGTAGTCTCCCTGTCTGCGAAGACCTTTGTCAACCCAATCCTTGAAGATAGGAGCCATTGAGCATTGAATAGGCTGTTTCGCATTTAATGTGCCTTCCCCAGAACTAGTCCAGACATGATGAACGGTTTAGTCTCACTATGTATATTTGCAGTACAGGAAAGGTCACCTGACCTCTCACTCCATCTTGTCTGTAGCAAAGGTGTCCATTTTTTGGAGGTTAGTTCATCAGTTCATTTCTACAGTTCATAATTGCTCCCGTTTACTTTAGTTTGTAACTGTTCCTTGCATAAGCTTGACGACAGTATCAATGGATAAAATGAGCTCCACACTTTCCAGTCAAAAACCTGAAATAAAGAAGCTATGGCCCAAGTGTAAGATGCCCCAATTGTTTGTGCCCCTCCCTAAGAGCAGGAACTTGGATTTAATGCCCACTGACAGTCCCACTCATAGATATAAGAGAAGCTGAGAGAAGGGAATGGAAGAGAGCAGAATGGAAGGCCAGGAGTGGGAGAGGTGTGAGTGGGACACCGGGAGCAAGATAGGAATGATAGATCTTGAACAGGAGAAAGGGGAATGGAAGACCAGGAGTTGGAGAGAGGGGTAACACGAGACCAAAGGACAGGACGAGACCAGGACTGAGTAAGAGGGGAGCTGGCGTTGAGGAGCCTGAGAAGGGAGCAGTGGTGAGAACCTAATGAGTTGCAGGAGAGTCCAGAATAGATAGGAGACTGATCAGTCCTGGAGGAAGTGAGTTCCATCACAGTGGACTGACTGTTAAAGGACTCAAAATGTGACCCAGATTTCTAGCTTTTTAGTGACTGTTTACAAAAGATATGGCCCTTTTATAGCTGTCAATATGGATCAATGACAACCTAGTAACCCTACATTTGTCACTATGAGTCAGTGAAGGAACAAGTAACCCTACTCTACTCAGTGTGGGTCAGTGAACTCTGTGATGACATTATTGCTGTTAGTGTGGTTCAGTAAAGGCTGTGGTGACCCTGTGGTTTCCACATTGGTCAATAAAAGTCAGGTGACCCTACAGTTGTCCGTTTAGATTATCAAAAGTTTGGTGGCTGAGCTAAGTCTGAAACAAGAAAGAAACAACTTTCCAGACTTCCATTTGTGCCCAAATTATATACTGGAGGTAATGGGACTAAACCAGATAATGGGTGGTTTCTGTAGAAGCAGGTGAATACCTATCGATAAATGAGATACATTTCTGTTCTGTGTTACAGGGTAATGATGGGAGTCCAGGTCCAGTAGGGCCAACTGGCCCCGCAGGTCGAAGTGGGTCTCCTGGACTGCAGGTGAGTCATTCTTCCCATTGGTATTTTTTTGTGTTTATTTTATTTTATTTCATCTTAGTTTCTTCAGTTTGTTTACCCACTGTTTTTTTCATGTTTGTACTTGTGGCTGTTCAATTTTCAGTCCGTTAACACCCTTTCTGTACTAATTCTTTGTCTTTCAACATACCATTAACATATCTTTGCTCCATGACCTTCTGGTCTATTCTGTGACCTTGTCCTATCTACACCTTCTCCTTTGTTATCTCTTGCCCCACCCCCACTTTACTTGCTTATAACCTTTTACATGGAGCAAAAATGTCAATGGTGTGTAAAAAAAAAAGGAAAAAGAAAAAATAACTAAAAATAAAAGTGAAATGGGGGGCCTGTCATGCTCTGAAATTATTGAACTCAATGTTCAGTCCGGCAGGCTGTAGTGTGCCTAATCGGTAAATGAGATGCTGTTCCTCGAGCTTGCATTGATGTTCACTGGAACACTGCAGCAATCCCAGGACAGAGATGTGAGCATGAGAGCAGGGGGGAGTGTTAAAATGGCAAGCAACCAGATGCTCAGGATCCTGCTTGCGGTCTAAGTGGAGATGTTCCGCAAAATGGTCAAGCAGTCTGCGTTTGGTCTCCCCAATGTAGAGGAGACCACATTGTGAGCAGCGAATACAGTATACTACATTGAAAGAAGTACAAGTAAATCGCTGCTTCACCTGAAAGGAGTGTTTGGGGCCTGGGATAGTGAGGAGAGAGGAGGTAAATGGGCAGGTATTACACCTCCTGCGATTGCAGGGGAAGGTGCCGTGGGAAGGGGATGAGGTGGTGGGGGTAATGAAAGAGTGGACCAGGGGTTACGGAGGGAATGATCCCTTCGGAATGCTGACCGGGGAAGGGAGGGGAAGATGCGACTGGTAGTGGCATCACGTTGGAGATGGCGGAAATGGCGGAGGATGATCCTTTGGATCTGGAGGCTGATGGGGTGGAAAGTGAGGACAAGGGGAACCCTGTCACGGTTCTGGGAGGGAGGGAAAGGGGTGAGGGTAGAGGTGCGGGAAATGGGCCGGACACGGTTGAGGGTCCTGTCAACCACAGTGGGGGGAAATCCTCAGTTGAGGAAAAAGGAAGACATATCAGAAGCACCGTCATGGAAGGTAGCATCATCAGAGCAGATGCATCGGAGACGGAGAAACTGGGAGAATGGAATGGAGTCCTTACAGGAGGCAGGGTGTGAAGAGGTATAGTCAAGGTAGCTGTGGGAGTTTTTGGGAATCACTTTATCAAACACCAGGAGGGAAATAAAAAGCAATGAAGGTGAACAAGATAAAAGCGACAAACGAAAATCCCGTCGGAGAGAAGAGCAGAACTTCTTCAAGGTAGGCATTCCTGGAAGAGAAGTGGCAGTGAATTCAACACAGTTCCAGTCTCAGCCAGTCTGGAGAAATCACAGTTCCAGTCTCAGCCAGTCTGTATAAATCACAGTTCCAGTCTAGATCAGTCTGTATAAATCACAGTTCCAGTCTAGACCAGTCTGTATAAATCACAGTTCCAGTCTAGATCAGTCTGTATAAATCACAGTTCCAGTCCGGACCAGTCTGTATAAATCACAGTTCCAGTCCAGACCAGTCTGTATAAATCACAGTTCCAGTCCAGACCAGTCTGTATAAATCTCAGTTCCAGTCTGGACTAGTCTACATAAATCACAGATCCAGTCTAGATCAGTCTACATAAATCACAGTTCCAGTCTAGATCAGTCTGTATAAATCACAGTTCCAGTCTAGACCAGTCTGTATAAATCACAGTTCCAGTCTGTATAAATCACAGTTCCAGTCTAGATCAGTCTGTATAAATCACAGTTCCAGTCTGGACCAGTCTGTATAAATCACAGTTCCAGTCTGGACCAGTCTGTATAAATCACAGTTCCAGTCTAGACCAGTCTATATAAATCACAGTTCCAGTCTAGACCAGTCTGTATAAATCACAGTTCCAGTGTGGACCAGTCTGTATAAATCACAGTTCCAGTCTGGACCAGTCTGTATAAATCACAGTTCCAGTCTGGACCAGTCTGCATAAATCACAGTTCCAGTCTGGACCAGTCTGTATAAATCACAGTTCCAGTCTGGACCAGTCTGTATAAATCACAGTTCCAGTCTGGACCAGTCTGCATAAATCACAGTTCCAGTGTGGACCAGTCTGTATAAATCACAGTTCCAGTCTGGACCAGTCTGTATAAATCACAGTTCCAGTCTGGACCAGTCTGTATAAATCACAGTTCCAGTCTGGACCAGACTGCATAAATCACAGTTCCAGTCTGGACCAGTCTGTATAAATCACAGTTCCAGTCTGGACCAGTCTGTATAAATCACAGTTCCAGTGTGGACCAGTCTGTATAAATCACAGTTCCAGTCTGGACCAGTCTGTATAAATCACAGTTCCAGTCTGGACCAGTCTATATAAATCACAGTTCCAGTCTAGACCAGTCTGTATAAATCACAGTTCCAGTCTGGACCAGTCTGTATAAATCACAGTTCCAGTCTGGACCAGTCTGTATAAATCACAGTTCCAGTCTGGACCAGTCTGTATAAATCACAGTTCCAGTCTGGACCAGTCTGTATAAATCACAGTTCCAGTCTGGACCAGTCTGCATAAATCACAGTTCCAGTCTGGACCAGTCTGTATAAATCACAGTTCCAGTCTGGACCAGTCTGTATAAATCACAGTTCCAGTCTGGACCAGTCTGTATAAATCACAGTTCCAGTGTGGACCAGTCTGTATAAATCACAGTTCCAGTCTGGACCAGTCTGTATAAATCACAGTTCCACTCTGGACCAGTCTGTATAAATCACAGTTCCAGTCTGGACCAGTCTGCATAAATCACAGTTCCAGTCTGGACCAGTCTGTATAAATCACAGTTCCAGTCTGAACCAGTCTGCATAAATCACAGTTCCAATCTGGACCAGTCTGCATAAATCACAGTTCCAGTCTGGACCAGTCTGTATAAATCACAGTTCCAGTCTGGACCAGTCTGTATAAATCACAGTTCCAGTCTGGACCAGTCTGTATAAATCACAGTTCCAGTCTGGACCAGTCTGTATAAATCTCAGTTCCAGTCTGGACCAGTCTGTATAAATCACAGTTCCAGTCTAGACCAGTCTGTATAAATCACAGTTCCAGTCTAGACCAGTCTGCATAAATCACAGTTCCAATCTGGACCAGTCTGCATAAATCACAGTTCCAGTCTGGACCAGTCTGTATAAATCACAGTTCCAGTCTGGACCAGTCTGTATAAATCACAGTTCCAGTGTGGACCAGTCTGTATAAATCACAGTTCCAGTCTGGACCAGTCTGTATAAATCACAGTTCCAGTCTGGACCAGTCTGCATAAATCACAGTTCCAGTCTGGACCAGTCTGTATAAATCACAGTTCCAGTCTGGACCAGTCTGTAGAAATCACAGTTCCAGTCTAGACCAGTCTGTATAAATCACAGTTCCAGTCTGGACCAGTCTGTATAAATCACAGTTCCAGTCTGGACCAGTCTGTAGAAATCACAGTTCCAGTCTAGACCAGTCTGTATAAATCACAGTTCCAGTCTGGACCAGTCTGCATAAATCACAGTTCCAGTCTGGACCAGTCTGTATAAATCACAGTTCCAGTCTGGACCAGTCTGTAGAAATCACAGTTCCAGTCTAGACCAGTCTGTATAAATCACAGTTCCAGTCTGGACCAGTCTGTATAAATCACAGTTCCAGTCTGGACCAGTCTGTAGAAATCACAGTTCCAGTCTGGACCAGTCTGCATAAATCACAGTTCCAGTCTGGACCAGTCTGTATAAATCACAGTTCCAGTCTGGACCAGTCTGCATAAATCACAGTTCCAGTCTGGACCAGTCTGCATAAATCACAGTTCCAGTCTGGACCAGTCTGTATAAATCACAGTTCCAGTCTGGACCAGTCTGTATAAATCACAGTTCCAGTCTGGACCAGTCTGTATAAATCACAGTTCCAGTCTGGACCAGTCTGTATAAATCACAGTTCCTGTCTGGACCAGTCTATATAAATCACAGTTCCAGTCTAGACCAGTCTGTATAAATCACAGTTCCAGTGTGGACCAGTCTGTATAAATCACAGTTCCAGTCTGGACCAGTCTGTATAAATCACAGTTCCAGTCTGGACCAGTCTGCATAAATCACAGTTCCAGTCTGGACCAGTCTGTATAAATCACAGTTCCAGTCTGGACCAGTCTGTATAAATCACAGTTCCAGTCCGGACCAGTCTATATCAATCGCAGTTCCAGTCTGGACTAGTCTACATAAATCACAGTTCCAGTCTAGACCAGTCTGTATAAATCACAGTTCCAGTCTAGACCAGTCAGTGTAAATCACAGTTCCAGTCGAGACCAGTCTGTATAAATCACAGTTCCAGTCTGTATAAATCACAGTTCCAGTCTGGACCAGTCTGTATAAATCACAGTTCCAGTCTGGACCAGTCTGTAGAAATCACAGTTCCAGTCTAGGCCAGTCCGTATAAATCACAGTTCCAGTCTGGACCAGTCTGTATAAATCACAGTTCCAGTCTGGACCAGTCTGTATAAATCACAGTTCCAGTCTGGACCAGTCTGTATAAATCACAGTTCCAGTCTGGACCAGTCTGTATAAATCTCAGTTCCAGTCTGGACCAGTCTGTATAAATCACAGTTCCAGTCTAGACCAGTCTGTATAAATCACAGTTCCAGTCTAGACCAGTCTGCATAAATCACAGTTCCAATCTGGACCAGTCTGCATAAATCACAGTTCCAGTCTGGACCAGTCTGTATAAATCACAGTTCCAGTCTGGACCAGTCTGTATAAATCACAGTTCCAGTGTGGACCAGTCTGTATAAATCACAGTTCCAGTCTGGACCAGTCTGTATAAATCACAGTTCCAGTCTGGACCAGTCTGCATAAATCACAGTTCCAGTCTGGACCAGTCTGTATAAATCACAGTTCCAGTCTGGACCAGTCTGTAGAAATCACAGTTCCAGTCTAGACCAGTCTGTATAAATCACAGTTCCAGTCTGGACCAGTCTGTATAAATCACAGTTCCAGTCTGGACCAGTCTGTAGAAATCACAGTTCCAGTCTAGACCAGTCTGTATAAATCACAGTTCCAGTCTGGACCAGTCTGCATAAATCACAGTTCCAGTCTGGACCAGTCTGTATAAATCACAGTTCCAGTCTGGACCAGTCTGTAGAAATCACAGTTCCAGTCTAGACCAGTCTGTATAAATCACAGTTCCAGTCTGGACCAGTCTGTATAAATCACAGTTCCAGTCTGGACCAGTCTGTAGAAATCACAGTTCCAGTCTGGACCAGTCTGCATAAATCACAGTTCCAGTCTGGACCAGTCTGTATAAATCACAGTTCCAGTCTGGACCAGTCTGCATAAATCACAGTTCCAGTCTGGACCAGTCTGCATAAATCACAGTTCCAGTCTGGACCAGTCTGTATAAATCACAGTTCCAGTCTGGACCAGTCTGTATAAATCACAGTTCCAGTCTGGACCAGTCTGTATAAATCACAGTTCCAGTCTGGACCAGTCTGTATAAATCACAGTTCCTGTCTGGACCAGTCTATATAAATCACAGTTCCAGTCTAGACCAGTCTGTATAAATCACAGTTCCAGTGTGGACCAGTCTGTATAAATCACAGTTCCAGTCTGGACCAGTCTGTATAAATCACAGTTCCAGTCTGGACCAGTCTGCATAAATCACAGTTCCAGTCTGGACCAGTCTGTATAAATCACAGTTCCAGTCTGGACCAGTCTGTATAAATCACAGTTCCAGTCCGGACCAGTCTATATCAATCGCAGTTCCAGTCTGGACTAGTCTACATAAATCACAGTTCCAGTCTAGACCAGTCTGTATAAATCACAGTTCCAGTCTAGACCAGTCAGTGTAAATCACAGTTCCAGTCGAGACCAGTCTGTATAAATCACAGTTCCAGTCTGTATAAATCACAGTTCCAGTCTGGACCAGTCTGTATAAATCACAGTTCCAGTCTGGACCAGTCTGTAGAAATCACAGTTCCAGTCTAGGCCAGTCCGTATAAATCACAGTTCCAGTCTGGACCAGTCTGTATAAATCACAGTTCCAGTCTGGACCAGTCTGTATAAATCACAGTTCCAGTCTGGACCAGTCTGTAGAAATCACAGTTCCAGTCCAGACCAGTCTGTATAAATCACAGTTCCAGTCTGGACCAGTCTGTATAAATCACAGTTCCAGTCTGGACCAGTCTGTATAAATCACAGTTCCAGTCTGGACCAGTCAGTGTAAATCACAGTTCCAGTCTGGACCAGTCTGTATAAATCACAGTTCCAGTCTGGACCAGTCAGTGTAAATCACAGTTCCAGTCTGGACCAGTCCATATAAATCACAGTTCCAGTCTAGACCAGTCTGTATAAATTACAGTTCCAGTCTGGACCAGTCTGTATAAATCACAGTTCCAGTCTAGACCAGTCTGTATAAATCACAGTTCCAGTCTAGACCAGTCTGTATAAATCACAGTTCCAGTCTGGACCAGTCTGTATAAATCACAGTTCCCGTCTAGACCAGTCTGCATAAATCACAGTTCCAGTCTAGACCAGTCTGTATAAATCACAGTTCCAGTCTAGACCAGTCTATATAAATCACAGTTCCAGTCTAGACCAGTCTGTATAAATCACAGTTCCAGTGTGGACCAGTCTGTATAAATCACAGTTCCAGTCTAGACCAGTCTGTATAAATCACAGTTCCAGTCTAGACCAGTCTGTATAAATCACAGTTCCAGTCTGGACCAGTCTGCATAAATCACAGTTCCAGTCTGGACCAGTCTGTATAAATCACAGTTCCAGTCTGGACCAGTCTGTATAAATCACAGTTCCAGTCCAGACCAGTCTATATCAATCTCAGTTCCAGTCTGGACTAGTCTACATAAATCACAGTTCTAGTCTAGACCAGTCTGTATAAATCACAGTTCCAGTCTAGACCAGTCTGTATAAATCACAGTTCCAGTCTAGACCAGTCAGTGTAAATCACAGTTCCAGTCGAGACCAGTCTGTATAAATCACAGTTCCAGTCTGTATAAATCACAGTTCCAGTCTGTACCTGTCTGTATAAATCACAGTTCCAGTCTGGACCAGTCTGGACCAGTCTGTATAAATCACAGTTCCAGTCTGGACCAGTCTGTAGAAATCACAGTTCCAGTCTAGGCCAGTCCGTATAAATCACAGTTCCAGTCTGGACCAGTCAGTGTAAATCACAGTTCCAGTCTGGACCAGTCCATATAAATCACAGTTCCAGTCTGGACCAGTCTGGACCAGTCTGTATAAATCACAGTTCCAGTCTGGACCAGTCTGTAGAAATCACAGTTCCAGTCTAGGCCAGTCCGTATAAATCACAGTTCCAGTCTGGACCAGTCAGTGTAAATCACAGTTCCAGTCTGGACCAGTCAGTGTAAATCACAGTTCCAGTCTGGACCAGTCCATATAAATCACAGTTCCAGTCTGGACCAGTCTGTATAAATTACAGTTCCAGTCTGGACCAGTCTGTATAAATCACAGTTCCAGTCTAGACCAGTCTGTATAAATCACAGTTCCAGTCTAGACCAGTCTGTATAAATCACAGTTCCAGTCTGGACCAGTCTGTATAAATCACAGTTCCCGTCTAGACCAGTCTGCATAAATCACAGTTCCAGTCTAGACCAGTCTGGATAAATCACAGTTCCAGTCCAGACCAGTCTGTATAAATCACAGTTCCAGTCTAGATCAGTCTGTATAAATCACAGTTCCAGTCCAGACCAGTCTGTATAAATCACAGTTCCAGTCTAGACCAGTCCATATAAATCACAGTTCCAGTCTGGACCAGTCAGTGTAAATCACAGTTCCAGTCTGGACCAGTCAGTGTAAATCACAGTTCCAGTCTGGACCAGTCTGTATAAATTACAGTTCCAGTCTGGACCAGTCTGTATAAATCACAGTTCCAGTCTGGACCAGTCCATATAAATCACAGTTCCAGTCTGGACCAGTCTGTATAAATTACAGTTCCAGTCTGGACCAGTCTGTATAAATCACAGTTCCAGTCTAGACCAGTCTGTATAAATCACAGTTCCAGTCTAGACCAGTCTGTATAAATCACAGTTCCAGTCTGGACCAGTCTGTATAAATCACAGTTCCCGTCTAGACCAGTCTGCATAAATCACAGTTCCAGTCTAGACCAGTCTGGATAAATCACAGTTCCAGTCCAGACCAGTCTGTATAAATCACAGTTCCAGTCTAGACCAGTCCATAAAAATCACAGTTCCGGTCTGGACCAGTCTGTATAAATCACAGTTCCAGTCTGGACCTTTCTGTATAAATCACAGTTCCAGTCTAGACCAGTCTGTATAAATCACAGTTCCAGTCTAGACCAGTCTGTATAAATCACAGTTCCAGTCTAGACCAGTCTATATCAATCACAGTTCCAGTCTAGACCAGTCTATATCAATCACAGTTCCAGTCTAGACTAGTCTATATCAATCTCAGTTCCAGTCTAGACCAGTCTGTATAACTCTCATTTCCAGTCTAGACCAGTCTGTATAAATCTCATTTCCAGTCTGGACCAGTCTGTATAAATCACAGTTCCAGTCCAGACCAGTCTGTATAAATCTCAGTTCCAGTCTAGACCAGTCTGTATAAATCACAGTTCCAGTGTGGACCAGTCTGTATAAATCACAGTTCCAGTCTGGACCAGTCTGTATAAATCACAGTTCCAGTCTGGACCAGTCTGTATAAATCACAGTTTCAGCCTAGACCAGTCTGTATAAATCTCAGTTTCAGTCTGGACCAGTCTGTATAAATCACAGTTCCAGTCCAGACCAGTCTGTATAAATCAAAGTTCCAGTCTCGACCAGTCTGTATAAATCTCAGTTTCAGTCTGGAGCAGTCTGTATAAATCACAGTTCCAGTCGAGACCAGTCTGCATAAATCTCAGTTTCAGTCTGGACCAGTCTGTATAAATCACAGTTCCAGTCCAGACCAGTCTGTATAAATCAAAGTTCCAGTCTCGACCAGTCTGTATAAATCTCAGTTTCAGTCTGGAGCAGTCTGTATAAATCACAGTTCCAGTCGAGACCAGTCTGTATAAATCTCAGTTCCAGTCTAGACCAGTCTGTATAAATCACAGTTCCAGTCCAGACCAGTCTGTATAAATCAAAGTTCCAGTCTAGACCAGTCTGTATAAATCTCAGTTCCAGTCTAGACCAGTCTGTATAAATGACAGTTCCAGTCTAGACCAGTCTGTATAAATCTCAGTTCCAGTCTAGACCAGTCTGTATAAATCACAGTTCCAGTCCAGACCAGTCTGTATAAATCAAAGTTTCAGTCTGGACCAGTCTGTATAAATCACAGCTCCAGTCTGGACTAGTCTGTATAAATCACAGTTCCAGTCAGGACTAGTCTGTATAAATCACAGTTCCAGTCTGGACCAGTCTGTATAAATCACAGTTCCAGTCTGGACTAGTCTGTATAAATCACAGTTCCAGTCTGGACCAGTCTGTATAAATCACAGTTCCAGTCTGGACTAGTCTGTATAAATCACATTTCCAGTCAGGACTAGTCTATATAAATCACAGTTCCAGTCAGGACTAGTCTGTATAAATCACAGTTCCAGTCAGGACTAGTCTGTATAAATCACAGTTCCAGTCTGGACCAGTCTGTATAAATCACAGTTCCAGTCTGGACTAGTCTGTATAAATCACATTTCCAGTCAGGACTAGTCTATATAAATCACAGTTCCAGTCAGGACTAGTCTGTATAAATCACAGTTCCAGTCAGGACTAGTCTGTATAAATCACAGTTCCAGTCTAGACCAGTCTGTATAAATCACAGTTCCAGTCAGGACTAGTCTGTATAAATCACAGTTCCAGTCTGGACCAGTCTGTATAAATCACAGTTCCAGTCTGGACTAGTCTGTATAAATCACAGTTCCAGTCTGGACCAGTCTGTATAAATCACAGTTCCAGTCTAGACCAGTCTGTATAAATCACAGTTCCAGTCTGGACTAGTCTATATAAATCACAGTTCCAGTCTGGACCAGTCTGTATAAATCACAGTTCCAGTCAGGACCAGTCTGTATAAATCACAGTTCCAGTCTGGACTAGTCTGTATAAATCACATTTCCAGTCAGGACTAGTCTATATAAATCACAGTTCCAGTCAGGACTAGTCTGTATAAATCACAGTTCCAGTCAGGACTAGTCTGTATAAATCACAGTTCCAGTCTAGACCAGTCTGTATAAATCTCAGTTCCAGTCTAGACTAGTCTGTATAAATCTCAGTTCCAGTCTAGACCAGTCTGTATAAATCACAGTTCCAGTCAGGACTAGTCTGTATAAATCACAGTTCCAGGCTAGACCAGTCTGTACAAATCTCAGTTCCAGGCTAGACCAGTCTGTACAAATCTCAGTTCCAGGCTCGACCAGTCTGTATAAATCTCAGTTTCAGTCTGGACCAGTCTGTATAAATCACAGTTTCAGTCTGGACCAGTCTGTATAAATCTCAGTTCCAGTCTAGACCAGTCTGTATAAATCTCAGTTCCAGTCTAGACCAGTCTGTATAAATCACAGTTCCAGTCCAGACCAGTCTGTATAAATCACAGTTCCAGTCTAGACCAGTCTGTATAAATCTCAGTTCCAGTCTGGACCAGTCTGTATAAATCTCAGTTCCAGTCTAGACCAGTCTGTATAAATCACAGTTCCAGTCCAGACCAGTCTGTATAAATCTCAGTTCCAGTCAGGACCAGTCTGTATAAATCACAGTTCCAGTCTCGACCAGTCTGTATAAATCTCAGTTCCAGTCTAGACCAGTCTGTATAAATCACAGTTCCAGTCCAGACCAGTCTGTATAAATCACAGTTCCAGTCTGGACCAGTCTGTATAAATCTCAGTTCCAGTCTAGACCAGTCTGTATAAATCACAGTTCCAGTCCAGACCAGTCTGTATAAATCAAAGTTTCAGTCTGGACCAGTCTGTATAAATCTCAGTTCCAGTCTAGACCAGTCTGTATAAATCTCAGTTCCAGTCCAGACCAGTCTGTATAAATCAAAGTTTCAGTCTGGACCAGTCTGTATAAATCAAAGTTTCAGTCTGGACCAGTCTGTATAAATCACATTTCCAGTCAGGACTAGTCTATATAAATCACAGTTCCAGTCTGGACTAGTCTGTATAAATCACAGTTCCAGTCTGGACTAGTCTGTATAAATCACATTTCCAGTCAGGACTAGTCTATATAAATCACAGTTCCAGTCTGGACTAGTCTGTATAAATCACAGTTCCAGTCTAGACTAGTCTGTATAAATCTCAGTTCCAGTCTAGACCAGTCTGTATAAATCACAGCTCCAGTCTGGACTAGTCTGTATAAATCACAGTTCCAGTCAGGACTAGTCTGTATAAATCACAGTTCCAGGCTAGACCAGTCTGTACAAATCTCAGTTCCAGGCTAGACCAGTCTGTATAAATCACAGTTCCATTCAGGACTAGTCTGTATAAATCACAGTTCCAGGCTAGACCAGTCTGTACAAATCTCAGTTCCAGGCTAGACCAGTCTGTATAAATCACAGTTCCAGTCAGGACTAGTCTGTATAAATCACAGTTCCAGGCTAGACCAGTCTGTACAAATCTCAGTTCCAGTCGAGACCAGTCCGTATAAATCTCAGTTCCAGTCTAGACCAGTCCGTATAAATCTCAGTTCCAGTCTAGACCAGTCTGTATAAATCACAGTTCCAGGCTAGACCAGTCTGTACAAATCTCAGTTCCAGTCGAGACCAGTCCGTATAAATCACAGTTCCAGGCTAGACCAGTCTGTACAAATCTCAGTTCCAGGCTTGACCAGTCTGTATAAATCTCAGTTCCAGTCCAGACCAGTCTGTATAAATCACAGTTCCAGTCAGGACTAGTCTGTATAAATCACAGTTCCAGGCTAGACCAGTCTGTACAAATCTCAGTTCCAGGCTAGACCAGTCTGTATAAATCACAGTTCCAGTCAGGACTAGTCTGTATAAATCACAGTTCCAGGCTAGACCAGTCTGTACAAATCTCAGTTCCAGGCTAGACCAGTCTGTATAAATCACAGTTCCAGGCTAGACCAGTCTGTACAAATCTCAGTTCCAGTCGAGACCAGTCCGTATAAATCACAGTTCCAGGCTAGACCAGTCTGTACAAATCTCAGTTCCAGGCTAGACCAGTCTGTATAAATCTCAGTTCCAGTCCAGACCATTCTGTATAAATCACAGTTCCAGTCAGGACTAGTCTGTATAAATCACAGTTCCAGTCCAGACCAGTCTGTACAAATCTCAGTTCCAGGCTAGACCAGTCTGTATAAATCTCAGTTCCAGTCCAGACCAGTCTGTATAAATCACAGTTCCAGTCAGGACTAGTCTGTATAAATCACAGTTCCAGTCCAGACCAGTCTGTACAAATCTCAGTTCCAGGCTAGACCAGTCTGTACAAATCTCAGTTCCAGTCTAGACCAGTCTGTATAAATCACAGTTCCAGGCTAGACCAGTCTGTACAAATCTCAGTTCCAGGCTAGACCAGTCTGTATAAATCTCAGTTCCAGTCCAGACCAGTCTGTATAAATCACAGTTCCAGTCAGGACTAGTCTGTATAAATCACAGTTCCAGTCCAGACCAGTCTGTACAAATCTCAGTTCCAGTCCAGACCAGTCTGTACAAATCTCAGTTCCAGGCTAGACCAGTCTGTACAAATCTCAGTTCCAGTCTAGACCAGTCTGTATAAATCACAGTTCCAGTCAGGACTAGTCTGTATAAATCACAGTTCCAGTCCAGACCAGTCTGTATAAATCACAGTTCCAGTCAGGACTAGTCTGTATAAATCACAGTTCCAGTCCAGACCAGTCTGTACAAATCTCAGTTCCAGTCCAGACCAGTCTGTATAAATCTCAGTTCCAGTCCAGACCAGTCTGTATAAATCACAGTTCCAGTCAGGACTAGTCTGTATAAATCACAGTTCCAGTCCAGACCAGTCTGTACAAATCTCAGTTCCAGTCCAGACCAGTCTGTACAAATCTCAGTTCCAGGCTAGACCAGTCTGTACAAATCTCAGTTCCAGTCTAGACCAGTCTGTATAAATCACAGTTCCAGTCAGGACTAGTCTGTATAAATCACAGTTCCAGTCCAGACCAGTCTGTACAAATCTCAGTTCCAGTCCAGACCAGTCTGTACAAATCTCAGTTCCAGGCTAGACCAGTCTGTACAAATCTCAGTTCCAGGCTAGACCAGTCTGTACAAATCTCAGTTCCAGTCCAGACCAGTCTGTACAAATCTCAGTTCCAGGCTAGACCAGTCTGTACAAATCTCAGTTCCAGTCTAGACCAGTCTGTATAAATCACAGTTCCAGGCTAGACCAGTCTGTACAAATCTCAGTTCCAGTCGAGACCAGTCCGTATAAATCACAGTTCCAGGCTAGACCAGTCTGTACAAATCTCAGTTCCAGGCTAGACCAGTCTGTATAAATCTCAGTTCCAGTCTGGACCAGTCTGTATAAATCTCAGTTCCAGTCTCGACCAGTCTGTATAAATCTCAGTTCCAGTCTAGACCAGTCTGTATAAATCTCAGTTCCAGTCCAGACCAGTCTGTATAAATCACAGTTCCAGTCAGGACTAGTCTGTATAAATCACAGTTCCAGGCTAGACCAGTCTGTACAAATCTCAGTTCCAGTCTAGACCAGTCTGTATAAATCTCAGTTCCAGTCCAGACCAGTCTGTATAAATCACAGTTCCAGTCAGGACTAGTCTGTATAAATCACAGTTCCAGGCTAGACCAGTCTGTACAAATCTCAGTTCCAGTCTAGACCAGTCCGTATAAATCACAGTTCCAGTCTCGACCAGGTATAAACCACATTCACTGAACACAATGATGGCTTCGTACGTCATATGTTTCAGTCTTGTCTCATGATATTGCAATAATTGGCAAATTTTAAGAAGATGTTTTGTTGAAATATTTACTGGTGAAGATAATGCTCCTTCAACAGGAGCAGTGTCTACACTGGCCAATAGGATAATGGAACCTAAGTGGACAGGTGATCCTACTTGAATTGGTCCATTTCTGCATTGCTCCAGCCTTCTACTGATACATGTTTTATTTTTTCTTTCCACAGGGCCCACCGGGAATGGATGGCCTAGATGGGAAGGAAGGGAAGCCTGGCTCACGGGTAGGACATTACCTCATGTCCAATGCTTTGAGGTCTTCTCAGTCAGTTGGCAGAGACACTGATGGTGATTGTTTTGTTTTGCAGGGTGAGATTGGCCCTCTTGGACCCCCAGGGCCCAGGGGTCCTCATGTAAGTAATTGTACTGTCCAGCCAGGAGCACAGGAGACTTCCTTCACTTTGCTCCCGATTATGTAAAATAATTTTTAAACAATTTTCCATCTAGAATGATACTGGAGCTTAAAGGGATAAGATGACAGGCTGCATAAACTTGGTTTCTATTCCTTTGAGTTTACAAGATTGAGGGTTGGTGCAATTAGTTATTGAAAGTGACTAAAAGATTTGATAGGGTAGATAAGGAGGAAACTATTTCCTCCGGTGGGAAAATCCAGAACAAGGGGTATAACCTTAAAATCAAAGCCAAGCCATTCAGGGGTGATGTCAAGAAGCACATTTTCACACAAAGCATAGTGAATATCTGGAACCCTGTCCCCTGTAAGCCTGTGGATGCTGGGCGACAGTTGGAACTTTCAAGGCCGAGATGGATCGAGTTTTGTTATGGAAGGGGATTAAACAAGGTGTTTCGGGGAGGGGTTTCAGTGATACCTTAAAGGCGAGAGCTACGCTAACTGGCTTCTTTTCTTCAACAGGGATTTAAAGGAAAACACGGACTTCCAGGGCAACCCGGACAGAGAGTAGGTATCTGTGTGTGTGGATTCTGTAGGTATCTGTGTGTGTGGGTTCTGTAGGTATCTGTGTGTTTGGGGGTTCTGTAGGTATCTGTGTGTGGGGGGGGTTCTGTAGGTATCTTTGTGTGGGGGGGTTCTGTAGTTATCTGTGTGTGTGGGGGTTCTGTAGTTATCTGTGTGTGTGGGGGTTCTGTAGGTATCTGTGTCTGTGGGTTCTGTAGTTATCTGTGTGTGTGGGTTCTGTAGGTATCTCTGTGTGTGGGTTCTGTAGTTATCTGTGTGTGTCGGGGTTCTGTAGTTATCTGTGTGTGTGGGTTCTGTAGTTATCTGTGTGTGTGCGTTCTGTAGGTATCTGTGTGTGTGGGTTCTGTAGTTATCTGTGTGTCGGGGATCTGTAGTTATCTGTGTGTGTGGGTTCTGTAGGTATCTGTGTGTGTGGGTTCTGTAGTTATCTGTGTGTGGGGGTTCTGTAGTTATCTGTGTGTGTGGGTTCTGTAGTTATCTGTGTGTGTGGGGATTCTGTAGGTATCTGTGTGTGTGGGTTCTGTAGGTATCTGTGTGTGTCGGGGTTCTGTAGGTATCTGTGTGTGTGGGTTCTGTAGTTATCTGTGTGTGTGGGGGTTCTGTAGGTATCTGTGTGTGTGGGGGTTCTGTAGTTATCTGTGTGTGTGGGGGTTCTGTAGGTATCTGTGTGTGTGGGGGTTCTGTAGGTATCTGTGTGTGTGGGGGTTCTGTAGGTATCTGTGTGTGGGGGTTCTGTAGTTATCTGTGTGTGTGGGGGTTCTGTAGGTATCTGTGTGTGGGGGTTCTGTAGTTATCTGTGTGTGTCGGGGTACTGTAGGTATCTGTGTGTGTGGGGGTTCTGTAGTTGTCTGTGTGTGGGGGGGTTAGAACATAGAACATAGAACATAGAAAATACAGCACAGAACAGGCCCTTCGGCCCACGATGTTGTGCCGATCCTTTGTCCTCTGTCAAGGACAATTTAATCTATACCCCATCATTCTCCTTTATCCATATACCTATCTAAAAGCCGTTTGAAAGTCCCTAAAGTTTCTGACTCAACAACTTCCCCAGGCAAGGCATTCCATGCCCCGACCACTCTCTGGGTAAAGAACCTTCCCCTGACATCCCCCTTATATCTCCCACCCTTCACCTTAAATTTATGACCCCTTGTAACGCTTTGCTCCACCCGGGGAAAAAGTTTCTGACTGTCTACCCTATCTATTCCCCTGATCATCTTATAAACCTCTATCATGTCACCCCTCATCCTTCTCCGTTCTAATGAGAAGAGGCCTAGAATGTTCAGCCTTTCCTCGTAAGACTTATTCTCCATTCCAGGCAACATCCTGGTAAATCTCCTCTGCACCCTCTCCAAGGCTTCCACATCCTTCCTAAAATGAGGCGACCAGAACTGCACACAGTACTCCAAATGAGGCCTTACCAAGGTCCTGTACAGCTGCATCATCACCTCACGGCTCTTAAATTCAATCCCTCTGCTAATGAACGCTAACACCCCATATGCCTTCTTCACAGCCCTATCCACTTGAGTTGCAACTTTCAACGATCTATGCACATAGACCCCAAGGTCTCTCTGCTCCTCCACATGCCCAAGAACCCTACCGTTAACCCAGTATTTTGCATTCGTGTTTGTCCTTCCAAAATGGACGACCTCACACTTTTCAGGGTTAAACTCCATCTGCCACTTTTCAGCCCAGCACTGCAACCTATCCAAGTCCCTTTGCAGACGACAATAGCCCTCCTCGGTATCCACAACTCCACCAACCTTTGTATCATCTGCAAATTTACTGACCCACCCTTCGACTTCCTCATCCAAGTCGTTAATAAAAATCACAAACAGGAGAGGACCCAGAACTGATCCCTGTGGCACGCCACTGGTAACTGGGCTCCAGGCTGAGTATTTACCATCTAAGACCACTCTCTGCCTTCTATCAGTTAGCCAATTCTTAATCCAACTGGCCACATTCCCCACTATCCCATGCCTCCTGACTTTCTCCATAAGTCTACCATGGGGGACCTTATCAAATGCCTTACTAAAATCCATGTACACCACATCCACTGGTTTACCCTCATCCACTTGCTTGGTCACCTGCTCAAAGAATTCAATCAGGCTTGTGAGGCAAGACCTACCCCTCACAAAACCGTGCTGACTGTCCCGAATCAAGCAGTGTCTTTCCAGATGCTCAGAAATCCTATCCCTCAGCACCTTTTCCATCAACTTGCCTACCACCGAAGTAAGACTAACTGGCCTGTAATTCCCAGGGTTGTTCCTATTCCCTTTCTTGAACAGGGGCACAACATTTGCCACCCTCCAATCACCTGGTACCACCCCCGTCAACAGAGAAGATGAAAAGATCATTGCCAGCGGCTCTGCAATTTCATCCCTTGCTTCCCATAACATCCTTGGATATACCCCTTCAGGCCCGGGAGACTTGTCTATCTTCAAGTTATTCAAAAACCCCAACACATCTTCCCTCCTAACGAGCACTTCCTCGAGCTTACCAGTCTGTTTCACACCGTCCTCTTCAGTAATACACCCCTTCTCATTCGTAAATACCGAAGAGAAGTACTCATTCAAAACCTCACTTATCTCTTCCGGCTCAACACACAGTCTCCCGCTATTGTCCTTGACCGGACCTACGGTCCCCCTAGTCATCCTCATATTTCTGACATACGCGTAAAAGGCCTTGGGGTTTTCTTTTATCCTACCCGCCAAGCATTTTTCATGCCCTCTCTTAGCTCTCCTAATCCCTTTCTTCAGATCCTTCCTGGCCATCTTGTATCCCTCCAGAGCTATGCCTGTGCCCTTTTTCCTCAACCTTATATACGCATCCTTCTTCTTCCTAACAAGACTCTCAACCTCTCTTGTCAACCACGGTTCCCTCACATGACCATCCCTTCCCTGTCTGACAGGGACATGCTTATCAATGGCCCCTACTATCTGCTCCTTGAAAAAGTTCCACATTTCGACCGTGCCCTTCCCTGCCAGCATATGCTCCCAACTTATGCTCCTCAGTTCCTGCCTGACAGCATCATATCTACCCTTCCCCCAATTGTAAACCTTGCCCTGTTGCACATACCTATCCCTCTCCATTACCACAGTGAATGCTACAGAATTGTGATCACTATCTCCAAAGTGCTCGCCCACCAACAGCTCTATCACTTGCCCTGGTTCATTACCTAGTACCAAATCCAATATTGCCTCCCCTCTGGTCGGGCAGTCTACATACTGAGTCAGAAAAGCTTCCTGGACATACTGCACAAACACTACCCCATCCAAACTATTCGATCTAAAGAGTTGCCAATCAATATTTGGGAAGTTGAAATCCCCCATAATTACTACCCTGTGACTTCTGCTCCTTTCCAAAATCTGTTTCCCAATCTGCTCTTCCACCTCCCTGCTGCTATTGGGGGGCCGATAGAAAACTCCCATCAAGGTGACTGCTCCTTTCCTGTTCCTGACCTCAACCCACAGTGCCTCAGTCGGCAGATCCTCCTCGAAAATTCTTTCAGCAGTTGTTACACTATTTCTAACTAACAATGCCACTCCCCCACCTCTTTTACCACCATTCCTAATCTTATGAAAACATCTATAACCAGGTACCTCCAAGAACCATTCCTCCCCCTCACCTATCCACGTTTCAGTGATGGCCACAACATCGTAGTCCCAAGTGCCCAACCACGCCTTCAATTCACTCACCTTATTCCTGATGCTTCTTGCGTTGAAGTATACGCACTTTAACCCTTCTCCGTGCCCATCTGTCCTCTGCGACAGTGCTACCTTCCCCAATACCTCACTACACTCTTTGTCTTTCTGAGTGGACCCACTGGTCCCTGGACTACAAGTCCGGTTCCCATCCCCCTCCCAAACTAGTTTAAACCCTCCCGAACAGTACTAGCAAACCTCCCTCCCAGGATATTGGTGCCCCTCTGGTTCAGATGCAGCCCGTCCTGTTTGAACAGGTCCCATCTTCCCCAGAATGCAGTCCAATTATCCAAGAACTGGAAGCCCTCCCTCCTACACCATTCCTGCAGCCACGTGTTCAGCTGTGCTCTCTCCCTATTCCTAGCCTCACTATCACGTGGCGCCGGCAACAAACCAGAGATAACAACTCTGTCCGTCCGAGCTTTCAGCTTCCAGCCTAACTCCCTAAACTCACTTCTAACATCTGTGCCACCCTTCCTTCCTACGTCGTTGGTGCCAATGTGCACCACGACCTCTGGCTGCTCCCCCTCCCCTTTAAGGATCCTGAAGACGCGATCACAAACATCACGGACCCTGGCACCAGGGAGGCAACAAACCATCCGTGCGTCTCGCTTGCTCCCACAGAACCGCCTGTCGGTACTCCTCACCATCGAGTCCCCGATGACTAGTGCTCTCCCGTTCTCCCTCCTTCCCTTCTGAGCCACAGTGCAGGACCCCGTGCCAGAGGCCCGTTCACTGCAGCCTGCCCCCGATAGGCCGCCCCCCCCAACAGTATCTAAAACTGTATACTTGTTGTTGAGGGGAACGACCACAGGAGATCCCTGCACTGACCTCTTCCCACCTCTAACTGTTACCCAGCTGCCTTTGTTTTGTGGAGTAACGACATCCCTGTAGCTTCTATCTATCACCCCCTCAGCTTCCCGAATGATCCTCAGTTCATCCAGCTCCAGCTCCAGTTCCCTAACACGGTCTGATAGGAGCTGGAGACGGATGCACTTCCAGCAGGTAAAGTCGGCAGGGTCCCCGGAGGTTCCCCTCACCTCGAACATACTGCAGGAGGAGCACTGCACTCCCCTGGCTGCCATTTCTTTTACTCAATTACCCCTTAATTAAGTACAAATATAGATATTAACAAAAACAGTGAAATAGCTTACCTGTTCAGTCCTTTTTGGTTAGAGGAGGAGGGTAAAAAGGGTCTTATTATTAGGTTAGAGGAGGAGGATGGGTGGGAGACACTACATGTGTAGTGTCTCGGGTTAACTCTGCTCCGCACCTTTAAAGAAAATACCAACCCAGGAGTCCTTGCTGCCGTCCAGCTTCCGGTTCCTCCCGCGCCAAAAGTAACTTGAACACAAGGAAAACAGTAAGTACAACTTTTAAAACACAGCTCCTGGTGCCTTCACTTACCCACCGAAGAGTCGCTACCTTCTCCTGCTGCTCCGCCGGGAAAATGTGTGTGGGGGTTCTGTAGTTATCTGTGTGTGTGGGTTCTGTAGTTATCTGTGTGTGTCGGGGTTCTGTAGGTATCTGTGTGTGTGGGGGTTCTGTAGTTATCTGTGTGTGGGGGGTTCTGTAGGTATCTGTGTGTGGGGGTTCTGTAGTTATCTGTGTGTGTGGGGGTTCTGTAGGTATCTGTGTGTGGGGGGGGTTCTGTAGGTATCTGTGTGTGTGGGGGTTCTGTAGGTATCTTTGTGTGGGGGGGTTCTGTAGTTATCTGTGTGTGTGGGGGTTCTGTAGTTATCTGTGTGTGTGGGGGTTCTGTAGGTATCTGTGTCTGTGGGTTCTGTAGTTATCTGTGTGTGTGGGTTCTGTAGGTATCTGTGTGTGTGGGTTCTGTAGTTATCTGTGTGTGTCGGGGTTCTGTAGTTATCTGTGTGTGTGGGTTCTGTAGTTATCTGTGTGTGTGGGTTCTGTAGTTATCTGTGTGTGTGCGTTCTGTAGGTATCTGTGTGTGTGGGGGTTCTGTAGGTATCTGTGTCTGTGGGTTCTGTAGTTATCTGTGTGTGTGGGTTCTGTAGGTATCTCTGTGTGTGGGTTCTGTAGTTATCTGTGTGTGTCGGGGTTCTGTAGTTATCTGTGTGTGTGGGTTCTGTAGTTATCTGTGTGTGTGCGTTCTGTAGGTATCTGTGTGTGTGGGTTCTGTAGTTATCTGTGTGTGTGCGTTCTGTAGGTATCTGTGTGTGTGGGGGTTCTGTAGGTATCTGTGTCTGTGGGTTCTGTAGTTATCTGTGTGTGTGGGTTCTGTAGGTATCTCTGTGTGTGGGTTCTGTAGTTATCTGTGTGTGTCGGGGTTCTGTAGTTATCTGTGTGTGTGGGTTCTGTAGTTATCTGTGTGTGTGCGTTCTGTAGGTATCTGTGTGTGTGGGTTCTGTAGTTATCTGTGTGTCGGGGATCTGTAGGTATCTGTGTGTGTGGGTTCTGTAGGTATCTGTGTGTGTGGGTTCTGTAGTTATCTGTGTGTGTGGGGGTTCTGTAGTTATCTGTGTGTGTGGGTTCTGTAGTTATCTGTGTGTGTGGGGATTCTGTAGGTATCTGTGTGTGTGGGTTCTGTAGGTATCTGTGTGTGTGGGTTCTGTAGTTATCTGTGTGTGTGGGGGTTCTGTAGTTATCTGTGTGTGTGGGTTCTGTAGTTATCTGTGTGTGTGGGGATTCTGTAGGTATCTGTGTGTGTGGGTTCTGTAGTTATCTGTGTGTGTGGGGGTTCTGTAGTTATCTGTGTGTGTGGGTTCTGTAGTTATCTGTGTGTGTGGGGATTCTGTAGGTATCTGTGTGTGTGGGTTCTGTAGGTATCTGTGTGTGTGGGTTCTGTAGTTATCTGTGTGTGTGTGGGTTCTGTAGTTATCTGTGTGTGTGGGTTCTGTAGTTATCTGTGTGTGTGGGGATTCTGTAGGTATCTGTGTGTGTGGGTTCTGTAGGTATCTGTGTGTGTGGGTTCTGTAGTTATCTGTGTGTGTGGGGGTTCTGTAGTTATCTGTGTGTGTGGGTTCTGTAGTTATCTGTGTGTGTGGGGGTTCTGTAGTTATCTGTGTGTGTGGGTTCTGTAGTTATCTGTGTGTGTGGGGGTTCTGTAGTTATCTGTGTGTGTGGGTTCTGTAGTTATCTGTGTGTGTGGGGGTTCTGTAGTTATCTGTGTGTGTGGGTTCTGTAGTTATCTGTGTGTGTGGGGGTTCTGTAGTTATCTGTGTGTGTGGGTTCTGTAGTTATCTGTGTGTGTGGGGGTTCTGTAGTTATCTGTGTGTGTGGGTTCTGTAGTTATCTGTGTGTGTGGGGGTTCTGTAGTTATCTGTGTGTGTGGGTTCTGTAGTTATCTGTGTGTGTGGGGGTTCTGTAGTTATCTGTGTGTGTGGGTTCTGTAGTTATCTGTGTGTGTGGGGGTTCTGTAGTTATCTGTGTGTGTGGGTTCTGTAGTTATCTGTGTGTGTGGGGGTTCTGTAGTTATCTGTGTGTGTGGGTTCTGTAGTTATCTGTGTGTGTGGGTTCTGTAGGTATCTGTGTGTGGGGGTTCTGTAGTTATCTGTGTGTGTGGGTTCTGTAGTTATCTGTGTGTGTGGGGATTCTGTAGGTATCTGTGTGTGTGGGTTCCGTAGTTATCTGTGTGTGTCGGGGTTCTGTTGGTATCTGTGTGTGTGGGTTCTGTAGTTATCTGTGTGTGTGGGGGTTCTGTAGTTATCTGTGTGTGTGGGTTCTGTAGTTATCTGTGTGTGTGGGGGTTCTGTAGGTATCTGTGTGTGTGGGTTCTGTAGTTATCTGTGTGTGTGGGGGTTCTGTAGTTATCTGTGTGTGTGGGTTCTGTAGTTATCTGTGTGTGTGGGGGTTCTGTAGTTATCTGTGTGTGTGGGTTCTGTAGTTATCTGTGTGTGTGGGTTCTGTAGGTATCTGTGTGTGGGGGTTCTGTAGTTATCTGTGTGTGTGGGTTCTGTAGTTATCTGTGTGTGTGGGGATTCTGTAGGTATCTGTGTGTGTGGGTTCCGTAGTTATCTGTGTGTGTCGGGGTTCTGTTGGTATCTGTGTGTGTGGGTTCTGTAGGTATCTGTGTGTGTGGGGGTTCTGTAGTTATCTGTGTGTGTGGGGGTTCTGTAGGTATCTGTGTGTGGGGGTTCTGTAGTTATCTGTGTGTGTGGGGGTTCTGTAGGTATCTGTGTGTGGGGGTTCTGTAGTTATCTGTGTGTGTCGGGGTACTGTAGGTATCTGTGTGAGTCGGGGTTCTGTAGGTATCTGTGTGTGTGGGTTCTGTAGTTATCTGTGTGAGTCGGGGTTCTGTAGGTATCTGTGTGTGGGGGTTCTGTAGTTATCTGTGTGTGTGGGGGTTCTGTATTTATCTGTGTGTGTGGGGTTTCTGTAGGTATCTGTGTGTGTGGGTTATGTAGTTATCTGTGTGTGTGGGGGTTCTGTAGGTATCTGTGTGTGTGTGGGTTCCGTAGTTATCTGTGTGTGTGGGGGTTCTGTAGTTATCTGTGTGTGTGGGGGTTCTGTAGTTATCTGTGTGTGTGGGGGTTCTGTAGGTATCTGTGTGTGGGGGTTCTGTAGTTATCTGTGTGTGTCGGGGTACTGTAGGTATCTGTGTGTGTGGGGGTTCTGTAGTTATCTGTGTGTGTGGGGGTTCTGTAGGTATCTGTGTGTGTGGGTTATGTAGTTATCTGTGTGTGTGGGGGTTCTGTAGGTATCTGTGTGTGTGGGTTCCGTAGTTATCTGTGTGTGTCGGGGTACTGTAGGTATCTGTGTGTGTGGGGGTTCTGTAGGTATCTGTGTGTGTGGGGGTTCTGTAGTTATCTGTGTGTGTGGGGGTTCTGTAGGTATCTGTGTGTGGGGGTTCTGTAATTATCTGTGTGTGTGGGGGTTCTGTAGTTATCTGTGTGTGTCGGGGTTCTGTAGGTATCTGTGTGTGTGGGGGTTCTGTTGGTATCTGTGTGTGTGGGTTCTGTAGTTATCAGTGTGTGTGGGGGTTCTGTAGGTATCTGTGTGTGTGGGGGTTCTGTAGTTATCTGTGTGTGTGGGGGTTCTGTAGTTATCTGTGTGTGTCGGGGTTCTGTAGGTATCTGTGTGTGTGGGGGTTCTGTAGTTATCTGTGTGTGTGGGGTTCTGTAGGTATCTGTGTGTGGGGGTTCTGTAGTTATCTGTGTGTGTGGGGGTTCTGTAGTTATCTGTGTGTGTGGGGTTTCTGTAGGTATCTGTGTGTGTGGGTTATGTAGTTATCTGTGTGTGTGGGGGTTCTGTAGGTATCTGTGTGTGTGTGGGTTCCGTAGTTATCTGTGTGTGTGGGGGTTCTGTAGGTATCTGTGTGTGGGTTCTATAGGTATCTGTGTGTGTGGGGGTTCTGTAGTTATCTGTGTGTGTGGGGGTTCTGTAGGTATCTGTGTGTGGGGGTTCTGTAGTTATCTGTGTGTGTCGGGGTACTGTAGGTATCTGTGTGTGTGTGGGTTCTGTAGGTATCTGTGTGTGGGGGTTCTGTAGTTATCTGTGTGTGTGGGGGTTCTGTAGGTATCTGTGTGTGTGGGGGTTCTGTAGTTATCTGTGTGTGTGGGGGTTCTGTAGGTATCTGTGTGTGGGGGTTCTGTAGTTATCTGTGTGTGTGGGGTTCTGTATTTATCTGTGTGTGTGGGGTTTCTGTAGGTATCTGTGTGTGTGGGTTATGTAGTTATCTGTGTGTGTGGGGGTTCTGTAGGTATCTGTGTGTGTGTGGGTTCCGTAGTTATCTGTGTGTGTCGGGGTTCTGTAGGTATCTGTGTGTGTGGGTTCTGTAGGTATCTGTGTGTGTGGGGGTTCTGTAGTTATCTGTGTGTGTGGGGGTTCTGTAGGTATCTGTGTGTGTGGGTTCTGTAGGTATCTGTGTGTGTGGGGGTTCTGTAGGTATCTGTGTGTGTGGGGGTTCTGTAGGTATCTGTGTGTGGGGGTTCTGTAGTTATCTGTGTGTGTGGGGTTTCTGTAGGTATCTGTGTGTGTGGGTTATGTAGTTATCTGTGTGTGTGGGGGTTCTGTAGGTATCTGTGTGTGTGTGGGTTCCGTAGTTATCTGTGTGTGTGGGGGTTCTGTAGGTATCTGTGTGTGGGGGTTCTGTAGTTATCTGTGTGTGTCGGGGTACTGTAGGTATCTGTGTGTGTCGGGGTACTGTAGGTATCTGTGTGTGTGGGGGTTCTGTAGGTATCTGTGTGTGTGGGGGTTCTGTAGTTATCTGTGTGTGTGGGGGTTCTGTAGGTATCTGTGTGTGGGGGTTCTGTAGTTATCTGTGTGTGTGGGGGTTCTGTAGGTATCTGTGTGTGTGGGGGTTCTGTAGGTATCTGTGTGTGTGGGGGTTCTGTAGTTATCTGTGTGTGTGGGGGTTCTGTAGGTATCTGTGTGTGGGGGTTCTGTAGTTATCTGTGTGTGTCGGGGTACTGTAGGTATCTGTGTGTGTGGGGGTTCTGTAGTTATCTGTGTGTGTGGGGGTTCTGTAGGTATCTGTGTGTGTGGGTTATGTAGTTATCTGTGTGTGTGGGGGTTCTGTAGGTATCTGTGTGTGTGGGTTCCGTAGTTATCTGTGTGTGTCGGGGTTCTGTAGGTATCTGTGTGTGTGGGTTCTGTAGTTATCTGGGTGTGTCGGGGTTCTGTAGTTATCTGGGTGTGTGGGGGTTCTGTAGGTATCTGTGTGTGTGGGGGTTCTGTAGTTATCTGTGTGTGTGGGGGTTCTGTAGGTATCTGTGTGTGGGGGTTCTGTAGTTATCTGTGTGTGTGGGGGTTCTGTAGGTATCTGTGTGTGTGGGGGTTCTGTAGGTATCTGTGTGTGTGGGTTCTGTAGTTATCTGTGTGTGTGGGGGTTCTGTAGGTATCTGTGTGTGGGGGTTCTGTAGTTATCTGTGTGTGTCGGGGTACTGTAGGTATCTGTGTGTGTGGGGGTTCTGTAGTTATCTGTGTGTGTGGGGGTTCTGTAGGTATCTGTGTGTGTGGGTTATGTAGTTATCTGTGTGTGTGGGGGTTCTGTAGGTATCTGTGTGTGTGGGTTCCGTAGTTATCTGTGTGTGTCGGGGTTCTGTAGGTATCTGTGTGTGTGGGTTCTGTAGTTATCTGGGTGTGTCGGGGTTCTGTAGTTATCTGGGTGTGTGGGGGTTCTGTAGGTATCTGTGTGTGTGTGGGTTCTGTAGTTATCTGTGTGTGTGGGTTCTGTAGTTATCTGTGTGTGTCGGGGTTCTGTAGGTATCTGTGTGTGTGGGGGTTCTGTAGTTATCTGTGTGTGTGGGGTTCTGTAGGTATCTGTGTGTGGGGGTTCTGTAGTTATCTGTGTGTGTGGGGGTTCTGTAGTTATCTGTGTGTGTGGGGTTTCTGTAGGTATCTGTGTGTGTGGGTTATGTAGTTATCTGTGTGTGTGGGGGTTCTGTAGGTATCTGTGTGTGTGTGGGTTCCGTAGTTATCTGTGTGTGTGGGGGTTCTGTAGGTATCTGTGTGTGTGGGTTCTGTAGGTATCTGTGTGTGGGGGTTCTGTAATTATCTGTGTGTGTGGGGGTTCTGTAGGTATCTGTGTGTGGGGGTTCTGTAGTTATCTGTGTGTGTCGGGGTACTGTAGGTATCTGTGTGTGTGTGGGTTCTGTAGGTATCTGTGTGTGGGGGTTCTGTAGTTATCTGTGTGTGTCGGGGTACTGTAGGTATCTGTGTGTGTGGGGGTTCTGTAGTTATCTGTGTGTGTGGGGGTTCTGTAGGTATCTGTGTGTGGGGGTTCTGTAGTTATCTGTGTGTGTCGGGGTACTGTAGGTATCTGTGTGTGTGGGGGTTCTGTAGTTATCTGTGTGTGGGGGGGTTCTGTAGGTATCTGTGTGTGTGGGTTATGTAGTTATCTGTGTGTGTGGGGGTTCTGTAGGTATCTGTGTGTGTGGGTTCCGTAGTTATCTGTGTGTGTCGGGGTTCTGTAGGTATCTGTGTGTGTGGGTTCTGTAGTTATCTGTGTGTGTGGGTTCTGTAGTTATCTGGGTGTGTGGGGGTTCTGTAGGTATCTGTGTGTGTGGGGGTTCTGTAGTTATCTGTGTGTGTGGGGGTTCTGTAGGTATCTGTGTGTGTCGGGATTCTGTAGGTATCTGTGTGTGTGGGGGTTCTGTTGGTATCTGTGTGTGTGGGTTCTGTAGTTATCTGTGTGTGTGGGGGTTCTGTAGCTATCTGCGTGTGTGGGTGCTGTTGGTATCTGTGTGTGTGGGTGCTGTTGGTATCTGCGTGTGTATGTATGTGTGTGTGTGTGTGTGTGTGCTGGAAGTATCTGTGTGCTCAAGGATACTACTATCCACACACGTGCCTGAAGATGAAGTAGGTATATTTGTGTCAGTCATATATTTCTTTGTGTGAGTGTGCATCTGTGTGTGTGTCTGTTTCTGTGTATCGATGTCACTTAGAGTGGGAGGAGAAGGATCCAGTTGTTGTGGTCCATGTAGGAATCAACAAAATAAGATCGAACTAGGAATTATGTTCTATGTACATATGAGCATACATACATCTATTCACTGAGAGAATTGGAAGTGTTGGGGGTTCAAATTGAACAGCTGAACCTCAAAAGTAATAATCTCTGGATTGTTACCTGAGCCACACACTAATTGGCATCGGGATAAAGAGATTGGAAGGTTATATGTGTGACTGATGGACTGGTGAGGGAGGCAGGGGTTTCACTTCATCGGCCACTGGCATCAGTACTGGGGAAAGAGGCAGCTGTTCCATTGGGTTGGGCTCCATTTAAACCAGGCTGGCACCAGTGTCCTGGTGAATTGAATAACTTGGGCAATAGACAGGGCTTTAATCTAAAAAAGGGATGGGGTCATGGTGGGAGAATTCAAGAAAGGGTAAATTCAAAAGCAGCAAGGGAAATGTCAAGGCTGTAGTGCAGAGCAGTGTTCTGGGAAAAAATAAGCAGAGTGGTCAGGAAAGGATGGAGAGAGTAACAAAGGTAATATGGTATTAGTGACTAAGGTAACATCAGGGAAAATTAGAAATAAAGTCAAAGCTAAAGGCACCATGTCTGAATGTGCACAGATTCACAACAAATTCGATGAATTAATAGCACAATTATAAATTAATAGGCTTGATCGAATAGCCATTAGGGAGACGTTAATTTTTTCTACTTGTTGGGAACCAAATGCGGGTTCTGATCTTGATGGTGTTGGCTAGTCACATAGTGTTGCAATCTTGCGGGAGGTGGTGACTTAGGAGGCCGCCTCTGCCTTCGTCACCCAATTAAGGACGACAGGCAGTTTCCAGAGGCAGGAGGCCCAATCAGAGGGCCTGAAGGTATGGATGACCAGCAGTCCTTCCGGGAGAGGTGGGCACTGCTGAAGCTTGTAGGGGACTGCAGTGGCACCTCAAAATGGAGGTGCTCTGTGAAGCCTTATGAAAATTTGTACGTGACGAATGGCCACAACTGGCAGCTCATCCTTGTGGAGGAGGAACCCCTCTACAGGATTTCTCTTAGCCCTGGTTATGTCTCCAGTATGGGGGTATTGAAAGCAGGCATCGATGGCTGTCCAGCCTGCCAGTGAGAGGTCACTTGCAGGTACCTACCGGGCTTCGGCCTCAGCAGGGAGCCCTTCCAAAATCGGGAAGATCCCAGCGGTGGCAGCATTCTTCCCCCACTTGGTCACTAAAGTGGTCTTAGTTGACTACGTATTGCTGCCAGGCAGGTAAGCACTGCTGCATTGACCCCACTTCCGGCAAGATTACTTGGAGGTGGGAACATGTAGGGCCAGCTCCGCTCCCACCTTCAGCCCTACCTTCTGTGGGGCCGAATTCCACCCAAGGTGCGAGAACTAAATATTCCTGGACACTTAACTTTCGAAGAGATTGGCAAAAGTTAAAAGCAGGAGGGGAGCCCTAATAACAAAGGATGGGCTAAAGACAGTGGAAAGAAAGAATCTTAGCTCATAAAATCAAAAAGTATATTAGTTTGGGTGGAGCTAAGAAAAAGCAAGGGGCAGAAAACATTGATGGGAGTTGTTTATAGGCCCCTTAACTGTAGTTGTACTAGTGGGCAGATTATAAATTAGGAAATTAGAGCTGCATGTAATAAGGATAATACAGTAATCATAGGGGACATATAGTTCTCTAGATCAGTGTGTCAAGGAACCAACTAGCGAACATGCTATTTTGGTTCTAGTATTGTACAATGAGAAAGTGTTAATTAATAACTTTGTAGTAAAGGCTTTAGGGAAGAGTGACCATAAGATGATAGAATGTTATATTGAGTTTGAAAGTGATTTAGTGAAATCTGAAAATAGGGTCTTAAATCTAAACAGTGAAAACTATGTGGGTATGAGGTCCAAATTGGCAAAGGTAAATTGGGAAACTACATTAAAGGACATGACGGTAGACAAGCAATAGCTAGCATTTAAAGAATTAATACACAATTTGCAACAAATATGCAGTCCATTAAGGCACAAAAATGCCACAGAAAAAGTGGCTAACAAGAGGATTTAAAGAGAGTATTAGATTATAGGAAGAGGCTTATAATGTTCCCAAAAAGAATAGTAAGCCTGACGATTGGGAGGATTTGAGAATTCAGCAAAGGAGGACCAAGAAATTGATGAGGAAAGAGAAAAGAGAATATCAGAGTAGACCTGCAAGTGACAAAATAAACAGATTGCAAGCATTTTTATAGGGCTGTAAGTAAGAAGAGATTAGTGAAAGTAAATGTGGACCCATTATGGAAGGGACAGGTGAAATTATAACGTGGAATAATGGAATATAGAGACATTAAACAAATACATTGGGCTGAATTTTATTAGCGTGCCACAAATCATGGCGGCGTGCTTTGAAGATAGCGGTCTTCAGGCACAGATGCGCCATCGCTGAGCCCTCGCAATATTTTGTGCAGGGGCTCATTTAAATGGAGGGGGCGGAGTGTGGCCGCTCCTTCCCCAGCAACGGCATCCAGCCCCACCGCGCAGGCACCACCCTCATTTTTAAAGGGCTTCAAGCCCTGCAGTTTAGTTTACATTTTTAAAGGTCCCACTGGATGAAAATTGTACATATTTAAACTTTGAATCCACTTTCACACAACACAAAGCACACTGAGTTCACCATAAATAAAATGACTACCCACCATGAAAACCACTTTTTAATATGCCGACCTTTCATTCCACCCCCCCCCCCCCCCCCCCATCTTCAGCACATTTAACGTGGCGTAGTGGTATTGTCACTGGACTAGTAACCCAGAGACCCAGGGTATTGCTTTGGGGGCATGGGTTCAAATCCCACCACAGCAGAAGGTGGAATTTGAATTGAATTCATAAATCTGGAATTTAAAAAAAAAAGCTAGTCTAATGATGGCTATGAAACCATTGTCGATTGTTGTAAAAACCCATCTGGTTCACTAATGTCCTTTGGGGAAGGAACTCTGCTGTCCTTACCTGGTCTGGCCGACATGTGACTCCAGACCCACAGCAATGTGGTTGACTCTTGCATGCCCTCTGAAATGGCCAAGCAAGCCACTCAGTTGGCAGCTCACCACCACCTTCTCAAGGGCAGTTAAGGATGGGCAATAAATGCTGGCCTGGCCAGCGACGCCCACATCCCATGAATGAATAAAAAAAAACCCTTCCTACCATCCCTACAGCCAATTACAAGAGTTCTCCCCTCTCCCCCCCCCCCCCCCCCCCCCTGAAATTTTCACTTCTCCCCCATCCCCACGCCTCGAAGATGAGTTCTGGCCGACGGACAGAATATCGGCGTGAAACGGCTGTCACTACCAGGTAGGTAATTATTCTTTCATTTTAATCTTATTTGCATATTAAGATGAAGGCAGTTGGGGGGCTGCATCGAGACCTCGTCACCGCTGGTAAAATATGGGGAGGCCTTCTTGGTGTGGAGGTTGTAGCAGGCCTCTCCCGGAAGAATTTTCCGCTTCCCGCCTCCCCACCCCCCTGTCATGACCCCAGACGCCAGAGGGCTCATGAAATTCAGCCCATTGTATCTGTCTTCATGGTAGAAGAGGCAAAAAAATTCTGGAAATAATGGGGAAACCAAGGGTCCAGCAAGAATGAGGAATTCAAAGAAATCAGTATAAGTAAATAGTACTGGAGAAATTTATGGGACCAAGTGGGGACAATCCCCTGGACTTGACGGTTTGCATTCTTGGATTTTAAAAGAAGTAGCTGCAGAGATAGTGGATGCCTTGGCTTTGATCTATCAGAATTCCTTACATTCTAGAACACTTCCCAGGATTGGAAGGCAGCAAACATAACCCTGCTATTTAAGAAAGGAGGAAAAGAAAAAATGGGGAACTATAGGACAGTTAGTCTGACATCAGTAGTAGGCAAAATGCGAGAATCTATTATTAGGGACATGGTAACAGGGCACTTAGAAAATCATAATATGATTAAGTAGAGTCAACAGAGATTTATGAAAGGGAAATTGTGTTTGACAATCTGTTATTAGAGATTTTTGAAGATTTAACTAGTAGGATGGATAAGGGGGAACCAGGAGATGTAGTGTATTTGGATTTTTAAAAAGCATTGGTAAAGTGCCAGACAACAGGTTATTACACAAAGGTAGGACTCATGGGATTGGGATTATATTAACATATAATGAGGATTGGTTAATGGACAGAAAACAGAGAGCAGGAATAAATGGTACATTTTCAGGTTTGTAGACTGTAACTAACAGGGTACCAGAAGGATCAGTACTTGGGCCTCAGCTATTTACAATCTATATTAATGACTTAGAAGAGGAGACTGAGTGTAACGTATCCAAGTTTGTTGTTGATACAAAGTTAGGTGGAAATGTAAGCAATAAGGAGACTGCAGAGGGATATAGACAGGTTGGGTGAGTGGGCAAGAACATGGCAGATGGAATACAATGTAGCAAAGTGTGAAGTTATCCACTTTGGAAGGAAAACGTTTAAAAAGCAGAATAGTTTTTGAATGGTGAGAGACTGGATAATGTTTGCATTCAGAGGGACCTGGGTGTCTTTGTACACAAATCATAGAAAGTTAACATGCAGGTACAGCAATCCAATAGGAAAGCAAATGGTGTGTTAGCTTTTGTTACAGAAGGATTGGAGTATAAAGTAAAGAAGTCTTACTACAATTATACAGGGCATTAGTGTGGCCACACCTTGAGGACTGTGTGTAGTTTTGGTCTCCTTACCTTAGGAATGACATACTTGCCCTAGAGAGAGTACAACGAAGGTTCACTGGACTGGTTCCTGGGATAAGGGGATTGTCCTGTGTCAGAGATTGAGCAGACTAAGCCGATATTCCCTGGAGTTTAGAAGATTGAGAATTGAAACATAATTGATCGAATTAAACATATAAAATTCTTAAGGGGCTTCACAGAGTAGATGTTGAGAAAATGTTTCCCCTGGCTGGGGAATCTAGAACACTGGGTCACAGTCTCAGAATAAAGTGTTGGCCATTTAGGACTGAGATGAGGAGACATTTCTTCACTGAAAGGGTAGCGAATCTTTGGAAATGTCAATCCCAGAGGGGAGTGGATGCTCAGTCGTTGAGGATATTCAAGACAGAGATCGATAGATTTTTGGCTACTGAGGGAATTAAGGGATATGGGGATAGTCTGGGAAGGTGGAATTGAGGTAGAAGATCAGCTATGATCTTGGTGAATGGTGGAACAGGCTCGAAGGACCAAAATAGTCGAATCCAGCTCCTATTTCTCATGTTCTTATGTTCTTATGTGTATGTGTTTCTGTGTATCTGTCAGTGTGCATGCCTCTGTGTGTGATTTTAGTATGTGTGTCAATGCATGAATCTTTTTGTGTGTCCTAATGTCTGTGTGTGTGTGTGTGTCCCGCAGTGGATACCTTCACTCTTGTGCACATGTGTTTGTACAGCAATGGATGTATTTGATATCAGTCTCTCCACTCACTGCTACAGGGTGAACCAGGCATAGCAGGACCATCTGGAAATGCAGGCCGGCCAGGTTTTGAGGTAAGTTTGAAAACTTTTTAATTGTTTATGTACTTTTGAAACATGATTTTCCATGCATTCCCTATACGCTCCCCCCCACCACCTCAACAATGTGGGTCTGCTTTTAACCCATTCAAAATCCACCCACTTGCACAGAGTTAAAACCGGGCCCACAGTCGGGTTTATTTAAACCCTGTATCTGGGTATTTTCGACTGCAGCAATGACTCCCACACACACTTCACAGCAGAAACAGGGGGTCCCTGGGAGTGTGTCCTAGTATACAGGGGGTTCCTGGGAGTGTGTCCTTGTATACAGGGGTTCCCTGGGAGTGTGTCCCTGTATACAGGGGGTTCCTGCGAGTGTGCCTAGTATACAGGGGGTTCCTGGGAGTGTGTCCTTGTATACAGGGGTTCTCTGGGAGTGTGTCCTTGTAAACAGGGGGTTCCTGGGAGTGCGTCCCAGTATACAGGGGGTTCCTGGGAGTGTGTCCTTGTATACAGGGGTTCTCTGGGAGTGTGTCCTTGTAAACAGGGGGTTCCTGGGAGTGCGTCCCAGTATACAGGGGGTTCCTGGGAGTGTGTCCTTGTATACAAGTGGTTCCTGGGAGTGTGTCCTAGTATAGAAGGGGTCCCCAGCAGATGTCCTTGTATACAAGGGGACCCCGGGAGTGTGTCCTTGTATACAGGGGGTCCCTGGGAGTGTGTCCTTGTCTCCAGGGGGTCCCTGAGAGTATGTCCTAGTATAGAAGGGGTCCCCAGGAGATGTCCTTGTATACAGGGGGGGGGGGTCCCTGGGAGTGTGTCCTTGTATACAGGGGGTCCCTGAGAGTGTGTCTTTGTATACTGGGGGTCCCTGGGAATGTGTCCTTGTATACAGGGGGTCCCTGGGATGTGTCCTAGTATACAGGGGGTCCCTGGGAGTGTGTCCAAGTACACAACGGGTTCCTGGGAGTGTGTCCTTGTTTGCAGGCGGACCCTGGGAGTGTGTCCTAGTATGCAGGGGTCCCTGGGAGTGTGTGCTAGTATATAGGGGGCCCCTGAGAGTGTTTCCTCGTAAACAGGGGGTTGCTGGGAGTGTGTCCCAGTATACAGGGGGTCCCTGAGAGTGTGTCTATGTATACTGGGGGTCCCTGGGACTGTGTCCTTGTATACAAGGGTTCCCTGGAAGTGTGTCATTGTGTACAGGGGATCCCTGGGAGTGTGTCCTAGTATACAGGGGGTCTCTGGGAGTATGTCCTTGTATACAGCGGGTCGCTGGAACTGTGTCCTTGTGTACAGGGGATCCCTGGGAGTGTGTCCTTGTATACAGGGGTTCCCTGGAAGTGTGTCCTTGTGTACAGAGGATACCTGGGAGTGTGTTCTGGTATACAGGGGGTCCCTGGGACGGTGTCTTTGTATACTGGGGGTCCCTGGGAGTGTGTCCTAGTACACAGGGGGTCCCTGGGAGTGTGTCCTTGTATACTGGGGGTCCCTGGGAGTGTGCCCTAATGTACAGGGGGTCCCTGGGAGTGTGTCCTTGTATACTGGGAGTCCCTGGGAGTGTGTCCTTGTATACAGGGGGTTCCTGGGACTGTGCCCTTGGATACAGGGAGTTCCTGGGAGTGTGTCCTTGTATACTGGGAGTCCCTGGGAGTGTGTCCTTGTATACAGGGGGTTCCTGGGACTGTGCCCTTGGATACAGGGGGTTCCTGGGACTGTGCCCTTGTATACAGGGGGTTCCTGGGACTGTGCCCTTGTCTACAGGGGGTTCCTGGGACTGTGCCCTTGTATACAGGGGGTTCCTGGGAGTGTGTCTTTGTGTACTGGGGGTCCCTGTGAGTGTGTCCTTGTATACAGGGGGTCCCTGAGAGTGTGTCTTTGTGTACAGGGGATCCCTGGGAGTGTGTCCTAGTATGCAGGGGGTCCCTGGGAGTGTGTCCTGGTATACAGGGGGTCCCTGGGACGGTGTCTTTGTATACTGTGGGCCCCTGGGAGCGTGTCCTAGTATACAGGGGCTCCCTGGGAGTGTGTCCTGGCATACAGGGGGTCCCTGGGACGGTGTCTTTGTATACTGGGGGTCCCTGGGAGTGTGTCCTAGTATACAGGGGGTCCCTGGGAGTGTGTCCTTGTATACAGGGGGTTCCTGGGAGTGTGTCCTAGTATACAGGGGGTTCCTGGGAGTGTGTCCTTGTACACAGGGGTTCCCTGGGAGTGTGCCCTTGTCTACAGTGGGTTCCTGGGAGTGTGTCCTTGTATACAGGGGGTTCCTGGGAGTGTGTCCTTGTATACAGGGGGTTCCTGGGAGTGTGTCCTAGTATACAGGGGGTCTCTGGGAGTGTGTCCTAGTATGCAGGGGGTCCCTGAGAGTGTGTCTTTGTATACAGGGGGTCCCTGAGAGATTTTCCTCGTATACAGGGGGTCCCTGGGAGTGTGTCCTAGTGTGCAGGGGGTCCCTGAGAGTGTGTCTTTGTATACTGGGGGTCCCTGGGAATGTGTCCTTGTATACAGGGGGTCCCTGGGAGTGTGACCTTGTATACAGGGGGTCTCTGGGAGTTTGTCCTAGTATGCAGGGGGTCCCTGAGAGTGTGTCTTTGTATACAGGGGGTCCCTGAGAGATTTTCCTCGTATACAGGGGGTCCCTGGGAGTGTGTCCCAGTATGCAGGGGGTCCCTGAGAGTGTGTCTTTGTATACTGGGGGTCCCTGGGAATGTGTCCTTGTATACATGGGATCCCTGGGATGTGTCCTAGTATACAGGGGGTCCCTGGGAGTGTGTCCTAGTACACAGCGGGTTCCTGGGAGTGTGTCCTTGTTTACAGGAGGTCCCTGAGAGTGTCTCCTCGTATACTGGGGGTCCCTGAGAGTGTGTCGTTGTAAACAGGGGGTCCCTGAGAGTGTTTCCTCGTATACAGGGGGTCCCTGAGAGTGTTTCCTAGTATACAGGGGGTCCCTGGGAGTGTGTCTTTGTATACAGGGGGTCCCTGAGAGATTTTCATCGTATACAGGCGGTCCCTGGGTGTGTGTCCTAGTATGCAGGGGGTCCCTGAGAGTGTGTCTTTGTATACTGGGGGTCCCTGGGAATGTGTCCTTGTATACATGGGATCCCGGGGATGTGTCCTAGTATACAGGGGGTCCCTGGGAGTGTGTCCTAGTACACAGCGGGTTCCTGGGAGTGTGTCCTTGTTTACAGGAGGTCCCTGAGAGTGTCTCCTCGTATACTGGGGGTCCCTGGAAGTGTGTCCCAGTGTACAGGGGAACCCTGGGAGTGTGTCCTAGTATACAGGGGGTCTCTGGGAATGTGTCCTAGTCCACATGGGGTCCCTGGGAGTGTGTCCTTGTATACAGGGGGTCCCTGAGAGTGTTTCCTCGTATACAGGGGGTCCCTGAGAGTGTTTCCTAGTATACAGGGGGTCCCTGGGAGTGTGTCTTTGTATACAGGGGGTCCCTGAGAGATTTTCATCGTATACAGGCGGTCCCTGGGTGTGTGTCCTAGTATGCAGGGGGTCCCTGAGAGTGTGTCTTTGTATACTGGGGGTCCCTGGGAATGTGTCCTTGTATACATGGGATCCCGGGGATGTGTCCTAGTATACAGGGGGTCCCTGGGAGTGTGTCCTAGTACACAGCGGGTTCCTGGGAGTGTGTCCTTGTTTACAGGAGGTCCCTGAGAGTGTCTCCTCGTATACTGGGGGTCCCTGGAAGTGTGTCCCAGTGTACAGGGGAACCCTGGGAGTGTGTCCTAGTATACAGGGGGTCTCTGGGAATGTGTCCTAGTCCACATGGGGTCCCTGGGAGTGTGTCCTTGTATACAGGGTGTCCCTGAGAGTGTGTCTTTGTATACAGGGGGTCCCTGGGAGTGTGTCCTAGTATACAGGAGGTCCCTGGAAGTGTGTCTTTGTAAACTGGGGGTCCCTTGGAGTGATTCGTAGTACACAGGGGGTCCCTGGGAGTGTGTCCCAGTATACAGGGAGTCCCTGGGAGTGTGTCCATGTATACAGGGGGTTCCTGGGTGTGTGTCCTTGTATACAGGGGGTTCCTGGGAGTGTGTCCTTGTATACAGGGGGTTCCTGGGAGTGTGTCCTAGTATGCAAGCGGTCCCCAGGAGTTGTCCTTGTAGACAGGGGGTTCCTGGGAGTGTGTCCTTGTATACAGGGGGTTCCTGGGAGTGTGTCCTAGTATGCAAGCGGTCCCCAGGAGTTGTCCTTGTATACAGGGGGTTCCTGGGAGTGTGTCCCAGTATACAGGGGCTTCCTGGGAGTGTGTCCTAGTTTACAGGGGGTCCGTGGGAGTGTGTCTTTGTATACAGGGGGTCCGTGGGAGTGTGTCCTAGTGTACAGGGGGTCCTTGGGAATGTGTCTTTGTCTACAGGGGGTCCATGGGAGTGTGTCCATATATACAGGGGGTCCGTGGGAGTGTGTCCTTGTATACAGGGGGTACGTGGGAGTGTGTCTTTGTATACTGGGGGTCCCTGGGAGTGTGTCCTAGTATACAGGGGGTCCGTTGGAGTGTGTCCTTGTATACAGGGGGTCCGTGGGTGTGTGTCTTTGTATATAGGGGGTCCCTTGGTGTGTGTCTTTGTATACTGGGGGTCCCTGGGAATGTGTCCTAGTATACAGGGGGTTCCTGGGAGTGTGTCCTTGTAAACAGGGGGTTCCTGGGAGTGTGTCCTAGTATACAGGGGGTTCCTGGGAGTTTGCCCTTGTATACAGGGGGGTTCCTTGGAGTGTGTCCTAGTTTACAGGGGGTCCCTGAGAGTGTGTCTTTGTCTACTGGGGGTCCCTGGGAATGTGTCCTCGTATACAGGGCGTCCCTGGGATGTGGTCTAGTGTACTGGGGGTCCTGGGAGTGTGTCCTTGTACACAGCGGGTCCCTGGAAGTGCGTCCTAGTATACAAGGGTTCCCTGAGAGTATTTCCTCGTATACAGGGGGTTGCTGGAAATGTGTCCTCGTATACAGGGGGTCCCTGAGAGTGTGTCTTTGTATACTGGGGGTCCCTGGGACTGTGTCCTTGTATACAGGGGTTCCCTGGAAGTGTGTCCCAGTATACAGCGGGTCCCTGGGAGTGTGTCCTTGTATACTGGGGGTCCCTGGGAGTGTGTCCTAGTATACAGGGGGTCCCTGGGAGTGTGTCCTAGTATACAGGGGGTCCCTGGGAGTGTGTCCTTGTATACTGGGGGTCCCTGGGAGTGTGTCCTAGTATACAGGGAGTCCCTGGGAGTGTTTCCTAGTATACAGGGGGTTCCTGGGAGTGTGTCCTTGTGTACAGGGAGTCCCTGGGAGTGTTTCCTCTTATCCAGGGGGTCCCTGGGAGCGTGTTCTTGTGTACAAAGATTCCAAGGAGTCTGTCTGCTGTTTCTCCTGGTCCCACAGAATGACAAGCTAGAAGGAAACTTTAGCATTTTCATGGCACCTGCAGTCCCTTTTAAGAGCTGCTGGATCGGCTGCTCAGTGCCTGGTCAAAATGGTGGAGACAAGCATGGGGCACTCAATCCATTTTGAGCCCAATTTGCCAGTTTAAGCAGCCTCGCTGCACGTCCTTTCACAGGCCCATATGAAAATTGCAACAGGTGTGCCTTGGATGTCAGTGGGGAAGCTGAGGTTCCCTGAGCCAGACAACCTTCCGAGATATCTGCACTCCTGACCATCCCTGAATTTCATTGCTCCACCATTGGTGGCCGTGCCTTCAGCTGCCTGGGCCCAAAACTCTGGAATTGTCTCCATAAATCTCTCTGCCTCTCCACCACTCTTTCCTCCTTTAACACATTCCTTAAAACCTACTTCTTCCCTTTCCTAATATCTCCTCCTTTGGCTCAATGTCAAACGTTCTTTGATAATCACCCAGGAAGCACCTTGAGACATTTTACTATATTGAAAGTGCCACATACAGGCCAGTTGTTGCTGAATATTTTCTCTCTCCAGCCACATTTTTGACATTGTTTTGAGGTAGGCGGGTGCAGGAATAGGAACTGCAATATATTTTTGTAAATTTCTTCTTTAACGAGATGGTTTTTGAAGGACCACCAGCGAACTAAAACAAGGCAAGTGTGTTTATGTCACAGACAGTGATGCCCACCTGCCCTGTGCCTGTTTTCAGAATGATGGATAGAAACCGATCTTCGATCTTTAAGGCAGCTGAATGAATGTATGGATTTTTGTTTGTTTGCAGGGTGAGCCCGGCCCACCGGGGCCTGTGGGACCTCCGGGACTCCCTGGGCACATTGTGAGTATTATTAATATCTAGCTCAAGGTTGGAATGTTCATGAGGGGACTCCCAATGCCCCTGGTGTGCCCTGAGATGTGTACCCTGTTTCTCTGGAGGTTTCCCAGGAGACTGGAGAACTCCAGTGGAGTTACAGTGAACTATGGAACTCCAAAGCACACACACAATGGCCCCGAAACTCTTCAGGGTCAGTTCCACCAGCGCAGGTCCGACCGATTCAGGCCCAGTACTGGGGGCCAGGGTCATTTCATAGACAGGGAAGGCTTCTCAGCCTGCAAGGGGACATCAAGCAGCAGCTGGCCTGGTTCAAGCTGAACTGGACATTTACAGAGTGGAACAGTGCACAGCTTCGCGCACCCCCCTCACCCACCCCTACTGAGGGTCTCCGAGGCTCGAAGAGGTGAAGAGACAATCTCCTGTCTTCACTTCAAAAGGAGTCATTACTGCAGGAGTTATCCCCTCAGTCTGCTATACAATCAGGTCTTCACATAATCTCAAAGCCATTTAGGCTAAAGACTGGCATCATAGAATCACACAGCACCAAAGAAGGCCATTCAGCCCACCGTGCCTGAGCTGGCTCTTGGAAAGAGCGATTCAATTAGTCCCACTTCCCTGCTCTTTCCCCACAGACCTGTAAATGTCGCCTTTTTCCCATGTTTATCCAATTCCCTTTGGAAAGTTATTATTGAATGTGTTTCCACTGCCCTTTCAAACAGTGCATTCCTAATCACAACAATGAACACTAAAGGGTAGAATATTCTAGGGAAGCCCAGGAACTACCCCAAGACATCTACTTGATGTGGGAAGGGGTGCGGGGTTGCAAGCAGAATATCCACCCACAGTACCCCCTCCCCCCGCACCAATCTAAACAGAGTGACTGGGTTCTACCCAACAATCCAGGACCCCCGGGTGAATATCAGGCTGTGATCCCCTCCAGTGTGTTCGGGGCAGTGTGCAATCATGCGAAGGGATACAGCTGTTCAGTGCATTGTTCGGGCAGGTGTCCTGCACTTCCCTGTATGAGCACCAAGTCTGAGCCTATGAAAGAGCTCAGACTAATTTCTCCCCGATTGTCTCCTGTGTTTAACGGCCTCGTTCTCATTGTCAGGGTGCAGCTGGGATTCCAGGAGCTCCAGGTCCTGCAGGACCACCAGGAATGGTGAGTCAACAAGTGACCATTCACGGGAGACACAGCTCGAGCTTCAGTACAGCTCTCTCTCTCTCTGTTACACCATCACTGACAGTACAGAGCTCTCTCTCTCTCTCTGTGTTACACCATCACTGACAGTACAGAGCTCTCTCTGTGTTACACCATTACTGACAGTACAGAGCTCTCTCTCCCTCTCTGTTACACCATCACTGACAGTACAGAGCTCTCTCTCTCTCTCTCTCTCTCTCTCGCTCGCTCTCTGTTACACCATCACTAACAGTACAGAGATCTCTCTCTGTGTTGCACCATCACTAACAGTACAGAGCTCTCTCTCTCTCTCTCTCTCTCTCTCTTTCTCTCTGTTACACCATCACTAACAGTACAGAGCTCTCTCTCTCTCTCTGTTACACCATCACGAACAGTACAGAGATCTCTCTCTCTCTGTGTTACACCATCACTGACAGTACAGAGCTCTCTCTCTCTCTCTCTCTCTGTTACACCATCACTAACAGTACAGAGATCTCTCTCTCTCTGTGTTACACCATCACTGACAGTACAGAGCGCTCTCTCTCTCTCTCTCTCTCTATTGTCTTTGTCACTTGCACTAACCTGTCAATTTCAATTTTAATTGTTACACTCTGCGCTCAGTTTAAAATTTCCTCATAATACTGATTGCATTTTTTTTTACTGATTGGTTGTATTTAGGGAGCAAAGGGTGATCGAGGACCTTCTGGAGAAAGAGGCTTGCCTGGATTGGCAGGCCCACACGGCCCACCTGGAGCCCCTGGGTTGATGGTAGGTCCCCTTCTGCTGTTACGTCCCCTTCAACCACAGTTACTGGCTGTATCCAAACGCCAGGTTTGGATGGCTGCTTATCACTCAACACTTGGCAGTGCTCAGGGTGCTAGGCTGAGCCTCTGTTTTCAAGCAGTGTTCAGTCTGGTTTGACTGCACTACCATTTATTTAGACTCTGATCAGTGATGTGGCCTCCTGATTTAAATGCCCTCAAAATTTAAGAATCACATCTGTTTCTCAGTTATCTGCAAAAGACGCAGGTGGAGTCCGCACAGTTGCCCACTGTTGAAATTGTTGCGTATTGTCAAGTGGAAGCTAAAGTGGTTTAATTGGCTCACTTTAAACAGAAATCCAGTCCCCTCCTTTCTCATTTCGAACACAGTTCGACCTGGGTAGATTTCTGAGCTGCCTGCCATTGCTGGGGTTTGAAACTGGTTCTCGTTGTACTGACCGCTGTACTGCAGGACCAGCCGATGTACTGGACAGACCTTGGCCTGGTATTGGTAGGGAGGGCCAAGGGTCCCCCCACAGTGGTCAGTGAATCCAGCAAGGCCATAATATGGTGATCAGTACAACCTCATGTAAATAAATCACTGCAGATCCCGACCCAATAGCTGGCCTGATGGACTAGCCAGACTGGCCGGTGAGAGGGAGAGCAGTTAGCAGCAGGAGGCTGCAGGCTGGGTGCTGTGGGGGTGGCCCCCAGCAGTCTGCATGGGGTGGGCCTGGGTTAAAATCAAGACCGTCGAGTGGCCTGGCCAAGCTCAGAGGGAATATTCTGAGTGAAGTCTGAAAGAAGGGTGTTTGAAATTGTACATTCAAACACCTAACTGTATACAATCATGTGTCCCCAGCTAACTTCTGTCTATATCCTTCCATTTCTTTAGGGAGAGCCAGGCCAAGATGGGCCAGTCGGAAAAGAGGTAAGATGGGTAAAACATATATATTGATATCGGGCTAAAGTGAGTCATTCTCATTTGTTCAAAGTATGAGGGAGAGAGTCTCTGGTTAGACTGATTGCCTGCGATATTCCAGAATTCTAGGTGGTGAAGGATAGAGCTGGAGCCAAACTTTACACGTTTTTATAAGCATTTCTTTACAGAGATACACGATAAAAACATGCATCTCCTAAACTAACAACTACCCTTTCAGTCTGTTCCTATTTATAGGAACACAAGTGAATCCCCAGTTAATGCCCACAACCTCTATACAATTAAACACAATTATTATACAATTTATACAGTTAACATTGCCTCTTGTGAAGGAAGGTTAAGACTTTGTGCTCCAGTGTGAAGCCTTTCCACTGACTGGGCTCATTCCCTCCAAGATACCGTATACAACCAGTGCCAGCAGAGACCTTCCTCACATCTGGAAACATCTGGCAGGTGGGAATAACTTCGGATACTACATCCCAGCAGGAAAAGTGCTGCTGTTTCTCTCTGAACCTGAAAGGAATCGAATGAAAGGTTTTTGTGCCTCTTCCTGTATTCAGATATTTTTCTCCCCCACTTTTTCGCTGCCGCCCCCTCTCCCCCACAAGAAGTGAACATTCTTCATTTCTGAGTCTGGACAATATGCGTCAGCTGGCTGATCAACCATGAAGTTCATCCAGCTGAGCTGAAACCTGTTCTCACCCAACCAGCGAACGCACACCCTCACATCTTTCATTGCCGTGGATAGTGATCAGGAGCAAAATAAATCAGCCAATTTTTATCTTCCCAACCCAGGTCACAGGTCAACCATTTCATCCCTACTACCAGCATGTTGAGATCAGCCACTGTATATATACTTCCCTCCAGTCTGAAAAACAATCTTTCCCTGCTGCTTTCTGTCCTTCAGCCAATTTTGTATCCATGCTGCCACTGCCCCTTTAGTCCTATACACAAGAAATAGGAGCAGGAGTAGGCCTTTTGCCCCCTTGAGCCTGCTCGGCCATTCAATAAGATCATGGCTGATCAGATCGTGGCCACAACTTCACTTTCCTACCTGTTCCCCATCACCTCTTACTCCCTTGTAGATCAAAAATCTATCTAACCCAACCTTGAATATATTCAATGACGCATTCTCCACTGCTCTCTGGGATAGAGAATTCCAAAGATTGGAATTCTAGAGGTGAAATTCCTCCTCATCTCAGCCTTAAATGGACAACCCCTTATTCTGAAACTATGCCCCCTAGTTCTAGATTCCCTCACAAGGGGAAACATCCTCTCAGCATCTACCCTGTCGGGCTCCCTCAGAATCTGATATCTTACAGTAAGATCACCTCCCATTCTTCTAAACTCCAATGAGTATAGGCTCAACCTGTCCTCATAAGACAACCCCTTCATCCCAGGAATCAGCTTAGTGAACCTTCTCTGAACTGCCTCCAATGAAAGTATGTCCCTCCTTAAATAAGGTGACCAAAACTGTATGCAGTACTTTAGGTGTGGTCTCATCAATGCCCTGTATAACTGTAGCAAGACTTCCGAGCTTTTATACTCCCTTTCAATAAAGGCCAACATTCCATTTGCCTTCCTAATTACTTGCTGTACCTGCATGCTTTTTGTTATTCATGTATGAGGACACCCAGATCCCTCTGTACCACAGCATTCTGCAGTCTCTTTCCATTTAAATAATATTCTGCTTTTCTATTCCTCCTACCAAAGTGGATAGCCTCACACTTTCCCACATTATACTCCATCTGCCAAATTTTTGCCCACTCACTTAACCTATCTATAACCCTTTGCAGACACTTTGTGTCCTCCTCACAACTTGCATTCACAGCTATCTTGTATTGTTAGCAAATTTAGCTGCAATACACTTGGTACCTTCATCCAAGTCGTTAATATAGATCATAAATAGTAGAGGCACCAGCACCGATCTCTGTAGCACTCCACTAGTTATAGTTTGCCAACCTGAAAATGACCCATTTATCCCGACTTTTTTTCCTGTTAGATAGCAAGTTCTCTATCCATGTTAATATATTAGCCCCAACACTATGAGTTCTTATCTTGTGCAGTAACCTTTTATTTGGCACCTTATCGAATACACTACATCTACTGGTTTCCCTTTATCCACTCTGCTTGTTACATCCTCAAAGGACTCTCATAAATGTGTCAAATGTGATTTCCCTTTCATAAAACCATTGACTGCTTGATTGTGTTATGATTTTCTAAATACCCTGCTACTTCTTCCGAAATAATAGATTCCAGCATTTTCCCAATGATTGACGTTAGGCTAACTTGTTTACAGTTTCCTGCTTTCTGTCTCCCTCCTTTCTTGAATAGAGGCTTTACATTTGTGGTTTTCCAGTCCTCTGGGACCTTTCCAGAATCTAGGGAATTTTGGAAGATGGCAACCAATGCATCCACTAACTTTTCAGCCACTTCTTTTAAGACCCTAGGATGCAGGCTATCAGGCCCAGGGGACTTGTCAGCCATTCGTTTTCCTAGTACATTATCTCTAGTGATAATTGTTTTCGGTTCCTCTCTCCCTTTTCTACTATTCTTGGGATTCTTTTAGTGTCTTCTAAGAGAAAACAGAATTGTAGACTATTAGAATGGTTACAGCACAGAAGGAGTCCATTTGGCCCGTCATGACCATGCTCGCTCTCTGCAAGAGCAGCTCAGATAGCCCTTAATCCCACTCCATCACCTTAAGCCCATAGCCCTGCAGATATTTTCTCCAGATATTTGTCCAATTCCCTTTTGAAAGTCTTTATTGAATCTGCCTCCACCTCACGTCTTAAATCAGTGGCTTCTGGTTCTGGATCCTTCAGCCAATGGGAACAGTTTCTCTCTATCTACTCTGTCCAGACCCCTCATGATTTTGAACACCTCTATCAAATTGCGTCTGAATCTTCTCTACTCCAAGGAGAACAGACCTAGCTTCTCCAACCTATCCACGTAACTTAAGTTGCTCATATATGGAACCATTCTTATGAATCTTTTCTGCACCCTCTCTAATGCCTGAACATCCGTCCTAAAGTGCGGTGCCCAGAATTGGACACAATACTCCAATTGAGACCAAACCAGTGTTTATCATAATTTCCTTGATCTTGTACTCTATGCCCCTATTTATAAAGCCGAGGATCCCATATGCTACATTAACCGCTTTCTCAACCTGCCCTGCCACCTTCAATGATTTGTGCACATATACCCCCAGGTTCCTCTGCTCCTGCACCTCCTTTAGAATTGTACCCTTTAATTTATATTGCCTCTGCTCATTTTTCCTACCACAATGAATCACTTCACACAAAATGCTTGTTCAAAGTCTCTGCCATTTCCCTGTTTCCCATTATTAATTCCCCAGTGTCATCCGCTAAGGAACTAACACTTAGTTTAGCTATTCATTTGCATTTTATACACTAATGGAAGCTCTTCTTGACTTTTTTTTTATGTTTCTTGCTAGTTTACTCTCATATTCTAATTTCTTCCTCTTTATTTTTAGTCATCCTTTGCTGGTTTCTAAAAAATGTTCTAATCTTCTGGCCTACCACTAATCTTCACAGCATTGTTCACCTTTTCTTTCAATTTGATACCATCCTTAACTTCGTTAGTTAGCTACGGATGGTTCCTCCTTCTCAGAGTCTTTCTTTCTCAATGGAATATATCTTTGTTGAGAGTTACAAAATGTCTCCCTAAATGTCTGCCACTGTTTTGTCAAACCCCTTTTGAAAGTCCATATACACATCAACTGCACAACCCTCACCAACCCTCTCCGTTACTTCATGAAAGAACTGAATCACGTTAGTCAAACATGATTTTCCTTTAACAGATCCATACTGACTTTCATTTATTAACCCATACTTTTCCAAATGACAACTAATTTTCTCCCAGAAAATTGTCTCTGGAAGTTTCCCCACAACACGGTGACTTGGATATCACAGGGGCAGGAATGGATGTTGGATGTTCCGGGGATTAGATGTTTCAAAAGGAATAGGGAGGGAGGTAAAAGAGGTGGGGGAGTGGCATTGCTAATCAGGGATAGTATCACAGCTGCAGAAAGGGAGGTCGTCGAGGAGGGTTTGTCTACTGAGTCAGTATGGGTGGAAGTCAGAAACAGGAAAGGAGCAGTCACTTTGTTGGGAGTTTTCTATAGACCCCCCCAATAGCAACAGAGACACGGAGGAACAGATTGGGAGGCAGATTTTGGAAAGGTGCAGAAGTAACAGGGTTGTTGTCATGGGTGACTTCAACTTCCCTAATATTGATTGGAACCTCCTTACTGCAAATAGTTTGGATGGAGCAGTTTTTGTCAGATGTGTCCAGGAAGGTTTCCTGACTCAATATGTAGATAGGCCGACTAGAGGGGAGACTATGTTGGATTTGGTGCTTGGCAACGAACCAGGCCAGGTGGCAGATCTCTCGGTGGGAGAGCATTTCGGTGATAGTGATCACAACTCCCAGACCTTTACTATAGTCATGGAGAGGGACAGGAGCAGACGGGATGGGAAAATATTTAATTGGGGGAGGGGAAATTACAATGCTATTAGGCAGGAACTGGGGAACATAAATTGGGAACAGATGTTCTCAGGGAAATGCACGACAGAAATGTGGAGGTTGTTTAGGGAGCACTTGCTGCGACTGCTGGATAGGTTTGTCCCGATGAGGCAAGGAAGGGATGGTAGGGTGAAGGAACCTTGGATGGCAAGAGATGTGGAACAGCTAGTCAAGAGGAAGAAGGAAGCTTACTTAAGGTTGAGGAAGCTAAGATCAGACAGGGCTCTAAAGGGTTACAAGGTAGCCAGGAAGGAACTGAAGAATGGACTTAGGAGAGCTAGAAGGGGACATGAAAAAGTCTTGGCGGGTAGGATTAAGGAAAATCCCAAGGCGTTCTACACTTAAGTGAGGAACAAGAGGATGGCCAGAGTGAGGGTAGGGCCGATCAGGGATAGTGGAGCGAACTTGTGCCTGGAGTCGGAGGAGGTAGGGGAGGTCCTAAATGAATACTTTGCTTCAGTATTCACTAGTGAGAGGGACCTGGTTGTTTGTGAGGACAGCGTGAAACAGGCTGATATGCTCGAACAGGTTGATGTTAAGAGGGAGGATGTGCTGGAAATTTTGAAAGACATGAGGACAGATAAGTCCCCGGGGCCACATGGGATATCCCCAAGGTTATTACGGGAAGTGAGGGAAGAGATTGCCGCGCCTTTGGCGATGATCTTTGCGTCCTCACTGTCCACTGGAGTAGTACCAGATGATTGGAGGGTGACAAATGTTATTCCCTTGTTCAAGAAAGGGAATAGGGATAACCCTGGGAATTATAGACCAGTCAGTCTTACGTCGGTAGTGGGCAAATTATTGGAGAGGATTCTGAGAGACAGGATTTATGACTATTTGGAAAAGCATAGTTTGATTAGAGACAGTCAGCATGGCTTTGTAAGGGGCAGGTCATGCCTCACAAGCCTTATTGAATTCTTTGTAGATGTAACAAAACACGTTGATGAAGGAAGAGCAGTGGATGTGGTGTATATGGATTTTAGCAAGGCGTTTGATAAGGTTCCCCATGGTAGGCTCATTCAGAAAGTAAGGAGGCATGGGATACAGGGAAAGTTGGCTGTCTGGATACAGAATTGGCTGGCCCATAAAAGACAGAGGGTGGTAGTAGATGGAAAGTATTCAGCATGGAGCTCGGTGACCAGTGGTGTTCCACAAGGATCTGTTCTGGGACCTCTGCTCTTAGTGATTTTTATAAATGACTTGGATGAGGAAGTGGAAGTCTGGGTTAGTAAGTTTGCCGATGACACAAAGGTTGCTGGAGTTGTGGATAGTGTGGAAGGCTGTTGTAGGTTGCAACGGGACATTGACAGGATGCAGAGCTGGGCTGAGAAGTGGCAGATGGAGTTCAACCTGGAAAAGTGTGAAGTGATTCATTCTGGAAGGTCGAATTTGAATGCAGAATACAGGCTTAAAGACAGGATTCTTGGTAGTGTGGAGGAACAGAGGGATCTTGGGGTCCACGTCCATAGATCCCTCAAAGTTGCCACCCAAGTTGATAGGGTTGTTAAGAAGGCGTATGGTGTGTTGGCTTTCATTAACAGGGGGATTGAGTTTAAGAGCCGCGAGGTTATGCTGAAGCTCTGTAAGGCCCTGGTTCGACCACACTTGGAATATTGTGTTCAGTTCTGGTCGCCTCATTATAGGAAGGATGTGGAAGCTTTAGAGAGGGTGCAGAGGAGATTTACCAGGATGCTGCCTGGACTGGAGGGCATGTCTTACGAAGAAAGATTGAGGGAGCTAGGGCTTTTCTCATCGGAGCAAAGAAGGATGAGAGGTGACTTGATAGAGGGGTACAAGATGATGAGAGGCATAGATAGAGTGGATAGCCAGAGACTTTTTCCCAGGGTGGAAAGGGCTATCACCAGGGGGCATAATTTTAAGGTGATTGGAGGTAGGTTTCGGGGAGATGTCAGAGGTAGGTTCTTTACACAGAGAGTGGTGGGTACGTGGAGTGCACTGCCAGCGGTGGTAGTAGAAGCAGATACATTAGGGACATTTAAGCGACTCTTGGATAGGTACATGGATGATAGTAGAATGAAGGGTATGTAGGTAGTTTGATCCTAGAGTAGGTTAAAGGTTCGGCACAACATCGTGGGCCGAAGGGCCTGTACTGTGCTGTACTGTTCTCTGTTCTAACTAAAATTAGGTTGACTGACGTGTAGTTTCTGGATTTATCCCTCTCACCTTTTTGAATAAGGGCGTAGGATTTGCAATCCCGCAGTTCTCTGTCGCCATTCCCATAATGAAGAATTGGAAGATTGTGGCCAGAGCCTCCTTTATCTCTACCCATACTTCCCTCAGCAACTAGGGTGCATCCCAACCAGACCAGGTGACCTTTATACTTTGAGGACTGCCAAACTTTTAAATATCTCCTCTTTATTCACTTTTATCCTATCTAATGTTGCTATGCCTCTTCCTTTACTGCTACATTGGCAGCAATCTCTTGTCTAGTGAAAGCAGATTCAAAGTATTCAATTCGGACCTCAGCCATAAACTCTACCAACACGTGTCCATAATCAGCCCCACTCTTCCTTTAAACTGCCCTTTTGCTATTTATATGTTTGTAAAATATCTTTGGGTTCCCTTTTCTAGAACCCACTAATCTGTTCTCAAACATACCCTCTTATTCCCTTTTTTAGATCTACTGTATATTTTCTGTATTCAGCTTAGTTCTCAACACTATTAAGAACCTAACGTTTATCATCAACCTCCTTTTTCTGTTTCATTTTAACCTCTATATCTTTAGTTATCCAGGGATCTCTAGCTTTGAATGTCCTTTTCTCCACCATAGGAATGTGGCTTATCTGTATCTGAACTGTATGCTCTTTGAAGGTGCTCCATTGTTCAGTTACTGTTTAGCTTGCCAATCTTTGATTCCAATCCACACTTTTCAAATCATCAAAATTAGCCCTCCTCCAGTTGATATTTTCAGATTTGATTGTACCTTGTCCTTTTCAATAACTACTCTAAACCAAATTATATTGTGATCACTGTTTCCCAGATGCTTTCCCACTGAAACATGCTCCACTTGCCCCATTTCATTCCCCAGAACGAAATCCAGCACTGCTTGCTACTTCATTGGGCTGGAAACATTCTGATCAAGAAAGTTCTCTTGTACACATTTAGTCATAGAGTGATACAGCACTGAAACAGGCCCTTCGGCCCACCAAATCTGTGCCAACCATCAACCACCCATTTATACTAATCCTACATTAATCCCATATTCCCTACCACTCTCCTACCTACACTGGGGGAAAATTACAATGGCCAATTTACCTATCAACCTGCAAGTTTTTGGCGGTGGGAGGAAACTGGAGCATCCGGTGGAAACCCACGCGGTCACAGGGAAAACCTGCAAACTCCACACAGGCAGTACCCAGAACTGAACCCGGGTCGCTGGAGTTGTGAGGCTGTGGTGCTAACCACTGTGCTGCCCAGAGATGATGGTTTTATGGTACCACTACTGAGATTTTAATTAATTGAGTTTAAGTTCCACCTGAAGTGGGATTTGAACCTGTGTCCATAGGGCATGAATCTACATAGGTGAGCTTTTAAATTATTACTTTTCATCTGTGTTCACTATGGAGAAGGACGATGCAGGTGTAGAGATCAGGGAGGGGGATTTTGATATACTTGAACATATTGGTATTGAAAGGGAGAAAGTATTAACTGTTTTAGGGGCTTAAAAGTGGATAAATCCCCAGGCCCAGATGAGATGTATTCCAGACTGTTATGTGAGGCAAGGGAGGAGATAGCAGGGGGCTCTGACACAAATTTTCAAATCCTCTCTGGCCACATTAGAGGTACCATAGTATTGGAGGACAGCGAATGTGGTACCATTATTCAATAAGGATAGCAGGGATAAACCAGGTAATTACAGGCCAGTGAGTCTAACATCAGTGGTTGGGAAACTATTGGAACAAATTCTGAGGGACAGGATTAATCTCCACTTGGAGAGGCAGGGATTAATCAGGGATAGTCAGCATGGCTTTGTCAGGGGGAGATCATGTCTAACTAACTTGATCGAAGTTTTTGAAGCAGTGACTAGATGTTTAGATGCGGGTAAAGCAGTTGATGTAGTCTACATGGACTTCAGTAAGGCTTTTGATAAGGTCCCGCATGGGAGATTGGTTAAGAAGGTAAGAGACCATGGGATCCAGGGCAATTTGGCAAATTGGATCCAAAATTGTCTTTGTGGCAGGAGGAAGAGGGTAATGGTCGAGGGTTGTTTTTGTGAGTGGAAGACTGTGACCAGTGGTGTACCACAGGGATCAGTGTTGGGACCCTTGCTGTTTGTAGTGTACATTAATAATTTAGACGTGAATATAAGAGGTATGATCCATAAGCTCGCAGATGACACGAAAATTGGTGGTGTCGTAAATAGTGAGGAGGTAAGCCTTAGATTACAGGACGATATAGATGGGCTGGTAGGATGGGCGGAGCTGTGGCAAATGGAATTTAATCCTGAGAAGTGTGAGGTGATGCATTTTGGGAGACTAACAAGGCAAGGGAATATACAATTGATGGTAGGACCCGAGGAAGTACAGAGGGTCAGAGAGACCTTGGTGTACTTGTCCATGGATCACTGAAGGCAGCAGCACAGGTAGATAATGTGGTTAGGAAAGCACATCGGATACTTGCCTTTATTAGCCGAGGCATAGAATATAAGAGCAGGGAGGTTATGATGGAGCTGTATAAAATGCTCGTTAGGCCACAGCTGGAGTACTGTTTACAGTTCTGGTCACCTCACAATAGGAAGGATGTGATTGCACTGGAGAGGGTGCAGAGGAGATTCACCAGGATGTTGCCTGGGCTGGAGCATTTCAGCTATGAAGAGAGACTGAAAAGGTTAGGGTTGTTTTCCTTAGAGCAGAGAAGGCTGAGGGGGGACATGATTGAGGAATACAAAATTATGAGGGGCATTGATAGGCTAGATAGGAAGAAACGTTTTCCCTTAGCGGAGGGGTCAATAACCAGGGCGCATAGATTTAAGGTAAGGTGCAGGAGGTTTAGAGTGGATTTGAGAAAAAAAAATTTCACCCAGAGGGTGGTTGGAATCTGGAACACACTGCCTGAAGAGGTGGTAGAGGCAGGAACCCTCACAACATTTTCCAAGTATTTAGATGAGCATTTGATATGCCATAGCATACAAGGCTACAGGCCAGGTGCTGGAAAATGGGATTTGAATAGTTAGGTGCTTGATGGCTGCCACAGGCACGATGGGCCGAGGGGCCTGTTTCTGTGCTGTATAACTCTATGACTCTATGTTTGATTAGTGCCAACAAACTTGGAGCTCTGCCTTTGAGAGGACTACCACATTGGTGATTTTGTCCTGCCAGGGGATACCCAGAATGCGCCACAGACCTTATTAAACCACACTACGTGCATTTACACACATACATTCCAAACCCATTCTAGTCTGCCTTGCATTCCTGTCCCCTCCCCCAACCCCCATCAGACCCCTCCTATTCCTGAACACCTTTTTATTCTAGCGCTGCTTTTCTCTCCCAATCCTCTGTGTATCTGTTTCCCCTCTCTAATTCATCCTGGTGTTCCTCCTCCTGCCAAATTAGTTTAAACCCCTCCCGAGGATATTGTAAATCCATGTGCATTTTGAATGCTCAGTCTCATTATTACTCAAGTCATATTCACTGTGATATCAGAGCAACACACGAGCAAAGTCAGAATTGCACTCCTTCAACCCCCAGTTCTTCATTACAATTCATATTACCAGCTTGCTGCTTATTATCAAGTCAGCAGTGAGGGGGGTGAGCCCTTATTTCAGAGGTCATGATAAACAAAAACTTTCTTCTGTTTAGAACCAGAATAGCAGGGCAGGATGTCAGTCCATTACATTGCAGGCGTCTAACGGACCCTGAGTATATTAAATAAAAACCAAAACATGTTGGTGGGCTTTCCAGTTCTTGGGTTTTATCAGTCACAAGGCCTTGTAGCGTGTTCATGCTTCAAACTGTAATGTACGTTACTTTTGTTCTCCTAGGGTTCAGCTGGTGCACCTGGAATTATGGGACAACCTGGGCCAAAGGTATGAAATCTTACTGAGGAGATTCTTTATAAATTAAATGGATTGGCTTGGCTCAGTGGAATACTCCAGGGATTATCTGTACTTTTGTAAGAATATTGAAGCCTTTTTATTGTTTCCTTACTCAGTTGGTATGTCAGTAGCGCTAGATAACAGGCACTCACTAAAGGGTTTATTTTATGTTTGAGGCGAAAGCCCTTTCTGCTTGAGGTCCATAAAGAGGATGGACGATCTAACCCCTGACCTCCAGCAATGCTGCTATAACTAGAGGTTTGGTCCATTCGCTGCGTGGGTGACTTTCTCCCTGATTTCCCCTCACTTCCTGCACAACAACACACACCAGCTGCTCAGCAGCTCCCCAGAGTAATTATTGGGAGCGCAATGGTGTGGGCTTCTCTCGGATCACCACTTCCTGCCTCTCAGCATTGCTGCTGCAGTGCGGCACCTGCTTGGGTTTTTGTCAGTCTCACCAGCTGTTAATAGGATCATCATCTTTTCACAGTCTATTAAAGGGTTCTCAAAGCATTCATCAGAGAATGTTGCTCAAAAAGAAACTACTATGTAACAGCGCAGGTGGGATCTAGCAATACCCACCCATCATGCCAGGCCCCATTGTAGATGTGTTGGAGCAAATGATGAATCTGTCTTGTTGACTGGTCGGAATGTTCTAGAAGAATTTTGAAACAAAGTCAAAGACAAGACTGAAGATGAGGCACAGAGTATAATGAAGAAGAAAGGATTGCGTTTGTGTTGCACCTTATCGCAAAAACAACTCAAAGTGATTCAGGGACAATTACTCAGTTTGAAGCAGAACCATTTTTTGCTCAGCATTGAGATGAATGTCCAGTTAATCTGACTTTGATAGTATTGGTTGAGGGCAGAATATTGACCAGAAAACTGGAAAACTTCTGGCTCTTCTTCAAATGAGTGTTGTGGGATGTTTAGCATCTACCTAAACAGGCACCTCTTCAGCATATCATTTAAGGATCGGACATCTGGCAGTGCAGCATTAATGTTGTAGCGTCAGCCTAGATCAGGTACAGAACCTGAACTCGCAACCACTGTTCAGAAAGCGCTGTGGAATTGCCAGTTCTTTCTTTTTATCGATCATTTCAAAGTCCTGCCTGCTTACTTAAGGGTGTTTTATTTTCCAAATGACCATCCATTATGTGCTGTTTGATTCCCATAATCCATGAGGAACTTGCAAGGCCTTATGAAGCCTGTTTGGTCAGAGCCACCCATCCCTCTATTACTAGTGGTTGTCGCGTGTTCTCTTAACTTCTGTGTTAGCTGCTACTATACACAAAGCACTGACCACTCAAGACGGGATCAGTAACACAGCAATGTGGATTCTTTCTTTGAGGATGGTTCTGCAACTACACAGAGGTCTTTGCTGTACAGTACTTACTTAACACTGCCCACCATCCAGAAATCACATGGTGTTTTACATCACAGCTCTTACACTGTGGCATGTTAACATAATCACCCTCTTAAAGGTGTACACACAACAGTGATGTCATCCTTCCTCCCCAGGTGGTGTTCACACTTTGTTCCATCTCTTGTATTAGCACAATTACTGAATACAGAGCGGGCCCACAGGATCACTGATGTTATAAATTCATTCTCAGGATGTGGGCGTCACTGGCAAGGCTGGTATTTATTGCTTATCCCTAGTTGCCCTGAGAAGATGGTGGGCCTACTTCTTGGAATAACTGTCCCTGTGAGGCTTACTAGGCCCCCTCAGAGGGCAGTTAAGCTTCAACCATGTTGGCCTGGGATTGGATTCACAGATGAGCCAGACTGGGTAAGGGCAACTTGTTTTCTTCCTAAAAAGAAATAAGACACCTGACTTCCGTGATCTTGTTTCCTCATTGATTATGTGAATCAAACTGTACATAGAGGATGGTCTATTCGGTAACCAGACAAGGCTTTGAAATGATATAGGCTCTTCGGCTCCTCACAGGTATTAGTGAACCTATTCAGTTTTTGCAATCCACCAACTTCATGGTCACTTTTACAGATGTGAGCTTTTTGTTTCTCGATTTTAGTAAACTGAATTCAGCTGGGATTTCAGCTCAGGTTCTCTGGATAATGAGCAGTACAAGGAATACTACACATTCGCAAATCAGCCTGTCATATTGTGCCCCATTTCTTCCCGGGGATGTGGGGAAGGAATCCTATCCCAGGCAGGGAATGAATATCTAATACTTTCTCCACACTTTTTATCCCAAGGGTGAGCCAGGAGCACCGGGTGAAAAGGGCGCACAGGGAGAGAGAGGAAAACCTGGGATGTACGGAGGGTATTCGGGCAAGAGTGGCGGCATGGGGCTCCCAGGCCCTCCTGGTTCTCTCGGAGAAAGAGGATTGCCTGGCCCCACAGGACCTGCAGGTATTCCTGGAATGCCAGGTACACCAGGAACACCAGGAACAGCGGTAAGGAGTTCAGCAAAGTGTACTTAATGTAGAATGGTTCTTTCAGAAGATGTGAGCCTTCTCTTGGGTCTTTGGTAAGCACTGAACTGTGTGCCATGGGTCCGATTCCTCTCCACTGTGGACCAATTTTTCCCACGCCCTTCCTGTTGCATTCGTTGGAAACTCTCAGGACTTCAAAAGGCGCTGACCGTAAGAATTCATAGTTTACATTGGGATCATGCCCATGGTGGAGTGCCTCCAGTGACCCTGCTGAAGTCCTCGAGATCAGGGGGAAGATCCCACAGAAGCAGCCTTTCAGTGTTGTGCCCAACAAACATAGGAGCATCGGAACAGGAGGAGGCCATTCAGCCCTTCAAGCCTGTTCCACCAGTCAATTAGATCATGGCTCATTTGTATCGGAACTTTGTTTACCTGCTTTGGTTCCATAATCCTTAATACCCATACCTAAACAAATCTCTTGTTTTGATCACTTCAATTGACCCCCAGCATACAGAACCTTTTGGAGAGGGAGTTCCTGATTGCCACTACCCAGATTCCAGAAACATCAGCAGTAGCTGACCTGCCCCCTTCAGAGTGAGAATTTGGGCACTCCTTTGCTTCGTTCCTAAGTCTGTGACTTTGGATCGACTTTAAACTGCATCTGCCAGTTGTTGGCCCAGTTCTTCAACCAATCCCTCCACTCGCCATGCTCCCACCACCCCCCCACAACCCCCGCCCCCAACTTGGTGGAGATTGAGGTGCTCACTAGATATAATGCTGTTTGGGGTCATTTAACATCAATAGGCTTCGCCATCAGCTCAGCAGCTGGTAGGAAGCACATAGAGGCCATTGGCTCAGTGAAAAACATCCCCTTGTTGGACCAGGATGAGCAGGTGTTCCCCAGATCTCAGGAGGTCAGATGTGGCCTCCCATGATCCAGCCTGTTCCACAGGTATTTCTCTGACTCCTCCCTTGATCAGTAATTCTTCAGTAGTCCTGTCAATAAAACTGACCATCTCTTCGTATCCACCCCCCACTGCCACCTCTCCAGGTGGCAGGTTCAAAGAATACATCTCCTGCTATGATGAAACATCGGGGAACAGTGTAGCTGCTTCCCAGTGGCAGACCGGTGTGGAGAGGAGATGGTCAATCTTTCCGAATAGTTATCATCTCTCAGTTCTGGTAAAAATCCATGTAAATCCTTTTATTATATGGAGATCAGAACAGTGGTTCTGAGAAACCTGATCTGGTGACAGAAACTCATTCACCCCAAAGACATATTCAGGAGGTTAACCAGGAAAAGTTAATAAATCCTGAAGTTAGGGATCATATGGCATGTTTATTATTTTTCTTGTCCTTAAGGAGAGTTCTGTAATTAGGTGGACCAAGGTGATGACATACAATTAAATCTGTTATTCCAAGATATTTCAAGCGGCATTGCCTTCATTCTTTTGTTGAGCCCACACCATATAACATAAATGATCTTAAAGCACCTCATCACTCTGGATTCATGTGCCAGCGGAGGGTAAATGTGTGCCATGTGTGGTGAAGCTGCAAACTTGTTCTGTCTAAATGTGTTTACGTATCTTTTAACACAAAGGGAACATTCCCTCATGCAGTTTCCATAAGGGAACTCCCGCTTCAACCTGATTTCTCCACTCAGTCAAGTGACCCTTTCTCAAACTAACGCAGTAGTCTTTGATTCCATCCCCCAGGCTGAAGCTGTTAATTTTGATGAGATCAAGAGGTTAATAAGACAGGAAGTTACAAAAATCTTTGATGGTGAGTGAACCTTTTTATTTACGTTCCTTTATCTCCTTCAGTTCACACATTGGATAATTACAGTTCCACAATCTCAACAAGGAAATTTATTGTCTGCCTCCTTACCAAACAATAACCTGGGGCAGGGTTTTCCCCACAGGCTTCATCACCCTCAAATAGGGGTTGAAGTCCGCACTGTGTGGGGAACAGTTACCCCTCTGGTTTTCCCCAAATTACCCAATTATTGCCCAGAGGGTGGGCTCACCATCCAATTAAGGGCAGTGGAGAGGGATGGGGATGCTGTTGAAGCTGAAGGACCAATAGGAGTCTCTCCAGCTTGCTAAGCAGCAGGATATCTTTGCAGGGAAGTAAGGGAGAGGATGCCCCAAGATGGAGGCGCCTTCTCTCCAACTTCTTAAATTTAGAATAAAAAATGGCCTCAGCAGCCAGATCACCATTGTGAAGGGGAGCCTGTCCACAGGGCCACCTGCGGCTGTATCTGAAACCAGGCAGGGAGGGTCTCTAAGCCTGCCTGGAGCACTGATACCGTGTTCCCTGCCCCCCCCCCCCCACACACTGGTCTGTCACTGGGAGGCCTCTTACAGGCAGCTACACTATTCCCCGACATCTCCGGAGACCTGGAGGCCGACTGTTAAATATCAAATTCCAGACAGCCTACAGCAATAGGCCTTAATCAGCTGAATCAGCTACCTGCCACTCCAGGAAAATAGCCCAGGGAGGCGGGATGGAGCCAGAGAACCGGAACACCGGCCGGCAACAGGAATTTCCATGCACATCCCCTCCATGTCTGCCACATCAGGGGCTAAAACTCCTCCCTATGATGACTGGGAACTGATTTGCCAGGGACAGAACGACACACACCCAGTTCCTCCTAATTCCAGAATTCCTGATCTGGGTCCTTTTGCTATAAGGAGCTGCTGAGTGGAAGCTGGGTACTCTTTCCCTCCTGTCATGTTGGAGGAGAGGGTAATGATCTCTGAGCCACACTCACACAATTTGTATGAGCATCAGGCAGCTGGGATTGATAGTGGCTGGCGTCTGGGAAGGGTCATTAACTCACCCTCTGAGTCACGAGAGGAGCGAAACCCATAAATAATCTCATTGTATCACTGACAGAATGGGTACTCTGTCATCGGCAAAATGGTGCTGCCTGGCATCCCTCTTCTCAGTGGAGGGACATCACTCTCCCCATTATAGGGGCAACCCTCTCCCCACCAAAGGTACATCCCTCTCCTCAGTGGAGGGACATCCCTCTCCCCTCCAAAGGGACATCCCACTCCCCACCAAAGGTACATCCCTCTCCTCAGTGGAGGGACATCCCTCTCCCCTCCAAAGGGACATCCCCCTCCCCACCAAAGGGACATCCCTCTCCCCTCCAAAGGGACATCCCTCTCCCCTCCAAAGAGACATCCCTCTCCCCTCCAAAGGTACATCCCTCTCCCCTCCAAAGGTACATCCCTCTCCCCACCAAAGGGACAACCCTCTCCCCTCCAAAGGTACATCCCTCTCCCCTCCAAAGGGAAATCCCTCTCCCCACCAAAGGGACAACCCTCTCCCCTCCAAAGGGACATACCTCTCCCCACCAAAGGGACATAACTCTCCCCACCAAAGGGACAACCCTGTCCCCTCCAAAGGGAAATCCCTCTCCCCTCCAAAGGGACATCCCTCTCCCCTCCAAAGGGACATCCCTCACCTCAGTGTAGGGACATCCCACTCCCCTCCAAAGGGACATCCCTCTCCCCTCCAAAGGGACATCCCTCTTCCCTCCAAAGGGACATCCCTCTTCCCTCCAAAGGGACATCCCTCTTCCCTCCAAAGAGACATCCCTCTCCCCTCCAAAGGTACATCCCTCTCCCCAGTGTAGGGACATCCCTCTCCCCAGTATATGGCTGACCCTCTCCCCAGTATATGGCTGACCCTCTCCCCAGTATATGGACGACCCTCTCCCCAGTCTATGGACGACCCTCTCCCCAGTCTATGGTCGGCCCTCTCCCCAGTCTATGGACGACCCTCTCCCCAGTCTATGGACGACCCTCTCCCCAGTCTATGGACGGCCCTCTCCCCAGTCTATGGACGGCCCTCTCCCCAGTATATGGACGGCCGTCTCCCCAGTATATGGAAGGCCCTCTCCCCAGTATCTGGACTGCCCTCTCCCCAGTATATGGACTGCCCTCTCCCCAGTATATGGACGGCCCTCTCCCCAGTATATGGAAGGCCCTCTCCCCTGGATATGGACGGCCTTCTCCCCAGTATATGGACGGCCCTCTCCCCAGTATATGGAAGGCCCTCTCCCCAGTATATGGAAGGCCCTCTCCCCAGTATATGGAATGCCATCTCCCCAGTATATGGAAGGCCCTCTCCCCAGTATATGGACGGCCCTCTCCCCAGTATATGGACGGCCCTCTCCCCAGTAGATGGACGACCCTCACCACCGTATATGGACGACCCTCTCCCCAGTATATGGAAGATCCTCTCCCCAGTATCTGGACGGCCCTCATCCCAGTATCTGGACTGCCCTCTCCCCAGGATCTGGACGGCCCTCTCCCCAGTATATGGACGACCCTCTTCCCAGTATATGGACGACCCTCTCCCCAGTAAATGGAAGGCCCTCTCCCCAGCATATGGATGGCCCTCTCCCCAGTATATGGAAGGCCCTCTCCCCAGTATATGGACAACCCTCTCCCCAGTATCTGGACGGCCCTCTCCCCAGTATCTGGACTGCCCTCTCCCCAGTATCTGGACGGCCCTCTCCCCAGTATCTGGACGGCCCTCTCCCCAGTATCTGGACGGCCTTGTCCCCAGTATATGGAAGGCCCTCTCCCCAGTATATGGACATGCCTCTCCCCAGTATATGGACGACCCTCTCCCCAGTATATGGAAGGCCCTCTCCCCAGTATATGGAAGGTCCTCTCCCCAGTATATGGACGGCCCTCTCCCCAGTATATGGACGACCCTCTCCCCAGTATATGGACATCCCTCTCCCCAGTATATGGACATCCCTCTCCCCAGTATATGGACATCCCTCTCCCCAGTATATGGAAGGCCCTCTCCCCAGCATATGGAAGGCCCTTTCCCCAGTATAAGGACGGCCCTCTCCCGAGTATATGGACGTGTCTGTCCCCAGTATATGGACGGCCCTCTCCCCAGTATATGGACGGCCCTCTCCCCAGTATATGGACGGCCCTCTCCCCAGTATATGGACGGCCCTCTCCCCAGTATATGGGCGGCCCTCTCCCCAGTATATGGGCGGCCCTCTCCCCAGTATAAGGACGGCCCACTCCCGAGTATATGGACGACCCTCTCCCCAGTATTTGGAAGGCCCTCTCCCCAGTACATGGACGGCCCTCTCCCCAGTACATGGACGACCCTCTCCCCAGTATATCGACATCCTTCCCCCAGTATATGGAAGGCTCTCTCCCCAGTATATGGAAGGCCCTCTCCCGAGTATATGGACGTGTCTGTCCCCAGTATATGGAATGCCCCCTCCCCAGTATATGGACATCCCCTTCCCCAGTATATGGACATCCCTCTCCCCAGTATATGGAATGCCCTCTCCCCAGTATATGGAATGCCCTCTCCCCAGTATATGGACATCCCTCTCCCCAGTATATGGACATCCCTCTCCCCAGTATATGGAATGCCCTCTCCCCAGTATATGGAATGCCCACTCCCCAGTATATGGACATCCCTTTCCCCAGTATATGGACATCCCTCTCCCCAGTATATGGAATGCCCTCACCCCAGTATATGGAATGCCCTCTCCCCAGTAAATGGGCATCCCTCTCCCCAGTATATGGAATGCCCTCTCTCCAGTATATGGACAGCCCTCTCCCCAGTATATGGACATCCCTCTCCCCAGTATATGGAATGCCCTCTCCCCAGTATATGGGCATCCCTCTCCCCAGTATATGGAATGCCCTCTCTCCAGTATATGGACAGCCCTCTTCCCAGTATATGGAATGCCCTCTCCCCAGTATATGGACATCCATTTCCCCAGTATATGGAATGCCCTCTCCCCAGTATATGGAATGCCCTCTCTCCAGCATATGGACAGCCCTCTCCCCAGTACATGGACATCCCTCTCCCCAGTATATGGAATGCCATCTCCCCAGTATATGGACGACCCTCTCCCCAGTATATGGAATGCCCTCTCCCCAGTATATGGAATGCCCTCTCCCCAGGATATGGAATGCCCTCTCCCCAGTATATGGAATGCCCTCTCCCCAGTATATGGAATGCCCTCTCCCCAGTATATGGAATGCCCTCTCTCCAGCATATGGACAGCCCTCTCCCCAGTACATGGACATCCCTCTCCCCAGTATATGGAATGCCATCTCCCCAGTATATGGACGACCCTCTCCCCAGTATATGGACGACCCTCTCCCCAGTATATGGAATGCCCTCTCCCCAGTATATGGAATGCCCTCTCTCCAGCATATGGACAGCCCTCTCCCCAGTACATGGACATCCCTCTCCCCAGTATATGGAATGCCATCTCCCCAGTATATGGACGACCCTCTCCCCAGTATATGGACGACCCTCTCCCCAGTATATGGAAGATCCTCTCCCCAGTACATGGACATCCCTCTCCCCAGTATCTGGACGGCCCTCACCCCAGTATCTGGACGGCCCTCTCCCCAGGATCTGGACGGCACTCTCCCCAGTATATGGACGACCCTCTCCCCAGTATATGGACGACCCTCTCCCCAGTATATGGACGGCCCTCTCCCCAGTATATGGACGGCCCTCTCCCCAGCATATGGACGACTCTCTCCCCAGTAGATGGACGACCCTCACCACCGTATATGGACGACCCTCTCCCCAGTATATGGACGACCCTCTCCCCAGTAAATGGAAGGCCCTCTCCCCAGTATCTGGACGGCCCTCTCCCCAGTATCTGGACGGCCCTCTCCCCAGTATCTGGACTGCCCTCTCCCCAGGATCTGGACGGCCCTCTTCCCAGTATCTGGACGGCCCTCTCCCCAGTATTTGGACGGCCCTGTCCCCAGTATATGGAAGGCCCTGTCCCCAGTATATGGACATGCCTCTCCCCAGTATATGGACGACCCTCTCCCCAGTATATGGAAGGCCCTCTCGCCAGTATATGGAAGGTCCTCTCCCCAGTATATGAACGGCCCTCTCCCCAGTATATGGACATCCCTCTCCCCAGTATATGGACATCCCTCTCCCCAGTATATGGAAGGCCCTCTCCCCAGCATATGGAAGGCCCTTTCCCCAGTATAAGGACGGCCCACTCCCGAGTATATGGACGACCCTCTCCCCAGTATTTGGAAGGCCCTCTCCCCAGTACATGGACGGCCCTCTCCCCAGTACATGGACGGCCCTCTCCCCAGTACATGGACGGCCCTCTCCCCAGTACATGGACGGCCCTCTCCCCAGTACATGGACGACCCTCTCCCCAGTATATCGACATCCTTCCCCCAGTATATGGAAGGCCCTCTCCCCAGTATATGGAAGGCCCTCTCCCGAGTATATGGACGTGTCTGTCCCCAGTATATGGAATGCCCCCTCCCCAGTATATGGACATCCCTTTCCCCAGTATATGGACATCCCTTTCCCAGTATATGGACATCCCTCTCCCCAGTATATGGAATGCCCTCTCCCCAGTATATGGACATCCCTCTCCCCAGTATATGGACATCCCTCTCCCCAGTATATGGAATGCCCTCTCCCCAGTATATGGAATGCCCACTCCCCAGTATATGGACATCCCTTTCCCCAGTATATGGACATCCCTCACCCCAGTATATGGAATGCCCTCTCGCCAGTAAATGGGCATCCCTCTCCCCAGTATATGGAATGCCCTCTCCCCAGGATATGGAATGCCCTCTCCCCAGTATATGGAATGCCCTCTCTCCAGCATATGGACAGCCCTCTCCCCAGTACATGGACATCCCTCTCCCCAGTATATGGAATGCCATCTCCCCAGTATATGGACGACCCTCTCCCCAGTATATGGACGACCCTCTCCCCAGTATATGGAATGCCCTCTCCCCAGTATATGGAATGCCCTCTCCCCAGTATATGGAATGCCCTCTCTCCAGCATATGGACAGCCCTCTCCCCAGTACATGGACATCCCTCTCCCCAGTATATGGAATGCCATCTCCCCAGTATATGGACGACCCTCTCCCCAGTATATGGACGACCCTCTCCCCAGTATATGGAAGATCCTCTCCCCAGTACATGGACATCCCTCTCCCCAGTATCTGGACGGCCCTCACCCCAGTATCTGGACGGCCCTCTCCCCAGGATCTGGACGGCACTCTCCCCAGTATATGGACGACCCTCTCCCCAGTATATGGACGACCCTCTCCCCAGTATATGGACGGCCCTCTCCCCAGTATATGGACGGCCCTCTCCCCAGCATATGGACGACTCTCTCCCCAGTAGATGGACGACCCTCACCACCGTATATGGACGACCCTCACCACCGTATATGGACGACCCTCTCCCCAGTATATGGACGACCCTCTCCCCAGTAAATGGAAGGCCCTCTCCCCAGTATCTGGACGGCCCTCTCCCCAGTATCTGGACGGCCCTCTCCCCAGTATCTGGACTGCCCTCTCCCCAGGATCTGGACGGCCCTCTCCCCAGTATTTGGACGGCCCTGTCCCCAGTATATGGAAGGCCCTGTCCCCAGTATATGGACATGCCTCTCCCCAGTATATGGACGACCCTCTCCCCAGTATATGGAAGGCCCTCTCGCCAGTATATGGAAGGTCCTCTCCCCAGTATATGGACGGCCCTCTCCCCAGTATATGGACATCCCTCTCCCCAGTATATGGACATCCCTCTCCCCAGTATATGGAAGGCCCTCTCCCCAGCATATGGAAGGCCCTTTCCCCAGTATAAGGACGGCCCACTCCCGAGTATATGGACGACCCTCTCCCCAGTATTTGGAAGGCCCTCTCCCCAGTACATGGACGGCCCTCTCCCCAGTACATGGACGGCCCTCTCCCCAGTACATGGACGGCCCTCTCCCCAGTACATGGACGACCCTCTCCCCAGTATATCGACATCCTTCCCCCAGTATATGGAAGGCCCTCTCCCCAGTATATGGAAGGCCCTCTCCCGAGTATATGGACGTGTCTGTCCCCAGTATATGGAATGCCCCCTCCCCAGTATATGGACATCCCTTTCCCCAGTATATGGACATCCCTCTCCCCAGTATATGGAATGCCCTCTCCCCAGTATATGGAATGCCCTCTCCCCAGTATATGGACATCCCTCTCCCCAGTATATGGACATCCCTCTCCCCAGTATATGGAATGCCCTCTCCCCAGTATATGGAATGCCCACTCCCCAGTATATGGACATCCCTTTCCCCAGTATATGGACATCCCTCACCCCAGTATATGGAATGCCCTCTCGCCAGTAAATGGGCATCCCTCTCCCCAGTATATGGAATGCCCTCTCCCCAGTATATGGAATGCCCTCTCCCCAGTATATGGACATCCCTTTCCCCAGTATATGGACATCCCTCACCCCAGTATATGGAATGCCCTCTCGCCAGTAAATGGGCATCCCTCTCCCCAGTATATGGACATCCCTCTCCCCAGTATATGGAATGCCCTCTCTCCAGTATATGGACATCCCTCTCCCCAGTACATGGACGGCCCTCTCCCCAGTAAATGGGCATCCCTCTCCCCAGTATATGGAATGCCCTCTCTCCAGTATATGGGCATCCCTCTCCCCAGTATATGGAATGCCCTCTCTCCAGTATATGGACAGCCCTCTTCCCAGTATATGGAATGCCCTCTCCCCAGTATATGGGCATCCCTCTCCCCAGTATATGGAATGCCCTCTCTCCAGTATATGGACAGCCCTCTTCCCAGTATATGGAATGCCCTCTCCCCAGTAAATGGGCATCCCTCTCCCCAGTATATGGACATCCCTCTCCCCAGTATATGGAATGCCCTCTCCCCAGTATATGGGCATCCCTCTCCCCAGTATATGGAATGCCCTCTCTCCAGTATATGGACAGCCCTCTTCCCAGTATATGGAATGCCCTCTCCCCAGTATATGGACATCCATTTCCCCAGTATATGGAATGCCCTCTCCCCAGTATATGGACATCCCTCTCCCCAGTATATGGAATGCCATCTCCCCAGTATATGGACGACCCTCTCCCCAGTATATGGAATGCCCTCTCCCCAGTATATGGAATGCCCTCTCCCCAGGATATGGAATGCCCTCTCCCCAGTATATGGACAGCCCTCTCCCCAGTACATGGACATCCCTCTCCCCAGTATATGGAATGCCATCTCCCCAGTATATGGACGACCCTCTCCCCAGTATATGGACGACCCTCTCCCCAGTATATGGAATGCCCTCTCCCCAGTATATGGAATGCCCTCTCTCCAGCATATGGACAGCCCTCTCCCCAGTACATGGACATCCCTCTCCCCAGTATATGGAATGCCATCTCCCCAGTATATGGACGACCCTCTCCCCAGTATATGGACGACCCTCTCCCCAGTATATGGAAGATCCTCTCCCCAGTACATGGACATCCCTCTCCCCAGTATCTGGACGGCCCTCACCCCAGTATCTGGACGGCCCTCTCCCCAGGATCTGGACGGCACTCTCCCCAGTATATGGACGACCCTCTCCCCAGTATATGGACGACCCTCTCCCCAGTATATGGACGGCCCTCTCCCCAGTATATGGACGGCCCTCTCCCCAGCATATGGACGACTCTCTCCCCAGTAGATGGACGACCCTCACCACCGTATATGGACGACCCTCTCCCCAGTATATGGACGACCCTCTCCCCAGTAAATGGAAGGCCCTCTCCCCAGCATATGGATGGCCCTCTCCCCAGTATATGGAAGGCCCTCTCCCCAGTATATGGACAACCCTCTCCCCAGTATCTGGACGGCCCTCTCCCCAGTATCTGGACGGCCCTCTCCCCAGTATCTGGACGGCCCTCTCCCCAGTATCTGGACGGCCCTCTCCCCAGTATCTGGACTGCCCTCTCCCCAGGATCTGGACGGCCCTCTTCCCAGTATTTGGACGGCCCTCTCCCCAGTATTTGGACGGCCCTCTCCCCAGTATTTGGACGGCCCTGTCCCCAGTATATGGAAGGCCCTGTCCCCAGTATATGGACATGCCTCTCCCCAGTATATGGACGACCCTCTCCCCAGTATATGGAAGGCCCTCTCGCCAGTATATGGAAGGTCCTCTCCCCAGTATATGGACGGCCCTCTCCCCAGTATATGGACATCCCTCTCCCCAGTATATGGACATCCCTCTCCCCAGTATATGGAAGGCCCTCTCCCCAGCATATGGAAGGCCCTTTCCCCAGTATAAGGACGGCCCACTCCCGAGTATATGGACGACCCTCTCCCCAGTATTTGGAAGGCCCTCTCCCCAGTACATGGACGGCCCTCTCCCCAGTACATGGACGGCCCTCTCCCCAGTACATGGACGACCCTCTCCCCAGTATATCGACATCCTTCCCCCAGTATATGGAAGGCCCTCTCCCCAGTATATGGAAGGCCCTCTCCCGAGTATATGGACGTGTCTGTCCCCAGTATATGGAATGCCCCATCCCCAGTATATGGACATCCCTTTCCCCAGTATATGGACATCCCTTTCCCCAGTATATGGACATCCCTCTCCCCAGTATATGGAATGCCCTCTCCCCAGTATATGGACATCCCTCTCCCCAGTATATGGACATCCCTCTCCCCAGTATATGGAATGCCCTCTCCCCAGTATATGGAATGCCCACTCCCCAGTATATGGACATCCCTTTCCCCAGTATATGGACATCCCTCACCCCAGTATATGGAATGCCCTCTCGCCAGTAAATGGGCATCCCTCTCCCCAGTATATGGAATGCCCTCTCCCCAGTATATGGAATGCCCTCTCCCCAGTATATGGAATGCCCTCTCCCCAGTATATGGACATCCCTTTCCCCAGTATATGGACATCCCTCACCCCAGTATATGGAATGCCCTCTCGCCAGTATATGGAATGCCCTCTCCCCAGTATATGGACATCCCTCTCCCCAGTATATGGAATGCCCTCTCTCCAGTATATGGACATCCCTCTCCCCAGTATATGGAATGCCCTCTCTCCAGTATATGGACATCCCTCTCCCCAGTATATGGAAGGCCCTCTCCCCAGTATATGGACATCCCTCTCTCCAGTATATGGACATCCCTCTCCCCAGTATATGGACATCCATCTCCCCAGTATATGGACATCCATCTCCCCAGTATATGGAATGCCCTCTCCCCAGTATATGGACATCCCTCTCCCCAGTATATGGAATGCCCTCTCTCCAGTATATGGACATCCCTCTCCCCAGTATATGGAATGCCCTCTCTCCAGTATATGGACATCCCTCTCCCCAGTATATGGAATGCCCTCTCCCCAGTATATGGACATCCCTCTCTCCAGTATATGGACATCCCTCTCCCCAGTATATGGACATCCATCTCCCCAGTATATGGAATGCCCTCTCTCCAGTACATGGACATCCCTCTCCCCAGTATATGGAATGCCATCTCCCCAGTATATGGACGACCCTCTCCCCAGTATATGGACGACCCTCACCACCGTATATCGACATCCTTCCCCAGTATATGGAAGGCCCTCTCCCCTGTATATGGAAGGCCCTCTCCCGAGATTATGGACGTGTCTGTCCCCAGTATATGGAATGCCCCCTCCCCAGTTTATGGACATCCCTTTCCCCAGTATATGGACATCCCTTTCCCCAGTATATGGACATCCCTCTCCCCAGTATATGGAATGCCCTCTCCCCAGTATATGGAATGCCCTCTCCCCAGTATATGGAATGCCCACTCCCCAGTATATGGAATGCCCACTCCCCAGTATATGGACATCCCTTTCCCCAGTATCTGGACGGCCCTCTCCCCAGTATCTGGACGGCCCTCTCCCCAGTATCTGGACTGCCCTCACCCCAGTATCTGGACGGCCCTCTCCCCAGGATCTGGACGGCCCTCTCCCCAGGATCTGGACGGCCCTCTCCCCAGGATCTGGACGGCCCTCTCCCCAGGATCTGGACGGCACTCTCCCCAGTATATGGACGACCCTCTCCCCAGTATATGGACGACCCTCTCCACAGTATATGGACGACCCTCTCCACAGTATATGGACGGCCCTCTCCCGAGTATATGGACGTGTCTGTCCCCAGTATATGGAATGCCCCCTCCCCAGTTTATGGACATCCCTTTCCCCAGTATATGGAAGGCCCTCTCCCCAGTATATGGAAGGCCCTCTCCCGAGTATATGGACGTGTCTGTCCCCAGTATATGGAATGCCCCCTCCCCAGTTTATGGACATCCCTTTCCCCAGTATATGGACATCCCTTTCCCCAGTATATGGACATCCCTCTCCCCAGTATATGGAATGCCCTCTCCCCAGTATATGGAATGCCCTCTCCCCAGTATATGGAATGCCCACTCCCCAGTATATGGAATGCCCACTCCCCAGTATATGGACATCCCTTTCCCCAGTATCTGGACGGCCCTCTCCCCATTATCTGGACGGCCCTCTCCCCAGTATCTGGACTGCCCTCACCCCAGTATCTGGACGGCCCTCTCCCCAGGATCTGGACGGCCCTCTCCCCAGGATCTGGACGGCCCTCTCCCCAGGATCTGGACGGCACTCTCCCCAGTATATGGACGACCCTCTCCCCAGTATATGGACGACCCTCTCCCCAGTATATGGACGACCCTCTCCCCAGTATATGGAAGGCCCTCTCCCCAGTATATGGCCGGCCCTCTCCCCAGTATATGGCCGGCCCTCTCCCCAGTATATGGCCGGCCCCCTCCCCAGTATCTGGACGGCCCTCTCCCAGTATATGGACGGACCTCTCCCCAGTATATGGAAGGCCCTCTCCCCAGTATATGGAAGGCCCTCTCCCCAGTATATGGACGGCCCTCTCCCCAGTATATGGCCGGCCCTCTCCCCAGTATATGGCCGGCCCCCTCCCCAGTATCTGGACGGCCCTCTCCCAGTATCTGGACGGACCTCTCCCCAGTATATGGACGGACCTCTCCCCAGTATATGGACGGCCCTCTCCCCAGTATATGGCCGGCCCTCTCCCCAGTATATGGCCGGCCCCCTCCCCAGTATCTGGACGGCCCTCTCCCAGTATATGGACGGACCTCTCCCCAGGATCTGGACGGCCCTCTCCCCAGGATCTGGACGGCACTCTCCCCAGTATATGGACGACCCTCTCCCCAGTATATGGACGACCCTCTCCCCAGTATATGGAAGGCCCTCTCCCCAGTATATGGACGGCCCTCTCCCCAGTATATGGCCGGCCCCCTCCCCAGTATATGGCCGGCCCCCTCCCCAGTATCTGGACGGCCCTCTCCCAGTATATGGACGGCACTCTCCCCAGGATCTGGACGGCCCCCTCCCCAGTATCTGGACGGCCCTCTCCCAGTATATGGAAGGCCCTCTCCACAGTATCTGGACTGCCCTCTCCCCACTATCTGGACGGCCCTCTCCCCACTATCTGGACGGCCCTCTCCCCAGTATATGGACGACCCTCTCCCCAGTATATGGAAGATCCTCTCCCCAGTATCTGGACGGCCCTCTCCCCAGTATATGGACGACCCTCTCCCCAGTATATGGAAGATCCTCTCCCCAGTATCTGGACGGCCCTCTCCCCAGTATATGGACGGCCCTCTCCCCAGTATATGGAAGATCCTCTCCCCAGTATCTGGACGGCCCTCTCCCCAGTATATGGACGGCCCTCTCCCCAGTATCTGGACGGCCCTCTCCCCAGTATATGGAAGATCCTCTCCCCAGTATCTGGACGGCCCTCACGCCAGTATCTGGACTGCCCTCTCCCCAGGATCTGGACGGCCCTCTCCCCAGTATATGGACGACCCTCTCCCCAGTATATGGACGACCCTCTCCCCAGTAAATGGAAGGCCCTCTCCCCAGTATATGGATGGCCCTCTCCCCAGTATATGGAAGGCCCTCTCCCCAGTATATGGACAACCCTCTCCCCAGTATCTGGACGGCCCTCTCCCCAGTATCTGGACGGCCCTCTCCCCAGTATCTGGACGGCCCTGTCCCCAGTATATGGAAGGCCCTCTCCCCAGTATATGGACATGCCTCTCCCCAGTATATGGACGACCCTCTCCCCAGTTTCTGGAAGGCCCTCTCCCCAGTATATGGAAGGTCCTCTCCCCAGTATATGGACGGCCCTCTCCCCAGTATATGGACGGCCCTCTCCCCAGTATATTGACGACCCTCTCCCCAGTATATGGACATCCCTCTCCCCAGTATATGGACATCCCTCTCCCCAGTATATGGAAGGCCCTCTCCCCAGTATATCGACATCCTTCCCCCAGTATATGGAAGGCCCTCTCCCCAGTATATGGACGTCCCTCTCCCCAGTATATCGACATCCTTCCCCCAGTATATGGAAGGCCCTCTCCCCAGTATATGGAAGGCCCTCTCCCGAGTATATGGACGTGTCTGTCCCCAGTATATGGAAGGCCCTTTCCCCAGTAGAAGGACGGCCCTCTCCCGAGTATATGGACGTGTCTGTCCCCAGTATATGGACGGCCCTCTCCCCAGTATATGGACGGCCCTCTCCCCAGTATATGGAATGCCCTCTCCCCAGTATATGGAATGCCCTCTCCCCAGTATATGGACATCCCTCTCCCCAGTATATGGAATGCCCTCTCCCCAGTATATGGAATGCCCACTCCCCAGTATATGGACATCCCTTTCCCCAGTATATGGACATCCCTTTCCCCAGTATATGGACATCCCTCTCCCCAGTATATGGAATGCCCTCTCCCCAGTATATGGACATCCCTCTCCCCAGTATATGGAATGCCTTCTCTCCAGTATATGGACATCCCTCTCCCCAGTATATGGAATGCCCTCTCCCCAGGACATGGACATCCCTCTCCAGTATATGGACAGCCCTCTTCCCAGTATATGGAATGCCCTCTCCCCAGTATATGGACATCCCTCTCCCCAGTATATGGACATCCCTCTCCCCAGTATATGGAATGCCCTCTCCCCAGTATATGGAATGCCCTCTCCCCAGTATATGGAATGCCCTCTCCCCAGTATATGGGCATCCCTCTCCCCAGTATATGGAATGCCCTCTCCCCAGTATATGGAATGCCCTCTCCCCAGTATATGGAATGCCCTCTCCCCAGTATATGGGCATCCATCTCCCCAGTATATGGACATCCATCTCCCCAGTATATGGAATGCCCTCTCCCCAGTATATGGAATGCCCTCTCCCCAGTATATGGACATCCCTCTCCCCAGTATATGGGCATCCCTCTCCCCAGTATATGGGCATCCCTCTCCCCAGTATATGGAATGCCCTCTCTCCAGTATATGGGCATCCCTCTCCCCAGTATATGGAATGCCCTCTCTCCAGTATATGGACAGCCCTCTCCCCAGTATATGGACATCCCTCTCCCCAGTATATGGAATGCCCTCTCTCCAGTATATGGACATCCCTCTCCTCAGTATATGGAATGCCCTCTCCCCAGTATATGGACATCCCTCTCTCCAGTATATGGACAGCCCTCTTCCCAGTATATGGACAACCCTCACCCCAGTATATGGACATCCCTCTCCCCAGTATATGGAATGCCCTCTCCCCAGTATATGGACCTCCCTCTCCCCAGTATATGGACATCCCTCTCCCCAGTATATGGAATGCCCTCTCCCCAGTATATGGACATCCCTCTCCCCAGTATATGGAATGCCCTCTCTCCAGTATATGGACATCCCTCTCCCCAGTATATGGAATGCCCTCTCCCCAGTATATGGACATCCCTCTCTCCAGTATATGGACAGCCCTCTTCCCAGTATATGGACATCCCTCTCCCCAGTATATGGACATCCCTCTCCCCAGTATATGGAATGCCCTCTCCCCAGTATATGGAATGCCATCTCCCCAGCATCTGGACGGCCCTCTCCCCAGTATATGGACGACCCTCTCCCCAGTATATGGACGACCCTCTCCCCAGTATATGGACGACCCTCACCACCGTATATGGACGACCCTCTCCCCAGGATATGGAAGATCCTCTCCCCAGTATCTGGACGGCCCTCACCCCAGTATCTGGACGGCCCTCTCCCCAGGATCTGGACGGCCCTCTCCCCAGGATCTGGACGGCACTCTCCCCAGTATATGGACGACCCTCTCCCCAGTATATGGACGACCCTCTCCCCAGTATATGGACGACCCTCTCCACAGTATATGGACGACCCTCTCCACAGTATATGGACGACCCTCTCCACAGTATATGGACGGCCCTCTCCCCAGTATATGGAAGGCCCTCTCCCCAGTATATGGACGGCCCTCTCCCCAGTATATGGCCGGCCCTCTCCCCAGTATATGGACGGCCCCCTCCCCAGTATCTGGACGGCCCCCTCCCCAGTATCTGGACGGCCCTCTCCCCAGTATCTGGACGGCCCTCTCCCAGTATATGGACGGACCTCTCCCCAGTATATGGACGGCCCTCTCCCCAGTATCGGAACGGCCCTCTCCCCAGTATCTGGACGGCCCTCTCCCCAGTATCTGGACGGCCCTCTCCCCAGTATATGGCCGACCCTCTCCCCAGTATATGGAAGATCCTCTCCCCAGTATCTGGACGGCCCTCACCCCAGTATCTGGACTGCCCTCTCCCCAGGATCTGGACGGCCTTCTCCCCAGTATATGGACGACCCTCTCCCCAGTATATGGACGACCCTCTCCCCAGGAAATGGAAGGCCCTCTCCCCAGCATATGGATGGCCCTCTCCCCAGTATATGGAAGGCCCTCTCCCCAGTATATGGACAACCCTCTCCCCAGTATCTGGACGGCCCTCTCCCCAGTATCTGGACGGCCCTCTCCCCAGTATCTGGACGGCCCTCTCCCCAGGATCTGGACGGCCCTCTCCCCAGGATCTGGACGGCCCTGTCCCCAGTATATGGAAGGCCCTCTCTCCAGTATATGGAAGGTCCTCTCCCCAGTATATGTACGGCCCTCTCCCCAGTTTCTGGAAGGCCCTCTCCCCAGTATATGGAAGGTCCTCTCCCCAGTATATGGACATGCCTCTCCCCAGTATATGGACGACCCTCTCCCCAGTTTCTGGAAGGCCCTCTCCCCAGTATATGGAAGGTCCTCTCCCCAGTATATGGACGGCCCTCTCCCCAGTATATGGACGGCCCTCTCCCCAGTATATGGACATCCCTCTCCCCAGTATATGGAAGGCCCTCTCCCCAGTATATGGAAGGCCCTTTCCCCAGTATATGGAAGGCCCTCTCCCCAGTATATGGACATCCCTCTCCCCAGTATATGGACATCCCTCTCCCCAGTATATGGACATCCCTCTCCCCAGTATATGGAAGGCCCTCTCCCCAGTATATGGAAGGCCCTTTCCCCAGTATATGGAAGGCCCTTTCCCCAGTATATGGAAGGCCCTCTCCCCAGTATATGGAAGGCCCTCTCCCCAGTATATGGAAGGCCCTTTCCCCAGTATATGGACATCCCTCTCCCCAGTATATGGACATCCCTCTCCCCAGTATATGGAAGGCCCTCTCCCCAGTATATGGAAGGCCCTTTCCCCAGTATATGGAAGGCCCTCTCCCCAGTATATGGAAGGCCCTTTCCCCAGTATATGGAAGGCCCTCTCCCCAGTATATGGAAGGCCCTTTCCCCAGTATAAGGACGGCCCTCTCCCGAGTATATGGACGTGTCTGTCCCCAGTATATGGACGTCCCTCTCCCCAGAATATGGACGGCCCTCTCCCCAGTATATGGACGGCCCTCTCCCCAGTATATGGACGGCCCTCTCCCCAGTATATGGGCGGCCCTCTCCCCAGTATATGGACGGCCCTCTCTCCAGAATATGGACGGCCCTCTCCCCAGTATATGGACGGCCCTCTCCCCAGTATATGGACGGCCCTCTCCCCAGTATATGGACGGCCCTCTCCCCAGTATATGGAAGGCCCTTTCCCCAGTGTAAGGACGGCCCTCTCCCGAGTATATGGACGTGTCTGTCCCCAGTATATGGACGGCCCTCTCCCCAGAATATGGACGGCCCTCTCCCCAGTATATGGACGGCCCTCTCCCCAGTATATGGGCGGCCCTCTCCCCAGTATATGGGCGGCCCTCTCCCCAGTATATGGAAGGCCCTCTCCCCAGTATAAGGACGGCCCACTCCCGAGTATATGGACGACCCTCTCCCCAGTATTTGAAAGGCCCTCTCCCCAGGACATGGACGGCCCTCTCCCCAGTACATGGACGACCCTCTCCCCAGTATATCGACATCCTTCCCCCAGTATATGGAAGGCCCTCTCCCCAGTATATGGACGTCCCTCTCCCCAGTATATCGACATCCTTCCCCCAGTATATGGAAGGCCCTCTCCCCAGTATATGGAAGGCCCTCTCCCGAGTATATGGACGTGTCTGTCCCCAGTATATGGAATGCCCCCTCCCCAGTTTATGGACATCCCTTTCCCCAGTATATGGACATCCCTTTCCCCAGTATATGGACGACCCTGTCCCCAGTATATGGAAGGCCCTCTCCCCAGTATATGGACATGCCTCTCCCCAGTATCTGGACGACCCTCTCCCCAGTACATGAAAGGTCCTCTCCGCAGCATATGGAAGGTCCTCTCCCCAGTATATGGTCGGCCCTCTCCCCAGTATATGGACGGCCCTCTCCCCAGTATATGGACGGCCCTCTCCCCAGTATATGGACATCCTTCTCCCCAGTATGAGGACGACCCTCTCCCCAGTAAATGGACGACCCTCTCCCCAGGACATGGAAGGCCCTCTCCCCAGTATATGGAAGGCTCTCTCCCCAGTATATGGACGACCCTCTCCCCAGTATATGGACGACCCACTCCCCAGTATATGGACGACCCTCTCCCCAGTATATCGACATCCTTCCCCCAGTATATGGAAGGCCCTCTCCCCAGTATATGGACGTCCCTCTCCCCAGTATATCGACATCCTTCCCCCAGTATATGGAAGGCCCTCTCCCCAGTATATGGAAGGCCCTCTCCCCAGTATATGGAAGGCCCTCTCCCGAGTATATGGAAGGCCCTCTCCCGAGTATATGGACGTGTCTGTCCCCAGTATATGGACGGCCCTCTCCCCAGTATCTGGACGGCCCTCTCCCCAGTATCTGGACGGCCCTCTCCCCAGTATCTGGACGGCCCTGTCCCCAGTATATGGACGGCCCTCTCCCCAGTATATGGACATCCCTCTCCCCAGTATTTGGACATCCTTCTCCCCAGTATTAGGACGACCCTCTCCCCAGTAAATGGACGACCCTCTCCCCAGGACATGGAAGGCCCTCTCCCCAGTATCTGGACGGCCCTGTCCCCAGTATATGGACGGCCCTCTCCCCAGTATATGGACATCCCTCTCCCCAGTATATGGACGGCCCTCTCCCCAGTATTTGGACATCCTTCTCCCCAGTATTAGGACGACCCTCTCCCCAGTAAATGGACGACCCTCTCCCCAGTAAATGGAAGGCCCTCTCCCCAGTATATGGAAGGCCCTCTCCCCAGTATATGGAAGGCCCTCTCCCCAGTATATGGAAGGCCCTCTCCCCAGTATATGGACGACCCTCTCCCCAGTATATCGACATCCTTCCCCCAGTATATGGAAGGCCCTCTCCCCAGTATATGGACGTCCCTCTCCCCAGTATATCGACATCCTTCCCCCAGTATATGGAAGGCCCTCTCCCCAGTATATGGAAGGCCCTCTCCCGAGTATATGGACGTGTCTGTCCCCAGTATATGGACGGCCCTCTCCCCAGTATCTGGACGGCCCTCTCCCCAGTATCTGGACGGTCCTCTCCCCAGTATCTGGACGGCCCTCTCCCCAGTATCTGGACGGCCCTGTCCCCAGTATATGGAAGGCCCTCTCCCCAGTATATGGAAGGCCCTCTCCCCAGTATATGGAAGGCCCTCTCCCCAGTATATGGAAGGTCCTCTCCCCAGTATATGGACATGCCTCTCCCCAGTATATGGACGACCCTCTCCCCAGTATCTGGACTGCCCTCTCCCCAGTATCTGGACGGCCCTGTCCCCAGTATATGGACGGCCCTCTCCCCAGTATATGGACATCCCTCTCCCCAGTATTTGGACATCCTTCTCCCCAGTATTAGGACGACCCTCTCCCCAGTAAATGGACGACCCTCTCCCCAGGACATGGAAGGCCCTCTCCCCAGTATATGGAAGGCCCTCTCCCCAGTATATGGACGACCCTCTCCCCAGTATATGGACGACCCACTCCCCAGTATATGGACGACCCTCTCCCCAGTATATCGACATCCTTCCCCCAGTATATGGAAGGCCCTCTCCCCAGTATATGGACGTCCCTCTCCCCAGTATATCGACATCCTTCCCCCAGTATATGGAAGGCCCTCTCCGCAGTATATGGAAGGCCCTCTCCCCAGTATATGGAAGGCCCTCTCCCGAGTATATGGAAGGCCCTCTCCCGAGTATATGGACGTGTCTGTCCCCAGTATATGGACGGCCCTCTCCCCAGTATCTGGACGGCCCTCTCCCCAGTATCTGGACGGCCCTCTCCCCAGTATCTGGACGGCCCTCTCCCCAGTATCTGGACTGCCCTCTCCCCAGTATCTGGACGGCCCTGTCCCCAGTATATGGACGGCCCTCTCCCCAGTATATGGACATCCCTCTCCCCAGTATATCGACATCCTTCCCCCAGTATATGGAAGGCCCTCTCCCCAGTATATGGACGTCCCTCTCCCCAGTATATCGACATCCTTCCCCCAGTATATGGAAGGCCCTCTCCCCAGTATATGGAAGGCCCTCTCCCGAGTATATGGACGTGTCTGTCCCCAGTATATGGAATGCCCCCTCCCCAGTTTATGGACATCCCTTTCCCCAGTATATGGACATCCCTTTCCCCAGTATATGGACATCCCTCTCCCCAGTATATGGAATGCCCTCTCCCCAGTATATGGAATGCCCTCTCCCCAGTATAAGGAATGCCCACTCCCCAGTATAAGGAATGCCCACTCCCCAGTATATGGAATGCCCACTCCCCAGTATATGGACATCCCTTTCCCCAGTATATGGACATCCCTCACCCCAGTATATGGTATGCCCTCTCCCCAGTATATGGACATCCCTCTCCCCAGTATATGGAATGCCCTCTCCCCAGTATATGGAATGCCCACTCCCCAGTATATGGAATGCCCACTCCCCAGTATATGGACATCCCTTTCCCCAGTATATGGTATGCCCTCTCCCCAGTATATGGACATCCCTCTCCCCAGTATATGGAATGCCCTCTCCCCAGTATATGGAATGCCCACTCCCCAGTATATGGAATGCCCCCTCCCCAGTTTATGGACATCCCTTTCCCCAGTATATGGACATCCCTTTCCCCAGTATATGGACATCCCTCTCCCCAGTATATGGAATGCCCTCTCCCCAGTATATGGAATGCCCACTCCCCAGTATATGGAATGCCCACTCCCCAGTATATGGACATCCCTTTCCCCAGTATATGGACATCCCTCACCCCAGTATATGGTATGCCCTCTCCCCAGTATATGGACATCCCTCTCCCCAGTATATGGAATGCCCTCTCCCCAGTATATGGAATGCCCTCTCCCCAGTATATGGACATCTCTCTCCCCAGTCTCTGGAATGCCCTCTCCCCAGTATATGGAATGCCCACTCCCCAGTATATGGACATCCCTTTCCCCAGTATATGGACATCCCTCTCCCCAGTATATGGAATGCCCTCTCCCCAGTATATGGACATCCCTCTCCCCAGTATATGGAATGCCCTCTCTCCAGTATATGGGCATCCCTCTCCCCAGTATATGGAATGCCCTCTCCCCAGGACATGGACATCCCTCTCCAGTATATGGACAGCCCTCTTCCCAGTATATGGAATGCCCTCTCCCCAGTATATGGACATCCCTCTCCCCAGTATATGGACATCCCTCTCCCCAGTATATGGAATGCCCTCTCCCCAGTATATGGAATGCCCTCTCCCCAGTATATGGGCATCCCTCTCCCCAGTATATGGAATGCCCTCTCCCCAGTATATGGAATGCCCTCTCCCCAGTATATGGAATGCCCTCTCCCCAGTATATGGGCATCCATCTCCCCAGTATATGGACATCCATCTCCCCAGTATATGGAATGCCCTCTCCCCAGTATATGGAATGCCCTCTCCCCAGTATATGGACATCCCTCTCCCCAGTATATGGGCATCCCTCTCCCCAGTATATGGGCATCCCTCTCCCCAGTATATGGAATGCCCTCTCTCCAGTATATGGGCATCCCTCTCCCCAGTATATGGAATGCCCTCTCTCCAGTATATGGACAGCCCTCTCCCCAGTATATGGACATCCCTCTCCCCAGTATATGGAATGCCCTCTCTCCAGTATATGGACAGCCCTCTCCTCAGTATATGGAATGCCCTCTCCCCAGTATATGGACATCCCTCTCTCCAGTATATGGACAGCCCTCTTCCCAGTATATGGACAACCCTCACCCCAGTATATGGACATCCCTCTCCCCAGTATATGGAATGCCCTCTCCCCAGTATATGGACCTCCCTCTCCCCAGTATATGGACATCCCTCTCCCCAGTATATGGAATGCTCTCTCCCCAGTATATGGACATCCCTCTCCCCAGTATATGGAATGCCCTCTCTCCAGTATATGGACATCCCTCTCCCCAGTATATGGAATGCCCTCTCCCCAGTATATGGACATCCCTCTCTCCAGTATATGGACAGCCCTCTTCCCAGTATATGGACATCCCTCTCCCCAGTATATGGACATCCCTCTCCCCAGTATATGGAATGCCCTCTCCCCAGTATATGGAATGCCATCTCCCCAGCATCTGGACGGCCCTCTCCCCAGTATATGGACGACCCTCTCCCCAGTATATGGACGACCCTCACCACCGTATATGGACGACCCTCTCCCCAGTATATGGAAGATCCTCTCCCCAGTATCTGGACGGCCCTCACCCCAGTATCTGGACGGCCCTCTCCCCAGTATCTGGACGGCCCTCTCCCCAGGATCTGGACGGCACTCTCCCCAGTATATGGACGACCCTCTCCCCAGTATATGGACGACCCTCTCCACAGTATATGGACGACCCTCTCCACAGTATATGGACGACCCTCTCCACAGTATATGGACGGCCCTCTCCCCAGTATATGGAAGGCCCTCTCCCCAGTATATGGACGGCCCTCTCCCCAGTATATGGCCGGCCCTCTCCCCAGTATATGGACGGCCCCCTCCCCAGTATCTGGACGGCCCTCTCCCCAGTATCTGGACGGCCCTCTCCCAGTATATGGACGGACCTCTCCCCAGTATATGGACGGCCCTCTCCCCAGTATCGGAACGGCCCGCTCCCCAGTATATGGAAGGCCCTTTCCCCAGTATATGGAAGGCCCTTTCCCCAGTATATGGACATCCCTCTCCCCAGTATATGGACATCCCTCTCCCCAGTATATGGAAGGCCCTCTCCCCAGTATATGGAAGGCCCTTTCCCCAGTATATGGAAGGCCCTCTCCCCAGTATATGGAAGGCCCTTTCCCCAGTATATGGACATCCCTCTCCCCAGTATATGGACATCCCTCTCCCCAGTATATGGAAGGCCCTCTCCCCAGTATATGGAAGGCCCTCTCCCCAGTATATGGAAGGCCCTTTCCCCAGTATATGGAAGGCCCTCTCCCCAGTATATGGAAGGCCCTTTCCCCAGTATAAGGACGGCCCTCTCCCGAGTATATGGACGTGTCTGTCCCCAGTATATGGACGGCCCTCTCCCCAGAATATGGACGGCCCTCTCCCCAGTATATGGACGGCCCTCTCCCCAGTATATGGACGGCCCTCTCCCCAGTATATGGGCGGCCCTCTCCCCAGTATCTGGACGGCCCTCTCCCCAGTATATGGACGGCCCTCTCCCCAGTATATGGACGGCCCTCTCCCCAGTATATGGAAGGCCCTCTCCCCAGTATATGGAAGGCTCTTTCCCCAGTATAAGGACGGCCCTCTCCCGAGTATATGGACGTGTCTGTCCCCAGTATATGGACGGCCCTCTCCCCAGTATATGGACGGCCCTCTCCCCAGTATATGGGCGGCCCTCTCCCCAGTATATGGGCGGCCCTCTCCCCAGTATATGGAAGGCCCTCTCCCCAGTATAAGGACGGCCCACTCCCGAGTATATGGACGACCCTCTCCCCAGTATTTGAAAGGCCCTCTCCCCAGGACATGGACGGCCCTCTCCCCAGTACATGGACGACCCTCTCCCCAGTATATCGACATCCTTCCCCCAGTATATGGAAGGCCCTCTCCCCAGTATATGGACGTCCCTCTCCCCAGTATATCGACATCCTTCCCCCAGTATATGGAAGGCCCTCTCCCCAGTATATGGAAGGCCCTCTCCCGAGTATATGGACGTGTCTGTCCCCAGTATATGGAATGCCCCCTCCCCAGTTTATGGACATCCCTTTCCCCAGTATATGGACATCCCTTTCCCCAGTATATGGACATCCCTCTCCCCAGTATATGGAATGCCCTCTCCCCAGTATATGGACATCCCTCTCCCCAGTATATGGAATGCCCTCTCCCCAGTATATGGAATGCCCACTCCCCAGTATATGGACATCCCTTTCCCCAGTATATGGACATCCCTCACCCCAGTATATGGAATGCCCTCTCCCCAGTATATGGACATCCCTCTCCCCAGTATATGGAATGCCCTCCCCCAGTACATGGAATGCCCTCTCCCCAGTATATGGAATGCCCTCTACCCAGTATATGGAATGCCCTCTCTCCAGCAGATGGACAGCCCTCTCCCCAGTACATGGACATCCCTCTCCCCAGTATATGGAATGCCATCTCCCCAGTATCTGGACGGCCCTCTCCCCAGTATATGGACGACCCTCTCCCCAGTATATGGACGACCCTCACCACCGTATATGGACGACCCTCTCCCCAGTATATGGAAGATCCTCTCCCCAGTACATGGACATCCCTCTCCCCAGTATCTGGACGGCCCTCACCCCAGTATCTGGACGGCCCTCTCCCCAGGATCTGGACGGCCCTCTCCCCAGGATCTGGACGGCCCTCTCCCCAGGATCTGGACGGCCCTCTCCCCAGGATCTGGACGGCCCTCTCCCCAGGATCTGGACGACCCTCTCCCCAGTATATGGACGACCCTCTCCCCAGTATATGGACGGCCCTCTCCACAGTATATGGACGACCCTCTCCCCAGTATATGGACGACCCTCTCCCCAGTATATGGAAGGCCGTCTCCCCAGTAAATGGAAGGCCCTCTCCCCAGCATATGGATGGTCCTCTCCCCAGTATATGGAAGGCCCTCTCCCCAGTATATGGACAACCCTCTCCCCAGTATCTGGACGGCCCTCTCCCCAGTATATGGACGACCCTGTCCCCAGTATATGGAAGGCCCTCTCCCCAGTATATGGACATGCCTCTCCCCAGTATCTGGACGACCCTCTCCCCAGTACATGAAAGGTCCTCTCCGCAGCATATGGAAGGTCCTCTCCCCAGTATATGGTCGGCCCTCTCCCCAGTATATGGACGGCCCTCTCCCCAGTATATGGACATCCCTCTCCCCAGTATATGGAAGGCCCTCTCCCCAGTATATGGAAGGCCCTCTCCCCAGTATATGGAAGGTCCTCTCCCCAGTATATGGACATGCCTCTCCCCAGTATATGGACGACCCTCTCCCCAGTATCTGGACTGCCCTCTCCCCAGTATCTGGACGGCCCTCTCCCCAGTATATGGACATCCCTCTCCCCAGTATATGGACATCCTTCTCCCCAGTATTAGGACGACCCTCTCCCCAGTAAATGGACGACCCTCTCCCCAGGACATGGAAGGCCCTCTCCCCAGTATATGGACGGCCCTCTCCCCAGTATATGGACGGCCCTGTCCCCAGTATATGGACGGCCCTCTCCCCAGTATATGGACATCCCTCTCCCCAGTATTTGGACATCCTTCTCCCCAGTATTAGGACGACCCTCTCCCCAGTAAATGGACGACCCTCTCCCCAGGACATGGAAGGCCCTCTCCCCAGTATATGGAAGGCCCTCTCCCCAGTATATGGAAGGCCCTCTCCCCAGTATATGGACGACCCTCTCCCCAGTATATGGTCGACCCTCTCCCCAGTATATCGACATCCTTCCCCCAGTATATGGAAGGCCCTCTCCCCAGTATATGGACGTCCCTCTCCCCAGTATATCGACATCCTTCCCCCAGTATATGGAAGGCCCTCTCCCCAGTATATGGAAGGCCCTCTCCCCAGTATATGGAAGGCCCTCTCCCGAGTATATGGAAGGCCCTCTCCCGGGTATATGGACGTGTCTGTCCCCAGTATATGGACGGCCCTCTCCCCAGTATCTGGACGGCCCTCTCCCCAGTATATGGACGGCCCTCTCCCCAGTATCTGGACTGCCCTCTCCCCAGTATCTGGACTGCCCTCTCCCCAGTATCTGGACGGCCCTGTCCCCAGTATATGGACGGCCCTCTCCCCAGTATATGGACATCCCTCTCCCCAGTATTTGGACATCCTTCTCCCCAGTATTAGGACGACCCTCTCCCCAGTAAATGGACGACCCTCTCCCCAGGACATGGACGGCCCTCTCCCCAGTATATGGACGGCCCTCTCCCCAGTATATGGACGACCCTCTCCCCAGTATATGGACGACCCTCTCCCCAGTATATGGACGACCCACTCCCCAGTATATGGACGACCCTCTCCCCAGTATATCGACATCCTTCCCCCAGTATATGGAAGGCCCTCTCCCCAGTATATGGACGTCCCTCTCCCCAGTATATCGACATCCTTCCCCCAGTATATGGAAGGCCCTCTCCCCAGTATATGGAAGGCCCTCTCCCCAGTATATGGAAGGCCCTCTCCCGAGTATATGGAAGGCCCTCTCCCAAGTATATGGACGTGTCTGTCCCCAGTATATGGACGGCCCTCTCCCCAGTATCTGGACGGCCCTCTCCCCAGTATCTGGTCGGCCCTGTCCCCAGTATCTGGACTGCCCTCTCCCCAGTATCTGGACGGCCCTGTCCCCAGTATATGGACATCCCTCTCCCCAGTATTTGGACGACCCTCTCCCCAGTAAATGGACGACCCTCTCCCCAGTAAATGGACGACCCTCTCCCCAGTATATGGAAGGCCCTCTCCCCAGTATATGGACGACCCTCGCCCCAGTATATGGACGACCCTCTCCCCAGTATATGGACGACCCTCTCCCCAGTATATGGAAGGCCCTCTCCCCAGTATATGGAAGGCCCTCTCCCCAGTATATGGAAGGCCCTCTCCCCAGTAAATGGACGACCCTCTCCCCAGTAAATGGACGACCCTCTCCCCAGTATATGGACGACCCTCTCCCCAGTATATGGACGACCCTCTCCCCAGTATATGGACGACCCTCTCCCCAGTATATGGAAGGCCCTCTCCCCAGTATATGGACGACCCTCTCCCCAGTATATGGACGACCCTCTCCCCAGTATATCGACATCCTTCCCCCAGTATATGGAAGGCCCTCTCCCCAGTATATGGACGACCCTCTCCCCAGTATATGGACGACCCTCTCCCCAGTATATCGACATCCTTCCCCCAGTATATGGAAGGTCCTCTCCCCAGTATATGGACGTCCCTCTCCCCAGTATATCGACATCCTTCCCCCAGTATATGGAAGGCCCTCTCCGCAGTATATGGAAGGCCCTCTCCCGAGTATATGGACGTGTCTGTCCCCAGTATATGGACGGCCCTCTCCCCAGTATCTGGACGGCCCTCTCCCCAGTATCTGGACTGCCCTCTCCCCAGTATCTGGACGGCCCTCTCCCCAGTATCTGGACGGCCCTCTCCCCAGTATCTGGACGGCCCTCTCCCCAGTATCTGGACGGACCTCTCCCCAGTATCTGGACGGACCTCTCCCCAGTATCTGGACGGCCCTCTCCCCAGTATCTGGACGGCCCTGTCCCCAGTATATGGAAGGCCCTCTCCCCAGTATATGGACATGCCTCTCCCCAGTAAATGGACGACCCTCTCCCCAGTATATGGAAGGCCCTCTCCCCAGTATATAGAAGGCCCTCTCCCCAGTATATGGAAGGCCCTCTCCCCAGTATATGGAAGGCCCTCTCCCCAGTATATGGAAGGTCCTCTCCCCAGTATATGGACATGCCTCTCCCCAGTATATGGACGACCCTCTCCCCAGTATCTGGACTGCCCTCTCCCCAGTATCTGGACGGCCCTGTCCCCAGTATATGGACGGCCCTCTCCCCAGTATATGGACATCCCTCTCCCCAGTATTTGGACATCCTTCTCCCCAGTATTAGGACGACCCTCTCCCCAGTAAATGGACGACCCTCTCCCCAGGACATGGAAGGCCCTCTCCCCAGTATATGGAAGGCCCTCTCCCCAGTATATGGACGACCCTCTCCCGAGTATATGGACGGCCCTCTCCCCAGTATATCGACATCCTTCCCCCAGTATATGGAAGGCCCTCTCCCCAGTATATGGACGTCCCTCTCCCCAGTATATCGACATCCTTCCCCCAGTATATGGAAGGCCCTCTCCGCAGTATATGGAAGGCCCTCTCCCCAGTATATGGAAGGCCCTCTCCCGAGTATATGGAAGGCCCTCTCCCGAGTATATGGAAGGCCCTCTCCCGAGTATATGGAAGGCCCTCTCCCCAGTATATGGACGGCCCTCTCCCCAGTATATGGACGGCCCTCTCCCCAGTATCTGGACGGCCCTCTCCCCAGTATCTGGACGGCCCTCTCCCCAGTATCTGGACTGCCTTCTCCCCAGTATCTGGACGGCCCTGTCCCCAGTATATGGACGTCCCTCTCCCCAGTATATGGACATCCCTCTCCCCAGTATTTGGACATCCTTCTCCCCAGTATTAGGACGACCCTCTCCCCAGTAAATGGACGACCCTCTCCCCAGTAAATGGACGACCCTCTCCCCAGTAAATGGACGACCCTCTCCCCAGTATATGGACGACCCTCTCCCCAGTATATCGACATCCTTCCCCCAGTATATGGAAGGCCCTCTCCCCAGTATATGGACGTCCCTCTCCCCAGTATATCGACATCCTTCCCCCAGTATATGGAAGGCCCTCTCCCCAGTATATGGAAGGCCCTCTCCCGAGTATATGGACGTGTCAGTCCCCAGTATATGGACGGCCCTCTCCCCAGTATCTGGACGGCCCTGTCCCCAGTATATGGACGGCCCTCTCCCCAGTATATGGACATCCCTCTCCCCAGTATTTGGACATCCTTCTCCCCAGTATTAGGACGACCCTCTCCCCAGTAAATGGACGACCCTCTCCCCAGTAAATGGACGACCCTCTCCCCAGGACATGGAAGGCCCTCTCCCCAGTATATGGACGGCCCTCTCCCCAGTATATGGACGACCCTCTCCCCAGTATATGGACGACCCACTCCCCAGCATATGGACGACCCTCTCCCCAGTATATCGACATCCTTCCCCCAGTATATGGAAGGCCCTCTCCCCAGTATATGGACGTCCCTCTCCCCAGTATATCGACATCCTTCCCCCAGTATATGGAAGGCTCTCTCCCCAGTATATGGAAGGCCCTCTCCCGAGTATATGGAAGGCCCTCTCCCAAGTATATGGACGTGTCTGTCCCCAGTATATGGACGGCCCTCTCCCCAGTACATGGACATCCCTCTCCCCAGTATATGGAATGCCATCTCCCCAGTATCTGGACGGCCCTCTCCCCAGTATATGGACGACCCTCTCCCCAGTATATGGACGACCCTCACCACCGTATATGGACGACCCTCTCCCCAGTATATGGAAGATCCTCTCCCCAGTACATGGACATCCCTCTCCCCAGTATCTGGACGGCCCTCACCCCAGTATCTGGACGGCCCTCTCCCCAGGATCTGGACGGCCCTCTCCCCAGGATCTGGACGGCCCTCTCCCCAGGATCTGGACGGCCCTCTCCCCAGGATCTGGACGACCCTCTCCCCAGTATATGGACGACCCTCTCCCCAGTATATGGACGGCCCTCTCCACAGTATATGGACGACCCTCTCCCCAGTATATGGACGACCCTCTCCCCAGTATATGGAAGGCCGTCTCCCCAGTAAATGGAAGGCCCTCTCCCCAGCATATGGATGGTCCTCTCCCCAGTATATGGAAGGCCCTCTCCCCAGTATATGGACAACCCTCTCCCCAGTATCTGGACGGCCCTCTCCCCAGTATATGGACGACCCTGTCCCCAGTATATGGAAGGCCCTCTCCCCAGTATATGGACATGCCTCTCCCCAGTATCTGGACGACCCTCTCCCCAGTACATGAAAGGTCCTCTCCGCAGCATATGGAAGGTCCTCTCCCCAGTATATGGTCGGCCCTCTCCCCAGTATATGGACGGCCCTCTCCCCAGTATATGGACATCCCTCTCCCCAGTATATGGAAGGCCCTCTCCCCAGTATATGGAAGGCCCTCTCCCCAGTATATGGAAGGTCCTCTCCCCAGTATATGGACATGCCTCTCCCCAGTATATGGACGACCCTCTCCCCAGTATCTGGACTGCCCTCTCCCCAGTATCTGGACGGCCCTCTCCCCAGTATATGGACATCCCTCTCCCCAGTATATGGACATCCTTCTCCCCAGTATTAGGACGACCCTCTCCCCAGTAAATGGACGACCCTCTCCCCAGGACATGGAAGGCCCTCTCCCCAGTATATGGACGGCCCTCTCCCCAGTATATGGACGGCCCTGTCCCCAGTATATGGACGGCCCTCTCCCCAGTATATGGACATCCCTCTCCCCAGTATTTGGACATCCTTCTCCCCAGTATTAGGACGACCCTCTCCCCAGTAAATGGACGACCCTCTCCCCAGGACATGGAAGGCCCTCTCCCCAGTATATGGAAGGCCCTCTCCCCAGTATATGGAAGGCCCTCTCCCCAGTATATGGAAGGCCCTCTCCCCAGTATATGGACGACCCTCTCCCCAGTATATGGTCGACCCTCTCCCCAGTATATCGACATCCTTCCCCCAGTATATGGAAGGCCCTCTCCCCAGTATATGGACGTCCCTCTCCCCAGTATATCGACATCCTTCCCCCAGTATATGGAAGGCCCTCTCCCCAGTATATGGAAGGCCCTCTCCCCAGTATATGGAAGGCCCTCTCCCGAGTATATGGAAGGCCCTCTCCCGGGTATATGGACGTGTCTGTCCCCAGTATATGGACGGCCCTCTCCCCAGTATCTGGACGGCCCTCTCCCCAGTATATGGACGGCCCTCTCCCCAGTATCTGGACTGCCCTCTCCCCAGTATCTGGACTGCCCTCTCCCCAGTATCTGGACGGCCCTGTCCCCAGTATATGGACGGCCCTCTCCCCAGTATATGGACATCCCTCTCCCCAGTATTTGGACATCCTTCTCCCCAGTATTAGGACGACCCTCTCCCCAGTAAATGGACGACCCTCTCCCCAGGACATGGACGGCCCTCTCCCCAGTATATGGACGGCCCTCTCCCCAGTATATGGACGGCCCTCTCCCCAGTATATGGACGACCCTCTCCCCAGTATATGGACGACCCTCTCCCCAGTATATGGACGACCCACTCCCCAGTATATGGACGACCCTCTCCCCAGTATATCGACATCCTTCCCCCAGTATATGGAAGGCCCTCTCCCCAGTATATGGACGTCCCTCTCCCCAGTATATCGACATCCTTCCCCCAGTATATGGAAGGCCCTCTCCCCAGTATATGGAAGGCCCTCTCCCCAGTATATGGAAGGCCCTCTCCCGAGTATATGGAAGGCCCTCTCCCAAGTATATGGACGTGTCTGTCCCCAGTATATGGACGGCCCTCTCCCCAGTATCTGGACGGCCCTCTCCCCAGTATCTGGTCGGCCCTGTCCCCAGTATCTGGACGGCCCTCTCCCCAGTATCTGGTCGGCCCTGTCCCCAGTATCTGGACTGCCCTCTCCCCAGTATCTGGACGGCCCTGTCCCCAGTATCTGGACTGCCCTCTCCCCAGTATTTGGACGACCCTCTCCCCAGTAAATGGACGACCCTCTCCCCAGTAAATGGACGACCCTCTCCCCAGTATATGGAAGGCCCTCTCCCCAGTATATGGACGACCCTCGCCCCAGTATATGGACGACCCTCTCCCCAGTATATGGACGACCCTCTCCCCAGTATATGGAAGGCCCTCTCCCCAGTATATGGAAGGCCCTCTCCCCAGTATATGGAAGGCCCTCTCCCCAGTATATGGACGACCCTCTCCCCAGTATATGGACGACCCTCTCCCCAGTATATCGACATCCTTCCCCCAGTATATGGAAGGTCCTCTCCCCAGTATATGGACGTCCCTCTCCCCAGTATATCGACATCCTTCCCCCAGTATATGGAAGGCCCTCTCCGCAGTATATGGAAGGCCCTCTCCCGAGTATATGGACGTGTCTGTCCCCAGTATATGGACGGCCCTCTCCCCAGTATCTGGACGGCCCTCTCCCCAGTATCTGGACTGCCCTCTCCCCAGTATCTGGACGGCCCTCTCCCCAGTATCTGGACGGCCCTCTCCCCAGTATCTGGACGGCCCTCTCCCCAGTATCTGGACGGACCTCTCCCCAGTATCTGGACGGACCTCTCCCCAGTATCTGGACGGCCCTCTCCCCAGTATCTGGACGGCCCTGTCCCCAGTATATGGAAGGCCCTCTCCCCAGTATATGGACATGCCTCTCCCCAGTAAATGGACGACCCTCTCCCCAGTATATGGAAGGCCCTCTCCCCAGTATATAGAAGGCCCTCTCCCCAGTATATGGAAGGCCCTCTCCCCAGTATATGGAAGGCCCTCTCCCCAGTATATGGAAGGTCCTCTCCCCAGTATATGGACATGCCTCTCCCCAGTATATGGACGACCCTCTCCCCAGTATCTGGACTGCCCTCTCCCCAGTATCTGGACGGCCCTGTCCCCAGTATATGGACGGCCCTCTCCCCAGTATATGGACATCCCTCTCCCCAGTATTTGGACATCCTTCTCCCCAGTATTAGGACGACCCTCTCCCCAGTAAATGGACGACCCTCTCCCCAGGACATGGAAGGCCCTCTCCCCAGTATATGGAAGGCCCTCTCCCCAGTATATGGACGACCCTCTCCCGAGTATATGGACGGCCCTCTCCCCAGTATATCGACATCCTTCCCCCAGTATATGGAAGGCCCTCTCCCCAGTATATGGACGTCCCTCTCCCCAGTATATCGACATCCTTCCCCCAGTATATGGAAGGCCCTCTCCGCAGTATATGGAAGGCCCTCTCCCCAGTATATGGAAGGCCCTCTCCCGAGTATATGGAAGGCCCTCTCCCGAGTATATGGAAGGCCCTCTCCCGAGTATATGGAAGGCCCTCTCCCCAGTATATGGACGGCCCTCTCCCCAGTATATGGACGGCCCTCTCCCCAGTATCTGGACGGCCCTCTCCCCAGTATCTGGACGGCCCTCTCCCCAGTATCTGGACTGCCTTCTCCCCAGTATCTGGACGGCCCTGTCCCCAGTATATGGACGTCCCTCTCCCCAGTATATGGACATCCCTCTCCCCAGTATTTGGACATCCTTCTCCCCAGTATTAGGACGACCCTCTCCCCAGTAAATGGACGACCCTCTCCCCAGTAAATGGACGACCCTCTCCCCAGTAAATGGACGACCCTCTCCCCAGTATATGGACGACCCTCTCCCCAGTATATCGACATCCTTCCCCCAGTATATGGAAGGCCCTCTCCCCAGTATATGGACGTCCCTCTCCCCAGTATATCGACATCCTTCCCCCAGTATATGGAAGGCCCTCTCCCCAGTATATGGAAGGCCCTCTCCCGAGTATATGGACGTGTCAGTCCCCAGTATATGGACGGCCCTCTCCCCAGTATCTGGACGGCCCTGTCCCCAGTATATGGACGGCCCTCTCCCCAGTATATGGACATCCCTCTCCCCAGTATTTGGACATCCTTCTCCCCAGTATTAGGACGACCCTCTCCCCAGTAAATGGACGACCCTCTCCCCAGTAAATGGACGACCCTCTCCCCAGGACATGGAAGGCCCTCTCCCCAGTATATGGACGGCCCTCTCCCCAGTATATGGACGACCCTCTCCCCAGTATATGGACGACCCACTCCCCAGCATATGGACGACCCTCTCCCCAGTATATCGACATCCTTCCCCCAGTATATGGAAGGCCCTCTCCCCAGTATATGGACGTCCCTCTCCCCAGTATATCGACATCCTTCCCCCAGTATATGGAAGGCCCTCTCCCCAGTATATGGAAGGCCCTCTCCCGAGTATATGGAAGGCCCTCTCCCAAGTATATGGACGTGTCTGTCCCCAGTATATGGACGGCCCTCTCCCCAGTATCTGGACGGCCCTCTCCCCAGTATCTGGACGGCCCTCTCCCCAGTATCTGGACGGCCCTCTCCCCAGTATCTGGACTGCCCTCTCCCCAGTATCTGGACGGCCCTGTCCCCAGTATATGGACATCCCTCTCCCCAGTATATGGACATCCCTCTCCCCAGTATTAGGACGACCCTCTCCCCAGTAAATGGACGACCCTCTCCCCAGTATATGGAAGGCCCTCTCCCCAGTATATGGACGACCCTCTTCCCAGTATATGGACGACCCTCTCCCCAGTATATGGACGACCCTCTCCCCAGTATATCGACATCCTTCCCCCAGTATATGGAAGGCCCTCTCCCCAGTATATGGACGTCCCACTCCCCAGTATATCGACATCCTTCCCCCAGTATATGGAAGGCCCTCTCCCCAGTATATGGAAGGCCCTCTCCCGAGTATATGGACGTGTCTGTCCCCAGTATATGGACGGCCCTCTCCCCAGTATCTGGACGGCCCTCTCCCCAGTATCTGGACTGCCCTCTCCCCAGTATCTGGACGGCCCTCTCCCCAGTATCTGGACGGACCTCTCCCCAGTATATGGACGGCCCTGTCCCCAGTATATGGACATGCCTCTTCCCAGTAAATGGACGACCCTCTCCCCAGTATATGGAAGGCCCTCTCCCCAGTATATGGAAGGCCCTCTCCCCAGTATATGGAAGGCCCTCTCCCCAGTATATGGAAGGCCCTCTCCCCAGTATATGGAAGGTCCTCTCCCCAGTATATGGACATGCCTCTCCCCAGTATTTGGACGACCCTCTCCCCAGTATCTGGACTGCCCTCTCCCCAGTATCTGGACGGCCCTGTCCCCAGTATATGGACGGCCCTGTCCCCAGTATATGGACGGCCCTGTCCCCAGTATATGGACGGCCCTCTCCCCAGTATATGGACATCCCTCTCCCCAGTATTTGGACATCCTTCTCCCCAGTATTAGGACGACCCTCTCCCCAGTAAATGGACGACCCTCTCCCCAATATTTGGACATCCTTCTCCCCAGTATTAGGACGACCCTCTCCCCAGGACATGGAAGGCCCTCTCCCCAGTATATGGAAGGCCCTCTCCCCAGTATATGGAAGGCCCTCTCCCCAGTATATGGACGACCCTCTCCCCAGTATATGGACGAACCACTCCCCAGTATATGGACGACCCTCTCCCCAGTATATCGACATCCTTCCCCCAGTATATGGAAGGCCCTCTCCCCAGTATATGGACGTCCCTCTCCCCAGTATATCGACATCCTTCCCCCAGTATTTGGAAGGCCCTCTCCGCAGTATATGGAAGGCCCTCTCCCCAGTATATGGAAGGCCCTCTCCCGAGTATATGGAAGGCCCTCTCCTGAGTATATGGACGTGTCTGTCCCCAGTATATGAACGGCCCTCTCCCCAGTATCTGGACGGCCCTCTCCCCAGTATCTGGACGGCCCTGTCCCCAGTATCTGGACGGCCCTGTCCCCAGTATATGGACGTCCCTCTCCCCAGTATATGGACATTCCTCTCCCCAGTATATGGACATCCCTCTCCCCAGTATTTGGACATCCTTCTCCCCAGTTTTAGGACGACCCTCTCCCCAGTAAATGGACGACCCTCTCCCCAGTAAATGGACGACCCTCTCCCCAGTAAATGGACGACCCTCTCCCCAGTATATGGAAGGCCCTCTCCCCAGTATATGGAAGGCCCTCTCCCCAGTATATGGACGACCCTCTCCCCAGTATATGGTCGACCCTCTCCCCAGTATATCGACATCCTTCCCCCAGTATATGGAAGGCCCTCTCCCCAGTATATGGACGTCCCTCTCCCCAGTATATCGACATCCTTCCCCCAGTATATGGAAGGCCCTCTCCCCAGTATATGGAAGGCCCTCTCCCGAGTATATGGACGTGTCTGTCCCCAGTATATGGACGGCCCTCTCCCCAGTATCTGGACGGCCCTCTCCCCAGTATTTGGACATCCTTCTCCCCAGTATTAGGACGACCCTCTCCCCAGTAAATGGACGACCCTCTCCCCAGGACATGGAAGGCCCTCTCCCCAGTATATGGAAGGCCCTCTCCCCAGTATATGGACGACCCTCTCCCGAGTATATGGACGACCCTCTCCCCAGTATATCGACATCCTTCCCCCAGTATATGGAAGGCCCTCTCCCCAGTATATGGACGTCCCTCTCCCCAGTATATCGACATCCTTCCCCCAGTATATGGAAGGCCCTCTCCGCAGTATATGGAAGGCCCTCTCCCCAGTATATGGAAGGCCCTCTCCCGAGTATATGGAAGGCCCTCTCCCGAGTATATGGACGTGTCTGTCCCCAGTATATGGACGGCCCTCTCCCCAGTATCTGGACGGCCCTCTCCCCAGTATCTGGACGGCCCTCTCCCCAGTATCTGGACGGCCCTCTCCCCAGTATCTGGACGGCCCTCTCCCCAGTATCTGGACTGCCCTCTCCCCAGTATCTGGACGGCCCTGTCCCCAGTATATGGACGGCCCTCTCCCCAGTATATGGACATCCCTCTCCCCAGTATTTGGACATCCTTCTCCCCAGTATTAGGACGACCCTCTCCCCAGTAAATGGACGACCCTCTCCCCAGTATTTGGACATCCTTCTCCCCAGTATTAGGACGACCCTCTCCCCAGGACATGGAAGGCCCTCTCCCCAGTATATGGAAGGCCCTCTCCCCAGTATATGGAAGGCCCTCTCCCCAGTATATGGACGACCCTCTCCCCAGTATATGGACGACCCACTCCCCAGTATATGGACGACCCTCTCCCCAGTATATCGACATCCTTCCCCCAGTATATGGAAGGCCCTCTCCCCAGTATATGGACGTCCCTCTCCCCAGTATATCGACATCCTTCCCCCAGTATATGGAAGGCCCTCTCCGCAGTATATGGAAGGCCCTCTCCCCAGTATATGGAAGGCCCTCTCCCGAGTATATGGAAGGCCCTCTCCTGAGTATATGGACGTGTCTGTCCCCAGTATATGAACGGCCCTCTCCCCAGTATCTGGACGGCCCTCTCCCCAGTATCTGGACGGCCCTGTCCCCAGTATCTGGACGGCCCTGTCCCCAGTATATGGACGTCCCTCTCCCCAGTATATGGACATCCCTCTCCCCAGTATATGGACATCCCTCTCCCCAGTATTTGGACATCCTTCTCCCCAGTTTTAGGACGACCCTCTCCCCAGTAAATGGACGACCCTCTCCCCAGTAAATGGACGACCCTCTCCCCAGTATATGGAAGGCCCTCTCCCCAGTATATGGAAGGCCCTCTCCCCAGTATATGGACGACCCTCTCCCCAGTATATGGTCGACCCTCTCCCCAGTATATCGACATCCTTCCCCCAGTATATGGAAGGCCCTCTCCCCAGTATATGGACGTCCCTCTCCCCAGTATATCGACATCCTTCCCCCAGTATATGGAAGGCCCTCTCCCCAGTATATGGAAGGCCCTCTCCCGAGTATATGGACGTGTCTGTCCCCAGTATATGGACGGCCCTCTCCCCAGTATCTGGACGACCCTCTCCCCAGTAAATGGACGACCCTCTCCCCAGGACATGGAAGGCCCTCTCCCCAGTATATGGACGACCCTCTCCCCAGTATATGGACGACCCACTCCCCAGCATATGGACGACCCTCTCCCCAGTATATCGACATCCTTCCCCCAGTATATGGAAGGCCCTCTCCCCAGTATATGGAAGGCCCTCTCCCCAGTACATGGAAGGCCCTCTCCCCAGTATATGGAAGGCCCTCTCCCGAGTATATGGAAGGCCCTCTCCCAAGTATATGGACGTGTCTGTCCCCAGTATATGGACGGCCCTCTCCCCAGTATCTGGACGGCCATCTCCCCAGTATCTGGACGGCCCTCTCCCCAGTATCTGGACGGCCCTCTCCCCAGTATCTGGACGGCCCTCTCCCCAGTATCTGGACGGCCCTCTCCCCAGTATCTGGACGGCCCTCTCCCCAGTATCTGGACTGCCCTCTCCCCAGTATCTGGACGGCCCTGTCCCCAGTATATGGACATCCCTCTCCCCAGTATATGGACATCCCTCTCCCCAGTATATGGACATCCCTCTACCCAGTATTTGGACATACTTCTCCCCAGTATTTGGACATACTTCTCCCCAGTATTAGGACGACCCTCTCCCCAGTAAATGGACGACCCTCTCCCCAGTATATGGACGGCCCTCTCCCCAGTATCTGGACGGCCCTCTCCCCAGTATCTGGACTGCCCTCTCCCCAGTATCTGGACGGCCCTCTCCCCAGTATCTGGACTGCCCTCTCCCCAGTATCTGGACGGCCCTGTCCCCAGTATATGGACATCCCTCTCCCCAGTATATGTACATCCCTCTCCCCAGTATTTGGACATACTTCTCCCCATATTAGGACGACCCTCTCCCCAGTAAATGGACGACCCTCTCCCCAGTATATGGAAGGCCCTCTCCCCAGTATATGGACGACCCTCTTCCCAGTATATGGACGACCCTCTCCCCAGTATATGGACGACCCTCTCCCCAGTATATCGACATCCTTCCCCCAGTATATGGAAGGCCCTCTCCCCAGTATATGGACGTCCCACTCCCCAGTATATCGACATCCTTCCCCCAGTATATGGAAGGCCCTCTCCCCAGTATATGGAAGGCCCTCTCCCGAGTATATGGATGTGTCTGTCCCCAGTATATGGACGGCCCTCTCCCCAGTATCTGGACTGCCCTCTCCCCAGTATCTGGACGGCCCTCTCCCCAGTATCTGGACGGCCCTCTCCCCAGTATCTGGACGGCCCTGTCCCCAGTATATGGACATGCCTCTCCCCAGTAAATGGACGACCCTCTCCCCAGTATATGGAAGGCCCTCTCCCCAGTATATGGAAGGCCCTCTCCCCAGTATATGGAAGGCCCTCTCCCCAGTATATGGAAGGTCCTCTCCCCAGTATATGGACATGCCTCTCCCCAGTATTTGGACGACCCTCTCCCCAGTATCTGGACTGCCCTCTCCCCAGTATCTGGACGGCCCTGTCCCCAGTATATGGACGGCCCTGTCCCCAGTATATGGACGGCCCTGTCCCCAGTATATGGACGGCCCTCTCCCCAGTATATGGACATCCCTCTCCCCAGTATTTGGACATCCTTCTCCCCAGTATTAGGACGACCCTCTCCCCAGTAAATGGACGACCCTCTCCCCAGTATTTGGACATCCTTCTCCCCAGTATCTGGACGGCCCTGTCCCCAGTATATGGACGGCCCTGTCCCCAGTATATGGACGGCCCTGTCCCCAGTATATGGACGGCCCTGTCCCCAGTATATGGACGGCCCTGTCCCCAGTATATGGACGGCCCTCTCCCCAGTATATGGACATCCCTCTCCCCAGTATTTGGACATCCTTCTCCCCAGTATTAGGACGACCCTCTCCCCAGTAAATGGACGACCCTCTCCCCAGTATTTGGACATCCTTCTCCCCAGTATTAGGACGACCCTCTCCCCAGGACATGGAAGGCCCTCTCCCCAGTATATGGAAGGCCCTCTCCCCAGTATATGGAAGGCCCTCTCCCCAGTATATGGACGACCCTCTCCCCAGTATATGGACGACCCACTCCCCAGTATATGGACGACCCTCTCCCCAGTATATCGACATCCTTCCCCCAGTATATGGAAGGCCCTCTCCCCAGTATATGGACGTCCCTCTCCCCAGTATATCGACATCCTTCCCCCAGTATATGGAAGGCCCTCTCTGCAGTATATGGAAGGCCCTCTCCCCAGTATATGGAAGGCCCTCTCCCGAGTATATGGAAGGCCCTCTCCCGAGTATATGGACGTGTCTGTCCCCAGTATATGAACGGCCCTCTCCCCAGTATCTGGACGGCCCTCTCCCCAGTATCTGGACGGCCCTCTCCCCAGTATCTGGACTGCCCTCTCCCCAGTATCTGGACGGCCCTGTCCCCAGTATATGGACGTCCCTCTCCCCAGTATATGGACATCCCTCTCCCCAGTATATGAACATCCCTCTCCCCAGTATTTGGACATCCTTCTCCCCAGTATTAGGACGACCCTCTCCCCAGTAAATGGACGACCCTCTCCCCAGTAAATGGACGACCCTCTCCCCAGTATATGGAAGGCCCTCTCCCCAGTATATGGAAGGCCCTCTCCCCAGTATATGGAAGGCCCTCTCCCCAGTATATGGACGACCCTCTCCCCAGTATATGGTCGACCCTCTCCCCAGTATATCGACATCCTTCCCCCAGTATATGGAAGGCCCTCTCCCCAGTATATGGACGTCCCTCTCCCCAGTATATCGACATCCTTCCCCCAGTATATGGAAGGCCCTCTCCCCAGTATATGGAAGGCCCTCTCCCGAGTATATGGACGTGTCTGTCCCCAGTATATGGACGGCCCTCTCCCCAGTATCTGGACGGCCCTCTCCCCAGTATCTGGACTGCCCTCTCCCCAGTATCTGGACTGCCCTCTCCCCAGTATCTGGCCGGCCCTCTCCCCAGTATCTGGACGGACCTCTCCCCAGTATCTGGACGGCCCTCTCCCCAGTATCTGGACGGCCCTGTCCCCAGTATATGGAAGGCCCTCTCCCCAGTATATGGACATGCCTCTCCCCAGTAAATGGACGACCCTCTCCCCAGTATATGGAAGGCCCTCTCCCCAGTATATGGACATGCCTCTCCCCAGTATATGGAAGGCCCTCTCCCCAGTATATGGAAGGCCCTCTCCCCAGTATATGGAAGGCCCTTTCCCCAGTATATGGAAAGCCCTCTCCCCAGTATATGGAAGGCACTTTCCCCAGTATAAGGACGGCCCTCTCCCGAGGATATGGACGTGTCTGTCCCCAGTATATGGGAGGCCCTCTCCCCAGTATATGGGAGGCCCTCTCCCCAGTATATGGACGTCCCTCTCCCCAGTATATCGACATCCTTCCCCCAGTATATGGAAGGCCCTCTCCGGAGTATATGGACGTGTCTGTCCCCAGTATATGGAATGCCCCCTCCCCAGTCTATGGACATCCCTTTCCCCAGTATATGGACATCCCTCTCCCCAGTATATGGACATCCCTCTCCCCAGTATATGGACATCCCTCTCCCCAGCATATGGACATCCCTCTCCCCAGTATATGGAATGCCCTCTCCCCAGTATATGGAATGCCCACTCCCCAGTATATGGACATCCCTTTCCCCAGTATATGGACATCCCTCACCCCAGTATATGGAATGCCCTCTCCCCAGGATATGGGCATCCCTCTCCCCAGGATATGGGCATCCCTCTCCCCAGTATATGGGCATCCCTCTCCCCAGTATATGGAATGCCCTCTCTCCAGTATATGGACAGCCCTCTCCCCAGTATATGGACATCCCTCTCCCCAGTATATGGAATGCCCTCTCTCCAGTATATGGACATCCCTCTCCCCAGTATATGGACATCCCTCTCCCCAGTATATGGACATCCCTCTCTCCAGTTTCTGGACAGCCCTCTTCCCAGTTTCTGGACATCCCTCTCCCCAGTATATGGACATCCCTCTCCCCAGTATATGGAATGCCCTCTCCCCAGTATATGGACATCCCTCTCCCCAGTATATGGAATGCCCTCTCCCCAGTATATGGACATCCCTCTCCCCAGTATATGGAATGCCCTCTCCCCAGTATATGGACATCCATCTCCCCAGTATATGGACATCCCTCTCCCCAGTATATGGAATGCCCTCTCCCCAGTATATGGAATGCCCTCTCCCCAGTATATGGAATGCCCTCTCTCCAGTACATGGACAGCCCTCTCCCCAGTATATGGACATCCCTCTCCCCAGTATATGGAATGCCATCTCCCCAGCATCTGGACGGCCCTCTCCCCAGTATATGGACGACCCTCTCCCCAGTATATGGACGACCCTCACCACCGTATATGGACGACCCTCTCCCCAGTATATGGAAGATCCTCTCCCCAGTATCTGGACGGCCCTCTCCCCAGTATCTGGACGGCCCTCTCCCCAGTATCTGGACGGCCCTCTCCCCAGTATCTGGACTGCCCTCTCCCCAGTATCTGGACGGCCCTGTCCCCAGTATATGGGCGGCCCTGTCCCCAGTATATGGACGGCCCTCTCCCCACTATCTGGACGGCCCTCTCGCCAGTATCTGGACGGCCCTGTCCCCAGTATATGGGCGGCCCTGTCCCCAGTATATGGACGGCCCTCTCCCCACTATCTGGACGACCCTCTCCCCAGTATCTGGACTGCCCTCTCCCCAGTATCTGGACGGCCCTGTCCCCAGTATCTGGACGGCCCTGTCCCCAGTATATGGACATCCCTCTCCCCAGTATATGGACATCCCTCTCCCCAGTATTTGGACATACTTCTCCCCAGTATTAGGACAACCCTCTCCCCAGTAAATGGACGACCCTCTCCCCAGTAAATGGACGACCCTCTCCCCAGTAAATGGACGACCCTCTCCCCAGTATATGGAAGGCCCTCTCCCCAGTATATGGACGACCCTCTCCCCAGTATATGGACGACCCTCTCCCCAGTATATGGACGACCCTCTCCCCAGTATATCGACATCCTTCCCCCAGTATATGGAAGGCCCTCTCCCCAGTATATGGACGTCCCACTCCCCAGTATATCGACATCCTTCCCCCAGTATATGGAAGGCCCTCTCCCCAGTATATGGAAGGCCCTCTCCCGAGTATATGGACGTGTCTGTCCCCAGTATATGGACGGCCCTCTCCCCAGTAACTGGACGGCCCTCTCCCCAGTATCTGGACTGCCCTCTCCCCAGTATCTGGACGGCCCTCTCCCCAGTATATGGAAGGCCCTCTCCCCAGTATATGGAAGGCCCTCTCCCCAGTATATGGAAGGCCCTCTCCCCAGTATATGGAAGGCCCTCTCCCCAGTATATGGACATGCCTCTCCCCAGTAAATGGACGACCCTCTCCCCAGTATATGGAAGGCCCTCTCCCCAGTATATGGAAGGCCCTCTCCCCAGTATATGGAAGGCCCTCTCCCCAGTATATGGAAGGTCCTCTCCCCAGTATATGGACATGCCTCTCCCCAGTATATGGACGACCCTCTCCCCAGTATCTGGACTGCCCTCTCCCCAGTATCTGGACGGCCCTGTCCCCAGTATATGGACGGCCCTGTCCCCAGTATATGGACATCCCTCTCCCCAGTATTTGGACATCCCTCTCCCCAGTATTAGGACGACCCTCTCCCCAGTAAATGGACGACCCTCTCCCCAGGACATGGAAGGCCCTCTCCCCAGTATATGGAAGGCCCTCTCCCCAGTATATGGAAGGCCCTCTCCCCAGTATATGGACGACCCTCTCCCCAGTATATGGACGACCCACTCCCCAGTATATGGACGACCCTCTCCCCAGTATATCGACATCCTTCCCCCAGTATATGGAAGGCCCTCTCCCCAGTATATGGACGTCCCTCTACCCAGTATATCGACATCCTTCCCCCAGTATATGGAAGGCCCTCTCCCCAGTATATGGAAGGCCCTCTCCCCAGTATATGGAAGGCCCTCCCCCGAGTATATGGAAGGCCCTCTCCCGAGTATATGGACGTGTCTGTCCCCAGTATATGGACGGCCCTCTCCCGAGTATATGGAAGGCCCTCTCCCAAGTATATGGACGTGTCTGTCCCCAGTATATGGAACGCCCTCTCCCCAGTATATGGAAGGCCCTCTCCCGAGTATATGGAAGGCCCTCTCCCAAGTATATGGACGTGTCTGTCCCCAGTATATGGACGGCCCTCTCCCCAGTATCTGGACGGCCCTCTCCCCAGTATCTGGACGGCCCTCTCCCCAGTATCTGGACTGCCCTCTCCCCAGTATCTGGACGGCCCTGTCCCCAGTATATGGACGTCCCTCTCCCCAGTATATGGACATCCCTCTCCCCAGTATATGGACATCCCTCTCCCCAGTATTTGGACATCCTTCTCCCCAGTATTAGGACGACCCTCTCCCCAGTAAATGGACGACCCTCTCCCCGGTAAATGGACGACCCTCTCCCCGGTAAATGGACGACCCTCTCCCCAGTATATGGAAGGCCCTCTCCCCAGTATATGGAAGGCCCTCTCCCCAGTATATGGACGACCCTCTCCCCAGTATATGGTCGACCCTCTCCCCAGTATATCGACATCCTTCCCCCAGTATATGGAAGGCCCTCTCCCCAGTATATGGACGTCCCTCTCCCCAGTATATCGACATCCTTCCCCAAGTATATGGAAGGCCCTCTCCCCAGTATATGGAAGGCCCTCTCCCGAGTATATGGACGTGTCTGTCCCCAGTATATGGACGGCCCTCTCCCCAGTATCTGGACGGCCCTCTCCCCAGTATCTGGACTGCCCTCTCCCCAGTATCTGGACGGCCCTCTCCCCAGTATCTGGACGGACCTCTCCCCAGTATCTGGACGGCCCTCTCCCCAGTATCTGGACGGCCCTGTCCCCAGTATATGGAAGGCCCTCTCCCCAGTATATGGACATGCCTCTCCCCAGTAAATGGACGACCCTCTCCCCAGTATATGGAAGGCCCTCTCCCCAGTATATGGACATGCCTCTCCCCAGTATAGGGAAGGCCCTCTCCCCAGTATATGGAAGGCCCTCTCCCCAGTATATGGAAGGCCCTTTCCCCAGTATATGGAAAGCCCTCTCCCCAGTATATGGAAGGCACTTTCCCCAGTATAAGGACGGCCCTCTCCCGAGTATATGGACGTGTCTGTCCCCAGTATATGGACGGCCCTCTCCCCAGTTTCTGGGAGGCCCTCTCCCCAGTATATGGACGTCCCTCTCCCCAGTATATCGACATCCTTCCCCCAGTATATGGAAGGCCCTCTCCCCAGTATATGGAAGGCCCTCTCCCGAGTATATGGACGTGTCTGTCCCCAGTATATGGAATGCCCCCTCCCCAGTCTATGGACATCCCTTTCCCCAGTATATGGACATCCCTCTCCCCAGTATATGGACATCCCTCTCCCCAGCATATGGACATCCCTCTCCCCAGTATATGGAATGCCCTCTCCCCAGTATATGGAATGCCCACTCCCCAGTATATGGACATCCCTCTCCCCAGTATATGGACATCCCTCTCCCCAGTATATGGAATGCCCTCTCTCCAGTATATGGACATCCCTCTCCCCAGTATATGGACATCCCTCTCCCCAGTATATGGACATCCCTCTCTCCAGTTTCTGGACAGCCCTCTTCCCAGTTTCTGGACATCCCTCTCCCCAGTATATGGACATCCCTCTCCCCAGTATATGGAATGCCCTCTCCCCAGTATATGGAATGCCCTCTCCCCAGTATATGGACATCCCTCTCCCCAGTATATGGAATGCCCTCTCCCCAGTATATGGACATCCATTTCCCCAGTATATGGAATGCCCTCTCCCCAGTATATGGACATCCCTCTCCCCAGTATATGGAATGCCCTCTCCCCAGTATATGGAATACCCTCTCCCCAGTATATGGAATGCCCTCTCTCCAGTACATGGACAGCCCTCTCCCCAGTATATGGACATCCCTCTCCCCAGTATATGGAATGCCATCTCCCCAGTATATGGAAGATCCTCTCCCCAGTATCTGGACGGCCCTCACCCCAGTATCTGGACGGCCCTCACCCCAGTATCTGGACGGCCCTCTCCCCAGGATCTGGACGGCCCTCTCCCCAGGATCTGGACGGCACTCTCCCCAGTATATGGACGACCCTCTCCCCAGTATACGGACGACCCTCTCCACAGTATATGGACGACCCTCTCCACAGTATATGGACGGCCCTCTCCCCAGTATATGGAAGGCCCTCTCCCCAATATATGGACGGCCCTCTCCCCAGTATATGGACGGCCCCCTCCACAGTATCTGGACGACCCTCTCCCCAGTGTCTGGACGGCCCTCACCCCAGTATCTGGACGGCCCTCTCCCCAGTATATGGACGGACCTCTCCCCAGTATATGGACGGACCTCTCCCCAGTATATGGACGGCCCTGTCCCCAGTATATGGAAGATCCTCTCCCCAGTATCGGAACGGCCCTCTCCCCAGTATGTGGACGGCCCTCTCCCCAGTATGTGGACGGCCCTCTCCCCAGTATCTGGACGGCCCTCGCCCCAGTATCTGGACGGCCCTCTCCCCAGTATATGGAAGGCCCTCTCCCCAGTATATGGACAACCCTCTCCCCAGTATCTGGACGGCCCTCTCCCCAGTATCTGGACGGCCCTCTCCCCAGTATCTGGACGGCCCTCTCCCCAGTATCTGGACTGTCCTCTCCCCAGAATCTGGACGGCCCTCTCCCCAGTATCTGGACGGCCCTCTCCCCAGTATCTGGACGGCCCTCTCCCCAGTATCTGGACGGCCCTGTCCCCAGTATATGGAAGGCCCTCTCCCCAGTATATGGAAGGCCCTTTCCCCAGTATAAGGACGGCCCTCTCCCGAGTATATGGACGTGTCTGTCCCCAGTATATGGACGTCCCTCTCCCCAGTCTATGGACGGCCCTCTCCCCAGTATATGGGCGGCCCTCTCCCCAGTATATGGGCGGCCCTCTCCCCAGTATATGGAAGGCCCTCTCCCCAGTATAAGGACAGCCCACTCCCGAGTATATGGACGACCCTCTCCCCAGTATTTGGAAGGCCCTCTCCCCAGTACATGGACGGCCCTCTCCCCAGTACATGGACGACCCTCTCCCCAGTATATCGACATCCTTCCCCCAGTACATGGAAGGCCCTCTCCCCAGTATATGGACGTCCCTCTCCCCAGTATATCGACATCCTTCCCCCAATATATGGAAGGCCCTCTCCCCAGTATATGGACGTGTCTGTCCCCAGTATATGGAATGCCCCCTCCCCAGTTTATGGACATCCCTTTCCCCAGTATATGGACATCCCTCTCCCCAGTATATGGACATCCCTCTCCCCAGTATATGGACATCCCTCTCCCCAGTATATGGACATCCCTCTCCCCAGTATATGGAATGCCCTCTCCCCAGTATATGGAATGCCCACTCCCCAGTATATGGACATCCCTTTCCCCAGTATATGGACATCCCTCACCCCAGTATATGGAATGCCCTCTCCCCAGTATATGGACATCCCTCTCCCCAGTATATGGAATGCCCTCTCCCCAGTATATGGAATGCCCTCTCCCCAGTATATGGACATCCCTCTCCCCAGTATATGGAATGCCCTCTCCCCAGTATATGGAATGCCCACTCCCCAGTATATGGACATCCCTTTCCCCAGTATATGGACATCCCTCTCCCCAGTATATGGAATGCCCTCTCTCCAGTATATGGACAGCCCTCTCCCCAGTATATGGACATCCCTCTCCCCAGTATATGGACATCCCTCTCCCCAGTATATGGAATGCCCTCTCTCCAGTATATGGACATCCCTCTCCCCAGTATATGGAATGCCCTCTCCCCAGTATATGGAATGCCCTCTCCCCAGTATATGGACATCCCTCTCCCCAGTATATGGAATGCCCTCTCCCCAGTATATGGAATGCCCACTCCCCAGTATATGGACATCCCTTTCCCCAGTATATGGACATCCCCCTCCCCAGTATATGGAATGCCCTCTCTCCAGTATATGGACAGCCCTTTCCCCAGTATATGGACATCCCTCTCCCCAGTTTATGGAATGCCCTCTCTCCAGTATATGGACATCCCTCTCCCCAGTATATGGAATGCCCTCTCCCCAGGACATGGACATCCCTCTCCAGTATATGGACAGCCCTCTTCCCAGTATATGGAATGCCCTCTCCCCAGTATATGGACATCCCTCTCCCCAGTATATGGACATCCCTCTCCCCAGTATATGGACATCCCTCTCCCCAGTATATGGACATCCATCTCCCCAGTATATGGACATCCAACTCCCCAGTATATGGAATGCCCTCTCCCCAGTATATGGACATCCCTCTCCCCAGTACATGGAATGCCCTCTCCCCAGGATATGGAATGCCCTCTCCCCAGTATATGGAATGCCCTGTCTCCAGCATATGGACAGCCCTCTCCCCAGTACATGGACATCCCTCTCCCCAGTATATGGAATGCCATCTCCCCAGTATCTGGACGGCCCTCTTCCCAGTATATGGACGACCCTCTCCCCAGTATATGGACGACCCTCACCACCGTATGTGGACGACCCTCTCCCCAGTATATGGAAGATCCTCTCCCCAGTACATGGACATCCCTCTCCCCAGTATCTGGACGGCCCTCACCCCGGTATCTGGACGGCCCTCTCCCCAGGATCTGGACGGCACTCTCCCCAGTATATGGACGACCCTCTCCCCAGTATATGGACGACCCTCTCCCCAGTATATGGACGGCCCTCTCCACAGTATATGGACGACCCTCTCCCCAGTATATGGACGACCCTCTCCCCAGTATATGGAAGGCCGTCTCCCCAGTAAATGGAAGGCCCTCTCCCCAGCATATGGATGGCCCTCTCCCCAGTATATGGAAGGCCCTCTCCCCAGTATATGGAAGGCCCTCTCCCCAGTATATGGACAACCCTCTCCCCAGTATCTGGACGGCCCTCTCCCCAGTATATGGACGACCCTGTCCCCAGTATATGGAAGGCCCTCTCCCCAGTATCTGGACGACCCTCTCCCCAGTATATGTACGACCCTCTCCCCAGTATATGGACGACCCTCTCCACAGTATATGGACGACCCTCTCCACAGTATATGGACGGCCCTCTCCCCAGTATATGGACGGCCCTCTCCCCAGTATATGGAAGGCCCTCTCCCCAGTATATGGAAGGCCCTCTCCCCAGTATATGGCCGGCCCTCTCCCCAGTATATGGACGGCCCCCTCCCCAGTATCTGGACGACCCTCTCCCCAGTATCTGGACGGCCCTCTCCCCAGTATATGGACGGACCTCTCCCCAGTATATGGACGTACCTCTCCCCAGTATATGGACGGCCCTCTCCCCAGTATACGGAACGGCCCTCTCCCCAGTATCTGGACGGCCCCCTCCCCTGTATCTGGACGGCCCTCTCCCCAGTATATGGACGACCCTCTCCCCAGTATATGGAAGATCCTCTCCCCAGTATCTGGACGGCCCTCACCCCAGTATCTGGACTGCCCTCTCCCCAGGATCTGGACGGCCCTCTCCCCAGTATATGGACGACCCTCTCCCCAGTATATGGACGACCCTCTCCCCAGTAAATGGAAGGCCCTCTCCCCAGCATATGGATGGCCCTCTCCCCAGTATATGGAAGGCCCTCTCCCCAGTATATGGACAACCCTCTCCCCAGTATCTGGACGGCCCTCTCCCCAGTATCTGGACGGCCCTCTCCCCAGTATCTGGACTGTCCTCTCCCCAGGATCTGGACGGCCCTCTCCCCAGTATCTGGACGGCCCTCTCCCCAGTATCTGGACGGCCCTCTCCCCAGTATCTGGACGGCCCTGTCCCCAGTATATGGAAGGCCCTCTCCCCAGTATATGGACATGCCTCTCCCCAGTATATGGACGACCCTCTCCCCAGTATATGGAAGGCCCTCTCCCCAGTATATGGAAGGTCCTCTCCCCAGTATATGGACGGCACTCTCCCCAGTATATGGACATCCCTCTCCCCAGTATATGGAAGGCCCTCTCCCCAGTATATGGAAGGCCCTCTCCCCAGTATATGGAAGGCCCTTTCCCCAGTATAAGGACGGCCCTCTCCCGAGTATATGGACGTGTCTGTCCCCAGTATATGGACGTCCCTCTCCCCAGTATATGGACATCCCTCTCCCCAGTATATGGACATCCCTCTCCCCAGTATATGGAAGGCCCTCTCCCCAGTATATGGAAGGCCCTTTCCCCAGTATAAGGACGGCCCTCTCCCGAGTATATGGACGTGTCTGTCCCCAGTATATGGACGGCCCTCTCCCCAGTCTATTGACGGCCCTCTCCCCAGTATATGTGCGGCCCTCTCCCCAGTATATGGGCGGCCCTCTCCCCAGTATATGGAAGGCCCTCTCCCCAGTATAAGGACAGCCCACTCCCGAGTATATGGACGACCCTCTCCCCAGTATTTGGAAGGCCCTCTCCCCAGTACATGGACGGCCCTCTCCCCAGTACATGGACGACCCTCTCCCCAGTATATCGACATCCTTCCCCCAGTACATGGAAGGCCCTCTCCCCAGTATATGGACGTCCCTCTCCCCAGTATATGGAATGCCATCTCCCCAGTATCTGGACGGCCCTCTTCCCAGTATATGGACGACCCTCTCCCCAGTATATGGACGACCCTCACCACCGTATGTGGACGACCCTCTCCCCAGTATATGGAAGATCCTCTCCCCAGTACATGGACATCCCTCTCCCCAGTATCTGGACGGCCCTCACCCCGGTATCTGGACGGCCCTCTCCCCAGGATCTGGACGGCACTCTCCCCAGTATATGGACGACCCTCTCCCCAGTATATGGACGACCCTCTCCCCAGTATATGGACGACCCTCTCCCCAGTATATGGACGGCCCTCTCCACAGTATATGGACGACCCTCTCCCCAGTATATGGACGACCCTCTCCCCAGTATATGGAAGGCCGTCTCCCCAGTAAATGGAAGGCCCTCTCCCCAGCATATGGATGGCCCTCTCCCCAGTATATGGAAGGCCCTCTCCCCAGTATATAGAAGGCCCTCTCCCCAGTATATGGACAACCCTCTCCCCAGTATCTGGACGGCCCTCTCCCCAGTATATGGACGACCCTGTCCCCAGTATATGGAAGGCCCTCTCCCCAGTATCTGGACGACCCTCTCCCCAGTATATGTACGACCCTCTCCCCAGTATATGGACGACCCTCTCCACAGTATATGGACGACCCTCTCCACAGTATATGGACGGCCCTCTCCCCAGTATATGGAAGGCCCTCTCCCCAGTATATGGAAGGCCCTCTCCCCAGTATATGGCCGGCCCTCTCCCCAGTATATGGACGGCCCCCTCCCCAGTATCTGGACGACCCTCTCCCCAGTATCTGGACGGCCCTCTCCCCAGTATATGGACGGACCTCTCCCCAGTATATGGACGTACCTCTCCCCAGTATATGGACGGCCCTCTCCCCAGTATACGGAACGGCCCTCTCCCCAGTATCTGGACGGCCCCCTCCCCTGTATCTGGACGGCCCTCTCCCCAGTATATGGACGACCCTCTCCCCAGTATATGGAAGATCCTCTCCCCAGTATCTGGACGGCCCTCACCCCAGTATCTGGACTGCCCTCTCCCCAGGATCTGGACGGCCCTCTCCCCAGTATATGGACGACCCTCTCCCCAGTATATGGACGACCCTCTCCCCAGTAAATGGAAGGCCCTCTCCCCAGCATATGGATGGCCCTCTCCCCAGTATATGGAAGGCCCTCTCCCCAGTATATGGACAACCCTCTCCCCAGTATCTGGACGGCCCTCTCCCCAGTATCTGGACGGCCCTCTCCCCAGTATCTGGACTGTCCTCTCCCCAGGATCTGGACGGCCCTCTCCCCAGTATCTGGACGGCCCTCTCCCCAGTATCTGGACGGCCCTCTCCCCAGTATCTGGACGGCCCTGTCCCCAGTATATGGAAGGCCCTCTCCCCAGTATATGGACATGCCTCTCCCCAGTATATGGACGACCCTCTCCCCAGTATATGGAAGGCCCTCTCCCCAGTATATGGAAGGTCCTCTCCCCAGTATATGGACGGCACTCTCCCCAGTATATGGACATCCCTCTCCCCAGTATATGGACATCCCTCTCCCCAGTATATGGAAGGCCCTCTCCCCAGTATATGGAAGGCCCTCTCCCCAGTATATGGAAGGCCCTTTCCCCAGTATAAGGACGGCCCTCTCCCGAGTATATGGACGTGTCTGTCCCCAGTATATGGACGTCCCTCTCCCCAGTATATGGACATCCCTCTCCCCAGTATATGGACATCCCTCTCCCCAGTATATGGAAGGCCCTCTCCCCAGTATATGGAAGGCCCTTTCCCCAGTATAAGGACGGCCCTCTCCCGAGTATATGGACGTGTCTGTCCCCAGTATATGGACGGCCCTCTCCCCAGTCTATTGACGGCCCTCTCCCCAGTATATGTGCGGCCCTCTCCCCAGTATATGGGCGGCCCTCTCCCCAGTATATGGAAGGCCCTCTCCCCAGTATAAGGACAGCCCACTCCCGAGTATATGGACGACCCTCTCCCCAGTATTTGGAAGGCCCTCTCCCCAGTACATGGACGGCCCTCTCCCCAGTACATGGACGACCCTCTCCCCAGTATATCGACATCCTTCCCCCAGTACATGGAAGGCCCTCTCCCCAGTATATGGACGTCCCTCTCCCCAGTATATCGACATCCTTCCCCCAATATATGGAAGGCCCTCTCCCCAGTATATGGAAGGCCCTCTCCAGAGTATATGGACGTGTCTGTCCCCAGTATATGGAATGCCCCCTCCCCAGTTTATGGACATCCCTTTCCCCAGTATATGGACATCCCTTTCCCCAGTATATGGACATCCCTCTCCCCAGTTTATGGAATGCCCTCTCCCCAGTATATGGACATCCCTCTCCCCAGTATATGGAATGCCCTCTCCCCAGTATATGGAATGCCCACTCCCCAGTATATGGACATCCCTTTCCCCAGTATATGGACATCCCTCACCCCAGTATATGGAATGCCCTCACCCCAGTATATGGACATCCCTCTCCCCAGTATATGGAATGCCCTCTCCCCAGTATATGGAATGCCCTCTCCCCAGTATATGGACATCCCTCTCCCCAGTATATGGACATCCCTCTCCCCAGTATATGGAATGCCCTCTCTCCAGTATATGGACATCCCTCTCCCCAGTATATGGAATGCCCTCTCCCCAGTATATGGAATGCCCACTCCCCAGTATATGGACATCCCTTTCCCCAGTATATGGACATCCCTCTCCCCAGTATATGGAATGCCCTCTCTCCAGTATATGGACAGCCCTCTCCCCAGTATATGGACATCCCTCTCCCCAGTATATGGAATGCCCTCTCTCCAGTATATGGACATCCCTCTCCCCAGTATATGGAATGCCCTCTCCCCAGGACATGGACATCCCTCTCCAGTATATGGACAGCCCTCTTCCCAGTATATGGAATGCCATCTCCCCAGTATATGGAATGCCCACTCCCCAGTATATGGACATCCCTTTCCCCAGTATATGGACATCCCTCTCCCCAGTATATGGAAGGCCCTCTCCCCAGTATATGGAAGGTCCTCTCCCCAGTATATGGACGGCCCTCTCCCCAGTATATGGACGGCCCTCTCCCCAGTATATGGACGACCCTCTCCCCAGTATATGGACATCCCTCTCCCCAGTATATGGACATCCCTCTCCCCAGTATATGGAAGGCCCTCTCCCCAGTATATGGAAGGCCCTTTCCCCAGTATAAGGACGGCCCTCTCCCGAGTATATGGACGTGTCTGTCCCCAGTATATGGACGTCCCTCTCCCCAGTCTATGGACGGCCCTCTCCCCAGTATATGGGCGGCCCTCTCCCCAGTATATGGAATGCCATCTCCCCAGTATCTGGACGGCCCTCTCCCCAGTATATGGACGACCCTCTCCCCAGTATATGGACGACCCTCACCACCGTATGTGGACGACCCTCTCCCCAGTATATGGAAGATCCTCTCCCCAGTACATGGACATCCCTCTCCCCAGTATCTGGACGGCCCTCACCCCGGTATCTGGACGGCCCTCACCCCGGTATCTGGACGGCCCTCTCCCCAGGATCTGGACGGCCCTCTCCCCAGGATCTGGACGGCCCTCTCCCCAGTATATGGACGACCCTCTCCCCAGTATATGGACGGCCCTCTCCACAGTATATGGACGACCCTCTCCCCAGTATATGGACGACCCTCTCCCCAGTATATGGAAGGCCGTCTCCCCAGTAAATGGAAGGCCCTCTCCCCAGCATATGGATGGCCCTCTCCCCAGTATATGGAAGGCCCTCTCCCCAGTATATGGAAGGCCCTCTCCCCAGTATATGGACAACCCTCTCCCCAGTATCTGGACGACCCTCTCCCCAGTATATGGACGACCCTCTCCCCAGTATATGGACGACCCTCTCCACAGTATATGGACGACCCTCTCCACAGTATATGGACGGCCCTCTCCCCAGTATATGGAAGGCCCTCTCCCCAGTATATGGCCGGCCCTCTCCCCAGTATATGGACGGCCCCCTCCCCAGTATCTGGACGACCCTCTCCCCAGTATCTGGACGGCCCTCTCCCCAGTATCTGGACGGCCCTCTCCCCAGTATATGGACGGACCTCTCCCCAGTATATGGACGTACCTCTCCCCAGTATATGGACGGCCCTCTCCCCAGTATACGGAACGGCCCTCTCCCCAGTATCTGGACGGCCCCCTCCCCTGTATCTGGACGGCCCTCTCCCCAGTATATGGACGACCCTCTCCCCAGTATATGGAAGATCCTCTCCCCAGTATCTGGACGGCCCTCACCCCAGTATCTGGACTGCCCTCTCCCCAGGATCTGGACGGCCCTCTCCCCAGTATATGGACGACCCTCTCCCCAGTAAATGGAAGGCCCTCTCCCCAGCATATGGATGGCCCTCTCCCCAGTATATGGAAGGCCCTCTCCCCAGTATATGGACAACCCTCTCCCCAGTATCTGGACGGCCCTCTCCCCAGTATCTGGACGGCCCTCTCCCCAGTATCTGGACGGCCCTCTCCCCAGTATCTGGACTGTCCTCTCCCCAGGATCTGGACGGCCCTCTCCCCAGTATCTGGACGGCCCTCTCCCCAGTATCTGGACGGCCCTCTCCCCAGTATCTGGACGGCCCTCTCCCCAGTATCTGGACGGCCCTGTCCCCAGTATATGGAAGGCCCTCTCCCCAGTATATGGACATGCCTCTCCCCAGTATATGGACGACCCTCTCCCCAGTATATGGAAGGCCCTCTCCCCAGTATATGGAAGGTCCTCTCCCCAGTATATGGACGGCCCTCTCCCCAGTATATGGACGGCCCTCTCCCCAGTATATGGACGACCCTCTCCCCAGTATATGGACATCCCTCTCCCCAGTATATGGACATCCCTCTCCCCAGTATATGGAAGGCCCTCTCCCCAGTATATGGAAGGCCCTTTCCCCAGTATAAGGACGGCCCTCTCCCGAGTATATGGACGTGTCTGTCCCCAGTATATGGACGTCCCTCTCCCCAGTCTATGGACGGCCCTCTCCCCAGTATATGGGCGGCCCTCTCCCCAGTATATGGGCGGCCCTCTCCCCAGTATATGGAAGGCCCTCTCCCCAGTACATGGACGGCCCTCTCCCCAGTACATGGACGACCCTCTCCCCAGTATATCGACATCCTTCCCCCAGTACATGGAAGGCCCTCTCCCCAGTATATGGACGTCCCTCTCCCCAGTATATCGACATCCTTCCCCCAATATATGGAAGGCCCTCTCCCCAGTATATGGAAGGCCCTCTCCGGAGTATATGGACGTGTCTGTCCCCAGTATATGGAATGCCCCCTCCCCAGTTTATGGACATCCCTTTCCCCAGTATATGGACATCCCTTTCCCCAGTATATGGACATCCCTCTCCCCAGTATATGGAATGCCCTCTCCCCAGTATATGGACATCCCTCTCCCCAGTATATGGAATGCCCTCTCCCCAGTATATGGAATGCCCACTCCCCAGTATATGGACATCCCTTTCCCCAGTATATGGACATCCCTCACCCCAGTATATGGAATGCCCTCTCCCCAGTATATGGACATCCCTCTCCCCAGTATATGGAATGCCCTCTCCCCAGTATATGGAATGCCCTCTCCCCAGTATATGGACATCCCTCTCCCCAGTATATGGAATGCCCTCTCCCCAGTATATGGAATGCCCACTCCCCAGTATATGGACATCCCTTTCCCCAGTATATGGACATCCCTCTCCCCAGTATATGGAATGCCCTCTCTCCAGTATATGGACAGCCCTCTCCCCAGTATATGGACATCCCTCTCCCCAGTTTATGGAATGCCCTCTCTCCAGTATATGGACATCCCTCTCCCCAGTATATGGAATGCCCTCTCCCCAGGACATGGACATCCCTCTCCAGTATATGGACAGCCCTCTTCCCAGTATATGGAATGCCCTCTCCCCAGTATATGGACATCCCTCTCCCCAGTATATGGACATCCCTCTCCCCAGTATATGGACATCCATCTCCCCAGTATATGGACATCCAACTCCCCAGTATATGGAATGCCCTCTCCCCAGTATATGGACATCCCTCTCCCCAGTACATGGAATGCCCTCTCCCCAGGATATGGAATGCCCTCTCCCCAGTATATGGAATGCCCTCTCTCCAGCATATGGACAGCCCTCTCCCCAGTACATGGACATCCCTCTCCCCAGTATATGGAATGCCATCTCCCCAGTATCTGGACGGCCCTCTCCCCAGTATATGGACGACCCTCTCCCCAGTATATGGACGACCCTCTCCCCAGTATCTGGACGGCCCTCTCCCCAGTATATGGACGACCCTCACCACCGTATGTGGACGACCCTCTCCCCAGTATATGGAAGATCCTCTCCCCAGTACATGGACATCCCTCTCCCCAGTATCTGGACGGCCCTCACCCCGGTATCTGGACGGCCCTCTCCCCAGGATCTGGACGGCACTCTCCCCAGTATATGGACGACCCTCTCCCCAGTATATGGACGACCCTCTCCCCAGTATATGGACTGCCCTCTCCACAGTATATGGACGACCCTCTCCCCAGTATATGGACGACCCTCTCCCCAGTATATGGACGACCCTCTCCCCAGTATATGGAAGGCCGTCTCCCCAGTAAATGGAAGGCCCTCTCCCCAGCATATGGATGGCCCTCTCCCCAGTATATGGAAGGCCCTCTCCCCAGTATATGGAAGGCCCTGTCCCCAGTATATGGAAGGCCCTCTCCCCAGTATCTGGACGACCCTCTCCCCAGTATATGGACGACCCTCTCCCCAGTATATGGACGACCCTCTCCACAGTATATGGACGACCCTCTCCACAGTTTCTGGACGGCCCTCTCCCCAGTATATGGAAGGCCCTCTCCCCAGTATATGGCCGGCCCTCTCCCCAGTATATGGCCGGCCCTCTCCCCAGTATATGGACGGCCCCCTCCCCAGTATCTGGACGACCCTCTCCCCAGTATCTGGACGACCCTCTCCCCAGTATATGGACGGACCTCTCCCCAGTATATGGACGTACCTCTCCCCAGTATATGGACGGCCCTCTCCCCAGTATACGGAACGGCCCTCTCCCCAGTATCTGGACGGCCCCCTCCCCTGTTTCTGGACGGCCCTCTCCCCAGTATATGGACGACCCTCTCCCCAGTATATGGAAGATCCTCTCCCCAGTATCTGGACGGCCCTCACCCCAGTATCTGGACTGCCCTCTCCCCAGGATCTGGACGGCCCTCTCCCCAGTATATGGACGACCCTCTCCCCAGTATATGGACGACCCTCTCCCCAGTAAATGGAAGGCCCTCTCCCCAGCATATGGATGGCCCTCTCCCCAGTATATGGAAGGCCCTCTCCCCAGTATATGGAAGGCCCTCTCCCCAGTATATGGAAGGCCCTCTCCCCAGTATATGGACAACCCTCTCCCCAGTATCTGGACGGCCCTCTCCCCAGTATCTGGACGGGCCTCTCCCCAGTATCTGGACGGCCCTCTCCCCAGTATCTGGACTGTCCTCTCCCCAGGATCTGGACGGCCCTCTCCCCAGTATCTGGACGGCCCTCTCCCCAGTATCTGGACGGCCCTCTCCCCAGTATCTGGACGGCCCTGTCCCCAGTATATGGAAGGCCCTCTCCCCAGTATATGGACATGCCTCTCCCCAGTATATGGACGACCCTCTCCCCAGTATATGGAAGGCCCTCTCCCCAGTATATGGAAGGTCCACTCCCCAGTATATGGACGGCACTCTCCCCAGTATATGGACATCCCTCTCCCCAGTATATGGACATCCCTCTCCCCAGTATATGGAAGGCCCTCTCCCCAGTATATGGAAGGCCCTTTCCCCAGTATAAGGACGGCCCTCTCCCGAGTATATGGACGTGTCTGTCCCCAGTATATGGACGTCCCTCTCCCCAGTATATGGACATCCCTCTCCCCAGTATATGGACATCCCTCTCCCCAGTATATGGAAGGCCCTCTCCCCAGTATATGGAAGGCCCTTTCCCCAGTATAAGGACGGCCCTCTCCCGAGTATATGGACGTGTCTGTCCCCAGTATATGGACGGCCCTCTCCCCAGTCTATTGACGGCCCTCTCCCCAGTATATGGGCGGCCCTCTCCCCAGTATATGGGCGGCCCTCTCCCCAGTATATGGAAGGCCCTCTCCCCAGTATAAGGACAGCCCACTCCCGAGTATATGGACGACCCTCTCCCCAGTATTTGGAAGGCCCTCTCCCCAGTACATGGACGGCCCTCTCCCCAGTACATGGACGACCCTCTCCCCAGTATATCGACATCCTTCCCCCAGTACATGGAAGGCCCTCTCCCCAGTATATGGACGTCCCTCTCCCCAGTATATCGACATCCTTCCCCCAATATATGGAAGGCCCTCTCCCCAGTATATGGAAGGCCCTCTCCAGAGTATATGGACGTGTCTGTCCCCAGTATATGGAATGCCCCCTCCCCAGTTTATGGACATCCCTTTCCCCAGTATATGGACATCCCTTTCCCCAGTATATGGACATCCCTCTCCCCAGTATATGGAATGCCCTCTCCCCAGTATATGGACATCCCTCTCCCCAGTATATGGACATCCCTCTCCCCAGTATATGGACATCCCTTTCCCCAGTATATGGACATCCCTTTCCCCAGTATATGGACATCCCTCACCCCAGTATATGGAATGCCCTCTCCCCAGTATATGGACATCCCTCTCCCCAGTATATGGAATGCCCTCTCCCCAGTATATGGAATGCCCTCTCCCCAGTATATGGACATCCCTCTCCCCAGTATATGGACATCCCTCTCCCCAGTATATGGAATGCCCTCTCTCCAGTATATGGACAGCCCTCTCCCCAGTATATGGACATCCCTCTCCCCAGTATATGGAATGCCCTCTCTCTAGTATATGGACATCCCTCTCCCCAGTATATGGAATGCCCTCTCCCCAGGACATGGACATCCCTCTCCAGTATATGGACAGCCCTCTTCCCAGTATATGGAATGCCATCTCCCCAGTATATGGAATGCCCACTCCCCAGTATATGGACATCCCTTTCCCCAGTATATGGACATCCCTCTCCCCAGTATATGGAAGGCCCTCTCCCCAGTATATGGAAGGTCCTCTCCCCAGTATATGGAAGGCCCTCTCCCCAGTATATGGACGGCCCTCTCCCCAGTATATGGACGGCCCTCTCCCCAGTATATGGACGACCCTCTCCCCAGTATATGGACATCCCTCTCCCCAGTATATGGACATCCCTCTCCCCAGTATATGGACATCCCTCTCCCCAGTATATGGAAGGCCCTCTCCCCAGTATATGGAAGGCCCTTTCCCCAGTATAACGACGGCCCTCTCCCGAGTATATGGACGTGTCTGTCCCCAGTATATGGACGTCCCTCTCCCCAGTCTATGGACGGCCCTCTCCCCAGTATATGGGCAGCCCTCTCCCCAGTATATGGGCGGCCCTCTCCCCAGTATATGGAAGGCCCTCTCCCCAGTATAAGGACAGCCCACTCCCGAGTATATGGACGACCCTCTCCCCAGTATTTGGAAGGCCCTCTCCCCAGTACATGGACGGCCCTCTCCCCAGTACATGGACGACCCTCTCCCCAGTATATCGACATCCTTCCCCCAGTACATGGAAGGCCCTCTCCCCAGTATATGGACGTCCCTCTCCCCAGTATATCGACATCCTTCCCCCAATATATGGAAGGCCCTCTCCCCAGTATATGGAAGGCCCTCTCCGGAGTATATGGACGTGTCTGTCCCCAGTATATGGAATGCCCCCTCCCCAGTTTATGGACATCCCTTTCCCCAGTATATGGACATCCCTTTCCCCAGTATATGGACATCCCTCTCCCCAGTATATGGAATGCCCTCTCCCCAGTATATGGACATCCCTCTCCCCAGTATATGGAATGCTCTCTCCCCAGTATATGGAATGCCCACTCCCCAGTATATGGACATCCCTTTCCCCAGTATATGGACATCCCTCTCCCCAGTATATGGACATCCCTCTCCCCAGTATTTGGAATGCCCTCTCCCCAGTATATGGAATGCCCTCTCCCCAGTATATGGACATCCCTCTCCCCAGTATATGGACATCCCTCTCCCCAGTATATGGAATGCCCTCTCCCCAGTATATGGAATGCCCACTCCCCAGTATATGGACATCCCTTTCCCCAGTATATGGACATCCCTCTCCCCAGTATATGGAATGCCCTCTCTCCAGTATATGGACAGCCCTCTCCCCAGTATATGGACATCCCTCTCCCCAGTATATGGAATGCCCTCTCTCCAGTATATGGACATCCCTCTCCCCAGTATATGGAATGCCCTCTCCCCAGGACATGGACATCCCTCTCCAGTATATGGACAGCCCTCTTCCCAGTATATGGAATGCCCTCTCCCCAGTATATGGACATCCCTCTCCCCAGTATATGGACATCCCTCTCCCCAGTATATGGAAATCCATCTCCCCAGTATATGGACATCCATCTCCCCAGTATATGGAATGCCCTCTCCCCAGTATATGGACATCCCTCTCCCCAGTACATGGAATGCCTTCTCCCCAGGATATGGAATGCCCTCTCCCCAGCATATGGACAGCCCTCTCTCCAGCATATGGACAGCCCTCTCCCCAGTACATGGACATCCCTCTCCCCAGTATATGGAATGCCATCTCCCCAGTATCTGGATGGCCCTCTCCCCAGTATATGGACGACCCTCTCCCCAGTATATGGACGACCCTCACCACCGTATATGGACGACCCTCTCCCCAGTATATGGAAGATCCTCTCCCCAGTACATGGACATCCCTCTCCCCAGTATCTGGACGGCCCTCACCCCGGTATCTGGACGGCCCTCTCCCCAGGATCTGGACGGCACTCTCCCCAGGATCTGGACGACCCTCTCCCCAGTATATGGACGACCCTCTCCCCAGTATATGGACGGCCCTCTCCCCAGTATATGGACGGCCCTCTCCCCAGTATATGGACGGCCCTCTCCACAGTATATGGACGACCCTCTCCCCAGTATATGGACGACCCTCTCCCCAGTATATGGAAGGCCGTCTCCCCAGTAAATGGAAGGCCCTCTCCCCAGCATATGGATGGCCCCCTCCCCAGTATATGGAAGGCCCTCTCCCCACTATATGGACAACCCTCTCCCCAGTATCTGGACGGCCCTCTCCCCAGTATATGGACGACCCTGTCCCCAGTATATGGAAGGCCCTCTCCCCAGTATATGGACATGCCTCTCCCCAGTGTCTGGACGACCCTCTCCCCAGTACATGAAAGGTCCTCTCCCCAGTATATGGACGGCCCTCTCCCCAGTATATGGACGGCCCTCTCCCCAGTATATTGACATCCCTCTCCCCAGTATATGGACATCCCTCTCCCCAGTATTAGGACGACCCTCTCCCCATTATTAGGACGACCCTCTCCCCATTATTAGGACGACCCTCTCCCCAGTATATGGACGACCCTCTCCCCAGTATATGGACGACCGTCTCCCCAGTAAATGGACGACCCTCTCCCCAGTATATGGACGACCCTCTCCCCAGTAAATGGACGACCCTCTCCCCAGTATATGGACGACCCTCTCCCCAGTATATGGACGACCCTCTCCCCAGTATATCGACATCCTTCCCCCAGTATATGGAAGGCCCTCTCCCCAGTATATCGACATCCTTCCCCCAGTATATGGAAGGCCCTCTCCACGGTATATGGAAGGCCCTCTCCCCAGTATATGGAAGGCCCTCTCCCGAGTATATGGAAGGCCCTCTCCCGAGTATATGGAAGGCCCTCTCCCGAGTATATGGACTTGTCTGTCCCCAGTATATGGACGGCCCTCTCCCCAGTATCTGGACGGCCCTCTCCCCAGTATCTGGACTGCCCTCTCCCCAGTATCTGGACTGCCCTCTCCTCAGTATCTGGACGGCCCTCTCCCCAGTATCTGGACAGCCCTGTCCCCAGTATCTGGACGGCCCTGTCCCCAGTATCTGGACTGCCCTCTCCCCAGTATCTGGACTGCCCTCTCCCCAGTATCTGGACGGCCCTCTCCCCAGTATCTGGACTGCCCTCTCCCCAGTATATGGAAGGCCCTCTCCCCAGTATCTGGACGGCCCTCTCCCCAGTATCTGGACGGCCCTCTCCCCAGTATATGGACATGCCTCTCCCCAGTAAATGGACGACCCTCTCCCCAGTATATGGAAGGCCCTCTCCCCAGTATATGGACGGCCCTCTCCCCAGTATATGGACGACCCTCTCCCCAGTATATGGACATCCCTCTCCCCAGTATATGGACATCCCTCTCCCCAGTATATGGAAGGCCCTCTCCCCAGTATATGGACATGCCTCTCCCCAGTGTCTGGACGACCCTCTCCCCAGTACATGAAAGGTCCTCTCCCCAGTATATGGACGGCCCTCTCCCCAGTATATGGACGGCCCTCTCCCCAGTATATTGACATCCCTCTCCCCAGTATATGGACATCCCTCTCCCCAGTATTAGGACGACCCTCTCCCCATTATTAGGACGACCCTCTCCCCATTATTAGGACGACCCTCTCCCCAGTATATGGACGACCCTCTCCCCAGTATATGGACGACCCTCTCCCCAGTATATGGACGACCCTCTCCCCAGTAAATGGACGACCCTCTCCCCAGTAAATGGACGACCCTCTCCCCAGTATATGGACGACCCTCTCCCCAGTAAATGGACGACCCTCTCCCCAGTATATGGACGACCCTCTCCCCAGTATATGGACGGCCCTCTCCCCAGTATATTGACATCCCTCTCCCCAGTATATGGACATCCCTCTCCCCAGTATTAGGACGACCCTCTCCCCATTATTAGGACGACCCTCTCCCCATTATTAGGACGACCCTCTCCCCAGTATATGGACGACCCTCTCCCCAGTATATGGACGACCCTCTCCCCAGTATATGGACGACCCTCTCCCCAGTAAATGGACGACCCTCTCCCCAGTATATGGACGACCCTCTCCCCAGTATATGGACGACCCTCTCCCCAGTATATGGACGACCCTCTCCCCAGTATATGGACGACCCTCTCCCCAGTATATCGACATCCTTCCCCCAGTATATGGAAGGCCCTCTCCCCAGTATATCGACATCCTTCCCCCAGTATATGGAAGGCCCTCTCCACGGTATATGGAAGGCCCTCTCCCCAGTATATGGAAGGCCCTCTCCCGAGTATATGGAAGGCCCTCTCCCGAGTATATGGAAGGCCCTCTCCCGAGTATATGGACTTGTCTGTCCCCAGTATATGGACGGCCCTCTCCCCAGTATCTGGACGGCCCTCTCCCCAGTATCTGGACTGCCCTCTCCCCAGTATCTGGACTGCCCTCTCCTCAGTATCTGGACGGCCCTCTCCCCAGTATCTGGACAGCCCTGTCCCCAGTATCTGGACGGCCCTGTCCCCAGTATCTGGACTGCCCTCTCCCCAGTATCTGGACTGCCCTCTCCCCAGTATCTGGACGGCCCTCTCCCCAGTATCTGGACTGCCCTCTCCCCAGTATATGGAAGGCCCTCTCCCCAGTATCTGGACGGCCCTCTCCCCAGTATCTGGACGGCCCTCTCCCCAGTATATGGACATGCCTCTCCCCAGTAAATGGACGACCCTCTCCCCAGTATATGGAAGGCCCTCTCCCCAGTATATGGACGGCCCTCTCCCCAGTATATGGACGACCCTCTCCCCAGTATATGGACATCCCTCTCCCCAGTATATGGACATCCCTCTCCCCAGTATATGGAAGGCCCTTTCCCCAGTATAAGGACGGCCCTCTCCCGAGTATATGGACTTGTCTGTCCCCAGTATATGGACGTCCCTCTCCCCAGTATATGGACATCCCTCTCCCCAGTATATGGACATCCCTCTCCCCAGTATATGGAAGGCCCTCTCCCCAGTATATGGAAGGCCCTTTCCCCAGTATAAGGACGGCCCTCTCCCGAGTATATGGACGTGTCTGTCCCCAGTATATGGACGGCCCTCTCCCCAGTATATTGACATCCCTCTCCCCAGTATATGGACATCCCTCTCCCCAGTATTAGGACGACCCTCTCCCCAGTATTAGGACGACCCTCTCCCCAGTATTAGGACGACCCTCTCCCCAGTATATGGACGACCCTCTCCCCAGTATATGGACGACCCTCTCCCCAGTAAATGGACGACCCTCTCCCCAGTATATGGACGACCCTCTCCCCAGTATATGGACGACCCTCTCCCCAGTAAATGGACGACCCTCTCCCCAGTAAATGGACGACCCTCTCCCCAGTATATGGACGACCCTCTCCCCAGTATATGGACAACCCTCTCCCCAGTATATCGACATCCTTCCCCCAGTATATGGAAGGCCCTCTCCCCAGTATATCGACATCCTTCCCCCAGTATATGGAAGGCCCTCTCCACGGTATATGGATGGCCCTCTCCCCAGTATATGGAAGGCCCTCTCCCGAGTATATGGAAGGCCCTCTCCCGAGTATATGGACTTGTCTGTCCCCAGTATATGGACGGCCCTCTCCCCAGTATCTGGACGGCCCTCTCCCCAGTATCTGGACGGCCCTCTCCCCAGTATCTGGACTGCCCTCTCCCCAGTATCTGGACTGCCCTCTCCCCAGTATCTGGACTGCCCTCTCCTCAGTATCTGGACGGCCCTCTCCCCAGTATCTGGACAGCCCTGTCCCCAGTATCTGGACGGCCCTCTCCCCAGTATCTGGACTGCCCTCTCCCCAGTATCTGGACTGCCCTCTCCCCAGTATATGGAATGCCCACTCCCCAGTATATGGACATCCCTTTCCCCAGTATATGGACATCCCTCTCCCCAGTATATGGAAGGCCCTCTCCCTAGTATATGGAAGGCCCTCTCCCCAGTATATGGAAGGTCCTCTCCCCAGTATATGGACGGCCCTCTCCCCAGTATATGGACGGCCCTCTCCCCAGTATATGGGCGGCCCTCTCCCCAGTATATGGGCGGCCCTCTCCCCAGTATATGGAAGGCCCTCTCCCCAGTATAAGGACAGCCCACTCCCCAGTACATGGACGACCCTCTCCCCAGTATATCGACATCCTTCCCCCAGTACATGGAAGGCCCTCTCCCCAGTATATGGACGTCCCTCTCCCCAGTATATCGACATCCTTCCCCCAATATATGGAAGGCCCTCTCCCCAGTATATGGAAGGCCCTCTCCAGAGTATATGGACGTGTCTGTCCCCAGTATATGGAATGCCCCCTCCCCAGTATATGGACATCCCTCTCCCCAGTATATGGACATCCCTCTCCCCAGTATATGGAATGCCCTCTCCCCAGTATATGGAATGCCCACTCCCCAGTATATGGACATCCCTTTCCCCAGTATATGGACATCCCTCACCCCAGTATATGGAATGCCCTCTCCCCAGTATATGGACATCCCTCTCCCCAGTATATGGACATCCCTCTCCCCAGTATATGGACATCCCTCTCCCCAGTATATGGAATGCCCTCTCCCCAGTATATGGAATGCCCACTCCCCAGTATATGGACATCCCTTTCCCCAGTATATGGACATCCCTCTCCCCAGTATATGGAATGCCCTCTCTCCAGTATATGGACAGCCCTCTCCCCAGTATATGGACATCCCTCTCCCCAGTATATGGAATGCCCTCTCCCCAGGACATGGACATCCCTCTCCAGTATATGGACAGCCCTCTTCCCAGTATATGGACTGCCCTCTCCCCAGTATATGGACATCCCTCTCCCCAGTATATGGACATCCCTCTCCCCAGTATATGGACATCCATCTCCCCAGTATATGGAATGCCCTCTCCCCAGTATATGGACATCCCTCTCCCCAGTACATGGAATGCCCTCTCCCCAGGATATGGAATGCCCTCTCTCCAGCATATGGACAGCCCTCTCCCCAGTACATGGACATCCCTCTCCCCAGTACATGGACATCCCTCTCCCCAGTATATGGAATGCCATCTCCCCAGTATCTGGACGGCCCTCTCCCCAGTATATGGACGACCCTCTCCCCAGTATATGGACGACCCTCACCACCGTATATGGACGACCCTCTCCCCAGTATATGGAAGATCCTCTCCCCAGTACATGGACATCCCTCTCCCCAGTATCTGGACGGCCCTCACCCCGGCATCTGGACGGCACTCTCCCCAGTATATGGACGACCCTCTCCCCAGTATATGGACGACCCTCTCCCCAGTATATGGAAGGCCGTCTCCCCAGTAAATGGAAGGCCCTCTCCCCAGCATATGGATGGCCCTCTCCCCAGTATATGGAAGGCCCTCTCCCCAGTATATGGACAACCCTCTCCCCAGTATCTGGACGGCCCTCTCCCCAGTATATGGACGACCCTGTCCCCAGTATATGGACGGCCCTCTCCACAGTATATGGACGACCCTCTCCCCAGTATATGGACGACCCTCTCCCCAGTATATGGAAGGCCGTCTCCCCAGTAAATGGAAGGCCCTCTCCCCAGCATATGGATGGCCCTCTCCCCAGTATATGGAAGGCCCTCTCCCCAGTATATGGACAACCCTCTCCCCAGTATCTGGACGGCCCTCTCCCCAGTATATGGACGACCCTGTCCCCAGTATATGGAAGGCCCTCTCCCCAGTACATGGACGGCCCTCTCCCCAGTACATGGACGACCCTCTCCCCAGTATATCGACATCCTTCCCCCAGTATATGGAAGGCCCTCTCCCGAGTATAAGGACGTGTCTGTCCCCAGTATATGGAATGCCCCCTCCCCAGTATATGGACATCCCTTTCCCCAGTATATGGACATCCCTTTCCCCAGGATATGGACATCCCTTTCCCCAGGATATGGAATGCCCTCTCCCCAGTATATGGACATCCCTCTCCCCAGTATATGGACATCCCTCTCCCCAGTATATGGAAGGCCCTCTCCCCAGTATATGGACAACCCTCTCCCCAGTATCTGGACGGCCCTCTCCCCAGTATCTGGACGGCCCTCTCCCCAGTATCTGGACGGCCCTCTCCCCAGTATCTGGACGGCCCTCTCCCCAGTATCTGGACTGTCCTCTCCCCAGTATCTGGACTGTCCTCTCCCCAGGATCTGGACGGCCCTCTCCCCAGTATCTGGACGGCACTCTCCCCAGTATCTGGACGGCCCTCTCCCCAGTATCTGGACGGCCCTCTCCCCAGTATCTGGACGGCCCTGTCCCCAGTATATGGAAGGCCCTCTCCCCAGTATATGGACATGCCTCTCCCCAGTATATGGACGACCCTCTCCCCAGTATATGGACGGCCCTCTCCCCAGTATCTGGACTGCCCTCTCCCCAGTATCTGGACGGCCCTGTCCCCAGTATATGGAAGGCCCTCTCCCCAGTATATGGACATGCCTCTCCCCAGTATATGGACGGCCCTCTCCCCAGTATATGGACGGCCCTCTCCCCAGTATATGGACGACCCTCTCCCCAGTATATGGACATCCCTCTCCCCAGTATATGGACATCCCTCTCCCCAGTATATGGAAGGCCCTCTCCCCCGTATATGGTAGGCCCTTTCCCCAGTATAAGGACGGCCCTCTCCCGAGTATATGGACGTGTCTGTCCCCAGTATATGGACGTCCCTCTCCCCAGTCTATGGACGGCCCTCTCCCCAGTATATGGGCGGCCCTCTCCCCAGTATATGGGCGGCCCTCTCCCCAGTATATGGGCGGCCCTCTCCCCAGTATATGGAAGGCCCTCTCCCCAGTATAAGGACAGCCCACTCCCGAGTATATGGACGACCCTCTCCCCAGTATTTGGAAGGCCCTCTCCCCAGTACATGGACGGCCCTCTCCCCAGTACATGGACGACCCTCTCCCCAGTATATCGACATCCTTCCCCCAGTACATGGAAGGCCCTCTCCCCAGTATATGGACGTCCCTCTCCCCAGTATATCGACATCCTTCCCCCAATATATGGAAGGCCCTCTCCCCAGTATATGGAAGGCCCTCTCCGGAGTATATGGACGTGTCTGTCCCCAGTATATGGAATGCCCCCTCCCCAGTTTATGGACATCCCTTTCCCCAGTATATGGACATCCCTTTCCCCAGTATATGGACATCCCTCTCCCCAGTATATGGAATGCCCTCTCCCCAGTATATGGACATCCCTCTCCCCAATATATGGAATGCCCTCTCCCCAGTATATGGAATGCCCACTCCCCAGTATATGGACATCCCTTTCCCCAGTATATGGACATCCCTCACCCCAGTATATGGAATGCCCTCTCCCCAGTATATGGACATCCCTCTCCCCAGTATATGGAATGCCCTCTCCCCAGTATATGGAATGCCCTCTCCCCAGTATATGGACATCCCTCTCCCCAGTATATGGAATGCCCTCTCCCCAGTATATGGAATGCCCACTCCCCAGTATATGGACATCCCTTTCCCCAGTATATGGACATCCCTTTCCCCAGTATATGGACATCCCTCTCCCCAGTATATGGAATACCCTCTCTCCAGTATATGGACAGCCCTCTCCCCAGTATATGGACATCCCTCTCCCCAGTATATGGAATGCCCTCTCTCCAGTATATGGACATCCCTCTCCCCAGTATATGGAATGCCCTCTCCCCAGGACATGGACATCCCTCTCCAGTAGATGGACAGCCCTCTTCCCAGTATATGGAATGCCCTCTCCCCAGTATATGGACATCCCTCTCCCCAGTATATGGACATCCCTCTCCCCAGTATATGGACATCCATCTCCCCAGTATATGGAATGCCCTCTCCCCAGTATATGGACATCCCTCTCCCCAGTACATGGAATGCCCTCTCCCCAGGATATGGAATGCCCTCTCCCCAGTAAATGGAATGCCCTGTCTCCAGCATATGGACAGCCCTCTCCCCAGTACATGGACATCCCTCTCCCCAGTATATGGAATGCCCTCTCCCCAGTACATGGACGACCCTCTCCCCAGTATATCGACATCCTTCCCCCAGTACATGGAAGGCCCTCTCCCCAGTATATGGACGTCCCTCTCCCCAGTATATCGACATCCTTCCCCCAATATATGGAAGGCCATCTCCCCAGTATATGGAAGGCCCTCTCCGGAGTATATGGACATGTCTGTCCCCAGTATATGGAATGCCCTCTCCCCAGTATATGGACATCCCTCTCCCCAGTATATGGAAGGCCCTCTCCCTAGTATATGGAAGGCCCTCTCCCCAGTATATGGAAGGTCCTCTCCCCAGTATATGGACGGCCCTCTCCCCAGTATATGGACGGCCCTCTCCCCAGTATATGGGCGGCCCTCTCCCCAGTATATGGGCGGCCCTCTCCCCAGTATATGGAAGGCCCTCTCCCCAGTATAAGGACAGCCCACTCCCCAGTACATGGACGACCCTCTCCCCAGTATATCGACATCCTTCCCCCAGTACATGGAAGGCCCTCTCCCCAGTATATGGACGTCCCTCTCCCCAGTATATCGACATCCTTCCCCCAATATATGGAAGGCCCTCTCCCCAGTATATGGAAGGCCCTCTCCAGAGTATATGGACGTGTCTGTCCCCAGTATATGGAATGCCCCCTCCCCAGTATATGGACATCCCTCTCCCCAGTATATGGACATCCCTCTCCCCAGTATATGGAATGCCCTCTCCCCAGTATATGGAATGCCCACTCCCCAGTATATGGACATCCCTTTCCCCAGTATATGGACATCCCTCACCCCAGTATATGGAATGCCCTCTCCCCAGTATATGGACATCCCTCTCCCCAGTATATGGACATCCCTCTCCCCAGTATATGGAATGCCCTCTCCCCAGTATATGGAATGCCCACTCCCCAGTATATGGACATCCCTTTCCCCAGTATATGGACATCCCTCTCCCCAGTATATGGAATGCCCTCTCTCCAGTATATGGACAGCCCTCTCCCCAGTATATGGACATCCCTCTCCCCAGTATATGGAATGCCCTCTCCCCAGGACATGGACATCCCTCTCCAGTATATGGACAGCCCTCTTCCCAGTATATGGACTGCCCTCTCCCCAGTATATGGACATCCCTCTCCCCAGTATATGGACATCCCTCTCCCCAGTATATGGACATCCATCTCCCCAGTATATGGAATGCCCTCTCCCCAGTATATGGACATCCCTCTCCCCAGTACATGGAATGCCCTCTCCCCAGGATATGGAATGCCCTCTCTCCAGCATATGGACAGCCCTCTCCCCAGTACATGGACATCCCTCTCCCCAGTACATGGACATCCCTCTCCCCAGTATATGGAATGCCATCTCCCCAGTATCTGGACGGCCCTCTCCCCAGTATATGGACGACCCTCTCCCCAGTATATGGACGACCCTCACCACCGTATATGGACGACCCTCTCCCCAGTATATGGAAGATCCTCTCCCCAGTACATGGACATCCCTCTCCCCAGTATCTGGACGGCCCTCACCCCGGCATCTGGACGGCACTCTCCCCAGTATATGGACGACCCTCTCCCCAGTATATGGACGACCCTCTCCCCAGTATATGGAAGGCCGTCTCCCCAGTAAATGGAAGGCCCTCTCCCCAGCATATGGATGGCCCTCTCCCCAGTATATGGAAGGCCCTCTCCCCAGTATATGGACAACCCTCTCCCCAGTATCTGGACGGCCCTCTCCCCAGTATATGGACGACCCTGTCCCCAGTATATGGACGGCCCTCTCCACAGTATATGGACGACCCTCTCCCCAGTATATGGACGACCCTCTCCCCAGTATATGGAAGGCCGTCTCCCCAGTAAATGGAAGGCCCTCTCCCCAGCATATGGATGGCCCTCTCCCCAGTATATGGAAGGCCCTCTCCCCAGTATATGGACAACCCTCTCCCCAGTATCTGGACGGCCCTCTCCCCAGTATATGGACGACCCTGTCCCCAGTATATGGAAGGCCCTCTCCCCAGTACATGGACGGCCCTCTCCCCAGTACATGGACGACCCTCTCCCCAGTATATCGACATCCTTCCCCCAGTATATGGAAGGCCCTCTCCCGAGTATAAGGACGTGTCTGTCCCCAGTATATGGAATGCCCCCTCCCCAGTATATGGACATCCCTTTCCCCAGTATATGGACATCCCTTTCCCCAGGATATGGACATCCCTTTCCCCAGGATATGGAATGCCCTCTCCCCAGTATATGGACATCCCTCTCCCCAGTATATGGACATCCCTCTCCCCAGTATATGGAAGGCCCTCTCCCCAGTATATGGACAACCCTCTCCCCAGTATCTGGACGGCCCTCTCCCCAGTATCTGGACGGCCCTCTCCCCAGTATCTGGACGGCCCTCTCCCCAGTATCTGGACGGCCCTCTCCCCAGTATCTGGACTGTCCTCTCCCCAGTATCTGGACTGTCCTCTCCCCAGGATCTGGACGGCCCTCTCCCCAGTATCTGGACGGCACTCTCCCCAGTATCTGGACGGCCCTCTCCCCAGTATCTGGACGGCCCTCTCCCCAGTATCTGGACGGCCCTGTCCCCAGTATATGGAAGGCCCTCTCCCCAGTATATGGACATGCCTCTCCCCAGTATATGGACGACCCTCTCCCCAGTATATGGACGGCCCTCTCCCCAGTATCTGGACTGCCCTCTCCCCAGTATCTGGACGGCCCTGTCCCCAGTATATGGAAGGCCCTCTCCCCAGTATATGGACATGCCTCTCCCCAGTATATGGACGGCCCTCTCCCCAGTATATGGACGGCCCTCTCCCCAGTATATGGACGACCCTCTCCCCAGTATATGGACATCCCTCTCCCCAGTATATGGACATCCCTCTCCCCAGTATATGGAAGGCCCTCTCCCCCGTATATGGTAGGCCCTTTCCCCAGTATAAGGACGGCCCTCTCCCGAGTATATGGACGTGTCTGTCCCCAGTATATGGACGTCCCTCTCCCCAGTCTATGGACGGCCCTCTCCCCAGTATATGGGCGGCCCTCTCCCCAGTATATGGGCGGCCCTCTCCCCAGTATATGGAAGGCCCTCTCCCCAGTATAAGGACAGCCCACTCCCGAGTATATGGACGACCCTCTCCCCAGTATTTGGAAGGCCCTCTCCCCAGTACATGGACGGCCCTCTCCCCAGTACATGGACGACCCTCTCCCCAGTATATCGACATCCTTCCCCCAGTACATGGAAGGCCCTCTCCCCAGTATATGGACGTCCCTCTCCCCAGTATATCGACATCCTTCCCCCAATATATGGAAGGCCCTCTCCCCAGTATATGGAAGGCCCTCTCCGGAGTATATGGACGTGTCTGTCCCCAGTATATGGAATGCCCCCTCCCCAGTTTATGGACATCCCTTTCCCCAGTATATGGACATCCCTTTCCCCAGTATATGGACATCCCTCTCCCCAGTATATGGAATGCCCTCTCCCCAGTATATGGACATCCCTCTCCCCAATATATGGAATGCCCTCTCCCCAGTATATGGAATGCCCACTCCCCAGTATATGGACATCCCTTTCCCCAGTATATGGACATCCCTCACCCCAGTATATGGAATGCCCTCTCCCCAGTATATGGACATCCCTCTCCCCAGTATATGGAATGCCCTCTCCCCAGTATATGGAATGCCCTCTCCCCAGTATATGGACATCCCTCTCCCCAGTATATGGAATGCCCTCTCCCCAGTATATGGAATGCCCACTCCCCAGTATATGGACATCCCTTTCCCCAGTATATGGACATCCCTTTCCCCAGTATATGGACATCCCTCTCCCCAGTATATGGAATACCCTCTCTCCAGTATATGGACAGCCCTCTCCCCAGTATATGGACATCCCTCTCCCCAGTATATGGAATGCCCTCTCTCCAGTATATGGACATCCCTCTCCCCAGTATATGGAATGCCCTCTCCCCAGGACATGGACATCCCTCTCCAGTAGATGGACAGCCCTCTTCCCAGTATATGGAATGCCCTCTCCCCAGTATATGGACATCCCTCTCCCCAGTATATGGACATCCCTCTCCCCAGTATATGGACATCCATCTCCCCAGTATATGGAATGCCCTCTCCCCAGTATATGGACATCCCTCTCCCCAGTACATGGAATGCCCTCTCCCCAGGATATGGAATGCCCTCTCCCCAGTAAATGGAATGCCCTGTCTCCAGCATATGGACAGCCCTCTCCCCAGTACATGGACATCCCTCTCCCCAGTATATGGAATGCCCTCTCCCCAGTACATGGACGACCCTCTCCCCAGTATATCGACATCCTTCCCCCAGTACATGGAAGGCCCTCTCCCCAGTATATGGACGTCCCTCTCCCCAGTATATCGACATCCTTCCCCCAATATATGGAAGGCCATCTCCCCAGTATATGGAAGGCCCTCTCCGGAGTATATGGACATGTCTGTCCCCAGTATATGGAATGCCCTCTCCCCAGTATATGGACATCCCTCTCCCCAGTATATGGAATGCCCTCTCCCCAGTATATGGAATGCCCTCTCCCCAGTACATGGACATCCCTCTCCCCAGTATATGGAATGCCATCTCCCCAGTATCTGGACGGCCCTCTCCCCAGTATATGGACGTCCCTCTCCCCAGTATATGGACGACCCTCACCACCGTATATGGACGACCCTCTCCCCAGTATATGGAAGATCCTCTCCCCAGTACATGGACATCCCTCTCCCCAGTATCTGGACGGCCCTCACCCCGGTATCTGGACGGCCCTCTCCCCAGGATCTGGACGGCACTCTCCCCAGTATATGGACGACCCTCTCCCCACTATATGGACGACCCTCTCCCCAGTATATGGACGGCCCTCTCCACAGTATATGGACGACCCTCTCCCCAGTATATGGACGACCCTCTCCCCAGTATATGGAAGGCCGTCTCCCCAGTAAATGGAAGGCCCTCTCCCCAGCATATGGATGGCCCTCTCCCCAGTATATGGAAGGCCCTCTCCCCAGTATATGGACAACCCTCTCCCCAGTATATGGAAGGCCGTCTCCCCAGTAAATGGAAGGCCCTCTCCCCAGCATATGGATGGCCCTCTCCCCAGCATATGGATGGCCCTCTCCCCAGTATATGGAAGGCCCTCTCCCCAGTATATGGACAACCCTCTCCCCAGTATCTGGACGGCCCTCTCCCCAGTATATGGATGACCCTGTCCCCAGTATATGGAAGGCCCTCTCCCCAGTATATGGACATGCCTCTCCCCAGTATCTGGACAACCCTCTCCCCAGGATATGGAAGGCCCTCTCCCCAGTATATGGAAGGCCCTCTCCCCAGTATATGGACGACCCTCTCCCCAGTATATGGACGACCCTCTCCCCAGTATATCGACATCCTTCCCCCAGTATATGGAAGGCCCTCTCCCCAGTATATCGACATCCTTCCCCCAGTATATGGAAGGCCCTCTCCTCAGTATATGGAAGGCCCTCTCCCCAGTATATGGACAACCCTCTCCCCAGTATCTGGACGGCCCTCTCCCCAGTATATGGACGACCCTGTCCCCAGTATATGGAAGGCCCTCTCCCCAGTATATGGACATGCCTCTCCCCAGTATCTGGACGACCCTCTCCCCAGTACATGAAAGGTCCTCTCCCCAGTATATGGACGGCCCTCTCCCCAGTATATGGACGGCCCTCTCCCCAGTATATGGACATCCCTCTCCCCAGTATATGGACATCCCTCTCCCCAGTATATGGACATCCCTCTCCCCAGTATTAGGACGGCCCTCTCCCCAGGATATGGAAGGCCCTCTCCCCAGTATATGGAAGGCCCTCTCCCCAGTATATGGACGACCCTCTCCCCAGTATATGGACGACCCTCTCCCCAGTATATGGACGACCCTCTCCCCAGTAAATGGACATCCCTCTCCCCAGTATATGGAATGCCATCTCCCCAGTACATGGACGACCCTCTCCCCAGTATATCGACATCCTTCCCCCAGTACATGGAAGGCCCTCTCCCCAGTATATGGACGTCCCTCTCCCCAGTATATCGACATCCTTCCCCCAATATATGGAAGGCCATCTCCCCAGTATATGGAAGGCCCTCTCCGGAGTATATGGACATGTCTGTCCCCAGTATATGGAATGCCCTCTCCCCAGTATATGGACATCCCTCTCCCCAGTATATGGAATGCCCTCTCCCCAGTATATGGAATGCTCTCTCCCCAGTACATGGACATCCCTCTCCCCAGTATATGGAATGCCATCTCCCCAGTATCTGGACGGCCCTCTCCCCAGTATATGGACGTCCCTCTCCCCAGTATATGGACGACCCTCACCACCGTATATGGACGACCCTCTCCCCAGTATATGGAAGATCCTCTCCCCAGTACATGGACATCCCTCTCCCCAGTATCTGGACGGCCCTCACCCCGGTATCTGGACGGCCCTCTCCCCAGGATCTGGACGGCACTCTCCCCAGTATATGGACGACCCTCTCCCCACTATATGGACGACCCTCTCCCCAGTATATGGACGGCCCTCTCCACAGTATATGGACGACCCTCTCCCCAGTATATGGACGACCCTCTCCCCAGTATATGGAAGGCCGTCTCCCCAGTAAATGGAAGGCCCTCTCCCCAGCATATGGATGGCCCTCTCCCCAGTATATGGAAGGCCCTCTCCCCAGTATATGGACAACCCTCTCCCCAGTATATGGAAGGCCGTCTCCCCAGTAAATGGAAGGCCCTCTCCCCAGCATATGGATGGCCCTCTCCCCAGCATATGGATGGCCCTCTCCCCAGTATATGGAAGGCCCTCTCCCCAGTATATGGACAACCCTCTCCCCAGTATCTGGACGGCCCTCTCCCCAGTATATGGATGACCCTGTCCCCAGTATATGGAAGGCCCTCTCCCCAGTATATGGACATGCCTCTCCCCAGTATCTGGACGACCCTCTCCCCAGTACATGAAAGGTCCTCTCCCCAGTATATGAAAGGTCCTCTCCCCAGTATATGGACGGCCCTCTCCCCAGTATATGGACATCCCTCTCCCCAGTATATGGACATCCCTCTCCCCAGTATTAGGACGACCCTCTCCCCAGTATATGGACGACCCTCTCCCCAGTAAATGGACGACCCTCTCCCCAGGATATGGAAGGCCCTCTCCCCAGTATATGGACGACCCTCTCCCCAGTATATGGACGACCCTCTCCCCAGTATATCGACATCCTTCCCCCAGTATATGGAAGGCCCTCTCCCCAGTATATCGACATCCTTCCCCCAGTATATGGAAGGCCCTCTCCCCAGTATATGGACATCCCTCTCCCCAGTATATGGAATGCCCTCTCTCCAGTATATGGACATCCCTCTCCCCAGTATATGGAATGCCCTCTCCCCAGGACATGGACATCCCTCTCCAGTATATGGACAGCCCTCTTCCCAGTATATGGAATGCCCTCTCCCCAGTATATGGACATCCCTCTCCCCAGTATATGGACATCCCTCTCCCCAGTATATGGAAATCCATCTCCCCAGTATATGGACATCCATCTCCCCAGTATATGGAATGCCCTCTCCCCAGTATATGGACATCCCTCTCCCCAGTACATGGAATGCCTTCTCCCCAGGATATGGAATGCCCTCTCCCCAGCATATGGACAGCCCTCTCTCCAGCATATGGACAGCCCTCTCCCCAGTACATGGACATCCCTCTCCCCAGTATATGGAATGCCATCTCCCCAGTATCTGGATGGCCCTCTCCCCAGTATATGGACGACCCTCTCCCCAGTATATGGACGACCCTCACCACCGTATATGGACGACCCTCTCCCCAGTATATGGAAGATCCTCTCCCCAGTACATGGACATCCCTCTCCCCAGTATCTGGACGGCCCTCACCCCGGTATCTGGACGGCCCTCTCCCCAGGATCTGGACGGCACTCTCCCCAGGATCTGGACGACCCTCTCCCCAGTATATGGACGACCCTCTCCCCAGTATATGGACGACCCTCTCCCCAGTATATGGACGGCCCTCTCCCCAGTATATGGACGGCCCTCTCCACAGTATATGGACGACCCTCTCCCCAGTATATGGACGACCCTCTCCCCAGTATATGGAAGGCCGTCTCCCCAGTAAATGGAAGGCCCTCTCCCCAGCATATGGATGGCCCCCTCCCCAGTATATGGAAGGCCCTCTCCCCACTATATGGACAACCCTCTCCCCAGTATCTGGACGGCCCTCTCCCCAGTATATGGACGACCCTGTCCCCAGTATATGGAAGGCCCTCTCCCCAGTATATGGACATGCCTCTCCCCAGTGTCTGGACGACCCTCTCCCCAGTACATGAAAGGTCCTCTCCCCAGTATATGGACGGCCCTCTCCCCAGTATATGGACGGCCCTCTCCCCAGTATATTGACATCCCTCTCCCCAGTATATGGACATCCCTCTCCCCAGTATTAGGACGACCCTCTCCCCATTATTAGGACGACCCTCTCCCCATTATTAGGACGACCCTCTCCCCAGTATATGGACGACCCTCTCCCCAGTATATGGACGACCGTCTCCCCAGTAAATGGACGACCCTCTCCCCAGTATATGGACGACCCTCTCCCCAGTAAATGGACGACCCTCTCCCCAGTATATGGACGACCCTCTCCCCAGTATATGGACGACCCTCTCCCCAGTATATCGACATCCTTCCCCCAGTATATGGAAGGCCCTCTCCCCAGTATATCGACATCCTTCCCCCAGTATATGGAAGGCCCTCTCCACGGTATATGGAAGGCCCTCTCCCCAGTATATGGAAGGCCCTCTCCCGAGTATATGGAAGGCCCTCTCCCGAGTATATGGAAGGCCCTCTCCCGAGTATATGGACTTGTCTGTCCCCAGTATATGGACGGCCCTCTCCCCAGTATCTGGACGGCCCTCTCCCCAGTATCTGGACTGCCCTCTCCCCAGTATCTGGACTGCCCTCTCCTCAGTATCTGGACGGCCCTCTCCCCAGTATCTGGACAGCCCTGTCCCCAGTATCTGGACGGCCCTGTCCCCAGTATCTGGACTGCCCTCTCCCCAGTATCTGGACTGCCCTCTCCCCAGTATCTGGACGGCCCTCTCCCCAGTATCTGGACTGCCCTCTCCCCAGTATATGGAAGGCCCTCTCCCCAGTATCTGGACGGCCCTCTCCCCAGTATCTGGACGGCCCTCTCCCCAGTATATGGACATGCCTCTCCCCAGTAAATGGACGACCCTCTCCCCAGTATATGGAAGGCCCTCTCCCCAGTATATGGACGGCCCTCTCCCCAGTATATGGACGACCCTCTCCCCAGTATATGGACATCCCTCTCCCCAGTATATGGACATCCCTCTCCCCAGTATATGGAAGGCCCTCTCCCCAGTATATGGACATGCCTCTCCCCAGTGTCTGGACGACCCTCTCCCCAGTACATGAAAGGTCCTCTCCCCAGTATATGGACGGCCCTCTCCCCAGTATATGGACGGCCCTCTCCCCAGTATATTGACATCCCTCTCCCCAGTATATGGACATCCCTCTCCCCAGTATTAGGACGACCCTCTCCCCATTATTAGGACGACCCTCTCCCCATTATTAGGACGACCCTCTCCCCAGTATATGGACGACCCTCTCCCCAGTAAATGGACGACCCTCTCCCCAGTAAATGGACGACCCTCTCCCCAGTATATGGACGACCCTCTCCCCAGTAAATGGACGGCCCTCTCCCCAGTATATTGACATCCCTCTCCCCAGTATATGGACATCCCTCTCCCCAGTATTAGGACGACCCTCTCCCCATTATTAGGACGACCCTCTCCCCAGTATATGGACGACCCTCTCCCCAGTAAATGGACGACCCTCTCCCCAGTAAATGGACGACCCTCTCCCCAGTAAATGGACGACCCTCTCCCCAGTATATGGACGGCCCTCTCCCCAGTATATTGACATCCCTCTCCCCAGTATATGGACATCCCTCTCCCCAGTATTAGGACGACCCTCTCCCCATTATTAGGACGACCCTCTCCCCATTATTAGGACGACCCTCTCCCCAGTATATGGATGACCCTCTCCCCAGTATATGGACGACCCTCTCCCCAGTATATGGACGACCCTCTCCCCAGTAAATGGACGACCCTCTCCCCAGTATATCGACGACCCTCTCCCCAGTATATGGACGACCCTCTCCTCAGTATATGGACGACCCTCTCCCCAGTATATGGACGACCCTCTCCCCAGTATATCGACATCCTTCCCCCAGTATATGGAAGGCCCTCTCCCCAGTATATCGACATCCTTCCCCCAGTATATGGAAGGCCCTCTCCACGGTATATGGAAGGCCCTCTCCCCAGTATATGGAAGGCCCTCTCCCGAGTATATGGAAGGCCCTCTCCCGAGTATATGGAAGGCCCTCTCCCGAGTATATGGACTTGTCTGTCCCCAGTATATGGACGGCCCTCTCCCCAGTATCTGGACGGCCCTCTCCCCAGTATCTGGACTGCCCTCTCCCCAGTATCTGGACTGCCCTCTCCTCAGTATCTGGACGGCCCTCTCCCCAGTATCTGGACAGCCCTGTCCCCAGTATCTGGACGGCCCTGTCCCCAGTATCTGGACTGCCCTCTCCCCAGTATCTGGACTGCCCTCTCCCCAGTATCTGGACGGCCCTCTCCCCAGTATCTGGACTGCCCTCTCCCCAGTATATGGAAGGCCCTCTCCCCAGTATCTGGACGGCCCTCTCCCCAGTATCTGGACGGCCCTCTCCCCAGTATATGGACATGCCTCTCCCCAGTAAATGGACGACCCTCTCCCCAGTATATGGAAGGCCCTCTCCCCAGTATATGGACGGCCCTCTCCCCAGTATATGGACGACCCTCTCCCCAGTATATGGACATCCCTCTCCCCAGTATATGGACATCCCTCTCCCCAGTATATGGAAGGCCCTTTCCCCAGTATAAGGACGGCCCTCTCCCGAGTATATGGACTTGTCTGTCCCCAGTATATGGACGTCCCTCTCCCCAGTATATGGACATCCCTCTCCCCAGTATATGGACATCCCTCTCCCCAGTATATGGAAGGCCCTCTCCCCAGTATATGGAAGGCCCTTTCCCCAGTATAAGGACGGCCCTCTCCCGAGTATATGGACGTGTCTGTCCCCAGTATATGGACGGCCCTCTCCCCAGTATATTGACATCCCTCTCCCCAGTATATGGACATCCCTCTCCCCAGTATTAGGACGACCCTCTCCCCAGTATTAGGACGACCCTCTCCCCAGTATTAGGACGACCCTCTCCCCAGTATATGGACGACCCTCTCCCCAGTATATGGACGACCCTCTCCCCAGTAAATGGACGACCCTCTCCCCAGTATATGGACGACCCTCTCCCCAGTATATGGACGACCCTCTCCCCAGTAAATGGACGACCCTCTCCCCAGTAAATGGACGACCCTCTCCCCAGTATATGGACGACCCTCTCCCCAGTATATGGACAACCCTCTCCCCAGTATATCGACATCCTTCCCCCAGTATATGGAAGGCCCTCTCCCCAGTATATCGACATCCTTCCCCCAGTATATGGAAGGCCCTCTCCACGGTATATGGATGGCCCTCTCCCCAGTATATGGAAGGCCCTCTCCCGAGTATATGGAAGGCCCTCTCCCGAGTATATGGACTTGTCTGTCCCCAGTATATGGACGGCCCTCTCCCCAGTATCTGGACGGCCCTCTCCCCAGTATCTGGACGGCCCTCTCCCCAGTATCTGGACTGCCCTCTCCCCAGTATCTGGACTGCCCTCTCCCCAGTATCTGGACTGCCCTCTCCTCAGTATCTGGACGGCCCTCTCCCCAGTATCTGGACAGCCCTGTCCCCAGTATCTGGACGGCCCTCTCCCCAGTATCTGGACTGCCCTCTCCCCAGTATCTGGACTGCCCTCTCCCCAGTATATGGAATGCCCACTCCCCAGTATATGGACATCCCTTTCCCCAGTATATGGACATCCCTCTCCCCAGTATATGGAAGGCCCTCTCCCTAGTATATGGAAGGCCCTCTCCCCAGTATATGGAAGGTCCTCTCCCCAGTATATGGACGGCCCTCTCCCCAGTATATGGACGGCCCTCTCCCCAGTATATAGACGACCCTCTCCCCAGTATATGGGCGGCCCTCTCCCCAGTATATGGAAGGCCCTCTCCCCAGTATAAGGACAGCCCACTCCCCAGTACATGGACGACCCTCTCCCCAGTATATCGACATCCTTCCCCCAGTACATGGAAGGCCCTCTCCCCAGTATATGGACGTCCCTCTCCCCAGTATATCGACATCCTTCCCCCAATATATGGAAGGCCCTCTCCCCAGTATATGGAAGGCCCTCTCCAGAGTATATGGACGTGTCTGTCCCCAGTATATGGAATGCCCCCTCCCCAGTATATGGACATCCCTCTCCCCAGTATATGGACATCCCTCTCCCCAGTATATGGAATGCCCTCTCCCCAGTATATGGAATGCCCACTCCCCAGTATATGGACATCCCTTTCCCCAGTATATGGACATCCCTCACCCCAGTATATGGAATGCCCTCTCCCCAGTATATGGACATCCCTCTCCCCAGTATATGGACATCCCTCTCCCCAGTATATGGACATCCCTCTCCCCAGTATATGGACATCCCTCTCCCCAGTATATGGACGGCCCTCTCCCCAGTATCTGGACGGCCCTCTCCCCAGTATCTGGACGGCCCTCTCCCCAGTATCTGGACTGCCCTCTCCCCAGTATCTGGACTGCCCTCTCCCCAGTATCTGGACTGCCCTCTCCTCAGTATCTGGACGGCCCTCTCCCCAGTATCTGGACAGCCCTGTCCCCAGTATCTGGACGGCCCTCTCCCCAGTATCTGGACTGCCCTCTCCCCAGTATCTGGACTGCCCTCTCCCCAGTATATGGAATGCCCACTCCCCAGTATATGGACATCCCTTTCCCCAGTATATGGACATCCCTCTCCCCAGTATATGGAAGGCCCTCTCCCTAGTATATGGAAGGCCCTCTCCCCAGTATATGGAAGGTCCTCTCCCCAGTATATGGACGGCCCTCTCCCCAGTATATGGACGGCCCTCTCCCCAGTATATAGACGACCCTCTCCCCAGTATATGGGCGGCCCTCTCCCCAGTATATGGAAGGCCCTCTCCCCAGTATAAGGACAGCCCACTCCCCAGTACATGGACGACCCTCTCCCCAGTATATCGACATCCTTCCCCCAGTACATGGAAGGCCCTCTCCCCAGTATATGGACGTCCCTCTCCCCAGTATATCGACATCCTTCCCCCAATATATGGAAGGCCCTCTCCCCAGTATATGGAAGGCCCTCTCCAGAGTATATGGACGTGTCTGTCCCCAGTATATGGAATGCCCCCTCCCCAGTATATGGACATCCCTCTCCCCAGTATATGGACATCCCTCTCCCCAGTATATGGAATGCCCTCTCCCCAGTATATGGAATGCCCACTCCCCAGTATATGGACATCCCTTTCCCCAGTATATGGACATCCCTCACCCCAGTATATGGAATGCCCTCTCCCCAGTATATGGACATCCCTCTCCCCAGTATATGGACATCCCTCTCCCCAGTATATGGACATCCCTCTCCCCAGTATATGGACATCCCTCTCCCCAGTATATGGAATGCCCTCTCCCCAGTATATGGAATGCCCACTCCCCAGTATATGGACATCCCTTTCCCCAGTATATGGACATCCCTCTCCCCAGTATATGGAATGCCCTCTCTCCAGTATATGGACAGCCCTCTCCCCAGTATATGGGCATCCCTCTCCCCAGTATATGGAATGCCCTCTCCCCAGGACATGGACATCCCTCTCCAGTATATGGACAGCCCTCTTCCCAGTATATGGACTGCCCTCTCCCCAGTATATGGACATCCCTCTCCCCAGTATATGGACATCCCTCTCCCCAGTATATGGACATCCATCTCCCCAGTATATGGAATGCCCTCTCCCCAGTATATGGACATCCCTCTCCCCAGTACATGGAATGCCCTCTCCCCAGGATATGGAATGCCCTCTCTCCAGCATATGGACAGCCCTCTCCCCAGTACATGGACATCCCTCTCCCCAGTACATGGACATCCCTCTCCCCAGTATATGGAATGCCATCTCCCCAGTATCTGGACGGCCCTCTCCCCAGTATATGGACGACCCTCTCCCCAGTATATGGACGACCCTCACCACCGTATATGGACGACCCTCTCCCCAGTATATGGAAGATCCTCTCCCCAGTACATGGACATCCCTCTCCCCAGTATCTGGACGGCCCTCACCCCGGCATCTGGACGGCACTCTCCCCAGTATATGGACGACCCTCTCCCCAGTATATGGACGACCCTCTCCCCAGTATATGGAAGGCCGTCTCCCCAGTAAATGGAAGGCCGTCTCCCCAGTAAATGGAAGGCCCTCTCCCCAGCATATGGATGGCCCTCTCCCCAGTATATGGAAGGCCCTCTCCCCAGTATATGGACAACCCTCTCCCCAGTATCTGGACGGCCCTCTCCCCAGTATATGGACGACCCTGTCCCCAGTATATGGACGGCCCTCTCCACAGTATATGGACGACCCTCTCCCCAGTATATGGACGACCCTCTCCCCAGTATATGGAAGGCCGTCTCCCCAGTAAATGGAAGGCCCTCTCCCCAGCATATGGATGGCCCTCTCCCCAGTATATGGAAGGCCCTCTCCCCAGTATATGGACAACCCTCTCCCCAGTATCTGGACGGCCCTCTCCCCAGTATATGGACGACCCTGTCCCCAGTATATGGAAGGCCCTCTCCCCAGTACATGGACGGCCCTCTCCCCAGTACATGGACGACCCTCTCCCCAGTATATCGACATCCTTCCCCCAGTATATGGAAGGCCCTCTCCCGAGTATAAGGACGTGTCTGTCCCCAGTATATGGAATGCCCCCTCCCCAGTATATGGACATCCCTTTCCCCAGTATATGGACATCCCTTTCCCCAGGATATGGACATCCCTTTCCCCAGGATATGGAATGCCCTCTCCCCAGTATATGGACATCCCTCTCCCCAGTATATGGACATCCCTCTCCCCAGTATATGGAAGGCCCTCTCCCCAGTATATGGACAACCCTCTCCCCAGTATCTGGACGGCCCTCTCCCCAGTATCTGGACGGCCCTCTCCCCAGTATCTGGACGGCCCTCTCCCCAGTATCTGGACGGCCCTCTCCCCAGTATCTGGACTGTCCTCTCCCCAGTATCTGGACTGTCCTCTCCCCAGGATCTGGACGGCCCTCTCCCCAGTATCTGGACGGCACTCTCCCCAGTATCTGGACGGCCCTCTCCCCAGTATCTGGACGGCCCTCTCCCCAGTATCTGGACGGCCCTGTCCCCAGTATATGGAAGGCCCTCTCCCCAGTATATGGACATGCCTCTCCCCAGTATATGGACGACCCTCTCCCCAGTATATGGACGGCCCTCTCCCCAGTATCTGGACTGCCCTCTCCCCAGTATCTGGACGGCCCTGTCCCCAGTATATGGAAGGCCCTCTCCCCAGTATATGGACATGCCTCTCCCCAGTATATGGACGGCCCTCTCCCCAGTATATGGACGGCCCTCTCCCCAGTATATGGACGACCCTCTCCCCAGTATATGGACATCCCTCTCCCCAGTATATGGACATCCCTCTCCCCAGTATATGGAAGGCCCTCTCCCCCGTATATGGTAGGCCCTTTCCCCAGTATAAGGACGGCCCTCTCCCGAGTATATGGACGTGTCTGTCCCCAGTATATGGACGTCCCTCTCCCCAGTCTATGGACGGCCCTCTCCCCAGTATATGGGCGGCCCTCTCCCCAGTATATGGGCGGCCCTCTCCCCAGTATATGGGCGGCCCTCTCCCTAGTATATGGAAGGCCCTCTCCCCAGTATAAGGACAGCCCACTCCCGAGTATATGGACGACCCTCTCCCCAGTATTTGGAAGGCCCTCTCCCCAGTACATGGACGGCCCTCTCCCCAGTACATGGACGACCCTCTCCCCAGTATATCGACATCCTTCCCCCAGTACATGGAAGGCCCTCTCCCCAGTATATGGACGTCCCTCTCCCCAGTATATCGACATCCTTCCCCCAATATATGGAAGGCCCTCTCCCCAGTATATGGAAGGCCCTCTCCGGAGTATATGGACGTGTCTGTCCCCAGTATATGGAATGCCCCCTCCCCAGTTTATGGACATCCCTTTCCCCAGTATATGGACATCCCTTTCCCCAGTATATGGACATCCCTCTCCCCAGTATATGGAATGCCCTCTCCCCAGTATATGGACATCCCTCTCCCCAATATATGGAATGCCCTCTCCCCAGTATATGGAATGCCCACTCCCCAGTATATGGACATCCCTTTCCCCAGTATATGGACATCCCTCACCCCAGTATATGGAATGCCCTCTCCCCAGTATATGGACATCCCTCTCCCCAGTATATGGAATGCCCTCTCCCCAGTATATGGAATGCCCTCTCCCCAGTATATGGACATCCCTCTCCCCAGTATATGGAATGCCCTCTCCCCAGTATATGGAATGCCCACTCCCCAGTATATGGACATCCCTTTCCCCAGTATATGGACATCCCTTTCCCCAGTATATGGACATCCCTCTCCCCAGTATATGGAATACCCTCTCTCCAGTATATGGACAGCCCTCTCCCCAGTATATGGACATCCCTCTCCCCAGTATATGGAATGCCCTCTCTCCAGTATATGGACATCCCTCTCCCCAGTATATGGAATGCCCTCTCCCCAGGACATGGACATCCCTCTCCAGTAGATGGACAGCCCTCTTCCCAGTATATGGAATGCCCTCTCCCCAGTATATGGACATCCCTCTCCCCAGTATATGGACATCCCTCTCCCCAGTATATGGACATCCATCTCCCCAGTATATGGAATGCCCTCTCCCCAGTATATGGACATCCCTCTCCCCAGTACATGGAATGCCCTCTCCCCAGGATATGGAATGCCCTCTCCCCAGTAAATGGAATGCCCTGTCTCCAGCATATGGACAGCCCTCTCCCCAGTACATGGACATCCCTCTCCCCAGTATATGGAATGCCCTCTCCCCAGTACATGGACGACCCTCTCCCCAGTATATCGACATCCTTCCCCCAGTACATGGAAGGCCCTCTCCCCAGTATATGGACGTCCCTCTCCCCAGTATATCGACATCCTTCCCCCAATATATGGAAGGCCATCTCCCCAGTATATGGAAGGCCCTCTCCGGAGTATATGGACATGTCTGTCCCCAGTATATGGAATGCCCTCTCCCCAGTATATGGACATCCCTCTCCCCAGTATATGGAATGCCCTCTCCCCAGTATATGGAATGCCCTCTCCCCAGTACATGGACATCCCTCTCCCCAGTATATGGAATGCCATCTCCCCAGTATCTGGACGGCCCTCTCCCCAGTATATGGACGTCCCTCTCCCCAGTATATGGACGACCCTCACCACCGTATATGGACGACCCTCTCCCCAGTATATGGAAGATCCTCTCCCCAGTACATGGACATCCCTCTCCCCAGTATCTGGACGGCCCTCACCCCGGTATCTGGACGGCCCTCTCCCCAGGATCTGGACGGCACTCTCCCCAGTATATGGACGACCCTCTCCCCACTATATGGACGACCCTCTCCCCAGTATATGGACGGCCCTCTCCACAGTATATGGACGACCCTCTCCCCAGTATATGGACGACCCTCTCCCCAGTATATGGAAGGCCGTCTCCCCAGTAAATGGAAGGCCCTCTCCCCAGCATATGGATGGCCCTCTCCCCAGTATATGGAAGGCCCTCTCCCCAGTATATGGACAACCCTCTCCCCAGTATATGGAAGGCCGTCTCCCCAGTAAATGGAAGGCCCTCTCCCCAGCATATGGATGGCCCTCTCCCCAGCATATGGATGGCCCTCTCCCCAGTATATGGAAGGCCCTCTCCCCAGTATATGGACAACCCTCTCCCCAGTATCTGGACGGCCCTCTCCCCAGTATATGGATGACCCTGTCCCCAGTATATGGAAGGCCCTCTCCCCAGTATATGGACATGCCTCTCCCCAGTATCTGGACAACCCTCTCCCCAGGATATGGAAGGCCCTCTCCCCAGTATATGGAAGGCCCTCTCCCCAGTATATGGACGACCCTCTCCCCAGTATATGGACGACCCTCTCCCCAGTATATCGACATCCTTCCCCCAGTATATGGAAGGCCCTCTCCCCAGTATATCGACATCCTTCCCCCAGTATATGGAAGGCCCTCTCCTCAGTATATGGAAGGCCCTCTCCCCAGTATATGGACAACCCTCTCCCCAGTATCTGGACGGCCCTCTCCCCAGTATATGGACGACCCTGTCCCCAGTATATGGAAGGCCCTCTCCCCAGTATATGGACATGCCTCTCCCCAATATCTGGACGACCCTCTCCCCAGTACATGAAAGGTCCTCTCCCCAGTATATGGACGGCCCTCTCCCCAGTATATGGACGGCCCTCTCCCCAGTATATGGACATCCCTCTCCCCAGTATATGGACATCCCTCTCCCCAGTATATGGACATCCCTCTCCCCAGTATTAGGACGGCCCTCTCCCCAGGATATGGAAGGCCCTCTCCCCAGTATATGGAAGGCCCTCTCCCCAGTATATGGACGACCCTCTCCCCAGTATATGGACGACCCTCTCCCCAGTATATGGACGACCCTCTCCCCAGTAAATGGACATCCCTCTCCCCAGTATATGGAATGCCATCTCCCCAGTACATGGACGACCCTCTCCCCAGTATATCGACATCCTTCCCCCAGTACATGGAAGGCCCTCTCCCCAGTATATGGACGTCCCTCTCCCCAGTATATCGACATCCTTCCCCCAATATATGGAAGGCCATCTCCCCAGTATATGGAAGGCCCTCTCCGGAGTATATGGACATGTCTGTCCCCAGTATATGGAATGCCCTCTCCCCAGTATATGGACATCCCTCTCCCCAGTATATGGAATGCCCTCTCCCCAGTATATGGAATGCTCTCTCCCCAGTACATGGACATCCCTCTCCCCAGTATATGGAATGCCATCTCCCCAGTATCTGGACGGCCCTCTCCCCAGTATATGGACGTCCCTCTCCCCAGTATATGGACGACCCTCACCACCGTATATGGACGACCCTCTCCCCAGTATATGGAAGATCCTCTCCCCAGTACATGGACATCCCTCTCCCCAGTATCTGGACGGCCCTCACCCCGGTATCTGGACGGCCCTCTCCCCAGGATCTGGACGGCACTCTCCCCAGTATATGGACGACCCTCTCCCCACTATATGGACGACCCTCTCCCCAGTATATGGACGGCCCTCTCCACAGTATATGGACGACCCTCTCCCCAGTATATGGACGACCCTCTCCCCAGTATATGGAAGGCCGTCTCCCCAGTAAATGGAAGGCCCTCTCCCCAGCATATGGATGGCCCTCTCCCCAGTATATGGAAGGCCCTCTCCCCAGTATATGGACAACCCTCTCCCCAGTATATGGAAGGCCGTCTCCCCAGTAAATGGAAGGCCCTCTCCCCAGCATATGGATGGCCCTCTCCCCAGCATATGGATGGCCCTCTCCCCAGTATATGGAAGGCCCTCTCCCCAGTATATGGACAACCCTCTCCCCAGTATCTGGACGGCCCTCTCCCCAGTATATGGATGACCCTGTCCCCAGTATATGGAAGGCCCTCTCCCCAGTATATGGACATGCCTCTCCCCAGTATCTGGACGACCCTCTCCCCAGTACATGAAAGGTCCTCTCCCCAGTATATGAAAGGTCCTCTCCCCAGTATATGGACGGCCCTCTCCCCAGTATATGGACATCCCTCTCCCCAGTATATGGACATCCCTCTCCCCAGTATTAGGACGACCCTCTCCCCAGTATATGGACGACCCTCTCCCCAGTAAATGGACGACCCTCTCCCCAGGATATGGAAGGCCCTCTCCCCAGTATATGGACGACCCTCTCCCCAGTATATGGACGACCCTCTCCCCAGTATATCGACATCCTTCCCCCAGTATATGGAAGGCCCTCTCCCCAGTATATCGACATCCTTCCCCCAGTATATGGAAGGCCCTCTCCACAGTATATGGAAGGCCCTCTCCCCAGTATATGGACAACCCTCTCCCCAGTATCTGGACGGCCCTCTCCCCAGTATATGGACGACCCTGTCCCCAGTATATGGAAGGCCCTCTCCCCAGTATATGGACATGCCTCTCCCCAGTATCTGGACGACCCTCTCCCCAGTACATGAAAGGTCCTCTCCCCAGTATATGGACGGCCCTCTCCCCAGTATATGGACGGCCCTCTCCCCAGTATATGGACATCCCTCTCCCCAGTATTAGGACGGCCCTCTCCCCAGGATATGGAAGGCCCTCTCCCCAGGATATGGAAGGCCCTCTCCCCAGTATATGGACGACCCTCTCCCCAGTATATGGACGACCCTCTCCCCAGTAAATGGACATCCCTCTCCCCAGTAAATGGACATCCCTCTCCCCAGTATTAGGACGGCCCTCTCCCCAGGATATGGAAGGCCCTCTCCCCAGGATATGGAAGGCCCTCTCCCCAGTATATGGACGACCCTCTCCCCAGTATATGGACGACCCTCTCCCCAGTAAATGGACGACCCTCTCCCCAGGATATGGAAGGCCCTCTCCCCAGTATATGGAAGGCCCTCTCCCCAGTATATGGACGACCCTCTCCCCAGTATATGGACGACCCTCTCCCCAGTATATCGACATTCTTCCCCCAGTATATGGAAGGCCCTCTCCACAGTATATGGAAGGCCCTCTCCCCAGTATATGGAAGGCCCTCTCCCGAGTATATGGAAGGCCCTCTCCCGAGTATATGGACTTGTCTGTCCCCAGTATATGGACGGCCCTCTCCCCAGTATCTGGACGGCCCTCTCCCCAGTATCTGGACGGCCCTCTCCCCAGTATCTGGACTGCCCTCTCCCCAGTATCTGGACGGCCCTCTCCCCAGTATCTGGACTGCCCTCTCCCCAGTATCTGGACGGCCCTCTCCCCAGTATCTGGACTGCCCTCTCCCCAGTATCTGGACGGCCCTCTCCCCAGTATCTGGACTTCCCTGTCCCCAGTATCTGGACGGCCCTGTCCCCAGTATATGGAAGGCCCTCTCCCCAGTATATGGACATGCCTCTCCCCAGTAAATGGACGACCCTCTCCCCAGTATATGGAAGGCCCTCTCCCCAGTATATGGACGACCCTCTCCCCAGTATATGGACGACCCTCTCCCCAGTATATGGACGACCCTCTCCCCAGTATATGGACATCCCTCTCCCCAGTATATGGACATCCCTCTCCCCAGTATATGGAAGGCCCTTTCCCCAGTATAAGGACGGCCCTCTCCCGAGTATATGGACGTGTCTGTCCCCAGTATATGGACGGCCCTCTCCCCAGTATATGGGAGGCCCTCTCCCCAGTATATGGGCGGCCCTCTCCCCAGTATAAGGGCGGCCCTCTCCCCAGTATAAGGACGGCCCACTCCCCAGTATATGGACGACCCTCTCCCCAGTATATGGACGGCCCTCTCCCCAGTACATGGACGGCCCTCTCCCCAGAATATCGACATCCTTCCCCCAGTATATGGAAGGCCCTCTCCCCAGTATATGGACGTCCCTCTCCCCAGTATATCGACATCCTTCCCCCAGTATATGGAAGGCCCTCTCCCCAGTATATGGAAGGCCCTCTCCCGAGTATAAGGACGTGTCTGTCCCCAGTATATGGAATGCCCCCTCCCCAGTATATGGACATCCCTTTCCCCAGTATATGGACATCCCTTTCCCCAGGATATGGAATGCCCTCTCCCCAGTATATGGACATCCCTCTCCCCAGTATATGGAATGCCCTCTCCCCAAAATATGGACATCCCTTTCCCCAGTATATTGACATCCCTCACCCCAGTATATGGAATGCCCTCTCCCCAGTATATGGGCATCCCTCTCCCCAGTATATGGAATGCCCTCTCTCCAGTATATGGACAGCCCTCTCTCCAGTATATGGACAGCCCTCTCCCCAGTATATGGACATCCCTCTCCCCAGTATATGGAATGCCCTCTCTTCAGTATATGGACATCCCTCTCCCCAGTATATGGAATGCCCTCTCTCCAGTATATGGACAGCCCTCTCCCCAGTATATGGGCATCCCTCTCCCCAGTATATGGAATGCCCTCTCTCCAGTATATGGACAGCCCTCTCCCCAGTATATGGACATCCCTCTCCCCAGTATATGGAATGCCCTCTCTTCAGTATATGGACATCCCTCTCCCCAGTATATGGAATGCCCTCTCCCCAGTATATGGAATGCCCTCTCCCCAGTATATGGACATCCCTCTCTCCAGGATATGGACAGCCCTCTCCACAGTATATGGACATCCCTCTCCCCAGTATATGGACATCCCTCTCCCCAGTATATGGAATGCCCTCTCCCCAGTATATGGACATCCCTCTCTCCAGGATATGGACATCCCTCTCCCCAGGATATGGACAGCCCTCTCCCCAGTATATGGACATCCCTCTCCCCAGTATATGGACATCCCTCTCCCCAGTATATGGAATGCCCTCTCTCCAGTATATGGACATCCCTCTCCCCAGTATATGGAATGCCCTCTCCCCAGTATATGGACATCCCTCTCTCCAGTATATGGACAGCCCACTCCCCAGTATATGGACATCCCTCTCCCCAGTATATGGAATGCCCTCTCCCCAGTATATGGACATCCCTCTCCCCAGCATATGGACATCCCTCTCCCCAGCATATGGACAGCCCTCTCCCCAGTATATGGACATCCCTCTCCCCAGTATATGGAATGCCCTCTCCCCAGTATATGGAATGCCCTCTCCCCAGTATATGGAATGCCCTCTCCCCAGTATATGGACATCCCTCTCCCCAGTATATGGAATGCCCTCTCCCCAGTATATGGAATGCCCTCTCTCCAGTACATGGACAGCCCTCTCCCCAGTATATGGACATCCCTCTCCCCAGTATATGGAATGCCATCTCCCCAGTATCTGGACGGCCCTCTCCCCAGTATATGGACGACCCTCTCCCCAGTATATGGACGACCCTCACCACCGTATATGGACGACTCTCTCCCCAGTATATGGAAGATCCTCTCCCCAGTATCTGGACGGCACTCTCCCCAGTATATTGTCGACCCTCTCCCCAGTATATGGACGACCCTCTCCCCAGTATATGGACGACCCTCTCCACAGTATATGGACGACCCTCTCCCCAGTATATGGATGACCCTCTCCCCAGTATATGGACGACCCTCTCCCCAGTATATGGAATGCCCTCTCCCCAGTATATGTAAGGCCCTCTCCCCAGTATATGGAATGCCCTCTCCACAGTATATGGAATGCCCTCTCCCCAGTATATGGACATCCCTCTCCCCAGTATATGGAAGGCCCTCTCGCCAGTATATGGAATGCCCTCTCCCCAGTATATGGACATCCCTCTCCACAGTATATGGAATGCCCTCTCTCCAGTATATGGACAGCCCTCTCCCCAGTATATGGACATCCCCCTCCCAAGTGTATGGACATCCCCCTCCCAAGTGTATGGACATCCCTCTCCCCAGTATATGGACATCCCTCTCCCCAGTATATGGAATGCCCTCTCCCCAGTATATGGACATCCCTCTCCCCAGTATATGGAATGCCCACTCCCCAGTATATGGACGACCCTCTCCCCAGTATATGGACATCCCCCTCCCAAGTGTATGGACATCCCTCTCCCCAGTATATGGACATCCCTCTCCCCAGTATATGGACATCCCCCTCCCAAGTGTATGGACATCCCTCTCCCCAGTATATGGACATCCCTCTCCCCAGTATATGGAATGCCCTCTCTCCAGTATATGGACAGCCCTCTCCCCAGTATATGGACATCCCCCTCCCAAGTGTATGGACATCCCTCTCCCCAGTATATGGACATCCCTCTCCCCAGTATATGGAATGCCCTCTCCCCAGTATATGGACATCCCTCTCCCCAGTATATGGAATGCCCTCTCCCCAGTATATGGAATGCCCTCTCCCCAGTGTATGGAATGCCCTCTCTCCAGTATATGGACAGCCCTCTCCCCGGTATATGGAATGCCCTCTCCCCAGTATATGGACGACCCTCTCCCCAGTATATGGAAGATCCTCTCCCCAGTATCTGGACGGCCCTCACCCCAGTATCTGGACGGCCCTCTCCCCAGGATCTGGACGGCCCTCTCCCCAGTATATGGACGACCCTCTCCCCAGTATATGGACGACCCTCTCCCCAGTAAATGGAAGGCCCTCTCCCCAGCATATGGATGGCCCTCTCCCCAGTATATGGAAGGCCCTCTCCCCAGGAAATGGACAACCCTCTCCCCAGTATCTGGACGGCCCTCTCCCCAGTATCTGGACGGCCCTCTCCCCAGTATCTGGACTGCCCTCTCCCCAGGATCTGGACGGCCCTCTCCCCAGTATCTGGACGGCCCTCTCCCCAGTATCTGGACGGCCCTGTCCCCAGTATATGGAAGGCCCTCTCCACAGTATATGGACATGCCTCTCCCCAGTATATGGACGACCCTCTCCCCAGTATATGGAAGGCCCTCTCCCCAGTATATGGAAGGTCCTCTCCCCAGTATATGGACGGCCCTCTCCCCAGCATATGGACGGCCCTCTCCCCAGTATATGGACGACCCTCTCCCCAGTATATGGACATCCCTCTCCCCAGTATATGGACATCCCTCTCCCCAGTATATGGAAGGCCCTCTCCCCAGTATAAGGACGGCCCTCTCCCGAGTATATGGACGTGTCTGTCCCCAGTATATGGACGGCCCTCTCCCCAGTATATGGACGGCCCTCTCCCCAGTATATGGAATTCCCTCTCCCCAGGACATGGACATCCCTCTCCAGCATATGGACAGCCCTCTTCCCAGTATATGGAATGCCCTCTCCCCAGTATATGGACATCCCTCTCCCCAGTATATGGACATCACTCTCCCCAGTATATGGACAACCATCTCCCCAGTATATGGAATGCCCTCTCCCCAGTATATGGACATCCCTCTCCCCAGTATATGGACATCACTCTCCCCAGTATATGGAATGCCCTCTCCCCAGTATATGGACATCCCTCTCCCCAGTATATGGAAATCCCTCTCCCCAGTACATGGAATGCCCTCTCCCCAGTATATGGATTGCCATTTCCCCAGTATATGGAATGCCCTCTCTCCAGCATATGGACAGCCCTCTCCCCAGTACATGGACATCCCTCTCCCCAGTATATGGAATGCCAACTCCCTAGTATCTGGACGGCCCTCTCCCCAGTATATGGACGACCCTCTCCCCAGTATATGGACATCCCTCTCCCCAGTATATGGACATCCCTCTCCCCAGTATATGGAATCCCCTCTCTCCAGTATATGGACATCCCCCTCCCCAGTATATGGACATCCCTCTCCCCAGTATATGGAATGCCCTCTCTCCAGTATATGGACAGCCCTCTCCCCAGTATATGGAATGCCCTCTCTCCAGTATATGGAATGCCCTCTCCCCAGTATATGGAATGCCCTCTCCCCAGTATATGGAAGGCCCTCTCCCCAGTATATGGAAGGCCCTCTCCCCAGTATATGGAATGCCCTCTCCCCAGTATATGGAATGCCCTCTCCCCAGTATATAGAAGGCCCTCTCCCCAGTATATGGAATGTCCTCTCCCCAGTATAAGGAATGCCCTCTCCCCAGTATATGGACATCCCTCTCCCCAGTATATGGAAGGCCCTCTCGCCAGTATATGGAATGCCCTCTCCCCAGTATATGGAATGCCCTCTCCCCAGTATATGGAATGCCCTCTCCCCAGTATATGGAATGCCCTCTCCCCAGTATATGGACATCCCTCTCCCCAGTATATGGACGGCCCTCTCCCCAGTATATGGACATCCCTCTCGCCAGTATATGGAATGCCCTCTCCCCAGTATATGGAATGCCCTCTCCCCAGTATATGGAAGGCCCTCTCCCCAGTATATGGAATGCCCTCTCCCCAGTATATGGAATGCCCTCTCCCCAGTATATGGACATCCCTCTCCCCAGTATATGGAAGGCCCTCTCGCCAGTATATGGACATCCCTCTCCACAGTATATGGAATGCCCTCTCTCCAGTATATGGACATCCCTCTCCCCAGTATATGGAATGCCCTCTCCCCAGTATATGGACATCCCTCTCCCCAGTATATGGAATGCCCTCTCCCCAGTATATGGACATCCCTCTCCCCAGTATATGGAAGGCCCTCTCCCCAGTATATGGACATCCCTCTCCACAGTATATGGAATGCCCTCTCTCCAGTATATGGACAGCCCTCTCTCCAGTATATGGACATCCCTCTCCCCAGTATATGGAATGCCCTCTCGCCAGTATATGGAATGCCCTCTCCCCAGTATATGGAATGCCCTCTCCCCAGTATATGGACATCCCTCTCCACAGTATATGGAATGCCCTCTCCCCAGTATATGGACATCCCTCTCCCCAGTATATGGAATGCCCTCTCGCCAGTATATGGAATGCCCTCTCCCCAGTATATGGAATGCCCTCTCGCCAGTATATGGAATGCCCTCTCCCCAGTATATGGAATGCCCTCTCCCCAGTATATGGACATCCCTCTCCCCAGTATATGGAATGCCCTCTCGCCAGTATATGGAATGCCCTCTCCCCAGTATATGGAATGCCCTCTCCCCAGTATATGGACATCCATCTCCCCAGTATATGGAAGGCCCTCTCCCCAGTATATGGAAGGCCCTCTCGCCAGTATATGGAATGCCCTCTCTCCAGTATATGGACAGCCCTCTCCCCAGTATATGGACATCCCTCTCCCCAGTATATGGAATGCCCTCTCCCCAGTATATGGACATCCCTCTCCCCAGTATATGGAATGCCCTCTCCCCAGTATATGGAATGCACTCTCCCCAGTATATGGACATCCCTCTCCCCAGTATATGGACATCCCTCTCCCCAGTATATGGACATCCCCCTCCCAAGTATATGGACATCCCTCTCCCCAGTATATGGACATCCCTCTCCCCAGTATATGGACATCCCTCTCCCCAGTATATGGAATGCCCTCTCCCCAGTATATGGAATGCCCTCTCCCCAGTATATGGAATGCCCTCTCCCCAGTATATGGACATCCCTCTCCCCAGTATATGGAATGCCCTCTCCCCAGTATATGGAATGCACTCTCCCCAGTATATGGACATCCCTCTCCCCAGTGTATGGAATGCCCTCTCTCCAGTATATGGAATGCCCTCTCTCCAGTATATGGACAGCCCTCTCCCCGGTATATGGAATGCCCTCTCCCCAGTATATGGACGACCCTCTCCCCAGTATATGGAAGATCCTCTCCCCAGTATCTGGACGGCCCTCACCCCAGTATCTGGACTGCCCTCTCCCCAGGATCTGGACGGCCCTCTCCCCAGTATATGGACGACCCTCTCCCCAGTATATGGACGACCCTCTCCCCAGTAAATGGAAGGCCCTCTCCCCAGCATATGGATGGCCCTCTCCCCAGTATATGGAAGGCCCTCTCCCCAGTATATGGACAACCCTCTCCCCAGTATCTGGACGGCCCTCTCCCCAGTATCTGGACGGCCCTCTCCCCAGTATCTGGACGGCCCTCTCCCCAGTATCTGGACTGCCCTCTCCCCAGGATCTGGACGGCCCTCTCCCCAGGATCTGGACGGCCCTCTCCCCAGTATCTGGACGGCCCTGTCCCCAGTATATGGAAGGCCCTCTCCCCAGTATATGGACATGCCTCTCCCCAGTATATGGACGACCCTCTCCCCAGTATATGGAAGGCCCTCTCCCCAGTATATGGACGACCCTCTCCCCAGTATATGGACATCCCTCTCCCCAGTATATGGACATCCCTCTCCCCAGTATATGGAATGCCCTCTCCCCAGTATATGGAATGCACTCTCCCCAGTATATGGACATCCCTCTCCCCAGTGTATGGACAGCCCTCTCCCCGGTATATGGAATGCCCTCTCTCCAGTATATGGACAGCCCTCTCCCCGGTATATGGAATGCCCTCTCCCCAGTATATGGACGACCCTCTCCCCAGTATATGGAAGATCCTCTCCCCAGTATCTGGACGGCCCTCACCCCAGTATCTGGACTGCCCTCTCCCCAGGATCTGGACGGCCCTCTCCCCAGTATATGGACGACCCTCTCCCCAGTATATGGACGACCCTCTCCCCAGTAAATGGAAGGCCCTCTCCCCAGCATATGGATGGCCCTCTCCCCAGTATATGGAAGGCCCTCTCCCCAGTATATGGACAACCCTCTCCCCAGTATCTGGACGGCCCTCTCCCCAGTATCTGGACGGCCCTCTCCCCAGTATCTGGACTCCCCTCTCCCCAGGATCTGGACGGCCCTCTCCCCAGGATCTGGACGGCCCTCTCCCCAGGATCTGGACGGCCCTCTCCCCAGTATCTGGACGCCCCTCTCCCCAGTATCTGGACGGCCCTGTCCCCAGTATATGGAAGGCCCTCTCCCCAGTATATGGACATGCCTCTCCCCAGTATATGGACGACCCTCTCCCCAGTATATGGAAGGCCCTCTCCCCAGTATATGGAAGGTCCTCTCCCCAGTATATGGACGGCCCTCTCCCCAGTATATGGACGGCCCTCTCCCCAGTATATGGACGGCCCTCTCCCCAGTATATGGACGACCCTCTCCCCAGTATATGGACATCCCTCTCCCCAGTATATGGACATCCCTCTCCCCAGTATATGGAAGGCCCTCTCCCCAGTATATGGAAGGCCCTTTCCCCAGTATAAGGACGGCCCTCTCCCGAGTATATGGACGTGTCTGTCCCCAGTATATGGACGGCCCTCTCCCCAGTATATGGATGGCCCTCTCCCCAGTATATGGGCGGCCCTCTCCCCAGTATATGGGCGGCCCTCTCCCCAGTATATGGAAGGCCCTCTCCCCAGAAGAAGGACGGCCCACTCCCGAGTATATGGACGACCCTCTCCCCAGTATTTGGAAGGCCCTCTTCCCAGTACATGGACGGCCCTCTCCCCAGTACATGGACGACCCTCTCCCCAGTATATCGACATCCTTCCCCCAGTATATGGAAGGCCCTCTCCCCAGTATATGGACGTCCCTCTCCCCAGTATATCGACATCCTTCCCCCAGTATATGGAAGGCCCTCTCCCCAGTATATGGAAGGCCCTCTCCCGAGTATATGGACGTGTCTGTCCCCAGGATATGGAATGCCCCCTCCCCAGTTTATGGACATCCCTTTCCCCAGTATATGGACATCCCTTACCCCAGTATATGGACATCCCTCTCCCCAGTATATGGAATGCCCTCTCCCCAGTATATGGACATCCCTCTCCCCAGTATATGGAATGCCCTCTCCCCAGTATATGGAATGCCCACTCCCCAGTATATGGACATCCCTTTCCCCAGTATATGGGCATCCTTCACCCCAGTATATGGAATGCCCTCTCCCCAGTATACGGACATCCCTCTCCCCAGTATATGGAATGCCCTCTCCCCAGTATATGGAATGCCCTCTCCCCAGTATATGGACATCCCTCTCCCCAGTATATGGAATGCCCTCTCCCCAGTATATGGAATGCCCACTCCCCAGTATATGGACATCCCTTTCCCCAGTATATGGACATCCCTCTCCCCAGTATATGGAATGCCCTCTCTCCAGTATATGGACAGCCCTCTCCCCAGTATATGGACATCCCTCTCCCCAGTATATGGAATGCCCTCTCTCCAGTATATGGACATCCCTCTCCCCTGTATATGGAATGCCCTCTCCCCAGGACATGGACATCCCTCTCCAGTATATGGACACCCCTCTTCCCAGTATATGGAATGCCCTCTCCCCAGTATATGGACATCCATCTCCCCAGTATATGGAATGCCCTCTCTCCAGTATATGGACATCCCTCTCCCCAGTATATGGAATGCCCTCTCCCCAGGACATGGACATCCCTCTCCAGTATATGGACACCCCTCTTCCCAGTATATGGACATCCCTCTCCCCAGTATATGGACATCCCTCTCCCCAGTATATGGAATGCCCTCTCCCCAGTATATGGACATCCCTCTCCCCAGTATATGGAATGCCCTCTCCCCAGTGTATGGACATCCCTCTCTCCAGTATATGGACATCCCTCTCCCCAGTATATGGAATGCCCTCTCCCCAGGACATGGACATCCCTCTCCAGTGTATGGACATCCCTCTCCCCAGTATATGGACATCCCTCTCCCCAGTATATGGACATCCCTCTCCCCAGTACATGGAATGCCCTCTCCCCAGTATATGGAATGCCCTCTCCCCAGTGTATGGAATGCCCTCTCTCCAGCATATGGACAGCCCTCTCCCCAGTACATGGACATCCCTCTCCCCAGTATATGCAATGCCATCTCCCCAGTATCTGGACGGCCCTCTCCCCAGTATATGGACGGCCCTCTCCCCAGTATATGGACGACCCTCTCCCCAGTATATGGACGACCCTCACCACCGTATATGGACGACCCTCTCCCCAGAATATGGAAGATCCTCTCCCCAGTACTTGGACATCCCTCTCCCCAGTATCTGGACGGCCCTCACCCCAGTATCTGGACGGCCCTCTCCCCAGGATCTGGACGGCACTCTCCCCAGTATATGGACGACCCTCACCCCAGTATATGGACGACCCTCTCCCCAGTATATGGACGGCCCTCTCCTCAGTATATGGACGACCCTCTCCCCAGTATATGGACGACCCTCTCCCCAGTATATGGAAGGCTGTCTCCCCAGTAAATGGAAGGCCCTCTCCCCAGCATATGGATGGCCCTCTCCCCAGTATATGGAAGGCCCTCTCCCCAGTAGATGGACAACCCTCTCCCCAGTATCTGGACGGCCCTCTCCCCAGTATCTGGACGGCCCTCTCCCCAGTATCTGGACGGCCCTCTCCCCAGTATATGGAAGGCCCTCTCCCCAGTATATGGACATGCCTCTCCCCAGTATCTGGACGACCCTCTCCCCAGTACATGAAAGGTCCTCTCCCCAGTATATGGAAGGCCCTCTCCCCAGTATATGGAAGGTCCTCTCCCCAGTATATGGACGGCCCTCTCCCCAGTATATGGACGGCCCTCTCCCCAGTATATGGACATCCCTCTCCCCAGTTTATGCACATCCTTCTTCCCAGTATTAGGACGACCCTCTCCCCAGTATATGGACGACCCTCTCCCCAGTAAATGGACGGCCCTCTCCCCAGGATATGGAAGGCCCTCTCCCCAGCATATGGATGGCCCTCTCCCCAGTATATGGAAGGCCCTCTCCCCAGTATATGGACATCCCTCTCCCCAGTATATGGAAGGCCCTCTCCCCAGTATATGGACGACCCTCTCCCCAGTATATGGACGACCCTCTCCCCAGTATATCGACATCCTTCCCCCAGTATATGGAAGGCCCTCTCCCCAGTATATGGACGTCCCTCTCCCCAGTATATCGACATCCTTCCCCCAGTATATGGAAGGCCCTCTCCCCAGTATATGGAAGGCCCTCTCCCCAGTATATGGAAGGCCCTCTCCCGAGTATATGGAAGGCCCTCTCCCGAGTATATGGACGTGTCTGTCCCCAGTATATGGACGGCCCTCTCCCCAGTATCTGGACGGCCCTCTCCCCAGTATCTGGACGGCCCTGTCCCCAGTATCTGGACGGCCCTCTCCCCAGTATCTGGACGGCCCTCTCCCCAGTATCTGGACGGCCCTCTCCCCAGTATCTGGACGGCCCTCTCCCCAGTATCTGGACGGCCCTCTCCCCAGTATATGGACATGCCTCTCCCCAGTATCTGGACGACCCTCTCCCCAGTACATGAAAGGTCCTCTCCCCAGTATATGGAAGGCCCTCTCCCCAGTATATGGAAGGTCCTCTCCCCAGTATATGGACGGCCCTCTCCCCAGTATATGGACGGCCCTCTCCCCAGTATATGGACATCCCTCTCCCCAGTATATGGACATCCTTCTTCCCAGTATTAGGACGACCCTCTCCCCAGTATATGGACGACCCTCTCCCCAGTAAATGGACGACCCTCTCCCCAGGATATGGAAGGCCCTCTCCCCAGCATATGGATGGCCCTCTCCCCAGTATATGGAAGGCCCTCTCCCCAGTATATGGACATCCCTCTCCCCAGTATATGGAAGGCCCTCTCCCCAGTATATGGACGACCCTCTCCCCAGTATATGGACGACCCTCTCCCCAGTATATCGACATCCTTCCCCCAGTATATGGAAGGCCCTCTCCCCAGTATATGGACGTCCCTCTCCCCAGTATATCGACATCCTTCCCCCAGTACATGGAAGGCCCTCTCCCCAGTATATGGAAGGCCCTCTCCCCAGTATATGGAAGGCCCTCTCCCGAGTATATGGAAGGCCCTCTCCCGAGTATATGGACGTGTCTGTCCCCAGTATATGGACGGCCCTCTCCCCAGTATCTGGACGGCCCTCTCCCCAGTATCTGGACGGCCCTGTCCCCAGTATCTGGACGGCCCTCTCCCCAGTATCTGGACGGCCCTCTCCCCAGTATCTGGACGGCCCTCTCCCCAGTATCTGGACGGCCCTCTCCCCAGTATCTGGACGGCCCTGTCCCCAGTATATGGAAGGCCCTCTCCCCAGTATATGGACATGCCTCTCCCCAGTATATGGACATGCCTCTCCCCAGTAAATGGACGACCCTCTCCCCAGTATATGGAAGGCCCTCTCCCCAGTATATGGAAGGTCCTCTCCCCAGTATATGGACGGCCCTCTCCCCAGTATATGGACGGCCCTCTCCCCAGTATATGGACGACCCTCTCCCCAATATATGGACATCCCTCTCCCCAGTATATGGACATCCCTCTCCCCAGTATATGGAAGGCCCTTTCCCCAGTATATGGACGGCCCTCTCCCGAGTATATGGACGTGTCTGTCCCCAGTATATGGACGGCCCTCTCCCCAGTATATGGGAGGCCCTCTCCCCAGTATATGGGCGGCCCTCTCCCCAGTATATGGGCGGCCCTCTCCCCAGTATAAGGACGGCCCACTCCCGAGTATATGGACGACCCTCTCCCCAGTATTTGGAAGGCCCTCTCCCCAGTACATGGACGGCCCTCTCCCCAGTACATGGACGACCCTCTCCCCAGTATATCGACATTCTTCCCCCAGTATATGGAAGGCCCTCTCCCCAGTATATGGACGTCCCTCTCCCGAGTATATGGACGTGTCTGTCCCCAGTATATGGAATGCCCCCTCCCCAGTATATGGACATCCCTTTCCCCAGTATATGGACATCCCTTTCCCCAGGATATGGAATGCCCTCTCCCCAGTATGTGGAATGCCCACTCCCCAGTAAATGGACATCCCTTTCCCCAGTATATGGACATCCCTTTCCCCAGGATATGGAATGCCCTCTCCCCAGTATATGGAATGCCCTCTCCCCAGTATGTGGAATGCCCACTCCCCAGTATATGGACATCCCTTTCCCCAGTATATGGACATCCCTTTCCCCAGGATATGGAATGCCCTCTCCCCAGTATATGGACATCCCTCACCCCAGTATATGGATAGCCCTCTCCCCAGCTTATGGACATCCCCCTCTCCAGTACATGGACATCCCTCTCCCCAGTATATGGACATCCCTCTCCCCAGTATATGGAATGCCCTCTCTCCAGTATATGGACAGCCCTCTCCCCAGTATATGGACAGCCCTCTCCCCAGTATATGGACAGCCCTCTCCCCAGTATATGGAATGCCCTCTCCCCAGTATATGGACTTCCATCTCCCCAGTATATGGACTGCCCTCTCCCCAGTATATGGACATCCCTCTCCCCAGTATATGGAATGCCCTCTCCCCAGTATATGGACATCCCTCTCTCCAGTATATGGACAGCCCTCTCCCCAATATATGGACATCCCTCTCTCCAGTATATGGACATCCCTCTCCCCAGTATATGGAATGCCCTCTCTCCAGTATATGGACATCCCTCTCCCCAGTATATGGAATGCCCTCTCTCCAGAATATGGACATCCCTCTCCCCAGTATATGGAATGCCCTCTCCCCAGTATATGGAATGCCCTCTCTCCAGTAGTTGGACATCCCTCTCCCCAGTATATGGACATCCCTCTCCCCAGTATATGGAATGCCCTCTCCCCAGTATATGGAATGCCCTCTCTCCAGAATATGGACATCCCTCTCCCCAGAATATGGACATCCCTCTCCCCAGTATATGGAATGCCCTCTCCCCAGTATATGGAATGCCCTCTCTCCAGAATATGGACATCCCTCTCCCCAGTATATGGAATGCCCTCTCCCCAGTATATGGAATGCCCTCTCCCCAGTATATGGACATCCCTCTCCCCAGCATATGGAATGCCCTCTCCCCAGTATATGGACATCCCTCTCCCCAGGATATGGAATGCCCTCTCTCCAGTATATGGAATGCCCTCTCTCCAGTATATGGACATCCCTCTCCCCAGTATATGGAATGCCCTCTCTCCAGTATATTGACATCCCTCTCTCCAGTATATGGACATCCCTCTCCCCAGTATATGGAATGCCCTCTCTCCAATATATGGACGGCCCTCTCCCCAGTATATGGACATCCCTCTCCCCAGTACATGGAATGCCCTCTCCCCAGTACATGGAATGCCCTCTCCCCAGTACATGGAATGCCTTCTCCCCAGTATATGGAATGCCCTCTCTCCAGTATATGGACATCCCTCTCCCCAGTATATGGACATCCCTCTCCCCAGTATATGGAATGCCCTCTCTCCAGTATATGGAATGCCCTCTCCCCAGTATATGGAATGCCCTCTCTCCAGTATATGGAATGCCCTCTCTCCAGTATATGGAATGCCCTCTCTCCAGTATATGGAATGCCCTTTCTCCAGTATAGGGACATCCCTCTCCCCAGTATATGGAATGCCCTCTCTCCAGTATATGGACATCCCTCTCCCCAGTATATGGAATGCCCTCTCCCCAGTATATGGAATGCCCTCTCTCCAGTATATGGAATGCCCTTTCTCCAGTATATGGACATCCCTCTCTCCAGTATATGGAATGCCCTCTCCCCAGTATATGGAATGCCCTCTCCCCTGTATATGGAATGCCCTCTACCCAGTATATGGAATGCCCTCTCTCCAGTATATGGAATGCCCTCTCCCCAGTATATGGAATGCCCTCTCTCCAGTATATGGAATGCCCTCTCCCCAGAATATGGAATGCCCTCTCTCCAGTATATGGACATCCGTCTCTCCAGTATATGGACATCCCTCTCTCCAGTATATGGAATGCCCTCTCTCCAGTATATGGAATGCCCTCTCTCAAGTATATGGACTTCCCTCTCCCCAGTATATGGACATCCCTCTCCCCAGTATATGGACATCCCTCTCCCCAGTATATGGACATCCCTCTCCCCAGTATATGGAATGCCCTCTCTCCAGTATATGGACATCCCTCTCCCCAGTATATGGAATGCCCTCTCCTCAGTGTATGGACATCCCTCTCCCCAGTATATGGAATGCCCTCTCTCCAGTATATGGACATCCCTCTCCCCAGTATATGGAATGCCCTCTGCCCAGTATATGGAATGCCCTCTCCCCAGTATATGGAATGCCCTCTCCTCAGTATATGGAATGCCCTCTCTCCAGTATATGGACGGCCCTCTCCCCAGTATATGGAATGCCCTCTCTCCAGTATATGGACATTCCTCTCCCCAGTATATGGAATGCCCTCTCTCCAGTATATGGAATGCCCTCTCTTCCGTATATGGACATCCCTCTCCCCAGTAAATGGAATGCCCTCTCTCCAGTATATGGACATCCCTCTCTCCAGTATATGGACATCCCTCTCCCCAGTATATGGAATGCCCTCTCCCCAGTATATGGACATCCCTCTCCCCAGTATATGGACATCCCTCTCCCCAGTATATGGAATGCCCTCTCCCCAGTAAATGGAATGCCCTCTCCCCAGTATATGGACATCCCCCTCCCCAGTATATGGAATACCCTCTCTCCAGTATATGGAATGCCCTCTCTCCAGTATATGGACATCCCTCTCTCCAGTATATGGACATCCCTCTCTCCAGTATATGTACATCCCTCTCCCCAGTCTATGGAATGCCCTCTCTCCAGTATATGTACATCCCTCTCCCCAGTATATGGAATGCCCTCTCTCCAGTATATGGACATCCCTCTCCCCAGTATATGGACATCCCTCTCCCCAATATATGGAATGCCCTCTCCCCAGTATATGGAATGCCCTCTCTCCAGTATATGGACATCCCTCTCTCCAGTATATGGAATGCCCTCTCTCCAGTATATGGAATGCCCTCTCTCCAGTATATGGACATCCCTCTCTCCAGTATATGGACATCCCTCTCTCCAGTATATGGAATGCCCTCTCTCCAGTATATGGACATCCCTCTCTCCAGTATAGGGACATCCCTCTCCCCAGTATATGGACATCCCTCTCCCCAGTCTATGGAATGCTCTCTCTCCAGTATATGGACATCCCTCTCTCCAGTATATGGACATCCCCCTCCCCAGTATATGGACGGTCCTCTCCCCAGTATATGGGCATCCCGCTCCCCAGTATTTGAAAGCCCCTCTCCCCAGTCTATGGACATCCCCCTCCCCAGTGTATGGACATCCCCCTCCCCAGTATTTGAAAAGCCCTCTCCCCAGTCTATGGACGGCCCTCTCCCCAGTGTATGGACATCCCCCTCCCCAGTATATGGCCATCCCGCTCCCCAGTATATGAAAGGCCCTCTCCCCAGTCTATGGACGGCCCCCTCCCCAGTCTATGGACGGCCCTCTCCCCAGTATATTGGCATCCCGCTCCCCAGTATATGAAAGGCCCTCCCCCCAGTCTATGGAAGACCCTCTCCCCCGTCTATGGACAGCCCTCCCCCCAGTCTATGGACGGCCCTCTCCCCAGTCTATGGACAGCCCTCCCCCCAGTCTATGGACAGCCCTCCCCCCAGTCTATGGAAGGCCCTCTCCCCAGTCTATGGAAGACCCTCCCCCCAGTCTATGGACAGCCCTCCCCCCAGTCTATGGACAGCTCTCCCCCCAGTCTATGGAAGGCCCTCCCCCCAGTGTATAGACGGCCCCCTCCCCAGTTTATGGATGTCCCCCTCCCCAGTGTACGGACGCTCTCTCCCCATTATCGTGATGGCCCTTTAGCGATGCTGAAGGAATCATTTGCTTCTTTGGATCATCCTTCTTTGCCACTGCCATTGTTTTTAATCTTCGACCCCACGCTAAGTCACGTGGTACATGCCAGGAGTGCCAAGAAAATATTTCAAAGGAACTGACATGACATTATCGGGCAAGATTCAACTCAGTCATGTGCACCCTCGATCCTATGGCGCAGTGCAGCTGGGGTCACAGTATTGAACCCTTTGTCCCTTTTCCACTTTGCATCATATTCTATTCTCAGTGCCCTAGGCTGTCTTTGAGCAGAGGAGGTGCTCAGTATAGGCCTGTCGGCTAACCTCCCCCTCGATTCACAGAGAAGGCCCGGACTGCCATCATTCTGCAATGCAGTTTTCCAAGGTGTTCCCATTAATTGCCAGTCTTCATTGGATGTTCAAACAGTATAATGCTCAGGAGAACTGACTGCCACTCATTAAATGGCCCACGTTCTATTTTATAGAAAGAATGGCATATTACCTCGCCAGAATACGCTCTCCAGCAGACTCAACAAGCCCGGGAAGACCAGGAGCCCCTGGTAAAGTTGGAACTCCTGGACATCCTGGGCAACCAGGCCAACCTGGAATGCCAGGACAGCCTGGAAGAGATGGACGCCCTGGTTTGCCTGGGCCAAAAGGTATAATTCATTTTAAACATATACAATCGCACTTAGGGAGCTGCATTAATGTTCAACTCCATGTGGTCCATGTTGATGCTCGTTCTGTGTAGGTAGCCTCATGTCCAGTCTGATCATAACAGGGCTAACCATGAGTTCACTTGTTTCTGTGCTGGATTCCAAAGTGACGCTCTGATGACAGATTTTAAAAATGACAGCTAGCAGCTCCTCCGCAAGTCTGGCAGCATCTGTGGAGGGAGAACCAGTCTTAATCTTCCAGGTCAAAATATCATATAACGTCGTATAATTAGCCATTTGCTTACATTAGTTGGATCACACTGTGCTGCATCAGCACTGCTGGGATGCTCGTCCCATGGAGGGTGAATAAATGATGCCACTGTCCATGAAAGGATTGAGAACAGACTGAGTATCACACAATATTCCATCCATTGTGTTAAAGCAGGATTTAAATAAATATGTATCATCTCCAAATCATTTCTGGTAATTTGGTACCCAGCTCTAAATCTACTCAAAGGGAAATGGAATGAGAATCCCATCTCTCTGCTGGGTGGCAGGGTTTCCATGGAAATGTGTTAAAGAGGATTTGAACTGTCTCCAAATAGACTAGGTGCAACAGGCAATTAACTAGCCAAATTTGAGGCGGAATTGGCATTCCCAGCCAGAGACTCATAATGAAGGAACATACATTTATATAGTGCCTTCCATATCCTCACGATGTCCTAAAGTCCTTCACAGCCAAATTATTACTTTTAATATATATTACTACAGCTAATTGCAAAAAAGCAAGTGATTCATGTGCAACAAAATATTACAAACAATACAGAGATGTCGTGTCCCTGCCCTGGGTGTGTTTGATGGGACGGTGTTGAGGGAGCTTTACTCTGTATTGAACCTTCGCTGTACCTGCTTCCAGAGTCATTGAAGAGCTGAATCATTTCTGTCGAACTGTGAACTTGAATTATTTGCTTCTGTTGCACTTGCTGGGATCTTATAAATTCTAGTCCTTAATAAGTTGTTGAAATATTTCTGAAACAGGTCCCAGTGGTCTTAAGGGAGATCGAGGTGAAAATGGCATTGGCCGTTTGGGCGAGCCTGGTGCACCCGGACCTCAAGGTGAGACACATTCACACTCAGAACTCACGTTGTGCTTTGATATCTGAAGAACCCTCCTTTCAATGGATTCCTCTGGTTTCTGCAGGGGTTTTTTTGCAAAAGAAATGCAATGGCACAATCAGTACAGAAAGTAACTTGTTGACATTGACAAGTCAGTCGTGCAGCAGGCTGGATTACTGCTGGGCTGGGTCATTGAGTTGGGAATTCGTGGGCTCACATCTTTCCTCCTGATTCTTGACATCAGCCAGATGAATCGTGAGCCAAAATCAGTGTGTGTGAAAAGCACTCCTCCCAGCAGGTATCGCCAAGGCAGGTATGATAAAGGCCCCTGTAGAGGGCATAGTGCTGCACTGTTGGGTATCCTGACCAACATGGCTGTATTATTTGATGAATTAACAGAAAAAAAAAGATAAGTGTAATGCAGATGCAATACAATTAGAGTTTTCAAAAGGCCTTCAATAAGATAACTCGTAGTACACTTTTAACTACAGTTAGAATGCGTGGAGTTAGGGGTCAGGTAGCAGAATGGACAGCAAGCAAAACAGTAAGTATGTGTTAAAGTTAGTTACTCGGACTAGTGGAAAGTGGGAAGTGTTGGGACAATTGTTGTTCTCTATTTACATAAATGATTTGGACTCTGGAATCAGAACTACAATTTCACTATTTAAAAAGGGCGGTAGAGAGAAAACAGGGAATTATGGACCAGTCAGCCTGACGTCAATAGTGGGGAAAATTCTAGAGTCCATTATAAAAGATTTTATAGCAGAGCACTTAGAGAACAGTGGTAGAATTAGGCAGAGTCAGCATGGATTTACGAAAGGGAAATCATGCTTGACAAATCTACTAGAATTCTTCGAGGATGTAACTAGTAGAGTTGATGAGGGGGAGTGAGTGGATGTGGTTTATTTGGACTTTCAGAAGGCTTTCGACAAAGTCTCACATACGAGATTAGCATGTAAAATTAAAGCGTATGGGATTGGGGGTAGTGTATTGCGATGGATAGAAAATTTGTTGGCGGACAGGAAACAAAGAGTAGGGATAAATGGGTCTTTTTCAAAATGGCAGTCAGTGACTAATGGGGTACCGCAGGGATCGGTGCTTGGACCCCAGCTATTCACAATATATATTAATGATTTAGACGAGGGAACTAAATGTAATATCTCCAAATTTGCAGATGACACAAAACTGGGTGGGAGGGTGACTTGTGAGGAGGATGCAGAAAGGCTTCAGGGTGATTTGGAAAGGTTGAGTGAGTGGGCTAATGCATGGCAGATGCAGTATAATGTAGATAAATGTGAGGTTATCCACTTTGGTAGCAAAAACAGGAAGGCAGATTATTAACTGAACGGCTATAAACTGAGAGAGGGGAATATGCAGCGAGACCTGGGTGTTCTCGTACACCAGTCACTGAAGGTAAGCATGCGGGTACAACAGGCGGTTTGAAAAAAAGGGCAAATGGTATGTTGGCCTTCATAGTGAGAGGATTCGAGTACAGGAGCAGGGATGTCTTGCTGCAATTATACAGGGCTTTAGTGAGGCCACACCTGGAATATTGTGTGCAGTTTTGGTCTCCTTATCTGAGGAAGGATGTTCTTGCTGTAGAGGGAGTGCAGCAAATGTTTACCAGACTGATTCCTGGGATGGCGGGACTGACGTATAAGGAGCGATTGAGTTGGTTAGGATTATATTCGCTGGAGTTCAGAAGAGTGTGGGGGGGATCTCATAGAAACCTACAAAATTCTAACAGGGCTTGACAGGGTAGATGCAGGAAGAATGTTCCCGATGGTGGGGGAGTCCAGAACCAGGAGTCATAGTCTCAGGATACGGGGTAAACCTTTCAGGACTGAGATGAGGAGAAAGTTCTTCATCCAGAGAGTGGTGAGCCTGTGGAATTCACTACCACAGAAAGCAGTTGAGGCCAAAACATTGTATGTTTTCAAGAAGGAGTTAGATATAGCTCTTGGGTCTAAAGGGATCAAAGGGTATGGGGTGAAAGTGTGAACAAGCTACTGTGTTGGATGATCAGCCATCATCATAGTGAATGGTGGAGCAGGTTCGAAGGACCGAATGGCCTACTCCTGCTCCTATTTTCTATGTTTCTATATTTCAATATTTGCAATTGGGGGTGGAGGGGTATAGTTAATTTTTTAAAAATTGTATTTTAGTTCATTCATTCATGGGATGTGGGTGTTCCTGGTAAGGCCAGCATTCATTGCTCATCCCTAATCGTCCTCACATGGTGGTGAACTGTCTGCTCAAACTGCCACTGTCCATGTAGTCCAGATACACCCACAGTCCTGTTAGGTAGGGAGTTCCAGGCTTTTGACCCAATGACAATGAAGGAACAGTGATAGACTTCCAAGTCAGCATGGTGTGTGTTAATACTAAGGAAAACTATAACAAAATACAAGAAGATGTTGATAAACTTGTAGAATTACTGTGTAAATGCCAAATGAATTTCTATCCAGATAAGTGTGAGATGATGTATTTTAGTAGGAAGAATAAGGAGGTTACACAGGAGGTTAATTGGAGTGGAGAAAACTTGGGGTACAAACTCACAAATCATTAAAACTAGCAACACAAGTTAACAAGGCCAGGAAAATGTATACAAAGTACTGGGGTTTATTTCTGGAGGAATGGCATTGAAAAACAAAGAAGCTATGGTAAACTTATATAGAATCTTGGTTAGACCAGAGACCAGAACTGTTCACAGTACTCCAACACAAAAGAAAAGACTTGCATTTATATAGCGATTATCATGATCACAGGATGTCCCAAAGCACTTTTACAGCCAATGAGCTGCTTTTTGAAGTGCAGTTCCTGTTGTAATGTAGGAATATTATAAAAAGGATATAGAGGCCTCAGAGAAGGTGCAAAAATGATTTAAAAGGATGAGACTCGAACTAAGAGGTTATAACTATCAGGAAAGACTGAACAGGCTAGGACTCTTTAGATTAGCGAAGACTGATAACGTGGAGAAGATGTTTCTACTTTTGGAGATTTCAAAACTGGCGGCCTTAAATATAAAGTAGATATTAATAAATTTATTGGCCTCGCCTAGTGATTTTTTTATTCGTTCAGGGGATGTAGATGTCGCTGGCTAGGCCAGCATTTATTGCCCATCCCTAATTACCCTTGAGAAGGTGGTGGTGAGCTGCCTTCTTGAACCGCTGCAGTCCTTGGGGTGGAGGTATACTATTAGGAAGGGAGTTCCAGGATTTTGACCCAACGACAGTGAAGGAACAGCGATATAGTTCCAAGTCAGGATGGTGTGTGGTTTGGAGGGGAACTTGCAGGTGGTGCTGTTCCCATGCATCTGCTGCCCTTGTCCTTCTAGGTGGTAGAGGTTGCAGGTTTGGAAGGTGGTGTCTAAGGAGCCTTGGTGCGTTGATGCAGTGCATCTTGTAGATGTTACACACTGCTGCCACTGTGCGTCGGTGGTGGAAGGAGTGAATGTTTGGGGATGGGATGCCAATCAAGCCGGCTGCTTTGTCCTGGATGTAGTCGAGCTTCTTGAGTGTTGTTGGAGCTGCACCCATCCAGGCAAATGGAGAGTATTCCATCACACTCCTGACTTGTGACTTGGTAATGGTGGACAGGCTTTGGGGAGACAGGAGGTGAGTTACTTACCACAGAATGCCCAGCCTCTGACCTGCTCTTGTAGCCAAAGTATTTATGTGGCTGGTCCAGTTCAGTTTCTGGTCAATGGTAACCCCCAGGATGTTGATAGTGAGGGATTCAGCGATGGTAATGCCATTGAACTTCAAGGGGAGATGGTTAGATTCTGTTTTGTTTGAGATGGTCTTTGCCTGGCACTTGTGTGGAGCGAATGTTACTTGCCACTTATCAGCCCAAGCCTGAATATTGTCCAGGTCTTGCTGCATCTGGACATAGACTGCTTCAGTATCTGAGGAACTGCGAATGGCACTAAACATTGTGCAATCATCAGCCAATATTCCCATTTCTGACCATATGATGGAGGGAAAGTCACTGATGAAGCAGCTGAAGATGGTGGGGCCTCAGGCACTACCCTGAGGAATGCCTGCAGTGATGTCCTGGGACTGAGATGATTGACCTCCAACAACCGCCATCTTCCTTTGTGCTAGGTATGATTCCAACCAGCGGAGCATTTTCCCCCTATTCCCACTGACTCCAGTTTTGCTCGGGCTCCTCGATGCTATACTCGGTGAAATACTGCCTTGATGTCAGGAGCTAAACTCTTTTGTCCAATTTTGCACCAAGGCTGTAATGAGATCAGGAGCTGAGTGACTCTGGCAGAACCCAAACTGAGCATCAGTGAGCAGGTTATTGCTGAGCAAGTGCTGCTTGATAGCACTGTTGATGACCCCTTCCATCACTTTACTGATGATCGGGAGTAGACTGATAGGGCGGTAATTGGCTGGGTTGGATCTGTCCTGCTTTTCGTGTACAGGTCACAGCTGGGCGGGCAATTTTCCACATTGCCGGGTAGATGCCAGTGTTGTAGCTGTACTGGAACAGCTTGGTTAAGGGCACAGCTAGTTTTGGAGCACAGGTCTTCAGTACTGTTGCTGGAATGTTGTCAGTGCCCATAGCCTTTGCTGTATCCACTGGCTGTCTCAGGTAACTGTCTCAGAATGGTGTTGGTGATCTTCATGCCCCATCAACACTGGCAATTTAACTGACAGGGGCTGCTCGTTGGGTGTCCAAAGCGCTCACCTGTTTTAGACGACAGACCCCTTTTAGCAGGGTCATTGAGGCCCTGTGAAAGGAACCTGATTGCCATTTTAGGTATGAAGTGGCCAGAGCCTGCATTGTGTAGCCTTTGACCAGCTCCACAGGAATTGGAAGAGAGGAGGCCTGGCAAAGCATTAATTTTGTGGAGCCCAAAGGAGTTAGAGTGCATCTTCAAAACCTGAAAAATTAATCTGGGCTGCTACCATCCTGGGATCCACACTCTCAGCAATCATATGCTCCACCCTTGGAATTAAACTTGCTGGCAATCACCACAATTTGATCTGGAGGCCTCAATCTGGCAAGCTGCACTGCGACCCCTGTTTGATCCCCTGTAGCTTACCTGCTAGATTTAAATGAAGATGGGGCCTCAGCCATGGGAATATGAGTCCCTTGTTTCCAGTTTCCAATATCTTGCCTTTCAATTTCAGGTCCACCAGGTCTCCCAGGATACAGTAAAATTGGCCTACCGGGTCCAGCCGGCCAGCAGGGTGTGCCAGGTGTTCCAGGGCAACCAGGACTACAAGGAGCATCAGGGAAAAATGGGCATTGCGCACGCTCTGACTGCATCATGCGGGTACACGAGCCTTATAACGCCAAGAATTCGAAAGGACCGTCTCACTGGATGAATTAATAAAGACATTTTTCGTTTGCATTTTTTGGGGGGGGTTGGTTAAAATGTCTAATTTTTTTTTTCCTCAGTTATTCCTTTTGAATGAATCATGTGAACAGCTTTTGAAGGTAGGCCCAAGCAATAATTTATCCACCCAATGTATTATTTAAATAGTGTTTGTAAAGGTTTCTGATTTTCTCCAGCCCAATGTTTTACTCACTATGATTAAGCCCCATTAAGCTTTCCAGCACCATTAAAAATGCATAATGGGGGGGTGTCCCTGTGAAGGACCGAGAGTCTGTCCCTGGTCCATGTGGGTCAACTGGCCACCAAATTGGGCTCAGGGTTGCTAACTATGGTTGGACAGACTTCAAAAGTTTCATCACATGACCTTCTACAGCCTCTCCCCTCACCCTCACACCATTGGCTGCTTGACATATCAATCCTCGCAGCGTCCTGCCTTCCCATGGCTGATTGGATGATTCTCCGTCAAAAACCCTTTTTCCCATCTCCAATATTTTTATAACTTTTTTTTCATTTTCTTTGAGCACTTTTGTTTATAAAAAGATTTTTCTCACTGTTTGCTCACACAGGAGATTAATCTTGAATTCCTAGAGCCTCCAGGACGGTCCCAGAGGGTTGTTAACCCGGGTTGGGACACTGCCATTAGCCCTTTCTGTGGGTGGAGGAGGTAGGACATAAGCTGGGTATCCTGTTCCTCAGCACCCCCTGCTGGAAAGAATGTCCATGTGGCTGTTGGTGAAAACAGAATCATCTTTGGCTGTGATGCCTGGTACAGCTGAATAGCCCACTGACACTCATTGTGTAGTCTCAGGCATTAAGAGAGATCACTCTTGTGAGATAGCAGAGGGCAATCTATGTTTAAGGTACCCTGTCCCAAGTGAGAGTTAACAGTTTCAGGAGGAGAAAATATAATTTGATAAAAGATGGGAGTCAGTGCGAGTCAGCTGGGCAGCCAGGTGTGAAGGGCTGTGCCTACCGGTGGGGTATAGCAGCCACTGATACACACTCACAGACGCAGTTTTATAGCAGCCTTGGGTCCTTACCTTATTCCCATTACAGAATAAAAAAGAGCAGTTAAAGTCTTTGAGAGAAACTATTGGTGCTACAAAAAGCAATGGAGAAATTCTGTCCAGTCCTACTGGTCCCATGGAACAGAGGCTGAGAATATTCCAGCACAGACTCCATTCAGCCTATTTTTTTCCACATGAGCCATTCAGTCTAATCTCATTCTTGATAAGCTTTAATACTGCTTAATAACTCATACCCTTTAATAAAAAAATTCTTAGACCCTGCTTCACCAACAGTTTGTGGCAGAGAATTCTACAGTCTATCTTGTATTAAATCTTTTCTAACCTCCCCTTTAATTCCCTTGTTAGAGTTAAACATCTTGTAGACCAATAGAAATAATCTATCAATATTTCCCTTATCACATTCTTCATTATCTTGAAGACCTTGATTAAGCCTGTGAGCAGGCCCCGCCTGTGCCCACTGACCGAGACCCGCATACAGGACCCGCCTGGGCCCACTTACCAGGCCCTGCATACAGGCCCCACCTGGGCCCACTGACCAGGCCCACATACAGGACCCACCTGGGCCCAGTGATCAGGCCCTGTGTACAGGTCCCACCTGGGCCCACTTACTAGACCCTGCATACATGACCCAACTGGGCCCAGTGACCAGACCCCATGTACAGGACAAACCATTGAATGCCCACACTGATTGCTTCCATGTCCCATCTCTTATCAGCCCTCTGTCCCATCTCGATCACATCCTACATCCATCCCATTCCACCCCCTCTGCTCAACCCCACCTCACCCCATGCCCTGACCCTGTCCAACTCTCTGGTTATGCATTGGGGAGGGCAGCAATGATTATAGGTGACCATGTACCACAGATTCAAGAGTGATTGGAAAATGGTGGATGATGACGCAGCATTTTGGCACCTCAAGTTAAAAGGTAACTTTCCAACTTTGTGCTCCCAACAAGTAAGGCTTCTCACTGGGAGAGCATATCAGAAAGTTTTCCCTTAACTGGAAATTACCTTGTGGTGATTTCCTAACCAGTGAGAATCTAATCCCCTGGCAACTGGAAACCCAGGCCCTTCCCTTGACAGTTACCACTTTCTAACTAAAACCTTTCCAGTTTCCCTATGCTTTCCCAATCTGTGCTTCTGCTACTGGGACAGGCCCACGACTGATTGTAGGCTTCTTGTTTACATATTTGTACTTCAGCACCTGCTGGTACAGGTTAATGCTGGTCCATCACACAGTCAGACTGACCAACTTACAGCTGATGGAAGCTGGACTTCCTGATTCACAGCAGCTATACCTCAATAGTGGGCCTCTCCCAAGTAACCATCTTCTCTGCCATTGACATGTATGCTGGCAAAATCCTTCCTGCCTCTGTGCTTGTCTTCATTTGCCAAGATTTCATCATGAAATGGGAACATGTTGCCTGGAATTGTCTGGTGAAATGTCTTATCGCAATCATGTGTTATTGTATCGTCTAAATGCCACTGTTGGAGATCAGGGAGTTCCTTGTGATTCCTGCATTAACGAGCATTAAAGAGAACTTTGAAAGAGCTGATCTTTGGAATTTATTGATTTTTCCTTATTTGGTGATATCGAAATGTGATTACAAGCTGGTGGCACTCTCTTCAGTGAGAGTTGTTTGGTGAGTTCCATTTCTGTTAATCAGAACTCTACTCCTGGTAAAGGGATCTGGTCTTGAGCATCACTCTGCGTATTTCCAGCCTGTTGTGTATATTTCTGCACCTTTCTGGTCTCCAGCGATGTCTCTGCCCCATTGGCCTTGAGTCCGCATCCAAATCCCATGCAGTCTGGAAGACTGGACAACAACTAAAAACAGAAATTGCTGGAAATACTCAGCAGGTCTGGCAGCATCTGTGGAGAGAGAAGCAAAGTTAACGTTTCAGGTCAGTGACCTTTCATCAGAACTAGCAAATGTGAGAAAATAATTCGGTTTTAAGCAAGTGAAGGAGTGGGGGGGTGGGGGGGTGGGGTAAGAGAACAAAGTGTTTGATAGGGCAGAGGGCAAGAGAGATTAAACAACAAAGATGTCATGAGACAAAGGCAAAGAGAGTGTTAATGATTGTGCTGAAGACAAAGTATTAGACCAGAGAGAGTGTTAATGATAATAATAATAGACAGCTCTGTCCAAATGCACAACATGAAAAATCAAGTTTAAGGCAGGCACATGGTTAAACAATAAAATAAAACAGTTTAAAAACAAAAAAATAAAAGAATAAAAAAGGCCAGTCATGCTCTGAAATTGTTGAACTCAATCTTGAGCCCAGAAGGCTGTAGAGTGCCTAATCGGTAGATGAGATGCTGCTCCTCGAGCTTGCGTTGATGTTCACTGGAACACTGCGGCAGGCCAAGGACAGAGATATGGGCATGAGAGCAGGGTGGTGAGTTGAAATGGCAAGCAACCGGAAGCTCGGGGTTATGCTTTCGGACTGAGTGGAGGTGTTCAGCGGTTGCCCAGTCTGCGCTTGGTCTCCTGAATTGTGAGCAGCCAATACCGTATACTAAATTGAAGGAAGTAAATCGCTGCTTCACCTGGAAGGAGTGTTTGGGGCCTTGGATGGTGAGGAGAGAGGAGGTAAAAGGGCAGGTAGATTGAGTCCTGCTGGTAGGAGCCTTGCCCAGGGATAGCACAGATATAGGAAAGTCAGCTACGTACTGCCCTCAGGTCGGTGTTCCATTCGTAAAATGGACCCATTATTTCCAGGCACTGTGGGCCAATTTATATCTTTTTGACACTATCTCCCAATGCTTTGTACCACAAACTATTCACAGTCCAAAAGGACAGGTAAATCACCCATTTCCAGGCCTGGGGCCTTGTTGCTCTTGGTCTGGTTGCTGTAGTTTGAGTAGGAGAACATCTCTGAGCAGAGTCCCACTCAGAAACCCACCGCTGGGGCAGAGGTCCGGCCACCACTGTCTCTGAACATGGGCATTTTATCAGGTCAGAAGTGAAGCAGAAATGTCTGGGATACCAGACTGTTAACTGTGATGTGTGATGATCTCCCAGTCGAACAAAAAGTGTTCAAACATGGCACAATTCTAAACGCCACACAAGGAGCTAATGCTTGGAACCGAGTGAAAGATGGGCTTTAAACAGAAGGACAAAAATAGAAAATGCTGGAAATAGACAGGTCAGGCAGCATCTGTGGAGATAAAAAAAGGAGTTAACATTTCAGCTCTTTGACCTGCATATGTACCACTCTCCCAGTTTCTCCGTCTCCATCACATCCATTCAGACGATGCAACCTTCCATACTAGCACTACTGATATGTCCTTTTTCCTCAACCGAGGATTCTCTCCCCAACGGTGGTTGACAGGATCCTTGACCGTGTCCAATTTTCTGCTCTCACTGCATCCCCTCCCTTTCAGAGCCATGACAGGATTCCCCTTGTCCTCACCTTCCACCCAACTAGCCTCTGTATTCAACAGATCATCCTCCATCATCTCCGCTACCTCCAGTGTGATACCACCACCAAACACATCTTCCCTTCCCCTCCCCTTTAAGCATTCCAAAGGGCCCATACGCTTCGTGACACCCTGGTCCATTCCTCCATCACCACCGACACATCGTCCCCTTCCCACGCATGGGAAGATGTCAAGTGCAGGAGATGCAACACCTGCTCTTCTAGAAAGTTTATGGCACAGAAAGAGGCCACTTGGCCCATCTTGTCTGTGCCAGCCGAAAAACGATCCACCTATTCTAATCCCACCTTCCATCATTTGGTCCATAGCCCTGCAGATTATGGTACTTGAGGTGCATATCCAGACTCCTTTTGAATGAGTTGAGGGTTTCTGCCTCAACTACCCTTTCAGGCAGTGAGTTCCAGACCATCACCACCCTCTGGGTGAAAAATATTTTCCTCATCTCCCCTCTAACTTTTCTACCAATCACTTTAAATCTATGCCCCCTCGTCACCGATCTCTCTGCTAAGGTGAATAAGCCCTTCTCCTCCACTCTATCCAGGCCCCTCAAAATTTTCTACATTTCAATCAGGTCTCCCCTCAGTCTTCTCTGTTCCAAGGAGAACAACCCCAGTCTATCCAATCTTTCCTCACAGCTGCATTTTTCCAGTCCTGGCAACATCCTCGTAAATCTGCTCTGTACCCTCTCTAGTGCAATTACATCCTTTTACCTGCTCTCTTCACCATTCAAGGCCCCAAACACTCCTTCCAGGTGTAAGTGATTTATATGCACTTCTTTCAATTTAGTATACTGTATTCACTGCTCACGATGTGGTGTCCTCAACACTGGGGAGACCAAATGCAGACTGGGTGACCGCTTTGTGAAACACCTCCATTCAGTCCACAAGCACAATCCAGAGCTTCCAGTCACCTGTCATTTCAATTCTCCACTGTGCTCCCATTCTGACCTTTCTGTTCTTGGCCTACTGCAGTGTTTCAATGAAGCTCAATGCAAGCTCGAGGAACAGCACCTGATCTTTCAACTGGGCACCTTACAGACTTCTGGTCTCAACATTGAGTTCAATAATTTTAGATCATAACCTCTGCCCCTATTTTTTTCTTTTTTTTTGCTGGTTTGTTCCCCCCATCCCCCATTTCTTTTTTAATCCCTTTACTTGGCATTTGAATGGCTGCTGTCCTGCCATTCACAACTCATCCAGACACATCTTTTGTTTCTTGTCCCATTACCACTCCCTTTGGTTTTGTACCATGAAACCTGTTGTCATTTAATCTCTCCTGCCCTCCACCCTGTAACAGACCTTCCCCTTTGTTCTTCTCCACCCGCCCCCATACCACCTCCCCCCACCACCCCCTCGCCCCATCCCTTCAGCTTCTCAAAATCTATTACATTTCTAACTTTTCCCAGTTCTGATAAAAGGTCAAAACCTGAAATATTTAAAAGTCAAAGACCTGAAACATTAGCAGCTTTTCTCTCCACAGACACTGCCTGACCTGTTGAGCATTTCCAACATTTTCTGTTTTTATTTCAGATTTCGAGCATCTGCAGTATTTTGCTTTTCCACAGGGAGTTGGGTAGCGGGTAAAATCAGGAGTCTGCCTCGGACTGCTCTCAGCCTCAACTCAGCAGCTGGACCGACAGCAACACTGGCCAGGTCCTGGGAGCAGGTCACTTGCACACTTGGCCTTGCATAATTTGGGGGTAAAATTTAACTTCCTCAGGTGCACAAAACAAGTGGATCAGTCACTCGCTATGCTCACATTTTCCATTCATTGAATAACAGTTGGGTCCATCCACTACTACCTGTTTTGTCCCTGATGAAGTTAAATTGCACTGTTTTGGAGGTAAAACTTTGTCTTGGGCAGCAATGTGAAACAGGTGAATCACAGCTGCTGCCAGTTCTACATCCCACCCCATATTCAGGTCCACTGTGTGACTGAAACTACCTCCCAAATATCTCAAACACAGAAAAACTGAGATGTGTGCGATTTTAACAAGGATTGTACAGATGAAAACAACATGGCATAAGTTTTCTTTATGTATGTCAGAGAAATTATAGTTATTCAAAAACTGATGAAAATGAAGCTGAATTTATTGGGTTTTAAAATACAAATGAATGGAGTGAGTGATGGTGTAAAATGATTGATATCGGATCAGCTGCCCGTGTTACATTTCGCCAACTTCATTTCCAGAAAATTAGCCAGTCAGGAGAATCAAAAGTCAAGCCTGCCCCACAGCACGATCCCTGGACTATCCTGCCCCACCCCACGATCCCTGGAGCTTCCTGCCCCACAGCACAATCCCTGGAACATCCTGCCCCACAGCACGATCCCTGGAACATCCTGCCCCACAACACGATCCCTGGAACATCCTGCCCCACAGCACAATCCCTGGAACATCCTGCCCCACAGCACGATTCCTGCAGTATCCTCCCCCACCCCACGATCCCTGGAGCATCCTGCCCCACCCCACGATCCCTGCAGTATCCTCCCAAACCTCACTATCCCTGTAGCATCCTGCCCCACCCCATGATCCCTGGAGCTTCCTGCCCCACCCCACTATCCCTGCAGCATCCTACCCCACACCACTATCCCTGCAGCATCCTGCCCCACCCAACGATCCCTGGAGCTTCCTGCCCCACCCCACGATCCCTGGAGCTTCCGGCCCCACACCACTATCCCTGCAGCATCCTGCCCCACCCAACGATCCCTGGAGCTTCCGGCCCCACACCACGATCCCTGCAGCATCCGGCCCCACTGCACTAACCTTGGAGCATGATGAATAAACACTTCCCAAACTCCCCTGACACCCTACCCGATCCTCCCACCCTCAGCACCAGCCATAATCTCCTTGGAGAGGCAAAAACCCTGGTAAAGATCCAGGGTCAATAATCATTGAATGGTTACAGCATAGGAGGCCATTCGGCCCATCGTGTCCATGCCAGCTGTCTGCAAGAACAACTCACCTGGTCCCACTCCCCAAGTTAGCCAAACACAACTTTTCCTCATCAAATCCACGCTGGATCTCCTTTACTAATCCTAGCTTGTCCAAGTGGCTGCTAATTTTCTCCCAGTTATTGTTTCTACAGGTTTCCCCACCAATGACATTAAACTGACTGGTCTTTAATTACTCGGGTTATCCTTCTGCCCTTTTTTGAACAAGCGTGTAACATTTGCAGTCCTCTGGTTCTCTGGCACCCCTCCCCAATCTAAGGAGGATTGGAAGATTGTGGCCAGCAACTCTGGAATTTCCACCCTTAATTCCCTCAGCGACCTGGGATGCATCCCATCTGGACTGGGTCACTTATCCACTTTAAGTACCACCTAACTTCCTAGTACCTCCTCCTCATCAATTTTTTTTCATCGCCTCCAGTATCCGGACAACCTTCTAGCTTACTGTAGTTTTGACAAGATCCTCCTCGGTAAACACTGATGCAAAATACTCATTCAGTATCTCAGCAATACCTTCACCCTCCACCAAAAGATCTTCATTTTGATCCCTAGTTAGCCCCACCGCTCCTTTGCCAACCCTTTTACTGACAATACAGCATTAGAAGACCTCTGGATTCCCATTGCAGGAGTAGAAATAAGTTGAGAGGCAGAGATGTTTAGGGAGGGAGTTCCAGAGCTTAGGGCTTAGACAACTGAAGGTACAGCTGCCAATAGTGCAGCAAAGGAAATCAGAGATGTATAAGAAAGCAGAAGTGGAGGAACACAGTTCTCGAAGGGTTGTACGCCTGGAGGGGGTTCTCACCTGACACTTGCATTGCCAGTAGGAGTAACAGCAGTGATTAGGAAAGGGGACCCAAACCTGAACAGTAAACCCCACGGACATCAGCTAACTGAACAGAGACCCAGCATCTTCCGACACGCCTTTACATTACACAGAACTGTGCAGTTACTCCTATTTATTAGTAGAGGGGGAGTCACACATCATTCTATAAACATCTGACATTCAATTTTATTAATATGCTGAAAGCAATGGGGAAATTAAAATCGTTGTAAAAAATCTTTTGATCTCTTCAGCTGCTCAGAGTATGTCCAACTGGAATATCTCCCTCTTTCACTAGGATTTCAGAGAATATTCATTAAAAGTACAACATAATGCAGAAAAGAACAGTTATAAAATTGAACAGGAGCATTCAATGGAGAGGACTTCACAAGGCAATGTCTTGTAGGCCTACACCGCCTGCAGACTCTTGTTCCAGAGTTCACCCCATGTCAGTGCCAAGCGGAAGGTTTTTGCTGGTTAAAGCTGTCACTCTCATACAAACAGAATCATTGTACGGCTTGATGGCATTTCCTGCTTCTGCTGTCAGCCTCCACTTTCCTCATCTTTCTCGCCGTCACGAACAGAGTGAGGATGGTGTCGAACACAAGCTTATACAAATAGCAATATAGAATGTCATAACTGGGAGAAATTTCTGCACACTCACATCCAGCCCGGTGAGGGCTGTATTTCACATCAATGATTGGTCACTGGCTTCTCATTTTGTACACATGCCTTGCAGGTACAAGTGAGAGAGGAGCAGCCTACTGCAGACACTCTAGGATTGACCCTTCAGTCCAAACATCTGCTATCTTTCACCATGTTTACTCAATTACTGCCGTCTGGTATCAGGTTGTCAACTAAAGATTAATTTCCAGGACACAGCTGTCAGCAAGTGCAGGAGAAAAATCATTGGAGTACTAAAAAAATATATATTTTCATGAACTGTTTTGTTAATTGTAACAATACTGGAGATGGGGACAAAAGGCTGTTTGACTGGGTGAGGCATTTCCAGGAAGGGTGTCAGGTGATGAAACCTGCAGGAATATGTCCAACCCCACATGGTTTCAATAAAATCATGAAATTTTCCTGCTAACATTGATTCAACAGAAAGCTCACTGCAGCCTGATTTGGAAACTGTATCCATGATCGATTCCTGTGCAACTTATGTAGAACACGGGCACAGACAGAATTATAACTAGCAGCAGTGGGCCTTTTGATACCATCAATGCTTCAAGTTCATGTAGCCATGTAACATAACTCAATAGTAGGTAGCATCAAAAGGCCATGGGACCTTGACTACTCTGTATCATCTACACAGGTCCCAATACATCCCTGAGCAAGTTCCTGAGATACAATTGCACACTGAGGCAGACTCTACATTTCTTGTGGGATGTTTTTGGTGGTGTCGGGGAAACTGTGTGTATTTAACTGTGCCTCAGCCCTCTTCCTCCTCTTCAAATGGTACTGGTGATTCTTGGATTTCAGATGAGCTGCAAGGTAAACAAATCAGTATTAACATGAGTCTCGCTGGAAATTCTACTGCCCAATCATCTCAACTTAGCATACGCAAAAACCCAGAGTCACGTGACTGGCTGTATTTGATGTCTAGTTTTCAGAAAGAAACTAAAGATTGAGACTATCCCATCAGCTGCCTCTGGCAGTTCCCTCCCTTCCCCCAACTGGACTGACTTTTCTGCAAGGCTCCGTCCTGCTCTAGTCCTGAACTCACATCTTTTTCTAGTTTTTCTCCTATCTCTCCGCATGCCCTCTCTGAGCTCATCATATCCATTAGACCCACCTCCTGCTTCCTCTATCCTACTCCTACAAAACTGCTAACAAGCCAACACTCCCGCTGGGCTTCCATGTTAGCTGATATTGTTAATGGCTCTCTCTGCTCAGCTACTGTCCCTCTCCTCAAAAAAACAACCCTTGACCCCGCCGTCCTTGCCAACTGCTACTTCATCTCCAACCTATCTTCCCTCTCCAATGTTTTGTCACCTCCCATGTCCACACCCACCTTTCCTGGAACTCCATGTTTGAATTGCTCCAATAAAGTTTCCGCCCCGCCTCAGTACTGAAACAGCTATTGAAGTAACAAATGACATCTTATGTGATTGTACCAAAGGTAAATTATCCTTTGTCCTTCTCGGCCTGTCTCCAGCCACTGGCATGGGTGACATCATCCTCCTCCAACGTCTCTCTGCGGTCATCCAGCTGGTTGGAACAGCTCTCACCTGGTCCCATTCTTACCTATCCAACTGTAGCCAGAGAATCAACTGCAACAGCTTCTCTCTCACTCCCACATCATTACCTCTGGTGTCTCCCAAGGAGCTATACTTAGTCTCCTCCTATTTCCCATTAACATTCTGCCCCTCGGTAACATTATCTGAAAACAGCATCAACTTCCACATGTACGTTGACGACACTCAGCTCTATCTCACCACCACCTCTCTCTACCCCCCACTGTCTCTAAATTATCAGACTACTTGTCAGACATCCAGTACTGGACAGACCGAAATTTCTATCAATTAAATATTGGGAAATCCAAATCCATTGTCTCCAGTCCCCACCACAAACTCCATTCCCTAGCTACCAACTCAATCCCTCTCCCTGGCAACGGTCTGAGGCTGAACTACACTGTTTGCAACCCTGGTGTCATATTTGGTCCCGAGATGAGCTTCCAAACATATCCGCACCATCACTTATATGGCTCAGTGTTAAATTTGTTTGAAAACGCTCCTGTGAAAGGCCTTGGGTCGTTTGACTATGTTAAAGGCACTAGATAAATTCAAGTTGGCCTATTTCCAACTCCATAGCATCGCCTGATTCTGCCCCTGCCTCAGCTCATCTGTTGCTGAAACCCTGATTCATGCCTCTGTTACCTCTAGACTTGACTATTCCAACACACCCTTGGCCAGTCTCCCATATTCTACCCTCCATTAACTGAAGATCATCCAAAAATCTATTGCCTAAATCCAAACTTGCACCAAGTCCCGTTTACCCATTACCCCTGTGCTCGCTGACCTATATTGGTTCCTGGTTAAGCAATGCCTCATTTTAAAAATCTCATCATTTTCAAATCTCTCCCATCTTTAATCTCCTCGAGCCCTACAACTCATATCTGGGCTCCTCCAATTCTGGTACATCCCGGATTTTAATCACCCCATCATTGGCATCTGTGCCATTAGCTGCCAAGGCCCGAAGCTCCGAATTTCCCTCCCTAAACCTCTCTGCCTCGCTTGCTTTCTTTCCTTCTTAAAAACTAACCTTTGGTCATCTGGTCTAATAGCTCCTTATATGGCTCAGTGTCAAATTTGTTTGAAAACACCCCTGTGAAAGGCCTTGGGACATTTTACTATGATAAAGACACTAGATAAATTCAAGTTGTAGTTATTGTAGAGGCTTTCCCAATGTTTAAGCCTATTATAGCTATTACGGAAACGTGGTTGAGGAATGGGCAGGACTGGCAGCTCAATGTTCCGGGGTACCGATCCTTCCGGCGTGACAGAGGTGGAGGTAAGAGAGGAGGGGGAGTTGCACTATTGATTAGGGAGAACATCACGGCAGTACTTAGAGAGGATATCCCGGGAGGGAGTGTCCAACGAGGCCATATGGGTAGAACTTAGAAATAAAAAAGGGGTGATCACTTTGATGAGATTATACTATAGGCCCCCCAATAGTCAGAGGGAAGTGGAGGAGCATAGATGTAGGAATTATAGGATTGTAATAGTAGGTGATTTTAACTTCCCTAATATTGACTGGCACTGCCTTAGTGCTAAGGGATCAGATGGGGAAGAATTTGTTAAGTGTGTCCAGGATAGTTTTCTGAAGCAGTATGTGAATGGCCCTACTAGAGAAGGGGCTACACTTGACCTCCTCTTAGAAAATGAGGATGGGCAGGTGGTTGATGTGTCAGTGGGGGAGCACTTTGGGACCAGTGACCATAACTCTATTAGCCTCAACATAGTTATGGAAAAGGATAGGACTGATCCTCAGGTTGAAGTCCTAAATTGGGGGAAGGCTAATTTCAATGGCATCGGACAGGAACTCTCAAAAGTTGAATGGGAGAGGCTGTTTACAGGTAAAGGGACAAGTGGGAGGCTTTTAAAAATGAGATAGGAAGAGTTCAGGGCCAGCATGTTCCTGTTAGAGGGAAGGGCAAGGCTGGCAAGATTAGGGAACCTTGGTCGACGAGGGATATTGAGGGTCTGGTCAGGATAAAGAAGGAGGCATATGTCAGGTATAGGCAGCTGAGATCAAGCGAGTCCCTCGAGGAGTAAAAGGGATGTCGGACTACACTTAAGAAGGAAATTAGGAGGGCGAAAAGGGGCCATGAGATTTCCCTGGCAGATAAGATAAAGGAGAATCCTAAAAGATTCTATAAGTATATTAAGAGTAAAAGGGTAGCTGGGGACAGAGTAGGTCCCCTTAAAGATCAGTGTGGCAATCTATGTGTGGAGCCACGGGAAATGGGTGAGGTCTTAAATGAATACTTCTCGTCCGTATTTACCGTGGAGAAGGTCATGGAAGCTAGTGAGTTCAGGGAGGGAACACCGATATCCTGGAGCATATCAACATTACAAAGGAGGAGGTGTTGAGGTTTTGAAGTGCATTAAGGTGGATAAGTACCCAGGGCCTGACCGGGTGTTTCCTAGGATGCTTTGGGAAGCAAGGGAGGAGATTGCTAGGGCCCTGGCTGAGATTTTTGTATCATCATTAGCCATGGGTGAGATACCAGAAGACTGGAGGATAACTAATGTTGTGCCTTTATTTAAGAAGGGCAGCAGGGATAAGCCAGGGAACTACAGGCCAGTGAGCCTTACATCAGTGGTGGGAAAGTTATTGGAAGGGATTCTGAGAAACAGGATTTATATGCATCTGGAAAGGCACGTTCTGATTAGGGAGAGTCAGCATCGCTTTGTGCGTGGGAAATCATGTCTCACGAATTTTATTGAGTTTTCGAGGAGGTGACCAAGAGGATTGACGAGGGTAGGGCGATGGACGTTGTCTACATGGACTATAGCAAGGCCTTTGACAAGGTCCTGCATGGTAGGCTGGTCCAGAAGGTTCGAACACATGGGATCCAGGGTGAGCTAGCAAATTGGATACAAAATTGGCTTGGTGATAGGAGGCAGAGGGTGGTAGTGGAGGGTTGTTTTTCAGATTTGAGGCCAGTGACCAGTGGTGTGCCGCAGGGATCGGTGCTGGGCCCTCTGTTGTTTGTCATATATATTAATGACTTGGATGTGAATGTAAGGGGCATGATTAATAAGTTTGCAGATGACACCAAAATTGGTGGTATAGTGGACAGTGAAGAAGGTTGTCTAAGGTTACAACAGGATATAGATCAACTGGGAAAGTGGGCAAGGGATTGGTAAATTGAATTTAATGCAGACAAGTGTGAAGTGACGCATTTTGGGAAGTTAAACCAAAGCAGGACATATACAGTGAATGGCAGGGCCCTGGGGAGTGTTGTTGAGCAGAGAGACCTTGGGGTGCAAGTACATAGTTCCCTGAAAGTGGCAACACAGGCAGACAGGGTGGTGAAGAAGGCGTATGGCATGCTTGCCTTCATCGGCCGAGGCACTGAGTATAAGAGTTGGGACGTCATGTTACAGTTGTACATAACGTTGGTTAGGCCGCATTTGGAGTACTGTGTGCAGTTCTGGTCGCCGCACTACAGAAAGGATGTGATTAAGCTAGAGAGGGTGCAGAAAAGATTCACAAGGATGTTGCCCGGTTTGGAGGGCTTGAGTTATAAAGAGAGATTGGATAGGCTGGGTCTGTTTTCCCTGGAGCGAAGGAGGCTGAGAGGGGACATGATAGAGGTATATAAAATTATGAGAGGCATAGATAGGGTAGATAGCCAGAGTCTGTTTCCCATGGTAGGGGTGACTAAAAATAGAGGGCATAGATTTAAGGTGAGAGGGAGGAGGTTTAAAGGGGATCAAAGGGGCAAATTTTTCACACAAATAACAGTGGGTATCTGGAATGAGCTGCCTGAGGAGGTGGTGGAGGCAGGAACAGTAGCGACATTTAAGAGGCATCTGGACAGGTACTTGAATGAGCAAGGCATAGAGGAATATGGAATTAATGCAGGCAGGTGGGATTAGTATAGATAGGCATTATGGTCGGCATGGACGCAGTGGGCCGAAGGGCCTGTTTCTATGCTGTACGACTCGATGACTCTAGATCTGGTCCCCAGCTCCATCACCAATCTGGGACAAGCCAGTTGATCTCTGCTGGGAATTGGCAGGCATGCTGCAATTGACCTCAGTACTAATCAGAATCTAGCAAATGGGAACTTGGCCAAGAATCTGGCTCCCAATCACTATTCATTCACCCCTGCTGTAAGTGTCCAAGTGGAGATTGAATGTCAACAGGGTGATGCAAACACTCACTGTCTAACCTCACACATGAATGGATATTAGCAAAAATATCCAGGAACGAGTGAACACTAGTCCGAAAGGAAAAGGTCGGTAATAATCTTACTGTGGATGGAGACCAATCCGACCTGTTAGACAGAGTGGGGTATCAGGAAACAGTATCTCAGTCTCACCCACTCAATGAGGGTTAACGAGACTTTCCCCCTGTACCCTCAATCCCACTCATTCACTCTGGGTTACTGTTGTTACTTAATCCCATTCTTCTTACCCTTCCATTCACGGTCACCAAGGACGATTTTGTCACACAATTCACATCGTCGCCGGTTCCTCTTTCCCTCGTTTTGGTCATATTCCACGGTTAGGGGCAGCACTGTAGGCTCCTCTCCCTGCAAACAAGGGGAGCAGCTTTCAAACAGGATGCAAAGTGTAAGCACAACATCAAGTGACAGCTACGCAGCAGGTTGGAATCACTGAACTGAATAAAACCGTCAGCTGCCATTCAATTGAGTCATTAATAAACTATTTTGAAAAGTTCTACAGTTTCTTTATGCTGGAGCAGAGTGTTCAGTTTCTCTGGCACCAGCTGAGTCAGGGATAGGCTGCAATATCTAAAGAATGAAAAAACTTGCATTTAGAATCATGGAATGGTTACAGCACAGAAGGAGGCCATTCAGCTCGTCAGGTCTGTGCCAGCTCTCAGCAAGAGTAATTCAGCCAGTGCATCTCCCTGCCTATTCCTCATAGTCATGCAAATTTTATCTCTTCAAATAATTATCCAGTTCTCTTGAAGGCTTTGATTGAATCTGCCTCCATCACACTCTCAGGCACTGCATTCTTGTTCCTAACCACTCTGTGTAAAAAAGATTTTCTTCATGTCGCCATTTCTTCTTTTGACAATCAGCTTAAATTAGTGTCTTTTGGTTCTTGATCTTTCAGTCAATGGGCACAGTTTCTCCCTATCTACTTTGTCTAGACCCCTCATGATTTTGAACCGCTCTATCAAGTCTCCTCTTAATCTTCTCTTCTCCAAAGAGAACAGACCGAGCTTCTCCAACCTATCCATGGAACTGAAGTTCCTCATTCCTGGAACCATTCTCCTGAATCTTCTCTGCAACCTCTCTCATGCCTTAACATCCTTCCTAAAGCGTGGTGCCCAGAATTGGACACAATACTCCAGTTGAGACCAAACCAGTGTTTTATACAGGTTTATCATAACTTCCTTGCTTTTGTACTCAAAGCCTCTATTTATAATGTGCAGGATCCTGTATGCCTTTTTAACGACTTTCTCAACTTGCCCTGCCACCTTCCATGATTTGTGTACATATACCCCCAGGTCCCTCTGCTCATGCACCCGCTTTAGAATTGTACCCTTTGTTTTATATTGCCTCTCCTCGTTCTTCCTATCAAAATGAATCACATCACATTTCTCTGCATTAAATTTCATCTGCCACTTGTCCGCCCCTTCCACCAGGCTGTCTATGTTCTCTTGAAGTTTATCAACATTCTCCTCACAATTCACAATACTTCAAGTTTGTGCCATCCACAAATTTTGAAAATGTGACCTGTACACAAGTCTAGGTCACTAATATATATCAAGAAAAGCAGTGGTCCTAACACTTCCTCCAGTCTGAAAAACAACCATTCACCACTACTCTCCATTTCCTGTCATGCAGCCAACCTCATATCCATGCTCCTACTGTCCCTTTTATTCCATGGGCTCTAACTTTGCTGACAAGCCTGTTATGTGGCACTTTATCAAATGCCTTTTGGAAGTCCATGTACGCCACATTAACCACACTACCATCATTAACCCTCTCTGTTATTTCATCAAAAAACTCAAGCAAGTTAGTTAAACATGATTTGCCCTTAACAAATCTTGCTGGCTTTCCTTAATTTATCCACATTTGTCCCAAATTATCATTTCTAAAAGCTTTCCCACCACTAAGGTTAAACTGACTGGCCTGTAGTTGCTGCGCTTATCCTTACACAGTTTTTTAAGCAAGGGTGTAACATTTGCAATTCTCCAGCCCTCTGGCACCACCCCTGTATCCAAGGAGGATTGGAAGATTATGGCCAGTGCCTCTGAAATTTCCACCCTTAACTTCCCTCAGCATCCTTGGATGCATCTCCAGTCCTGGTGACTTATCAACTTTTAAGTACAGCCTGCCTATCTAATACGTTCTCTTTCAAGTTTTAGTCCATTCAGTGTCTCAACTACCTTCTCTTTCACTATGACTTGGGCAGCATCTTCTTCCTTGGTTAAGACAGATGCAATGTATTAGTTTAGTACCTCAGCCATGCCCTCTGCCTCCATACATAAATCTCCCTTTCGGTCCCTAATTGGCCCCATTCCTCCTTTTACCACCCTTTTTCTATTTATATGCCTTAGAAGACTTTTAGATTCCCTTTTATGTTAACTACTAGTCTCTTCTCATACTTTCTTTGCTTCTCTTGTTTGTTTTTTTCACGTCCCCCCTGAACCTTCTATATTGAGCCTGGTTCTCACTAGTATTATTCACCCAACATCTGTCATATGCATCCTTGGTCTGCTTCATCTTATTCTCTTTATCTCACCCAGGGAGCTCTGGATTTCTTTGCTCTACCCACCCCTCCCTACCACCACACCCCCCCCCTCCCCCCACATGGGAATATACCCGAATTATCTCCACTTGAAAGGCAATTCAGTTACAATTTTGCCTGCCAATCTTTGATTCCAATTTACCTGGGCCAGATCTGTTCTCACCCCATTGAAGTTGGCCCTCCCCCAATTAATTATCTTTACTTTGGATTGCTCCTTGTCCTTTTCCATAGCCTACTTAAACCTTATGATGCTATGATTACTGTCCCCTAAACATTTCCTTACTGACACTTGATTCACTTGACCCACCTCATTCCCAGAACCAGATCCAGCAATGCCTCCTTCCTCGTTGGACTGGAAATGTACTGATGTAGAAAATTCTCCGAACACACTGTAGGAACTCGTCTCTCTCTCTGCCCTTTACACGATTGCTATCCTTGTCTATATTGGAATGACTTAAGTCCCCCATTATAACTATTCTATAATCCTTGCACCTCTCTGTAACTTCCTAGCAAATTTGTTCCTCTATATCTTTCCCTCTAATTGGTGGCCTATAGATTACACCCAGCAATGTAATAGTACCTCTATTGTTTCTTAGCTCTAACCAAATAGATTCTGTCCTTGACCCCTCTAGGACATCCTCTCTCTCCTGCAGTGTAATGTTCTCCTTAATCAATACAGCTACCCCTTCTCCTTTCTTTCCTGAACACTTTGTATCCAGGAATATTTAGTACCCAGTCCTGCCCTTTTTTGACCCAGGTCTCCGTTATCGCCAGAACATCACATTTCCACGTTGCTATCTGTGCCTGCAGCTCACCAACCTTATTTACTACATTCTGTGCATTCGCATACATGCACAGTAAACCTAATTTAGACTTTATTACATTCCCTCTTTATATAGCGCCTTTCACAACCACAGAATGCCCCAAAGTGCTCACCAGCTAATGAAGTACTTTTGAAGTGCAGTCACTACTGCAATGTAGGAAATATTGCAGTCAATTTGCATACAGCAAGTTTCCACAAACAGCAAGGTGACAATAACCAGACAGTCTGTTTTAGTGATGGTTGCGGGCTAAATATTGACCAAGACATCGTAGAGTAGTCCCCTGCTCATCTTTGAATAGTACTGTGGGATCTTTTACATCCATCCGAGAAGGCAGACGGGACCTCAGTTTAAAGGTCTCATCTGAGACACAGCATTAATGTAGATCATAACCATACAAATATTAAATAGTGTGTTCAGAGTGGTGCGGGCTAGTGACTGGGAACATTAAAATGTAAACAGCACAGCTAGAAAACAATGAAGTAACTCAGGCACCAGGGCAAGAGGGATTAAAAACTCAAGGAAGAAGAAAAATAAATTAAGCAGCAGGTTCATGGCAGAGGGGGTAGAAAGCTAAGCAGTGGGCAGCTGACAGGAACATGGCAAAGAGAAAATTAAGTGGGTGATATAAGCAGGGGATTTGGAAATTCCATAATACATAGAACACATAGCAATTACAGCACAGGAACAGGCCATTTAGCCCAACTGCTCTATGCCAACGTTTTTGCTCCATATAAATCTTCTTTTATCATTCTTCATGTCATCCTATTCATTTCTCCCTCTAGTATTTATCCAGTTTCCACGTAACTGCCATGTGGTAGTAAGTTTCACATTCTTACCACCCTGGATAGAAAGGTTTCCCCTGAATTCCCTATTGGATTTATTGCTGGCTATCTTATATTTGTAGTCCCCAGCTTTGGACTCAAATACAGTTGAAACACCTTCTCGACAATCTACCCCATGAAACTCCTTCATAATTTTAAAGACCTCCATCAGGTCACTTCCTCAGCCTTTTGTTTTCCTTAAAAACTTTGCTGCTCATTGACTGACTTGCACCAAGTCCCATTCATCCATCAATGCCTGTGTTCACTGACCTACACCGGCTCCTGGTCTGGTAATGTCTCAGTTTTAAAATTCGCATCCTTGTTTTCAATCCCTCCATGGCCTCGTCCCTCCCTATCTCTCTAACCTATTCCACCCTCCAAGACATCTGTATCCTTCAATTCGGGCCTCCTATCCATCACTGAATTTAGTTGCTCCATCCCTGCCTGTCGTGTCTTCGGCTGCCAAGATCCTAAGTGCTAGACTTCTCTGCCTTAAACCTCCTTACCTGTACAGTCTTTCCTGATAGTTGCACCCTCCCAGTACCAGTATCATTGCTTCAAATCTGTTTTACACCTTCCCTAGTGCTGCTATATCCTTTTTGTAATATGGAGACCAGAACTGTGCACAATACTCCAAGTGTGTTCTAACCAAGATTCACCCTTAGAATCATAGAATGATAGAAAACAAGGCCATTTAGCCCACAACACCTGCTCTTTAGTAGAACTATCACTCCTCTGCTTTCCCCAGAACGCTGTAATTTTTTTTCAAGTTTATCAAATTGCATTTTGAAAGTTACTATTGAACCTGCTTCCACCACTCTTTCAGGCAGTGCATTCCAAATCACAACAATATGCAATGTTATAATTTTCCCCTCATGTTGCCTATGCTTCTTTTGCCAATTATCTTAAATCTGTGACCTTTGGTTACAACTCTTCTGTCACCTAGATCATTTGCTCCTTACTTACTCCCTCCATCAAAATCATTCATGACTTTGACCACCTCTATAGAATCTCCTCTAATCCTCTCTGCTGTAAGAAGAACAATCCCAGCTTCTCCGGTGTTTCCACTTAACTGAAGTTCCTCATCATAGATACCATTCCAGTAAATCTCCTCTAAGGCCTGGACATCCTTTCTAAAGTGTGGTGCCCAGAATTAGCCACAATACTCCAGCTGAGGCCTAACCAGTGTTTCATAGAGGTTTAGCAGAACTTCCTTTTTTTTATCTCTATGCCTCTTCATAAAACCAAGGATCCCATAGTCATTTTTAAAAGAAATGTCTTCTCTGCTTTTTAATTCTATTCCTCTTGAAATGAACCACAGTAGTTTGTCTGTTTTTCCTCTGGCTCTGCCATTGATGTGACATTTTTAATAGCCAGGGTCAAGCCATGGCCCAACACATGCTGGACATTTCAGCTTTAATTGGCAGCTGAGTTCATCAGACCTTGGTCATGGGACTCCAAAGATCAATGGAAATGTGGCCTTTTTGTGAAGTTTGTTTTCCTCCCGTTCTTCCCCTTTATCTCGGATCTGGGGGCTTGAGGCTGAATTTTTTTTCTACGGCAATGTGCTTTGCTGCTGAGGGGTATACACAGTACAGACGATGATGGAGGTTCGTGCTCAGGGTTTAAACAAATGAAAGAACATGTGGAGCCAGAAACTAACTGGACCATAGTACTTCATACCTCACTCATCAAACAATACATCATGTTTCTGTACCTTTAAGAAGCTTTCAAGGATCTGCATTGCAGGTCGCAGCACGGTCTCTTCCCATTGGCTGACATCTGTCACATCCAGACCATACACTGGAGGAACATTAGCACCCGGCCCTTTGAAGCAAAATCACAAAGTGGTTACAGAATGCTTGCAGTTATCTCACAGGGTAGTTAGTGTTCCTGTTCTGCTTTATCAGTTTTACACACTTCCCTTTCTACTTGCCAGTCTCCCACCTTAAAGGATTTCACACATTTTCTATGTCTTGTACATGCTTTTGTGATAGAGTCATAGAGAGTTACAGCACCGAAACAGGCCCTTCGGCCCCCGAGTCTGCGCCGACCATCAACCACCCATTTATACTAATCCCATTTTCCCTCACACATCCCCTCTATTCTCCTACCACCTACCTACACTACGGGCAATTTTTTACAATGGCTAATTTTACCTATCAACCCGCAAGTCTTTGGCATGTGGGAGGAAACCGGAGCACCCGGAGGAAAACCACGCGGTCACAGGGAGAACTTGCAAACTCCACACAGGCAGTACCCTGAACCGAACCCAGGTCACTGGAGCTGTGAGGCTGCGGTGCTAACCACTGCGCTGCCCTTCACGTTATGACCAGGTGAGAATGGTGTCCAGGGGTCCCTCTCAGCTTTCACCTGGTCTTACTGTAATAGGGTTTTATTTTTAAAGACACCAAGTTTTTAGCTCCCCCTTGGTGAATCCTTGTTCACCGCTTTCTAATTATAAGGCAAAGAAATGAGCACAAACAGGCTTTCTTAGGTTTAAAGAAGAAAAGTTTAAATTTATTAAACTTAAACTCTAATTCGGTTAACGCCTACGGATACACAACGCGCCCACACGAGCATGCATACGCCATACACACATGCAAAGAGAGACAGAAGACTGAAGAAAAATAAAGTGGAAAAGTTTGAGGCAATATCTGAAGAGTTTTTGTTATGGTTCTTCACGCTCACTGTAGAGTCCTTGATTGTAGGTAGATCTTGCTTTTTGTAGGGGCCCAGTACTCTTCTTAAACCTTGTTCGCTGTAGAAGACTTTTCTCTCTTGGGGTTCATGTGGCTTCAGTAGATTCAGAGACTTGTGAGAAAGAGATGGGAGCAGACAGGAGAGATCTTCTCAGTCCAGGAGCAAACAGCCACTCTTAGTTCAAACTGTTGGTACAATTCAGAAAAAACCCAGGTTGCCAAGCAGGTTAGTCATGTGACTAACTGGTCTGACCACGTCTCGGATTGTATCACCTTAGCCGTCTCTGGAATGCTCTTCTTACACATAATACCTGGTGATCAAGGTCCATTGTGGGTTGAATGTGTCAGGGAATGGTCCTTTGTCCTTCCAATCACAGTCTGTTAATATGCAAATGTATTTTCCAGCTACGGCTGATCTGTTTAACAAGTCCTTTCTTCACTCCAGTAACAGTTTAAAATCAATGTTCACGACAAAATTTATGTGCCTCATTCTTGGCAGGTGGGGGCCTAGCATGACATTTTTCTTTCTTTGATCTCTCTAATTATCCCTCCGAAAGTCACTTTTTAATTTAAACATTTCCTGTTCTCCAATTAAGCATTTTACAGATCTTTACAACAAGCACAAGGTGGGTGGAGAGGACAGCAAGTGCTACAGAGAGCAAGTGACAGACAGAGAGCAAGAGAGCACGAGTGAGCAGAGAGACAGAGAGAGGGAGGTAGAGCAAGCACCAGACAGAGAGAGACACACAGAGAAAGAACACAAGAAAGAGTGGCAATCAGAGGGAGATTTTAGATTTTGATTTGTGGCATATTGTTTAAACTGTTCGGAAGCATTAGTAAGAATGTGTCCGGTGAGATGTGATTTCTGAGTATGCCCAGAATTGCTGATTGATTGACACTGACAAGATTTATATCCATCAGATTTTGCAGACAGCGTTCTGTGCTTTGATTCACATTTCGATGTGAAGTTTGGATATTTTCACTTGAGTTTCTCTGCATTTGGCAATGTGGAGATTTGGACAGCAGGTGGTGCAACCAGAATTTGCACAGGCAAAGGTCCCTGTGGGCCAAGTTACAAAACTGTTCCCATCCCAGACATTCTTAGAAAAGATAACTGACCCACTGTTGACTTTCCTGTTAGACTGATGTATTTATATATTGCGCTTTGTACTTTTCTGTACTTTGTATCTCTGTTAGTCATTCTGGTTTATAGCAGCATACAAATTAGGAGCAGAGGAGGCCACTCGGCCCCTCAAGCCTGCTCTGCCATTCAATAAGATCGTGGCTGATCTGATTGTAACCTCAACTCCACCTTCTCGTCTCCCCTACCATTCACCCCCTTGCTTATCAGGAGTCTGCCTTAAAAATATTCAAAGACTGCTTCCACCGCCTTTGGAGGAAGAGAGTTCCAAATACTCACGACCCTCAGAGAAATTTCTTCTCGTCTGTCTTAAATGGGCGACCCCTTATTATTAAACAATGACCCCTAGTTCTAGATTCCCCCACGAGGAAACATCCTTTCCACATCCACCCTGTCAAGACCCCTCAGGATCTTATACGTTTCAATCAAGTCACCTTTTACTCTTCTAAATTCCAGCGGATACAAGCCTAGCCTAGCCAACCTTTCCTTGTAAAACAACCCGCCCATTCCAGGTATTAGTCCAGTAAACCTTCCCTGAATTGCTTCCAAAGAATTTACATCCTTCCTTAAATAAGGAGACCAATACTGTACACAGTACTCCAGATGTGGTCTCATCAATGCCCTGTATAACTGAAGCAAAACCTCCCTACTTTTGTATTCAATTCCCCTTGCGATAAAACAACAACATTCTATTAGTTTTCTTAATTACGTGCTGTACCTGCATACTAACCTTTTGCAATTCATGCACTAAGACACCCATATTCCTCTGCATCTCAGAGCTCTGCAATCTCTCATCATTTAGATAATATGTTTCCTGCCAAAATGGACAATTTCACATTTTCCCACATTATACTCCATTTGCCAGATCTTTTCCAACTCACTTTTTTATTCATTCATGGGATGTGGGCATCGCTGGCCAGGCCAGCATTTATTGCCCATCACTAATTGCCCTTGAGAAGGTGGTGGTGAGCTGCCTTCTCGAACTGCTGCAGTCCATGTGGGGTAGGTACACCCACAGTGCTGTTAGGAAGGGAGTTCCAGGATTTTGACCCAGCGACAGTGAAGCGATATAGTTCCAAGTCAGGATGGTGTGTGACTTGGAGGGGAACTTGCAGGTGGTGGTGTTCCCATGCATCTGCTGCCCTTGTCCTTCTAGTTGGTAGAGGTCGCGGGTTTGGAAGGTGCTGTCAAAGGAGCCTTGGTGCATTGCTGTAGTGCATCTTGTAGATGGTACCCACTGCTGCCATTGTGCATCGGTGGTGGATGGAGTGAATGTTTGCAGATGGGGTGCCCATCAAGTGGGCTGCTTTGTCCTGGATGGTGTCGAGCTTCTTGAGTGTTGTTGGAGCTGCACCCATCCAGGCAAGTGGAGAGTATTCCATCACACTCCTGACTTGTGCCTTGTAGATGGTGGACAGGCTTTGGGGAGTCAGGAGGGGAGTTACTCGCCGCAGGATTCCTAGCCTCTGACCTGTTCTTGTAGCAGCGGTATTTATATGGCTACTCCAGTTCAGTTTCTGGTCAATGGTAGCCCCTAGGATGTTGATAGTGGGGGATTCAGTGATGGTAATGCCATTGAATGTCAAAGGGAGATGGTTGGATTCTCTCTTGTTGGAGATGGTCATTGCCTGGCACTTGTGTGGCGCAAATGTTACTTGCCACTTATCAGCCCAAGCCTGGATATTGTCCAGGTCTTGCTGCATTTCTACACGGACTGCGTCAGTAGCTGAGGAGTCACGAATGGTGAACATTGTGCAATCATTAGCGAACATCCCCACTTCTGACCTGATGATTGAAGGAAGGTCATTGATGAAGCAGCTGAAGATGGTTGGTCCTAGGACACTATGCTGAGGAACTCTTGCAGTGATGTCCTGGAGCTCAGATGATTGACCTCCAACAACCACAACCTTCTTCCTTTGTGCTAGGTATGACTCCAGCCAGCGGAGGGCTTTCCCCCTGATTCCCACTGACCTTAGTTTTGCTAGGGCTCCTTGATGCTATACTTGGTCAAATGCTGCCTTGATGTCAAGTGCAGTCACTCTCACCTCACCTCTTTGGTCCATGTTTGAACCAAGGCTGTAATGAGGTCAGGAGCTGAGTGGCGCTGGCGGAACCCAAACTCAGCGTCACCAAGCAGCTTATTGCTAAGCAAGTGCCGCTTGATAGCACTGTCGATGACACCTTCCATCACTTTACTGATGATTGAGAGTAGGCTGATGGGGCGGTAATTGGCCGGTTTGGACTTGTCCTGTACACAAAAGGCAGGACATACCTGGGCAATTTTCCACATTGCAGGGTAGATGCCAGTGTTGTAGCTGTACTGGAACAGCTTGGCTAGGGGCGCGGCAAGTTCTGGTCTTCAGGTCTTCAGTACTATTGCTGGAATGTTGTCAGAGCCCATAGCCTTTGCAGTAGCCAGTGCTTTCAGTCGTTTCTTGATATCACGCGGAGTGAATCGAATTGACCGAAGTCTGGCATCTGTGATGCTGGGGACTTCAGGAGGAGGCCGAGATGGATCATCAACTCGGCACTTCTGGCTGAAGATTACTGCAAATGCTTCAGCCTTATCTTTCGCACTGATGTGCTGGGCTCCCCCAACATTGAGGATCGGGATATTTGTGGAGCCACCTCCTCCAGTTAGTTGTTTAATTGTCCACCACCATTCACGGCTGGATGTGGCAGGACTACAGAGCTTAGATCTGTTCCGATAATTATGGGATCGCTTAGGTCTGTCTACCGCATACTGTTTACGCAGTTTGGCATGCAGATAGTCCTGTGTTGTAGCTTCACCAGGTTGATACCTCATTTTGAGGTATGCCTGGTGCTGCTCCTGGCATGCTCTCCTGCACTCTTCACTGAACCAGAGTTGGTCTCCTGGCTTGATGGTAGTGGTAGAGTGGGGGATATGCCGGGCCATGAGGTTACAGATTGTGGTTGAGTACAATTCTGCTGTTGCTGATGGCCCACAGCGCCTCATGGATGCCCAGTTTTGCATTGCTAGATCTGTTCGAAATCTATCCCATTTAGCACGGTGGTAGTGCCACACAACATGATGGAGGGTATCCTCAATGTGAAGGCAGGACTTCGTCTCCACAAGGAATGTGCAGTGGTCACTCTTACCAATACTGTCATGGACATATGCATCTGTGACAGGCAGATTGGTGAGGACGAGGTCAAGTATGTTTTTCCCTCTTGTTGGTTCCCTCACCACCTGCCGCAGACCCAGTCTAGCAGATATGTCCTTTAGGACTCGGCCATCTCGGTTAGTAGTTGTGCTACCAGTCACTCTTGGTGATGGACTCTGAAGTCCCCCACCCAGAGTACATTCTGTGCCCTCGCCATCCTCAGTGCTTCCTCCAAGTGCTGTTCAACATGGAGGAGTACTGACTCATCAGCTGAGGGAGGGCGGTAGGTGGTAATCAGCAGGAGGTTTCCTTGTCCATGTTTGAACTGATGCCATGAGACTTCATGGGGTCCAGAGTCGATGTTGAGGACTCCCAGGGCAACTCCCTCCCTACTGTAAACCACTTTGCCGCCACCTCTGGTGGGTCTGTCCTGCCGGTGGGACAGGACATACCCGGGGATGGTGATGGCAGTGTCTGGGACATTGTCAGTCAGGTATGATTCTGTGAGTATGACTATGTCAGGCTGTTGCTTGACTAGTCTGTGGGACAGCTCTCCCAACTTGGCACAAGCCCCCAGATGTCAGTAAGGAGGACTTTACAGGGTCGACAGGGCTGGGTTTGCCGTTGTCGTTTCTGGTGCCTAGGTCGATGCCGGGTGGTCCATCCGGTTTCCTTCCTTTTTATTGACTTTGTAGCAGTTAGATACAACTGAGTGGCTTGCTAGGCCATTTCAGAGGGCATGTAAGAGTCAAGCACATTGCTGTGGGACTGGAGTCACATGTAGGGCAGACCAGGTAAGGACAGCAGATTTCCTTCCCTAAAGGACATTAGTGAACCAGATGGGTTTTTACAACAATCGACAATGGTTTCATGGACATCATTAGACTAGATTTTTAATTCCAGATTTATTAATTGAAGTCAAATTCCACCTTCTGCTGTGGTGAGATTTGAACCCATGTCCCCAGAGCAATACCCTGGGTCTTGGGTTACTAGTCCAGTGACAATACCACTACGCCACTGCCTCCTTAACCTATCTATACCCTTTTGTAGCCTCGTGTCCTCTTCACAACTTACTTTCCTATCTATCTTTGTGTCATCAGCAAATTTAGCAACCATACCTTCATCCAAGTCATTTATATAAATTGTAAACAGTTGAGGCCCCAGCACTGATCCCTGTGGCAAACCACTCATTACATCTTGCCAACCAGAAAATGGCCCATTTATGCCTACTCTCTGTTTCCTGTTAGCTAGCCAATCTCCTATCCATGCCAATATGTTACCCACTACACCATGAGCTTTTATTTTCTGCAATGCCAGTTCTGATGAAGGATCATCGACCTGAACCGTTAATTCTGTATCTCTCTTCACAGATGCTGCCAGGTCCGCTGAGTTTTCAAGCATTTTCTGTTTTTTCCCTGAATGCAGCTGTTGCTCCATTAGTAGCTCTTGATAAACTCTGCACAGCTTCAATGACAATAACCCAGGTTTGAAAAACACCTCAGGAACATATTTCATTCCAAGACTTTTCAGACTCCGTTGGTAATCAAGGATATTAAAATATGAGCACAAAGCACATGGGTGAGCATAAGTGGGAGTGTATAATAAGGCAAGTTAACAGCTTGACATAGGTAAAGAACACCAGGGTTAATATAGGGAGCTACATTGAATGTACACAGACTACCCAAATTCTGCTGAATATAGAGAACAGACTGATTGAGAAGGAATAAATATGAAAAACAGAATTAAAATCAGCAGGCATCAATGTAACTAAGAGCAGAGCTGACTAAAACTATCGATAAGTAGAATGCTTAGCTTGGATGGAACTTGCGTCACATTGGTTGGAACAAAGGTTAATGTATGCCATGACAATCCCAGGCCTGAAGGGAAAGTGCCAAAATGTGCTCATCAGAGGAATGAAAGGGCAACATGATACAGCAACCTGAAGATAAAGCAACTAGACAGAAACAAAGGAAAAGGATATGGGGTCCGAGTTACACCAAATCCTGTGACTAAAGTAGGTGGTATAAAGGTATAAATGCACCCAAGGAGAGACTCAAGGCTGTGAACTGCATGGTGAGGCACTCAGCTGACATTTGCCAGATGGGCATGCTATGTGTGAATATACAGTCCTACTGCCCGCATGTACCATTCAATGTGTTGTCTTCAATAAACATATGTCAGATAAATCACTATCTCATGGGTTTTCAAATCTTTTAATTAAATAAAGGATTAAAAATAGGGAACTGGAGCACTAGGCCTAATGTTATAAAGTCCAGAGTGCAATATCCTTTACTAGAACAAGAATGGTGCAACATCTCTAAATGGCTGTGAACAGTACAAACTGTGCTGGGGCAGCAGTACTCTGTGAGCAGGTCAATCGCTGATACACAAAACCACAAGATAAACAATTTATTCCAAACTCCTCTGTTTCTTATGAATGAAATCAAGGAATGATGTATTGGACATCAGGTTGGATTTTCACTCTAGATATTCTTCCTTGAATTCAGCATACTCCTCTGAGTAGATCTCCACTAATCAGCGTGTTTCTTTACTGCCCAATATCTGTGGATTTCAGCAGGACCCTGGAGCCAAGCAGAGAATCTGTGCCACTGTACTCCAGCTTGCAGAAAACATCATGTTCTGCCATTTTCATCATCTCAACTTCAAACAATGGAGCAATGTATACTCTCAGACTGGGATTCAGGTTACTGACCACATTTACAAAGTTACAAGTATTTACAGCCCAGAAACACGTGCTGTCAATGTTTATGCTGTGAACGAATTTCTTCCCAAACTTCTTCATACCACTTTATCATTGTAACCTTCTATTCCTCTCTCCATCATGTGCTTATCTAGCTTTCTCTTAAATGTATCTATGCTATTTGCCTCAACCATTCCCTGTGGTAGTGAGTTCCACATTTTCACCACTCTCTGGGGAAAGACGTTTCTCCTGAATTTCCTATTGACTTTATTATATGTTATAGTTATGACCACTAGGTCTGGCCTCCTCCACAAGTGGAAGCATCTTCTCCATGGCCGGGATTTTATGAGCCCCCTGCGGCGGAGGGGGCACAAAGTATTGTGATGGGTTGCCCGTCGCCTCCCCGTCACGAAGCGATCTTCCCAAGGGGCAGGACAGGCTGACAATGTCATTCCCACCCAGAGGCCAATTGAGATGAGGTGTATCCCAGGCTGTTATGTGAGGCAAGGGAGGAGATAGCAGGGGCTCTGACACAAATTTTCAAATCCTCTCTGGCCACAGGAGAGGTACCAGAGGATTGGAGGACAGCGAATGTGGTATCATTATTCAAGAAGGGTAGCAGGGATAAACCAGGTAATTACAGGCCAGTGAGTCTAACATCAGTGGTTGGGAAACTATTGGAAAAAATTCTGAGGGACAGGATTAATCTCCACTTGGAGAGGCAGGGATTAATCAGGGATAGTCAATATGGCTTTGTCAGGGGGAGATCATGTCTGACTGACTTGATCGAAATTTTTGAGGCGATGATGAAATGTGTAAAGCAGTTGATGTAGTCTATATGGACTTCAGTAAGGCATTTGATAGGTCCCGCATGGGAGATTGGTTAAGAAGGTAAGAGCCCATGGGATCCAGGGCAATTTGGCAAATTGTATCCAAAATTGGCTCAGTGGCAGGAGGCAGAGGGTAATGGTCAAGGGTTTTTGCGAGTGGAAGCCTGTGACCAGTGGTGTACCGCAGGGATCGGTGCTGGGACCAAGCCGGGTCCGACCGGGTGCTGTTTGTAGTGTACTTTAATGATTTAGACGTGAATATAAGAGGTATGATCAGTAAGTTCATAGATGACACGAAAATTGGTGGTGTCGTAAATAGTGAGGAGGAAAGCCTTAGATTACAGGACGATATAGATGGGCTGGTATGATGGGTGGAGCAGTGGCAAATGGAGTTTAATCCTGAGAAGAGTGAGGTGATGCATTTTGGGAGGACCAACAAGGCAAGGGAATATACAATGGATGGTAGGGCCCTGGGAAGTACAGAGGGTCAGAGGGACCTTGGTGTACTTGTCCATAGATCACTGAAGGCAGCAGCACAGGCAGATAATGTGGTTAGGAAAGCATATCGGATACTTAACTTTATTAGCCGAGGCATAGAATATAAGAGCAGGGAGGTTATGATGGAGCTGTATAAAATGCTCGTTAGGCCACAGCTGGAGTACTGTGTACAGTTCTGGGCATCACACTATAGGAAGGATGTGATTGCACTGGAGAGGGTGCAGAGGAGATTCACCAGGATGTTGCCTGGGCTGGAGCATTTCAGCTATGAAGAGAGACTGAAAAGGCTAGGGTTGTTTTCCTTAGAGCAGAGAAGGCTGAGGGGGGACATGATTGAGGTATACAAAATTATGAGGGGCACTGATAGGTTAGATAGGAAGAAACTTTTTCCCTTAGCGGAGGGGTCAGTAACCAGGGGGCATAGATTTAAGCTAAGGTGCAGGAGGTTTAGAGGGGATTTGAGGGAAAAAAAATTTCACCCAGAGGTTGGTTGGAATCTGGAACACACTGCCTGAAGAGGTGGTAGAGGCAGGAACCCTCACAACATTTAAGAAGTATTTAGATGAGCACTTGAAATGCCATAGCATACAAGACTATCTAAAAACGGAGATAGAACAAATCCAGGAACTATAGACCAATTAGCTTAATGTCAATGGTAGGAAAGACAATAGAATCCTCACTCAAAGATGCAACAAAAAAAACTGCTTTCAAAAGGGAAGGTCATGCTTGATCAAACTTAGTGAATTTTTTGAAGAAGTAACAGAAAGTGTAGACAAGCGTATTACAGTCCAAGAGGCCCCAGTGAGGGGGTGGTCGTCCAGTCTAGGGGGAGGGGCGGTCCCAGGGGCGAAGTGTATCTTGGGGTGGGGGCCCTTGGAAAATGGGATTAGAATAGTTAGGTGCTTGATGGCCGGCACAGACATGATGGGCCTGTTTCTGTGCTGTATAACTCTATGACTCAATGAGGGCCTCTTCCTGCCGTCACTGGGATCTTACCAGCGGCAGGGGGGTGGGGGGAGGGCGTCCGCCACGTGGGGAGGTCACTTTGTAATACGAGGGCCCCTCCCTGAAGCCTTGCGGGTTGGGTTCCTCCGCCATGGGCAATCTGTGGCCCACTGAGGGCCCCCACCCCAAGATACACTTCACCCCTGGAACCGCCCCTCCCCCTGGACTGTACGACCACCCCCTCACTGCGGCCTCTTGGACTGCAATACACTTGTCTACACTTTCTGTTACTTCTTCAAAAAATTCACCACGTTTGATCAAGCATGACCTTCCCTTTTGAAAGCAGTTTTTTTTGTTGCATCTTTGAGTGAGGATTCTATTGTCTTTCCTACCATTGACATTAAGCTAATTGGTCTATAGTTCCTGGATTTGTTCTATCTCCGTTTTTAGATAGAAATTACATTAACTGACCCGCCAGCTCCTTGACACCATTCCCATATAGGCATAGATATAGGTATGTAATAGTGGCTCCGCTATCTCTTCCCTAACTCAATTTTTAATACACACAGATGTAATCCATCCAGACCAGGGGTTTTATCCTAAGTTTGATTGGTTTATCAATTATCTTCTCCCTTTCTATCTTAAATTTTTTTTTTTTTTTAAACTTCTTCTAATGTCATGGCCACCCACTGGACTTCCTGAAAAATACTGAGGCAAAGTGATTATTTAATATTTGGCATTTCGCTGTCAATAACTGCAAGTTTGTTGTGTGTATTCCCTTAGCTGCCCTATCCCTATCCTGATTGTTCTTTTGTTATTTGTGTGCCTGTAAAATACTTTTTCTTTTATATTCGTTGAAACCTATGTGGTTTCCTTTTACCTTCCTAATGGCTTTTTGACTTCTTTCCTAACCTTTTTGTACTTTTTTTGTCATCCTCTCCACCGTTGTCTGTTTACTTAGTGAACCTCTTTTACTTTAGTTTCAATATTGTCCTTATTTCTTTATTCAGCCATGATTTTTCATTACTGCCTAGTTTGTTCTTGATTTTTTAGCAGAATATATTTCTCCTGGACTCTACTGATCATCAGTTTAAATGTTTCCCACTGCTGATCTATTTCTTTACTCATCAGTAATTTTTTCCAGGTCATTTTCCCCAGTTCCATTCTCAACCTCTTAAAATCAGCTTTATTCCAATTTATTACTTTGGTCTTTGTCTGGCTTACGTCCTTCTCAATCTTTATGTTGTGATCATTTATTTAACTTTAAACAGGTAAACCAACAGCCACAGAACAAACAGTATATTCACAACATTTATAACATTTACTAGTCTGTTAGCGCCTCGTTATGATACCGTCTTGTGAGCTCATAAAATCATACAGCACAGGAGGCCATTGAGGCTATTGTGCCTTTGATGAAGTTTTGAAAAAGCTATCCAATTAATTCCATTCCCCTGTTCTTTCCCCAAAGCCCTGCAAATCTTTCCTTTTCAAGTATTTATCCAATTCCCTTTTGAAAGTTACGATTGAATCTGCTTCCATTGCCTTTTCAGAGTGTATTCCAGAGCAGAACAATGTGTGTAAAAATCATCTCGCCCCCAGTACTTATTACTGATTCTTTCCCATCAGCCTCAGTCCATTCCCATTTGGAATGGAAGCTTCTATGTGTTTCTGTTGCAGTGCCAGTGCAGACACCTGGTTTGTTGGAGATAGTCTGCGGTCAGGATTGGACATATTCATAAAAACCCTGAATGGACATACATGATCTTTAATATTGCATGCTAATAGAAACTGGCTCATGTTCCTACCAGGTCCCTTGGTTTGCTTTTCAGCTCTCATTCTGCTACTTACTTTTCAAGAAACGATTACGGACCCATTTGTTTTGCTTTCTTGCATAACGCTTTGTGACTTGCTTCAGCGCAGCGATACCTGCCGGGGACAGGACATGGCGTAAACAGACCAGTCACACACTCCTTCACACTCATGCTGTGATGACTCTATGACTAATCTATGTCTAATCACTCCAAACAAACAACTCAGAGTCGCAGTGAGCAGTGTGTAAATACACACCTCTACACTCCAAATAAACATTGCAGAATCTGAAGTGCATAAATACAAGATCTGCTTCAAGGCTCCTACGGTATGCGCAATGATGGCTGCTGTGGAAGCACAGATCTCTAGCGTCAGCTTGGCTCAGTAGGTAGCACTCTTGACTTCAGGAGGTTTTGGGTTCAAGCTCGACGATAGATTTCTGAATACTAATGGCATCAAGGGATATGGGGATAGTGGGGTAAAATGGCATCGAGGTAGATGATCAGCCATGATGTTAGATTGGCACAGCAGACTCAATGGGCTGAATGGCCTACTCCTGCTCCTATTTCCTATTATCCTACAATCCTATGACTCCAGGTGCTAAACCCACAATCCAGCTGATAGTGCAGATTTCCCTCAGTGCTGCACTGCACTGTCGGGGACGCTGTCATTTGGATGAGACATTAAATTGAGGCCTTGTGTGCCCCCTGAGATGGGCAAAAAAGATCCCATGGCATTATTCGAAGAATAGCAGGGAATTCTCCGATGTCCTAGCTAACTTTTATCCCTCAACCAACATCATAAAACAGGTTATCCGATTATTACCATACTGTTGTTTGTGGGACCCTGCTATGTATAAATTGGCAACTACGTATATCTACATAATAACAATGACTAGACTTCAAAAATAATTAATTGGCTGGGAAGCACTTGGGGATGTCCTAAGGATGTGAAAGGTGCTATGTAAATGCAGATTCTTTCCTTCTTTGAAACTGTGCAGCAGATATTTGTAGGTGCTATACAAGTGTCAGAGGAAAGCCTTGGTCTCCTACGGGCTGATATTCAGGGAGGACCAATGGGGGAGGGGAAGGAAGAACTGGCATAACAGCTGCCAGAAAAGTACTCAGTGACCTGCAGGTTCCTGTGCAGACTGTCACTAACTAACTACATACTCATGGAATAGAACCCTTGCAATTCATGTGGGCTGCAGTTCTGCAGGCAGAGGACCCTACAAACACCAGGCCCTTTCCTGTTCCCCACTGTCCATAGGCAGAGTATGACGATGTTTGCTCTGCCAAACAATGCATCAGATATCTAATGGATACCTTCATGAATTCCAGCTCAACTGAGATTATTGATTTTCCTTGTGCCAGAGACAACCAAGTGACTGTTACTGCAAGAGGCAATGTCTAGTTTGCCTTGGGGCTGGGGCTTGGATGCAACTCCCATGCAATGTGCAGCACAAGTCCGTAACTGCCTCCCTCCTGAAGCATAACCTCCACATGCATTGCTCTCTAGTCAAGCTTTCCTTATCACGTACACTCAGATGCGAACTATGTACACTATTACCATACCCGGTATTGCATTATACAGTGTTACCTTGGGTCAGCAGTTTTTCCCTAGTTTCACTGCAGCTGCTGTTGGAGGTCAGATAGTCATGGAATTCCTTGAAGCCGATGGACTGGAAGATGCCATGTTGATAATCCTGGCTGTGTCCCAATAGAAAAAGAACCAGACACAGATTCAATCAATAATCTGCCAATTACTGAAGCAAAGGACAGCACAGCAGAATGATCCACCAAATACACAACTCCAAATGCCTCAGTATGGCAACATCGCACGGGGTGGAGACACACACTCTTCATCACTGATGTGGATACACATTTCTCACTAATGGGCTCTCCTCACCACTGAGGGAAAGGTGAAATACCCCCAAATCGTAAGGTGGTCTACAGTTTCTTTATTAACAGAAAAACGCTGTGAAAAATGGAGCAGGATATGGGTTGTTCACAGCAAGATGCATGTTTACATCTCTGATGGCCTTTGCAAATTGTGCTGATTTCCTCAGGATGTAATGCTACAACTTTCCCTTTAGGAAGTCTAGTCAAACCAGATGTTATTATTAGAAAGGATGTCAGCTTGTGACAGCACTGCTATTCCTTACAGCCCTCAACTGAACTCACGACCCCCAGTGATAGCACTGAGCTGTTTAATAAGAATGGAGCTTTTACAAACATGCAAAAAAGGATGACTTATAAGTGAAGGGGGATAGCTTATACCTCAGTGACAGAATGGTAGAGGTGTTTAATAAGTATTTCACCTCAGTGTATACAGAGGAAAATGAAGGTGGGGCTGCTGGAGTAAGCTGTAAAAGTACAGCCATGACTCATGATATATATTTTGAAAGGGAACAGTATTAAAAAAAAGTTAATTGGACTAAATGAAGGAAATTCATCAGTCTCAAAAGTTATCCATTCTAGAATACAAATGAAGGTTTGGGAGAGATAGCTCAGATAGATCATAATTCAAGGAATAGTGTTAAAAGGATGGGAAAATGGAAAATGCTCAGGAAAGGGAATGGGATCAACCAACAAATTATAGGCCAGTTAGTCTTACCTCAGTTGCGACTTACCACACGTCCACAATACAAAAGGAAATTAGTCAACACACTCAACGTTGAGATCAGAGACAGTTAGCATGAATCTGGAAAAGGCACTTTGTGTTTGAATAAATTAACTGGATTGATTGAGGAAATCACTTGGTGTTTAGAAGCACTGGATGTTCCCTATATGGGGTTGCAAGAAAACCTTCAATAAGGTGACACACTTAAGAAAATTGAAGTAGGTGGTACGAAGGGAGGATAGCTGAATGCAAAGATGTGGCTAGGGCGCAGAAAAGACAAGACTAGAAGTAAATGGATTGGACAGCACTGTTAGAGAGGACAAGTGGATAACATGCAGAAATACTACACACAGAGCACAGAAACAAACTGAACAAACAAACTTGTATTAATATAGCACCTTTCACCATCTCAGGCCATCCCAAGTGCTTCACGGCCAATGAAAGTACATTTGAAGAAGTACTGTGATGCAGGAAATGTGCAGCCAATTTGCACACAGCAAGATCGCACAAACAGCAAATAAATAAATGACTAGATCATTAGATTTAGGTACTGGATAAAGGATAAATGTTAGCCTGGACACCAGGGTGAACCCCCTGCTCTTCTTTCAATAGAAGTGCCAGGGGATCTTTTACATCCACCTGAGAGGACAGAAGGACCTTGGTTTAATGTTTCATCTGAAAGACAGCGCAGCACTCTCACGGCACTGCAGTGATGTGTCAGGTTAGGTTTTATTCTCAAGTCTCTGGAGTGGAACTTGATCCCAAAACCTTCTGGCTCAGAGCTACCACTGAGCCACAGCCGACTCATAAATAGACAAAGACCACTAGGGGAGGAGGAACAATGGAAATAAATGTGGGCAATAAGGATGAAAAAATTATTTCTAAAGTACAAACGTATCTAGAAAGATATATATAAAAATGATAAAAAGTTAGGAAATTGGAGGGAAATTGAGTTAGAAAATTAGCTGAGGATAGCATGGAATATAGAAAAAGGCAACCACAGCAAGCAAGATGAAGAGAAAAATTAGCAAAGTTATTTTTTGATTTTGTTCATGGGCACGTTGCTGGCAAGGCCAGCATTTATTACCCACCCCTAATTGTCCTTGAGAAGGTGGTGGTGAGGAGATGTCAAGACATAAAATGACCAAGGGATAACAAGTGACCAAATGAATTCCCCTGTATGTCCCAGAGAGGTCGTGGGGGCCTTTCCCCATCACACAACATGAATTTTGAGGGGGTGAGGAAGTAGTAAAAGAAACTGAAATTTGAAATCAGATGCTCACTGATGGGCTGAGGCAGTGAAAAGAGGACAAGGCCCAGATGGACCACACGTGGTATTTAAATAAACGGCGTGTGAAACAGAAGTTATTACAGGCCCGATATCCAAAATCCGGCTGTCCGAAAACTGGACATTTTTGAAAATATTCAGATGCAACAACAGTTTAGTGCTAATTAGTCATAATTACTTGGATTAAACCTGAAACGATTGACCCAGTTATTCATAGTATCCTCCTTAAAACGTAATGTTAGGTCAATGTTTCTCTTAAGTTTAATTTCTCTTTCAGTCAATTTTTACCCGACTTGTTTCAAAATTGTGAAATGTTGGTGGCAACTGGCGGATCCTCCCCTGCAACACCCTGTTCCTTGGCCGGGCTCCTGTTGACGGGGGACAGTACTCGGCAGGTGATAACTGAGTCTCGTGGTTATCTTCAGGCTCTGGCTGACCCAGAGGGCAGTCGCCAGCTCCATGTGTTCGAAATCCAGCACAGTCTCAGTCCTGCCTTAAACATTCAGTCCCTCCACCACCAGCACACAGTGGCAGCAGTGTATACCATCTCTAAGATGCACTGCAGTAACTCACCAAGGCTTCTTCAACAGCACCTTCTAAACCCACAACTTCTCCCTCGAAGGACAAGGGCAGCAGATACATGGGAACACCACCACCTGCAAGTTCCCTTCCAAGCTACACACCATCCTGACGTGGAACTATAATCACCGTTCCTTCACTGTTGCTCGGTCAAAATCCTGGAACTCCCTCCCTAACAGCACTGTGGGTGTACCCACACCACATGGACTGCAGCGGTTCAAGGAGGCAGCTCACCACCACCTTCTCAAGGGTAATTAGGAATGAGCAATGAATTGCCCACATCCCAGAAATGAATTAAAAAAAAAACAGAAATTGTGCCAGAGGATGGGCAGACGTAGCAGAACAGCAATCCTTAAAAAGGGGCGAAGGGACAATGCAGAAACCTACAGGCCTGAGTCAGTTATGGGTAAAACTTTAGAAGGCAAGCCTCAAAGGGTGGAAAAATAAAAGATGTGGTGAGTATGGGATCATGAGAGGGAGCCAGTGTGGAATTCGGGGAGGGCAGATTTTCCCAATTCATTTACTGTCGTTCATGAAAATGATAGACCTTGTTGACAACAGTAATTGTATGGCTGGCATACAACAGCAGGGAGATTCAACCAGGAGACAATGCAGAAAAGGGAAACCAAACTGATACTGTGTTTCAGGCATCTGAGAAGTCTTTGGATAGTTTACACAGGAGAAGAGTCTTTTTTTATTCTTTTCACGGGATGTAGGCGTCGCTGGCAAGGCCAGCAATTGTTGTCCATCCCTAATTGCCCTTAAACGGAGTGGCTTGCTTGGCTGTTTCAGGCGGGCAGTTAAGAGTAAACCATATTGCTGTGCGTCTGGTGTCACATATAGGCCAGACCAGGGGGTAAGGATATTAATGAACCAGATGGGTTTTTACAACAATCAAATGATAGTTTCAAGCCATCATTACTGAGACTAGCTTTCAATTCCAGATTTTTATTAATTAACTGAATTTATTGTTAATTAATTGTTTAAAATTCCACCAGCTGCCATGGTGGTATTTGAACCAGTGTCCCCAGGGCATTAGCCTGGGCTTCTGGATTACTAGTCCAGTGTCATTATCACTACACCACCATTGCCCCCAATCCATGCTTCTGTCACCTCTAGACTCACATCTCATGTTTTCCTGGCTGGCCTCCCATCCTCCACCCTCTAAAGTTCAGCTCATGCAAAACTCTGCTGCCTGTACCCTAGCCAACACGAAGTCCCACTCAACATCATCCACCTGTACTTGTTGCCCGATACTGCTTGCTTGGTTCCCAAACAACTCAAATTTAAAATCTGCATCTTCACATTTAAAACGTCTTCACAGTCTGTACTTCTGTCACCTCCTCCAGCTTTACAACAGCATTTACAACAACTTTGAGCATGAAGCTCTAACAGGACAGATTTTTCTGTCCAACTCTGCCTGTGACCAGACCTGTTTTCGGCTATTTTCTGCTGGTTGTATTGAGCATGAAAACCATTCAATTCTTCCAGAAGGCCCGCGGCCAGCATGTCATCGACTCGATGATCCAAGCGCTCATCGAGAACTAGAGACAAAAAATTTACCATAAGGTTTGCAACACTTTATGAATATTTTACAACAAATTATTGCACAAGAGAAAAGATAATACAAACCTAGGAAACGAGGAAAGAGAGGTGGAGAGGTTTGGGGAGAGAATTCCAAAGTTTAGGGCTTCAGCAACTGAAGGCAAGCTACCAATGGTGGAGGAATTAAACCATCAAACCACGAAACCACCAGTTATGGTCTAAATGCATCAAGTTGCATCACCTCACGATATCTGACATCAAGGGCTTTTCCTCTCCCATTATTGAGGACATTACCCCTGTGCTCACTATATTGGTTCCCAGTTAAGAAATAGCACAATTTTAAAATTCTGATCCTTGTTTTCAAATTCCTCCATGGTCTTACCCCTCCCTCTCTCTCTCTCTGTAAGCTTCTCCAACCCAAAAAACCTCCTAGATCTCTGCCCTCTTCAGCACCCCGACTTTAATTCCTCCACCATTGGCGGCTGTGCCTTCAGCTGCCGAGGCCCTAAGCTCTGGAATTCCCTCCCCAAACCTTTCCACCTCTCTTTCCTCCTTTAAGATGCTCCTTAAGACCCAGCTCTTTGAGTAAGCTGTTGGTCACCTCTCCCAATATCTCTTTATAAGGCTTGGTATCAAGCATGTTTGATAATGATCCTGTCAAGTGCCTCGGGACGTGCTGCAGGAATACAATTAGTTGCTGATGACAAGGAAAGCCCAATATCCCTTTCTCACAGCCATCCCCTCCAACCTTCATCTGTTGTATTTGCCATTCCCACCACTGACCCTAGATGTGGGAAATTCATAGATTTCATTATCTGCAAATTGTGGTCATCTTTCAACCAGCTGGACCTCCTCCACCCTCTCCTCTTCTCCACACCTATTTTACTATTCAACCCAGTCCACAACATCCTCACCAGACACATTCCCCTGAAACACACCTACTCCTTCAATCCCCTTCCAACCCAAATCATGACCACTCAGATTTTACTCCTCAACTTCATACTTGTTGAAGTGCACTACCTGACAACCTGAAAGGGCAGTGGAAGCTTTCACAAGGTAACTGGTTAAGCATTTGTAAAGGAAACACTTGTAGAGCTATGGGGAAAGAGCTGGGATATGGGACTAATTGGATAGCTCTTTCAAACCACATCACATGCACAATGGGCCGAATGGCCCCCTGTGCTGTATGATTCTATCAACTCATAAAACAGTGATAAGAGACTCTTAAAGATAATAATTATTATAAAGATACTGCTTGTAATTCCACACACAGCTTCATTATCAATGCAGACTTTCACCTCACCATTACCCTATCTCTTCTCTCTCCAAGGCTTCTTAATGAGTTTCTGTCACCCTCCCAGGTGTCCATTTCTCCCATCCCCTTCCAATTAGAACAAGCTCATCACTGCAGCTGCCCGGGGTTGGGGCAGAGGGCGTGGCAGGTGGGGGGCGGGGGTTCACATCACAGCTTTGGGGCAGTCTCACACCACAGCCGCAGGGGAGGGGGGCAACATTGATGTGAAATGGCGTTATGCCACATTGAAACTTGCCACAGACGGTAACTTCTTCCAACTCACTAGGATCACCAACCTCCGAAACCCTATCACAACCCCAGCAATAACTGTGTGGTGGTTTCTCAGCCCTGACACCATCTCTACCTACCTGGCATCTTCTCCTCCTTTCAACACCTCATCTTCCACCACTTCTCCTTCACAGCTTCTCACTCTTTCAAGTCACCGAGCACTTCATCCCCCCAAATCTCATTCCTGCTCTCTTCACTTAGCAGCTTCCAAGTGATATTTCCCAAAGACCCTTCCTCCAATTTGTCTGCACTCTTGCTCTCACTCAACCTCACTCTGCACGGGCTGATGTCCTAGAAGAGCATTTGAAACAAAGCTGAAACAACAGGAGGAAAATCTCATTGAGAAGCTACAGCTAAGGGTGTTGGATTGGCAGCAAGAAGACGTCAATCTTTTAACACAGGATATACTGTCATTGTAACAGTGTAACTGATTCCTGTGAGGAATGTTTGATGCTGTAGAGTATCTGCCCCAGAGAGGAAAGGCAAGAAAAACAAACGTTATTATTTAAAAGGTAAAACACATCTTGTCAGATCCGCAAACCACCCCAAACAAAAATATCTACAGCACCATTCCTGCTGTCCAGTCAGGGGTATGTCCTCAATATACTCCTGATTATTTTCAATTCATGCATATATTTGCACTGCCAGGTTCCTTGAGCCTGGGAAACTATAAGACAACTGTCAAATTTAAAACAGGCTCCCAACTGCACTGTGGGAAGCTGATTTAAATATTATAATGAAGCATGCCACCACTCCACAGCTTGAAATGCTCAGTCATGAAAACAGTGACAGGCCTGCACGTGGCTGGTTGGGGAAGCAGATTTGCTTCATCACACTTGTTCTTACCTGACAGGTCAGCGTTCAGCCACAGTATGCAGGGCTGTCGAAAGCGCAACGCTCCCCCGAGGGGACCTCCCCCTTCCTCCTCATGCTGCTGCAGTAGAAGTTTGCTGTGGGGGACTCCGATCTCCTCATAGACCTGTAGACTTCTGCTCAGAGAAAGACTGCATGTTACTGAAATACCAACAAGCAGGACACTGGTACAAGCAAACAGCCGTCGTCTCCCTACATCGGGATACAACTTTAACACACTTAAAATGTTTCCACTCGTGGAGAGTCGAAAACTAGGGATCATAAACATAAGATAGTCACCAATAAATCCAATAGGGAATTCAGGAGAAACTTCTTTCCCAGAGAATGGTTAGAATGTGGTAGTGGCTACCACAGGGAGTACTTGAAGTGAATAGCATAGATATATTTAAGGGGAAGCTAGATAAACACATGAGAGAGAAAGGAATAGAAGGATATGTTGATAGGGTGAGACAAAATAAGATGGGAAGTAGGCACATATGTAGCATAAACATGGACACAGACGAGATGAGCTGAAAGGCCTGTTTGTGTGCTGTATTGTGAACTGTGAGGATAGTGATAGACTTCAAGAGTCCCTAGACAGGCTGATGGAATGGGCAGACACGTGGCAGATGATATTTAATGCAGAGAAGTGTGAAGTGATAAATTCTGGTAGGAAGAACGCGAAGAGGCAATATAAATTAAAGGGTACAATTCTAAAGACGGTACAGGAAGAGAGAGAACTGGGGTATATGTACACAAATTGTTGAAGATGGCAGGGCAGGTTGAGAAAATGGTTAATAAGGCATACATGATCCTGGGCTTTATAAACAGGGCATACAGTACAAAAGCAAAGAAGTTATGGCTAACCTTTATAAAACACTGCTTTGGCTTCAACTGGAGTATTGTGTTCAATTCTGGCCACCACACTTTAGGAAGGATGTGAAGGCATTAGACAGGATGCAGAAAAGATTCACGATAATGGTTCCAGGGATGAGCACTTCAGTTACGAGGATAGATTGGAGAAACTGGGGTTACTCTCCTTGAAGGGAAGATTGAGAGGAAATTTGATAGAAGTGTTCAAAATCATGAGTTGTCTGGACAGAGTAGATAAGGAGAAACTGTTCCCATTGGTGGAAGGATCGAGAGCCTGAGGCAACCAATTTAAGGTGACTGGCAAAAGAACCAGAGGTAACACGAGGAAAAACTTTTTTATGCAGCGAGTGGTTAGGATCTGGCATGCACAGCCTGAGAGGGTGGTGGAGGCAGATTCAATCATGGCTTTCAAAAAGGAATTGGATAATTATCTGAAGAGAAAATATTTGCAGGGCAGTGGGGAAAGAGCAGGGGAGTGGGACTAGATGAGTTGCTTTTGTAGAGAGCTGGCATGGACATGATGGACCGAATGGCCTCGTTCTGTGCTGTAACCATTCTATGATTCTAAATTCAATGTACAATTTAGTAAAATGGGCTTTTCTCTTGGTTTTTATGATGATAATTTGCCTGTCGTGTTGACTAGCAACAGTCAGCTGAAGTTAGCAAGATCTAAGTCCCTGAGCCAAATAATTAACTGCAATTTACAGCTCAGCCATGTAGAGCAGCTGTTTCACACCACTGGATTTAAAACGTTCACTTCAGCAGTCTGCCATGCTACATCCCTATACTATCGTATTGTAATCTAAGAGAAATACACAGAGACTGCATCACTGCCATGTGTCAAAATATGATTGGGGCAAGAGGGTTGGCGACGAGCCAAAGTCAGATGTCTGTGGGTTCAATCCCACTCCAGGAGACAAGTACATAAAACAAGGCTGACACTTCAGTACATTACTGAGGGAGTGCTGCACTGTCGCAGGTGCCATCTTTCGCATGAGGACTCGTCTGCCTGCTCAAATGTAGAAGAGTTCTCCCGGTGTCCTAGTCAATATTTATCTCTCAATCAATAGCATTAAAAACAGGAGTAGAATAAACAGACATGGTCCAAACTAGCAAAACATAATTACAGACTGTTAGTAGCAAATTCTTCACATAAAACTGATGATACATTGGACTATTGGATGGAGTAGAGACGTCATGTACATTGGAATCATTTAAGAAATAATTAACAGAAGGTTTGGATTGGAGAGTGTGAGGTAAGAGAAGGCATTCAATGATATGGTGGATTTAAATCTGCTATGGAATGCAGCAGAAGAATGCCAGATTTCATTTAATACTGACAAATATAAATCTATATTGAGCAAAAATGAGTGTTGTAGGTACACTGCAAAGAGAGTAAAATCAGCAGAGGGAGAATTTGAAAGGATTTGGAACAACAGATTCTTCACGTTCACTGTTGAGATGATGTGGAGAAGCAATAAGAAATCGAATGTTGGGATCGGTAATGAGAACAGTGGACAATGTACAGCCTACAGGTTAGGCTCAGTTTTATAATTCTCTGGCTAGACCTCACCTGGACTATTGCACTTAATTCTGACTGCCAAATTTCCAAAGGAACATACATGCACTGGAGAGAGTGCACAGGACAAGAAGAATGGTCCCACACGCAAGGGGACAAACCTAATGAGCAGAATTATGGAAATAAAATTTAATACAGGTAAGATATACACACTGGAGGAAAACACGGGGAATATTTTTAATGAATGGTGTATAGCAAGTGAGGGAAGTGGCTGAAAGAGGTTGGGAGTGATAAGTGATCCAGTCATTGCAAACCAGGAATCAACAAATAAGATAGAGTTATATTGCCTAATCAGCAGAGTACGAGTGTGGATAGTGTGAACTGTGCACAGTTCTGGTCTCCATATCATAAAAAAGATAGTGGCACTGCAAAATGAGCACAAATTCACAGGTATGACAGCAGAACTGAGAGGTTATAACAATCAGGAACGACAAAGAGACTGGGGCGCTGTATAGGAAAGAGAAAGCTGAGGGTTGACCCCATGGAGGTCTTAAAATGAACATTGAACTTGCTACCACAAAGGAGTAGTTGAGGTGAATAGCACAGATGCATTTAAGGAGAACAAGAGGTAAGTACATGAGTGACGGGAGAATAGGATACGCTGATACAGTGAGATGAGAAGGAGCTGGAAGAGGCTCTTGTGGAGCATAAACACCAATTTGGATAAGTTGGGCTAAATGGCCTGTTTCTGTGCTGTAAATTCCATGTAATTCAGCACCTGTAGCGCTGACTGGAATCGCCTCAGGCAGCAGTTGGACTCACTCAGAGCTGATTCTAAAGCAACAGACGTCCCCATAAATCATATGCAGCACTTGAACAGCACGTGTTATAATACAATCATCACAAAGGAAGCCTCTTTCCTTCTGTGGGGTCCCTGCTCTTAAAGGTACATTGTTGTTTTTAATGTATTTGTAAGTCACAGTTTCTCTGCTATATTGCTGCTGAACAAAAGGAGGGAGAGACACTTGAATAGTTTCTTACAACTGTACTGCACCTGTTATCTACACCTGATTGTTCAGGGAACAGTTATTGCACTGATCTACGAGGAGCTATGAGTGACCTTACAGACAACAATATCTTTGTTCCGAAGAAGGGTCACTGACCCGAAACGTTAACTCTGCTTCTCTTTCCACAGATGCTGCCAGACCTGCTGAGTGATTCCAGCATTTCTTGTTTTTGTTTCAGATTTCCAGCATCCGCAGTATTTTGCTTTTATATCTTTGTATTTGTTGGTCCTGGAGGAGCAGCATCAGAGGAAGCATGGCAGACAGATGTCCTTACATTTGAAATGTTCCATTAGACTTGGACTTTGCTGTTGACACTCATGTGTAAACGGACAGACTCTTGTACTTAGACATAGCCAAAGAAACCCACCTTAACGAAGAGTTCCCAAGCACAAGTCAGGAGTGTGATGGAATACTCTCCACTTGCCTGGATGAGTGCAGCACCAACAACACTCAAGAAGCTCAACACCATCCAGGACAAAGCAGTCCACTTGATCTACCACCTTAAACATTCACTCCCTCCATTACCATCGACAAGATGTCACACAGCAACTCGTCAAGGCTTCCTTGACTAGGACAAGAGGGACAGATGCATAGCAACGCCACCACCTCCATGTTCCCTCCAAATCACACACCACCCTGACTTGGACATAGATCACCCGTTGCTTCACGGTCACTGGGTCAAAATCCAGGAACCCTCTACCTAACACAGTGTGAAGTACCTTCACCACACACACTGCAGCAGTTCAAAGAGAAGGCAGTTCACCACCACATTCTCGATGGTAATTAATACCAAACTTTGCAATAATGCTCAAATCCAAGGATTGATTTTTTTTTGAATACCAGGCTGTCCCAGAATTATGTATGATCTTACAGCCCTACCTGGGACCACTTCCAGGAAAAAGGACAGCTTGACCATAACCTGTCAAGGTTATAGCTTCGTTGAAACGTTATACAGCAGGTTGGCCTAGATTTTGAGCTCGAAGGGCGGGATTTTCCAGCGAGCGTCAGGACCCCAACGTTGGCCCATATGGGGGTCCCGAGCCCCCCCTTGTCGTCAGCGTGCCCACTGGCGCAGCCTTCTGAGTGGTGTCCTCTTAATTGGCAGCCTCTGCTCATCATCTAATTAAGGATGGCGGCTGAGCTCCCAAGACTGCAGGCCCAATCAGAGTGTGAGCAGAGACGTCAGACCTGCGTTCAAGTGATCAATTAAAGAGGCATGAAGCTGGTAGGGCCAACTCCACAGGACTATTAACGGATGGGGCTGCAGCCTTTGATCTCCACAGCCCCGGCATTGGGGTGTGGAGCCTCTGACTCTGATGGCCCCTGGCCTGTTGCCAGGTGGTTGCCTCGATTCAGCTGGTGGCCTCTGCACACGGCGGGGAGACTTCTCTGATGTTGGTAAAATACCAGCGCCGCTGCAAAATGACTCCTAAGTGGAGCCTCAGTTGCACAAATTGGTTGCCCGCCTCCATGCAGTGGGCAGCCAACCCAGTTCCCAGCTGACCCCAGAGGCAGGAAAGTGCCAGGGAGCCAAGCAGACACAGATCCCTCCTAGCTTCCCAGTCCTCCTGCCTCCAACCCTGTGTCTCCACAGGGCTGAGAAAACTCAGTCCAAAGTCTCTGGAGTGGGTCTTTAACCCATGTGAAGATGCAGTTGGTCTCAGACCATGGAGAGAATAGTATGAACATGAATATCCTCTATCCCAAAATCTCCTTTGTTACAAGAATGCCAGGTAGATCGGGCATCAGCTGAACACCCTTCATGAGCACTTTACAGCCAATTAAATATTTTTAGGTTTAGTCACCGTTACAATGCATGCAGCAAAATCCCACAGACAGCAATGTGCTGACCAGATATTTCAGTAATAAGAACTGAAAGTGTCAGTAATACACAGCAGGTCTGGCAGCATCTGTGTAGAGAGAAACAGAGTTAACGCTTCAGGTCTGTCACCTTTCATCAGAACTGGCAAAAAGTTAGAAATGTAACAGTCTTTGAGCAGGTGAAAGTGGGGAGCGGGAAGAAGAACAAAAGAAAAGGTTTGCGATAGGACAAAGGGCAGGAGAGATTAAATGACAGAGATGTCATGGAACAGAATGCAAATGGAGTGCTAAATAGTTCCAGTGAAAGACAAAGCACGAGTCCAGAGACAGTGCTAATGGCAGAATAATGAACAGCTCTGTACAAAAGCAAAAACATGAAAAACAAGTTGAAAACTAGCACGTGAAGCATTCCCTCCGCGACACCTGGCTCCACTCCTCAATCAACCTGGGCACCTCGTCCCGTTCCCAAGGCAGATTCCCAAGCAATTGCAGAAGGTGTAATACCTGCTCTTTTACCTCCTCTCTCCTCGTCATTCTTAGCCCCAAACACTCCTTCCAGGGGAAGCAGCAATTTACTTGTACTTTCAATTTAGTATACTGTATTCGCTGTGCGGTTGCCTCTACATTGGGGAGACCAAATGCAGATTGAGTGACTGCTTTGTGAAACACCTCCGCTCTGTCCACAAGCATTACCCCGAACTTCTGGTTGCTTCCAATTTTAATTCACCACCCTGCTCTCACGCTCACGTTTCTGTCCTCAGTCTGCTGCAGTGTTCTAGTACAAGCTTGAGGAACAGCAACTTATCTTCCAATTAGACACACTACAGCCCTCTGAACTAAATATTGAGTTCAATTATTTCAGACCATGAGTCCCATTATTTTTTATGCATTTATTATTTTCATTTTTTTATTATTTATTTTTAATCATGTGCTAGTCTTAAACTTGTTTTTCATGTTTTTGCTTTCGCACAGAGCTGTTCATTATTCTGTCATTAGCACCCTCTCTGGACTCATGCTTTGTCTTTTACTGCAGCTATTTAGCACTCCATTTGCCTTTTATTCTGTGACACCTTGGTCATTTAATTGCTCCTGCCCTCCATCCTATCACAGTCCTTCCCTTTTGTTATAAAAGCAAAATACTGCGGATGCTGGAAATCTGAAACAAAAACAAGAAATGCTGGATTCACTCAGCAGGTCTGGCAGCATCTGTGGAAAGAGAAGCAGAGTTAACGTTTCGGGTCAGTGACCCTTCTTCGGAACCCTTCCCTTTTGTTCTTCTTCCGCCCCCCCCCTTTCACTTGCGCAAAGACTGTTGCATTTCCAACCTTTGCCAGTTCTGATGAAGGGTCACAGACCAGAAACGTTAACTCTATTTCTCTCTACACAGATGCTGCCAGACCTGCTGAGTATTACAGGCACTTTCCGTTCTCATTTCAGAGTTCCAGCATACACAGTATTTTGCTCTTATTTTAGATATTGCAGTAATGTTGGTTGAAGGATTAACATTGACCAGCACACCAGGGAGAGTTCCACAACTCTTTTAGATGCATCTGAGAGTGGGCATGTCAGAGCGTGCGGCACTCCCCAGTACTCACTGGAGTATCAGCCTGGATTACGTTCTCAAATCTCTGGCGATAGACTTGAACCCACAACCTCTGAGTCTGGCATTAGAGAGTGCTACCAACTGAGCCACTGCTGACACTCCATCTGGTACTAAGCAGTTTGTGTGTATCTTGGCGTCAGCTCTAATGCAGGGAATGTCTTGAAGTTCAATGACAACAAGAAGCAAGAATACAGTATGTGGACTAGATTGAATTAGACAATTGTTAAGTCAACTCCATCCGATGAAGGAGAGGTAATGATGTTCAGTCTACACCTGGCACTCAGATTAAGCTGACCTTGCCACCTTGCGTTTATCGTGTGGGTGTAATTTTTCTGCCATATCAGGATCAACTTCAGCCAGTCGTTTGTAGAGTTCTTGACAGTTGAGTTTTTCCAGCTCTTCCTTCCTGTTGGGCGAAGATGTTCGATTCCCAACTGCCCTGTCTGTTGCAGAACAAACTTTCTCTTCCTGCAGCACAAAGCATAGCACCAATTAACCACATGAAGTGACAGAGTGTCACACAAATTAATCACAACAAGTGAGATTCAGAGTACCACAATTTAATCTTATGAAGTGGGTCAGAGAGTGTTAGAAATTCAGGGCTGTAGTAAAACCCTTCACAAGGTCAGCAGCATCAGTCACTCCTACAAGTCATTAAAGCACCATTCTATTATGGGACTTCACTACATCTACTTATGCAGAGGTAACACGGGGATACAACAGCAGCACTCCTGATCGGGATATTCAACCAATCTCTTTAATGGCACACTGTTACACTTGTTGAGAGGAGGCTTCATATCAATGATTAAGCTGTTTCTTTTTTAAAATACAGATCTAAAGTAATGATCAGATTCACGTACCTCAGCTGGTATTACTTACATTTTGCATAATACAAAATAATAAAAGCTTTACATTCCCCCTTATATGTAGTTCATCTTAATTAGAAGATTAATTGCATTCTCTCCTTCAGCCTACAGCATGTCATTCTCCTGAAATGTTTTTACAGTGGGCAGTGAGTTCCTTCCTTGCTATTACGTGATACAATATCCAGTAACCCACCCACTCTGTGATACTATATCCAATAACCCACTCTCCCTTTTTTTTTTAAATTCGCTTGCGGGATGTGAGCGTCACTGGCTAGGCCAGCATTTATTACCCATCCCTAATTGCCCTTGAGCTGATGGTGGCGAGTTGCCTTCTTGAACCACTGCAGTCCTTGGGATGTGAGTACACCCACAGTGCTGTTAGGAAGGGAGTTCCAGGATTTTGATCCAGCGACAGTGAAGGAACGGCGATAAGATCCAAGTCAGGATGGTGTGTGGCTTGGAGGGGAACTTGCAGGTGGTGGTGTCCCCATGCATCTGCTGCCCTTGATCTTCTAGGTGGTAGAGGTCGCAGGTTTGAAAGGTGCTGTCACAGCAGCCTTGGCGAGTTGCTGCAGTGCATCTTGGAGATGATGCACACTGCTGCCACTGTGCATCGGTGGTGAAGGGAGTGAATGTTGAAGGTAGTGGACGGGGTGCCAATCAAACGGGCTGCTTTGTCCTGGATGGTATGAGCTTCTTGAGTGTTGTTGGAGCTGCACCCATCCAGGCAAGTGGGGAGTATTCCATCACATTCCCGACTTGTGCAGTGTAGATGGTGGACGGGCATTGGGGTGACAGGTGTGAGTTACTCGCTGCAGAATTCCTAGCCTCAGACCTGTTCTTGTAGCCACAACATTTTTGTGGCTGGTCCAGTTCAGTTTCTGGTAATGCTAACACCCAGGACGTTGATAGTGGAAGATTCTGAGATGGTAATACCATTGAACATCAAGGGGAAATGGTTAAATTCTCTCTTGTTTGAGATGATAAGTGCCTGGCACATGTGTGGCATGATTATTACTTGCCACTTATCAGCCCAAGCCTGGATGTCGCCCAGGTCTTGTTGTATCTGGACATGAGCTGCTCCAGTATCTGAGGAGGCGTGAATGGTGAACATTGCGCATTCATCGGCGAATATCCCCACTTCTGATCTGATAATCGAGGGAAGGTCATTGATGAAACAGCTGAAGATGGTTGGGCCCAGGACACTACCCTGAGGAACTCCTGCAGTGATGTCAAGGGACTGAGATGATTGACCTCCAATAACCACAACCATCTTCCTTTGTGCTAGATATGACTCCAACCAGAGGAGAGTTTGCCCCCGGATTCCCATTGCTCGAGCTCCTTGAAGTCATACTCGGTCAAATGCTGCCTTAATGTCAAGGGCAGTCACTCTGACCTCACCTCTGGAATACAGCTCTTTTGTCCATATTTGGACATTGGCTGTAATGAGGTTGGGAGCGATGTGGCCCTGGCGGAACCCAAACTGAGCGTCAGTGAGCAAGTTATTGCTAAGCAAGTGCCACTTGATCACACTGTTGACGACACCTTCCATTACTTTACTGATGATTGACAGTAGACTAACGGGGTGGTAATTGGCCCAGTTGGACTTGTCCTGCCTTTTGTGCACAGGACATACCTGGGCAATTTTCCAGATTGCCGGGTAGATGCCAGTAAAGTAGCTATACTAGAACAGCTTGGTTAGGGGCGCAGCTAGTTCTGGAGCACAAATCTTCAGTACTATTGCCGAAATGTTGTCAGGGACCATAGCCTTTGTAGTATCCAGTGCCGTCAGCCGTTTCCAGATATCACATGGAGTGAATCGGACTGGCTGAAGATTGGCATCTGTGATGCTGAAGACCTCAGCAGGAGGCCATGATGGATCATCCACTCGGCACTTCTGGCTGTAGATGGGTGCAAATGCTGAAGCCTTGTCCTTTGCACTGATGTGCTGGGCTTCCCCATCATTGAGGATGGGGATATTTGTGGAGCCTCCTCCTCCTGTTAGTCCTTTAATTGTCCACCACCATTCACGACTGGATGTGGCAGCACTGCAGTGCTTAGATCTGATCCGTTGGTTATGGGATCGCTTAGCTCTATCGCATGCTGCTTCCACTGTTTGGCATGCAAGTAGTCCTGTGTTGTAGAGTCACCAGGTTGACACCTCATTTTGAGCTATGCCTGGTGCTGCCCCTGGCATGCCCTCCTGCACTCTTCATTGAACCAGGGTTGGCCCCCCGGCTTGATGGTAATGGTAGAGTGGGGGATATGCCAGGCCATGAGGTTACAGATTGTGGTTGAATACAATTCTGCTGTTGCTGATGGCCCACAGCGCCTCATGGATGCACAGTTTCATGTTGCAAGATCTGTTTGAAATCTATCCCATTTAGCACAGTGGCAGTGCCACACAACACGATGGTGGGTATCCTCAATGTGAAGATGGGACTGTGCAGTGGTCACTCCTGCCAATACAGTCATCGACAGATGCATCTGCGACAGGTAGATTAGTGAGGACGAGGTTAAGTCGGTTTTTCCTTCATTATTCTACCATTAACACTTTCTCTGGCACTATGCTTTGTCTTTCACCACAAGCATTAACACACACTTTGCCTTTGTCCCAGGACAAGTTTGTTATTTAATCTCCCTTTGCCCTATCAAAAACTTTCCCCTTTGTTCTCTCCACCACACCCCTCCCCTTCACTTGCGTAAAACCCAATTCTTTTCTAATCTTTGCCAGTTCTGATGAAAGGTCACAGACCTGAAATGCTAACTTTGCTTCTCTCTCCACAGACGCTGCTTGACCTGCTGAGTATTTCCAGCACTTTTTGTTTTGTGTCAGATTTCCAGCATCTACAGTATTTTGCTTTTATTTTAGGTTTTTCCCTCTTGATGGTTCCCTCACCATCTGCCGCAGACTCAGTCTGGCAGCTATGTTCTTTACGACTCGCCAGCTCAGTCAGTAGTGGTGCTACCGAGCCACTCTTGGTGATGGACATTGAAGTCCCCCACCCAGAGTACATTCGGTGCCCATGCCACCCTCTGATTCTTCCAATTGGTGTTCAGCATGGAGAAGCACTGATTCATCAGCAGAGGGGGGCGGGGGTAGTGTGGGTGGTGGTAGGTGGTAATCAGCAGGAGGTTTCCTTGTCCATTTTTGACCTGGTGTCATAGACTTTATGGTGTCCAGAGTCAATGTTGAGGACTCCCAGGGCAACTCCTTCCCGACTGTGCTGGTGGGTCTGACCTGCCCGTGGGACAGGATGTACCCAGGGATGGTGATGGTGGTGTATGGGACATTGTAAGGTATGATTCTGTGAGTATGACTATGTCAGGCTGTTGCTTGACTAGTCTGTGGGACAGCTGCCCCAATTTTGGCACAAGCCCCCATAACCCACCCTCTCTGCAATACAATACCCAGTAGCCCACCCTCCCTGAAATACAATACCCAGTAGCCCACCCTCCCTGAAATACGATACCCAGTAGCCCACCCTCCTTGCGATAGAATACCCGGTAACCCACTCACTGTGATATAATGTTCAGTGAAACTCTCTACTCTGTTGATTTGTGGTTGATGAGCCACTATATAAGGCTCAATGAGACCCTCCCCAGTACCTTCGTGTCCACCAGCACTTTCCAAAGCAGCGACTCGATGTAGTAATTGGTTCCTCCCACAATAATTGGGATCTTCTGTCTGTCAATGATATCTTCAATGTATGAAGTTAATGAAGATTTCAACTGTTTAAAAGTTTGAGGACTGCATTCAACCTGAACATTAAAATGCACAAGGCTTTGGTGATGGATAGGTTTGAGCTCAATGGATAACATGGTCTCTTTCCAAGCCAGGGAGCACAGCTCAGTAGAGGCAACGTGCAGGATTGTATCATTAAAAATACACCAACACTGGAGGAGAATCAGGTCAGTTGGTAGCACTCTCGCCCGCGTCAAAAGGCTCCAGCCCACTCCAGCATTAAGGGAGTGCTGCACTGTCAGAGATGTCATCTTTCAAATTAAAACCTGAGACACTGTCTGCCAAAAGGTTTTCCTCATTTGAACTTATCTTGTGAGTCAGCACTTCAGGAGAAAACTAGGTACAAACTACAAGACAACATTGTTCAAGTGACTGTCAGGAAAAACCAAAGCCAATGAATCAGGCAGTGTCTGCAATCTCAGCTTCAACACCAAAACGGAGCACAGACCTAGTGAACTGATTTCAGCTCACCTCATCTCCTCTCACTGGTTTCTGATCTCACAACCTGCAAATCTTATTTTGTGTTTCTTTCTAGCCATGGATAAAATCATAATGAGTCCTGCTTCCCTCTGCCAAGACTGCTCATTCTTCCACGGTCATCCTGGAATGCAAAGATAAAGCCCGACTTCACCGCCTTCTTAAATCCTCTCCCACCCTCACCTTCAACAAGTGCTATGAGCTCATAGACTTTCTAGTCACTGATTGAGACCATCAGTTCAGCTGCCTCTGCTACTTCCCCTCCTTCCTCTAGTCCGCCAAGCCTAACTTCCCCAAGGATGGCCCCTTGACCTAACCTCGGACTTGCATCATTCTCCAGTTTCTCTCCTATCTCCTGTCATGCCCGTTCCAAGTTCATCTTGACCATGAGACCAACCTCATGCTCCCTTGACGCTATTATTAACAGCTGACCATCGAACATCCCCCGCTGGCCCCAGTGTTAGCTGATATTGTTAACAGTTCCCTCTCCTTAAGTACTGTCCAATTCTCTCAACAGCACCCCTCTCCTGGAAAAAAAAAACCCTTGACCCCTCTGGCCTGGCAAATTACATCCCATTTCCAACCACCTTTTCCACTCCATATCCTAGAACATGTTGTCACCTTCCAAATCCCTGCTCATCCTTCCTGCAACTCCATGTTTGAATTCCTCCAATCAGGTTTTTGTCCCTACCATGGTATGGAAGTGAGCCTCATCAAAGTCAAAAACGACATCCTAGGACTGTAACAAAGGTAAACTATCTCATCTTATCCTTCCAACTCGTTTACAGCCTTTGAGTGGGTTGACCACACCATTTTCCTCTAATGCTTTTCTTAGTTTGCTGACAATACGAAGCTAGGTGGGAATGTAAGCTGTGAGGACATAGAGAGGTTGCGAAGAGATATAGACAGGTTAAGTGAGTGGGCAACAAGGTGGCAGATGGAGTATAATGTGAGTAAGCGTGAGGTTATTCACTTTGGCAATAAGAATTGAAAAGCAGATTTTTTTTTTTAAAAAGGCTTGAAACTTGTAAACATTGATGTTGAGAGAGACTTGGGTGTACTTGTACAAGGAACACAGAAAATTATCAAGTAGGTACAGCAAGCAATTAGGAAGGCAAATGTCATGCTGGCCTTTATTGCAAGGGGATTAGAGTACAAGAATAAGGCGACAGTTATATAGGGCTTTGATGAGACCACAGTTGGAGTACTGTGTGCAGTTTTGGTCTCCATGCCTAAGGAAGGATATACTTGCATTTTAGGTGGTACAATGAATGATCATTAAATGTTCTCTGGGATGAGAGTGTTGTCCTATGATGAGATGCTGAGTAAATTGGGCCTGGAGTATAGAAGGTTGAGAGGTGATCTCTTTGATATGTACAAGATGCTGAAGGGGCTTGACAGGGTAGACATCAAAAGGTTGTTTCCCCTGGCTGGGGAAACTAGAACCCGGGAGCTCAGTCTTAGGATAAGGGGTCAATCATTTAGGACTGAGATGAGGGCAAACATCTTCACTCAGAGGGTTTTGAATTCTTGGAATTCTCCATCCAGAGGGTTGTGGATGCTCCATCGTGGAGCTGAGATAGACAGACAGATATTTGGTTTCTCTGGGAATCCAGGGATATGGGGAGCGGGCAGGAAAGCAGAGTTGAAGCAGAAGATCAGCCATGATTGTATTGAATGGCAGAGCAAGCTCGAGTGGCTTGTTTGCTATACTTCTGCTCCTATTTCTTATGTTAGCCTTTGTCCAGCTGGTGGGACTGCCCTCATCTGCTTCCTATCTCACCTATCCAGCTGTGGCCACAGAATCACCTGAAATTTCTCATCTATTTGCTACCTTCATTGATATCATCTGAAAACACATCAGGTTCCACATGTAGAATAATCACAACAGACTCTACCTCACCAGTACCTCTCGACCCTTATCACTGTAATTTACTCCAGCCGCACACCCTCCCAAGATACCTCCTCCAACTCGGGCCATTTGCACACAGCTGATTTTCATCGCTCCACCATTGGCAGCTATGCAGTCAGCTACCGAGGCCCTAAGCTCAGGAATCCTCTCCCTAAACCACTCCTCCTCTCAAACTCTCTCTCTCCCATTAAGACTTTCCATAAAACCTAGCTCTCTTACACAGCTTTTGGTCACCTACCCTAATATCTCATGTTGCTCGGTGTCAAATTTGGTTGCGAACACTCCTGTGAAGTGACTCAGTACATTTTACTATGCCAATACTGAGAGATAAATACAAGTTGTTGTATCACAATACCCCCCAATACAGACTGAAATCACAACAAATCCCCCAATACAGATTGAAATCACAACAAATCCCCCAATACAGACTGAAATCACAACAAATCCCCCCAATACAGACTGAAATCACAACATCCCCCCCCAATACAGACTGAAATCACAACATCCCTCCTAATACAGACTGAAATCACAACAAATCCCCCAATACAGACTGAAATCACAACACCCCCCCCCAATACAGACTGAAATCACAACATCCCCCCCCAATACAGACTGAAATCACAATACCCCCCCAATACAGACTGAAATCACAACAAATCCCCCAATACAGACTGAAATCACAACATCCCCCCTCAATACAGACTGAAATCACAACATCCCTCCCAACACAGACTGAAATCACAACATCCCTCCCAACACAGACTGAAATCACAACAAATCCCCCAATACAGACTGAAATCACAACATCCCTCCCAATACAGACTGAAATCACAACACCCCCCCAATACAGACTGAAATCACAACACCCCCCCAACACAGACTGAAATCACAACACCCCCCCAACACAGACTGAAATCACAACACCCCCCCAACACAGACTGAAATCACAACACCCCCCCCAACACAGACTGAAATCACAACACCCCCCCCAACACAGACTGAAATCACAACACCCCCCCCCAATACAGACTGAAATCACAACACCCCCCCTCCAATACAGACTGAAATCACAACACCCCCCCCAATACAGACTGAAATCACAATCCCCCCCAATACTGACTGAAATCACAACACCCCCCCTCTACAGACTGAAATCACAACACCCCCCCAATACAGACTGAAATCACAACCCCCCCCCAATACAGACTGAAATCACAACACCCATCCGCCAATACAGACTGAAATCACAACATCCATCCGCCAATACAGACTGAAATCACAACACCCCCCAATACAGACTGAAATAACACCCCCCCAATACAGACTGAAATCACAACACCCATCCGCCAATACAGACTGAAATCACAACATCCATCCGCCAATACAGACCGAAATCACAACACCCCCCAATACAGACTGAAATAACACCCCCCCCAATACAGACTGAAATCACAACACCCATCCGCCAATACAGACTGAAATCACAACATCCATCCGCCAATACAGACCGAAATCACAACACCCCCCAATACAGACTGAAATAACACCCCCCCAATACAGACTGAAATCACAACATCCATCCGCCAATACAGACTGAAATCACAACACCCATTCGCCAATACAGACTGAAATCACAACCGCCCCCCAATACAGACTGAAATCACAACCCCCCCTGCCCCATTACGGACTGATATCCAACACACACCCTGTACAGGATGAAAGGATATTACAGACAGCGCCTTATTCCTGAAGTCGACGACAGAGTAGGAGGAGACCAGGGGATCAAGGAAGCTGATCATGTGGTGAGTGCACAGTTGTTGCTCCTCGCGAGTCACTTTGTTTGTGATGATGTCCAAACCTTTGTAAACCTGTCGTGCACACATCAATGTCATCATCATCACTGGGCTCCAGCTCATTTGAGATTTGCTACCTACAAAATACTTAAAGGGATAGACAGGGTAGATACAACTTATTTGTTTCCCTGGTTGGTGAGTCTAGAACAATGGGACACAATTTCAAAATAAGGGGTCACCCATTTAAGACAGAGATGAGGAGAAATGTTTTCTCTCAGAGGATCGTGCGTCTTTCGAACTCTCTTCCTCAAAAGGCAGTGGAAGCAGAGTCTTTGAATATTTTCAAGGCAGAGGTAGATAGATTCTCGATAAGCAAGGGGGTGAAAGGTTACCGGGAGTAGTTGGTAATGTGGTGTAATCAGTTCAGTCATGAACTTATTGAATGGTGGAGCAGGCACGAGGGGCCGAGTGGCCTACTCCCGCTCCTAATTTGTATGTTCCTTAAACTGGTGGCAACAGAAAAGCTACCTCAAACATCACATCTAAGTTAGATTGCCAGGCCAAAGCTTCCAGAATAACAGTGTGGATAGCTTGTAATAAAAACTGAAATATAGAGCAGGTCTGGCAGCATCTGTGGAGAGAGAAGCAACGTTAACATTTCAGCTCAATGACCTTGCATCAGAACTGAAACATTTAGCTCAGTTTCTCTCTCCACAGAAGCTGCCAGACTCGCTCTATATTCCCCGCATTTTCAGTTTTTATTTCAGATTTCCAGGATCCACAGTATTTTGCTCTTAGATATCTTGTTGGCTGCCTGTGAATTTCCACTGAGGGCAGTGTTCCATGATGTGTTCCAGGGTCTGATCAGGAGCTCCGCACTCACGTGATGGGGATGCTTTAATCTATCTATGGAGAAGTTGAGCATCTACCATGTCAGGTTCTGAGGTAGTTAATGGTGGTCTGCTCGCTGCGAAGAAGGTTTGATCCTTCAGGTTGGACTGTGGGGCCTGTATAAGGAATCTATCTAGTATGTTGCAGTTCTTCCAAGCATTATGCTATCCAGTCAAAGGTCGAGGGGAGATCAGTGAAAGACTTCAGTAACAGTCCAAAAATGGTGTTCTAGATCTCAGACGTTTTGGTCAACCTCACCTGGATCAGCACTCTTTGCAGGTATCGTGGTTGGATTCTCTGGAGACTGCATATTTGCAGTGTAGGTGTGTTGGTGCGATGTTTGCAAGCTCAGGCAGACAAGGAGCTGGTGTCACTAAAGGCAAACCAGTGATAATGATTATAGTAGCGTTCAGCTGGACACGAATGTATTTGAAATGTGGACTTGATAGCCATGCCAGAGAGCAGGGGTTCACTGGAGAGTAGAGTCAGGTGAGAGCTGCTGTTCCCCATATTTACCCAGTGAGTTTGGGGTAAATAAAAACAAGAAATGCTGGAAATACTCAGCAGGTCAGGCAGCATCTGTGGAGAGAGAAGCAGAGTTAATGTTTCAGGTCTGTGACCCTTCTTCAGAGCTGAATTTGGGGGTTGGGTTGAAGGTTTATTTTCTTTGTTGAGGTTCTGTCTGTCCCACTGGGTCTGATGGAGCCTGACTCCTACACAAGGAGGGGCTTTGCCAGGGTTCACAGCTGCCCGGCTAAAGGACCTGGTCAGGGCGGTGAAAGATCCAAGACACAAGATGTTTAACCGATGTCTGGAGCCTCAATGAGCACAGGCTGAAAAGCAGCAGCTCCGCTCCGAGCGGCTGGGCCTGGGAGACAGGGACCGGGAGCTCAACCACCCTCCCCCCCGGGCTGCTGACAGACTGCCAGCGGCGCCCAGGCCCCAATCCCCGGCCTCCCGCTACCTGCATCGAGTCGGCGCTGACGATCTCCCCGCGGAACCGGCGGCCCAGCTCCAGCGCCAGCCGCGACTTCCCGGTCCCGGTGGCCCCAAGAACCACAACCAACGGCACCGAGCGACCCAGCGGCTGCATCCCAGCCATGGGAGACGGGGGGACAGAAACAACCGGGCTGTGGCTCGGGGGGGACCGGATATAGGGGACACCGGGGGACCGGATGTAGGGGGCACGCGGGCCCAGGATACCTGGGTGGGGCTAAAATGGGAGTGAGATACAGGGGACAAGTGGCAGATATAAGACATGGAGTCATGGTAAGTTAGTATAAAATAGATGATAATTGGTGAGTTTTTTAATCTTAATTTCTGTTAAAAATCTAGTTGATAAATAGAGGAAGGGCAACTCAGTCCTGTGGAATGCATGTCCTGTTCCATGTGGGAGCTCCTGGATTCTTCTCATGTCCTGGACAACAATATGGGCACAAAGTGTCATGAGCTGGAGCAACTTGAACTCCAGGTTTTGGAACCTGAGCAGCAGCTGACATCACTGTGGTGGATTTGTGAGGCTGAGAGCTATGTGGGTAGCATGTTTCTAGAGGTGGTCACCTTGTAGCTAAAGAGAGTGCAGGCAGAGATGGAATGGGTGACCACCAGGTAGTGGAGGAGTCGGCTGAGTAGATCCCGCTCTCCAGCTAATATTCAGTTCTGAATACTGGTGAGAGTGATGGTTCATTTGGGGAGTGCTGCCAGAGCTAAGTCCATGGCACCGCGGGTGGCTCACTGTACAGGGGTGGGGTAGGAGGAAGATTGGGAAAGCAATAGTGATAGGGGATTCTTTAGTTAGGGGAACAGACAGGAGATTTTGCAGCTGCAGATGCAAACCCAGAATGTTGCCTTCCTGGTGCCAGGATCAAAGATGTCACTGAGCAGCTACAGAGCACTCTGAGGGGGGAGGGTGACTTGCCAGAAGTCATGGACCATATCAGTACCAATGACATGGGTAGAAAAAGGGGTGGTGGCCTGCAGATAGAATTTAGGGAGCGAGGAAGGAGAGTAGCAGGCAGGGCCTCAAAGGCAGTAATCTTCAGATTACTCCCGGTACCACGCGTTAGTGTGTATAGAAATAGGAAGATAGAGCAACTGAATGCATGGCTGGAGAGATGGTGCACTGTAGAGGACTTTAGATCCCTGGGACATTGGGACTTGTTTGGGGGGAGATGGAGCCTAAAAAGGCTGGAAGGATTGCATCTCAACAGAGCCTGGACCAATGTCCTTGCGGGTTGGTTTGCTAGTGCTGTTGGAAATAGTTTAAACTATTGGCAGGACAATGGGAACAAGCATATAGTAAAAGAAAGGAGTAACAATGTTCACAAAGGATTGGGAGAGAGAGATAGCACTGGAATAATAGTGTGGTTAGAGTTAGAGGGAATGCAGTAAGGTCTAAATAAGGTTAACAGTGTATGTATGTAAGTGCACATAGCATAGGAAATAAGGTTGATGAGCTGAAAGTGCAGATATCCACATGGGAGTATGATGTCCTGGTGATAACGGAGGCGTGACTCAAAAAGGGGCAGGGCAGGACAGAAATAAGAAAAGGGTGATCACTTTGATGGGATTATACTAAAGGCCTCCCAATAGTCAGAGGGAAGTGGAGGAGCATATATGTAGGGAAATCACAGTTAGGTGTAGGAATTATAGGGTTGTAATAGTAGGTGATTTTAACTTCCCTAATATTGACTGGGACTGCCTTAGTGCTAAGGGATCAGATGGGGAAGAATTTGTTAAGTGTGTCCAGGATAGTTTTCTGAAGCAGTATGTGGATGGCCCTACTAGAGAAGGGGCTACACTTGACCTCCTCTTAGAAAATGAGGATGGGCAGGTGGTTGATGTGTCAGTGGGGTAGCACTTTGGGACCAGTGACCATAACTCTCTTAGCTTCAAGATAGTTATGGAAAAGGATAGGACTGGTCCTCAGGTTGAAGTCCTAAATTGGGGGAAGGCTAATTTCAATGGCATCAGACAGGAACTCTCAAAAGTTGGATGGGAGAGGCTGTTTACAGGTAAAGGGACGTCTGGCAAGTGCGAGGCTTTTAAAAGTGAGATAGGAAGAGTTCAGGGCTGGCATGTTTCTGTTAGATGGAAGGGCAAGGCTGGCAAGTTTAGGGAACCTTGGTTGACGAGGGATATTGAGGGTCTGGTCAGGACAAAGAAGGAGGCATATGTCAGGTATAGGCAGCTGGGATCGAGTGAGTCCCTCGAGGAGTACAGGGGATGTAGGACTACACTTAAGAAGGAAATTAGGAGGACGAAAAGGGACCATGAGATTTCCTTGGCAGATAAGATAAAGGAGAATCCTAAAAGATTCTATAAGTATATTAAGAGTAAAGGGGTAGCTAGGGAGAGAGTAGGTCCCCTTAAGGATCAGTGTGGCAATCTATGTCTGGAGCCACGGGAAATGGACGAGGTCTTAAATGAATATTTCTCATCCGTATTTACCGTGGAGAAGGTCATGGAAGCTAGTGAGTTCAAGGGAAGGAACACCAATATCCTGGAGCATATCAACATTACGTAGGAGGAGGTGTTGGAGGTTTTGAAGTGCATTAAGGTGGATAAATACCCAGGGCCTGACCAGCTGTATCCTAGGATGCACTGGGAAGCAAGGGAGGAGATTGCTGGGGCCCTGGCAGAGATTTTTGTATCATCATCAGCCACGGGTGAGGTACCGGAAGACTGGAGGATAGCTAATGTGCCTTTATTTAATAAGGGCAGCAGGGATAAACCAGGGAACTACAGGCCGGTGAGCCATACATCAGTGGTGGGAAAGTTATTGGAAGGGATTCTGAGAGACAGGATTTATATGCATCTGGAAAGGCATGGTCTGATTAGGGATAGTCAGCATGGCTTTGTGCGTGGGAAATCATGTCTCACGAATTTGATTGAGTTTTTGGAGGAGGTGACCAAGAGGATTGATGAGGGCAGGGCGATGGATGTTGTCTACATGGACTTTAGCAAGGCCTTTGACAAGGTCCCACATGGTAAGCCTGTCCAGAAGGTTCGAACACATAGGATCCAGGGTGAGCTAGCAAATTGGATACAAAATTGGCTTGGTGATAGGAGGCAGAGGGTGGTAGTGGAGGGTTCTTTTTCAGATTGGAGGCCGGTGACCAGTGGTGTGCTGCAGGGATCGGTGCTGGGCCCTCTGTTGTTTGTCATATATATTAATGACTTGGATGAGAATGTAAGGGGCATGATTAGTAAATTTGCAGATGACACCAAAATTGGTGGTATAGTGGACAGTGAAGAAGGTTGTCTAAGGTTACAACAGGATATAGATCAACTGGGCAAGTGGACAAGGGAGTGGTAAATGGAATTTAACGCAGACAAATGTGAAGTGATGCATTTTGGGAAGTTAAACCAGGGCAGGACATATACAGTGAATGGCAGGGCCCTGGGGAGTGTTGTTGAGCAGAGAGACCTTGGGGTGCAAGTACATAGTTCCCTGAAAGTGGCAACACAGGTAGACAGGGTGTGAAGAAGGCGTATGGCATGCTTGCCTTCATCGGCCGAGGCATTGAGTACAAGAGTTGGGACGTCATGTTACAGTTGTACATAACGTTGGTTAGGCCGCATTTGGAGTACTGTGTGCAGTTCTGGTTGCCGCACTACAGGAAGGAAGTGATTAAGCTAGAGAGGGTGCAGAAATGATTCACAAGGATGTTGCCTGGTTTGGGGGGCTTGAGAGATTGGATAGGCTGGGTCTGTTTTCCCTGGAGCAAAGGAGGCTGAGAGGGGACATGATAGAGGTATATAAAATTATGAGAGGCATAGATAGGGTAGATAGCCAGAGTCTGTTTCCCATGGTAGGGGTGACTAAAACTAGAGGGCATAGATTTAAGGTGAGAGGGAGGAGGTTTAAAGGGGATCAAAGGGGTAAATTTTTCACACAGAGAATAGTGGGTATCTGGAATGAGCTGCATGAGGAGGTGGTGGAGTTCGGAACAGTAGCAACATTTAAGAGGCATCTGAACAGGTACTTGAATGAGCAAGGCATAGAGGGATATGGAATTAATGCAGGCAGGTGGCATTAGTATAGATAGGCATTATGGTCGGCATGGACGCAGTGGGCCGAAGGGCCTGTTTCTATGCTGTACGACTCTATGACTGGGTACTAAATATCCCTGGATACAAGATGAGCAGGAAAGGTAGGGAAGGAAAGAAAGGAGGAGGGGTGGCAGTATTGATTAAGGAGAATGTTACGGTGCTTGAGAGCGAGAGAGGATGTCCTATATATGATCTTACATTAGCTTCCCCATTAGATTGGGAGGTACTCATTAACTGTTCCAAAAAACTACTTTGTTATTCTACCTTGATGTGTTGTAATTTTTTTGGAATTCTCAGTATCATCTTAATGGCAGACTTGGTATCTCTTTAATAGATTTTCCCATGACTTGTTTAACTATGGTGGCTATTGTAGAGGTTACAGGATGGGAGGGTAACTAGTCTGAACTAGAATCTGGGCCCAAACTAGTCAAAAGCATGAGGTGATAGCCAAAGTTCTAATTTTTGCATTCCGTACACCATTAACATTCTGCGTTAGCAATCTGTCGAGATTGTAATTCTGCTGAAGTTTTTACTTTTCATTTCAAGAACAGAATATATTTGGTTAGGTGTTAAGAATATATGTACCATTTCACTACTGGGTGTGTTCTATAGGCCACTAGCTAGTGGAAAGGATATAGAGGAAGAAATTACAGAGAGGTGCAACAACTATAGATTAGTGATAATGGGGCCTTTAATTATCCAAATATAAACTGGGATAGTAATAGTGTAAAGGGCAGAGAGGGACAGAGTTTCTGAAGTGTGTTCAGGAGAATTTTCCTGATCAATATGTTTCCAGCCCAATGAGGAAGGAGGCATTACTGGATCTGGTTCTGGGAGTGAGGTGAGTCAAGTGGATCAAGTGTAAGTAAGGGGACATTTTGGGAACAGTGATCATATTATCATAAGGTTTAGATTAGCTATGGAAAAGGACAAGGAGCAATCTAGAGTTTAAAAATACTTAATTGGAGGAGGGCCAATTTCAGTGGGGTGAGAACGGATCTGTCCCAGCTAAATTGGAATCAAATATTGGCAGTCAAAGCTATAATGGAACAATGGGCTGTCTTTAAAGAGGAGATGATTTGGGGTACATTCCCATGAGGGGGAAAGATAGGGCAAACAAAGCCATAGCTCACTGGATGATAGAAGAGATAGAAAGCAAGGTGAAGCAGAAAAAGGGCACAGATGACCATACAAGTGGGAACCAGGCTGAATATAGGAAGTTCAGAGGGGAAGTGAAAAAGGAACCGAGAAGCAAAGAGCGAGTATGAGAAGAGACTAGCAGCTAACATAAAAGGGAATCCAAAAGTCTTCCATAGCAGTGGTTCTCAAAGTGTGGTCTGCAAGCTGGTCCAAAATGCAAGTCACTGACACGCAACGGCCAAGGCCATCCGCGAGAACAGACCAGAACCCTCATCCCACCACTTGCTTGACATCACACAACCAGGCTGGTCCCATGTGCGCAACACAAGCCGCTATAAGTAAGAGCAGCAACAATGTAGTTTTATAAGCAATATTTATGTTACCGTTACAACATACAACTGCAAGATCGTATTTTCAACACTTGTGGGGCTGAAAACAAAGAAAAGGAACTGCTGAACTTGGAGCCTGACATGGGACTGAAGCTTTCCAGTTTGGAACCAGACATCACCTCGTTGATGTCTCATCAAAAGCAGCAGCATTCTTCACATCAATTCTGATGAGTTTTTTACAGTGGCAAGCAAAAGTGGGAGGACTGGTAGGTGATCCACGGGGCCTTTTGCCTCCTGGAGTGGTCTATGAACAAAGAAGTTTGAGAACCACTGTTCTATAGGCATATAAAGGGGTAGTAAGAGCAGCAGTGGGGTCGATTAGGGATCAAAAGGAGATTTACACATGGAGGCAGGGGGCATGGCTGAGGTACGAAATGAGACTTTGCATCTTTCTTTACCAAGGAAGAATATAAGTCATAGTGAAAGAGGAGGTAGTTGAGATACTGGATAGGCTAAAAATTGATAGAGGAGGTATTAGAAAGACCAGGTGTACTTAAAGTTGATAAGTCACCAGGACCAGATGGGATGCACCCCAGGATGCTGAGAGAAGTGAGGATGGAAATTGTGGAGTCATTGGCCATAATCTTCCAATCCTTAGATACAGGGGTGGTGCCAGAGAACTGGAGAATTTCAAATGTTACACCCTTGTTGAAAAAAGGGAGTAAAGATAAACCCAGCAACTACAGGCCAGTCAGTTTAACCTCACTGGTGGGAAAGTTTTCGAAATGATCATCCAGGACAAAATTAACAGCCACTTGGACAAGTGTGGATTAATTCAGGAAAGCCAGCATGGATTTGTTAAATGCAAATTGTGTTTAACGAACTTGCTTGAGATTTTTGATGAGGTACCAGAGAGGGTTGATGAGGATAATGCAGTTGATGTGGTTTACATGGACTTCCAAAAGGCATTTGTTAAAGTGTCAAGTAACAGGCTTATCAGCAGAATTAGAGCCCATGCAATAAAAGGGACAATGGAACCAAGGATATGAAGTTGGCTGTGTGGCAGGAAACAGAGAGTAGTGGTGAATGGTTGTTTTTTGGTCTGGAGGAAGGTAAATAATGGGGTTTCCCAGGTGTCGGTACTAGGACCACTGCTTTTCTTGATGTATATTAATGATCTAGACTTGAGTGTGCGCAATTTCAAAATTTGTTGACACAAAAATTGGAAGGAAGATAATGATCAACTTCAAGAGGGCATAGACAGGCTAGTGGAGTGGGCAGATATGTGGCAGATGAAAATTAATGCAGAGAAGTGTAAAGTGATATATTTTGGTTGGGATAACGAGGAGGGGCAATACAAAAGTAAAGGATGCAATTTTAAAGGGGATGCAGGAACAGAGAGACTTGGGGTATATGTGCACAAATCATTGAAGGTGGCAGGGTAGATTGAGAAAGCAGTTAATAAGACATATGGGTTCATGGGCTTTATAAATAGAGGTATAGAGTACAAAAACAAGGAAGTTATTATGAACCTTTATAAAACACTGGTTCAGCCTCAACTGGAGTATTGTGTCCAGTTCTGTTCACTGTTTAGGAAGGATGTGAAGGCTTTAGAGAGGATGCAGAAAAGGTTTATGAGAATGATTCCAGTGATGAAAACTTAAGTTACTAGGTTAGATTGGAGAAGCTGGGGCTGTTCTCCTTGGAGCAGAGATTAAGAGGAGATTTGATAGTGGTATTCAAAATCATGAGGAGTCTGGACAGAGTAGATAGAGAGAAACTGTTTTCATTGGTGGAAGGGTCGAGAACCAGAGGAAACCAATTTAAGGTGAATGGCAGCTGAAGATTAAAAAACTTGAACGAGCTGGGGAGTGGAACTAGCTGATTTGCTCTTGCAGAGAGTTGGCACAGATGTGATGGGCCGAATGGCCTCCTGTGTTGTAACCATTCTGTGATTCTAGGAGGTAGGTTAACTATTCTAGCTGTTGGGTCTGGCAGCTGTTTTATTCAGTGGAGACTGGCAGTGAAGTTGTTGTAACTCTTTGCTGACTGCTGTCCCGGTGAACACTATTTCGTTATACCATTAGATGTAAAATACTATGTTTTAATTGTTGCATTTCAAGCTTTGCAGGAGTTTCAAACAGATTTGTCATCCTATTTTTTTTCACGTCTGTGTTCTGTAAACAGCATATGATATATAATAAAATTTGTTTAAAACATAAATTGTTGGGTTTGCTTAGCTAGAAAATGTGATTCTTATCCTCCGTTTTTAACACCTCTGCAGAAATGAATAGGCCTATATCCATAGTAGAGAGGAGTAAGAACCTGGGGGAGGAAGACACCATGGCATGGGCTAATTACCCCTAAAAGCTCCAGTGCCACACAGCAGCTGTCTGGGCCACATGGGTCCACTAGCTTCCATTGGGTTCAAGAAAGGGCCTGGCCCTATTTTCCCCATCAGCAACGGCCTCTTCTGCGAATCTATCAGGGGAAATCAATCTACAACATTATGTGGCTCTGGTTACAATGATGTGTATGAAGTCAGTGTTGCATTCAGTCAGTTTTGTGTAAGAAATGGAACTAGTGTTTATATAGTTGGCTGGGTCTGTAATTATCACCTCATGGCCTCCAGTGGTTTTGCTTTGGCCTTTGACTGCTCTAATCTGGCCTCTGGCTGATCTGATGCAGGCTTTGCTCAATGCAGGCCTCTTAAATTCAGGATGGGCACAGCAATATGGGAACAACACTGCATGGACTGCAGGTAAGCTGTGTTTGGGAGTCTGGCTCAGGATCATAGATTGGTCCTTTCGTACTGAGATACAAGGACACTACAGACAACAACTTACATAAGCAGATATTAGGATAGTGATTAAACGCTTAGCCAAAGCGGTAGGTATCAGGCAATGTCTTAAAGGAGGAGAGAGAGATGCGGAGAGGCTTAAGGAGGGAATTCCAGAGCTTAGGGCCTAGGCAGCTGAAGGCCGCCAGTTGTGTTGCATTGAAAATCAGGGATGCACATGAGACGCAAGAGAGATCTCGGAGAGTTGTAGGGATGGAGGAGATTACAGGCATTTGCAGAGGCAAAGCCATGGAGTAACAACACAAAAATGAGAATTTGAAAATAAAGTGTTTCCAGACAGTGAGCCAATGCAGCTCAGCGAGCACAAGGGTGATAGATGAACGGGATTTGGTACAAATTAGTGTAGGGACAGCAATATTTTGGATGAGCTCAAGTTTATGTAAGTGGCCAGGGGAGCTTTGGAATAGTCGATTCTGGAGGTAACTAAAGCATGAACGAGGGTTTCAGCAGCAGATGATCTGAAGCGGGAACAGAGACAGATGATGCTACAGAGATGGAAGTAGGTGGTCTTGGTGATGGAGAGGATATGGAGTCAAAACTCTGCTTAGGGCCAAATAGGATGCCAAGGTTGTGAACAGTTTAGTTCAGCCTCTGACAGTGACCAGGGAGAGGGAATGGAATTGGTGGCTTAGTAATGGAGTTCGGCAATGGCTTCAATCTTCCCAATGTTCAATTGGTGAAAATTTCAGTTTATCTAGTACCGTTAGTCAGACAAGCAGCCTGACAATTTAGAGACTGTGGAGGGGTCGAGAGAGGTAGAGGTGAGGTAGAGTTGGGTGTCGTCAGTGTACATGTGAAATCTGATATGTTTTCAGATGATGGGCAGCATGTAGATGAGAAATAGGAGGGGGGCAAGGATAGGTCCTTGGGGGACACCAGAGGTAACTACAGAAGTGGGAAGAGAAATCACTGCAGGTGCTTCTCTGGCCATGACTGGATAGATAGAATGGAGCCAGGCAAGTGCAGTCCCATCCAGCTGGACAATGGAGGAGAGGTATTGGAGGAGGACGGTGTGATCAACTGTGTCAAAGGCTGCAGTTGGGTTGAGAAGGACGAGGAGAGATAGTTTACCATGGTCACAGACACTGATGACATAATTTGTGATTTTGATTACAGCCATGTCAGTACTGTGGAAACCTGGTTGTTGCAAGAACGATAAGCATGGATTTGGGAAGTGACAAGATTTTCAAGGATATTGGAGAGGAATAGGAGGTTGAAGATGAGGTGGTAGTTTTCAAATTAATCAAAGTAGACAGGACTTTGTGCCTCAGAGTGGAGAGATTGAGATGCTGGTGTCCTCATGTTCTCAATTTCCCCGTGTAGTCTGTCAGCGATTGGTCAGCATACTGTTCCCCCATGGTTACAGTACAATCCTGTGCAGCTGTATTTAGAGGATTGGTTGCTCTGAGCTCTCTCTGAAGATGTAACATAGTCATCAGTTTAGTATGAATTCATGAAAGAAGCATATGGTACATGGCCCACTGGTGTAGCCATGGGTCTGCCATGGCCCATTCAAATATGTAGCAGAATTGACTGGATCCCAGTCCCTACCCTGTGGGCACTGGGAGCAGAACCTTTGGAGTGGGCTCTTGCATTTCAATGGAAGAATTGGGAGAGGAAGATTCAGCAAACCAAAGGTCTGGGATCTGAGGGAGTGGGGACTGAAAGACATGGGGGGGGTGGGGGGGGGGTGCGGGGAAGCACTGGGGGAGTAGTGGGATGGAGGGAGTGGGGTCTGGGATGCTTGCCGGTGGTGGTGTTCCCTAGCATCTGCTGCCGTTTTTCTAGATGATAGCGGTCGCGGATTTGGAAGATGATCTGGAAGGAGCCTTGGCGGGTTGCTGCATCTTGTAGATTATGCACACTGTGCGCCAGTGGTGGAGGGAGTGAATGTTTAAGGTGGTGGATGGGGTGCCAATCAAGTGGGTTTCTTTGTCCTGAATGGTGTTGAGCTTCTTAAGTGTTGGAGCTGCAGTCATTCAGGCAAGTGGAGAGTATTCCATCACACTCCTGACTTGTGCCTTGTAGTTGGTGGACAGGCTTTGGGGATTGAATTACTTGCCACAGAATAGCCTCTGACTTGCTCTTTATGTGCCTGGTCCAGTTAAGTTTCTGGTCAGTGGTGACCCCCACCCCCTGCCCCAAGATATTGATGGTGGGGATTTCAACATTGGTCATGTCATTGATTATCAAGGGGAGGTGGTTACACTCTGTCTTGTTGGAAGTGGTTATTACCTGGCACTTGTGTGGCATGAATGTTACTTGCCACTTACCAGCCCAAGCCTGAATGTTGTCCAAGTCTGGATGTATGCATTTGTGGGAGAATTTGGAACTGGGGGCATAGTTTCAGAATTAGGGGTAGCCCATTTAAGACAGGGTTGAGGAGGAATTTCTTCTCTGATGGTCATGAATCTTTGGAATTCTCTACCCCAGAGAGCTGTGGAGACTGAGTCATTCAGTATATTCAAGGTTGAGATCGACAGATTTTTGAACTATGGGGAGTCGAGGGTTAAGGGGAACAGGCAGAAAAGTGGAGTTGAGGCCAAGATCAGATCAGCCATGATCTTATTGAATGGCGAAGTAGGCTCATGGGGCCATATGGCCTACTCCTGCTCCTATTTCTTTTCTTATGTTCTTATGCAGGCAAAGACTGCTTCAGTATCTGAGGAGTGGGAATGGTATGGAACACTCTGCAATGATCAGCAAACATCCCCACTTCTGACCTTATGATGGAGGGAAGGCCACTGATGAAGCAGCTAAAGATGGATAGGCCTTGGATACTACCCTGAGGAACTCCAGCAGTGTTAATCTGCGACTCCGTGCTTTACATTTTTATGACCAGAAACTGTACCATTCCATAAGCAGCAGTAGGTTGTATGTGTGCGTGGGATGGATTGTGCCTCCAATTCAGCCACTGGCATAGTTCATTAGTGCTGTTATGTCCTGATTCATGTATGGCCTGACCTTTGAACTGCAGGGTCAACTTTCATTTCAAGGCTGCAATTCAAATCTGATCAACAGTTCTGTCCTATTTACCATTATCCTTATTTTTGTTTCCAGCACCTGTGTAATAGAATTAACACATTAATCTGGAATTAGAAACGTAGGAACAGGAGTAGGCCATTCAGCCCGTCGAGCCTGCTGTCCCATTCAATCAGATCATGGCTGATCATCTACCTCAATGCCACTTTCCTGTGCTATCTCCATATCCCTTGATGTTGGATCTGAGCAACTGTTTTTATTTAAGAATTCGAGTTTTCAAAACTTTACATTTTGTGATTCTTTCCTTCCCCATCTTTGGTATTTGAGTTTCTTTTGTACTAGATCTACAATTCAGTCCTGTTGCAGGGATAGTCCCAGCATTTCTCAATTTGCCACAGCTCAGCATCAGTGGTGGGTAAGGTGAAGAGTGGACTGAATGGGATCGATGTCCTAGCTGTCTGTGCTGCTGTCCTGCAAACACCCAGCTGACAGACAATGTGAGACATTTGAAGGATGGTTCTGCTTTTTAAGGGTGAGCTGAAATAAAAAAATGAGATGTGAAAGTTGGAAAATTCCTCAGATTTGATGTCACACCTGCAATATGCTGGTTGCAAACCACAAGAAAATCTCTAAAGGTTACTCATGTATCTGCACAGTTAGTGCTGCCCTCTTCTAATGTGTGTTCCTGAGTTTGGGGTGTTTAATGCTCCTGTGGAACCTTGGTGTGCTCCTCATCTTGAGTGCAGCTTCCTCCCCACATGATTTGTCACAAAGCCTGCTTCTTTACCACCTCCAAGACATCATCTCTCAGCTCCTAACTTCACCCTCTGCAGCCCAAACTCTAATCCTTCCCTTGAGGCAGGAGCTCTCAAGCACCCTCCTTGCACCCACCCCACTTCCACCCTCCATACACTACAAGTCAACAAGATCACTGCTCCATGTTCTCACCTGATCTTGGGCTCAGATCCACGTCTTCTCCAATCCTCTCAAAGCTTTCACGACTTCACATGTTCCAGACAATTGACTTCAACTCGCCTTCAAATCCTTCAGTAGCCACACCAGTAATGGCATTCCTAAAGGATCTGCCCAGCACTCACCCAAACAACCTAATTCCCATTTTCTGTTGCATCTCCCTCATCCCTCTACATGCCATCCTCGAATTAGTGCCTGGTTTCATGTCCCATCAAACCCCCTGCCTGAGCGACCTGGTGCCAGTGTAGCACTCACCTGCAAATTCCACCTTGATATTTTTTCCCTGTTCCTCCTGTTACCTGTTTGTATTTGAATATCCTTCCACAACATTCTCATCATCTACATCCCTTCATATGCCTTTCTCATCAAATTCTCAGCCCTGTTGTCTGTTCTCAGTATCTGCAGTGAGTAACTCCTTAACGTTGATTATTTCAACCTCCATCATAACTCATCCATCCACTTCAACCAACCCCCTTGCCCTGCTTACTTCCCTCAATCCCCATTTTGACGTCTGAAGTTTCTATCAACATCAGGACTCGGAGTACGTTCTCATCTCTTATACAAATCTTTCCGCATTCCTCATTGTAGAACTGCAAGGCACGAGGAGGGAGTGGGATTAATTGGATAGCTCTTTCAAAGAGCCAACACAGGCGTGATGGGCCAAGTGATCTCCTTTTGTGCTGTAAGATTCTATGAAATTCCTCTATTTCACCTTTGCCCCTTGGAAAAGCTCTATTTCAAATAGTTCACAATTGTCCTCTCACACTCCGACCTTCCCCTCATCTTGCCAACCACCCTTGATGACATTGACTGTCGATTTTCAGAAATATCTCACCATCTCTTTTCACATCTTCATGTCATTACCAACCCATCCCCTTCTGGCACAACAGTCTCCTCTGTAGCACCAAATCTGCCAGCTGTAAAACCACAGTTCATTCACTTAGTGTACAAGTTACCAAATGGTCATACATCACACAATATGGCTCAACCAGCTTAACTGTACCACCACTCTTACAATGGCCAAGCCCCCATAATCCTCTAAAACGATCTTGGAAACCAAGAATTTCAAACTGCTCTATTAATTATCCCAATGTGAGGAGTTTGTAACTTTCTTGTCTCCAAAATTCAGGTAAACAATAGACACATTCCTACTCTTTGGGGGCGTGGGGTGGTGGTGGTGGTGGGGGGGGGGCATCCAAAGCTACAGTTCCTCAATGACAAAAGATATAGATAATAAAATGAAACAGAAAAAAGAGGCTTAAGACAAATGTGAGTTTGATAATACAGCAGAAACCAAACTGAATATAGAAAGTACAGAGGAGATCTAAAAAGGGATGAGAGGGGCAAAGAGGAAGTATGAGAATAGGTTAGCAGCTAACATAAAAGGGAGCCCAAAAGTCTTTTTTAAACACATAACTAGTAAAAGAGTAGATAAAGGAAGGCTGGGCCAATTAGGAGCCACAAAGGAGGCAGAGGTCACGAGGTCATGGCTGAGGTACTGAATGAATACTTAGCATCGCTGTTCACTAGAGAATAGGGTGCTGCCAATGTAGCAGTAAAGGAGGAGGTAGTAGTGATATTGGATAGGATAAAAATAGATATAAAGGTGGTTCTTAAAAGGTTGTCAGCCCTCAAACTAGGAAAGTCACCTGGTCCTGATGGGATGCATCCTAGGTTACTGATGGAAGGGTGCAAATTACAGAGCTGCTGGCCACAATCTTCCACTCCTCTTTAGATATAGGGGTGGTTCCAGAGGACTGGAGAATTGCAAATGTTATACCCCTGTTTGAAAAGGGGAGAGGGATAAACTCAGCAACTACAGGTCAGTCAACCTAATGTTAGTGGTTGGGAAACCCTCAGAGGCAATAATCCAGGACCACATTAATTGGCATTTGGAAAAGTATGAGTTAATGAATGGAAGCACAGATTTGTTAAAGGCAAATCGTTTTTGATGAACTTGATAGAATTCTTTGACACAATAACAGAGAGGGTTGATGAGAATAGTGTAGTTGATGTGAATGTGAAATTTCAAAAGGTGTTTCAGAATACACAGCATAGGTACATTCCAACGAGAATGAAAAATTCCAAGGGGAGTGCCCACCATCCATTAAAGATAGTATCAAACTTAAAGAAAAAGCATATAGTTACGCAAAGATGGGTGGCAGGTCGGAAGATTGGACAGAATATAAAAAGCAGCAAGGAATGACTAAAAGATGAATAAGGAGGGAAAAATTAGAGTATGAGAGAAAGCTGGTGAGAAATATAAAGACAGATAGAGTTTCTACAGATATTTAAAATAGGAAAGAGTTAACAAAGTGAGCGTTGGTCCTATAGAAAGTGATTCTGGGGAATTAATAAGGGAAAATAAGGAGATGGCAGATGAATTGAACAGGTATTTTACATCGGTCTTCACTATAGAGGATACAAGTAACATCCCAGAAATAGCTGTAACGCAGGAAATGAAAGGGAGGGAGGAACTCAAGAAAATTACAATCACCAGGGAAGTGGTACTGAGCAAATTGTTGGAGCTGCGGGCTGACAAGTCCTCGGGTCCTGATGGACTTCATCCTCGGGTCCTAAAAGAAGTGGCTAGTGAGATAGTTGATGTGTTGGTTTTGATTTTCCAAAATTCCCTAGATTCGGGGAAGGTTGCATTATATTGGAAAATAGCCAGTGTAACTCCTTTATTCAAAAAAGGAGGGAGACAGAAAGCAGGAAACTACAGGATAGTTAGCTTAACATCTGTCACAGGGAAAATGTTAGAAGCTATTATTAGAGATGTTGTAGCTGGGCACTTAGAAAAATTCAAGGTAATCAGGCAGCGCCAACATAGTTTTGTTAAAGGGAAATCATGTTTAACCAATTTATTGGAGTTCTTTGAAGAAATAACGTGCTGTGGATAAAGGGGAACCAGTGGATGTATTGTACTTAGATTTCCAGAAGGCATTCGATAAGGTGCCACATCAAAGGTTATTATGGAAAATAAAAGCTCATGGCGAAGGGGATAACATATTGGCATGGATAGAAGATTGGCTAGCTAACAGGAAACAGAGTAGGCATACTCTGGTAGCATTTTCTGGTTGGCAAGATGTAACGAGTGGTGTGTCACAGGGATCAGTGCTGGGGACTCAACTTTTTACAATTTATATAAATGACTTGGATGAAGGTAAATTTGTTAATGACAAAGATATGTAGGAAAGTAAGTTGTGAAGAGGACATAAGGAGACTACAAAGGGATATAGATAGGATACATGAGTGGACAAAGATCTGGCAAATGGAGTATAATGTGGGAAAATGTGAAATTGTCCATTTTGGCAGGAAGAATAAAAAAGAAGCATATTATCTAAATGGTGAGAGATTGCAGAGCTCTGAGATGCAGAGGGATCTGGGTGTCCTAGTGCATGAATTGCAAAAAGGTTAGTATGCAGGTACAGCAAGTAATTAGGAAAGCGAGTAGATTATTACTTATTGCAAAGGGAATTGAATACAAAAATAGAGAGGTTATGCTTCAGCTATACAGGGCATTGGTGAGACCACATCTGGAGTACTGTGTACAGTACTGGTCTCCTTATTTAAGGAAGGATGTAAATACGTTGGAAGCAGTTCAGAAAAGGTTTACTAGACTAGTACCTGGAATGGGTGGGTTGTCTTATGAGGAAAGGTTGGACAGGCTAGGCTTGTATCCGCTGGAGTTTAGGAGAGTAAGAGGAGACTTGATTGAAACATATAAGATCCTGAGGGGTCTTGACAGGGTGGATGTGGAAAGGATGTTTCCTCTTGTGGGAGAATCTAGAACTAGGGGTCACTGTTTAAAAATAAGGGGTCACCCATTTAAGACAGAGATGAGGAGAATTTTTTTTCTCTGAGGATCGTGAGTCTTTGGAATTCTCTTCCTCAAAAGGTGGTGGAAGCAGAGTCTTTGAATATTTTTAAGGCAGAGGTAGATAGTATTCTTGATAAGCAAGGGGAGTGAAAGATTATTGGGGGTAGGCGGGAATGTGGAGTTGAGGTTATAATCCGATCAGCCATGATCTTATTGAATGGCAGTGCAGGCTCGAGTGGCCTACTCCTGCTCCTAATTTGTATGTTTGTATGTTCGTATGTGCTTTATTTCTGTGATCCTATGAATTGTTTATACAATAAGCCTTTTGAAGGAAGAATGTTAAATCATTCACCATAAGTTTGCTCTCATTCTCTAAATGTATTCCACATTCAGAGCTCCCTCATTTCCTTACCCCTGGGTTTCCTTTCTGACCTCGAGTAACCTCTCCTTACTTCCTGTGTTTCAAATTTTCATCTTAGTCTTCGAACTGCTTCCTCCAGTAGAATGAACTGAATGTGCCAAAAGAGGTGGAAAGAGGGCTCGATCAGGAGGTCGCAGGGATAGTGGGAATCTCTTAAAGGGACAGGGGGTTCACTCACAGAAATTGCATTTCTTTATGGAAATTGACTACACCAAGAGAATGATGAAAGCTACACCTACAGAATGTAGTTACCCATTACACACACAGTTTCATATTTTCTTCGTTCACTTGTCCATCAGATTTAAGCTGAAAGGGTTTCACTTTGTTTTGATCAATATCGGTTTCTCAAAAGGGAACATAAAATGAGTCCAAAATGAAAGATCCCAGCATGCTCCCTTTTTATCTGGGCACTAATTAATCTGAAAAATTACATTATGGGAAATCAAACCTTGATTTATTTTGCTGGGCACTCTCACAGGTCAGGTAATGTACAAGGCAATGGAAGCATTTCCTTCCCACCTCCCAGATACAGAAGTGGTTGACCTCCTGTCTCACCAACTCAGTATTTATTGCTCAACTTTTCCATTAAGAACATAAGAAATAGGAGCAGGAGTAGGCCATTTGGCCTTTCGATCCTGCACCACCATTCAATAAGTTCATGGCTAATCTTCAATTCTCATCTCCGTCCTGAATGGCCGACCCCTTATTCTGAGACGATGACCCTTAGGCCGGGATTTTATCCGGGCAACGGGGGTCTCGACCAACGGCAAAAGTGCCAGCGAGAGCCCCGCTTCACTTTCTCTGGGGAAGGCCCACCAGATCAAATGCCAATTAGGCACTTAGGTGAACAGCGGCGGGCCTTTCCCAAGATTAAGGACCCCGGCAGCAGAAGTCCTGCCTGCTGAGAGCTCTCAGCCAATCAGAGGCTGTCAGCTCTTTTAACTGATCAGCACCACCGCGGTGGTGGTGGCTGCTGCTGGTGGAGCACTTACCCGAGGCCCTGGACACAAGCCACAGGTAAGTCTCAGCGGGAGGGCTTTCGTGGGGTAGGGGAATCGGCAGCAAGAGCAGGGTGTGGCTCTCAGTGGGTCCCCCACTTCCCAGTGCTGGGTCCCGCAGTCAGGCACTAATTGCCTTTTAATGAGCCTCCCCCTCACCGGAGCCGTCAAGTAACTCGTACGTTTTTTCTTGCCGTGCTTCCCGTGCGGCAACAGGCCCGCCAGGTGCTGGGCTAATTCTGGTGACGGCGAGATGAGGCCCTTAGTTGGGCATTAGTTGCCCACTTAAGGGCCTCAATTGGCGGCAGGACAGGAAGGCCATTCACAGGCCTTCCCGCCACAGACTTAATTTGGGTGGCGGTGGGAAGGTGGCAGGGTCCTCCCCCGTTATCATCCCACACGATTGTATGCTCTCACCGCCTCCAAAACCAACATGGGGGAGAGCATAAAATTCCCCCTGTCCCGCAAATTCTAGACTTCCCAACCGGGGGTAATATCCTTCCGGCATCTACACTGTCAAGCCTTTAGTCAAGAGTTTTCTATGTTTCAATGAGATCACCTGTCATTCTTCTAAACTCTCGGGAATATAAGCCTAGTCTACTCAATTTCACCTTATAGGAAAATCCTCTCATCCCAGGAATCAATCTACTGAACCTTTATGGAACTCCCTCCAAGTCAAGTATAGCCTTCCTTAGGTAAGGGGACCAAAGTTACACAGTATTCCAGTTACAAAAGCAAAATACTGCAGAGGCGGGAAATCTGAAATAAAAACGGAAAATACTGCTTAGTATTTCTAGCATTTTCTGCTGTTATTACAGGATTCCAAGTGTGGTGTTACCAAGGCCCTATACAATTGTAGTAAGACTTCTTCACTCTTTTACTCCAATTCCTTTGTAGTAAAGGCACAGTGGCGCAGTGGTTAGCACCGCAGCCTCACAGCTCCAGCGACCCGGGTTCAATTCTGGGTACTGCCTGTGTGGAGTTTGCAAGTTCTCCCTGTGTCTGCGTGGGTTTTCTCCGGGTGCTCCGGTTTCCTCCCACATGCCAAAGACTTGCAGGTTGATAGGTAAATTGGCCATTAGCAATTGCCCCTAGTATAGGTGGGTGGTAGGGAAATATAGGGACAGGTGGGGATGTGGTAGGAATATGGAATTAGTGTAGGATTAGTATAAATGGGTGGTTGATGGTCGGCACAGACTCGGTGGGCCGAAGGGCCTGTTTCAGTGCTGTATCTCTAAACTAATATCATTTGCCTTCCTAATTCCTTGCTAACCTGCATGTTCACTTTCTCGTGTACAAGGACACCTAGGTCCCTCTGAATACCAACATTTCCCAGTCTCTCACCATTTTAAAAAATAGGTCGCTTTTCTATTTTTCCTCCTAAAGTGGATAACTTCACATTTCTCCACATTATATTCCATCTGCCATGTTCTTTCCCACTCATTTAGCCTATCTATTGATTCTTTCTTTGTGGCTCTCATTAACAGCACCAGACTGGAGATGCCAGTCACTGCCACCGGCCCTCATCCCCACTGCAAACTCAATCAAAGTACAAAATATTTTTAAATTTGGGACAGGAAGAGCTGGCAGGAGGTTCAATTCAGCCCAGCTTAAATGCAATCTTTCTTCCCGGAACTTGTTTTCATTTGTAGCTTACTAAACTTGCCACCTTCCAGAACCTTTTACATCTCCAGCCATAAGTTGTCCATTAGTTGGGCAAATGCTTTGGTGCAGGGGCAGAGCTAAGGTTGAAGGATTGGGGAGGGTGGGGGCAATGTCCAGGTTTGGCCGACTGGGCACAGCCACAACCTTGTCTTCAAATGCCGTTCGAGTCCGACTCAAAAGGGCAACATGATTGGGTGTTTAAATTTAGCAAACAAATGACTTGCTGTTAGTTTTGACCAAGTTAACCAAACTCAGAACGATTGAGAGCTCATGATCCCTCCCACTGCCCCTCCCCCTCCTTCCCATCACTGGTTTGACGTAATGTGAGGAGCCAACTTCTACAGTCACTGGGCTGGACTTTGTTCTTATTCCAATGGTGGGTTTTGTGGCGGTGAGAGTTGGGGGCGGTGGGCGCTGGAGAATCGGGGCAGAATTGCCCACCACAGAACCCGAAGCCGGGATTCCTAATTCTGATTCTCTCGGGGGGTGGATAGGCCAATGACGACCTTCCCAACCAGTGGCCAATTGAGGCCCTTAAGTGGCTTATTGAAGGACAATTAAGGGCTTCTTCCTGCCGCCGCTGGGATCTGGGGTGTGGGAGGGGTGCCCCGCCGCTTGGGGAGGATGCTTTGTAAAACGAGGCACCCTCCCTGTGAGTTTGGTTGGGGGAGAGAAGGCCACTCCTTCATGAGCAATTTGTGGCCCATAAAGGACCCCCCCAGGAACAACAGTACCCCCCAGAAACTCTCACCCATTGGACCGAACACCCAACTTTACACTGCGCCTCGCCGGGGCCTTCTGGACTAGTCCTGGCGACACTGTCTCACCTACCTCTTCTCCGGGGTTCCACCGCTGGGCCTGCGTTCAAGGCCTTTGCAGTACCTGTGATTGGCCAGCAGCTCTTGGGGGCGGAATCCCCACCCCTATTAAGTCTTTAAAGGGACGGGGATCGCACCGGAAGTTTGCTCAAGGGGTCTGAAAAATGCAAAGGCAGGGCTCCCTGTCCTCCTGCACAAAATCCAGCCCACTGTGTGTAACGCGATTATTTCCCCAAGCAGTGAAAGTTAAAAGGCTGGGACTTGTATCAAACCTTTCACAACTTCAGGATGTCCCGCAGCACTTTACAGCCAATTAAGTTCTTTTAAAGCATAGTCATTGTTCTAATGTAGGAACTGTTAAAACTAACTTGTACACAGCAAGCTCCCACAAACAGCAAGATGATAATGACAAGATAATCTATTTTACTGAAATAAAAACAAAGTGCTGGAAATAGCAGGTCTGGCAGCATCTATGGAGAGAGAAACAGAGTTAACGTTTCAGGTCGATGACCTTTCATCAGAACTCAGCTATTTTAGTGATGTTGGTTAAGACATAAATATTGACCAGGACACCAGGGAGAACACTCCTGCTCTTCAAATAATGCCATGCAATCTTTTACATCTCATCAAAAGACAGCACTTCCAACAGTGCTGTGCTCCCTTGGCACTGCACTGGAGTGTTAGCCTCAGGTTTGTGTTAAAGTCTCTGGAGTGGGACTTGAACCCACAGCATTCTAATTCAGAGGTAAAATTCTGACCAACTGAGCCATGGCTGACATGAAATTGTAGACTCCAAGCCCCAACCAAGGGCTTCCCTGCATCTCCTTTCAATAAAGGCAAGTGGGAAACACTAGAGAGGGATTTTTTTTTTAAATTTAGAGATACAGCACTGAAACAGGCCCTTCAGCCTACAAGTCTGTGCCAACCAACAACCACCCACTTTTTAATACTAATCCTACATTAACCCCATATTCCCTACCACATCCCCACCACCTACCAACACTAGCGGCAATTTACAATGGCCAATTTACCTATCAACCTGCAAGTCTTTGGCTGTGGGAGGAAACCGGAGCACCCAGCAGAAACCCACGCAATCACAGGGAGAACTTACAAACTCTGCACAGGCAGTACCCAGAATTGAACCTGGGTCGCTGGAGCTGTGAGGCTGCAGTGCTAACCACTGCGCCACTGTGCCGCCCTAAATCACAACTAAAATACTTCTCTTCAACTCCATAGTTTTATGCACACATTTATTGACAGTGAAAGACATAGAATTAAAACAAAACAAATCAAAGATTGTCAGGCAAAACTAATGAAACAATGGGTTTCCTTTAAAGAGGAGATAGTTCAGGTTCATTCCCATCTGGGGGAAAGATCGGATAAACACAGCCAGAGTTCTTTGGATGACAAAAGACATAGAGAGTAAGATGAAGCAGAAAAAGGGTGTGTATATCAGATGTCAGGTTGATAATACAAGTGAGATCCAGGCTGAATATAGAAAGGTCAGAGGGGAAGTGAGAAAAGAAGTGACAGCAGCAAAGAGAGAGTATGAGAAGAGATTGGTGGCTAACATAAAAGGAAATGCAAAAGTCATCTATAGACGTACAAATAGTAAAAGGGTGGTAAAAGGAGGAGTGGGGCCAATTAGGGACCAAAAAGGGATTTATGCATGGAGGCAAGGAGCTGAGGTACGAAATGCATACTTTGTATCTGTCTTTACCAAGGAAGAAGATGCTGCCAAAGTTTCATGCAAGAGGAGGTAGTTGAGTCACTGGATGGGCTAAAATTTGATAAAGAGGAGGTATTAGATAGGCTGGCTGTACCTAAAGTTGGTAGATCACCAGGACCGAATCAGGTGCATCTGAGGATATGGAGTGAAGTGAGGGTGGAAATTGTGGAGGTATTGGCCATATTCTTCCAATCCTCCTTAGATATAGGGGTGGTGCCAGAGGACTAGAGAATTGCAAATGTTACACCTTTGTTTAAAAGGTTGTAAGGACAAGCCCAGCAACTACAGGCCAGTCAGTTTAACCTTGGTGTTGGGTAAACTTTTAGAAATGATAATCCAGGACAAAGTCACTTGGACAAATGTGGATTAATGAAAGAAAACCAGCTTGTATTTAAGGACAAATCATGTTTAACTAATTTGATTGAGTTTTTCAATGAGTTAACAGATGTGGTTGATGTGTGTACATGGACTTCCAAAAGGCATTTGATAAACTGCCACACAACAAGCTTGTCAGCAAAGTCAAAGCCCGTGGAATAAAAGGGACAGTGGCAGCATAAATATGAAATTGGCTGAGTGACAGGAAACAGAGAGCAGTTGTGAACGGTTGTTTCTTGCACTGGAGAAGGTATACGGTGGAGTTCTCCAGGGGTCAGTATTAGGACCACTGCTTTTCTTACTCTGTATTAATGACCTAGACTTGGATGTGCAGGGCACAATTTCAAAATTTGTTGATGACACAAAACTTGGAAGCATTGTGAACTATGAGGAGGATAGTAATAGACTTCCAGAGAACATAGGCTGGGGAACGGGAAGACAAGCGGCAGATGAAATTTAATGCAGAGAAGTGTGAAGTCATAAATTTTGGTAGGAAACATGAGGAATGTCAGTATAAAATGAAGGATACAATTCTAAAGGGGGTGCAGGAGCAGAGAAACCTGGGGCAATATACGCAAAAATCATTGAAGATGTCAGGGCTGGTTGAGAAACTGGTTAATGAGGCATATGGGATCCTTGGCTTTATAAATAGAGGCATAGAGTACAAAAGCAAGGAAGTTCTGGTAAACCTTTATAAAACACTGGTTCAGCCTCTGGAGTATTGTGTCCAATTCTGGGCACCGCACTTTAGGAAGGATATGAAAGCATTGGAGATGGTGCAGAAAAGATTTACGATAATCGTTTCGGATTGAGAGACTTCAGTTATGTGGATAGATTGGTGAAGCTGAGGCTGTTCTCCATAGAAAAGAGAAGGTTGAGAGGAGATTTGATAGAGGTATTCAAAATCATGAAACTGGATAGAGTAGATGGGGAGAAACTGTTCCCGTTGGCAAAAGGGTTGAGATCCAGAGGACACTGATATAAGGTGATTAGCAAAAGGACCAGAGGCAACATGAGGAAAAGTGTTTTTACGCAGCGAGTGGTTAGGATCTGCAATGCACTGCCTGAGAGTGTTGTGGAGCCAGATTTAATCGTGGCTTTCAAAAGGGAATTGGATAATTATCTGAAGAGAAAATATTTGCAGGGCTACAGGGAAATGGTGGGTGAGTGGGTCTGGGTGAGTTGTTCTTACAGAAAGCCAGCACGGATACAATGGCCTCCTTCTGTGCTGTAACCATTGTAACCATAATTCTAAAACAACCAAAGAGAAGAGCAAAGTGAGGTTGCAAGGTCCTGGTGCATGGTCCAAGTACAAGATCCAAGTACACAGTCTGGGTGCAAGGGCCCAGCACAAGGCCAAAGTGCAAGGATCCAGTGCAAGGTCCAAGTATCAGGACAGAGCACTAGGACCCAGCACAAGGTCCAAGTGCATGATCCCAGCACAAGGCCAGAGTCCAGTGTCCGCACAGGATCATCTGCAGGTGACAGAAAAACATTGTCTTTTACAAAATGTCCGTTTTATTGGATGGTGCTCCAGTACAACGAGAGGCAAACACACCGTCTTTACAGTCGCACAAGATTTAAAACATAATAAATAAAATGATGTTAATGAAGTTAATCAGCAGGGTTTATTTTATTTTTGGGTGTATGGGTCTACATTGAATAGTGGCTTCAAATATCTTCTTCATTAAGAAGTGTCTATCTGCCGAGTCACGTGTAGGAAAATAACCTACTGATTAAGGCCATTACCACAGGGCCCTCAACCTGGCTTTTTGCTGTTTGATTCATGGACCAGTATTTTCTTCTGTGCCAGTCCTCTAAAAGACTAATTGTACATTTACAGTGAGAAAATCTACTGTTGAGTTGGTTGATTTGATGTCACACAAGGGGACATTCTCAATGTTGATGAGAGGGGGAGGGCAGGGTTTGTACAGAGATACCGTGACAGTGTGAAACTCAGACTGTTGGTTGGCATGAGCATTGCCCAATGATCTGAAGCACCCACTCTCTGAAAGTTGACACTTGGCACCATTCACAACACAGCTCAGTGTCAATGCTGCTCTGATCAAAATTAAACCAAAAGGGAAACTTTAAAAGAACTCCTCAATCAAACCCAAAAATGCTGGAAATATCCAGCTGGTCAACCGACATCTGAAAGAGAAAAGACTGCTGAACCTTTCACGATCCATCATGAATGAGCCTTTGGCTCAGTGGTAGCATTCCCACCTCTGGGTCAGAAGGTGCAGCGTTTAACCCCTATTGCAATCAGTCTGGGTGACTGGAGACCAGTGAGCTCTGCCTCTAATCTCTGGGTTGAGTGGGATACTTGTGTCCAGTGGGTGTGGTGCTGCCCCCATTCCTCCCCATCAAATAGATTGCGGGAGCCCATAAAAAGTGTGAAGGTACTGAAACAACAGTACCATGTCAGGCTGTTAGTCAGCTTGTCGCTACTTCACATGGTTCTCCAAGGGAAGAAAATATATGAAACTATCAGAACTGTCTGAAAGACAAACATCCCATTACTCTGACTGATGCTGATTGATCTCCTGTGTAATCTCAATTTCCAGCACTTGTTTAGTTTTGATCCTGTCGAAGATGCCACGAACAGCTTTCCCTGTTCCCTACCACAGTGAAATGTGGCTCACTGAACCAAACAGGTTTGACGGTTAGGGATGTGGAATAAGTACGTAGCAGTCTGTGGTGAGAAGACGAGTGAGGTGATGGAGAGAGCACATCCACAATGGGCTGGGTCTCTGCATATGGTCAGACCATATAACAAGGTGCCCGGTAATAACACATTTAATCCAGTAAAGAATACAATGAGAAGGAACTCCATTATACACAAACACAGAGAGACAGACTGCAGCACTATTCAGCTTTACACAAGGGACTGATGCAAATTCACATCACTATTAACATCCCCGAATACTTTATCTGATTAATTTTAAAATAATTAAATGGAATGAAAAGTTAGGAACCAATGTACATCAATTCAATCCTTGCTCAAATAAACATGCCAATGCAAAATCTGTTGTTTTAAACCTTTGGACTTTCATTTAATCTGAAAAGCAGTAACTTTTTTTTTCTTTTTTGTTTCCTTTGAGTTTCCTTTTTTTTTAAAAAAAAGCACCAAGTATTTAAAATCAGTTCAGTCTTCAAGAGAACCCCTTCTGTTGGGTTTGTTTCTTGGCGGACACTTTGTTCTCCTCTTCTCCCTCTCCGCCGTGCATGCGGCACTTGGTGGTCAGTTTTGCCGCGCACTAGTTGTCGGTCACGGTTAGTTCAAGGCCCCTTGAAGTCCGGTCCCCCACCCGAGGCCAGGTATGCTGAGGCACCTAAGCAAGCGGCAGCTTCACAAAATCCGGGTATACCAGGGGGTCCAGGCAGACCAGGGCGCCCAGGCTGTCCGGACACACCTGGCACACCTTGTTCACCGTCTCTGCCACCTACACTACGTCCTGGCATTCCTGTGGGTCCTGGAAAGAAAAACAAAGAACTTGCATTGATATAACAATTTTCATGGCTTCAGAACTCACTGGCTTCAGAGGGGTAATGGGAGATAATTGGGGGGACAAGGAAGCGACTGCGAGACTTGATCCAGTGCAGATATAGGCTCCCATTGGGGTGGATGCATAGAAAATATTTCCAAAGATGTCAGAAACCCTGTCAATCCTCATCAGTAGGACTTTTCAAACATGTTTTTGAAGGAAAATTCCAAGTCAACAAATTGGCATTGACTGGACTCAGTAGAAACTTACCCATTCCAATAAATTCCAAGCATCTTGATCCTTGAATTGTCAGTTTTGGTTCTCATCTCCACTGGTTTTCCATTTGATGTTCCCAAGTTTCTTTGGGATAGTGCAACTTACCAAGGTTATTTCAGTAGCACCTTTACCACCAGGAAGGAAATGGCAGCATTGTGGTGGGACCACCATTGCCACGAAAATTGGTGGTGTCGTAAATAGTGAGGAGGAAAGCCTTAGATTACAGGACGATATAGATGGGCTGGTAAGATGGGCGGAGCTGTGGCAAATGGAATTTAATCTTGAGAAGTGTGAGGTGATGCATTTTGGGAGGACCAACAAGGGAAGGGAGTATACAATTGATGGTAGGACCCTCGGAAGTACAGAGGGTCAGAGAGACCTTGGTGTACTTGTCCGTAGCTCACGGAAGATAGTAGCACAGGTAGATAGGTTGGTTCGGAAGGCATATGGGATACTTGCCTTTATTAGCCGAGGCATAGAATATAAGAGCAGGGAGGTTATGATGGAGCTGTATAAAACGCTAGATAGGCCACAGCTGGAGTACTGTGTACAGTTCTGGTCACCACACTATAGGAAGGATGTGATTGCACTGGAGAGGGTGCAGAGGAGATTCACCAGGATGTTGCCTGGGCTGGAGAATTTCAGCTATGAAGAGAGACTGAAAAGACTAGGGTTGTTTTCCTTAGAGCAGAGAAGGCTGAGGGGGGACCTGATTGAGATATACAAAATTATGAGGGGCATTGATAGGTTAGATAGGAAGAAACTTTTTCCCTTAGCGGAGGGGTCAATAACCAGGGGGCATAGATTTAAGGCAAGGGGCAGGAGGTTTAAAGAGGATTTGAGGAAAGATTTTTTCACCCAGAGGGTGGTTGAAATCTGGAACGCACTGCCTGAAGAGGTGGTAGAGGCAGGAGCCCTCACAACATTTAGGAAGTATTTAGATGAGCACTTGAAATGCCATAGCATAGAAGGCTAAGGGCCAAGTGCTAGAAAATGGGATTAGAATAGTTAGGTGCTTGATGGCCGGCACAGACACAATGGGCCGAAGGGCCTGTTTCTGTGCTGTATAACTCTATGACTCTAAGTTTCCCTCCAAGTCATATACCACGGCGCAGTGGTTAGCACCGCAGCCTCACAGCTCCAGGGACCCGGGTTCGATTCCGGGTACTGCCTGTGTGGAGTTTGCAAGTTCTCCCTGTGTCTGCGTGGGTTTTCTCCGGGTGCTCCGGTTTCCTCCCACAAGCCAAAAGACTTGCAGGTTGATAGGTAAATTGGCCATTATAAATTGTCACTAGTATAGGTAGGTGGTGGGGAAAATATAGGGACAGGTGGGGATGTTTGGTAGGAATATGGGATTAGTATAAATGGGTGGTTGATGTTTGGCACAGACTCGGTGGGCCGAAGGGCCTGTTTCAGTGCTGTATCTCTAATCTAATCTAATCCTGACTTGGACATATATCACTGTATCTTCTTCATCGCTGCGGCAATATCCTGGAACTACCTACTTAATACCATAGTGGGAGTACATTTACCATAAGGTCTGCGGCAGTTCAAAAGTGGCTCACCATTGCCTTCTTAGGGCAATAAATGCCGACCTTGTCAGCGATTCCCATATTCCAAAAAAAGACTTGCATTGCTGTAGTTTTTTCACAACCACAGGATGTCCCAACATACTTTACAGCCAGTGACGTACTTTTGAAGTGTAGTCACTGTTGTGATGTAGGAAATGCAGCAGCCAATTTGCACACAGCAAGCTCCCACAAACAGCAATGTGATAATAACCAGATAATCTGTTTTTGTGATGTTGATTGAGGGATAATTATTAGCCAGGACACCGGGGAGAACTCTTCTTCAAAATAGTGCCATGGGGTTTGAGATGGCAGAGGGGGATTAATGTCTTATCTGAAAGACGGCACTTCCGATGGTCCTGCGCTCCCTCAGTACTGCACTGGAGTGTCAGCCTTGATTATTCTGCTCAAGTCCTAGAGTGGGACTTCAACCCAGAATCATTTGACTCAGAGGCAACAGTGCTACCAACTGAGCCATGACTGACACACCGAGGAAAAAAAATTAATATTCTGACAGTCTTGTGCTCTTGGATGTCCAGTCTGACAGCTGCTGAGGAATAAACCTTACTACCCATGTGACCAGATGCGAATGGAGACTTACTCCAAATTTGGCTGTTTCTCAACGAGGAGGAAGAGCAGGCAGGAAATTGGAGATTTCCTCAAAATAAATTCAACGGGATTTGATAGAATGAGAAGTTTGTTGTCCAGCAGATACAATGTACTTGCTACCTATGAGGATAAGGATGAAGGGAGAATGGCCAAAATGATAACCATGGCACCATGGAGCAGTCCAAGAGGTGGGGGGGGGGGTGGGGGGGTGATGAGGAAGCAGAAAAGAAAGATTGTAGTAATGGGGGAGGTGATAATTGGGAGGTAGATAGTATCTTCGGCAGTGTGACTGAGGGCCCAAAACGATGAGTTACCTGATGGGTGCAAGGATAAAAGACATCTCACCATTCTTTAGGGAAAGAAGTTTCTTCTGAATTCTCTATTGGATTTCTTGGTGACTATCTTATATTAATGGCCTCCAGTTTTGCTCTTTTCCACAAGTGAAAACATTCTGTGTCTACTCTATCAAAACCTTTCATAATTTTAAAGCCCATTATTAGGTTTTCCCTCAAGAGAAAAGAGACTCAGCCTGTTCATCCTCTCCTGTTAGAAATACCCCCATATTCCAGGTAAATCTTTTTTGTATCCCTATATCTTTTTATACTTTGCTGATCAGAATTGTACACTCCTCCCAGGTGTGGTCTGACCAATGTTCAATACACGTTTAGCGTAACTGCTTTACTTTTCAATTCTCTCCCTATAGAAATAAACCCGGCTGCTTGGTTTGCTTTTATGACCTTGGTAACCTGAGTTATCCTGGGTGTCTGGTGTAGTATGTGAGGAGTAGTCCCTTTGTACTCTTGTCAGCTGCACATCCATGACAGCATGGGTATGGAGAAGGACCACTGGTCTCCCACTACTATCCAACTCTTGTTTATGCTTCCAAGGACCTGGTAGTGCACATCAGCGAGCACATCCTGGGACCTCGCCTCAGCTAGACTAAGTGAGGGGGAACAACAACTTCATAAGATGCTGTACAAGGGGCGTCACCCTTTTCAAATGTGCAAAGCCTGAACCAGCGGCTTAGGCAGAACTCACTATTCAGAGTCAATGGCTCAGAAAGCAAAACAGTAAGGTGTGTGACACATTTAGGACAGAGTCATGATGGTTAAGGACAAATGGCCAGCCACTTTGGAAGAGTTAGGGTACTCGCCAAATATCACCCATAATTAGTCATGGAATCTAGTATAGACAGTAGTAGTGATGTCAGCAGACCTAGGCCCCCTGCAGAGATGTGTGCTCTAGTTAGGAACAGGGGAGAAGAGGACTTGATAGGAAGTAGAAATAGCCAGGTGAATGAGGACGGCGGTCCAAACTCAGAAGAAAGGCTACCAGCTGATGACGCTACTCTCAAACCCAGACAAGAACTCCTGAAAATAGGAACATGGAATGTGAGGACACTCTACCAGAGAGGTAATATCGACAATTGCATGGAAGAGATATTTAGACTCAATATCGCATTTTAGGTTTTGGAGAAGTTAGATGGACGGAATCGGGGAAAATAGTCAAAGGAAAGCAGGTGTTAATTTTCTTAGGTGGTAGAGAACATGAGAATGGAGTTGGAATAATGATGACAAAGCAGGTAGCACGAACCATGCAAAGGATACTGGCCAATATCAGAGAAAGTGATTATGGCAAAATTTAAAGGGAAACTAATGAACATTGTTTACAATTGTATGGGCCCAAGCAGGATCACAGTGATGAGGAAGTGGAAGTATTCTATGAGAAGGTGCAAAAAGCATTGAAGTATGCAAAGAGTGGAGACATCTTGTCAGTCAAGGGTGATTTGAACACAAAAGTGACGGAGAGAGGCATGGAAATGTGGTAGGAGCTTATGGACTAGGAATGAAGAGCAGACATCAATTCAGATCACTGCTGGCTTGTAATGAAGATGACGATCAGGCTGAAAATCCCGAAAAGGAATCCCATGAAAGATCAAGCCAACTTAGATAGACTGAGAGAGAAAGATGTGATGAAGAAGTATGCTGCGGCGGTTACTATCAAGTGTCACACCAAAGTGCTTTGTTGAATGATAATTTTCTTTAATCCACTGACTGGAGATATGAATTTAAAAGTTTTAAAAAAGGAACAGATAAAAGATTACTTTGCTAGCAGCTTAAGATGGCCACCTAATTTGCAACACTGTATCCTACATTAGAGGCCTGCTACCCGACCTGAACCCGACGGGACCCGACGACGTGTGTCGGGTTCGGGTCGGGTCGGGCCCATCTTCCGGGGCCGGCTTTTGGGCTGGGGTCGAGTCGGGCCGAGTCCAGATCGAATCGAGTCGGGTCGGGTCGGGCCGGACACACGCGGTAAGTGCTCTGTTGGTAAGTATTAAAAATAAAAAAACTTACCTGAAATGAGAGTCTGCGCAGTGAGTGAGTGACATCACTATGACATCTCGCGCATGCGCTGCAGCTTCTTACAGGTTCAATGTCAGAAAAGTAAGTAAAGGGATGGTCGGGTCAGACCGACTTGTGGCGGGTTCAGGTCGGGTTGGGCTTAGGGCAACATTGGAGGGACTCGGGCCGGGTCGGGCTTGGGCCCGCTGTAGTTTGGTCGGGTTCAGGTCGGGTTCTTTTTCCTGACCTAAAGCAGGCCTCTATCCTACATTACAAGGCCTGTGAGGAGGGAGATGAAATGTCTGCTCATCCCAGCAAGAACCAATACCCAGGACATTGAAGGGAACTGTTCGTTCTTTTTCTTTTAGCATGAGAAAATACTGCTAACTACTACGCTTCAATCACTGAGTGACTGTCATGTGACAAGCCCCTCCCCATCTGTGGTTTTTAAGTTGTGTTTCTCTACAGCAGCAAGCAGCATTTGGACTCTGGCACATACAGACTCAAGTGGGGGTCCCTCTCTCCATTCCAACTTGTAAGCTTCAAATCCTGCCTGTTGACTGACTACCTTTGCCTACTCTGGCTACAATCAGAAACCCCATTGGAAGAAATCATCCGCATTACTGTCTCCAAGAGACCCACCAAATCCGTCATCTATCTCTTCAAACTAAAAGCCTCAGGACCACTGAATTCAGCTAGAAGCCAGCTGAATCACCAAACTCCACAGACCGTATGCCTTTTTTTCTATGGATTCTAACTCAACCAATCCATCCTTCCCCACTCTGTAACCTATTTGTGTGTGTGTAAACCCCTAGTATGTGTGTATGTGGGTGAAAGTTAGCCCGTAGTTTATTATTTTAATTAGTTTGATTGAAGTGCAATAAAGTTAACCTCTTTGTTAAACTCAAGAAAACCTGTCCAATTGATTCTTGTTATGTTCATAGCAAGTAAATAATCAAACATCTACTGAATTGGCCAGTACATCTAGTTTAAAAAAGAATTAAACCTTTTGTGGTCAAACAAAGAGAGGGAAAAAAGGGAAGCCTTTCAACCCCTCCTCACTTGACCATAACACAAATATGAAGCTTTACTTCAGGAAGGGACAGTGCAAGATTTTAGTGAGGAGAAAACAGAAAGGTATTGGGAAAGATTCATCCAAGACATTAATATAGATTGTAAATAGCTGAGGCTGCAGCACTGATCCCTGTGGCACCCCACAAGTTACAGTTTGCCAACCTGAAAATGCCCCATTTATCCCGACTCTTTGTTTCTCATTAGTTAGCCAATCCTCTATCCATCCATATTACCCCAATATCATGAGCTCTTATCTTGTGTAGTAAGATGCCACCTTTTATGTGGTACTTTATCAAATGCCTTTTGGAAATTCAAGTACACTGCATCTACTGGGTCCCCTTATCCACCCTGCTTGTTACATCTCAAAGAACGCTAATAGATTTGTCAAGCATCATTTCCCTTTCATAAAACCATATTGGCTCTGCCTGGTTGTATTATGATTTTCTAAATGTCCTGTGCTATGAAAGTGCTTCCATTTTTGTTAAATATTTTTGGGGACTCATATTTAAATTGTGGAAATGGATTCAATTTGGAAGGCTGAAGATTTCATAGATGCTGGACTTTGTTTTTTGTTAAAAGTTCTCTGAAAGGACATTGAGAGGTCTTGTTTGAAAACAAACCTTTACTGGATATCAAATGTCTTAAACTCAATAAACAACAGAAACATTGGTGACTTGGGGAAGATGTTTACAGAGAAGTGACATGTCAAGATTTATGAGGGTCAGGAATTGATTTAGCTGCTGAGATGTGTTTTTGATTTAGTTGGGGTGGGGAGAGTGTTGAAAAGCAGTTGGTTTTGTAGCCTGCTGAAAAGAAACCCCCAGCTCATCTTTGCTGCACCTCTCCAAGAGACCCTGAGAAATCCAGTGCATCAATTCCTCTTTCTTGACCTCTTTGGAAAAAATCCTGCAAATCCAGAGCGTGATAACTGAAATCTCTGATGCCACATTTCTCCTGGAAATTCTACCAGACTATTTCTTGACATCTCCAGAACGAACTGCTTCTGAAAGGATTCCAGTGACCCAACCCCTTATATCCGGATGCCAGACCAAAATGGACAATTGACAATTTTCCATATCTTCTCATTTTTTCTTCCAGAATTAGCAAATATTTGGCCAAAGTACTTTTTTTGTCTTTTTTTTTGTAAAAGGCCTCTGCAGAGGGAATTTCTTTATTTTTTTCAGTGTGTATGTGAGTGTGTTGGGTATTTAAAAAAGAACTTTCATATTTCAATCTGGGTGTTAATGCTTTGCTTCATTACTGGATAAGTCTTGTTTTTATAATAAACTGATAATTTTATTGTTTACTAAAGAATATGGTTGGTGTATTTTATTCTGGGATAAAGAGTGGAGCATATGATTGACCGTATCGGTGACTGGGTCAACATTTAAAATAAATGTTGTGACCTGTGGAGAAGTGGAACAAGAAAAGTACACACCTCATAACACCTGCTACTACTTCTTTACTAATGAATTCTAGCATTTTCCCAATGACAGGCGTTAGGCTAACTGGCCTATAGTTCCTGTTTTTTGTCTCCCTCCTTTCTTGAATCGGGGTGTTACATTTGCAGTTTTCCAATCCACTGGCACCTTTCCAGAATCACAGGGATTTGGGAAAATTAGAACCAATGCATCCACTATCTATGCAGCCACTTCTTTTATGACCCTTGGATGCAGGCCATCAGGTCCAGGGAACTTGTCAGCCTTCAGTCCCATTAGTGATATTGATTGTTTTAGGTTCCACCTTCCCTTTTTCCTCTTGATTTTCTACTATTCTTGGGATGCTTTTTGTGTCTTCTACTGTGAAGACAGATACAAAATACTTGTTCAAATTCTCTGCCATTTCCTTGTTTTCCATTATTCATTGCCCAGTTTCATTCTCCAAGGGACCAACACTTACTTTAGCTACTCTATCTTTTCACATATTTGTACAAGCTTTTACTGTATGTTTTCATATTTCTTACGAACATATGAATTAGGAGCAGGAGTAGGCCATTTGGTCCCTCGAGCCTGCTCTGCCATTCAATATGATCATGACTGATCATCCACTTCAATACCTTTTTCCCTACACTCATATCCCCTTATGTCATTTCTATTTAGAAATCTGTCAATCTCTGCTTTAAACATACTCAATGACTGAGCTTCCACAACCCTCAGGGGTAGAGAATTCCAAGGATTGACAATCCTCTAAGCAAAGAAATTTCTCCTCATTTCTGTCCTAAGTGGCTTCCTCCTTATTTTCAAATTGTGTCCCCTGGTTTTAGACTCCCCAACCAGGGGAAACATCTTACCTGCATCTACCTGGTCTATCCCTTTAAGTATTTTGTCGGTTTCAATGAGAACACCTCTCATTCTTCGAAACTCTAGAGAATACAGGCCAGTTTCCCCAATCTCTCTTCATAAGACAGTCCCGCCATCCCGGGAACAAGTCTGGTGAACCTCCGTTGCACTCCCTCTATGGCAATAATATCCTTCCTATGGTAAGGGGACCAAAACTGCACACTACTCCAAGTGCAGTCTAACCAAGTTTCTATACAATTGAAGCAAGACTTCACTACTCCTGTACTCAAATCCTCTTGCGATAAATGCTAACATACCATTAGCCTTCCTAATTGATTGCTGCATCTGCATGTTAGCTTTCAGTGACTTATTGACAAGGACACCCAGGTCCCTTTGTATATCTGCACCCTAGCTGCTGATACTCCATCAGCAGAACCTCTTGCTTAGTCCTATCTATGTCGTTGGTACCCACATAAACCACGACAACTGGATCCCTCCCATCCCACTCCGAATACCCTCCAGCCTCGAGGAGATGTCCTTAACCGTGGCACCAGGCAGGCAACACAGCCTTTGGGACTCACGCTGTCAGCTGCAGAGAACTAATTGACCTTGAGATTGTGATGGTGACAACTGAGTGGCTTGCTAGGGCATTAACAAAGGAACAGGAATAGGTCATTTAGCTCCTCTAGCCTGTTCCGCCATTCAGTGGCTGATCTGTAACCAAACTCCATGTACCCATCTCTGCCCCTTATCCCTTAATACCTTTGGATAACAAAAAATCTATCAATCTCTGATTTAAGATTCACAATTGATCTAGCATCAATTGCCATTTGCAGAAGAGAGTTCCAAACTTCTACCACCCTTTGTGTGTAAAAGTGTTTCCTAAATTCACTCCTGAATGGTCTGGCTCTAATCCCCAACCCAGGGTAGTTAAGAGGCAACCTCATAGGCGAGGCCAGAGGACATCAAGCTTCCTTCCTTAACGAACATTACTGAATCAGTTGGGATTTTATGACAATCTAATGGGTCATCATTATTGACACTTGCTTTTTCCAGATCTATTTAATTAACTGAATTCAAATTCACAAACTCTAATAGTGGAATTTGAACCCATGCCTCCAGATTATTAGCCGAGACATTTGGATTACTAGTCTAGTAACATATCCACTATACTACCATATACTACCAATGATCAAAAAAATTTAAGACATTTTAGATAGAAAAGGGGAGATAATTGATAAAGTATTCAAACTTATCAAGAGGATAAAACCCTTGGGTCTGGATGAATTGCATCTGCGCATACTAAAAAGAAACTAGGCAAGAGTCAGCAGACACACTTACATATAAATAAAATCTTATTAGAAAAAGAACTAGTGGACAGCTACTGTGATTCCTATATTTAAAAGGGGAAATAGAACTATACATCACTTAGCTTAACACGAGTGGTAGGAAAAATAATGGAATCTTTATTGAAAGGTGCCATAGAAACACATCTAGACTTGGAAATATAATAAAGAATAGTCAAGTACGGATTTCAAAAGGGAAGCTCAAGCTTGGCCAACCTTACTGAATTCTTTGAAAAAGTAACATAAATGGTAGATAAGGGTAATGTGGTCAATGTAATAAATTTGGCTTTTCAAAAGACTTTTGATAAAGTACCACAAAGTAAATTCATAACTAAGGGCAGAGCATGTGGAGTCAAGGGACAGGTAGCAGAATGGATAGCGGAGAGTGGGGGTTACTGATAGTTACTCAGCTTAATGGAAGGTGGGAATTAGTGTTACATAGGGACCAATGTTGTTTGCAATTTACATAATTTCAACTCTGGAATTGGATGTATATTTTCAAACTTTGCTGCCAACATCAAATTGTGGGGGTATAGTTAATACTGAGGCAAACTCTGACAAAATACAAGAATACATTAATAACCTTGCAGAATGGGCATGTAATTGTCAAATGAATTACAATATAGATAAATGTGCACTGCTACATTATGGTAGGAAGAATAAGGAGGCCATCTACTTCTGGGACAATATGGTCGAGCAGCAAAGGGACTGGGGGTACAGAAGTGAAATCAGGAAGTACTTTTTCACACACAGAAGCTAGTGGAAATTGGAATTCTCTCCTACAAAAGGCTGTGGATGTTGCGACAATGGAAACTCTCAAACCCGAGAATCGATAGTTTTGTTAGCTTAGAATATCAAGTCATATGGCGATGAGATATAGAAGAGCCATGATCTAATTGAATAGTGAAACAGGTTTGAGGGCCTGAATGGCCTACTCCTGTTTCTGTGTTCCTAAACTTGAATAAGAAAGAAAGCATTTACATAGCACCTATCATCAGTATGGGACATCCCAAAGTGCTTCACAGCGAATGTAGAAAAGACACACAAATTACTAAAAGTAGCACTGCAGGTTAATAAGGCAATGAAAAATCAAAGAAAACAGCGGAGTTCAAGTCTAGACGGATAGAATTGAAAATCAGAGAAGTTATGTTACGCTTGTATTAAACCTTGGTTGGATCAGACTTGTGCAGTACCGTGAATAGTGCTGGTCTATATATCATAAAAAAGATGTAGAAGTACCAGATAATGTGCAAGAAAGATAGGCATTAATAAATCCAATGAGGAATTCAGGAGAAACTTCTTAACCCAGAGAATGGTTAAAATGTGGAACTCACTACCTCAAGGATTAGTTGAGGTAAATAACAGATGCATTTAAGGGGAAGCCAGGTTGCCCCTAGTGTAGATAGGTGGTAGAGGAAGGTGGGGATGTGGTAGGGAATATAGGATTAATGTAGGATTAGTATAAATGGGTGGTTGTTGGTCAGCACAGACAAGGGGGGCCAAAGGGCCTGTTTCAGTGCTGTATCTCTGTATGATTCTATGATTCTATGATATGTTGATAGGGTGAGATGAAGAGAGGTGGAAGGAGGCTCATAGAGAGATACAGCACTGAAACAGGCTCTTCGGCCCACCGAGTCTATGCCAGCCAACAACCACCCATTTATACTAATCCTACATTAATCCCATATTCCCTACCACATTCCCACCATTCTCCTACCACCTACCTACACTAGGAACAATTTTCAATGGCCAATTTACCTATCAACCTGCAAGTCTTTGGCTGTGGGAGGAAACCGGAGCACCCAGCAGAAACCCACACAGTCACAGGGAGAACTTGCAAACTCCGCACAGGCAGTACCCTTCTGAAATTTTCCATGAGAAGCTATTTTACAAAAATGTCAGTAGCATTGGAAAACTCCCCAAATCAGCAGGGAAAAGGTGGTATTTTTATAAAATACCAGAGACACTGAATAATGAGCAAGAACAGGCACCAAGTAGGGAAGCTCCAAAATGTACCAACTGGGTAAGGCCTACAGTGAGAAGATAGAACTACAGAAGAATAACAATCCATCCTGGAGTGTTGCTGAGTGAAATGGTCAGGCCCAGTAGGATGTGGATTCCTGTTGTCCAGCTTCCAGCAGTTAAGGGATCTATAACGAGGGACCAGACATATAAGATTAAACATAAGAGATTTAGAACAGAGGCCAGCAGAAATTTCTTCACACAGAGAGTTGTGAGGATGTGAAATTCACTTCTGCAGTTAGTGTTTAGGCAGAAACCGTCAACATTCAAGTTTGGATAGGTGGATGGAGGGACGTGGAACAGACTGGGTCAATGTGATTAGGACAGTTTTCTTGCCTGGATGGTAAACACCAACATGGACTGTTTTGACTGAATAACCTGTTTCTTTTTCTGACTTCTTTGTATTTCTATGATTACAAAGATAGAAAGATCGAGTGCAGAAGGGATTAAACAACATGGGCTCCAGATACAATCTACTGGGAGAAGGATTCCAAAACTGAGTCTCAAACCGCAAACATATGACAGCACCAACTTAAATGCAGTAGAAAGGCACTGAATATGGTGGAGTCTCCTCATCTTACCCGTGATGCCTGGTGGGCCCGGGAGGCCTGGGTGTCCACGTCCTTTTTCACCTTGATCACCCTTCTCCCCTCGTTTGCCTTGATTTTAAAAAAAGCACAGATTGGGAAAGATTCCAGCACCAGTCACATGGTTCACATTAAATTCATAATTAATCAGGGAACAATCACTGGACTTCACAATCAATCAGGGAACAATCACTGGACTTCACAATCAATCAGGGAACAATCACTGGACTTCACAATCAATCAGGGAACAATCACTGGACTTCACAATCAATCAGGGAACAATCACTGGACTTCACAATCAATCAGAGAACAATCACTGGACTTCACAATCAATCAGGGAACAATCACTGGACTTCACAATCAATCAGGGAACAATCACTGGACTTCACAATCAATCAGGGAACAATCACTGGACTTCACAATCAATCAGGGAACAATCACTGGACTTCACAATCAATCAGAGAACAATCACTGGACTTCACAATCAATCAGGGAACAATCACTGGACTTCACAATCAATCAGGGAACAATCACTGGACTTCACAATCAATCAGGGAACAATCACTGGACTTCACAATCAATCAGGGAACAATCACTGGACTTCACAATCAATCAGAGAACAATCAGTGAATGTTTGCTACCTGACTGGTTGGACTATCTTTTTTGATACATTGTCTTTACCTTAAAAATAATGATTAGAAAAGGGTTGTTCCACCTTTTCGTGTGGGGGGGGGCCACCTTACAATTTTTGTCTTACATAGGGGGCCGGTGAGACAATTTCAGAAAGATAAAGGCATTAAAAATGTATCTTACTATTAATTAAAACAACAACAAATGAGTATTTCTGTGAAGAAGCTTTAAATGAGAAGACTAATTTATTGACTTACTTTCTCATCACTACGTTGGACACTGATTTAGTGAGCTGGCTTTTTTTTTGCTTGCACAAGTAGTCAATGTTTGCCTGCATACTTCTTGTAGCAATGCTGGATAATCTGGATAGATGATGTATCTGTCAGGAGTGATCTTGATCATTCTCTCCCTCTCTCTCCCTGTGTTCCCCCCTTACTGTGTTGTTTACCCTCTCTCTGTGTAGTCCTTGCACTGTGCCCCCCCCTCTTTCTGTCCCCCCTCTTTCTCCCTCTCTCCCCTCTCATTCTCTCTCTGTTCTCCCCCTCTCTCTCTCTGTCCCCCTCTCTCTCTCTGCCTCGCTCTCTGTCTCTGCCCCACTCTCTCTCTCTGTACCCCCCTCTTCCTCTCTCTGCCTCCACTCTCGCTCTCTGCCCCTGCCGCCCCCTCTCTCTCTGCCCCCCCTGGCCTCCCCTCTCTTTGCCTGTCCCCCCCTCTCTCTGTCCCCAATCTCTGTTTCTCTGTCCCCTTCTCTCTCTCTGTCCCCTCTCTCTCTGTCCCTCCCCCCTCTCTGTCCCCCTCTCTTGCTTTTTCTGCCCCCTCTCTTTCCCACTCTCTGTCCCCCCCCTCTCTCTCTATCCCTCTCTTTCTCCCTTTCTCTGTTCCCCCCCGTCCCTCTCTGTCTCTTTATGTACCCCCTCTCTCTCCCTCTGTCCCCCCTCTCTCCCCCTTCTCTGCCTCTGTCCCCCTCTCTCTCTCTCCCCATTTCTCGCTCTTTCTGCCCCCTCTCTCTGTCCCTCACTCTCTCTCTCTCTCTGTCTCCCCTCTCTCTCTCTCTACCTCCTTTCTCTCTCCTCCCCTTTTTCTTTGCCCCCCTCTCTCTCTACTCCCCTCTGGCTCTGTCCCCCCTTCTCTGTCCCTATCTTTCTCTCTCAACTCTTTCTGTCCCCATTCTCTCTCTCTCTGTTCCCCCCGTTCCCCTCCTCTCTCTCTCTGTCCCCCTCTCTCCCCTCTCCGCATTCTCTCCCACCTCTCTCTCCACCCTCTCTCTCTGTCCCGCCTTTCTCTCTCTCTCTGTCCCCTCCCCCCTCTGTCCCCCCACTGTCTCTGTTCCCCCCTCTCTCTCTGTCCCCCTTCTTTCTCTGTCCGCCTCCCTCCCCCACTCTCTCTCCCCCTTTGTCTCTCTGCTCCCCCCCTCTCTCTGTCCCCACCTATCTCTCTCTGTCTCTCCCCCCCCCCCACCCTTCTCTCTCTGCCTCCCCCCCCCTTCAGTCCCTCTCTCTCTCCCCCTTCTCTCTCTCTCTCTGTCCCTATTCTCTTTCGCTTTTCCTCCCCCGTTCCTGTCCTCTCTCTTTCTGTCCCCCTCTCTCCCTCTCTGTCCTTCTATACCTCCTCTCGCTCCCCTCCCCTTTCTCTCACACCTCTCTCTCTCTCCACCCTCTCTCTCCCTGTCCTGCCTTTCTCTCTCTGTCCCCCCGCTCTCTCTGTTCCCCCGTCTCTCTCTCTCCCTCCCCCTCTCTCTCTCTGTACCCCTCTCTCTCTCTGTCCCACCACTCTCTCTTTCCTCCTCTCTCTCTGTCCCCCCCTTTCTCTGTTCCCCTCCCTCTCTCTCTCTGTCCCCCTCCCTCTCTCTCTCTCTGTCCCCTTATCTCACTCTGTCTCTCTGTTCCCCCCTCTCTCTCTCTCAGTCCCTCTCTCTCTCTGTCCCCCCCATGTCTCTCTGTCTCTCCCCCCACCCTTCTCTCTCTGTCTTCCCCCCCACCTCAGTCCTTCTCTCCCCCTTCTCTATCTCTCTGTCCCCCTCTCTCACTCTCTCCTCCCCCCTCTCTCCTTGCATGGAGTGGCAGCGCTCAGCACAGCAGCTTTGTGGTTGGTCAGTTCTTAAACAAAAACTTGAACTATCAGTTTCACAGCTGACAGGTGCTGACGTTGGGAACAGTGGTTTCTCAACTTCAGAAAGATTTGGGGTTTTCCGACAGTCTTTTTAAAAAAAAGTCAGAACCCGCCGGGAAACTCTGAATCTGTCCAAAGTTGGGAAGCCTGATGTCAGCATCTGTCAGTTGTGAAACTGACGTGATTTTTTTTTAAAGCTGGTCTGAAAGAAGAAGACAAAGCGAAATTGCTCATCTGTGAAATACATCCACGGTTCGGATGGAAACCTTTGGTGGGCCCGATCCTGGCCCACAGGCCGTATGTTGAACAACCCTGGATTAGGGTTTCCAATAAACTTCCATTATCAGCAAACACAAATCTGAGAACTTGAGCCATGATCCCACACTTAACCCGCTTGTAACCTTCTCCTTGCCAGGCTTTCCCATCCTTAGCATGCCTCTGTCACAGATAGATAAAGAAGAAAACTCCTACTCTGCCCTAATCTTCCTCAGCCAGAGGCTAAGAAGAAGATTCCCCTCCCTGCTACTGCAACTTTGTGACACACTGCCATTTTCCACATCAGTCATCCTGTGACCTCTCTCATTCAGCTGACCAATTCAGGGCTGAATAGAATCAGTTTTGTGAGATAGTCCCATGGTCTCTAGAAACTGGATTGACACTTCTCGAAACTCACAAAAGGACCCTGCAGCTAGCAGACGAGAGACTTTCAACACATCAGTGCGAGCTGGATTTGAACTGTGAGGGTCTGTGACTGGAGCCCTGCACATAAAGAACATCAAGTACTTGCACCTTAATAAACAAGATGTTCAAGCTGCAGATCTACAGATTTTCCTGTGTGAGTAGGACCCCCAAATTCATTTCCACTGCAGTGACACCTTATATGGTGCTTTTAAACTCTGTGTTTCAGAGCCGAGCGCTCTCTGCCAACCGCCAACACTTTGACATCTTACCTTTTGGTCCTGTATTTCCGATCTGGCCTTGAACGCCTGTCAGACCAGGTACGCCACGAGGCCCAGGAACACCGTGGTCCCCTTGTTCACCAGGAAAGCCGGGCATTCCAGGGGGTCCGGGGGGTCCAGTCATTCCGGCTCCACCCAGCACTGCTCTCTTAGCACTGACTGCTACTGCTGCTAACTGCTCTGTAACACATACAAATAAAGGATTCAGTATGAGTCGTTCAGGTACTCCAGAAAATGGCAAAGGTTTATTGTCAAGTTCAGGGATCACAGTAATTCCAGTCACACAAAATCGGAAAAGGGAAACTCATCAACTATTATGGACAATAATATATCATATACTAATACTCAGTGATACACAGACTGATACAGAATCATAGAATGGTTATAACATAGAAGGAGGCCATTCGGCCCATTTTATAACAGAGACGCCAGTCCCGCCGTTGGGACTGGAACCGGACACAAGGCACATCGGGGTCAGGAGTGGCCAGCCGAGTGCAATTCAGCAGCGGATGGCCAATTAAGCTAATGAGCTGTGAACTCCGATCAATTGTGTGGTCAGTGTCGGGCCCAAAGGTGGGGAGCACAGCGTCAAGTGACATCTAGGCAGATGCTGGGTCCAGTGCCTCAAGCAGCTCAACAACCTTAGCCGGCTGCGAAAGTGAGTACTTTTTAATGTCTCTTGGATCTTGCATCTGGCAAAGCAGGATGGAGAATTGAGAGGAGAGAAATTAATCCCCCAGATGTGGTCATAGGGCCAGGGGATGCAAGATGACTGGCAGCAGCATAGCGAGGTGGCCCTGAAAGGAGGCCCCCTGTCATAGCGCTATCTTGTGCGATCCCTGGAAAGGAAACACATGCAGGAGGTGAATGTATGCTCCTGTCAGTGGCAACTGGACTACCAGCAGCCTGTGTGTTGGGATTGATCTTGCTGGGGGACCAGCAGCTTTCTTCCTACTGTCTGCAAGAGAAGATCGCACACAATCTCATAGAGCAGCCGTGTGCTGCCCATTCTCCATGAACTAACCCCCGATGGAGGAGGAGGCCATGGAGTTGGCTGGACCGTAGGATGGCTGGATCATTGTGGACCGAGAGACAGGGGCACCTTCCCAAGACAGTGAGTAAGGTCACCGTGGGGCACAAGACTGCATCGGCAGCAATGGAGCCATGCTGCTTAACAGGCATCCGATGCCCACAGGGTTTGCATTATAGGGGTATGTGCTATGGCAGGAGGGCAGACAATGAACCTTACATCTCTCTGTTCTCTCATACAGGCTAAATCAGACAGTCTCTGAGACTGCGGGGGAGGGAGACTGCCACCTCTGAGGGGGAGGAAGGAGCTGCCTCCAGCAGCTGGGGGTGCTCCTGACGCGGGCAGCTGCCAGTTCCTCCTTCATCCCTGCCAACAGAGGTACTGCTTCTGTGCAGGAGGCCCTCACCAAGTTGGGGCCCCCTAGGCCCAAGGCATCCAGAGGATGACCGCCAAGGTCATCCGTAGCTACAAGTCACAAGGTCAGCCTTCATCTCATCTGACAGTGCAAGGGGTGCACCGCATAGAAGTTCACGAAGGAGAATTAAGAAGTGGACGGAGAAGCACAGGGTTATCACGGGCAAGTGTATATTTCAAATGCAAATTGCAGTCTGTAGTCTGAATATAGATAAATTGTCTTTGCTAAGCATGGACACCCTACCTTTATCTTCCGTCAAGGACTTGGCCCTTTGCTGCATCCCAGCCTCTATGAAAAGGCTGGAGGCAATCAAACATGCTGCAAGGGGTCAACTCTGGAGTCTTTTCAGATCTGCTCTGCACAAATGTCCAATCAGCCACTGCATCCTTAAGAAAGGGTCAACATGGCTGCATAAAGGTGGGTCTTTATTGGTGAAGGTGCAAGGGGCAGTAAGTATCAAAGGAAACATGAATGTATAAGGGCATCGTGAGCCTCCCTAGTACATCTCTCATGGTCACTCTCCTGTTGTCCCTGGGGTTCTCCATCTGGCCTGGTTTGCCCATCTTCACCTCCGTATCCTCATCATTTAAGAAGGCAGTGCGCCTCTCATTGCTCATTGGCTCCCCCCCTCTGAAGGGTCAGGTCGTGTGGTGCACAGCAAACCACCATGATACAGGAGACCCTCGCCGGGGTATACTGAAGAGCTCCACTGGACCAATCTAGGCGCCTGAATCTTATCTTCAGCAACCATGTCCTCAGTGGGTAGCCCATGTCTTGAAGGATCCATCCCTGAAGGCTGGAGGGAGGCTGGAAAATTCAGACACCTGGGACTGTCTCAACGTGTAGGCACCATGGCAACGTCCCGTAGATGTGCACAGACCTACAGAGTCTGTTTACGGTGGTCGCAGACCAGTTGTACATTGAGGGAGTGGATGCCCTACCTGATGATCAAGGCCACTGGCTGGTGTTCAGGAGATTGATAGCCACATGTTTGCAGTCCATAACACCCTGCTTGGGGCAGCTCCCTCTCTCTTTCCTCCATGACTTTCTCCAGCATTCATCAACCGCTGCTGACCCTCACAGGTTGTGGTGGTACAGCTGCAGGTAACTGGCCCTTTCTCGCTTTGCTCCAACTCATCTTCAACAGGGTCCCCAAAGCTTGGATGAACGACGGCCATGGTAGGTAGCCTCTCCCTGAAGGCAGTCTTTCTTTGCTAGTGTCTCTCTCTTGTTATTCCCACTTGTGATCCTTGCATAGGTGTCATTTTCCTATTGCCCTCCTTGTAATGGCTCCCAAACCAACCTTCCCCTCACTCCTGACACATTGTGCACAGCACTCCATTCGTGGCCCTTCCAGACCCTAAATGGTTTCCCTCCTGATGGCCTCTCCTTGCGGCCAGCCATGCTCTGCCACCTCCTTAAAGGAGGCAAAGCCTCTGAAGCCCCATGAGACCAGTATGGTGTTTATAAAATTCAATCCACTCCATAAAATTGCATTCAATTGGCCTCTTAACTGTCTTAAATACCTGCCACTGCAATGACGTTGGACCTCCGCCCTCCATCTTTGCCACCATGGATGCCAGACTTCCTGTCCAACATGTCATGTCTTGATTTTATATCCCCCCAATGCCTCCATTCCCGTCCACTGCGGTCCCTTAAAATCTGTGTCCATACCGGCTGTCTGCGAGAGCAACTCAGCTAGTCCACTCCCCTGTCCTTTCCCCGTAGCCCTGCAAATCTTTTCTCTTCAGATGCTTATCCACTTTCCTCTTGAAAACCACGATTGAATCTGCCTCCACCACACTCTGAGACAGTACATTCCAGATTCTAATCACTCGCTATGTAAAAGAGTTTTCCCTCATGACACCTCTGGTTCTTTTGCCAATCACCTTAAATCAGTGTCCTCTTGTTCTTGACCCTTCTGCCAATGGAAACAATGTCTCCCGATCTACTCTGTCCAGACCCTGATTGCATTAGTCTGTCCATTGATCAGTGTTCACTTTGTTTGATTGTTTAAGCCTCATTGAAACTGAAACTAAAAGAGACAGACTTTTCTGAGAAGGCATTGAACTGAGATCTTGTAAGTGCTGAGATATTTTAAAGTACTGTAATAAACCAGTTGCTGATTTAATACAAGTGTGATATCTGCTTTGCTCTGAGATAAAGCAGATATACAAATATTCAGCAACCCGGTGTAAACACAACACCATGAAATCTCCTCGCAACCTTCTCTAAGGAGAACAACTTCAGCTTCACAATCTATCCATGTAACTGAAGTCCCACATCTCTGGAACCATTCTCGTAAATCTTTTCTGCGCCCTCTCAGCCTTCACAGCCTTCCAAACAGTGGTGTCCAGAATTGGACACAATACTCCAGAGGCTGAATCAGTGTTTTATAAATGTTCACCATTACTTCCTTGCTTTTGTGCACTATACCTCTATTTGTGAGGGCGGCACAGTGGCGCAATGGTTAGCACTGCAGCCTCACAGCTTCAGGGACCCGGGTTCGATTCCGGGTACTGCCTGTGTGGAGTTTGCAAGTTCTCCCTGTGTCTGTGTGGGTTTTCTCCGGGTGCTCCGGTTTCCTCCCACAAGCCAAAAGACTTGCAGGTTGGTAGGTAAATTGGCCATTATAAATTGTCACTAGTATAGGTAGGTGGTAGGGAAATATAGGGACAGGTGGGGATGTTTGGTAGGAATATGGGATTAGCATAGGATTAGTATAAATGGGTGGTTGATGGTCGGCACAGACTCGGTGGGCCGAAGGGCCTGTTTCAGTGCTGTATCTCTAATCTAATCTAATCTTATAAAGCCTAGGATCTCCGTATGCCTTTTTAACTACTTTTTCAACCTGCCCTGCCACCTTTGATGATTTGTGCACATATACCCCCAGGTCCCTCTGCGTCTGCACCTGCTTTAGAATTGTATCCTTTATTTTATATTGCCTCTCCACGTTCTTTCTTACTACTTCACATGTCTCTGCATTAAATTTCATCTGCCAAGTGTCCCCCCATTCCAGCAGCCTGTCTCTGTCCTCTTGAAGTCTGTCACTATCCTCCTCACAGTTCACAATATTTCCAAGTGTCATCTGCAAATTTTGAAATTGTGCCCTGTACACCCAAGTCTAGGTCATTAATATAGATGAAGAAAAGCAGTGGTCCTAATACTGACTCCTAACCATTCACCACTACTCTGTTTCTGTCACTCAGCCAACTTCATATCCATGCTGTCACTGTCCCTTTTATTCCATGGGCTTCAGCTTTGCTGACAAGCCTGTTATGTGGCACTTTATCAAACGCCTTTCAGAAGTCCATGTACACCACATCAACCGCCTTACCTTCATCAACCCTCTCTGTTACCTCATCATAAACTCAATCAAATTAGTTAAGCACAACAAATCCGTGCTGGATTTCCTTAATTAATCCACTTTTCGTATTCATTCATGGGATGTGGGCGTCACTGACTCAGCCAGCATTTATTGCCCATCCCTAATTGTCCTTGAGAAGGTGGTGGTGAGCCATTTTCTTGAAAGGCTGCAGTCCATGTGGGGTAGGTACACCAACAATGCTGTTAGGAAGGGAGTGACAGTGAAGGAACGGCGATATAGTTCCAAGTCAGGATGGTTTGTCCAAGTGACTGTTAATTTTATCCCAGATTATCATTTCTAAAAGTTTTCCCACCACTGAGGTTAAACTGACTGACCTGTAGTTGCTGGACTTATCCTTATATCCTTTTCTGAACAAGTGTGAAACATTTGCAATTCTCCAGTCCTCTGGCACCACCCATGTATCTAAGGAGGATTTGAACATTGTGACCAGTGCCTTCCCAATTTCCACCCTTTCTTCCCTCAGTATCCTTGGATGCATCTCATCCAGTCCTCGTGATTTACCAATAGTCAGCCTATTAATGTTTGTGTGTGTTGTGTGTCACTGAGTTGTATTGTGTGAATTGTTGTTAGAACCTGAAGTTGTTGAACTCAATGTTAAGTCTGGAAGACTGTAAAGTGCTTCATCAAAAGATGAGGTGCTGATCCTCAAGCTTACAAGGAGCTTCACTGGAGCAGTGTGGGAGTGGAGCAGGGGATTAAAATGACAGGTGACCGGCAGCTCAGGGTCACACTTGTGGAATGATTGGAGGTGTTCCGCAAATCGGTCACCCAATCTGAGAACATAGAGGAAGCTGCATTGTACACAGAGAATACAGCATATCAAATTGAAGGAAGTACAAGTAAAATTGCTGTTTCATTTAGAAGGAGTGTTTGGGGCTTTGGAGCTTTGGACGGTGAGAAAAGAAGAGGTAAAAGGGCAGGTGATACATCTTTAGTGCTTGCATGGAAAGGGGAGTGATTAAGTGGTGCACCAGGGTGTCACGGAGGGAACGGTCCCTTCAGAATGCTGAAGTGGGGGGAGGGGAAGATGTATTTGGCGGTGAATCACGCTGAAGATGGCTGAAACAGCAGAGGATGATCCGTTGAATACGGAGGCCGGTGGGATGGAAGGTGAAGACAAGTGAAACCCTATCATGGCTCTGGGAGAAAGGGGAAGGGGTGGGAACAGAAGTATATGAAATTGAATGTACACGGCCGAGGGCCCGGTCAACCACAATGAGAAGGAGAAAGGAAGACATATCAGAAGTGCTAGTATGGACTTTTGCATTATCAGAAAAGATGCGACAGAGACAGAGAAACTGGGAGAATGGAATAGAGCCCTTACAGGAAGCAGGGTGTGAGGCAGTGTAGTCGAGGTAGCTGTGGGAGTCTGTGAGCTGATAGCAAATATTGATCGATAGCCCATCCTCAGAAATGGATACAGAGGAGTCAAGGAAGGGAAGGGAAGAGTCAGAGATGGACCAAGTGAAAGTGAGAGAAGGGTGAAAAATGGAAGCAAAGTCAATGAAACTTTCCAGTTCATGGTGAGAGCAGGAAGCAGCACTGATACAGTCATCAATGTACTGGAAAAAGAGTTGGGGGAGGGACCCTGAGTAGGACTGGAACAAGGAATGTTCCACATATCCCACAAAAAGTTAGGAATAGCTAGGACCCATGCAGGCACCCATAGCATATGAAGGAAGTGAGTGGAGTTAGAGAGATTGTTCAATGTGAGAACAAGTTCAGCCAGGAGAGGAGGGTGGTGGTGGATGGGGACTGGTTGGGTCTCCATTCAAAGAAGAAGAGGAGACTGTCCTGGTGGGGTTGGGGGTGGAGAGAGGTTGGACGCCTATAGTGAGATGGTGAGGGCCAGGAAACTAAAACTGACGGAGGGCGTCAGAAGTGTCATGGTTGTAGGTGGGAAGAGACTGGACAAGGGGAACAAAAAAGTGTTGAGATAGGAAGAAATTAGTTCAGTGGGGCAGGAACAGGCTGAAACGGCAGGTCCTGTTTGTGGATCTTGGGAAGGAGGTAGAAATGGGCTAGTCACGGTTGGGTGATTTTGAGGTAGGAGGCTGTGAAGGGAAGATCTCCAGATGAGATGAGGTCAGTAACAACCTGGAGACAATGACTTGATGTTCAATGGTGGGGTCATGGTTCAGGGGGAAGTAGGAGGAAGTGTTGGAGAGTTGGCGTTCGGCCTTTGCAAGGTGGAGGTCAGTTTACCAGACAATAACAGCACCAACCTTGTCAGTAGGTTTGATAGCAATATTCAGGTTGGACCTGAGAGAATGGAGTGCTGCAAGTTCAGAGGGAGATAGGTTAGAGTGAGTGAGGGGAGCAGAGAAATTAAGATGGCCAATATCGTGCTGACAATTCTCAATGAAAAGATCTAGAGAGGCTAAGGGGCCAGAGGGAGGGGTCCAAGTGGAGGGAGAATACCGGAGATGGGTAAAAGGGTCCACTGTGTAGGGGGGGGGCGGTGGGGGAGGACTCCTGGCTAAGGAACTTGTCCTGGGGACAAAGGCGATGGAAGAAGAGCCCAATGTTGTGCCAACCTTGAAATTCATTGAGGTCGGGAGGTAAGGGGATGAAGCTGAGGACTTTGCTGGGGACAGATCATTCAGGGTCAGAGAGCGGAAGGTCAAAGGGTAGCTTGAATACACAACAAGGGATGAAATTGGAAGAAGGGATGGGGTCAGAGGGAAGTGGAGGTGAAGGCAGATCCAGAGGGAGGGGTTGGTAGCCATGAGTTGTTGAAGCTTGTGATCCTTCATACCTGAAAGGAAGATAAGATGTTTTCTGTTATAGCGCTGGATGAGATGAAGGATAAAATAAAACTGCAGACCAGGGCAGCTTTGAGATAGAGTGAGTTGGTGCTGCTTAAGAGAGAGAGATTGAGAGAGTCCATGTGGTGACGCATGGTGTTGAGAGTGGTCTCAGGATGTGGTGAGAACATTGGTTTAAGGAACGCTGAAGACCTTAGAGATATCTGTAATCATGGGTGGATCCAAAACATGAAGAGTGGAATTTCAGCTGGAATTCACAAGGAATAAGTCAGAGCTGGAGACAGTTGCTGAGTAAAGAGATGTGGCTGTGAAAGCAGTCTTGATAGCTTTGTCAACCGTGGCTCAATTGGTAGCTTCTGAGTTAGATGGTTGTGGGTTCAAGTCTCATTCACTGACTTTAACATAAAAATCGTGGCTGATACTTCAGTGCAGTATTGAGGGAGTGCTGCATTGTTGGAGATGCTGTCATCTAAATGTGATGTTAGACTGAGGCCTTGTCTGCCCTGTCAGGTGGATGTAAAAGATACCATGGTACTATATTAAAGAAGCACACGGGACTTCTCTCTGGTCCCGTGGTCAATATTTATCACTCAATCAACATCACTGAAACCGATGATCTGATCATTATCACAATGCTGTTTGTGGGATCTTGCTGTGTACAAATTGGCTGCTGTGTCTCCTACATTGTAACAGTGACTACACTGTAAAAGTACCTCATTGGCCGTAAAGCACTTTGGGACATCCAGTGGTTGGGAAAGGTGCTATATAAATGCAAGTCTTTATTTTCTTTAGTGACACACAAACAACCAATATTTATGTATAAAACATCCCAAGGTGCTTCACAGGGGCATTATAAAACAAAATATGACACCGAGCCACATAAGGAGATATTAAGTCACGTGACCAAAAGCTTGGCCAAAGAGGTAGGTTTTAAGGAGCATCTTAAATGAGGAAAGTGTGATGGAGAGGCGGAGAGGTGTAGGGAGGGTTATTCAGAGCTTGGGGCCTAGGTAACTGAAGGCGCGTCCACCAATGGTGGAGCAATTAAAATCAGGGATGGTCAATTGGCCAGAATTCGAGAAGTGCAGATTTCTCAGACGGTTGTGGGGCTGGAGGAATTTAAAGAGATAGGGAGGGGTGAGGCCATGGAGGGATTTGAAAATAAGGGCAAGAATTTTTAAAACAAAGCGTTGCTTGACTCGGGAGCAAATGTAGGTCAGTGAGCACAGGGGTGATAGGAGATTGGGACTTGGTATGAATTAAGATGCAGGTAGCAGAGTTTTGGATGACCTCAAATTTACGGAGAATAGAATGTGGGAGACCTGCCAGGGGTACTTTGGAATAGTCAAGTCTAGAGGTAACAAAGGCATGAATGAGGGTTTCAGCAGCAGAAGAGCTGAGGCAGGGCGAAGTTGGGCAATGTTATGGAGGTGGAAATAGGTGATCTTAGTGATGGCACGAATATGTGGTTGGAAGTTCATCTTGAAGTCAAAAGTGACACCACGGTTGCAAAGAGACTGTCTTAAACTCTTCCTAATATTTAACTGGAGGAAACTTCTACTCATCCATTACTGGATGTCGGATAAACAGTCTGACAAATTAGAGACAGTGGAGGAGTCGAGAGAGAGGTGGCAGTGAGGTAGAACCTGGTGTCGTCAGTATACATGTGAAAACAAACACTGTGCTTTCAGATGATGTCGCCAAGGGGCAGCATGTAGACGAGAAATAGGAAAAGGCCAAGGATAGATCCTTAGGGGAACAGCAGAGGTAACAGTGCGGGAGCAGGATGAGAAGTCATTGCAGGTCATTTTCTGGCTTTGATTAGATAAAAATGGAACCAGGTGACAGCAGACCCACCCAGCTGGATGACCATGGAGAGGCGTTGGAGGATGATGATGTGGTTAACCGTGTCAAAGACTGAAGGTAGGTCGAGAAGGACGAGGAGGGAAAGTTTACTTTTGTCACAGTCACACAGGATGTCATTTATGACTTTGATAAGAGCTGTTTCAGTACTGTGGCAGGGCGGAAACCTGATTGGAGAGATTCAAGCATGGAGTTCCAGGAAAGATGGGAATGGGTTTGGGAGGCGACAACACATTCAAGGAGTTGGAGAGGAAAGGGAAGTTGGAGATGGGAGGGTAGTTTGCAAGGACAGTGGGGTCAAGGATTGTTTTTTATTTGAGGAAAGGGGTGATGACAGCAGATTTAAAGGAGAGAGGGACAGCACCTGAAGAGTGAGAACCATTTATAATATTGACTAACATGGGGATCAGGAGGAGAATTTCAATGATCAGCAGTTTAGTGGGAATAGGATCGAGGGAGAAGGCAGTGGGTTTCAGTGACAAGATGAGCTTGGAGAGGACATGAGGGGAGATAGGAGAAAAACTCGAGAAAGGTGAGAGTTCAGGGCGAGGGCAGGGGGCAGTTTTAGAGGAAGTTTGGTCCAGTGGGCTAGTGGAAAGGAGGGAAGCGGCAGAGGCAGCTGATTGGATGGTCTCAATCTTAGTGACAAAGAAGTTCGTGAGCTCCTCACACATTATTGGAGGTGAGGGTGGAGGGGAGAGGGGAGAGCAGTTTAAGATGGTTTGCAGTGGAACAGAGCACTGCTGGCACAGTGGATCAAAAATAAGCTCAGCACCTCCCCTAACTGGCCATTAATGGTAATGCAACCATTTGTGATAATCCAGGAACATGGGATCCTCCTGAAATTGGATGCAGAGTAGAAAACCTTTCTAAAAGCTGTTACTGAATTGAGTTGTAAAGCAGCTCATTCACTTTCGCGGTTTAACAGTTAGAGTAGGCCAAGCATGTGTGTTCCTAAGGAAATGGGGGTTGTGCTCACAGCACCTACATAATCTGAATAATTCATGGCCATATCTGACTCACAGTTAACTTGGGGCTATGCCATACATCAGCATTCCAGGATAATCCTGGAATAGTGAGCAGTTTTAGCAGAGAAGAACAGCACCTGACAGTGTTTTATGTGGTCCAACCAGACCTGGCGGTGGTTTACTAAATCAGTTACCCGTCATATCCTTTCAAGTCTGTGTCCCATGGATTTACGGAAGCGGAGATGAGGGCCGTGCCAGGGCAAATGGCCAGGGCAAGAGAGAGTAATGGTTTTATTGGAGACTCAGGCATCAAAAGTGGAGGTGAGGGCACGGTTGAGCAAATCAGTAGCTGCAGAAATGTTGTGGTGAACAGAGGGCTAAAAGCTAGTCAGTTGGGATTCAGACACACACACACTGACAGTAACACTTGCGCACACACCGATAATCAGTGACACACACTGTTAATATGTGGCACTGCCCAGCAATACTCAGTATCTTTTAGTACCATTTTCAATAATGAACTGTCTCTCAGCACTGACCTTGCATCATTTTCAAGCACACCTCAACAATATGCTGATCTCCTGCATCTCGTCCCTGTAGAAAGAAAGGGGACAGAACAGAAGGTTTTAGTTTAGACAGGCATCATGATCGGTGCAGGCTTGGAAGGCCCAATGGCCTGTTCCTGTGCTGTACTGTTCTTTGTTGAACAGTTTAGGAGCCTCGTCCTCTTGGACTGAGTAGACCAGAACCTGACCCACTCCATCTTTACAGTCAGGGCTCACTTACAGCCCTTTAATACTTTATTACAGAAACAAGCATATTCCACAATTTTTACCTTTCTCTGTGACATATAATTAGTCTATCATTGTCACTTTCCCATGGTTTTCACATTTTGCAAGTCCAGTTTGAAAGAAACTGGCTCACAAAATAGAAGAGTTTTTCCATCTCTCAGGGTTCTGTGGTCAGACACTCAGCTTGCAGCACCACAAACAGACTGCAGGTGGCACTGCTGGCACAGTGGATCAAAAATAAGCTCAGCACCTCCCCTAACTGGCCATTAATGGTAATGCAACTATTTGTGATAATCCAGGAACATGGGATCCTCCTGAAATTGGGAGCAGAGTAGAAAACCTTTCTAAAAGATGTTATTGACTAGAGTTGTAAAGCAGCTCATCCACTTTCACAGTTTAACAGTTAGAGTAGGCCAAGCATGTGTGTTCCTAAGGAAATGGGGGTCGTGCTCACAGCACCTACATAATCTGAACAATTCATGGCCATATCTGACTCACAGTTAACTTGGGGCTATGCCATACATCAGTTAAGAAGCTAGAGCTCATTACTGAAGAGAATTCAGGTACAGAGTAAAGCTGCCTTTATACTGTCCTATCAAACATTCCCAGGGCCATACAGCACGGGGTTAGATACAGAGTAAAGCTCTCTCTACACTATCCTATCAAACACTCCCAGGGCCATACAGCATGGGGTTAGATACAGAGTAAAGCTCTCTCTACACTATCCTATCAAACATTCCCAGGGCCATACAGCACGGGGTTAGATACAGAGTAAAGCTCTCTCTACACTATCCTATCAAACATTCCCAGGGCCATACAGCACGGGGTTAGATACAGAGTAAAGCTCTCTCTACACTATCCTATCAAACATTCCCAGGGCCATACAGCACGGGGTTAGATACAGAGTAAAGCTCTCTCTACACTATCCTATCAAACATTCCCAGGGCCATACAGCACGGGGTTAGATACAGAGTAAAGCTCTCTCTACACTATCCTATCAAACATTCCCAGGGCCATACAGCACGGGGTTAGATACAGAGTAAAGCTCCCTCAACACTATCCTATCAAACATTCCCAGGGCCATACAGCATGGGGTTAGATACAGAGTAAAGCTCTCTCTACACTATCCTATCAAACATTCCCAGGGCCATACAGCACGGGGTTAGATACAGAGTAAAGCTCTCTCTACACTATCCTATCAAACATTCCCAGGGCCATACAGCACGGGGTTAGATACAGAGTAAAGCTCTCTCTACACTATCCTATCAAACATTCCCAGGGCCATACAGCACGGGGTTAGATACAGAGTAAAGCTCTCTCTACACTATCCTATCAAACATTCCCAGGGCCATACAGCACGGGGTTAGATACAGAGTAAAGCTCTCTCTACACTATCCTATCAAACATTCCCAGGGCCATACAGCACGGGGTTAGATACAGAGTAAAGCTCCCTCAACACTATCCTATCAAACATTCCCAGGGCCATACAGCATGGGGTTAGATACAGAGTAAAGCTCTCTCTACACTATCCTATCAAACATTCCCAGGGCCATACAGCATGGGGTTAGATACAGAGTAAAGCTCTCTCTACACTATCCTATCAAACATTCCCAGGGCCATACAGCATGGGGTTAGATACAGAGTAAAGCTCCCTCTACACTATCCTATCAAACATTCCCAGGGCCATACAGCATGGGGTTAGATACAGAGTAAAGCTCCCTCTACACTATCCTATCAAACATTCCCAGGGCCATACAGCACGGGGTTAGATACAGAGTAAAGCTCCCTCTACACTATCCTATCAAACATTCCCAGGGCCATACAGCATGGGGTTAGATACAGAGTAAAGCTCCCTCTACACTATCCTATCAAACATTCCCAGGGCCATACAGCATGGGGTTAGATACAGAGTAAAGCTCCCTCTACACTATCCTATCAAACATTCCCAGGGCCATACAGCATGGGGTTAGATACAGAGTAAAGCTCTCTCTACACTATCCTATCAAACATTCCCAGGGCCATACAGCATGGGGTTAGATACAGAGTAAAGCTCCCTCTACACTATCCTATCAAACATTCCCAGGGCCATACAGCATGGGGTTAGATACAGAGTAAAGCTCCCTCTACACTATCCTATCAAACATTCCCAGGGCCATACAGCATGGGGTTAGATACAGAGTAAAGCTCCCTCTACACTATCCTATCAAACACTCCCAGGGCCATACAGCATGGGGTTAGGTACAGAGTAAAGCTCCCTCTGCACTATCCTATCAAACACTCCCAGGGCCATACAGCACGGGGTTAGATACAGAGTAAAGCTCTCTCTACACTATCCTATCAAACACTCCCAGGGCCATACAGCATGGGGTTAGATACAGAGTAAAGCTCCCTCTACACTATCCTACCAAACATTCCCAGGGCCATACAGCACGGGGTTAGATACAGAGTAAAGCTCCCTCTACACTATCCTATCAAACACTCCCAGGGCCATACAGCATGGGGTTGGATACAGAGTAAAGCTCTCTCTACACTATCCTATCAAACATTCCCAGGGCCATACAGCATGGGGTTAGATACAGAGTAAAGCTCCCTCTACACTATCCTATCAAACACTCCCAGGGCCATACAGCATGGGGTTAGATACAGAGTAAAGCTCCCTCTACACTATCCTATCAAACATTCCCAGGGCCATACAGCATGGGGTTGGATACAGAGTAAAGCTCCCTCTGCACTATCCTATCAAACACTCCCAGGGCCATACAGCATGGGGTTAGATACAGAGTAAAGCTCCCTCTACACTATCCTATCAAACATTCCCAGGGCCATACAGCATGGGGTTAGATACAGAGTAAAGCTCTCTCTACACTATCCTACCAAACATTCCCAGGGCCATACAGCACGGGGTTAGATACAGAGTAAAGCTCCCTCTACACTATCCTATCAAACACTCCCAGGGCCATACAGCATGGGGTTGGATACAGAGTAAAGCTCCCTCTGCACTATCCTATCAAACATTCCTAGGGCCATACAGCATGGGGTTAGATACAGAGTAAAGCTCCCTCTACACTATCCTATCAAACATTCCCAGGGCCATACAGCATGGGGTTAGATACAGAGTAAAGCTCTCTCTACACTATCCTATCAAACATTCCTAGGGCCATACAGCATGGGGTTAGATACAGAGTAAAGCTCCCTCTACACTATCCTATCAAACATTCCCAGGGCCATACAGCATGGGGTTAGATACAGAGTAAAGCTCTCTCTACACTATCCTATCAAACATTCCCAGGGCCATACAGCATGGGGTTAGATACAGAGTAAAGCTCCCTCTACACTATCCTATCAAACATTCCCAGGGCCATACAGCATGGGGTTAGATACAGAGTAAAGCTCTCTCTACACTATCCTATCAAACATTCCCAGGGCCATACAGCATGGGGTTAGATACAGAGTAAAGCTCCCTCTACACTATCCTATCAAACACTCCCAGGGCCATACAGCATGGGGTTAGATACAGAGTAAAGCTCCCTCAACACTATCCTATCAAACATTCCCAGGGCCATACAGCATGGGGTTGGATACAGAGTAAAGCTCCCTCTACACTATCCTATCAAACACTCCCAGGGCCATACAGCACGGGATTGGATACAGAGTAAAGCTCCCTCTGCACTATCCTATCAAACATTCCCAGGGCCATACAGCACGGGGTTAGATACAGAGTAAAGGTCTCTCTACACTGTCCTATCAAACACTCCCAGGGCAGGTACAGTGCAGGTTGGTTTTATGCCTTGGACCCCTACACTTGTAACTGGGCTGAGAAGCTGAAACATCAGCTCACAGAAAGAGCAGATGTGCATCTCATCAGTTTGGGGTCGATTTGAAACTGGTCCAAAAGGCAAAAGGTCAGAGTTTGAACCAATACAAACAGCCCTCTCTGATTCTAGAATGAATGTGTGAACTAACAGAAGTGAGTATTTGATCTTCTGTCAATCTCAGAAAACTTTGCTTCACCGATTATAGCACAGAAGGAGATCATTCAGCCCATCTAGCTCATGCCAGCTCTCTGCAAAAGCAATTTAGTTAGTCCCACTCCCCCACCTTTTCCCCGTAGCCCTGCAAATATTTTCCCGTCAGGTGATTTTTCCAATTCCATTTTTGAAAGCCATGATTGAATCTGCCTCCACCACACTCTCAGGCCATGTATTCCAGATCCTAACCACTCGCTGCACAAAAATCTTTTCCTTGTGTCACTTTTGGTTCTTTTGCCAATCACCTTAAATCAGTGCCCTCTGGTTCTCGACCCTTCCGGCAATGGGAACAGTTTCTCCCCATCTACTCTGTCCAGACCCACCATGATCTTGAACACTTCTAACAAATCTCCTCTCAATCTTCTGAACCCCAGCTTCTCAAATCTATCCCCGTAACTGAAGTCTCTCATCTCTGGAATCATTCTCGTAAATCTTTTCTGTATCCTTTCTAAAGCCTTCACATCCTTCCTAAAGTGTGGTGCCCAGAATTGGACACAATACTCCATTTGAGGCTGAACCAGTGTTTTAGAAAGGTTCACCATAACTTCCTTGCTTTTGTACTCTATACCTCTGTTTATAAAGCCCAGGATCCCATATGCCTTTTTAGCCACTTTCTCAATCTGCTCTGCCGCCTTTAACAATTTATGCACCTATACCCCGGGTCCCTCTGCTCCTGCACCCCTTTTAGAATTGTACCCTTTATTTTATATTGCTTCTCCGCATTCTTCCTACCAAAATGATTCACTTCACACTTCTCTGCATTAAATTTCATCTGCCATCTGTTTGCCTATTCCACCAGGCTGTCTATGTCCTCTTGGAGTCTATGACTATCCTCCTCACAGTTCACCAAGAAGTAGCATGGCATTGAGAGCTGACCATGTTTGTAGGTTGTGTGTTGGGGGTCTATGCCTGTTGTAGCTGGTCCCTGACCTCTGCTCTTTCGTCAGCCAATAGCCTGCTCCTATTTTCTTATGATCTTATGAGACCACTCACTGTTCAACACTGTGGAGATACTTACAGCGATTCCCTGACGACCAGTCGCTCCGGTAACACCGCGCTCTCCATTGGGACCTCGGGGGCCTGGCAATCCAGTCCGACCCTGAGCTCCTGGCTCTCCGGGGTTACCAGAGGGGCCTCGATAGCCCGGCTCCCCCGTCACACCTTGCTGCAGGGAAACAAACAAGGTTAGATTCCAGTCAGCGTGCTGGCAGCACGGCTGATAAACCCACCCCACCCCACTGGCCCACATGCATTCCGCCAACCACCCCATCCCAAACCCCAACATACCTCCCCCACCCCTCCCTCCAACCCAATACCCCATCTCTCCACACACACACACGGCTCCCGTCCTGACCCCTGCCAGAGATGTCACTGATTGGACATTGGGAGAGGAACGAATCATCCTCAGGCGTACTGCCTCCCATGATCAAATAATCCAGCAGCACTCCCTGACCAGGATCACAGCAGGATTTACGAGCTCTCACACAAGGTAACAGATGCAGTCGTCACCTAGTACCCACAAGGACTGAGATAGACTCATTAACACTTCATTAATGTGGGAGAAGTTTGCTGAGCTTTTGCTTCTATAACTGTTATTTGAGTAAGTAGATTAATATAATCCTAGTGAATACGTATACATATATTCTTTCATATATAAGTTGAAAGTATAGCTACATATTGGTACAAAATGGAGTATTTGATCCGAGGCATTGTGGGACAGATTAGTTAATTCACAGTTGGAGCTTGGAACAGCATGGCACAGATACCAAAAGTGGGCCCCTCTTATCTGTGTAACTGCAGACTGTGCGAAACCCTCAGGAATGCAGGCCTAATTAAAAGTGACAGTTGGAAGACTCCAGGATAATTGATAGGGCCTGAGCTCATCAATTGGTGATCAGGGCTGGCATGAGCTGATCATGTTGCCACATGATGCCTAATCAGTAATCTAATTGGTACTATGTGTAATGTATGTAATCAATAACCATTCTGATTGGATTGTGTCCAGCCGGGATGGGCTGAGTAACTGTATATCCGTTGTGGATATCCTTTGTTGTGTGGAGTAGCACTGGACCGCTTTTAGGTAAGGTGTGATCCCCATGATATCATGAATAAAGTGTTTATTCTCAACGTCTGCGTCCGGAGAATTTGTTGAATAATTGGGCATAATCTGGACTTTTCTCCAACAATTAGTAATTAACATTTTAGTTACAATGCAGGAGCCAGACTTTATAAACCTGTCTGAAATAAACACCAGGCTAAATATTAACTATGTACAAAACGAGTTTTTAGAAAAGTAGCCAAGGTTTTGGATTGTGATCAGACTGACCTGTCCCTTCACTCCGGGCTCCCCCGAGTCTCCCTGTGAGGGAAGAGTGAGATTGTTAGCTGGATTCAAACAATTCAACATCACTCCAACACCAACAGTTAAATCAGATAGACAGCAAACTGGAGCTGGACTGGACTGGACTGGACACAGTGCCTGGGGGTGTAGAGGACTCAGATTATACTGATTTTGCAAATCCATCCCCAGTTTGGTCTCTGCGTTTAATTAGTGTATTTGTCAGACTCCTGATAGCTGGACCTAGTGTTCCCGAGGCCTCCAGAGGACCCACAACTGACAGCAGAGGCGACCTGCTGCTCTGAAGCAGAGCTTTTGAGGAGGAGTGTTTCCTTGGAGGTCTCCTCTCTGTCAGTGCAGTGAAAAGGAGCACTCCAAAACTCTGGGCCTTGGTCTGGGGTCTGGGCTTAGTATAGAGCTCTTAGGCCTGGTGCTTGGGACTGGGTACAGGCCCCCTGGGCCTGGGGCTTGGGGCTGGGTATAGGGCCCCTGGGCCTGGGGCTTGGAGCTGGGTATAGGGCCCCTGGGCCTGGGGCTGGGTACAAGGTCCCTGGGCCTGGGGCTGGGTACAGGGTCTTTGGGCTTAGTACCGGTACAGGGTCCCTGGGCCTGGGGCTGGGTACAGGGTCCCTGGGCATGGGGTTGGGTACAGGTACAGGGTCCCTGGGCATGGGGCTTGGGGTTGGGTATAGGGCCCCTGGGCCTGGGGCTTGGGGCTGGGTACAGGCCCCCTGGGCCTGGGGCTTGGTGCTGGGTATAGGGCCCCTAGGCCTGGGGCTTGGGGCTGGGTATAGGGCCCCTGGGCCTGGGGCTGGGGGCTGGGTACAGGCCCCCTGGGCTTGGGGCTGGGTACAGGTACAGGGTCCCTGGACATGGGGCTTGGGGCTGGGTACAGGTTGCCCGGGCCTGAGAATTGGGGCTGGGTACAGAGTCCCTAGGGCCTGGTGCGCGGGGCTGGGTATAGGGTCCCTGGGCCTGGGTACAGAGTCTCTAGGGCCTGGTGCGCGGGACTGGGTACAGGGCCCCCGGGCCTGGGGCTCAGGGCTGGGTACAGGGTCCCTAGGCCTGGGGCTCAGGGTTGGGTACAGGGCCCCTGGGCCTGGGGCTTGGGGTTGAGTACAGGGTCCCTGGGCCTGGGGCTTGGGGTTGAGTACAGGGTCCCTGGGCCTAGGGCTCGGGGCTGGGTACAGGGTCCCTCGGCCTGGGGCTCAGGTGAGCAAGCTTTCTGCTTCACTGCACTTCTGCAGGTGGAGCTGATTCCCTGATATCCTGGAGCTGGCCTGCTGGTTCGGTTATTAAGTGGTTAATTCACACAGAGAAACAATTCCTTTCAGACACTAAATCCCCCATTGGATGGGAGTTGGAGATCTCACAGCTACTGAGAGGCCTGGCCTGAGACTGATAAAGTGAAAAAAAAGGACAAAATCTTGGACACTGAAACAACATTTCTGGGCCTGAACCCAACCTGTCATCTCATTTATTACTTGAGGGATAAGGGGACAATTGAGACATTCTTTGCAACATGTTCCCGGTTACTTAGGTACGGCACAAGCTAACACCAGCTACAGTTAAGGACTGATTTCACCATCACTGCAGTCTGGTTCCTGGTGTGGGTGGGTTGTGTACACATCACCAGTGCTTCAGAACCAGGGACAATTAATTCAAGTGTGCTGTAAACTTTGACTGATTGAAAATAAGTGTACGATCCCACTGGATGTTACCTGTTCACCGTTATCGCCATCCAAGCCTTCCACTCCAGGGTCACCCTACAATAAACAATGTAAACAGTCACATTTATTGGTATAAATCAGACCAACCAGTTCTTTGCAATGTTAAGAATGTAAAACAAAGAACGAGCAACCGTCAGGAAGTCCCCAGCTTCTCTCTCCCACACACACAGATAAAGATACACAACACATTCAGCCAGAAAGAGACAGTCAACAACAACAACAACTTGTGTTTGTTTGGCATCTTTAATGCAGGAAAACATCCCAAGGCATTTCACAGGAGCATTATAACACTAACACTGAGCAACAGAAAACAATATTAGGGCAGCTGATCCAAAGCTTGGTCAAAAAGGTAGGTTTTAAGGAGCATCTTAAAGGAGGAAAGCAAAGTAGAGATGCAGACAGACTGGAGGGAATTCCAGAGCTTAGAACCTGCCACCAATACTGGAGCAATTAAAATTGGGGATGCTCAGGAGGCAGATATCTTGGAGTGTAGTGGGACTCGAGGAGATCACAGAGGTAAGGAGTGATACCATGGAGCAATATGGCCTAGAACCAACAAGGGGGCATGCCATATTAGATTTAGTGATGAGTCATGAGCCAGATTTGGTTAACAGTTCGTGAACATTTATCTAATATCATAGTACGATCGAGTTTAATATAGTGTTTGAAAGGGAGAAAGGTGAATCAGCTACTAAGATTCTAGATTTAGGTAAGGCTGACTTCAATGGGATGAAACAGAGACTTTCCACAGTAAAAGTCACAAATTTCTTGGACCTGGTGGCCTAAATCCTAGGGCTTAAAAAGAGGTAGCTGCAGAGATCGTGGATGCATTGGTTTTCATTTTCCAGAATTCCTACATTCTGGAACAGTCCCCATGGATTGGAATGTAGCAAATGTAACACTGCTATTCGAGAAAGGAGGAAGGGAGAAAACAGGGAACTACAGGCCAGTTGCCTGACATTAGTAGTTTGGAAAATGCAAGGATCTATTATTAGGGATATGGTGACAGAGAACTTATAGAATCAACACATGATTAGGCAGGGTCAACACAGGTTCTGAAACAGAAGTTTAATGAGTTTTTTGTGGTTGTAACTAGTAAGATAGATAAGAGGGAACCAGTGGATGTGATGCATTTGGATTTTCAAAAAGTGTTCGATAAGGTGACAAACAAGAGATTATTACACAAACTTAGAGCTCATGGGATTGAAGGTAATATATCAGCATGGATTGAGGATTAGTTAATGGACAGAGAACAGGGAGTAGGAATAAACGGATCATTTTTCAGGTTGACAGGCTGTAATGAATGGGGTAGCACAAAGATCAGTACTTGGGCCTCAGCTATTTCCAATCTATATTAATGAGTTAGATGTGGTGACTGAGTGTAATGTATCAAAGTATGTTAATGACACAAAGTTAGATGGGAAAGTGAGCGGTGAGGAGGATGCAAAGAGGCAGTAGAGGGATATAGTCAGGTTGGATGAATGAGACATAAAATGGCAGATGGAGTACAATGTGGTGAAATGTGAAGTCCTCCACTTTGACAGGAAAAATAAAAAAGCAGAATATTTTTAAAACCGTGACAGACTGGGAAATGTTTGCATTCAGAGGGACCTGGGTGTTCTTGTACATGAATCACAGAAAGTTAACATGCAGATACAGCAAGAAATTAGGAAAGCAAATGGTATATTAGGTTTTGTTACAAATGAATTGGAATAGAAGAGTGAAGAAGTCTTACTGCAATTGTAGAGGGCCTTGGTGAGATCACACCTGAAGTACTCTGTACAGTTTTGGGCTCCTTACCTAAGGAAGGATATACTTGCCTTGAAGGGAGTGCAATGAAGGTTCATTAGACTGATTCCTGGGATGAGGAGATTGTCTGATGAGAAGAGATTGAGCAACTGGGCCTGTCATTCCTTGGAATTTAGAAGGATGAGAGGCGATTTCCTTGAAACATGTCCAAGGGGTTTAACAGGGTGGATGCTGAGAAAATGTTTCCCCTGACTGGGGAGTCTAGAAAACAGGGTCACAGTCTCAGAATAAGGGCTCAGCCATTTAGGACTGAGCTGAGGAGAAATGTCTTCACTCAAAAGGTTGTGGATCTTTGGAATTCTCTATCGCAGAGAGCTGTGGCTACTCCATCGTTGATATATTCAGGACAGAGATCGATAGATTTTTGGCTACTGAGGGAATTATGGGATATGGGGATAGGGCGGGAAGTTGAGGTAGAAGATCAGCCATGATCGTATTGAATATTGACCTGTTAGGAAATTAGCTGAGTGGCAGAAGATAGGGAGCCGGGTTAATGAGCAGGTACTCTAACCGGCATTGCTGCAGCATCTCCAGAAACGCTTGTGTCTCTGTTGGAAGGAAAGATCTGCACCTCAAGGCATACCTGATGTAAACATCGTCACCTTGTACAATAATAAGGGGGAATGGCAGTGACTGCAACAATTACCAAGGCATCTCCTTGCTACGAATTGTGGGGAAGGTCTTTGCTCAGGTTGCTGTGACCAGATTGCAGACCCTGGTGTCACGTATCTATCCTGAGTCTCAGTGCAGCTTCAAAGCTGCCAGATCGACAAGCAACATGATTTTCTCACTTTGGCAGTTACAGGAGAAGTGCCACAAACAGCACAGACCACTCGACATTGCCTTTCTAGACCTCACCAAGGCCTTCGATCTTGTCAGCGGAGACAGACTCTTCAAACTGCTACAGCAAATAGGCTGTCCCCTTGGATTCTTGGGTGTCGTCTCTCCTTTCTCCTCAGAGGTATAAACCTGGTCTGTATTATATTAAATTCTTCTTTTGAGCACTTCCCAATGATTTTCTGTCATTTTATCCATTAACAGATTTGCCCGGCTAATCCACTATTCAATATGATCATGGCTGATCTTTTCCTTCAATTCCACCTCCCACCCTATCCCCATATCCCTTAATTCCCTCAGTAGCCAAAAATCTATCGATCTCTGTCCTGAATATACTGAACGATGGAGCAGCCACAGCTCTCTGCGATAGAGAATTCCAAAGATCCACAACCCTTTGAGTGAAGACATTTCTCCTCAGCTCAGTCCTAAATGGCCGAGCCCTTATTCTGAGACCGTGATCCTGTTTTCTAGATCCTTTGCATAGTTCTGTCAGTTCCAATGGAGCAACATCATCAGCAGAGGGGTAAAGCAGGGCTGCATCCTGGCACCAACTCTCTTTGGCATATTCTTCTCCATGCTGCTATTGTACACTTTTGGCAACTCAGATGGGGGTGTCCACTTGCATACCAGAGCTGACAGTAAGCTGTTCAGCTTGGAAGACTGCGCGCCAAGATTAAAGTGCATAAAGTCCTAGTCCGTGAGTTGCTGTTTGCTGATGACACTGTGCTGACATCCCATAATGAAGTTCACTTGCAGCAGCTTGTAGATCGCTTCTCCTGGGCCTGCAAGGAGTTTGGACTGACAATCAGCGTCAGGAAGAACAAAGTTATGGGCCAAGACATAGAGACTCCACCTTCCATCAACATGGACAACCTCACTCTGGAGGTCGTCAACAGTTTCACGTACCTTGGATCACCAATCACCAGCAATCTGTCCCTTGAAGCCAAAATCAGTACCAGGATTGCCAAGACTGCAGCTGTCATGTCAAAGCTGAGAAGACAACTGTTGACCAATAGAAAACTAACCGAAAATACAAAGATTTGTGTGTACCAGGCTTGTGTTCTCAGCATCCTCCTTTACAGTAGCGAAGGATGGACAACTTATGCAAGCCAAGAAAAGCGGTTGAACAACTTCCACCTCTGCTGCCTCAGACAAATATTGGGCATCTCCTGGCAGGACACAGTGCCGAATATGGAAGTACACCAGCGTGCAGGGATCCCTAGCATGTTTGCCCTCTTGAATCAGCGGTAACTGCATTGGCTGGGTCGTGTATATATATATAGATGAGTACTTGAAACGTCATTGCATACAAGGCAAAGGGCCAAGTGCTGGAAAATGGGATTAGAATAGTTAGGTGCTTGATGGTCGGCACAGACATGATAGGCCAAAGGGCCTGTTTCTGTGTTGTATAACTCTATGACTCTCTATGACTCTATGTGTGCGTGAAATGGATAATGGTCGCATCCCCAAAGACAATCTCTGTGGCAGGCTTGCTATTGGCACGAGACCAACAGGTCGCTCACAGCTGCGACACAAGGATGTCTGCAAGCGAAACCTCAAGTTCATCGGGATTGGAGTCAATGTATGGGAAGTCCGGCTGCTGACCTTATCCCTATGCCAATTTACACATGGTTTGGATAATAATCCAGAGATTATAACCATTGAGGTCCTGTGCTTTAATTTAGCTTCTTGTTCCTGGTAGTCTCTAAAGAGGACCACATGCCTAATCTTCCCTATGTTGTTGGTCCCAACATGGACCTCAATAATTAGATCCTCCCCTCCTACTCTAAGTTCTTCTCCAGACTTGAGGAGATGTCCTATACCCAGGCAGGCAATAAAACGTTTGGAACTCCTGGTCGCAGCTGTAGTGAACAGTATCTGTCCCCCTGATTATAATGTTCCCTAGCACTACCACATTCCTTTTCACTCCCCAACTTGAATAGCCTCCTGTAACATTGTGCCATGGTCAGTTTGCTCATCCAACCTGCAGAGTTTGCCCTCATCCGCACAGCAACAAGAACCTTGAACCTGCTGGATAAGGGCAAAGGCTGAGGCTCCTCCAGCACTGCACCTGGAATCCCCTTACCTGCCTGACTCGCTGTCAAACCCTCCTGTCCCTGATCACTAACCACATGTGCACCACATCCTATCCTAAGGGGTGTGACTGCCTGCTGCATCAAAGTGTCCAGGTAACTCACCCCCTACCTGAGGCCCTGCAATGTCTGCATCTCAGACTTCAAACAATTCTGAGCTGAAGATCCTCGGGATGTAGACAGTTACTGCAGATGTGGTTGTCCGAGATCACAACACTCTCCACAAACTCCCACATGCTGCAGTTCTGGAACACCACCTGCACTATCATCCTGATATAACACTGTTTAAATTATTTCATTAATTAATCTGTGTATTTAATCAACTTAGCTCATAGATTTTTATTTTTAAATTAATTAATGATCCAGTTTGCCTGTAATGTTATGGTATTTCTCCTGTGCTGCTCTCAGTCTCTCCCTTTTCTTCGACCTTAGGTCTATTTTTGAACCTAAAGGATACTATGCCCTTAATGCTTAGATAAATGATAAATTGAACCCTTAGCTCTGATTCCTCAAACCTTGCTTGATCCTATGATATCACCTTTTGAGTTATCCCCTCTGTCTGGTATCAACTGCTGCTCACTCCCACACAGCTCCTTTACACTCCCTGATGCTGGGGTTCCAGCTCTTTTTAAACCAAACACAAATGCACACCACAAAGACAGACACACAGACAACACACACACACAAATGCAAGCAGAAAGACAGACATGCAAGATACACGTGCACACACAGATAAAGACGCTCATAAACAGAAATAAGCACATATACCAAGACAAATGTAAACACACACACAACACACTTCAATCATATATAATCAAGTACTTACAAAACCGCCTTTGGGTCCTGATTTACCTTGGAATCCCTAGAGACAGAGTAGAAAGAAAGTCTTAGATTAGAGCTGTTCAGCTTTCCAATGACATTGAGACAGGGCTATCTGACATTCGATTCCCGAACGGAAAGGGTGGAACAGTCTTGAGAATAACTTCTCCCTGTTCATACCACTGGGCTCCTGTGCAACAATGGGAACCTCAACACACTCCCATCATTCCTTACACACTGACCCTTAACACCCTCTCATCATTCCTTACACACTGACCCTCAAAACCCTCCCAACAATCCCTACACAGTGACCGTCAACACCCTCCCATCATTCCACACACACTGACCCTCAAAACCCTCCCATCATTCCTCACACACTGACCGTCAACACCCTCCCATCATTCCCTACACACTTTACCCTCAAAACACTCCCATCATTTCCTACACACTGACACTCAACACCTTCCCATCATTCCCTGCACTCTGACCCTCAACACCCCCCATCATTCCCTATACACTGACCCTCAAAAACCTCCCAAAATTCGTCACACACTGACCCTCAGCACCCTCACATCATTCCTGAGACATTGATCCTCAACACCCTTCCATCATTCCTCACACACTGACCCTCAAATCCCTCTCATCCTTCCTCACACACTGACCCTCAACACCCTTCCATCATTCCTGAGCCATTGATCCTCAACACTCTCCCATCATTCCCTACACACTAACCCTCAACACCCTCCCATCATTCCCTATACACTCACCCTCAACACCCTCACATCATTCCCTACACACTGATGCTCAACACCCTCCCATCATTCCCTACACACTGAACCTCAACACCCTCCCATCATTCTTCTCACACTGACCCTCAACACCCTCCCATCATTCCCTACACATTGACCCTCAAGACCCTCCCATCATTCCTCACACACTGACCCTCAACACCCTCTCATCATTCCCTACACACTGACCCTCAAGACCCTCCCATCATTCCTCTCACACTGACCTTCAACATCCTCCCATCATTTCTCACACTGACCCTCAACACCCTCCCATCATTCTTCTCACACTGACCCTCAACACCCTCCCATCATTCCCTACACATTGACCATTAAGACCCTTCCATCATTCCTCACACACTGACCCTCAACACCCTCTCATCATTCCCTACACACTGACCCTCAAGACCGTCACATCATTCCTCACACACTGACCCTCAACATCCTCCCATCATTTATCACACACTGACCCTCAACACCCTCTCATCATTCCCTACACACTAACCCTCAACACCCTCCTATCATTCCCTACACAGGGACCCTCCAGCGTCTCCCATCATTGCTCACAGATTGACCCTTAACACCCTCCCAGCAATCCCTACACATTGACCCTCAACACCCTCCCATCATTCTCTACACACTGACCCTCAAGGGTCTACCATCATTCCTCACACACTGATCCTGAAATCCCTCCCATCGTTCCTCAAACACTGACCATCAAATCATCTCCCATCATTCCTCTCACACTGACCCTCAACAGACTCCCATCATTCCCTACACACTGACCCTCAACAGACTCCCATCATTCCCTACACACTGACCCTCAACACCCTCCCATCGTTCCTCACACACTGACCCTCAACACCCTCCCTACATTCCCTACACACTGACCCTCAACACCCTCCCATCGTTCCTCACACACTGACCCTCAACACCCTCCCATCATTCCATACACACTGAGCCTCAACACACTATCATTCCCTATACACTAACCCTCAACACCCTCCCATCATTTCCTACACACTGACCCTCCACACCCACCCATTATTCCTCCAACACAGACCCTCAACACCCTCTCATCATTCCTCAAACACTGACCCTCAACACACTCCCATCATTCCTCAAACACTGACCCTCATCACACTCCCATCATTCCTCACTCACTGACCCTCCACCTCTTCCCATCATTCCCTACACACTGACCCTCAACACACTCCCATCATTCCTCAAACACTGACCCTCAACACCCTCCCATCGTGCATAAAACACTGACCCTCAGCACCATCCCATCATTTCCTACATACTGACCCTCAATGCCCACCCATTATTCCTCCAACACAGACCCTCAACATCCTCCCATCGATCCTCACACATTGACTCTCAACACACTCCCATCATTCCTCAAACACTGACCCTCAACACATTCCCATCATTCCTCACACACTGACCCGCCACCTCTTCCCATCATTCCCTACACACTGACCCTCAACACACTCCCATCATTTTCAAACACTGACCCTCAACACCCTCCCATCATCCCTCACACACTGACCCTCCACCTCTTCCCATCATTCCCTATATATTGACCCTCAACACCCTCTCATCATTCCTTTCACAGAAAATAATGAGTGCCACAACTGTGTTCCATTTTGTACAGAGGTGTCCATTCCTTACCTTATCTCCTTTATGTCCAGGGACACCCTGAGGACCTGGGATCCCAGTGGGTCCTCGTTCTCCTTTAACACCCTTGGAACAAGGAAAATATTGGTTTAAAAATGTGAATGAAAGAAAACAAATTTGCACAGCCACCACTCATAATTCCGACAAATAATCCTCCATTCTACACTAATACTGGTTGTGATCATTCTCGCCGGATGTGTCATTGTCACTGGTCTCCTTGGTCGCTGGCATGTGTGTGTGTGTAGTGATCGAGTGAAGCGTATATTCAGTTGCTTTCTGACTGGCCTATTCCAGAATAATTCCATCATTCCTCACACACTAATGGCCAACAATCTCCTCTAACTAGGGCTGTGGATAGGGCTTTCAACTAAAAGCCCAGGTGTCGGAGGGGGTGTAGGGAAGATGGTTCAGGTGAAGGGAGATTTCAAAATTTAAAGAGAAAAGTCAAGACAATAGAGCAGTGCAGCTTTGGATAAAGAGAAGCAGAGAGGGTCAGCGAGGGACAGAGTGTTTAGTGGTAATCATGCAACAGCAAATATGGTCCATGCAAACAATAATCGTAAAAAGATAAATTTTAAGGCTCTTTATCCGTATGTGTGATGCATTCGTAATAAGATAGATGAACAAGCAGCACAAATAGGGATAAATAGTTGAGATCTAATTACCATTATAGAGACATTACAAGGTGGCCAAAGTTGGGAAATAAATATTCCAGGGTACACAACATTTCAAACAGACAGAATGGAAAAGGAAGAGGAGGAGTAGTCCTGATTGAAAGGATGACAGCAGTGAGAAAGGATCTTAGCTCAGAAGAACGGGAAGTAGAATCTGTCTGTGTGGAGATTAGGAATAGCAAGGGTCAGAAACCACTTGGTGGGAGTCGTTTATAGGCCCCCTTACAGTAGTTATATTGGCCAGAGCATTAATCAAGAAATAATTGGAGCTTGTAACAAAGGCATTGTAATAATTGTGGGGTCTTTAATCTTCATATAGATTGGACAAATCAAATTGGCAAAGGTAGTCTAGAGAATGAGTTTGGAGAATGCTTTTGTGACAGATTCCTGGAATAATACTTTGTGGAACCAACTGAGGATAAAGCTATTTTAGATCTCGTATTGTGCAATGAGGCAGAGTTAATTAGTAATCTCATAGTAAAAGATCCACTGGGAAAAAGTGATCATAATACTTCTGAATTCGATATTAAGTTTGAAAGTGATATACTCCAGTCTCAAATAAGAATCTTAAACTTAAATAAAGCCTATTACCTAGGTATGAGGGGAGAACTGGCTAAGGTTGATTGGGTAAATAGAGTAAAAGGTATGACAGTAAATAAACAATGGGAAACATTTAAAAGAACAATTCAAGATATTGAAGAAAAATACATTCCACTAAAAAACAAAAACTCAGCAAGAAAGATCCATCCATGGCTTACTCGGGAAGTTAAGGATAGTAATAAATTAAAAGAAAAGGTTTATAATCTTGCAAAGCATAGCAGTAAGCCTGATGATTGGGAGTGTTTTAGAAACCAGGCAAGGGCAACCAACAAGTTGACAAAAGGAGAAAAATAGAATAGTTTTCTAGTTAGGAATATAAAAACAGATTGTAAGAGCTTTTAAGAGTATATAAAAGGAGGAGAGTAGCTAAAGTAACCTTTGTCCCTTAGAGGCAGAGACAGGAGAAATTATCGTGGGGAATGAGGAAATGGCAGAGACCTTTGAACAATTTTTTTTGTGTCTGTCTTCATAGTGGAAGACAGAATTTGCAAACCAGAAATAGAGAGTAACTTAAGGTAATTAATACCATCAAAGACAAAGTATTGGAGAAACTTAAGGGACTAAAGGCTGACAAATAGTCAGGACCTGATGGCCTTCACTCTAGGTTCTAAAAGAGGTCGCTGCAGAGATAATGGGTGCACTGGTTATGATTTTCCAAAATTCCCTAGATTCTAGAACAATCCCAGCAGACTGTAAGTTAGCAAATGTAACATCGCTATTTAAGAAAGGAGGGAGAGAGAAAACAGGGAACTACAGGCCAGTTAGCCTGACATCAGTCATCTGAAAAGTGCTGGAATTTCTTCTGAAGAAGTTTTAACAATGTACTTTAAAAATCATAGTGTGATCAGACAGAGTCAAAATAGTTCTACGAAAGGGAAATCGCATTTGGCAAATTTATTCGCTTTTTTAAGGATGTGACGAGTAGGGTAGGCAAAGGGAGCCAGTAGATGGGCACATTTGGATTTCCAAAGGGCATTCCATTAGGTGTCACACAAAAGGCTAATACACAAGATAAGGGCTCATGGAGTTGGGATAATATATTAGCATGGACAGAGGATTGGTTAATGGACAAGAAGCAAAGAGTAGGGCTAAACCGGGCATTTTCAAGTTGGCATGCTGTAACTAGGATCAGTGCTGAAGCCTCAGCTATTTACAATCTATATTAATGACTTAGACAAAGAGACAGAATAATGTATCTACCTTTGCTAATGATACAAAGCGAGGTGGGAATATAAGCTGTGAGGACACAAAGAGGCTGCAAAGAGATATAGGCAGGTTAAGCGAGTGGGCAACAAGGTGGCAGATGGAGTATAATGTGGGGAAGTGTGAAGTGATTCACTTCGGTAGCAAGAATAGAAAAGCAGAATATTTTTTTAAATCAATGAAACGTCTAAATGTTGATGTTCAGAGGGACCTGGGTATACTTATACAAAGAACACAGAAAATTAGCAGGCAGGTACAGCAAGCAATTAAGAAGGCAAATGGCATGTTGGCCTTTATTGCAAGGGGACTGGAGTGCAAAAATAAAGAAGTCTTGCTACAATAGTACAGGGCTTTGGTGAGACCACACCTGGAGTGCTGTGCGCAGTTTTGGGTTCCATATCAAAGGAAGGATATACTTGCCTTGGAGGTGGTACAGCAAAGTTCATTAGATTGGTCCCTGGGATGACAGGGTTGTCCTATGATGAGAGGCTGAGTAAATTGGACCGATACTCTCTGGAGTTTAGAAGAACGAGAGGTGATCTCATTGAAATCTACAAGATTTTGAAGGGGCTTAACAGGGTAGACAGGAGTGTCCAAGAGGTGTTTGAAAACATTCCTCAGGTCTGGGAACACAGGCACCAATTTTAGGGAGGGAAGAGGGATGTGAGGTGTGAATGCAAGCCCCGAAGCAAGTGGTGAATCTGGGGAGTCCAGGGACGTGGTGGCCAGGCCAAATGTGGGAACGATCCCCAGCAGTCAGTGAGGGGCTCTGAACACAATTGTGGGAAGGCTGGGGGCGCCTGGGGCAAGGGAGGCCCAAAGCTTCCTTATGAGGCCCAGAGGTTGTCCTACAAGGAAGCCTAAAACTACATTTTTAAAAAATTCCTTCATGGGATGTGAGCGATGCTGGCCAGGCCAGCATTTATTGCCTGTCCCTAATTGCCCTTGAGAAGGTGGTGGTGAGCTGCCTTCTTGAACCACTGCAGTCCATTTGGGGTAGGTATACCCACAATGCTGTTAGGAAGGGAGTTCCAGGATTTTGACCCAGCGACAGTGAAGGAACGGCGATATAGTTCCAACTCAGGATGGTGTGTGGCTTGGAGAGGAACTTGCAGGTGGTGGTGTTCCCATGTATTTGCTGCCCTTGTCCTTCTAGGTGGTAGAGGTCGTGGGTTTGGAAGGTGCTGTTTAAGGAGCCTTGGTGCATTGCTGCAGTGCATCTTGTAGATGGTACACACTGCTGCCACTGTGCGTCGGTGGTGGAGGGAGTGAATGTTTGTAGATGGGGTGCCAATCAAGCAGGCTGCTTTGTCCTGGATGGTGTCGAGCTTCTTGAGTGTTGTTGGAGCTGCACCCATCCAGGCAAGTGGAGAGTATTCCATCACACTCCTGACTTGTGTCTTGTAGATGGTGGACAGGCTTTGGGGAGTCAGGAGGTGAGTTACTCACTGCAGGATTCCTAGCCTCTGACCTGCTCTTGTAGCCATGGTATTTATATGGCTGCTCCAGTTCAGTTTCTGGTCAATGGTAGCCCCTAGGATGTTGATTGTGGGGGATTCAGCGATGGTAATGCTGTTGAATGTCAAGGGGAGATGGTTAGATTCTCTCTTGTTGGAGATGGTCAATGCCTGGCACTTGTGTGGTGCGAATGTTACTTACCACTTATCAGCCCATGCCTGGATATTGTCCAGGTCTTGCTGTATTTCTACACAGACTGCTTCAGTATCTGAGGAGTCACGAATGGTGCTGAACATTGTGCAATCATCAGCGAACATCTCCACTTCTGACCTTATGATTGAAGGAAGGTCATTGATGAAGCAGCTGAAGATGGTTGGGCCTAGGACACTACCCTGAGGAACTCCTGCAGTGATGTCCTGGAGTTCAGATGATTGAACTCCAACAACCACAACCATCTTCCTTTGCGCTAGGTATGACTCCAGCCAGCGGAGGGTTTTCCCCCTGAGTCCCATTGACCTCAGTTTTGCTAGGGCTCCTTGATGCCATACTCAGTCAAATTTAATTACTTATCTGTTTGGGTCTCTTCTGGCCCACAATCCACCTCTTGGCAGGTCTGGCCTGATAGGGAGCCATCACTGCTCCCCCTCTCTCAGGCCTATGAGTAATATTGCAGTCAGGTTCAGGAGCCAATCTGCATACTTAATAAAGGAACTGCTGCCTTCCCGTAGGTTCCCTATTCGACTGCTCAAAACAGAAGGTTAACATCGAGACACAGCGGATTCAAAGGGTTAAATGCCTGCCCTTGTTTTGACCACCTGCCCGGTATCCACCAGTGTTTAAGTCTTTGATCAACGGGCTTTTATTAGAATTACAGAGGGAACAATTGAGGACAAGAGTGTCAATAAACAGAGGACTAAGATGGAAGATGGATCAAAGATAAGATGTGGGAATGTTGAGCCTCTCGAGAGATGTAACAGAACTGTGCCTTCAAAATGCTGAAAGAAACCTGGAACAGAATTTTTAATTGCATGGCCTCCTTAGAACTGCACGTGAGCTCAAAGAAACCATCTCACCAGCAATGTCACAGAGCCTAAGCTTTTATATACAGGCAGCATTGTTGCCAGTACATATTGGAAAATTGAAGGCGCTAGCTGGGATCGTCTGTCCACTGAAATGGGTGAAAAAACAGTTATAAATTCCAATATGCATTGGTGATGGTTTTGAGTTGTACTGAATTGAGGATCCCCCTATACTGAGATCTGCTGGGTTGGGTAGGTGGTCACCATCGTTACAACTGAGGTGGGAGGAGTGCACTGTTTATTCTACTCCCAGCTCTCCACAGGTCACAACATATATTTCAAATTTTCACACTTACTGATACAGTCAATCATATACCCTATTTTTTCCCAGAATAGAACACACTAACCAGGTTTCGTAAATGAACAACAACATTATCAGTTTATCATAAAACAAAACTTAAATACTAGTGAAGTAAAGCAGAACTAGACAGATTTAAATTTTAAAGTCCCCTTTTTACCTTAAACACACACACACACACACACACACACACACACACACACACACACACTGGTTAAACGGAAAAATAAAAAGGGATTTTGGTTCAGAGCTCTGTTACAGACAAAAAAACACTTGGGTTGATTACTTGCTCATTCCTGAAGAAAACAGCAGATGAGATATATTGTACTCCAAACTGGCATATGGTTCAGAGCTCTGTTACAGACAAAAAAACACTTGGGTTGATTACTTGCTCATTCCTGAAGAAAACAGCAGATGAGATATATTGTACTCCAAACTGGCATATGGTTTAACTTCCGATTATATGTAGACGGGATCACTGAGATCTTTTAGAACAGTTCTTTTCAGGTGGCATTGAGAACCAGCATAGCAGGCTTTTCCTCAAAGACAGGAGATGAGATGAATTGACACAATGGACTTCTCAGGGTCTTTTAGAGATGCTGGAATGCGAGCTGGGTTGTGGTCTTCTCTTCTTCCTTCACTTTTTCAGCAGCAGGCTAACTTTATTAGCTGCTCACTCCAGAAGGTAAAACACTCTGACACTACAACCAAAAGCTTGTGAGTTTTTCTGCTCTGCTGCTCCCTGGCTTGTCCAATCAAGGGGCATGCGACTGACTTCTCTGCCTACATCTGCCCTGTTACTAGGGTTTCTGTTCTATTTTTAACTTGAGTCATGTGACAACCATTGAACATTGTTGCCAAGCTAGCTCTTTCAATGCCCTCTTGAAAAAAAACTGTCCAACATTTATTCAGTTTAACTATGAATTCCTCAAAAAATATTTTAACAAAAAACAGAATCACTTTGATAACACATCCAACCTTGCAGGAATGAAACACCATTTTAAAATACGTTTCATTTCAAATTGTGGGAAAAATAGAAGGTCAAAAATTTTTAAAACACATTTTCACACTCATGCTCATTCACTCTTTTCTTGTAGTTAATACAATTCTGCTCTGTACCCTCTTTTCATTCAGATAACTTGAACAAAGTTATATTCTCGATAAGGCATTTGCAATAATATTATTTTTGCACCCAATGTGGATAATATTTAATTGATAAGGTTGTAATAGTAAACTTCATTGGAATAATCTGGCATTCTGGTTTTTAAAGTTTTCCTCAAAGGCTAGAAGGTTATGATCAATATATACCAGTGTCTCTCTGTAGTCCTGGCGGACATAGATTTCAAAATGTTTAAGAGCCAGGAGAAAAGAGGGTTTTTTTTTCCACTGTTGAATACCTTTTTTGGTGTTGAATAGATTTTTGGAAAAGTATCCACTGGCCTTTCTATCCCTGATTTATTGTCTTGTAACAGGACTGCACTGAACCCCAGGTCACTAGCTTCAATTGCTACCTTGAAAGGCTTAGTGAAATTTGGAGCAACCAACACTGGTTCATTGATCAAAACAGCTTTCAGCCTCTCAAAGGATGCTTGGAATTCCCCTGACCACACTATCTGGGTATTCGTTTTTCGTAGTAAATCTGTCAGTGGAGCAGTGAGAGTACTGAAGTTTGGAACAAACTTTTGGTAGAAATCACACATCCCCAAAAAACTCATGATTTCTCGCTTAGTCCTAGGGGTGGGGAACTCCACCAATGCTTGTACTTTCGCTGTTCTTGGCAACACTTGTCCTTTCCCTACTATATGCCCGAGGTAGGTCACTCTCACTTTCGCAAATTCACTTTTGGCAAGGTTTACCACTAAATCAGCCGATTGTAATTTTCTAAACAGAGCTTATAGTTGTTCCAAGTGGTCCTTCCAAGTGTCACTATAGACCAGCACATCATCAAGGTAAACTACACAATTAGGAACACTGGCTACCACTTGGTTCATTAGTTTCTGAAAGGTTACTGGGACATTTTTAAGCCCGAATGGCATTACTCAGCACTGGAAAAGAGCCAATATTGCTTTAGCTTGGGGCGTTAAAGGAATTTGCCAATATCCCTTTAACAAATCTATTTTTGTAAGAAACATGGCACTGCCCACTCTGTCAATACAGTCTTCCAAAGGAGGAATTGGGTAGGAGTCTGCCTTTGTTATTTCATTAACTTTTATGTAGTCTACGCAAAGTCTGGTTGAACTGTCAGGTTTAGGCGCTAACACTACAGGCGAACTTCAGCTGCTTTGACTGGGTTCTATTCGGCAGTTCTCCAGCATGTATTGGATTTCTGCTTTTACCTGGGCTTGTTTCTTTGGACTTAAGCTGTGAGGATGCTGTTTTATAGCAAAGGATTCCCTTACATCCACATCATGGCCTGGATTTTATGTTGCTGCCGCCGTCATCGGCGGTGGCCGAAAACATGGCGGCCCGCATGCGCAGGCTTTACCCCGGAAGCCACCACGATATTAAAAGCAGCAGCTCATTTACATGGCTGGGGCGGAGCGCCTCTCCCCCATGATGTGAGAGGGGGTGGGCGATCCATCCCCAGCAACGGCATCCGGCACCATTGCACAGGCGCCAATGACATTTTTAAAGGGCTTCCAGCCCTTACATTTAATTAAAATTTTTGAAGAAACCTGATTGTAAAAGTGTGAATGAAGTTATTGCGACCCTGTCCCACCACCCCCCCATGACCTTAAAATTTATTACTTACCGTCTCCCCCCCACAAAAAACTTACATTGTGATCCCAACCTTACCCCCAAAGTTAATAAACTATGAACTTTACTCCTTCCCACCACCCCCTAGACCAATCAAAAACATTTCACCCTCCCCACCCCACTGCCCTGAAAACGTATCTCCACCCCCGCCCCACCATGTCCCGCATTGGATCTTCAGACGAAGATCAGAAGGCGCGGGAGTCCCAGCAACCGACCACAATATCGGAGCGGGACGGCCGACTGGAGCAGGTAAGTCATTAATTCATTACTTTGCATGAATTAACATACTTAGATTCTGCTCCCATCGCCGAGCAGTGGGGGGCACCGCCACAAGGCCTCGCTGCCGCCGGCAATATGGGGCCAGGCCTTGTCAGCATCAAGGCCCGTGGCGGGCCTCTCCCGGAGGCATTTTCCAGGCCCTCCCGCCATGACCCCCGACATCGGGGGTCGGTAAAACTCAGTCCCATGTGTGGCTAAGGTTGTACATCCTGGCTTACCCCTACAGACCTTTAAATACTGTGAGTAGCCTTGTTAGGTCTTCTCGTTGGTCTGCATCTCTATATGAAAGCGTAATGTCCAATCTCCCTAGCAGTTCAGTATTAGCTAACTGGATAGTAGGAGGTTCAATGTGAGAATTGTCTAGGCCTCTTTCTGCCTCATCCTCACTATCTCTTTCATCTTTCACTGTCCCTATACCTGACATACCTGTTCTTGCTTATCCTCCTCCTGGCGATGATATTGTTTTAACATATTGATGTGACACAGCTGATTCTTTTTCCGGCGATCTGCAGTGTCAATCAAATAATTTACTTTACCAATTCTCTTGACCACTTTATATGAACCATTGAACCGTGCTTTCAACAGTTCAACCTGTATAGCAGTAATACTAACACTTCATCCCCTGGTTGAAATGTTCGGGTCTTGGCATGATTGTCTGCTCCTTTCTTCATTGTTGTTGGGAAGCTTTAAGGTGTTCGTGAGCCACTTTGCAGGATATCATGAGCCGTTCCTGGAACATGGATACGTAATGTAGCACGGTAGTTTCATCCCTCTGTTCTAAAATCTTTTCTTTAATTAGTTTTTAGAGGACCTCTTATCTCATGTCCATAAACTAATTCAAAAGGACTCAAACCTGTAGATTCATTAGATGAATCTCTAGTGGCAGACAAAAGAAATTCTAGCCCTTTATCTCAATCATGGGGATATTCATGACAGCATGCTCTGATCATTGTTTTGAGGGTCCGATGGTACCTTTCTAAAGCCCCTGTGTCTGTGGGTGATATGCTGAGGGCTTTAACTGTATTATGCCCAAGTTACCCATAACTTCCTGAAAGATTTTAGACATAAAACTGCAACCTTGATCTGACAGAATCTCAATTGGTAATCCATATCTAATGAAGAACTGGGTTAACGTCTCTACCATTACCTTAGCAGAAATTGCTCTCAAGGGAATGGGCTCTGGAAATGGAGTAACCATATCCATGATAGTGAGTATATATTGGTGTCCTGCTTTTGTTTTCGGTAAAGGTCCTACACAGTCCACCAACACCCTACTAAATGATTCCCCAATAACTGGTAAGGGAATTAGAGGTGCTGGTTTTACTGCAGGTTGCGGTTTTCCCACAATCTGACACGTATGGCATGTTTTACAAAACTGCACCACTTCCTTGGAAAGACCTGGCCAGTAAAAATGTCGACTTATACGTGATTGGGTCTTCCAGATCCCCACATGTCCCGCTATAGGAATTTCATGTGCTATTCTTAATAGTTCCCGGCGATACTTTGGCAGCACCACTATCTGATGAACATCTGTCCATTCTTCGTCCGCAGGTCTGTGAGGAGGTCGCCGCTTCCTCATTAGAATCCCAACTGTAACATAATAGTCTTCTGGAACTCCTTTTGGCTCAGCTTCTGTCAGAGCTGATTGTGCCACTTTATTTAATTCTGGATCAGCTTGCTGAGTCGTGATCAGTGGAGACTTATTAAACATTTCCTTTGGATTATCCAAATCCCCAAAGAAAGTTTCAGGTATTCGGCTATCTGACAGTGATGCCAATTTTACCTCCGACAATGGAATTTGTTTACCCATTGTTCACGTTACTATACAAGAAGGAAAAATTTCTGGAACCTTTTCCTGTAACTGTTCTGTCTCTTTGACTTCACTTGGTTTTTTTCCACGACTACTGGAGAAGCTATTACTTTTGCTACAAACAAATCGTTCGCCAGGAGTAGGTCAACTCTGTCCACTGGCAAACTATGGACAACTCCTACAGTTACTGTTCCAGACATTAGGTCACACTCTAGGTGCATCTGATACAAAGTTACGGTTATATACTCTCTGCTAATATCATTCACTTAGCATTCAGTGCGTTCTCTGGCGGAAATGCTATGCCTTTCCCCAGCAAAAGAGTCTGGGTGGCTCCTGTATCCCTAAGTATAATTATAGGTTTACCTGCCTCACTTGAGGGATAAGGAGTTACTTTTCTGTTTGACAAGAATTCCCTATAATTCTCAGGTATCTTATACATAACCCCTACACTCACATTATTTTTTGTATTTAGCCTTACAGCTGTAGTCAGAGCTACAGCCTGATCTGCTGTACTCTTGGTCAAGGCCCCTTTCTCTGCATTGGCTTTTTGTACCCCAATAAGTCCTATGGGTTTATTCCACAACTTCCAGCATTCTGTACGAAGGTGTCCCACCTTGTGGCAATGGTAACACTTTGGCTTGCAGACCTCACTTCTACTCTCAGCACCTTCCTTTCTGGCCTGAGGAGGAGATGCTGGGGCATTCCCAGCTGTCCCTTCTTATCCTCAGCTACTCACATTCCTTTCACCCTCCCACCTTCTATCCTTCTCGGGTTTGTGGGGGTGAAGGACAAAGGGTATGGCTTATACACAAGCTCATAATCATCAGCAATTTCCACTGCCTGTCTGGTTGTTGAAACCTTCTGGTTCTCTACATGGATTCTTACTAATGGAGGGAATGAATTTTTAAATTCTTCCAGGAGAATTAGTTCCCTAAGATTCTTATACGTGGTTTCCATCCTTAGTGCCCATATCCAACGATCAAAATTAATTTGTTTTACCCTCTCAAATTCTATATAAGTCTACCCAGACAGTCTCTGGAGGTTCTGAAATTTCTGTTGGTAAGATTCAGCGACTAACTCACATGCAGCGAGGATAGCCTTTTTTGCCATCTCATAATCCGCTGAAGCTTCCTCAGGAAGCATGGCATAAACTTCATGAGCTCTGCCCATCAACCTGCTTTGCATAAGCAGTGTCCAGCTTTCCTTTGGCTACTTCATCTGTTTGGCTATCTTTTCAAAAGAAATGAAAAATGCCTCTACTTCCCTTTCCTCAAACTTAGGGAGGGCTTGCACAAATTTAAACAGCTCTCCACTGGGTCCTGGGCTGGAGCCAGACCTTTCCCCATCAGAATTTTTACTGGAGTCAAGAGCACTCTTTTGCCTTCTTCCATCTTTTTTAAATTCGAATTCCTTTTCTTCTCTTTCCCTTTCCTTTTCCTCAAGTTCAAGTCTTTTCATTGTCCATTATTTTTCAAGCTCAAGTTTTTTCAATTCTTTTTCCTGCTCAAGCTTTTTATTTCTTATTTTTTGTCAAGTTCAAGCTGCCTCATCTCTAACTGAATTTTAGCTAATTCAGCTGCATTACCCTCTGGTTTGCTTTCTTCTTCTTCCAATTGTAAATGCTGTGCTATTACTTCAATTATGCCTGCTTTCTTAGCTCCTAGTTTGAATTCTAATACCAACAGTTCTGCCAAATCCTTTAGTTTAACCTTGGTTAAGTTCCTCAAATCATTCAGGGATACATCCTCCTTCCCCAGAAAAGTCGCAGCAACTGTTAAAGACATTCCAGTGGTGTAAACTTTACTCTATTACACAAGAAACCGGGTTCTTTTTATTTGTTTTCCTTTTCCAATTATTATTACCCCACTTACAATTGTAGGTTGTTGGCATTGGGTTTATCCCAGAAAGAGAGCTCCCAATTATATGTTACGACCAATGCGGAGGAATACACACTTATTCTAGTCCCACTTCTCCACAGGTCACAACATCTATTTTAAATTTTCCCACTTACTGATACAATCATATACTCTATTTTTCCCAGAGTAGAACACACGAACCAGGTTTCTTTAATGAACAACAAAATTATCTGTTTATTATAAAACAAGTCTTAAGTAGTAATGAAGTAAAGCATAAACACACAGATTTAAATTTTAAAATCCCCCTACCTTAACCCCTCACACTCACGCATACATACATACACTGGTTAACTTGAAATATAAAAAGGGATTTTGGTTCAGAGCTCTGTTACAGACCAAAAAAACCACTTGGGTTAATTACTTGCTCATTCCTGAAGAAAACAGCAGATGAGATATACTGTGTTGCAAAACTGGCACACAGTCTGACTTCTGAGTACATGTAGATGGGTCACTGAGATCTTTCTGAGCAGTTCTTTTCAGGCAGCATTGAGACCCAGTATAGCAGGCTTTTCCGTAAAGATAAGAGATGAGATGAATTGACACAGTGGACTTCTCAGGGTCTTTTAGAGATGCTGAAATGCGAGCTGGGTTGTGGTCTTCGCTCCTTCTGTCACTTCTTCAGCAGCAGGCTAACTTTATCAGCTGCTCACTCCAGAAGATAAAACACACTGACTCTACAACCAAATGCCTGCGAGTTTTTCTGACCTCTAAGGTGCACTCTGCTGCTCCCTGGCTTGTCCAATCAAGGGGCATGTGAGTGACTTCTCTGCCCACGTCTTCCCCTGCTACCAGGGTTTCTGTTCTATTTTTAACTTGAGTCATGTGACAACCAGTACACATTGTTGCCAAACTAGTTCTTTCAGTGCCCTCTTGAAAAAAAACTGTCCAACATTTATTCAGTTTAACTATGAATTCCTCAAAAAATACTTCAACAAAAAAAGTGTCACTTCCATCACACCAGGCATTGCCCTGTCCTTGAGTTGAGGGACACCCTGTTTGGAGTTAGGGTATACCTTTTACCGGATTGGGAGCAGAGGGGTGGTCATTTAGTACCGAATAATACTCAGTTGGGGGTAGATTCACGCTGTGTTGAGCTTTAGAATTGGGGACATCCTGTATTGAGTGGGGATCAACCTGTATTGAGCTGTACTGAGTTGCAATCACCCTTTATTGAGCGAAGAATGACACTGAGCTTTAATAAACTGACTGATTGGTCTTACTTGTAACTTCTAAAGATCAGCTTGTTGCTCATTATATTGGCTCGTAAGGTTAGAATGGCAGTGACCAGGAGCATGGTAAAGATCACCTGTCACTTTTAATTAATGTGCTGTGATATCAGGCAGTTCATTTCAAAGCAAGAATTTGAAAATGATTCCTAATTATTGTAAAAAGCCTTCTAGAAATTGGCCTTTTGTTGTGCTAATCTATTGTAATTTGTCCCTTCTTTCAAGTGCGATAGATCACCGCGGGTGATCCTTCACTCCACCTTCTTTTTTATATTTGAAATCTTTGGATTTGTTCTCTGTCAATTGGAAGGTCCTAATCATTGCGACTGAGGTCCTGAACTCTCCTTCTGCCTGTGGAGGCTCCGAAGAGGTACACTGGTCCTGCTTCAGGTACCACTGAGGGTATAAAGACTCGCTGTGCCCTTCTTAGTGTACAAACAGCATTGAACCTCAACTCAGTTACATGGGGCCAACGCAGAGAAACCATTGCCTCAAGTAGTCTGACCACAGCATAACTCAAAGAATTGTAAACATGGATATATATGAGAAATTTATTTTACACAGTGAGTTGTTGTGATCTGGAATATGCTTGAAAGGGTGGTGCCAGCAGATTCAATAATAACTTTGAAAAGGGATATATACTGGGAAAGGTGAAATTTGCAGAGCTATGGGGAAGAGCAGGGAGTGGCACTAATTGGATGGCTCTTACAAAGAGCTAGCACAGGCATGATGGGTTGAATGGCCTCAGTCTGTGCTATATAATTCTATAAATTGACAATATTGGTGAAAAAGTTGGCTTTTTTATAAAGTGGTAATATAGCAGTAAGTGGTAGAGACATAGAGTTATACAGCACAGAAACAGGCCCTTCGGCCCATCATGTCTGTGCCATCCATCAAGCACCTATCTATTATCATCCCATTTTCCAGCACTTGGCCCGTAGCCTTCTATGCTGTGGCATTTCAACTGCTCATTTAAATATTTCTTAACTATTGTGAGGGTTTCTGCCTCTACCATCCCTTCAAGCAGTGTGTTCCAGATTCCAACCACCCTCTGGGTGAAATTTTTCTTCCTCAAATCCCCTCTAAACCTTCTGCCCCTTAGCTTAAATCTATGCCCCCTGGTTATTGACACCTCCACTAAGGGAAAAAGTTTCTTCCTATCTATCCTATCAATGCCCCTCGTAATTTTGTATACCTCAATCAGGTCCCCCCTCAGCCTTCTCTGCTCTAAGGAAAACAACCCTAGCCTATCCAGTCTCTCTTCATAGCTGAAATACTCCAGCCCAGGCAACATCCTGGTGAATCTCCTCTGCACCCTCTCCAGTGCAATCACATCCTTCCTATAGGGTGGTGACCAGAACTGTACACAGTACTCCAGCTGTGGCCTAAGTAGCATTTTATACATCATAACCTCCCTGCTCTTATATTCTATGCCTCGGCTAGTAAAGGCAAGTATCCCATATGCCTTCCTAACCACCTTATCTACCTGTGTTGCTGCCTTCAGTGATTTATGGACAAGTACGCCAAGGTCCCTCTGACCCTCTGTACTTCCTAGGGTCCTACCATCCATTGTATATTCCCTTGCCTTGTTAGTCCTCCCAAAATGCATCACCTCACACTTCTCAGGATTAAGTTCCATTTACCATTGCTCCGCCCATCTTACCAGCCCATCTATATCGTCCTGTAATCTAAGGCTTTCCTCCTCACTATTTACGACACCACCAATTTTCGTGTCATCTGCGAACTTACTGATCATACCTCCTATATTCGCGTCTAAATCATTAATGTACACTACAAACAGCAAAGGTCCCAGCACCAATCCCTGTGGTACACCACTGATCACAGGCTTCCACTCGCAAATTACCATTACCCTCTGCCTCCTGCCACTAAGCCAATTTTAGATCTAATTTGCCATATTACCCTGGATCCCATTCTTAACCAATCTCCCAAATGGGACCTTATCAAAAGCCTTACTGAAGTCCATGCAGACTACATCAACTGCTTTAACCTCATCTACACATCTAGTCACCGCCTCTAAAAATTCAATCAAGTTAGTTAGACACGATCTCCCCCTGACAAAGCCATGCTGACTATCCCTGATTAATCCCTGCCTCTCTAAGTGGAGATTAATCCCGTCCCTCAGAATTTTTTCCAATAGTTTCCCGACCACTGATGTTAGACTCACTGGCTTGGTTTATACCTGCTACCATTCTTGAATAATGGTACCACATTTGCTGTCCTCCAGTCCTCTGGTACCTCTCCTGTGGCCAGAGAGGATTTGAAAATTTGTGTCAAAGCTCCTGCTATCTCCTCCCTTGCCTCACATAACAGCCTGGGATATATCTCATCTGGGCCTGAGGATTTATCCACTTTTAAGCCCACTAAAACAGCCAATACTTCCTCCCTTTCAATGCTAATATGTTCAAGTATATCACAATCCTCCTCCCTGATCTCTACACCTACATCATCCTGCTCCATAGTGAACACAGATGAAAATTAATCGTTTAAAACCTCACCTGTGTCCTCCGGCTCCACACACAGGTTGCCACTTAGATCCCTAATGGGTCCTACTTTTTCCCTGCTTATCCTCTTGCCCTTAATATACTTATAAAATGCCTTAGCATTTTCCTTTATCTTACCCGCCAGTGCTTTTTCATGTCCCCTCTTCGTTCCCCTAATTACTTTTTTGAATGCTCCCCTACACTTTCTATCCTTGTCTAGTGCCTCCGCTGTTTTCAGCGCTCTGAATCTGCCATAAGCCTCCTTTTTTTCCTTATCCAATCCTCTATATCCCTTGACATCCAGGGTCCCTGGACTTGTTGGACCTACCCTTCACCTTTACGGGAACATGTTGGCCCTGAACTCTCACTATTTCCTTTTTGAGTGACTCCCACTGGTCTGATGTAGACTTTCCTACAAGTAGCTGCTCCCAGTCCATTTTGGCCAGATCCTGTTTAATCATATTGAAATCGGCCTTCCCCCAGTTCAGTACCCTTATTTCCAGTCCCTCTTTGTCCTTTTCCATAACTATCTTAAATCTTACAGAGTTATGGTCACTATCCCCGAAATACTCCCCCACTGACACTTCTACCACTTGTCCGGCTTCATTCCCCAGGATTAGGTCCAGTACTGCCCCTTCTCTTGTAGGACTTTTATGTACTGGCTCAAAAAGCTCACCTGTATGCACTTTAAGAATTCTGCCCCCTTTAAACCTTTTGCACTAAGACTGTCCCAGTTGATATTGGGGAAGTTGAAATCCCCGACTATTATTGCCCTATTATTTTTACACCTCTCTGAGATTTGCCTACATATCTGCTCCCCTGACTGTTTGGAGGCCTGTAGTACACTCCCAGCCATGTGATTGCCCCCCTCCCCCACTTTTTGTTCTTAAGTTCTCCCCATATGGCCTCATTTGAGGAACCTTCTAAGATATCAACCCTCCTTACTGCAGTAATTGACTCCTTGATCAAAAGTGCAATATAGCAGTAAGTGGTAATGCAAGAATAATATAGAAGTAAATGGTAATACAACAGTAATGTATCAGTAACTGGTAATGTAGCAGTAATGTATCTCTAAGTGGTAATGCAACAGTAATGCAGCAATAAGTGGTAATGCAGCAGGAATGCAGCAGGAATGTATCTCTAAGTGGTAATGCAACAGTAATGCAGCAATAAGTGGTAATGCAGCAGTAATGCAGCCGTAAGTGGTAATGCAGTAATAAGTGGTAATGCAGCAGTAATGCAGCCGTAAGTGGTAATGCAGTAATAAGTGGTAATGCAGCAGTAATGCAGCCGTAAGTGGTAATGCAGTAATAAGTGGTAATGCAGCAGTAATGTGTCCCTAAGCGGTAATGCAGTAATAAGTGGTAATGCAACAGTAATGTATCACTAAGTGGTAATGCAACAGTAATGCAGCAATAAGTGGTAATGCAGCAGGAATGTATCTCTAAGTGGTAATGCAACAGTAATGCAGCAATAAGTGGTAATGCAGCAGTAATGCAGCCGTAAGTGGTAATGCGGTAATAAGTGGTAATGCAGCAGTAATGCAGCAGTAATGTATCTCTAAGTGGTAATGCAACAGTAATGCAGCAATAAGTGGTAATGCAGCAGGAATGTATCTCTAAGTGGTAATGCAACAGTAATGCAGCAATAAGTGGTAATGCAGCAGTAATGCAGCCGTAAGTGGTAATGCGGTAATAAGTGGTAATGCAGCAGTAATGCAGCCGTAAGTGGTAATGCAGTAATAAGTGGTAATGCAACAGTAATGTATCACTAAGTGGCAATGCAGCAGTAATGCAGCAGGAAGTAGTAATGCAGCAGTAATGCATCTCCCCAGGCTACACCCTACTATTGCAGCATCTACAGCACAAGCACTTTTAACTCTGTTTGATGACAACATAAATATGTCAGAAACTATCCCTGCAATGTTCAACTTCAAAATCATTTTTCTTGTCTATAATTCTTCACCTTTCTGGTACCTAATTTATGCTTCCCCTTTAACTCACAGTCAGATGTTGCTCAGTTGGGAGTATTCTTGCCTCTGAGTTTATATGGTTGTGGGTTGATGTCCTGCTCCAGGACTTGAGCACAAGAATCTAGGCTGACACTCCAATACTGAGGGAGTGCTGTCTTTTAGATGAGACACTAAATGAGACTTCATCTTCTTGCTCGGGTGGATGTAAAAGATCCCATGGCACTATTTTATGGAAGAGCGGGGAAGTTTTCCTTGGTGTAAAATAAAACAGAAAGTGCTGGAAATACTCAGCAGGTCTGGCAGCATCTGTGGAGAGAAACAGTTAACCTTCCAGGTCAGCACTTTCTGTTTTTATTTCAGATTTCGAACATCCGCTTTTAAGTTTTCCCCGGTGTCCTGGCCAATATTTATCCCTCAATCAACATCACAAAAATATTACATCTGGTCATTACCTCATTGCTGTTATTGGGATCTTGCTGCGTGCACACTGGCTCCCGCGTTTCTGACATTATAACAGTGACTAAACTTTTAAAAGTATTTCGCTGGCTGTAATGAAAGGTTGTGAAAGGTGCGATAGAAATGCAAGTCTTTCTTTTTTCAAATCAGTAAGAAAGATAGGATGAGAATGGTCAGGATAGATAGGAGCAAGTGGATAAGAAGGAGGAAAGTCAGGGGGGTAAATGGAAGGAAGTGGAGAACATAACAACATAAGAAATAGGAGCAGGAGTAGGCCATTCAGCCCCTCAAGCCTGCCCCGACACTCAGTAAAATCATGGCTGATCTGTCCCAGGCCTCAACTCCTCTTTCGGGCCTGCTCCGCATAACCCTCGATTCCCCGAGATTTCAAAAATCTATCTACCTCTTCCTTAAATACACTTAGTGATCTAACCACCACAACTCTCTGAGGTGGAGAATTCCAGAGATTCACCACCCTGTGAGAGAAGAAATTACTTCGCATCTCAGTTTTAAATGTGTGCCCCCTTATTATGTATTGCACTGTTGAACTACAAGAAAGCCCCCAGCAAGTTAACAACTGCAGCACTTAAAACAGCCAGAAGCGCTGCACAAAGAACAGCCAGGTGCTGCGCAAATGACTACTGGCAACACCTATGCAGTCATATTCAGCTGGCCTCAGACACCGGAAATATCAAAGGAATGTATGATGGCATTAAGAGAGCTTTTGGGCCAACCATCAAGAAGATCGCCCCCCTCAAATCTAAATCAGGGGACACAATCACTGACCAACGCAAACAAATGGACCACTGGGTGGAGCACTACCTAGAACTGTACTCCAGGGAAAATGTGGTCACTGAGACTGCCCTCAATGCAGCCCAGTCTCTGCCAGTCATGGATGAGCTGGAGGTACAGCCAACAACATCAGAACTCAGTGATGCCATTGATTCTCTAGCCAGCGGAAAAGCCCCTGGGAAGGACGGCATTACCCCTGAAATAATCAAGAGTGTCAAGCCTGCTATACTTTCAGCACTCTACGAGCTTTGCCTGTGCTGGGATGAGGGAGCAGTACCACAGGACTGTGTGATGCCAATATCATCACCCTCTATAAGAACAAGGGTGACCGCGGTAACTGCAACAACTACTGTGGAATCTCCCTGCTCAGCATAGTGGGGAAAGTCTTCACTCGAGTCTCTTTAAACAGGCTCCAGAAGCGGCTGAGCACAGTATGGCTTTCGAGCAGAGAGATCGACCATTGACATGCTGTTCTCCCTTTGCCAGCTACAGGAGAAATGCCGTGAACAACAGATGCCCCTCTACATTGCTTTCATTGATCTCACCAAAGCCTTTGATCTCGTCAGCAGACGTGGTCTCTTCAGACTACTAGCAAAGATCGGATGTCCACCAAAGCTATGAAGTATTATCACCTCATTCTATGACAATATGAAAGGCACAATTCAGCATAGCGGCGCCTCATCAGACCACTTTCCTATCCTGAGTGGCGTGAAACAGGACTATGTTCTCGCACCTACACTGTTTGGGATCTTCTTCTCCCTGCTGCTCTCACATGCGTTCAAGTCTTCAAAAGAAGAAATTTTCCTCCACACAAGATCAGGTGGCAGGTTGTTCAGCTTTGCCCGTCTAAGGACAAAGACCAAAGTACGGAAAGTCCTCATCAGGGAACTCCTCTTTGCTGACGATGCTGCATTAACATCTCACACTGAAGAGTGTCTTCAGAGACTCATAGACAGGTTTGTGGCTGCCTGCAATGAATTTGGCCTAACCATCAGCCTCAAGAAAACGAACATCATGGGACAGGATGTCAGAAATGCTCCATCCATCAATATCGGCGACCACGATCTGGAAATGGTTCAAGAGTTCACCAACCTAGGCTCAACTATCACCAGTAACCTGCCTCTCGATGCAGAAATCAACAAGCGCATGGGAAAGGCGTCCGCTGCTATGTCCAGACTGGCCAAGAGAGTGTGGGAAAATGGCGCACTGTCACGGAACTTAAAAGTCCGAGTGTTTCAAGCCTGTGTCCTCAGTACCTTGCTCTACGGCAGTGAGGCCTGGACAACGTATGCCAGCCAAAAGCGACGTCTCAATTCATTCCATATTCGCTGCCTCTGGAGAATACTTGGCATCAGGTGGCAGGACCGTATCTCCAACACAGAAGTTCTCGAGGCGACCAACATCCCCAGCACATACACCCGACTGAGCCAGCGGCGCTTGAGATGGCTTGGCCATGTGAGCCACATGGAAGATGGCAGAATCCCCAAGGACGCATTGTACAGCAAGCTAGTCACTTGTATCAGACCCACCGGCCGTCCATGTCTCCGCTTTAAAGACGTCTGCAAACAAGACATGAAGTCCTGCGACATTGACCACAAGTCATGGGAGTCAGTTGCCAGCGATCGCCAGAGCTGGCGGGCAGCTGTAAAGGCAGGGCTAAAGAGAGGCGAGTCGAAGAGACTTAGCAGTTGGCAGGAAAAGAGACAGAACTGTGTAACAGCCCCGACAACCAATTTTATCTGCAACGCCTGTGGAAGAGTCTGTCACTCTAGAATTGGCCTTTATAGCCACTCCAGGCGCTGCTCTACAAACCACTGACCGCCTCTAGGCGCTTACCTATTGTCTCTCGAGACAAGGGGGCCAAAGAAAGAAAGTCATCCGCTGCTGGTTTCTGAAAAATTTCTAATCCTCTGGCCTACCACTAGCTTTTGCCGATTTGTACGCCTTTGTTTTTGATTGGATACTCTCCTTGACCGCCTTTGTTAACCACGGGTGGTTCATCGTTCTCATCGAGTCCTTCCTTCCGACTGGAATAAATGTTTGCTGAGTGTTCCGAAATATCTGCTTAAAAGTCCCCACTGCTCCTCTATTGACTTCCCCTGTAGTCTATTTTTTCAGCCCGCTTTAGACAATTTTTCCTTCATTCCTTTGAAATTGCCCTTGTTTAAGTTGAAGACACTGGTTTGAGACCCACAGTTGCTCACCCTCAAACTGAATTTGAAATTCTACCATGTTATGATCGCTTCCCCCTCGAGGATCCTTAACTATGAGATCTCTTATTAATCCTACCTCATTACACATTACCAAATCTAAAATAGCCTATTCCCAGGTAGGTTTTGCAACATATTGTTCTAAGAAACAATCCCTGATGCACTCTACAAATCCGTCTTCCATGCTACCCTTGCCAATTTGATTTGTCCAGTCTGTATGCAAATTAAAATCGCCCATGATAATTGCAGTGCCCTTCTTACACGCCTCCATTATTTCCTGTTTAATATCTTGTCCTACAGAGAGGCAACTCCTTGGGGGCCTATAGACCACTCCCACCCGTGATTTCTTTCCCTTGCTATTCCTTATTTCCACCCAAACTGATTCTACATCACGATCTATTACACCTATATCATTACTGATCTCTATATGTTATCACTGATACCTTCCTTTAATAACAAAGCTACTCCACCTCCTTTTCCTTTCTGCCTATTCTTCCGGAACGTTGTATATCCTTGAACATTGAGTTTCCAGTCCTGGTCATCCTGCAACCACATCTCAGTGAAAGCTATCAAATCATATTCATTTGTTTCTATCTGTGCCGTCAGCTCATCTATCTTGTTACAAATGCTACGTACGTGCATTCAGATAAAGAGCCTTAAGCTTTGACTGTTTACTACTTTTACCTACTCTGGTTCTAATTTCTGCTGCACTCTTATGCTTGTAATCTCTGTCCCTTCCTGTCACACTCTGACTGATGTATGCCTCTTCACTACCCTGCACCTCTGCTCTCTCGTTACTTATTGACTTTTTAAACTTCCTTTCAATTGAAGGAGGTAAAAAAGGAAGCTACAAAGGAGGAGAGTCAGGCGGGGTAAGAGAAGGTGAATCAAACAGCAAGAAAGACAGACGTAGGCGAAGGAGTGGGCAGATCACAAGAGAATGTCATATCTAGTGACTCAGAGATAGTATGAACCAAACTGTATGAAACAGATTAAATGCGGAGCTCAAAGACTGGAGTCCTAATTAAATCTAAGAGGTCATTTTTGAGTCTTTGTCTTCAGCATAGATCCCTTGTTAGTGCCTGTTGCCAGTCAAAAATCAGATGACGCAGGTGGATAAGGTAGTCAAGAAGGCATCCGGCATGCTTGCCTTCATCGGTCGGGGCATAGAGTATAAAAATTGGTAAGTCATGTTGCAGCTGTACAGAACCTTAGTTAGGCCACACTTAGAATATTGCGTGCAATTCTGGTCGCCACACTACCAGAAGGACGTGGAGGCTTTGGAGAGGGTACAGAGGAGGTTTACCAGGATGTTGCCTGGTCTCGAGGGCATTAGCTATGAGGAGAGGTTGGAAAAACTCAGATTGTTTTCACTGGAACGACGGAGGTGGAGGGGTGACATGATAGAGGTTTACAAAGTTATGAGCAGCATGGACAGAGTGGATAGTCAGAAGCTTTTTCCCAGGGTGGAAGAGTCAGTTACCAGGGGACATAGGTTTAAAGTGCGAGGGGCAAAGTTTCGAGGGGATGTGCAAGGCAAGTTTTTTACACAGAGGGTGGTGAGTGCCTGGAACTTGCTGCCGGGGGAGGTGGTGGAAGCAGGTACGATAGCGACGTTTAAGAGGCATCTTGACAAATATATGAATAGGAAAGGAATCGAGGGATATGGGCCCCGGAAGTGCAAAAGATTTTAGTTTAGGCAGGCATCAAGATCGGCGCAGGCTTGGAGGGCCAAATGGCCTGTTCCTGTGCTGTACTGTTCTTTGTTCTTTTTGTTCTTTTGACAATGTTATTACCTTATGTCTGCTAACACACTCACCGCTAGCAAGGCTGCGTATGAGACTGTAACCAGGAGAGATGACCCCTTTCATCGGTCAATAGCCAAGAGGGCCCCGTAGCTGGCTCAGCAGAGACAGCAATCTCTCAAGGCTAAGGAAAATGTCCTTCCTCCGCACTCATACCTCAACAAACTGCCGGGAAATTGAAATTCCTGGATTCAAGGAATAACAAGTCTTTCTCTAACCATTTCCTACTGTGGCAACCAGACCCTGAATAATTTCCAAGGAGGATTTATACATCCTCTGTGTTCAGCTTCCACTCAACAAATGCTTCTTTCAGTTTAGCTGCTCACTCAATGCTCTCTAGTTACTGTGTCAATTCTGCCAGTCTCAGAAACATACAGAGAGCCATTTATCCAACCTCATCAAACCACAGAGAAGCAGCCAGAACATGCAGGACACAAGAGGGCACTGGCTACAAATCGTGTTAAAAAGTGAATAAACAGATAATCTGAGTAAAGCTTTGAAATAACAGCAGGAGATTGCTGTGTGTTTCTCTAAACCCTGTTCCCTTTGAATGAAGCTCCCCGAACAACAAGATCCGCAAATTCACCCAGAGCTTATTGAAACAAATACTTCAAAATAGGAATGAAAACAACAACTGCCTTTTTGTTTACAGGTCTACCCCAGGCCCCCCCCTCCCTGAGTAAAATTAAAATACAACCAGAATTTGGACCAAAAGATGACACAACTTTCTCAGGCTATAAATGAAATAAAACTAAATCTCGAGGTACAGAAACCGAAACTAAAGGCAGTTATTATTGTGGCATTGAGTGCAGTATAATGGGAATGCTTCATATCGGATATCGATTCTTCTCCACTGATACAGACTGATTCTCAATACTTACAGCCTTGCCTCTGGGTCCTGGAGGACCAGTTCCACCAGCCATTCCTCTGTCACCCTAGAGAGAGAGAAACAAAGTTAATGTGATGCTGCAGTATTTGCAGGACTAACAAATCATCTCACGACAAAGAGGTCCCATGGCCAAGGGTAATCCACTGTCACTTCAAAACCATGAATCAGAGATTTCCGCATTGCCAGAAATGCACCAAAGGACATTTGTTACCTTGTTGAGTTCCAGTGATGTGATGTTAATGGCAACAGAACCTATACCAGTGACGCACCTTCTGGTGTTTAACAGCACAGCTGAGGTGACCTAATTGAGATCTTCATGAAGGATCTTTATAAGAAAAGGGACGACAGATTTTCCCTGGTCACCGAGATGTAATAAGAGGGCAGCAATTTGGATAATGAGGGAAAGAATTACAGGAAAGGTTAGAAGAATTTTTTTTTTTTATTCTCTGTCACAAACCATTGTTGGAGCAGAGTTTGCATCAAAGGGAAGTTCATCACCAGAACCCCACATTAGCACTCTATCACAGTGCGCGTACACATATCCCACTGTGCAATTTACTAGCTGCACATGGATGCAAATGCCACAGTGCAGTATACGGGTTGTGAGTCGTTCTGCAACAGCCAAGCCAGAAGCAACACATGCTTCATACAATCAGTAAAACATTCGATAATTACCCTGCAGTTAGAGTCGCTGACCTTCCCGGATTGATCTGGAGTTTCCAGAAATTAACCATCAATCTCCAAAGACTCAGCTGCAAGCTGAGAAATTACTGGGGAATTTTTAAAATATCGGAGATGGGGGAAAAAAAGCAGCTTGACGGACAGTAAACAATCATCCAATCAGGTAAGGAGTATCTTCGCTTTCCAATGGCATGGAAAAGCTGAGTGTCGGGAGGATGGACGTGTTGGGTGACCAATGGCAGGAGTGAGATTTATCAGCCCCACCCACAACCCCCCCCCCCCCACCCATGCCGTATTCCTCAACCCCACCCAGCACATCCCTTGTGGGATCGGAATTCCTCCCCCCCGCCCCTCCAAACTGGACTTTAAAACTGGACTTTGTGGAGTATGGGGAAGGAACCCCAACCCCCACGGACACTAGTACTGTGAATAAGAGCCAAACCTCAAAACAAAGCACACAGAGGCAGGCTGCATTCGATTAGTCAAATTTCAAACATCCCAACATCACAACAGAACTGATACTGTTAAAGGACTGGATTTTGGGACATTATCATAACAGTGACACAGGATAACTGCCATCATGTTAAGTAATCGGGGAGGCCATTGTTACAACTAACCGGCCCCAGAGCACATCATTCACTCCTGTCAAGACAGGAGAGAAACCTCTTTCATGGATATGAGCTTTGGATCCTGGGTTACCTCACCTTGGTGGAGTTCATTTTTCTCGGTCAGGGAAATCACATCAGCACTAAATGGATCTGTCTGGGCCAGGCAGGTAACAGAGGAAAGAGATTAAAAGGTGCTAAGTGCTGACCATCCAGCAGGATGGCTTCAGGAAATGTGTTCAAAATATTTCAATAAGGATCATCATAAAAAAGGACAAGATCGAAGGGTTTGGCACTGCAGTTATGTGAAGAAGGACGTGGACTGGTCATCTCAGGTCCAGGCCTACAATCAACATTGGTAATGACCAGCCGTGTGGGTGATTGAAGGTTTTTCAGTCAAATCTTGAAGGGGTTTGTACTGTGGGGACTGCAGTCGAGAAGGAGGGTCAGGAACGGTCTACCTGGCTCATGGACCTACAAATTCTCACCGGAAGAACCAACTGTGTGGAGGATTGTAAGTTATCAGCCAAATCCAAGGGGTATTTGAGGCTGAGTTGTAAAATAGTTTTAAGTGTAGCAACCAAATTCTGGGAGGGTTTGGGTTTTGAAATGAGTGAATTTGGGGCAGAACCGTAGGGTTTTGCCTGTGGTTTTTTTCGAAAAGTCAGGGTGACTTGTGTGTTTGGGTGAGCGCCGAGGTTAAATCGTAGAGGGATTTAAATTGGACTAACCAATCAAAGTGTCATGTGGTGTCCTTTAAATTAGTTTAGAGGTCTTTGTAAAAGGGTGTTAGGAGGGTTTTTTTTTAATTAAGCAAATTTGTGGTTCAGCCTAACCCTGTGTTGTGTGCAATTTTGCTCTTGTAATTCCCAAAGTCCAAGAACTGTAATAAGGGGGTATGGGACAGAACCTCTTACACCCTCATCCTCACCAAATCACCATATCCCTCAGCCCCCTCTACCATATCGATCAGCCCCACCTACTGTATCCCTTAACCCCACCCAGCACATCCCCCAACCTTGCCCACAATATTCCCCAACCCCACTCACTATATCCTTCGACCCCAGACATCATATTGTCTCAACCTAATCCACCATATCGATCAACCTCATCCACGATATCCCTCAACCCTACCCACCATATCCCTTAACTCCACCCATCTACCATATCCCTCAGCCCTACCCACCATATCCCTCAACCCCACCCACCGTATCACTCAACCTCAACCACTCACCATATCTCTCAGCCTCACCTACAAATGATATCCTTTAGCCCACCTCCCCACCCTATCTCTCAACCTCACCAACGCACCTAATTCTGGAGGTGGGGGGGTGTGTGTATACGTGCAGTGAGGGCCGCACTATCACTTCAATAGATGTTCAAAACAAACTTTAGGTGGTTGTTGGAGTCCAACATGGTGGGTGCAGGGTGGTGGGGTTGGTGCACAAGGCTGGTAGGTTATAAGGTGACAGCACCGTAAACTCCCATGGACCTGCTTGTGAAGGTTTCCCAAAGCAACCACAGCACTGGCTAGCATTTGAAAGCCTTCTTGCATTAATTGTGACTTTGCATATGACTCACCTTCAGACCCATGGGTCCTGGTGGGCCGATCTCCCCCTGAGGTCCACGCTCACCCTGTCAACACCACAACAGATAGTTAGTCTTTCCATCCTTTTTGGAATTTTACAGAATGTTAATTTTGTAGAAAAAGTAGTAATAAGATTAAATAAATTGATGCATTTTCCTTACAATTTGACCTCGAGGGCCAGGAGGACCAGTCATTCCCTGTAAGCCACTTTCACCCTATTGTGAAAAACACCATCAGTTAGTGAGGTAGGAGAAAAGGTTGTTAAATGGAAACAAAGCCCCAGACAGGGATATGGAGACAACAACAACTTGCAATAGGGATACTTTATAACTTTCCTAACCCGTGATTGTTTAGTGCGTAATTAACGTGATGTCACTCTCTGGCAAAAATTCCACTTGGGAGAAATCTCACTAAATCCATGCCAGATCTATTCTAGTTTGAGAATGACTTTGAGGCTTGTAATTGGCCCAAAGGGTGCCTCTGCTGATCCCTGGGTATATTAGAGTCTGTAAAGGCTGCTGTTAGTCTGCAGAGTCTCTTACTGTCGGGCTGTGTGGTACAGGGAGAGTGTTTATAAATTTTAAAATTCCAGATAATGTCCTTTTTCACATTTTGTCCTTCAGACTTTTTTTTACACTGTCCTCTGAACTCTGATCAAATAAGCAGGCGAAATTAGCCAGAGCAGATTTGATCGCTCTAGGTCAACCATCCAGAATCATAAAATCCTGAGTTTAATCAGTCAGCTATTCAGAAAGGGAGAAAATGATTTAAGCTAATGGTAAATGCTGACAGCTGCTTTTTGGAATTGAATATATGCCTGAAAAGGCAAAATCTGCAGGGCTCCATAGATAGAGCAGGGGAGTGGCACCAATTGGACAACTCTTTCACAGAGTCAGAATAGGCATGATGGGCTGAATGGCCTCCTGCTGCACAGTATGGACTGGATTCTATGTTGCCGTCACCGAGTATGACAGGAGCTGTAAAAGATGGTGGCCCGCATGGGTTTACTCTGGGGTGGATTGCCCCCGTAATGACGTGGAGGGGGTGGTGCCGGCGCCATTTTTAAAGGGCTTATTAAAAGGACAGTGCATGTGAACTTATTAAAAATGATTGCAGAGATATTCCCAGCCCCTCTCCCACCCCCTCAACAGCATTACATGTCATTCCTGTCCCTTCCCCCTCCCCCCGAAATACTTACCTTGAATATACGATCTTCGCCCCCTCCCCGCAAAGTTCAGAACCTTTTCCCATCACCCCCTAGACGAATCAAGTAAGTCTGACCCCGCTCTCCCACTCTCGCACTGATAAATGTACCTCCTCCTCCCCTCTCCACAGGTGTCACGCCCCGTTTCCCCAGACAGGGATCCGAAAGGATGTCACTGCCGGCCGCCAGGATGAAGATCGTGACAGCACATCAGGAAGTGACAGGAAATTCATTAATGCAGGTAGGTTCATTTATTTTACAAATTTAAAGTGAAGTCCCATCGCAGAGAGGCTGGGGGGCCGCCACAAAGCCTTGCCACCACCGACTAGATCAGGACAGGCCCTGCCGGTGTCAAGGTCTGTGGCGGGCCACATCTGGGGCAATCTTCATGCCACCCCCACCCGGCCACGGATCCTGATGTTGAGGACCCTATAAAATCCAGCCCTAAGATTCTAGGAGTTGGTGTGCATCAGTAGCTGCATCCCCAGTCTCTCCTGCCCCTGTGTTTGCTACCGCCTCCCCACTCCTAGCCTGAAACCTCAGAACGTGACACAGGTAACAAATGGTGGGCTCTGGGGTGAATTACCCCTGGTATGAAGGGCAGGTTGAGTGCAGTCTGCACGAAGAAGGCAAAACCAATAGTACTATTTCCGGATTTAAATCCAATTCTGAAATTCATCTGACAGAGGTATTTGGCTGGATTAACTTGAAATCAGAAGGGTGAGATATATACTGTAGTTCAGTGAAGCCTCCTTTTCACACACCATGGACCTTTGTTCCCTGAGACCCTCAGAGTGGAAACCGTTCATCCCGTTCGCAAGAAGTTAGATCACTAACCAGAAGGGTCACTGAGCCGAAACGTTGACTCTGCTTCTCTTTCCACAGATGCTGCCAGACCTGCTGAGTGATTCCAGCATTTCTTGTTTTTATTTTATATTAAAAGGCATGTCCTACTGCAACTGAAAGCGACATTTCTCTGAAGTATTTTAAACTGAATGTTTGGAGGAATGTTCTGTTACCTGAGAACCAGCAGCTCCCTTCTGACCCGGTTGTCCTGATAAACCCTGTCAAAGCAATTAGAATCCATTAGCTTTCTGCTCGATGAATAGATCACTGTTAGAGAAAAAAGCACCAGTTATATATTTTATTTTCGGTCTCTTTTCCTTTCCTCTCCTGAAGGTAATAATTCTCATTAGGGTGCAGTGCCTGAAGGTGCTGACTCTCACTGGGTGACATTTCCAGAAGGTGCTGACTCTCACTGGGGTACACTTCCTGAAGGTACAGACTCTGACTCGGATACAGTTCCTGGAGGTGCTGAATCTCACTGGGATACAGTAACTGATGGTGCTGACACTCACTGGGGTACAGCTCCAGATGGTGTTGACTCTCACTGGGGGACAGTTCCTGAAGGTGCTGACTCTCACTGGGGGACAGTTCCTGAAGGTGCTGACTCTCTCTGGGGTACAGTTCCTGAAAGTGCTGACTCTCACTGGGGGACAGTTCGTAAAGGTGCTGACTCTCACTGGGGGACAGTTCCTGAAGGTGCTTACTGTCACTGGGGGAGAGTTCCTGAAGGCTCTGACTCTCACTGGGGTACAGTTCCTGAAAGTGCAGACTCTCACTGGGATACAGTTCCTGAAGGTGCAGACTCTCACTGGGGTACAGTTCCTGAAGGCTCTGACTCTCAATGGGGTACAGTTCCTGAAAGTGCAGACTCTCACTGGGATACAGTTCCTGATGGTGCTGACTCCCACTGGGGTACAATTCCTGAAAGTGCAGACTCTCACTGGGATACAGTTCCTGAAGGTGCTGACTCTCACTGGGGTACAGCTCCTGAAGGTACTGACTCTCACTGGGGTACAGTTCCTGAAGGTACTGACTCTCACTGGGGTAAAGTTCCTGAAGGTGCTGACTCTCACTGGGGGACAGTTACTGAAGGTGCTGCCTCTCACTGGGGTAAAGTTCCTGATGGTGCTGACTCCCACTGGGATACAGATACTGAAGGTGCTGACTCTCACTGGGGGACAGTTCCTGAAGGTGCTGACTCTCTCTGGGGTACAGATACTGAAGGTGCTGCCTCTCACTGGGGTAAAGTTCCTGATGGTGCTGACTCCCACTGGGATACAGATACTGAAGGTGCTGCCTCTCACTGGGGTAAAGTTCCTGATGGTGCTGACTCCCACTGGGATACAGATACTGAAGGTGCTGACTCTCAATGGGAAACAGTTCCTGAAGGTGAGACACTCACGAGGGTAAGGTTCCTGAAGGTGCGGACTCTCACTTCGATACAGATCCTGAAGGTGCTGACTCTCAATGTGAAACAGTCCCTGAGGTTGCTGACTCTCACTGGGGTACAGTTCCTGAAGGTGCAGACTCTGACTGCGGTACAGTTCCTGAAGGTGCTGACACTCACTGGGTGACATTTCCAGAAGGTGCTGACTCATTGGGTACAGTTCCTGAAGGTACAGACTCTGACTCGATAACAGTTCCTGACGGAGCTGACTCTCACTGGGATACAGTTCCTGAAGGTGCTGACTCTCACTGGGATACAGATCCTGATGGTGCTGACTCTCACTGGGATACAGTTCCTGAAGGTGCTGACTCTCACTGGGATACAGTTCCTGAAGGTGCTGACTCTCACTGGGATACAGATCCTGATGGTGCTGACTCTCACTGGGATACAGTTCCTGAAGGTGCTGACTCTCACTGGGATACAGTTCCAGAAGGTGCTGACTCTCACTGGGATACAGTTCCTGAAGGTGCTGACTCTCACTGGGGTACAGTTCCTGAAGGTGCTGACTCTCACTGGGATACAGATCCTGATGGTGCTGACTCCTACTGGGGTACAGTTCCTGAAGGAGCAGACTCTCACTGGGATACAGTTCCTGAAGGTGCAGACTCTCACAGGGATACAGCTCCTGAAGGTACTGACTCTCACTGGGGTACAGTTCCTGAAGGTACTGACTCGCACTGGGATACAGTTCCTGAGGTGCTGACTCTCACTGGGATATAGTTCCTGAAGGTGCGCACTCTGACTGTGGTACAGCTCCTGATGGTACTGGCTCTCACTGGGTGACATTTCCTGAAGGTGCTGACTGTCACTGGGGAACACTTCCGGAAGGTGCTCACTCTGACTGCGGAACAGCTCCTGATGGAGCTGGCTCTCACTGGGTGACATTAGCTGAAGGTGCTGACTCTCACTGGGGTACAGTTCCTGAAGGTACTGACTCTCACTGGGGTACAGTTCCTGAAGGTGCTGACTCTCACTTGGATACAGTTCCTGAAGGTACTGACTCTCACTGGGGTAGAGTTCCTGATGGTACTGACTCTCACTGGGGTACAGTTCCTGAAGGTGCTGACTCTCACTTGGATACAGTTCCTGAAGGGACTGACTCTCACTGGGGTACAGTTCCTGAAGGTGCTGACTCTCACTTGGATACAGTTCCTGAAGGTACTGTCTCTCACTGGGGAACAGTTCCTGAAGGTGCTCACTCTGACTGCGGTACAGCTCCTGATGGTGCTGGCTCTCATTGGGGTACAGTTCCTGAAGGTACTGACTCTCACTGGGGTACAGTTCCTGAAGGTACAGACTCTCACTGGGATACAGTTCCTGAAGGTGCTGACTCTCACTTGGATACAGTTCCTGAAGGGACTGAATCTCACTGGGGTACAGTTCCTGAAGGTGCTGACTCTCACTTGGATACAGTTCCTGAAGGTACTGTCTCTCACTGGGGAACAGTTCCTGAAGGTGCTAACTCTGACTGCGGTACAGCACCTGATGGTGCTGGCTCTCACTGGGTGACATTTGCTGAAGGTGATGACTCTCACTGGGATACAGTTCCTGACAGTAGTGACTCTCACTGTGATACAGTTCCTGAAGGTGCTGACTCCCACTGGGGTCCAGTTCCTGAAGGTGCAGATTCTCACTGGGATACAGTTCCTGAAGGTGCAGACTCTCACAGGGATACAGCTCCTGAACGGCCTGACTCTCACTGGGGTACAGTTCCTGAAGGTACTGAATCGCACTGGGGTACAGTTCCTGAAGGTGCTGACTCTCACTGGGGGACAGTTCCTGAAGGTGCTGCCTCTCACTGGGGTAAAGTTCCTGAAGGTACTGACTCTCTCTGGGGTACAGTTCCTGAAGGTGCTGACTATCACTGGGATACAGTTCCTGAAGGTGCAGACTCTCACTGGGATACAGTTCCTGAAGGTGCAGACTCTCACAGGGATACAGCTCCTGAAGGTACTGACTCTCACTGGGGTACAGTTCCTGAAGGTACTGACTCGCACTGGGATACAGTTCCTGAGGTGCTGACTCTCACTGGGATATAGTTCCTGAAGGTGCGCACTCTGACTGTGGTACAGCTCCTGATGGTACTGGCTCTCACTGGGTGACATTTCCTGAAGGTGCTGACTGTCACTGGGGAACACTTCCGGAAGGTGCTCACTCTGACTGCGGAACAGCTCCTGATGGAGCTGGCTCTCACTGGGTGACATTAGCTGAAGGTGCTGACTCTCACTGGGGTACAGTTCCTGAAGGTACTGACTCTCACTGGGGTACAGTTCCTGAAGGTGCTGACTCTCACTTGGATACAGTTCCTGAAGGTACTGACTCTCACTGGGGTAGAGTTCCTGATGGTACTGACTCTCACTGGGGTACAGTTCCTGAAGGTGCTGACTCTCACTTGGATACAGTTCCTGAAGGGACTGACTCTCACTGGGGTACAGTTCCTGAAGGTGCTGACTCTCACTTGGATACAGTTCCTGAAGGTACTGTCTCTCACTGGGGAACAGTTCCTGAAGGTGCTCACTCTGACTGCGGTACAGCTCCTGATGGTGCTGGCTCTCATTGGGGTACAGTTCCTGAAGGTACTGACTCTCACTGGGGTACAGTTCCTGAAGGTACAGACTCTCACTGGGATACAGTTCCTGAAGGTGCTGACTCTCACTTGGATACAGTTCCTGAAGGGACTGAATCTCACTGGGGTACAGTTCCTGAAGGTGCTGACTCTCACTTGGATACAGTTCCTGAAGGTACTGTCTCTCACTGGGGAACAGTTCCTGAAGGTGCTCACTCTGACTGCGGTACAGCACCTGATGGTGCTGGCTCTCACTGGGTGACATTTGCTGAAGGTGATGACTCTCACTGGGATACAGTTCCTGACAGTAGTGACTCTCACTGTGATACAGTTCCTGAAGGTGCTGACTCCCACTGGGGTCCAGTTCCTGAAGGTGCAGACTCTCACTGTGATACAGTTCCTGAAGGTGCAGACTCTCACAGGGATACAGCTCCTGAACGGCCTGACTCTCACTGGGGTACAGTTCCTGAAGGTACTGACTCGCACTGGGGTACAGTTCCTGAAGGTGCTGACTCTCACTGGGGGACAGTTCCTGAAGGTGCTGCCTCTCACTGGGGTAAAGTTCCTGAAGGTACTGACTCTCTCTGGGGTACAGTTCCTGAAGGTGCTGACTATCACTGGGATACAGTTCCTGAAGGTGCTGACTCTCATTGGGGTACAGTTCCTGAAGGTGCTGCCTCTCACTGGGGTACAGTTCCTGAAGGTGCTGAATCTCACTGGGGTACAGTTCCTGAAGGTACTGACTCTCACTTGGATACAGATCCTGAAGGTGCTGACTCTCACTAGGATACAGATCCTGAAGGTGCTGACTCTCACTCGGGTACATTTCCTGAAGGTACTGACTCTCACTGGGGTACAGTTCCTGAGGTGCTGATAATCACTGGGATACAGTTCCTGAGGTGCTGACTCTCACTGGGATATAGTTCCTGAAGGTGCGCAATCTGACTGTGGTACAGCTCCTGATGGTGCTGGCTCTCACTGGGTGACATTTCCTGAAGGTGCTGACTGTCACTGGGGAACACTTCCGGAAGGTGCTCACTCTGACTGAGGAACAGCTCCTGATGGAGCTGGCTCTCACTGGGTGACATTTCCTGAAGGTGCTGACTCTCACTGGGGTACTGTTCCTGAAGGTACTGATTCTCACTGGGGTACAGTTCCTGAAGGTGCTGACTCTCACTGGGGTACTGTTCCTGAAGGTACTGACTCTCACTGAGATACAGCTCCTGAAGGTACTGACTCTCACTGAGGTACAGTTCCTGAAGGTACTGACTCGCACTGGGATACAGTTCCTGAGGTGCTGACTCTCACTGGGATATAGTTCCTGAAGGTGCGCACTCTGACTGTGGTACAGCTCCTGATGGTACTGGCTCTCACTGGGTGACATTTCCTGAAGGTGCTGACTGTCACTGGGGAACACTTCCGGAAGGTGCTCACTCTGACTGCGGAACAGCTCCTGATGGAGCTGGCTCTCACTGGGTGACATTAGCTGAAGGTGCTGACTCTCACTGGGGTACAGTTCCTGAAGGTACTGACTCTCACTGGGGTACAGTTCCTGAAGGTGCTGACTCTCACTTGGATACAGTTCCTGAAGGGACTGACTCTCACTGGGGTACAGTTCCTGAAGGTGCTGCCTCTCACTGGGGTAAAGTTCCTGAAGGTACTGACTCTCTCTGGGGTACAGTTCCTGAAGGTGCTGACTATCACTGGGATACAGTTCCTGAAGGTGCTGACTCTCATTGGGGTACAGTTGCTGAAGGTGCTGCCTCTCACTTGGGTACAGTTCCTGAAGGTACTGACTCTCACTTGGATACAGATCCTGAAGGTGCTGACTCTCACTAGGATACAGATCCTGAAGGTGCTGACTCTCACTAGGATACAGATCCTGAAGGTGCTGACTCTCACTCGGGTACATTTCCTGAAGGTACTGACTCTCACTGGGGTACAGTTCCTGAGGTGCTGATAATCACTGGGATACAGTTCCTGAGGTGCTGACTCTCACTGGGATATAGTTCCTGAAGGTGCGCAATCTGACTGTGGTACAGCTCCTGATGGTGCTGGCTCTCACTGGGTGACATTTCCTGAAGGTGCTGACTCTCACTGGGGTACTGTTCCTGAAGGTACTGATTCTCACTGGGGTACAGTTCCTGAAGGTGCGCACTCTGACTGTGGTACAGCTCCTGATGGTGCTGGCTCTCACTGGGTGACATTTCCTGAAGGTGCTGACTCTCACTGGGGTACTGTTCCTGAAGGTACTGATTCTCACTGGGGTACAGTTCCTGAAGGTGCTGACTCTCACTGGGGTACTGTTCCTGAAGGTACTGACTCTCACTGAGATACAGCTCCTGAAGGTACTGACTCTCACTGAGGTACAGTTCCTGAAGGTACTGACTCGCACTGGGATACAGTTCCTGAAGGTGCTGACTCTCACTTGGATACAGTTCCTGAAGGGACTGACTCTCACTGGGGTACAGTTCCTGAAGGTGCTGACTCTCACTTGGATACAGTTTCTGAAGGTACTGTCTCTCACTGGGGTACAGTTCCTGAAGGTACTGACTCTCACTGGCATACAGTTCCTGAAGGTGCTGACTCTCACTTGGATACAGTTCCTGAAGGGACTGACTCTCACTGGGGTACAGTTCCTGAAGGTGCTGACTCTCACTTGGATACAGTTCCTGAAGGTACTGACTCTCACTGGGGTATAGTTCCTGATGGTACTGACTCTCACTGGGATACAGTTCCTGAAGGTGCTGACTCTCACTTGGATACAGTTCCTGAAGGTACTGTCTCTCACTGGGGAACAGTTCCTGAAGGTGCTCACTCTGACTGCGGTACAGCTCCTGATGGTGCTGGCTCTCACTGGGGTACAGTTCCTGAAGATACTGACTCTCACTGGGGTACAGTTCCTGAAGGTACTGACTCTCACTGGGATACAGTTCCTGAAGGTGCTGACTCTCACTTGGATACAGTTCCTGAAGGTACTGTCTCTCACTGGGGAACAGTTCCTGAAGGTGCTCACTCTGACTGCGGTACAGCACCTGATGGTGCTGGCTCTCACTGGGTGACATTTGCTGAAGGTGATGACTCTCACTGGGATACAGTTCCTGAAGGTGCTGACTCACACTGGGGTACAGTTCCTGAAGGTACTGACTCTCACTGGAGTACAGTTCCTGAGGTGCTGACTCTCACTGGGATACAGATCCTGAAGGTGCTGACTCTCACTCGGGTACATTTCCTTAAGGTGCTGACTCTCACTGGGGTACAGTTCCTGAGGTGCTGATAATCACTGGGATACAGTTCCTGAGGTGCTGACTCCCACTGGGATATAGTTCCTGAAGGTGCGCAATCTGACTGTGGTACAGCTCCTGATGGTGCTGACTCTCACTGGGTGACATTTCCTGAAGGTGCTGACTGTCACTGGGGATCACTTGCGGAAGGTGCTCCCTCTGTCTGCGGAACAGCTCCTGATGGAGCTGGCTCTCACTGGATGACATTAGCTGAAGGTGCTGACTCTCACTGGGGTACAGTTCTGGAAGTTGCAGTCTCTCACTGGGATACAGTTGCTGACGGTAGTGACTCTCACTGGGGTACAGATCCTGAAGGTGCTGACTCTCACTTGGATACAGTTTCTGAAGGTACTGTCTCTCACTGGGGTACAGTTCCTGAAGGTACTGACTCTCACTGGCATACAGTTCCTGAAGGTGCTGACTCTCACTTGGATACAGTTCCTGAAGGGACTGACTCTCACTGGGGTACAGTTCCTGAAGGTGCTGACTCTCACTTGGATACAGTTCCTGAAGGTACTGACTCTCACTGGGGTATAGTTCCTGATGGTACTGACTCTCACTGGGATACAGTTCCTGAAGGTGCTGACTCTCACTTGGATACAGTTCCTGAAGGTACTGTCTCTCACTGGGGAACAGTTCCTGAAGGTGCTCACTCTGACTGCGGTACAGCTCCTGATGGTGCTGGCTCTCACTGGGGTACAGTTCCTGAAGATACTGACTCTCACTGGGGTACAGTTCCTGAAGGTACTGACTCTCACTGGGATACAGTTCCTGAAGGTGCTGACTCTCACTTGGATACAGTTCCTGAAGGTACTGTCTCTCACTGGGGAACAGTTCCTGAAGGTGCTCACTCTGACTGCGGTACAGCACCTGATGGTGCTGGCTCTCACTGGGTGACATTTGCTGAAGGTGATGACTCTCACTGGGATACAGTTCCTGAAGGTGCTGACTCACACTGGGGTACAGTTCCTGAAGGTACTGACTCTCACTGGAGTACAGTTCCTGAGGTGCTGACTCTCACTGGGATACAGATCCTGAAGGTGCTGACTCTCACTCGGGTACATTTCCTTAAGGTGCTGACTCTCACTGGGGTACAGTTCCTGAGGTGCTGATAATCACTGGGATACAGTTCCTGAGCTGCTGACTCCCACTGGGATATAGTTCCTGAAGGTGCGCAATCTGACTGTGGTACAGCTCCTGATGGTGCTGACTCTCACTGGGTGACATTTCCTGAAGGTGCTGACTGTCACTGGGGATCACTTGCGGAAGGTGCTCCCTCTGTCTGCGGAACAGCTCCTGATGGAGCTGGCTCTCACTGGATGACATTAGCTGAAGGTGCTGACTCTCACTGGGGTACAGTTCTGGAAGTTGCAGTCTCTCACTGGGATACAGTTGCTGACGGTAGTGACTCTCACTGGGGTACAGATCCTGAAGGTGCTGACTCTCACTGGGGTGCAGATCCTGAAGGTACTGACTCTCACTAGAAGACAGTTTCTGAAGGTGCTGACACTCACGAGGGTAAAGTTCCTGAAGGTGCTGACTCTCACTGGGGTACAATTCCTGAAGATGCTGACTCTCACTGGGGTACTGTTCCTGAAGGTACTGATTCTCACTGGGGTACAGTTCCTGAAGGTGCTGACTCTCACTGGGGTATTGTTCCTGAAGGTACTGATTCTCACTGGGGTTCAGTTCCTGAAGGTGCTGACTCTCACTGGGGTACTGTTCCTGAAGGTACTGACTCTCACTGGGATACAGCTCCTGAAGGTACTGACTCTCACTGGGGTACAGTTCCTGAAGGTACTGACTCGCACTGGGATACAGTTCCTGAGGTGCTGACTCTCACTGGGATATAGTTCCTGAAGGTGCGCACTCTGACTGTGGTACAGCTCCTGATGGTACTGGCTCTCACTGGGTGACATTTCCTGAAGGTGCTGACTGTCACTGGGGAACACTTCCGGAAGGTGCTCACTCTGACTGCGGAACAGCTCCTGATGGAGCTGGCTCTCACTGGGTGACATTAGCTGAAGGGACTGACTGTCACTGGGGTACAGTTCCTGAAGGGACTGACTCTCACTTGGATACAGTTCCTGAAGGGACTGACTCTCACTGGGGTACAGTTCCTGAAGGTACTGACTCTCACTGGGGTAGAGTTCCTGATGGTACTGACTCTCACTGGGGTCCAGTTCCTGAAGGTGCTGACTCTCAGATGGATACAGTTCCTGAAGGGACTGACTCTCACTGGGGTACAGTTCCTGAAGGTACCGACTCTCACTGGGATCCAGTTCCTGAAGGTGCAGACTCTCACTTGGATACAGTTCCTGAAGGTGCAGACTCTCACAGGGATACAGCTCCTGAAGGTGCAGACTCTCACAGGGATACAGCTCCTGAAGGTACTGACTGTCACTGGGGTACAGTTCCTGAAGGTACTGACTCGCACTGGGATACAGTTCCTGAGGTGCTGACTCTCACTGGGATATAGTTCCTGAAGGTGCGCACTCTGACTGTGGTACAGCTCCTGATGGTACTGGCTCTCACTGGGTGACATTTCCTGAAGGTGCTGACTGTCACTGGGGAACACTTCCGGAAGGTGCTCACTCTGACTGCGGAACAGCTCCTGATGGAGCTGGCTCTCACTGGGTGACATTAGCTGAAGGTGCTGACTCTCACTGGGGTACAGTTCCTGAAGGTACTGACTCTCACCGGGGTAGAGTTCCTGAAGGTGCTGACTCTCACTTGGATACAGTTCCTGAAGGGACTGTCTCTCACTGGGGTACAGTTCCTGAAGGTACTGACTCTCACTGGGATACAGTTCCTGAAGGTGCTGACTCTCACTTGGATACAGTTCCTGAAGGGACTGACTCTCACTGGGGTACAGTTCCTGAAGGTGCTGACTCTCACTAGAAGACAGTTTCTGAAGGTGCTGACACTCACGAGGGTAAAGTTCCTGAAGGTGCTGACTCTCACTGGGGTACAATTCCTGAAGATGCTGACTCTCACTGGGGTACTGTTCCTGAAGGTACTGATTCTCACTGGGGTACAGTGCCTGAAGGTGCTGACTCTCACTGGGGTACTGTTCCTGAAGGTACTGATTCTCACTGGGGTACAGTTCCTGAAGGTGCTGACTCTCACTGGGGTATTGTTCCTGAAGGTACTGATTCTCACTGGGATACAGTTCCTGAAGGTGCTGACTCTCACTGGGGTACTGTTCCTGAAGGTACTGATTCTCACTGGGGTACAGTTCCTGAAGGTGCTGACTCTCACTGGGGTACAGTTCCTGAAGGTGCTGACTCTCACTGGGGTACTGTTCCTGAAGGTACTGACTCTCACTGGGATACAGCTCCTGAAGGTACTGACTCTCACTGGGGTACAGTTCCTGAAGGTACTGACTCTCACTGGGGTACAGTTCCTGAAGGTGCTGACTCTCACCTGGATACAGTTCCTGAAGGTACTGACTCTCACTGGGGTATAGTTCCTGATGGTACTGACTCTCACTGGGATACAGTTCCTGAAGGTGCTGACTCTCACTTGGATACAGTTCCTGAAGGTACTGTCTCTCACTGGGGAACAGTTCCTGAAGGTGCTCACTCTGACTGCGGTACAGCTCCTGATGGTGCTGGCTCTCACTGGGGTACAGTTCCTGAAGATACTGACTCTCACTGGGGTACAGTTCCTGAAGGTACTGACTCTCACTGGGATACAGTTCCTGAAGGTGCTGACTCTCACTTGGATACAGTTCCTGAAGGTACTGTCTCTCACTGGGGAACAGTTCCTGAAGGTGCTCACTCTGACTGCGGTACAGCACCTGATGGTGCTGGCTCTCACTGGGTGACATTTGCTGAAGGTGATGACTCTCACTGGGGTACAGTTCCTGAAGGTACTGACTCTCACTGGAGTACAGTTCCTGAGGTGCTGACTCTCACTGGGATACAGATCCTGAAGGTGCTGACTCTCACTAGGATACAGATCCTGAAGGTGCTGACTCTCACTCGGGTACATTTCCTTAAGGTGCTGACTCTCACTGGGGTACAGTTCCTGAGGTGCATTTAATCACTGGGATACAGTTCCTGAGGTGCTGACTCCCACTGGGATATAGTTCCTGAAGGTGCGCAATCTGACTGTGGTACAGCTCCTGATGGTGCTGGCTCTCACTGGGTGACATTAGCTGAAGGTGCTGACTCTCACTGGGGTACAGTTCTGGAAGTTGCAGTCTCTCACTGGGATACAGTTGCTGACGGTAGTGACTCTCACTGGGGTACAGATCCTGAAGGTGCTGACTCTCACTGGGGTACAGATCCTGAAGGTACTGATTCTCACTGGGGTACAGTTCCTGAAGGGACTGACTCTCACTGGGGTACAATTCCTCAAGATGCTGACTCTCACTGGGGTACTGTTCCTGAAGGTACTGATTCTCACTGGGGTACAGTTCCTGAAGGGACTGACTCTCACTGGGGTACAGTTCCTGAAGGTACTGACTCGCACTGGGATGCAGTTCCTGAGGTGCTGACTCTCACTGGGATATAGTTCCAGAAGGTGCGCACTCTGACTGTGGTACAGCTCCTGATGGTACTGGCTCTCACTGGGTGACATTTCCTGAAGGTGCTGACTGTCACTGGGGAACACTTCCGGAAGGTGCTCACTCTGACTGCGGAACAGCTCCTGATGGAGCTGGCTCTCACTGGGTGACATTAGCTGAAGGGACTGACTGTCACTGGGGTACAGTTCCTGAAGGGACTGACTCTCACTTGGATACAGTTCCTGAAGGGACTGACTCTCACTGGGGTACAGTTCCTGAAGGTGCTGACTCTCACTTGGATACAGTTCCTGAAGGTACTGACTCTCACTGGGGTAGAGTTCCTGATGGTACTGACTCTCACTGGGGTCCAGTTCCTGAAGGTGCTGACTCTCACATGGATACAGTTCCTGAAGGGACTGACTCTCACTGGGGTACAGTTCCTGAAGGTGCTGACTCTCACTTGGAAACAGTTCCTGAAGGTACTGTCTCTCACTGGGGAACAGTTCCTGAAGGTGCTCACTCTGACTGCGGTACAGCTCCTGATGGTGCTGGCTCTCACTGGGGTACAGTTCCTGAAGGTGCTGACTCTCACTAGGATACAGATCCTGAAGGTGCTGACTCTCACTCGGGTACATTTCCTTAAGGTGCTGACTCTCACTGGGGTACAGTTCCTGAGGTGCATTTAATCACTGGGATACAGTTCCTGAGGTGCTGACTCCCACTGGGATATAGTTCCTGAAGGTGCGCAATCTGACTGTGGTACAGCTCCTGATGGTGCTGGCTCTCACTGGGTGACATTAGCTGAAGGTGCTGACTCTCACTGGGGTACAGTTCTGGAAGTTGCAGTCTCTCACTGGGATACAGTTGCTGACGGTAGTGACTCTCACTGGGGTACAGATCCTGAAGGTGCTGACTCTCACTGGGGTACAGATCCTGAAGGTACTGATTCTCACTGGGGTACAGTTCCTGAAGGGACTGACTCTCACTGGGGTACAATTCCTCAAGATGCTGACTCTCACTGGGGTACTGTTCCTGAAGGTACTGATTCTCACTGGGGTACAGTTCCTGAAGGGACTGACTCTCACTGGGGTACAGTTCCTGAAGGTACTGACTCGCACTGGGATGCAGTTCCTGAGGTGCTGACTCTCACTGGGATATAGTTCCAGAAGGTGCGCACTCTGACTGTGGTACAGCTCCTGATGGTACTGGCTCTCACTGGGTGACATTTCCTGAAGGTGCTGACTGTCACTGGGGAACACTTCCGGAAGGTGCTCACTCTGACTGCGGAACAGCTCCTGATGGAGCTGGCTCTCACTGGGTGACATTAGCTGAAGGGACTGACTGTCACTGGGGTACAGTTCCTGAAGGGACTGACTCTCACTTGGATACAGTTCCTGAAGGGACTGACTCTCACTGGGGTACAGTTCCTGAAGGTGCTGACTCTCACTTGGATACAGTTCCTGAAGGTACTGACTCTCACTGGGGTAGAGTTCCTGATGGTACTGACTCTCACTGGGGTCCAGTTCCTGAAGGTGCTGACTCTCACATGGATACAGTTCCTGAAGGGACTGACTCTCACTGGGGTACAGTTCCTGAAGGTGCTGACTCTCACTTGGAAACAGTTCCTGAAGGTACTGTCTCTCACTGGGGAACAGTTCCTGAAGGTGCTCACTCTGACTGCGGTACAGCTCCTGATGGTGCTGGCTCTCACTGGGGTACAGTTCCTGAAGGTACTGACTCTCACTGGGGTACAGTTCCTGAAGGTACCGACTCTCACTGGGATACAGTTCCTGAAGGTGCTGACTCTCACTTGGATACAGTTCCTGAAGGTACTGTCTCTCACTGGGGTACAGTTCCTGAAGGTACTGACTCTCACTGGGGTACAGTTCCTGAAGGTACTGACTCTCACTGGGATACAGTTCCTGAAGGTGCTGACTCTCACTTGGATACAGTTCCTGAAGGTACTGTCTCTCACTGGGGTACAGTTCCTGAAGGTACTGACTCTCACTGGCATACAGATCCTGAAGGTGCTGACTCTCACTAGGATACAGATCCTGAAGGTGCTGACTCTCACTCGGGTACATTTCCTGAAGGTACTGACTCTCACTGGGGTACAGTTCCTGAGGTGCTGATAATCACTGGGATACAGTTCCTGAGGTGCTGACTCTCACTGGGATATAGTTCCTGAAGGTGCGCAATCTGACTGTGGTACAGCTCCTGATGGTGCTGGCTCTCACTGGGTGACATTTCCTGAAGGTGCTGACTGTCACTGGGGAACACTTCCGGAAGGTGCTCACTCTGACTGAGGAACAGCTCCTGATGGAGCTGGCTCTCACTGGGTGACATTTCCTGAAGGTGCTGACTCTCACTGGGGTACTGTTCCTGAAGGTACTGATTCTCACTGGGGTACTGTTCCTGAAGGTACTGACTCTCACTGAGATACAGCTCCTGAAGGTACTGACTCTCACTGAGGTACAGTTCCTGAAGGTACTGACTCGCACTGGGATACAGCTCCTGAGGTGCTGACTCTCACTGGGATATAGTTCCTGAAGGTGCGCACTCTGACTGTGGTACAGCTCCTGATGGTACTGGCTCTCACTGGGTGACATTTCCTGAAGGTGCTGACTGTCACTGGGGAACACTTCCGGAAGGTGCTCACTCTGACTGCGGAACAGCTCCTGATGGAGCTGGCTCTCACTGGGTGACATTAGCTGAAGGTGCTGACTCTCACTGGGGTACAGTTCCTGAAGGTACTGACTCTCACTGGGGTACAGTTCCTGAAGGTGCTGACTCTCACTTGGATACAGTTCCTGAAGGGACTGACTCTCACTGGGGTACAGTTCCTGAAGGTGCTGACTCTCACTTGGATACAGTTTCTGAAGGTACTGTCTCTCACTGGGGTACAGTTCTTGAAGGTACTGACTCTCACTGGCATACAGTTCCTGAAGGTGCTGACTCTCACTTGGATACAGTTCCTGAAGGGACTGACTCTCACTGGGGTACAGTTCCTGAAGGTGCTGACTCTCACTTGGATACAGTTCCTGAAGGTACTGACTCTCACTGGGGTATAGTTCCTGATGGTACTGACTCTCACTGGGATACAGTTCCTGAAGGTGCTGACTCTCACTTGGATACAGTTCCTGAAGGTACTGTCTCTCACTGGGGAACAGTTCCTGAAGGTGCTCACTCTGACTGCGGTACAGCTCCTGATGGTGCTGGCTCTCACTGGGGTACAGTTCCTGAAGATACTGACTCTCACTGGGGTACAGTTCCTGAAGGTACTGACTCTCACTGGGATACAGTTCCTGAAGGTGCTGACTCTCACTTGGATACAGTTCCTGAAGGTACTGTCTCTCACTGGGGAACAGTTCCTGAAGGTGCTCACTCTGACTGCGGTACAGCACCTGATGGTGCTGGCTCTCACTGGGTGACATTTGCTGAAGGTGATGACTCTCACTGGGATACAGTTCCTGAAGGTGCTGACTCACACTGGGGTACAGTTCTGGAAGTTGCAGTCTCTCACTGGGATACAGTTGCTGACGGTAGTGACTCTCACTGGGGTACAGATCCTGAAGGTACTGACTCTCACTAGAAGACAGTTTCTGAAGGTGCTGACACTCACGAGGGTAAAGTTCCTGAAGGTGCTGACTCTCACTGGGGTACAATTCCTGAAGATGCTGACTCTCACTGGGGTACTGTTCCTGAAGGTACTGATTCTCACTGGGGTACAGTTCCTGAAGGTGCTGACTCTCACTGGGGTATTGTTCCTGAAGGTACTGATTCTCACTGGGGTACAGTTCCTGAAGGTGCTGACTCTCACTGGGGTACTGTTCCTGAAGGTACTGACTCTCACTGGGATACAGCTCCTGAAGGTACTGACTCTCACTGGGGTACAGTTCCTGAAGGTACTGACTCGCACTGGGATACAGTTCCTGAGGTGCTGACTCTCACTGGGATATAGTTCCTGAAGGTGCGCACTCTGACTGTGGTACAGCTCCTGATGGTACTGGCTCTCACTGGGTGACATTTCCTGAAGGTGCTGACTGTCACTGGGGAACACTTCCGGAAGGTGCTCACTCTGACTGCGGAACAGCTCCTGATGGAGCTGGCTCTCACTGGGTGACATTAGCTGAAGGGACTGACTGTCACTGGGGTACAGTTCCTGAAGGGACTGACTCTCACTTGGATACAGTTCCTGAAGGGACTGACTCTCACTGGGGTACAGTTCCTGAAGGTGCTGACTCTCACTTGGATACAGTTCCTGAAGGTACTGTCTCTCACTGGGGAACAGTTCCTGAAGGTGCTCACTCTGACTGCATTACAGCTCCTGATGGTGCTGGCTGTCACTGGGGTACAGTTCCTGAAGGTACTGACTCTCACTTGGATACAGTTCCTGAAGGTACTGACTCTCACTGGGGTACAGTTCCTGAAGGTGCTGACTCTCACTTGGATACAGTTCCTGAAGGTACTGACTCTCACTGGGGTAGAGTTCCTGATGGTACTGACTCTCACTGGGGTCCAGTTCCTGAAGGTGCTGACTCTCACATGGATACAGTTCCTGAAGGGACTGACTCTCACTGGGGTACAGTTCCTGAAGGTGCTGACTCTCACTTGGATACAGTTCCTGAAGGTACTGTCTCTCACTGGGGAACAGTTCCTGAAGGTGCTCACTCTGACTGCGGTACAGCTCCTGATGGTGCTGGCTCTCACTGGGGTACAGTTCCTGAAGGTACTGACTCTCACTGGGGTACAGTTCCTGAAGGTACCGACTCTCACTGGGATCCAGTTCCTGAAGGTGCAGACTCTCACTTGGATACAGTTCCTGAAGGTGCAGACTCTCACAGGGATACAGCTCCTGAAGGTGCAGACTCTCACAGGGATACAGCTCCTGAAGGTACTGACTCTCACTGGGGTACAGTTCCTGAAGGTACTGACTCGCACTGGGATACAGTTCCTGAGGTGCTGACTCTCACTGGGATATAGTTCCTGAAGGTGCGCACTCTGACTGTGGTACAGCTCCTGATGGTACTGGCTCTCACTGGGTGACATTTCCTGAAGGTGCTGACTGTCACTGGGGAACACTTCCGGAGGGTGCTCACTCTGACTGCGGAACAGCTCCTGATGGAGCTGGCTCTCACTGGGTGACATTAGCTGAAGGTGCTGACTCTCACTGGGGTACAGTTCCTGAAGGTACTGACTCTCACCGGGGTAGAGTTCCTGAAGGTGCTGACTCTCACTTGGATACAGTTCCTGAAGGGACTGTCTCTCACTGGGGTACAGTTCCTGAAGGTACTGACTCTCACTGGGATACAGTTCCTGAAGGTGCTGACTCTCACTTGGATACAGTTCCTGAAGGGACTGACTCTCACTGGGGTACAGTTCCTGAAGGTGCTGACTCTCACTAGAAGACAGTTTCTGAAGGTGCTGACACTCACGAGGGTAAAGTTCCTGAAGGTGCTGACTCTCACTGGGGTACAATTCCTGAAGATGCTGACTCTCACTGGGGTACTGTTCCTGAAGGTACTGATTCTCACTGGGGTACAGTGCCTGAAGGTGCTGACTCTCACTGGGGTACTGTTCCTGAAGGTACTGATTCTCACTGGGGTACAGTTCCTGAAGGTGCTGACTCTCACTGGGGTATTGTTCCTGAAGGTACTGATTCTCACTGGGGTACAGTTCCTGAAGGTGCTGAGTCTCACTGGGGTACTGTTCCTGAAGGTACTGACTCTCACTGGGATACAGCTCCTGAAGGTACTGACTCTCACTGGGGTACAGTTCCTGAAGGTACTGACTCTCACTGGGGTACAGTTCCTGAAGGTGCTGACTCTCACTTGGATACAGTTCCTGAAGGTACTGACTCTCACTGGGGTATAGTTCCTGATGGTACTGACTCTCACTGGGATACAGTTCCTGAAGGTGCTGACTCTCACTTGGATACAGTTCCTGAAGGTACTGTCTCTCACTGGGGAACAGTTCCTGAAGGTGCTCACTCTGACTGCGGTACAGCTCCTGATGGTGCTGGCTCTCACTGGGGTACAGTTCCTGAAGATACTGACTCTCACTGGGGTACAGTTCCTGAAGGTACTGACTCTCACTGGGATACAGTTCCTGAAGGTGCTGACTCTCACTTGGATACAGTTCCTGAAGGTACTGTCTCTCACTCTGGAACAGTTCCTGAAGGTGCTCACTCTGACTGCGGTACAGCACCTGATGGTGCTGGCTCTCACTGGGTGACATTTGCTGAAGGTGATGACTCTCACTGGGATACAGTTCCTGAAGGTGCTGACTCACACTGGGGTACAGTTCCTGAAGGTACTGACTCTCACTGGAGTACAGTTCCTGAGGTGCTGACTCTCACTGGGATACAGATCCTGAAGGTGCTGACTCTCACTAGGATACAGATCCTGAAGGTGCTGACTCTCACTCGGGTACATTTCCTTAAGGTCCTGACTCTCACTGGGGTACAGTTCCTGAGGTGCATTTAATCACTGGGATACAGTTCCTGAGGTGCTGACTCCCACTGGGATATAGTTCCTGAAGGTGCGCAATCTGACTGTGGTACAGCTCCTGATGGTGCTGGCTCTCACTGGGTGACATTTCCTGAAGGTGCTGACTGTCACTGGGGAACACTTCCGGAAGGTGCTCACTCTGACTGCGGAACAGCTCCTGATGGAGCTGGCTCTCACTGGATGACATTAGCTGAAGGTGCTGACTCTCACTGGGGTACAGTTCTGGAAGTTGCAGTCTCTCACTGGGATACAGTTGCTGACGGTAGTGACTCTCACTGGGGTACAGATCCTGAAGGTACTGACTCTCACTAGAAGACAGTTTCTGAAGGTGCTGACACTCACGAGGGTAAAGTTCCTGAAGGTGCTGACTCTCACTGGGGTACAATTCCTCAAGATGCTGACTCTCACTGGGGTACTGTTCCTGAAGGTACTGATTCTCACTGGGGTACAGTTCCTGAAGGGACTGACTCTCACTGGGGTACAGTTCCTGAAGGTACTGACTCGCACTGGGATACAGTTCCTGAGGTGCTGACTCTCACTGGGATATAGTTCCAGAAGGTGCGCACTCTGACTGTGGTACAGCTCCTGATGGTACTGGCTCTCACTGGGTGACATTTCCTGAAGGTGCTGACTGTCACTGGGGAACACTTCCGGAAGGTGCTCACTCTGACTGCGGAACAGCTCCTGATGGAGCTGGCTCTCACTGGGTGACATTAGCTGAAGGGACTGACTGTCACTGGGGTACAGTTCCTGAAGGGACTGACTCTCACTTGGATACAGTTCCTGAAGGGACTGACTCTCACTGGGGTACAGTTCCTGAAGGTACTGACTCTCACTGGGATACAGTTCCTGAAGGTGCTGACTCTCACTTGGATACAGTTCCTGAAGGTACTGACTCTCACTGGGGTCGAGTTCCTGATGGTACTGACTCTCACTGGGGTCCAGTTCCTGAAGGTGCTGACTCTCACATGGATACAGTTCCTGAAGGGACTGACTCTCACTGGGGTACAGTTCCTGAAGGTGCTGACTCTCACTTGGATACAGTTCCTGAAGGTACTGTCTCTCACTGGGGAACAGTTCCTGAAGGTGCTCACTCTGACTGCGGTACAGCTCCTGATGGTGCTGGCTCTCACTGGGGTACAGTTCCTGAAGGTACTGACTCTCACTGGGGTACAGTTCCTGAAGGTACCGACTCTCACTGGGATACAGTTCCTGAAGGTGCTGACTCTCACTTGGATACAGTTCCTGAAGGTACTGTCTCTCACTGGGGAACAGTTCCTGAAGGTGCTCACTCTCACTGGGATACAGATCCTGATGGTGCTGACTCCTACTGGGGTACAGTTCCTGAAGGTGCAGACTCTCACTGGGATACAGTTCCTGAAGGTGCAGACTCTCACAGGGATACAGCTCCTGAAGGTACTGACTCTCACTGGGGTACAGTTGCTGAAGGTACTGACTCGCACTGGGATACAGTTCCTGAGGTGCTGACTCTCACTGGGATATAGTTCCTGAAGGTGCGCACTCTGACTGTGGTACAGCTCCTGATGGTACTGGCTCTCACTGGGTGACATTTCCTGAAGGTGCTGACTGTCACTGGGGAACACTTCCGGAAGGTGCTCACTCTGACTGCGGAACAGCTCCTGATGGAGCTGGCTCTCACTGGGTGACATTAGCTGAAGGTGCTGACTCTCACTGGGGTACAGTTCCTGAAGGTACTGACTCTCACCGGGGTACAGTTCCTGAAGGTGCTGACTCTCACTTGGATACAGTTCCTGAAGGGACTGTCTCTCACTGGGGTACAGTTCCTGAAGGTACTGACTCTCACTGGGATACAGTTCCTGAAGGTGCTGATTCTCACTTGGATACAGTTCCTGAAGGGACTGACTCTCACTGGGGTACAGTTCCTGAAGGTGCTGACTCTCACTGGGGTACAGATCCTGAAGGTACTGACTCTCACTAGAAGACAGTTTCTGAAGGTGCTGACACTCACGAGGGTAAAGTTCCTGAAGGTGCTGACTCTCACTGGGGTACAATTCCTGAAGATGCTGACTCTCACTGGGGTACTGTTCCTGAAGGTACTGATTCTCACTGGGGTACAGTGCCTGAAGGTGCTGACTCTCACTGGGGTACTGTTCCTGAAGGTACTGATTCTCACTGGGGTACAGTTCCTGAAGGTGCTGACTCTCACTGGGGTATTGTTCCTGAAGGTACTGATTCTCACTGGGGTACAGTTCCTGAAGGTGCTGACTCTCACTGGGGTACTGTTCCTGAAGGTACTGACTCTCACTGGGATACAGCTCCTGAAGGTACTGACTCTCACTGGGGTACAGTTCCTGAAGGTACTGACTCGCACTGGGATACAGTTCCTGAGGTGCTGACTCTCACTGGGATATAGTTCCTGAAGGTGTGCACTCTGACTGTGGTACAGCTCCTGATGGTACTGGCTCTCACTGGGTGACATTTCCTGAAGGTGCTGACTGTCACTGGGGAACACTTCCGGAAGGTGCTCACTCTGACTGCGGAACAGCTCCTGATGGAGCTGGCTCTCACTGGGTGACATTAGCTGAAGGTGCTGACTCTCACTGGGATACAGTTCCTGAAGGGACTGACTGTCACTGGGGTACAGTTCCTGAAGGGACTGACTCTCACTTGGATACAGTTCCTGAAGGGACTGACTCTCACTGGGGTACAGTTCCTGAAGGTGCTGACTCTCACTTGGATACAGTTCCTGAAGGTACTGACTCTCACTGGGGTAGAGTTCCTGATGGTACTGACTCTCACTGGGGTCCAGTTCCTGAAGGCGCTGACTCTCACATGGATACAGTTCCTGAAGGTGCTGACTCTCACTTGGATACAGTTCCTGAAGGTACTGTCTCTCACTGGGGAACAGTTCCTGAAGGTGCTCACTCTGACTGCGGTACAGCTCCTGATGGTGCTGGCTCTCACTGGGGTACAGTTCCTGAAGGTACTGACTCTCACTGGGGTACAGTTCCTGAAGGTACCGACTCTCACTGGGATACAGTTCCTGAAGGTGCTGACTCTCACTTGGATACAGTTCCTGAAGGTACTGTCTCTCACTGGGAAACAGTTCCTGAAGGTGCTCACTCTCACTGGGATACAGATCCTGATGGTGCTGACTCCTACTGGGGTACAGTTCCTGAAGATGCAGACTCTCACTGGGATACAGTTCCTGAAGGTGCAGACTCTCACAGGGATACAGCTCTTGAAGGTACTGACTCTCACTGGGGTACAGTTCCTGAAGGTACTGACTCGCACTGGGATACAGTTCCTGAGGTGCTGACTCTCACTGGGATATAGTTCCTGAAGGTGCGCACTCTGACTGTGGTACAGCTCCTGATGGTACTGGCTCTCACTGGGTGACATTTCCTGAAGGTGCTGACTGTCACTGGGGAACACTTCCGGAAGGTGCTCACTCTGACTGCGGAACAGCTCCTGATGGAGCTGGCTCTCACTGGGTGACATTAGCTGAAGGTGCTGACTCTCACTGGGGTACAGTTCCTGAAGGTACTGACTCTCACCGGGGTACAGTTCCTGAAGGTGCTGACTCTCACTTGGATACAGTTCCTGAAGGGACTGTCTCTCACTGGGGTACAGTTCCTGAAGGTACTGACTCTAACTGGGATACAGTTCCTGAAGGTGCTGACTCTCACTTGGATACAGTTCCTGAAGGGACTGACTCTCACTGGGGTACAGTTCCTGAAGGTGCTGACTCTCACTTGGATACAGTTCCTGAAGGTACTGACTCTCACTGGGGTAGAGTTCCTGATGGTACTGACTCTCACTGGGGTACAGTTCCTGAAGGTGCTGACTCTCACTTGGATACAGTTCCTGAAGGGACTGACTCTCACTGGGGTACAGTTCCTGAAGGTACTGACTCGCACTGGGATACAGTTCCTGAGGTGCTGACTCTCACTGGGATATAGTTCCTGAAGGTGCGCACTCTGACTGTGGTACAGCTCCTGATGGTACTGGCTCTCACTGGGTGACATTTCCTGAAGGTGCTGACTGTCACTGGGGAACACTTCCGGAAGGTGCTCACTCTGACTGCGGAACAGCTCCTGATGGAGCTGGCTCTCACTGGGTGACATTAGCTGAAGGTGCTGACTCTCACTGGGGTACAGTTCCTGAAGGTACTGACTCTCACCGGGGTACAGTTCCTGAAGGTGCTGACTCTCACTTGGATACAGTTCCTGAAGGGACTGTCTCTCACTGGGGTACAGTTCCTGAAGGTACTGACTCTCACTGGGATACAGTTCCTGAAGGTGCTGACTCTCACTTGGATACAGTTCCTGAAGGGACTGTCTCTCACTGGGGTACAGTTCCTGAAGGTACTGACTCTCACTGGGATACAGTTCCTGAAGGTGCTGACTCTCACGAGGGTAAAGTTCCTGAAGGTGCTGACTCTCACTGGGGTACAATTCCTGAAGATGCTGACTCTCACTGGGGTACTGTTCCTGAAGGTACTGATTCTCACTGGGGTACAGTGCCTGAAGGTGCTGACTCTCACTGGGGTACTGTTCCTGAAGGTACTGATTCTCACTGGGGTACAGTTCCTGAAGGTACTGATTCTCACTGGGGTACAGTTCCTGAAGGTGCTGACTCTCACTGGGGTACTGTTCCTGAAGGTACTGACTCTCACTGGGATACAGCTCCTGAAGGTACTGACTCTCACTGGGGTACAGTTCCTGAAGGTACTGACTCTCACTGGGGTACAGTTCCTGAAGGTGCTGACTCTCACTTGGATACAGTTCCTGATGGTACTGACTCTCACTGGGGTATAGTTCCTGATGGTACTGACTCTCACTGGGATACAGTTCCTGAAGGTGCTGACTCTCACTTGGATACAGTTCCTGAAGGTACTGTCTCTCACTGGGGAACAGTTCCTGAAGGTGCTCACTCTGACTGCGGTACAGCTCCTGATGGTGCTGGCTCTCACTGGGGTACAGTTCCTGAAGATACTGACTCTCACTGGGGTACAGTTCCTGAAGGTACTGACTCTCACTGGGATGCAGTTCCTGAAGGTGCTGACTCTCACTTGGATACAGTTCCTGAAGGTACTGTCTCTCACTGGGGAACAGTTCCTGAAGGTGCTCACTCTGACTGCGGTACAGCACCTGATGGTGCTGGCTCTCACTGGGTGACATTTGCTGAAGGTGATGACTCTCACTGGGATACAGTTCCTGAAGGTGCTGACTCTCACTGGAGTACAGTTCTTGAGGTGCTGACTCTCACTGGGATACAGATCCTGAAGGTGCTGACTCTCACTCGGGTACATTTCCTTAAGGTGCTGACTCTCACTGGGGTACAGTTCCTGAGGTGCATTTAATCACTGGGATACAGTTCCTGAGGTGCTGACTCCCACTGGGATATAGTTCCTGAAGGTGCGCAATCTGACTGTGGTACAGCTCCTGATGGTGCTGGCTCTCACTGGGTGACATTTCCTGAAGGTGCTGACTGTCACTGGGGATCACTTGCGGAAGGTGCTCCCTCTGTCTGCGGAACAGCTCCTGATGGAGCTGGCTCTCACTGGATGACATTAGCTGAAGGTGCTGACTCTCACTGGGGTACAGTTCTGGAAGTTGCAGTCTCTCACTGGGATACAGTTGCTGACGGTTGTGACTCTCACTGGGGTACAGATCCTGAAGGTGCTGACTCTCACTGGGGTACAGATCCTGAAGGTACTGACTCTCACTAGAAGACAGTTTCTGAAGGTGCTGACACTCACGAGGGTAAAGTTCCTGAAGGTGCTGACTCTCACTGGGGTACAATTCCTGAAGATGCTGACTCTCACTGGGGTACTGTTCCTGAAGGTACTGATTCTCACTGGGGTACAGTTCCTGAAGGTGCTGACTCTCACTGGGGTATTGTTCCTGAAGGTACTGATTCTCACTGGGGTACAGTTCCTGAAGGTGCTGACTCTCACTGGGGTACTGTTCCTGAAGGTACTGACTCTCACTGGGATACAGCTCCTGAAGGTACTGACTCTCACTGGGGTACAGTTCCTGAAGGTACTGACTCGCACTGGGATACAGTTCCTGAGGTGCTGACTCTCACTGGGATATAGTTCCTGAAGGTGCGCACTCTGACTGTGGTACAGCTCCTGATGGTACTGGCTCTCACTGGGTGACATTTCCTGAAGGTGCTGACTGTCACTGGGGAACACTTCCGGAAGGTGCTCACTCTGACTGCGGAACAGCTCCTGATGGAGCTGGCTCTCACTGGGTGACATTAGCTGAAGGGACTGACTGTCACTGGGGTACAGTTCCTGAAGGGACTGACTCTCACTGGGGTACAGTTCCTGAAGGTGCTGACTCTCACTTGGATACAGTTCCTGAAGGTACTGACTCTCACTGGGGTAGAGTTCCTGATGGTACTGACTCTCACTGGGGTCCAGTTCCTGAAGGTGCTGACTCTCACATGGATACAGTTCCTGAAGGGACTGACTCTCACTGGGGTACAGTTCCTGAAGGTGCTGACTCTCACTTGGATACAGTTCCTGAAGGTACTGTCTCTCACTGGGGAACAGTTCCTGAAGGTGCTCACTCTGACTGCGGTACAGCTCCTGATGGTGCTGGCTCTCACTGGGGTACAGTTGCTGAAGGTACTGACTCTCACTGGGGTACAGTTCCTGAAGGTACCGACTCTCACTGGGATACAGTTCCTGAAGGTGCTGACTCTCACTTGGATACAGTTCCTGAAGGTACTGTCTCTCACTGGGGAACAGTTCCTGAAGGTGCTCACTCTCACTGGGATACAGATCCTGATGGTGCTGACTCCTACTGGGGTACAGTTCCTGAAGGTGCAGACTCTCACTGGGATACAGTTCCTGAAGGTGCAGACGCTCACAGGGATACAGCTCCTGAAGGTACTGACTCTCACTGGGGTACAGTTCCTGAAGGTACTGACTCGCACTGGGATACAGTTCCTGAGGTGCTGACTCTCACTGGGATATAGTTCCTGAAGGTGCGCACTCTGACTGTGGTACAGCTCCTGATGGTACTGGCTCTCACTGGGTGACATTTCCTGAAGGTGCTGACTGTCACTGGGGAACACTTCCGGAAGGTGCTCACTCTGACTGCGGAACAGCTCCTGATGGAGCTGGCTCTCACTGGGTGACATTAGCTGAAGGTGCTGACTCTCACTGGGGTACAGTTCCTGAAGGTACTGACTCTCACCGGGGTACAGTTCCTGAAGGTGCTGACTCTCACTTGGATACAGTTCCTGAAGGGACTGTCTCTCACTGGGGTACAGTTCCTGAAGGTACTGACTCTCACTGGGATACAGTTCCTGAAGGTGCTGATTCTCACTTGGATACAGTTCCTGAAGGGACTGACTCTCACTGGGGTACAGTTCCTGAAGGTGCTGACTCTCACTGGGGTACAGATCCTGAAGGTACTGACTCTCACTAGAAGACAGTTTCTGAAGGTGCTGACACTCATGAGGGTAAAGTTCCTGAAGGTGCTGACTCTCACTGGGGTACAATTCCTGAAGATGCTGACTCTCACTGGGGTACTGTTCCTGAAGGTACTGATTCTCACTGGGGTACAGTGCCTGAAGGTGCTGACTCTCACTGGGTTATTGTTCCTGAAGGTACTGATTCTCACTGGCGTACAGTTCCTGAAGGTGCTGACTCTCACTGGGGTACAGTTCCTGAATGTGCTGACTCTCACTGGGGTACAGTTCCTGAAGGTGCTGACTCTCACTGGGGTACTGTTCCTGAAGGTACTGATTCTCACTGGGGTACAGTTCCTGAAGGTACTGACTCTCACTGGGATACAGCTCCTGAAGGTACTGACTCTCACTGGGGTACAGTTCCTGAAGGTACTGACTCGCAATGGGATACAGTTCCTGAGGTGCTGACTCTCACTGGGATATAGTTCCTGAAGGTGCGCACTCTGACTGTGGTACAGCTCCTGATGGTACTGGCTCTCACTGGGTGACATTTCCTGAAGGTGCTGACTGTCACTGGGGAACACTTCCGGAAGGTGCTCACTCTGACTGCGGAACAGCTCCTGATGGAGCTGGCTCTCACTGGGTGACATTAGCTGAAGGTGCTGACTCTCACTGGGATACAGTTCCTGAAGGGACTGACTGTCACTGGGGTACAGTTCCTGAAGGTGCTGACTCTCACTTGGATACAGTTCCTGAAGGTACTGACTCTCACTGGGGTAGAGTTCCTGATGGTACTGACTCTCACTGGGGTCCAGTTCCTGAAGGTGCTGACTCTCACATGGATACAGTTCCTGAAGGTGCTGACTCTCACTTGGATACAGTTCCTGAAGGTACTGTCTCTCACTGGGGAACAGTTCCTGAAGGTGCTCACTCTGACTGCGGTACAGCTCCTGATGGTGCTGGCTCTCACTGGGGTACAGTTCCTGAAGGTACTGACTCTCACTGGGGTACAGTTCCTGAAGGTACCGACTCTCACTGGGATACAGTTCCTGAAGGTGCTGACTCTCACTTGGATACAGTTCCTGAAGGTACTGTCTCTCACTGGGAAACAGTTCCTGAAGGTGCTCACTCTCACTGGGATACATATCCTGATGGTGCTGACTCCTACTGGGGTACAGTTCCTGAAGATGCAGACTCTCACTGGGATACAGTTCCTGAAGGTGCAGACTCTCACAGGGATACAGCTCCTGAAGGTACTGACTCTCACTGGGGTACAGTTCCTGAAGGTACTGACTCGCACTGGGATACAGTTCCTGAGGTGCTGACTCTCACTGGGATATAGTTCCTGAAGGTGCGCACTCTGACTGTGGTACAGCTCCTGATGGTACTGGCTCTCACTGGGTGACATTTCCTGAAGGTGCTGACTGTCACTGGGGAACACTTCCGGAAGGTGCTCACTCTGACTGCGGAACAGCTCCTGATGGAGCTGGCTCTCACTGGGTGACATTAGCTGAAGGTGCTGACTCTCACTGGGGTACAGTTCCTGAAGGTACTGACTCTCACCGGGGTACAGTTCCTGAAGGTGCTGACTCTCACTTGGATACAGTTCCTGAAGGGACTGTCTCTCACTGGGGTACAGTTCCTGAAGGTACTGACTCTCACTGGGATACAGTTCCTGAAGGTGCTGACTCTCACTTGGATACAGTTCCTGAAGGGACTGACTCTCACTGGGGTACAGTTCCTGAAGGTGCTGACTCTCACTTGGATACAGTTCCTGAAGGTACTGACTCTCACTGGGGTAGAGTTCCTGATGGTACTGACTCTCACTGGGGTACAGTTCCTGAAGGTGCTGACTCTCACTTGGATACAGTTCCTGAAGGGACTGACTCTCACTGGGGTACAGTTCCTGAAGGTACTGACTCGCACTGGGATACAGTTCCTGAGGTGCTGACTCTCACTGGGATATAGTTCCTGAAGGTGCGCACTCTGACTGTGGTACAGCTCCTGATGGTACTGGCTCTCACTGGGTGACATTTCCTGAAGGTGCTGACTGTCACTGGGGAACACTTCCGGAAGGTGCTCACTCTGACTGCGGAACAGCTCCTGATGGAGCTGGCTCTCACTGGGTGACATTAGCTGAAGGTGCTGACTCTCACTGGGATACAGTTCCTGAAGGGACTGACTGTCACTGGGGTACAGTTCCTGAAGGGACTGACTCTCACTTGGATACAGTTCCTGAAGGGACTGACTCTCACTGGGGTACAGTTCCTGAAGGTGCTGACTCTCACTTGGATACAGTTCCTGAAGGTACTGACTCTCACTGGGGTAGAGTTCCTGATGGTACTGACTCTCACTGGGGTCCAGTTCCTGAAGGAGCTGACTCTCACATGGATACAGTTCCTGAAGGTGCTGACTCTCACTTGGATACAGTTCCTGAAGGTACTGTCTCTCACTGGGGAACAGTTCCTGAAGGTGCTCACTCTGACTGCGGTACAGCTCCTGATGGTGCTGGCTCTCACTGGGGTACAGTTCCTGAAGGTACTGACTCTCACTGGGGTACAGTTCCTGAAGGTACCGACTCTCACTGGGATACAGTTCCTGAAGGTGCTGACTCTCACTTGGATACAGTTCCTGAAGGTACTGTCTCTCACTGGGAAACAGTTCCTGAAGGTGCTGACTCTCACTGGGATACAGATCCTGATGGTGCTGACTCCTACTGGGGTACAGTTCCTGAAGGTGCAGACTCTCACTGGGATACAGTTCCTGAAGGTGCAGACTCTCACAGGGATACAGCTCCTGAAGGTACTGACTCTCACTGGGGTACAGTTGCTGAAGGTACTGACTCGCACTGGGATACAGTTCCTGAGGTGCTGACTCTCACTGGGATATAGTTCCTGAAGGTGCGCACTCTGACTGTGGTACAGCTCCTGATGGTACTGGCTCTCACTGGGTGACATTTCCTGAAGGTGCTGACTGTCACTGGGGAACACCTCCGGAAGGTGCTCACTCTGACTGCGGAACAGCTCCTGATGGAGCTGGCTCTCACTGGGTGACATTAGCTGAAGGTGCTGACTCTCACTGGGGTACAGTTCCTGAAGGTACTGACTCTCACCGGGGTACAGTTCCTGAAGGTGCTGACTCTCACTTGGATACAGTTCCTGAAGGGACTGTCTCTCACTGGGGTACAGTTCCTGAAGGTACTGACTCTCACTGGGATACAGTTCCTGAAGGTGCTGACTCTCACTGGGGTACAGTTCCTGAAGGTGCTGACTCTCACATGGATACAGTTCCTGAAGGTACTGACTCTCACTGGGGTAGAGTTCCTGAAGGTACTGTCTCTCACTGGGGAACAGTTCCTGAAGGTGCTTACTCTGACTGCGGTACAGCTCCTGATGGTGCTGGCTCTCATTGGGGTACAGTTCCTGAAGGTACTGACTCTCACTGGGATACAGTTCCTGAAGGTGCTGACTCTCACTTGGATACAGTTCCTGAAGGGACTGACTCTCACTGGGGTACAGTTCCTGAAGGTGCTGACTCTCACTTGGATACAGTTCCTGAAGGTACTGTCTCTCACTGGGGAACAGTTCCTGAAGGTGCTCACTCTGACTGCGGTACAGCACCTGATGGTGCTGGCTCTCACTGGGTGACATTTGCTGAAGGTGATGACTCTCACTGGGATACAGTTCCTGACAGTAGTGACTCTCACTGTGATACAGTTCCTGAACGTGCTGACTCCCACTGGGGTACAGTTCCTGAAGGTGCAGACTCTCACTTGGATACAGTTCCTGAAGGGACTGACTCTCACTGGGGTACAGTTCCTGAAGGTGCTGACTCTCACTTGGATACAGTTCCTGAAGGTACTGTCTCTCACTGGGAAACAGTTCCTGAAGGTGCTCACTCTCACTGGGATACAGATCCTGATGGTGCTGACTCCTACTGGGGTACAGTTCCTGAAGGTGCAGACTCTCACTGGGATACAGTTCCTGAAGGTGCAGACTCTCACAGGGATACAGCTCCTGAAGGTACTGACTCTCACTGGGGTACAGTTGCTGAAGGTACTGACTCGCACTGGGATACAGTTCCTGAGGTGCTGACTCTCACTGGGATATAGTTCCTGAAGGTGCGCACTCTGACTGTGGTACAGCTCCTGATGGTACTGGCTCTCACTGGGTGACATTTCCTGAAGGTGCTGACTGTCACTGGGGAACACCTCCGGAAGGTGCTCACTCTGACTGCGGAACAGCTCCTGATGGAGCTGGCTCTCACTGGGTGACATTAGCTGAAGGTGCTGACTCTCACTGGGGTACAGTTCCTGAAGGTACTGACTCTCACCGGGGTACAGTTCCTGAAGGTGCTGACTCTCACTTGGATACAGTTCCTGAAGGGACTGTCTCTCACTGGGGTACAGTTCCTGAAGGTACTGACTCTCACTGGGATACAGTTCCTGAAGGTGCTGACTCTCACTGGGGTACAGTTCCTGAAGGTGCTGACTCTCACATGGATACAGTTCCTGAAGGTACTGACTCTCACTGGGGTAGAGTTCCTGAAGGTACTGTCTCTCACTGGGGAACAGTTCCTGAAGGTGCTTACTCTGACTGCGGTACAGCTCCTGATGGTGCTGGCTCTCATTGGGGTACAGTTCCTGAAGGTACTGACTCTCACTGGGATACAGTTCCTGAAGGTGCTGACTCTCACTTGGATACAGTTCCTGAAGGGACTGACTCTCACTGGGGTACAGTTCCTGAAGGTGCTGACTCTCACTTGGATACAGTTCCTGAAGGTACTGTCTCTCACTGGGGAACAGTTCCTGAAGGTGCTCACTCTGACTGCGGTACAGCACCTGATGGTGCTGGCTCTCACTGGGTGACATTTGCTGAAGGTGATGACTCTCACTGGGATACAGTTCCTGACAGTAGTGACTCTCACTGTGATACAGTTCCTGAACGTGCTGACTCCCACTGGGGTACAGTTCCTGAAGGTGCAGACTCTCACTGGGATACAGTTCCTGAAGGTGCAGACTCTCACAGGGATACAGCTCCTGAACGGCCTGACTCTCACTGGGGTACAGTTCCTGAAGGTACTGACTCGCACTGGGGTACAGTTCCTGAAGGTGCTGACTCTCACTGGGGGACAGTTCCTGAAGGTGCTGCCTATCACTCGGGTAAAGTTCCTGAAGGTACTGACTCTCACTGGGGTACAGTTCCTGAAGGTGCTGACTATCACTGGGATACAGTTCCTGAAGGTGCTGACTCTCACTGGGGTACAGTTCCTGAAGGTGCTGCCTCTCACTGGGGTACAGTTCCTGAAGGTGCTGAATCTCACTGGGGTACAGTTCCTGAAGGTACTGACTCTCACTGGGGTACAGTTCCTGAGGTGCTGACTCTCACTTGGATACAGATCCTGAAGGTGCTGACTCTCACTAGGATACAGATCCTGAAGGTGCTGACTCTCACTCGGGTACATTTCCTTAAGGTGCTGACTCTCACTGGGGTACAGTTCCTGAGGTGCTGATAATCACTGGGATACAGTTCCTGAGGTGCTGACTCTCACTGGGATATAGTTCCTGAAGGTGCGCAATCTGACTGTGGTACAGCTCCTGATGGTGCTGACTCTCACTGGGTGACATTTCCTGAAGGTGCTGACTCTCACTGGGGTACTGTTCCTGAAGGTACTGATTCTCACTGGGGTACAGTTCCTGAAGGTGCTGACTCTCACTGGGGTACTGTTCCTGAAGGTACTGATTCTCACTGGGGTACAGTTCCTGAAGGTGCTGACTCTCACTGGGGTACTGTTCCTGAAGGTACTGATTCTCACTGGGGTACAGTTCCTGAAGGTACTGACTCTCACTGGGGTACAGTTCCTGAAGGTACTGACTCGCACTGGGATACAGTTCCTGAGGTGCTGACTCTCACTGGGATACAGTTCCTGAAGGTGCTGACTCTCACTGGGATACAGCTCCTGAAGGTACTGACTCTCACTGAGGTACAGTTCCTGAAGGTACTGACTCGCACTGGGATACAGTTCCTGAGGTGCTGACTCTCACTGGGATATAGTTCCTGAAGGTGCGCACTCTGACTGTGGTACAGCTCCTGATGGTACTGGCTCTCACTGGGTGACATTTCCTGAAGGTGCTGACTGTCACTGGGGAACACTTCCGGAAGGTGCTCACTCTGACTGCGGAACAGCTCCTGATGGAGCTGGCTCTCACTGGGTGACATTAGCTGAAGGTGCTGACTCTCACTGGGGTACAGTTCCTGAAGGTACTGACTATCACCGGGGTACAGTTCCTGAAGGTGCTGACTCTCACTTGGATACAGTTCCTGAAGGTACTGACTCTCACTGGGGTAGAGTTCCTGATGGTACTGACTCTCACTGGGGTACACTTCCTGAAGGTGCTGACTCTCACTTGGATACAGTTCCTGAAGGGACTGACTCTCACTGGGGTACAGTTCCTGAAGGTACTGACTCGCACTGGGATACAGTTCCTGAGGTGCTGACTCTCACTGGGATATAGTTCCTGAAGGTGCGCACTCTGACTGTGGTACAGCTCCTGATGGTACTGGCTCTCACTGGGTGACATTTCCTGAAGGTGCTGACTGTCACTGGGGAACACTTCCGGAAGGTGCTCACTCTGACTGCGGAACAGCTCCTGATGGAGCTGGCTCTCACTGGGTGACATTAGCTGAAGGTGCTGACTCTCACTGGGATACAGTTCCTGAAGGGACTGACTGTCACTGGGGTACAGTTCCTGAAGGGACTGACTCTCACTTGGATACAGTTCCTGAAGGGACTGACTCTCACTGGGGTACAGTTCCTGAAGGTGCTGACTCTCACTTGGATACAGTTCCTGAAGGTACTGACTCTCACTGGGGTAGAGTTCCTGATGGTACTGACTCTCACTGGGGTCCAGTTCCTGAAGGTGCTGACTCTCACATGGATACAGTTCCTGAAGGTGCTGACTCTCACTTGGATACAGTTCCTGAAGGTACTGTCTCTCACTGGGGAACAGTTCCTGAAGGTGCTCACTCTGACTGCGGTACAGCTCCTGATGGTGCTGGCTCTCACTGGGGTACAGTTCCTGAAGGTACTGACTCTCACTGGGGTACAGTTCCTGAAGGTACCGACTCTCACTGGGATACAGTTCCTGAAGGTGCTGACTCTCACTTGGATACAGTTCCTGAAGGTACTGTCTCTCACTGGGAAACAGTTCCTGAAGGTGCTCACTCTCACTGGGATACAGATCCTGATGGTGCTGACTCCTACTGGGGTACAGTTCCTGAAGGTGCAGACTCTCACTGGGATACAGTTCCTGAAGGTGCAGACTCTCACAGGGGTACAGCTCCTGAAGGTACTGACTCTCACTGGGGTACAGTTGCTGAAGGTACTGACTCGCACTGGGATACAGTTCCTGAGGTGCTGACTCTCACTGGGATATAGTTCCTGAAGGTGCGCACTCTGACTGTGGTACAGCTCCTGATGGTACTGGCTCTCACTGGGTGACATTTCCTGAAGGTGCTGACTGTCACTGGGGAACACTTCCGGAAGGTGCTCACTCTGACTGCGGAACAGCTCCTGATGGAGCTGGCTCTCACTGGGTGACATTAGCTGAAGGTGCTGACTCTCACTGGGGTACAGTTCCTGAAGGTACTGACTCTCACCGGGGTACAGTTCCTGAAGGTGCTGACTCTCACTTGGATACAGTTCCTGAAGGGACTGTCTCTCACTGGGGTACAGTTCCTGAAGGTACTGACTCTCACTGGGATACAGTTCCTGAAGGTGCTGACTCTCACTGGGGTACAGTTCCTGAAGGTGCTGACTCTCACATGGATACAGTTCCTGAAGGTACTGACTCTCACTGGGGTAGAGTTCCTGAAGGTACTGTCTCTCACTGGGGAACAGTTCCTGAAGGTGCTTACTCTGACTGCGGTACAGCTCCTGATGGTGCTGGCTCTCATTGGGGTACAGTTCCTGAAGGTACTGACTCTCACTGGGGTACAGTTCCTGAAGGTACAGACTCTCACTGGGATACAGTTCCTGAAGGTGCTGACTCTCACTTGGATACAGTTCCTGAAGGGACTGACTCTCACTGGGGTACAGTTCCTGAAGGTGCTGACTCTCACTTGGATACAGTTCCTGAAGGTACTGTCTCTCACTGGGGAACAGTTCCTGAAGGTGCTCACTCTGACTGCGGTACAGCACCTGATGGTGCTGGCTCTCACTGGGTGACATTTGCTGAAGGTGATGACTCTCACTGGGATACAGTTCCTGACAGTAGTGACTCTCACTGTGATACAGTTCCTGAAGGTGCTGACTCCCACTGGGGTACAGTTCCTGAAGGTGCAGACTCTCACTGGGATACAGTTCCTGAAGGTGCAGACTCTCACAGGGATACAGCTCCTGAACGGCCTGACTCTCACTGGGGTACAGTTCCTGAAGGTACTGACTCGCACTGGGGTACAGTTCCTGAAGGTGCTGACTCTCACTGGGGGACAGTTCCTGAAGGTGCTGCCTATCACTCGGGTAAAGTTCCTGAAGGTACTGACTCTCACTGGGGTACAGTTCCTGAAGGTGCTGACTATCACTGGGATACAGTTCCTGAAGGTGCTGACTCTCACTGGGGTACAGTTCCTGAAGGTGCTGCCTCTCACTGGGGTACAGTTCCTGAAGGTGCTGAATCTCACTGGGGTACAGTTCCTGAAGGTACTGACTCTCACTGGGGTACAGTTCCTGAAGGTGCTGACTCTCACTTGGATACAGATCCTGAAGGTGCTGACTCTCACTAGGATACAGATCCTGAAGGTGCTGACTCTCACTCGGGTACATTTCCTTAAGGTGCTGACTCTCACTGGGGTACAGTTCCTGAGGTGCTGATAATCACTGGGATACAGTTCCTGAGGTGCTGACTCTCACTGGGATATAGTTCCTGAAGGTGCGCAATCTGACTGTGGTACAGCTCCTGATGGTGCTGGCTCTCACTGGGTGACATTTCCTGAAGGTGCTGACTGTCACTGGGGAACACTTCCTGAAGGTGCTCACTCTGACTGCGGAACAGCTCCTGATGGAGCTGGCTCTCACTGGGTGACATTTCCTGAAGGTGCTGACTGTCACTGGGGAACACTTCCTGAAGGTGCTCACTCTGACTGCGGAACAGCTCCTGATGGAGCTGGCTCTCACTGGGTGACATTTGGTGAAGATTCTGACTCTCACTGGGGTACAGTTCCTGAAGGTGCTGGCTCTCACTGGGGTACAGCTCCTGAAGGTACTGACTCTCACTGGGGTACAGTTCCTGAAGGTACTGACTCGCACTGGGATACAGTTCCTGAGGTGCTGACTCTCACTGGGATATAGTTCCTGAAGGTGCGCACTCTGACTGTGGTACAGCTCCTGATGGTACTGGCTCTCACTGGGTGACATTTCCTGAAGGTGCTGACTGTCACTGGGGAACACTTCCGGAAGGTGCTCACTCTGACTGCGGAACAGCTCCTGATGGAGCTGGCTCTCACTGGGTGACATTAGCTGAAGGTGCTGACTCTCACTGGGGTACAGTTCCTGAAGGTACTGACTCTCACCGGGGTACAGTTCCTGAAGGTGCTGACTCTCACTTGGATACAGTTCCTGAAGGGACTGTCTCTCACTGGGGTACAGTTCCTGAAGGTACTGACTCTCACTGGGATACAGTTCTTGAAGGTGCTGACTCTCACTTGGATACAGTTCCTGAAGGGACTGACTCTCACTGGGGTACAGTTCTTGAAGGTGCTGACTCTCACTTGGATACAGTTCCTGAAGGGACTGACTCTCACTGGGGTACAGTTCCTGAAGGTGCTGACTCTCACTTGGATACAGTTCCTGAAGGTGCTGACTCTCACTTGGATACAGTTCCTGAAGGGACTGACTCTCACTGGGGTACAGTTCCTGAAGGGACTGACTCTCACTGGGGTACAGTTCCTGAAGGGACTGACTCTCACTGGGGTACAGTTCCTGAAGGTGCTGACTCTCACTTGGATACAGTTCCTGAAGGTGCTGACTCTCACTTGGATACAGTTCCTGAAGGGACTGACTCTCACTGGGGTACAGTTCCTGAAGGGACTGACTCTCACTGGGGTACAGTTCTTGAAGGTGCTGACTCTCACTTGGATACAGTTCCTGAAGGGACTGACTCTCACTGGGGTACAGTTCCTGAAGGTGCTGACTCTCACTTGGATACAGTTCCTGAAGGTGCTGACTCTCACTTGGATACAGTTCCTGAAGGTGCTGACTCTCACTTGGATACAGTTCCTGAAGGGACTGACTCTCACTGGGGTACAGTTCCTGAAGGTAATGACTCTCACTGGGATACAGTTCTTGAAGGTGCTGACTCTCACTTGGATACAGTTCCTGAAGGGACTGACTCTCACTGGGGTACAGTTCCTGAAGGTGCTGACTCTCACTTGGATACAGTTCCTGAAGGTGCTGACTCTCACTTGGATACAGTTCCTGAAGGGACTGACTCTCACTGGGGTACAGTTCCTGAAGGTACTGACTCGCACTGGGATACAGTTCCTGAGGTGCTGACTCTCACTGGGATATAGTTCCTGAAGGTGCGCACTCTGACTGTGGTACAGCTCCTGATGGTACTGGCTCTCACTGGGTGACATTTCCTGAAGGTGCTGACTGTCACTGGGGAACACTTCCGGAAGGTGCTCACTCTGACTGCGGAACAGCTCCTGATGGAGCTGGCTCTCACTGGGTGACATTAGCTGAAGGTGCTGACTGTCACTGGGATACAGTTCCTGAAGGGACTGACTGTCACTGGGGTACAGTTCCTGAAGGGACTGACTCTCACTTGGATACAGTTCCTGAAGGGACTGACTCTCACTGGGGTACAGTTCCTGAAGGTGCTGACTCTCACTTGGATACAGTTCCTGAAGGTACTGACTCTCACTGGGGTAGAGTTCCTGAAGGTGCTGAATCTCACTGGGGTACAGTTCCTGAAGGTACTGACTCTCACTGGGGTACTGTTCCTGAAGGTACTGACTCTCACTGGGGTACAGTTCCTGAAGGTGCTGACTCTCACTTGGATACAGATCCTGAAGGTGCTGACTCTCACTAGGATACAGATCCTGAAGGTGCTGACTCTCACTCGGGTACATTTCCTTAAGGTGCTGACTCTCACTGGGGTACAGTTCCTGAGGTGCTGATAATCACTGGGATACAGTTCCTGAGGTGCTGACTCTCACTGGGATATAGTTCCTGAAGGTGCGCAATCTGACTGTGGTACAGCTCCTGATGGTGCTGGCTCTCACTGGGTGACATTTCCTGAAGGTGCTGACTGTCACTGGGGAACACTTCCTGAAGGTGCTCACTCTGACTGCGGAACAGCTCCTGATGGAGCTGGCTCTCACTGGGTGACATTTCCTGAAGGTGCTGACTGTCACTGGGGAACACTTCCTGAAGGTGCTCACTCTGACTGCGGAACAGCTCCTGATGGAGCTGGCTCTCACTGGGTGACATTTCCTGAAGGTGCTGGCTCTCACTGGGTGACATTTCCTGAAGATGCTGACTCTCACTGGGGTACAGTTCCTGAAGCTGCTGGCTCTCACTGGGGTACAGCTCCTGAAGGTACTGACTCTCACTGGGGTACAGTTCCTGAAGGTACTGACTCGCACTGGGATACAGTTCCTGAGGTGCTGACTCTCACTGGGATATAGTGCCTGAAGGTGCGCACTCTGACTGTGGTACAGCTCCTGATGGTACTGGCTCTCACTGGGTGACATTTCCTGAAGGTGCTGACTGTCACTGGGGAACACTTCCGGAAGGTGCTCACTCTGACTGCGGAACAGCTCCTGATGGAGCTGGCTCTCACTGGGTGACATTAGCTGAAGGTGCTGACTCTCACTGGGGTACAGTTCCTGAAGGTACTGACTCTCACTGGGATACAGTTCTTGAAGGTGCTGACTCTCACTTGGATACAGTTCCTGAAGGGACTGTCTCTCACTGGGGTACAGTTCCTGAAGGTACTGACTCTCACTGGGATACAGTTCTTGAAGGTGCTGACTCTCACTTGGATACAGTTCCTGAAGGGACTGACTCTCACTGGGGTACAGTTCTTGAAGGTGCTGACTCTCACTTGGATACAGTTCCTGAAGGGACTGACTCTCACTGGGGTACAGTTCCTGAAGGTGCTGACTCTCACTTGGATACAGTTCCTGAAGGTGCTGACTCTCACTTGGATACAGTTCCTGAAGGGACTGACTCTCACTGGGGTACAGTTCCTGAAGGGACTGACTCTCACTGGGGTACAGTTCCTGAAGGGACTGACTCTCACTGGGGTACAGTTCCTGAAGGTGCTGACTCTCACTTGGATACAGTTCCTGAAGGTGCTGACTCTCACTTGGATACAGTTCCTGAAGGGACTGACTCTCACTGGGGTACAGTTCCTGAAGGGACTGACTCTCACTGGGGTACAGTTCTTGAAGGTGCTGACTCTCACTTGGATACAGTTCCTGAAGGGACTGACTCTCACTGGGGTACAGTTCCTGAAGGTGCTGACTCTCACTTGGATACAGTTCCTGAAGGTGCTGACTCTCACTTGGATACAGTTCCTGAAGGTGCTGACTCTCACTTGGATACAGTTCCTGAAGGGACTGACTCTCACTGGGGTACAGTTCCTGAAGGTACTGACTCGCACTGGGATACAGTTCCTGAGGTGCTGACTCTCACTGGGATATAGTTCCTGAAGGTGCGCACTCTGACTGGGGTACAGTTCCTGAAGGGACTGACTCTCACTGGGGTACAGTTCTTGAAGGTGCTGACTCTCACTTGGATACAGTTCCTGAAGGGACTGACTCTCACTGGGGTACAGTTCCTGAAGGTGCTGACTCTCACTTGGATACAGTTCCTGAAGGTGCTGACTCTCACTTGGATACAGTTCCTGAAGGTGCTGACTCTCACTTGGATACAGTTCCTGAAGGGATTGACTCTCACTGGGGTACAGTTCCTGAAGGTACTGACTCTCACTGGGATACAGTTCTTGAAGGTGCTGACTCTCACTTGGATACAGTTCCTGAAGGGACTGACTCTCACTGGGGTACAGTTCCTGAAGGTGCTGACTCTCACTTGGATACAGTTCCTGAAGGTGCTGACTCTCACTTGGATACAGTTCCTGAAGGGACTGACTCTCACTGGGGTACAGTTCCTGAAGGTACTGACTCGCACTGGGATACAGTTCCTGAGGTGCTGACTCTCACTGGGATATAGTTCCTGAAGGTGCGCACTCTGACTGTGGTACAGCTCCTGATGGTACTGGCTCTCACTGGGTGACATTTCCTGAAGGTGCTGACTGTCACTGGGGAACACTTCCGGAAGGTGCTCACTCTGACTGCGGAACAGCTCCTGATGGAGCTGGCTCTCACTGGGTGACATTAGCTGAAGGTGCTGACTCTCACTGGGATACAGTTCCTGAAGGGACTGACTGTCACTGGGGTACAGTTCCTGAAGGGACTGACTCTCACTTGGATACAGTTCCTGAAGGGACTGACTCTCACTGGGGTACAGTTCCTGAAGGTGCTGACTCTCACTTGGATACAGTTCCTGAAGGTACTGACTCTCACTGGGGTAGAGTTCCTGATGGTACTGACTCTCACTGGGGTCCAGTTCCTGAAGGTGCTGACTCTCACATGGATACAGTTCCTGAAGGTGCTGACTCTCACTTGGATACAGTTCCTGAAGGTACTGTCTCTCACTGGGGAACAGTTCCTGAAGGTGCTCACTCTGACTGCGGTACAGCTCCTGATGGTGCTGGCTCTCACTGGGGTACAGTTCCTGAAGGTACTGACTCTCACTGGGGTACAGTTCCTGAAGGTACCGACTCTCACTGGGATACAGTTCCTGAAGGTGCTGACTCTCACTTGGATACAGTTCCTGAAGGTACTGTCTCTCACTGGGAAACAGTTCCTGAAGGTGCTCACTCTCACTGGGATACAGATCCTGATGGTGCTGACTCCTACTGGGGTACAGTTCCTGAAGGTGCAGACTCTCACTGGGATACAGTTCCTGAAGGTGCAGACTCTCACAGGGATACAGCTCCTGAAGGTACTGACTCTCACTGGGGTACAGTTGCTGAAGGTACTGACTCGCACTGGGATACAGTTCCTGAGGTGCTGACTCTCACTGGGATATAGTTCCTGAAGGTGCGCACTCTGACTGTGGTACAGCTCCTGATGGTACTGGCTCTCACTGGGTGACATTTCCTGAAGGTGCTGACTGTCACTGGGGAACACTTCCGGAAGGTGCTCACTCTGACTGCGGAACAGCTCCTGATGGAGCTGGCTCTCACTGGGTGACATTAGCTGAAGGTGCTGACTCTCACTGGGGTACAGTTCCTGAAGGTACTGACTCTCACCGGGGTACAGTTCCTGAAGGTGCTGACTCTCACTTGGATACAGTTCCTGAAGGGACTGTCTCTCACTGGGGTACAGTTCCTGAAGGTACTGACTCTCACTGGGATACAGTTCCTGAAGGTGCTGACTCTCACTGGGGTACAGTTCCTGAAGGTGCTGACTCTCACATGGATACAGTTCCTGAAGGTACTGACTCTCACTGGGGTAGAGTTCCTGAAGGTACTGTCTCTCACTGGGGAACAGTTCCTGAAGGTGCTTACTCTGACTGCGGTACAGCTCCTGATGGTGCTGGCTCTCATTGGGGTACAGTTCCTGAAGGTACTGACTCTCACTGGGGTACAGTTCCTGAAGGTACAGACTCTCACTGGGATACAGTTCCTGAAGGTGCTGACTCTCACTTGGATACAGTTCCTGAAGGGACTGACTCTCACTGGGGTACAGTTCCTGAAGGTGCTGACTCTCACTTGGATACAGTTCCTGAAGGTACTGTCTCTCACTGGGGAACAGTTCCTGAAGGTGCTCACTCTGACTGCGGTACAGCACCTGATGGTGCTGGCTCTCACTGGGTGACATTTGCTGAAGGTGATGACTCTCACTGGGATACAGTTCCTGACAGTAGTGACTCTCACTGTGATACAGTTCCTGAAGGTGCTGACTCCCACTGGGGTACAGTTCCTGAAGGTGCAGACTCTCACTGGGATACAGTTCCTGAAGGTGCAGACTCTCACAGGGATACAGCTCCTGAACGGCCTGACTCTCACTGGGGTACAGTTCCTGAAGGTACTGACTCGCACTGGGGTACAGTTCCTGAAGGTGCTGACTCTCACTGGGGGACAGTTCCTGAAGGTGCTGCCTATCACTCGGGTAAAGTTCCTGAAGGTACTGACTCTCACTGGGGTACAGTTCCTGAAGGTGCTGACTATCACTGGGATACAGTTCCTGAAGGTGCTGACTCTCACTGGGGTACAGTTCCTGAAGGTGCTGCCTCTCACTGGGGTACAGTTCCTGAAGGTGCTGAATCTCACTGGGGTACAGTTCCTGAAGGTACTGACTCTCACTGGGGTACAGTTCCTGAGGTGCTGACTCTCACTTGGATACAGATCCTGAAGGTGCTGACTCTCACTCGGGTACATTTCCTTAAGGTGCTGACTCTCACTGGGGTACAGTTCCTGAGGTGCTGATAATCACTGGGATACAGTTCCTGAGGTGCTGACTCTCACTGGGATATAGTTCCTGAAGGTGCGCAATCTGACTGTGGTACAGCTCCTGATGGTGCTAGCTCTCACTGGGTGACATTTCCTGAAGGTGCTGACTCTCACTGGGGTACTGTTCCTGAAGGTACTGATTCTCACTGGGGTACAGTTCCTGAAGGTGCTGATTCTCACTGGGGTAGTGTTCCTGAAGGTACTGATTCTCACTGGGGTACAGTTCCTGAAGGTGCTCACTCTGACTGCGGTACAGCTCCTGATGGTGCTGGCTCTCACTGGGGTACAGTTCCTGAAGGTACTGACTCTCACTGGGATACAGTTCCTGAAGGTGCTGACTCTCACTTGGATACAGTTCCTGAAGGTACTGTCTCTCACTGGGGAACAGTTCCTGAAGGTGCTCACTCTGACTGCGGTACAGCACCTGATGGTGCTGGCTCTCACTGGGTGACATTTGCTGAAGGTGATGACTCTCACTGGGATACAGTTCCTGAAGGTACTGACTCTCACTGGAGTACAGTTCCTGAGGTGCTGACTCTCACTTGGATACAGATCCTGAAGGTGCTGACTCTCACTCGGATACAGATCCTGAAGGTGCTGACTCTCACTCGGGTACATTTCCTTAAGGTGCTGACTCTCACTGGGGTACAGTTCCTGAGGTGCTGACTCTCACTGGGATACAGATCCTGAAGGTGCTGACTCTCACTCGGATACAGATCCTGAAGGTGCTGACTCTCACTCGGGTACATTTCCTTAAGGTGCTGACTCTCACTGGGGTACAGTTCCTGAGGTGCATTTAATCACTGGGATACAGTTCCTGAGGTGCTGACTCCCACTGGGATATAGTTCCTGAAGGTGCGCAATCTGACTGTGGTACAGCTCCTGATGGTGCTGGCTCTCACTGGGTGACATTTCCTGAAGGTGCTGACTGTCACTGGGGAACACTTGCGGAAGGTGCTCCCTCTGTCTGCGAAACAGCTCCTGATGGAGCTGGCTCTCACTGGATGACATTAGCTGAAGGTGCTGACTCTCACTGGGGTACAGTTCTGGAAGTTGCAGTCTCTCACTGGGATACAGTTGCTGACGGTAGTGACTCTCACTGGGGTACAGATCCTGAAGGTACTGACTCTCACGAGAAGACAGTTTCTGAAGGTGCTGACACTCACGAGGGTAAAGTTCCTGAAGGTGCTGACTCTCACTGGGGTACAATTCCTGAAGATGCTGACTCTCACTGGGGCACTGTTCCTGAAGGTAATGATTCTCACTGGGGTACAGTGCCTGAAGGTGCTGACTCTCACTGGGGTACTGTTCCTGAAGGTACTGATTCTCACTGGGGTACAGTTCCTGAAGGTGCTGACTCTCACTGGGGTATTGTTCCTGAAGGTACTGATTCTCACTGGGATACAATTCCTGAAGGGACTGACTGTCACTGGGGTACAGTTCCTGAAGGGACTGACTCTCACTTGGATACAGTTCCTGAAGGGACTGACTCTCACTGGGGTACAGTTCCTGAAGGTGCTGACTCTCACTTGGATACAGTTCCTGAAGGTACTGACTCTCACTGGGGTAGAGTTCCTGATGGTACTGACTCTCACTGGGGTCCAGTTCCTGAAGGTGCTGACTCTCACATGGATACAGTTCCTGAAGGGACTGACTCTCACTGGGGTACAGTTCCTGAAGGTGCTGACTCTCACTTGGATACAGTTCCTGAAGGTACTGTCTCTCACTGGGGAACACTTCCGGAAGGTGCTCACTCTGACTGCGGAACAGCTCCTGATGGAGCTGGCTCTCACTGGGTGACATTTCCTGAAGGTGCTGACTCTCACTGGGGTACTGTTCCTGAAGGTACTGATTCTCACTGGGGTACAGTTCCTGAAGGTGCTGACTCTCACTGGGGTACTGTTCCTGAAGTTACTGATTCTCACTGGGGTACAGTTCCTGAAGGTGCTGACTCTCATTGGGGTACTGTTCCTGAAGGTACTGACTCTCACTGAGGTACAGTTCCTGAAGGTACTGACTCGCACTGGGATACATTTCCTGAGGTGCTGACTCTCACTGGGATATAGTTCCTGAAGGTGCGCACTCTGACTGTGGTACAGCTCCTGATGGTACTGGCTCTCACTGGGTGACATTTCCTGAAGGTGCTGACTGTCACTGGGGAACACTTCCGGAAGGTGCTCACTCTGACTGCGGAACAGCTCCTGATGGAGCTGGCTCTCACTGGGTGACATTAGCTGAAGGTGCTGACTCTCACTGGGGTACAGTTCCTGAAGGTAATGACTCTCACTGGGGTACAGTTCCTGAAGGTGCTGACTCTCACTTGGATACAGTTCCTGAAGGGACTGACTCTCACTGGGGTACAGTTCCTGAAGGTGCTGACTCTCACTTGGATACAGTTTCTGAAGGTACTGTCTCTCACTGGGGTACAGTTCCTGAAGGTACTGACTCTCACTGGGATACAGTTCCTGAAGGTGCTGACTCTCACTTGGATACAGTTCCTGAAGGGACTGACTCTCACTGGGGTACAGTTCCTGAAGGTGCTGACTCTCACTTGGATACAGTTCCTGAAGGTACTGACTCTCACTGGGGTATAGTTCCTGATGGTACTGACTCTCACTGGGATACAGTTCCTGAAGGTGCTGACTCTCACTTGGATACAGTTCCTGAAGGTACTGTCTCTCACTGGGGAACAGTTCCTGAAGGTGCTCACTCTGACTGCGGTACAGCTCCTGATGGTGCTGGCTCTCACTGGGGAACAGTTCCTGAAGGTGCTCACTCTGACTGCGGTACAGCTCCTGATGGTGCTGACTCTCACTGGGGTACAGTTCCTGAGGTGCATTTAATCACTGGGATACAGTTCCTGAGGTGCTGACTCCCACTGGGATATAGTTCCTGAAGGTGCGCACTCTGACTGTGGTACAGCTCCTGATGGTGCTGGCTCTCACTGGGTGACATTTCCTGAAGGTGCTGACTGTCACTGGGGAACACTTGCGGAAGGTGCTCCCTCTGTCTGCGGAACAGCTCCTGATGGAGCTGGCTCTCACTGGATGACATTAGCTGAAGGTGCTGACTCTCACTGGGGTACAGTTCTGGAAGTTGCAGTCTCTCACTGGGATACAGTTGCTGACGGTAGTGACTCTCACTGGGGTCCAGATCCTGAAGGTGCTGACTCTCACTGGGGTACAGATCCTGAAGGTACTGACTCTCACTAGAAGACAGTTTCTGAAGGTGCTGACACTCACGAGGGTAAAGTTCCTGAAGGTGCTGACTCTCACTGGGGTACAATTCCTGAAGATGCTGACTCTCACTGGGGTACTGTTCCTGAAGGTACTGATTCTCACTGGGGTACAGTGCCTGAAGGTGCTGACTCTCACTGGGGAACAGTTCCTGAAGGTGCTCACTCTGACTGCGGTACAGCTCCTGATGGTGCTGGCTCTCACTGGGTGACATATGCTGAAGGTGTTAACTCTCACTGGGATACAGTTCCGGAAGGTGCAGACTCTCACTGGGATACAGTTCCTGATGGTAGTGACTCTCAGCGGGAAACAGTTCCTGAAGGTACTGACTCTCACTGGGGTACAGTTCCTGAAGGTGCTGACTCTCACTGGGGTACAGTTCCTGAAGGTGCTGACTCTCACTGGGGTACAGTTCCTGAGGTGCTGATAATCACTGGGATATAGTTCCTGAAGGTGCGCAATCTGACAGTGGTACAGCTCCTGATGGTACTGGCTCTCACTGGGTGACATTTCCTGAAGGTGCTGACTGTCACTGGGGAACACTTCCGGAAGGTGCTCACTCTGACTGCGGAACAGCTCCTGATGGAGCTGGCTCTCACTGGGTGACATTAGCTGAAGGTGCTGACTCTCACTGGGGTACAGTTCTGGAAGGTGCAGACTCTCACCGGGATACAGTTGCTGACGGTAGTGACTCTCACTGGGGTACAGATCCTGAAGGTGCTGACTCTTACTTGGATACAGATCCTGAAGCTGCTGACTCTCACTCGGGTACCATTCCTGAAGGTAATGACTCTCACTGGGGAACAGTTCCTGAAGGTGCTCACTCTGACTGCGGTACAGCTCCTGATGGTGCTGGCTCTCACTGGGATACAGTTCCTGATGGTGCTGGCTCTCACTGGGTGACATTTCCTGAAGGTGCTGACTGTCACTGGGGAACACTTCCGGAAGGTGCTCATTCTGACTGCGGAACAGCTCCTGATGGAGCTGGCTCTCACTGGGTGACATTCGCTGAAGGTGCTGACTCTCACTTGGATACAGTTCCTGAAGGTGCTGACTCTCACTGGGTTACAGAGCCTGAAGCTACTGACTCTCACTGGGATACAGATCCTGAAGGTGCGCACTCTGACTGTGGTACAGCTCCTGATGGTGCTGGCTCTCACTGGGTGACATTTCCTGAAGGTGCTGACTTTCACTGGGGTACACTTCCGGAAGGTGCTCACTCTGACTGCGGAACAGCTCCTGATTGAGCTGGCTCTCACTGGGTGACATTAGCTGACGGTGCTGACTCTCACTGGGGTACAGTTCTGGAAGGTGCAGACTCTCACAGGGATACAGTTGCTGACGGTAGTGACTCTCACTGGGGTACAGATACTGAAGGTGCTGACTCTCACTGGGGTACAGATCCTGAAGGTACTGACTCTCACTAGAAGACAGTTTCTGAAGGTGCTGACACTCACGAGGGTAAAGTTCCTGAAGGTGCTGACTCTGACTGGGGGACAGTTGCTGAAGGCGCTGACTCTCACTGGGGTACAATTCCTGAAGATGCTGACTCTCACCGGCAAGCAGTTCCTGAGGTGCTGACTCTCACTTGGATACAGTTCCTGAAGGTACTGACTGTTACTGGGGTACAGTTCCTGAAGGTGCTGACTCTCACTGGGGTACAGTTCCTGAAGGTGCTGACTCTCACTGGGGTACAGTTCCTGAAGGTGCTGACTCTCACTGGGGTACAGTTCCTGAGGTGCTGATAATCACTGGGATACAGTTCCTGAGGTGCTGACTCTCACTGGGATATAGTTCCTGAAGGTGCGCAATCTGACAGTGGTACAGCTCCTGATGGTGCTGGCTCTCACTGGGTGACATTTCCTGAAGGTGCTGACTGTCACTGGGGAACACTTCCGGAAGGTGCTCACTCTGACTGCGGAACAGCTCCTGATGGAGCTGGCTCTCACTGAGTGACATTAGCTGAAGGTGCTGACTCTCACTGGGGTACAGTTCTGGAAGGTGCAGACTCTCACAGGGATACAGTTGCTGACGGTAGTGACTCTCACTGGGGTACAGATCCTGAAGGAACTGACTCACACTAGAAGACAGTTTCTGAAGGTGCTGACTCTCACTGGGGTACAATTCCTGAAGATGCTGACTCTCACTGGGGTACCGTTCCTGAAGGTACTGATTCTCACTGGGGTACAGTTCCTGAAGGTACTGACTCTCACTGGAAGACAGTTTCTGAAGGTGCTGACTCTCACTGGGATACAGATCCTGCAGGTGCGCACGCTGACTGTGGTACAGCTCCTGATGGTGCTGGCTCTCACTGGGTGACATTTCCTGAAGGTGCTGACTGTCACTGGGGAACACTTCCGGAAGGTGCTCACTCTGACTGCGGAACAGCTCCTGATGGAGCTGGCTCTCACGGAGTGACATTAGCTGAAGGTGCTGACTCTCACTGGGGTACAGTTCTGGAAGGTGCAGACTCTCACTGGGGTACAATTCCTGAAGGGGCTGACTCTCACTGGGGTACTGTTCCTGAAGGTACTGATTCTCACTGGGGTACAGTTCCTGAGGGTACTGACTCTCACTGGGGTACTGTTCCTGAAGGTACTGATTCTCACTTGGATACAGTTCCTGAAGGTACTGACTCTCACTGGGGTACTGTTCCTGAAGGGGCTGACTCTGACTCGGGGACAGTTGCTGAAGGTGTTGACTCTCACTGGGGTACAATTCCTGAAGATGCTGACTCTCACTGGGGTACTGTTCCTGAAGGTACTGATTCTCACTGGGGTACAGTTCCTGAGGGTACTGACTCTCACTGGGGTACAGTTCCTGAGGTGCTGCCTCTCACTTGGATACAGTTCCTGAAGGTACTGACTCTCACTGGGGTACTGTTCCTGAAGGTGCTGACTCTGACTGTGGTACTGCTCCTGATGTTGCTGGCTCTCACTGGGGTACAGTTCTGGAAGGTGCAGACTCTCACAGGGATACAGTTGCTGACAGTAGTGACTCTCACTGGGGTACAGATCCTGAAGGTACTGACTCTCACTAGAAGACAGTTTCTGAAGGTGCTGACTCTCACTGGGATACAGTTCCTGAGGTGCTGACTCTCACTGGGATATAGTTCCTGAAGGTGCGCACTCTGACTGTGGTACAGCTCCTGATGGTGCTGGCTCTCACTGGGTGACATTTCCTGAAGGTGCTGACTGTCACTGGGGAACACTTCCGGAAGGTGCTCACTCTGACTGCGGAACAGCTCCTGATGGAGCTGGCTCTCACTGGGTGACATTAGCTGAAGGTGCTGACTCTCACTGGGGTACAGTTCTGGAAGGTGCAGACTCTCACTGGGATACAGTTGCTGACAGTAGTGACTCTCACTGGGGTACAGATCCTGAAGGTGCTGACTCTCACTGGGGTACAGATCCTGAAGGTACTGACTCTCACGAGAAGACAGTTTCTGAAGGTGCTGACACTCACTGGGGTACAATTCCTGAAGATGCTGACTCTCACCGGGAAGCAGTTCCTGAGGTGCTGACTCTCACTTGGATACAGTTCCTGAAGGTACTGACTGTTACTGGGGTACAGTTCCTGAAGGTGCTGACTCTCACTGGGGTACAGTTCCTGAAGGTGCTGACTCTCACTGGGGAACTGTTCCTGAAGGTACTGATTCTCACTGGGATACAGATCCTGAGGTGCTGACTCTCACTGGGATATAGTTCCTGAAGGTGCGCAATCTGACTGTGGTACAGCTCCTGATGGTGCTGGCTCTCACTGGGTGACATTTCCTGAAGGTGCTGACTGTCACTGGGGAACACTTCCGGAAGGTGCTCACTCTGACTGCGGAACAGCTCCTGATGGAGCTGGCTCTCACTGGGTGACATTAGCTGAAGGTGCTGACTCTCACTGGGGTACAGTTCTGGAAGGTGCAGACTCTCACTGGGATACAGTTGCTGACAGTAGTGACTCTCACTGGGGTACAGATCCTGAAGGTGCTGACTCTCACTGGGGTACAGATCCTGAAGGTACTGACTCTCACTAGAAGACAGTTTCTGAAGGTGCTGACACTCACTGGGGTACAATTCCTGAAGATGCTGACTCTCACTGGGGTACAGTTCCTGAAGATGCTGACTCTCACTTGGATACAGTTCCTGAAGGTACTGACTGTTACTGGGGTACAGTTCCTGAAGGTGCTGACTCTCACTGGGGTACAGTTCCTGAAGGTGCTGACTCTCACTGGGGTACAGTTCCTGAAGGTGCTGACTCTCACTGGGGTACAGTTCCTGAGGTGCTGATAATCACTGGGATACAGTTCCTGAGGTGCTGACTCTCACTGGGATATAGTTCCTGAAGGTGCGCAATCTGACAGTGGTACAGCTCCTGATGGTGCTGGCTCTCACTGGGTGACAGTTCCTGAAGGTGCTGACCCTCACTGGGGAACACTTCCTGAGGTGCTGACTCTCACTTGGATACAGTTCCTGAAGGTACTGACTCTCACTGGGGTACTGTTCCTGAAGGTGCTGACTCTGACTGTGGTACAGCTCCTGATGTTGCTGGCTCTCACTGGGTGACATTTCCTGAAGGTGCTGACTCTCACTGGGGTACAGTTCTGGAAGGTGCAGACTCTCACAGGGATGCAGTTGCTGACGGTAGTGACTCTCACTGGGGTACAGATCCTGAAGGTACTGACTCTCACTAGAAGACAGTTTCTGAAGGTGCTGACACTCACGAGGGTAAAGTTCCTGAAGGTACTGATTCTCACTGGGATACAGTTCCTGAAGGTGCTGACTCTCATTGGGGTACAGTTCCTGAAGGTGCTGACTCTCACTGGGATAAAGATTCTGCAGGTGCGCACGCTGACTGTGGTACAGCTCCTGATGGTGCTGGCTTTCACTGGGTGACATTTCCTGAAAGTGCTGACTGTCACTGGGGAACACTTCCGGAAGGTGCTCACTCTGACTGCGGAACAGCTCCTGAAGGAGCTGGCTCACACTGAGTGACATTAGCTGAAGGTGCTGACTCTCACTGGGGTACAGTTCTGGAAGGTGCAGACTCTCACAGGGATACAGTTGCTGACGGTAGTGACTCTCACTGGGGTACAGATCCTGAAGGAACTGACTCACACTAGAAGACAGTTTCTGAAGGTGCTGACACTCACGAGGGTAAAGTTCCTGAAGGTACTGATTCTCACTGGGATACAGTTCCTGAAGGTGCTGACTCTCATTGGGGTACAGTTCCTGAAGGTGCTGACTCTCACTGGTGTACAGTTCCTGAAGGTACTGACTCTCACCGGGATACAGTTCCTGAAGGTGCTGACTCTCACTGGGGTACAGTTCCTGAGGTGCTGACTCTCACTTGGATACAGTTCCTGAAGGTACTGACTCTCACTGGGGTACTGTTCCTGAAGGTGCTGCCTCTGACTGTGGTACAGCTCCTGATGTTGCTGGCTCTCACTGGGTGACATTTCCTGAAGGTGCTGACTCTCACTGGGGTACAGTTGCTGACGGTAGTGACTCTCACTGGGGTACAGATCCTGAAGGTACTGACTCTCACTGGAAGACAGTTTCTGAAGGTGCTGACTCTCACTGGGATACAGATCCTGCAGGTGCGCACGCTGACTGTGGTACAGCTCCTGATGGTGCTGGCTCTCACTGGGTGACATTTCCGGAATGTGCTGACTGTCACTGGGGAACACTTCCGGAAGGTGCTCACTCTGACTGCGGAACAGCTCCAGATGGAGCTGGCTCTCACGGAGTGACATTTGCTGTAGGTACTGACTCTCACTGGGGTACAGTCCTCGAAGGTGCAAACTCTCACAGGGATACAGTTGCTGATGGTAGTGACTCTCACTGGGGTACAGATCCTGAAGGTGCTGACTCTCACTGGGGTACAGATCCTGAAGGTGCTGACTCTCACTGGGGTACAGATCCTGAAGGAACTGACTCACACAAGAAGACAGTTTCTGAAGGTGCTGACACTGACGAGGGTAAAGTTCCTGAAGGTGCTGACTCTGACTCGGGGACAGTTCCTGAAAGTACTGATTCTCACTGGGGTACAGTTCCTGAAGGTGCTGACTCTCACTGGGGTACTGTTCCTGAAGGTACTGATTCTCACTGGGGTACAGTTCCTGAAGGTGCTGACTCTCACTGGGATACAGTTCCTGAAGGTGCTGACTCTCACTGGGGTACAGTTGCTGAAGGTGCTGACTCTCACTGGGGTACTGTTCCTGAAGGTACTGATTCTCACTGGGGTACAATTCCTGAAGATGCTGACTCTCACTGGGGTACTGTTCCTGAAGGTACTGATTCTCACTGGGGTACAATTCCTGAAGATGCTGACTCTCACTGGGGTACAATTCCTGAAGGTACTGATTCTCACTGGGGTACTGTTCCTGAAGGTACTGATTCTCACTGGGGTACAATTCCTGAAGATGCTGACTCTCACTGGGGTACAATTCCTGAAGGTACTGACTCTCACTGGGGTACTGTTCCTGAAGGTACTGATTCTCACTGGGCTACAATTCCTGAAGATGCTGACTCTCACTGGGGTACAGTTCCTGAAGGTACTGATTCTCACTGGGGTACAGTTCCTGAAGGTGCTGACTCTCACTGGGATACAGTTCCTGAAGGTGCTGACTCTCACTGGGGTACAGTTGCTGAAGGTGCTGACTCTCACTGGGGTACTGTTCCTGAAGGTACTGATTCTCACTGGGGTACAGTTCCTGAAGGTGCTGACTCTCACTGGGATACAGTTCCTGAGGTGCTGACTCTCACTTGGATACAGTTCCTGAAGGTACTGACTCTCACTGGGGTACTGTTCCTGAAGGTGCTGACTCTGACTGTGCTACAGCTCCTGATGTTGCTGGCTCTCACTGGGTGACATTTCCTGAAGGTGCTGACTCTCACTGGGGTACAGTTCTGGAAGGTGCAGACTCTCACTGGGATACAGTTGCTGACAGTAGTGACTCTCACTGGGGTACAGATCCTGAAGGTGCTGACTCTCACTGGGGTACAGATCCTGAAGGTACTGACTCTCACGAGAAGACAGTTTCTGAAGGTGCTGACACTCACTGGGGTACAATTCCTGAAGATGCTGACTCTCACCGGGAAGCAGTTCCTGAGGTGCTGACTCTCACTTGGATACAGTTCCTGAAGGTACTGACTGTTACTGGGGTACAGTTCCTGAAGGTGCTGACTCTCACTGGGGTACAGTTCCTGAAGGTGCTGACTCTCACTGGGGAACTGTTCCTGAAGGTACTGATTCTCACTGGGATACAGATCCTGAGGTGCTGACTCTCACTGGGATATAGTTCCTGAAGGTGCGCAATCTGACTGTGGTACAGCTCCTGATGGTGCTGGCTCTCACTGGGTGGCATTTCCTGAAGGTGCTGACTGTCACTGGGGAACACTTCCGGAAGGTGCTCACTCTGACTGCGGAACAGCTCCTGATGGAGCTGGCTCTCACTGGGTGACATTAGCTGAAGGTGCTGACTCTCACTGGGGTACAGTTCTGGAAGGTGCAGACTCTCACTGGGATACAGTTGCTGACAGTAGTGACTCTCACTGGGGTACAGATCCTGAAGGTGCTGACTCTCACTGGGGTACAGATCCTGAAGGTACTGACTCTCACTAGAAGACAGTTTCTGAAGGTGCTGACACTCACTGGGGTACAATTCCTGAAGATGCTGACTCTCACTGGGGTACAGTTCCTGAAGATGCTGACTCTCACTTGGATACAGTTCCTGAAGGTACTGACTGTTACTGGGGTACAGTTCCTGAAGGTGCTGACTCTCACTGGGGTACAGTTCCTGAAGGTGCTGACTCTCACTGGGGTACAGTTCCTGAAGGTGCTGACTCTCACTGGGGTACAGTTCCTGAGGTGCTGATAATCACTGGGATACAGTTCCTGAGGTGTTGACTCTCACTGGGATATAGTTCCTGAAGGTGCGCAATCTGACAGTGGTACAGCTCCTGATGGTGCTGGCTCTCACTGGGTGACAGTTCCTGAAGGTGCTGACCCTCACTGGGGAACACTTCCTGAGGTGCTGACTCTCACTTGGATACAGTTCCTGAAGGTACTGACTCTCACTGGGGTACTGTTCCTGAAGGTGCTGACTCTGACTGTGGTACAGCTCCTGATGTTGCTGGCTCTCACTGGGTGACATTTCCTGAAGGTGCTGACTCTCACTGGGGTACAGTTCTGGAAGGTGCAGACTCTCACAGGGATGCAGTTGCTGACGGTAGTGACTCTCACTGGGGTACAGATCCTGAAGGTACTGACTCTCACTAGAAGACAGTTTCTGAAGGTGCTGACACTCACGAGGGTAAAGTTCCTGAAGGTACTGATTCTCACTGGGATACAGTTCCTGAAGGTGCTGACTCTCATTGGGGTACAGTTCCTGAAGGTGCTGACTCTCACTGGGATAAAGATTCTGCAGGTGCGCACGCTGACTGTGGTACAGCTCCTGATGGTGCTGGCTTTCACTGGGTGACATTTCCTGAAAGTGCTGACTGTCACTGGGGAACACTTCCGGAAGGTACTCACTCTGACTGCGGAACAGCTCCTGAAGGAGCTGGCTCACACTGAGTGACATTAGCTGAAGGTGCTGACTCTCACTGGGGTACAGTTCTGGAAGGTGCAGACTCTCACAGGGATACAGTTGCTGACGGTAGTGACTCTCACTGGGGTACAGATCCTGAAGGAACTGACTCACACTAGAAGACAGTTTCTGAAGGTGCTGACACTCACGAGGGTAAAGTTCCTGAAGGTACTGATTCTCACTGGGATACAGTTCCTGAAGGTGCTGACTCTCATTGGGGTACAGTTCCTGAAGGTGCTGACTCTCACTGGTGTACAGTTCCTGAAGGTACTGACTCTCACCGGGATACAGTTCCTGAAGGTGCTGACTCTCACTGGGGTACAGTTCCTGAGGTGCTGACTCTCACTTGGATACAGTTCCTGAAGGTACTGACTCTCACTGGGGTACTGTTCCTGAAGGTGCTGCCTCTGACTGTGGTACAGCTCCTGATGTTGCTGGCTCTCACTGGGTGACATTTCCTGAAGGTGCTGACTCTCACTGGGGTACAGTTCTGGAAGGTGCAGACTCTCACAGGGATACAGTTGCTGACGGTAGTGACTCTCACTGGGGTACAGATCCTGAAGGTACTGACTCTCACTGGAAGACAGTTTCTGAAGGTGCTGACTCTCACTGGGATACAGATCCTGCAGGTGCGCACGCTGACTGTGGTACAGCTCCTGATGGTGCTGGCTCTCACTGGGTGACATTTCCTGAAGGTGCTGACTGTCACTGGGGAACACTTCCGGAAGGTGCTCACTCTGACTGCGGAACAGCTCCTGATGGAGCTGGCTCTCACTGAGTGACATTAGCTCAATGTGCTGACTCTCACTGGGGTACAGTTCTGGAAGGTGCAGACTCTCACAGTGATTCAGTTGCTGACGGTAGTGACTCTCACTGGGGTACAGATCCTGAAGGTGCTGACTCTCACTGGGGTACAGATCCTGAAGGAACTGACTCACACTAGAAGACAGTTTCTGAAGGAGCTGACACTCACGAGGGTAAAGTTCCTGAAGGTGCTGACTCTCACTGGGGTACAATTCCTGAAGATGCTGACTCTCACTGGGGTACTGTTCCTGAAGGTACTGATTCTCACTGGGGTACAGTTCCTGAACGTGCTGACTCTCACTGGGGTCCTGTTCCGGAAGGTGCTGACTCTGACTGGGGTACAGTTCCTGAAGGTGCTGACTCTCACTGGGATACAGTTCCTGAAGGTACTGACTCTCACTGGGGTACAGTTCCTGAGGTGCTGACTCTCACTTGGATACAGTTCCTGAAGGTACTGACTCTCACTGGGGTGCTGTTCCTGAAGGTGCTGACTCTGACTGTGGTACAGCTCTTGATGGTGCTGGCTCTCACTGGGTGACATTTCCTGAAGGTGCTGACTCTCACTGGGGTACAGTTCTGGAAGGTGCAGACTCTCACAGGGATACAGTTGCTGACGGTAGTGACTCTCACTGGGGTCCAGATCCTGAAGGTGCTGACTCTCACTGGGGTACAGATCCTGAAGGTACTGACTCTCACAAGAAGACAGTTTCTGAAGGTGCTGACTCTCACTGGGATACAGATCCTGAAGGTGCGCACTCTGACTGTGGTACAGCTCCTGATGGTACTGGCTCTCACTGGGTGACATTTCCTGAAGGTGCTGACTGTCACTGGGGAACACTTCCGGAAGGTGCTCACTCTGACTGCGGAACAGCTCCTGATGGAGCTGGCTCTCACTGAGTGACATTAGCTGAATGTGCTGACTCTCACTGGGGTACAGTTCTGGAAGGTGCAGACTCTCACTGGGATATAGTTGCTGACGGTAGTGACTCTCACTGGGGTACAGATCCTGAAGGTGCTGACACTCACTGGGGTACTGTTCCTGAAGGTACTGACTCTCACTGGGGTACTGTTCCTGAGGGTACTGACTCTCACTGGGATACAGTTCCTGAAGGTGCTGACTCTCACTGGGGTACAGTTCCTGAGGTGCTGACTCTCACTTGGATACAGTTCCTGAAGGTACTGACTCTCACTGGGGTACTGTTCCTGAAGGTGCTGACTGTGACTGTGGTACAGCTCCTGATGGTGCTGGCTCTCACGGAGTGACTTTAGCTGAAGGTGCTGACTCTCACTGGGGTACAGATCCTGAAGGTACTGACTCTCACTAGAAGACAGTTTCTGAAGGTGCTGACTCTCACTGGGATACAGATCCTGCAGGTGCGCACGCTGACTGTGGTACAGCTCCTGATGGTGCTGGCTCTCACTGGGTGACATTTCCGGAATGTGCTGACTGTCACTGGGGAACACTTCCGGAAGGTGCTCACTCTGACTGCGGAACAGCTCCAGATGGAGCTGGCTCTCACGGAGTGACATTTGCTGTAGGTACTGACTCTCACTGGGGTACAGTCCTCGAAGGTGCAAACTCTCACAGGGATACAGTTGCTGATGGTAGTGACTCTCACTGGGGTACAGATCCTGAAGGTGCTCACTCTCACTGGGGTACAGATCCTGAAGGTGCTGACTCTCACTGGGGTACAGATCCTGAAGGAACTGACTCACACAAGAAGACAGTTTCTGAAGGTGCTGACACTGACGAGGGTAAAGTTCCTGAAGGTGCTGACTCTGACTCGGGGACAGTTCCTGAAAGTACTGATTCTCACTGGGGTACAGTTCCTGAAGGTGCTGACTCTCACTGGGGTACTGTTCCTGAAGGTACTGATTCTCACTGGGGTACAGTTCCTGAAGGTGCTGACTCTCACTGGGATACAGTTCCTGAAGGTGCTGACTCTCACTGGGGTACAGTTGCTGAAGGTGCTGACTCTCACTGGGGTACTGTTCCTGAAGGTACTGATTCTCACTGGGGTACAATTCCTGAAGATGCTGACTCTCACTGGGGTACTGTTCCTGAAGGTACTGATTCTCACTGGGGTACAATTCCTGAAGATGCTGACTCTCACTGGGGTACAATTCCTGAAGGTACTGATTCTCACTGGGGTACTGTTCCTGAAGGTACTGATTCTCACTGGGGTACAATTCCTGAAGATGCTGACTCTCACTGGGGTACAATTCCTGAAGGTACTGACTCTCACTGGGGTACTGTTCCTGAAGGTACTGATTCTCACTGGGCTACAATTCCTGAAGATGCTGACTCTCACTGGGGTACAGTTCCTGAAGGTACTGATTCTCACTGGGGTACAGTTCCTGAAGGTGCTGACTCTCACTGGGATACAGTTCCTGAAGGTGCTGACTCTCACTGGGGTACAGTTGCTGAAGGTGCTGACTCTCACTGGGGTACTGTTCCTGAAGGTACTGATTCTCACTGGGGTACAGTTCCTGAAGGTGCTGACTCTCACTGGGATACAGTTCCTGAGGTGCTGACTCTCACTTGGATACAGTTCCTGAAGGTACTGACTCTCACTGGGGTACTGTTCCTGAAGGTGCTGACTCTGACTGTGCTACAGCTCCTGATGTTGCTGGCTCTCACTGGGTGACATTTCCTGAAGGTGCTGACTCTCACTGGGGTACAGTTCTGGAAGGTGCAGACTCTCACAGGGATACAGTTGCTGACGGTAGTGACTCTCACTGGGGTGCAGATCCTGAAGGTGCTGACTCTCACTGGGGTACAGATCCTGAAGGTACTGACTCTCACTAGAAGACAGTTTCTGAAGGTGCTGACTCTCACTGGGATACAGATCCTGCAGGTGCGCACGCTGACTGTGGTACAGCTCCTGATGGTGCTGGCTCTCACTGGGATATAGTTCCTGAAGGTGCGCACTCTGACTGTGGTACAGCTCCTGATGGTGCTGGCTCTCACTGGGTGACATTTCCTGAAGGTGCTGACTGTCACTGGGGAACACTTCCGGAAGGCGCTCACTCTGACTGCGGAACAGCTCCTGATGGAGCTGGCTCTCACTGAGTGACATTAGCTGAAGGTGCTGACTCTCACTGGGGTACAGTTCTGGAAGGTGCAGACTCTCACAGGGATACAGTTGCTGACGGTAGTGACTCTCACTGGGGTGCCGATCCTGAAGGTGCTGACTCTCACTGGGGTACAGATCCTGAAGGAACTGACTCACACTAGAAGACAGTTTCTGAAAGTGCTGACACTCACGAGGGTAAAGTACCTGAAGGTGCTGACTCTGACTCGGGGACAGTTGCTGAAGGTGCTGACTCTCACTGGGGTACAATTCCTGAAGATGCTGACTCTCACTGGGGTACTGTTCCTGAAGGTACTGATTCTCACTGGGGTACAGTTCCTGAAGGTGCTGACTCTCACTGGGGTACTGTTCCTGAAGGTACTGATTCTGACTGGGGTACAGTTCCTGAAGGTGCTGACTCTAACTGGGGTACAGATCCTGAAGGTACTGACTCTCACTAGAAGACAGTTTCTGAAGGTGCTGACTCTCACTGTGGTACAGCTCCTGATGGTGCTGGCTCTCACTGGGTGACATGAGCTGAAGGTGCTGACTCTCACTGGGGTACAGTTCTGGAAGGTGCAGACTGTCACTGGGATACAGTTGCTGACGGTAGTGACTCTCACTGGGGTACAGATCCTGAAGGAGCTGACTCTCACTGGGGTACAGTTCCTGAGGTGCTGACTCTCACTTGGATACAGTTCTTGAAGGTACTGACTCCCACTGGGATACAGTTCCTGAAGGTGCTGAGTCTCACTGGGGTACAGTTCCTGACGGAGCTGACTCTCACTGGGATACTGTTCCTGAAGGTACTGACTCTCACTGGGGTACAGTTCCTGAAGGAGCTGACTCTCACTGGGATATAGATCCTGAAGGTACTGACTCTCACTGGGGTACAGTTCCTGAGGTGCTGACTCTCACTTGGATACATTTCCTGAAGGTGCTGACTCTCACTGGGGTACAGTTCCTGAGGTGCTGATAATCACTGGGATACAGTTCCTGAGGTGCTGACTCTCACTGGGATACAGTTCCTGAAGGTGCGCATTCTGACTGTGGTACAGCTCCTGATGGTGCTGGCTCTCACTGGGTGACATTTCCTGAAGGTGCTGACTTTCACTGGGGTACACTTCCGGAAGGTGCTCACTCTGACCGCGGAACAGCTCCTGATGGAGCTGGCTCTCACTGGGTGACATGAGCTGAAGGTGCTGACTCTCACTGGGGTACAGTTCTGGAAGGTGCAGACTGTCACTGGGATACAGTTGCTGACGGTAGTGACTCTCACTGGGGTACAGATCCTGAAGGAGCTGACTCTCACTGGGGTACAGTTCCTGAGGTGCTGACTCTCACTTGGATACAGTTCTTGAAGGTACTGACTCCCACTGGGATACAGTTCCTGAAGGTGCTGAGTCTCACTGGGGTACAGTTCCTGACGGAGCTGACTCTCACTGGGATACAGTTCCTGAAGGTACTGACTCTCACTGGGGTACAGTTCCTGAAGGAGCTGACTCTCACTGGGATACAGATCCTGAAGGTGCTGACTCTCACTGGGGTACAGTTCCTGAAGGTGCTGACTCTCACTGGGGTACAGTTCCTGAAGGTACTGACTCTCACTGGGGTACAGTTCCTGAGGTGCTGACTCTCACTGGGATACAGTTCCTGAGGTGCTGACTCTCACTGGGATACAGTTCCTGAAGGTGCGCATTCTGACTGTGGTACAGCTCCTGATGGTGCTGGCTCTCACTGGGTGACATTTCCTGAAGGTGCTGACTTTCACTGGGGTACACTTCCGGAAGGTGCTCACTCTGACCGCGGAACAGCTCCTGATGGAGCTGGCTCTCACTGGGTGACATTAGCTGAAGGTGCTGACTCTCACTGGGGTACAGTTCTGGAAGGTGCAGACTCTCACTGGGATACAGTTGCTGACGGTAGTGACTCTCACTGGGATACAGTTCCTGAAGGTGCTGACTCTCACTGGGGTACAGATCCTGAAGGTGCTGACTCTCACTGGGGTACAGATCCTGAAGGTACTGACTCTCACTAGAAGACAGTTTCTGAAGGTGCTGACTCTCACTGGGATACAGATCCTGAAGGTGAGCACTCTGACTGTGGTACAGCTCCTGATGGTGCTGGCTCTCACTGGCTGACATTTCCTGAAGGTGCTGACTGTCACTGGGGAACACTTCCGGAAGGTGCTCACACTGACTGCGGAACAGCTCCTGATGGAGCTGGCTCTCACTGAGTGACATTAGCTGAAGCTGCTGACTCTCACTGGGGTACAGTTCTGGAAGGTTCAGACTCTCACAGGGATACAGTTGCTGACGGTATTGACTCTCACTGGGGTACAGATCCTGAAGGTGCTAACTCTCACTGGGGTACAGATCCTGAAGGTACTGACTCTCACTGGGGTACTGTTCCTGAAGGTGCTGACTCTCACTGGGGTACAGATCCTGAAGGTACTGACTCTCATTAGAAGACAGTTTCTGAAGGTGCTGACACTCACGAGGGTAACGTTCCAGAAGGTGCTGACACTCACGTGGGTAACGTTCCTGAAGGTACTGACTCTCACTGGGACACATTTCCTGAAGGGGCTAACTCTCACCGGGAAGCAGTTCCTGAGGTGCTGACTCTCACTTGGAAACAGTTCCTGAAGGTACTGACTGTTACTGGGGTACAGTTCCTGAAGGTGCTGACTCTCACTGGGGTACAGTTCCTGAAGGTGCTGACACTCACTGGGGTACAGTTCCTGAAGGTGCTGACTCTTACTGGGGTACAGTTCCTGAAGGTACTGAATCTGACTGGGGGACAGTTCCTGAAGGTGCTGACTCTCACTGGGATACAGTTCCTGAAGGTGCTGACTCTCACTGGGTTCAGTTCCTGAGGTGATGACTCTCACTTGGATACAGTTCCTGAAGGTACTGACTGTTACTGGGGTACAGTTCCTGAAGGTGCTGACTCTCACTGGGGTACAGTTCCTGAAGGTGCTGACTCTCACTGGGCTACAGTTCCTTAAGGTGCTGACTCTCACTGGGGTACAGTTCTGGAAGGTGCAGACTCTCACTGGGATACAGTTGCTGACGGTAGTGACTCTCACTGGGGTACAGATCCTGAAGGTGCTGACTCTCACTGGGGTACAGATCCTGAAGGTACTGACTCTCACTAGAAGACAGTTTCTGAAGGTGCTGACTCACACTAGGGGACAGTTGCTGAAGGTGCTGACTCTCACTGGGGTACAGTTCCTGAGGTGCTCACTCTCACTTGGATACAGTTCCTGAAGGTACTGATTCTCATTGGGGTACAATTCCTGAAGGTACTGACTCCCACTGGGGTACAGTTCCTGAAGGTACTGACTCACTGGGATACAGTTCCTGAAGGTTGTGACTCTCACTGGGGTACAGTTCCTCAAGGTACTGACTCTCACTGGGATACAATTCCTGAAGGTACTGACTCCCACTGGGGTACAGTTCCTGAAGGTACTGACTCACTGGGATACAGTTCCTGAAGGTGCTGAGTCTCACTGGGGTACAGTTCCTGAAGGAGCTGACTCTCACTGGGATACAGTTCCTGAAGGTACTGACTCTCACTGGGGTACAGTTTCTGAAGGAGCTAAGTCTCACTGGGATACAGATCCTGAAGGTGCTGACTCTCACCGGGGTCCAGTTCCTGAAGGAGCTGACTCTCACTGGGATACAGTTCCTGAAGGTGCTGACTCTCACTGAGCTACAGTTCCTAAAGGTGCTGACTCTCACTGGGGTACAGTTCCTGAAGGTACTGATTCTCACTGGGGTACAGTTCCTGAGGTGCTGAATCTCACTTGGATACAGATCCTGAAGGTGCTGACTCTCACTTGGGTACATTTCCTGAAGGTGCTGACTCTCACTGGGGTACAGTTCCTGAGGTGCTGATAATCACTGGGATACAGTTCCTGAGGTGCTGACTCTCACTGGGATGCAGTTCCTGAAGGTGCGCACTCTGACTGTGGTACAGCTCCTGATGGTGCTGGCTCTCACTGGGTGACATGAGCTGAAGGTGCTGACTCTCACTGGGATACAGTTGCTGACGGTAGTGACTCTCACTGGGATACAGTTCCTGAAGGTGCTGAGTCTCACTGGGGTACAGTTCCTGAGGTGCTGACTCTCACTTGGATACAGTTCTTGAAGGTACTGACTCTCACTGGGATACAGTTCCTGAAGGTGCTGAGTCTCACTGGGGTACAGTTCCTGAAGGAGCTGACTCTCACTGGGATACAGTTCCTGAAGGTACTGACTCTGACTGGGGTACAGTTCCTGAAGGAGCTGACTCTCACTGGGATACAGATCCTGAAGGTGCTGACTCTCACTGGGGTACAGTTCCTGAAGGTGCTGACTCTCACTGGGGTACAGTTCCTTAAGGTGCTGACTCTCACTGGGGTACAGTTCTGGAAGGTGCAGACTCTCACTGGGATACAGTTGCTGACGGTAGTGACTCTCACTGGGGTACAGATCCTGAAGGTGCTGACTCTCACTGGGGTACAGATCCTGAAGGTACTGACTCTCACTAGAAGACAGTTTCTGAAGGTGCTGACTCACACTAGGGGACAGTTGCTGAAGGTGCTGACTCTCACTTGGATACAGTTCCTGAAGGTACTGATTCTCATTGGGGTACAGTTCCTGAAGGTTGTGACTCTCACTGGGGTACAGTTCCTCAAGGTACTGACTCTCACTGGGATACAGTTCCTGAAGGTGCTGACTCCCACTGGGGTACAGTTCCTGAAGGTACTGACTCACTGGGATACAGTTCCTGAAGGTGCTGAGTCTCACTGGGGTACAGTTCCTGAAGGAGCTGACTCTCACTGGGATACAGTTCCTGAAGGTGCTGACTCTCACTGGGATACAGTTCCTGAAGGTACTGACTCTCACTGGGGTACAGTTTCTGAAGGAGCTAAGTCTCACTGGGATACAGATCCTGAAGGTGCTGACTCTCACCGGGGTCCAGTTCCTGAAGGAGCTGACTCTCACTGGGATACAGTTCCTGAAGGTGCTGACTCTCACTGAGCTACAGTTCCTAAAGGTGCTGACTCTCACTGGGGTACAGTTCCTGAAGGTACTGATTCTCACTGGGGTACAGTTCCTGAGGTGCTGAATCTCACTTGGATACAGATCCTGAAGGTGCTGACTCTCACTTGGGTACATTTCCTGAAGGTGCTGACTCTCACTGGGGTACAGTTCCTGAGGTGCTGATAATCACTGGGATACAGTTCCTGAGGTGCTGACTCTCACTGGGATGCAGTTCCTGAAGGTGCGCACTCTGACTGTGGTACAGCTCCTGATGGTGCTGGCTCTCACTGGGTGACATGAGCTGAAGGTGCTGACTCTCACTGGGATACAGTTGCTGACGGTAGTGACTCTCACTGGGATACAGTTCCTGAAGGTGCTGAGTCTCACTGGGGTACAGTTCCTGAGGTGCTGACTCTCACTTGGAGACAGTTCTTGAAGGTACTGACTCTCACTGGGATACAGTTCCTGAAGGTGCTGAGTCTCACTGGGGTACAGTTCCTGAAGGAGCTGACTCTCACTGGGATACAGTTCCTGAAGGTACTGACTCTGACTGGGGTACAGTTCCTGAAGGAGCTGACTCTCACTGGGATACAGATCCTGAAGGTGCTGACTCTCACTGGGGTACAGTTCCTGAAGGTGCTGACTCTCACTGGGGTACAGTTCCTGAGGTGCTGACTCTCACTTGGATACTTTTCCTGAAGGTGCTGACTCTCACTGGGGTACAGTTCCTGAGGTGCTGACTCTCACTGGGATAAAGTTCCTGAAGGTACTGTCTCTCACTGGGGAACAGTTCCTGAAGGTGCTCACTCTGACTGCGGTACAGCTCCTGATGGTGCTGGCTCTCACTGGGATAAAGTTCCTGAAGGTACTGTCTCTCACTGGGGAACAGTTCCTGAAGGTGCTCACTCTGACTGCGGTACAGCTCCTGATGGTGCTGCTTCTCACTGGGGTACAGTTCCTGAAGGTACTGACTCTCACTGGAGTACAGTTCCTGAAGGTACTGACTCTCACTGGGATACAGTTCCTGAAGGTGCTGATTCTCACATGGATACAGTTCCTGAAGGTACTGACTCTCACTGGGATACAGTTCCTGATGGTGCTGATTCTCACATGGATACAGTTCCTGAAGGGACTGACTCTCACTGGGGTACAGTTCCTGAAGGTGCTGACTCTCACTGGGATACAGTTCCTGAAGGTGATGACTCTCACTACGTGCAGTTCCTGAAGGTACTGACTCTCACTCGGGTTCAGTTCCTGAAGGTGATGACTCTCACTAGGGTGCAGTTCCTGAAGGTGCTGACTTTCTTGGGGTACTGTTCCTGAAGCACTGAGTCTCACAAGATATGAACTGTAGGTTTCCTTTCTTGAAGGATATTTGTGAACGTGTTGGATTTTTAGCGATGGTGTCATAGCTTCCTCTTAACTTTTAACTGGTAGAGGGTAACATAGTGGTCATGTCACTAGACTAGTCATCTAGAGACCCAGGTTAATGCTCCTGGGGCAGTGTTCAAATCCCACCAAGCCAACTGGTTTGAAGTTAAATTCAATTAATTGAGAGAAAAAATCTGGAATTAAAAGCTAATCTCAGATACAGCAATCAGTTCCAGCAACACCCACTGATATCTTTGCTATGATTGCTTATTCAACAGCAGCATGGGAATGACCCTGTGTACTCAGTGTGGGGTGGAAAATAATTGGGGATAGGTGGAAATGTGAAATAATCAGTTCAGTCACGAACCTATTGAATGGTGGAGTAGTCTCGATGGGCCGTGTGGCCTACTCCTGCTCTTAATTCGTATGTTCATATGTTCGTATGTCCAGTGTGCTGTGATATCCACCTTTGCTCCATCACATACTTCCATTTCCTGTTGACAGGGAAGTGTGGGAAGTCCATGTACTGTTGTCATTTCCACACATCTACACAAGAGTGTGACTTAATTGGGAATTGTATTGACACCTATTGTATCTACACTCGGCACCATGTGACCTGGTACAGTCTTTCTCCTTCCCTCTCAATGGTCTTTTTTTCTCCTCTTCCTCATCCCCATTCTGTAAATGCCCTTAGTGAGCTTTCTTCAAATCCACATGCCTGCTATAATCCACCCACAAGTCAGATCCCGTTTTCCAAAACTTTCATGAATCTTTTCCAAAAAAGTCAGAATTTGAGCACAACTGTATCTTTGATGAACCGGAAAAATGATTGGTGAATCAAGGCCCAGTCTGGCCAGCTAGTGTATAGTGTGGACTATCTGTGTATTTGGAACTGGTTAATAAATGTGTGCTGACACTTACAGCTCCTCCCTGGGGACCAGCGGGTCCTGGAATTCCAGATCGTCCTGTTACTCCCTACAGGGAAAGGAAGATAGAGAAAAGTTTATTAAGTATTCAGCAAACATAGATCCTTTATACCCAACATCAGAACATTCCAGCTCAGCAACATCCACTATAGTGTATTGTCATTCACTCTACCTGAAGATGAGGAGAAGACAGTGTTGCTTTTGTGTTGTTGTCAATCATGTTAAGTGTTGCGGTTACTTTTTGAAGGAGTACCGTCTGCACGTAGTGTGAAGAAGGGAGTTTGGTAGGTGAGTGAATTTTAAGGGTTAATCTCTCAAGACTAGTTTTGTTTTGTTTACATCTAGCAATTAATTGAAATTACTGTCTCAGTTCAAAGGTAAGTTAGGTTTCTTGCAGTTTTAAACTAACACTCGGAGAATAGCTCGGAGAATAGCTGTAGCTAGTTAATTAGGTAGTTAGCGTAAACTGGTTTCTGAGCTGTAGCAGAGCTCTAGCAGAGCTGACACAGCATTGTCTTCAGAGTATAAATTCAGGGGACTGCGACATGTCTGCACTGAGTGCTGCTGGAGGGCACAGTGTGTTAAGGGAGTTTGGTAATTGAAGGAGTTTGGGAAGGAGGGGAACATAAATTAAGAAGAAAATAAATCTGAGTGCATAGAGTGTGAAGTGAGTTTGGTGCGTGAGGGAGGAGCTCCTTTCTTTCTTCTACCTTTTTTCAGCCTCCAGTAGCTGCCTCTCTCTTCAGTACAGTTGATTGGTGAGTACCCAGTAAATTATTTTACTTCTCATTGTAATAAAAAGTTTTTAAAGTTACGTTATGGCAGGTCAACTTGGCCAAGTGGAATGTACATCCTGCGGTATGTGGGAAGTCTTGGACGCACCATGTGTCCTAGACAAACACATCTGCAGGAAGTGTCACCGGCTGCAGACGCTTGAGATCCGGGTTTCGGAACTCGAGCGGCGGCTGGAGTCACTGTTGTGCATCCGCGAGGCAGAGGATTACGTGGATAGCAAGTTTAGGGGGGTGGTCACACCTCAGGTTAGGAGCATGAGGGTAGAGAGAGAATGGGTGGTCTCCAGGCAATCTAAGGGAACCAGCAGGCAGTGCAGGAGTCCCCTGAGTCTATTTTGCTTGCTAATTGGTTTTCCATTTTGGATACTGTTGAGAACAATGGTTTCTTGGGGGAGTGCAGCCACAGCAAATTCTGTGGCACCACGGGTGGCTCAGCTGCATAGGAGGGGAGGAAGAAGAATGGAAGAGCAATGGTGATAGGGGATTTGATAGTCAGGGGATCAGACAGGTGTTTCTGCGGCAGAAAACGTGATTCCAGGATGGTGTGTTGCCTCCCTGGTGCCAGAGTCAAGGATGTCATGGGAGCGGCTGCAGGACATCCTTCTGGGGGAGGGTGAACAGCCATTGGTACCAAGGGCATAGGTAGGAAGAGGGATGAGGTCCTGAAAGCAGATTTTAGGAAGTTAGGAAGGAAATTAAAAAGCAGGACCTCCAAAGCAGTAATCTCAGGATTACTCCCAGTGCCACATGCTAGTGAGCATAGCAATTGGAGGATTGATCGATTGACCATGTGGCTGGAGAACTGGTGTAGAAGGGAGGGCATCAGATTTCTGAGGCATTGGGGCCGGTTCTGGGGCAGGTGGGACCTGTACAAGATAGACAGGCTACACCTTAACAGGAGTGGAACTAATATCCTCGCAGGGAGATTTGCTAGTGCTGTTGGGGAGGGTTTAAACTAGCTTGTCAGGGGGATGGGAACCTAAGGGGTAGCTTACATTGGAAGGAAGTAAAGCTGGTAACAGGAGGTAGAAAAGTAGCAAGTGACATTGGAAGGCAGGTAAAACAAAGGCAAGCATCAACTCGGCTTAGAATGCAGAATAATGTCAAGAAGACAAAGTTAAGGGCACCCTACCTGAATGCATGCAGCATTCGCAACAAAGTAGATGATTTAAAGGCCCAAATAGAGGTAAATAGGTATGATCTAATCGCCATAACAGAAACGTGGCTACAGGGTGACCAAGACTAGGAACTAAATATTCAAGGATATTCAACATTTAGGAAGGTCAGACAAAAAGGAAAAGGAGGTGGTGTTGTGCTGATAATAAGGGATGGGATAAGTACATTAGTAAGGGAAGATCTCAGATTGGAAGAACAAAATGTGAAATTTGTTTGGGTGAAGCTAAGAAACAGCAAGGGGCAGCAAACATTGGTAGGAGTTGTTTATAGGCCACCAAACAGTAGTGATAGTGTGGGGCATGGTATTACTCAGGAGATTAGAGAAGCATGTGGCATGGGTAATACAGTAATCATGGGTGAATTCAATCTGCATATAGACTGGGTAAACCTAATGAGCACTAATGCTGTGGAGGACAAGTTTCTGGAGTGTGTTAGGGATGGTTTTCTAAAGCAGTATGTTGTGGAACCGACAAGAACAGGTTATTTTAGATCTAGTATTATGTAATGAGAAAGGTCTAATTAATAATCTTGTTGTAAAAGAACCTTTAGGGATGAGTGACCATAATATGATAGAATTTTACATTATGTTTGAAAGTGAAGTAGTTTAATCTGAAGACATTGTGTTAAATTTGAACAAAGAAAATTATGAAGGTATGAGGGGCAAATTGGCTGAGGTGGATTGGAAAATACATTAAAACATATGACAGTACACAGGCAATGGACAGTCTTTAAAGAAATATTACATAGTTTACAGCAACTATACATTCCTTCAAGGCACAAAAACCCCAAAAGTAAAGGCAGTCAACCGTGGATAACAAAGGAAGTTAAGGATTGTATAAGATTAAAAGAAAAGGCCTATAAAGTTGCGAGAAATAGTAGTAAACCTGAGGATTGGGAGGATTTTAGAATACAGCAAAGGAGGATCAAGAAACTGATAAAGAAAGGGAGAATAGAATATGAATGTAAACTAGTAAAAAATATAAAAATGGACTGTAAAAGCTTCTATAGGTATGTAAAAAAGAAACATTTGGCTAAGACAAATATGGGTCCATTACAGGCAGAGTCAGGAGAATTTATAATGGACAATAGAGAAATGGCAGAGAAGCTAAATGATTACTTTGTGTCCGTCTTCACTGAGGAAGATACAAGAAATCTCCCAGAATTAGAGATCCAAGGGTTTAGGGGGAATGAGGAATTGAAGGAAATTAATATTAGTAAGAAGGCTGTATTGGAGAAATTAATGAGGCTGAAGGTTGATACGTCCCCAGGACCTAGCATTCTTCAACCCAGAGTGTTGAAAGAGGTAGCTATGGAGATAGTGGATGCATTGGTGATCATCTTCCAAAATTCTATAGATGCTGAAGCAGTTCCTGCAGATTGGAAGGTCGCAAATGTCACCCCACTATTTAAGGAGGGAGGGAGAGAGAAAACAGGGAATTACAGACCTGTTAGCCTTACATCAGTCGTTGGGGGAAAATGCTAGAATCTATTCTAAAGGATGTGATAAATGGATACTTGGATAATAATGATCTGATTGGGCATAGTCAACATGGATTTATAAAAGGGAAATCACGTTTGACAAACTTGTTGGAGTTTTTTGAGGATGTTACTAACAGAATTGATAAAGGGGAGTCGGTGGACATGGTATACTTGGATTTTCGGAAGGCTTTTGATAAAGTCCCCCACAGGAGGTTGGTTTGCAAAATTAAAGCACATGGGATAGGAGATAATATACTGGCATGGATTAAGGATTGGTTAACAGGCAGAAAGCAGAGAGTAGGAATAAACGAATCATTCTCGTGTTGGCAGGCTGTGACTAGTGGGGTACCGCAGGGATCAGTGTTTGGGCCCAAGCTATTCACAATATATATCAATGATTTGGATGTGAGGACCAAATGTAGTATTTCCAAGTTGGCGGATGACACAAAACTAGGTGGGAATGTGTGTTGTGAGGAAGGTGCAAAGCGGCTTCAAGTGGATTTGGACAGACTTAGTGAGTGAGCAAAAAAGTGGCAGATAGAATATAATGTGGAAAAATGTCAGATTATCCACTTTGGTAGGAGGAACAGATGTGCAGTGTATTTCTTAAATGATAAGAGATTAGAAAGTGTAGATGTACAAAGGGACCTGGGTGCCCTGGTCAATAAGTCACTGAAAGCTAACATGCAGGTACAGCAAGCAATTAGGAAGGCTAATGGTATGTTACCCTTTATCACAAGAGGTTTTGAGTACAGGAGTAGTGAAGTCTTGCTTCAATTGTATAGAACCTTGGTTAGACCGCACTTGGAGTACTGTGTGCAGTTTTGGTCCCCTTACCTTCAGAAGGATATTATTGCCATAGAGGGATTGCAACAAAGGTTCACCAGACTTGTTCCCGGGATGGCAGGACTGTCCTATGAAGAGAGATTGGGGAAACTGGCCCTGTATTCTCTAGGGTTTCGAAGAATGAGAGGTGATCTCATTGAAACCTACAAAATTCTTAAAGGGGTGGGCAGGGTAGATGCAGGTAAGATGTTTCCCCTGGTTGGGGAGTCTAGAACCGGGGACACAATTTCAAAATAAGGGGAAGCCACTTAGGACAGAGATGAGGAGAAATTTCTTTAGAACATAGGAAACATAGAAAAATAGGAGCAGGAGTAGGTCATTCGGCCCTTTGAGCCTGCACCGCCATTCAATACGATCATGGCTGATCATCCAAACTCAGTACCCTGTTTCCGCTTTCTCCCCGTATTCCTTGATCCCTTTAGCCCCAAGAACTATATCTAACTCCTTCTTGAATATATTTAATGATTTGGCCTCAACTGCTTTCTGTGGTAGAGAATTCCACCAGTTCACCACTCTCTGGGTGAAGAAATCCCTCCTCATCTCAGTCCTAAATGGCTTACCCCTTATCCTTAGACTGTGACCCCTGGTCCTGGACTCCCCCGCCATCGGGAACATTCTTCCTGCATCTAGTCTGTCCAGTCCTGTTAGAATTTTGTAGGTTTCTCAGATCCCCTCTCATTTTTCTAAACTCTAGCGAATGCAAACCTAATCGAGCCAATCTCTCTTCATACATCAATCCTGCCATTCCAGGAATCAGTCTGGTGAACCTTCACCGCACTCCCTCCACAGCAAGAACATCCTTCCTCAGATAAGGTGACCAAAACTGCACACAATACTCCAGATGTGGTCTCACCAAGGCCTGTATAATTGCAGCAAGACATTCCTGCTCCTGTATTCGAATCCTCTCGCTATGAAGGCCAACATACCATTTGCCATCTTAACTGCCTGCTGTACCTGCATACTTACTTTCAGTGACTGGTGCACAAGGAAACCCAGATCTCGCTGCACCTCCCCCTTTCCCAATCTATCGCTGTTCAGATAATTGTCTGCCTTTCTGTTTTTGCCACTAAAGTGGATAACCTCACCTTTATCCAGATTATACTGCATCTGCCATGTATTTGCCCACTCACTCAACCTGTCCAAATCATACTGGGGCTTCTCTGCTTCCTTCTCACAGCTCCCACTCCCACACAGCTTTGTGTCGTCTGCAAACTTGGATATACTACATTTAATTCCCTCATCTATATCATTAATATATATTGTGAATAGCTGGGGTCCTCGCACTGATCCCTGCAATACCCCACTGGTCACTGCCTGCCACTCAGAAAAAGACCCGTTTATTCCTACTCTTTGTTTCCTGTCTGCCAATCAGTTCTCTATCCGTGTCAGTACCTGCCCCCAATTCCATGTGCTTTAATTTTGCACGCTAATCTCTTATGTGGGACCTTATTGAAGCTTTCTGAAAGTCCAAATACACCACATTCACTGGTTGTCTCTTATCTATTATACGAGTTACATCCTCAGAGGAATGTGAATCTTTGGAATTCTCTACCCCAGAGGGCTGTGGAAGCTCAGTCATTGAATATGTTTAAAGCAGAGATTGACAGATTTCTAAATACAAATGGCATAAGGGGATGTGGGGATAGTGTGGGAAAAAGGCATTGAAATGGATGATCAGCCTTGATCAGATTGAATGGCGGGGCAGGCTGGATGGCCTACTCCTGCTCCTATGTTTTCATGCAAATCTGCATTTGCAACCAAAGGCTTCACACATTGCTAATGATGTAAATCATAAAGAAACATGTCAGGTCACTTTCACATGAGGAAATTAATGGAGAATTTCTCTGGTTCCTTCTCACCCTTGAAACAGGAAACCATTCTGAACCAGTCAGTTGGTGAGAATTTAAGGGAGACAGCAAGGGTTCAAAAAGCTTCTTTGCCTTATCGAACTCATCCCTGAAGTGTTCCAACTCATTCTCAGCTCCATTCTGAGCTCCCTTAATGTCCAGTTCCATGGCTTTACTTGTTTTTTTTCCAAATGTTCACCACTTTTCAAATGAAGACTTTTTTCCCACAATCCCTTTCAAATTGTTACTAATTTCATGCTATGTCTATTGGTCCTACTGATTTTGAAGGAATAAAGTTCACTTTCTGTAAACTATTTAATAATTTATACAGCTCAGTGAGGTCCCCCTTCATCACTTTCCCTCTACTATGCAGCAAATTCATATCGTTAATGGAGACAGCACTCCTTTAATAACACCATAGATTCAAAAAGGTGTCCAAAGTCTTGAAAACAAAGACGGTGTACACTTGACTACTAAACCTTAAATGAAATAACTTGCATTTATAATACACCTTTCACAAATTCAGGACACCCAAAGCTCTTTACATCAAATGAAGTATCTATTTGAAGTGTAGTCATTGTTGTAATGTCGGAAAATGTGGCAGTGAATGTGTGCACAGCAAGATCCCACAAACAACAATGTGAGAATGGCCAGGTAATCTGTTTTTAATAGTGACTGGTTGAAGGATAAATATTGGCCAGGCCACTGGGGAGAACTCCCCTGCTCTTCTTCAAAATAGGACCATGGGATTTTTATATCCACCTGAGAGGACTGACAGTGCTTTGGGTTAACATCTGATCTGAAACAGTGCAGCAGTCCCCCATACTGCACAAGACTGTCAGCCGTGATTATGGACTCCATTCCCCGGCATAGGTCTTGAACCCACAACCTCCTGACTCACTGAACCACGGTTAACAGGGATCAAGTCATTGACACAGTCTGAATTGTCCCAGTGATTTACTTTTCTGGTTCTTTCACACACAAAGATCTTGTTTCTTTTACCTTTGATTTTCTCACCTTCTCTCCTGAAGGTATCAGGCCATGCTGGGGTATAGAGCCTCACCTCAGGGGCCACTCTTTGTGTGTGCGTCCCAATCGTAGGTGTTGCTGAAGTGTGCAGGGAACTCACAGCCAAGCGCAATCCTGCCTCCACTCAACAGCTTTGCATGCACGCAAATAATGAATCGGGAGCAGCTGAATGTTCCCCTCCTTAACCCAAGCACTGAGGCCAACTGAAGCAAACTCGGCTTAGATTAGCTGCTTGTCATTCATTCTCAGGATGTGGGAATCACTGCCAAGACCGGCATATATTGCTTATCCCAAGTCACCCTTAAGGTAGTGGTGGGGCTTCTGGAACCACAGTGTGATGAAGATTCTCCAACAGTGCTGTCCAGGAGGGAGTTCCAGCATTTTGACCCAGTGATGATGAAGTAATGGTGACATATGTCCAAGTCATGATTATGTGGGTCTTGGAGGAGAACTTGGAGGTAGTGGTGCTCCCATGATATTGCTGCCTTTACCTTTCTAGGGGTTAGAGGTTGTGTGTTGGGAGGTGCTGTCGAAATAATCTTCATCAGTTGGTGCAGTGCACCCTGTAGATAGTACACACTGCTGCCACAGTGTGTGGATGGTGGGAACTCACTCAATACAGACCAATGCAGAGCCTGAGACCAACGTTTTTTGTCGGGTGCAGCTGATTCATTTAAGTGCCTGGGCGCTCTAAATTGATTTGTGCAGTTGCGCATGCGTGTTAACTTAAAGGGGCCAACCAAGGACTTAGAGGAAAAATTGCCTGGAACCCTCTGATCTGAAGGTTCCTTGGGTGAGGGGTTTACCCACTGGGTAACTGGGGAGGGTTAATACTGATAGATTTTAGTGTGAAGCTTCCAGACAACATTTACAAAATGTGAGGGAAGGGCAGCACAGTAATTGTCCGTAAACTGCATACAATTGTTTGTCAGCCAATCACTTGGCAAAAGAAATCGACAGAGTTTAAAATTGCAGCTTCTGCATTCAGATCAGTTCTTTCCACTGATATTAGTGAGCGAAGGAATATATTGATCAGGAACAGTGACACAGTGTGTGCGGTTTCACATTGATTGAGAACATTGTGTGACATTGTCGGATTTCTCATTAATCTATTCAAGAGTGGAGGGAGAGAGAAGACAGGGAAGTACAAACCAATTAGTGTAACATCAGTCATCGGAAAAATTCTGGAATCTATTTTGCAGGAGGTATTAACAAGGCAATCAAAAATCATAACCTGATTAGGCAGAGGCAACATGGTTTTATGGAGGAAAATGGTGTGTGTCAAATTTAGAGAATCACAGGTGATCTCATTGAAATGTATCAGATTCTGAGGGGAATTGACTGGGTTGTGCTGAGAGATTGTTTCCCCTGGCTGAAGAATCTAGAACTAGGGGTCATAGTCTCAGGATAAGGGGTCAATCATTTAAGACTCAGATGAGAAATTTCTTCACTCAGAAGGTCGTGAATCCTTGGAATTCTCTACCATATAGGACTCTGGATGCCTAATCATTGAATATATTCAAGGCTGAAGCAGATATATTTTTGGACTCTAGGTGAATCAAGGGATATGGGGATAGGATGAAAAAATGGAGTTGAGGGCAAAGATCAGCCATGATCTTATTGAATGGCGGAGCAGGCTTGAGGGGCCGAATGGCCTACTCCTGCTCCTGTTTCTTCTGTTTTTAGACCTGTGTGTGACAGTTTGTAGTGTCAGATTGATCCAATGAGTAAATTACCAGAGGGAGTGAATCATTCCCTTTTACCCGCTATGCACATGTACAGGAGCTGACCCTGAGACATGCACAGTACCGGATAGGAGTAAACCTTTCCAATTCCAGAGACTGGAGCACATAATCTAGGCCAACACTTCAGTGCAGTATTGAGGGGGCACTGCACTGACTGAGGTGCTGTTTTTCAGATGAAACATTAAACCAAGGACCTCTCAGATGGAGCTAAAAGATGCCATGAGCAAAAGGTTCTCCCTGGTGCCTGGCCAATATTTATCCCTCAACGAACATCACTATAAAATAGATTACCTAGTTATTGTCACATTGCCATTTGTAGGACCTTGCTGTACACATATTGGCTGCCGTGTTTCCTACATTACATCAGTGGCAGTGGCCGGAATTTTACGTGGTGGCGAAGTCCCCGCCCACCGGCCAAAAAATTGGAGCTGAGCACGCCTCCGCTGGGCTTGGAAGCCATGCAGTGATTTTTACGTGACCCAGGCCCTTAATTGGCCTCGGGTGGGACATCATTCCCTCTGAGGCAGGAAGTCCCACCTTCAAGACCTGCTGGGCAATCAGTGGGCCTGCTGCTCTCAGTCCCAGCAGCGCCACCGGAAGCAGTGGCCACTGCTGGGATTGCACCCGTGTGAGGAGCAGCAATGGCGTAGGCCCCAGAATAGAGTTAAGTGCGTCGGGCCTAGCTGGGGACAATCGGCTGGACCCCGGTGAGGCAAGGGGGGGGTTGGGGTCAGTTGAGGGCCGGGGGTGAATGTGATGCAGTGGGGGCAGCTTGTGCCTTGGGGGTGGCCCTCCATAGGGCACAGGGTGCCCAATCAGGAGGGCCTCCCCAGCCCGCAAGGAGGCTGCCAGGTTTTACTGGGCAGCCTCTTGAGGTGCTGAGCCGCCCATCCACCGCTGGTAATATACCAACAGAAGCGGGAGGAGGCCCTTAAGTGGTAATGAATTGGCTACTTAAGGGTTTTAATTGGCCTGGGGTGGGAGGGCGGTTTGTCACTGCCACCACCACTCGTAAAATTGCATCAGGGGTGAGAGGCGACAGGAACGGCACACTCCACATCCCACTCAATTTTATATCACCCGACTTCCAGCCCACTTCCATGGTGGGCGTAAAACTCCAGCCAGTATTTCATTGACTGTAAAGCACTTTGAGACATTCTGAGGTTGTGAAAGGCTCTATATAAATACAAGGTCTTTCTTCACCCGTTGTGCACTGCACATTTATTGGAAGTGGCAGAGATCTGTTCAGTTATTAGAGGCTGAGAGTTGAAGTAGGGACTCACAGTCATAGCCCTGATGCTGCCTTTGTCACTTTGCCATCAGGGGAGGCAACATTGAGGATATGGATCTTTGTACTTACCCGCTTACTGAAAATTCAGTGATAGGCTTCACCTGAAGTAGAAGTTTTGTATTGATGTCCTGTTAAACTGGAATGATGATAAGAAAGCCTGTATATGTGCTTTTCTGAATGGAGGGCTGTGACTAGTGGTGTTCCACAGGGATCAGTGCTGGGACCTTTGCTGTTTGTAGTATATATAAATGATTTGGAGGAAAATATATCTGGTCTGATTAGTAAGTTTGTGGACGACAAAAGTTGGTGGAGTTGCGGATAGTGATGAAGATTGTCAGAGGATACAGCAGGATATAGACCGGTTGGAGACTTGGGCGGAGAAATGGCAGATGGAGTTTAATCCACAAATGTGAGGTAATGCATTTTGGAAGGTCTAATGCAGGTGGGAGGTATACAGTAAATGGCAGAACCCTTAGGAGTACTGACAGGCAGAGAGATCTGGGCGTACAGGTTCACAGATCACTGAAAGTGGCAACGCAGGTGGATAAGCTAGTCAAGAAGACATACGGCATGCTTGCCTTCATCGGTCGGGGCATAGAGTATAAAAATTGGCAAGTCATGCTGCAGCTGTACAGAACATTAGTAAGGCCACACTTGGAATATTGCGTACAATTCTGGTCGCCACACTACCAGAAGGATGTGGAGGCTTTGGAGAGGGTACAGAAGAGGTTTACCAGGATGTTGCCTGGTCTGGAGGGCATTAGCTATGAGGAGAGGTTGGATAAACTAGGATTGTTTTCACTGGAACGACGGAGGTGGAGAGGCGACATGATAGAGGTTTACAAAGTTATGAGTGGCATGGACAGAGTGGATAGTCAGAAGCTTTTTCCCAGGGTGAAAGAGTCAGTTACTCGGGGACATAGGTTTAAGGTGAGAGGGGCAAAGTTTAGAGGGGATGTGCGAGGCAAGTTCTTTACACAGAGGGTGGTGAGTGCCTGGAAATTGCTGCCGGGGGAGGTGGTGGAAGCAGATACGATAGCGACGTTTAAGAGGCATCTTGACAAATACATGAATAGGATGGGAATAGAGGGATACGGGCCCCGGAAGTGCAGAAGGTTTTAGTTTAAACAGGCATCAAGATCGGCGCTGACTTGGAGGGTCGAATGGCCTGTTCCTGTGCTGTACTGTTCTTTGTTCTTTGTTCTTTCTTTGTGAACCGTACCAGTGGTCGATTGATTTAACCAGGCCTCCCAAGATTCACTGCTTTGGTCCTAAACTCCCGTGAGGAGTGATATATCTTACAATAACTCTCCCAAACGAAGTCTGATCTTTTCACCATTAAATACCTTCATACCAGGAACCCCAGGGGTGCCATCCTTGCCATCGATGCCTGGTAATCCCTGTAATAAAACACACAGGACAGAGTAAGTATCGGGAATCAGTGTGCGAAGAATGTGTACATCAGCACCAGGTTTATACAGCAGGAATACTCAGCAGATCAGTTCTTGTTTTCCAGTAAGGAAGTGATGCTACATTCATCTCGAGTCTTGATCAGTACCCACTTAGAGCAATTGTGTTCAGTTCTGGGCACTGCACCTCAGGAAAGATGTAATGACCTTAGAGAAGGTGCAGCACAGACTCACCAGAATGATATCGGGGCTAAATTATAAAGCAGGTTGCATAGACTGTGTTTGTACTCCTTCGAGAATAGAAGATTGAGGGGTGATCTAATTGAAGTGTTGAAGATGATTAAAGAATTTGATAGGATGGACAGAGAGAAACTAATTCCTCGGTGGGGACGTCTAGAACCGGGGGCATAACTTTAAAATTAGAGCTGTTCAGCAGTGATGTCAGGAAGCATGTCTTCACACAAAGGATAGTGGAAAACAGGAACTCTCTCCACTAAAATGCTGTGAGACTGGAGGCCAATTGAAAATTTCAAAATTGAAATTGATAGATTTTTGATAGGCAAGGGTGTTACGTAATCAAGGTGAGTAAATGGAGTTGAGGTGAAGATCAGCCCTGATCTAATTGAATGGTGGAACAGGGTGGTGGGGTTGAGTGGCCTCCTCCTGTTCCCATGTACCCTGTGTTTCTGCTCTTGCACTGAGGTGTAGATTTGAAAGCTCCCAATGGCCCTCTGATATCCTACCCAAGTAACCATTCTCCATGACAGTGGCTGCCAGTGAGTTAGTCTACCATGGAGGGCATCGCCACCAAGCCCAATTCAGTCCTTCGCCCAATCTCCATACATTTGTACTATCCAACGCCAGCCATCAGGAGCAGGAAAATCAGCCAGCCTACACTGAGAACAAACTGCAACACCCCTTTCAGCCCCTTGGCTGAGATCAGCTACCTGCATGCAGACCAGAAACCAAAACCCAGTACCAACCCTGAGCTGTACGACTCAGCAACAACACAACCTCACAAGTGGAAAATGAGTCATGACCATGTGTAAAAAATAATTCACTGACTAGCAGCACTCATGCCCAGTTTTGAACCAATTGTTGTTATTAATTAACTATAAAATGACTCACGTTTTGTCCCTTGAGTCCAGTTAGACCTTGGCGTCCCCGTTGCCCTCGTATTCCCTGTAAAGTGACAGGACAGTCGGACATCAGGAAATGAGTGATGGGGTGTGCAATCAGACAATGTTTCCACTTAAATACATTTCAAAAGAAGAAAAAGACGTGCGACACACAAACCACAGAAAAGAAACTGGCCTTATTTTGTCTATTGGTAACAGCATGTGCTAGAAGGAATCCTGCACTCCCAGGATGGATCCACAGGGAGTGTGGGTCTGAGAATCAGGCCATTAATTTGCCTGTACTAAGTACTAAGGCCCACTTTCCTGCAAACGCACACTCTGTTCAGCTGCTGAGGTTTAGCTCTTCGAGAAAAATTGCACATCAACCAACACATTTTAATGATGTGTGGTACCCTTAATCAACCAATCACGTCGTTATTCCACCAACTACCAGCAATACTGACAGGCCTGTACCTACCTGTACTGCATCCCAGTTAAAAACATCCCCATTGGAAACCTTCTACTTCCCTTACTTCACCCCATTAATGCCCTGTATCCACTAATACTTCACCCATTGACAGACATAAACCCCCTAATACTTCACCTGCTGTAGAATGTGCGTCTTCTGCCTTGCATTAAGCCAACTTATGCAGTCCAGTGAACAGAACAGCTTTGGATTGTACTGTGTCCAGGAACAAGAGGGGGATTCTTAACAGTCGCGCCCCGCACCAACACGGCCGAACAGTATGAGTCTGAACTTCTGGAGTTCCGACTCCAATGTTAGAGTGCTGCCAAAACGGCACTCCCTGCTGGCCTTGGAGAAGGCAGTGACCCTGTCCCAGACCAGAGTGCCCTGCCGACACACATTCAGTATGTTGTGTATGTGTGTTGGGGGTGGAGTGGGGTGTGGCCTTGGCAGGCAGAAGACAATACCTTTACTCCACCCCCGCTCATCCAATCAGGTTTTCAAATGTTGGATCACTTTTTTTTATTATTCGTTCATGGGATGTGGGCATTGTTGGCTAGGCCAGCATTTAATTCCCATCCCTAATTGCCCTTGAGAAGGTGTTGGTCATCCACCTTCCTAAACCACTGCAGTCCATGTGGGGTACCTACACCTACACCTACAGTGCTGTTAGGAAGGGGGTTCTAGGATTTTGATCCAGTGACAGTGAAGGAACGGCGATATAGTTCCAAGTCAGGATGGTGTGTGGCTTGGAGGGGAACTTGCAGGTGGAGGTGTTCCCATGCATCTGCTGCCCTTGTCCTTCTAGATGGTAGAGGTCGTGGGTTTGGAAGGTGCTGTTCAAAGGACCTTGGTGAGTTGATGAAGTGCATCTTATAAATGGTACACACTGTTGCCACCAGTGGTAGAGGGAGTGAATCTTTAAGGTGGTGGATGGGGTGCCAATCAAGCGGGCTGCTTTGTCCAGGATTGTCAAGCTTCTTGAGTGTTGTTGGAGCTTCACTCATTCAGGCAAGTGGAGAGTATTCCATCACACTCCTGACTTGTGCCTCATAGATGGTGGGCAGACTTTGGCATGTCAGGAGGTGAGTTACTCGCCTCAGAATTTCCAGCTCCTGAACTGGTCTTGAAGCCACAGTATTTATATGGCTGGTCCAGTTCAGTTTCTGGTCAATGGTGATCCCAAAATGTTGATTGTGAGGAATTCAGTGATGGTAATACTGTTGAATGTGAAAGGGAGGCAGTTAGATTCTCTCTTCTTGGAGATGGTCATTGCCTGGCACTTATGTGGCATAAATGTTACCTGCCACTGATCAGCCCAAGCCAGAATGCTGTCCAGGTCTTTCTGTATGTGGGCATGGACTGCTGCAGTATCTGAGGAGTTGAAAATGGGACTGAACATTACAATCAACAGTGAATAGTCCAGTTCTGACCTTCTGTTGGAGGGAAGTTATTGATGAAGCAGCTGAAGATGGGTGGGGCCTCAGGCACTACCCTGAGGAATGCCTGCAGTGATGTCCTGGGACTGAGATGATTGACCTCCAACAACCACAACCATCTTCTTTTGTGCTAGGTATGACTCCAACCAGTGGAGTCTTTTCCCCGATTACCATTGACTTCAATTTTGCTCGGGCTTCTTGAAGCCACACTCGGTGAAATGCTGTTTTAATTTCAGGGCAGTCGCTCACACCACATCTCTGGAATTCAGCTCTTTTGTCCATGTTTGGACCAAGACTGTAATGAGATCTGGAGCTGAGTAGCTTTCGCAGGACCCCAAACTAAGCGTCAGTGAGTAGGTTGTTGCTGAGTAAGTGCTGCTTGATAGCACTGTCAATGATACCCTCCATCACTTTGCTCATGATCAAAAGTAGACTGATGGGGCTGTAATTGGCCGGACTGGATTTATGTGGACAGGACATACCTGAGCAATTTTCTATATTGTCGGGTCGTTGCCAATGTTGTAGCTGTACTGGAACAGCTTGGCTAGGGGTGAACAAGTTCTGGAGCACAAGTCTTCAGCATTACTGCCGGGATGTTGTTGTGGACCATAGCCTTTGCAGTAACCAATGCATTCAACTGTTTCTTGATATCATGTGGAGTGAATTAAATTGGCTGAAGACTGGCATTTGTGATGCTGGGATAAAAAGAAATGCTGTTTCCACTGTTTGGCATGCACCTAGTCCTGTGTTGTAGCTTCACCAGGTTGGCACTTCATTTTTAGGTATGTCTGGTGCTGCTTCTGGCATGCTCTCCTATATCCCTCATTGAACCAGGGTTGGTCCCTCGGCTTGATGGTAATGGTAGGGTGGGGGATATGCCTGGCCATGAGGTTCAGGATTATGGTGGAATACAATTCTGCTGCTGCTGATGGCCCACAGATCCTCATGGATGCCCAGTTTCGAGTGGCTAAATTTGTTGTGAATCTATCCCATTTAATATGGTGATAGTGCCACACAACCCGAAGGAGGGTATCCTCAGTGTGAAGAGGACTTTGTCTCTAAGGTCTGTGCAGTGGTCACTCCTCCCAATATGTCATGGATAGATACAGCTGTGCAGATAGATTGGTCAAGTAGGTTTTACCCTCGTGTTGGTTCCCTCACCACCTGCCACAGGCACAGTCTAGCAGCTATGTCCTCTAGGACTCAGCCCACTGAGTCAGTAGTGGTGCTACCGAGCCACTCTTGGTGATGGACATTGAAGTCCCCCAACCAGAGTGCATTCTGTGCCCTGGCTACCCTCAGATTATTCTTCCAAGTGGTGTTCAACATGGCAAAGCACTGATTCATCAGCTGAGTGAGGGCAGTAGGTGGTAATCAGTAGGAGGTTTCCTTGGTCATGTGTGACCTGATGACATGAGACTTCAAGGGGTCCGGAACCAGTGGGGCAGGACATATCCAAGGATGGTGATGAAGGAGTATGAGACATTGCCTGAAAGGTATGATTCTGTGTGTATGACTAGGTCAGACTGCTGCTTGACTAGTCTGTGGGTCAGCTCTCCCAGTTTTGGCACAAGCAACCAGATGTTAGTCAGGAGGGCTTCCCAGTAGAGGCCTGCTACCCGACCCGAACCTAACGGGACCCAACGGCATGTATCAGGTTTGGGCCGGGTCGAGCCAATCTTCAGGATATGGCTTTCGGGCTCGGGTCGGGCCGAGTCCAGGTCAAGTCAGGTCGGGTCGGGCCGGACACACACGGTAAGTGCTCTGCTGGTAAGTATTAAAATTTTAAAACTTACCTGAGCTGTGAGTCTGGGACGAAACTGAGCCTGCGCAGTGAGCGAGTGGTGTCACTATGACGTCATTGCGCATGCACTGCAGCTTCGTGGAGCTTCTCAGTCAGTAGGTAAGTAAAGGAATGGTCGGGTCGAGTCGGGGTGGGCTTGGGTTGGGTTCTTTTTTCCTGAGAGCAGGCCTCGACTTCACAGGGTCGACTGCACAGGATGTGCTTTTGTCAAGTTCAGTGCCTAGGTTGATGTTGGGTGGTCTGTCTGGTTTTATTATACCTTGCTGCACTGGTTTGATACAATTGAGTAGCTTGCTAAACCATTTTAGAGGGCAGTTAAGAGTCAACCACACTGCTATGGGTCTAGAGTCACACAAAGGCTAGATGGGGTAAGGACAGCAGACTGCGTTCCCTAAAGAACATCAGTGAGCTGGTTGCGTTTTTATGACAATCAGGTACTTCCATGGTCACTCTTACTGATATGAGCTTTTTATTCCAGATTTATTCAATTAACTAATTTTAACTTCCCTTGCTGCCATGGTCTCCAGATTACCAGTCCAGTAACATAACCTCGATGGTACTGTTCCTGACAAATGGGGCGGAAACTGGTTGAATTGGGACTTCGACCCAGATTGCAGCCTCTCCTGCGGAATTATGCTGCTTCCCGCCACTCTCCTCCCCAGCTCCCTTTCACAGCCACCCCCTGAACCCCAGAATTCCAGGGCTGCAGGTTTCTTGAGTTGAGTGTGAATTCTGTGACCTCTCACTGTGCTGATTTGTGTCCCCACAGCACAAGAGATGCTCACGAATTCTGTTGCATTACAACAGTGACAACACTTTTAAAGCACTTCAGCTGTTGTTAAAGCTCCTTTGGGAGGTCCTGAGGTTGCAACAGCTGCTGTTCAAATTCAAGCTCTTCCTGTCTTTTCATTCAGTAACATGGATGCAAGGTGAATTTAAGGCACAATTTTGAAATAACTCACCCTGTTTCCTTTGTCACCAAAATCTCCAAGCGGCCCCTCAGGACCTTGCTTACCCTAAAAGCAGAGAGTAAGAAATCCAGTCAGTCAGATTTTCAATTTGAAGGCATAAACATAGCAATAATTCAAGGAGTAAGGCTGTAATGGTGATGAAGGATGTTGAGTATGAGTGAAGAATGATTAACAGCAGCTTCAGTCAACTGCCTCACTGAGGCCATTCACCAACATCAATTCATTCCTACATTCCTGAGACTGATGTGATTTTTAGGTTCTATTGATTATAAGGGAATGTCACCATCATCAGTAAACAGTCTGCTATCACAGGAACTCTCCAATGACGGCTTGTTGCAATGGGAGGCTTGAGTTCTCGACGTCAAAGAGACCCAGTTCAGGTTTGTTAAGGGGGATGGAAAAGGTTGAATCAAGCAAATTGTTCCCTGTGGTGAAGGGCCGAAATCTCGGAAAACCATATGGTAAATCAGGAGCAAAAGGCGACATTAAACATAACACTGTCACCCAAAGGCTAATCAAGTCACATCAATTATTGCAGAAGGATATGGAATGAAGGCAGTATAAGGGATCAAGAGACTCATATTTTGAAGAAAAGGGTTTGAGGGGAACAGGAAGAAGACGTATAGGTGATGTTAAGGGATGTGGTGAGGTGGTTAGGTGGGATTGAGGGATACAGGGAGAAGGTGGGTGAGTGGAGTTAAGGGATATGGGGAGAAGGTGAGTGGATAGGATTGAGGGATTTGGGGAGAAGGTGGGTTGGTGGGGTTTATCCATGGAAATGAGATGGGGCTTAATGAGATTTTCCTGTTCCTGGGAATTCTTGTGACAGCCTGGAGGAACTCAAGTCTGTTATGGTGAATGATTTGTTCTGAAGCCTCCAATCAGGCACCAATGGCCCTTTAAGAGAAAAGTACAATGGATCCAGAGATGTGATTTCTTCCATCTCACAGCAGCTCATTGTCCCATCAACTCTTGTATAAGCCCCACAGTCGAGCAGTTTCTGTAGTGCAGCTCCGTGTCATATAAGGATACATGAACAGCAATGCAATGCAGCGTAAGGGATTGATTCCCCTTTTGGAGAAAGGTTGCCAGCCGTAAGCAGACCAACAATGTCCCCCTGTTGATACAAAGCTGGAAAGTGCTCCCTAGGTCTTGTTACAGGAGGCAGCAACTTGGAACGAGAGCGAAACCTTGACGTTTGGAAATCACCCTGTGAAGGCCAGACGAAGAACTGGTCTTCTAAAGTGGATTTACACCATTCAATCAGGGGAGGGGAGGGGAAGGAGTAACATAATCCAGAGCTAAATAGACATCTTTTAAAAATTAAAATCATTGAATTTTCTTTGACAACTAATGCAGTATTGCTAATCAAGTTACTGCTTTGTCCAAAATATATTAATATTTTGGTCCAGAATTGTTTGAGGTGCTAAATACAGAGGCAGGAGATTAAATTGTTCAGCTCTCATCCTGTGAGGAGATGGGCTACATTATATAAGAATATAACATGCCAATGGGTCTATTTAAAGTCAAAAGCATTAAATTAATGGGAGTAGAATGAACGAACAGTGAGCGGGATTGTCATTGCTCCATGACACACAGGCTTGTGCCCATTGTTGCTCCATATGGAAACATGCAGGCCTTGGCTCTGTCTTTACAGAGACTTCATGGCTCCCTGGCACTCCACAGTACAACTGAAGATATGCCAACTCTGCCAACACTGTGATATCCAGAGTTACACTTTTATATCCCACCACAGGAACCATTAGGGATTGGACACATGGTATTACTGAAAGAGGAACAAGCACCAATTTAATACAAAACTGGAATCTATGGATCTTCTTATATTGTTGACTTTATCTTTTATTAAGTCAAGTGTTTAATATAATTAATCATCCTGTAGTTTTATTTTTCTCTTCCTTCCACATGGTAACTGTGCTGAGGCAGATTGTTGGGTTAGAGGTTATAGGTCAGAGTTCCCCTTGTGGGGGAATTTAGAACTGGGGCCACAGTTTCAGAATAAGGAGTCTCCCATTTAAGACGGAGATGAAGAGGAATTTCTTCTCTCAGAGGGTCATTAATGTTTGGAATTCTCTTCACCAGAGAGCAGTGGAAGCTGGGTCATTAAATATATTCAAGGCTAAGCTGGACAGATTTTTGATCGACAAAGGAATCAAGGATTATGGGGAACAGGCAGGAAAGTGGAGTTGAAGTTAAGATCAGATCAGCTATAATCTTATTGAATGGTGGAATAGACTTGAGCGGCCATATGGCCTACCCCTGCTCCTTTTCCTTGTTCTTAGTAGCATGGCTGCAAGCAAAAGCTCACTGTATAGGGCTAGTAGGTGCATACCTGCGTCCCATGAATGACACAGCATGCAGACAGTTCCTACAGTGGACTTCAAACAAGACATTGATTGTGACTGTGACCCTCACAAAAAGGCAGCAACATTGGCAAAATCCAGGCTGTGAATGGGCGCCAATATTAAACTAAGTAAAGGCACTGGACTCATATACTAACAAATCCCCTGTGGAATTGCTCATGGCAGGTCAGATGATACAAAGCTTAAGGACAGGAATGGTCTCATATGTAACACAAAACCTTTTATTCTGGTGGAAGATCAATTTATCTCTAAATGGCCCAGGTAGATATCTCATAATTACTGCTTGTGGTTTCAAAGGGGTACAGAAATGTAAACACAAACTGCAGTGTATAACTTTCTGCATTGCTTTAAGACCACCTGATGCAATTGTAAATCTTCCTGGGTCACTTAGAGACTAATTGCGCTGAGGCAGATTGGAGGGTTGGAGGTCGTATGTCAGAGTGAGGTTTTTTTAAGTGTGTCTCCTGAAGTCAATCAAAAGATATTTCCTGCTGCTGGAGGAGTTTCTCTGTACTTTGGAGATTATTGTTCCTTCAAGCACAACACAGAAACTTGGTCTTGCCATGGATAGATGTATATAGTTAGCTGGGTCAAAACCAACCTGTTGACCTTGTACATGTCATTAGAATGATGTAATTAACTGCCTTTAGCCCCATATGTGCCCTTGTAAATCACAATATACATTTTAAGTACCATAAAAAGTGAGACAATGCTTTGATAAAATGTTGAGCAACTGAATCAAGTTGTTTGATTATTTCTGAAGGATCGGGGAGTTCCAGTTCCACACTCACTGCTGTTGGTGCGTCACCTTCTCATTCTCCCTCCTAATGGTCAGAAGCCAAGAACAGTTTATTAGGAGAGAAAGACAGGCAGAGACAGAGAGAGAGAGAAATGTTCACACTTCACTCACCTGAAGTCCCATAGGACCAGTTGGACCCACCATGCCCTTATAGCCACGAGTACCCTGTGAAGAAAAAGAAACCATGGAGTGAGCCACTGGCATTTACATGATACATATTCTGAGAGCCAGCTGTTTCTGTTTGGGACAGCATCTGAACCTGTCCCATACTTTACCCACTCTTGGTCCAGGACCAGTGTTGTGCTTGACCCATTCTCAATATAGGAACCTGTCCCATGCATGGTTCACCCTTGGCCAACAACCAGTCTGTGCTTGGTCCACTCTTAGTCCAAAGAACCAATGCCATGCTTGGCACAGCCTTGGCTGAGATCCTGGCTCGCCTCTGATCTGAGACCTGACACCTGTGGTCCAACAGTTGTCTGGCCCCAGTGATGTGATGTCAACTTCTAAGACATGGAAGCTTAATCAACCAAAGTGCTAAAACTCTCTATTGCATCTGATTGAGAAATAGCTGCATCAGGCGGAGAATTTCTTGGGCTGTGTTGAGCACGCTTGACTGTGAAGGAAATCCACTATTCACATCCCACACTTCAAACCAAATACTCAACAGGTATACTTCAAAAGTTGCTTACTCTTTGGCCTTTTGCTCCCATCATCCCAGGGTATCCTCGAAGACCCTGAGGGCCCTGTAGGTTAAAAAAGAGTAAATAAATAAATTCTGAAGCACATTAAGCTCCAACATCATAGGCTTTGCTCCTAATGCCTTCCTGTTGTACACGGCCTGGACTCCCAGGCCCTGAATTTCTCAGGCCTGCTCTAGCACTGAAAGCGCAATGGAGCAGAACTCCTGCCTACCCTAACCCCAGGCTCGAGATTCAGTTCCAGATCCTGGAGACAGGGTCATATGCACAGTCTGGACGGGTGGTTATCTGGCATTCCCTTGCCCACCCTTCATCTGGCCCACCTTGATTTGATTTGTAGGGTGGAGCAGCATCAGGCTGACCTAGCGTGGTCAAAGAAAATAAAGGGAGCCATTCTGTTACACAAGGTAATGTGTCCCTTCTGGGATTGAATACCTTAGTTTAGGAAATGTTTGGGGCTTTTCAGAAGGCCTTAAAGGGCCAGTGCTCAACTGTCAGCTGTCTTGAGTTCTCTTAAAGCCTTTTGAAGGTGTAAAGTGCAGAATTTCTGATGTAAATCAGGAACTACCCCACCCCCCACAACTTGCCCTCGTAACTTGGGAGTGAGCAAACAAACAAAGGTTCTGAAATTTACCATTCCCTTGTATCCCCTGCCTTATTTGAGTACATCAGTCTATATCCCCTGTAACTTTCAATCCCACCCTGACTAGAAACTTATCCAGCTCCTTGTGAGGAATTAAACATCACGGCGTTAACAGTTTCTGCTGTGAGTCTGTTCCATATGCACAGCGCTGTGAGGGAGAGTGAGGGCTCTTCGAATACCTGAACTCTGGTCTTGTAGAGCATTTGCTTGAGCAAAAGAGATTGCTTACAGCTACATCATTTCTTTCACACAACCAACCCATTGTATACAAGTCTGGGCGTCTCTCTGGGTGTACCTCCAACCTCCTATCATATGCAAGCCTGAGCCTTACTTCATTGTGCCTTACTCTCACCATGCACAAGCCTTGACCCTACTACTCTGTACTGGTAACCTCACAAAAGACCAGCCTAGGGCACCTAATCTCCATGGTTCACCTCACTTAATAGTTCAGCCTCAGGCCTTACTCTATACTAGTCTCCTAGCAACCATACACATAATCTTTGGTTGCTTGCCACAGTAAGGAGAAAACAGAAATACTTTACTGGTTGGCCGGGAATGCCTTGTTCTCCGGAAATTCCAACTGCACCTTTAATGCCCTAGACAGAAAGAGGAAACAAAATATTAATTTCTTTATTGATAAACATTTCCACAAAGCACAACATAATGTTCAGTCAGTCACATAATTGCCTGTCTAAAAACCAAATGTCACCAGCCAGCCAGGCCACTCCTGGGGTGTCACCTAATCATTACACACCAAATTGTCTGGTTGACAGTGGGAACTGTGGTGGTGAATACTTTTCGAATTGATATACTGAAAAAAATAAATCGCTCTGCAGTTTGAGCAGAACTTAAAGGCCCCACATACACCATTAGCAAACTGCACAGTCAGCATGATCAAATAGTCCCACTGCCTACATTATCAGCAGTGGGATAAAACCATGAAGGCTGATATATATTATATAGAGGAGTTATAATCAGTAACCCACCCCCCCCCCCCACCCCCCAGTGTGTTATTATATAATATTTACAGTGTTATACCCAGTATCACACAGTGTGTTACCTATAATAATAATATTTAGTTTTTGTCTGTCCGTAATATTTTGATTAGTCAGTTTAAGGGGTTCATCTGGTGGGTGGTGCCTGGCACACACAGAGGCACATGGAGCAAGTGGAGGACCAGAGTGTGCGTGCACGTAGGGCTGCCAATGGTTGGTGGTGGTGGTGACGGTGCGATGAGGGAGTTAGTGGAGAACAAAAACAGCAGAAGGTAAGGGAAGCCCAACAACAAAGTTACCCTGGCTGGAGAGATTGTTTCTGTAAGGGATGGGATGGGAATGATGGGAGGGATGGGGATGGCATGTTAGGGAGGGAATTGTATGTGAGGGGTGGATGAGATGATGGAATTGGTTAAGTTTGGCAAAATGGCTGGGACAATTATTTGATACAAACTTATTCTTCCAAAGCTATCCTTTGTGCTAAAAATGAAGATTCATTAGATTTGAATGAAAAAGTTTTCGAAGAGCTGTCAGGTGAATTAAAAGAATACATCAGCATTGATTCTATAGACAAAGAAGATGATAACAGTTTATACCCTCCAGAGTTTCTACACAGACTAAATCTAATGAACATGCCACCGCACAAACTTAGACTCAAGGAAAGAGCAGTTATAATGTTGCTACGAAACGTGAATCCTAAACAGAGACTTTGTCATGGAACAGATTAGTAATTAGGAAGCTGTTTTCTTCAACAATAGATGCTGAAATTATAACAGTCAGATTTCAAGGAAATAGAATGTTTATTCCTCAAATAATATTGAGTCTATCAGATGTAAACTTGCCTTTTCAACTCAGGAGAAAACAGTTCCCAATTAAACTTTCATATTCTTTGACTATAAACAAGTCACAAACCAGACTCTTGACAAAATTTGGCCTGTTTTTGCACGTGCACAACTTTATGTAGCTTTTTCCAGAGTGAGAAGTTTTGATTCTGTGAAAGTCTTTAGTGAAATAATAACTAGAAATTCTGTATTTAAAGAAGTACTGTTGCAATAAAGATACTAATTTGACTGCAAATGTTTTGCGGGTGTCTGCTAGTTTGTAGCGGAGTGTTGAACCCAGAAACACATGGGATGTTATATAATTTATAGAGTGTTATACCCAGTAACAAATGGTGTGTTATTATATGAGATACAGTGTTAAACACAGTAAATCATCTACCCAGTCATATACAGTATGGTACATGGAGATATGGTGCCATAGTGGTAATGGACTAGTAAACCCAAGCTACTACCCTGGGACATGGGTTCAAATCCCACCATATTAGCTGGTGAAATTTCAATTAATTAATAATCCAGAATTAAAAATTCATCTCAATAATGATGCCAATGAAACTATCATTGATTGCCATGAAAATAAACCCATGTGGTTCTCTAAAGCCCTTTAGGGAGGGAAACCTGCTATTGTTACCTGGTCTGGCCTACATGTGACTTCAGATCCACAGCAATGTGGTCGACTTTTAACAGCCCTCTGAAATGGCCTAGCAAGGCAATTAGGGATGGGAAACAAATGCTGGCCTGCCAGCAATGCCCGCATCCCACGAAAGCATGATAAGAGTGTTACACCCAGTAACATGGAGTGTGTTATTATATAATATATAAAGTGATATAACCAGGAAAACATGGTTATTATAGAATATATACACTGTTATACCAAGTAATACGTGGTGTGTTAATTACATAATATACAAAGTGTTACAACCAGTATCACATAATTATTATGTAGTATATACAGTCTTATACCCAATAAAGCAGCACGGAATCCACTTCGATGGAGTATGCATTGTTACGACCAGGTGAGAGGGGGTCTGGAGGTTCCCTCTCAGCCTCTGCATGGTTTAACCATAACAGGATTTAATTTTAAAAACACCGTGTTTTTAGCTCCCCCCTCAGTGAATCCTTGTTCACTGCTTTCCAATTGTAAGGCAAAGAAATCAATCAGACAGGTTTTCTTAGATTTAAACAAGAAAGGTGGAAGTTTATTAATCTTAAACTCTAATTCGGTTAACGACTATGAATACACTATGAGACCACGCTAGCATGCATACGTGATAAACATACACGCAGATAGAGACAGAGAAAGTAGAAGGAATAAAGGGGAAAAGTTTGAGGCAATAGCTGGGTTCTTTTTACGGTCCTTTGAGTTTGATGTAGTCTTTGGTTGCCGGTATGTCTTGTCATCTTGTTGGGGTCTCTCTGGAGGTTTAAGTGACTTCATGGATCCGGTGATTAGTGAGAGAGAGAGAGAGAGAGAGAGAGAGAGAGGGAGAACTAGCCAGGAGAGAGGCTCTCTTCTTTCAAGTTCAGTTGCAATCTGCAGTCTGAGCCAAGCTGTCCTGTGAGCAGTTCAAAACCAGATCTGGGCCAACAGGTTAGTCATGTGATTCACTTTTTCAACAAACTCCTTCGTTTGTGGATTTCAAAGCTTGTGGTGGGGGGATGTAGTGCTGTCTCTTACACTGACAAGATGTGGATCACCATTGCCCAGACCAATCTCTGTTAATTGAATCAGTGAGCAGTTCCCATTGTCTTTTCCTCAGCGACTGTCTCTTAGAATGCAAATTTTTTCCCAGCCACTGCTCATCTCTCCACTCCAGCAACAGTTTAAAATTAATGTCCATGAGATGAAACTAAAATGACTCATTCTTGGCAGGTGGGGGTCTTCATGACAGCATCTACAGAATACTTAATGTGGGAGTTTGGTGAAGGAGTGAGGGAATTCTAAATGTTTTAAAGGTTAATCTCTTTCTAAAATCTAGTCATGATTTGCAATTAGCATCTAACTTAACTTTAACCTTGAGTTGTGATCTCTTTCACAGTGTTAGGCAGTGGTAAACAAGCTGCCTGCTCGTAGCAGTTGCACAGTTAGGGCTGGATTTAGTGGAGCCAGGTGGGCTCCTGGCGCGGGCCGAAAATGTAGTGGGAACCCTGCCTCGGCCATTTGGAGCCCCCCAGTTCTATTTAACAATACTCGGACAATTAACAGCCCAGCTCTGGGGTCCCTGTCCCTTTAACGATGAGGATCCCGTCTCCAGGAGCTGCCGGTCAATCTGTAGCACTGGGAACGGTGGTACTGCAGGAGGCCCTGGATCCAGGCCCAGCGCTGGAGACCCAGCCCTCAGGTAAGTGAGAGGGGGTCAGCGGGGCCAGTCCGGCAGGCCCCAACGATGGGAGAAGGGAGGGTGGACGTTGAGTGCAACAGGAGGGAGGTTCAGGGAAGTGGGTTGTTTTCCACTGGGGGCCCTCCACGGACCACAGATTACCCATGATGGAGACCCCCCCACCCCCAAGACTGCCGGGAGGCCGTCTTGTTTACTGGGTGACCTCCCTGCATGGGTTTTTTAAAAAGCCCGCTGAAAAACACCAAATCTGTCTGAAGTTCAGAAACAGCTGTTCCCGATGTCGGGATCTGTCAGCTGTAAAACTGACGAGATTTTTTTAAAAACTGATCAACCATCTGCTGAGCGTCCCACTCTCTGCAACTGTCAGAGAGAGAGGGACAGAGAGAGAGAGGGACATGGAGAAAGGGGAACAAAGAGAGAGGGAAAGGGGGACAGAGAGAGCGAGGACAGGGACAGAGAGAGGGGGGACAGAGAGAGAGAGAGAGAGAGAGAGTGATCAAGACCACTCCTATCAGAATGATATCGATCCAGAATACTCCGCATTGCTACAACAAGTGGGCAGACAAACATTGACTACTCGTGCAAGCAAAAAAATGCCAGGTATCTCACTAAATCAGTGCCAACATCATGACCAGGAAGTAAGTCAATAAATTAGTCTTCTCATTTAAAGCTTCTTCACAAAAATGCACCTTTGTTGTTGTTTTGATTAATAGTAAGAGAAATTTTAATGCCTTTATCTTTCTGAAATTGTCTCCAGCCCACCACCACCACCCCCACCCCAAGATAAAAATTGTAACGTGGACCCCCAGGTGAAAAGGTTGGACACCCCTGCTTTAAAGAGACAGGGATCCCGCCTCCAAGAGCTGTCAGCCAATCAGAGGGCCAGCAGCTCAGTAGTATCGGCAGCGCCACTGGCAGCAGTGGCCACTGCCGGTTTGGCAGAGGCCTTGGACCCAGCGCTGGAACCCCGGACAAGAGGTAGGTGAGGCGGGGTCATCGGGGCCAGTGCAGAAGGCCCCGGTGAAGTGGGGGTGGGGACGGAGTTGTGCAGTACAGGGGGGTGGTTTCTGGAGGGTAAACTGGCTTCTGGCGGAGGTCCTCTGTGGGCCACAGATTGCCCACGAAGGAGGGACCTCACACCCCCAGCAGCAGTGGGAAAAGTGCCTAATAGGCCACGTAAGGGCCTCAATTGGCCTTTGGGCGGGAAGGCCATCGTTGGCCTATCCCGCCCCTGGGAAAATCGCTTGGCAACAGGGAGGTAACGGGCCTCCACCCCCCCACCCCCCCGCCACCTGTCACAATACTCCATGCCCTTACATGTCTGCCCCTGCCTCAGGGGGCCATGTAAAATCCCAGCCACCGTGTGTCATTATACAACATATTCAGGAGTAATATGCCGATAAACACATTGTGTGTTATTATATAATATTTACAGATGTGTTACACCAGTAATGCAGGGTGAGTTATTATATGATGTGTACATTATTATAACAAGTAACACAGGATGCTATATATATAAGGTGCCATACCCAGTAACACACTGTGTGTCATCATATAATATGTACATTGTTGAGTTATGTACATGGTGAGTTACAATATAAAGTGTGCTCTTATATAGCATATACAGTAACACACTGAAATTATATAATACATAAGAAACTATAACCAGTAACACACTGTATCTTATTATGTAATATATCCAGCATCATACCCAGTAAGACACAGTGTGGTATTATATAACATAAACAGGAATGTTACACCCAATAATGCACCGTGTGTTATATGGTATATAGAATGTTATATCCATTCACATACGGTGCATTACTAGATAATATATACAAGAGTATTATACCAGTAATACACAGTGTATTATATAATGTATAGTATTATACCCAGTAACACATGGTGTGTTATATATGTACATTACTATACCCAGTAACACACGGTGTTATAGTGTATATACAGTATTACACCCAGTAAGACATGGTGCATTATATATTGCATGCAGTTTTATACCCAGTAATGCACAGTGTGTTATTATTTAATAAATCAGAAAGTAGAATCAGTACGGGTAGATATGAGGAATACTAATAGTCAGAAAACACTGGTTGGAATACTTTATAGGCCTCTCTAACAGTAGTTATACCATTGGACAGAGCATTAAACAAGAAATTATTGGAGCATATAACAAAGGCAATGTAATAATTATGGGTGACTTTAATCTTCATATAGACTGGACCAATCAAATTGGCAAACATGGGTCTGGTACATGAGTTTGTAAAAGTCTTTTGTGACAGTTTCCTGGAGCAATACACAGTGGAATTAACTGGGGCAAAGGCTGTTTTAGATCTCGTATTGTGTAATAAGGCAGGGTTAATTCGTAATCTCATAGTAAAAGTGCCACTGGGAAATTGTGATCATAATCAATTGAATTCCATATTAAGTTTGAAAATGACATACTCCAATCACAAACAAGAATCTTAAACAAAGCCAATTACATAGGTATGAGGGGAGAACTGGCCAAGGTTGATTGGGTAAATAGACTAAAAGGTATGTCGGTAAATGAGTGGGAAACATTTAAAGAAACAATTCAAAATGTTCAACAACAATGTATTCCATTGAAAAATAAAAACTCAGCAAGATCCTTTCATAGCTTACTAAGGAGGTTAAGGATTGTATTAGATTAAAAGAAGAGGTTCATAATGTTGCAAAAAATGATAGTAAGTCTGAGGTTTGGAAACCAGCTAAGGGCCACCCAAAAAGTTGATAAAAAGGAAAAAAAATTGAATGAGAGTAAACTAGCAGGAATATAAAGATGGATTGTAAGAGCTTTGCAAATACAAAGTGACTCCTGACAATGCAGCTGCCAGATGACATCATCAGAGTGCTCCAAGCTGGCGCATGCGCGGGATGACATCATCACACAGCACCAACGTCTCCACGCATGGTCCATCTTCACACATATGCGATAAAGCATTATCAGGTATCTAGCCCCCCATTCAGCTGGAGGAAGTGGCTGAATGGTAGACTTTGAGGCTGGAGCTCTCCCCCCTCGGTAACTCGCTCCAGGCCTCAACGCTTCCTCCCCTCAGCTGCTCCAGACCTCACTGCTCCCCCCCCCCCCACTCCCCTGGCTGATTGTTCATCGCTTTGCACCACCCCACTCTCTGGCCACTCACTCCCCGCTTCCCCGCCCCCCTCCTCCCACTCCAGGCACTAGCTCTAGGCTGTGCCGCTTCCCTCCTCTCGGTTACTCACTCCTATGACACCCCTTGTGGCCTGCCTTGTTTCTTCGGGCAGCGCGTGGAGAATGATCTAATGTGGGAGAGAGTAGATGAAAGGAAGGTAGCGGCGTGGCCTATAACTAATGGCTGAGGGGTGGGGAGCGACCGACTGACCAGAGAGAGGGGTGGCGCAAGCGGAGAACAATCGGCCAGGGAAGTGGGGGGGGAACAGCGAGGTCTGGAGCGAGCGGCTGTAGGGGGGAAGCGGCCGGTAGGGAGGAGGGGAAGAAAGCGAGTTGCCGAGAGGGGAGAACGGCCAGTGGGGTGGGAGCTAGTAGCTGCGTTCGAGTGAAATCAGCCCTGGTCAGTCACATAAATGAATTACGATAACAAATTGGCTGCACATTTTATACTCTGCTCGATTTTCTTTTCCATTGATCGGGGTGCCAATTCACTATTTCCAATGGAAATTCAATCGTAAAATTGTATTTAACAGGATTACTAGATTATTAAATGGATCTGAGGATTACAGTTAGTATCCTATAATTACATAGCATATTACTGAGCTTCCATCCAATTTAATGTAAGGTTAGTTTGCTAGCACGATCTAGCCATAAGCATTTCCTGTGATAAATTGAGCAGCACCACCTTTAACCCTGACAGCTGCCTGAACGTCGCAGACAGTGACGTTCCAGTTGAAGAGCCTGTATTTGCGCATGTGCAAGTACTGAGCCACCTAGTGATTACGTTGTCAGCAAACGCAGCCTTGCAAGTATATAAAAAGGAAGAGAATAGCTTGAGTCCTAAGAGTTCACCTACCTAGGCTCAACTATCACCAGTAACCTGTCCCTCGATGCAGAAATCAACAAGCGCATGGGAAAGACATCTGCTGCTATGTCCAGACTGGCCAAGAGAGTGTGGGAAAATGGTGCACTGACACGGAACACAAAAGTCAGAGTGTTTCAAGCCTGTGTCCTGGACGACAGTTGTCAGCCAAGATTGACGTCTCAACTCATTCCATCTTCGCTGCCTCCGGAGAATCCTTGGTATTAGGTGGCAGGACCGTATCTCCAACACAGAAGTCCTCGAGGCGGCCAACATCCCCAGCTTATACACCCTACTGAGCCAGCGGTGCCTGAGATGGCTTGGCCATGTGAGCCGCATGGAAGATGGCAGGGTCCCCAAGGACGCATTGTACAGAGAGCTCGTCACTGGTATCAGACCCACTGGCCGTCCATGTCTCCGCTTTAAAGACGTCTATAAACGCGACATGAAGTCCTGTGACATTGACCACAAGTTGTGAGAGTCAGTTGGCAGTGATCGCCAGAGCTGGCAGACAGCCATAAAGGCGGGGCTAAAGTGTGGCGAGTCGAAGAGACTTAGCAGTTGGCAGGAAAAAAGACAGAAGCGCAAGGAGAGAGTCAACTGTGTAACAGCCCCGACAACAAATTTTATCTGCAACACCTGTGGAAGAGTCTGTCACTCTAGAATTAGCCTTTTTAGCCACTCCAGGCGATGCTTCACAAACCACTGACTACCTCCAGGCGCTTACCCATTGTCTCTCGAGACAAGGAGGCCAAAGAAGAAGCTAAAGGTAATGTTGGCCCGTTAGAAGCAGAGACAAGAGAAATTATCATGGGGAATGAGGAAATGGCAGAGACATTGAACAAATATTTTGTGTCTGTCTTCACAGTAGAAGACACAAGTTACATATCAGAAATAGAGGGTAACCTGGGGGGAAAAGCATGAGGAAATTAAGGTAATTAATATCAGCAGAGAAAAAGTACTGGAGAAGCTTGAGGGACTAAAATCCAACAAATCCCCAGGACCTGATGGCCCACATCCTAGGGTTCTAAAAGAGGCAACTGCAGAGATAGTGGATGCGCTGGGTTATGTTTTTCCAAAATTCCCTAGATTTTGGAGCAGTCTCAGCAGTTTGGAAGTTAGAAAATGTAACACCGCTATTCAAGAAAGGAGGAAGAGAGAAACGGGGAACTACAGGCCAGTTAACCTGATATTAGTTGTCGGGAAACTGCTGAAATCTATTATGAAGGAAGTCTTAACAATGTACTTTGAAAATCATAGTATAATCAGATAAAGTCAACATGGTTTTACGAAAGGCAAATCGTGTTTGACTAATGTATTAGAGTTTTTTGAGGATGTAACTAGTATCACAGAATCACAGAACTGCTACAGTGCAGAATCAGGCCATTCGGCCCATCGTGTGCGCACTGGCTCTCCAAATTCATTCAGTTCCATTCCCCCACTTTCTCCCCGTAGCCCTGTGCATTCTTCCTTTACATATAACAGTCTAATTCCATTTTGAATGCTTCAATTGAATCTGCCTCCACCACACTCTCAGGTAGTGCATTCCAGACTTTAACCATTCGCTGTGTGAAAAAGTTTTTCCTCATGTCACTTTTGCTTCTCTTACCAAATACTTTAAATCTCTGCCCTCTTGTTCTCAATTATTTCACGAGTGGGAACAGTTTCTCTCTATCTCCTCTATCCAGACTCGTCATGAGTTTGAATGTCTCTTTCAAATCACCTCTCACCTCTTTTCCAAGAAAAACAGTCCTAACTTCTCCAATCTATCTTCATAACTGAGGTTCCTCATCTCTGAAACCATTCTCATGAATCTTTTCTGTACTCTCTCCAATGCCCTCCTGTCTTTTCTGAAGTGCGGTGCCCAAAACTGGATGCAATACTCCAGCTGTGACTGAACTAGTGTCTTATACAAGTTCAACATAACTTATTTGCTCTTGTACTCTACGCCCCTATTAATAAAGCCAGGATACTGTATCCTTAATTAACCGCTCTCTCAACCTGTCCTGCCACCTTCAATGACTTATGCACATATGCACCTAGATCCCTCTGCACCCCCTTTAGAATTGTACCCTTTATTTTATATTGTCTCTCCATGTTCTTCCTACCAAAATGAATCACTTCATATTTCTCTGCATTGAACTTCATCTGCCACCTGTCTGCCCATTCCACCAACTTGTCTATGTCCTTTTGGAGTTCTACACTATTTTTCTCACAGTTCACAATGCTTCCAAGCTTCGTATCATCTGAAAACTTTGAAATTGTGCTCTGTACACAAAGGTCTAGATCATTAATATATATCAGGAAAAGTAAGGGTCCCAACACTGACCCCAGGGAACCCCACAAACCTTTCTCCAGCTCGAAAAATATCCATTAACCACTACTCTTTGTTTCCTGTCACTCAGCCAGTTTCGTACCCACATTGCTACCGGCCCTTTTATTCCATGAGCTATAATCTTGCTCACAAGTCTGTTGTGCGGCACTGTATCAAACGCCTTTTGAAAGTCCATGTCCATCAACAACAATGCCCTCACCAACCCTCTCTGTTACCTCCTCTAAAAACTCCAGCAAGTTAGTGAAACATGATTTTCCCTTAAGAAATCCATGCTGGCTTTCCTTAATTAACCCGCATTTGTCCATGTGATTATTAATTTTGTCCCAAATTATTTTTTCTAAAGGTTTTCTCACCACCGAAGTTAAACTGACTGGTCTGTAGTTGCTGTGCTTATCTTTACACCCTTTTTTTGAACAAGGGTGTAACGTTTGCAATTCTCCAGTCCTCTGGCACCACCCCCGAGTCTAAGGAAGATTGAAAAATTATGACCAGTGCCTCCACGATTTCCACTCTCTCTTCCCTCAGTAAGCTTGGGTACATCTCATCCGGTCCTGGTGCTTTATCCACGTTAAGTACAGACAGCCTATCTAATGAAGATGTAACTAGTAGAATAGATAAGGGAGAACCAGTGGATGTGGTGTATTTGGATTTTCAGAAGGCTTTTGATAAGGTCCCACAAAAGAGGTTAGTGTGCAAAATTAAAGCACATGGGATTGGGGGTTAGATACTGGCATGGATTGAGAACTGGTTGACAGACAGAAAACGGAGAGTAGGAATAAATGGGTCTTTTTCCGGGTGGCAGGCAGTGACTAGTGGGGTACTGCAGGGATCAGTGCTAGGACCCCAGCTATTCACAATATATATTAATGACTTGGGTGAGGGAACTAAATGTAACATTTCCAAGTTTGAGAAGACAGAAAGCTGGGGGGAATGTGAGCTGTGAGGAGGATGCAAAGAGGTTCCAATGTGATTTGGACAAGTTGGGTGAGTGGGCAAATGCACGGCAGATGCAATATAATGTGGATAAATGTGAGGTTATCCACTTTGGTTGTAAAAAACAGAAAGGCAGTACGTGATCTGAATGGTGATAGATTGGGAAAGGGGGAGCTGCAATTGCGTGCAATTCAGGTCGCCACACTACCAGAAGGGCGTGGAGGCTTTGGAGAGGGTACAGAAGAGGTTTACCAGGATGTTCCCTGTTGCAGGGCATTAGCTATGAGGAGAGGCTGGATAAACTCGGATTGTTTTCACTGGAACGACAGATGTGGAAGGGCGACGTGATAGAGGTTTACAAAGTTATGAGCGGCATGGACAGAGTGGATAGTCAGAAGCTTTTTCCCAGGGTGGAAGAGTCAGTTACTAGGGGACATAGGTTTAAGGTGCGAGGGGCAAAGTTTAGAGGGGATGTGCGAGGCAAGTTCTTTACACAGAGGGTGGTGAGTGCCTGGAAATTGCTGTCGGGGGAGGTGGTGGAAGCAGGTACGATAGCAACGTTTAAGAGGCATCTTGACAAATACATGAATAGGATGGGAATAGAGGGATAGAAGGTTTTAGTTTAGGCAGGCATCAAGATCGGCGCAGGCTTGGAGGGCTGAACGGCTTGTTCCTGTGCTGTACTGTTCTTTGTTCTTTGAGACATGGGTGTCCTTGTACACCAGTCATTGAAAGCAAGCATTCAGGTGCAGCAAGCAGTTAGGAAGGTGAATGGTATGTTGGCCTTCATTGCAAGAAGATTTAATTACAGGAGCAAGGATGTCTTACTGCAGTTATACAGGGCCTTGGTGAGACCACATCTGGAGCATTGTGTGCAGTTTTGGTCTCCTTATCTGAGGAAGGATGTTCTTGCCATGGAGGGAGTGCAAAGAAGATTTACCAGGCTGATTCCTGCGATGGCAAGATTGATGTATGAGGAGAGATTGGGTCGATTAGGTTTGTATTCGCTAGAGTTTAGAAAAATGAGAGGGGATCTCATAGAAACCTATAAAATTCTAACAGGACTAGACAGGCTATATACAGGGAGGGTGTTCCCGATGGCTGGGGAGTCCAAAACCAGGGGTCACAGTCTCAGGATATGGGGTTTGCCATTCAGAACCGAGATGAGGAGAAATTTCTTCACTCAGAGGGTGGTGAACCTGTGGGATTCTCTACCGCAGAAGACAGTGGAGGCCAAGTCATAAATATATTCAAGAAGGAGATAGATATATTTCTTAATGCCAAAGGGACCAAGGGATATGGGGAGAAAGTGGGAACAGGGTACTGAACTAGACAATCAACCATGATCTCTTTTGAATGGCGGAGCATGCCCGAAGGGCCGAATAGCCTACTCCTGCTCCTATTTTCTATGTTTCTATGTTTACATTCTCTTTATCAATTTTAAATCGTTCTAGTGTCTCAATTACCTCCGCTTTCACTATTGCCTTGCCTGGGTTGCATTTTCTTCCTTGGTAAAGACAGATGCAAAGTATTCATTTAATACCTCAGTTATGCCCTCTGCCTCCATGTGTAAATTCCCTTTATGGTCCCTAATCGGCTCCACTCCTCCTTTTACCACCCTTTTACTATTTGTATGTCTGTAGAAAATTATGGGATTCCCGTTAATGTTAGCTGCCAGTCTCTTTTCATTCTCTCTCTTTGCTTCTCCTATTTTCTTTTTCACTTCCCCTCTGGACCTTCTATATTCCACCTGGTTTTCAATAGTATTTTCCACCTGGCATCTGCTAAATGCTCACTTTTTCTTCTTTATCTTAATCTCTAGCTCTTTTGTCATCCGGGAGCTCTGGATTTTTTTGCTCTATTCTTCCCCTTCGAGGGAACATACCTTGACTGTGTCCAAACTATCTCTTCTTTGAAGGTAGCCCATTGTTCAGTTACTGTTTTTTCTGCCAACCTTTGACTCCAATTTATTTGCCCCAGCTCCATTCTTACCCCACTGAAGTTGGCTTTCTCCCAGTTAATTAATGATCAGTGTCCCCTAAATGCTCTCCTGCTAATACTTGATCCACTTGGCCCACCTCATTCCCAAGAACCAGGTCGAGCAGTGCCTCCTTTCTCATTGGACTAGAAACACACTGCTTTAGAAAATTTTCTTGAACACACTCGAGGAACTCTTGCCCCTCATTGCCCTTTACACTATTATCGCAGTCTATGTTTGGAAAATTAAAGTCCCCCATTATAACTACTCTATAATTTTTGCACTTGCTGTAATTTCCTGCAAATTTGTTCCTTCACACCCTTCCCACTAGCTGGTGGCCTATAGACAACACCGAATAATGTAACTGCACCTTTTTTGTTCCTTAGATCCAGCCAAATTGATTCTATCCTCAACCTCTCTGGGACATCTTTTTTCTCCAGCACGGCAATGCTCTCCTTAATCAATACTGCCACCCCTCCCCCTTTTTTCCCTTTCCTATCTTTCCTGAACACCTTGTATCCAGGAATACTTAATACCCAGTCTTGCCCTTCTTTGAGCCAGGTCTCTGTTATAGCCACATCATCATATTTCCACATAGTAATCTGCGCCTGTACCTCACCAGTCTTATTAACCACATTCTGTGCATTCACATACATGCACATTAATCCTGATTGAGACTTTATTACTTTCTCCCTTACTCTGATCCTACCTAATAACGTAATATTCCTTAATCTAGTGCTATCTATCATCCCCAGTATTCTGTGCTCCTTGGTTTTCCTTATACTTGCTCCTGGTTCCCACACCCCGACAAAGAACACAGAACAGTACAGCACAGGAACAGGCCATTCGGCCATCCAAGCCTGCGCCAATCATGATGCCTGTCTGAACTAAAACCTTCTGCACTTCCAGGGCCCATATCCCTCTATTCCCATCCTATTCATGTATTTGTCAAGATGCCTCTTAAACGTCGCTATCATACCTGCTTCCACCACCTCTCCTAGCAGCAAGTTCCAGGCACTCACCACCCTCTGTGTAAAAAACTTGCCTCGCACATCCCCTCTAAACTTTGCCCCTCGCACCTTAAACCTATGTCCCCTAGTAACTGACTCTTCCACCCTGGGAAAAAGCTTCTGACTATCCACTCTGTCCATGCCGCTCATAACTTTGTAAACCTCTATCATGTTGCCCCGCCACCTCCGTCGTTCCAGTGAAAACAATCCGAGTTTTTCCAACCTCTCCTCATAGCTAATACCCTCCAGACCAGGCAACATCCTGGTAAACCTTTTCTGTACCCTCCCCAAAGCCTCCACATCCTTCTGGTTGTGTGGCGACCAGAATTGCACGCAATATTCCAAGGGTGGCCTAACTAAAGTTCTGTACAGCTGCAGCATGACTTGCCAATTTTTATACTCTGTGCCTCGACCGATGAAGGCAAGCATGCTGTATGCCTTCTTGACTACCTTATCCACCTGCGTTGCCACTTTCAGTGATATGTGGACCTGTATGCCCAGATCTTTCTGCCTGTCAATACTCCTAAGCGTTCTGCCATTTACTGTATGCTTCCCACCTGTATTAGACCTTCCAAAATGCATTTCCTCACATTTGTTCAGATTAAACTTCATCTGCCATTTCTCCGCCCAAGTCTCCAACCAATCTATATCCTGCTGTATCCTCTGACAATCCTCATCACTATCCGCAACTCCACCAACCTTTGTGTCGTCCGCAAACTTACTAATCAGACCAGCTACATTTTCCTCCAAATCATTTATATATACTACAAACAGCAAAGGTCCCAGCACTGATCCCTGCGGAACACCACTAGTCACAGCCCTCCATTCAGAAAAACACCCTTCCACTGCTACCCTCTGTCTTCTATGACAGAGCCAGTTCTGTATCCATCTTGCCAGCTCTCCTCTGATCCCGTGTGACTTCACCTTTTGTACCAGTCTGCCATGAGGGACCTTGTCAAAGGCTTTACTGAAGTCCATGTAGATGACATCCACTGCCCTTCCTTCATCAATCATCTTCGTCACTTCTTCAAAAAACTGGATCAAGTTAGTGAGACACGACCTGCCTTTCACAAAACCATGCTGCCTCTCACTAATAAGTACATTTGTTTCCAAATGGGAGTAAATCTTGTCCCGAAGAATCCTCTCCAATAATTTCCCGACCACTGATGTAAGGCTCACCGGCCTGTAATTTCCTGGATTATCCTTGCTACCCTTCTTAAATAAAGGAACAATATTGGCTATTCTCCAGTCCTCTGGGACCTCACCTGTAGCCAATGAGGATACAAAGATTTCTGTCAAGGCCCCAGCAATTTCCTCCCTTGCCTCCCTCAGTATTCTGGGGTAGATCCCACCAGGTCCTTTGGACTTATTTACCTTAATGTTTTTCAAGATGCCCAACACCTCCTCCTTTTTGATATCAACATGACCCAGACTATCTGCACTCCCTTCCCTGGACTCATCATCCACCAAGTCCTTCTCTTTGGTGAATACTGATGCAAAGTACTCATTTAGTACCTCGCCCATTTCCTTTGGCTTCACGCATAGATCCCCTCCTCTGTCCTTGAGTGGGCCAACCCTTTCCTTGGTTACCCTCTTGCTCTTTATATACATATAAAAAGCCTGGGGATTCTCTTTAATCCTGTTTGCCAATGACTTTTCATGACCCCTTTTTGCCCTCCTGACTCCTTGCTTAAGTTCCTTCCTACATTCTTTATATTCCTCAAGGGCTTTGTCTGTTCCCAGCCTTCTAGCCCTTATATATGCTTCCTTTTTCTTTTTGACTAGGTTCACAATATCCCTCGTTATCCAAGGTTCCTTAAACTTGCCAAACTTATCCTTCATCCTCACAGGAACATGCTGGTCCTGAATTCTAATCAACTGACATTTCAAAGACTCTCACATGTCAGATGTTGAGTTACCCTCAAACAGCCGCCCCCAATCTAAATTTTTCAGTTCCTGCCTAATATTGTTAGAATTAGCCTTCCCCCAATTTAGCACCTTCACCCAAGGACTACTCTTATCCTTATTCACAAGTACCTTAAAACTTACGGAATTATGGTCACTGTTCCCGAAATCCCGACAAGTTACCAGTTTTTCTTCCCTCCAATCTGAGCTCCCTCTCAGGTTCCCATTCCCTGCCAATTTAGTTTAAACCCTCCCCAACAGTACTAGCAAATCTCCCTGTGAGGATATTAGTCCCAGTCCTGCTAAGATGCTACCCGTCCATCCTGTACAGATCCCAGGTGCCCCAGAACTGGTCCCAATGTCTCAGAAATCTGATATCCTCCCTCCTACACCAGTTCTCCAGGCATGTGTTCAATCGTTCCATTCTCCTATTCCTATGCTCACTTGCACATGGAACTGGGAGTAATCCTGAGATTACTGTTTTTGAGGTCCTGCTTCTTAATCAGAGAATCATAGAACATTTAAGGCACAGAAAGAGGCCACTTGGCCCATCATGTCTCTGCCGGAAATCACCTAGCTCTCTAAAATCTGCTTTCAGGACCTCATCCCCCTTCCTACCTATGTTGTTGGTGCCAATGTGGACCATGACCCCCCGAAGAATATCCTGTAGCCACTCTGTGACATCCTTGACCCTGGCACCAGGGAGGCAATACACCATCCTTGAGTCACATCTACGGCCGCAAAAACGCCTGTCTGTTCCCCTAATTAATGAATTCCCTATCATTACTGCTCTTCCACTCCTCTTCCTCCCTTCCTGTGCAGCTGAGTCACCTGTGATGCCACAAACCTGGCTCTGACTGCACTCCTCTGAGGAACCATCACCCTCACCAGTATCTGAAATGGAAAACCAATTAGCGAGTGAGATCGTCTAAGGGGACTCCTGCACTACCTGCCTGGTTCTCTTAGACTGCCTGGTGGTCACCCATTCCCTATCTGCCTGCATTTTCCTAACCTGAGGTGTGACCACCTCTCTAAACGTGCTAACCACGTAGTTCTCTGCCTCACGGATGCATGACAGTGACTCCAGCCGCCGCTCGTATTCTGAATCCCAGAGCTCAAGCTCTGGTAGGGTAGATAAAGGGGAACCAATAGAAGTAGTATCCTTGGATTTCCAGAATTCTTTGGAATTCTCTAACCACAAGGGTTGTGGATGGTCAATCATTGAATATATTTAAGGCTGAGATAGATAGATTTTTGGTCTCTCAGGGAATAAAGGGATATGGGGAGTGGGTGGGAAAGTGGAATTGAAGCTGAAGATCAGCCATGATCATACTGAATGGCAGAGCAGACCTGATGCACCAAATGGTTTACTCCTGCTCCCATTTTTTATGTTCTCATACAGTAACACATGGTGCATTGATATAATCTACCATGTTAAATCCAGTAACGCACCATGAATTATACATTATATACAGTGTTATACCCTGTAACAGATGGTGTATTATGATATATATAAATATATTATATCCATATATACATGTATACACAGCGTTATATAATACACTCTACATTACTGGATATAATATATACAGGAGTGTTAAGCCCTGTAACACATGTTGTGTTATTATATAATATATACAGTGTTAATGTACTATGTGTTACTGGGTTTAACAATGTATATGTTATAAAATAATGCACTGTGTGTTACTGGGTTTATTAAATAAAATATACAGTGTTATACACAGTAACATACTTGTGTTATTATATAATATATACAGCAGTGTTACACCCAGTAAAACATGGTGTTATTATACAATATATTGTCTTACACCCAGTAACGCATGGTGTGTTATATAATATATACAGTGTTAAACCCAGTATGCACAGTGTGTTATTATATAATACACACAGTAACACTTGATTTGTTATTATACCATACATACAGTCTTGAACCCAGTGACACACTGTGTTATTGTATAAAATATAGTGTCATACCAGTAACACATGGTGTATTATATAATATATACAGCATTAACCCAGTTATGCATGGTGTGTTATATTATATATACAGGAGTGTTATACCCAATAACACACGGTGTGTTATATAATCTACACAATGTTACACTTAGTAGCACATGGTGTATTACGTATAATATATGTAATATTAAATCCATTGACACACAGTGTGTTCATATATACCATATGCAGGTTACACCCAATAACACAAAATGTTATTATATAACCTATACGGTGTTAAACCCAGAAACACATGATGTGCTATTAAATAATATATACAGTATTATACCTAGTAACACACAGTGTGTTGTATAATACATAAATAAGTTCTATACCCAGTAAGACATGCTGTGTTATTATATAAATTATATAGGAGTGTTACACACAATTGCCTTTTGAAAGCCATGATTTAATCTATCTCCACCACACCCTCAGGCCATGCATTCCAGATTCCAGTCACTCACTGCATAAAAAGGCTTTTCCTCGTGTCGCCGTAAATTCTTTTCCCAATCAACTTAGCTCGGTGTCCTCTGGTTGGCAACGCTTCTGCCAAAGGGAACAGTTTCTCTCTATCTACTCTGTCTGGACCGCTCATGATTTTGAACACCTCTAACAAGTGTCCTTTCAACCTACTCTTCTCTATCCACATAACAGAAGGCATTCATCCCCGGAACCATTTTCATAAATTTTTCTGCACCCCCTCTAAATTTTCCTGATCAGTAATGTTTCCAGCCCAACGAGGAAGATGCAATTGCTAGATCTGGTCTAGTGTCAGGAGGTTAACATTTAGGAGTCAGTGATGATAGTATCAAAGTTTATGTTAGTTACGGAAAAGGACAAAGAGGAATCCAGAGTAAAAATAATTAATTGAAGGAGGGCCAATTTCAATGGGATGAGAACGGATCTGTCTCAGGTAAATTGGAATCAAAGATTGGCAGGCAAATCTGAAATGGAACAATGGGCTGCCTTTAAAGAGGAGATGGTTCAGGTACAGTCGAGGTATATTCCCACAAGTGGGAAAGGTAGGACAAACAAAACTAGAGCTCCCTGGATTTCAAGAGAGTAAGATGAAGCAGAAAAGGTACGTGTGACTGATGTCAGGTTGATAAATATAAGTGAGAACCAGGCTGAATATAGTCACTTGGACAAATGTGGATTAATTAATTAAGGAAAGCCAGCATTGATTTGTTAAAGGCAAATTGTGTTTAACTAACTTGCTTGAGTTTTTGAATGCCTTCTGTTATGTGGATAGAGAAGAGTAGGTTGAAAGGACACTAGTTAGAGATGTTCAAAATCATGAGGGGTCCAGAGAGGTTGATGAGGGTAATGCGGTTGATGTGGTATACATAGGCTTGCAAAAGATGTTTGATAAACTGCCACATAACAGGCTTGTCAGCATAGTTAAATCCCATGGAATAAAAGGGTCAGTGGCAGCATGGATACGAAGTTGGCTAAGTGGCAGGAAACAGAGAGTAGTGGTGAACAGTTATTTTTCAGACTGGAGGAAGGTATATAGTGGGGTTTCCCAGGGATTGGCATTAGGACCACTGCTTTTCTTGATCTATATTAATCACCTTGACTTGGGTGTGCAGGGCACAATTTCAGAATTTGCGAATGACACAACACTTGGAAGTATTGTGAACTGTAAGGAGCATAGTGATGGACTTCAAGAGGACATAGACAGGCTGGTGGAATGGGAGGACAAGTAGCAGATGAAATTAAATGCAGAGAAGTGTGAAGTGATTAATTTTAGCAGAAAGAATGAGGATAGGCAATATAAAATGAAGGATACAACTCTAAACGAGGTGCAGGAGCTGAGGGACCTGGGTGTATATGTGCACAAATCGTTGAAGGTGGCAGGGCAGATTGAGAAAGCATTTAGTAAGGCATGCGGCTTTATAAATAGACGAATACACACTTTAGGAAGGATGTGAAGGCATTAGAAAGAGTGCAGAAAATATTTACAAAAATGTTTCCAGGGATGAGGGACTTCAGTTCCGTAGATTGGTTGGAGAAGCTGGGGCTGTTCTCCTTAGAGAAGATTAAGAGATTTGATAGAGGTGTTCAAAATCATGAGTGGTTTGGATAGAGTAGATAGGGGAAAACTGTTCGCATTGGCGGAAGGGTCGAGAACCAGAGGACACCGATTTAAGGTGAATGGCAAAAGAACCAAAGGCGACATGAGGAAAAACCTTCTGACACAACGAATGGTTCTGATCTGGAATGTACTGCCTGAGATTGTGGTGGAGGCAGATTCAATCGTGGCTTTCAAAAGGGAATTGGATAATTATCTGAAGAGAAAACATTTGCAGGGAAAAGGCGGGAGAGTGGGACTAACTGAGACACAACGGGCCAAATGGCCTCTTTCTGTGCTGTAACTATTCTATGATTCTACAATGCTACATCCTGTGACCTACCCCCCTGCTAAGTTAGTATAAAATCTCCCCAACAGCACTAACAAACCATCCCATAAGGATGTTGGTCCTGCTTCTGTTTAGGTACAACATGTCCAGCCTGTACATGCCCCACCTCCCCCAGAACCAGTCCCAATGTCCCAGCAATCTAAAGCCCTCCCTCCTTGATCATCTCTCCAGCCACACATTTATCTGGTCTATCCTTCTGTTTCCATACTCACTCACGCGTGATACCGGGAGTAATCCAGAGGCTACTCCCTTTGAGGTCCCGCTTGCTAGTCTCCTTCCTAGCTCCATAAAATCTGCCTGCAGGACCTCATTCCTCTTTTTACCTTTGTCATTGGTATCTATATGGACCAGGGCCTCTGGCTGTTCACCCTCCCCCCTCAGAGTGCTCTGCAGCTGCTCAGTGACATCCTTGATCTTACCACCAGGGAGACAACATACCATCCTGGAATTAACATCCACAGCCACAGAAACATCTGTCTCTTCCCCTAACTATAGAATCCATTATCACTATTGCTTTCCCAATCTTCCTCCTGTCCCCTTGTACAGCTGAGCCACCCATGGTGCCATGGACTTGGCTCTGGCTGCACTCCCCAGAGGGGAATCATTACTCTTACCAGTATTCAGAACTGAATACCAGTTGCAGAGCGAGATGCACTCAGGTGTCTTCTTTTCCTTTGTTTAGTTCACCGACTCACAGTCAGACTGGCTCTCTGACCTCTCTCCTCCTGACCTCACTGCTCCCGGGCCTTACCCTTTCTGACCTCTCTGCTCCTGACCTCTCTGCTCCTGACCTCACTGTTCCCGGGCCTCATCCTCTCTGACCTCTCTGCTCCTGACCTTACTGCTCTCGGGCCTCACCCTCTCTGACCGCTCTGCTCCGGGCCTCACTGCTCCCGGGCCTCGCCCTCTTTGACTGCTCACTCACAGCCTCATCCTCATCCAGTTCCGAAGAAGGGTCACTGACCCGAAACGTTAACTCTGCTTCTCTTTCCACAGATGCTGCCAGACCTGCTGAGTGAATCCAGCATTTCTTGTTTTTGCCTCATCCTCTCTGACTGCTCTGCTCCTGGACCTCACCCTCTCTCACCGCTCTGCTCTGGTCCTCTGCTCCCGGGCCTCACCCGCTCTGACCACTCTGCTCACAGTCTTGCCCTCTCTGAACACTCCACTCACAGGACTCACCCTCTCTGACTGCTCTGCTCCTGGCCTCTCCCTTTCTCTTTCTGATCGCTCTGCTCCCAGGCCTCTCCATCTCTGACTGCTCTGCTCAAAGCCAAGCCCTTTCTGACCGCTCTGCTTCCAGCCTCACCACTCGATCTCACCCTCTCCTTAACGCACCATGTGTTGTTGTATAATATATTCTGGAGCATTACACCCAGTAATACACGGTGGGTTATTACACAACATATACAGGTGTGATTTACCCAGCAACACACTGTTTGTTAGGGTATAAGATATACTGGAGTGTTACACCCAGTAACACCCAGTGCGTTATTATATAACATATATAGCTCCACAAACCACTGACCACCTCCAGGCGCTTACCCATTGTCTCCCGAGACAAGGAGGCCAAAGAAGAAGAAGATAACATAAACAGGATTTTTATACCTGGGAACATACTGTGTGTTGTTATATGAAATTGCTACAATTTTTGGTTCCACTAGTACGTATCTTTTTGGGTTCAATGACGTTAGTCTCTCATGTAAGTGGATCCTATGTCCTTTATGTGCTGGAAGTCACTCACTCACCCAATATCTATTGATATGCTATTGTAACTGGGTTGTTACAATTGAAAGAGAAAGGCCAAAGCAACGGAACAGTATAGTGCTGTGGGTAAAGACAAGCAGAATGGGACAGAAAGGGACAGAGAGTTTAACAAAAATTATACATCAGCGAATAAGTTCATTGAAGGGAAAAGAATTTTTAAAATGAAATTAAATGTTCTTTATCTGAATGCACAAAGAATCTGCAATAAGATAGATGAATTGGTGGCACTAATAGAGGTACATGACTTAGATCTAGTCACTATTACAAAGACGTAGTTACATGGTGATCAAGGTTGGGAAATAAATATTCCTGGGTATACAACATTTCAGAAAGACAGAATAGCAAAGGAGGAGGGGTGGCACTGATGGTAAAGGATGACATAAGGGCATTAGTGAGAAAGGATCTGGCCTCAGAAGATCATGAGATAGAATCAGTATGGGTGAAAATAAGGAATAGCAAGAATCAGAAAACACTGGTGGGAGTAGTTCATAGGCCCCCTAACAGTAGTTATACCATTAGACAGAGCATTAAGCAAGAAATTATTGCAGCTTGTAATAATTGTGGGGGATTTTAATCTTCATATAGACTGGGATAATGAAATTGGCAGGAAAGAAGATAAGTTTGTAGAAGTTTTCGGGACAGTTTCTTGGAGCAATACGTTGTGGAGCCATCTAGGGAAAAAAGCTATCTTAGATCTAGTATTGTGTAATGAAGCAGGGTTAATAAGCAACGTCACAGATCCACTTGGAAACAGTGATCATAATACCATTGAATTCCATGTTAAGCTTGAAAGTGACATGCTCCAATCACAAACAAGAATCTTAAACTTAAAGCCAATTATGTAGGCATGAGGGAACAGTTCCATCAGATTGGGAGTTGGCAAATGTTACGCAGCTTTTCAAGAAAGGAGGGAGAGAGGGAAAGAGAAAACAGGGAACTACAGACCAGTTAGCCTAACATCAGTTGTTGGAAAATGCCGGAATCTATTATTGAGTAAGTTTTAACAATGCACTTAGAAAAGCACAGTATGATTAGAACAAGTCAACATGGTTTTACTAAAGGGAAATCCTATTTGACAAAGTTATTCGAGTTTTTTGAGGATGCAACTAGTAGAGTAAATAAAGGGAAACCAGTAGATGTAGTATACCTGGATTTCCAAAAGGCATTCGATGAGGTGCCACACAAAAGGCAAGATAAGGGCTCATGGAGTTGGGAGTAATATATTGGCATGGATAGATGATTGGTTAACGGATAAGAAGCAACAGGTGGCCATAAACAGGGCATTTTCAAGTTGGTAGGCAGTGAATAGTGGAGTGCCGCAAGGATCAGTGCTGGGGACTCAGCTATTTACAATCTATATTTATGAATTAGTTGAAGAGGCAGAGAGTAATGTATCTAAGTTTGCTGATGATACAAAGGTAGGTGGAAAGGTAAGCTTTGGGGAGGACACAGAGAGGCTGCAAAGAGATATAGACGGGCTAAGTGAGTGGGCAACAAGATGGCAGATGGAGTAAAATGTAGGGAAGTGTGAAGTTACTCACTTTGGTTGTGAGAATAGAAAAGCAGAATATTTTTTCAAAGGTATGAAACTTGTAAGTGTTGATGTTCAAAGAGACTTGGGTGTGCTTGTACAAGGAATGCAGAAAGTTAGCATACAGGTACAACAAGCAATTTGGAAGGCAAATGACATGTTGCCCTTTATTGCAAGGGGATCGGATAAGGAAGTATTGCTACAATTGTACAGGGTTTTAGTGAGATCATATCTAGAGTACTGTGTGTAGTTTTGGTCTCCACATTTAAGAAAGGGTATACTTGCATTGGAGGTGGTGCAGCGAAGGTTCACTAAACTGATCCCTGGGATAAGGGGATTGTCCTATGATGAGAGGCTGAGTAAATAGGGCCTGTATTCTCTGGAGTTGAGAAGGATGAGAGGTGATTTCATTGAAGCATATAAAGTTCTAAAGGGACTGGATAGGGTAGACACTGAGAGATTATTTCCGCAGGTCAGGGAATCTAAAACACGGGGGGGAACAGTCTCAGGATAAGGGACCCGATCATTTAGGGCTGAGATGAGGAGAAATTACTTCACTCAAAGGGTTGTGAATCTTTGGAATCCTCTACCCCAGAGAGTTGTGGATGCTTCATCGTTGAATACATTTAAGTCTGGGATAGACAGATTTTTGGTCTCTCAGGGACTCAAGGGATATGGGGAATGGGCACGAAAGTGAAGTTGAAACCTAAGATCAGCCATGATTGTTTTGAATGGCGGAGCAGGCTCGATTGGCCATTTGGTCTACTCCTGCTCCTAATTCTTGTGTTCTTTCCCCTTGACATACAAATGTAACACTGTAAACTTGCAAATGTATTTATCTGATCTTACAGTGGGCAGAACTGATGAACACTCTGGGTAGACGAGATCAATGAGAAATCAAGAAGCTGGATCATTAGGAATATGGGAACTGTTAGACCAAGGAAGACCCAGGTCCATCTAGTTCATCTTCTACCATCCCGGTAGTTGCATGATAAAATGATAATGGAGTTGTTAATTAATCACAGCGATCAATCTACAACAAACTCAGAGATGATTAAATAAAAGCTCAGTGGGGGAGGGGCTTTGGAAGTCGTAGGTCTTAAGTCATCAGTTCCTCCAAGCCATTCTACACTTACCATTCTGCAAAATACGTATGATTGAACAGAAATACCCTTATAAACTTCTGCAATGTCTCCTGGAAAAATAAAAGACAACTAAAGCACACTACACTATCCAGAATAGTGGATGGAATATTTCCTCTTTTTTAAAAATTTCTTTTAATGTCTGGAGAAATTGACCAGTTATATCTTAATTTCCAGCTCAGGCCCAGGCCGCCCACCTTGTTGCCTTTGTTAGAACTGACTGTCTCCGAACCTGGGTTTTTCTCTCCTCTTTGTTAACTCTGACCACAGGAACTAAAATATCATCCGATAACCCCAGTAACTATCCCTGCTGAGCTCAACTGAATCAATCGAGTCATTTCAGCAGGCATGAATGAGCACTGATACTGGGACTGCTCGACAGCTGGGGCGGAGGACACGAGAGAAGCTCCATGTTTAAGCCTCTCCAGTCAGATTTCTGACCCTGCCAAAGCACTGACAGCCCTCATCAAAATACAAATGCCATCCTAGGTGATGGCAACTGTAATAAACTAACCCTCCTCATCCTTCTCAAACTGTCTGCAACCTTTGGCACAGTTGACCGCACCATCCTCTTTTAATGTTTTTTCTGTTGTCCAGCTGGGCGGGACTGCCCTCACCTGCTTCCATCCCCACCTCTCCAATTGTAGCCAATCTCCTCCAATGGCTTCTCTGTCCATTCCTGCATTGGACCTCTGGAGTTCCCCCAAGGATCTATCCTTGGACCCCTCCTATTTCTCATTGACAGGCTACCCCTCAGTGACATCATCTGAAACCACAATGTCAGGTTCTACATGTATCCTGACGACACACACTCTATCACCACCGCCTCTCTCAACCATCCAACTGTATCGGATTTCTCATGCTGCATGCCTGACATCCAGCACTGGATGAGTGGAAACTTCCTCCAACTAAATATTGGGAAGACTGAAGCCATTGTCTTCGGTCCCTGCCACAGATCCCATTCCCTAGTCACTGACTCCATGCCCCACACTGTCCATTGTTTGTGAATGAACCAGACTGTTCACAACACTGGCAACTTATTTGACCCTGAGCTGACCTTCCAGCTCCATATTCACACCGTCACTAAGACTGTCTACTTCCACCCCTGTATCATCACTCTGTCTCTGCCCCTGCTTCAGATCAACTGCTGCTGAAACTCTCATCCATGCTTTTATTACCTCTAGACTCAACTATTCCTACACTCTCCTGGTTGGCCTCCCATCTTGCACCCTCTGTAAATGTGAGGTCATCTGAAACTCTGCTGTCCGTATCCGAACTCACACCAAGTCCTGTTCCCCTGTCACCCCTGTGTTCGCTGACCTACGTTGGCTCCTGGTCTGACAATGCCTTGATTTTAAAATTCTCCTTTTTGTTTTCAAATCCTTCTACGACCTCACAACTGTCTGTCTCTGTAACCTCCTCCAGCTCTACAATGCTCAACAATCTCTACACTCCTCCAATTCTGGCAGTGGTGCCTTCAGCTGCCTGGGCCCTGAGATCTGCAATTCTCTCTAATCCCCTCTGCCACTCTCAGCTCTCTCTGCTCCTTTAAGACAACTCTTAAAACCTACTTCTTTGACCAAACTTTGAGTCATCCATCCTAACACCGCCTTATGTGGCTTGGTGTCAAATTTTGTTTGATAATCACTCCTGTAAAGTGCCCTGGGACATTTTGCTACATGAAAGGCATTATGTAAATGAAAGTTGTTGTTGTTATAAACTCCTCTGTTGGGCAGTGCTTTGCAGCAGTGGGCTGGGAATATTGGGGTACAGCACTTGCTGACAAGGGCTTGAGTCCTCATGTTGGAGGGGTACTATGGTTTGGAGCACTGGGAAGTGGTCCTGGAATTCAGCAGCACCATGGAGAAGCGTGCTAAGAATTATTATCATGACCTTCCCTCACCCCATCTGGCTCAACCCCCTCTTCTTATTTTTTCTTACTTTTCCTTTCGTTCTCATTTCTCTCTCTCTTTCTTTTTCTGTTTCAATCTGACTTGAATTCACCCCATTTCTTTCCCCAGCATTTACCCTGTTTCCTTCTCTCTCCTTAAATCTCATTGGTTAAGGTGAAAGACCACTGGATCTATGCGTCACTGTGCTCTGAGATGTCCTGTTGCTCTCATTATCAGCTCAGGTTTCCACACAAAGAATACCATCAGAAGGATGAGGAAAAGATTCCAAACTTTGCCACAAAATGCCCCACTCCAACAATTTCTGGGCCATTCCCTGAGTCTTGCACAAACTCCCAAACTCCCTCTTTCACATTCTGTCTCTCTCTCATTCTTGCTCAGAATGTCACACTCTCTGTCTCTCACTTCCCTCTTACATGCACTGTTCTCTACAGTAGTAATGAGTGCTGCTGGTGTTACAGACAAATGCTAAATACACTCATACCAAATTCCCCTCTGCGCCATTATAACAGAACCATTAGCTCGGTTAAAATAAACATTTTTAAGCCATCTGTTAAAACAGCAAGAATCATCAAAACACCATGTGCTATATTCAAGAATGATCTTTAACATACTCACTGGGGGTCCCTGTCTGCCAGAATTTCCTGGAGGTCCCAGTCGGCCCTTGTGTCCCTGTGAATGTAAATGTTGCAGTTGTTTGGTTAATCACTGCTCGTTCAACTTTTGCTGAAACAGCAATACCAATGGCATCAAGTAGGCTGGAATGATGATTCTACACTGTAATAGTCTGCTTTGGTGCTATTTTGTATTTCACTATTTTGTTAAACTGTGTTAAACTACTACATCTTATAAAATGTATAGTAAACAAGCACGTTTAGTTCCATGTGACAAAAGGGTCTTACCTTGAGCCCCTGAAGTCCTTGTGGGCCTTTCAGTCCAGGAGGGCATGAAGTTGGGCACTGGAATAAGACACACAGAATTTAGAGAATCGTCAGCCGTGGAATGAATTTTAGGGCCTGTGCTTCATTCCTACGCTGCACTTCCCCTCTGGCTGGTAAATGTTTGGTAAACACAGAGATGAATCACGAATTCAGGGCCTGGGCCTACAACCAGACTGGATTGTTTCTCAGTCCCATTGCTCGCCTGAAGACAGTGAGTGATGTTGAGGTTTAGTCCTCCCTGGCACTTGACCTATTCTTTATATGTAAGCCAGGACAGCGAGCATTCTGCGGATGTCATGGGGGACTCCTCATCTCAAGGACACAGATACTTCCCAGCAGGGCAACAATGCAGAGCTCTGACCCTGCCCATTTATTTCATTTCCGAGCCCAGGACAGTGAAGGCCAATTGCAGAGCCCATGCTTGACCCGGCTGAGATCATCTGGTACACTAGAGATCCATGACTGAACCTAATAGGCCAGACAGTCCCACACTGGACAGACAGCATCCAACAAAATATCAAATAATGTAGAATCACCCAACACAGGAGGAGGCCATTCGGTTCATTATGTCTGTGCCCACTCTTTGAAGGAGCTGTCCAATTATTCCTGCTCCCCTCCTCTTTACCATAGCCCTCTGACTTTTTTTTCATTTTCAAAAATATATCCGATACCCGTTTGCAAGTTACTATTGAATCTGCTTCCACCGCCCTTTTAGGCAGTGCATTCCAGATCACACCAACTCACTGCTTTCCCCTCTGGTTCTTTGGCCAATTACCTTAAAATATAAACAGACAACATTCTTTTCTACCTGCCTCCCTCTTTATTTAGTTACAGATCAGCATGCATGTGGCCTTGACTGGTAGTGAACAAGCACTGAGTTTCTGATCAGTTCTCCACTAAATCACTCTGCAAGTTTTTTTTATAACTCATCATTGTGCCCACTGACAGAGTTCCCACCCCAGCAGGTCACACACACACCAACAGCCACTCACCGGCCATACCAGATTGCTGCTGGCAGAAGGGATGGTGAGGCACAGAATACGCGAACTGAAGACACCATGACATAGCAGTGCTGGGGACTGAGTACAGAAGACAGAGGCTGAGAAACCTGAAGCTGAGGGCCTTGCCACTGGATCCAGGCTCTTGATGGAGAACAGGAGTGAGTGTTTTCCAGGCCCAGACCACGAACAAAGAACAGTACAGCACAGGAACAGGCCATTCGGTCCTCCAAGCCTGCTCTGATCTTGATGCCTGTCTAAACTAAAGCCTTCTGCACTTCCGGGGCCCATATCCCTCTATTCCCATCCTATTCATGTATTTGTCAAGGTGCCTCTTAAACATCGCTATCGTACCTGCTTCCACCACCTCCCCCGGCAGCAAGTTCCAGGCACTCACCACCCTCTGTGTAAAAAACTTGCCTGGCACATCCCCTCTAAACTTTGCCCCTCGCACTTTAAACCTATGTCCCCTAGTAACTGACTCTTCCACCCTGGGAAAAAGCTTCTGACGATCCACTCTGTCCATGCCGCTCATAACTTTGTAAACCTCTATCATGTCATCCCTCCACCTCTGTCGTTCCAGTGAAAACAATCCTAGTTTATCCAGCCTCTCCTCATAGCTAATGCCCTCCAGACCAGACAACATCCTGGTAAACCTCTTCTGTACCCTCCCCAAAGCCTCCACGCCCTTTCTGGTAGTGTGGTGACCAGAATTGTATGCGATATTCCAAGTGTGGCCTAACTAACTAACTAATCTTGGCCAAATAATAAACTTTCCATATATCTTCATGCCTTGATACGGGATCCCCACAGACACAAATCACCCTAACTGCTGATTGAAAGGGGTGATAATGCAAGGCCCAAGGGTGCCCGTCCAACAAGAGAGGGGAAAATTGAACTGGAAAGACAGGGAACAACCCATGCCATCTCATTTGCAGGAGATCACTGTGACTCTTCCCCAGTGGAAACCCCAGGGCTGCAAAAAGTGGTGGAGATCCAGTGGGACAAACTTTGTGAAAGGGGAATAGGCATTACGGGGGCAAAGTTCAGAAAAGTCAGCCCCTAAAAGTAACTCACTGCTTTGTATAATACCTCGATACATTACAGCTCTGTGGTGACAGTGTTATAACAGGAAGCCAGCATATTACACTTCCAGAGAGAAAGGTAATGGAGATTTCCGCAGTGCTGGGCTGAACGGCTACGTCGACATGGAAGTTACAACACGTGCAAAGGCCGTCCTGCACTCATCTGCCTTTACCCTGCACATGACCAACTGATTCTAGTTACATTTACCCACCCTCTCTCAAAACCCTTCACCCCTTTATTCTTCATCCACCTATCTGATCTAATCGTGAATGTTGACAGTTTCTGCCTCAACCATTGACCTTGGAAGTGAACTGCATTGTTTCCCAACTCTGTCTGAAGAAGTTTGTCCTATCTTCTGTTTCAAATCTCTTATATTTAATCTCCTTGTTGTTGACCCTCCACTACTGGGTAGAATTTGTTTTTATTTACCCTGCTTCATCCTTTCATGACTTTGAAAAGTTCTATTGTATTGCCGCATATTTTTTTTTAGATACAGCACAGAAACAGGCCCTTCAGCCCACTGATTCTGTGCCGACCAACAACCACCCATTTATACTAATCCTACATTAACCCCCCTATTCTCTACCACATCCCCACCTACATACACTAGGGGCAATTTACAACGGCCAATTTACCTATCAACCTGCAAGTCTTTGGCTGTGGGAGGAAACCGGAGCACCCGGAGGAAACCCACGCAGACACAGGGAGAACTTGCAAACTCCACACAGGCAGTACCCGGAACTGAACCCGGGTCGCTGGAGCTGTGAGGCTGCAGTGCTAACTACTGTGCCACTGTACCACCCTGCACTGTTCGGGAAGAAGCACCAATTTTTCAATTCTTTCTTCAGGTTTGTATTTCCTCACCTCAGGCAGCATCCCAGTGAATCTGCACCGTAACATTATAAACTTAATGTCCTAGCAAATCCATGAGCACACCTTGTCTGCACTGGCCTGCAGTATCAAGCAGTTGATGTCAGTACAACATAAACCAAATCATAGCGTAACTGCTTTCAGCATCTAAGTGGAGTATAATGCGACAGTTAAACATTGAATGGGCCATTCTTACCAGAAGGTCAGCACTGCCTTCTGCACCATGGAGGTTACCAGGAAGCCCCTGAACAAACAGAGCACACAACAATCATCATCAATCCACTTTTACGACAGACCGCTCCAGTCAAAGCCCCCAATCAAAATATACGATTCTGATTGTGGTGGGAGAAACACACTGTTAATTCAATCCCGTCCCTCCATAGATCGCATAACAGGTCATTTTAAACTTTCCAAATTAAAGAAAGACCCAGCCAAAGTGTACCATCTATTAACCCCGAATGAGGCTAACCAAACCACATGTCTTTAAATCAACAAATTAACTGTTTAATTAGAAAAACTAAATTCTTAAACACTATGAAGATATAAACAACAATTAAAATAGAAAAAATTAGAGTCCTTGCAAATTTACAGCCCAATGTTGCTTGAAGTCCTCACAGCCGCCCGATGGAGAAAAAAGGTTCTTCAACAGTAGAACAGTCCATAGTCTAATTCCAGCAGTAAGTGATGCTTTCCATCTCCAGTGATGGATTTCAACAATTATCAACTTGTAAACACTTTCAATAGAATCAATCTGACTTTAGAGTTTTTGAGGGATAAAAGATTGTCACAGTCTAACTTCCCTTCCTTCAGTTTAAATTATCAGAGATTTCTGTTTTGGCTTGACTTTTTTAGAATTTTGAGAGATAATAATAATCAAACAGACTAAATTCTCTTCCTACAGTTTAAATGGCTGAGAGTGCTTTTTCAGGTGCTAACACCAGCTGTCTGTCTGTGTTCTGTTAGAGCAGACTGTCTTCAACTAAAAAGCCAGTTCAAAATCGAATTGTAACAAATGTATCGCTTGATGCTCAGTTCAAGTGGCTGTATCCAAGGTAACGAGAATGCACCCTTTGAATCATCGTCTCCAAATGGCTGTATCCAATGGCAACCAAAAATGCATTTTCTCTAACTCCTGAGGCTTGCTGGTTCTTAAAGCAGTACGGCTCCTTTTCCAGCCTTAAAGACACACCACACATTCTCCAAGAAAAAAAACTACTGGACTATGACACCACATAGACAATAATTGGACTCACGCCCTATCAGACTGAAAGGTGAGAAACTGTTTGGGATTAGATCTGTAATATTGATTAGATTCCAGCCTGTAACCCACTCCCAAGGATCCATTAATAAATAATTAAACCATAAGAACTTCTAAATTATATTTTAGTGTGTGCTTGAATCCCTGGTTATCATTTATTCTGTTAATGTGTCAGTAAGTTAAACATCTGAGTAAGATCATTTTGTACAGTGTAGTAGATCTCAGGAAGTCACATGTCCTCCAACACGGCAACGAGGAGACTGTTTACTGAGAGTCATCAATTACCTTTGTGTTGAAAAGTAAACTGTTATGTTCACAAAATGAAGCAAGATTTGTCAAGGTGTAATTTAGAAATACGAACCTGTTGACCTGGTGGCCCCGGCCGGCCTATTGCTCCAATCCGTCCTGCTGCACCCTTAAAAATAAATAAATAGTAGCAGCATAACTAGGCCTTAACTGTAAAACATAGTGAGTTCAGTAACAATGAATAAATTGGTAGAGTAGAAAATTGTGGAAAAATTTCAGGGGACATGGTGGTTGGGGGACGGTGGTTGAGAGCAGTGCAGAGTTGGAAAGGACACAGTGTGTGATGGGAAGAGTGGAATAACCTGCGGTGTGGGCATGTGGAAGGGTGTAGGATGGTCAAGAGTACAACAGGGAGCGGGAAAACAGGAATGTTGAGAACGGGAGAGAAAGAAATAGGTGTAGAGTTGGGTAAAAGAGTGTAATCTAAGGGAACAGTTAGGTGGATAATAGAGTAGAAGAGGAGAGAGAGAGTAGAATAATGGGATTTAGCAAAGTGAGGTAGAAAGAGAAGGGCAAGATCTGTATTTATATAGCACCTTTCACAACCTTAGGGCATCCCAGAGCGTTTTAGTATCAGTAAATGCTGGGAAAAAGAGTGTTCAATAAGGAAAGACAGAAGACTATAGTGTAGGCAAGGATAATATAAAAGAGATGAGGCCATAAAAAGTCAACTGAAGATACCGAAGCAGTCCGTGTCCGCATGCAGCAACACCTGGATAGCATTCAGACTTGGGCTGATAAATGGCAATATTCGCACCACACAAGTGCCAGGCAATGACCATCTTCAACAACAGAGAATCTAACCATCTCCCCTTAACATTCAATGGCATTACCATCGCTGAATCTACCAGCATCAACATCCTGGGGGTTACCATTGACCATAAATTTAATTGGACCACTGTGGCGACAACAGCAGATCAGAGGCTGCGAATTCTGTGGTAAGTAACTCACCTTCTGATACCCCAAAGCCTGATCCCCATCTACAAGGCACAAGTCAGGAGGTTGTGATGGAATACTCCCCACTTGCCTGGATGAGTGCTGCTCCAACAACACGCAAGAAGCTCATACCATCCAGGACAAAGCAGCCCGTTTGATTGGCCACCTTAAACATTCACTCCTTCCACCACCGGCATACAGTGGCAGTAGTGTGTACCATCTACAAGATGCACTGCAACAACTCACCAAGGCTTCATCAACAGCGCTTTAGAAACCTGCGACCTGTACCACCTAGAAGGACAAGGGCAGCAAATGCAAGGGAACATCACCACCTGCAAGTTCCTCTCCAAGGTACGCACCATCCTGACTTGGAACTATCTCATCGTTCCTTCACTGTTGCTGGGTCAAAATCCTGGAACTCCCTCCCTAACAGCACTGTGGGTGTACCTACACCACATGTACTGCAGTGGTTCAAGAAGGCACTTTCTCAAGGGCAATTAGGGATGGGCAACAACATACGACCATACGAATTAGGAGCAGGAGTAGGCCACTCAGCCCCTCGAGCCTGCTCCGCCATTCAACAAGATCATGGCTGATCTGATTGTAACCTCAATTCCACATTCCCGCCTAGCCCCGATAACCTTCCACCCCCTTGCTTATCAAGAATCTGTCTACCTCTGCCTTAAAATATTCAAAGACTCTGCTTCCATCACCTGTTGAGGAAGAGAATTCCAAAGACTCACAACCCTCTGAGAGAAAAAATGTCTCCTCATCTCTGTCTTAAATGGGTGACCCCTTATTTTTAAACAGTGACCCCTAGTTTTAGATTTTCCCACAAGAGCAAGCATCCTTTCCATATCCACCCTATCAAGACTCCTCAGGATCTTCTATGTTTCAATCAAGTCGCCTCTTACTTTTCTAAACTCCAGAGGATACAAGCCTAGCCTGTCCAATCTTTCCAATAAACGCTGGTCTTGCAAGCAACGCCCACATCCCATGAATGAATAAAAATAATCGGAAGCCTCGGTATTGTATCTAGAAAGATGTACTATAAAGCCAGGAGATAATGCTGTATTTGTACAAGACCTTGGTTCAGCCTCAGTTGGAATATAGTGAACAGTTTTGGGTACCTCATTATAGGAAGGAGATTAATACAGTGGAAAAAGTTCAGCATAGACTTGCTAGGATGTTATCGAGGTTGAGGGATCACAATTATAAAGAAATGCAAAATGTTAGGCCTTGTTTTAACTGCAGCTGAGGAATTTAAGAGCTGACTGCTAGAGGCTTTCAAGATTATGCAAGGCCACGTTGAGGTAGGAGGTAGAAATGCTGTGTCTGTGTCATCAGTTCCTCAGATAGCCTGGTGAGCAGATGTGAACACTCTGGTCTCTGAATACTAGGTGGACTTTCAGTAAGATACTGCTGCCCAGTGGGACCCCTTTCCCCATTGCAGCCCTGATGAACAGGAGACCAGAGCTTCGACCTCTGAATAGTACATTGACATTCAGCAGGGTACTTGCTTCAGCTGAGAGTGGAGAAGTTACCACCCAACCCCCTCTCCCCACAATAACATCTAACTGGTTTTCCTGGTAGGGAGGTGTATCATCTAATGACCTGCCCACGTGAGAAATGATGCACAGCACGATCTTATGGATGTAAAACAGAGGTAAAAATGGGTTGTCTTGTTTGCTGTGAGCTTAGGCTAGGTATTAAAGGGTATGGAAAGGGAGCAGGAACGCATGATTAAACTGGGTGGGATATTAATGAGCATAGGGAGCAGGTGGGAGAGAGGTATTGGACTGGGTGGCTTATTTGGAGAAATACACAGGCTGAATGGCCTGTTGGTGTGCAGGAATTTTCTATATTCTATGATTAGGGTAGCAGAGTTATTTGAAACCACAGGGGGTGGTCGTCCCTGCTTTTTTGCAAGTCGTCCCCAGGCCCAGGTAAGGGACCCATGTTCAGGGTTACGAGCTATGGCCAACGGCAGAACCAGCAAATTTTCAGTGATGATGGCAGAAGAACTAGAACCACGAGGGACAGCAGCTGCTTACAGGCGGAGGATCCTTCAGGAAGAGGACTTGTGTTTCCTTTGAAGTACACATGAAGGCAAGGGGAACCACCTGATATACTTTTTCCCTAGTCATATTGCTCATTTCTCATGGAAGTTAAAAAATGGGAGGTTCTTATGATCCACTGAAGAGCAAAGCACAGGACTGTGGGGAGTGGAGGAATGAGCAGAGGACCTGTCCTTGGGCAGATCACCACAACCACTATGATTCTATAAAACAGACAAGGATAGAAGAAATATAATGCAGAGAAGCCTTAATAGGATAGAATTGTGTAGTATAGGTAAAGGTAGGGTAGAGGAGCATTCAGTAGTACAAGAACAAGTGGACAGTGCAGGGAAAGGTAGAACAATGTTGTGTATAATAGAGTATAGATTAAATGTAGAGTGTAGAAGAGTGTGTGGGAAAAGATAGACTAGGTGGATAAAGAAGGGTTGAGATGTACAGTCTGAATGTACAGGAAAGATCTGAACATAGGGCAGATAATAGTACAAAATGTATGAAGGGACAGGTAGAATAGTGTCTTGGAAATCACTGCAGTGTAGAATGGTGAAGAGTGTAAGAGCCTAGAAGAAGGATGAAAGGTGTAAGACTGCAATATAGGACAGAGCAACACAATGAAGGATAGTGAACGGTATAGGTTTGGTGAAGGGTCAGGTAGAAGAGCGTGGAGAGATAAGGGTTCAAGTAGAGGGTAGAGACAGATAGAGCAGTGTGGAGGAAGAAGTATGTAAGTTGGGATAACGACAGATAGAACACTGTGGATAGGGAAGGGTGCAAGTGTGGGGTAAGGACAGGTAGAACAATGTGGGCAGTGAAGGGTACAAGTGTAGAATCGACTCGTACAGAAAAGCACCAGCACAGACTGGATGGACCAAGTGGCTTGTTTCCATACTGTAACATTCTAGAGAAGGCAAACAATATATACTAGTGAAGAGTTTAAGATCAGGTGGAGAACAGAGGGATAGTGAAGAATATTGGATTCTAGAAGGGTAAGGACATAACATTTTGGGATACAGCATATGAATAATCTGAGACATGAGCATGCTTGGGAGGAAGAAGGTGACTTTAGACCCATGGTTCCCAAAGCTGTCCACCACTGGGGGTTTCCTTGCCTGATATGTGGGTCTATTGTAGAATAATTGAGAGAGATTAATTGTTGGAGTGCAAATCAGTTTAGAACTATAAGCTTAATGAGTCATCTCATTAAAGTGATCTTGAAAATCATAATAGAAAGATATAATAACACATTTGAAGCAGAAATTGGTAAAACACAGTCTGGATTTCGACCTGGAGTAGGAACAAGAGAGGGAATATTTAACTTAAGGACAATTTTCGATAAATATCTGGAAGTAAACAAGAACATTTACATATAGATTTACAGATTATTAAAAAGCGTTTGATTGTGTTTATCACCAAAAGCTAATAGACATGTTGCTAAAACATGGCATTGACAGTAAAGATGTGAGATTTATCCAGAGCCTATATCGGGACCACATGGCAAGCATCAGGCTAGAAGATGGACAATCAGATATGTTTCAAGTTTTTTTTAATATTCTTTCATAGGATGTGGGCGTTACTGACAAGGCCAGCATTTGTTGCCCATCCCTAATTGTCCTTGACAACTGAGTGACTTGCTAGGCCGTTCCAGAGGGCATGTAAGAGTCAACCACATTGCTGTGGGTTTGGAGTCACATGTAGGCCAGACCAGATAAGGACAGCAGATTTCCTTCCCTAAAGGACATCAGTGAACCACATGGGTTTTTACAACAATTGATGATAGTTTCATTGTACCATTACTGAGACTAGCTTTCCATTCCAGATTTTTATTAATTAATTGAATTTAAATTCCACCAGTTGCCATGGTCAATATACAGAAGGGAAAAACATGAATAAGGGAGGAAGTAATGGTTGTATAAAGTGGACAAGATTGACCTGGGATAGGTAGGGCAAACATTTATTTTACAAAACTTAACAAATAGATGATAAATTATCCCATTTTGAAAAATTGTTTTTATTTTTCATTTTTTTAATTCATTCATGGGATGTGGGGTTCGCTGGTTAGGCCAGCATTTATTGTCCATCTCTAATTGCCCTTGAAAAGCTGGTGGTGAGCCACTTTCTTGAACCGCTGCAGTCCATGTGGTGTAGGTACACCCACAGTGCTGTGAGGGAGGGAATTCCAGGATGTTGGCCCAGTAATAGTGAAGGAACGGGCGATATATTTCCACATCAGGGTGGTGTGTGGCTTGGAGGGGAACTTGCAGGTACCATACTTTCATACCAGAGTAAGAAAGAGATTCAAACTAGCAGTTCAGACTCCTGATATCTGACTGTCGCAAGTCCAAGACTGTGTTTGCTGTCAAAATAAAGAAACTGCCTTGATGCACATTATGATGAAGCATTAAACAGATATTTCTGGGCATGTTGCTGATCCAAAATGTGTCACGGGATAGTGTGTTGGGACCAGGATTCCCACCGCACCAGCTCTGAATCTCCCTGATGCCATGGAGGAACCAAATACATCTCACAGGACAGAAGAGAGAAAGCTGGTGCTTGAATTACCCTGGGCCATTCTTGCAGATCTCTTACAGCTGTCTCCAGGCCAGCATTGGCAAAGAACTGGGAACAGCATAGCACAAAGGGAAAGGAGTACATTTTCTGATTGAGTGCTGCCTTCATAGAACTTTGCACAACAGGAGCACATATGGGAATTTGGGTACATGGATCAATTTGGCCAGTCTGCCGCCTGTACAATCTTACATCCGGTCATTTTAATGAATGGAAAACTGTGTTGCCTGACCTCCACACCTGAATTCCCTACAGATTCTCCTGCCATTTGAAGCTCCAGATCCACCTTTTCAAGGGCAATTAGTGATGGGCAATAAATACCAGCCTTGCCAGCAGCACCCACACCATAAGAGTGAATTAAAAAATAATGCCGCTCCTATGTGTTAATTGTATATTAATTGTTTTAGTTGTATGCAGGTGGTGGACATTAACTGAGGATTCACTTGTAAATAGACACAGACTGAAACTTTGGTTGTTGGGTTCAGAGGTATATGTTTGTCTTGTAAATTAATGCTTATGAAAGTATGTAAAGATTGGCTCCAGTTCTATCCTTCACCACCTGGCTTTCTGGAATATAACACTGTGTACAGTACAGAATAAGAAATATATTACTTGCTGCAAATCCCAGTTGGAGCAATGAGACTTTGAATTGGTCATGTGGCTAAAAAGTTCAGAGAAGTGGATTAGTGTTTATTATTTAATTATCACTTACTTTAGCTCCTGGACGCCCAATTTCTCCAGGAAGACCAATCGGACCAGAAGGACCCTTAAGAAAAGTAAACAAGGTTACATAGCTAGCTTCTTATTACAGGTAAACTGCACTGACCCGATCTTGTCTGGACCTGATATCTACATGAGTCTACCTTCCAACAGGAATATTTGAAGAGAGAGCAGAGGAAAGCTTGTACAGTGTTCCCATTATAACACAGGACAATCATCCTGCCCCTTCCACCAGACTGGGGGAGATTGTCTATAAGAAGGACCGCTAGAGTTTGATAGCTATTCAAAGCCAATGTAAGCAGCAGGAGAATGTGAGTTCTGTGCTAAGTATATTGCGAATTTGGGGACAGCTTAATAAATAAATACTTTTGAAGTACAGGTTGCCCATGATCTATTTATCTGTTTGCAGCTATTCAAACCTGGCTGTATCATCGTATTTTTCATTAAGCCAAGTGAGACAGAGTTTAGTAAGAAATGATAAGCAAAACCTCGTAACCAATATCTCAAGTTCTGCATTAAAATGGCAATGACATGAGTGATCAGCAGAGAGAAACACAGCAGTGTTCCCCAGTCATCCAGTGGTTAGGATTTTGTTCTTTCAGTCCGGGTTTGATTCCCAATCAGGCAATATGATTTTCGGCTCTAGTGGATCATAAATACCGGCACAGACAAGTTGGGCTGATTGGCCTGTTTCTGTGCTGTAATCCTATGTAGGACCCCACAAGCAGCAAAGAGATGAATTGCCAGTTAATTTGATTTTGGTTACATTGATTGAAGGAGGTTTTTTTTTTATAATTCATTAACCTAATTGCCCTTGACTGATAGGCTTACCAGGTTATCTCAGTGGGCACATTGCTTGAGTGTGGAGTCACATGTAGACCAGACCAGGTGAGGATGGCAGATTTCCTTCCCTAAAGTGCGTTAGTGACCAAAAGTGTTTTTACTCCAATCTGGGAGTTTCATGGCCACTATTACTGATACTAGCTCTTTGTTCCAGATTTATTTAATTCATTGAATTTAAATACCCCAGGCACCATGGTGGGATTTTAACTCATGTCTCCGAATCAGAGATTTACCAAAGCTATCTGACTAAAGAGCTGTGATCAATGGGGCCACATGATCCCCATGTACTTCATACCTTGCAGATTTTAGTTACAGGTAAAGAGTGAAATATCAGGGGATTTAGGAGCCACATGTCCATGGGAATTAGAAAATTGAACATCATTCAGAATCAGAACCCCAGGTATTAGTTTCAGATCACCAGACATTGGTATATGAAGTACTGGTATTGATACAGCAGCAATTACTACATCAAGTTTATACCTGGCATATCAGTACAGATACTGTTGTGTGATTGCCTTTAGGAGTGATGTTCCTTTAAGATCTTACTATGCTAATGAGCTACATGCCAGGACGGAGTCATGTGACTATGTGCCAATCTCACTCTGTAACTGTAACACTGAGAGGAACGTCCTGTTAATAGTTAGCTCTCTACCATATATATTAGTTAGCTGTTTAATAAACCTGTTTTAAGATCTTCAATCAACTGAAATCCACGCATCTCATTTTATGCTGCATCTGACAACATAAAAAGCTTCTCATTACAGATATAAGGCACTGATATTACTACACCAGGTATTGGTGCTGGTATACCAAACATTGGATTATCAGGTAATGGTACACCAGACTTTGTTATAGATACATTAAACACTGATACACCTGGTACAGGTATTTGTGTACCAGGAACTGTTAGATCAGGCATTAACATTGGTAGATCAGGTATCAGTAAATCAGAGACTGTACTTGTTACAGTCACCCTGTTAAGCACCTTGCTTACATGTAAGGGTAGCACCTGAATCAGTGGTCTGACATTCAGCAAGTGTCCTGCAACTCCATGGCTGACAGGATCAGCTCACCAGCACCATTTCCCTGAATGACAGGCCAAGTAACTGACGTCTTCTCAGTGCTGCTCAGTAAATGAATTCTCAGTGGTGTTGCAGGTGTCCTAATTTTAACCTTTAAATTCCCTCTTTCTGCTGTTGATTTTCACTGCCTTTCCTAGTGTTAACGGGACAATACAGCCTCAGAATAGGGCCAGTGGCCTTACTGTGCTGTTAACACCGGTGATGTGACCGGTTCCATTTTACATAGAGTTACATAAAATATACAGCACAGAAACAGGCCATTTGGCCCAACTAGTCTGTGATGGTGTTTATTCTCCACATGAGTCCCCTCCCATTCCTTCTACCTCATCTCAGCCTGTCAGCACATCTTTCAATCCCCATATTCATCCTGTTTCCTTTTTGAACTCAAGAGCAACATGTAATGTGCTCACATCCCCACACAACACGTGTTGGAAAAATTAAAATTCAGCCCCCCCACCCATAACAACTACAAACATCACAACCGTTTCACAAATGGCCCAATAATAATTGGCATTTCTATAAATCTGTTAAACTTACAGTTGGTCCCATAGTTCCAGACCCCTAAAAATAAATCAGACACAAAGAAGGTAATCAGAAAAGTCATTGTAGAATCAGATCAATAGACGAATAATTGACAAAGCATTTGATAGTCTTGTGATAATTGAAAATACTGGGGGTGAAATAAGCAGAGCTGGACATTATAGAATGGTCTGGTTATACTCACTGATGGTCCAGCAGGTCCAGGGAGGCCGACCTGACCCTGGAGAAGAAATGAAAACATTTACTGATTAAATAAAACCCAGTTGCAAGTGTGGAGCAGGGAGCAGACTGTAGAGTGAGGATAGGCTGCACAGTGAGGACAGACTGTAGAGTGAGGACAGACTGCACAATGAGGGCAGACTGCAGAGTGATGGCAGACTGTAGAGTGAGGATAGACTGCACAGTGAGGACAGACTGTAGAGTGAGGACAGACTGCAGAGTGAGGGCAGACTGTAGAGTGAGGACAGACTGTAGAGTGAGGACAGACTGCACAGTGAGGACAGACTGCACAGTGAGGACATACTGTAGAGTGAGGACAGACTGCACAGTGAGGGCAGACTGTAGAGTGAGGACAGACTGCACAGTGAGGACAGACTGTAGAGTGAGGACAGACTGCACAGTGAGGGCAGACTGTAGAGTGAGGACAGACTGCACAGTGAGGACAGACTGTAGAGTGAGGACAGACTGCACAGTGAGGACAGACTGTAGAGTGAGGATAGACTGCACAATGAGGGCAGACTGTAGAATGAGGACAGACTGCAGAGTGAGGGCAGACTGTAGAGTGAGGACAGACTGCACAGTGAGGACAGACTGTAGAGTGAGGACAGACTGTAGAGTGAGGACAGACTGCAGAGTGAGGGCAGACTGTAGAGTGAGGACAGACTGCACAGTGAGGACAGACTGTAGAGTGAGGACAGACTGTAGAGTGAGGACAGACTGCAGAGTGAGGACAGACTGTAGAGTGAGGACAGACTGCAGAGTGAGGACAGACTGCACAGTGAGGATAGACTGCACAATGAGGGCAGACTGCAGAGTGATGGCAGACTGTAGAGTGAGGATAGACTGCACAATGAGGGCAGACTGCAGAGTGATGGCAGACTGCAGAGTGAGGATAGACTGCACAGTGAGGACAGACTGCAGAGTGAGGACAGACTGTAGAGTGAGGACAGACTGCAGAGTGAGGACAGACTGCAGAGTGAGGACAGACTGCAGAGTGAGGGCAGACTGCAGAGTGATGGCAGACTGCACAATGAGGGCAGACTGCAGAGTGATGGCAGACTGTAGAGTGAGGATAGACTGCACAGTGAGGACAGACTGTAGAGTGAGGACAGACTGCAGAGTGAGGACAGACTGCACAGTGAGGACAGACTGCAGAGTGAGGACAGACTGTAGAGTGAGGATAGACTGCACAATGAGGGCAGACTGCAGAGTGATGGCAGACTGCAGAGTGAGGACAGACTGCAGAGTGATGGCAGACTGCAGAGTGATGGCAGACTGCAGAGTGAGGACAGACTGCACAATGAGGGGAGACTGCAGAGTGAGGACAGACTGCAGAGCGAGGGCAGACTGCAGAGTGATGGCAGACTGCAGAGTGAGGACAGACTGTAGAGTGCGGACAGACTGCACAGTGAGGACAGACTGTAGAGTGAGGACAGACTGCACAATGAGGGCAGACTGCAGAGTGATGGCAGACTGCAGAGTGAGGACAGACTGCACAATGAGGGCAGACTGCAGAGTGATGGCAGACTGTAGAGTGAGGACAGACTGTAGAGTGAGGACAGACTGCACAGTGAGGACAGACTGCAGAGTGAGGACAGACTGCACAATGAGGGCAGACTGCACAATGAGGGCAGACTGCAGAGTGATGGCAGACTGCAGAGTGAGGACAGACTGCACAATGAGGGCAGACTGCAGAGTGATGGCAGACTGCAGAGTGAGGACAGACTGCACAATGAGGGCAGACTGCAGAGTGATGGCAGACTGTAGAGTGAGGACAGACTGCACAGTGAGGACAGACTGCAGAGTGAGGACAGACTGCACAATGAGGGCAGACTGCAGAGTGATGGCAGACTGCAGAGTGAGGACAGACTGCACAGTGAGGACAGACTGCAGAGTGAGGACAGACTGCACAATGAGGGCAGACTGCAGAGTGATGGCAGACTGCAGAGTGAGGACAGACTGCACAATGAGGGCAGACTGCAGAGTGATGGCAGACTGCAGAGTGAGGACAGACTGCACAATGAGGGCAGACTGCAGAGTGATGGCAGACTGTAGAGTGAGGACAGACTGTAGAGTGAGGACAGACTGCATAGTGAGGACAGACTGTAGAGTGAGGACAGACTGCAGAGTGAGGACATACTGTAGAGTGAGGATAGACTGCACAATGAGGGCAGACTGCAGAGTGAGGACAGACTACAGAGTGAGGGTAGACTGCAGAGTGAGGACAGACTGCAGAGCGAGGGTAGACTGCAGAGTGAGGACAGACTGCAGAGTGAGGGCAGACTGCAGAGTGATGGCAGACTGCAGAGTGAGGACAGACTGCACAATGAGGGCAGACTGCAGAGTGATGGCAGACTGCAGAGTGAGTGTAGACTGCAGAGTGAGGACAGACTGCAGAGTGAGGGTAGACTGCAGAGTGAGGACAGACTGCAGAGTGAGGGTAGACTGCAGAGTGAGGACAGACTGCAGAGTGAGGGTAGACTGCAGAGTGAGGACAGACTGCAGAGTGAGGGTAGACTGCAGAGTGAGGACAGACTGCAGAGTGAGGGTAGACTGCAGGGTGAGGACAGACTGCAGAGTGAGGGTAGACTGCAGAGTGAGGACAGACTGCAGAGTGAGGGTAGACTGCAGAGTGAGGACAGACTGCAGAGTGAGGACAGACTGCAGAGTGAGGGTAGACTGCAGAGTGAGGACAGACTGCAGAGTGAGGGTAGACTGCAGAGTGAGGGTAGACTGCAGAGTGAAGACAGACTGCAGGGTGAGGGCAGACTGCAGGGTGAGGGCAGACTGCAGAGTGAAGACAGACTGCAGAGTGAGGGTAGACTGTACAGTGAGGGCAGACTGTAGAGTGAGGACAGACTGCAGAGTGAGGGCAGACTGCAGAGTGAGGGCAGACTGCAGGGTGATGGCAGACTGCAGGGTGAGGGCAGACTGCAGGGTGAGGGCAGACTGCAGAGTGAGGACAGACTGCAGAGTGAGGGCAGACTGCAGAGTGAAGACAGACTGCAGAGTGAGGGCAGACTGCAGAGTGAGGACAGACTGCACAATGAGGGCAGACTGCAGAGTGATGGCAGACTGCAGAGTGAGGGTAGACTGCAGAGTGAGGGTAGACTGCAGAGTGAAGACAGACTGCAGAGTGAAGACAGACTGCAGAGTGAGGACAGACTGCAGAGTGAGGGTAGACTGCAGAGTGAAGACAGACTGCAGAGTGAGGACAGACTGCAGAGTGAGGATCGACTGCACAATGAGGGCAGACTGCAGAGTGATGGCAGACTGCAGAGTGAGGACAGACTGTAGAGTGCGGACAGACTGCACAGTGAGGACAGACTGTAGAGTGAGGACAGACTGCACAATGAGGGCAGACTGCAGAGTGATGGCAGACTGCAGAGTGAGGACAGACTGCACAATGAGGGCAGACTGCAGAGTGATGGCAGACTGTAGAGTGAGGACAGACTGTAGAGTGAGGACAGACTGCACAGTGAGGACAGACTGTAGAGTGAGGACAGACTGCACAGTGAGGACAGACTGCAGAGTGAGGACAGACTGCACAATGAGGGCAGACTGCAGAGTGATGGCAGACTGCAGAGTGAGGACAGACTGCACAATGAGGGCAGACTGCAGAGTGATGGCAGACTGTAGAGTGAGGACAGACTGCACAGTGAGGACAGATTGCAGAGTGAGGACAGACTGCACAATGAGGGCAGACTGCAGAGTGATGGCAGACTGCAGAGTGAGGACAGACTGCACAGTGAGGGCAGACTGCAGAGTGATGGCAGACTGCAGAGTGAGGACAGACTGCACAGTGAGGACAGACTGCAGAGTGAGGACAGACTGCACAATGAGGACAGACTGCAGTGATGGCAGACTGCAGAGTGAGGACAGACTGCACAATGAGGGCAGACTGCAGAGTGATGGCAGACTGCAGAGTGAGGACAGACTGCACAATGAGGGCAGACTGCAGAGTGATGGCAGACTGTAGAGTGAGGACAGACTGTAGAGTGAGGACAGACTGCACAGTGAGGACAGACTGCAGAGTGAGGACATACTGTAGAGTGAGGATAGACTGCACAATGAGGGCAGACTGCAGAGTGAGGACAGACTGCAGAGTGAGGGTAGACTGCAGAGTGAGGACAGACTGCAGAGTGAGGGCAGACTGCAGAGTGATGGCAGACTGCAGAGTGAGGACAGACTGCACAATGAGGGCAGACTGCAGAGTGATGGCAGACTGCAGAGTGAGGACAGACTGCAGAGTGAGGGTAGACTGCAGAGTGAGTGTAGACTGCAGAGTGAGGACAGACTGCAGAGTGAGGGTAGACTGCAGAGTGAGGACAGACTGCAGAGTGAGGGTAGACTGCAGAGTGAGGACAGACTGCAGAGTGAGGGTAGACTGCAGAGTGAGGACAGACTGCAGAGTGAGGGTAGACTGCAGAGTGAGGACAGACTGCAGAGTGAGGGTAGACTGCAGGGTGAGGACAGACTGCAGAGTGAGGGTAGACTGCAGAGTGAGGACAGACTGCAGAGTGAGGGTAGACTGCAGAGTGAGGACAGACTGCAGAGTGAGGGCAGACTGCAGAGTGAGGACAGACTGCAGAGTGAGGACAGACTGCAGAGTGAGGGTAGACTGCAGAGTGAGGACAGACTGCAGAGTGAGGGTAGACTGCAGAGTGAGGGTAGACTGCAGAGTGAAGACAGACTGCAGGGTGAGGGCAGACTGCAGGGTGAGGGCAGACTGCAGAGTGAAGACAGACTGCAGAGTGAGGGTAGACTGTAGAGTGAGGGCAGACTGTAGAGTGAGGACAGACTGCAGAGTGAGGGCAGACTGCAGAGTGAGGGCAGACTGCAGGGTGATGGCAGACTGCAGGGTGAGGGCAGACTGCAGGGTGAGGGCAGACTGCAGAGTGAGGACAGACTGCAGAGTGAGGGCAGACTGCAGAGTGAAGACAGACTGCAGAGTGAGGGCAGACTGCAGAGTGAGGACAGACTGCACAATGAGGGCAGACTGCAGAGTGATGGCAGACTGCAGAGTGAGGGTAGACTGCAGAGTGAGGGTAGACTGCAGAGTGAAGACAGACTGCAGAGTGAAGACAGACTGCAGAGTGAGGACAGACTGCAGAGTGAGGGTAGACTGCAGAGTGAAGACAGACTGCAGAGTGAGGACAGACTGCAGAGTGAGGATAGACTGCACAATGAGGGCAGACTGCAGAGTGATGGCAGACTGCAGAGTGAGGACAGACTGCAGAGTGAGGGTAGACTGCAGAGTGAGGACAGACTGCAGAGTGAGGGCAGACTGCAGAGTGATGGCAGACTGCAGAGTGAGGGTAGACTGCAGAGTGAAGACAGACTGCAGAGTGAAGACAGACTGCAGAGTGAGGACAGACTGCAGAGTGAGGGTAGACTGCAGAGTGAAGACAGACTGCAGAGTGAAGACAGACTGCAGAGTGAGGACAGACTGCAGAGTGAGGGTAGACTGCAGAGTGAAGACAGACTGCAGAGTGAAGACAGACTGCAGAGTGAGGACAGACTGCAGAGTGAGGGTAGACTGCAGAGTGAAGACAGACTGCAGAGTGAAGACAGACTGCAGAGTGAGGACAGACTGCAGAGTGAGGGTAGACTGCAGAGTGAGGGTAGACTGCCCTACCTGGTGCTGAAATCAAAACTCATCAGGTTAAAACTTAACTTTATGGAATGTTTCAAAAAAGAGTGATAGGAGCTCTCTTTCCATCGCTCCCTACTTTCATTCCCACGGACATCATTATCAATGAAAATTGGGAGAGATGTACAACATCGAAGGATTCTCACAGTGAGACCTGTAACACGGGGACAGGTCACACACTGAGACCTGTCACATGGGGAGGGGTCACAGAGTGAGACCTGTCACATGGGGAGGGGTCACAGGGTGAGACCTGTCACATGGGGAGGGGTCACAGAGTGATGAAAGGTGTCAGACTGCAATATAGGACAGAGCAACACAATGAAGGATAGTGAACGGTATAGGTTTGGTGAAGGGTCAGGTAGAAGAGCGTGGAGAGATAAGGGTTCAAGTAGAGGGTAGAGACAGATAGAGCAGTGTGGAGGAAGAAGTATGTAAGTTGGGATAAGGACAGGTAGAACAATGTGGGCAGTGAAGGGTACAAGTGTAGAATCGACTCGTTCAGAAAAGCACCAGCACAGACTGGATGGACCAAGTGGCTTGTTTCCATACTGTAACATTCTAGAGAAGGCAGACAATATATACTAGTGAAGAGTTTAAGATCAGGTGGAGAACAGAGGGATAGTGAAGAATATTGGATTCTAGAAGGGTAAGGACATAACATTTTGGGATACAGCAATTTTTGATAAATATCTGGAAGTAAACAAGAACATTTACATATAGATTTACAGATTATTAAAAAGCGTTTGATTGTGTTTATCACCAAAAGCTAATAGACATGTTGCTGAAACATGGCATTGACAGTAAAGATGTGAGATTTATCCAGAGTCTATATCGGGACCACATGGCAAGCATCAGGCTAGAAGATGGACAATCAGATATGTTTCAAGTTTTTTTTTATATTCTTTCATACGATGTGGGCGTCACTGACAAGGCCAGCATTTGTTGCCCATCCCTAATTGTCCTTGACAACTGAGTGGCTTGCTAGGCCGTTCCAGAGGGCAGTTAAGAGTCAACCACATTGTTTAGGTCTGGAATCCCAGGGTGAGACCTGTCACATGGGGAGGGATACACAGTGAGACCTGTAACAGAAGGAGGGTCACACAGTGAGACCTGTAACATGGGGAGGGGTCAAACAGTGAGACCTGTAACATGGGGAGGGATACACAGTGAGACCTGTAACAGAAGGTGGGTCACACAGTGAGACCTGTAACATGGGGAGGGGTCAAACAGTGAGATCTGTAACATGGGGAGGGGTCACACAGTGAGACCTGTAACAGAAGGAGGGGTCACACAGTAAGACCTGTAACATGGGGAGGGGATACACAGTGAGACCTGTAACAGAAGGAGGGGTCACACAGTAAGACCTGTAACATGGGTGGGGATACACAGTGAGACCTGTAACAGAAAGAGGGGTCACACAGTCAGACCTGTAACATGGGGAGGGGTCACACAGTGAGACCTGTAACATGGGGAGGGGTCAAACAGTGAGACCTGTAACATGGGGAGGGAATACACAGTGAGACCTGTAACAGAAGGAGGGGTCACACAGTGAGACCTGACACATGGGGAGGGGTCACATAGTGAGGCGTGTAACATGGGGAGGGGATACACAGTGAGACCTGTAACATGGGGAGGGGTCAAACAGTGAGACCTGTAACATGGGGATGGGTCACACAGTGAGACCTGTAACATGGGGAGGTGCCAAACTGTGAGACTTGTAACATGGGGAGGGGATACACAGTGAGACCTGTAAAAGAAGGAGGGGTCACACAGTGAGACCTGACACATGGGGAGGGGTCACATAGTGAGGCTTGTAACATGGGGAGGGGTCAAACAGTGAGACCTGTAACAGAAAGAGGGTCACACAGTGAGACCTGTAACATGGGGAGGGGTCAAACAGTGAGACCTGTAACATGGGGAGGGAATACACAGTGAGACCTGTAACAGAAGGAGGGGTCACACAGTGAGACCTGTAACATGGGGAGGAGATACACAGTGAGACCTGTAACAGAAGGAGGGGTCACACAGTGAGACCTGACACATGGGGAGGGGTCACATAGTGAGGCTTGTAACATGGGGAGGGATACACAGTGAGACCTGTAACAGAAGGAGGGTCACACAGTGAGACCTGTAACATGGGGAGGGGTCAAACAGTGAGACCTGTAACATGGGGAGGGAATACACAGTGTGACCTGTAACAGAAGGAGGGTCACACAGTGAGACCTGTAACATGGGGAGGGGTCTCACAGTGAGACCTGTAACATGGGGAGGGAATACACAGTGAGACCTGCAACAGAAGGAGGGTCACACAGTGAGACCTGTAACATGGGGATTGGCCAAACAGTGAGACCTGTAACATGGGGAGGGGATACACAGTGAGACCTGTAATAGAATGAGGTATCACTCAATGAGACCTGTAACATGGGGAGGGGTCACACAGTGAGACCTGTAACAAGTGGAGGGGTTACAGAGTGAGACCTGTAACATGGGGAGGGGTCACATAGTGAGACTTGTAACATGGGGAGAGGTCACGCAGTGAGACCTGTAACATGGGGAGGGAATACACAGTGTGACCTGTAACAGAAGGAGGGTCACACAGTGAGACCTGTAACATGGGGAGGGGTCACACAGTGAGACCTGTAACATGGGGAGGGAATACACAGTGAGACCTGTAACAGAAGGAGGGTCACACAGTGAGATCTGTAACATGGGGAGGGGTCACACAGTGAGACCTGTAACATGGGGAGGGAATACACAGTGTGACCTGTAACAGAAGGAGGGTCACACAGTCAGATCTGTAACATGGGGAGGGGCCAAACAGTGAGACCTGTAACATGGGGAGGGGATACACATTGAGACCTGTAACAGAAGGAGGGTCACACAGTGAGACCTGTAACATGGGGAGGGGTCACACAGTGAGACCTGTAACATGGGGAGGGAATACACAGTGAGACCTGTAACAGAAGGAGGAGTCACACAGTCAGACCTGTAACATGGGGAGGGGTCTCACTGAGGGGTATATAGAGAGACCTGTAACACAAAGAGCAATTTCATAGATGGGCTATTGATTTAAACCTCATGAGAGAGAGGCATGCTGGTCCTTGCCACATCTCCCACTCCAGCGATAGCAGTCCAGCAACTACACAGTTAATGCAGAAGTTAATGCACCAACATGTTGAGAAAGATCTAGTATTAGTTCCTGCTGGGGCTTCTAATCCGTTTGTTATTAATTAGTCAGTCAGAGAAAATCCTCAAATTACACCCTGTAATAATCCTGAGCTCACAGTTGTGATACACTCTGGGGTATCAAGCAAAATAGTGAAACTGTCAGATTAATTTGTCACAGAAACTCAGCTCTTTCCAAGGACTTTATTCACTAATTGGTGCTTTCATCTCTTGCTCCATAAGCGGCAATTTGATATGACAGATAAAGACCGAATTTAAATATAATTACTGTCTTCCTAGAAAGGTTGTTTCAGTGATAAGAGAATATTGTTGGATGTGATGTGTACCTCCAAGTGTGTGGAATGCCAGAGCCAGAATGGCTGCAGTCTGTGTACTGACCTCTGTGTGAACTCACCCAATGTTTACTGAATAACAATTCGACTTTGTCGTCGCCAAGTGACATAGAGCTACCCTTTAGTAACAGAGTCACATGGTAAGATGTTGCGGTCCTTTTGAAGCAGCACATTATCTAGCTTAGCATCAGTAGCGCCAGGTTATAATTAGGACATTTTCAATATTTGGATTGCTTCCTTAGGGTAATTCTGACTTTTGGAGATCGTATAAGACTGTAATATCATATCGGCTGCCTGTTACCCATCTTTTCCCATTTTCATTGCAGTAGTTTGACGGTTTTGGTGATATTGGTTAAGGGATAAATAAACAGCAGACAGAACTCTCCTGTTTTTCGTCAAGAAAATAGTGCCATTCAATCTTTTATGTCCTCCTGCGAGGGCAGACAGGGACTCAGTTTAACATCTTATCCAAAAAGCTATCAACTCCAACAGTGCAGCACTCTCTCAGTACTGCACTCAAGCATCAACATAGGTTTTATATTCATGTATCTGGAATGGGATTTGAATCCACAACCTTCTGATTTAAAGGCAAGATGGCTCCCACTGATCCACAACAGAATTCTCAATGGGGCACATAAAACAGACGGATAGACTAAAGAATGTCCAGCAAAGCAAGCATTAGGAAAAAAATTGACAGGGATTTGGATTTGGGTTTTTACTGTTCAGTTCATGAATTAAGGATGAATAAATCCACTCCTGATGTTTGAGTAGATCAGTGGGCAGTGGCAGGAGTTCTGCACTGACCGGTAGTTTTACATTTCACTGTAATACCATTGCCTATGGCACATCAGTCAGCCCTTCCTTTCCCTTACCCCTCTCTCCCCGCTCCTGCATTACCACCTGCCCCATGGTCAATATACAGATAACACAGTTGAGACTGGGCAAAATGTGCACTTCAACCATGGCTGCTAGGTTTGGAATGCTGTAGGATGAAGGAGCCCTTTCAGACTGGGTCAGGGGAAGTACCTCAGAGTGTCAAATTCCTTTACAAACTGTAGGGTTAGTGTGATGTTTAAACACAAGCCTTTTCCTCAGTGCCCATTGCAGCTGCACAGGAAGACGATACATTCCATACTCAACATAGGCTGTCTGTGAAGCGTCTGCTCAATATTGACTGACATCCAACAGGGGAACCTTTTATTGGTCAGGACAATGGGATCAGTGACTGAAACAGTGTACTCTGACCCTGTGCATTTCAGGCGAGGAATAACTTCACCTTGGCTTTCATTCTACTTTTAGTTTAATCTTCAATAAGGGACCTTAAGGAGTTATTTCATTTTTTTCAAGCCTTTTACATGACATTACTAGATTCTCGGGAGATGAGGGGGAATTCTGCTCAGTGAGGTTAGTTGCTGGGGAAGTGAACACATCTCTGCTTTACTTTAACATTGGGCACTCCCAGGATTTATCAGTTAACAGATGTGGAGCAACATTCTCTCCGCTCTGCTTCGTCAATGGAGCAGGACTTTCATGGGCAGTTACAGTTTAGGGTTGGTGCAAAGGGATTCGACCAACACTCAACCTTTATCTCTAGGTTTACTTCAAGGCGATTGAAACACAAAATTGCGGAAGTGACACATTAGCTGTACAGAGCCTTGGTCAGACCCCATCTGGAGCATTGCATTCAGTTTAGGCACCAAATCTCAGGATGGACATATTAGCATTGGAGAGGTACAGCACAGTCTCACCAGAGCTTACACACAGTTTAGATAAACTTGGCTTGTATTCTCTCGGGTTTAGAAGATTGAGGTGTGATCTGATCCATGTATTTAAGATGATAAAAGGATTTGAAAGGGTAGATATGATTTTCTCTGGTGAGGAAATCCAGGACAAGAGGGCACAATATTAGCATGAGAGCGAGGACACTGAGCACTGAGAGTGGAAATCTGGAGGTGTCTCCAAAAAGGCTAGAAATGCGAGGAGTCAACTGGAGCTTCCAAGGCTGAGATTGCTACAATTTTGTTAGGTGAGGGTATCAAAGCACATGCATCAAAAATAGGTAAATGGAACTGAGATATAGATCAGCCACAATCTGACATTTTGTTTTTCTGATTTAAGGGAAGTATACAGCAGTCTCCGCAGGGGTTAGTATCAGGACCGCTGCACTTTTCATATTTATTAATGACCTGGGTTTGGGTATGCAGAGCATAATTTTAAAGTTTTCAAATGGTACAATAGTACCAATCGTGAAATAGTACTGAAATAGTAAATAGTGAGGAGGATAGTAGCAGATTTCAGGACACTGACAGACTGGTGAAATGGTTAGACACATGGTAGATGAAATTTAATGCAGAGATGAGTGAAATGATACATTTTGGAAGAAATAACTAGAGAGGCAATATAAACTAAATGATACACTTTTTAAGTGGATGCAGGAACAGTAAGACCTGGGGGTTCTTTCAAGGTGGCACAACAAGTTGATATGATTATTAAATAAAACATATAGGATCCTTCACTTTTAACTACAGGTATAGAGTACAAAAGCAAGTAAGTTAATCTAAACCTTTATAAATCACTGGTTGGGCCTCAGTTGGCATATTTCAGCAAATTCTGGGCATCAAACTTTAGGAAGGATGTCAAGGCTTTGGAGAGAGTGCAGAGGGGATTTACTAGAATGGTATTAAGGATGTCCTTTCACATGCGTTCAAGTCCTCAGAAGGAGGAATTTTCCTCCACTCAAGATCAGGTGGCAGGTTGTTCAACCTTGCCCGTCTAAGAGCGAAGACCAAAGTACGGAAAGTCCTCATCAGGGAACTCCTCTTTGCTGACGATGCTGCTTTAACATCTCACACTGAAGAGTGTCTGCAGAGTCTCATCGACAGGTTTGCGGCTGCCTGCAATGAATTTTGCCTAACCATCAGCCTCAAGAAAAAGAACATCATGGGGCAGGACGTCAGAAATGCTCCATCCATCAATATTGGCGACCACACTCTGGAAGTGGTTCAAGAGTTCACCTACCGAGGCTCAACTATCACCAGTAACCTGTCTCTAGATGCAGAAATCAACAAGCGCATGGGAAAGGCTTCCAGTGCTATGTCCAGACTGGCCAAGAGAGTGTGGGAAAATGGCGCACTGACACGGAACACAAAAGTCCGAGTGTATCAAGCCTGTGTCCTCAGTACCTTGCTCTATGGCAGCGAGGCCTGGACAACGTATGTCAGCCAAGAGTGACGTCTCAATTCATTCCATCTTCGCTGCCTCCGGAGAATCCTTGGCATCAGGTGGCAGGACCGCATCTCCAACACAGAAGTCCTCGAGGCGGCCAACATCCCCAGCTTATACACACTACTGACTCAGCGGCGCTTGAGATGGCTTGGCCATGTGAGCCGCATGGAAGATGGCAGGATCCCCAAAGACACATTGTACAGCGAGCTTGCCACTGGTATCAGACCCACCGGCCGTCCATGTCTCCGCTTTAAAGACGTCTGCAAACGCGACATGAAATCCTGTGACATTGATCACAAGTCGTGGGAGTCAGTTGCCAGTGATCGCCAGAGCTGGCAGACAGCCATAAAGGCGGGGCTAAAGTGTGGTGAGTCGAAGAGACTTAGCAGTTGGCAGGTAAAAAGACAGAGGCGCAAGGGGAGAGCCAACTGTGTAACAGCCCCGACAAACAAATTTCTCTGCAGCACCTGTGGAAGAGTCTGTCACTCTAGAATTGGCCTTTATAGCCACTCCAGGCGCTGCTCCACACACCACTGACCAACTCCAGGCGCATACCTATTGTCTCTCGAGATAAGGAGGCCAAAGAAGATTAAGGATGAGCGATTTCAGTTATTTGGAGTGATTAGAGATGCATGAATTGTTTGCTTTAGAGCAGAGAAAGTTAAGGGGAGATTTAATAGAGATGTTCAAAATGATAAGGGTTTTGATAGAGTTTACAGAGAGAAGCTGTTTTCACTGGTAGTAATCTGACAATACTGATTTAAGATAGTTGGCAGAAAAGGGGGAGTATGCGGGGAATTTTTTTTACACAGTGAGTTGTTGTGTTCTGGAGTGTGCTGCCTGAAAGGGCAGTGGAAGCAGATTCAATATTTATTTTATTTTTATTTAGAGATACAGCACTGAAACAGGCCCTTTGGCCCACTGAGTCTGTGCTGACCATCAACCATCCATTTTATACTTTTTCTTTCCTTTTTCTTTTGGGCCTCCTTATCTCGAGAGACAATGGATACGCGCCTGGAGGTGGTCAGTGGTTTGTGAAGCAGCGCCTGGAGTGGCTATAAAGGCCAATTCTGGAGTGACAGGCTCTTCCACAGGTGCTGCAGAGAAATTTGTTTGTTGGGGCTGTTGCACAGTTGGCTCTCCCCTTGCGCCTCTGTCTTTTTTCCTGCCAACTACTAAGTCTCTTCGACTCGCCACAATTTAGCCCTGTCTTTATGGCTGCCCGCCAGCTCTGGCGAATGCTGGCAACTGACTCCCACGACTTGTGATCAATGTCACACGATTTCATGTCACGTTTGCAGACGTCTTTATAACGGAGACATGGACGGCCGGTGGGTCTGATACCAGTGGCGAGCTCGCTGTACAATGTGTCTTTGGGGATCCTGCCATCTTCCATGCGGCTCACATGGCCAAGCCATCTCAAGCGCCGCTGACTCAGTAGTGTGTATAAGCTGGGGGGGTTGGCCGCTTCAAGGACTTCTGTGTTGGAGATATAGTCCTGCCACCTGATGCCAAGTATTCTCCGAAGGCAGCGAAGATGGAATGAATTGAGACGTCGCTCTTGGCTGGCATACGTTGTCCAGGCCTCGCTGCCGTAGAGCAAGGTACTGAGGGCACAGGCCTGATACACTCGGACTTTTGTGTTCCGTGTCAGTGCGCCATTTTCCCACACTCTCTTGGCCAGTCTGGACATAGCAGTGGAAGCCTTACCCATGCGCTTGTTGATTTCTGCATCTAGAGACAGGTTACTGGTGATAGTTGAGCCTAGGTAGGTGAACTCTTGAACCACTTCCAGAGCGTGGTCGCCAATATTGATGGATGGAGCATTTCTGACATCCTGCCCCATGATGTTCATTTTCTTGAGGCTGATGGTTAGGCCAAATTCATTGCAGGCAGACGCAAACCTGTCGATGAGACTCTGCAGGCATTCTTCAGTGTGAGATGTTAAAGCAGCATCGTCAGCAAAGAGGAGTTCTCTGATGAGGACTTTCCGTACTTTGGACTTCGCTCTTAGACGGGCAAGATTGAACAACCTGCCCCCTGATCTTGTGTGGAGGAAAATTCCTTCTTAAGAGGATTTGAACGCATGTGAAAGCAGCAGGGAGAAGAAAATCCCAAAAAGTGTGGGTGCGAGAACACAGCCCATTTCACACCACTCAGGATAGGAAAGGGCTCTGATGAGGAGCCACCATGTTGAATTGTGCCTTTCATATTGTCATGGAATGAGGTGATGATACTTAGTAGCTTTGGTGGACATCCGATCTTTTCTAGTAGTCTGAAGAGACCACGTCTGCTGACGAGGTCAAAGGCTTTGGTGAGATCAATGAAAGCAATGTAGAGGGGCATCTGTTGTTCACGGCATTTCTCCTGTATCTGACGAAGGGAGAACAGCATGTCAATAGTCGATCTCTCTGCACGAAAGCCACACTGTGCCTCAGGGTAGACGTGCTCGGCCAGCTTCTGGAGCCTGTTCAGAGCGACTCGAGCAAAGACTTTCCCCACTATGCTGAGCAGGGAGATTCCACGGTAGTTGTTGCAGTCACCGCGGTCACGTTTGTTTTTATAGAGGGTGATGATGTTGGCATCGCGCATGTCCTGGGGTACTGCTCCCTCGTCCCAGCACAGGCATAGCAGTTCATGTAGTGCTGAGAGTATAGCAGGCTTGGCACTCTTGATTATTTCAGGGGTAATGCTGTCCTTCCCAGGGGCTTTTCCGCTGGCTAGGGAATCAATGGCATCACTGAGTTCCGATTTGGTTGGCTGTATGTCCAGCTCATCCATGACTGGTAGAGGCTGGGCTGCATTGAGGGCAGTCTCAGTGACAGCATTCTCCCTGGAGTACAGTTCTAGGTAGTGCTCAACCCAGCGGTCCATCTGTTTGCGTTGGTCAGTGATTATGTCCCCCGATTTAGATTTGAGGGGGGTGATCTTCTTGATGGTTGGCCCAAGAGCTCTCTTCATGCCATCATACATTCCTCTGATGTTTCCAGTGTCTGAGGCCAGCTGAATATGACTGCATAGGTGTTGCCAGTAGTCGTTTGCGCAACGCCTAGCTGTTCTTTGTGCAGTACTTCTGGCTGCTTTAAGTGCTGCGGATGTTAAATCACTGGGGGCTTTCTTGTAGTTCAAAAGTGCAATGCGCTTAGCGGCTATGACAGGTTCCAGCTCTTCATTATGAGATTGAAACCAGTCTGCATTTCTCTTCGCACTTTTGCCGTAGGTGGTCAAAGCTGACTCATAGATGGCGTCTCTGATGTGGGCCCACTTGGTCTCAGCATCCCCTGTGGGAGTGTTTTGAAGGGCTGTTACAAGTGAATTTAGAAATTTTTGTAACAGCTGTGGGTGAGAAATTCTGCTCGTGTTGATGCGCGGGTGGCCCTTCTGCTTGGAATGATGCAACTTCTTTGGTCTGAGTCTAACCTTGCTGCACACCAGGGAGTGGTCGGTGTCGCAGTCCGCACTGTGGAAGCTGCGTGTGATTTGAACACTGTTTAAGGCGGCTCGCCTTGTGACAATGAGGTCTAGCTGGTGCCAACGACGTGATCTTGGGTGCCTCCATGAAACCTGGTGACAGGGTTTAGTGTGAAAGAACGAGTTGGTGATGCAGAGGTTATGATAGGTACACAACTCAAGCAGTCTCTGCCCGTTCTCATTCATCCTTCCAACGCCATAGCGCCCAAGGCAGGAGGGCCATGAGTGATGGTCGGCCCCAACCCTGGCATTAAAGTCCCCCAGCAGGAATAGGTGTTCGGTGTTGGGGATGCTGCTAATGATGTTATGGAGTTGTTCATAGAACTGGTCTTTAGCTTCAGGTGCGGAGCAGAGTGTTGGAGCATAGATGCTGAGTAGGTGTACTGGACCAGAGGTGGTGAGCAGTCGGATGGACAGTATGCGTTCCGAGCCATTTGAGGGAGGCTCTATCATGCTGAGCAAGGAGTTTCTGATGGCGAAGCCCACTCCATGCTGTCTTGGTTCTTCAGGATCCCTGCCCTGCCAGAAGAAGGTGTAGTCTTGCTCTGCTAGAGAGCCACTCGCGGGGAGGCGAGTCTCCTGAAGTGCTGCAATGTCCACATTGAATCTACTGAGCTCGTTGTTAATGATGGCGGTCTTCCGAGAATCGTTGATTTGTGTAAGGTCTTCCGACAGGCCAGGACACATAGTTCTGACGTTCCAGCTTGCAAAGCGAAGGGCTGGTACCTTCTTTCCTTTTTTCATGTTGTTTGGTGCGGTGTATCAGTCCACCTTTCGGGCAATGACCCTGAGCTCCAAGCACCCATTGAAGCAGGCAGACTGTGGCGGGACAGAACCTTATTGACCGGGGGCTGCCCGGTTTGAGGCGGGCGGTAGCTGTCCAGTGAGGTGCAATGACCTCTCCCACCGACAAAGGCAACCCGTGGCGCCCAGTTTCTACGCCAATTTATCTGGACTTATAACCCGTAACTGCTGCCTTCCGTGTTGTTTCAGTCGCTGTGAGGCAACTATGGAGTGACCTCTCCATGGCGCATGCCTGGGCAAATTTATGGAGGTTGAGAGTTGCCCAGTCGTCAAAACCCCCCTCTCGGCCTTTCTGGTGGGGTCCAAAGAAGTGCAGGACACGACGTTTGGCACCAGTATGGCTGCAGGAACTGCCGGAAACATGCCAAAGGTGACACATGACCGCCTACGGGGTTCCGCTCCGGATTTTCTGTTAGGGTTTACTCCCTTAGCCTTGGTCTCTCCCGAGACGCCCACAAGGCAGTGGGGTTGTTGGGGCCCCTACACAGGTGTAGGATGGTGCCGGTGGGAGGAGGGGATGCAAGGGGGAGGGGTAGAGGGAGGGGGTGGGGGGGATGCAGGGGAAGGGGGTGCGGGGTGAAGATGGTGCGAGGGGGGGGCGGGCTGGGACGGGGTTGTGAGGGGGTGAGCTGAGAGGGTGGAGCAGGGAAGGGGACGGGGGTGGGGGGGGGGTGGAAGGGGGGTAAAGGGGGGGGAGGGGGGGTGGAATCTGGTGCAGGTAATAAGCCATTTCCTCAGTGCCCACCATCGACGTCCGGAAAGCTCATCCACGTCCTTCGGGAGGTGAAGCATCATTTGGCAGACTTAGAGGTGGTTACATTTGCTAAGGGTTTTTTTTTTGCAGTGGTTTAAATAAAGGCATGCAGCATTGCCGACAGTGCGCTGCAGATGCTCTCCGAGCCATCTCCCGCGGGCGCTTTGAAGTTGCGGCTGGGGGGGCCGTTCGTGGATGTTTTGGGTGTTCGGGGCACCTTTTCACAGGACTTCTCTCGGGTCCCGCAGCTCCTTCTTCACCTCAATGGACTTACCGCATGCCGTGGCTGCAGACACTCTGGACTGTGAAGACAGCAGGATCGGAGATTGAAGTATCGACAGCTGTGCTCGTCAGTTTCATCCGGATCAATTTCATTGAGAAAACAAAGAGCAGGTGTGGCTGGGGGAGGGCAGTGGGCCCAGGTAACATACACTAAACTAACTGTTAACTTTTAGATAGGGCTAAAATGAACTGATTTAAAGAGCCAGGGGAATTTAAACAGTTTAAGAGGGCAGATTGGGGGAGAAAACGTTAGGGATGGGAGCAGATATACTAATCCTACATTAATCCCATATTCCCTACCCCATCCCCACAATTCTCCTATCACCTACCGACACTAGGGGCAATTTACAATGGCCAATTTACTTATCAACCTGCAAATCTTTGGCTGTGGGAGGAAACCCGCACAGTCACAGGCAGTACTCAGAATTGAACCCACGTCACTGGAGCTGTGAGGCTGCAGTACTAGCCACTGTGCCGCCTAATATAATAACTTTCAAAAGGGAAATTGATATATACTTGAAAAGGAAAAAATTGCAGAGCTATGGGGTAAGTGCAGGGGACTGGGACTAATTGGATAGCTGGCACGATGGGATGAATGTCCTTCTTACGTGCTGTATTATTCCATGATTATGACTCTATAATAGCTCAATAGCCTGAATAGATTAATCCTGTTCCTATGTTCCAAATGAAACGGGGGCATATAGCATGAATTATGATTGCATAAACTTGGCTTCTCTTTCCTTGAGTATAGAAGATTGAAGCAGGATCTGATCGAGGTGTTTAAAATGTTATAAGGATTCAACAGTGTAGATAGAATCTATTTCCTCTGATGGGGAATCAAAATATCTCTAAATAAATAAAATGAACATAAAATTAGACCAAGGCCACGTAGGAGGGAAATCAGGAAGTACTTTTTCACATAAAGCGTAGTGTAAGTAAGGATCTCTCTCTCCCCAAAAAGCGACAGTTCAATCTTTCAAGACTGAATTCAGTAGATTTTTGTTAGGAACAGCATTGAGGGGTATGGAACAAAAGAGGGCAAATGGAGTTAAGATACAAATCAGCCATGACCTAACTGAATGGCAGAATAAGCTCAGGGGCTGAATGACCGACTCCTGTTCCGAAACGTAAGAAAGAAAGATGGCTACAATGAAAATTAAACACAGATTTCTTTCCTCAGAGATTCTTACTGAGTTTTGCTTTGGATTCAGGCCACATAGGAATCAACTTTTGTCCAAAGTTACAGCGATACTGTAAATGCACCCTTCACCCCAATGGCAAGAATCATTCTTTATGCAACATTGAGAGATTTTCACTTGGCAGCTCCCTCTTGGGTTGAGTGAAACAAAAATGATAGTCCATAGCTGTTAAGGCTCTCAATAAAATGACAGACTGAAGAATCTTAGAAGTACATTTGACCTGACCACCATCAATCTCTCACAAAGCAATTTTAATCTTATTGTGATCTGAGGGATTGTCAATGTAGCTCCGATTGGAGCCATAGTTGAGGAGTTTTCTGTTGCAGATTCGTGCCCACTAGGGCCAGAGTTGAGACTGTCTTGAACTCATTTCCCAAACTCCTACACTGGGCTTACTCCTAAAGCATTGCACTAACCCACTGTGGAATCATCTCATTTAACATCATGGCATTCGAACTAATTATCAGCCCACCTGCTTTCGTCAGATATCATCTCTTATTTCCTGTCCGATGATAAATTTGTTAAAATGTCTGAAAGTGATGGGGAGTTTTAAAAACTCACAATGAGAACTTAACACTAAGAATGCAGCTCCATTTTTCCCCTTAACCCCCAAAAGATTGATATTTAAAATTTGGACAGCGGTCTCCATGAGCAACCTCAGAAAAGAGATTGGGAGCCGTAACGGAGGGAGAGGAGCTCCCATCTTTGGACCCCTGACCTGCAACTCAGTGGGATTGCCAGTGCTGCACCAGGGTCTAACACCCCCTGCATTTACTGGGTCCCGAAGGTTAATGGTGACATGTAGGAACAGGAGTGGACCATTCAGTGTCTTGAGCCCATTCTGCCATTCATGCAGATCATGGCTGATCTGTCCTCAACTCTATTCAGACACATTAAACAAATTCTTCCAATTTCCCCTCTGACTCTTTTGCCAATTATCTTAAATCTATGTCCTTTGGTTACAGACCGTCCTGCCACTGTTTCTCCCTGCCTAATTATCCAAAATCCTTCATCATTTTAAACACCCATATTACATCTGTCGTTATCCTTCTCTTCTCTAAGGAGAACAATCCCAGCTTCTTTAGTCCCTCCACATAACTGAAGTCCCTGATCCTGTGGGATTTCAGTTAAGTGAAGAAACCAAGTGGCTTTTTTCCATATGTGATACTGAACAGTGTCATCCAGCCTGTGCTCATCACTGCCCCATTCTTCCCAGCCCCTGCTCACCACTGACGCATCCTTCCTAGCCCCTGCTCACCACTGACCCATCCTTCCTAGCCCCTGCTCATCAATGCCCCGTTCTTCCCAGCCCCTGCTCACCACTGACGCATCCTTCCTAGCCCCTGCTCACCACTGACCCATCCTTCCTAGCCCCTGCTCATCAATGCCCCATTCTTCCCGGCCCCTGCTCACCACTGCCCCATCTTTCCTGGCCTGTGCTCACCACTGCCCCATGCTTCCTGACCCCTGCTCACCAATGCCCCATTCTTCCTGGCCTCTGCTCACCACGTCCACATCCTTCCCGCCCCTGCTCACCACCACCCCATGATTCCCGGCCTGTTCTCACCACTGCCCCATTCTTCCAGCCCCTGTTCACCACTGCCACATCCTTCCCAACCTCTGCTCACCATTGCCCCAAACTTCCCGGCCTCTGCTCACCAGTGCTCCATCCTGCCCAGTCTCTGTTCACCACTGCCACATCCTTCCCACCCCTGCTCACCACCACCCCATGATTCCCGGCCTGTTCTCACCACTGCCCCATTCTTCCAGCCCCTGTTCACCACTGCCACATCCTTCCCAACCTCTGCTCACCATTGCCCCAAACTTCCCGGCCTCTGCTCACCACTGCTCCATCCTGCCCAGTCTCTGTTCACCACTGCCCCATCCTTCCTGGCCCCTGTTCGCCACTGCCCCATCCTTCCCAGCCTCTGCTCACCACTGCCCCATCCTTCCTGGCCCCTGTTCACCACTGCCCCATCCTATCCCAGCCCCTGCTCACCACTGCCCCATCCTTCCCAGCCTCTGCTCACCACTGCCCCATCCTTCCCGGTCTCTGCTCACTACTGCCTCATCCTTCCCAGCCTCTGCTCACCACTGCCACATCCTTCCCAGCCTCTGCTCACCACTGCCACATCCTTCCCGGCCCCTGCCCCATCCTTCCCAGCCCCTGTTCACCACTGCCTCATCCTTCCCAGCCCCTGCTCACCACTGCCACATCCGTCCCACCTCTGCTCACCACTGCCCCATCCCTCCCGGCCTCTGCTCACCACTGCCCCATCCTTCCCGGCCCCTGCCCACAACTGCCCCATCCTTCCCAGCCCCTGCTCACCACTGCCCCATCCTTTCCAGCCCCTGCTCACTACTGCCTCATCCTTCCCAGCCCCTGCTCACCACTGCCACATCCTTCCCAGCCTCTGCTCACCACTGCCCCATCCTTCCCGGCCTCTGCTCACTACTGCCTCATCCTTCCCAGCCCTTGCTCACCACTGCCCCATCCTTCCCAGCCTCTGCTCATTACTGCCACATCCTTCCCAGCCTCTGCTCACTACTGCCTCATCCTTCCCAGCCCCTGCACACCACTGCCCCATCCTTCCAGTTGAAGTAACTCCTACAGCTGAGGCTCACATGCTGCCTATGGAAGAGGACAGACATCACCCACTTAACCATAACCCCAGAAGCTGCCAAGGAAAGGATGAGAGAGAATTGTACAAAAATATTCATGTAAATTGTTACTTGAACTTGTTAACATTGCATCAAATCTTAATGAGCACCTAGTCTTCATCGTGGCTCAAAAGAGACACTGAAGTCTATCGCTCAGCAATGTTTTGAGTCAACAACAAAATCACAAGCTTACAACAATTCACAACAATAACCTGTCATTTTTACAATCCTACTCTCCTTCCTCCATAACCACAGATCCCAATGTGATGTTTCAGTGTATGTGAAAGATCATCACTCACAACACCTCAGTCACTCAGTGACCTGCTTCATGTTTGATGTTTTACAATGTAAAACTGTAAAGCGTTATACTCACTTTAGGACCTGGTCTTCCAGGAATCCCTGGCTCTCCCTTCGGACCTTCCAGACCCTGTATGATAAACAAAAGAAAGTAGCAGTTAAGATACATCTTTTAAATAATCAAATAGTCTTTCAGTCAAACTATTCTTAAATATAACTCATCCTGTGTTCCTTGTTCCAATTTTGATGCTTGTTAATGTGCTTGAAATCTTTATGAGGTTTAAGTGCGGCTCCCAGATTCTGCTAAATCCCAGCAATGTGCCTGAACCCAAACTCAGAAAAATATTCCCATTTCCCCAGTCTGACATTATTCCCATTTCTCCAATAAAAACAAAAAATGCTAGAAATACTCAGCAGGTCTGGCAGCATATGTGGAGAGAAACAGAGTTAACATTTCAGGTTGCTGACCTTTCATCAGAACTGGAAAATGTAACAAGTGTTAAATAAGTACAGAGGCAGGGAAAGGGATGAGGGGGAAAGAACAAAAGGGCTAGGGCGGAAGACAGGAGAGATTAAGTGACAAAAGGGATGATTGTGCAAGGCAAGCTATGATGATAACAGGACATGTAAAGAAACAAAAGATGAGTATACAGGAGGAGTAAATGGCAACAGCAGAATCATTACCAACATCTGCTGTCTGAAAACAAAAAAACAAAAGAAATGGGGACAGAGTTTATGATCTGAAATTGTTGAACTCAATGTTGGGTTCACAAAGTTGTAAAGTGCCTAATTGAAAGATGAGGTGCTATTCCTTAGGCTTAAGCTGAACTTCATTGGTACAGTGTTGGACATTGAGGACAGAAAGGTCAGATGGGAGTGGAGAAGAGAATTAAAATGACAGGCGATCAGAAGCTTAGGATCATGCTTGCAGACAGAATGGAGGTGTTCCGCAAAGCAGTCACCCAATCTACGTTTGGTCTCACCAATGTAGAGCAGACCGCATTGTCAGCAGTGAATCTAGTAGAGTAAATTGAAAGAAATACAAGTAAATCGCTGCTTCACCTGAAAGACGTTTTTGGGGCCTTGGATGATAGGGAGGAACAAAAGCATAGGATTTATATCTCTTGCACTGTGGGAGGGGGAGTGGGTGTTGGGGGTGATTGAGGAGTGGACCAGGATGTCACAGAAGGAACGGTCCCTTTGGAATGCTGAAAAGGGAGAGGAAGATGTGTTTGGTGGTGGCAACACACTGGAGGTGGTGGAAATAGTGGAGGATGATCCGTTGAATCGGGAGGTTGGTGGGGTGGAAGGTGAGGACAAGGGCAATGCTATTATGGTTCTGGAGGCAGGGGAAGGGGTGACAGCAGAAGTGTGTGGCTCAAGGTATAACGTCATCGTTTGATTAGGCACTTGACAGCTTTTCGGTCTTAGTTTAGTTTAGTTTAGTTTAGTTTAGAGATACAGCACTGAAACAGGCCCTTCGGCCCACCGAGTCTGTGCCGACCATCAACCACCCATTTTATACTAATCCTACACTAATCCCATATTCCTACCACATCCCCACCTGTCCCTATATTTCCCTACCACCTACCTATACTAGGGGCAATTGCTAGTGGCCAATTAACCTATCAACCTGCAAGTCTTTGGCATGTGGGAGGAAACCGGAGCACCCGGAGGAAACCCACGCAGACACAGGGAGAACTTGCAAACTCCACACAGGCAGTACCCAGAATTGAACCCGGGTCGCTGGAGCTGTGAGGCTGCGGTGCTAACCACTGCGCCACTGTGTTGAGATCAACAATTTCAGATCATAACCACTGCTGTTGATTTTTGTGCTGTTTGTACAGCTCCTACTCTAGACACATCTTTTGTTTCTTTATTTGCCCTGTTTACCATCTCCTTTTGCCTTGCACCATCATCCCTGAAGTTATTTAATTACTCCTGCCTTTGATCCTATTACAGACCTTCCCTTTTGTTCTTTCTCCCTCCCCTCTTTCCTTCCCTCTGTACTTGCTTTAAACCTGTTACAACTTTCTTCAATTCTGATGAAAACTCATCGACCCGAAATATTAACTCTGTTTCTCTCTCTACAGATGCTGCCCGACCCTGTTGAGAATTTGCTGTTTGTATTTCAGATTTTTGTTTTTGTATTCCCATCTCCCCAGTATGACATTTCTATTTCCCCCAGTGTGACATTATTCCCATTTCTTCAGTCCAACATTTCCATTTCCCCTACCTCTGTGTTTTCGATGAATAAGACTGAAATCTACGGTAATCAGTACGAGATAAGGGGCCGTTTTTCTGCACTCTTGAGAAGAGGGGATTGCCATTTCACAATCTTGGGCAGGTCGAAGGCCAGATACCAAAAACAAAGTAACCAAGTGTCCAACTCCGAGCCCTCCAACTGACCAGTAAATGCCCGCTGCTCAGCAAAGGTAAAAGGCCCTTCAGGAGAAAGGGAATTGTACAATTTACTGTGGGGGAAGGGGCTTTGCCATTATAACACTTTCTCATCCACTAATTGTTTCTTAAAATGAGAAGCTGATAGTATGGTTTGAAAGTTCTTCTGTACTTGAATCCATTTGCTTAGTGCACTGAGCAGCACTAAGTATGAATACTTCGACAGAAGTTAAGTAGGAGTGTTTGAAATGAAATATGTGGCATTGTTCAATCAAAATTCTGAAACTAGCAAATAGAAAGTGGATTCTGAAACTAGAAGTCCACTTTGACTCTAAATTACAGGAGACCACTATTGGATTCTTCACTATCAAAACCAATGTTCATAAATAAGTGAACTTTAACCAATTGCTTCATTTGACAACCCTGCTAATGTCTAATAAGTTACTGGAATGACTTCATTGACAGGATGCATTCAAACCCAGGTTTTAGGGGGACAGGTACCTATTGGGGTCAATTCCTTGGCTGGCTATGGTCCCTTATTTCTATTCTTAAATTAGTCCCTCAAAAGAACAGGTCAACCCTCAGCCTTTGTTACCAGAAAGTGATAATGTAGTGACATAATAGTAAAATAGTGCAACATCCAAAGCGTTTCCCAGTCATAATACCACATATGTCTATGTTGCTGGTCTGTCCTGTCCTGTGAAGTTATTTTTAAGCAATTCCTGCATCATTCTTTGCTATCTTTCTTCCTGCCATGTGATGCCGTACCCATTGCCATCTTCAGAAGACAACGATGGTGGGTGTTGTAGACAGTAATATACTCTACAACTGATATGTGGTTCCCAGCAGTATAACTACTCACAAGTACAAGAGTAACCTAATTGAATGTAGAAAATATAGAATATTTAGCTGGAGTTGGTTCCTGGCTACAAGACAGTTTCAACATCTAAACATTCATTAACTGGCATTTAGCTCTTAGGGTTTATGGTCAATTGAACACTTAATCTGTGTGTAGTCCAATAAGTTTTTGAGATGGCCCCATCCAGTCCATGTTTTGAGATGGACCTTTTCAGTACATGTTTTGAGATGGCCCTATTCAGTACATATTTTGAGATGGCCCCATCCATGCCATGTTTTGCGATTCCCCCATCCAGTCCATGTTTTGAGATGGTCCCATTGAGTCCATGTTTTGAGATAGCCCTATTCAGTCCATGCTTTGAGATGGCCCTATTCAGTACATGTTTTGAGATGGTCCCATCCAGTTCATGTTTTGAGATGGTCCCATTGAGTCCATGTTTTGAGATAGCCCTATTCAGTCCATGCTTTGAGATGGCCCTATTCAGTACATGTTTTGAGATGGTCCTATTGAGTCCATGCTTTGAGATGGCCCTATTCAGTACATGTTTTGAGATGGTCCCATTGAGTCCATGTTTTGAGATTGCCCTATTCAGTCCATGCTTTGAGATGGCCCCATCCAGTTCATGTTTTGAGATGGTCCCATTGAGTCCAGGTTTTGAGATAGCCCTATTCAGTCCATGTTTTGAGATGGCCCTACTCAGTCCATGTTTTGAGATGGGCCTATTCAGTCCATGTTTTGAGATGGTCCCATTGAGTCCATATTTTGAGATGGTCCTATTCAGTCCCTGTTTTGAGATGGCCCTATTCAGTCCATGTTTTGAGATGGTCCCATTGAGTCCATGTTTTGAGATGGTCCTATTCAGTCCATGTTTTGAGGTGGCCCTATTCAGTCCATGTTTTGAGATGGTCCCATTGAGTCCATATTTTGAGATGGTCCTATTCAGTCCCTGTTTTGAGCTGGTGCCATTGAGCCCATGTTTTGAGATGGTCCTATTCAGTCCATGTTTTCAGATGGCCCTATTCAGTACATGTTTTGAGATGGTCCCATTGAGTCCATGTTTTGAGATGGTCCCATTGAGTACATGTTTTGAGATGGCCCTATTCAGTACATGTTTTGAGATGGTCCTATTCAGTACAGGTTTTGAGATGGTCCCATTGAGTCCATGTTTTGAGATGGTCCTATTCAGTACATGTTTTGAGATGGTCCCATTGAGTCCATGTTTTGAGATGGTCCCATTGAGTACATGTTTTGAGATGGCCCTATTCAGTACATGTTTTGAGATGGTCCTATTCAGTCCATGTTTTGAGATGGTCCTATTCAGTACATGTTTTGAGATGGCTCTATTCAGTACATGTTTTGAGATGGCCCTATTCAGTACATGTTTTGAGATGGCCCTATTCAGTACATGTTTTGAGATGGTCCTATTCAGTACATGTTTTGAGATGGCTCTATTCAGTACATGTTTTGAGCTGGTCCAATTGAGTCCATGTTTTGAGATGGTCCCATTGAGTACATGTTTTGAGATGGTCCTATTCAGTACAGGTTTTCAGATGGCCGCATTGAGTCCATGTTTTGAGATGGTCCCATTGAGTACATATTTTGAGATGGTCCCATTTAGTACATGTTTTGAGATGGCCCTATTCAGTCCATGTTTTGAGATGGCCCTATTCAGTACATGTTTTGAGATGGCCCTATTCAGTACATGTTTTGAGATGGTCCTATTCAGTACAGGTTTTGAGATGGACCCATTGAGTCCATGTTTTGAGATGGCCCTATTCAGTCCATGTTTTCAGATGGCCCTATTCAGTACATGTTTTGAGATGGTCCTATTCAGTCCATGTTTTGAGATGGTCCTATTCAGTACAGGTTTTGAGATGGACCCATTGAGTCCATGTTTTGAGATGGCCCTATTCAGTCCATGTTTTCAGATGGCCCTATTCAGTACAAGTTTTGAGATGGCCCTATTCAGTACATGTTTTGAGATGGCCCTATTCAGTCCATGTTTTGAGATGGTCCTATTCAGTACAGGTTTTGAGATGGACCCATTGAGTCCATGTTTTGAGATGGCCCTATTCAGTACAAGTTTTGAGATGGCCCTATTCAGTACATGTTTTGAGATGGTCCTATTCAGTACAGGTTTTGAGATGGTCCTATTCAGTACATGTTTTGAGATGGTCCCATTGAGTCCATGTTTTGAGATGGTCCCATTGAGTACATGTTTTGAGATGGCCCTATTCAGTACATGTTTTGAAATGGCCCTATTCAGTACATGTTTTGAGATGGTCCTATTCAGTCCATGTTTTGAGATGGCCCTATTCAGTACATGTTTTGAGATGGCTCTATTCAGTACATGTTTTGAGATGGCCCTATTCAGTACATGTTTTGAGATGGCCCTATTCAGTACATATTTTGAGATGGTCCTATTCAGTACAGGTTTTGAGATGGTCCCATTGAGTCCATGTTTTGAGATGGTCCCATTGAGTACATGTTTTGAGATGGCCCTATTCAGTACATGTTTTGAGATGGTCCTATTCAGTACATGTTTTGAGATGGCTCTATTCAGTACATGTTTTGAGATGGCCCTATTCAGTACATGTTTTGAGATGGCCCTATTCAGTACATGTTTTGAGATGGCTCTATTCAGTACATGTTTTGAGCTGGTCCAATTGAGTCCATGTTTTGAGATGGTCCCATTGAGTACATGTTTTGAGATGGCCCTATTCAGTACATGTTTTGAGATGGTCCTATTCAGTCCATGATTTGAGATGGCCCTATTCAGTACATGTTTTGAGATGGCTCTATTCAGTACATGTTTTGAGCTGGTCCAATTGAGTCCATGTTTTGAGATGGTCCCATTGAGTACATGTTTTGAGATGGCCCTATTCAGTACATGTTTTGAGATGGCCCTATTCAGTACATGTTTTGAGATGGCCCTATTCAGTACATGTTTTGAGATGGCTCTATTCAGTACATGTTTTGAGCTGGTCCAATTGAGTCCATGTTTTGAGATGGTCCCATTGAGTACATGTTTTGAGATGGCCCTATTCAGTACATGTTTTGAGATGGCCCTATTCAGTACATGTTTTGAGATGGCTCTATTCAGTACATGTTTTGAGCTGGTCCAATTGAGTCCATGTTTTGAGATGGTCCCATTGAGTACATGTTTTGAGATGGCCCTATTCAGTACATGTTTTGAGATGGTCCTATTCAGTACAGGTTTTCAGATGGCCGCATTGAGTCCATGTTTTGAGATGGTCCCATTGAGTACATATTTTGAGATGGTCCCATTTAGTACATGTTTTGAGATGGTCCCATTGAGTACATGTTTTGAGATGGCCCTATTCAGTCCATGTTTTGAGATGGTCCTATTCAGTACATGTTTTGAGATGGCTCTATTCAGTACATGTTTTGAGATGGCCCTATTCAGTACATGTTTTGAGATGGCCCTATTCAGTACATGTTTTGAGATGGCTCTATTCAGTACATGTTTTGAGCTGGTCCAATTGAGTCCATGTTTTGAGATGGTCCCATTGAGTACATGTTTTGAGATGGCCCTATTCAGTACATGTTTTGAGATGGTCCTATTCAGTACAGGTTTTCAGATGGCCGCATTGAGTCCATGTTTTGAGATGGTCCCATTGAGTACATATTTTGAGATGGTCCCATTTAGTACATGTTTTGAGATGGCCCTATTCAGTACATGTTTTGAGATGGCCCTATTCAGTACATGTTTTGAGATGGTCCCATTGAGTACATATTTTGAGATGGTCCCATTTAGTACATGTTTTGAGATGGCCCTATTCAGTACATGTTTTGAGATGGCCCTATTCAGTACATGTTTTGAGATGGTCCTATTCAGTACAGGTTTTGAGATGGACCCATTGAGTCCATGTTTTGAGATGGCCCTATTCAGTCCATGTTTTGAGATAGCCCTATTCAGTACATGTTTTGAGATGGTCCTATTCAGTACATGTTTTGAGATGGTCCTATTCAGTACAGGTTTTGAGATGGACCCATTGAGTCCATGTTTTGAGATGGCCCTATTCAGTCCATGTTTTGAGATGGCCCTATTCAGCACATGTTTTGAGATGGCCCTGATCAGTACACGTTTTGGGCTGGTCCCATTGAGTCCATGTTTTGAGATGGTCCCATTCAGTCCATGTTTTGAGATGGTCCTATTCAGTCCATGTTTTGGGATGGCTCTATTCAGTACATGTTTTGAGATGGCTCTATTCAGTACATGTTTTGAGCTGGTCCAATTGAGTCCATGTTTTGAGATGGCCCTATTCAGCACATGTTTTGAGATGGCCCTGATCAGTACACGTTTTGGGCTGGTCCCATTTAGTCCATGTTCTGAGATAGTCCCATTCATTCCATGTTTTGAGATGGTCCTATTCAGTCCATGTTTTGAGATGGCCCTATTCAGCACATGTTTTGAGCTGGTCCAATTGAGTCCATGTTTTGAGATGGTCCTATTCAGCCCATGTTTTGAGATGGCCCTATTCAGTACACGTTTTGAGCTGGTCCCATTGAGTCCATGTTTTGAGATGGTACCATTCAGTCCATGTTTTGAGATAGTCCTATTCAGTCCATATTTTAAGATGGCCCCATCCAGTCCATGTTTTGAGATGGCCCCATGCAGTCCATGTTTTGAGATGGTCCCATTGAGTCCATGTTTTGAGATGGCTCCATTGAGTCCATGTTTTGAGATGGCCCTATTCAGTCCATGTTTTGAGATGGCCCTATTCAGCACATGTTTTGAGATGGCCCTAATCAGTACACGTTTTGGGCTGGTCCCATTGAGTCCATGTTTTGAGATGGTCCCATTCAGTCCATGTTTTGGGATGGCCCTATTCAGTCCATATTTTGAGATGGCCCTATTCAGTACACGTTTTGGGCTGGTCCCATTGAGTCCATGTTTTGAGATGGTCCCATTCAGTCCATGTTTTGAGATGGTCATATTCAGTCCATGTTTTTAGATGGTCCTATTCAGTCCATGTTTTGAGATGGTCCTATTCAGTCCATGTTTTGGGATGGTCCCATTGAGTCCATGTTTTGAGATGGTCCCATTCAGTCCATGTTTTGAGATGGTCCTATTCAGTCCATGTTTTGGGATGGTCCCATTGAGTCCATGTTTTGAGATGGTCCCATTCAGTCCATGTTTTGAGATGGTCCTATTCAGTCCATGTTTTGGGATGGTCCCATTGAGTCCATGTTTTGAGATGGTCCCATTCAGTCCATGTTTTGAGATGGTCCTATTCAGTCCATGTTTTGGGATGGTCCCATTGAGTCCATGTTTTGAGATGGTCCCATTCAGTCCATGTTTTGAGATGGTCCTATTCAGTACAGGTTTTGAGATGGACCCATTGAGTCCATGTTTTGAGATGGCCCTATTCAGTCCATGTTTTGAGATGGCCCTATTCAGCACATGTTTTGAGATGGCCCTAATCAGTACACGTTTTGGGCTGGTCCCATTCAGTCCATGTTTTGAGATGGTCCTATTCAGTCCATGTTTTCAGATGGCCCTATTCAGTACATGTTTTGAGATGGTCCCATTGAGTCCATGTTTTGAGATGGTCCCATTGAGTACATGTTTTGAGATGGCCCTATTCAGTACATGTTTTGAGATGGTCCTATTCAGTACAGGTTTTGAGATGGACCCATTGAGTCCATGTTTTGAGATGGCCCTATTCAGTACATGTTTTGAGATGGCCCTATTCAGCACATGTTTTGAGATGGCCCTAATCAGTACACGTTTTGGGCTGGTCCCATTCAGTCCATGTTTTGAGATGGTCCTATTCAGTCCATGTTTTCAGATGGCCCTATTCAGTACATGTTTTGAGATGGTCCCATTGAGTCCATGTTTTGAGATGGTCCCATTGAGTACATGTTTTGAGATGGCCCTATTCAGTACATGTTTTGAGATGGTCCTATTCAGTACAGGTTTTCAGATGGCCGCATTGAGTCCATAATTTGAGATGGTCCCATTGAGTACATATTTTGAGATGGTCCCATTGAGTCCATGTTTTGAGATGGTCCCATTGAGTCCATGTTTTGAGATGGCCCTATTCAGTACATGTTTTGAGATGGACCCATTGAGTCCATGTTTTGAGATGGCCCTATTCAGTCCATGTTTTCAGATGGCCCTATTCAGTCCATGTTTTGAGATGGCCCTATTCAGTACATGTTTTGAGATGGTCCTATTCAGTACAGGTTTTGAGATGGACCCATTGAGTCCATGTTTTGAGATGGCCCTATTCAGCACATGTTTTGAGATGGCCCTGATCAGTACACGTTTTGGGCTGGTCCCATTGAGTCCATGTTTTGAGATGGTCCCATTCAGTCCATGTTTTGAGATGGTCCTATTCAGTCCATGTTTTGGGATGGCTCTATTCAGTACATGTTTTGAGATGGCTCTATTCAGTACATGTTTTGAGCTGGTCCAATTGAGTCCATGATTTGAGATGGTCCCATTCAGTCCATGTTTTGAGATGGTCCTATTCAGTCCATGTTTTGAGATGGCCCTATTCAGCACATGTTTTGAGATGGCCCTAATCAGTACACGTTTTGGGCTAGTCCCATTGAGTACATGTTTTGAGATGGTCCCATTCAGTCCATGTTTTGAGATGGTCCCATTGAGTCCATGTTTTGAGATGGTCCTATTCAGTACATGTTTTGAGATGGCCCTATTCAGTCCATGTTTTGAGATGCTCCCATTCAGTCCATGTTTTGAGATGGTCCCATTGAGTCCATGTTTTGAGATGGTCCCATTCAGTCCATGTTTTGAGATGGTCCGATTCAGTACATGCTTTGAGATGGCCCTATTCAGTACATGTTTTGAGATGTTCCCATTGTGTACACGTTTTGAGATGGCCCTATTCAGTCCATGTTTTGAGATGCTCCCATTCAGTCCATGTTTTGAGATGGTCCTATTCAGTACAGGTTTTGAGATGGCACTATTCAGTCCATGTGTTGAGATGGCCCTATTCAGTACACTTTTTGAGCTTGTCCCGTTAAGTCCATATTTTGAGATGGTCCAATTCAGTCCTTGTTTTGAGATAGTCCTATTCAGTCCATGTTTTCAGATGGCCCTATTCAGTCCATGTTTTGAGATGGCCCTATTCAGTACATGTTTTGAGATGGTCCTATTCAGTACAGGCTTTGAGATGGACCCATTGAGTCCATGTTTTGAGATGGCCCTATTCAGCACATGTTTTGAGATGGCCCTATTCAGTCCATGTTTTGGGATGGCTCTATTCAGTACATGTTTTGAGATGGCTCTATTCAGTACATGTTTTGAGCTGGTCCAATTGAGTCCATGTTTTGAGATGGCCCTATTCAGTCCATGTTTTGAGATGGCCCTATTCAGTCCATGTTTTGGGATGGCTCTATTCAGTACATGTTTTGAGATGGCTCTATTCAGTACATGTTTTGAGCTGGTCCAATTGAGTCCATGTTTTGAGATGGCCCTATTCAGTCCATGTTTTGAGATGGCCCTATTCAGCACATGTTTTGAGATGGCCCTAATCAGTACACGTTTTGGGCTGCTCCCATTGAGTCCATGTTTTGAGATGGTCCCATTCAGTCCATGTTTTGGGATGGCCCTATTCAGTCCATATTTTGAGATGGCCCTATTCAGTACATGTTTTGAGATGGCCCTATTCAATACACATTTTGGGCTGATCCCATTGAGTCCATGTTTTGAGATGGCCCTGATCAGTACACGTTTTGGGCTGGTCCCATTGAGTCCATGTTTTGAGATGGTCCCATTCAGTCCATGTTTTGAGATGGCCCTATTCAGTCCATGTTTTGGGATGGCTCTATTCAGTACATGTTTTGAGATGGCTCTATTCAGTACATGTTTTGAGCTGGTCCAATTGAGTCCATGTTTTGAGATGGCCCTATTCAGTCCATGTTTTGAGATGGCCCTATTCAGCACATGTTTTGAGATGGCCCTAATCAGTACACGTTTTGGGCTGCTCCCATTGAGTCCATGTTTTGAGATGGTCCCATTCAGTCCATGTTTTGGGATGGCCCTATTCAGTCCATATTTTGAGATGGCCCTATTCAGTACATGTTTTGAGATGGCCCTATTCAATACACATTTTGGGCTGATCCCATTGAGTCCATGTTTTGAGATGGTCCTATTCAGTCCATATTTTGAGATGGCTCTATTCAGTACATGTTTTGAGATGGTACCATTCAGTCCATGTTTTGAGATAGTCCTATTCAGTCCATGTTTTAAGATGGCCCCATCCAGTCCATGCTTTGAGATGGCCCCATGCAGTCCATGTTTTGAGATGGCCCCATTGAGTCCGTGTTGTGAGATGGCCCTATTCAGCACATGTTTTGAGATGGTCCTAATCAGTCCATGTTTTGAGATGTTCCCATTGAGTCCATGTTTTGAGTTGGACCTATTCAGTCCATATTTTGAGATAGTCCTATTCAGTCCATGTTTTGAGATGGCCCTATTCAGTCCATGTTTTGAGATGGTCCCATTGAGTACATGTTTTGAGATGGTCCTATTCAGTCCATGTTTTGAGATGGTCCCATTGAGTCCATGTTTTGAGATGGTCCTATTCAGTCCATGTTTTGAGATGGCACTATTCAGTCCATGTTTTGAGATGGCCCTATTCAGTACACTTTTTGAGCTTGTCCCGTTAAGTCCATATTTTGAGATAGTCCTATTCAGTACATGTTTTGAGATGGCCCTATTCAGTACACTTTTTGAGCTTGTCCCGTTAAGTCCATATTTTGAGATAGTCCTGTTCAGTCCATGTTTTGAGATGGTCCCATTGAGTACATGTTTCGAGATGGTCCTATTCAGTCCATGTTTTGAGATGGTCCTATTCAGTACATGTTTTGAGATAGCCCTATTCAGTCCATGTTTTGAGATGCTCCCATTCAGTCCATGTTTTGAGATGGCCCTATTCAGTCCATGTTTTGAGATGCTCCCATTCAGTCCATGTTTTGAGATGGTCCCATTCAGTCCATGTTTTGAGATGGCCCTATTCAGTCCATGTTTTGAGATGGTCCTATTCAGTACATGCTTTGAGATGGCCCTATTCAGTACATGTTTTGAGATGTTCCCATTGTGTACACGTTTTGAGATGGCCCTATTCAGTCCATGTTTTGAGATGCTCCCATTCAGTCCATGTTTTGAGATGGTCCTATTCAGTCCATGTTTTGAGATGGCACTATTCAGTACATGTTTTGAGCTGGTGCCATTGAGTCCATGTTTTGAGATGGTCCCATTGAGTCCATGTTTTGAGATGGTCCTATTCAGTCCATGTTTTGAGATGGTCCCATTGAGTACATGTTTTGAGATGGTCCTATTCAGTCCATGTTTTGAGATGGTCCCATTGAGTCCATGTTTTGAGATGGTCCTATTCAGTACATGTTTTGAGATGTTCCCATTGAGTACATGTTTTGAGATGTTCCCATTGAGTACATGTTTTGAGATGTTCCCATTGAGTACATGTTTTGAGATGGTCCTATTCAGTCCATGTTTTGAGATGTTCCCATTGAGTACATGTTTTGAGATGTTCCCATTGAGTACATGTTTTGAGATGGTCCTATTCAGTCCATGTTTTGAGATGTTCCCATTGAGTACATGTTTTGAGATGTTCCCATTGAGTACATGTTTTGAGATGGTCCTATTCAGTCCATGTTTTGAGATGTTCCCATTGAGTACATGTTTTGAGATGTTCCCATTGAGTACATGTTTTGAGATGGTCCTATTCAGTCCATGTTTTGAGATGGTCCCATTGAGTACATGTTTTGAGATGGCCCTATTCAGTCCATGTTTTGTGATGTTCCCATTGAGTACATGTTTTGAGATGGTCCTATTCAGTCCATGTTTTGAGATGTTCCCATTGAGTACATGTTTTGAGATGGTCCTATTCAGTCCATGTTTTGTGATGTTCCCATTGAGTACATGTTTTGAGATGGTCCTATTCAGTCCATGTTTTGAGATGGTCCCATTGAGTACATGTTTTGAGATGGTCCTTTTCAGTACATGTTTTGAGATGGCCCTATTCAGTATATGTTTTGAGCTGGTCCCATTGAGTACATATTTTGAAATGGTCCTTTTCATTACATGTTGTGAGCTGGTCCCATTGAGTCCATGTTTTGAGATGGTCCTATTCAGTCCATGTTTTGAGATAGCCCTATTCAGTCCATGTTTTGATATGGCCCTATTCAGTACATGTTTTGAGATGTTCCCATTGAGTACATGTTTTGAGATGGTCCCATTCAGTCCATGTTTTGAGATGGCCCTATTCAGTCCATGCTTTGAGATGGCCCTATTCAGTCCATGTTTTGAGATGGTCCTATTCAGTCCATGTTTTGAGATAGCCCTATTCAGTCCATGTTTTGATATGGCCCTATTCAGTACATGTTTTGAGATGTTCCCATTGAGTACATGTTTTGAGATGGTCCCATTCAGTCCATGTTTTGAGATGGCCCTATTCAGTCCATGCTTTGAGATGGCCCTATTCAGTCCATGTTTTGAGATGGTCCCATTCAGTACATGTTTTGAGATGGCCCTATTCAGTCCATGTTTTGAGATGGTCCCATTCAGTCCATGTTTTGAGATGGCCCTATTCAGTCCATGCTTTGAGATGGCCCTATTCAGTCCATGTTTTGAGATGGTCCCATTCAGTACATGTTTTGAGATGGCCCTATTCAGTCCATGTTTTGTGATGGCCCTATTCAGTCCATGCTTTGAGATGGCCCTATTCAGTCCATGTTTTGAGATGGTCCCATTCAGTACATGTTTTGAGATGGCCCTATTCAGTCCATGTTTTGAGATGGCCCTATTCAGTCCATGCTTTGAGATGGCCCTATTCAGTCCATGTTTTGCGATGGTCCCATTCAGTCCATGTTTTGAGATGGTCCCATTGAGTACATGTTTTGAGATGGTCCTATTCAGTCCATGTTTTGAGATGGTCCCATTGAGTCCATGTTTTGAGATGGTCCTATTCAGTACATGTTTTGAGATGTTCCCATTGAGTACATGTTTTGAGATGTTCCCATTGAGTACATGTTTTGAGATGGTCCTATTCAGTCCATGTTTTGAGATGTTCCCATTGAGTACATGTTTTGAGATGTTCCCATTGAGTACATGTTTTGAGATGGTCCTATTCAGTCCATGTTTTGAGATGTTCCCATTGAGTACATGTTTTGAGATGTTCCCATTGAGTACATGTTTTGAGATGGTCCTATTCAGTCCATGTTTTGAGATGTTCCCATTGAGTACATGTTTTGAGATGTTCCCATTGAGTACATGTTTTGAGATGGTCCTATTCAGTCCATGTTTTGAGATGGTCCCATTGAGTACATGTTTTGAGATGGCCCTATTCAGTCCATGTTTTGTGATGTTCCCATTGAGTACATGTTTTGAGATGGCCCTATTCAGTCCATGTTTTGTGATGTTCCCATTGAGTACATGTTTTGAGATGGTCCTATTCAGTCCATGTTTTGAGATGTTCCCATTGAGTACATGTTTTGAGATGGTCCTATTCAGTCCATGTTTTGTGATGTTCCCATTGAGTACATGTTTTGAGATGGTCCTATTCAGTCCATGTTTTGAGATGGTCCCATTGAGTACATGTTTTGAGATGGTCCTTTTCAGTACATGTTTTGAGATGGCCCTATTCAGTATATGTTTTGAGCTGGTCCCATTGAGTACATATTTTGAAATGGTCCTTTTCATTACATGTTGTGAGCTGGTCCCATTGAGTCCATGTTTTGAGATGGTCCTATTCAGTCCATGTTTTGAGGTAGCCCTATTCAGTCCATGTTTTGATATGGCCCTATTCAGTACATGTTTTGAGATGTTCCCATTGAGTACATGTTTTGAGATGGTCCCATTCAGTCCATGTTTTGAGATGGCCCTATTCAGTCCATGCTTTGAGATGGCCCTATTCAGTCCATGTTTTGAGATGGTCCTATTCAGTCCATGTTTTGAGATAGCCCTATTCAGTCCATGTTTTGATATGGCCCTATTCAGTACATGTTTTGAGATGTTCCCATTGAGTACATGTTTTGAGATGGTCCCATTCAGTCCATGTTTTGAGATGGCCCTATTCAGTCCATGCTTTGAGATGGCCCTATTCAGTCCATGTTTTGAGATGGTCCCATTCAGTACATGTTTTGAGATGGCCCTATTCAGTCCATGTTTTGAGATGGTCCCATTCAGTCCATGTTTTGAGATGGCCCTATTCAGTCCATGCTTTGAGATGGCCCTATTCAGTCCATGTTTTGAGATGGTCCCATTCAGTACATGTTTTGAGATGGCCCTATTCAGTCCATGTTTTGTGATGGCCCTATTCAGTCCATGCTTTGAGATGGCCCTATTCAGTCCATGTTTTGAGATGGTCCCATTCAGTACATGTTTTGAGATGGCCCTATTCAGTCCATGTTTTGAGATGGCCCTATTCAGTCCATGCTTTGAGATGGCCCTATTCAGTCCATGTTTTGCGATGGTCCCATTCAGTCCATGTTTTGAGATGGTCCCATTCAGTCTATCGCCTTTGGTAAATTCCTTTCTATGGCTTGTGGTTGATACAGTCAGAGCACTGAGTGAAATAAGAGAACGATGGAGTCATGTGTGAGGCAGAGCACATGGCTGAGGAAGATGGGTGATAAACAGCATGTACAATATATTTATGTTCACTTTCAGACTGTGTCACAGAATCATCGAATCTTACAGCACAACAGGAGGAATCTCAGCCCATCATGCCTTTGCTGACTCTTTGAAAGAGCCATCTAATTTAGTCCCACACCCCAGCTTTCTCCCCCATAATCCTGCAAGTTAGTCCTCTTCGGTGCATGTCCATTGCCTTTTGAAAGTTCCAACAGAATCTGATCCCACAACTCTTTCAGTGAGTGCATTCCAGATCTTAACAACTCTCTCTGAAAAGATTTCTCCTCATTTCCCCTCTAATTCTTATGCTAATTATTTTAAATCTATAATCTCTGGTTACCAACCCACTTGCCAAAGGAAACAGTTTCTCCTGACTTGCTCCATCAAAACCCCTCATAATTTTGAATATCTTCTCAATTCTAAGGAGAACAATCCAAATTTCTCCAATCTCTGCATATAACTGAAGTCTCTCATCCCTGGCATTGTCCTGGTACCTCTATACCCTCTCCAAAACCCTAACATTCTTCCTAAAATGTGGTGTCCACAACTGGCTGAGGCCTAACCAGTGTTTTCGAACTATTTAGCCTGACTTCCTTGTTTTTATGTTTAACGTTCCTATTTACAAAGCCAAGTATTGCACACACTTTCTTAACTGCCTCATATCAACTTGCCTCGCCATCTTCAAAGATTTCTGAATAGTTACCCCAAGGTCCTTCTACTCTTGCAATTCCTCAAATGAGCATCATTTTGATTATACTGCCTCTGCATGTTGTTCTGCCCAAACTTCACACTTGCCCTGTCATCTGTCTGCCCATTTCACCACTGTCTATATCCTCCTGAAATCTGCTACTATCCTGCTCAGTATTTACCACTTTGCCAAGTTTTGTATCATCCGCAAACTTTCAAATTGCACTCCACAACTCCAAGTCATTTATATATATAACATGAAAAGCAATGGTCCTATTACCAACCCCAGGGAACCCCATTGCATACTTCCCCCCAGTCAGATAAATATCTGTTCACCACTACTGTCTACCTCCTATCCCTTAGCCAATTGCTTACCCAAGTTACCACTGTCCCTTTAATTCCATGTGCTATTTTCAAATAAGTCTGTTTGTTATTGGTTGTTTATGAAATGCCTTTCCAAATTCCATATATGCATCTACTGTGTTACCTTAATCACCCCTCTCTGTTATTTCTTCATAGAACGCAATCAGGTTAATTAGACATGATTTGCCTTTATTAAATCTGTCCCTTGTTGACTCATGCTTCTACAAGTGAGAATTAATTTGGCCTTGATAACAGTTTCTCGTAGTTTTCCTACTACTGCCATTAGACTGACTGGCCTGCAGTTACCAGGTTTATCTCTCTCTTCCCTTTTTTTAACAGGATGTAACATTTGCAATCCTCCAGTCCTCTGCCACCACTCCCATATCCAAGGAGGATTGGAAGATTGTGGTCAGAGCTTCTTCTATCACCATCCTAGCTTCTCTCAGCACCCCATCTGTACTAGGTGACTTGTTAACTTTGAGTGATGCCAAACTATTTAGCACCTCCTTTCTATCTGTTTTTATCCTATACAATGTCTCTACACCCCTTTGACCACTTACTAGAAATACAATAATAATTAGCCTTTGGCTGTATTCACACTGACTGACATGGGCAAAGCAGCATTACTAAAATGTTGAAAATGCCAATTCTAAAAATCTCTTTCCAATAATTATTTCAATATTTAAATAATAATTGCCAAATTAGCACAGAACTATTCTCCTACTGAGGTCACTGAGGCTCCCTATAAACAGGACCGAATGGTTCAGAGAGCCGGTGCAGACATGATGGGCCGAATGGCCTCCTTCTGTGCTGTAGCAATTCTGTAGTTCCTTTCCATTATTTCTGCACAGACCATGCCACAGGGTCTTTTTGTCCTACATCTTTTGCCTTCGCTATTCGGTTTATTGTGATTCCTCCCAAAGCTTTTGTGGCTGTCGTCTCATGACCTCAGCAACACTATGTTGAATCACAATATCACATTATGTTCACTCTGGATGATTGCCACTGGATCCAGTCTGTCCTGAGTGAAGTGAGTGAAAAAGTCATCTTTTGTTTTCACTAAGCATTTATTACATCTTACTGGAACAATTTGCAAAAAAAACTTTCCATTTCATCTGCCTTCAATAGATGAACTCTAGTCTCTTAGAGTCATGGAGAGATACAGCACTGAAACAGGCCCTTTGGCCCACCGAGTCTGTGCTGACCATCAACCACCCATTTATACTAATCCTACATTAATCCCATATTCCCTACCACATCCCCATAATTCTCCTACCACCTACCTACACTAGGGGCAATTTACAGTGGTCAATTTACCTATCAACCCACGAGTCTTTGGCTGTGGGAGGAAACCAGAGCACCCGGCGGAAACCCACACAGTCACAGGGAGAACTTGCAAACTCTGCACTGACAGTACCCAGAACTAAACCTGCGTCACTGGAGCTGTGAGGTTGCAGTGCTAATCACTGCACCTTTGTGCTGCTCTGATATCTCCTAAGCATCAAATATGCCAATCAACACACTTTACCTCAGCCCTTCACATCTTCACTTTGATGAAGCTATTGTGCTCTCTCCTACTCACAATTCACTCTTTCTCAGGAACTTCAATCAAGATTTCCTTATCTCCATCCTACAATCTTCAAGTTTTCAACAGTCAATCACTACATCGTCATTGAGCTCAGCTTCTTCCCACTCATTTTAACCTGTGGTTTCCAGGGACCTTTCACTGAAGTTTCACAATTTAAGTCAGTTTAAGATTTCATTGTTTTGGAATGTTGCAACAAATACATTACCAAGGGAATCAGAGAGGGATTTTCCAGGTTTTCTTCCCCAAATTAGCTTTTTTAAAATTTGTTTTCACCTCTCATGTGAGATTACTCAGCCTTGGGTGGGTCGGGAAGTGTAAGGTGTCACAACTGTGTTGAAAGGCTGGATGAAGCAGTAGGTCTTTTCCTGTCTGGCATTTTTCATATGTTCAAACCTCCACCAACAGTTGGAGACAAAGCTCGTCATTCACTTCTGCCTGTCCTAGGCTTTCAACATGGTTTTCAGTCAGTGCACTAAATGTTCAGCTGCTTCTTTCTACAAGGACCAGTGCCAAAATCAGCAACATGCCCAATGCCAGCTGGAGATAAAGAATCCAGAGCATCACATTGCCGTCCAATGGAAATGAAGGTGTTTGTTCTACTGATATTCTGCCACTAGGTGAAGTGAAATATTTAAAAATATTGTATGTCATATTCATAAGTAATGGTAAACATTGCTCAGAGCAGAATGTCATGACTGAACCAATCATTTTCCCTTTCATTAGAATCATACAGCACTGAGGAGGCCATTCAGCCCATCATGCCTGCGCCAGCTCTTTGAAAGAGCTATCGAATTAGTCCCACTCCCCTGCGCTTTCCCCATAGCTCTGCATATTTATTTTCTTCAATGCAGGAAAGAACTCCTGGATTCTGCATATGTGGTTCTGAATGTACCTCTAGTTTTTGAGTCCTGGATTGAATGGTTCAAGAACCCAACTCTCAACGCTTATACCAAGCTGTGTCAAAACAAAGAAATAATCCCACAGTGGTTGTACGTGTAGCACTGTGTCTCTCGAGTTCATTCAGGTGTTGAGGCTGAAGACTGCAGATGTCACTTCATTGTTTATGCTAAACAAAATAAAGATCCTCAGGGACCAGGTAGCTTCCCCTGGTCAAACGTGTCCACATTACAGGCCATAGTCCCAATATGGGATAAGTTGGATGAGTACATGAGAATGGTGAACTGCAAAACATCAGAACAGAGTGAGAGGCTGGATTCAATATCAGTTGGCTGTTGGCTACTGGCAGTTACACAGGGGAGTTGAAGGTTATTTCGCAGGATGACCTCCAGAACTCAAGAAGGCACCAATGCATCAGTTGAAGGTCGGATTGTCCAGAGCCACAGGTCCACCATATTCCAGATGCCTGCTGCAAAAGGCTGTTTCCAGCATGTACTGTGTGATGGCATCACTGAAAGATATGCAGGATAATGTCATGGCATCTTTTAACCAAATTCAGAGAGGGTATACATGAGCATCAAATTTATTGACCCTTACACATTTCTACACACCAAGATCCCTCCTTGTTAGTACATGCAGTGTACACAATGCGGATCCTCATTCTCAATACGCGGAGTTTACACAATGCAGATCCTCATTCTCAGTACACGGAGCGTACACAATGCAGATCCTCATTCTCAGTACATGGAGCATACACAATGCAGATCCTTATTCTCAATACGCGGAGTGTACGCAATGCAGATCCTCATTCTCAGTATGTAGAGTATATGCAGTGCAGATGCTCATTCTCAGTACATGGCATGTACACAATGCAGGTCCTCATTCTCAGTACATGAAGTGTACACAATGAATGTCCTCATTCTTAATACATGGAGTGTACACAGTGCAGGTCCTCATTCTCGGTACATGGAGTGTACACAATGCAGGTCCTCATTCTCGGTACATGGAGTGTACACAATGCATGTCCTCATTCTCAGTATGTGGAGTGTATGCAATGCAGATCCTCATTCTCAGTACATGGAGTGTACACAATGCAGGTCCTCATTCTCAGTACATGGAGTGTACACAATGCAGGTCCTCATTCTCAGGATGTGGAGTGTATGCAATGCAGATCCTCATTCTCAGTACATGGAGTGTACACAATGCAGGTCCTCATTCTCAGGATGTGGAGTGTATGCAATGCAGATCCTCATTCTCAGTACATGGAGTGTACACAATGCAGGTCCTCATTCTCAGTACATGGAGTGTACACAATGCAGGTCCTCATTCTCAGTACATGGAGTGTACACAATGCAGGTCCTCATTCTCAGGATGTGGAGTGTATGCAATGCAGATCCTCATTCTCAGTACATGGAGTGTACACAATGCAGGTCCTCATTCTCAGGATGTGGAGTGTATGCAATGCAGATCCTCATTCTCAGTACATGGAGTGTACACAATGCAGGTCCTCATTCTCAGTACATGGAGTGCACACAATGCAGGTCCTCATTCTCAGTACATGGAGTGTACACAATGCAGGTCCTCATTCTCAGGATGTGGAGTGTATGCAATGCAGATCCTCATTCTCAGTACATGGAGTGTACACAATGCAGGTCCTCATTCTCAGGATGTGGAGTGTATGCAATGCAGATCCTCATTCTCAGTACATGGAGTGTACACAATGCAGGTCCTCATTCTCAGTACATGGAGTGCACACAATGCAGGTCCTCATTCTCAGTACATGGAGTGTACACAATGCAGGTCCTCATTCTCAGTACGTGGAGTGGACACAATGCAGGTCCTCATTCTCAGTACATGGAGTGCACACAATGCAGGTCCTCATTCTCAGTACATGGAGTGCACACAATGCAGGTCCTCATTCTCAGGATGTGGAGTGGACACAATGCAGATCCTTATTTTCAGTAAATGGAATGTACACAATGCTGATTCCAGTATATGGGGTGTACACAGTTCAGATCTCTATCCCAAGTGTGCTGATATTTTCCGAATAAATCCTCAAGCAGAGTGTGTATAAGGGGTGGTAGGCATCAGACAAAATTAGGAATCAAATCGAATTTATAATCCAAGAGCTGGGATAAATCCTCCCCAAGGACCTCTCGTTGTCCCAGTGCATTCCCGACTCTGGTTGTCTTCAAAGGAAGAGTGAGGAGGGACAGAGCCTTAAACACATAATATATTTAACAGTGTCTGGTCCTCCCTGAGATACAGGAGGTGCAGCCTTTCACCAATGCAGTAACTACCCAGTAAAAACTATCACAACACCACTTCTCCAGAAGGTACTCACATCATATCCTGGGTCACCTTGAGGTCCGTCTGGTCCAGGCTCACCAGGGTCACCTTTTAGCCCCTAAATACAGTGAAAATTGAGAGTCTTGTTAATTTTTATGTGGAAATGTTAAAATAATCTTTCTCTAATAAAGTTGAACAGACAGATTTTAGGTAAATTGAGCAGAGTCACTTACTGCTGGACCAGGGGGGCCAGGGGGCCCAGGTTCACCCTAGAGAAAGAACACACATCCCATTATTGCATCTTTGGAACCTTTGGAAAACATTCCTTCAGGAACAGTGAGGTAATACACCGTGCTCTCTCTCTTGTATATTCCACTGACCCATCCCTTTAAATTTCCAGTTTGAACACTGAATTAAACTCTAGTGCTGCTGATGTCCCAGGTCTTTTACCAGTCACTCTGACACCCGGGCGTTATTATAAACCAGTTAAATAATGAATAAGCTGTAGGTTTAATGGCATTCCCGAATGCAATGACGGCCTGATACTTTCACCTCTTAGGCAGTCCCTCGGGAATGAGAATGACTTTCCTCCACTCCGGGGTTGTGGGTCCTTAGGTGACTGAATAGTCCAACTCTGGATCACTTTGCACTGTCACTGTTCAACTGTATCCTTTAAATTTAACTCTTTATGTCTTTATTAGCTTAGCTCTGGTCATTTGGGTTGCATTTTATCCCAGTTTTAATCTGTATGCTTCCTAGTTTACAGCAATAACCCCAACTGGCCTCAAACATTCCCAATGACAGATCATAGGATATCATCTCACTCTCAGAAACAATTGCTTCCTTGCGTCTTGACAGTTTGCCCGTTAGCTTTCTGTTCAGACAGCCATTATACTAAAAAAAAATCCAACATTGAATTTGCTCAAAGGAGAAATTGATTTGCTGATGTTTTATTAATTATTAATGGCTATAATGAAATCAATGTCCCCTAAACAGTGAGGATGTCAGATGCAGATAGCTGCTGCTGCAGCCTCCACCTCCCCCTCCCCCCACCCCCCCCTCTACTCCGAGCCCCGTCGGTGCAATCCTCAAGCTCTGGCACCTGGGACAATGAGGCTCTTTGTCCAAACCTCCTCCAATACACAAACTCACATCTATCCCGTCTGCTCCAGGAACCCCAGCTGGGCCCGGGGAACCCACTTCACGTCGTTCACCTATCGGACCCTGGCAAGTAAGAGAGAGAAAGAATTAACCAGTGGAGCAAAATATATAAAACACATGATCGCAACGGATTAGAAAACAGAAAATGACCCAGGAGTGGAGCTGAGAAAATGTCAAGTATACTTTATGAAATGTGACCCAAGGATAATTTTTAAACTGATAGATTAGAGTTAGAGTAGATGAGAATAACAGACTACAGCTACATATCCTTCTACGAGGAGAATTCGCCCCTCTATTTCTGTCGTTGGGTTCCGGGCAGCTAGGAGCTAGAGTGGAGTTTTGCCCTTTACCTTATTGTGGCACTGGTTCCTGCACTAAGTGTGCTGTCCTGTCTTTTCTCATCACTCTCCTCACGCTGTGCTCTGTGCTGCGGATTGAACACACGGTGCATACCTGAACCACCACCCAGCCACATCCCAAGAGCTCTCACACACACACATACACACACACACACACACACACTCACACACACACACACACTCACACACACACAATCAATTTAATCTGACCCAGCATGCTGTGGTTACTCTGAATTGACAGCAGTGCAAAGTTGGGGAGAGAGTTTGAGAAGTTCACATGGCAGTACACTTCGATCTGTGATTTCCGATTAGATTTCAATTTCCCAGTGATACAGTGGGTAGATGATGGGTCCTGCTCTTGTTAATTGAGGATAAATTTGCAGTGCAAACATAGAGCCTGCCCCTCACTGATCATGTTAGGATTCAGTCACCAAGTTCTCTCTCTAATTGTGATTGACTGCAGTCTCAGAAAGTGTTTCCACAGAGGCGTGGATGTGAGGGGAACAGCTTAAAGTCAATAAAAGTGAGCAAACTGCAAGTGTTATGGAAGAGATTTACTTTATCAAAAACTAAAAGGTAACATTTCTGCAAACCCAAGCTCTGCCACTGAACCTATTATCACTCTCTGCCCTGAACTTACCTGAGTGAGACACAAGCAGATGGTTTGCAGCAGGACTGCGAGCTGAAGGAGTCCAGGACGGGGCCAGACACCAGACAGACTAGCCATGTTGAGTTGCTCCGTCTGAACTGGGCAAAAATAAAATCCACGCGTCTCTCCCTGGCTGAGACAAACAGCTGGAGCCCCCTGGAGAAAGACAAGCCCAGCCGGAGGCACTCAGAAAACCCAAATCCTTGCACAGACCTGACTGGATCAACAGTCCAGCCAGTGGGGCGGGGATAAGGTGAAATAGCTCATGAATATGAAGCAGGTCAGGAAGTGGGCAAACTTCACACATTTCCAGAACATCCCAGAGGGAGAGGGAAGTTTCATGAATATGAATGAACTCAGAGCTTGTGGCAACAGGAGCTGTGGGAGACTGAATATATCAAAATGTTTCATCAATAATAGAGATGCCAGGAGAAAGGATAATTGTTATGACGAGGCAAGAGGAGTGCATTGTTTATTCTAGTTCCACTTCTCCACAGTTCACAACATATATTTAAATTTTCCCACTTACCGATACGGTCAATCATAGACTATTTTCCCCTGAAAAAAAACACACCGATCAGGTTTCTTTAAAAAACAACAAAATTATTATAATTATTATAAGTTTATTATGAAACAAGTCATAAACAGTAATGAAGCAAAGCATAAACACACAGATTGAAGTAAAACAGTTCCCTTTTTACCTCAGCCCCTCACACACACACACCACACACACACATACATACATAGGTTAACCAGAAAAATAACAGGATTTTTTGTTTTAGAGCTCTCTTACAAAAAATAGACAAAAAAAACAGTTAGGCTGAATACTTGCTCATTCTTGAAGGAAAAAGAGAAGACACGGAAAGATGTCTTTTGTTTTGTTTTGGCATCCCAATTGCTGTTAGTGGAATCTTCCTAGGCAATATTGGTGATCAGTTTGGGTAGGCTTTCCAAGAAATGCAGCTCCAGATGTTTCAGATAGGCCTTACAGCAGAAATGCAGCAACAGGGGTTTCAGTTCCCACACATTCGACAAACAGGGTTTATTCAAATGCAGGAGGAAAGAGGAGACTGATACACTGGATACACAGGGTTTCTTTCCAAGAGAGAGAAAGAGATAAGCTGGGTTTCCTTGGCAGAAAAAAAAACTGTACTCCAAGCAGTTTACACTCCAACTCAAACCAAAACTATGGGCTGAATTTAATCAGCTTGCCGTGTTCCGCTGTGGCACGTTGTGAAGTTAGCGGCCTTCTGACACGGAGGTGCCGCTGCCGAGGACCTGCAATATTACACGTGGGTGCTCATTTAAATAGAGGGGGAGGAGCGGCCGCCCCCCGATGACATAGATGGGGCAGCCGCCGCGTCCCCGGCAATAGCGCCCGGTGCCACTGTGCCGGCGCCATTATTAAAGGGCTTCGATGCCCTTAGATGAAATTTTAATATTTAAATTTATTAAATGAATATTTAATGTTCGTTTACATTTCATTGTAAAATTTTATTGAAACCTGGAGGCCCTTTCAACCCACCCCCCAATGTCTATTTTAGGGCCACCGACGCTGAATTAACTTTATTGACATTGCAAACTTACCCCCTCAACCTCGTCACATTTTCCCTTCAACCCCTTCCAACCATCCCCACAGCTAATAAAAAAATATTTTCCCCGCTTCCCCCTCTTCCTGCCCTGATAATTTTAGTTCTCCTCCCTCCCCACCAGCTTCTCGCCTCGGAACTCCATATGGAGTTCCAAAGGCGCGCGAGTTGCAACCGGCGGCCATAAAATCGGCATGGGATGGCGCGCGCCAGCAGGTAAGGTCTTTTGCATTTTATTAATGTTCATTTAAATATTTAGATGAAGGCCCTGCCGCCAAGTGCTGGGGATGCTGCGCCGAAGTCTCCTTGCCGCCGTTAATATCCAGCGGGACTTCTTGGCATCGTGGGTCGTGGCGGGCCACTCACGCTAGCATTTTACAGGCCTCCCCGCCATGACCCATGGCATTGAGGGGCTGGTAAATTTCAGCCCAATGTCACAAGAATTAAGCCTCCTGACCCCTATAAATATTGACCTGTCACTTCTCTGTAAATATCTTCTCCAAGTCAAAACAACCCCTGCTGGCTAATTATCTGCAGACATATACCAGTAATTGTTTGTTTTCAAGCTCAGTCCAGAAACTTCCTGGTGACCTCCCTTAAAAATATACAAAGTTCAGCAACTCTTCAAACTTCAATGAATCAATGTCCATAATTCAACTATATATCCTTAGAAACATATTTTACAAAAAATAAAAGCACTCTCGTAACACCTCCACCCTTGGAGGAATAAAAGGCCATTTTTAAAATACGATTCATTACAAAGTCTAAAAAAACAGAAGATGAAAACATTTTAAAAGACATTTTCACGCTTATACCCATTCACTCTTTACTTATAGTTAATACAATTCTCCTTTGTACCATCTTTGCATTCAGATAAGTCAAAACAAAGTTAGGTTGTAGATAATGGATCTGCAATAACATTATTTTTGCCCACAATGTGGATAATCTTTTAGTGATAAGGTTATAATAGTAAACTCCAACAGAATAGGATGGCACTCTGGTGTTTGATTTTTTCCACCAAGTTTACCACCAAATCAGCCGAGTGCAACCTTCCAAACAGGACCCCACAGTTGTTCCAAGTGGTCCTTCCAAGTGTCACTATAGACCAGCAGATCATCAAGGTACAACACACAGTTAGGAACACTGGCAACCACTTGGTTCACTAGTCTCAGAAAAGTGTTTTTTTCGGAAAGGATTCCACAACATCCACATCATGTGTGGCTAAGGTTGTTTTCTTTTCTTTTTTCTTTTGGGCCTCCTTATCTCGAGAGACAATGGATACGCGCCTGGAGGTGGTCAGTGGTTTGTGAAGCAGCGCCTGGAGTGGCTATAAAGGCCAATTCTGGAGTGACAGGCTCTTCCACAGGTGCTGCAGAGAAATTTGTTTGTTGGGGCTGTTGCACAGTTGGCTCTCCCCTTGCGCCTCTGTCTTTTTTCCTGCCAACTACTAAGTCTCTTCGACTCGCCACAAGGTGGCTAAGGTTGTACATCCTAGCTTATCCCTACAGACTCTTTTAAATGCAGTGAGTAGCCCTGTTAGGTCTTCTCATTGTTCTGCATCTAAATATGAAAGCATCGTGTCCGATCTCCCTAACAATTCAGTATTAACTAACCGGATAGTAAGAAGTTCAATTTGAGAATTGTCTAGGCTTCCTTCTGCCTCATCCTCAGTAGCTCTTTCATCCTTCACTGTCCCTACTTCCTGGCATACCTGTTCTTGCTTGTCCTCCTCCTGGCGATGATATTGTTTCAACATATTGATGTGACATAGCCAATTCTTTTTCTGGCGATCTGGGGTGTCAATCAAATAATAGTTGTTAGGGAAGCTTTAAGATGTTCCTGAGCTATTTTGCAGGCTCTCGTGAGCCATTCCTAGAACACAGATATGTAATCTAGCACAGTAGATTCATCCCTCTGCTCTAAAAACCTTTCTTTAATTAGTTTTAGAGGACCTCTTATCTGATGTCCATAAACTAATTCAGAAGGACTAAAACCTGGAGACTCATTCAGTGAATCTCTAGTGGCAAACAAAAGAAATTCCAGCCCTTTATCCCAATCATGGGAATATTCATGACAGTATGCCCTGATCATTGTTTTGAGTTTCTGATGATACCTTTCGAAAGCTCCCTGTGTCTGTGGGTGATACGGTGAAGACTTTAACTGTGTTATACCCAAATTACCCATAACTTCCTGAAAAATTTTAGACATAAAATTGGAACCTTAATCTGACTGAATTTCAATCGGGAAAGGTCCTACACAGTCCACCAACACCCTACTAAATGATTCCCCAATAACTGGTAAGGGAATTAGAGGTGCTGGTTTTACTGCAGGTTGCGGTTTTCCCACCATCTGACACGTATGGCATGTTTTACAAAACTGCACCACTTCCTTGGAAAGACCTGGCCAGTAAAAATGTCGACTTATACGTGATTTTCTCTTCTGGATCCCCATGTGTCCCGCTATAGGAATTTCATGCGCTATCCTTAATAGTTCCCGGCGATATTTTGGCGGTACCATTATCTGATGAACTACCATCCATTCTTTGTCCGCATGCCTGTGAGGAGGTCTCCACATCCTCATTAGAATCCCATCTTTAACATAATAGTCTTCTGGAACTCCTTTTGCCTCAGCTTCTGTTAGAGCTGATTGTGCCACTTTATTTAATTCTGGATCAGCTTGCTGAGTCGTGATCAGCGGAGACTTATTAAACATTTCCTTTGGATTATCAAATATTCAACTATCTGACAGTGGTGCCAATTTTACCTTCAACAATGGAATTTATTTACCCATTGCTCGGGTCACTACACATGAAGGAAATATTCCTGGAACCTTTTCCTGTAACTGTTCTGACTTTTTAACTTCACTTGGTTTTTTCCGTGACTACTGGAGAAGCTACTACTTTTGCTCTGGTCAAATCATTCCCCAGGAGTAGATCAACTCCGTCTACTGGCAAAATATGGACAACTCCTACAGTTACTGTTCCAGACATTAGATCACAGATACAAAGGTACGGGTATATACTCCCTGCCAATACCATTCACTAAAACCCTGGCATTCAGTGCACTCTCTGGTGGAAAGGTTATGCCTTTCTCCAGCAAAAGAGTCTGGGTGGCTCCTGTATCTCTGAATATAACTATAGGTTTACCTGCCTCACTTGAGGCATAAGGAGTTACTTTTCCTTTCAACAAGAATTCCCTGTAACTCTCAGGTATCTTATTCACAACACTTGCACTCACAGTGGTTTTTGTATTTGGCCTGACAGCTGTAGTCAGAGCTACAGCCTGAACTGTTGTATTTTCAGTCAGGGCCCCTTTCTCTACATTGGCTTTTTGTAGATTAGATTAGATTAGAGATACAGCACTGAAACAGGCCCTTCGGCCCACCGAGTCTGTGCCGAACATCAACCACCCATTTATACTAATCCTACGCTAATCCCGTATTCCTACCAAACATCCCCACCTGTCCCTATATTTCCCTACCACCTACCTACACTAGTGACAATTTATAATGGCCAATTTACCTATCAACCTGCAAGTCTTTTGGCTTGTACCCCAATAAGTCCTATGGGTTTACCCCGCAACTTCCTGCATTCTGCATGAAGGGGTCCACCTTGTGACAATGGTAACACTTAGTTTTGCAGACCTCACTTCCACCCTCAATTTCTTCCTTTCTGGCCTAAGGAGGAGATCCTGGGGTGTTCCCACATGTCCAGGCTACTCACATTCCTTTCACCCTCCCACCTTCTATCCTTCTCGGGTTTGTGGGGGTAAAGGACAAAGGGTATGGGCTTTTTCACAAGCTCATAATCATCAACAATTTCCACTGCCTGTCTGGTTGTTGAAACCTTCCGGTTCTCTACATGGATTCTTACTAATGGAGAGAATGAATTTTTAAATTCTTCCAGGAGAATTAGTTCCCTAAGGTTCTCATGCGTGGCTTCCATCTTTAGTGCCTGTATCCAATGATCAAAATTAATCTGCTTTACCCTCTCAAATTCTATTTAAGGCACCCAGACAATCTCTGGAGGTTCTGAAATTTCGGGCGGTAAGCTTCAGGGACTAATTCGTATGCAGCGAGGATAGCCTTTTTTGCCATCTCATAATCTGCAGAAGCCTCCTCAGAAAGCATAGCATAAACTTCATGAGCTCTGCCCATCAACCTGCTTTGCATAAGCAGTGTCCAGCTTTCCTTCGGCCACTTCATTCTGTCTGGCTATCTTGTCAAAAGAAATGAAAAATGCCTCTGCTTCCATTTCCTCAAACTTAGGGAGGGATCGCACAAATTTAAACAGCTCTCCATTGGGTCCTGGGGTGGAGCCAGATCTTTCCTCACCAGAACTTTCACTGGAGTCAAGACCACCCCTTTGTCTCAGTTCCATCTTTTCAACTCTGAATTCCTTTATTTCTCTTTCTCTTTGAAATGGTCTCTCTTTTTCCCTTCCCTCTTTTTCAAATTCAAGCTTCTTTGCTGTCAATTCTCTTTCAAGTTCAAGTTTTTCAATTCTATTGCTTTTTCTTTTTCCCATTGAAGCTTAAGTTTTTCTATTTCCTGCTCCTGCTCAAGTTTTCTCTTTTCTATTTCTTTGTCAAGTTCAAGCTGCTTCATCTGCAACCAGATTTTAGCTAATTCAACTGCATGACCCTTTGGTTTGCTTTCTTTGTCTTCCAATTGTAAATTGTGACTGTGGTTTTCGGGCGGACTTTGAAAAAAAAATTGGAACCCACCGGAAAACACTGAAATTGTTCGAATTAGAAGTCACTGCTCCAGCTCTGAGCACCTGTCAGCTGTGAAACTGAAAGTAACGGGTGCAATTTTTTTTCAAGTCAGACTGGTTGAAAGTAGAAGTCAATGGTAAATTTCTCATTCCTGAAATTACCAGTCACAGACCTCAGAGTATTTTACCATGGACACTGGTGTGCGTGTAAGGACACATTGCTAAACCCTGGGAGTGGGTGTGACAGTGGCGCCGTGGTTAGCACCACAGCCTCACAGCTCCAGCGATCCGCGTTCGGTTCTGGGTACTGCCTGTGTGGAATTTGCAAGTTCTCCCTGTGACCGCGTGGGTTTTCGCCGGGTACTCCGGTTTCCTCCCAAAGCCAAAGACTTGCAGATTGATAGGCAAATTGGCCATTATAAATTGCCCCTAGTATAGATAGGAGAATTGTGGGGATGTGGTAGGAATATGGGATTAATGTAGGATAAGTATAAATGGGTGGTTGATGGTCGGCACAGTCTCGGTGGACCGAAGGGCCAGTTTCAGTGCTGTATCTCTAAAATTAAAACTAGAAACAAAAGTGTGGTGTGTGTGAGACAGTGTGAGGGGAAATGTGGTTGAAAGTGTGAGGGAGGCGTGTGTGCATCAATGTATAAGTGGGAGAGTGTGAGGGGAAGTGTGTGTGAAATAATGAAGGGGGGGGGGAAGTGTGAGGGGGGAATGAGTCTGCGTGACAGGGAATGTGAGTGTCTGACGGTGTGAGGGAGGAATGTGTGCGTGTGCGTGTGAGACAGGGAGAGGGGGGAATGTGTGTGCGTGAGACAGTGTGAGGGGGGAATGAGTGTGTGTGACAGTGTGAGGGGAGAGTGTGTGTGTGCGACAGTGTGAGGGGGGAAAGTGTGTGTGCGCCAGTGTGAGGGAAGAATGTGTGTGTGTGACAGTGTGAGGGGAGAGTGTGTGTGTGTGACAGCGTGAGGGGAGAGCGTGTATGTGTGACAGTGTGAGGGGAGAGTGTGTGTGTGTGTGAGACAGTGTGAGAGAGGAATGTGTGTGTGTGTGAGTCAGTGTGAGGGGGAATGTGTGTGTGTGTGACAGTGTGAGGGAGGAATGTGTGTGTGTGTGTGACAGGGTGAGAGAGGAATGTGTGTGTGTGTGTGAGTCAGTGTGAGGGGGAATGTGTGTGTGTGCGAGTCAGGGTGAGGGGGAATGTGTGTGTGTGTGACAGTGTGAGGGGGGAATGTGTGTGTGTGTGACAGTGCGAGGGGGGAATGTGTGTGTGTGAGAATGTGTGAACGGGGATTGTGTGTGTGACAGAGTGAAGGGGGAATGTGTGTGTGTGTGTGTGAGACAGTGAGAGTGGGGAATGTGTGTGTGTGTGAGACAATGTGAGGGAGGAATGTGTGTGTGTGTGTGACAGGGTGAGAGAGGAATGTGTGTGTGTGTGTGAGTCAGTGTGAGGGGGAATGTGTGTGTGTGTGTGTGAGTCAGTGTGAGGGGGAATGTGTGTGTGTGTGACAGTGTGAGGGGGGAATGTGTGTGTGTGTGACAGTGTGAGGGGGGAATGTGTGTGTGTGACAGTGTGAGGGGGGAGTGTGTGTGTGTGACAGTGTGAGGGGCTAGTGGGTGTGTCAGACAGTGTGAGGGGGGAATGTGTGTGTGTGTGAGACAGTGTGAGGGGGCAATGTGTGTGTGTGAGAGACAGTGTGAAGGCGAATGTGTGTGTGACTGTGTGAGGGTGGAATGTGTGTGTGTGAGAGACAGTGTGAGGGGGGAATATGTGTGTGACAGTGTGATGGTGGAATGTGTGTGTGTGAGAGACAGTGTGAAGGGGGAATGTGTGTGTGTGAGAGACAGTGTGAGGGGGGAATGTGTGTGTGACAGTGTGAGGGTGGAATGTGTGTGTGTGAGAGACAGTGTGAGGGGGGAATGTGTGTGTGTGAGAGACAGTATGAGGGGGCACTGTGTGGGTGTGAGAGACAGTGTGAGGGGGAATGTGTGTGTGACAGTGTGAGGGGGGAATGTGTGTGTGTGAGAGACAGTGTGAGGGTGGAATGTGTGGGTGTGAGTGACAGTGTGAGGGGGCAATGTGTGTGTGTGAGAGACAGTGTGAGGGGGGAATGTGTGTGTGACAGTGTGAGGGTGGAATGTGTGTGTGTGAGAGACAGTGTGAGGGGGGAATGTTTGTGTGAAACTGTGAGGGTGGAATGTATGTGTGTGAGAGACAGTGTGAGGGGGAATATGTGTGTTTTGAGACAGTGTGAGGGGGGAATGTGTGTGTGTGCGTGAGACAGTCTGAGGAGGGAATGAGTGTGTGTGACAGTGTGAGGGGGGAACGTGTATGTGTGTGACAGTGTGAGGGGGGAATGTGTATGTGTGAGACCATGTGAGGGGAAAATGTGTGTGTGAGACAGTGTGAGGGGGAATGTGTGTATGTGACAGTGTGAGGCGGGAATGTGGGTCTGAGACAGTGTGAGGGGTGAATGTGTGTTTGTGAGATAGTGTGAGGGGGGAATGTGTGTGTGTGACATTGTGAGGGAGGATTGTGTGTGTGTGTGAGGCAATCGGAGGAGGGAATGTGTGTGTGTCTGTGACAGTGTGAGGGGGGATTGTGTGTGTGAGACAGTGTGAGGGGGAAATGTGTGTGTGCGACAGTGTGAGGGAAGAATGTGTGTATGTGAGAGACAGTGTGAGGGGGGAATGTGTGTGTGACAGTGTGAGGGTGGAATGTGTGTGTGTGTGTGACAGTGTGAGGGGGGAATGTGTGTTTGTGAGACAGTGTGAGGGGGCAATGTGTGTGCTGTGTGTGACAGTGTGAGTGGGGAATGTGTGTGTGTGTGAGACAGTGTGAGAGAGGAATTGTGTGTGTGTGAGTCAGTGTGAGGGGGAATGTGTGTGTGACAGTCTGAGGGTGGGAATGTGTGTGTGTGACAGTGTGACGGGGGAGTGTGTGTGTGTGAAAGTGTGAGGGGCTAGTGTGTGTGTCAGACAGTGTGAGGGGGGAATGTGTGTGTGTGAGAGACAGTGAGAAGTCGAATGTGTGTGTGAAAGTGTGAGGGTGGAATGTGTGTGTGTGAGAGACAGTGTGAAGGGGGAATGTGTGTGTGTGAGAGACAGTGTGAGGGTGGAATGTTTGTGTGTGTGTGACAGTGTGAGGGGGGAATGTGTGTGTGAGAGACAGTGTGAGGGGGCAATGTGTGTGTGACAGTGTGAGGGGGGAACGTGTACGTATGTGACAGTGTGAGGGTGGAATATGTGTGTGTGACAGTGTGAGGGGTGAATGTGTGTGTGACAGTGTGAGGGTGGAATGTGTGTGTGTGAGAGACAGTGTGAGGGGGCAATGTGTGTGTGTGAGAGACAGTGTGAAGGGGGAATGTTTGTGTGTGTGTGACAGTGTGAGGGGGCAATGTGTGTGTGTGACAGTGTGAGGGTGGAATGTGTGTGTGTGAGAGACAGTGTGAGGGTGGAATGTGTGTGTGTGTGAGAGACAGTGTGAGGGGGCAATGTGTGTGTGTGAGAGACAGTGTGAAGGGGGAATGTGTGTGTGTGACAGTGTGAGGGGGGAATGTGTGTGTGAGAGACAGTGTGAGGGGGCAACGTGTGTGTGTGACAGTGTGAGGGGGGAACGTGTATGTGTGTGACAGTGTGAGGGGGGAATATGCGTGTGTGACAGTGTGAGGGGTGAATGTATGTTTTGAGACAGTGTGGGGGGGAATGTGTGTGTGTGTGTGAGACAGTCTGAGGAGGGAATGAGTGTGTGTGACAGTGTGAGGGAGGAACGTGTATGTGTGAGACCATGTGAGGGGAAAATGTGTGTGTGAGACAGTGTGAGGGGGAAATGTGTGTGTGTGTGAGACAGTGTGAGAGAGGAATTGTGTGTGTGTGAGTCAGTGTGAGGGGGAATGTGTGTGTGTGAGAGACAGTGTGAGGGGGGAATATGTGTGTGACAGTGTGATGGTGGAATGTGTGTGTGTGAGAGACAGTGTGAAGGGGGAATGTGTGTGTGTGAGAGACAGTGTGAGGGGGGAATGTGTGTGTGACAGTGTGAGGGTGGAATGTGTGTGTGTGAGAGACAGTGTGAGGGGGGAATGTGTGTGTGTGAGAGACAGTATGAGGGGGCACTGTGTGTGTGTGAGAGACAGTGTGAGGGGGAATGTGTGTGTGACAGTGTGAGGGGGGAATGTGTGTGTGTGAGAGACAGTGTGAGGGTGGAATGTGTGGGTGTGAGTGACAGTGTGAGGGGGAATGTGTGTGTGTGTGACAGTGTGAGGGGGGAATGTGTGTGTGTGTGACAGTGTGAGGGGGGAATGTGTGTGTGTGACAGTGTGAGGGGGGAGTGTGTGTGTGTGACAGTGTGAGGGGCTAGTGGGTGTGTCAGACAGTGTGAGGGGGGAAAGTGTGTGTGTGTGAGACAGTGTGAGGGGGCAATGTGTGTGTGTGAGAGAGACAGTGTGAAGGCGAATGTGTGTGTGACTGTGTGAGGGTGGAATGTGTGTGTGTGAGAGACAGTGTGAAGGGGGAATGTGTGTGTGTGAGAGACAGTGTGAGGGGGGAATGTGTGTGTGACAGTGTGAGGGTGGAATGTGTGTGTGTGAGAGACAGTGTGAGGGGGCAATGTGTGTGTGTGAGAGACAGTGTGAGGGGGGAATATGTGTGTGACAGTGTGATGGTGGAATGTGTGTGTGTGAGAGACAGTGTGAAGGGGGATTTGTGTGTGTGTGAGAGACAGTGTGAGGGGGGAATGTGTGTGTGACAGTGTGAGGGTGGAATGTGTGTGTGTGAGAGACAGTGTGAGGGGGGAATGTGTGTGTGTGAGAGACAGTATGAGGGGGCACTGTGTGTGTGTGAGAGACAGTGTGAGGGGGAATGTGTGTGTGACAGTGTGAGGGGGGAATGTGTGTGTGTGAGAGACAGTGTGAGGGTGGAATGTGTGTGTGTGAGAGACAGTGTGAGGGGGGAATGTGTGGGTGTGAGAGACAGTGTGAGGGGGCAATGTGTGTGTGTGAGAGACAGTGTGAGGGGGGAATGTGTGTGTGACAGTGTGAGGGTGGAATGTGTGTGTGTGAGAGACAGGGTGAGGGGGGAATGTTTGTGTGAAAGTGTGAGGGTGGAATGTATGTGTGTGAGAGACAGTGTGAGGGGGAATATGTGTGTTTTGAGACAGTGTGAGGGGGGAATGTGTGTGTGTGCGTGAGACAGTCTGAGGAGGGAATGAGTGTGTGTGACAGTGTGAGGGGGGAACGTGTATGTGTGTGACAGTGTGAGGGGGGAATGTGTATGTGTGAGACCATGTGAGGGGAAAATGTGTGTATGTGACAGTGTGAGGCGGGAATGTGGGTCTGAGACAGTGTGAGGGGTGAATGTGTGTTTGTGAGATAGTGTGAGGGGGGAATGTGTATGTGAGACATTGTGAGGGAGGATTGTGTGTGTGTGTGAGGCAATCGGAGGAGGGAATGTGTGTGTGTCTGTGACAGTGTGAGGGGGGATTGTGTGTGTGAGACAGTGTGAGGGAAGAATGTGTGTATGTGAGAGACAGTGTGAGGGGGGAATGTGTGTGTGACAGTGTGAGGGTGGAATGTGTGTGTGTGTGAGACAGTGTGAGGGGGGAATGTGTGTGTGACAGTGTGAGGGTGGAATGTGTGTGTGTGTGACAGTGTGAGGGGGGGAATGTGTGTGTGTGACAGTGTGAAGCGGGAGTGTGTGTGTGTGACAGTGTGAGGCGCTAGTGTGTGTGTCTGACAGTGTGAGGGGGGAATGTGTGTGTGTGAGAGACAGTGTGAGGGGGCAATGTTTGTGTGACAGTGTGAGGGTGGAATGTATGTGTGTGAGAGACAGTGTGAGGGGGCAATGTGAGTGTGTGACAGTGTGAGGGGGGAACGTGTATGTGTGTGACAGTGTGAGGGGTGAATGTGTGTTTTGAGACAGTGTGGAGGGGAATGTGTGTGTGTGTGTGAGACAGTCTGAGGAGGGAATGAGTGTGTGTGACAGTGTGAGGCAGGAACATGTATTTGTGAGACCATGTGAGGGGAAAATGTGTGTGTGAGACAGTGTAAGGGGGAAATGTGTCTGTGCGACAGTGTGAGGGAAGAATGTGTGTATGTGAGAGACAGTGTGAGGGGGGAATGTGTGTGTGACAGTGTGAGGGTGGAATGTGTGTGTGTGTGTGACAGTGTGAGGGGAGAGTGTGTGTGTGTGACAGCGTGAGGGGAGAGTGTGTATGTGTGACAGTGTGAGGGGAGAGTGTGTGTGTGTGTGAGACAGTGTGAGAGAGGAATGTGTGTGTGTGTGAGTCAGTGTGAGGGGGAATGTGTGTGTGTGTGACAGTGTGAGGGAGGAATGTGTGTGTGTGTGTGTGTGACAGGGTGAGAGGAATGTGTGTGTGTGTGTGAGTCAGTGTGAGGGGGAATGTGTGTGTGTGTGTGACAGTGCGAGGGGGGAATGTGTGTGTGTGAGAATGTGTGAACGGGGATTGTGTGTGTGACAGAGTGAAGGGGGAATGTGTGTGTGTGTTTGTGAGACAGTGAGAGTGGGCAATGTGTGTGTGTGTGAGTCAGTGTGAGGGGGAATGTGTGTGTGTGAGACAGTGTGAGGGGGGAATGTGTGTGTGTGTGACAGTGTGAGGGGGAACGTGTACGTATGTGACAGTGTGAGGGGGGAATATGTGTGTGTGAACAGTGTGAGGGGTGAATGTGTGTGTGACAGTGTGAGGGTGGAATGTGTGTGTGTGAGAGACAGTGTGAGGGTGGAATGTTTGTGTGTGTGTGACAGTGTGAGGGGGGAATGTGTGTGTGAGAGACAGTGTGAGGGGGCAACCTGTGTGTGTGACAGTGTGAGGGGGGAACGTGTATGTGTGTGACAGTGTGAGGGGGGAATATGCGTGTGTGACAGTGTGAGGGGTGAATGTATGTTTTGAGACAGTGTGGGGGGAATGTGTGTGTGTGTGTGAGAAAGTCTGAGGAGGGAATGAGTGTGTGTGACAGTGTGAGGGAGGAACGTGTATGTGTGAGACCATGTGAGGGGAAAATGTGTGTGTGAGACAGTGTGAGGGGGAAATGTGTGTGTGCGACAGTTGGAGGGAAGAATGTGTGTCTGTGAGAGACAGTATGAGGGGGGATTTTGTGTGTGTGTGAGGCAATCTGATTAGGGAATGTGTGTGTGTGTGTGACAGTGTGAGGGGGGAATGTGTGTGTGACAGTGTGAGGGTGGAATGTGTGAGTGTGTGAGATAGTGTGAGGGGGGAATGTGTGTGTGTGAGAATGTGTGAAGGGGGATTGAGTGTGTGACAGAGTGAAGGGGGAAAGTGTGTGTGTGTGTGAGACAGTGTGAGTGGGGAATGTGTGAGTGTGTGTGAGGGGGGAATGTGTGTGTGTGTGACAGTGTGAGGGGGGGAATGTGTGTGTGTGACAGTGTGAAGCGGGAGTGTGTGTGTGTGACAGTGTGAGGCGCTAGTGTGTGTGTCTGACAGTGTGAGGGGGGAATGTGTGTGTGTGAGAGACAGTGTGAGGGGGCAATGTTTGTGTGACAGTGTGAGGGTGGAATGTATGTGTGTGAGAGACAGTGTGAGGGGGCAATGTGAGTGTGTGACAGTGTGAGGGGGGAACGTGTATGTGTGTGACAGTGTGAGGGGTGAATGTGTGTTTTGAGACAGTGTGGAGGGGAATGTGTGTGTGTGTGTGAGACAGTCTGAGGAGGGAATGAGTGTGTGTGACAGTGTGAGGCAGGAACGTGTATTTGTGAGACCATGTGAGGGGAAAATGTGTGTGTGAGACAGTGTAAGGGGGAAATGTGTCTGTGCGACAGTGTGAGGGAAGAATGTGTGTATGTGAGAGACAGTGTGAGGGGGGAATGTGTGTGTGACAGTGTGAGGGTGGAATGTGTGTGTGTGTGTGACAGTGTGAGGGGAGAGTGTGTGTGTGTGACAGCGTGAGGGGAGAGTGTGTATGTGTGACAGTGTGAGGGGAGAGTGTGTGTGTGTGTGAGACAGTGTGAGAGAGGAATGTGTGTGTGTGTGAGTCAGTGTGAGGGGGAATGTGTGTGTGTGTGACAGTGTGAGGGAGGAATGTGTGTGTGTGTGTGTGACAGGGTGAGAGGAATGTGTGTGTGTGTGTGAGTCAGTGTGAGGGGGAATGTGTGTGTGTGACAGTGCGAGGGGGGAATGTGTGTGTGTGAGACTGTGTGAACGGGGATTGAGTGTGTGACAGAGTGAAGGGGGAATGTGTGTGTGTGTGTGTGAGACAGTGTGGGAGAAGAATGTGTGTGTGTGTGAGTCAGTGTGAGGGGGAATGTGTATGTGTGTGAAAGTGTGAGGGGGGAACGTGTGTGTGACAGTGTGAGGGGGGGAATGTGTGTGTGTGTGACAGTGTGAGGGGGGGAATGTGTGTGTGTGACAGTGTGAAGGGGGAGTGTGTGTGTTTGACAGTGTGAGCCGCTAGTGTGTGTGTCAGACAGTGTGAGGGGGGAATGTGTGTGTGTGTGTGTGTGAGACAGTGTGGGAGAAGAATGTGTGTGTGTGTGTGAGTCAGTGTGAGGGGAAATGTGTGTGTGTGTGTGACAGTGTGAGGGGGGAATGTGTGTGTGTGAGAGACAGTGTGAGGAAGGAATGTGTGTGTGACAGTGTGTGGGTGGAATGTGTGTGTGTGTGTGTGTGTGACAGTGTGAGGGGGGAACGTGTGTGTGTGTGAGACAATGTGAGGGGAGAATGTGTGCATGAGAATGTGTGAAGGGGGCTTGAGTGTGTGACAGTGTGAAGGGGGAATGTGTGTGTGTGTGTGTGTGTGTGAGACAGTGTGGGAGAAGAATGTGTGTGTGTGTGAGTCAGTGTGAGGGGGAATGTGTGTGTGTGACAGTGTGAGGGGGGAACGTGTGTGTGACAGTGTGAGGGGGGAATGTGTGTGTGTGTGACAGTGTGAGGGGGGGAACGTGTGTGTGTGTGAGACAATGTGAGGGGAGAATGTGTGCATGAGAATGTGTGAAGGGGGATTGAGTGTGTGACAGAGTGAAGGGGGAATGTGTGTGTGCGTGTGTGTGAGACAGTGTGGGAGAAGAATGTGTGTGTGTGTGTGTGAGTCAGTGTGAGGGGGAATGTGTGTGTGTGTGACAGTGTGAGGGGGGAACGTGTGTGTGACAGTGTGAGGGGGGAATGTGTGTGTGTGTGACAGTGTGAGGGGGGAATGTGTGTGTGTGTGTGACAGTGTGAGGGGGGAAATGTGTGACTATGAGAGACAGTGTGAGGGGGCAATGTGTGTGTGTGACAGTGTGAGGGGGGAACGTGTACGTGTGTGACAGTGTGAAGGGGGAATATGTGTGTGTGACAGTGTGAGGGGGGAACGTGTATGTGTGAGACCGTGTGAGGGGAAAATGTGTGTGTGTGACAGTGTGAGGGGAAAATGTGTGTGTGAGACAGTTTGAGGTGGGAATGTGGGTGTGTGAGAGACGGTGTGAGGGGGCAATGTGTGTGTGTGACAGTGTGAGGGGGGAATGTGTGTGTGTGAGACAGTGTGAGGGGGGAATGTGTGTGTGTGACAGTGTGAGGGGGGAATGTGTGTGTGTGAGACAGTGTGAGGGGGGAATGTGTGTGTGTGACAGTGTGAGGGGGGAACGTGTACGTGTGTGACAGTGTGAAGGGGGAATATGTGTGTGTGAGACAGTGTGAGGGGGGAATGTGTGTGTGAGACAGTGTGAGGGGGGAATGTGTGTGTGTGACAGTGTGAGGGGGGAATGTGTGTGTGTGAGACACAGTGTGAGGGGGGAATGTGTGTGTGACAGTGTGTGGGTGTAATGTGTGTGTGTGTGTGTGACAGTGTGAGGGGGGAACGTGTGTGTGTGTGTGTGTGTGAGACAATCTCAGGAGGGAATGAGTGTGTGTGACAGTGTGAGGGGGGAACGTGTGTGTGTGTGTGTGAGACAATGTGAGGGGAGAATGTGTGCATGAGAATGTGTGAAGGGGGATTGAGTGTGTGACAGAGTGAAGGGGGAATGTGTGTGTGTGTGTGTGAGACAGTGTGGGAGAAGAATGTGTGTGTGTGTGAGTCAGTGTGAGGGGGAATGTGTGTGTGTGTGACAGTGTGAGGGGGGAACGTGTGTTTGACAGTGTGAGGGGGGAATGTGTGTGTGTGTGTGAGACAGTCTGAGGAGGGAATGAGTGTGTGTGACAGTGTGAGGGAGGAACGTGTATTTGTGAGACCATGTGAGGGGAAAATGTGTGTGTGAGACAGTGTGAGGGGGAAATGTGTGTGTGCGACAGTGTGAGGGAAGAATGTGTGTATGTGAGAGACCGTGTGAGGGGGGAATGTGTGTGTGACAGTGTGAGGGTGGAATGTGTGTGTGTGTGTGACAGTGTGAGGGGGCAATTTGTGTGTGTGAGACAGTGTGAGGTGGAATGTGTGTGTGTGAGACTGTGTGAGGGGGAAATGTGTTTGTGTGTGTGTGACAGAGTGAGGTGTGAATGTGTTTGTGTGAGACAGTGAGAGTGGGGAATGTGTGTGTGTGAGACTGTGTGAGGGGGAAATGTGTGTGTGTGTGTGAGACAGTGTGGGAGAAGAATGTGTGTGTGTGTGAGTCAGTGTGAGGGGGAACGTGTGTGTGTGTGACCGTGTGAGGGGGGAACGTGTGTGTGACAGTGTGAGGGGGGAATGTGTGTGTGTGACAGTGTGAAGGGGGTGTGTGTGTGTTTGACAGTGTGAGGCGCTAGTGTGTGTGTCAGACAGTGTGAGGGGGGAATGTGTGTGTGTGTGAGACAGTGTGAGGGGGCAATGTGTGTGTGTGAGAGACAGTGTGAAGGTGAATGTGTGTGTGTGAGAGACGGTGTGAGGCGGGAATGCGTGTGTGACAGTGTGAGGGTGGAATGTTTGTGTGTGAGAGACAGTGTGAGGGGGGAAGGTGTGTGTGACAGTGTGAGGGTGGAATGTGTGTGTGTGAGAGACGGTGTGAGGCGGGAATGCGTGTGTGACAGTGTGAGGGTGGAATGTTTGTGTGTGAGAGACAGTGTGAGGGGGGAAGGTGTGTGTGACAGTGTGAGGGTGGAATGTGTGTGTGTGAGAGACAGTGTGAGGGTGGAATGTGTGTGTGTGAGAGACAGTGCGAGGGGGGAATGTGTGTGTGTGAGAATGTGTGAACGGGGATTGTGTGTGTGACAGAGTGAAGGGGGAATGTGTGTGTGTGTTTGTGAGACAGTGAGAGTGTGGAATGTGTGTGTGTGTGAGTCAGTGTGAGGGGGAATGTGTGTGTGTGAGACAGTGTGAGGGGGGAATGTGTGTGTGTGTGAGACAGTGTGAGGGGGCAATGTGTGTGTGTGAGAGACAGTGTGAAGGCGAATGTGTGTGTGACTGTGTGAGGGTGGAATGTGTGTGTGTGAGAGACAGTGTGAGGGGGCAAATGTGTGCGTGTGAGAGACAGTGTGAGGGGGGAATATGTGTGTGACAGTGTGAGGGTGGAATGTGTGTGTGTGAGAGACAGTGTGAAGGGGGAATGTGTGTGTGTGAGAGACAGTGTGAGGGGGGAATGTGTGTGTGACAGTGTGAGGGTGGAATGTGTGTGTGAGAGACAGTGTGAGGGGGGTATGTGTGTGTGTGAGAGACAGTATGAGGGGGCACTGTGTGTGTGTGAGAGACTGTGTGAGGGGGAATGTGTGTGTGACAGTGTGAGGGTGGAATGTGTGTGTGTGAGAGACAGTGTGAGGGGGGAATGTGTGTGTGTGAGAGACAGTGTGAGGGTGGAATGTGTGTGTGTGAGAGGCAGGGTGAGGGGGGGAATGTGTGGGTGTGAGAGACAGTGTGAGGGGGGAATGTGTGTGACAGTGTGAGGGTGGAATGTGTGTGTGTGAGAGACAGTGTGAGGGGGGAATGTATGTGTGTGAGAGACAGTGTGAGGGGGAATATGTGTGTTTTGAGACAGTGTGAGGGGGGAATGTGTGTGTGTGCGTGAGACAGTCTGAGGAGGGAATGTGTGTGTGTGACAGTGTGAGGGGGGAACGTGTATGTGTGTGACAGTGTGAGGGGGGAATGTGTATGTGTGAGACCATGTGAGGGGAAAATGTATGTGTGAGACAGTGTGAGGGGGAATGTGTGTATGTGACAGTGTGAGGCGGGAATGTGGGTCTGAGACAGTGTGAGGGGTGAATGTGTGTTTGTGAGATAGTGTGAGGGGGGAATGTGTATGTGAGACATTGTGAGGGAGGATTGTGTGTGTGTGTGAGGCAATCGGAGGAGGGAATGTGTGTGTGTGTGTGACAGTGTGAGGGGGGAATGTGTGTGTGAGACAGTGTGAGGAGGAAATGTGTGTGTTGTGTGTGACAGTGTGAGTGGGGAATGTGTGTGTGTGAGACAGTGTGAGAGAGGAATTGTGTGTGTGTGAGTCAGTGTGAGGGGGAATGTGTGTGTGACAGTCTGAGGGGGGAATGTGTGTGTGTGTGACAGTGTGAGGGTGGGAATGTGTGTGTGTGACAGTGTGACGGGGTAGTGTGTGTGTGTGAAAGTGTGAGGGGCTAGTGTGTGTGTCAGACAGTGTGAGGGGGGAATGTGTGTGTGTGAGAGACAGTGAGAAGTCGAATGTGTGTGTGAAAGTGTGAGGGTGGAATGTGTGTGTGTGAGAGACAGTGTGAGGGGGGAATATGTGTGTGACAGTGTGAGGGTGGAATGTGTGTGTGTGAGAGACATTGTGAAGGGGGAATGTGTGTGTGTGAGAGACAGTGTGAGGGGGCAATGTGTGTGTGTGACAGTGTGAGGGGGGAACGTGTACGTATGTGACAGTGTGAGGGGGGAATATGTGTGTGACAGTGTGAGGGTGGAATGTGTGTGTGTGAGAGACAGTGTGAGGGGGTAATGTGTGTGTGTGAGAGACAGTGTGAAGGGGGAATGTTTGTGTGTGTGTGACAGTGTGAGGGGGGAATGTGTGTATGAGAGACAGTGTGAGGGGGCTGTGTGTGTGTGTGACAGTGTGAGGGGGAACGTGTACGTATGTGACAGTGTGAGGGGGGAATATGTGTGTGTGACAGTGTGAGGGGTGAATGTGTGTGTGACAGTGTGAGGGTGGAATGTGTGTGTGTGAGAGACAGTGTGAGGGTGGAATGTTTGTGTGTGTGTGACAGTGTGAGGGGGGAATGTGTGTGTGAGAGACAGTGTGAGGGGGCAACCTGTGTGTGTGACAGTGTGAGGGGGGAACGTGTATGTGTGTGACAGTGTGAGGGGGGAATATGCGTGTGTGACGGTGTGAGGGGGGAATGTATGTTTTGAGACAGTGTGGGGGGGAATGTGTGTGTGTGTGTGAGAAAGTCTGAGGAGGGAATGAGTGTGTGTGACAGTGTGAGGGAGGAACGTGTATGTGTGAGACCATGTGAGGGGAAAATGTGTGTGTGAGACAGTGTGAGGGGGAAATGTGTGTGTGCGACAGTTGGAGGGAAGAATGTGTGTATGTGAGAGACAGTATGAGGGGGAAATGTGTGTGTGTGTGTGTGTGAGGCAATCTGATTAGGGAATGTGTGTGTGTGTGTGACAGTGTGAGGGGGGAATGTGTGTGTGACAGTGTGAGGGTGGAATGTGTGTGTGTGAGACAGTGTGGGAGAAGAATGTGTGTGTGTGTGAGTCAGTGTGAGGGGGAATGTGTGTGTGTGTGGCAGTGTGAGGGGGGAACGTGTGTGTGACAGTGTGAGGGGGGAATGTGTGTGTGTGTGACAGTGTGAGGGGAGAATGTGTGCATGAGAATGTGTGAAGGGGGATTGAGTGTGTGACAGAGTGAAGGGGGAATGTGTGTGTGTGTGTGTGTGAGACAGTGTGGGAGAAGAATGTGTGTGTGTGTGAGTCAGTGTGAGGGGAAATGTGTATGTGTGTGAAAGTGTGAGGGGGGAACGTGTGTGTGACATTGTGAGGGGGGGAATGTGTGTGTGTGTGACAGTGTGAAGGGGGAGTGTGTGTGTTTGACAGTGTGAGCCGCTAGTGTGTGTGTCAGACAGTGTGAGGGGGGAATGTGTGTGTGTGTGTGAGACAGTGTGGGAGAAGAATGTGTGTGTGTGTGAGTCAGTGTGAGGGGAAATGTGTGTGTGTGTGTGACAGTGTGAGGGGGGAATGTGTGGGTGTGAGAGACAGTGTGAGGGGGGAATGTGTGTGACAGTGTGAGGGTGGAATGTGTGTGTGTGAGAGACAGTGTGAGGGGGGAATGTATGTGTGTGAGAGACAGTGTGAGGGGGAATATGTGTGTTTTGAGACAGTGTGAGGGGGGAATGTGTGTGTGTGCGTGAGACAGTCTGAGGAGGGAATGTGTGTGTGTGACAGTGTGAGGGGGGAACGTGTATGTGTGTGACAGTGTGAGGGGGGAATGTGTATGTGTGAGACCATGTGAGGGGAAAATGTATGTGTGAGACAGTGTGAGGGGGAATGTGTGTATGTGACAGTGTGAGGCGGGAATGTGGGTCTGAGACAGTGTGAGGGGTGAATGTGTGTTTGTGAGATAGTGTGAGGGGGGAATGTGTATGTGAGACATTGTGAGGGAGGATTGTGTGTGTGTGTGAGGCAATCGGAGGAGGGAATGTGTGTGTGTGTGTGACAGTGTGAGGGGGGAATGTGTGTGTGAGACAGTGTGAGGGGGAAATGTGTGTGTTGTGTGTGACAGTGTGAGTGGGGAATGTGTGTGTGTGAGACAGTGTGAGAGAGGAATTGTGTGTGTGTGAGTCAGTGTGAGGGGGAATGTGTGTGTGACAGTCTGAGGGGGGAATGTGTGTGTGTGTGACAGTGTGAGGGTGGGAATGTGTGTGTGTGACAGTGTGACGGGGTAGTGTGTGTGTGTGAAAGTGTGAGGGGCTAGTGTGTGTGTCAGACAGTGTGAGGGGGGAATGTGTGTGTGTGAGAGACAGTGAGAAGTCGAATGTGTGTGTGAAAGTGTGAGGGTGGAATGTGTGTGTGTGAGAGACAGTGTGAGGGGGGAATATGTGTGTGACAGTGTGAGGGTGGAATGTGTGTGTGTGAGAGACATTGTGAAGGGGGAATGTGTGTGTGTGAGAGACAGTGTGAGGGGGCAATGTGTGTGTGTGACAGTGTGAGGGGGGAACGTGTACGTATGTGACAGTGTGAGGGGGGAATATGTGTGTGACAGTGTGAGGGTGGAATGTGTGTGTGTGAGAGACAGTGTGAGGGGGTAATGTGTGTGTGTGAGAGACAGTGTGAAGGGGGAATGTTTGTGTGTGTGTGACAGTGTGAGGGGGGAATGTGTGTATGAGAGACAGTGTGAGGGGGCTGTGTGTGTGTGTGACAGTGTGAGGGGGAACGTGTACGTATGTGACAGTGTGAGGGGGGAATATGTGTGTGTGACAGTGTGAGGGGTGAATGTGTGTGTGAAAGTGTGAGGGTGGAATGTGTGTGTGTGAGAGACAGTGTGAGGGTGGAATGTTTGTGTGTGTGTGACAGTGTGAGGGGGGAATGTGTGTGTGAGAGACAGTGTGAGGGGGCAACCTGTGTGTGTGACAGTGTGAGGGGGGAACGTGTATGTGTGTGACAGTGTGAGGGGGGAATATGCGTGTGTGACAGTGTGAGGGGGGAATGTATGTTTTGAGACAGTGTGGGGGGGAATGTGTGTGTGTGTGTGAGAAAGTCTGAGGAGGGAATGAGTGTGTGTGACAGTGTGAGGGAGGAACGTGTATGTGTGAGACCATGTGAGGGGAAAATGTGTGTGTGAGACAGTGTGAGGGGGAAATGTGTGTGTGCGACAGTTGGAGGGAAGAATGTGTGTATGTGAGAGACAGTATGAGGGGGAAATGTGTGTGTGTGTGTGTGTGAGGCAATCTGATTAGGGAATGTGTGTGTGTGTGTGACAGTGTGAGGGGGGAATGTGTGTGTGACAGTGTGAGGGTGGAATGTGTGTGTGTGAGACAGTGTGGGAGAAGAATGTGTGTGTGTGTGAGTCAGTGTGAGGGGGAATGTGTGTGTGTGTGGCAGTGTGAGGGGGGAACGTGTGTGTGACAGTGTGAGGGGGGAATGTGTGTGTGTGTGACAGTGTGAGGGGAGAATGTGTGCATGAGAATGTGTGAAGGGGGATTGAGTGTGTGACAGAGTGAAGGGGGAATGTGTGTGTGTGTGTGTGAGACAGTGTGGGAGAAGAATGTGTGTGTGTGTGAGTCAGTGTGAGGGGAAATGTGTATGTGTGTGAAAGTGTGAGGGGGGAACGTGTGTGTGACATTGTGAGGGGGGGAATGTGTGTGTGTGTGACAGTGTGAAGGGGGAGTGTGTGTGTTTGACAGTGTGAGCCGCTAGTGTGTGTGTCAGACAGTGTGAGGGGGGAATGTGTGTGTGTGTGTGTGTGAGACAGTGTGGGAGAAGAATGTGTGTGTGTGTGAGTCAGTGTGAGGGGAAATGTGTGTGTGTGTGTGACAGTGTGAGGGGGGAATGTGTGTGTGTGAGAGACAGTGTGAGGAAGGAATGTGTGTGTGACAGTGTGTGGGTGGAATGTGTGTGTGTGTGTGTGTGTGACAGTGTGAGGGGGGAACGTGTGTGTGTGTGAGACAATGTGAGGGGAGAATGTGTGCATGAGAATGTGTGAAGGGGGCTTGAGTGTGTGACAGTGTGAAGGGGGAATGTGTGTGTGTGTGTGTGTGTGTGTGTGTGTGTGTGAGACAGTGTGGGAGAAGAATGTGTGTGTGTGTGAGTCAGTGTGAGGGGGAATGTGTGTGTGTGACAGTGTGAGGGGGGAACGTGTGTGTGACAGTGTGAGGGGGGAATGTGTGTGTGTGTGACAGTGTGAGGGGGGGAACGTGTGTGTGTGTGAGACAATGTGAGGGGAGAATGTGTGCATGAGAATGTGTGAAGGGGGATTGAGTGTGTGACAGAGTGAAGGGGGAATGTGTGTGTGCGTGTGTGTGAGACAGTGTGGGAGAAGAATGTGTGTGTGTGTGTGTGAGTCAGTGTGAGGGGGAATGTGTGTGTGTGTGACAGTGTGAGGGGGGAACGTGTGTGTGACAGTGTGAGGGGGGAATGTGTGTGTGTGTGACAGTGTGAGGGGGGAATGTGTGTGTGTGTGTGACAGTGTGAGGGGGGAAATGTGTGACTATGAGAGACAGTGTGAGGGGGCAATGTGTGTGTGTGACAGTGTGAGGGGGGAACGTGTACGTGTGTGACAGTGTGAAGGGGGAATATGTGTGTGTGACAGTGTGAGGGGGGAACGTGTATGTGTGAGACCGTGTGAGGGGAAAATGTGTGTGTGTGACAGTGTGAGGGGAAAATGTGTGTGTGAGACAGTTTGAGGTGGGAATGTGGGTGTGTGAGAGACGGTGTGAGGGGGCAATGTGTGTGTGTGACAGTGTGAGGGGGGAATGTGTGTGTGTGAGACAGTGTGAGGGGGGAATGTGTGTGTGTGACAGTGTGAGGGGGGAATGTGTGTGTGTGAGACAGTGTGAGGGGGGAATGTGTGTGTGTGACAGTGTGAGGGGGGAACGTGTACGTGTGTGACAGTGTGAAGGGGGAATATGTGTGTGTGAGACAGTGTGAGGGGGGAATGTGTGTGTGTGACAGTGTGAGGGGGGAATGTGTGTGTGTGAGACACAGTGTGAGGGTGGAATGTGTGTGTGACAGTGTGTGGGTGTAATGTGTGTGTGTGTGTGTGACAGTGTGAGGGGGGAACGTGTGTGTGTGTGTGTGTGTGAGACAATCTCAGGAGGGATTGAGTGTGTGTGACAGTGTGAGGGGGGAACGTGTGTGTGTGTGTGAGACAATGTGAGGGGAGAATGTGTGCATGAGAATGTGTGAAGGGGGATTGAGTGTGTGACAGAGTGAAGGGGGAATGTGTGTGTGTGTGTGAGAGACAGTGTGAGGAAGGAATGTGTGTGTGACAGTGTGTGGGTGGAATGTGTGTGTGTGTGTGTGTGTGACAGTGTGAGGGGGGAACGTGTGTGTGTGTGAGACAATGTGAGGGGAGAATGTGTGCATGAGAATGTGTGAAGGGGGCTTGAGTGTGTGACAGTGTGAAGGGGGAATGTGTGTGTGTGTGTGTGTGTGTGTGTGTGTGTGTGAGACAGTGTGGGAGAAGAATGTGTGTGTGTGTGAGTCAGTGTGAGGGGGAATGTGTGTGTGTGACAGTGTGAGGGGGGAACGTGTGTGTGACAGTGTGAGGGGGGAATGTGTGTGTGTGTGACAGTGTGAGGGGGGGAACGTGTGTGTGTGTGAGACAATGTGAGGGGAGAATGTGTGCATGAGAATGTGTGAAGGGGGATTGAGTGTGTGACAGAGTGAAGGGGGAATGTGTGTGTGCGTGTGTGTGAGACAGTGTGGGAGAAGAATGTGTGTGTGTGTGTGTGAGTCAGTGTGAGGGGGAATGTGTGTGTGTGTGACAGTGTGAGGGGGGAACGTGTGTGTGACAGTGTGAGGGGGGAATGTGTGTGTGTGTGACAGTGTGAGGGGGGAATGTGTGTGTGTGTGTGACAGTGTGAGGGGGGAAATGTGTGACTATGAGAGACAGTGTGAGGGGGCAATGTGTGTGTGTGACAGTGTGAGGGGGGAACGTGTACGTGTGTGACAGTGTGAAGGGGGAATATGTGTGTGTGACAGTGTGAGGGGGGAACGTGTATGTGTGAGACCGTGTGAGGGGAAAATGTGTGTGTGTGACAGTGTGAGGGGAAAATGTGTGTGTGAGACAGTTTGAGGTGGGAATGTGGGTGTGTGAGAGACGGTGTGAGGGGGCAATGTGTGTGTGTGACAGTGTGAGGGGGGAATGTGTGTGTGTGAGACAGTGTGAGGGGGGAATGTGTGTGTGTGACAGTGTGAGGGGGGAATGTGTGTGTGTGAGACAGTGTGAGGGGGGAATGTGTGTGTGTGACAGTGTGAGGGGGGAACGTGTACGTGTGTGACAGTGTGAAGGGGGAATATGTGTGTGTGAGACAGTGTGAGGGGGGAATGTGTGTGTGTGACAGTGTGAGGGGGGAATGTGTGTGTGTGAGACACAGTGTGAGGGTGGAATGTGTGTGTGACAGTGTGTGGGTGTAATGTGTGTGTGTGTGTGTGACAGTGTGAGGGGGGAACGTGTGTGTGTGTGTGAGACAATCTCAGGAGGGATTGAGTGTGTGTGACAGTGTGAGGGGGGAACGTGTGTGTGTGTGTGAGACAATGTGAGGGGAGAATGTGTGCATGAGAATGTGTGAAGGGGGATTGAGTGTGTGACAGAGTGAAGGGGGAATGTGTGTGTGTTTGTGTGAGACAGTGTGGGAGAAGAATGTGTGTGTGTGTGAGTCAGTGTGAGGGGGAATGTGTGTGTGTGTGACAGTGTGAGGGGGGAACGTGTGTTTGACAGTGTGAGGGGGGAATGTGTGTGTGTGTGTGAGACAGTCTGAGGAGGGAATGAGTGTGTGTGACAGTGTGAGGGAGGAACGTGTATTTGTGAGACCATGTGAGGGGAAAATGTGTGTGTGAGACAGTGTGAGGGGGAAATGTGTGTGTGCGACAGTGTGAGGGAAGAATGTGTGTATGTGAGAGACCGTGTGAGGGGGGAATGTGTGTGTGACAGTGTGAGGGTGGAATGTGTGTGTGTGTGTGACAGTGTGAGGGGGCAATTTGTGTGTGTGAGACAGTGTGAGGTGGAATGTGTGTGTGTGAGACTGTGTGAGGGGGAAATGTGTTTGTGTGTGTGTGACAGAGTGAGGTGTGAATGTGTTTGTGTGAGACAGTGAGAGTGGGGAATGTGTGTGTGTGAGACTGTGTGAGGGGGAAATGTGTGTGTGTGTGTGAGACAGTGTGGGAGAAGAATGTGTGTGTGTGTGAGTCAGTGTGAGGGGGAATGTGTGTGTGTGTGACAGTGAGGGGGGAACGTGTGTTTGACAGTGTGAGGGTGGAATGTGTGTGTGTGTGTGACAGTGTGAGGGGGAATGTGTGTGTGTGTTTGACAGTGTGAGGGGGGGAACGTGTGTGTGTGTGACAGTGTGAGGGGGGAACGTGTGTGTGACAGTGTGAGGGGGGAATGTGTGTGTGTGACAGTGTGAAGGGGGTGTGTGTGTGTTTGACAGTGTGAGGCGCTAGTGTGTGTGTGAGACAGTGTGAGGGGGAAATGTGTGTGTGCGACAGTGTGAGGGAAGAATGTGTGTATGTGAGAGACCGTGTGAGGGGGGAATGTGTGTGTGACAGTGTGAGGGTGGAATGTGTGTGTGTGTGTGACAGTGTGAGGGGGCAATTTGTGTGTGTGAGACAGTGTGAGGTGGAATGTGTGTGTGTGAGACTGTGTGAGGGGGAAATGTGTTTGTGTGTGTGTGACAGAGTGAGGTGTGAATGTGTTTGTGTGAGACAGTGAGAGTGGGGAATGTGTGTGTGTGAGACTGTGTGAGGGGGAAATGTGTGTGTGTGTGTGAGACAGTGTGGGAGAAGAATGTGTGTGTGTGTGAGTCAGTGTGAGGGGGAATGTGTGTGTGTGTGTGACAGTGTGAGGGGGGGAACGTGTGTGTGTGTGACAGTGTGAGGGGGGGAACGTGTGTGTGTGTGACAGTGTGAGGGGGGAACGTGTGTGTGACAGTGTGAGGGGGGAATGTGTGTGTGTGACAGTGTGAAGGGGGTGTGTGTGTGTTTGACAGTGTGAGGCGCTAGTGTGTGTGTCAGACAGTGTGAGGGGGGAATGTGTGTGTGTGTGAGACAGTGTGAGGGGGCAATGTGTGTGTGTGAGAGACAGTGTGAAGGTGAATGTGTGTGTGTGAGAGACGGTGTGAGGCGGGAATGCGTGTGTGACAGTGTGAGGGTGGAATGTTTGTGTGTGAGAGACAGTGTGAGGGGGGAAGGTGTGTGTGACAGTGTGAGGGTGGAATGTGTGTGTGTGAGAGACAGTGTGAGGGTGGAATGTGTGTGTGTGAGAGACAGTGTGAGGTGGGAACGTGTGTGTGTGTGTGTGACAGTGTGAGGGGGGTAATGTGTGACTGTGAGAGACAGTGTGAGGGGGCAATGTGTGTGTGTGACAGTGTGAGGGGGGAACATGTACGTGTGTGACAGTGTGAAGGGGGAATATGTGTGTGTGACAGTTTGAGGGGGGAACGTGTATGTGTGAGACCGTGTGAGGGGAAAATGTGTGTGTGTGACAGTGTGAGGGGAAAATGTGTGTGTGAGACAGTGTGAGGGGGGAATGTGTGTGTGTGAGACACAGTGTGAGGGGGGAATGTGTGTGTGACAGTGTGTGGGTGTAATGTGTGTGTGTGTGTGTGTGACAGTGTGAGGGGGGAACGTGTGTGTGTGTGTGTGTGTGAGACAATCTCAGGAGGGAATGAGTGTGTGTGACAGTGTGAGGGGGGAACGTGTGTGTGTGTGTGAGACAATGTGAGGGGAGAATGTGTGCATGAGAATGTGTGAAGGGGGATTGAGTGTGTGACAGAGTGAAGGGGGAATGTGTGTGTGTGTGTGTGAGACAGTGTGGGAGAAGAATGTGTGTGTGTGTGAGTCAGTGTGAGGGGGAATGTGTGTGTGTGTGACAGTGTGAGGGGGGAACGTGTGTTTGACAGTGTGAGGGGGGAATGTGTGTGTGTGTGTGAGACAGTCTGAGGAGGGAATGAGTGTGTGTGACAGTGTGAGGGAGGAACGTGTATTTGTGAGACCATGTGAGGGGAAAATGTGTGTGTGAGACAGTGTGAGGGGGAAATGTGTGTGCGACAGTGTGAGGGAAGAATGTGTGTATGTGAGAGACCGTGTGAGGGGGGAATGTGTGTGTGACAGTGTGAGGGTGGAATGTGTGTGTGTGTGTGACAGTGTGAGGGGGCAATTTGTGTGTGTGAGACAGTGTGAGGTGGAATGTGTGTGTGTGAGACTGTGTGAGGGGGAAATGTGTTTGTGTGTGTGTGACAGAGTGAGGTGTGAATGTGTTTGTGTGAGACAGTGAGAGTGGGGAATGTGTGTGTGTGAGACTGTGTGAGGGGGAAATGTGTGTGTGTGTGTGAGACAGTGTGGGAGAAGAATGTGTGTGTGTGTGAGTCAGTGTGAGGGGGAATGTGTGTGTGTGTGACAGTGTGAGGGGGGGAACGTGTGTGTGTGTGACAGTGTGAGGGGGGAACGTGTGTGTGACAGTGTGAGGGGGGAATGTGTGTGTGTGATAGTGTGAAGGGGGTGTGTGTGTGTTTGACAGTGTGAGGCGCTAGTGTGTGTGTCAGACAGTGTGAGGGGGGAATGTGTGTGTGTGTGAGACAGTGTGAGGGGGCAATGTGTGTGTGTGAGAGACAGTGTGAAGGTGAATGTGTGTGTGTGAGAGACGGTGTGAGGCGGGAATGCGTGTGTGACAGTGTGAGGGTGGAATGTTTGTGTGTGAGAGACAGTGTGAGGTGGGAAGGTGTGTGTGACAGTGTGAGGGTGGAATGTGTGTGTGTGAGAGACAGTGTGAGGGTGGAATGTGTGTGTGTGAGAGACAGTGTGAGGTGGGAACGTGTGTGTGTGTGTGACAGTGTGAGGGGGGTAATGTGTGACTGTGAGAGACAGTGTGAGGGGGCAATGTGTGTGTGTGACAGTTTGAGGGGGGAACGTGTATGTGTGAGACCGTGTGAGGGGAAAATGTGTGTGTGTGACAGTGTGAGGGGAAAATGTGTGTGTGAGACAGTTTGAGGTGGGAATGTGTGTGTGTGAGAGACAGTGTGAGGGGGCAATGTGTGTGTGTGACAGTGTGAGGGGGGAATGTGTGTGTGTGAGACAGTGTGAGGGGGGAATGTGTGTGTGTGACAGTGTGAGGGGGGAATGTGTGTGTGTGAGACAGTGTGAGGGGGGAATGTGTGTGTGTGACAGTGTGAGGGGGGAATGTGTGTGTGAGAGACACAGTGTGAGGGGGGAATGTGTGTGTGACAGTGTGTGGGTGTAATGTGTGTGTGTGTGTGACAGTGTGAGGGGGGAACGTGTGTGTGTGTGAGACAATGTGAGGGGAAATGTGTGCATGAGAATGTGTGAAGGGGGATTGAGTGTGTGACAATGTGAAGGGGGAATGTGTGTGTGTGTGTGTGTGTGTGTGAGACAGTGTGGGAGAAGAATGTGTGTGTGTGTGAGTCAGTGTGAGGGGGAATGTGTGTGTGTGTGGCAGTGTGAGGGGGGAACGTGTGTGTGACAGCGTGAGGGGGGAATGTGTGTGTGTGTGACAGTGTGAGGGGAGAATGTGTGCATGAGAATGTGTGAAGGGGGATTGGGTGTGTGACAGAGTGAAGGGGGAGTGTGTGTGTTTGACAGTGTGAGCCGCTAGTGTGTGTGTCAGACAGTGTGAGGGGGGAATGTGTGTGTGTGTGTGTGAGACAGTGTGGGAGAAGAATGTGTGTGTGTGTGAGGCAGTGTGAGGGGAAATGTGTGTGTGTGTGTGACAGTGTGAGGGGGGAATGTGTGTGTGTGTGTGACAGTGTGAGGGGGGTAATGTGTGACTGTGAGAGACAGTGCGAGGGGGCAATGTGTGTGTGTGACAGTGTGAGGGGGGAACGTGTACGTGTGTGACAGTGTGAAGGGGGAATATGTGTGTGTGACAGTGTGAGGGGGGAATGTGTGTTTTGAGACAGTCTGAGGAGGGAATGAGTGTGTGTGACAGTGTGAGGGGGGAACGTGTATGTGTGTGACAGTGTGAGATGGGAATGTGTATGTGTGAGACCGTGTGAGGGGAAAATGTGTGTGTGTGACACTGTGAGGGGAAAATGTGTGTGTGAGACAGTTTGAGGTGGGAATGTGTGTGTGTGAGAGACAGTGTGAGGGGTCAATGTGTGTGTGTGACAGTGTGAGGGGGGAATGTGTGTGTGTGAGACAGTGTGAGGGGGGAATGTGTGTGTGTGACAGTGTGAGGGCGGAGTGTTTGTGTGTGACAGTGTGAGGGGGGAATGTGTGTGTGTGTGAGAGACAGAGTGAGGGGGGAATGTGTGTGTGTGACAGTGTGAGGGTGGAAGGCGTGTGTGACAGTGTGAGGGGGGACTGTGTGTGTGTGTGAGGCAGTGTTAAGGTGAATGTGTGTGTGACAGTGTGAGGGTGGAATGTGTGTGTGTGAGAGACAGTGTGAGGGGGGAATGTGTGTGTGACAGTGTGAGGGTGGAATGTGTGTGTGTGAGAGACAGTGTGAGGGTGGAATGTGTGTGTGTGAGACACAGTGTGAGGGGGGAATGTGTGTTTGTAACAGTGTGAGGGGGGACTGTGTGTGTGTGTGAGGCAGTGTTAAGGCAAATGTGTGTGTGACAGTGTGAGGGTGGAATGTGTGTGTGTCTGTGACAGTGTGAGGGGGGAATGTGTGTGTGACAGTGTGAGGGTGGAATGTGTTTGTGTGAGAGACAGTGTGAGGGGGGAATATGTGTGTGACAGTGTGAGGGTGGAATGTGTTTGTGTCTGTGACAGTGTGAGGGGGGAATGTGTGTGTGTGACAGTGTGAAGGGGGTGTGTGTGTGTTTGACAGTGTGAGGCGCTAGTGTGTGTGTCAGACAGTGTGAGGGGGGAATGTGTGTGTGTGTGAGACAGTGTGAGGGGGCAATGTGTGTGTGTGAGAGACAGTGTGAAGGTGAATGTGTGTGTGTGAGAGACGGTGTGAGGCGGGAATGCGTGTGTGACAGTGTGAGGGTGGAATGTTTGTGTGTGAGAGACAGTGTGAGGGGGGAAGGTGTGTGTGACAGTGTGAGGGTGGAATGTGTGTGTGTGAGAGACAGTGTGAGGGTGGAATGTGTGTGTGTGAGAGACAGTGTGAGGTGGGAACGTGTGTGTGTGTGTGTGACAGTGTGAGGGGGGTAATGTGTGACTGTGAGAGACAGTGTGAGGGGGCAATGTGTGTGTGTGACAGTGTGAGGGGGGAACATGTACGTGTGTGACAGTGTGAAGGGGGAATATGTGTGTGTGACAGTTTGAGGGGGGAACGTGTATGTGTGAGACCGTGTGAGGGGAAAATGTGTGTGTGTGACAGTGTGAGGGGAAAATGTGTGTGTGAGACAGTGTGAGGGGGGAATGTGTGTGTGTGAGACACAGTGTGAGGGGGGAATGTGTGTGTGACAGTGTGTGGGTGTAATGTGTGTGTGTGTGTGTGTGACAGTGTGAGGGGGGAACGTGTGTGTGTGTGTGTGTGTGGGACAATCTCAGGAGGGAATGAGTGTGTGTGACAGTGTGAGGGGGGAACGTGTGTGTGTGTGTGAGACAATGTGAGGGGAGAATGTGTGCATGAGAATGTGTGAAGGGGGATTGAGTGTGTGACAGAGTGAAGGGGGAATGTGTGTGTGTGTGTGTGAGACAGTGTGGGAGAAGAATGTGTGTGTGTGTGAGTCAGTGTGAGGGGGAATGTGTGTGTGTGTGACAGTGTGAGGGGGGAACGTGTGTTTGACAGTGTGAGGGGGGAATGTGTGTGTGTGTGTTAGACAGTCTGAGGAGGGAATGAGTGTGTGTGACAGTGTGAGGGAGGAACGTGTATTTGTGAGACCATGTGAGGGGAAAATGTGTGTGTGAGACAGTGTGAGGGGGAAATGTGTGTGCGACAGTGTGAGGGAAGAATGTGTGTATGTGAGAGACCGTGTGAGGGGGGAATGTGTGTGTGACAGTGTGAGGGTGGAATGTGTGTGTGTGTGTGTGTGACAGTGTGAGGGGGCAATTTGTGTGTGTGAGACAGTGTGAGGTGGAATGTGTGTGTGTGAGACTGTGTGAGGGGGAAATGTGTTTGTGTGTGTGTGACAGAGTGAGGTGTGAATGTGTTTGTGTGAGACAGTGAGAGTGGGGAATGTGTGTGTGTGAGACTGTGTGAGGGGGAAATGTGTGTGTGTGTGTGAGACAGTGTGGGAGAAGAATGTGTGTGTGTGTGAGTCAGTGTGAGGGGGAATGTGTGTGTGTGTGACAGTGTGAGGGGGGGAACGTGTGTGTGTGTGACAGTGTGAGGGGGGAACGTGTGTGTGACAGTGTGAGGGGGGAATGTGTGTGTGTGATAGTGTGAAGGGGGTGTGTGTGTGTTTGACAGTGTGAGGCGCTAGTGTGTGTGTCAGACAGTGTGAGGGGGGAATGTGTGTGTGTGTGAGACAGTGTGAGGGGGCAATGTGTGTGTGTGAGAGACAGTGAGAAGGTGAATGTGTGTGTGTGAGAGACGGTGTGAGGCGGGAATGCGTGTGTGACAGTGTGAGGGTGGAATGTTTGTGTGTGAGAGACAGTGTGAGGTGGGAAGGTGTGTGTGACAGTGTGAGGGTGGAACGTGTGTGTGTGTGAGACAATGTGAGGGGAAATGTGTGCATGAGAATGTGTGAAGGGGGATTGAGTGTGTGACAATGTGAAGGGGGAATGTGTGTGTGTGTGTGTGTGTGTGTGAGACAGTGTGGGAGAAGAATGTGTGTGTGTGTGAGTCAGTGTGAGGGGGAATGTGTGTGTGTGTGGCAGTGTGAGGGGGGAACGTGTGTGTGACAGCGTGAGGGGGGAATGTGTGTGTGTGTGACAGTGTGAGGGGAGAATGTGTGCATGAGAATGTGTGAAGGGGGATTGGGTGTGTGACAGAGTGAAGGGGGAGTGTGTGTGTTTGACAGTGTGAGCCGCTAGTGTGTGTGTCAGACAGTGTGAGGGGGGAATGTGTGTGTGTGTGTGTGAGACAGTGTGGGAGAAGAATGTGTGTGTGTGTGAGGCAGTGTGAGGGGAAATGTGTGTGTGTGTGTGACAGTGTGAGGGGGGAATGTGTGTGTGTGTGTGACAGTGTGAGGGGGGTAATGTGTGACTGTGAGAGACAGTGCGAGGGGGCAATGTGTGTGTGTGACAGTGTGAGGGGGGAACGTGTACGTGTGTGACAGTGTGAAGGGGGAATATGTGTGTGTGACAGTGTGAGGGGGGAATGTGTGTTTTGAGACAGTCTGAGGAGGGAATGAGTGTGTGTGACAGTGTGAGGGGGGAACGTGTATGTGTGTGACAGTGTGAGATGGGAATGTGTATGTGTGAGACCGTGTGAGGGGAAAATGTGTGTGTGTGACACTGTGAGGGGAAAATGTGTGTGTGAGACAGTTTGAGGTGGGAATGTGTGTGTGTGAGAGACAGTGTGAGGGGTCAATGTGTGTGTGTGACAGTGTGAGGGGGGAATGTGTGTGTGTGAGACAGTGTGAGGGGGGAATGTGTGTGTGTGACAGTGTGAGGGCGGAGTGTTTGTGTGTGACAGTGTGAGGGGGGAATGTGTGTGTGTGTGAGAGACAGAGTGAGGGGGGAATGTGTGTGTGTGACAGTGTGAGGGTGGAAGGCGTGTGTGACAGTGTGAGGGGGGACTGTGTGTGTGTGTGAGGCAGTGTTAAGGTGAATGTGTGTGTGACAGTGTGAGGGTGGAATGTGTGTGTGTGAGAGACAGTGTGAGGGGGGAATGTGTGTGTGACAGTGTGAGGGTGGAATGTGTGTGTGTGAGAGACAGTGTGAGGGTGGAATGTGTGTGTGTGAGACACAGTGTGAGGGGGGAATGTGTGTTTGTAACAGTGTGAGGGGGGACTGTGTGTGTGTGTGAGGCAGTGTTAAGGCAAATGTGTGTGTGACAGTGTGAGGGTGGAATGTGTGTGTGTCTGTGACAGTGTGAGGGGGGAATGTGTGTGTGACAGTGTGAGGGTGGAATGTGATGGTGTGAGAGACAGTGTGAGGGGGGAATATGTGTGTGACAGTGTGAGGGTGGAATGTGTTTGTGTCTGTGACAGTGTGAGGGGGGAATGTGTGTGTGTGACAGTGTGAAGGGGGTGTGTGTGTGTTTGACAGTGTGAGGCGCTAGTGTGTGTGTCAGACAGTGTGAGGGGGGAATGTGTGTGTGTGTGAGACAGTGTGAGGGGGCAATGTGTGTGTGTGAGAGACAGTGTGAAGGTGAATGTGTGTGTGTGAGAGACGGTGTGAGGCGGGAATGCGTGTGTGACAGTGTGAGGGTGGAATGTTTGTGTGTGAGAGACAGTGTGAGGGGGGAAGGTGTGTGTGACAGTGTGAGGGTGGAATGTGTGTGTGTGAGAGACAGTGTGAGGGTGGAATGTGTGTGTGTGAGAGACAGTGTGAGGTGGGAACGTGTGTGTGTGTGTGTGACAGTGTGAGGGGGGTAATGTGTGACTGTGAGAGACAGTGTGAGGGGGCAATGTGTGTGTGTGACAGTGTGAGGGGGGAACATGTACGTGTGTGACAGTGTGAAGGGGGAATATGTGTGTGTGACAGTTTGAGGGGGGAACGTGTATGTGTGAGACCGTGTGAGGGGAAAATGTGTGTGTGTGACAGTGTGAGGGGAAAATGTGTGTGTGAGACAGTGTGAGGGGGGAATGTGTGTGTGTGAGACACAGTGTGAGGGGGGAATGTGTGTGTGACAGTGTGTGGGTGTAATGTGTGTGTGTGTGTGTGTGACAGTGTGAGGGGGGAACGTGTGTGTGTGTGTGTGTGTGGGACAATCTCAGGAGGGAATGAGTGTGTGTGACAGTGTGAGGGGGGAACGTGTGTGTGTGTGTGAGACAATGTGAGGGGAGAATGTGTGCATGAGAATGTGTGAAGGGGGATTGAGTGTGTGACAGAGTGAAGGGGGAATGTGTGTGTGTGTGTGTGAGACAGTGTGGGAGAAGAATGTGTGTGTGTGTGAGTCAGTGTGAGGGGGAATGTGTGTGTGTGTGACAGTGTGAGGGGGGAACGTGTGTTTGACAGTGTGAGGGGGGAATGTGTGTGTGTGTGTGAGACAGTCTGAGGAGGGAATGAGTGTGTGTGACAGTGTGAGGGAGGAACGTGTATTTGTGAGACCATGTGAGGGGAAAATGTGTGTGTGAGACAGTGTGAGGGGGAAATGTGTGTGCGACAGTGTGAGGGAAGAATGTGTGTATGTGAGAGACCGTGTGAGGGGGGAATGTGTGTGTGACAGTGTGAGGGTGGAATGTGTGTGTGTGTGTGTGTGACAGTGTGAGGGGGCAATTTGTGTGTGTGAGACAGTGTGAGGTGGAATGTGTGTGTGTGAGACTGTGTGAGGGGGAAATGTGTTTGTGTGTGTGTGACAGAGTGAGGTGTGAATGTGTTTGTGTGAGACAGTGAGAGTGGGGAATGTGTGTGTGTGAGACTGTGTGAGGGGGAAATGTGTGTGTGTGTGTGAGACAGTGTGGGAGAAGAATGTGTGTGTGTGTGAGTCAGTGTGAGGGGGAATGTGTGTGTGTGTGACAGTGTGAGGGGGGGAACGTGTGTGTGTGTGACAGTGTGAGGGGGGAACGTGTGTGTGACAGTGTGAGGGGGGAATGTGTGTGTGTGATAGTGTGAAGGGGGTGTGTGTGTGTTTGACAGTGTGAGGCGCTAGTGTGTGTGTCAGACAGTGTGAGGGGGGAATGTGTGTGTGTGTGAGACAGTGTGAGGGGGCAATGTGTGTGTGTGAGAGACAGTGAGAAGGTGAATGTGTGTGTGTGAGAGACGGTGTGAGGCGGGAATGCGTGTGTGACAGTGTGAGGGTGGAATGTTTGTGTGTGAGAGACAGTGTGAGGTGGGAAGGTGTGTGTGACAGTGTGAGGGTGGAATGTGTGTGTGTGAGAGACAGTGTGAGGGTGGAATGTGTGTGTGTGAGAGACAGTGTGAGGTGGGAACGTGTGTGTGTGTGTGACAGTGTGAGGGGGGTAATGTGTGACTGTGAGAGACAGTGTGAGGGGGCAATGTGTGTGTGTGACAGTTTGAGGGGGGAACGTGTATGTGTGAGACCGTGTGAGGGGAAAATGTGTGTGTGTGACAGTGTGAGGGGAAAATGTGTGTGTGAGACAGTGTGAGGGGGCAATGTGTGTGTGTGACAGTGTGAGGGGGGAATGTGTGTGTGTGAGACAGTGTGAGGGGGGAATGTGTGTGTGTGACAGTGTGAGGGGGGAATGTGTGTGTGTGAGACAGTGTGAGGGGGGAATGTGTGTGTGTGACAGTGTGAGGGGGGAATGTGTGTGTGTGAGACACAGTGTGAGGGGGGAATGTGTGTGTGACAGTGTGTGGGTGTAATGTGTGTGTGTGTGTGTGTGACAGTGTGAGGGGGGAACGTGTGTGTGTGTGAGACAATGTGAGGGGAAATGTGTGCATGAGAATGTGTGAAGGGGGATTGAGTGTGTGACAATGTGAAGGGGGAATGTGTGTGTGTGTGTGTGTGTGTGAGACAGTGTGGGAGAAGAATGTGTGTGTGTGTGAGTCAGTGTGAGGGGGAATGTGTGTGTGTGTGGCAGTGTGAGGGGGGAACGTGTGTGTGACAGCGTGAGGGGGGAATGTGTGTGTGTGTGACAGTGTGAGGGGAGAATGTGTGCATGAGAAAGAGTGAAGGGGGATTGGGTGTGTGACAGAGTGAAGGGGGAGCGTGTGTGTTTGACAGTGTGAGCCGCTAGTGTGTGTGTCAGACAGTGTGAGGGGGGAATGTGTGTGTGTGTGTGTGAGACAGTGTGGGAGAAGAATGTGTGTGTGTGTGAGTCAGTGTGAGGGGAAATGTGTGTGTGTGTGTGACAGTGTGAGGGGGGAATGTGTGTGTGTGTGTGACAGTGTGAGGGGGGTAATGTGTGACTGTGAGAGACAGTGTGAGGGGGCAATGTGTGTGTGTGACAGTGTGAGGGGGGAACGTGTACGTGTGTGACAGTGTGAAGGGGGAATATGTGTGTGTGACAGTGTGAGGGGGGAATGTGTGTTTTGAGACAGTCTGAGGAGGGAATGAGTGTGTGTGACAGTGTGAGGGGGGAACGTGTATGTGTGTGACAGTGTGAGATGGGAATGTGTATGTGTGAGACCGTGTGAGGGGAAAATGTGTGTGTGTGACACTGTGAGGGGAAAATGTGTGTGTGAGACAGTTTGAGGTGGGAATGTGTGTGTGTGAGAGACAGTGTGAGGGGTCAATGTGTGTGTGTGACAGTGTGAGGGGGGAATGTGTGTGTGTGAGACAGTGTGAGGGGGGAATGTGTGTGTGTGACAGTGTGAGGGCGGAGTGTTTGTGTGTGACAGTGTGAGGGGGGAATGTGTGTGTGTGTGAGAGACAGAGTGAGGGGGGAATGTGTGTGTGTGACAGTGTGAGGGTGGAAGGCGTGTGTGACAGTGTGAGGGGGGACTGTGTGTGTGTGAGGCAGTGTTAAGGTGAATGTGTGTGTGACAGTGTGAGGGTGGAATGTGTGTGTGTGAGAGACAGTGTGAGGGGGGAATGTGTGTGTGACAGTGTGAGGGTGGAATGTGTGTGTGTGAGAGACAGTGTGAGGGTGGAATGTGTGTGTGTGAGACACAGTGTGAGGGGGGAATGTGTGTTTGTAACAGTGTGAGGGGGGACTGTGTGTGTGTGTGAGGCAGTGTTAAGGCAAATGTGTGTGTGACAGTGTGAGGGTGGAATGTGTGTGTGTCTGTGACAGTGTGAGGGGGGAATGTGTGTGTGACAGTGTGAGGGTGGAATGTGTTTGTGTGAGAGACAGTGTGAGGGGGGAATATGTGTGTGACAGTGTGAGGGTGGAATGTGTTTGTGTCTGTGACAGTGTGAGGGGGGAATGTGTGTGTGACAGTGTGAGGGTGGAATGTGTTTGTGTGAGAGACAGTGTGAGGGGGGAATATGTGTGTGTCAGTGTGAGGGTGGAATGTGTTTGTGTGAGAGACAGTGTGAGGGGGGAATGTGTGTGTGACAGTGTGAGGGTGTAATGTGTGTGTGTGCGTGACAGAGTGAAGGGGAAATGTGTGTGTGTGTATGTGTGTGAGTCAGTGTGAGGGGGAATGTGTGTGTGTGTCAGACAGTGTGGGAGAAGAACGTGTGTGTGTGTGAGTCAGTGTGAGGGGGAATGTGTGTGTGTGTGACAGTGTGAGGGGGGATTGTGTCTGTGAGACAGTGTGAGGGGGAAATGTGTGTGTGCGACAGTGTGAGGGAAGAATGTGTGTGTGTGAGAGGCTGTGTGAGGGGGGAATGTGTGTGTGACAGTGTGAGGGTAGAATGTGTGTGTGTGAGAGACAGTGTGAGGGGGGAATGTGTGTGTGTGTGAGACAATGTGAGGGGAGAATGTGTGCATGAGAATGTGTGAAAGTGGATTGAGTGTGTGACAGAGTGAAGGGGGAATGTGTGTGAGTGAGAGACAGTGTGAGGGGGGAATGTGTGTGTGACAGTGTGTGGGTGGAATGTGTGTGTGTGTGTGAGAGACAGTGTGGGAGAAGAATGTGTGTGTGTGTGAGTCAGTGTGAGGGGGAATGTGTGTGTGTGTGACAGTGTGAGGGGGGAATGTGTGTGTGACAGTGTGAGGGGGGGAATGTGTGTGTGTGACAGTGTGAAGGGGGCGTGTTTGTATTTGACAGTGTGAGGCGCTAGTGTGTGTGTCAGACAGTGTGAGGGGGGAATGTGTGTGTGTGTGAGACAGTGTGACGGGGCAATGTGTGTGTGTGAGAGACAGTGTGAAGGCGAATGTGTGTGACAGTGTGAGGGTGGAATGTGTGTGTTTGAGAGACAGTGTGAAGGGGGAATGAGTGTGTGTGAGAGACGGTGTGAGGCGGGAATGTGTGTGTGACAGTGTGAGGGTGGAATGTGTGTGTGTGTGACAGTGTGAGATGGGAATGTGTATGTGTGAGACCGTGTGAGGGGAAAATGTGTGTGTGAGACAGTGTGAGGGGGGAATGTGTCTGTGAGTCAGTGTGAGGGTGGAATGTGTGTGTGTGAGAGACAGTGTGAGGGGGGAATGTGTGTGTGTGTGTGACAGTGTGAGGGGGGGAAATGTGTGACTGTGAGAGACAGTGTGAGGGGGCAATGTGTGTGTGTGACAGTGTGAGAGGGGGAACGTGTACGTGTGTGACAGTGTGAAGGGGGAATATGTGTGTGAGACAGTGTGAGGGGTGAATGTGTGTTTTGAGACAGTCTGAGGAGGGAATGAGTGTGTGTGACAGTGTGATGGGGGAACGTATATGTGTGTGACAGTGTGAGATGGGAATGTGTATGTGTGAGACTGTGTGAGGGGGAAATGTGTGTGTGTGACAGTGTGAGGGGGGAACGTGTATGTGTGTGACAGTGTGAGATGGGAATGTGTATGTGTGAGACCGTGTGAGGGGAAAATGTGTGTGTGTGACAGTGTGAGGGGGGAACGTGTATGTGTGTGACAGTGTGAGATGGGAATGTGCATGTGTGAGACCGTGTGAGGGGAAAATGTGTGTGTGAGACAGTTTGAGGTGGGAATGTGTGTGTGTGAGAGACAGTGTGAGGGGGCAATGTGTGTGTGTGACAGTGTGAGGGGGGAACGTGTATGTGTGTGACAGTGTGAGGGGGGAATGTGTTTGTGTGACAGTGTGAGGGCGGAGTGTGTGTGTGTGACAGTGTGAGGGGCGAGTGTGTGTTTCAGACAGTGTGAGGGGGGAATGTGTGTGTGACAGTGTGAGGGGGGAATGTGTGTGTGTGAGAGACAGAGTGAGGGGGGAATGTGTGTGTGTGACAGTGTGAGGGTGGAATGTGTGTGTGACAGTGTGAGGGGGGAATGTGTGTGTGTGAGACACAGTGTGAGGGGGGAATGCGTGTTTGTAACAGTGTGAGGGGGGAATGTGTGTGTGTGTGAGGCAGTGTGAGGGGGCAATGTGTGTGTGTGAGAGACAGTGTGAGGGGGCAATGTGTGTGTGTGACAGTGTGAGGGGGGAATATGTGTGTGTGACAGTGTGAGGGGTGAATGTGTGTGTATGACAGTGTGAGGGGGGAATGTGTGTGTATGACAGTGTGAGGGGGGAATGTGTGTGTGTGTAAGACAGTGTGAGCGGTTTATGTGTGTGAGACAGTGTGAGGGGGGAATGTGTGTGCATGACAGTGTGAGCGAGGAATGTTTGTGTGTGTGTGAGACAGTGTGAGGGGGCAATGTGTGTGTGTGTGTGACAGTGTGAGGAGGGAATGTGTGTGTGTGTGTGGCAGTGTGAGGGAGGGAAGTGTGTGTGTGTGTGAGACAGTGTGAGGGCGGAATGTGTGTGTGTGTGTGTGAAACAGTCTGAGTGGGAAATGTGTGTGTGTGAGAGACAGTGTGAGGGGGGAATGTTTGTGTGTGTGTGTGAAACAGTCTGAGTGGGGACTGTGTGTGTGTGTGTGAGACAGTTTGAGGGCGGAATGTTTGTGTGTGAGAGACACTGTGAGGGGGGAATTTTTGTGTGTGACAGTGTGATGGGGGAATGTGTGTATGTGAGACAGTTTGAGGGGGGAATGTGTGTGTGTGTGTGTGTAACAGTGTGAGGAGAGAATGTGTGTGTGACAATGTGAGGGGGGAATGGGTGCGTTTGACAGTGTGAGGGGAGTGTGTGTGTTTGTGATAGACAGTGTGAGGGGGGAATATGTGTGTGTGTGTGAGTCCGTGTGAGGGGAAAATGTGTGTGTGAGACAGTGTGAGGGGGGAATGTGTCTGTGACAGTGTGAGGGGGGAATGTGTGTGTGTGTGTGACAGTGTGAGGGGGGAAATGTGTGACTGTGAGAGACAGTGTGAGGGGGCAATGTGTGTGTGTGACAGACAGTATGAGGGGGGAATATGTGTGTGTGTGTGAGTCCGTGTGAGGGGAAAATGTGTGTGTGAGACAGTGTGAGTGGGGAATGTGTCTGTGACAGTGTGAGGGTGGAATGTGTGTGTGTGAGAGACAGTGTGAGGGGGGAATGTGTGTGTGTGTGTGACAGTGTGAGGGGGGAAATGTGTGACTGTGAGAGACAGTGTGAGGGGGCAATGTGTGTGTGTGACAGTGTGAGGGGGGAACGTGTACGTGTGTGACAGTGTGAAGGGGGAATATGTGTGTGAGACAGTGTGAGGGGTGAATGTGTGTTTTGAGACAGTCTGAGGAGGGAATGAGTGTGTGTGACAGTTTGAGGGGGGAACGTATATGTGTGTGACAGTGTGAGATGGGAATGTGTATGTGTGAGACCGTGTGAGGGGAAAATGTGTGTGTGAGACAGTGTGAGGGGAAAATGTGTGTGTGAGACAGTTTGAGGTGGGAATGTGTGTGTGAGACAGTTTGAGGTGGGAATGTGTGTGTGTGACAGTGTGAGGGGGGAACGTGTATGTGTGTGACAGTGTGAGGGGGGAATGTGTGTGTGTGAGACAGTGTGAGGGGGGAATGTGTTTGTGTGACAGTGTGAGGGCGGAGTGTGTGTGTGTGACAGTGTGAGGGGCTAGTGTGTGTTTCAGACAGTGTGAGGAGGCAATGTGTGTGTATGAGAGACAGTTTGAGGGGGGAATGTGTGTGTTAGACAGTGTGATTGGGGAATGTGTGTGTGACAGTGTGAGGGGGGAATGTGTGTGTGTGTGTGACAGTGTCGGGGGGAATGTGTGTGTGTGTGACAGTGTGAGGGGGGAATGTGTGTGTGTGTGTGTGTGTGTGTGACAGTGTCGGGGGGAATGTGCGTGTGTGTGAGACAGTTTGAAGGGGGAATGTGTGTGTGTGTGTGACAGTGTCGGGGGGAATGTGTGTGTGTGTGACAGTGTGAGGGGGGAATGTGTGTGTGACAGTGTGAGGGGGGAATGTGTGTGTGTGAGAGACAGAGTGAGGGGGGAATGTGTGTGTGTGACAGTGTGAGGGTGGAATGTGTGTGTGACAGTGTGAGGGGGGAATGTGTGTGTGTGTGACAGTGTGAGGGGGGAATGTGCGTGTGTGTGACAGTGTGAGGGGGGAATGTTTGTGTGTGTATGACAGTGTCAGGGGGGAATGTGCGTGCGTGCGTGTGTGACAGTTTGAGGGGGGAAAGTGTGTGTGTGTGACAGTTTGAGGGGGGAAAGTGTGTGTGTGTGTGTGTGTGAGACAGCGTGAGGGGGCAATGTGTGTGTTAGACAGTGTGAGTGGGGAATGTGTGTGTTTGTGTGTGACAGTGTGAGGGGGGAATGGGTGTGTGTGTGTGCGTGACAGTTTGAGGGGGGAAAGTGTGTGTGTGTGAAAGTTTGAGGGGGAAAGTGTGTGTGTGTGTGTGTGTGTGTGTGTGTGTGTGTGTGTGTGAGTGAGTGTGTGAGACATTGTGACGGGGGAATGAGTGTGTGTCAGACAGTTTGAGTGGGGAATGTGTGTGTGGGTGTGACAGTGTGAGGGGGGAATGTGTGTGTTTGTGTGACAGTGTGAAGGGGGAATGTGTGTGTGTGTGACAGTGTGAGGGGGAATGTGTGTGTTAGACAGTGTAAGGGGGAATGTGTGTGTGTGACCGTTTGAGGGGTAAAGTATGTGTGTGTGTGTGAGACAGTGTGAGGGGGCAGTGTGTGTGAGACAGTGTGAGGGGGGAATGTGTGTATGTGTGACAGAGTGAGGGGGGATAGTGTGTGTGTTAGACAGTATGAGTGGGGAATGTGTGTGTGTGTGACAGTGTGAGGGGGGAATGTGTGTGTGTGAGAGACAGTGTGAGGGGGGAATGTGTGTGTGTGTGTGACAGTGTGAGGGGGGAAATGTGTGACTGTGAGAGACAGTGTGAGGGGGCAATGTGTGTGTGTGACAGTGTGAGGGGGGAACGTGTGTGTATGACAGTGTGAGGGGGGAATGTGTGTGTATGACAGTGTGAGGGGGGAATGTGTGTGTGTGTGAGACAGTGTGAGCGGTTTATGTGTGTGAGACAGTGTGAGGGGGGAATGTGTGTGCATGACAGTGTGAGCGAGGAATGTGCGTGCGTGTGTGAGACAGTGTGAGGGGGCAATGTGTGTGTGTGTGTGACAGTGTGAGGAGGGAATGTGTGTGTGTGTGTGTGTGTGTGTGTGTGTGTGTGTGTGGCAGTGTGAGGGAGGGAAGTGTGTGTGTGTGTGACAGTGTCGGGGGGAATGTGCGTGTGTGTGAGACAGTTTGAAGGGGGAATGTGTGTGTGTGTGTGACAGTGTCGGGGGGAATGTGTGTGTGTGTGACAGTGTGAGGGGGGAATGTTTGTGTGTGTGTCACAGTGTCGGGGGGAATGTGCGTGTGTGTGTGACAGTTTGAGGGGGGAAAGTGTGTGTGTGTGTGTGACATTGTGAGGGGGAATGTGTGTGTGTTAGACAGTGTGAGTGGGGAATGTGTGTGTGTGTGACAGTGTGAGGGGGGAATGTGCGTGTGTGTGACAGTGTGAGGGGGGAATGTTTGTGTGTGTATGACAGTGTGAGGGGGGAATGTGCGTGCGTGTGTGACAATTTGAGGGGGGAAAGTGTGTGTGTGTGACAGTTTGAGGGGGGAAAGTGTGTGTGTGTGTGTGAGACAGCGTGAGGGGGCAATGTGTGTGTTAGACAGTGTGAGTGGGGAATGTGTGTGTGTGTGTGTGACAGTGTGAGGGGGGAATGTGTGTGTGTGTGTGACAGTTTGAGGGGGGAAAGTGTGTGTGTGTGACAGTTTGAGGGGGGAAAGTGTGTGTGTGTGTGTGTGTGAGTGTGTGAGACATTGTAACGGGGGAATGAGTGTGTGTCAGACAGTGTGAGTGGGGAATGTGTGTGTGGGTGTGACAGTGTGAGGGGGGAATGTGTGTGTTTGTGTGACAGTGTGAAGGGGGAATGTGTGTGTGTGACAGTGTGAGGGGGAATGTGTGTGTTAGACAGTGTGAGGAGGAATGTGTGTGTGTGACCGTTTGAGGGGTAAAGTATGTGTGTGTGTGTGTGAGACAGTGTGAGGGGGCAGTGTGTGTGTGAGACAGTGTGAGGGGGGAATGTGTGTATGTGTGACAGAGTGAGGGGGGATAGTGTGTGTGTTAGACAGTATGAGTGGGGAATGTGTGTGTGTGTGACAGTGTGAGGGGGGAATGTGTGTGTGTGAGAGACAGTGTGAGGGGGGAATGTGTGTGTGTGTGTGACAGTGTGAGGGGGGAAATGTGTGACTGTGAGAGACAATGTGAGGGGGCAATGTGTGTGTGTGACAGTGTGAGGGGGGAATGTGTGTGTGTGTGAGACAGTGTGAGCGGTTTATGTGTGTGAGACAGTGTGAGGGGGGAATGTGTGTGCATGACAGTGTGAGCGAGGAATGTGTGTGTGTGTGTGAGACAGTGTGAGAGGGCAATGTGTGTGTGTGTGTGTCAGTGTGAGGGAGGGAAGTGTGTGTGTGTGTGAGACAGTGTGAGGGCGGAATGTGTGTGTGTGAGAGACAGTGTGAGGGGGGAATGTTTCTGTGTGTGTGTGAAACAGTCTGAGGGGGGAATGTGTGTGTGTGTGTGAGACAGTTTGAGGGCGGAATGTTTGTGTGTGAGAGACAGTGTGAGGGGGGAATGTTTGTGTGTGTGTGTGAAACAGTCTGAGGGGGAAATGTGTGTGTGTGAGAGACAGTGTGAGGGGGGAATGTTTGTGTGTGTGTGTGAAACAGTCTGAGGGGGAAATGTGTGTGTGTGAGAGACAGTGTGAGGGGGGAATGTTTGTGTGTGTGTGTGAAACAGTCTGAGGGGGGACTGTGTGTGTGTGTGAGACAGTTTGAGGGCGGAATGTTTGTGTGTGAGAGACACTGTGAGGGGGGAATTTTTGTGTGTGACAGTGTGATGGGGGAATGTGTGTTTGTGAGACAGTTTGAGGGGGGAATGTGTGTGTGTGTGTGTGTAACAGTGTGAGGAGAGAATGTGTGTGTGACAATGTGAGGGGGGAATGGGTGCATTTGACAGTGTGAGGGGAGTGTGTGTGTGTGTGATAGACAGTATGAGGGGGGAATATGTGTGTGTGTGTGAGTCCGTGTGAGGGGGAAATGTGTGTGTGAGACAGTGTGAGGGGGGAATGTGTCTGTGACAGTGTGAGGGTGGAATGTGTGTGTGTGAGAGACAGTGTGAGGGGGGAATGTGTGTGTGTGTGTGTGACAGTGTGAGGCTGGAAATGTGTGACTGTGAGAGACAGTGTGAGGGGGCAATGTGTGTGTGTGACAGTGTGCGGGGGGAACGTGTACGTGTGTGACAGTGTGAAGGGGGAATATGTGTGTGAGACAGTGTGAGGGGTGAATGTGTGTTTTGAGACAGTCTGAGGAGGGAATGAGTGTGTGTGACAGTTTGAGGGGGGAACGTATATGTGTGTGACAGTGTGAGATGGGAATGTGTATGTGTGAGACCGTGTGAGGGGAAAATGTGTGTGTGAGACAGTGTGAGGGGAAAATGTGTGTGTGAGACAGTTTGAGGTGGGAATGTGTGTGTGAGACAGTTTGAGGTGGGAATGTGTGTGTGTGAGAGACAGTGTGAGGGGGCAATGTGTGTGTGTGACAGTGTGAGGGGGCAACGTGTATGTGTGTGACAGTGTGAGGGGGGAATGTGTGTGTGTGAGACAGTGTGAGGGGGGAAAGTGTGTGTGTGTGTGTGACATTGTGAGGGGGAATGTGTGTGTGTTAGACAGTGTGAGTGGGGAATGTGTGTGTGTGTGTGTGACAGTTTGAGGGGGGAAAGTGTGTGTGTGTGACAGTTTGAGGGGGGAAAGTGTGTGTGTGTGTGTGTGTGTGTGTGTGTGTGTGAGTGTGTGAGACATTGTGACGGGGGAATGAGTGTGTGTCAGACAGTGTGAGTGGGGAATGTGTGTGTGGGTGTGACAGTGTGAGGGGGGAATGTGTGTGTGTGACCGTTTGAGGGGTAAAGTATGTGTGTGTGTGTGAGACAGTGTGAGGGGGCAGTGTGTGTGTGAGACAGTGTGAGGGGGGAATGTGCGTGCGTGTGTGACAGTTTGAGGGGGGAAAGTGTGTGTGTGTGACAGTTTGAGGGGGGAAAGTGTGTGTGTGTGTGTGTGAGACAGCGTGGGGGCAATGTGTGTGTTAGACAGTGTGAGTGGGGAATGTGTGTGTGTGTGTGTGACAGTGTGAGGGGGAATGTGTGTGTGTGTGTGTGTGTGTGTGTGTGACAGTTTGAGGGGGGAAAGTGTGTGTGTGTGACAGTTTGAGGGGGGAAAGTGTGTGTGTGTGTGTGTGTGTGTGTGTGTGTGTGTGTGAGTGTGTGAGACATTGTGACGGGGGAATGAGTGTGTGTCAGACAGTGTGAGTGGGGAATGTGTGTGTGGGTGTGACAGTGTGAGGGGGGAATGTGTGTGTGTGACCGTTTGAGGGGTAAAGTATCTGTGTGTGTGTGAGACAGTGTGAGGGGGCAGTGTGTGTGTGAGACAGTGTGAGGGGGGAATGTGTGTGTGTGTGACAGAGTGAGGGGGGATAGTGTGTGTGTTAGACAGTATGAGTGGGGAATGTGTGTGTGTGTGACAGTGTGAGGGGGGAATGTGTGTGTGTGAGAGACAGTGTGAGGGGGGAATGTGTGTGTGTGTGACAGTGTGAGGGGGGAATGTGTGTGTGTGACCGTTTGAGGGGTAAAGTATGTGTGTGTGTGTGAGACAGTGTGAGGGGACAGTGTGTGTGTGAGACAGTGTGAGGGGGGAATGTGCGTGCGTGTGTGACAGTTTGATGGGGGAAAGTGTGTGTGTGTGACAGTTTGAGGGGGGAAAGTGTGTGTGTGTGTGTGTGTGAGACAGCGTGGGGGCAATGTGTGTGTTAGACAGTGTGAGTGGGGAATGTGTGTGTGTGTGTGTGACAGTGTGAGGGGGGAATGTGTGTGTGTGTGTGTGTGTGTGACAGTTTGAGGGGGGAAAGTGTGTGTGTGTGACAGTTTGAGGGGGGAAAGTGTGTGTGTGTGTGTGTGTGTGTGTGTGTGTGTGTGTGAGTGTGTGAGACATTGTGACGGGGGAATGAGTGTGTGTCAGACAGTGTGAGTGGGGAATGTGTGTGTGGGTGTGACAGTGTGAGGGGGGAATGTGTGTGTGTGACCGTTTGAGGGGTAAAGTATCTGTGTGTGTGTGAGACAGTGTGAGGGGGCAGTGTGTGTGTGAGACAGTGTGAGGGGGGAATGTGTGTATGTGTGACAGAGTGAGGGGGGATAGTGTGTGTGTTAGACAGTATGAGTGGGGAATGTGTGTGTGTGTGACAGTGTGAGGGGGGAATGTGTGTGTGTGAGAGACAGTGTGAGGGGGGAATGTGTGTGTGTGTGTGACAGTGTGAGGGGGGAAATGTGTGACTGTGAGAGACAATGTGAGGGGGCAATGTGTGTGTGTGACAGTGTGAGGGGGGAATGTGTGTGTGTGTGAGACAGTGTGAGCGGTTTATGTGTGTGAGACAGTGTGAGGGGGGAATGTGTGTGCATGACAGTGTGAGCGAGGAATGTGTGTGTGTGTGTGAGACAGTGTGAGAGGGCAATGTGTGTGTGTGTGTGTCAGTGTGAGGGAGGGAAGTGTGTGTGTGTGTGAGACAGTGTGAGGGCGGAATGTGTGTGTGTGAGAGACAGTGTGAGGGGGGAATGTTTCTGTGTGTGTGTGTGTGTGAGACAGTTTGAGGGCGGAATGTTTGTGTGTGAGAGACAGTGTGAGGGGGGAATGTTTGTGTGTGTGTGTGAAACAGTCTGAGGGGGAAATGTGTGTGTGTGAGAGACAGTGTGAGGGGGGAATGTTTGTGTGTGTGTGTGAAACAGTCTGAGGGGGGACTGTGTGTGTGTGTGAGACAGTTTGAGGGCGGAATGTTTGTGTGTGAGAGACACTGTGAGGGGGGAATTTTTGTGTGTGACAGTGTGATGGGGGAATGTGTGTTTGTGAGACAGTTTGAGGGGGGAATGTGTGTGTGTGTGTGTAACAGTGTGAGGAGAGAATGTGTGTGTGACAATGTGAGGGGGGAATGGGTGCATTTGACAGTGTGAGGGGAGTGTGTGTGTGTGTGATAGACAGTATGAGGGGGGAATATGTGTGTGTGTGTGAGTCCGTGTGAGGGGGAAATGTGTGTGTGAGACAGTGTGAGGGCGGAATGTGTCTGTGACAGTGTGAGGGTGGAATGTGTGTGTGTGAGAGACAGTGTGAGGGGGGAATGTGTGTGTGTGTGTGACAGTGTGAGGCTGGAAATGTGTGACTGTGAGAGACAGTGTGAGGGGGCAATGTGTGTGTGTGACAGTGTGCGGGGGGAACGTGTACGTGTGTGACAGTGTGAAGGGGGAATATGTGTGTGAGACAGTGTGAGGGGTGAATGTGTGTTTTGAGACAGTCTGAGGAGGGAATGAGTGTGTGTGACAGTTTGAGGGGGGAACGTATATGTGTGTGACAGTGTGAGATGGGAATGTGTATGTGTGAGACCGTGTGAGGGGAAAATGTGTGTGTGAGACAGTGTGAGGGGAAAATGTGTGTGTGAGACAGTTTGAGGTGGGAATGTGTGTGTGAGACAGTTTGAGGTGGGAATGTGTGTGTGTGAGAGACAGTGTGAGGGGGCAATGTGTGTGTGTGACAGTGTGAGGGGGGAACGTGTATGTGTGTGACAGTGTGAGGGGGGAATGTGTGTGTGTGAGACAGTGTGAGGGGGGAAAGTGTGTGTGTGTGTGTGACATTGTGAGGGGGAATGTGTGTGTGTTAGACAGTGTGAGTGGGGAATGTGTGTGTGTGTGTGTGACAGTTTGAGGGGGGAAAGTGTGTGTGTGTGACAGTTTGAGGGGGGAAAGTGTGTGTGTGTGTGTGTGTGTGTGTGTGTGTGAGTGTGTGAGACATTGTGACGGGGGAATGAGTGTGTGTCAGACAGTGTGAGTGGGGAATGTGTGTGTGGGTGTGACATGTGAGGGGGGAATGTGTGTGTGTGACCGTTTGAGGGGTAAAGTATGTGTGTGTGTGTGAGACAGTGTGAGGGGGCAGTGTGTGTGTGAGACAGTGTGAGGGGGGAATGTGCGTGCGTGTGTGACAGTTTGAGGGGGGAAAGTGTGTGTGTGTGACAGTTTGAGGGGGGAAAGTGTGTGTGTGTGTGTGTGAGACAGCGTGGGGGCAATGTGTGTGTTAGACAGTGTGAGTGGGGAATGTGTGTGTGTTTGTGTGACAGTGTGAGGGGGAATGTGTGTGTGTGTGTGTGTGTGTGTGTGACAGTTTGAGGGGGGAAAGTGTGTGTGTGTGACAGTTTGAGGGGGGAAAGTGTGTGTGTGTGTGTGTGTGTGTGTGTGTGTGTGTGTGTGTGTGAGTGTGTGAGACATTGTGACGGGGGAATGAGTGTGTGTCAGACAGTGTGAGTGGGGAATGTGTGTGTGGGTGTGACAGTGTGAGGGGGGAATGTGTGTGTGTGACCGTTTGAGGGGTAAAGTATCTGTGTGTGTGTGAGACAGTGTGAGGGGGCAGTGTGTGTGTGAGACAGTGTGAGGGGGGAATGTGTGTGTGTGTGACAGAGTGAGGGGGGATAGTGTGTGTGTTAGACAGTATGAGTGGGGAATGTGTGTGTGTGTGACAGTGTGAGGGGGGAATGTGTGTGTGTGAGAGACAGTGTGAGGGGGGAATGTGTGTGTGTGTGACAGTGTGAGGGGGGAATGTGTGTGTGTGACCGTTTGAGGGGTAAAGTATGTGTGTGTGTGTGAGACAGTGTGAGGGGACAGTGTGTGTGTGAGACAGTGTGAGGGGGGAATGTGCGTGCGTGTGTGACAGTTTGATGGGGGAAAGTGTGTGTGTGTGACAGTTTGAGGGGGGAAAGTGTGTGTGTGTGTGTGTGTGAGACAGCGTGGGGGCAATGTGTGTGTTAGACAGTGTGAGTGGGGAATGTGTGTGTGTGTGTGTGACAGTGTGAGGGGGGAATGTGTGTGTGTGTGTGTGTGACAGTTTGAGGGGGGAAAGTGTGTGTGTGTGACAGTTTGAGGGGGGAAAGTGTGTGTGTGTGTGTGTGTGTGTGTGTGTGTGTGTGTGAGTGTGTGAGTGTGTGAGACATTGTGACGGGGGAATGAGTGTGTGTCAGACAGTGTGAGTGGGGAATGTGTGTGTGGGTGTGACAGTGTGAGGGGGGAATGTGTGTGTGTGACCGTTTGAGGGGTAAAGTATCTGTGTGTGTGTGAGACAGTGTGAGGGGGCAGTGTGTGTGTGAGACAGTGTGAGGGGGGAATGTGTGTGTGTGTGACAGAGTGAGGGGGATAGTGTGTGTGTTAGACAGTATGAGTGGGGAATGTGTGTGTGTGTGACAGTGTGAGGGGGGAATGTGTGTGTGTGAGAGACAGTGTGAGGGGGGAATGTGTGTGTGTGTGACAGTGTGAGGGGGGAAATGTGTGACTGTGAGAGACAGTGTGAGGGGGCAATGTGTGTGTGTGACAGTGTGAGGGGGGAACGTGTGTGTATGACAGTGCGAGGGGGGAATGTGTGTGTATGACAGTGTGAGGGGGGAATGTGTGTGTGTGTGAGACAGTGTGAGCGGTTTATGTGTGTGAGACAGTGTGAGGGGGGAATGTGTGTGCATGACAGTGTGAGCGAGGAATGTGTGTGTGTGTGTGAGACAGTGTGAGGGGGCAATGTGTGTGTGTGTGTGACAGTGTGAGGAGGGAATGTGTGTGTGTGTGTGGCAGTGTGAGGGAGGGAAGTGTGTGTGTGTGTGAGACAGTGTGAGGGCGGAATGTGTGTGTGTGTGTGAGACTGTTTGAGGGCGGAATGTTTGTGTGTGAGAGACACTGTGAGGGGGGAATGTTTGTGTGTGACAGTGTGATGGGGGAATGTGTGTGTGTGACAGTGTGAGGGTGGAATGTGTGTGTGACAGTGTGAGGGGGGAGTGTGTGTGTGTGTGACACAGTGTGAGGGGGCAATGTGTGTGTATGAGAGACAGTGTGAGGGGGCAATGTGTGTGTGTGACAGTATGAGGGGGGAATATGTGTGTGAGACAGTGTGAGGGCGGAATGTGTGTGTGTGTGTGTGAAACAGTCTGAGGGGGAAATGTGTGTGTGTGAGAGACAGTGTGAGGGGGGAATGTTTGTGTGTGTGTGTGTGAAACAGTCTGAGGGGGGAATGTGTATGTGTGTGAGACAGTTTGAGGGTGCATTGTTTGTGTGTGAGAGACAGTGTGAGGGGGGAATTTTTGTGTGTGACAGTGTGATGGGGGAATGTGTGTATGTGAGACAGTTTGAGGGGGGAATGTGTGTGTGTGTGTGTGTGTGTGTAACAGTGTGAGGAGAGAATGTGTGTGTGACAATGTGAGGGGGGAATGTGTGTGTATGACAGTGTGAGGGGGGAATGTGTGTGTGTGTGAGACAGTGTGAGCGGTTTATGTGTGTGAGACAGTGTGAGGGGGGAATGTGTGTGCATGACAGTGTGAGCGAGGAATGTGTGTGCGTGTGTGAGACAGTGTGAGGGGGCAATGTGTGTGTGTGTGTGACAGTGTGAGGAGGGAATGTGTGTGTGTGTGTTTGTGGCAGTGTGAGGGAGGGAAGTGTGTGTGTGTGTGAGACAGTGTGAGGGCGGAATGTGTGTGTGTGAGAGACAGTGTGAGGGGGAATGTTTGTGTGTGTGTGTGAAACAGTCTGAGGGGGAAATGTGTGTGTGTGAAAGACAGTGCGAGGGGGGAATGTTTGTGTGTGTGTGTGAAACAGTCTGAGGGGGGAATGTGTGTGTGTGTGAGACAGTTTGAGGGCGGAATGTTTGTGTGTGAGAGACAGTGTGAGGGGGGAATTTTTGTGTGTGACAGTGTGATGGGGGAATGTGTGTATGTGAGACAGTTTGAGGGGGGAATGTGTGTGTGTGTGTGTGTGTAACAGTGTGAGGAGAGAATGTGTGTGTGACAATGTGAGGGGGGAATGGGTGCGTTTGACAGTGTGAGGGGAGTGTGTGTGTTTGTGATAGACAGTGTGAGGGGGGAATATGTGTGTGTGTGTGAGTCCGTGTGAGGGGAAAATGTGTGTGTGAGACAGTGTGAGGGGGGAATGTGTCTGTGACAGTGTGAGGGTGGAATGTGTGTGTGTGAGAGACAGTGTGAGGGGGGAATGTGTGTGTGTGTGTGACAGTGTGAGGCTGGAAATGTGTGACTGTGAGAGACAGTGTGAGGGGGCAATGTGTGTGTGTGACAGTGTGAGGGGGGAATGTTTGTGTGTGTATGACAGTGTGAGGGGGGAATGTGCGTGCGTGTGTGACAGTTTGAGGGGGGAAAGTGTGTGTGTGTGACAGTTTGAGGGGGGAAAGTGTGTGTGTGTGTGTGTGAGACAGCATGGGGGCAATGTGTGTGTTAGACAGTGTGAGTGGGGAATGTGTGTGTGTGTGTGTGACAGTGTGAGGGGGAATGTGTGTGTGTGTGTGACAGTTTGAGGGGGAAAGTGTGTGTGTGTGACAGTTTGAGGGGGGAAAGTGTGTGTGTGGGTGTGTGTGTGTGTGTGTGTGAGTGTGTGAGACATTGTGACGGGGGAATGAGTGTGTGTCGGACAGTGTGAGTGGGGAATGTGTGTGTGGGTGTGACAGTGTGAGGGGGGAATGTGTGTGTGTGACCGTTTGAGGGGTAAAGTATGTGTGTGTGTGTGAGACAGTGTGAGGGGGCAGTGTGTGTGTGAGACAGTGTGAGGGGGGAATGTGTGTGTGTGTGACAGAGTGAGGGGGGATAGTGTGTGTGTTAGACAGTATGAGTGGGGAATGTGTGTGTGTGTGACAGTGTGAGGGGGGAAAGTGTGTGTGTGAGAGACAGTGTGAGGGGGGAATGTGTGTGTGTGACAGTGTGAGGGGGGAAATGTGTGACTGTGAGAGACAGTGTGAAGGGGCAATGTGTGTGTGTGACAGTGTGAGGGGGGAACGTGTGTGTATGACAGTGCGAGGGGGGAATGTGTGTGTATGACAGTGTGAGGGGGGAATGTGTGTGTGTGTGTGTGTGAGACAGTGTGAGGGGGCAATGTGTGTGTGTGTGAGACAGTGTGAGGAGGGAATGTGTGTGTGTGTGTGTGTGTGAGACAGTGTGAGGGGGCAATGTGTGTGTGTGTGTGACAGTGTGAGGAGGGAATGTGTGTGTGTGTGTGTGTAACAGTGTGAGGAGAGAATGTGTGTGTGACAATGTGAGGGGGGAATGTGTGTGTATGACAGTGTGAGGGGGGAATGTGTGTGTGTGTGAGACAGTGTGAGCGGTTTATGTGTGTGAGACAGTGTGAGGGGGGAATGTGTGTGCATGACAGTGTGAGCGAGGAATGTGTGTGTGTGTGTGAGACAGTGTGAGGGGGCAATGTGTGTGTGTGTGTGACAGTGTGAGGAGGGAATGTGTGTGTGTGTGTGTTTGTGGCAGTGTGAGGGAGGGAAGTGTGTGTGTGTGTGAGACAGTGTGTGGGCGGAATGTGTGTGTGTGAGAGACAGTGTGAGGGGGAATGTTTGTGTGTGTGTGTGAAACAGTCTGAGGGGGAAATGTGTGTGTGTGAAAGACAGTGTGAGGGGGGAATGTTTGTGTGTGTGTGTGAAACAGTCTGAGGGGGGAATGTGTGTGTGTGTGAGACAGTTTGAGGGCGGAATGTTTGTGTGTGAGAGACAGTGTGAGGGGGGAATTTTTGTGTGTGACAGTGTGATGGGGGAATGTGTGTATGTGAGACAGTTTGAGGGGGGAATGTGTGTGTGTGTGTGTGTGTGTAACAGTGTGAGGAGAAAATGTGTGTGTGACAATGTGAGGGGGGAATGGGTGCGTTTGACAGTGTGAGGGGAGTGTGTGTGTTTGTGATAGACAGTGTGAGGGGGGAATATGTGTGTGTGTGTGAGTCCGTGTGAGGGGAAAATGTGTGTGTGAGACAGTGTGAGGGGGGAATGTGTCTGTGACAGTGTGAGGGTGGAATGTGTGTGTGTGAGAGACAGTGTGAGGGGGGAATGTGTGTGTGTGTGTGACAGTGTGAGGCTGGAAATGTGTGACTGTGAGAGACAGTGTGAGGGGGCAATGTGTGTGTGTGACAGTGTGAGGGGGGAACGTGTACGTGTGTGACAGTGTGAAGGGGGAATATGTGTGTGAGACAGTGTGAGGGGTGAATGTGTGTTTTGAGACAGTCTGAGGAGGGAATGATTGTGTGTGACAGTGTGAGGGGGGAACGTATATGTGTGTGACAGTGTGAGATGGGAATGTGTATGTGTGAGACTGTGTGAGGGGAAAATGTGTGTGTGAGACAGTTTGAGGGCGCATTGTTTGTGTGTGAGAGACAGTGTGAGGGGGGAATTTTTGTGTGTGACAGTGTGATGGGGGAATGTGTGTATGTGAGACAGTTTGAGGGGGGAATGTGTGTGTGTGTGTGTGTGTAACAGTGTGAGGAGAGAATGTGTGTGTGACAATGTGAGGGGGGAATGGGTGCGTTTGACAGTGTGAGGGGAGTGTGTGTGTGTGTGATAGACAGTGTGAGGGGGGAATATGTGAGTGTGTGTGAGACAGTGTGAGGGGGGAATTTGTGTCTGTTTTGGGAGACAGTTTGAGGGGGGAATGTGTGTGTTAGACAGTGTGAGTGGGGAATGTGTGTGTGTGTGTGTGTGACAGTGTGAGGGGGGAATGTGTGTGTGTGTGTGACAGTGTCGGGGGGAATGTGTGTGTGTGTGACAGTGTGAGGGGGGAATGTGTGTGTGTGTGTGTGACAGTGTCGGGGGGAATGTGCGTGTGTGTGAGACAGTTTGAGGGGGGAATGTGTGTGTGTGTGTGACAGTGTCGGGGGGAATGTGTGTGTGTGTGACAGTGTGAGGGGGGAATGTGTGTGTGTGTGTCACAGTGTCGGGGGGAATGTGCGTGTGTGTGTGACAGTTTGAGGGGGGAAAGTGTGTGTGTGTGTGTGACATTGTGAGGGGGAATGTGTGTGTGTTAGACAGTGTGAGTGGGGAATGTGTGTGTGTGTGACAGTGTGAGGGGGGAATGTGCGTGTGTGTGACAGTGTGAGGGGGGAATGTTTGTGTGTGTATGACAGTGTGAGGGGGGAATGTGCGTGCGTGTGTGACAGTTTGAGGGGGGAAAGTGTGTGTGTGTGACAGTTTGAGGGGGGAAAGTGTGTGTGTGTGTGTGTGAGACAGCGTGGGGGCAATGTGTGTGTTAGACAGTGTGAGTGGGGAATGTGTGTGTGTGTGTGTGACAGTGTGAGGGGGGAATGTGTGTGTGTGTGTGTGACAGTTTGAGGGGGGAAAGTGTGTGTGTGTGACAGTTTGAGGGGGGAAAGTGTGTGTGTGTGTATGTGTGTGTGTGTGTGTGTGAGTGTGTGAGACATTGTGACGGGGGAATGAGTGTGTGTCGGACAGTGTGAGTGGGGAATGTGTGTGTGGGTGTGACAGTGTGAGGGGGGAATGTGTGTGTGTGACCGTTTGAGGGGTAAAGTATGTGTGTGTGTGTGAGACAGTGTGAGGGGGCAGTGTGTGTGTGAGACAGTGTGAGGGGGGAATGTGTGTGTGTGTGACAGAGTGAGGGGGGATAGTGTGTGTGTTAGACAGTATGAGTGGGGAATGTGTGTGTGTGTGACAGTGTGAGGGGGGAAAGTGTGTGTGTGAGAGACAGTGTGAGGGGGGAATGTGTGTGTGTGTGTGTGACAGTGTGAGGGGGGAAATGTGTGACTGTGAGAGACAGTGTGAAGGGGCAATGTGTGTGTGTGACAGTGTGAGGGGGGAACGTGTGTGTATGACAGTGCGAGGGGGGAATGTGTGTGTATGACAGTGTGAGGGGGGAATGTGTGTGTGTGTGAGACAGTGTGAGGGGGCAATGTGTGTGTGTGTGTGACAGTGTGAGGAGGGAATGTGTGTGTGTGTGTGTGTGTGTGTGGCAGTGTGAGGGAGGGAAGTGTGTGTGTGTGTGAGACAGTGTGAGGGCGGAATGTGTGTGTGTGAGAGACAGTGTGAGGGGGGAATGTTTGTGTGTGTGTGTGAAACAGTCTGAGGGGGAAATGTGTGTGTGTGAGAGACAGTGTGAGGGGGGAATGTTTGTGTGTGTGTGTGAAACAGTCTGAGGGGGGAATGTGTGTGTGTGTGTGAGACAGTTTGAGGGCGGAATGTTTGTGTGTGAGAGACACTGTGAGGGGGGAATTTTTGTGTGTGACAGTGTGATGGGGGAATGTGTGTGTGTGAGACACAGTGTGAGGGGGGAATGTGTGTGTGTGTGTGTGAGGCAGTGTGAGGGGGCAATGTGTGTGGATGAGAGACAGTGTGATGGGGCAATGTGTTTGTGTGACAGTGTGAGGGGGGAATATGTGTGTGAGACAGTGTGAGGGCGGAATGTGTGTGTGTGTGTGTGAAACAGTCTGAGGGGGAAATGTGTGTGTGTGAGAGACAGTGTGAGGGGGGAATGTTTGTGTGTGTGTGTGAAACAGTCTGAGGGGGGAATGTGTGTGTGTGTGAGACAGTTTGAGGGCGCATTGTTTGTGTGTGAGAGACAGTGTGAGGGGGGAATTTTTGTGTGTGACAGTGTGATGGGGGAATGTGTGTATGTGAGACAGTTTGAGGGGGGAATGTGTGTGTGTGTGTAACAGTGTGAGGAGAGAATGTGTGTGTGACAATGTGAGGGGGGAATGTGTGTGTATGACAGTGTGAGGGGGGAATGTGTGTGTGTGTGAGACAGTGTGAGTGGTTTATGTGTGTGAGACAGTGTGAGGGGGGAATGTGTGTGCATGACAGTGTGAGCGAGGAATGTGTGTGTGTGTGTGTGAGACAGTGTGAGGGGGCAATGTGTGTGTGTGTGACAGTGTGAGGAGGGAATGTGTGTGTGTGTGTGTGTGTGTGTGTGGCAGTGTGAGGGAGGGAAGTGTGTGTGTGTGTGAGACAGTGTGAGGGCGGAATGTGTGTGTGTGAGAGACAGTGTGAGGGGGGAATGTTTGTGTGTGTGTGTGAAACAGTCTGAGGGGGAAATGTGTGTGTGTGAAAGACAGTGTGAAGGGGGAATGTTTGTGTGTGTGTGTGAAACAGTCTGAGGGGGGAATGTGTGTGTGTGTGAGACAGTTTGAGGGCGGAATGTTTGTGTGTGAGAGACACTGTGAGGGGGGAATTTTTGTGTGTGACAGTGTGATGGGGGAATGTGTGTATGTGAGACAGTTTGAGGGGGGAATGTGTGTGTGTGTGTATGTGTGTGTGTGTGTGTGTGAGTGTGTGAGACATTGTGACGGGGGAATGAGTGTGTGTCGGACAGTGTGAGTGGGGAATGTGTGTGTGGGTGTGACAGTGTGAGGGGGGAATGTGTGTGTGTGACCGTTTGAGGGGTAAAGTATGTGTGTGTGTGTGAGACAGTGTGAGGGGGCAGTGTGTGTGTGAGACAGTGTGAGGGGGGAATGTGTGTGTGTGTGACAGAGTGAGGGGGGATAGTGTGTGTGTTAGACAGTATGAGTGGGGAATGTGTGTGTGTGTGACAGTGTGAGGGGGGAAAGTGTGTGTGTGAGAGACAGTGTGAGGGGGGAATGTGTGTGTGTGTGTGTGACAGTGTGAGGGGGGAAATGTGTGACTGTGAGAGACAGTGTGAAGGGGCAATGTGTGTGTGTGACAGTGTGAGGGGGGAACGTGTGTGTATGACAGTGCGAGGGGGGAATGTGTGTGTATGACAGTGTGAGGGGGGAATGTGTGTGTGTGTGAGACAGTGTGAGGGGGCAATGTGTGTGTGTGTGTGACAGTGTGAGGAGGGAATGTGTGTGTGTGTGTGTGTGTGTGTGGCAGTGTGAGGGAGGGAAGTGTGTGTGTGTGTGAGACAGTGTGAGGGCGGAATGTGTGTGTGTGAGAGACAGTGTGAGGGGGGAATGTTTGTGTGTGTGTGTGAAACAGTCTGAGGGGGAAATGTGTGTGTGTGAGAGACAGTGTGAGGGGGGAATGTTTGTGTGTGTGTGTGAAACAGTCTGAGGGGGGAATGTGTGTGTGTGTGTGAGACAGTTTGAGGGCGGAATGTTTGTGTGTGAGAGACACTGTGAGGGGGGAATTTTTGTGTGTGACAGTGTGATGGGGGAATGTGTGTGTGTGAGACACAGTGTGAGGGGGGAATGTGTGTGTGTGTGTGTGAGGCAGTGTGAGGGGGCAATGTGTGTGGATGAGAGACAGTGTGATGGGGCAATGTGTTTGTGTGACAGTGTGAGGGGGGAATATGTGTGTGAGACAGTGTGAGGGCGGAATGTGTGTGTGTGTGTGTGAAACAGTCTGAGGGGGAAATGTGTGTGTGTGAGAGACAGTGTGAGGGGGGAATGTTTGTGTGTGTGTGTGAAACAGTCTGAGGGGGGAATGTGTGTGTGTGTGAGACAGTTTGAGGGCGCATTGTTTGTGTGTGAGAGACAGTGTGAGGGGGGAATTTTTGTGTGTGACAGTGTGATGGGGGAATGTGTGTATGTGAGACAGTTTGAGGGGGGAATGTGTGTGTGTGTGTAACAGTGTGAGGAGAGAATGTGTGTGTGACAATGTGAGGGGGGAATGTGTGTGTATGACAGTGTGAGGGGGGAATGTGTGTGTGTGTGAGACAGTGTGAGTGGTTTATGTGTGTGAGACAGTGTGAGGGGGGAATGTGTGTGCATGACAGTGTGAGCGAGGAATGTGTGTGTGTGTGTGTGAGACAGTGTGAGGGGGCAATGTGTGTGTGTGTGACAGTGTGAGGAGGGAATGTGTGTGTGTGTGTGTGTGTGTGTGTGGCAGTGTGAGGGAGGGAAGTGTGTGTGTGTGTGAGACAGTGTGAGGGCGGAATGTGTGTGTGTGAGAGACAGTGTGAGGGGGGAATGTTTGTGTGTGTGTGTGAAACAGTCTGAGGGGGAAATGTGTGTGTGTGAAAGACAGTGTGAAGGGGGAATGTTTGTGTGTGTGTGTGAAACAGTCTGAGGGGGGAATGTGTGTGTGTGTGAGACAGTTTGAGGGCGGAATGTTTGTGTGTGAGAGACACTGTGAGGGGGGAATTTTTGTGTGTGACAGTGTGATGGGGGAATGTGTGTATGTGAGACAGTTTGAGGGGGGAATGTGTGTGTGTGTGTGTAACAGTGTGAGGAGAGAATATGTGTGTGACAATGTGAGGGGGGAATGGGTGCGTTTGACAGTGTGAGGGGAGTGTGTGTGTTTGTGATAGACAGTGTGAGGGGGGAATATGTGTGTGTGTGTGAGTCCGTGTGAGGGGAAAATGTGTGTGTGAGACAGTGTGAGGGGGGAATGTGTCTGTGACAGTGTGAGGGGGGAATGTGTGTGTGTGTGTGACAGTGTGAGGGGGGAAATGTGTGACTGTGAGAGACAGTGTGAGGGGGCAATGTGTGTGTGTGACAGTGTGAGGGGGGAACGTGTACGTGTGTGACAGTGTGAAGGGGGAATATGTGTGTGAGACAGTGTGAGGGGTGAATGTGTGTTTTGAGACAGTCTGAGGAGGGAATGATTGTGTGTGACAGTGTGAGGGGGGAACGTATATGTGTGTGACAGTGTGAGATGGGAATGTGTATGTGTGAGACTGTGTGAGGGGAAAATGTGTGTGTGAGACAGTTTGAGGGCGCGTTGTTTGTGTGTGAGAGACAGTGTGAGGGGGGAATTTTTGTGTGTGACAGTGTGATGGGGGAATGTGTGTATGTGTAGGGGCCCCAACAACCCCACTGCCTTGTGGGCGTCTCGGGAGAGACCAAGGCTAAGGGAGTAAACCCTAACAGAAAATCCGGAGCGGAACCCCGTAGGCGGTCATGTGTCACCTTTGGCATGTTTCCGGCAGTTCCTGCAGCCATACTGGTGCCAAACGTCGTGTCCTGCACTCCTTTGGACCCCACCAGAAAGGCCGAGAGGGGGGTTTTGACGACTGGGCAACTCTCAACCTCCATAAATTTGCCCAGGCATGCGCCATGGAGAGGTCACTCCATAGTTGCCTCACAGCGACTGAAACAACACGGAAGGCAGCAGTTACGGGTTATAAGTCCAGATAAATTGGCGTAGAAACTGGGCGCCACGGGTTGCCTTTGTCGGTGGGAGAGGTCATTGCACCTCACTGGACAGCTACCGCCCGCCTCAAACCGGGCAGCCCCCGGTCAATAAGGTTCTGTCCCGCCACAGTCTGCCTGCTTCAATGGGTGCTTGGAGCTCAGGGTCATTGCCCGAAAGGTGGACTGATACACCGCACCAAACAACATGAAAAAAGGAAAGAAGGTACCAGCCCTTCGCTTTGCAAGCTGGAACGTCAGAACTATGTGTCCTGGCCTGTCGGAAGACCTTACACAAATCAACGATTCTCGGAAGACCGCCATCATTAACAACGAGCTCAGTAGATTCAATGTGGACATTGCAGCACTTCAGGAGACTCGCCTCCCCGCGAGTGGCTCTCTAGCAGAGCAAGACTACACCTTCTTCTGGCAGGGCAGGGATCCTGAAGAACCAAGACAGCATGGAGTGGGCTTCGCCATCAGAAACTCCTTGCTCAGCATGATAGAGCCTCCCTCAAATGGCTCGGAACGCATACTGTCCATCCGACTGCTCACCACCTCTGGTCCAGTACACCTACTCAGCATCTATGCTCCAACACTCTGTTCCGCACCTGAAGCTAAAGACCAGTTCTATGAACAACTCCATAACATCATTAGCAGCATCCCCAACACCGAACACCTATTCCTGCTGGGGGACTTTAATGCCAGGGTTGGGGCCGACCATGACTCATGGCCCTCCTGCCTTGGGCGCTATGGCGTTGGAAGGATGAATGAGAACGGGCAGAGACTGCTTGAGTTGTGTACCTATCATAACCTCTGCATCACCAACTCGTTCTTTCACACTAAACCCTGTCACCAGGTTTCATGGAGGCACCCAAGATCACGTCGTTGGCACCAGCTAGACCTCATTGTCACAAGGCGAGCCGCCTTAAACAGTGTTCAAATCACACGCAGCTTCCACAGTGCGGACTGCGACACCGACCACTCCCTGGTGTGCAGCAAGGTTAGACTCAGACCAAAGAAGTTGCATCATTCCAAGCAGAAGGGCCACCCGCGCATCAACACGAGCAGAATTTCTCACCCACAGCTGTTACAAAAATTTCTAAATTCACTTGTAACAGCCCTTCAAAACACTCCCACAGGGGATGCTGAGACCAAGTGGGCCCACATCAGAGACGCCATCTATGAGTCAGCTTTGACCACCTACGGCAAAAGTGCGAAGAGAAATGCAGACTGGTTTCAATCTCATAATGAAGAGCTGGAACCTGTCATAGCCGCTAAGCGCATTGCACTTTTGAACTACAAGAAAGCCCCCAGCGATTTAACATCCGCAGCACTTAAAGCAGCCAGAAGTACTGCACAAAGAACAGCTAGGCGTTGCGCAAACGACTACTGGCAACACCTATGCAGTCATATTCAGCTGGCCTCAGACACCGGAAACATCAGAGGAATGTATGATGGCATGAAGAGAGCTCTTGGGCCAACCATCAAGAAGATCACCCCCCTCAAATCTAAATCGGGGGACATAATCACTGACCAACGCAAACAGATGGACCGCTGGGTTGAGCACTACCTAGAACTGTACTCCAGGGAGAATGCTGTCACTGAGACTGCCCTCAATGCAGCCCAGCCTCTACCAGTCATGGATGAGCTGGACATACAGCCAACCAAATCGGAACTCAGTGATGCCATTGATTCCCTAGCCAGCGGAAAAGCCCCTGGGAAGGACAGCATTACCCCTGAAATAATCAAGAGTGCCAAGCCTGCTATACTCTCAGCACTATATGAACTGCTATGCCTGTGCTGGGACGAGGGAGCAGTACCCCAGGACATGCGCGATGCCAACATCATCACCCTCTATAAAAACAAAGGTGACCGCGGTGACTGCAACAACTACCGTGGAATCTCCCTGCTCAGCATAGTGGGGAAAGTCTTTGCTCGAGTCGCTCTGAACAGGCTCCAGAAGCTGGCCGAGCGCGTCTACCCTGAGGCACAGTGTGGCTTTCGTGCAGAGAGATCGACTATTGACATGCTGTTCTCCCTTCGCCAGATACAGGAGAAATGCCGTGAACAGCAGATGCCCCTCTACATTGCTTTCATTGATCTCACCAAAGCCTTTGACCTCGTCAGCAGACGTGGTCTCTTCAGACTACTAGAAAAGATCGGATGTCCACCAAAGCTACTAAGTATCATCACCTCATTCCATGACAATATGAAAGGCACAATTCAACATGGTGGCTCCTCATCAGAGCCCTTTCCTATCCTGAGTGGTGTGAAACAGGGCTGTGTTCTCGCACCCACACTTTTTGGGATTTTCTTCTCCCTGCTGCTTTCACATGCGTTCAAATCCTCTGAAGAAGGAATTTTCCTCCACACAAGATCAGGGGGCAGGTTGTTCAACCTTGCCCGTCTAAGAGCGAAGTCCAAAGTACGGAAAGTCCTCATCAGAGAACTCCTCTTTGCTGACGATGCTGCTTTAACATCTCACACTGAAGAATGCCTGCAGAGTCTCATCGACAGGTTTGCGTCTGCCTGCAATGAATTTGGCCTAACCATCAGCCTCAAGAAAACGAACATCATGGGGCAGGATGTCAGAAATGCTCCATCCATCAATATTGGCGACCACACTCTGGAAGTGGTTCAAGAGTTCACCTACCTAGGCTCAACTATCACCAGTAACCTGTCTCTAGATGCAGAAATCAACAAGCGCATGGGTAAGGCTTCCACTGCTATGTTCAGACTGGCCAAGAGAGTGTGGGAAAATGGCGCACTGACACGGAACACAAAAGTCCGAGTGTATCAGGCCTGTGTCCTCAGTACCTTGCTCTACGGCAGCGAGGCCTGGACAACGTATGCCAGCCAAGAGCGACGTCTCAATTCATTCCATCTTCGCTGCCTTCGGAGAATACTTGGCATCAGGTGGCAGGACTATATCTCCAACACAGAAGTCCTTGAAGCGGCCAACATCCCCAGCTTATACACACTACTGAGTCAGCGGCGCTTGAGATGGCTTGGCCATGTGAGCCGCATGGAAGATGGCAGGATCCCCAAAGACACATTGTACAGCGAGCTCGCCACTGGTATCAGACCCACCGGCCGTCCATGTCTCCGTTATAAAGACGTCTGCAAACGCGACATGAAATCGTGTGACACTGATCACAAGTCGTGGGAGTCAGTTGCCAGCATTCGCCAGAGCTGGCGGGCAGCCATAAAGACAGGGCTAAATTGTGGCGAGTCGAAGAGACTTAGTAGTTGGCAGGAAAAAAGACAGAGGCGCAAGGGGAGAGCCAACTGTGCAACAGCCCCAACAAACAAATTTCTCTGCAGCACCTGTGGAAGAGCCTGTCACTCCAGAATTGGCCTTTATAGCCACTCCAGGCGCTGCTTCACAAACCACTGACCACCTCCAGGCGCGTATCCATTGTCTCTCGAGATAAGGAGGCCCAAAAGTGTGACATTGTGAGGGGGGAATGTGTGTGTGTGTGTGTGTGAGACAGTGTGAGGGGGGAATTTGTGTGTGTGTGTGAGACAGTGTGAGGGGGGAATGTGTGTGTGTGTGTGTGTGTGTGTGTGACAGGGTGAGGGGGAATGTGTGTGTGTGACCGTTTGAGGGGGTAAAGTATGTGTGTGTGTGTGTGTGTGAGACAGTGTGAGGGGGAATGTGTGTGTGTGACTGTTTGAGGGGGGAAAGTATGTGTGTGTGTGTGAGACAGTGTGAGGGGGCAGTGTGTGTGTGAGACAGTGTGAGGGGGCAATGTGTGTGTGTGAGACAGTGCAAGCGGGTCGTGTGTGTGAAACAGTCTGAGGGGAGAATGTGTGTGTATGACAGTGTGAGGGGGGAATGTGTGTGAGACAGTGTGAGGGGGGAATGTCTGTGTGTGAGACAGTGTGAGGGGTCAAAGTGTGTGGTGTGTGTGACAGTGTGAGGGGGGAATGTGTGTGTGTGTGAGACGATGTGAGGGGGTGATATGTGTGTGTGTGTGAGACGTGAATGTGTGTGTGTGTGTGAGAAATAGTGTGAGGGCGGAATGTTTGTATGAGAGAGTCAGTGTGTGTGGGGGGACTGTTTGTGTGAGACAGTGTGAGGAGGGAATGTGTGTACGTGGGACAGTTTGAGGGGGAATGTGTGTTTGTTAGACAGTGTGAGTGGGGAATGTGTGTGTGTGTGTGACAGTGTGAGGGGGGAATTTGTGTGTGTGTGACAGTGTGAGGGGGCAATGTGTGTGTGTGAGACAGTGTGAGGGGGCAATGTGTGTGGTGTGTGTGACAGTGTGAGGGGGGAATGTGTGTGTGTGTGTGAGACAGTCTGAGGGGAGAATGCGTGTGTATGACAGTGTGAGGATGAATGTGTGTGTGTGAGACAGTGTGTGGGGGCAATGTGTGTGGTGTGTGTGACAGTGTGAGGGGGGAATGTGTGTGTGTGTGTGTCAGTGTGAGGGAGGGAAGTATGTGTGTGAGACAGGGTGAGGGGGGAATGTGTGTGTGACAGTGTGAGGGGGTGATATGTGTGTGTGTGTGTGTGACATTGTCTATCTCCAACACAGAAGTCCTTGAAGCGGCCAACACCCCCAGCTTATACATACTACTGAGTCAGCGGCGCTTGAGATGGCTTGGCCATGTGAGCCGCATGGAAGATGGCAGGATCCCCAAAGACACATTGTACAGCGAGCTCGCCACTGGTATCAGACCCACCGGCCGTCCATGTCTCCGTTATAAAGACGTCTGCAAACGCGACATGAAATCGTGTGACATTGATCACAAGTCGTGGGAGTCAGTTGCCAGCATTCGCCAGAGCTGGCGGGCAGCCATAAAGACAGGGCTAAATTGTGGCGAGTCGAAGAGACTTAGTAGTTGGCAGGAAAAAAGACAGAGGCGCAAGGGGAGAGCCAACTGTGCAACAGCCCCAACAAACAAATTTCTCTGCAGCACCTGTGGAAGAGCCTGTCACTCCAGAATTGGCCTTTATAGCCACTCCAGGCGCTGCTTCACAAACCACTGACCACCTCCAGGCGCGTATCCATTGTCTCTCGAGATAAGGAGGCCCAAAAGAAAAAAAAAGAAGAGACAGTTTGAGGGGGGAATGTGTGTGTGAATCAGTGTGAGGAGAGAATGTGTGTGTGACAATGTGAGGGGGGAATGGGTGCGTTTGACAGTGTGAGGGGAGTGTGTGTGTGTGTTATAGACAGTGTGAGGGGGGAATATGTGAGTGTGTGTGAGACAGTGTGAGGGGGGAATTTGTGTCTGTTTTGGGAGACAGTTTGAGGGGGGAATGTGTGTGTTAGACAGAGTGAGTGGGGAATGTGTGTGTGTGTGTGTGTGACAGTGTGAGGGGGGAATGTGTGTGTGTGTGTGACAGTGTCGGGGGTAATGTGTGTGTGTGTGACAGTGTGAGTGGGGAATGTGCGTGTGTGTGTGTGTATGACAGTGTCGGGGGGAATGTGCGTGTGTGTGAGACAGTTTGAGGGGGGAATGTGTGTGTGTGTGTGACAGTGTCGGGGGGAATGTGTGTGTGTGTGACAGTGTGAGGGGGGTATGTGTGTGTGACAGTGTGAGAGGGGAATGTGTGTGTGTGAGAGACAGAGTGAGGGGGGAATGTGTGTGTGTGACAGTGTGAGGGTGGAATGTGTGTGTGACAGTGTGAGGGGGGAATGTGTGTGTGTGAGACACAGTGTGAGGGGGAATGTGTGTTTGTAACAGTGTGAGGGGGGAATGTGTGTGTGTGTGAGGCAGTGTGAGGGGGCAATGTGTGTGTGTGAGAGACAGTGTGAGGGGGCAATGTGTGTGTGTGAGAGTGTGAGGGGGAAACGTGTACGTGTGTGAGAGTGTGAGGGGGGAATATATGTGTGTGACAGTGTGAGGGCGGAATGTGTGTGTATGACAGTGTGAGGGGGGAATGTGTGTGTGTGTGAAACAGTGTGAGCGGTTTATGTGTGTGAGACAGTGTGAGGGGGGAATTTGTGTGCATGACAGTGTGAGCGAGGAATGTGTGTGTGTGTGTGAGACAGTGTGAGGGGGCAATGTGTGTGTGTGTGTGACAGTGTGAGGAGGGAATGTGTGTGTGTGTGTGTGTGTGTGTGACAGTGTGAGGTTGGGAAGTGTGTGTGTGTGTGAGACATTGTGAGGGCGGAATGTATGTGTGTGAGAGACAGTGTGAGGGGGGAATGTTTGTGTGTGTGTGTGAAACAGTCTGAGGGGGAAATGTGTGTGTGTGAGAGACAGTGTGTGGGGGGAATGTTTGTGTGTGTGTGTGAATCAGTCTGAGGGGAGAATGTGTGTGTGTGTGAGACAGTTTGAGGGCGGAATGTTTGTGTGTGTGTGTGTGTAACAGTGTGAGGAGAGAATGTGTGTGTGACAATGTGAGGGGGGAATGGGTGCGTTTGACAGTGTGAGGGGAGTGTGTGTGTGTGTGATAGACAGTGTGAGGGGGGAATATGTGTGTGTGTGTGAGACAGTGTGAGGGGGGAATTTGTGTCTGTTTTGGGAGACAGTGTGTGGGGGGAATGTGTGTGTTAGACAGTGTGAGTGGGGAATGTGTGTGTGTGTGTGTGACAGTGTGAGGGGGGTGTCTGTGTGTGACCGTTTGAGGAGGGAAAGTATGTGTGTGTGTGTGCGAGACAGTGTGAGGGGGAATTGTGTGTGTGAGACAGTGTGAGGGGGGAATTTGTGTGTGTGTGTGACACTGTGAGTGGGGAACATGTGTCTGTGTGTGTGAGACAGTGTGAGGGGGGAATGTGTGTGTGTGTGAGACAGTGTGAGCGGTTTATGTGTGTATGTGTGAGACAGTTTGAGGGCGGAATGTTTGTGTGTGAGAGACAGTGTGAGGGGGGAATTTTTGTGTGAGACACGGTGAGGGGTGAATGTGTGTTTTGAGACAGTCTGAGGAGGGAATGAGTGTGTGTGACAGTGTGAGGGGGGAACGTATATGTGTGTGACAGTGTGAGATGGGAATGTGTATGTGTGAGACCGTGTGAGGGGAAAATGTGTGTGTGAGACAGTTTGAGGGCGCATTGTTTGTGTGTGAGAGACAGTGTGAGGGGGGAATTTTTGTGTGTGACAGTGTGATGGGGGAATGTGTGTATGTGAGACAGTTTGAGGGGGGAATGTGTGTGTGAAACAGTGTGAGGAGAGAATGTGTGTGTGACAATGTGAGGGGGGAATGGGTGCGTTTGACAGTGTGAGGGGAGTGTGTGTGTGTGTTATAGACAGTGTGAGGGGGGAATATGTGAGTGTGTGTGAGACAGTGTGAGGGGGGAATTTGTGTCTGTTTTGGGAGACAGTTTGAGGGGGGAATGTGTGTGTTAGACAGAGTGAGTGGGGAATGTGTGTGTGTGTGTGTGTGACAGTGTGAGGGGGGAATGTGTGTGTGTGTGTGACAGTGTCGGGGGTAATGTGTGTGTGTGTGACAGTGTAATGGGGGAATGTGTGTGTGTGTGTGTGTGTGACAGTGTCGGGGGGAATATGCGTGTGTGTGAGACAGTTTGAGGGGGGAATGTGTGTGTGTGTGTGACAGTGTCGGGGGGAATGTGTGTGTGTGTGACAGTGTGAGGGGGGTATGTGTGTGTGACAGTGTGAGGGGGGAATGTGTGTGTGTGAGAGACAGAGTGAGGGGGGAATGTGTGTGTGTGACAGTGTGAGGGTGGAATGTGTGTGTGACAGTGTGAGGTGGGAATGTGTGTGTGTGAGACACAGTGTGAGGGGGAATGTGTGTTTGTAACAGTGTGAGGGGGGAATGTGTGTGTGTGTGAGGCAGTGTGAGGGGGCAATGTGTGTGTGTGAGAGACAGTGTGAGGGGGCAATGTGTGTGTGTGACAGTGTGAGGGGGAAACGTGTACGTGTGTGAGAGTGTGAGGGGGGAATATATGTGTGTGACAGTGTGAGGGGTGAATGTGTGTGTATGACAGTGTGAGGGCGGAATGTGTGTGTATGACAGTGTGAGGGGGGAATGTGTGTGTGTGTGTGAGACAGTGTGAGGGGGCAATGTGTGTGTGTGTGTGACAGTGTGAGGAGGGAATGTGTGTGTGTGTGTGTGTGTGTGTGTGTGTGTGTGTGACAGTGTGAGGTTGGGAAGTGTGTGTGTGTGTGAGACATTGTGAGGGCGGAATGTATGTGTGTGAGAGACAGTGTGAGGGGGGAATGTTTGTGTGTGTGTGTGAAACAGTCTGAGGGGGAAATGTGTGTGTGTGAGAGACAGTGTGTGGGGGGAATGTTTGTGTGTGTGTGTGAATCAGTCTGAGGGGAGAATGTGTGTGTGTGTGAGACAGTTTGAGGGCGGAATGTTTGTGTGTGTGTGTGTGTAACAGTGTGAGGAGAGAATGTGTGTGTGACAATGTGAGGGGGGAATGGGTGCGTTTGACAGTGTGAGGGGAGTGTGTGTGTGTGTGATAGACAGTGTGAGGGGGGTATATGTGTGTGTGTGTGAGACAGTGTGAGGGGGGAATTTGTGTCTGTTTTGGGAGACAGTGTGTGGGGGGAATGTGTGTGTTAGACAGTGTGAGTGGGGAATGTGTGTGTGTGTGTGTGACAGTGTGAGGGGGGTGTCTGTGTGTGACCGTTTGAGGAGGGAAAGTATGTGTGTGTGTGTGCGAGACAGTGTGAGGGGGAATTGTGTGTGTGAGACAGTGTGAGGGGGGAATTTGTGTGTGTGTGTGACACTGTGAGTGGGGAACATGTGTCTGTGTGTGTGAGACAGTGTGAGGGGGGAATTTGTGCGTTTGTGAGATGGTGTGACTGGGGAAAGTGTGTGTGACAGTGTGAGGGGGTAATGTGTGCGAGTGACAGTGTGAGGGGGTAATGTGTGCGAGTGAGACATTGTGAGGGGGGAATGTGTGTGTGTGTGTGTGTGTGACAGTGTGAGGGGGGAATGTGTGTGTGTGAGAGACAGTGTGGGGGGGGAATGTATGTGTGTGTGTGTGTGACATTGTGAGGGGGGAATGTGTGTGTGTGTGAGACAGTGTGAGGGGGGAATGTGTGTGTGTGTGATAGACAGTGTGAGGGGGGAATGTGTGTGTGTGTGTGAGACAGTGTGAGGGGGGAATGTGTGTGTGTCTGACAGTGTGAGGGGGGAATGTGTGTGTGTGTGACATTGTGAGGGGGGAATGTGTGTGTGTGTGTGTGAAAGTGTGAGGGGGAATGTGTGTATGTGCGTGACAGTGTGAGGGGGGAATGTGTGTGTGTGTGTATGACAGTGTGAGGGGGGAATGTGTGTGTGTGTGACATTGTGAGGGGGGAATGTGTGTGTGTGTGACATTGTGAGGGGGGAATGTGTGTGTGTGTGTGTGACAGTGTGAGGGAGGAATGTGTGTGTGTGTGTGACAGTGTGAGTAGGGAATGTGTGTGTGTGTGTGACAGTGTAAGGGGGGAATGTGTGTGTGTATGACAGTTTGAGGGGGGAATGTGTGTGTGTGTGACATTGTGAGGGGGGAATGTGTGTGTGTGTGTGTGACAGTGTGAGGGGGCAATGTGTGTGTGTGTGTGACAGTGTGAGTCGGGAATGTGTGTGTGTGTGTGAGACAGTGTGAGGGGGGAATATGTGTGTGTGTGAGACTGTTTGAGGGGGGAAAGTGTGTGTGTGTGTGAGACAGTGTGAGGGGGCAATGTGTGTGTGTGTGACAGTGTCGGGGGGAATGTGCGTGTGTGTAAGACAGTCTGAGGGGGGGGGAATGTGTGTGTTGGTGTGTGTGACAGTGTGAGGCGGAATGTGTGTGTGTGACAGTGTGAGGGGGAATGTGTGTGTGTGTGTGACTGTTTGAGGGGGGAAAGTATGTGTGTGTGTGTGAGACAGTGTGAGGTGGCAGTGTGTGTGTGAGACAGTGTGAAGGGGGAATGTGTGTGTGTGTGACAGTGTGAGGGGACAATGTGTGTGTGTGAGACAGTGTAAGCAGGTCGTGTGTGTGAAACAGTCTGAGGGGAGAATGTGTGTGTATGACAGTGTGAGGGGGGAATGTGTGTGTGTGAGACAGTGTGAGGGGGGTATCTATGTGTGTGTGACAGTATGGGAGGAGAATGTGCGTGTGTGTGAGACAGTGTGAGGGGGGAATGTGTGTGTGTGTGAGACAGTGTGAGGGGGGAATATGTGTGTGTGTGTGTGTGTGACAGTGTGAGGGGGCAGTGTGTGTGTGAGACAGTGTGAGGGGGCAATGTGTGTGTGTGTGACAGTGTGAGGGGGGAATGTGTGTGTGTGTGACAGTGTGAGGGGGGGAATGTGTGTGTGTGTGACATTATCGGGGGGAATGTGCGTGTGTGTGAGACAGTGTGAGGGGGGAATATGTGTGTGTGTGACAGTGTGAGGGGGCAATGTGTGTGTGTGAGACAGTGTAAGCGGGTCGTGTGTGTGAAACAGTCTGAGGGGAGAATGTGTGTGTCTGACTGTGTGAGGGGGGAATGTGCATGTGTGTGAGACAGTGTGAGGGGGGGGAATGTGTGTGTGGGTGTGTGTGTGACAGTGTGAGCGGAATTTGTGTGTGTGAGACTGTTTGAGGGGTGAAAGTATGTGTGTGTGTGTGAGACAGGGTGAGGGGGCAGTGTGTGTGTGAAACAGTGTGAGGGGGCAATGTGTGTGTGTGTGTGTGTGTGTGTGTGAGGGGGCAATGTGTGTGTGTGAGACAGTGTAAGCGGGTCGTGTGTGTGAAACAGTCTGAGGGGAGAATGTGTGTGTATGACAGTGTGAGGGGGTTATGTGTGTGAGACAGTGTGAGGGGGGAATCTGTGTGCATGACAGTGTGAGGGAGAAATGTGTGTGTGTGAGACAGTGTGAGGGGGCAAAGTGTGTGGTGTGTGTGACAGTGTGAGGGGGGAATGTGTGTGTGTCAGTGTGAGGGAGGGAAGTGTGTGTGTGAGACAGGGTGAGGGGTGAATGTGTGTGTGTGTGAGACAGTGTGAGGGGGTGATATGTGTGTGTGTGCGAGACGTGAATGTGTGTGTGTGTCTGAGAAACAGTGTGAGGGCGGAATGTTTGTGTGAGAGAGTCAGTGTGTGTGGGGGGACTGTTTGTGTGAGACAGTGTGAGGGGGGAATGTGTGTTAGTTGGACAGTGTGAGTGGGGAATGTGTGTGTGTGTGTGACAGTGTGAGGGGGGAATGTGTGTGTGTGTGTGAGACAGTGTGAGGGGGGAATGTGTGTGTGTGTGTGACAGTGTGAGGGGGGGAATGTGTATGTCGGTGTGTGTGAACAGTGTGAGGGGGCAATGTGTGTTTTTGTGACAGTGTGAGGGGGGAATGTGTGTGTGTGTGACAGTGTGAGGGGGGAATGTGTGTGTGTGTGACAGTATCGGGGGGAATGTGCGTGTGTGTGAGACAGTGTGAGGGGGGAATGAGTGTGTGGGTGTGTGTGTGACTGTGTGAGGTGGCAATGTGTGTTTGGGTGTGTGTGTGACAGTGTGAGGGGGCAGTGTGTGTGTGACCGTTTGAGGGGGTAAAGTATGTGTGTGTGTGTGAGGCAGTGTGAGGGGGAATGTGTGTGTGTGGGTGTGTGTGTGACAGTGTGAGGGGGCAGTGTGTGTTTGGGTGTGTGTGTGACAGTGTGAGGGGGCAGTGTGTGTGTGGGTGTGTGTGTGACAGTGTGAGGCGGAATGTGTGTGTGTGACAGTGTGAGGGGGAATGTGTGTGTGTGTGACTGTTTGAGGGGGGAAAGTATGTGTGTGTGTGTGAGACAGTGTGAGGGGGCAGTGTGTGTGTGAGACAGTGTGAGGGGGCAATTTGTGTGTGTGAGACAGTGTAAGCGGGTCGTGTGTGTGAAACAGTCTGAGGGGAGAATGTGTGTGTATGACATTGTGAGGGGGGAATGTGTGTGAGACAGTGTGAGGGGGGAATGTGTGTGTGTGAGACAGTGTGAGGGGTCAAAGTGTGTGGTGTGTGTGACAGTGTGAGGGGGGAATGTGTGTGTGTGTGTGTCAGAGTGAGAGAGGGAAGTGTGTGTGTGAGACAGGGTGAGGGGGGAATGTGTGTGTGACATTGTGAGGGGGGAATGTGTGTGTGTGTGAGACGATGTGAGGGGGTGATATGTGTGTGTGTGTGAGACGTGAATGTGTGTGTGTGTGTGAGAAACAGTGTGAGGGCGGAATGTTTGTGTGAGAGAGTCAGTGTGTGTGGGGGGACTGTTTGTGTGAGACAGTGTGAGGGGGGAATGTGTGTATGTGGGACAGTTTGAGGGGGAATGCCTGTTTGTTAGACAGTGTGAGTGGGGAATGTGTGTGTGTGTGTGACAGTGTGAGGGGGGAATTTGTGTGTGTGTGACAGTGTGAGGGGGCAATGTGTGTGTGTGAGACAGTGTGAGGGGGCAATGTGTGTGTGTGTGACAGTGTGAGGGGGCAATGTGTGTGTGAGACAGTGTAAGCGGGTCGTGTGTGTGAAACTGTCTGAGGGGAGAATGTGTGTGTATGACAGTGTGAGGGGGGAATGTGTGTATGTGAGACAGTGTGAGGGGGCAATGTGTGTGGTGTGTGTGACAGTGTGAGGGGGGAATGTGTGTGTGTGTGTGTGAGACAGTCTGAGGGGAGAATGCGTGTGTATGACAGTGTGAGGGGGGAATGTGTGTGTGTGAGACAGTGTGAGGGGGCAATGTGTGTGGTGTGTGTGACAGTGTGAGGGGGGAATGTGTGTGTGTGTGTGTGTGTGTCAGTGTGAGGGAGGGAAGTATGTGTGTGAGACAGGGTGAGGGGGGAATGTGTGTGTGACAGTGTGAGGGGGTGATATGTGTGTAGTCTGAGACGTGAATGTGTGTGTGTGTGTTTGTGAGAAACAGTGTGAGGGCGGAATGTTTGTGTGAGAGAGTCAGTGTGTGTGGGGGGACTGTTTGTGTGAGACAGTGTGAGGGGGGAATGTGTGTATGTGTGTGACAGTGTGAGGGGGGAATGTGTGTGTGTGTGAGACAGTGTGAGGGGGGAATATGTGTGTGGGTGTGTGTGTGACAGTGTGAGGGGGAATGTGTGTGTGTGACAGTGTGAGGGGGAATGTGTGTGTGTGACCGTTTGAGGGGGTTAAAGCATGTGTGTGTATGTGACAGTGTGAGGGGGCAGTGTGTGTGTGAGACAGTGTGAGGGGGCAATGTGTGTTTGTGAGATAGTGTGAGGGGGCAATGTGTGTGTGTGTGACAGTGTGAGGGGGGAATGTGTGTGTGTGTGACAGTGTGAGGGGGGAATGTGTGTGTGTGTGAGACAGTGTCAGGGGGGAATTTGTGTGTGTGTGACAGTGTGAGGGGGCAATGTGTGTGTGTGAGACAGTGTGAGGGGAAAATGTGTGTGTGTGAGACAATGTAAGCGGATCGTGTGTGTGAAACTGTCTGAGGGGAGAATGTGTGTGTATGACAGTGTGAGGGGCGAATGTGTGTGTGTGAGACAGTGTGAGGGGGGAATTTGTGTGTTTGTGTGAGACAGTGTGAGGGGGGAATGTGTGTGTGGGTGTGTGTGTGACAGTGTGAGGGGGAATGTGTGTGTGTGACAGTGTGAGGGGGAATGTGTGTGTGTGACCGTTTGAAGGGGTAAAGTATGTGTGTGTGTGTGAGACAGTGTGAGGGGGCAGTGTATGTGTGAGACAGTGTGAGGGGGAATGTGTGTGTGTGTGACTGTTTGAGGGGGGAAAGTATGTGTGTGTGTGTGTGACAGTGTGAGGCGGAATGTGTGTGTGTGACAGTGTGAGGGGGAATGTGTGTGTGTGTGACTGTTTGAGGGGCGAAAGTATATGTGTGTGTGTGTGTGTGTGAGACAGTGTGAGGGGGCAGTGTGTGCATGAGACAGTGTGAGAGGGCAATGTGTGTGTGTGTGTGAGGGGGCAATGTGTGTGTGTGAGACAGTGTAAGCGGGTCGTGTGTGTGAAACAGTCTGAGGGGAGAATGTGTGTGTGTGAGACAGTGTGAGGGGGGAATCTGTGTGCATGACAGTGTGAGGGAGGAATGTGTGTGTGTGAGACATTGTGAGGGGGCAAAGTGTGTGGTGTGTGTGACAGTGTGAGGGAGGGAAGTGTGTGTGTGAGACAGGGTGAGGGGGGAATGTGTGTGTGACATTGTGAGGGGGGAATGTGTGTGTGTGTGAGACAGTGTGAGGGGGTGATATGTGTATGTGTGTGAGACGTGAATGTGTGTGTGTGTGTGAGAAACAGTGTGAGGGCGGAATGTTTGTGTGAGAGAGTCAGTGTGTGTGGGGGGACTGTTTGTGTGAGACAGTGTGAGGGGGGAATGTGTGTATGTGAGACAGTGTGAGGGGGGAATGTGTGTATGTGAGACAGTTTGAGGGGGAATGTGTGTGTGCGTGTGACAGTGTGAGGGGGCAATGTGTGTGTGTGAGACAGTGTGAGGGGAAAATGTGTGTGTGTGAGACAATGTAAGCGGATCGTGTGTGTGAAACTGTCTGAGGGGAGAATGTGTGTGTATGACAGTGTGAGGGGCGAATGTGTGTGTGTGAGACAGTGTGAGGGGGGAATTTGTGTGTTTGTGTGAGACAGTGTGAGGGGGGAATGTGTGTGTGGGTGTGTGTGTGACAGTGTGAGGGGGAATGTGTGTGTGTGACAGTGTGAGGGGGAATGTGTGTGTGTGACCGTTTGAAGGGGTAAAGTATGTGTGTGTGTGTGAGACAGTGTGAGGGGGCAGTGTATGTGTGAGACAGTGTGAGGGGGAATGTGTGTGTGTGTGACTGTTTGAGGGGGGAAAGTATGTGTGTGTGTGTGAGACAGTGTGAGGGGGCAGTGTGTGTGTGGGTGTGTGTGTGACAGTGTGAGGCGGAATGTGTGTGTGTGACAGTGTGAGGGGGAATGTGTGTGTGTGTGACTGTTTGAGGGGCGAAAGTATATGTGTGTGTGTGTGTGTGTGAGACAGTGTGAGGGGGCAGTGTGTGCATGAGACAGTGTGAGAGGGCAATGTGTGTGTGCGTGTGTGTGTGTGTGTGAGGGGGCAATATGTGTGTGTGAGACAGTGTAAGCGGGTCGTGTGTGTGAAACAGTCTGAGGGGAGAATGTGTGTGTGTGAGACAGTGTGAGGGGGCAAATTGTGTGGTGTGTGTGACAGTGTGAGGGAGGGAAGTGTGTGTGTGAGACAGGGTGAGGGGGGAATGTGTGTGTGACATTGTGAGGGGGGAATGTGTGTGTGTGTGAGACAGTGTGAGGGGGTGATATGTGTATGTGTGTGAGACGTGAATGTGTGTGTGTGTGTGAGAAACAGTGTGAGGGCGGAATGTTTGTGTGAGAGAGTCAGTGTGTGTGGGGGGACTGTTTGTGTGAGACAGTGTGAGGGGGGAATGTGTGTATGTGAGACAGTTTGAGGGGGAATGTGTGTGTGCGTGTGACAGTGTGAGGGGGGAATGAGTGTGTGTGTGTGTGACAGTGTGAGGGGGGAATGTGTGTGTGTGTGAGACAGTGTGAGGGGGGAATATGTGTGTGGGTGTGTGTGTGACCGTGTGAGGGGGAATGTGTGTGTGTGACAGTGTGAGGGGGAATGTGTGTGTGTGACCGTTTGAGGGGGTAAAGTATGTGTGTGTGTGTGAGACAGTGTGAGGGGGCAGTGTGTGTGAGACAGTGTGAGGGGGCAATGTGTGTGTGTGTGACTGTGTGAGGGGGGAATGTGTGTGTGTGTGACAGTATCGGGGGGAATGTGCGCATGTGTGAGACAGTGTCAGGGGGGAATGTGTGTGTGTGAGACAGTGTGAGGGGGCAATGTGTGTGTGTGACAGTGTGAGGGGGGAATGTGTGTGTGTGTGACAGTGTGAGGGGGGAATGTGTGTGTGTATGACTGTATCGGGGGGAATGTGCGTGTGTGTGAGACAGTGTCAGGGGGGAAATTGTGTGTGTGTGACAGTGTGAGGGGGTGATGTATGTGTGTGAGACAGTGTGAGGGGAAAATGTGTGTGTGTGTGACAGTGTGAGGGGGCAATGTGTGTGTGTGAGACAGTGTAAGCGGGTCGTGTGTGTGAAACTGTCTGAGGGGAGAATGTGTGTGTATGACAGTGTGAGGGGGGAATGTGTGTGGGTGAGACAGTGTGAGGGGGCAATGTGTGTGGTGTGTGTGACAGTGTGAGGGAGGGAAGTGTGTGTGTGAGACAGGGTGAGGGGGGAATGTGTGTGTGACATTGTGAGGGGGGAATGTGTGTGTGTGTGAGACAGTGTGAGGGGGTGATATGTGTATGTGTGTGAGACGTGAATGTGTGTGTGTGTGTGAGAAACAGTGTGAGGGCGGAATGTTTGTGTGAGAGAGTCAGTGTGTGTGGGGGGACTGTTTGTGTGAGACAGTGTGAGGGGGGAATGTGTGTATGTGAGACAGTGTGAGGGGGGAATGTGTGTATGTGAGACAGTTTGAGGGGGAATGTGTGTGTGCGTGTGACAGTGTGAGGGGGCAATGTGTGTGTGTGAGACAGTGTGAGGGGAAAATGTGTGTGTGTGAGACAATGTAAGCGGATCGTGTGTGTGAAACTGTCTGAGGGGAGAATGTGTGTGTATGACAGTGTGAGGGGCGAATGTGTGTGTGTGAGACAGTGTGAGGGGGGAATTTGTGTGTTTGTGTGAGACAGTGTGAGGGGGGAATGTGTGTGTGGGTGTGTGTGTGACAGTGTGAGGGGGAATGTGTGTGTGTGACAGTGTGAGGGGGAATGTGTGTGTGTGACCGTTTGAAGGGGTAAAGTATGTGTGTGTGTGTGAGACAGTGTGAGGGGGCAGTGTATGTGTGAGACAGTGTGAGGGGGAATGTGTGTGTGTGTGACTGTTTGAGGGGGGAAAGTATGTGTGTGTGTGTGAGACAGTGTGAGGGGGCAGTGTGTGTGTGGGTGTGTGTGTGACAGTGTGAGGCGGAATGTGTGTGTGTGACAGTGTGAGGGGGAATGTGTGTGTGTGTGACTGTTTGAGGGGCGAAAGTATATGTGTGTGTGTGTGTGTGTGAGACAGTGTGAGGGGGCAGTGTGTGCATGAGACAGTGTGAGAGGGCAATGTGTGTGTGCGTGTGTGTGTGTGTGTGAGGGGGCAATATGTGTGTGTGAGACAGTGTAAGCGGGTCGTGTGTGTGAAACAGTCTGAGGGGAGAATGTGTGTGTGTGAGACAGTGTGAGGGGGCAAATTGTGTGGTGTGTGTGACAGTGTGAGGGAGGGAAGTGTGTGTGTGAGACAGGGTGAGGGGGGAATGTGTGTGTGACATTGTGAGGGGGGAATGTGTGTGTGTGTGAGACAGTGTGAGGGGGTGATATGTGTATGTGTGTGAGACGTGAATGTGTGTGTGTGTGTGAGAAACAGTGTGAGGGCGGAATGTTTGTGTGAGAGAGTCAGTGTGTGTGGGGGGACTGTTTGTGTGAGACAGTGTGAGGGGGGAATGTGTGTATGTGAGACAGTTTGAGGGGGAATGTGTGTGTGCGTGTGACAGTGTGAGGGGGGAATGAGTGTGTGTGTGTGTGACAGTGTGAGGGGGGAATGTGTGTGTGTGTGAGACAGTGTGAGGGGGGAATATGTGTGTGGGTGTGTGTGTGACCGTGTGAGGGGGAATGTGTGTGTGTGACAGTGTGAGGGGGAATGTGTGTGTGTGACCGTTTGAGGGGGTAAAGTATGTGTGTGTGTGTGAGACAGTGTGAGGGGGCAGTGTGTGTGAGACAGTGTGAGGGGGCAATGTGTGTGTGTGTGACTGTGTGAGGGGGGAATGTGTGTGTGTGTGACAGTATCGGGGGGAATGTGCGCATGTGTGAGACAGTGTCAGGGGGGAATGTGTGTGTGTGAGACAGTGTGAGGGGGCAATGTGTGTGTGTGACAGTGTGAGGGGGGAATGTGTGTGTGTGTGACAGTGTGAGGGGGGAATGTGTGTGTGTATGACTGTATCGGGGGGAATGTGCGTGTGTGTGAGACAGTGTCAGGGGGGAAATTGTGTGTGTGTGACAGTGTGAGGGGGTGATGTATGTGTGTGAGACAGTGTGAGGGGAAAATGTGTGTGTGTGTGACAGTGTGAGGGGGCAATGTGTGTGTGTGAGACAGTGTAAGCGGGTCGTGTGTGTGAAACTGTCTGAGGGGAGAATGTGTGTGTATGACAGTGTGAGGGGGGAATGTGTGTGTGTGAGACAGTGTGAGGGGGCAATGTGTGTGGTGTGTGTGACAGTGTGAGGGAGGAATGTGTGTGTGTGTGTGAGACAGTGTGAGGGGGGTATTTGTGTGTGGGTGTGTGTGTGACAGTGTGAGGGGGAATGTGTGTGTGTGACAGTGTGAGGGGGAATGTGTGTGTGTGACCGTTTGAAGGGATAAAGTATGTGTGTGTGTGTGTGAGACAGTGTGAGGGGGCAGTGTGTGTGTGAGACAGTGTGATGGGGAATGTGTGTGTGTGTGACTGTTTGAGGGGGGAAAGTATGTGTGTGTGTGTGAGACAGTGTGAGGGGGCAGTGTGTGTGTGGGTGTGTGTGTGACAGTGTGAGGCGGAATATGTGTGTGTGACAGTGTGAGGGGGAATGTGTGTGTGCGTGACTGTTTGAGGGGGGAAAGTATGTGTGTGTGTGTGTGAGACAGTGTGAGGGGGCAGTGTGTGCGTGAGACAGTGTGAGGGGGCAATGTGTGTGTGTGTGTGTGTGTGAGGGGGGAATGTGTGTGTGTGTGACAGTATCGGTGGGAATGTGCGTGTGTGTGACAGTATGAGGGGGGAATGTGTGTGTGTGACTGTAACGGGGCGAATGTGCGTGTGTGTGAGACAGTGTCAGGGGGGAATATGTGTGTGTGAGACAGTGTGAGGGGGCAATGTGTGTGTGTGACAGTATGAGGGGGGAATGTGTGTGTGTGACTGTAACGGGGGGAATGTGCGTGTGTGTGAGACAGTGTCAGGGGGGAATTTGTGTGTGTGTGACAGTGTGAGGGGGTGATGTGTGTGTGTGAGACAGTGTGAGGGGGCAGTGTGTGTGTGGGTGTGTGTGTGACAGTGTGAGGCGGAATATGTGTGTGTGACAGTGTGAGGGGGAATGTGTGTGTGTGTGATTGTTTGAGGGGGGAAAGTATGTGTGTGTGTGTGTGAGACAGTGTGAGGGGGCAGTGTGTGCGTGAGACAGTGTGAGGGAGCAATGTGTGTGTGTGTGTGTGTGTGTGTGTGTGTGTGTGTGTGTGTGTGTGTGTGTGTGAGGGGCCAATGTGTGTGTGTCAGACAGTGTAAGCGAGTCGTGTGTGTGAAACAGTCTGAGGGGAGAATGTGTGTGTATAACAGTGTGAGGGGGGAATGTGTGTGTGTGAGACAGTGTGAGGGGGCAAAGTGTGTGGTGTGTGTGACAGTGTGAGGGGGGAATGTGTGTGTGTGTGTGTCAGTGTGAGGGAGGGAAGTGTGTGTGTGAGACAGGGTGAGGGGGGAATGTGTGTGTGACATTGTGAGGGGTGAATGTGTGTGTGTGTGTGTGAGACAGTGTGAGGGCGGAATGTTTGTGTGAGAGAGTCAGTGTGTGTGGGGGGACTGTTTGTGTGAGACAGTGAGAGGGGGGAATGTGTGTATGTGAGACAGTTTGAAGGGGAATGTGTGTTTGTTCGACAGTGTGAGTGGGGAATGTGTGTGTGTGTGTGACAGTGTGAGGGGGAATGTGTGTGTGTGACCGTTTGAAGGGGTAAAGTATGTGTGTGTGTGTGAGACAGTGTGAGGGGGCAGTGTGTGTGTGAGACAGTGTGATGGGGAATGTGTATGTGTGACATTGTGAGGGGGAATGTGTGTGTGTGACCGTTTGAAGGGGTAAAGTATGTGTGTGTGTGTGTGAGACAGTGTGAGGGGGAATATGTGTGTGTGACAGTGTGAGGGGGAATGTGTGTGTGTGTGACTGTTTGAGGGGGGAAAGTATGTGTGTGTGTGTGTGTGTGAGACAGTGTGAGGGGGCAGTGTGTGCATGAGACAGTGTGAGGGGGCAATGTGTGTGTGTGTGTGTGTGTGTGTGTGTGTGTGTGTGTGAGGGGGCAATGTGTGTGTGTCAGACAGTGTAAGCGGGTCGAGTGTGTGAAACAGTCTGAGGGGAGAATGTGAGTGTATAACAGTTTGAGGGGGGAATGTGTGTGTGTGAGACAGTGTGAGGGGGCAAAGTGTGTGGTGTGTGTGACAGTGTGAGTGGGGAATGTGTGTGTGTGTGTGTCAGTGTGAGGGAGGGAAGTGTGTGTGTGAGACAGTGTGAGGGGGGAATGTGTGTGTGTGTGAGACGATGTGAGGGGGTGATATGTGTATGTGTGTGTGAGACGTGAATGTGTGTGTGAGAAACAGTGTGAGGGCGGAATGTTTGTGTGAGAGAGTCAGTGTGTGTGGGGGGACTGTTTGTGTGAGACAGTGAGAGGGGGGAATGTGTGTATGTGAGACAGTTTGAAGGGGAATGTGTGTTTGTTCGACGGTGTGAGTGGGGAATGTGTGTGTGTGTGTGACAGTGTGAGGGGGGAATGTGTGTGTGTGTGAGACAGTGTGAGGGGGGAATATGTGTGTGGGTGTGTGTGTGACCGTGTGAGGGGGAATGTGTGTGTGTGACAGTGTGAGGGGGAATGTGTGTGTGAGACAGTGTGAGGGGGCAGTGTGTGTGTGAGACAGTGTGAGGGGGCAATGTGTGTGTGTGTGACAGAATGAGGACGGAATGTGTGTGTGTGTGTGACAGTATCGGGGGGAATGTGCATGTGTGTGACCGTTTGAGGGGGTAAAGCATGTGTGTGTGTGTGACAGTGTGAGGGGGCAGTGTGTGTGTGAGACAGTGTGAGGGGGCAATGAGTGTGTGTGTGACAGTGTGAGGGGGGAATGTGTGTGTGTGTGACAGTGTGAGGGGGGAATGTGTGTGTGTGTGTCTGTATCGGGGGGAATGTGCGTGTGTGTGAGACAGTGTCAGGGGGGAATTTGTGTGTGTGTGACAGTGTGAGGGGGCAATGTGTGTGTGTGAGACAGTGTGAGGGGAAAATGTGTGTGTGTGTGACAGAGTGAGGGGGCAATGTGTGTGTGTGAGACAGTGTAAGCGGGTCGTGTGTGTGAAACTGTCTGAGGGGAGAATGTGTGTGTATGACAGTGTGAGGGGGGAATGTGTGTGTGTGAAACAGTGCGAGGGGGTAATGTGTGTGGTGTGTGTGACAGTGTGAGGGGGGAATGTGTGTGTGTGTGTGAGACAGTGTGAGGGGGGAATTTGTGTGTTTGTGTGAGACAGTGTGAGGGGGGAATGTGTGTGTGGGTGTGTGTGTGACAGTGTGAGGGGGAATGTGTGTGTGTGACCGTTTGAAGGGGTAAAGTATGTGTTTGTGTGTGAGACAGTGTGAGGGGGCAGTGTGTGTGTGAAACAGTGTGAGGGGGAATGTGTGTGTGTGACTGTTTGAGGGGGGAAAGTATGTGTGTGCGTGTGAGACAGTGTGAGGGGGCAGTGTGTGTGTGGGTGACAGTGTGAGGGGGCAAAGTGTGTGGTGTGTGTGATAGTGTGAGGGGGGAATGTGTGTGTGTGTGTGTCAGTGTGAGGGAGGGAAGTGTGTGTGTGAGACAGGGTGAGGGGGGAATCTGTGTGTGACATTGTGAGACGTGAATGTGTGTGTGTGTGTGAGAAAGTGTGAGGGCGGAATGTGTGCATGTGAGACAGTTTGAGGGGGAATGTGTGTTTGTTCGACAGTGTGAGTGGGGAATGTGTGTGTGTGACCGTATGAGGGGGTAAAGTATGTGTGTGTGTGTGAAACATTGTGAGGGGGCAGTGTGTGTGTGAGACAGTGTGAGGGGGCAATGTGTGTGTGTGTGACAGTGTGAGGGGGGAATGTGTGTGTGTGAGACAGTTTGAGGGGGAATGTGTGTTTGTTCGACAGTGTGAGTGGGGAATGTGTGTGTGTGTGTGTGACAGTGTGAGGGGGGAATGTGTGAGTGTGAACGTTTGAGGGGGTAAAGTATGTGTGTGTGTGTGAAACAGTGTGAGGGGGCAGTGTGTGTGTGAGACAGTGTGAGGGGGCAATGTGTGTGTGTGTGACAGTGTGAGGGGGGAATGTGTGTGTGTGTGACAGTATCGGGGGGAATGTGCGTGTGTGTGAGACAGTGTGAGGGGGGAATTTGTGTGTGTGTGACAGTGTGAGGGGGCAATGTGTGTGTGTGTGTGAGGTAGGAATGTGTGTGGTGTGTGTGACATTGTGAGGGGGGAATGTGTGTGTGTGTGTGTGAGACAGTGTGAGGGGGGAATTTGTGTGTTTGTGTGAGACAGTGTGAGGGGGGAATGTGTGTGTGGGTGTGTGTGTGACTGTGTGAGGGGGAATGTGTGTGTGTGACAGTGTGAGGGGGAATGTGTGTGTGTGACCGTTTGAGGGGGTAAAGTATGTGTGTGTGTGTGTGAGACAGTGTGAGGGGGCAATGTGTGTGTGTGTGTGTGTGAGGGGCAAATGTGTGTGTGTGAGACAGTGTAAGCGGGTCGTGTGTGTGAAACAGTCAGAGGGGAGAATGTCTGTGTATGACAGTGTGAGGGGGGAATGTGTGTGTGTGAGACAGTGTGAGGGGGTTATGTGTGTGAGACAGTGTGAGGGAGGAATGTGTGTGTGTGAGACAGTGTGAGGGGGGAATGTGTGTGTGACAGTGTGAGGGGGAATGTGTTTGTGTGACCGTTGGAGGTCGTAAAGTATGTGTGTGTGTGTGAGACAGTGTGAGGGGGGAATGTTTGTGTGAGAGAGTCAGAGTGAGGGGGGACTGTTTGTGTGAGATAGTGTGAGGGGATGATATTTGTGTGTGTGTGAGACGTGAATGTGTGTGTGAGAACAGTGTGAGGGCGTAATGTTTGTGTGAGAGAGTCAGAGTGAGGGGGGACTGTTTGTGTGAGACAGTGTGAGGGGGAATGTGTGTGTTCTAGACAGTGTTAGTGGGGAATGTGTGTTTGTGTGTGACAGTGTGAGGGGGAATGTGTGTTTGTGACCGTTTGAGGGGGTAAAGTATATGTGTGTGTGTGAGACAGTGTGAGGGGGCAGTGTGTGTGTGTGTGACAGTGTGAGGGGGGAATGTGTGTGTGTGTGTGTGAGACAGTGTGAGGGGGAATGTGTGTGTGTGACAGTGTGAGGGGGAATGTTTGTGTGTGACCGTTTGAAGGGGTAAAGTATGTGTGTGTGTGTGAGACAGTGTGAGGGGGGAATGTGTGTGTGGGTATGTGTGTGACAGTGTGAGGGGGAATGTGTGTGTGTGACAGTGTGAGGGGGAATGTGTGTGTGTGACCGTTTGAGGGGGTAAAGTATGTGTGGTGTGTGTGACAGTGTGAGGGGGGAATGTGTGTGTGTGACATTATCGGGGGGAATGTGCGTGTGTGTGAGACAGTGAGAGGGGGGAATGTGTGTGTGTGTGACAGTGTGACGGGGAAATGTGTGTCTGTGAGACAGTGTAAGCGGGTCGTGTGTGTGAAACAGTCTGAGGGGAGAATGTGTGTGTATGACAGTGTGAGGGGGGAATGTGTGTGTGTGAGATAGTGTGAGGGGGCAATGTGTGTGGTGTGTGTGACAGTGTGAGGGGGGAATGTGTGTGTGTATGTGTGAGACAGTGTGAGGGGGGAATTTGTGTGTTAGTGTGAGACAGTGTGAGGGTTGAATTTCTGTGTGTGTGTGTGATAGTGTGAGTGGGGAACATGTGTCTGTGTGTGTGAGACAGTGTGAGGGGGGAATGTGTGCGTTTGTGTGAGACGGTGTGACTGGGGAATGTGTGTGTGACAGTGTGAGGGGGTAATGTGTGCGAGTGACAGAGTGAGAGGGGGAAATGTGTGTGTGTGAGACATTGTGAGGGGTTTGTGTGTGTGAGACAGTGTGAGGGGGGAATGCGTGTGTATGACAGTGTGAGTGGGGAACGTGTGTGCGTGTGTGTGTGTGAGACAGCGCGAGGGGGCAATGTGTGTGTTAGACAGTGTGAGTGGGGAATGTGTGTGTGTGTGACAGTTTGAGGGGGGAAAGTGTGTGTGTGTGTGTGTGACAGTGTGAGGGGGGAATGTGTGTGTGTGAGACAGTGTGAGGGGGCAGTGTGTTTGTCAGACAGTGTGAGGGGGCAATGTGTGTGTGTGTGTGTGACAGTTTGAGGGGGGAAAGTGTGTGTGTGTCAGTTTGAGGGGGGAAAGTGTGTGTGTGTGTGTGAGACATTGTGAGGGGGGAATGTGTGTGTGTGAGACAGTGTGAGGGGGCAGTGTGTTTGTGAGACAGTTTGAGGGGGCAATGTGTGTGTGTGTGTGTGTGTGTGTGTGTTTGTGAGGGGGCAATGTGTGTGTGTGAGACAGTGTAAGCGGGTCGTGTGTGTGAAACAGTCTGACGGAAGAATGTGTGTGTATGACAGTGTGAGGGGGGAATGTGTGTGTGTGTGAGACAGTGTGAGGGTGTTGTGTTTGTGAGACAGTGTGAGGGGGGAATGTGTGTGCAAGACTGTCTGAGGGAGGAATGTGTGTGTGTGAGACAGTGTGAGGGGGGAATGTGTGTGTGTGTGTGTCAGTGTGAGGGAGGGAAGTGTGTGTGTGAGACAGGGTGAGGGGGGAATGTGTGTGTGTGAGACAGTGTGAGGGGGCAGTGTGTGTGTTAGACAGTGTCTGTGGGGAATGTGTGTGTGTGTGTGTGACAGTGTGAGGGGGGAATGTGTGTGTGTGTGACAGTTTGAGGGGGGAAAGTGTGTGTATGTGTGTGAGACAGTGTGAGGGGGCAGTGTGTTGGTGAGACAGTGTGAGGGGACAATGTGTGTGTGTGTGTGTGAGGGGGCAATGTGTCTGTGTGAGACAGTGTAAGCGGGTCGTGTGTGTGAAACAGTCTGATGGGAGAATGTGTGTGTATGACAGTGTGAGGGGGGAATGTGTGTGTGTGTGAGACAGTGTGAGGGGGTTGTGTGTGTGAGACAGTGTGAGGGGGGAATGTGTGTGCAAGACTGTCTGAGGGAGGAATGTGTGTGTGTGAGACAGTGTGAGGGGGGAATGTGTGTGTGTGTGTCAGTGTGAGGGAGGGAAGTGTGTGTGTGAGACAGGGTGAGGGGGGAATGTGTGTGTGACATTGTGAGGGGGGAATGTGTGTGTGTGTGAGACAGTGTGAGGGTGTTGTGTTTGTGAGACAGTGTGAGGGGGGAATGTGTGTGCAAGACAGTCTGAGGGAGGAATGTGAGTGTGTGAGACAGTGTGAGGGGGCAATGTGTGTGTGTGTGTGTCAGTGTGAGGGAGGGAAGTGTGTGTGTGAGACAGGGTGAGGGGGGAATGTGTGTGTGTGAGACAGTGTGAGGGGGCAGTGTGTGCGTTAGACAGTGTCTGTGGGGAATGTGTGTGTGTTTGTGTGAAGGTGTGATGGGGGAATGTGTGTGTGTGTGACAGTTTGAGGGGGGAAAGTGTGTGTGTGTGTGAGACAGTGTGAGGGGGCAGTGTGTTGGTGAGACAGTGTGAGGGGACAATGTGTGTGTGTGTGTGTGTGTGTGTGAGGGGGCAATGTGTCTGTGTGAGACAGTGTAAGCGGGTCGTGTGTGTGAAACAGTCTGATGGGAGAATGTGTGTGTATGACAGGGTGAGGGGGGAATGTGTGTGTGTGAGACAGTGTGAGGGGGTTGTGTGTGTGAGACAGTGTGAGGGGGGAATGTGTGTGCAAGACTGTCTGAGGGAGGAATGTGTGTGTGTGAGACAGTGTGAGGGGGGAATGTGTGTGTGTGTGTGTGTGTGTGTTAGTGTGAGGGAGGGAAGTGTGTGTGTGAGACAGGGGGAGGGGGGAATGTGTGTGTGACATTGTGAGGGGGGAATGTGTGTGTGTGTGAGACAGTGTGAGGGTGGAATGTTTGTGTGAGAGAGTCAGAGTGAGGGGGGACTGTTTGTGTGAGACAGTGTGAGGGGGCAGTGTGTGTGAGAGACAGTGTGAGGGGGCAATGTGTGTGTGTGTGACAGTGTGAGGGGGGGATGTGTGTGTGTGTGACAGTGTGAGGGGGAATGTGTGTGTGTGTGACCGTTTGAGGGGGTAAAGTATATGTGTGTGTGTGAGACAGTGTGAGGGGGCAGTGTGTGTGTGAGACAGTGTGAGGGGGCAATGTGTGTGTGTGTGACAGTGTGAGGGGGGAATGTGTGTGTGTGTGACAGTATCGGGGGGAATGTGCGTGTGTGTGAGACAGTGTGAGGGGGGAATTTGTGTGTGTGTGACAGTGTGAGGGGGCAATGTGTGTGTGTGTGTGAGGTAGGAATGTGTGTGGTGTGTGTGACATTGTGAGGGGGGAATGTGTGTGTGTGTGTGTGAGACAGTGTGAGGGGGGAATTTGTGTGTTTGTGTGAGACAGTGTGAGGGGGGAATGTGTGTGTGGGTGTGTGTGTGACTGTGTGAGGGGGAATGTGTGTGTGTGACAGTGTGAGGGGGAATGTGTGTGTGTGACCGTTTGAGGGGGTAAAGTATGTGTGTGTGTGTGTGAGACAGTGTGAGGGGGCAATGTGTGTGTGTGTGTGTGAGGGGCAAATGTGTGTGTGTGAGACAGTGTAAGCGGGTCGTGTGTGTGAAACAGTCAGAGGGGAGAATGTCTGTGTATGACAGTGTGAGGGGGGAATGTGTGTGTGTGAGACAGTGTGAGGGGGTTATGTGTGTGAGACAGTGTGAGGGAGGAATGTGTGTGTGTGAGACAGTGTGAGGGGGGAATGTGTGTGTGACAGTGTGAGGGGGAATGTGTTTGTGTGACCGTTGGAGGTCGTAAAGTATGTGTGTGTGTGTGAGACAGTGTGAGGGGGGAATGTTTGTGTGAGAGAGTCAGAGTGAGGGGGGACTGTTTGTGTGAGATAGTGTGAGGGGATGATATTTGTGTGTGTGTGAGACGTGAATGTGTGTGTGAGAACAGTGTGAGGGCGTAATGTTTGTGTGAGAGAGTCAGAGTGAGGGGGGACTGTTTGTGTGAGACAGTGTGAGGGGGAATGTGTGTGTTCTAGACAGTGTTAGTGGGGAATGTGTGTTTGTGTGTGACAGTGTGAGGGGGAATGTGTGTTTGTGACCGTTTGAGGGGGTAAAGTATATGTGTGTGTGTGAGACAGTGTGAGGGGGCAGTGTGTGTGTGTGTGACAGTGTGAGGGGGGAATGTGTGTGTGTGTGTGTGAGACAGTGTGAGGGGGAATGTGTGTGTGTGACAGTGTGAGGGGGAATGTTTGTGTGTGACCGTTTGAAGGGGTAAAGTATGTGTGTGTGTGTGAGACAGTGTGAGGGGGGAATGTGTGTGTGGGTGTGTGTGTGACAGTGTGAGGGGGAATGTGTGTGTGTGACAGTGTGAGGGGGAATGTGTGTGTGTGACCGTTTGAGGGGGTAAAGTATGTGTGTGTGTGTGAGACAGTGTGAGGGGGCAGTGTGTGTGTGTGAGACAGTGTAAGCGGGTCGTGTGTGTGAAACAGTTTGAGGGGAAAATTTGTGTCTGACAGTGTGAGGGGGGAATGTGTGTGTGTGAGACAGTGTGAAGGGGTTGTGCGTGTGAGACAGTGTGAGGGCGGAATCTGTGTGCATGACAGTGTGAGGGAGGAATGTGTGTGTGTGAGACAGTGTGAGGGGGCAAAGAGTGTGGTGTGTGTGACAGTGTGAGGGGGGAATGTGTGTGTGTGACATTATCGGGGGGAATGTGCGTGTGTGTGAGACAGTGAGAGGGGGGAATGTGTGTGTGTGTGACAGTGTGACGGGGAAATGTGTGTCTGTGAGACAGTGTAAGCAGGTCGTGTGTGTGAAACAGTCTGAGGGGAGAATGTGTGTGTATGACAGTGTGAGGGGGGAATGTGTGTGTGTGAGATAGTGTGAGGGGGCAATGTGTGTGGTGTGTGTGACAGTGTGAGGGGGGAATGTGTGTGTGTATGTGTGAGACAGTGTGAGGGGGGAATTTGTGTGTTAGTGTGAGACAGTGTGAGGGTTGCATTTCTGTGTGTGTGTGTGATAGTGTGAGTGGGGAACATGTGTCTGTGTGTGTGAGACAGTGTGAGGGGGGAATGTGTGCGTTTGTGTGAGACGGTGTGACTGGGGAATGTGTGTGTGACAGTGTGAGGGGGTAATGTGTGCGAGTGACAGAGTGAGAGGGGGAAATGTGTGTGTGTGAGACATTGTGAGGGGTTTGTGTGTGTGAGACAGTGTGAGGGGGGAATGCGTGTGTATGACAGTGTGAGTGGGGAACGTGTGTGCGTGTGTGTGTGTGAGACAGCGCGAGGGGGCAATGTGTGTGTTAGACAGTGTGAGTGGGGAATGTGTGTGTGTGTGACAGTTTGAGGGGGGAAAGTGTGTGTGTGTGTGTGTGACAGTGTGAGGGGGGAATGTGTGTGTGTGAGACAGTGTTAGGGGGCAGTGTGTTTGTCAGACAGTGTGAGGGGGCAATGTGTGTGTGTGTGTGACAGTTTGAG